>NC_069657.1:277031673-279531673 GCF_027244095.1 Hemicordylus capensis
ATTTAATTTTTTTTTCCCCATTTTCTTTGTCCGGACAAGGTCTGTAGCCTACCTGTGAAACATAGGTACATAGGGAGGTACATAGGTACATAGCTGCCATATACTGAGTCAGACCATTGGTCCATCTTGCTCAGTATTGTCTTCACAGACTGGCAGCGGCTTCTCCAAGGTTGCAGGCAGGAATCTCTCTCAGCCCTAACTTGGAGAAGTCAGGGAGGGAACTTGAAATCCTCTGCTCTTCCTAGAGCGGCTCCATCCCCTGAGGGAAATATCTTACAGTGCTCATACTTCTAGTTTCCCATTCATATGCAACCAGGGCAGACCCTGCTTAGCTAAGGGGACGTCATGCTTGCTACCACAAGACCAGTTCTTCTCTCCTTTCTACCTTTCATGGTTTGGTCTAGGAGTATCATTGTCAGTGAATCAGTCAGTCAGTCAGTCAGTGAGGCTCAAGGAGCTTTATATATATACAGTATATTACATTTCCAATGCACATATAGCAGGGCTGCTCAACTTCGGCCTTCCTGCTGATGTTGGCCTACAACTCCCATAATCCTGGCTATTGGCCACTGTGGCTGGGGATTATGGGAGTTGTAGTCCAAAAACAGCTGGGGGGCCTAAGTTGAGCAGACCTGATATATAGGAATGCATCACTTCCTTTCTTCAGTAGAGGTGTTTTGCCACCAGATCACTACAGTCAGAGCTTAGTACTATAATTGTTGGGATTATCCCCCCTGCCCCAGCTTGTGAGTAACACAGAAATTTTCAGAAGTTTGCAGTGTCTATAAATATAGAAGTTGCAGTGGAAGTAGTTTGATGACAAACCCCAAAGCTATTTTGATATATATTTCAGTATAGGAGGATGGATATATAGCCATTCCAGGAAATTTCCCTTTCTAAAACTATGATCCTGCAAACAGATTTCCTCACACTGTGATTTGATCCAGTTAATGTCAAGCTTAAAAAAAAAAAAAAACCAGCAATGAAACAAAGTAATTATTGCCCTTGTGCAGCAGACCATTAGGAGAAAGAATATGTTTACATGCTGGGGAGAAACATTCCCACTTTAATTTTTGTTTTTCTTTACTCCCTTTCATTTAAACTCGGAAATCATCCAAACCTACATGAACCTTTTTTTCCCTCTCAGCTGAAAGACCACACTCTAAACATAACATGGCACAGCTGTTTGAATTAATCTCCATTGAAAAACGGTTGCATCCTTTATGCTGTCTTAAGACAGAGACATACCTCACATGGGGAAGTTCCAAAGTGGAAGTATCAGTTAGCACCACAAGACCAGCTCAGTGACAAGTCACTTTGTTGTTCATGAAAAATGGTTACTATCGAGTTCGGCAGCCCATTGATGTGGGTGTTGCCAGTGTTCTTGCAGGCTAACATCTGGTCTGAGTTAGACACTAATTCTAACACTTTGGCTAGTATTTATAGACATGGCAGATATTGGCAGGTTACCAATATTACTTACGTGACCTACAGTGCTTTATTTTGCTAAAAATCTTTGGAATTGACTCTGCGTATTTAATCACATCTTCATGATTATTAAGAACACGTATGATTAATTCCTAATCCCCAGGTTGTTACGTATTCAGAGTTTAACACTATGAATGCATACTAGCATTTGAAAAGGATTAAAGGCACCATTCTTACTGGAGATTTTCAAAAAATAATCAAGCCATTTCAGACCTGTATAAACTATGAACTTAGAACCAAACTAGACATAATATAGCAATTCTCCTAAGTGTTATTCTTTTTCAAAAAGTAGACATTGAAGGTAATTAGGAGTGGATCTATGATGGGGGGGGGATCTGACCCCTCCCCCTATTCCAGAACTCTGATCCAAATTGTCCAGCTCCTCCGATTGTACACAGGAAGGAAATTATGCCCGTAAGATTTTCCTTCCTCAACTAATAGCAACTTTGGGGAGCCCTTTAATTTGGGGAAACAGCATGGGAGCAAAAGGTTTAAAAGCTTTATTAAAGGAACATAGTATTACATGGTAGTTTTTAAGACTAATATGATTTTCCCACAGTTGTGAAGCCTAGGGAGGCTGGCATGGACAAAATGTCACCTTGGTGCTCAGCTCATGAGAGAAGTGAATCCTACAAATATGGTATGAAGGATCAGGATGACCGAAGACTGGTTCAAACTATAAGCAACCATACTGCATGCTTTTTCTTAATGAAGCAAAGAGCTACTTCCAAGGAGCATTCAGAGAGAATTGTTCAACTTTAGATCACTGCCTGGTCTTCTCTCATCTAGCTGAATAATACATAAAGCCCCTGAAGGGGAAACTGTATACTGCCTGTATGGATCTGAAAGTGGCCTTTGATTCCATACCTAGAGCTAACCTATGCCAGAATTTGGGGAACACGATTACAGATAAGAGCTTGCTCCATCTGATCAAGACCCTATATAGTTGTTGTTTTTTTAAGGTAAGTAGCCTTCCCCACCACCCGCCCTCAAGCCTTTCTCACTGTTTGTGAGAAAGGGCTCTGTGTTGAATATTTGTTGACAGGCAAGTGACTCTAACTGTGGGTAAATTTCTGTCAGCTGTTATAAGAACGAGGAACCAACTTGTGAATTTTTGATGGAAGGACAGTCTCATGGCCAAAGGAAGGCGGTGGTTTGGGGTCATATGTTTTGTTTTTATGTACCAGTGCTGTTTTTTGCGACGTATCTTTTGTTCCATACCTTCTCCTTATGCAACTATGATTGCTTTTATTTTCGGTCTGGTCTATTGACTGCAATATTTATTTATTTGTCTGTTTTATTCTTTTTTACATTTATATCCCGCTCTTCCTCCAAGGAGCCCAGAGCGGTGTACATAGTTACGTTTCTCCTCACGACAACCCTGTGAAGTAGGTTAGGCTGAGAGAGAAGTGACTGGCCCAGAGTCACCCAGCAAGTCTCATGGCTGAATGGGGATTTGAACTCAGGTCTCCCCGGTCCTAGTCTAGCACTCTAACCACTACATCATGCTGGCCAAAGTTACTTACTTATTTACTAGACTGTCTGTTTAGTCCCTGCATCTGTACAAAACTATGCATGTAGGCTCTGTACATATGGAGGTACAGCTTGCCTTACCTTGTCTTACCCTACCTTGCCTTACCCCCACTGCTAAACCAATTTCCAAATCATAAATTGGAAATTAGTATTAGGCTGCAGGCTTAAGCCTGCACACTTGAAAGTTAATGCCATCAAAATCAGTAGGACGTACTTCAGTGAAAGTATGTTCACATTAAATAGGAGAGCAGTTCACACAATGATTGCAAGGGTGGGAGACATCTCCTACTCTAGTTGGGGAGCTGTGCATGCTTCCGATATTTGATAATCTGCAAGGGGAAAGAAAGGTTGGAGGCTCCTTCAATAATAAAGTGGTAAGCAGCATCTGGGTTAGAGGGCTTTTCTTTGTACCCTAGTTATTGTCATGTGAACTGCCCTGTACTGTTATTTCTCTTTCAGAAATGTAGCACATGGGATAAAGGTCACCCCACTCTCAAAATACACGTGGCCTCTTCTTTGCCATCAGTATATGTCCTTCTAATGCTGCCATTACCTGGTGGCCCCATCCACCCCCAGCACAGTACCTCCAGTGACTGTTGCAGGTGTCTATCAAGTTTCTTTTTAGATTGTGAGCCCTTTGAGCACAGGGATCCATCTTATTTATTTATCATTTCTCTGTGTAAACTGCCCTGAGCCATTTTTGGAATGGCGATATAGAAATCAAATCAAATAAAATCAATCAATCAATCAATCAATCAATCATACCACACTTGCTCTTTCTAAAATGAATAACTTAATACACTTAATAACTTTTAAAAGCTCTCTTAAGGCCATACAGTTACAATGTAAAAATAAATTGATATACACCAATTGAACATGATACTCTGGTGATGGTTGATTATTTACAATTAGATAAAGGTAAAGTGTGCCATCAAGTCGGTGTCTACCCCTGGCGACCACAAAGCCCTGTGGTTGTCTTTGGTAGAATACAGGAGGGGTTTACCATTGCCATCTCCCTCACAGTATGAGATGATGCCTTTCAGCATCTTCCTATATCTATAGTACCAGCAGGGATTTGAACCGGCAACCTTCTGCTTGTTAAGTCAAGCTTTCCCCCGCTGCGCCACACAATAGTTTCTCCTAAAACATGCAGACTATCACGGCTGCCCGATATAGGTGTTTTCCATAGTCTGGGAAACATACCAGTGGGGATTCGAACTGGCAACCATTCCATCTCCCTAGAGCTGCCTGCTCAGGGCTATATAGGCTTCTTCCAGTGGTGGCGGGCAAGGGCCAGGTCTCTTGGTCTAGGTATTTGTAGGGGGGGGGGCATTTAATAGTGGAGCTTCTGTTTTAATTTGTCCTGGGTGAGACAATCTTAGAATGTGTCTGGGCTTAACTGGAGATGGGGAGACAGGGGGCATATCCACTGATTGTGGGGCGGCCATTCGGGTTGTGGTGGAGAACAGAAGAAGTAATGTTGGCAGGTCAGCGGGCCGTTACAGGGGAAGGGGACTTGGAAATCTAATAGCTGTTTCCCCTTCCGGCTGTCCTGCCAGCTCTTTGACCTTGGGGAGTCATGCCAATCATCTTTGGAACCTCACCTTGCTCCTCTGTAATGCCAGGTCGGTCCAGAACAAATCAGAAACCATCCATGATTTGATTCTGGATGAAGGTGCCGACCTGGTATGTATTACAGAGACTTGGCTGGGGGAGGCTGGGGGAAGCTGAGGGCCCAGCTTCTTCCTCCAAGCTACTCTGTTGAGGAGCAGGTGAGGGACTGTGGGCGGGGTGGTGGAGTGGCTGTGGCCTATAAGAATAACCTTTCCCTTACCAGGTTCCTGTTAGAGTGTCGGACCATATCAAATGTGTGTACTTAAGTCTGGGGACCAGGGATAGAATGGAACTTCTGTTGGTGTACCGATTGCCCTGCTACTCAACAGAGTCCCTAACCGAGCTGACAGACGTGGTCTCGGACTTGGTGTTGGTCCCCCAGGCTTGTGGTGCTGGGGGACTTCAGTGTTCACTTTGGGACCAATTTGTCCAGGGCGGCTCAGGAGTTCATAGCGGCCATGATGACTATGGGCCTATCCCAGGTGGTCTCAGGGCCAATGCACATTGCTGGTCACACACTTGATTTGGTCTTTCACTCTGATCAGGGTGGTGTTCCGTGGGTGGGGAATCCTGTGATTTCCCCATTGTCATGGACAGACCACCATCTGGTTAAGGTCGGACTCATAATCACTTCCCACCTTCACAGGGGCGAGGGTCGTATTAGGATGATCCACCCGAGAAGGTTATTGGATCCAATAGGATTTCAAGAAGCCTTGGAGGGATTTAGTGTTGGCTCTGCTGGTGATCCTGTTGATGCCCTGGTGGAGAATTGGAACAGCAAACTCACTGGAGCAGTAGACATGATTGCTCATAAGCGTCCTCTCCGACCTGCTTCAAAATTGGCCCCTTGGTATACGGAAGAACTACCTGGCTGGGCAAGATAATTGAGAGGGTGGTGGCCTCCCAGCTCCAGACAGTCTTGGATGAAACTGATTATCTTGACCCATTTCAAACTGGCTTTCGGGCTGGCTATGGGGTGGAGACTGCGTTGGTCAGCCTGATGGATGATCTCCAACTGGCAATTGACAGAGGAAGTGTGACTCTGTTGGTTCTTCTGGACCTCTTGGCGGCTTTCGATACTATCGACCATAGTATCCTTCTGGAGCTTCTGAGGGGGTTGGGAGTTGGAGGCACTGCTTTGCAGTGGTTCCGCTCCTACCTCTCAGGCAGGTTCCAGATGGTGTCCCAAAATCTGAACTCTTGTATGGTGTGCCTCACGGCTCCATATTGTCTCCAATGTTGTTTAATATCTACATGAAACCGCTGGGAGAGGTCATCAGGAGATTTGGTGCAGGGTGTTATCAGTATGCTGACGACACCCAAATCTATTTCTCCATGTCAGCATCATCGGGAGAGGGCATAACCTCCCTAAATGCCTGCCTGGAGTTGGTGATAGGCTGGATGAGGGATAACAAACTGAGACTGAATCTGGCTAAGACGGAGGTACTCGTTGTGCGGGGTCGGAACTCGAGAGATGATTTTGATCTGCCTGTTCTGGATAGGGTCACACTTCCCCAGAAGGAACAGGTACGCAGTCTAGGGGTGCTTCTGGATCTGATCCTCTCCCAGGTCTCCCAAGTTGAGGCGGTGGCCAGAAGTGCCTTCTGTCAGCTTTGGCTGATACGCCAGCTGTATCCGTTTCTTGAGGTGAATGACTTCAAAATAGTGGTACATCTGCTGGTAACCTCCAGCCTGGATGACTGTAACGCGCTCTATGTGGTGCTGCCCTTGTACGTAGTCCGGAAACTACAGTTGGTCCAGAATGCGGCAGCCAGGCTCGTCTCTGGGTCATCTTAGAGAGACCATATAACTCCTGTATTGAAGGAGCTACACTGGCTGCCAATATGTTTCCGGGCAAAATACAAGGTGCTGGTTATAACCTATAAAGCCCTAAACAGTTTGGGATCTGGGCATTTAAGGGAACGCCTTATTCGGCATGAATCCCACCACCCACTGAGATCTGCTGGAGAGGTCTGTCGGCAGCTGCCACTGGCTCGTCCTGTGGCCACTCAGGGACGGGCCTTCTCCACTGCTGCCCCGAGGCTTTGGAATGCGCTCCCTAGTGAAATAAGAGCCTCCCTATCTCTGACAGCTTTTTAAAAGTCTTTAAAAACACATCTCTTCACCCAGGCTTTTAATTAATGTTGTTTTAATTGTTTTAATGCTGTTTTAAATTATTATTTTAACATTTTTAAATTGTTGTACTGTCTGTGTTGTCCCCCCCCCGCTCATTTTTGTCTTAACGAATGTTTTACTTTGTTTTTATTCTGTTGTAAACCGCCGAGAGACTTAAGTTTTGGGTGGTATAAAAATGTTTTAATAAATAAATAAATAATCTGGCTTGCTAGTCGAGTCATTTCCCCACTGCAGCATTAGGTGGGCTAAAAACCCAACTGCCACTGAAGAACAAAATAAAATGTCTAAGAATGTATATGGCAGCTTCCATCATTTTATTAAACATTGACTAAACATTCATTGCTTCAAAACAATATTTGTCCCGTTTGCTATGGTGTCGCTTTCAAAAGCCTTTTAAAAATACATGATTTTTCATATATATCTCAGAGGGCCACTCTTTCACTTCCAATAAAATGAAGGATGGAGAGCAAGGAAGCAGAAAGATTATTCTGGTTAAGAGGGCATGGGAAATACTCAGCACTGTATTAATTAATGTGCTGAGTAACATTTGATCATGTCTACCCTCTTTTCCAAGTAGCTTGCTCTTTAAAAAGTGTATGTACTAAATTTACTAAATAAAACCATATGCTAAATTTAAAGATTTGTAAGCTAAATAAAAATGACCAAGAATTCTAATTTTGCCCCAAATATTGTCATTATCCCCTACATAATGGACAGTTCCTTTCAGGACATGGGCATTGCTTTAATGTTAAAGGCAGATAACATTGCTTCCCACAAAAGCCAGCTAGTCCCGGCAGAAATTATACAGTTGCTGCAGTTTCACCTATAATTTGTCCAGCAAACCTTTCTCCCCCTTCATTCAGGATGATGGCAATGCAAAGGCTTTCTTGTTCCTCAGCGTGAATGGAGAAGAATTACCAGGTTGCAACTCTTCCTAACTTTCGTTTCCTTGCCTGCCAATTCGGGCCAAGAAGATGGGGAATGTCACCTGATTGTCATAGCACAATCTTCTGACACATGGGAGGAGATCTGATCTTGTGGTAGCAAGCATGAAGTGTCCCCTTTGCTAAGCAGGGTCCACCCTAGTTTGCTTTTGAATGGGAGACTACCTGCATGAGCACTGTAAGATATTCCCCTTAGGGGATGGGGCCACTCTGGGAAGAGCACCTGCATGGTTGCATGCAGAAGGATTCTAATTCCCTCTCTGGCATCTCCAAGATAGGGCTGAGAGAGATTCTTGCCTGTAACCTCGGAGAGACAGCTGCCAGTCTGTATAGACAATACTGAGCTAGATGGACCAAGGATCTGACTCAGTATATAGCAGCTTCCTATATTTCCCAATGTAGCAACCATTCAGAAGGGGAGAGGGCTCACAACGTGTCCTCATAGTCCTTTGTGTGTCCTTTGTTAGGATGTCATCCAGTGTAGTAATAGTTGCCCACATTCTCCACAGCATTAGGAGGGCAGAGCAAGAGCTCCACCCCCACAGGAAGCCAGGGCACTAGCTTCACTGAAGACTTCCTGCACAATCCTCAGGGAATCTTTCTGGCAGCAAACAGGACTTTTGCAGGGAGCGGGAGAGAAGCTAAAACTGCTTCCCTCTCCCCCCCCCCCCCCCGACACCGCAGGCTGGGCTGTGCAACAAGCCTTCCATGCAGCTAGTGTCCTTACTCCCCACCTCTGTGGAGAATGTGGGATCATAATAATGGCCCACATACTGTGCAAGGGAACGTAGGTAATACTGCCCATGCTGCTGTGTGGCTGCACTGCAGGGCAGTCCTGCTTCATCCCGACGGCTCCGTGCATACAGTTGCATGGTGACACACACATGATTTCCACAGGGCATGGTGTCGAAACAGAGAAAGCTGCCTTATCTCAAGTCAGGCCGGCCCATTCATGCTTGCTACTGCAAGACTGGCTCGCCACCTGCATGCACAGAGGTGCATTACAATGGAGAGGGGCTTGCCCTGAAGCACACTCGGGCCACCCGTATTCCCTTGCATGGTATGTGGGCCAGTGATAAAAATGGCCCACATACAACACAGCATCCTGTGAGTGTTTGGGGCACCACTGCATGTTCCTAAGGCAATGTTCAAGCAGCTGTGCAAGAGAGCAGTTGCATCAATGCAGAAATCGTGCAATGGAGTTGCACAAGCATATGGTGATTGCAAATAAGGTGCCCCCCACAGGTTTCCATTGTGTAAGTACCTTTTGTGCTAAGGATGGCATTTGCAATCAACAAACAGCAGGATGAGGCATTATGCCTCAAGTGGTAAATGGTGAGGCACAATTATGTGTTGGCAGTGCATTCTGAAGTCTTTGTTTTTATGTTTAACACCATTATGGGGGTGGGGTGGGGGACACTTTTTGGGTTTTCTGCCTTGGACAAAAAAAATGTCTTGAGGCCATCAAAGATCATTGCTGAGGGGAAAGGGGCAATGTGTACAGGGGCGTAACTATAGGGGGGGCAGGGGGGGCACGTGCCCCGGGCGCCATCTTTTCTGGTCACGTGGGGGGCGCCGCCATGACCAAATTTTTAAAAAATTTTTAAAATTTTTTTGTTAATACAAATGTTTCCTGCTTAGTGCAGCAGCGCTGCAGCAGTCAAGGGAGTGCGTCTGTGCCCCCTTCCCCACGAGCGGTCCCTTCCGTGCCGCCTGCGCGACCCCCCCCCCCCATTGCTTTGCTGGCACCTGGCGGCCAGTCAGTGGCCTGGCTTGGCAGCGGCGGCAGGCGCTTGTGAGGAAAAACCTAAGTAAAATGTAGTATGTTGGGGGGGCGGCGGGGGGGGGGGCGCGGTGGGGGGGGCGCCATTTCAGTGCTTGCCCTGGGCACCGTTTCCCCTAGTTACGCCTCTGAATGTGTATATTGGCTCTTGACCACTACAGGCCTATTCATGGACAAATAACCATGTTAACCGGAAGCATGCATTGCAAAGCTGTGTCTGTGAGGTGTGTTTGCATAGCAAGAAGTATTCCTCTGACTGCGACCTGTGTAATAGGTGGTCCGGAGCTGGAATGCATATGTGAAAAGCAGATGTGGAGAGTGTACCTGAACAAGGCTGAATGTGTGACAGCAGGGGCCTGGGAAAGAAGCCGTGTAATGACTGTGTTAAGATGTTTTAATAAAGGAGTTACCTATTGTAAATAAATCCATATGTCTTATAATCCGTAGCTCCGTTCCTTCTTAGGCATCTGGCAGGGTGGGGGATTTAGACGTCCGAGCATTAATGCTATAGACTTATGATGTTTAAGAGAAAGTTGGATGGAAATTAATGACTCCTTTTAAATTAAAGTCCTGAGGAAGGACTGTAGGTCCTCTATAAAAGGAGAAAAGCATTTCGTCTGAGAGAAGCTGCACTCACCGACGAGAGGCTAATTAACCGGAAACAAGCAAACTTCCATATGTACATGGAAATCATTTTGCCTTGGGAGGGAGAGGTATGGATGGTTATTGCTCAGGTAAACGTCCCTATCACAAAGTGGAAGAGAGTGTAGGAATCAGTGACTAAGTTGTGATTCAGGACCCTGTTTAAAAACTCATTCATGAACTCTCTAGGTTGCCTTGGTTGAGCAAGCTATTGTTCCATCATCCTCAGTGGCCCTATATGCAATATGGGGATAACAATACGGACCAGCTTTACAGGGTTGTTCTATGCATTTTGAAGATAATGGGTTATTTCCAGACTTGCATGGGACGAAGTCTGCCCAGACACAGAGGTTGCTCATCTCCCACTCCTCCCAGTAGCTTCCTGCACCCCTACAAAATGCCTCAGGTCTTATCTGCATACAGACCGCACATAGCCTTATCCACACAGTTAGGGGCTCTGCTGCTGATCAAACTGCTGTCAGGACAGCTATAGGGCTTTGTCCAGATACTGGCACCATCACATTCCCTCTCCCTGCTCCTCAGGCTATCCTTTGGAGGAGAGGCAGCCAAACTCCTAAATGCCTAACAACGTCAACACCTTTTTCTGTTAGCAGTCCCATAGCAAATTGTTCTTTGGGTGATTCACAATACATCAATAGAATAAAACAGACAATTAAAAAAACATAAAACAAAATTAGAATAGAAGATACAAAATACAATACAAAATAAAAACTGTTCTTAACAATCAGTTTTAGAAACCCAGGGTGAACAAAAAGAACTTCACCTGGCATCTCAAAGAAGAAAGTGACAACATGAGCAAGTCTCACTGGGGAGGCTATTCCACAAACAGGGCACCACCACCGAAAAGGCTCTCTCCCTAGTCGCCACCTGCTTCACCTCATTTGGACAGGGTACTCTGAGCAGGGCCTCTGAACAGATAGGGACATATGGGGCAAGGTATTTTCTTTCAGGTAATCAGGTGACAGGTCCCAATCTGCTTAGGGCTTTAAATGTTAAAACCAATATTTTGAATTGGGCTCAGAAACGGACGGAGCTGGTGAAGCAAACAAACACTGGTGTTATATGATCAAAATGCCCAGCTAGGGGTGTGCATGAATGGTTCAGTGCCAAACTGGTTTGCCACGAATTGGGCTGGTTCAGCAGATTGATCACAGGCCAAACTGGGAGTGGTTCATTCCATGATTGAAACCAAACCAAGCCTGGTTTGGGCTGACTAGTTTGGGGCCAGCAGAAAAGCAGGCACAAATTGTGCCCCTAAGTTGCAGCTTTGAGGGGGTAATGGAATTGGTGTGGGGCAAAAAGGTCAATGCCCTTCTCCTCCATGCCATAACCCCCAGGTGCTTTTTGAGATAGAGAAACCTTGGGAAATTTCAGGCACAGAATTTCCATGTCATGTCTAGGGAGCTTAGTTCTGGAAGGAAAAGAGGTGAGGAATTTCTGTCCATAAAAGATGCAAAGGTAGCAGAGGACTTTGAACCAGGATTTGGCAAATCTAGCCAAAATGGGGGGGGGGGGGTTTAAAAGTGAGCCTTGGTTTCAGTAGCAGAGACAGGCCAGCTGCGGCTCGTGTCCACGGCCCCGCTTGCCCTGCCCCATATGACTGATGTCAGACGTGGGGTTAGCCACACCCCTGTGTCTGAAATCAGATGCAGCAGGTGTGGTCTGGCTCCTGAACAGGGCCACACAGCCCCATTCAGGAGTTAGATCCAGGCCAGCACTGCATTCATGGCATGGCTAGGAGTGGCTCTCTCTGCCTTAAAGGCAGGGAGAGCCTCTCCTGGATGCGCTGCAAATGTAGCGCTGGCCTGGATCTAACTCGCGAATGGGGCCACATGGCCCCGCTCAGGGGCTAGATCAGGGCCAGCGCTGTATTGGCAGTGCAGCCAAAAGCAGCTCTCTCTGAAGGAGAGCTGCTCCTGGCCACGTTGTGAATGCAGCGCTAGTCATTTAACTCCCGAACGGGGCTATGTGGCCCTGCTCAGGAGCTAATCCAGCCTCCCCCTCATCTGACATCAGACACGGGGGCGGGGTGTCGGGGCCACAAGGTCCAGCTCCTGAGGGGTGGCGGCCCGGGATCTTTGAACCCGGTCATCCAATGATGGCTATGCCCCTGCCTGGTTTGATCTTACCTCCCTTCTTCCCTGAGATTAAGTTTCTCAAATGATACCAAGGCTGAAATTCACTCCCCCTCGGCACCCTTCTCTATGATGTGCTTGTTGAAATTGTAACTAAATCACAATTGTGCTAAATCAAGTCAAATATGATAGTTTTGTTTAGGTCATTTACTTGCCATTGCCATTTAGAAAAATATCTGCATATTTAATAATTTTAATAGAAAAATAAAATCAGGGCATTGAAAAGCAGCATTTTAGTTTTGAAAAAAATCTTTTAAAAAATTGTGGGGTTTTTTTACACCCACCCGATGAGTGTTATTAGAAGATTAACATTACAATTATTTTTAAAGACTAGCCTGACCTTCTCTAACATGGAGTCCCTTCATTAGGACTCCCTTCGATGTGATTGACCTCATTGCTATCTTTTTGCAACATTGAAACTAAAATGAATTAACCAACATTAGAAGACCAGTGTGACCTTTTGCTTCCTGTCTGACCTAACCCAGAGTGATAGGTCAGAGAGGAGGCAGAAGTTCACCCTCACCTTTTAATGTCGTTTGTTTTATTTATAATGTTGCAAAAAGATAGCAATGAGGTCAATCACACTGAAGCGATTCCTGCAAAAGACATATGCTTCCTTCTGCAATGAAGTACCAGCTGTCTGAGATTTCTTTTGCGTCAGAAAGCAATATGACTGTGTCCTGCTTATTGTGGTGGCAGCCAGGAGACTTCAGTAGATACAAAATATGGTACACGTTATGTATGGCTGACACAAATCTGTGCTCACACACTGACAAGTGTTTCCACTTCATAAGGACTATGACTCTAAAAGTTCAAAACGAATTATTTCTGTTTAGTTGAACATTGTGTGGAGAATTTTGGCTGGATTCTCTCCTAAGACAAATTTTCTCTTCAGTGCAGGAGAATAGAGCCATGGTGAGCAGAAAGCTGCCATTTACAACTCTGTATTCCTAATTCACACAGTTCAGGGGTGTGGCTATAAGATGACAAATGTCCCCAGGCCCCTGAAGAAAGGGGGCCTCTGGCTGGGAATCAGCTTGCTCTTTGCTCTCCCAATCTTGCCTCTCTGTACAAGAAGGTGGGTGGAGCAGGGGGCCATTTTCACGTTTCTCACCAGGGCCCACATCAACCTTGCTATGTCCCTCACATGGTTAGACTGTGTTAGTCCCAGTATCGTTGCAATGTAAAGAATAAAATATCTGACTAGTATTTGTGGTGAAAGGGTCATATGGAGATGGCTACAGAACCTGAATCACTATTCATATACTTCTTTTTTATTTTATTTTAATTATTTATTTATTTAGCATATTTTTATACCGCCCAAAATGCAAGTTCTCTGGGCGGTTTACAAGACAATAAAAACAACCAATAGAAAGATTAACATATTTCAACAATTAAAATTTAAGAAATTAAAACGATTAAAACACAATTAAAACAATACCTAATTAAAAGCCTAGGTGAACATATGTGTCTTGACTGCCCTTTTAAAAGTTGTAAGAGATGGGGAGGCTTGTCTTTCAGCAGGAAGTGTGTTCCAAAGCCTCGGGGCAGCAATGGAGAAGGCCCGTCCCCAAGTAGCCACCAGACGAGCCAGTGGCAACTGCAGATGAACCTCTCCAGATGCTCTAAATGGGTGGTGCGGTTCAGCCCTTCAGCCCTCTGCCCAGGTTCATGGGTTAGTGTTTAACAATGACTGAATGGGTAGGACAAGTTTAATCTGTGTTCAGACAGCTACCCATGTTCCTGGCCATACGGCCCACTTTCATTTTTTCACCTTCCACAGTTGAAAAATCTTGCATAAGAAGAAAGCTATACCATCAACATTCACATGCCTACCTTGTGCATGGCAGATTGCCTCAGATATGTGGCTGCCACATATGGAAAGGATCATAAGACTGGACCCATTATGTGGTGTTAACCAAATTGGTTGTTCAGAATACAGATTGTGTGAGTCCATGTCAGGCTAAAGCATATTTCCAAACCCATGTGCCCTGCTAGCAACCCAACCTGCATTTATTGTACCACCACTCATCCCAGATTTAGTACTTTTGCATGTGGGTTAAGTTGCAGACAGAGCAACCAAAAAAATCACTTTGCCACATGTTGAATGTTGCACAGATCCAATCAAGCCACATCACCAATACACCAGTTTGTTAGTGTGAATTAGCTGTAATCTTTTAGAGGGTAAACCACTGAGTTACATTTATCCTGCCATTTCAGCTGAAGGAAAGTTTACTTTGTCTTAAAAATAAAATGGACGTATATGAATTTACAGGGGTTGACAGAATTCAGAGCATCACTTTTTCTATTCTATTTCTGAATTAACTAGTATACAGGCGATGCAATACACATGATGGATCTGCGACTGTGTTCCTCTCCAGACCTTCTTTATTTCATAAAATAAAATTAAAAATTAGAAAAACTTTTTAAAAAGTTTCAACTTTATATTTAGACAAACTGAGAGCTGAGGTTAATGGCAAGGAAGAACTGACAGAAACTTTGAAGTACATCGGCCATTAAAGGGTATATAAAGGAATTTGTTCCCTTCCCCTCCTTCCCCCGCCCCTTGTATCTTCTCTTGTTAGTGATAAGCAGGCAAAGCTGTGTGTTATCTGTCTCTTGATTTGACTGGGGAGACTTTCAGATATAAGAATGTGGTTTAAACAGTGGAATATCGAACACTGAGGCTGACATGTTTATGTCAAAACATTTGTTTTAAGTTTTTCTTATGGTTTTTTTTTTTTTTAATGTAATAAAGAAAGTCTGGAGAGGAACATATTCTATTTCTGTCCAGAATGAACCAGAAATTATGATAGGAAATGTAGATTTTGCTTCCCATCCTGCAAATGAAAATAAGGATTTCTCTACATTAGATTTTTGAATGGTGTATCTAATAAGTAGTTGTCGTTTCATGCACTGGTTCAAGCATCCCACTCCACCCAGGTTATTTAATGTGTCAGCCATATTTCTCTCTCTCTCCCTTGTAGATATATGTTTTAACATCCAATAACTGTGCAAATTAGTGTTTGGATTATTTTGCTGATTGTGTGTTATGCGGGCTTCCGCCCTGGAATAGCACAGGAGAAAGCAAGATATGACATCTTATGACAACGTATTGGAAGGCAAGGGCACATGGTCAAGGAGGAAGGCCCGAATAATGAGGCAGTGATACTTTGATGAAAGAATGTAAGGTAAAGCTTTTCCACAGATATAGCTTTTCCTGACATTGTTACAACTAAAGCTCTAGGGACGATAATCCCTCTTTATTCTTTTCTTAAACTCATTATTATTTAGCCACAATAGACACTTCTGAGGTTTCAGTTTAATATCTCTAAATGGCTCTTACAAGAGTGAAGCTGAATACAGTCATTCAGTACAAGGGAGACGTGATAATTAAAAATAAATACATCAGTAATTGCACGGTACTGCAATTACAGTTAAGAAGAAAGACAATTATGATTGCACTAGACAGTCACATTTCATTGGTACAAATTAGATTTCAATAAGATCTGCTTGGGAACAGGCACAGGATTTCCAGGTTGCGAGTGCCACAGTGAAAACTGAAGCAATTAACATCTTGCATTTCAGCCTTGTTGTATCTTCACAGAACAGCTACTGGTGATACTGTTATCTAATTTTCAGCAGATGCTTCACTAGAGGTTTCAACAGAACTCTTTCCCACTATAGCTATGGAGCCAGATTTGAAGCAGCCTACAGTCTTCGTTATAGCCATATGCAGAAAGAGAACATGACAGTTTCATACAGCAAAGGCAAAGATGGGGGGGGGGGTGCAAGAAAGGGATGACTACTATTTCATGTGTCTTTCCAAAGAAACACAATTCTTGACACAATTCTTGATCAAGGCTCCACAGACTGTACAATCCAAAACCATCTAACCAAGTGTTAAATAAAAACAAGGAAAATGAATATGAAACAAAAGTATTTGCCCTTGCTTGATCCTGTGATACAAACTTATAGAGCCACAACAGATTCATAGTGGTAAGAAAGAACTCATGGGCAGGGTGTCAATTTTCTGCTTCTATCCACCTGACTTTTTCAGTGCTACTTTTTAAAAGACCATTGACAGAGGCCAACTTCAACACCACTGTAATGTAAATGCAAGGTAATTAGATGCAAATTAATATTATACATGGAAATAAGGAGACCTGAGTTCCCCTGCACCTGAAAAACCTTTACATTTATAATTCAAACCTCCCTTGACATTCTTGTTCCCAGCTTGGCGGTGACAGCTTTGTTATCTTCATTGGAAGACGTGATGATCAATGAACACTGAACAAAAAATTGTTTCTTGTTTCTATTTGTTATTCTGTGTCATGATCATTGGGGGTGGGGGGCTCTGCGTATTTGTGAGCATTGGGCTTGTCCTCAAGGACATATTTGTAGAAATCAAAGGCAGCTGCTGAGGGAAATTTGGGTATGTGTGTGGGGGGGGGGGGAGATCACCAAAAATTTCCTCTCCCCTCCATGTGTGAGTAGAAGCATTCCCCTTGCACACATTTCAGTCTGGATGTCAGCCCCTGTTCTCCTTCCTTGTCATTTTCATCATTAATGTTAACTTCTATGCAAGCATGGTATTTTATAATCTGTGCCAGGACTGGGCAAACTTAGCCCACTAGACATTGTTGAATTACAACTCCCATCATTCCCAGGCACAATTTATTGTGGCTGAGGATGATGGGAGTTGTAATTCAACAACAGCTGGAGGGCCAGGTTTGCCCAGCCCTGATCTATGCCACCAGTCTGAGTCATGTGCAGTGTAAGTGCTAATGCACATACTCCCCAGTACCATGTGCTATTAAGATGGTCATGTGACAGCTGCTTGGTCTTACAGAACTCTGTCTAGATCAGCTTGATGCAATCTATGCCAAGGGCTTAAAAAGAGACACTTACAGGGACTTATGCAGTCATTTACACAGCTGGTGTGTTCAGTCGCCCACTCCTGACAAATACCACTCAATTCAGCAGGACTTGCTTATAAGCACATTAGGAATTAAAGCCTGTTATACATGAGATCCTGTAGACTTTTTAGTGACTTTCCATCTGTCTGTCAAGTTATATTTGAATTAAGATGTATTGATATTTCTGGAGCAGCTGGTAAAAACATCCCTTCATGTATACTCAATACCCAAATGTAACACCTGAGTGATGCTCTTGGGAAATCATAAGGGGAGGAGGCAGCAGTCTCTTAGGTATGTTTGAACCTTTGATATCTGTACGATTTTTTAAAAAAATATCTCAGATAGCCCTGTATTGCTCCTTATTTCTTTCTGAAATTCAATAACACAATTAACCATCTATTCAACCTCTGGGATTGTAGCCACTCTTGGCAAGATTTCAAAATTCTCAGCGAAAGCATTCCCATTCCTTCTCTTGTTGCTCAAAGATGCAATTCATCTAGGTCTACTTTCAACACTCCTAATTGCCTTATTATCTTCCCCAGTGCCATGGTTGAAACTTTTTAACATATTGTTGCCTCCTGGCCCCAGGAAAAAAAAAATCTTTTTATAATGCGAAGGTCAGAAGTCAAACTGACCTCTCAGGGGGCGTTCTAATTGTGGCCTTGCCTTTGGGCTGTAGTCTCTCATAGGCTCCAGCTCAATTTAAGAATTAACTAAAGCAAGCTTTCTTTCTTTCTTTCTTTCTTTCTTTCTTTCTTTCTTTCTTTCTTTCTTTCTTTCTTTCTTTCTTTTCCTTCCTTCCTTCCTTGTTCCATTTTTCTCATCCAGAAAGCCCCACTTTACACCTAGGGGGAGCTTACTATTCAGTACCAACACAAGGGAACCACAACTGATGTGCCATTCATCTCACGTAATGAATTCCCAAAGCATGTAGTAGATACATATGGATTCTCTCATATTCTGCATGCTTCCTTCCTATCTAGAAAATATAGCGATAGATACTGGCTGACATCCTGACTAAATGCCTAACTTGTCCTTTAAATTCCAATGGGACTTCCTGGAGTAAATTTAGTCACGCCATCAGTCACTGTAATTTTGTTGGAAGTGCTCAGTAAGTAGAGGATAGCACCTTCTGATCAGTAAAATATAGGCAAACTCATATTTACCTGAAAACTATAAAACATATTCATAACGAGAAGCTGTGGACAAGCAGGGGCGCCATTTCTATAAAGCAATTTTGACACTGAGCTCTCTGTGAAATTCACAGTGAATCTTGACATATTAATTTCAAATAGAGTTCAAATGGACAGGATCTACAAATCTGAAGAACTTTATCAAAAGGTTACGTGCAGTTTGACCTATATTTAAAACTATTAGTAGAAGGGTTCTAAGGAAAATAATTCACCCTTAGGAGACCAAGCTTATAGTAAATGATTTAGATAAGAAAATAAGAGCATTGCTGGATCAGGCCCAAGGCTGATGCCTGAGAAGCCCACAAGCGGGAGATGAAGACATGCCCTCTCTTTCCCTCTCTCACCTGAAACTGGTATTCAAAGGCATACTGCCTCTGAACTTGAAGGTCGATCATGTAAGGCCTACAAATAGGCACTGTTATATTTTGAAGAATGTCTAGTTGATCCGTTTTAAAAACTGAGTAAATTTAAATAAACAGAGTGAATCAGGTGATTTATTACACTTTAAAAACAACAACAACAACTGGATATTGCCAAAAATTTTGTTTCGATGCTTTCTTAAAAAAAGATATTGGCACTGGGTGCAAGATAACTGTTTGTTTCTTAAATGACAAGAGGAAAGACCATGGTTAATAGGACTGCAGGTGCTGGTCAACTATTCCGTTGTTTAGCAAATCATTGATCAATAGCCTAAAAATGGTTGGCTGATGAGAGCTAATAGATGAGAGATAGTCAGACAATCTCTTTGTAGTCTGAATGACATACTCATCAGAGCTTGGAGAAGGTGACACACATTTCTTCTCCCAAAGCTAAGGGGAAGGGGCTGATGTAAAGTGTGTGTGTGTGTGAGAGAGAGAGAGAGAGAGAGAGAGGGGTGGGTGGGGTGGGGCGGGTTGCAGTTGGAACACAGAGAGTCAGAGAGCTGTGAGCTGGTTGAAGACACGGGATGCAGAGCCTGCCCCTAGAGATCTTACATATGAAAGCAGATCCGCTGCCTCCACATTGGCTGTAGTTGTATATTTGTAAATGAAACACTACACACGCAGGCTCCAACTGTCCCTATTTACCATTTTCTGGAATCTGTTCCTGGTAAATAACTGTTCCTATTTTTGCCTGTTGAGGATGCCTTGTTCCATTTTTTCATGCAGAGTTGCTAGACTTGTCTTTCATCAGAATTCAGCTCCCTCCCCAGTCTCTCTAGACATTAAATCTCTTGTGTGGGTGGGAGCATCTTCTCTAGTGCACCTACATGGGTGCACAGCACTGAGGCATTATGCAGTGCACATACACAGCATATAGCAGATGGAATCCTGTCTTCATCAATGTGTAGCAGTGGGTGAAGGGCTTGGGCAGTAGTCCTTGGTATGAGAATTGGTTGTCTCAAGTGTATCCCTAATTTCATCTCCAAAATGAAAGATGAAAGCCCATACCCTCCATGGGCTGGGTATGGGCTTGGCTCATCTGCTTTAGAAATCCTGAATAATGTGCTCTTTGTACACTTTATTTCCTGCTTTCCATTTGTGCCATGCTTGTAAGTCAGAACTGTACACCACACCTCCTGGATTGCTTGGCCACACCCCCTACAACTGTACACTACGTCTTCCAGGTGACTTGACCATGCTTGCTACACATTCATGGGTATATTTTTCCATCAGTGAAATGTTCTATATAAGTCTCCAGTGTTCTCTCCTCCAAAGGGAACGAGACCTAGATAACATTGCTCCAAGAATGTTTTACCATGCAGGGATATGGAGAGCTCACGACATGATTTTTCATATTGCAGTGACTCAGCAGTACCTTCAAGAAATAAATAAGCATGTCCTTAAAATGCAGGTGCACTGATCAAAACTTGCCATCACTCATTAAAGTTGGCCTCCACTGATTAATCAATTAAAACTTTAGTTTAAACTGATCAATGATGGCAACCCTAATACGAGTGAAATATTAGTTTAGTTTCAAAAATCACATTCCCGACAGAGCACTTCATTTGGACAGTTAACATTATATTTCATGTTCCACCCTATATAAGCAAAACCTAAAAAAAATCTGGGGCTGTTCTAGGCAGTAATTTATTCCAGTTTCCATAAGTTATTAGCACCATCTGCTGTTCTGTCCTTTAACATCATTTGGACATCTAATAAAATCTTTCATTGGAAGAGCAGATGACACTAAGAACTTGCATGATGCCCTTTAATGTAAACCGCCCTTTGATTGTAAACCGCCCTGAGCCATTTTTGGAAGGGCGGTATATAAATCAATCAATCAATCAATCAATCAATCAAATAAATAAATAAATAAATAAAGTTATCTACCACCACCACTACTACTACTACTACAATATTTATATACCGCTTGTCAACCAAAGTTCTCAAAGCAGTTTACACAGAAAAATAAATAATACATCAAGAAGTGGAAAGGAGAGCTGGTAGTGGAGAAGAGAGCTGGTCTTGTGGTAGCAAGCATGACTTGCCCCTTAGCTAAACAGGGTCAGCCCTGGTTGCTTATGAATGGGAGACTAGAAGTGTGAGCTCTGGAAGGTATTCCCCTCAGGGGATGGAGCAACCGCTCTGGGAAGAGCAGAAGGTTCCAAGTTCCCTCCCTGGCTTCTCCACAATAGGGCGAGAGATTCCTGCCTGCAACCTTGGAGAAGCCACTGCCAGGCTGTGTAGACAATACTGAGCTAGATGGACCTATGGTCTGACTCAGTATATGGCAGCTTCCTATGTTCCTATATTCCTAAGATGGTTCCCTGTCCCCAAGGGGCTCACAATCTAAAAAGAAACATAAGGCAAATACTAGCAACAGCCACTGGAGGGATGCTGGTATATTAATATTTTATTTATTTTTTACATTTTATATCCCACTCTTCCTCCAAGCAGCCCAGAGCGGTGTACTACATACTTAGGTTTCTCTTCACAACAACCCTGTGAAGTAGGTTAGGCTGAGAGAGAAGTGACTGGCCCAGAGTCACCCAGCTAGTGTCATGGCTGAATGGAGATTTGAACCTGGGTCTCCCTGGTCCTAGTCCAGCACTCTGACCATTACACCATGCTGGCTCTCACACTTATATTAATTTGTAATCCTTATAACAACCCTGTAAGGTATTATTACTTGCATATTGCCGGGCGGGAGGGGGAGGCTGGGAGGGAGCAGCTGCCTAAGGCCACCAATGGGCAGAAGTAAGGTTTGAACCTGAGACTTCCTGATGTGTCGCTCAGTGTCTTCGCCCCTGTGCTACACCCTCTCTAAAACTGTGGTTAGGCCTGACAAACAGGATGGGAAATTATATACAGAACAATGATTTGCTCATCTTTATTAACACACTGTGGCTGCTAAGGGAGCCCAGCCCAGTTTTGCACATGCATATGAACCGCTGGGGTTGGGCCCGATCCTGGCAGCTACACGCCAGCAAACCCATCTAAGTAGCCTCCCTTCTAAATGAGGTTAAGAGAGTGATCGCTCCCTTAGCCTCATTGATTTTGATCGTGTGTCAGGCACACTCTGGCACACTCAGAGGGAGGGGGGATCCTAATAATGAACCACACACTCTCAGGGTGCATTACTGGAGCTCCGGGGGGCAGGGTGACACATGATGGTGCTTCCCTGCACCTTGACCCCCGGAGCTGCAGGGAGCAGTTGCCAGTCGTCTGGGTGAGCAATCCTCCTGCCCAGGGAAACATGGATGATCGTAAGTGTCACCCACTCTCCCGCAGACCGCCCCGGAGCTCTTCTCAATACTCGAGAGAAGAGCTCCTCTGTCTATTGTCTCCTTGCCTCAGGGAAAAAAAATAGCCAAATAAGATTCGGTGGGTTGAAAGAATAACATCAGCCAATAAAATTAAGGGCTGAATTAGACATTTTGCAGTAGACCCAAGAAATGGCAAAAGCAGATCTCGAACCTTTGCCAACTGGAGTATGAGTTTTTCAGGGATCTGAGAAGGAAAGCATGTCATGACCCCCACCTAGAACTACTTTTTCAAAGGATGATCTTAATCTGATAGGTGACTTTGGATACAACTGGAAATAAACTCAAAGGTCTCTTAGGTCAATCCTGTTGCCCAAGGGGTTATATCTACCTACATTATTCATACAATTAATCATGTGAATAAATCTGAGCATTGTAAGACATTGCAGTGTACTAGTTCCTGAACCCTCTGTTCTTAATAGCATTTGTCATTTCCTCATAAGTGTCCTGTTGTTGCTATATTGATGCCTTTAATCCCTTTTTAAAAATTGGACAGAAAACACCGCCAATAATCTAGAATACCCTGTAATGCTACGTAAAATAGTCCCTCCTTAGTAGTACTCCATCTATAGTTCTTTTCACAATGTTCTGTGAAGAACCTTTTTTCTTTTTTCTTTTTAGGTAGAAAGCAGAGTTTAGCATTTTCTTTGCACATCAAGCAGAAATTGCTCTTTTACATGGTGGAGAACACTAATGGAAGCAACAGACCTAATACTGTCATTATTTATAACATCACATTCAACTAGTCGGTCCATTCAACCAGATGCATATAGAATATATACTATAGTGTGTGAAGAGATGTTTTGTTTTGTTTTTTGCAGTAGCTTTTGTTAATATCGTTGCTAATAGTACAAAGTTGTGATGGCGACTCTAGATTGATGGTCTAAACAGAAATTATTTCATGGAATATTCACAAACATTCCATCTGCTGAGCTATGTTGGCATCCTTTGAATGTTCATGAGATTCCAGCTTTGTGACTTAAAGTGAAAGATCAGTGGCTCAGAAGAAAAACCCCTCTCATCTCATGAGCTTCTGTGTGGGCAAGTTAGAAGACTGAGGAGAAGGAAGGAAGGAAGGAAGGAAGGAAGGAAGGAGCTAAATTTCAGCAGCCTTAGAGGCAGGTTGACTGCAAAAGGTGGGCACACCTGGCAGTATACTGAAAAGCAGGAGCTTGAAGTAAGCTTAGATGCAAGATGCAAAGGAGGAGACAAGGCATTGAGGGAATGGACCTAATAGAAAGGAATCACTGTGAAAAGCCTCTCAGGGTCTAAGACAGGGGTGCACAACTCAAATGCCATTTTAACCAAGGATAGTGGCCAGAAAATAGGCCCTGTCCCTGCTCAGTCAGTGGGGCCCCTGGAGTACATGCCAGCCCCAAACAACTGCCAAGTCCTCTCCCTAAATTGCTGTTGCTTTCAGGCTGGAATCCTAGGCATGCATACTTGGGAGCAAGCCTCACTGGTACACCGAGGGATATATTTCTGATTAAACATGCATAGGATGGTGTTGTAAGGTGGTCTCCAGAGAGGATGGCCTCCCTCGGAGAAGACAGAACTGACTGAAAGAGTGACCCACTCCACAGAGGTTCCCCCTCCCCGACCAGCCTCACTTATGCCATAATTCTCCACACCTGCTCAATGGGTCTCTTCATGGCCTGGGTCATCCCAAGCCATGCAGAGGCCCATGGCGCAGATGTGACAGCCTCCAAAATGGGGAACAGCCGATGAGCAACCGAAGAGCTGACATAAGGGAGGCTGGCAGGGAGAGGGGGAAGCTTACGGACACCCCACACACACACTGACTCGAACAACTCCCCCAGATGGGGTAAGTGTAATAATAATAATAATAATAATAATAATAATAATAATAATAATAATAATAATAATAATTAATAATTTTTTAAAAATCCAGGGGTTTCAGTACAGTGTCAGACCAAACAAGAGGTGGTTCAGTTCGACCCTGAACAGTCGAACCAAACCGGTTTGATGTCGAACACATTCAACGTCAAACCTGTTTGTACATCCCTAGTGTACACCTGGTCTAAGGACACTATTAGCAGAAAGGCAGAGAAAAAGAACTGTTAAGCAGGCAAGGAGGTTGGCTGAGTCAGGATGGCTAAAGGCAGTGAGACAGAAGTAACACTTACTGAAAAGCAGGAACACCAGCAAACGCATGGAAATGAAGGCCAAGAAGCAAACGGACTGGGATAAAACACCACAAGAGGGACTATGAGCTGGTGACTGGCAAGCTGCTTCAGTCAGCCATGTAGTCTTGGAATGGTGGGCTGCAGTTGTGGCACTGGGCTTGGCTCCTCCTCTCCACCACCATGACAGCTGCAGTTGTCCCGCTATAAACTACAGCCACTACCCAATACAGCTGTTTCCAGAAGATAAAGAGCCACACGTGCATGGATCACACCCTGCCTCCCGCTTCTGCATTATAGACCACTGATGGGACACAAGCGCAGTCGTAGACTTTGGTCATAATTTGTTGTCCCTGGTGGCCCAAGCCATAAATTCATCAACACTAAAGCTGATGTTATGTCTGTTGAAAGGCTTCCCATACTTTGGGCACGAGTGAGAAATAAAGTGGAATCCAGGCTCCTGAAACAGCATGAAAACACCTACCTATGCAAACAAGTTATTATCTGTATACAAAACAGAACTGAGAAAAGAATTTGCACACACAAGTCTATTGTACCACTTGTTAATCCTTGGCATGATTATAGAAAGCAAAAACAAAGACACTATTCTTGTGATCTGGGAACAGCAGCAACAATCTGAGATACCTCCATGTCTAACTGGGAGGTATTCTTCTAGTTCCTAGAAACTATCTGGAAAATCCAGGACAAAATCCTTGACTGGGATGATCAAATAACCAACACTTAGCTACTTTTGAGCTTTGCTCACTAGAGGTGTGCACAGAACTGATTCTGGCACTTTGGTTCTCATTCAAGCTGAACACGAACCAGATTGGTGGGCTGTGGGCTAGTTCGAGCTGAACCAGCCCTCGGCTGGGTTCGATGGTCAAAATGGTTCAATTCAGCTCGGAACTTGTTTGATTCGGCTCAAGGGGGCATGCAGTACCAGAGGACTGGAAAGTAGCTAATTTAACTCCAATTTTCAAAAAGGGATCCAGGAGGTATCAGGGATATTACAGGTCAAATGGCTTAATGTCTCTGCCTGGTAAACTGATGGAAAGCATACTTAATGACAAAATTGTTAAACATATAGAAGAACAGGCCTTGCTGAAGGAAAGCCAGTATGGCTTCTGCAAGGGCAAGTCTTGCCTCATTAACCTTTTGGAGTTCTTTGAGAGCATCAGTAATCATGTGGATAAAGGTGATCCAGATGATTTAGCATTCTTGGACTTCCAAAAAGCCTTTGACAAAGTTCCCCATCAAAGGCCTTGAGAAAACTTAGCAGTCATGGGATAAGGAGACATGTTCATGTGTGGATTGGTAACTGGTTGAAGGACAGGAAACAGAGGGTAGGAATAAATGGAGAGTTTTCACAGTGGAGGGAAGTAAGAAGTGGGGTCCCCCAGGGATCTGTACTCGGAGCAGTGCTCTTTAACTTGTCCATAAATGATCTAGAAGCTGGGGTAAGCAGTGAAGTGGCCAAATTTGCAGATGATCCCAGACTCTTTAGGGTAGTGAAATCCAAAATGGATTGTGAGGAGCTCCAAAAGGATCTCTTCAAACTGGGTGAGTGGGAGACAAAATGGCAAAATGTGATTCAGTGTAAGCAAGTGTAAAATGATGCATCTTGGAGCAAAAAAAAAAAGCAACTTCACATATATACTGATGGACAGCTCATTGTAAGTGTTGACTCCATGCGCAGCAGCTGTGAAAAAGAGAGACTCCATTCTAGGATCATTAGGAAGAGGACCAAAAATTAAAATGTTAATATTATAATGCACTTATACAAATCCATGGTGTGGCCACATTTGGAGTATTGTGTAGAGTTCTGGTCACTGTATCTTAAGAAGGACATTGTAGAATTGGGAAAGGTGCAGAAGAGGGCACCTTCCCTATGAGGCAAGGTTACAGCATCTGGGACTCTTTAGTTTGGAAAAGAGGCAACTATGGGGAGACATGATAAAAATTAGAGAGTAGAGAGACTGGACAGAGAGAAAATTTTCTCCCCTTTCCACAACACTAGAACCAGGAGTCATCCTATGAAATGGAAGGAAATTTAGGACCAACAAAAGGAAATACTTGTTCACACAGTGCATAATTAAACTATGGAATTCTCTGCCATGGGATGTGGTGATGGCCACTAGCTTGAATGACTTTAAAAGGAGCTTAGACAAATTCATGGAGGACAGGTCTATCAATGGCTACGGGTCTGGTGGCTGTGGGCCACCTCCAGACTCGGAGGCAAGATGCCTCTAAATACCAGGTGCAGGGAAGAAACAGCAGGAGAAAGGGCATGCCCTCACGTCTTGCCTCTGGGCTTCTCAGAGGTATCTGGTGGGCCACTGTGTGAAACATGATGCTGGACTAGTTAGGCTTTGGGCCTGATCCAGCAGGGCTGTTTGTTCTTATGTTCTTAAGTTAACACATGCAAGTTAAAAGAGAGACAAGAAGTTGAGTGCTCTTTTCTACCTGACTAGGGATGTGCAAACCGGCTTGATGTTCAACAGGTTCAACATTGAGCTGGTTCAGTTCGACAGTCCGGGGTTGAACTGAACCACCCCCTGTTCAGTCTGACCCCAGACCGAACACACACCCCGCCAACTGTTCAGTGGGGTTGCATTTTTTTTTAAACAAAATTACCTTTACTCCCTTCAGGGGAGTTCCTTGAGGCGACCGGGGGGTGGCATTGGCGGAGGTTCCTCCTCCCCATACTGGGCTCCGTTCTCACCACCAGCAGACTGTTCGGGTGGTTTTTCTGCCCATTCAGGCCTTTGAACTTTGGCGTGGTGGCCATTTTGGACATTGCTGTACCTGCACAATTGGCCTCTGTAAAGCCTGAATCATGCCGGGCCTCACAGAAGCCAATTGCGCAGGCACTGCGGCATCCAAAATGGCTGCTGTGCCAAAGTTCCGAATGGGCCGCTGGCGGTGAGAACGGAGGCCAGCAGGGAGGAGGGGGAACCTCCGCTGAACCCCACTGTGAACTCACCAGACTGGTGGGGGGGGTTCGAGGGGGTGCCGGACCAAACTGGCCCGGTCAGGTTCATGTCCGGTCCAGACTCAAACCAAACCAGGCCAGCTGGTTCCGTGCACATCCCAATACTTGACCATTATGCTTCCTCCTCACTCTTCCTTCTCATATTCTTCAGCAGACATAGCTCTGGGAAGAGGGGAAGAGAAACCTAATGATTTAGACTTCCTTATGGCTCAGCATAATCTGTGTTTTTCCGTGCAATTCAGAAGTCACAGTACACAGGGCAACGACTTCATAGATCTACAGCTCCTCAAGTGGTGGGAGAAGAGAATGAGGGGAGGAATCAGCCAGGGAGCCACTCCTGTGGCTGGGACATACATCTAGTTTTGTTGGCTCATGGACAAGACTTGATTGACCACTCCCTGCAAACATGTGTGTATGTATGCATACTGGCTTCTAAAAGTGCCAGATGGCAACAAAAATTGCTAGACTAGGAGGCTGTTCTCATGCACAGCCAAGACTGGGCTAAGAAAGCCAAACCCAGTCTTGGCTGCTTGTAAGAACCGCAAGTAGACAAGTAGGCAGCAAACCCATGTCAGCACTGGCTGTTTTTAGCTGGCGCTGTAACATGATGGGCACTCACCCATCTCTGGGGGAATCTCCACAATGCACCACACACATACATGGTGCTTTGTGTGATTTCCAGGGGCCGGGGTGACGCATCCCAACCCCCATACCTCTGCACTGCCAGAGCAGCAACGGAACATCTGCGTGCACAATTTGCCTGTGCAGCAACAGAGCACTGATTGTCTGCAGGGGAGGTAAGCTTTTCTAGCCTCCCTCCCCACACCCCCTCGAGCCCTTTTCAATGATAGTGAGAAAGGGTTCTAGGTGAATAAAGGCCAATGCCTAGGGATATTATTATTATTATTATTATTATTATTATTATTATTATTATTAATTTGATTTCTATACCGCCCTTCCAAAAATGGCTCAGGGTGGTTTACACAGAGAAATAACAAACAAATAAGATGGCTCCCTGTCCTCAAAGGGCTCACATTCTAAAAAGAAACATAAGACACACACCAGCAACAGTCACCGGCGGTACTGTGCTGGGGGTGGATAGGGCCAGTTACTCTCCCCCTGCTAAATAAAGAGAATCACCACGGTAAAAGGTGCCTCTTTGCCCAGTTAGCAGGGGTTCTAGGGGCTAGGCCCCTGTATGTTTCCCCCCAAGTGTAATTAGCAAGTTTGAAAGTGATTTAAATTAAGAAAATTGCATGGGGGAGAAGGGTTGACTCCCCTTTCCCTGCACTGTAGTTCCAGTCTGATTTGGCATACCCTGTAGCTGATTTGATCTTTGAAAGCTCTGGCGAAACCCCTGTTTATGAACCTCCTACTTCACATCTAGTGGTGTTGCACTCTTATAGCTGCCATTGTTACTGCTGGAAAATGTTCAAGGGGCAGTGGCCATAGCATTCAAGAGCTACTCAACCCATGGATTCCCTTATTTAGTCCCATACTAGTTCTGTGCAGGCCAAGCTGTGATGCTGGCTCTGGTGGGGAAGAAACTCACCATGCAGTCAGGACAATCCTCCAACATCCTATAGCCAATTTGTGCATTACCCTCAAACATTTGCAGTGGCTTCTGCGGCATCGTGAAAGGAAAGGAAAGGTTGTGCCGTTGAGTCCGTGTCAATTCCTGGGCACATAGCTAAGGCAAAATAATTCTCCCTAATACGAATAATTAGAGCAGTTCCACCAAAACTCTTATGGCTGATTGGAAAAGCTTGAGGAAGGCATATCGAGGAGCTGTGTGAACGAACTGGTGACAAGTCAAACAAAAAATAATAATCCAAGCTAATCCTCAGGCAAAATTTAAACAGCAGAGGCAATCGCCACTAGTTTTATAAGCACTGCCAATCCAGTTTCCTTTCTTCCGTCTTGATGGTGAGCAAGTATCAACTAACAAAAGAAGGAATGCTGGCATTAATTATTCACCAGTCTCCTGGGCCTCCAGGCACTCAGCGCTTGCACATATCCATAGTGCAACATAGATAAAATTGGACTGAGCAGCTCACAGTTCAGTGCACAGTTGAGCAGGTAGCCGTAAAGCATGTTGCGAGTGCTTTTGATGTTAGAGCCACAAATACTATTATTTTTGACTTAGCATCCCAGCTGTTGTTCAGGATCTCAGTCAAATGAAATGCTGAAATCCCAAATAACGTATTCCAGTTGGACCTCCGTAGGAAACATCTGAGTACAGGATTCCAGTACACTGGAATATGTAATATGTCATATAAATGGCATTGCTTTTGATTTAGAGATCCGCAGAGATAAGCCTGCTTAAGGCTTCCCTCATAGTTCTCAGGCATAGACTTGCCTTACCTTTCCTTATTTTTAGGCATGACATATATGAGGATCTACATAAAAATTCTATACTATAGCAGCGTATTAGAACCCTGAAGTTCCTTGTGATTTCTCACCTTTGCAGAACTGGAGCCTGCCTGCCTGCCTGCCTGCCTGGAGTAACAGAATTTTAGAACTGGAAATTCTGCAGACGGAATTTCTACATTCTTTCATTCGTTACAAGTGACCATAATGGCCAGGCTGGGCTTATACCTGGAGATATAGGCTGGCTTACTGTGCAAGGGAATGTGGGTGGTTGGAACACTGCCTGTGCCCCTGCATGTGTGTGGGCAGCTCTGTGCATGCACTTGTGTGACACCCATTGGAAAAGATGGGGGTCGCATTGTGCAGCTGCATGCCCAAAGCACTAATGCCCAAAAGCTGCATGCCCAAAGCACTCAGGCCCAAAGCACTAATGCCCAAAGCTGCATGCCCAAAGCACTAAAGCCCCTGCTAACTGGGCAAAGAGGCACCTTTTACCGTGGTGATTCTCTTTATTTAGCAAGGGGAGAGTAACTGGCCCTATCCACCTCCAGCACAGTACTTCCAGTGACTGTTGCTGGTGTGTGTCCTATGTTTCTTTTTAGAATGCGAGCCCTTTGGGGCAGAGGCGTAACTATAGGGGGGCAGGGGGGGCACGTGCCCCGGGCGCCATCTTTTCTGGTCACATGGGGGGCGCCGTCATGACCAATTAAAAAAAAAATTAAATTTTTTTTAAATACAAATGTTTCCTGCTCAGTGCAGCAGTGCTGCAGCAGTCAAGGGAGCACGTCGGTGCCCCCTTCCCCACGAGCGGTCCCTTCCGCGCCGCCTGCGCCCCCCGCATTGCTTTGCTGGCACCTGGCGGCCAGTCAGTGGCCTGGCTTGGCAGCGGCGGCAGGTGCTTGTGAGGAAAAACCTAAGTATAATGTAGTTTGTTGGGGGGGGCGGGGGGGCGACATTTCAGTGCTTGCCCCGGGTGCCGTTTTCCCTAGTTACGCCTCTGCTTTGGGGACAGGGAGCCATCTTATTTGTTTGTTATCTCTCTTTGTAAACCGCCCTGAGCCATTTTTGGAAGGGCGGTATAGAAATTGAATTATTAATAATGATGATGATGATGATGATGATGGTGATGATGATGATGATGATGATGATGCAGCTGTGCAGATCCCCTGCAGCACAGCCCCATCAGCGGTCTTACTTGGCCGTGCAAGCATTGCTCCAGCTGTTCCCTTGCACAGTATGTCAGCCATTGAGAGGGAAGTGTGCTCTGTGGCATACTTTTCCAAGCACCTCCAGAACCAGTATTCTTGCATCCTCTTCCACATTTTCTATGCACAGGAAGGAGGAACCAATTGGGCACGACCGGCAGCAGGAGCAAGCAGGATGAACACCACGATCATCAGGGATATGGAGGTCCCAGGGAATCAGTGCTGCGGACAGGATTTACAGCCCCCAGAACATACAGTATGTGAATAAGTGAGTGAGTGGGTACTCTATATCCATATCTATATCTATGTCCATAGCTATACTAGTAAAATGGCTTGTAGCCTGCAAGCATTGTTCTGATGGTGGCAGTAAAATACTTGTAAAAAACCAGCAAACATCACCGCCGCTGGCACCTAGATCAGGAGGCCAGATCACACCTGCTGCGTGGCTGGCCTCCATACATATGTGGTGGCCATGTTAGTGATCAGCCTGGTAGTCAGTTGCTGTGCTGAGTACTCCAATGGCTGCTGCAAATCCACAGAGGCCAGCTGAGCGGCTGGGGTTGGGTGGCCTCCCCATGCGATTCAGAAGTGTCGGGCTTCTGGGTGCTGGATGCCAGCACTGGCAATATTTTAGTTTAGTTTAGTTTAGTTTAGTTTAGTTTAGTTTAGTTTAGTTTAGTTTAGTTTAGTTTAGTTTAGTTTAGTTTAGTTTAGTTTAGCGATTGATTGCATTTTTATACCGCCACTCCCAATTTGTCCCAGGGCGGTTTACAAACACAACAAAAACAGTCAAAATCAGTCAACAACAAAAACAAAAATCCTGTTTTTGATAGGTATTTGGCCCTGCCCTTGCCACCCCCTGGAACCGCCATCACTGGAGGAATGCTTGCAAACTGCAAGCCATTTTACTAGTGTGCGTATATATACACATGTTCATGTACACACGCAGACCAATGGGCGTCTGAAAGCCACCTCTCACTGAAAGCCCCAGCCATGGTCCCCCGAGTAGGCAGAAGAAATGGCACTGGATTTTAGGGACAGGGAGCAGCATCTAAAGGGAATTTATCAGTCCTGTATAATTAAAACATATGCATGCCATACGGTCATGTCTGTCTGTAAATACAAATCAGGCATCCAGTGAAAGGAGTTTAAAGGGGCCTAAAGAAGCTGAAGGGCACCTATCAATCATCCAGTGACAAGGCCTTTGGCGGGTGGGAGGGAATGGAAGGGGGGACCTCTGTATTACAAGTTTGTACTGGGTCCAGAAAATGATGTTTAGGCACTGTGGCCATTGGCCATCACCCCAAAAGGCATATGCATTCTCACATTGTTTTTTTCCTCCTCAGTTTCCCCTTCTAGCATTAGCCGCTTATGAAATGTTTCTCCGGAGGCTTGCTAGGCCTCCATGGATGGTTTTTTGGAGTGTGTAGGAGGCTGCTACTGGAAGGGGAGTTAAAAAGCCCTCATGTACATCACAGGGTAGACCTTGCACAGCTGTTTGGATCCTCACCAACTGCTGGTAACAACTCCTCTCTAAAGAGAAGCAATAAAATGGGTGTGGTATTTTCCCAGTTTAGACAAGCCGTCTAGACTTCTGCCATAATGTGAAAACCACAACACACATATCCATCTTGAACAGAAGATTTGTGAACACTGGCGCCATGACTGTGATCTTTCTAGACAAGAGTCTTCATTCTGAGATACAGTAAATGCATTATTTATCGAGTCCTTTCTAGACATGGGTGTGACTTCTGAGTGTGCGTTTGTGCCTTCAAAAGGTAACACAAGAATGTGGACCTCAGTGAAGAGTTGAGTATGGTTTATTTTTGAGAAAATGTATACAAGCCTTTCCTTTTCCAGCTGATACCTCATTATTCAAATCTCAGTTCACTGTTTCCATTCCCTGATTGTGGGTGTATTGTTGCATGTATTTCTGTTCCACTCCTTCAATAGTGGTACTGTTGCTAAAAAGCCAATTGGTGGGGCTGCATTTTTTTTTCCACCTTAGTAACTAAAAGGTAATGCACTGATGCTCCCTTAGGGAGTTCATTCCACAGTTCTTTTCTAAGCTTTGCAGCATGTTCCTCCTCTATGCCATATCTACAGGCTTCAGTTCTCCAGGCAATCTAGATGTCCACCCAAGCCATTTGGATTAATAAGACTGTGTTACACACAGGCAGTAGTACAACTAGTAGAAGAAAGGCAGTGTGAAAGGAGAAAGTCTGAATAACACAGTCTTATTAAGAACAGATGATCCGACTTCTTGTTCCTATAGAAGGCACTTGATTCAATTAATTAACATTAAAAAATGAATCTCGCACATATTTTCAAAGCATGCTCGCAAAATTAGCTTCCCCCTGCTACTATCAAAGTATATCCTTTACACATTCCTGGCACTACATCAAGGTTAAGTTAAAAGCAGCACTTGAAGGCAGTTGCATGTGGTAGAGGGTACAACAAGGCTCATTAGCCAATGGTGAGTCTTATGCAAAGGCCTTTAATGTGGTACAATGGCATTTTTTCAATCTTCTATTAAATGAAGGGGGGAGTTAATAATGTGAATGTTTTACTACCTTTTTTCCCTTTTATTTAAAGACGTACCCCCTTTTTGGTAGTGAAACATTGCGGCTAGTTAGGGCAAAAACTCCAGGATTTCCTTCACTCACAGAATGACTGTAATTGTACACGGGGAAAGGACCACAGCAATAAACTGGCAATGCATCAGGGTCTTAACCTCTGAGGCAGGAGGTGGAGAAATAGGTGTTAGCCATCTTACCCGAGTCCTTAAAAGCATAAACATGTGGTGAATCCATTAGCTAAACTACAAAGAATGGGACCTCCCTAATAAACCTAGTTACTAGGTTAAGTAAATACTGGAAGGGTTTTTTGTTTTTTTGGTTTTTGGTTTTAAAGGCTAGTAGTGACATTTCTTTTAAGAAAAATCACAAACATTTTTCACTTGTCAGTATTGAACATTTGGAATCTATGAGACTGGATGGCCTTTCAAACAAACACTTTCACTCAGTCCTTCCCAGCACATTAATATACATAGTTTCCATATGCGATGTGAATTGTTTAAGACTGCCTTTCCCTTGGTATATATTTGCTGAGAACTCCAGCGGTGGAAGATATATCACAATGCTTTCATATACGCAGGCACATTGTAGCACTGAAAGTACCATCGCAGCATCTGGGTTGTGGAATCACTTCTGTCGATAAGAGCAGCAATGCTTCTCTCCAGTCCAATGCAGACACTTGGCCAGTTGGCACAAGCAAACCGCGGTCAGGGCTGGGTCACGCATGCCAAAAGCACACCCACCCTGATGTCACAGCAGGATGTCCCAACACGTTGTTGGGGCAACCTTTAATTGTGTGAGGGGGAGGTGTTCATCTGAATCACTCCTCACTTCAGGACAGAAGTTTGGAGCCTGAGTTGAGGGGCAATTCAGATGAGCCCCCCCCCCATCTCACATGACTAAAGGACACCCATCAGGATCTCCCACAGTGACATTAGGGTGGGTGCGTTTTTGGCGCAACTCATTTCTGATTGTGTCTGCTGGTTGGTGGTTTGTGTGACTTAATCCGTTGGTTTTTTTATGTATGTAGAGGTGTCTGTACACGTTTTTGTGTAAATAGCTGTATGTGCACTGTAACAGAGTGCTTGTTGAGCATTAGGAGAGTGCCCCAAATTGTGCTCTAGTGTGCATTTGGAATCACATTTGGAATTGTTTGTCTGCACTTTGGAATCGCAAAGGCTAGCACTGTGTGCATGCTGTTGTTAGGAGCATGTAAGGTAAAGGTAATGGTAAAGTGTGCTGTCAAGTCGGTGTTGACTCCTGGTGCCCACAGAGTCCTGTGGTTTTCTTTGATAGAATACAGGAGGGGTTTACCATTGTCTCCTCCCGCTCAGTATGAGATGATGCCTTTCAGCATCTTCCCATATCACTGCTGCCTGATATAGGACCAGCGGGGATTCAAAATGTCAGTCAAGCATTTCCCTGCTGCACGTTAATTAGGATGTCAGTCAGTAAGCACAGTTTGTATTTTCCTTCTTTAATTCATGGGTGTTCCTTTTTACTCTTTTCCCCATTTACTTACTGTGTGCATCTCTCTCTCTCTCTCTCTCTCTCTCTCTCTCTCTCACTCTCACTCTCTTTCTCAAAACTCATATATTTAGAAGTGTCTTCAGTCTTGTTCAAAAGGTTCTAGTGCAGTACTTGCAAAAACTCTGCCTCACATGCTATGCATAGTCATTGCACCTCTGTACACCCATGGTCTACTCTTAAACTATACTGTGTGTCTAGAACTGGGCTTTGTAGATTCTGGCAGTGTAGTGTCAGGACAGGTGTTCTTAAACCAGTTCTAGGTTTGATGAAGCCACAACTGGGTGTTTGCACAAGCACTGGCCAGCACACACGATCAGGACTGAGTCATGCCAAGAGTACACAACCCCTGATGTCACAGCAGGGCGTTTTCTGGACTACAAGATTTTTACTGGTTAAAGCACTGCAAAGGGCAATGGAATAGTGCGACAGTTTCAAAGGCAACGGAATAGTGCAACAGTTTCAAACCGAGAGTTAAGGGTTGTTCAATGCTTCACTGTAGGCTGGTGGCCATTCATATTTTCCATCTACTGCAACGTGTTTTCCAGGCAGGAGGTGTCCATATTCTCCTTGAAACACATTTATCTGCCCCTTCTCCTGCTGCATTTGGGCAAATGGAGTTGTGGGCGTGTACGTGACATGACAAACTTGCTTAAAAAAAAAAAAAATCTCGGCTGCCTTGTGCAAATCTGCTAGCATGGGAAGCACTGTTCCAAAACAAAAATCTAACTTTGTCTTGCATCATTGCAGCTTTGTGCAAGTGATACCCAGGATTTTTATTTTTTTTAGGGAGGGGGAGTGGGGTGCATGAGGAGATCCTTTGGAGTGACCGAAAAGTGCTTAAAAATCAGTAAACAAATGGGATTGCACATAAGTAAATAATTCAGTTCAATGGGATTCCTCTTAAGTAAGTGAATTGCTCATTCCAGCCAACCTCAAGTCGCACTTTCCCCAAAAGCAGAATGCAAAAGGAAACAACATGGAAGAAGAGGTGCTGCGCTGTGCAAAAGCCGGGCTGGGAACAAACTGTCACACACTGTGATTTGAACCATCCACGCCACTTCGCACTACAATGCATAAAAAATGGGGCAAGCCTCCTAAAATGGAAAAATACAGCAACTTTCTTGCAATGCATTTACAACGTTGTAGGACAAAAATGCATCAATAAAATCCTATGCAAGGTATGGGAAATATGAACAGCACCGTGCCGTGACTGCGATATCAAAGCAAAGGTAATATGGAGGGGCACTTAGCAGACACGTTGCAAATCTTTTGCAGCACGTAATCTGGAAAACATCCAGGACATTCTTACACACTATTGACTCTAGGCCAGTCTTCAGCTGGTGGCAGCCAAAATTGCAGGAGAAGTATGCTCCTAAAATAGGAACATAAGCATCCCTCCGCTGAGTGTGGATCCTTAAGAAAAGTAGGCACCCTTCTGTCCACCACAAGTACATGATATAAAACTGGTGCTAAGTATAACCTGAAGAAATGAGAAGGCAAAACAAAACAAACAAACAAACAACCCTAGTTTGAATGCCATATATCTGTGGCTGTATGGGAAGCTCACTTCCATTCAATATATGAGTGACTCAATGGATTGTATGTCCCTAGAGGCAGAGCTATCCATGCAAACACTATCAAACTGGCCACCTGTATCTATTAGGGAGATGAAGCAATTAATTGGACAACTGAAAAGGAACAAGGCTCCTGGTCATGATTTTATTCCTGCTAAGGTATTCCAATCCAATATTGACGGGTGGGTACCAGTATTGGCAGCACTCTTCACATATATTGATAATCCACCCATATCCTGGAAGACTGGGGTATGGCAATTATTGTCCCAATCTATTAAAAAAGGGCAAATGAAAAATCCTGCCAACTACCACCTGATCAACCTTTTGATTGTAGTCAGCAAGCTTTACACAAAGCACCTATTTGTGAAGTTCTGTGATTGGATAGATTTAGGCCAGGAAAATCTACAATAGATCAAGTGGTGATTCTGCAATATCTAGTGGAGAAATATTTATTTATGTATTTAAGTATTTATGTATGTATGTATGTATTTATTTGATTTATATACTGCCCTTCCGAAATGGCTCAATATGCACACAATTTTAAGATCCCACGTCATGAGGCCTTTTTAGATCTGAAGTCCGCTTTTGATTCCATCTCTAGAGAGAGGTTATGGAAGAAACTATTGCTAAATAAAATTGATAAACGGATCCTATTGCTGATATGTAAACTGCATAGTAACACCAAATTGAGAGTTAATGTGGCATTCAAGGTCAATTAACCGATTCAATCCCTACAATACGAGGAGTCAAACAAAGATGTGTGCTTGCCCCATTACTATTTAATTACTATATCAATTCAGTAGTACAACATCATGATAAAAAAGAGTTCCACCTGCCTAAATTAGCACATAGGTATGTCTCACTACTTTTGTATGCCGATGATATGGTTATTCTTTCCCCGTCTGTAGTAGGGCTAAGAAGAGTCCTAAAATGCTTTGCACAATTCTGTGAGGATGAAACGTTGCTGGTAAAGTATCAACAGATGAAAATAATGACTTTTGCCAGGAGAGTTAAGGACAATAGTTGGTATATTAATGACAACAAAATAGACCAGGTACACTGTTTTAACTATCTAGGAATAACCTCCCATTCATCTGGTCAGAGAGATGTACACTTAGCTTGTGCTTCACAAATAGCATAGAAGAGTGCCTCGGCTATTCTATCCTACTATCATACCAAAGGAGGACGATATGTCCAGGAGGTCCTGAAATTATACGAGGCAACAGTAGTGGCGCAGCTACTATATGGTGCATATTTGGGCCCTTACTTTAACCTTGCCTGGATAGAGACAGTACAATCTAAGTTTATAAGATCAATTATGCAAGTCCCTTGATACATACAGTGTTTTAAGATTGGAATTGGGAGCCATGAGAGTGGAAACTCGAGTGTGGATTACCATCCTTAACTATTGGCTGAAGGTGATATTCTGAACGTTACTGTCCATGTAGTACACAGGCCATAGAAGATGTGGGTCATGTTTTATTATACCCCTAATTTTTATAGGGACTTGTGTGAGTCGTTAATTTAACCCTGATTAAGGACCTACCAGGCCTTAATTTATTTTATTTCTCCTGTCAGACAATCAAGCCAACATAGCTAGGTTTTGTGTAATAGCAATGAATATACAACAGCATCTAATGAGTAATGTGCTGGAGTAATTTACTATACTATTGTATACTCGTAAAGTTATTTTGTTGCTATATTGTTGTATGGGCTTGACTTTGTGTTTTTCTTTTCCTTGCTTCTGTACTGGCCAAAGACTGTAATAAAGTTTATCTATCTGTCTACAAAATACAAGTATGAAACGGCAACTGGTTTTGGTCAGTAGGACATTGCTTCCTTGAAGAGATATGGAACAAAATAATGATCGCTGAGGCTGACATCCAGAGCAAGCACCAGTAGTGTGCCAAGAAGATGCACCCATGTAACAGAGAGCTTCCCTAGGCTGTTCCAAGGCTGCACACACAGCAGTAGGGAGTAGGGGTGTGCATGGAACCAGTTGGTCTGGTTCTGTTCGAGTCTGGACCAGACCCGAACCGGACTGGGCCAGTTCAGTCCGGCTCCCCCTCAACCCTCCCCCAGTTCAGTTCGGTCCGGGGGGCTTCGCAAACTTTTTTAAAAAAAATTTTTTTTACTTACTCCCTTCGGGGGAGTTGATGGAGGTGGCGGCAGGGGGGGGGTGTCCACGGAGGTTCCGGCTCCCCCTGCTGGCCTCCCTTCATGCCCATACCAGACATTTGACCGGCTCTTTGGCCTATCGGTCCTTCCCCCTCTGGTGTGGTGGCCATTTTGGAGGTCACCACACCTGTGCAATTGGCCTCTGTGTGACCCAGGACATGCAGAGGTCAATTGCGCAGACACAGCAGCCTCCCAATGGCCACGGTGCCGGAGGGGGAAGGCCTGAGTGGGCTGAAGAGCCAGCCCAATGGCTGGTATGGGCATGAAGGGAGGCTGGTGAGAGGAGGAGGAACCTCGGTGGACCCTCCCCCTCACCCACTGCCTCCAACAACTCCCCCAAAGGGGGTAAGTTTAAAAAAATTTTTTTTTTACAATGTCCATGAACAGTCCGGGGGTGTTCGGTCTGGGGTTGGACCAAACAGGGGATGGTTTGGTTCAACCTCGAACAGTTGAACTGAACTGGTTCAACGCTGAACACGTTTGCACATCCCTAGTAGGGAGCAAATTTTGACAATTCATTCTGGCTCCAGAAATGCGTCATGTCACCCAAAGAAATGTCCCCAAGGGTCATGCTGAGCATATGTTTGGGTGACACGGGGCACTTCTGGAGTCAAAGCAAAGCATCGAAATATGCTTTCTCCTGCTATGTGCTAGAGCCTGCATAGCTGCAGCAGTAATGGGCAAGTTCTTCATCACATGGGCTTGTCTTCTTGATGCACTGCTGGTAGATTGCTCAGAATGCCAGCCTGGATGTTCTGTTCTATAACTTGACAGAGACAGCTTAGTCCATAGGCCTCTCAAGACAGTGCAAGCAGTCACTTTGGACAGAAGGAGCTGAAAAAAGGGAAGGGAAATGCCTCAAATACATTAGGTCCTTTACAGGCTAACTCTATACAGAGCTGGGTTCTCCTCAGTCTATTGTATCCTATGGGTTTACATGAGTCTGACTCTGCATAAGACATAGGAAACTGCCATATACTGAGTCAGACCAGAGGTCCATCTAGCTCAGTATTATCTACACAGACTGGCAGCAGCTTCTCCAAGGCTGCAGGCAAGAATCTCTCTCAGCCCTATCTTGGAGAAGCCAGGGAGGGAACTGGAACTGGGAACTGGAACTGGAAGACCAATTGTTAAGGGCAGGTCCAACGAGGGCTGTTCAAATTACTGGGGCCCAGTGGTCAAGAAGGGGGCCCGAGGCCCAACTATGTTGCATATTTTTTTGTTTTGCCTACTGCCGCCACCCCATGCTTGCCCTGCTGCTGCCATGGGGCCAAACCGCCAATCTTTAAAATAATTCTAGCCACCATGTGTGTGGCCAGGGGGTGGGGGTTAGCCGAGCACCCCCCTGGTGGTGGCAGCGGGCAAAGCGGGAGCGGCCGCTTGAGGACTGCGAGGTGCTCCTGCACTCCTGCGCAGTTTGACTAGAGCGTTGATGTGTCCCTAGTTAAGGATTATCTCTCATCAAAGTTCTGAGAATTCTGGCCCAACTGTAAGCAAACTCTTGATCCATTTATTTGAAAAATCAAAGGCAATAAGATTTGGTGCTGGCCACACCTCTGCCAAGTGTGCCATAGACCATAAAAACTGCTCTTAATGACAGCCCATAGACCAGCAGATCATTAAACATAGTCCATTAATCATAGACCATAAGAACTGGCCTTAAGTACATTAGCCTGATGAACTGGAAGCTTGAAGTGTATTTGTCACTTCTTTAAACAAATCTATATTATCCCAGATGTTCTCAGAGGCAAGCTCCGATTGTAGTCTGGGTCTTGGGACATTCACGATCAACCCTTTCAGGGTCAACCCTTGATGTTTGTCGAGTCTGGTTGCCCTTTTTGTTTGTTCTGCAAATGTGTGAAACCTCTCTTTGTGCGCCACAGAGGAGTGCTTGCAAGCTGTTCTGGAAATGGCATGATGAACGCATATTCCTATGGAAAATAAAACAAGCTTGTATTGCATATGGTTGCTGCAGTAGCTGGCTGGAGTGCAGGCTCTTGGCTTGCCTCATGTAATTCTAACCAAATATATTGTTATAAGGATATGTTAGTGATTCTGGAGCAAAATACAGGGGTGTACCAGCACTGTTTTTGGCAAGAGTTGTACAGCTTGTCCCGCCAATAAAGTATTGTTTCATTGAATCAACTTGACTAGAGCTGTAATCCCAAAAGCACTTTACACACATCAAGAATTGACATTTAACATGTTTCTACCTGTGCAAGCCGCTTTAGGAATGTAGGCTCCATAGGTTTAGTGATTCAATAGTGCAGTTCAATTTCATCACTGCCACTTGCATACAAATAGGCACATGTTAAAGAAGGTAATAAGCATATGTCAAAACACCGTTGATTAAAACAGACTCTGAAGGATGCATTCTGAACCTGGATTTTTCACAGCTGAATTTATACACATGAGCAGTGAAGCTAGATCTTATAACTGATATTTCAGCAATCATTCTAGGTTATTTACTGCTTTGGGGGGTAGAACGTTTTCTCATGTTTTGCTAATGTTCAAGTTTGCAAAAATCAAAGTAGTGAATTTTCTTTTAAAATAAATGCTGAAAGGTATTAGATTACTATAGTGAAATCAGTGGCATCATCTCTAGTCTGATTAACACTAGTTTGAGGTTTGCATTTTTAATGTTACAATGAATACAAAAGTTTGGTTTACAAGTTAACAATGTGCATCAGTCAGCAATAACTAAACAAAAGTTGCTTTCCTGAGGGTACAAGTTTAAGAAATACTTTGAGGAATAAGCTTATAAGCACCAGAATATTTTTGTTATTCTTTAGAAACTATGCTTCAATTCATCTTTTATAATAAAAAAGTAGGTTTTTAAATAGTGGAAATTATTCAAAGATGCACTCAGTTTGCTTCTGAAGTAGGATTCTTCGGTGTGAATAGAAGCAATAGACTTCACATACGGTGGAGATTAAATTAGATATGAGTTATCGTTTCAGCTACGCTTCCCAGAGGCACCAGGAATAGCACTTAGCAATAGCACTTACATTTATATACCGCTCTATAGCCGGAGCTCTCTAAGCAGTTTACAATGATTTAGCATATTGCCCCCAACATTTCTGGGTACTCATTTTACCGACCTTGGAAGGATGGAAGGCTGAGTCATCCTTGAGCCCCTGGTCAGGATTGAACTTGCAACCTTCTGGTTACAGGGCGGCAGTTTTTACCACTGCGCCACCAGGGGCTCTTACAGGTGAAACTCGGAAAATTAGAATATCATGCAAAAGTCCATTAATTTCAGTAATGCAAATTAAAAGGTGAAACTGATATATGAGACAGACGCATTACATGCAAAGCGAGATAAGTCAAGCCTGAATTTGTTATAATTGTGATGATCATGGCGTACAGCTCATGAAAACCCCAAATCCACAATCCCAGAAAATTAGAATATTACATGGAACCAAGAAGACAAGGATTGAAGAATAGAACAATATCGGACCTCTGAAAAGTATAAGCATGCATATGTATTCAGTACTTGGTTTGGGTCCCTTTTGCAGCAATTACTGCCTCAATGCGGCGTGGCATGGATGCTATCAGTCTGTGGCACTGATGAGGTATTATGGAAGACCAGGATGCTTCATTAGCGGCCTTCAGCAATTCTGCATTGTTTTTTCTCATGTCTCTCATCCTTCTCTTGGCAATGCCCCATAGATTCTCTATGGGGTCAGGTCAGGCGAGTTTGCTGGCCAATCAAGCACAGGACACTGTATACTTTTCAGAGGTCCGATATTGTTCTTGTCTTCAATCCTTGTCTTATTGGTTCCATGTAATATTCTAATTTTCTGAGATTGTGGATTTGGGGTTTTCATGAGCTGTATGCCATGATCATCACAATTATAACAAGTTAAGGCTTGACTTATCTCGCTTTGCATGAAATGCGTCTGTCTCATATATCAGTTTCACCTTTTAATTTGCATTACTGAAATTAATGGACTTTTGCACGATATTCTAATTTTCCGAGTTTCACCTGTATATGGAATTATGGAAAAGAACTCTAGGCAAGTTCAGACATAATGCTAAACAATAATTAAACCATGGTTTAAGATTACTAGCATAAACTTTGGGCTCGCGAGTAGTCCCCACCCCTTTGTGTATGAAGGGAGGAAATTTGCAGCTCTCTTGATGACTTAAACTTTCATTTTGTGTACAAATTCACCAAATGTTGGCTTGTTCTAGCCACAGTTTCTAGAACAAGCCTGCTTTGCTATCCTGGAGTGTTCACAAACTGTGACTAGAACAAACTAGTCACAAACCCAGCATCCTGGATAGAAGTGATGACAAATCAGTCATATATCTATGGAAGTGAAATGGAAGTTGCGAATTTCCTTCCCTCATACATGAAAGAGGAAGTGGGTACACAGGCCCAAAGCTTGTGCTAGTAACCCTACATCACAGTTTAATGATGGTGTTTAGCATGATGGCTATACCTGGCCATTGTGTCACTAGAGTCATTAATAGAACAGATGCAAACAGTCTCATGAAGCTCCTAGATATATGCTACAAATCACCAGATTACAAAAATCCCAATACTTAAAACAAAACAAAATAAAATAAATTTATTATTATATTTATTTACACAGTCAGATAGGTGTTATTGACTGGTTGTTTTATCCAGACATCGAGTCCTTCCCAAGGACCTGGGATGGCTGAATTTTATTATCAATGTTGTTGCTGTTATTATAGATATTGTCGCAGAATATAGGCTGTTCCAAGTAAAGTTGCTTTTTGTAATTGGCTGATGGTGATTTCTGTGGCCCCTATGGTGTTGAGGTGCTCTTCAAGGTCTTTTGGAACTGCACCCAGGGCGCCAATTACACTGGGATTACTTTGGTCTTCTTCTGCCACAGCCTTTCAGTTTCAATTTGTAGATCTTTCTATTTTGTGATTTTTTTGCATTTCTTTTTCTTCTATTCTGCTATCTCCTGGTATTGATATGTCAATTATTTTAACTTGTTTTTCTTTCTTCTCGACTACAGTTATATCTGGTGTATTGTGTGGCATTATAATTGTTGTTGTTGTTTCTTCTCCTATATCCATTTAATGATGTCACTTCTCTCTCAGCCTAACCTACTTCACAGGGTTGTTGTGAAAGAGAAACTCAAGTATGTAGTACACCGCTCTGAGCTCCTTGGAGGAAGAGCGGGATATAAATGTAAAAATAAAAATAAATAAATAATGGGATTATGGCTATAATTTATATATTCAGCCACTACTACTATAGTCGCATAATTTGTAGCCTGGGCAACCTGCTATGTGCTGTTGTCCTATGTGGTGAGCCATGAGGGCCACAGGTGATCACATATCCTGGGATTCCTAGGCTGCAAAGTGATTCCACTCCAGGGTTTATTCTCAGCTTTCCCCCACCTACTACACAAACAGCTGTTAGCACCATCGGTTCCTGAGTCCTCTACCCAACTTTCATCTGACATTCTCTGCCTAATTTCAAATCTCGATTACAGAAGTCAGGCAAATGTGGGGCAGAGGACTTGGGAACCTGTACTGGGCAGGTTCATGCAACATGACCATGGAGGTGCAGGTGCAAACTGTACATTTCTGGGACCCATCAGTTCTCTCCCATTTACTTGCCGGGCAATCATGTGAACTCACTCACTGAAATCAATGGGACACCGGTTAGTTATGACTTCCTTGTCTTATTGATTTCAATGGTGCTTAGTCATGACTAATTAATCTGGATACTGCCCAGTATTGCTAATAAGCATGTGAGTTTGAATGCAGTTCAAAGTAACTGAATTCTGATAAACTGAAGTCAAATTATTTTGAACATTAATTCATTAATTAATTCAGAAAGCACCCTTCAATTTCACCATGGCGTGCGGGAGAAGGATTGGCTGCCTTTGATTGGCTATTGATTATTTTGAACATTAATTCAAATACACCCTTCAGTTTCACCAAGGGGTGGGGTGGGGATTGAAGGATTGGCTGCAACACCTCCTTCACAAATCCCCTCTTTTTTGGCTGGCCCCAAGAGCACTTCTATTTGTCTGTCTCAAACAATCGGTTTTAACCACTGGATCCAGCAACTGTGTTTAATGAGCTGAAGACTTATGGGAATTAGAATGTTGCAGTTTTATGATACAGAACATTACTGCAAATGTCATTTCCACAGAGACATGTAATATGATACTATGAACGTACACTGCCTTTTGTGTAAGCTGCAGTCTATGTGGATTCCTAATACATTGTCAGTGATTAAAACAAAGTAGACATAAAGGAGAGTAGTAATTATGTTTGCATCTAGCAAAATAAATTGGATTTCTCGGTAAATGAAATCTAGCAAATCTTCCAAGTACGAGAACCAGCCACTAATGGATCTTAAAGAGCCCCCATCCCGCCACCAGTTATTTGATATATTTAACATGTTCTATATGCAGGAACAAAAAGAAAAGGCTGATGTAGATTACTGTTGATGAACTGGTCAGGAAGATGGTTTTCTAATGCATTTGAGTCTGATATTCCCAGTATAATTAACTGAGCTAACTTGCATGTAGATTTCTTCCAAAACAAATGTATAGTCCTGCCGAAATGTAAATAGACAAGATCTAATAGGAAATTCAAAGGCAGAGGCAAATAGGGAATATTCAATCCTATGTTTTATGCCAATGTGTAAAGCAGCAGTGGGGTGGGCAGATGGGATTTTTATGACAGAAGCAGTGGGTAGGAGGAGGAGGTTACTTCTCGCACACACCCATTTCCCTCTGCTGCTCCCCCCCCCCCACCCTCCTTGGCACTTTCCCCGCAGCTGCAAATTCTGAAACAAGTTAGTTGGACAAATGGAGGGAAACAGTCCAGGAAGGGTTGCAGAAGAAAGCAGATTCTCCTTTGCCAGTACCACCCCCCTCCTCTTCACTACTTTCTATGTTAACGGCTGACAGAACGTGTAGTCCCCCCAAAAAAATCTCTGAGCTACAGGAAGCCAGGAATGGCCACTGGTAAATCATATGCATCCAATCTCCATGACAGCTCCAGTGCAGCTGCCCCATCTATGTCTCCAGAAATAACAGAGTGAAGGCCACTATGGAACTCCAGAGGGCTGATGTGCTTTGCACAGACTAGTAAGGTTTGCCTTTGGCTTAAATCCAAGGTACAAATCGGCATGTGAGGTGAGTGTCTTAAACAGCCTCAGGAGTTTGCTTGATAGGGAGGGGCAAGCAGAATGGAAAGGAAGAGACAGACACAGACAGCAGGGGACAAACAGTTTTCTGAAGGCACCCAGCTGTCACTGAAAATAACCCCTTTAAATCAGGAATTCCCTTTTATAAGTATATCAGCAATCTTTGTAAAATTATCCATGAAAGACAGCGTTTGCATTTACTAGCTGCTCTTACAGAATATTATTTCTCTCCCACACACACACTAATCCTAATATACAGTAGTATATGACTTTCATGTTCCTGTAAGCAAGCAATGCAATAATAAATAATCAAGTGCATTAGCAGGAATGCAGAATATGATATTGTCCTGGTCTATGAGAGGGTCAATGGCAAGAAAAATACTTGGGTGGCTTCCAGAGACCGGAGACCCACTGGCACAAGAAGCTTCCCCACCTCTCCCTTCCGATGACTCCTCCTTGTGCCTCCTGCAAGTCAAGGGACCTTCTGGAATGGTGTAGGAGGTGACATGGGAGACAGCAACTGTTTGGGCAAAAGAACGGGTAGAAACTATAACAAAACAAAACAAAACAAAACCCTCATATAAGCAGAAGTGCCTTGCAAGGGGCTCTATGGATACCATCCAGAGCAATTAAAACATTCCTCAAATATAGAAGCAAACTTGCATAATTTTCCCCAGTAACTACTTCTACTAACTAGATACTTAAGCATCTCAGAGTGACTCCCACTATACATCCATATGTCCATCCAGCTACCAAAAACAAAGCAAAAATTGATATATCGATATCGATATCACTTTGGGGGGCACCATTTAAATCACAGTTCATGCTATCTGGAGTAATGTGGTTGCTGCATCCTCCTCCAGTATTCCTGGCATCATCTGTATCTTCCACCCATGTGGTCAAGGCAGATCACACGGTTGTGTACTGTGCTGCCAGCTCTTGCCACAATAAGGATGTATGCCACCAGTGCATTACTTGACCTACCCTAATAATGGAGACAGAAAATGTAGGCATTGCTAGGAACAGTGTGAGAACACCTGCAAAGGAAAAAGGAATTGTACTACTTCAGATAATGTATAAATGATGCCTTCAGTATTTCTCAACTCACGTAGTTTAATAAAGAATACCTATCTGATAAATGAGAATGTACAACTCTCTGTTATCAGATAGGTGTTCTCTGTTAAACATTAGCTATGCGATTATGGCCCAGGTCATATGTAACGTAAACCTGTGGTTCCAATGGACCTTTGGTTCCCTGGTTCCCTGCCCCCCTGCCACTCTCCTGTCTGTGTTAGTATGTTCGGGAGAGCAGTCTCTTCGCAGTTAGCAAGACTGCAGACAGGTAGGGGAGCTGGCTGTGCGGGCTTCCTTAGGAACATAGGAAGCTGCCATATACTGAGTCAGACTAATGCTCAGTATTGTCTACACAGACTGGCAGCAGCTTCTTCAAGGTTGCAGGCAGGAATCTCTCTCAGCCCTATCTTACTGTATGCTTTGGTAGTTTGTTGGTTCAATTAAAAAAATCTTGTCCTATAAAAATAAATAAATCTTGTCCTATCTTGGAGATGCTGCCAGGGAAGTAACTTGGAACCTTCTGCTCTTCCCAGAGCGGCTCCATCCCCTGAGGGGAATATCTTACAGTGCTCACACTTCTAGTCTCCCTTTCATATGCAACCAGGGTGGACCCTGCTTAGCTAAGGGGAAAAGTCATGCTTGCTACCACAGACCAGCTCTCTTCCCTTCATCGCAAGACAGCCTGCACAGCCAATCAGGCCAGAGTGAGGGAGGAGCTTCCTCCCTCAGCTCCAGCTCCATGGAGCCCAAACTGTGGTGCCAGCATTTGTATGTAACGCTGGTGCTGCAGAAATGGAGTTTGTGGAGGCAAAATTCCACTCTGACTGAAGGTTCAGAGTGAAGTGTGGCAAGGGAAACTGTGGATTGCTCCCCCCACCCACCGCAAGATCCATTTCCCTTGGTTTGTATGTTCAGGTTTGGGAACTGGAGGTGAAAGGATCTCTGGTTTCCCATTACGTATGAACCAGGCCTATGCATAAGCAAGTAAGGGGTCATTTTGTTCCTCCAGTGGCTTTTTCTGATATGTCCATTGTGTTTCTTTTTAGGTTGTAGGTCCTTTTTGGACAAGGAATAATTTCATTTCCTTTTGCTATGTAAACTGCTTTGAGAAAATTTTGTTGAAAAGTGGTATAAGAAGTAGTAGTGATGATGGTGATGATGATGATGATGATGATGAGTATGCAATGGTTTAATATTTAGCTTATCCAGAAAATACTCAGATAGGTATTTCCTTGTACACAGTCAAGAACCATAAATCAAGTTTAGAGTTTTGCACTATCCATGATATAACAATTGGCCTACATTAACACCTGTTGATCAAGAGTTAGTTCTACTAAAGTCAATGGAGCTTCTGTGAAGTAAGTTGGATGAAGTACATGTGATGATAGTACACAATAGGAAAAGTTGTAGAATTCAATTAAACGTTTAGTTTAGAATATTTTATATATAACTAGTATTTGTAAGCCCGTTTTAACAACAGGCTCTAGTGGGGGGGGTGCTGCTCTCGGCCTCACCTTGGGCTGCCAGCGGGCCCAGTTCCCTGGACTTGGGGTGGTTTTGGTTTGGCACTGGGGTGGGGGGTTCTATTTAGGGCAGGGGGGGTTACTTACCCCTCCCGCGCTTTCCACTTTAGTGACCGTAATTATTGAAAAAATCTGGGCAGCAGGATCCCTCGCCGCCCGCTTCAATTCAACACGATGGCGCCTCCCTGTTAAAGAAATCGCACGCGCAGAAGGCTTCCTTCCAAAACACTTTTGCAGAGCAGACAGATGGCAGGGAAGGGGGCGGGCGGGCGGGAGTATCTTGCCGTGCCGCCCGCCCGTTTGTAGAGAGCGCGGTCGGTCCGGGGCAAGATTTAAGGGGGCGAAAGGGGGCGGCAGCAGCAGGGGCCTTCAAGGGGGCGGCAGGGAAGTATTCTGCCACCCGATTTCTTTAACAGGGAGGCGCCATCGTGTTGAATTGAAGCGGGCAGCGAGGGATCTTGCCGCCCTTTTGTTTGTCGGGCGGCCGGGCGGAGAGTTCCGCCGCCGCCGCCCACAGTTCTCCCCGATTTCCGCTTTGCCGCTTCCCGCCATTGCCATCTCTGCTCTCCTAGTTCCCCCTGCGGGCCCTTATTTTAACTCTTTTATTTTCTCCCCGGCTTTTTTTTGTTCCCCGCTGCTCTCCTGGTTCCCCCGCTGCCGCCTCAGCCCTCCCGGTTCCCCCGCTGCTGCCTGTGTCCTCCCGGTCCCCCTGCTGTTGCTGAACATGGTCGCCCGTGTCTGGGCAGCCGTATGTTTCATGGTCGTTCTGGGCATGCGCTCCGCGCATGCCCAGAATGGCCAAAAAAGACACGAGCCAAGAAATGACATGGGATCACGCTTTAGCTCTTTATTATAGAGGATGCTTTTCAACAAGAAGTCCGCAAACAAGATATGGGTTTGTTTTTTTAAAGAAGTTTGACTATTATGTTTCCAGCTTAAGGATAAAGAAAGAAAGAAATCTTCCTGATTTCTCTTTAGGGTAGCCATGAAAAAGAGTTAAATAGCTCTCAGTCCTAACAATTTGGCCACTCTTGTCAAATAAGTTAATAATAAAACAATTTTCCATATAACCTAGTTTTAGGTATGTTTATGGATGTTTGATTTCCACCATTGCAAATGGAATGTTTCACTGATTTTGTAATTACAGAGACCAAATTTGGGATACTGTATTAACTATTAATTTATGTGCTGTGAAATCTGTTAGATCATTTGCTAGTCAGTAGGTTGTCTAGGATAAAGGCACTTCTACAAAAGGATTTCAGGGTGAGGGTCACTCACATAATCAGAAACATACCCAGCTGGCCTCCAGCTAAACATTACATGCTTCTAAATGTATTTCTGTTTTTTTTAAAGGAGCTTTTTAAAGGTCTCTCTCTCTCTCTCTCTCTCTCTCTATATATATATATAGAGAGAGAGAGAGAGAGCGCGCAAGTGCACACATTTGTGCAATTACTTTGCACGATTATGTGAGAAGTTAAAGGGGGGAGGGGGAATTTAGAAGCTCCAGTTGACCAAGTGTGAGAAATATGTAGCACTCTGGATTGACTTGTCTGAACCTCAAAGCTACAGCAACTGTTGGCATTAATGCTAAGAAGGAAGGCTAGAGCAGGAGACTGATTAAAGATTTTTGACTTACCCACACAATGAAGGGAGTCAAATTGCTGCTTGTCTTGAGCACAAAGGCACTCTTATATTCTCTACACTTTAGGGAAGGAAATGACATGGCCTGGGCTTTGAATAGCAATTTATTGTGTACATCCATACTGAAACACACACTTTATTAGAACAGTCTTTGCTAATGCTGTTGCAAGGAGGGATCTGTCAGCATTTCCATTATGGACGGGGGGTGAAGGTCGGGGGAAATGCAGCTGTTATAAATGGAGTAGAGCGAAAAATGTAGCTCATGAGTTGCCAGCATAGGCATGCTTCTGTTGGAAGGAAAAACTAATAGTTATGTGAATATGAAATTTACATTACTCAGAATTAAGAAGGGAGGTATAGCAGTGGAAAGAACATAAGGTAATATGGGGGAAATGCTAAAAGCTGCTTGAGCTAGCTGGCCAGGTTAATCTACTGTAGGTCCAGATTAAGGTGGTACTGGAGCCTGGGTCAGTAATACAACCCCCACCGCAGGCAACATGGTTTTAGTCCCATTGCTATGACAGTTCACAATGCTGATTGTATATAGGCTATCTGTCTATATTTTCTCTCTCTCTCTCTCTCTCTCTCTCTTTGAAGTTCCCATTTCACTCTTCATTCAGGAAAGCACGGCACTGGCACAGAGACTTTCCCTCCCATACTCTTCATGCTTCTCTTTGTGGTGGTCCCCCATACAGTAGAGAATGACATGGAGCCCCTGGATGTGAAAGGAAACACTTTATTTATTTTATTTATTTATTTTTACATTTATATCCCGCTCTTCCTCCAAGGAGCCCAGAGCGGTGTACTACATACTTGAGTTTCTCTTTCACAACAACCCTGTGAAGTAGGTTAGGCTGAGAGAGAAGTGACTGGCCCAGAGTCACCCAGCTAGTTTTATGGCTGAATGGGGATTTGAACTCGGGTCTCCCCGGTCCTAGTCCAGCACTCTAACCACTATACCACGCTGGCTCACTTTCAAGCATTAACCACGCCACTGTAGTAATGTATTAAGCAGCCTAACAGACTCACCAAAATGAAGTCCTCTGATGGGACAATTTGAACTTCTTGTTCTTGTCTACCCAGTAGACTATCTCTTTCTCCCCAAGAGTCTAAATTACATAGGTACTTCCTTGATATGAAATTGTGGCAGGCACTACCATATATAACCATTCAATTAGCTGAAAGTCAGCATCTGCTCAGGTACAGAAATAAGACTTTTGGATGAGCATCTGGTGGCTCACATGAGGAGGACAGGGGTGTGCCAAGAACGCGGCCATCCTCTGAAGATGGCGTCATTGAAAGACACTCCAACACTGTCAGGATGTCCTTTAATCAAGTAAATTGCCCCCTCCACATTCCTTCAGTGACATCAGAATGGGCACACTCTTAGCACAGCCCCACTCCTCCTAATTGGCTCTTAGGCATTATAAAACAAAAGGGATGTTGTACCTGAGAGTCCACTCAGACCCTGTACTGAACACACTTGGAGTTTGTCTGTAGAAAAAACGCCGCAAGCATTAAGAAATTCTGCCTGTGATCTAGAGCATCCCAGCAGGAGTGAAACTGCTGAGTGTATCACCACTGAGGCATGGCTTGAGTTAGTGCAAGCAATTATAAGTGACACTGCAGCCCCCTGAGCCTGCTGAAAAGGGGGTTAGCAAGGGATTTAAACATATGAGAGTCAAGGGACCCCCAGCAATGACATGGGCTGTGTTGAGGATAGCTGCAGAAAGCCTAGAAACCGGACGCTAGCAGAAGGTGAGCTTGCCTGTCTTCCAAGCTCTCTGTTCTTCCCTTCCAGCTCACCCATGATGCAGTCCACATCATTGCCGAAGGTTCCTCAACCCTTGGCAATGCCTTTTTGATAAGCTCAGGGGCTGCAGTGTAAGGGTCCCCTCTCTGAATAGCGACCTGAGTCTGATCCTGAGAAGGCAGGTCCAGAACTAGTCTCAGTCTCGGGCCCCAACATTGGACCAGTGCCTGAAGTAACCCCAGACCTGGAGTCCCAGAAGTTGTACCCCTCAGAGCCTGAGCCCTTCCACACTTTTGTACTCCTCATATATACCAGTGGTGGCAACTGGCTAGGCAGGACCTGATAGAGAGGAGGAAGAGTGCTAGACTCCAGGTCAGAAGGATGGCCCTTTAAGGCTTCCACTCTCATAGGGTGGAGATGAAGCCCATGAGGAATAGCCTGAACTCAGAGGCATTTAGGAGCTCAATCTACTTTTTGACTTGTGTTGGTGCTGCAGTCTTTCCATGCCTCACCTCTGCAGAGCAGGACAGGACATGTAAGAGATGGTTGTGCTAGTCATCTTACCCTGGTGTTGCTGTATGTTAACCAATATTAATTTCTTCTGCATACTTTTCCCCTTCTCAGCCTGCTCAACCCCACCCACTCTCCCATTTGACTAACACTTTACCTACTCCCCCCCCCCCCACTCGCCCCAGCAGCTTTCAGATCATAATCTATGCTCCTTGTTGGGGAACCTTGTGGGGAGGGAGGTGTTGTATGACTATGAGAACTTTTGCAGTTGGTTGCCAGTGAGTGAAATGGAACATTTTCTCTTTGAGGAAGTGATTTATGTGTACACATCCATCAAGTATAACCTGCTCTGCTCTGTCAACTTCCTGTTTGATCTCTTGAGGGTTGAGTAGATTCGGGAGGGTCTTCACAGCCTCTCAAGTTAACCTGTTATTTCTCCTGTTTGGATAAAATGGTTGTACATAGGGAGTGTCTAATTGGTATGCTTTAGAAATGAAGAGGGGGGGGGGAATTGGTGTCACTGTTTCCGATTTCAGACAAAACACACTAGCAGTATCCAAAGGGAAATCCTGTTACTCACTTTCATTGGGTTATACCATGGAAGATGAAAGATAATTTGCTGGAGCATTGTTCATAAATGTAGCACCCAAAAGTGCTTTAAACTTTCTAATGTAAGCTATGGTGGTAATCCAGGGCCCAGCGGCCCAACTTTGCATCAACTAAGCATCTTGCATGACTGTGAACATTAGAACACATTTTATTGTGATAAGGAATGCAGGCCAGCTGGACATTGAGGTTATCACTACACTTTTAAAATACTGCCAGAGAATGAATGAATGGATCTCTGTTTAACATCTGCTCAACAGGAGATTACCACAAAAAGGACAGCACACTGTCCAAGCCCTATGCTGCTTTTGGCTCACATGAGAAATCTGTGTCCAAGCATGACCCTTGAACCCAAACATTTTGGTACAGAAGGAGGAGAGCAATGAAGGAAAAACACAGCTTAGGTAGAGCTGTAATGTTTCAAGCTTTCATTGACATACTACATTTTGGATAAACATCTCATCACTGCGTATGTGACATACACATAACGTTGCATACACATGTAACATTGTATATACATCAGTAATCTTACATTTATTTATTTATTTATTTATTTATTCATTCGATTTCTATACTGCCCTTCAAAAATGGCTCAGGGCGGTTTACACAGAGAAATAATAAATAAACAAGATGGCTCCCTGTCCCCAAAGGGCTCACAGGGCCAGTTACTCTCCCCCTGCTAAATAAAGAGAATCAGCACGTTAAAAGGTGCCTCTTTGCCAAGTTAGCAGGGGATTTAAGGTTACTAACTTAAGGTTACTAACTAACAACATGCCTTAGCTTTGGGGTCCCAAGCATTTGAATATATATAACCTCTTCATTATAAAACATCTTCAATAAGGTAGTTAGATAGCAAGTATGATCTAGATTTATTTGTGGATGTAGCTCCGAAAGTCTCTAAGGACAAATATTCAGTCTGCCTTGCCAGATGAAGAGCTAGCTAGCTAGATATCTCTCTATAAAGATATAGTGATATATCTCCACTGGTTGACAAGAGGGGGGAGGATGCAATGGTGCAGCAAGAGAACCACCTAGCAGAATTTCCCACCTGCACCAGCACAGCACAGCAGAGAAATTGCTATTTTTAATGGCCTTTCTTTCCTCAGAAAGACCTCTGTGCCACCCAAAAATGTCTCCAAGGCTGCACAGCCCCGGGGACATTTTTTGGGTGGCACAGAGGGTTTCTTGGTGATGGGGAGGTCTTCAAAAAGTGCCACATCCTGCAGTATGAGATGATGCCTTTCAGCATCTTCCTATATCGCTGCTGCTCGATATAGGTATCTCCCATAGTCTGGAAAAACACACCAGTGGGGATTCGAACCATCAACCTCTTGCTCCCTAGGCAAGTTACTTCCCCGTTGCACCATTAAATTCCATGAGAATTTCCTGTTTGGGGGGGCAGGGGGGACTAATGTGCTCACCCATATACTAATGTAATTCTGATGTGCTCGCCCATATACATGGATAAAGATTTCCATCAGTATTAGAAGGTAAAGTCCATGGTTACAGCTTACATGAAGGAGAAAGTACAAAAGTTATAAAAGAATTGTTAGAGCAAGGAAAGGCCAAGGCGGGGGTGGGAGGGTGGGTTTAATCACCTTGACTGCTAGAAAAACCTGAAAATTTAAGCTTTTAAAGCATGATGTTTGGCTTGACCAGTTCTACAATAACAATATCACAGAAGAGAGATACCATAAACTCCAGCTGCGGTTTTACAGCTACTATATTCATGAAAATGTATTCAAATTAAGCTATTTGCATGCAACTGGATATGCAAGTTAGCGGCAACCCTCCACTGATGATATGTGTCTTAGTGTTAACAAATCCACCTCTGGATCAGTCAAACTTAAAATATTTAACACTAGAAATATTATCTTAAATATACTTTTTTTTTTACCCTGAGAAGCCATATTAACATCAGAAAATGACATGGTAACCAATTGGCATCAGTCAGGCAGCTTATGAGGTAATGTTCTTGTTTATTATAATGATTATCTTATGTTACCTTCTGCTATGGGCAGTCTCTTTGGTTCATCCATCTGTTGTCTCATATTTACTCATTTTCATGTTCTGTGGACCTGGAACTTCTCATTAAAAGTTATTGTATTTTAAAAGGCTCATCATTTTTAATCCCCCAAAACTAACAATTCTCAGCATCTTTCCTAAATCTGAATGTTTTAATTGTGTTTCTGTGAGCTTTCTGTTAAACCACTGAATTTAAGCCCAGTCAACAAGTCCCATTTAAAGGGTTTCAGGGCTATTCAGTTACTGTATGTCACTCTGTGCCAAGGGCTCTAAATACACTGATGGCCTCACACTATAAAAACTAAACTGTAAACAGAGGGTCTCCGTCCCAGTGCAGTTTGATCAGCACCTCCTAGTTTCAATTGAACCAGTCATTTGGGTTGCAAGCAATGACAGGTTAGTAGTGCTGCTTGCCTCTTGGAGACATGGTGACACCTCAGCCTCTCCTCTCTGCATCCTAGTTCTGCTAGGTTTCAAATAGGACCAGAAAGGGAAGTCTCTGTGTTCCTCTTGTCCTCTCCCTTTCATGACTGTGTTTTGTGCTAGGATTTCCTGAGAAGATGTGATTTTTACTTATGTGTTGCAATCAGGGCATTAACGGTATTCAAACATAGTTGTGATTGCAGCTATAAAATACTTCAGCGTTTAATATATACAGAACCATTCTCTAATTCTATGAGGAACATAAAAGGACATGAATGTACAGTGATAGTTTCCTAGATATACAGGAGGATTACTATTTATGAACTAGAGAGGTCTTCAGTGCTTTGAGGTACTTACATTTTGTTGGGGGGGAAACCTAGATTTACAGGGAGAGAAAATACTTCAACCATTATCAACAACCCAGGAACCTGATAAGTAAACAAGAGACCTGGGTGGTCCCTGAGGTCCCTTGTGCTGCTAAGGGTTGAGAGGAAGCTCATCAAAGGGTAATTCATTTAGCAGCCAAAAAAAAAAAATGTTACCTTGCACTATTTAGATCAAATAATTTGCTTTCATGCCATTTCCGGAAGTTGGGTTTCATGCCATTCTAAAGGTGGTTTAATATTTGTTTAATTGGAAGATCAGCTATTTCAGTTGACTTTGAGCTTTTGGTTCAAATCATTATTATAATATATAGCATGTAAGACTATTCAAATTACCTTGCATACCTTAAAGGTAAAGTGTGCCGTCAAGTAAATTTCGACTCCTGGTGACCACAGAGCCATGTGGTTTTCTTTGGTAGAATACAGAAGGGGTTTACCATTGACTCCTCCCGCACAGTATGAGATGATGCCTTTCAGCATCTTCCTATATTGCTGCTGTCCAATATAGTACCAGAGAGGATTTGAACCTTACCTTGCAAAATTATCTTCATCAGCATTGCAACAACATTCCTGTAAGATTGATTGATTAGGTGCTGTCAAGTCGGTGTCAGCTCTTAGCAACCACATAGATAGATTCTCTCCAGGATGATCTGTCTTCAGCTTGACCTTAAAGGTTTCTCAGTGTGCATTCATTGTTGTCGTAATCGAGGCCATCCACCTTGCTGCTGGCTGTCCTCTTCTTCGCTTTCCTTCAACTTTCCCCAGCATTATGGATTTCTCAAGGGAGCTGGATTTTCGCACAATGTGTCCAAAGTATGATAGTTTGAGCCTGGTCATTTGTGCTTCAAGTGAAAATTCTGGATTGATTTTTTTCTATGATCCATTTGTTTGTTTTCCTGGCTGTCCATGGTATCCTCCAAAGTCTTCTCCAGCACCAAAGTTCAAAATTTATCTTGCTGCTTCATAGTCCAGCTTTCACATTGATAGAGTGTCACGGGGAAAACCATTGGTGTGATATGTCTTGTTCTCTCCTCCACACCTCCCCCCTTTTCAAAATTGATTTGCGAGCATGAACAAGTGTATGAAGAGAAGGCCGTTTGGTCTCTCTCTTGCCGCCAGTTGCAAGAACCACTCTTAGGCCTTGTGACTTCCTGGCATCCGTTGCAGAATTATAAAAATGATGCTGGCAGCAGCAATGATTGGCAGTAGTACTTCAGGCCAACGGCTGCACTATCTCTCCCTTCTCACAGCTCAAGTTTTGAAAGAAGTGGAGGAGGAGGCAAAGAAGGGAAGGGAATGCTCTGCAACATCCACTCACCCCAAAGTAAAGGGAAGGAACTGATCCAGTTTATGGTCGCTGGCTGCGGGCTGGGCCCAAAACCTCTTTAGGAGCCAAGGTGCACTACTACCCTATGACTTAGGCCCTGATTAAACCCATATTTCAGATGTGGAGCTGATGAGAGATAATGATTTGTCCAAACCAGCTAGTGAGTTTAGGATGAAGACATGATTTGAACTAGGAATTTTCTAGTTTACAGCTCAGTGTCTTTGGTGCAAATGAAGTGTTATATAAATACATGATATAATGTTAGCCTAACAGTCCTTTTAAATGTGGAAAAGTTGCTTCTCATGATAGGGACAATTAGGAATGGAAAAACAGTTGGCAGCAAGATTTAATACTTTTTATCAATCAAAAAAATCATGGTGAAGTATTACCTGTCTGTATCATATTCAGATATGGAAAGATGTGTGTTCTTCATAAAGTGCCCAGATTTGTTTGGGTTAATATTTTGGATTGGTAACATCTTTAATAATAATCAAGAACTGATCTCTAGGAAACAAAAGTGTAAGAATTTGTTTTTTTTAATGTATTCTCTGATCTGTTAAACAAAATTACATGTTAAACCATACTAGATGGGTCGATTTCCCTTAGAAGGATGCTGGATATACTGTTTTGAAGCTGACTTTGTGTAAATGTGTTAAGCATGTCTTCCTTTAAAGTGAGACTTGGGCAAACCTTTGGATAGTTGTGGAAGTTAATATAAAGAAGTAGGGGCACAGCACACTAGAGTCTTATGCTCCGTGAGACAAGTGGTGGTAACTTCTCCTCTGTTAAAAAGAAACACAAGGGAGAGGGTCTCCTTGGAAGTGGAACCCCATCTATGGAGTAGTCTCCATGGTGAGCCTTGACTGGCACCACCATGTTCTCTTAGCTACCAGGTGATGACCTTCATGTTCACCCTAGCTTTTTAAAAACATGTTGGTATCTTTAGTTGCTGTTTTTTCTACAACTTCTGTTTTTTACCGTAAGATGCCCTAAGACAATTATGGGACAGTAAATAAAGTTGGTTTTTGTTTGTTTGTTTTAAGGAAAGACCCTGGGTAGAAGGGGTACTTAACCCTTTCCCAGCTGATTTCCATGTTCCAGGGTGCCTCACCACAGCAGCTTTCCCCTTGATGGGGCTTTAAATACTTGTATTTCCACATTTAAAAGCCTGTCAGGTGGAAAAATGCTTTGAGGAGAGTGATTTGGAGCAGCAGAGCCAGGGAATATATTTTCCACATTTAAAGGGCCTGTTGGGACACTTAGTTTGGGCCTTAGCTATGTTAAAGTAACTTACTGAGCCTTAAGCTTCAAAGCATGCTGGACAGGGGGCCTGACCCAGCATGGCTTCAGGGCTACTGTGGGTGGGAAATGGAGAGGAGCTGGATTTGCATGAACACCCAGTAATCGGCATGCCTGGGTGGTGGGAGGTCCCCCTCCCATCAACAGTTCATATGACATACCTAAGAAATGCAGATCATCACAGGACTTACTGCTGGAGGGGGAAAACAAATCAAAACAAACATTTGGCTTTAGGGGAGGCTTCATGGTAAAATTAGCCAGTTGCAGCATCTGGAGGATTTAAAAAGCTGCCAACCTGATGAAGGTCAAAGTGTCCAGAAGTATGGGGGGGCGGGATCACTGGGAACATCACCACGAATGGAATCACTGAGCTGACAAGGTAGAAGACCCTTTGCCCTAATCTTCATGGCCAGCAAAGACGGAAGAAACCATTAGTTCATCCACACATAGAAGATTTCCTGAAAGTGTGTGTGTGTGTGTGTGAGAGAGAGAGAGATCCCTTCTTCAACATTATAGGTTCACAGCCACCTGAAATTCACTTTTTGAATGAAGCTACTTCTCAATATTTTTAAAGTACACAATTTGCAGCAGTGATCATGGTTCCCTCGATACTGCACATTAGCGCAGCTCTAAAAATACAACATTTGCAAAGACAGAAAGAAGCCAGGATTTAATTTGATTTGATTAATTGATTGATTGTTCCATTTTTACACCGCCTTTCATAATGTATCCTAAGGCGATTTACAAAAGTTAAAATACAATAAAATTTCATTAAAATCACATTTAAAACCTTAAAGTCAGTTAAACACTAAAAACCATAAAACACCAAAAAACACAGTCACCATTAAAAAGATAAACAGAAGCAGGAGAGCTGAGAGACCCATCAGCTCCTGAGAGGTAAAAGCCTGAACAAATAAAAAGGTCGTTAATTGTTTTTTAAAAGCAGCGCCACAGATATCAAAGAGTGGACATTCACTGGGAGAGCATTCCAGAGCCTGGGGGCAATGACAGAAAAGGCCCCGTCCCGCGTACACAATTTAGCCTCTCTCAACATTGGCATACAGAGCAAAGGCCGCTCTGACGACCTTGTTGGATGAGCAGAAACCCTTGGGAGCAGGTGGTCCTTCAGCTATCCAGGGCCCAAACCATGAAGGGCTTTAAAGGTAATAACCAGCACCTTGAATTGGATCCAGAAACAAATTGGCAGCCAGTGTAGCTCTTTCAAAATAGGTGTAATATGCTGCGAGCGAGCAGTTCCAGAGTGAACCCTGGCAGCTGCACTCTGCACCAACTGAAGTTTCTGAATGTTCTTCAAGGGCAGCCCCATGCAGAACGCATTGCAGTAATCCAGCTGCGGCATGACTAAGGCACTGGCAACTGTGTCCAGTTCTGCCTTCTGGAGAAAGGGGTTATTTTCCCTAGCAACATGAGAGACAATCAGGAAATACAGCTTCCATCTCATCAGCCACTGAGGGTGCGTTTTCAGGCTCTCTCCAGAACTGCAGTTTCCAGCTAACTTTAAAGTGTGTGTGTGTTTAAGGAAAACTTAACGATTTTGATCTACCTGTTCTAGATGGGGGTCACACTTCCCCAAAAGGAACAGTTCCGCAGTCTGGGAGTACCTCTGGATTCACACCTCTCCCTGGTTTCTCAGGTTGAGGCGGTGGCCAGGGGTGCTTTCTATCAGCTTCGGCTGATACGTCAGCTGCGTCCGTTTCTCGAGATCAATGACCTCAAAACAGTGGTACATTTGTTGGTAACCTCCAGACTGGATTTCTGTAATGCGCTCTACGTGGGGCTGCCTTTGTACGTAGTCCGGAAACTTCAGTTGGTTCAGAACGCAGCAGCCAGGTTGGTCTCTGGGTCATCTCGGAGAGACCACATTACTCCCTTGCTGAGGGAGCTACACTGGTTGCCAATTGGTTTCTGGGCAGAATACAAAGTGCTAGTTATAACTTATAAAGCCCTAAACAGCTTAGGCCCTGGGTATTTAAGAGAACGCCTTCTTTGTTATGTGCCCCACTGTCCACTGAGGTCACTTGAGGAGGTCCGTCTCCAGTTACCGCCAGCTCGTCTGGTGGCCGCATGGAGACGGGCCTTCTCGATTGCTGCCCCGAGATTGTGGAATGCACTCCCTGCTGAGATGCGATCGCGTAGAGCACATTACAGAAGTCCAGTCTGGAGGTTACCAATTAGATAGTATAAAAATAGCAAGGGGGAGGCGGAGCCCAACTAGATTGTGTTATGGTCACATCTTGTTTGCTCTTGCTGACCTAAGCCAATAAGGGCCAAAGAATGGGCAAAGTCCCTGCCCTCATGGTGTCAGTCCTGAGTGTATTGTTTACTTTCTTCCACATCAGTGAATGTCTATCACTCATTCTTATGAGGAAAAGTCAAGTCCTCTGCTTCAGGGGGAGGACAGGAAGGACATCAGAGAGAGGGTAAGAGGAGACTCAGGTAAATATTGTTCGGAGAGAGTAATGAAAGAGTCAGTGGTTGAAGACACACACAGAGGGAGTATCAAGAGTTGGGGAGGACAGAGAGCGTGCCATAATGCATTTAGTTAGTTACAGTATACAGTGGGTATAGGAAAGAATCACCCCCTTTGATAGACCTTAAATTCTGGTTCCCTTACATCCTGAAATGAAAACACAAAGAAAATTCCCTTCACCAGCTGTACTTATCCAATGCAACCTATAACATCCAACTGAAAAACATCACAATTACAGTCCAGAAAAAGTGTCAGAAATAAAAAACAAGAATTACTGAGATTGAAAAAGGATCACCCCCCCCCCCAATGTCAATATTTTGTTGAACCACCTTTTGCTTTAAAAACAGCCTTGAGTCTGTTGGGATACTTCTCTATCAACCTTGCACATCTAGACGGAGCAATATTTGCCCACTCCTCCATACAGAACTGTTCAAGTTCGGTCACATTGGATGGTAGGTGTTGGTGGACTGCTATCCTCCCTGGATCCGGTCGGCCCTCCAAACTGGATGGAAGAGCAAGGAGGAAACTGGTAAGAGAGGTTACCAAGAGGCCAATGGCCACTCTGAAGGAGTTAAAGGACTTCATGGCAAAGAGTGGTTGTTCTGTGCATGTGACAACAATTTCACGAGCGCTCCACAGATGTGGCTTGTTCGGGAGGGTCTCAAGGAGAAAGCCACTTCTCAAGAAAGGCCACATTAAAGCTCGTTTGAGCTTTGCCAGAAGGCACCTTGAAGATTCTGATGCCAAATGGAAAAAGGTCTTATGTCTAGTTCTGTCCTAGACTGAGGTGCAGAGAGTGAACAAGAACAGGAAAGCAAGCTGGGTTGGTTGCTATCTATATAGAGTCGCCATGCCACCTGGAATTCCGGGTTTTACCTGGATTGCAAGCATCTTACCCAATTGCTTAGCCCACCTGGATTCGCCTGCATTTCAGCTTTCATTAAAACAAACAAACAAAAAACTACTCTCTAGCCCTCGTAGAAGCAGAGACATGGAACAAAACGAGCATTCACTATTCTGCTCAACCACTGGACTTGGCTTAAGAGAGGAAGAGCACAGGATGCTAGCTGGAAGGGTTTTACTTTTAGAAGTACAGTAATCCCCTGAAGAATGTTGCCTTGTTTGTTATCAGCAGGGGATCTCTTTTGGGCAGTTGAGAGGATAGCTTGCTTTTGATGTGAATCACTACCTGCCTACCAGGCTGTGTATTGTAATGTTTAAGGACTTTCTTGGCTTTATGTTCAATGCATGCCTACTTAGAAGTTAGCACCATTTGTTTCAATCAGGTATTCTCTTAAATAAGTGTGTACAGAATTACAGCCTTAATTAAAAAGCTGTGTATTTTGTTTGTTTGTTTGTTTGTTTGTTCTATTGCTGCTATTAATATGTCAAGGAAAATGGTCAGGCAAGACTATCTTCCCCAACTATTGTTGGTAGATATCCAGAGCAAATACAGATCAACTGGAAAGTGCAGCTGCTAATATGCATATGCAAAATTATTTCCAAGCCAATTTACATAATATGCAAATTAGGTGCAGAATTTAGCAACCCTATACCTACAAAGCTGAAGGACTTTCTTCATTCAATGGGGATGTTTCCTAAATTTCAGAATTCAGTGTGGTGTTGTCAAATGTTATTCATGCAATACCTATAGAAAGCAGAATCATTGCTCTGTTACAGGTTTGTTTATTTATTTATTAGATTTATATACCGCCCTTCCAAAAATGGCTCAGGGCGGTTCACAACATGATAAAAACAATTAAAACAAATTAACAATTAAAATCAAACTATTAAAACACAGTAAAACCAATAAAACAGCTAAAAGCCCTAAAATATTATAAAATTAAAACTACACATTTAAAAAGCTGAAAAAGCTTGGGTGAAGAGGTGGGTCTTCAGATGTTTTTTAAAAATAGTCAGTACACCATGAGGGCAGGGACTTTGCCCATTCTTTGGCCCTTATTGGCTTAGGTCAGCAAGAGCAAACAAGATGTGACCATAACACAATCTAGTTGGGCTCCGCCTCCCCCTTGCTATTTTTATACTATCTAGTTGGGGTGGGGGGCTGTGTGGGGCCCAGTCCAGACTGGGACCATGACATAGAAGTAGTGCTTGCTTGCTTCTATTCCATTTTCCCACTGAAAATCCTGTCTCCCTGCCCCCTCAAGCTGCCACAGCAGCAAATGATACCTTCAGGAGGCCATAACAGCTTCGGGGGAAATTTTGGTAGGAAAACAACATGGAAATAAAGAATTAAACACTTTTAAAAAGAGAAAAGAAATAAAGCTCCAAGCACATGGGTCTCTCCAGTGGTCTCTGCTCCAAGCACTGATTAGATCATCTGGCTTCAGCAGTGCCATAGCATTAGGTGCTCCCAGGCCACACTTCATTTTCATATCCTCCAACATTTCACTGATGGCCGTACTGTAGGGACATGCCTCTGGATGTGTAGTGGGCATGGCCAAGCAACCAAGCATACAGTTCCGTCTGCAACCATGCCACAAATGGAGAGCAGCTCAAGTACATGCAGAACACATTATTCCAGATTGCCAAAGCAGATGAGACAAGCCACATTTCACAGATGAAAAATGGGATATACTTGTAACAACCACTACTGATACCAAGAGTTATTGCACAATCCCACTGCTTAACCCCACAGTTACATATTATGGAAGACAGGCTTCCTTCCACTACAGTATATGCTGTGCACCCATTTACATGTTGATGCACTACAGACACAATGCATTCACCCATCTCCATGGAGATTTAATTTCTAGAGTCTCTGGGGAGGGAGATCAGAATGATAACTCTAGCAACTTACATGAAAAAAAATATAGTGAAGAGGCAAAAATAGGGATAAATTAGGGACAATGATTTACCAGGGAGAGATTCCAAAAAATAGGGACTGTTCCAGGCAAATAAGGATAGTTGCAGTCTATGCATTCTCTGAATATATAAATATGCCTATTATTATCTTTTCCAAATATCAGCTAAGCACCCTCCAATTGTTAAACGCTGTTGTATTTATTGGTGGATCAGAAATGTATTTTTACCCCCCAAGTCACTATTTAATTAAAATAAAATTAATTTGGAGCCTGCTTATCCTTCTAAGAAAAGTGACTCTTTATATTTACGTAGCATTCTTTTAGCAACTTGCACAAAGAGACACTGCCTACGACCATGAATGTTGGTAGAATGACTCCCAGCAGGGGCGTAGGGACTATGGAGCTAGGAGGGACAATTGTTCCCAGCCGCCAGTGAGGTGGTGAGGGGGATCCTGCACCCAGCCAGCAAACGAAGCGCTCACCAGCTGGGAGCACTAAGGTCCCTATCTGAATGGACCCTCTCCCTGGTATTGGCCCTGCTCCTGCATCTGATAGCAGATGCAAGGGGCAGAGCCAATGCTCTGGGGCACATCAATGGGGCACATCAGCCCCAGCAGAGCTTCCCTTCCCCTGTCAGTAGTTTTTTGTGGAATCGCCAATTCAGAGCTCCTTTCCTTGCCTCTTTGAGAAGACAGGGATGGTAATGCCTAGTGGGTAGGGGAGCCACCAGAGGACTTTGTCTTCCAACCGGGGCCAAGCTCCCTACACCCCTGATCCCCAGACAACATTATTTATAACGAATTGCTGTTTCTCAGGCCAGGCTCCATGTCCCTGGCTAGGCTGTAATGCCATCCTCAGTTGAGCATATGGTAACAGTCAACTACATAATCTACCTGAGGGCCTGGGTGGCCATACAAATAGCCACCTCCTCCCCAAGTCCTTTAAGGACATATCAGTATGCATTTGAGTTAATTAAGATCAACATTCTTTCAATTTCACCCCTTATAAAACGTCTGGGAGATTTTATTCAGCGTGAAGCGTGACCCTGGTACAGCCCAATGCAGGCTGTTCTCTTGTACCTCATCTATAAAACAAAACCTCTTGGTGCATTCCATCCTCCGCTGTTTGCTTTGAGCTCTGGACCAACACAGAGTGTGAAAAAACAGCAGTGAGTAAGAGGCAGGGATAGGTTTACCAGAATCCTAATGCCGTCAAGAGCAGAAGTCAGGCCGATCGGGTTTCTCCTTTCCTATAGCTTGGGACACAGTTGCCTGTGACTTTGTTCTTGTCTCTCAACAGATTTTAAAAACAGGGCTGATGGTTAGTGACTGAATAAAAGGTGGCTTTTAAAGCACGTGTTTGATGAGGGGATCTAGGCATTTTTAAAAGAGATTTCTTAGCACCCTTGCCAAATTACAATTCTGATGACCCATGAGGAAAGCCATGACTATTGAACTGGTATTCAACTACATAGGTGCACATATATCGTTATCAATAAAATGAAATACAAAATGCACACACACCCCTTTTATATCTTCATTTAGAATAAAAGGACAACTAACCATTGTCAGTAGACATTAACTGCAGTATGCCTATGATGAACTGTGTTAGCAGAGTTAACAAATCAACCAGTCACACAAAGTTAAGAACAAAGTTCTTTAGAGTACTTTACTGTTATAAGCAGCTGCAAACAATAATGTGCAACATAAGCCCAATTCAGACTTTATGCTGTACGAGTGCACATATATCTGTACACTTGTTCATGTGTTTGGGTGAATGATTGTACCTGTGTCCATTTCTAAAGTGAATCTGGATACAGGCCCTTCAGATGCATGGTACAGACAGGAAGTGTACTTTTGTACCTGCATTCAATATAACATGGCAGCACCTGTGTACTGTTGTGTACCTGTGTACACTTGTGTGTTGAACATAACATGTGAATGGGCCTATCGTGCTGTGGGGTAAAGGGTGTTGGAAGTTAAAGGACTTTGCGCTGTCTCTTGTCTCAGACAGTGGAGGACAGACTAGTAAGTCAGAGGGCTAGAAGGTCAAGACATCGGTCACCCCTTCTCCACTGCTCTGACACGATCCCTTTGGATATGTAGATTGCTAATCTCAGGGATTAATTTCCTTCCTCTCTCTCTTCCCTACCTGCCCTTCTACCTTGCAACATGGCAAGCTCCTCTCCCTGCACCATGTGTGCAGAGAAGATGCAGAATCCATCTGCATCCAGCTAGATAGATAGATTAGAGATCCTAACTCCTCACTTTCCTATCTAGAATGGAGTTCCTTAATAAATGCCTTTTATATTGATTTGAAACTATGAATTGGCTCCAAGTTACTTTACTCTCAGCATACACGCATGCCTAACTAAATCCGCCGTGTTGTGCCTCTGTGCAGTCTGCTATAATGGAAAGGAGATTCTCTCACCACAGAGAATTTCCAACAAAGGGAACATGAAGTTATAATACAGCAGATCATAAGAGCTTTCAAAGAACATTTGCCAAAGAACAAAGAGCTCATGAGGGGAGATTTCTTTATCCCAGCAACAGCAGAAGTGCACAGGTAAGGAGAACACTGCAAATATTTTCTGGAGTCATTGAGTTAAAGTTCCAAATAAAGTAGTTTATTTAAGAAATCCATCAAGGAGATACTGTAGATAAGACCTTATTGCTAACTATATACAGGATGCGGGGAAGGGGAAAAGACAGAAATCTCTCTCTCTCCAGGTGAGAGAATGAAACCTGGGCCTATCAGTCTAACAACAGGGAATCGGAGTAGAGAAAGCATGGTCCAAGGGGGAATGCCCTTACTGGCTATCCCCAACCCTAATGCCCCTAATGGTCAACAGCGTTGCTGGTGCTAAGCATCTGTGCCATCAGGAGCTACATCTCCAACACCCCTTCTCATAGTCTCATGCACCACTCTACAATTCCCATCTTCTCCCAAAGAATCTAGAACCCGTGCCTTGGCCAGCCCATCTGCTACCACGTCTTGAGTTGGGCCATACTTTGGCTTAACTAGCCCACTCTCGTGCCTCTTACATAGTGGTGCTTTATGTCTATGTGCTTTGTTCGAGACATCGTCTTTTTCATCAGTGGGAGTTGGATGCAGCCTTGGTTGTCCTCAAACATCTCAGTTGGCTTTGGCTCATCAATTCTAACTTCTAACAGTAACTTGTAACCTGCTTATAATCTGAGTGGTCGTCCACTTGAGCCAAGAGGCTGAATGGGGGAAAATATCTCCCTCTGTTTCTCTTAGGCCTCCCTTCCATGTGCTGTACATTTGGTTTGTATCAGACTGTAAAGACAAAAACCATTAGGGACATGTATGGGGACACACTCACACCCCTGGTGATCTCATAAGTCGTCTTTCTTTTGGAAAGAAGATTGCCAAAGTAATGCAAAAAGAGATTCCAAGATGGGGCCTTCAAAGGTTGATTCACACGTGCATGCTCATCATTAAGAACATAAGAACAGCCCTGCTGGATCAGGCCCAAGGCCCATCTAGTCCAGCATCCTGTTTCGCACAGTGGCCAACCAGATGCTGCTGGAAGCCACAGACAGGAGTTGAGGGCATGCCCTATCTCCTGCCATTACTCCCCTGCAACTGGTACTCAGAAGCATCCTGCTTTGAGGCTGGAGGTGGCCCACAGCCCTCCGACTAGTAGCCATTGATAGACCTCTCCTCCATGAAGTCATCCAAATCCCTCTTAAAGCCATCCAGGTTGTTGGCTGTCACCACATCCTGTGGCAGAGAGTTCCACAAGTGGATCACGCGTTGTGTGAAAAAGTACTTCCGTTTGTTGGTCCTAGACCTCCTGGCAATCAATTTCATGGAGTGACCCCTGGTTCTAGTGTTGTGTGAGAGGGAAAAGAATTTCTCTCTCTCCACTTTCTCCACACCATGCATGATTTTATAGACCTCTGTCATGTTTCCCCACAGTCGTCTTTTTTCTAAACTAAAAAGCCCCAGGTGTTGTAGTCTTGCCTCATAAGAAAGGTGCTCTAGGCCCCTGATCATCTTGGTTGCCCTCTTCTGTACCTTCTCCAGTTCAACAACGTCCTTTTTAAGATGTGGTGACCAGAATTGTACGCAGTACTCCAAGTGTGGTCGCACCATAGTTTTGTATAAGGGCATTATAATATTAGCAGTTTTATTTTCAATCCCCTTTCTAATGATCCCTAGCATGGAATTTGCCTTTTTCACAGCTGCCGCACATTGAATTGACACTTTCAACGAGCTGTCCACCACAACCCCAAGATCCCTCTCCTTGTCCGTCACCAACAGCTCGGATCCCATCAGCATATACTTGAAGTTGGGGGTTTTCGTCCCAATGTGCATCACTTTACACTTGCTAACACTGAACCACATTTGCCATTTTGTCGCCCACTCCCCCAGGTTGGAGAGATCCTTTTGGAGCTGCTCACAATCCGTTTTGGATTTCACTACCCGGAAGAGTTTGATATCATCTGCAAATTTGGCCACATCACTGCTTACCCCTGCCTCTAGATCATTTATGAATAAATTAAAAAGCACCGGTCCCAGTACAGATCCCTGGGGGACCCCACTTCTTACTTCCCTCCATTGTGAAAACTCTCCATTTATACCTACCCTCTGTTTCCTGTCTTTCAACCAGTTAGCAATCCACACATGTACTTGTCCCCTTCTCCCATGACTGCTAAGTTTCCTCAGGAGTCTTTGATGAGGAACTTTGTCAAAAGCTTTTTGGAAGTCCAGGTAGACTATGTCAACTGGATCACCTTGATCCAAAAGGTTGGTGAGGCAAGATTTACCTTTGTGGAAGCCATGCTGGCTCACTCCCAGCAGGGCCTGTTCTTCTAGGTGCTTTACAGTTTTATCCTTGAGGATGCTTTCCATCAATTTGCCTGGAACGGACATTAGGCTAACCGGCCTGTAATTTCCCGGATCGCCCCTGGATCCCTTTTTGAAAATCGGTGTTAAATTTGCTACTCTCCAGTCCTCTGGTACAGAGCCCGATTTCAGGGATAAGTTAAATCTTTTAGCAAGGAGGTCGGCAAATTTCACATTTGAGTTCTTTGAGGACTCTTGGATGGATGCCATCCGGCCCTGGTGATTTGTTAGCTTTCAGTTTTTCCAGACAGTTTAGAACATCATCCCTTGTCACTTCTATCTGACTCAGCTCTCTAGCCTCCATCCCTAAAAAGCCTGGTTCAGGAACAGGTATATGCTCAGTATCCTCTGCTGTGAAGACAGATGCAAAGAACTCATTCAGCTTCTCTACAACCTCCATATCCTCCTTAATAATCCCTTTCACTCCCTCATTGTCTAATGGTCCAACTGGCCCTCTGGCAGGTTTCCTGCTTCTGATGTATTTAAAGAAGTTTTTGTTATCCCCCTTGATACTTTTGGCTAAATGTTCTTCAAACTTTCTTTTTGCCTCCCTTATTGTCACCTTGCATTTCTTTTGCCAGAGTTTGTGTTCCTTTCTGTTCTCTTCATTTGGACAGGCCTTCCAATTTCGGAAGGAAGTCTTCTTCCCTTTTATGGCTTCCTTGACGGTACCCATTAGCCATGCTGGCATCCTCCTGGACTTAGTGGTACCTTTCTTCCTTTTGGGTAGGCAATCTAACTGGGCTTCTAGTATTGTGATTTTGAGTAAACTCCATGCACTCTGGAGCGAAGTGACTCTCCTGATTTCCCCCCTCAGCTTTCTTTTCACCATACTCCTCATTTTAGAGAAGTTTCCTCTTCTGAAATTCAAAATGTCTGTGTTAGACATCCTTGGTGATTCTCTCCCCGCACGTATGCTGAATTTGATGGCACTGTGGTCACTGTTCCCTAAAGGGTCGATGACACTGACATCATGCACCAGGTCCTGGGTGTCACTCAGAATTAGATCCAAGGTCGCCTTCTCTCTGGTTGGTTCCATGACCAACTGTTCTAGGGAACAGTCATTTAGCGTATCTAGAAATTTGACCTCTTTGTCCTGACTTGAATGTGAATTTACCCAGTCTATGTGTGGGTAATTGAAATCACCCATAATTACAGCCCTGCCTCTTCTTGACGCCTCCCTGATTTCCTCCTGCAACTCCCAGTCACTGTCGGCATTATGATCCGGAGGGCGATAGCACGTCCCCAGTAGCACGTTCCTTTTCCGGCCTTGTATAGTCACCCACAGGGTTTCTGTGGAGGACTCCAGTCCACTTAGGTTTTCTAGCTTGTTCAATTCTATCCCTTCTTTAACCTACAGTGCTACCCCTTCTCCAAGGCGCCCCTCCCTGTCCTTTCTATAGAGTTTATACCCAGGGATGACTGTGTCCCACTGGTTCTCACTGTTCCACCATGTTTCTGTTATGCCCACTATATCTATTTCTGTGTTAGCAACCAAGCACTCCAGCTCACCCATCTTGGCTTGGAGGCTTCTTGGCATTGGCATATAAGCACCTATACACTGAATCTTTCCCCTGATGCATGCTATTCTTTTGACTCTTTGACCTGCTGGCACAGCCTCCCGTCTGCTCTTTATGCGGTTCTGCTCTGTCCCCATCTGTTTTATCTGAATTCTTTGCAGCCTCACACTTTAAAGGATGGCTTTTGCCCAACGGGATACTGCCCAGCACCCATAGGCTGTTCCCCAGGTGTCATTTTAAAAGCTGCTCTGCAACCTTTTTGATTTTAAGCGCCAGCAGTCTGGTTCCATCTTGGTTCAAGTGCAGCCCATCCCTTTTGTACAGGCCTTGCTTGCCCCAAAATGTATCCCAGTGCCTAACAAATCTAAACCTCTCCTCCCGGCACCAACGTCTCATCCATGCATTGAAACCCCTCAGCTCTGCCTGTCTCACTGTACTTGCGCATGGAACAGGTAGCATTTCTGAGAATGCTACCTTGGGGGTCCTGGACTTCAAAATGCTACCTATCAGCCTAAATTTGGCTTCCAGGACCTCCCGACTGCATTTCCCCACATCGTTGGTGCCGACATGCACCACGACAGCTGTCTCCTCCCCAGCACTGCCTAGGAGCCTGTCTAGATGCTGCATAATGTCCGCAACCTTCGCAGCAGGCAGGCAAGTCACCATGTGGTCAACACGCGGGTCACAAACCCATCTCTCTATCCCTCTAATGATCGAATCACCAACTACAAGGAGACCCCCACCCACCCCGAGGAGTATCCCCCATGCGAGAGGATATGGGATCATCATCCACGGAAGGGGTCCCTTCTAAAGGAGCATTTCCCTCTTCCTCAGACCGATGTCCTCCTTGCCCAAGACCTCCATTCTCCCTGACAGCAGAGGAGCTACCAGCCCTGGAGTGGGATGCCTCTATCACATCCCTAAAGGTCTCGTACACATGCCTCTCTGTCTCCCTGAGCTTCTCCAGATCCACCACCTTGGTCTCAAGGGGATGAATATGTTCCATGAGAACCAGGAGCTTCTTGCACTGAGCACACACCCATGACATGTGCCCAGGGGGCAAATAGTCATACATGTGGCACTCTGTGCAATACACTGGGAAGTGCCCCCACCCCTGCTAACCTTCTATCTTCATAACTGTTTTTGTTGGCTGTTTACAGTATTTAGGGAGCTTATTGTCCATTTATTAGATAGTTTATTAGGATAGGTCTCAGCTGTAATGGTCAACTATTTAACTGTCCAAACAGCCTTTCCCAAGAATATGAGGGATACGAAGAAGGGATATGTACTTACGTTCTCTTCTCCACCAGGCTCCTTGTGATCGCAGGGGCTTGTTCCAGGCTCCCCCGCACACTTCCCGCTAAACTCCTGCAAAAACTCCTACATCCTATTTGCTATCCCTGTTCGCTATGATCTGTTCGCTATGCTCTCGGGCCTTCACCTCATATGTAGAGTAGCCTTCCAACTGTCACACAGGATGTGAGTCAAAGGAAAGGAATGTGGGGCCTCTCCCAGCCCTAGCTGACTCCACCCCCCCCCCCAGGATGCCACTAAGGAAACACTGCAGTCAGGTAACCCTAACAAGTAACACACACACACACAGAGAGAGAGAGAGAGAGAGAGAGAGAGAGAGAGAGAGAGAGACTAAGACCTATCCCTTAAAGAGAAACAGCCCCTGCAAAACTCCCCTCTTTCTGTTAGTTTGTTTGAAGGGGAAAAGGCTAGATGTTTAGAAAGGCTTGCTCACCTTCTCAGCTGTGTCTGCTCTTCCCAGAGTAGCCTTCCAACTTCCAAGTAGCCTTCCAACATCCAAAAGGGTACGTAGATATTGTTCACGTACAACTGAGCCATCATGAAGCATCCTGTATAGAACTGTTGACTCTCCTCTCATGGCATCAGTGCAGTGCTTGTCAATGGAATCACTTCACATTTCATCAAGGCTCAAATTACGTGATGATGTTATATGGCATTTTATTCTCCCACCCCTCCTTTTTAGTAAAAGCATCTGTTTTTACATCTGCATGGGAAAATACATAGAAGGTATAGGGACCCTTTATCTCCCCACATCCTTGGCTCTGCATGAACAAAGACTGGGGAGAGTGATTTTGACTTAAAAGGGTACGAGAGGGACAGGGCAGTCTTCCTCTGTGTACCCTACCTTCACTCATATTCACCCTCATCCAAGTTGCTCTGGGTTAAAAAAAAAAAGCAAATAAAACAGGAAAGAATCATGGAACTTGGTGTAACGTGTTGCTTCAGCAGAAGTGTATCAGATATCAAGCGTACAGAGAAAGCAATTATGGAAATGGATGCATAAACCAGGCTCAAGTGTGGTGGTGTTTCCTTTATCCTCTCACTTAACTCTCGCTACTGCATTTTCATGGCTGCAGCATTTATAGTGGCTGATCTAGCTTGAAGACTCCTCTCATGGCTCCTAAAAGGAAAGCAAGAAAATGCTGCCAAAACGATTGTTATTAATCATGCACTGAAAACTTCCATCGCGTTTTGAGTGTTGAAATTTCTGGCAAACACACACATACACACAAAAGAGAGACTAATCTCGCATTCCTAAGGGTATGCTGTTACACATGAAACATGGGTTTCAAAACCAAAAACAAACAGCAGCATCATTTGCCTTCCGTCCTTTTCCATGGGAGGAAAGGGAGGGGAAGGGGAGGAGGGGGAGGAGGGGTTCTTATTTTAGAGTGCAGACATTCTTTCTGCACACAGCGTAAGCTTCCTGTTGTCAACAGCATTATTCCCTCTGCTGTTCACTTAACAAGTGGAAGTATGAACAGTAACTTATTTTGACAACTGATTTTGAGGCATGTGAGCAGAGATAGGCTGGAGTTCTTGATGGAAAGAAATCCACAAAGGGAAAGTAGCCTGAACTAAAATTACACTTTGAAGTTCAGCTGGCACATCTTTTTGCATGTAAGATTCCATGGACATGAGAACATTGGAGCAATGTGCGATATTGCCAGAATAATTTTTGTCATATATTTTTTCACAGCAGTAAAACAAACCATACTTGAAAGCAGGGAAGAGACTACTGAACTCTTGCTCTTGAAGTACACTAAAAGTGCTCACAGCCCCCCCACACCACCCCCGGCTCAGTTTGGACATTGAGCACAGTCAGTATCCTTTTCCTGTGCATAAAGGCAGTCTTTGTTTTCTACTCCTTTTTTACACCCAAAAAGAGAAAACGACTGGTAGTTCTCTAACTAGAGTATAGTTTCATCACCAATCGGTTCTCAACGAAGCAGTTCGTCACCAATCAGTTGCGCTCCGTCAATTGACGGAGATTGCATTAAGTTAGTTTCTATACTTTTGTCTTATGTTTTCGCAAGCAGACATAAGCAGTAAGAGCCCAGCATATTCTGTACATTACTATCATTAGTAACTATGCTAAAATTCTACTTTGAACTATGTGAACAATAAAATAGAGAAATCCCTGTCTGGATTTTACAAATAACACAGAAAGATACAGTATGAATAGGAAAAGAGATGGAGGGGTGGGGGTGGGGGGAGGAATGGGGGGAGGGAATGCAGAGTTCAGATCCATTCAGTTTGCATCAGATGGGATCAAGATGGTAAATAGTTTAGACCAGTAGAGACCTGTGAAATTTGACTGAAAAGATCTGAACATTGTCATACACACAGCACTGAATAGGTTCTGCTCCACTCTCCTTTTGAAACACCAGTTTCCTCTCTCACTTATGAGGATATAGATTACTGATATTTCTAGTTTATGGTGCCGGGACAGGATGTAAAAGGGAGACTTTATTCATCCACTGAACACTGGAAACCTAAGCACATTAAGGGGAAGGGAAATGAAACTCTCAGATCACTCCTCCTGCCCTCCAAAGTTGCTGCAATACCAGTGATCTCTTGTCTCTCCAACTACCATCGTGTCCTGACATATGCATTCTTCACTCTCTTAGCAGGCAGGATGGAGACACCTAGGTGGATGGGCAAATGAGATGTATTCTCTTGCAGGAGGAATAGGGCAGGCAGAACAGGATGGCACAAGGGAGAACACATCAGGAAGTTTGTGGCAAGCAGAATAGTAGTTTCTCTCATCATCCCACTTCTATTACACTGTCATCCACTTGTCCATGGTGTGGCAGACAATTTAGCCCACATTTTCCCAGCCAAATGAAAGCAGTGTCTTTTCACAGATGCAGAGACACTGAAAGCTCCACCCACGCCCGTGCCAGTGAATTCATAGTCCCTGGGCTCATCAGATTGAACACAACTACTTCCTTGGTGTGAGTTGTAGGTTTTTCAATTGACTTGTAGTAGTCTCAGTCTGAAGTGTATTTTTGATAAGCATCTGTAGCTGGAACCCCATCCTCAGTAACCTGATTTTTCCAGAAGTAGTACTTCGTTCAGCTACCCAAAGTAGATCGCAACTTTGAAAACAGATACATTGGCTATCTTAAGTAGTTACTGGCAATTGCTGAGGTGGAAATGGGTCCCAATAAGCCAGTGGAAGGGGTATCATTGTTTCCCCTAACCCCTTTTGACAGCTGCAAGATGGAATGGCCACTGGTGAGGAGAGAACTTATGACACTTTGTTCCAGTAGGGTGGTGATGATAGTACACCAACCATGCTTATTTCAAAAGTCCACTTTATTGGCGGTGGCTGCTTGTATATGCTCAGGATGAAGTAAGTCTACCAAAGCAACATTAAAAATGATGATAGTTCACTGGCCCAAAAGTTTAGGATGTTTTAAATGACTTTCTTCAGTAGGTTGCATCCTCAAACAACCAATCTGAACATGTCTGGCAGTTCTTAATTTTGGACATATTGCCCTTGATGGGCTATTTGAAAGGAGGTTGCAAACGGGTGATTATGATAGGAACTTTGACAGTACACATAGCAGTCAGCAAGTTCAAATGCAGCCGTAACTATGTAAACATCAGGAAGACATACTTTCAAATAAGCAGTTGACATAGAATACATGTGCCTTAAAGATTGTGGTAGGTAGATAAAATAGTTGACTAGATTAAATTGCAAGCAGATACAACATGATTCAACAAGTCAGTTATTAAACCCAATTTTTACTGTTAACACTGCAAATTTTTCCTCCGTACATACAAGAAACTCTTTAATACAAAAAAATAGCTTGGAGCTATATATTTTATTATATATGAGGAAAAAGCATGAAATGTAAAACTGTTACCAAATGAGAGTAAACTATCTAAACTAATGTTCTTACTCTTAGGAAAAATGAAACATCAGTGCCATCAAGAGGCCATTGACAGATTGCAAGAAGGAAAAAAAAGGAAAAATGTAATTAGTTAGGTGGATACTTGGAATGACTTTTTAAAAAGTGTTGGCTCTAATCCCAGAACCAGTGTACTTAGACTTAAACCAATTTAGTACTGTCAAATTCAAATGAATCAAGCCAACTAAAGACTAGGAATCCCACATTAATTGGTTTGAAATTCTTGTTATCTGCATGCTTCCTTATACTTTCACCAAGTTTCTTGGTTTGCACGAATATGTAGTTTATGAATAAATGTGAATCAGTGAATTGCAATTCATATCTAAATGGTTGTCTCTTTAAAGGTTTTCAGGATTAGTAAATATATTATTAGTAGTACATATATATGGTTTAAGAGGATGAGAGTTAAGATGCTATTTTCACTTGTGCTCTTTTTCACTTGATGCCCATCTTAACTTCAGTGCCATATAATCCATAAAGGCTTTGTATAGTCTTTTATATTATGCTGGCTTTACACATGAGGCTCCATGCACCCCACTTTGCCTGGGTTTCTCAGCCTGACAGTGAGTTAGGGAGAAATGAATCCAGGCAGAAATTCAACAGATGTAACCACTTGCTAGATGCCCCTGGAGAATTTCTGCCTGATGCATCTCTACAAGGCATGGTGCTTCCTCCAAATGCCATCTGTATATTAACTCTCCAGCCAGAGACTGAATGGCAGAGGGAGGAAAGATTGGAACTCTTCATGACTCTGTGCATTTTGTAACTGCATGCCAGTTCAGAACAAGAAGATGGGGAGCACTTCCTGAGTGCCTTACAATAGTGCACGGATATCTGGCGATATGCAAATGCATGCAAGTATTTGAACAATCAACTACAATTCTTTAGTCTGTTAACAGCTCTAGTTTGTATACAGTTTATATACATCTCAAGCACCACACACAAGCTTAATCTCCTAAATTCATTGTTTCCCTCAGAACCTTCGGCTAGTGCTTGTTAATAAAGTGTGCCGTCAAGTTGGTTTCGACTCCTGGCTCCCACAAAGCCCTGTTGGTTGTCTTTGGTAGAATACAGGAGGGGTTTACCATGGCCTCCTCCCGTGCAGTATGAAATGATGCCTTTCAGCACCTTCCTATATCACTGCTGCCTGATATAGTATCAGCGGGGATTTGAACTGGCAACCTTCTGCTTGTTAGTCAAGCATTTCCCCGCTGCGCCACTTAAGGTGACTACTGTTTGTTAATAGAAGCAGTATATAAGAGGAGAAGTATATCTGGTGTCCAACTGCAAGTTCTTGCACTTGACTAGAATATTTATGTATTTAAAATATGTATGCCCCACCCCTCCAGTGCAATACTGCTTGGGATGGCTCACACAATTCGTAAACATATATATTAAAATGTAATATTTTAATATCACACATTTTAAAGTTAAAAGCCCACCAGATATAGCTGGCAGATAAAACATTTAAAAGCCTCTCTAAAAAGATGGGTCTTCAATAATTAGAAAACAAAACCCTGAGAGAAGGAGCATGGTGAAGAACATATAGTTCACATTTAGAACAATACCAAGAAATGTTTAGAATGGTCAAATAAACGGTGTTATTTGAAGTGACTAATGGTCCAGATTCACTCTTAATCTCATGAGAGTTGTGTTTGAGTACCTTTATAGAAACAGTGGCCTACATCCAGAATGCTGTTGTGCTAATGTAGGACGTAGCGCAGTGACAATGCATAAAGGAAGGCGCCTCTGTCCATCTTGCACCAGTGGAGGTGTGTGTGCTTTACAACCTGATGCATAGCCTTGTATAGGATCAGAAAAGGAGCCAGCTGGAGGTGTGTATCGCTTCACATTACGCTAGCGCAAACCTAGTCTGGATGTAGGCTAGTGCTTCCTTTTACTTAAGCAGTAAAAGCCAAGTATAATTCAGGGGTTGATTTTACACAGTCCAGGGAAACATTTCGGAACAGCAACCTACATCCATTTGAGCACACATGTGCTTAGTCATTGCATGTGATGCATCGATTCCCTTGAGAGCAACAGATCCCCCAAGGGCTGCTGCAAACATATACAAGTGCATACAAGTGTCTGTAGGAACATTAAAAAAAAACCATCGGTAGATACTGCCACATGCCTGTGCTACCCCAAGACAGAACCAGATGTATCCTTCCATGTGTGTATCCTTCCATCACAGAACATAAATAATTACGGCAAAAATGGGAAATGTCATATCCTAAGAAGGTGCTCGTAGATTGGTTTTTGCACCTATGTTTAATGCATCTTTCATCTGGCATGTAATTAGAGCATGTTAACCAGTTAAGGACTTAGAGATCCACTTAAGCATCTCTCAACCTTGACATCTCCCCAAATCAATCATTTCTTGAACTTTATTCCAAAACAGCTGCCTCCCCCAATCATTTCACTGTAATGAGTCGACTATCTGGTACTTAATGCAGCCAGAGGTTTCATCCAATCCTCAGTGCACATGGGGAGTGATTTTCACTGATCTTCCCTGCCTCTAGAAGTGCTCTCTGCCTTCCAAAAACATGTCCCTAAGGGCTGCATGACCTCAGAAACGTATTTTTGGAAGGCACGGGGCACTTACAGAGGCAGGGAAGATCAGCGAAAATCACTCTCCACTTCAGTGTGCTGCAGAAGTGAGGAAACCACTGCATGGAAGGGCGCAGCCATTGTACAGAAAGTAACAAGCAGAAAAGCAAGCATTTCAAGCTTCCTTCAATTAGCCTATTTGCATTAAAGAGACACTTGGGTCTAGTTCTCACAAACTATAAGTGGGAGTTAGAATGCTCCTTTATATTATAAATTTCCTCCATATAGAAAACACAGTTTAAAGCAATAATAATTCATTAGGGATACAAACTTAATTTACCAAATTTATTGGGGCTGTGGTTCTCTATCTTATGTTAACAGAGAGCTATTTCCAATTTAGTTCACTTTGCACATGCACTGGGATTCAATTTTTGACATACCAGGGCTCAACTTGAACATGCAAAGATACTTAAGTGAAATCCTCTGAGCGGCATTTTAAAGCAAAGAAGCGACATTTAACATCAAGGAATTTATTTAACTCAAAGTATTTTCATTTTTGTGATGGTAAGCTTTGAGATGTAAGCAAGTTTACAATCTCCTCACCACCACCACCCCCCACCAAGTAATAGGATTACAACTAGCTTTTATAATTTACAGGTTCACAGAACGACTATACATCAATGAGCTCTAAGGCAAGAAGGAAAACAAGTAGCTCCATGTAGAACAAAGGAGCATATTTTCTGCTTCCTTTAGGGCGGTTTCACATGACCGCTGGGGAGTCTGTAAGTGGGGAACATGTCAGTACAATGTGAGCAACCAAGAGTGTATGTGATGTCTGAACCTGCCCAAGTTCAGTTACTGCACTCTGTTCGATATGCAGAGAGTGCAGGAATAGAATGTCACACCCGTCAGGAGCACGCTCTCTCAGCTGTTGACATTTTACTGACATGTTACAGGCTCACTGGTGGTCATGTGAAGCCACCCCTGAAGTGGTGACTTTTACCTAGGACCCCCTCTCATGTGCTGTGAATTTGGGTTTGTGCTGCTCATAATTTTAGTGGCTGCCATCTTGAAACATGGTGGATCAGCAAAAAATAAAAATAAAAATGCCCCCATCAGGGCCCCCTAGGACCCACTCCCATGTGCTCTGAATTTGGACGATAAATGCAAAAGTTATTAGAGGACATGCACCCACCCACACTCATTAGTCTTCTTCCGTTAGGAAAATATAAACAAACACAAACGTAGTTTTGAGTAGTTCTTTTTATTTAGGTCAATCCTAATAGCTAATTTATTAGGGTTTACATTTTTCGAAAAGACTAACTCAACATGCAAGACTTGTGTGCTTAACTAAATAAACTACTACGGTACTGCTCCAAGACAGTAAATGAATTTTAGCATTTTCAGCAGAGAGGCTTTTAAACTCAAATCTTGCTGCAGGCACAATCAAAATGTTCTGAACAGCTGGTTAGGAAGGTAGCCAAGATGCAAGAAAGATGTCTGAGCCTCCTTTTCAAGGGCAGCCAATTCTTGTACTGTAGGTGCCAACATATCTACATGGCCTTTATAGGATCCACCTGCCAAAAGAACCACAATCTAAATTATGCTTCTCTTCTGCACTGATGGCTCAGAATATTAGTTATTCCTACCATCCTTAACAGCTGCTAAAAAAAACCACCCTTGCTCCTCCATAATCTAGATATCTACTTTAGGTTTACATTATGTTCTCTAAGGCTTTTGAAGTGGTAAGCACTCATACTATCAAGTCGCTTTTGGAAATCTACAGCTTCAAAGTAATGTTGCTCCTTCACTAGGTATCTAGTTTGTTTATTTATTCCTCACATTTGTATACCGCCTTGCATGCAAATCTCTAGGCGGTCGACATAAAATTTAAAAATACAGAGCATCCAATAGTTGTCTATATGGCAGTCACGTGCCACTGATCATATCCAACACAAAGGACTTTTCTTTTCAAGGACCAGTACAGAAATAAATTTTGTACAAGTGCCTACAAATCCGCATCTGAGACGCTGTTTGATCACATAGTAAGGATCATGAAAGATGGGTCCCCATTTTCAGTTTCCTGAAGCAATCTGAGTGCCCTGATCCCAGTTATGTTTTCGTTTCCTCTGATAAAGCACATGCACACGTGCAAGATATCCCAAACTGATTTTTAGTGCTTTGGGTACCTTGATGTTTGTATTATTTTATCCCCAAATCAAAGTGATTTTTTCTTCCACGTTACAACGTCTCACAAGGAATGTCTTACCAGACACTTTTTAAGAGTGCAAATTTACACAGCTAGGGGGAACAGATCTAAAAGAACTGATCTTGAAATGTGTATTAAGAAGAATTTTAGGAAAAATGTTATCTATTAGTATACTGATAATTGTAACAACACTCATTTCAGAGAAGGACCATTTAATCAAATACTAAAAAGGAACCAGAAAATTCAATTTCCTAGTGCAAAAATGTAGGTTAGGCCTTTCTACTAGTCCTCTGCTTACCGCCAGCAGCTCTCCTTTGCCCATAGGTGACCTTGCCATCAAAATCATCCACTGGGACTTTAATGTCTGACTCAACCTGGGAAATGGTACAGTTCAAGTGCTCTTCTATCTCTCCCAGCAGCTAAGAGAAGACGAAACAAAAAACAAATTCACACCTAAGCACTCTGCTAAGACAGGATTCTTGAAAGTACAGTATTTCTTAATTTAAAAAATGAAACAAAACCGTTCAGTATAAGGGCTTCATAGTTATGGAGCACAATGCTCAGGCATTTGCATAATAGAGACAAGTATGTATATCCAATACATCTTATTTAGCTTTCTATGTACCATTGCAATTTGGGTATTTGGCTGACTTTCAAGGACCAGATAATAGGCTTCGGAGCCAGATTCAGCTGACAAGCTGCGAGTTGGGCACTCCTGGCTTAAAGTATACAAGAATTGTTCACCGATACATTTGAAATACTTTAAATTTTGCACATTTCTTGCTAAAATAGCTTTCACTGTGAATTATAGAGCACCATTTTCAACAAGTCAGGTACCCTGCAGAAATTAGCTTGAGGATCTATTCTTTGCTAAAAACAGGGAAAACTAGGCTCTCCCATTGTTTGCTATGGCAGGGAAAAGTACTTGAAACACCATCTACCAACACTAGGGATGGTTCACAGTGAAACAGAAAGACTCTTGATGTGATCCAAGTCCCAAGAAAACTACGAGGCATATGTGAATCAATTCATGGTTGAATAGATTTGATTCAAATCTGGTTGATTTGAGTGATTCAACCTTGAATCGGATCACCCTTGAGGGCATTGACCAGAATCAAGGTCAAATTGATTTGGCAATTCAAGCCTCCATTTTGTTCTGTTTTTTGAATAAATAAACATTTTTGTAATCATTTCTGCCATAGGGAATAATGGGGATTCAAAGTGGCTCATAATTCCCCACAGGTAGTGTGCCTAGGGACACCAGAACGGGTTGGGTGGTAGGGCTCCCATGGGTGCCAACTACCACCCAATTCCAAAAGAATCAGGCAAAGGGGTGAATTTTTATATATTGTAGATTCTCTATTTGTAAGGACTTCCTTTATAGAAAAAAATACTGTCCCCATGAAATTATTACAAACCGAGAATCCACCAAACATTAAAATTCCTAAAAATTCACCCATTTGGGGGTTGGGTGGTAGTTAGCATCCATGGTGCCCTACCATCAAACCCATTTTGGTCTCCCCTAGGTGCTACCTGTGGGGAATTATGGGCCGGTTCGAATCCTGATTATCCTGAATGATTATTCCCTATGGCAGAAATAATACATACATAAATTAAAAAACCCAGGAATCTATCTATCTATCTATCTATCTATATTTCTCCTAGGTGTGCCTGGCGAAAATGCGTCCTGGCAGCCCAGCTGATTGGCTGGGCTGCGGAGGCGCCTGATTGGCTGGCACACCCAGGAGAAGGAGAATTGGCCGGCCCACGCTGGCGGGCCTGGTGGTGGCTGCAGACTCTAGCGAGCGAGAGAGGCAGGTGGGGGGGAGAGACAGTGCGAGCGAGAGAGGCGCGGCAGGGGGAGAGACAGCGCGAGAGAGAGAGGTGTGGTGGGGAGAGACAGCGCGAGCGAGAGAGGTGCGGGGGGGGAGAGACAGCGCGGGGGGCGAGAGAGGCACGGGGGCGAGAGAGGCACGGGGGGCGAGAGCGCGCAGGGGCGAGAGAGGCACAGGGGGCGAGAGAGCGCAGGCGAGAGCGAGAGCGCGCGAGCGAGAGAGCGCGCGGGGGGCGAGAGTGTACGAGCGTGCAGGGGGAGAGAGCGCGCGAGGAGCGAAAGAGCGCGAGCGAGAGAGCGCGTGGGGGCGAGAGTGCGCGAGCGAGAGAGCGCGCGGGGGCGAGAGTGCGCGAGCGAGAGTGCGCGGGGGCGAGAGAGTGCACGGGGGGCGAGAGAGCGCGCGGGGGAGAGAGCGCGCGGGGGGCGAGAGAGGCGCGGGGGAGAGAGAGGCGCGGGGGAGAGAGCGCACGAGCGAGCGAGAGAGGCGGGGGAGAGAGAGCGCGCGAGCGAGGCGAGGGGGGAGAGAGAGAGCGAGCGAGAGAGGCGCGGCAGGGGGAGAGACAGCGCGAGAGAGAGAGGCGTGGTGGGGAGAGACAGCGCGAGAGAGAGAGGTGTGGTGGGGAGAGACAGCGCGGGGGGCGAGAGAGGCACGGGGGCGAGAGAGGCACGGGGGCGAGAGAGGCACGGGGGGCGAGAGAGGCACGGGGGGGTGAGAGCGCGCAGGGGCGAGAGAGGCACAGGGGGCGAGAGAGCGCAGGCGAGAGCGAGAGAGCGCACTGGGGCGAGAGTGTACGAGCGCGCAGGGGGAGAGAGCGCGCGAGGAGCGAAAGAGCGCGAGCGAGAGAGCGCGTGGGGGCGAGAGTGCGCGAGCGAGAGAGAGCGCGCGGGGGGCGAGAGAGGCGCGGGGGGCGAGAGAGGCGCGGGGGAGAGAGCGCGCGAGCGAGAGAGGCGCGGGGGAGAGAGCGCGCGAGCGAGAGAGGCGCGGGGGAGAGAGGAGCGGGGGAGAGAGCGCGCGGGGGAGAGGCGCGGGGAGAGAGAGCGAGCGAGCGAGCGAGGCGCGGGGGGAGAGCGCGAGCGAGCGAGGCGCGGGGGGAGAGCGCGAGCGAGCGAGGCACGGTGGGGGGAGAGAGAGCGCGAGCGAGCGAGGCACGGTGGGGGGAGAGAGAGCGCGAGCGAGCGAGGCACGGTGGGGGGAGAGAGAGCGCGAGCGAGCGAGGCACGGTGGGGGGAGAGAGAGCGCGAGCGAGCGAGGCACGGTGGGGGGAGAGAGAGCGCGAGCGAGCGAGGCACGGTGGGGGGAGAGAGAGCGCGAGCGAGCGAGGCACGGTGGGGGGAGAGAGAGCGCGAGCGAGCGAGGCACGGTGGGGGGAGAGAGAGCGCGAGCGAGCGAGGCGGTGTGGGGGGGCAGAGCGAGCAAGAGAGCTGTTGTGGGGGGGACAGAGCGAGTGAGAGAGCTGTGGGAGGACCAGCCAAACAAATTCTCCCAACTAACCCCCAAAAGGAAGTGAACTACCAAACAGATGCTCTGTGCGGGTTCAGCTAGTTTAACACTAATATTGCCAAACAGAGGAAAAACAAAAAAAGTCCTTTAAAAAAATCACCTACTGCTTTGAGGGTTGAGCGGTAGGCAGTACCCATGTTACCCTGCCACCCAAACCATTTTGGTGGCCCCAGCCCTTAAAGATTTGCCCGAATTGATCTGAAGTCTAACTGAATCAATCCAGATTTGAGGCCAGCAGATTTGAGCTCAAATCAAATCAGGCTGACTTGATTCGAACTCCAATCAAATTCAAAAATTCGATTTGTGCACATCCCTAAAAACTACATCAATGTTTCTACTGATTTTTAATGACTGTGGTTTGAAGATTTAGTCTCTACTTTGTATTCCTGAGCTTCTAAATACCATATCTGTACAATTTTCAAAAGGCACAGCTATAAGTATACTTTTGGAATAGTAGGAAAAAAGGTTACCTGCATTTCATTGTACCAAATGGTGCAGCCACCCTCATCTTTTAACCTTGTATTATAACAACTTTTCCCACGACTGGGACATGAATGATACCAAACCTAGGAAAAAGTTTGAAGACTATGAGACAAAGCCAACAAGTGTCTAAGCATTATTAAATGTCCCTTTAAAAACGAATACTATTGTTGCAATACACAGTTTGACATACTGAAATACAGTGGGTATAGGAAAGAATCACCCCCTTTGATAGACCTTAAATTCTGGTTCCCTTACATCCTGAAATGAAAACACAAAGAAAATTCCCTTCACCAGCTGTACTTATCCAATGCAACCTGTAACAACCAACTGAAAAACATCACAATTACAGTCCAGAAAAAGTGTCAGAAATAAAAAACAAGAATTACTGAGATTGAAAAAGGATCACCCCCCCCAATGTCAATATTTTGTTGAACCACCTTTTGCTTTAATATTGGATGGTAGGTGTTGGTGGACTGCTATCTTCAAATCTCTCCACAGATTTTCTATGGGATTTCGGTCTGGGCTCTGACTGGGCCACATGAGGACGTTCACTTTTTTCTCCTTCAGCCACTGTGTGGTCAATTTTGCTGTGTGCTTCGGATCGTTGTCATGTTGAAAGGTGAATCTTCTGCCCATCCTCAACTGTCTGGCAGAGGGTAGCAGGTTTTCTTCCAGAATCTGACGGTATTTTGCCCCATCCATTTTTCCTTCTTCCCTAACGAGAGCCCCAGTCCCTGAGGCAGAGAAACACCCCCACAACAGGATGCTGCCACCTCCATGCTTCACTGTAGGTATGGTGTGTTGTGGATGGTGAGCTGCGTTGGATTTACGCCAGGTGTACTGTTTGGTGTTGAGGCCAAATAGTTCAATCCTGGTCTCATCTGACCATAAGACCTTTTTCCATTTGGCATCAGAATCTTCAAGGTGCCTTCTGGCAAAGCTCAAACAAGCTTTAATGTGGCCTTTCTTGAAAAGTGGCTTTCTCCTTGCGACCCTCCCGAACAAGCCACATCTGTGGAGCGCTCGTGAAATTGTTGTCACATGCACAGAACAACCACTCTTTGCCATGAAGTCCTTTAACTCCTTCAGAGTGGCCATTGGCCTCTTGGTAACCTCTCTTACCAGTTTCCTCCTTGCTCTTCCATCCAGTTTGGAGGGCCGACCGGATCCAGGGAGGATAGCAGTCCACCAACACCTACCATCCAATGTGACCGAACTTGAACAGTTCTGTATGGAGGAGTGGGCAAATATTGCTCCGTCTAGATGTGCAAGGTTGATAGAGAAGTATCCCAACAGACTCAAGGCTGTTATTAAAGCAAAAGGTGGTTCAACAAAATATTGACATCGGGGGTGTGTGTGTGTGTGATGTAAGGGAACCGGAATTTAAGGTCTATCAAAGGAGGTGATTCTTTCCTATACCCACTGTAATTCCACATTAATAAAGAAAACTTTTTAAAGCTCTTAATTATTGTTTTAAATGTTTTTCTCTCATCAAGATGTAAATCACTTTGGGGAATCAGATAAAATAAGATATTAAACTAACACATATAAATCAAAAGAGATGCTTCTTAAAGCAAAACAGTTATCAGAAAATGGGAACTTGTTCTGTTATATATTCTTGTTACACAGAAACAGAGGTTACCTTTTCTTTGTCTGTTGCCACAAGGGAAATAGCCAGACCCATTCTGAAACACATACATTTTAGTTAATTGCAAATGTGCCAAATTCAAAAACAAAAACCACAAGTTCATCATGCAGGACTAGGGAAAAGGTTCCAAACATACCGTTCAGCTCTTCCCACTCTGCCAATCCGATGAACGTAGTTCTGTTTTTCATCAGGAAGTGTGACATTGATAACTGGGGGCGTGGCGGGGGAAACAGATAGATAATCAGTGTATTAAAAGCCTTTTATGCTCAATATATGTATAATAATCCTAATGTGAGCAGAAGTTCCCACAAGGGAACTTTCCTGCCCCCTTCTCCTCACAGCAGCCCCTTATGCCCATGAAGTCCAATGAGATTTGGAGGACCCTCCAGATAATGAAGGTTGTGGTTTGGTGACTGGAAAGGAAGGGGAGGATAAGTGAAAACTGTAGCCTCCTCCTCTTGTGCAAGCAAAAGTGACTTCAATTTGTGCAAATAAAACTTAGGTTACAACCCACTATTTCCAAGTGTTAAATTACAAGTGATGTAAAACTCATGTCTATAGTAACCAATAGCAACATCAATATTTCTCACTAGTTACTTTTCTTGTTTTGACCTCCTTATCACCATTTACCTACATGGCATGGTTCAGCCAAAAACAAGAATTTTTAAGTCATGTTGACTTTAGAACAGTAATTTATTTATTCCATTCATATTCCAAGGGCTCAGAGCAGTGTAATATCTTTTTCTCAACAGGCTCACACAACAAATAAAAAGAAAAACCATAACTATAAAAGGAGAGCAAGCTTATTTTATTTATCAAATTGTAAACCACCTTTTTATATCTATCTAGGCAGCATACATAAAATTATTTAAAAATACAACTGAAATAAAAAAATAGACAACTGAAACATTTTATTTAAAAACAAAAAACAAAAAGCATGACAGAATAGGTGTCAAGTGTGGTGGGGATGTATCTCTAGAGCTCTGCCAGGATGGTTCATAGATGTTAACTCTCAGATCCTGGAATTCTCCTCCTATTCATCAAAAGCAGCAGTGACCACCACTGAAATGTATGGCACGATACTTATTTTTGGCTGAATTGTGCCTTTAATCTTTTGTTTTTAAAGTAAAATTAAAATTGTGGATTAAATGTTTCTAGATGTGCTATCAACTAATTCTAGTTCTTACCATAACAGACATAAGTTTTGGGCAGTATAGAAATATTTTAAATAAATAAATAATAAATACCATAAGGAACACCACTTATATCAATTCCTCTAGCAGCTACATCAGTGCAGATCAGGAATCTGACATCTCCTTTCTAAACAGAGAAATTAATTAGATGAATACACACGTGTTTTAAGTTATTCTTCATATAGCCATACCAAGTTAAATAAAAAACACTATCAAAGAGGCTCAATCAAATGAATGACTTGGCCACAAACCCTGATGCTAACACTACCTCCCTCTCATCCCTTTGCCCCAACTTAGCCCGAGGATCTTCAACCATCTGCAGCAGCTGCATTTAGACCATGGCTAGCTTGGAAGGAATGAGGGATGAGTTGCAACAGTCCTGACATGGAGTTTGACAAGGCTTGGCTGCTTGGTGGAGAAGCTATAGAATCTAGCTTTTGGACATGCTGGCTACTGAGGGGTAGTTAACGTCAGTACAGAAGGGTTTATCAATCTGGCCCAAAGTCATTCCATGGCTTTACCAAGAGAAATCCTAACAGCTTCTTTTGAAAATCCTGATTTGGAAGGAAAATAAAAAGAAAGCAACCTAGAATAATAAAAGGAGGTGGGTGGGGAATTATGTGATTACTAGTGCCTCTTAACTGATTCAAGGATTTTCAGCTAATCCCTTGCTTTTTCATCCCCCCCCCTTTTAAAAACTGCATATTACTAAACACTTCAATTCAGGAGCAATCTTGAGAGACCAAGTTCTTACATTTCCTACAATTTATAATGGGGGGGGGGGGGGAAGCTACCACCTAGTTAGGAGGACATTTTCATCCTCTCTTTCCTGATGGACAAGTATGCCCTTAGTCTCATCAGTTAAAACAGTACATTTATTCTAGAAATTACCTTAAAACGCTCCAAATTCTGTTTTCTTTCATGAGGTTTTCTATCACCATGCAAGCAGACACACGAAAACTGATGCCCTTTCTTATCTGGGCCTTCAAAAACCAAAACAGAGCAACACAACACAAAAACAAGGCTATGAGGATTCTCATTGGATAATGACCAAATTCTGAAATCCTAAGACTACAATCCTAGGCAAACCTAATTGGGAGTAAGCACCACTCAGTATAGTGTAAATAACTTCTGAGTAACAATGCACTGAATTACACTGCTCAACCTATACAGCTCAAAAGCTAAGCTCACAAATACTTGACATGAGTTTTGTAAGGGAGATATTGATTACTGCTGTGCAACTGTATTGCTCCAATAGGAATATGAGATGGATATGCCCACTATCTGGTATTATAGGAATGATCTCTTATATGATAGCAGGGAGCCACAAGAGTCTTGTTTTGTTTTTTTTTAAATCATTTTTTTATATACCGCTCTTTCTCCAAGGAGGCCAGAGCGGTGAACTACATACCCGAGTTGCCAGAACCTAAGGGGTATACTCGTGGGTCAAATGGGCTGCAAGCCAGAATTTGGCTTTTTAAAAACCAAATCTGGCCACCTAGCTACATACTAAAGTTTCTCCTCACAACAACCCTGTGAAGTAGGTTAGGCTGAGAGAGAAATGTCTGGCCCAGAGTCACCCAGCAAGTATCATGGTTGAATGGGGATTTGAACTCGGGTCTTCCCAGTCCTAGTCTAGCACTCTAACCACTACACCATGCTAGTCAGAATTCTGAATAATCCTTCTACTTCCAATAGTAATATCAGAACAAAACCAGTCCAGCAGTTTGGAGAGACTCTGGACTTGCACTGCAGCCTCATTTTGGGGGTTGGGGCCAAGGTATCCCCACAGGAAACATCCAAGGGCCCAGTGCTCTCCAGTTTCAGGGGTGTAGTGCTCAAAGTCCAGGTCTGCAGCTGGCCTGGAGAGACTCTCTCTCTAAGCTAACTTCCAAAAGGACTGGTAAAATACTGGGTCAATGCTGACCCAATACTGATAGGTTGGAGAGGCCCTTTTGGCTTCCCTGATTTTTATTTTTTCATATCATTAGGCCTGGTGGTGCACAGGCCTAATCTTGATAACCACAATGGCACTTTACCAGTGAGTTATTAGTCTCCAGGCCTTCTAAAAATATGAGCAAATAAAGTATATAGGCATTTGTAATGAATATACCACTGAAAGACCGTAAAGGCCAAGTTGAAAACAGATAATCCTGGAGAGAATCTATCTATGTAGTCGCTAAGAGTCGACACCAACTTGACGGCACTTAAATCAATCAAATAGGCATTTGTGCATTTTCACACTACCCCTCCTTGCATCCCCACCAACATTTATCTAAGAGACTGAATATTTTGCAGCAAGTTTTGGCTGGCAAAGATACCAGGGTGTAGTCATCCAAGGTAAGGTAGTGTGTCTCTCAGCTCTTATCTTGAAAGGTAGGCAACCACATTGGGTTGGGTGGGTGTAGTAGAGTAACTCGCCACTGACTGCTTTGCTCTAGCTCCTTTTAGTTCCTAATAACATTGTGAGCTTCAGTTAATGCCATACAATTGTCTCCTCTTCATTCTAGCGGTCTTGGGGCAAACCCACCTCTGCCAGCTGTTTGAAAAGGCAACATCTGCAGATAGCCCAAGCAGTATGACATCTACAACTGGGGAAATATCCAAATGCGATCATTGACACATGAACAAAATTAAGACAAGTATGAAGTTACTACCTCCTCCTTGCTGCATGAAGTATTGCTCCATGTTATCACAATCTATTTTAGTTCTACAGAAGATAATCGCCTGATCCATCTTGTGTTCCTTGATGGCACGAATGGCATATTCTCCCTTTAAAATCTTAATAGCTTCTGACCACATTTCTAGAGAACAAGGTTATCATTTATTTAAAAACAGTATATTAAACAGGTTGTATATATTTAAGAATGAGAGCAGTTTATTCTGACAGACAAGTACAAAAGACTTGATCTGGAGAACTTCTACCAAAATAACTAAAAATGTTAGGCTTGTTATCAAAATTATTGATAATCAAGAGACTGGATTGGATCCTAGATAGTTCAAATACAGTGGCTCTCATGCAAGTGGGCTTCTCCCTCCCCCATCTCCCTGAGCCCCCCAAACGTCTAGGCTGTGGATCAGAGGACCCTTGGAAACATGTGGGATGCAGAACAAGGTGGAAGTGGGCAGAAGGACATTCTACAAGCAGATTCCAGGTATCCATCCCCCGACCCTCCACCCCAGCGTCTTGCACCACATCCCACACTATTCTTGATCCCTCACAAGTAGCTTCTGGGGAGCTGAAGTAGGGAGGGGAAGATCGCTTGCACAAAAGCCACTGCACCCACACTATTCAAGATCCTACCTAGAATTTCCTGCGTGGGCAACTTTCACCTTGTTGGTGCGGTCAATTAAATTCTGTTTTCACTGCAATAATATATTGTAGTTATTTCTGAACCCAAATTTAAAAAGCAGTTTTGCTTTATTGCTACCTGCAGCTTCTCCTTCAATAACGTTTCTAAAGTCATTGGCCGATAATCCTAATGAAGTGTGCATGTAAGGAGGGTTTCACTGAGGCTCAGCAATGTATTTCTGATCTTACAGGGCACTTCCAACCCTCCAAGTATCAGCCCTCTTGTGCAGGGGAGCTGCACAAGGCCTCCCTGCACACTCCCACAAAGGCTGCTTACATACTCGCTTCATTAGTCAGGAATGGATGCCATCCATTAGTTCGAAAAATGTCTACTTTATAATTACGATAAAATTTGGTTACCTGCAGTATTAGTTCCAGGTCTTGTATTGTCTTTCGCATGCACTTCATCAGTCTGCAAAGTTAAAGTGTCAAGTTATTCATTTCAGTAACAGGGCTAATACAACAGAATGCAGCATAGCAGGAGGCATGCAGTCATCTCTGTTTGAAACTCTCTTTGCAACCTGGCAACGGAACACAAAAAGGTGCATACAAAGATAGGTTTAAATGACTGAAACCAAGTTTTATGCAAATTAGGAAAAACACAAAAACCAAGTTAAAGTATTTAAAATAACCTAACAGGATGAATTCAAGAAATAGCTCAGCTGTTGAGAACCAGAGAAGAGCAGCAAGTTGGGCTAAAAATGTCATGGCAGATACATACAATATTTTATGTTAAAGTTACTATGGAATTCCCAGTTTGATGTGGTACTACTGTTCAACAAAAATATGGAAACTTTTATGCTCTCTCCAGAGAAAATACTTAACGTTGTTCACAGGCACTTACATTACACTCTTATGTTATGGCCATGAATACAGGGGTGAAGAGAGCATATCTTCTGCATTGATGCAAAACAACAGCTTCTCCCTTCCAATAATTTCTAACAATACTCATGTAGGTTGAGTCATTAACATCCTTTTAATCTGTTCACATACTACTTACCCGGATGTGATTTTTACCAAGTCTTTCCCAGATTTTATCATTTTTGGGGTTCACGGGGACAACAACATGGTGCACAGTCTCTGGGACAGAATCTTCTCCTTTCAAGTCAACCCAAGTGGGGAAGTGCATAATCTTCTCGGCTAATTTCTTCACATCAAATGAATGCAGAGTTGCTGAACACACAATCACCTAAAAACCGAAGATACTTTAGTATAAAGAGTTTTGTCATGGCTTGTATACGCTACAAGAAAGAAGATTCTCTGTGTGAAAACCTTTTTGCCCCCGTGCCAGACTATACACCTCATAGATGAGCCTTTCTTTTACCCATGACAGATATTTGTTCTTTTGCCAAACACCAGCTGTCAATTCATACCTGGTGAAATGGCAGCAATCTGTAGGAAAGTTACACTGAGTTTCAGTATTAAGCAGCGAGGCATACAGCATTCTCCATAGAGAAGTCTATGTAAGTCATTTAAAGTGGAGTAATTCTGAACTACAGAACTAGGACATCCATTTATTAATTCAGTTCAACTGAAAATCCTACCTACAAATAAGTGATTAAGAACTAACTCCCATCCATAAAGGCTAAACCTGAGGTGGAGGGATGACGGAAAAGGGGGAACCAGAAAGGCCTCTGGACACCATGTCCTCTCTGGGTAGGATGGGTTAGCTTGTCAGGATCATTACCAATTCTACTGGAGCTTCTACCAACAGCTTTCCTACTGGTTTATAAGGACTAGTTGCCCTATGGAAAGTTGCCAAAGAGTGGTGCTTATGAACATCAGCGGTTTGGGGAGGCACTTCTGGGTGTTCACCAGGGCATGGTTGGTTATTCGTTACAGTAAAATATTATAATAATAAATAATAATGTGGTCGCTAAGAGTCAACACTGACTTGACGGCACTTAATCAATCAATAATAAAGAACAGTCTAAAAACCCAGATATACTCATAGAGCAGCATCCAGGCAAGTCATGACTAACCACCATTGAAAATCAATGAGACAAGTTAGTCATACCTAATCTAAATCCCATTAGTTTCAGTAGGACTTCATGTGCATGCTGACTTTAGAAAAAACAAGTTGTGGGCATCTGTATTTCACAGTATGAAATATGGGAGCATGGCTTGGAACACCATGTACACAGGTTGTAAGTTTCCTTAGAGGCATAAGTGGCCAACATTTTGCTGGGTACAGCAGTAAGCAAACTCCTACCTGTAACCTCTTTCCATCTGAAGTTATCTGAGGAACTTGAGAGTGAATTCTGTTTATGAAATCTGAATAACCTTGGCTGAGGAGGCCGTCCTGTAGAGGGAAGAGAAATATTACACAGACATGTTATCCTACAGGGATAATTACATAGCCCTGGAAGTTCTATAAACAAGTCTCCCTGTCACTAATTAAACTGTTTCTCTGAGTCCCCAATTCCTCCCCTTGGTTTACATGCTTTGTGAAGGTGAGGTAGGGCATAAGGGAAGTTGACAGATTAAAATAAGGAAAGTGCCTGATGGAATTTGCCCTGTGATCACTCACAACTGCCTCCTTCATCACATACCTGCAATGCAGGTCAGATTGGGAGGAGCTTAGAAGCCCAGAAATATCTTTGTGGCTCTGAAGCTGCAAAATGACCATTTGCCAAGCAGTCTTTTTGGAAAAATAGAACCAGCTATAGGCTCCAGCCAGGACAAGCAGGGGTCAGAGACTCAAGTGGTTGTTGGCATGAACTTAGTCCCATCAAAGCTACAGATCATGGCAATTGGTGTCTTGTTCAGTGCATTATGGAGGCCAAATTCCTGTCTATACTCCACAGAATAGGATTTTTGTAATATTGCTATATACAATAAGTTATTTACACTTACAGCCTCATCAAGAACCAGGAACCTAACTTGAGATAAATTCAGTTTTCCAGTTGACACAAGATCGTCCAGTCTTCCAGGAGTCCCCACAACAATGTCTACCTGTAAAATGTGACAGTATACATTGCATTTGCTAAAATAAAACAAAAACAGTAATGTATTTACTTCATCTATTATTTATTTATTTATTTATTTATTTATTTTATTTTATTTTATTTTTATTTTTATTTATTTATTCGATTTCTATACCGCCCTTCCAAAAATGGCTCAGGGCGGTTTACACAGAGAAATAACAAATAAATAAGATGGATCCCTGTCCCCAAAGGGCTCACAATCTAAAAAGAAACGTAAGATATACACGAGCAACAGTCACTGGAGGTACTGTCCTGGCAGTGGGTAGGGGCAGTTACTCTCCCCCTGCTAAATAAAGAGAATCACCACGTTAAAAGGTGCCTCTTTGCCAAGTTAGCAGGGGTTTGGGGAATGGACTGGTGCATGGAGAACCTGCAAAGAAGTGGGAATTGCTCCAACCTTGGCAGAGGCAAAAAGGAGCATTGGTTATTCACTATGAAGGCTTCTTCTTGTTGCTGGATTTGAGGACATCTCACGTGGGTTATCCTTCCCACATGCACCAGAAGGCAGGATTATTTATTATTATTATTATTATTATTATTATTATTATTATTATTACATTTATTTCCCGCTCTTCCTCCAAGGAGCCCAGAGCGGTGTACTACATCCTTGAGTTTCTCTTTCACAACAACCCTGTGAAGTAGGTTAGGCTGAGAGAGAAGTGACTGGCCCAGAGTCACCCAGCTAGTATTATGGCTGAATGGGGATTTGAACCCGGGTCTATGAAAATGAAGAAATGCTTTAAGAGCCTGGGAAGGAGAACACCATCCCGTTTGTAGTAGTAGCCAAGTCCAAGGTGCAGCAAGAAGACAAAGAAGGGAAAAAAGGGGAAAAAACATGCCAGTAGATACAGACACCCGGACAGGTGGGTCGAGATGTTCTCAAATCCAGCAGAAAGAAGAAGCCTTTACAGCGATTAACTAATGCTTCTTTCTCTGCTGCTGGATGAGGACATCTCACATGGGACATGCCACAGTTAAGAACCCTGGGTGGTAGCGTCAGTGTCTACTGGGGCAGAAGAACCTGTTGAAGGACATGTCTGCCAAAGGCTGCTTGTGAAGAGCAATGGAAGTCGAGCTTGTAGTGTTGGGTGAATGTGAAACGCGATGCCCAGGTGGCTGCTTTGCAGATTTCTGAAAGTGGTGCATTAACAGGGAACACTGCTGAAGTTGCTAATGATCTCGTAGAGTGCGCTGTGAGGTTAAGAGGTGATTGTAGGTTCTGTACCTCATAGGCTAGCGTGATACAGGCTTTAATCCATTTGGTGATGTTAGTAGTGGAAGTCTTCTGACTCAAAGGTAAAGGGAGAAACAAAATAAACAAGGCATCCATGGAGTGGAAGGAAGCCGTGTGGGAAATGTACACCTTCAGTCAGCGGCACATGTTGAGTTTATGCCCGTTTCTCCCTCAAGGATTGGACTGGTTTATGACAAAAAGATGGGAAGACTATGTCCTGAGAGCAATGAAACATGGAGGCCAATTTAGGCAGAAAAGAAGGGCCCAGAATCAGACAAAGTCAGGTGAACAAACTGGGATAGGCAGACAATGTGCACAATTCAGAAAAATGTCTGGCCGATGTGATAGCCACTAGAAAGGCTAGTTTAAAATATAGTAGGCAGAGCAGTGTTGATTTGAGGGATTTGAATGGAAGCTTATGCAGCAACGTAGAACTTTATGTAAATCATAGGATGGAAACCTGTGCACAGTTGGTGGTGAAAGTTTTGATGCCTCCCTGAGTAAAAGTTTAAGGTGAGGATGAGAATGTAGACCTTGAGTGAAGGATGTGGATAAGAAATTTGCCAGAGAGGCTGCTTGACACTTGAATGTGTTAGCCTTCAGCCCTTTATAAAGACTGCCTTGTAAGAAGCTCGGGTAAACTACAATAATCTCCAGAGTGCTTATGATGTTGGCACCATCAGAGGAAAACCCGCCAGGTGGACTGGTAAACACAGTTTGTAGAGTCTCTCCTGGATGTAAGGAGGTCTAGCACTTTATGTGCATAGCCATGGCTTCTCAGGATATTCTGTTCAATTGCCAGGCAGCAAGCTTGAACCACGCTGGGTCATGGTGGAGGATGGGGCCTTGGTGAAGAAGGTCTGGGATCACCGAAGGAATCAGGGATCCCTAACGGCAAGATGCATATTTCTGTGAACCACAGTCTTTGAGGCCAATGTGATGCCGTTAGGAGCACTTGAGCTTTGAGGAGTGAATGCTGTGCAGTAGAGGGCTGAGGACTCTTTCCTGAGGAAAGGCATATAAGAGAACGAGATGCCATGGGGAAGAAAGGGCATCCACTCTTGCAGGGAAATTTTAAGAAGAACGTGCGGAGCTTGGTGCTGGCTGGCGAGGCAAATAGGTCCACCTGAGGGTGGCCGGAGTTTGAATATATGAGGGTTGAAATTTCATTTGGCCGATGGATCTTTTTCCTGCTGAGCCAGTCGGCATGCATGATGAGAGATCCACTGACATAGTGGGCTGTCAGCGAGGCTAACAGACTCTGCCCACAGAAGTAAAAGATGCTTTGTGGTGTTGGGATCTGGATCTGGTGTCTCCCTGGTGACCCACATGGGCTTTTGCCGTGACATTGTCTGTCCAAATGAAGACTGGTTGGTTCTGTCGCAGGGAGTGTGAAGCGAATGGACTTGAGCTCCAGCCAACTGATACTGTGGGGATTGCTCCTGAAGAGACAATTTTTCTCTTCGCTGAATGCTGAAGGCAATGATCCCCCCATTCGGAGAGAGTGGTGTTCATCGTCAGGATCACTCTTGGATGGTCGAATAAGGTCTTGCTGCAAGAGATGAGATGATGGGTCCACCAGAGAAAGGAGTGAATGAGCTGGGATGGAAGTTTGACTCTGGTGGGTCACTGACACGCTATGTTGTTCTGATAGGGCAGGAGAAACCACTGGAATGTGTGTAGATGGAAGCATGTCTAGGGCACTGCTTCCAGAGAAACCACCATAAGATCCAGAAGCCTGGCCAGTGTAAAAATTGGCACTGTGGCAGCTGCAGATATTTGGTGGATCAACTGGAGGACATTCTGTATGTGGTCTAGAGGGAGATAGATGAGGTCTCAGGTGTCTATTATCACTCCCAGGTGGTGAATCTGGTTGGAGGAAAGTAGGTGATATTTGGCCCAGTTGACCAGGAATCTGGGTTCTGAAAGTGTCTGAAGAGCATTGCTCACATGCTCACATGCAACGGAGACTGGATCAGGAGATTCCGTAGGCAAATACTCGAATTCCCTTCAGCTGAAGGTGGGCTATGAGAGGGGCCAAAATCTTTGTGAATATCCTGGGTGTTGAGTAGAGGCCGAACGGTGGCCCGCGTATCTGAAGCAGAGGAGTGAGTAGCTCACTGGGTGAATTGGCATGTGTAGCCTCTGTCAGGTCTAGGGAGGCCATGAAGTTGGAGTGATGTAGGGCTTCTGCAATAGACTGCAGGGTCTCCATCCAGGCCCTGGGGGAGCCATTGTTTTTGGACATGGTGAACAAAATAAACACCCCTGCCCCTTTGATGAAGCAATACTTATTCTATGGTGTTGACAGAATTTAGATTCCAAATTGCTTGGAGAAGACCTGCATGTTTGGCAGGTAAGTGTGACAGTGGGGGTGGGGTTGGAAGAAAATGGTTGGAGGGTAGGGAGATCAGCTCCATTTTGTAACTGTGCAATATGGTTTTGAGCACCCACTGGTCTGATATGGCCTCCCATGTGTGGAAAGAGTCCAAGAGGCGATCTCCTACACAGGGGGGTGGTGAGTCAGGATAGCTGTCTGGGCTTGGGTTGAGTAGTGAAGATTTGGCGTGGCTGTGTAGGTGGCCTGTTGTTCCAGAAGGGTCATTATTTTCTAGGGTCCCTATCCTGGGGTCTGGAAGCAGTACGAAAAGGCTGGAAGGGCGTTTGTGGCTGTCTATTGTCCCTGTGAGGAGTGCTTTCCTTTTGTCTTTGGATTTGATGAGTATTTCTTTGAGGGCACAATCACCAAGGAGTTTGAATGCAGTATATGGCACTGCTGCCAAGTTTGCGCATGAGGCTGAGTCTATCTGCCAGTGCTTAAGCCATAGGTTTCTCCTTGCTACCACCGTGGAAGCTGTGGAGTGTGAGGAGAAACGATGAAAGTCTGTGCCTTTCATATCTTCAGGAGAGTTTGCTTTTGGCAATTAAGATCTGGTGGAGGAGCTTGGAGGAGCTCATCTACCCAAAGCAGAGATACCCGTGCTATAGTGGAGGGGGTGGTAGAGGGTGGTACTGATAAAGAAGCCACCGCATGTCCTTCCTTCAGGCCTGACTCCATCTGCTTTTCATTGGGATATCTGAGAGCTGTCCCCACCTTTAGGATGGTGCCAGACAAGAGGGTCACCATGGGAGCAGTCTCCAGTGACTGTTGCTGGTGTCTATCTTATGTTTCTTTTTAGATTGTGAGCCCTTACATGATAGGGCTCACAGGGAGCCATCTTATTTGTTATTTCTCTGTGTAAACCACCCTGAGCCATTTTTGGAAGGGCGGTATAGAAATCAATCAATCAATCACACAATAAAAGTACATAGAAATGTGAACAATACAGATAAATTTCATGGAGTAGATACAATGCTCCACTGAATATTTTCTATAACCAAGAACAATTCAAACTTACCCCTTGTTCCAAAACGGAAAGTTGCTCTCTTGCAGCAACACCACCAATAATTAGGAGTTCCCTAAAAGAAAGCAGGGTGCTAGATCACATTTTGTACTCTGTGGTCTTCTTAACCAGCTGTGAAAACGAACAGCATGTTTTTACATGGAAGAAACTAGCAGAAGTCATCTGGGGTTTTCGGTAAATTAGAGATAAGGGTATTCACATCCCTGTTTATAGTCAATGTGGAACTGTGGATATTCCAGAGAAGTATAGGTGTTGAAATAAACATGAAATGGTAGCTTTGCTAAAGCAACTATTGGTTTTCAGAATTACTTTTTAAAAAATTCCTTAACGGCATTGTGAATAATAACCCCCCCCCCAAAGGCATGGTCTAGTCCATTGAGATCTACAGTGACTGAAAGTGAGGAGAACAGCTATAACTGTACCTTAATTTAGGGTTATCAACATTTTTTTTGAATTGTTTCACATTGTTCAGAGTTTGCTCTGCTAGCTCTCTGGATGGCTCCACTATCAAGGCTTTGGGTGCATTTGGCAGATTCTTTGTTTGGGCCACTTGTGCACTTCCTGAAATCAGAAGCATTGAAAAAGTTAAGTTCCATAGTACTGAGTTGTAAGTGGAAGTGGTCTTTTTTTTGGGCGGGGGGAGTAGAACAATGTTTCAAGGCTTTAACTGTGCATCATACAGACACTGGGGCTCCCGCTCCGAAATGTGCCCCCAACGTACCTGCGTGCTGCGATTTCACAGCATTGCCCTCAGGAGCCTTATCAAGAGCAACATAGCCATCTTTGGGTGGAAACTTAAAATCTTCTTCACCAAAGTTGAATTTTAATTCAGCATTCTGGACAAACATGCAATAGAAAAATTGAAAAAGATATAATAATTTGTTGTATATGACGTCTGTGAACATCAGGTGTTACTCCTTAAAACATTTTTCACAACAAAGGAACATGCCTCCAAGGGCTGGTTATGGGAACTTGCTTGGTTTTTGTTTGTTTTTTTGCTACTTTTGGCAGTTTCAGGTTTCTACTTTTTTCTCCTTATTTTAATTTTTAAGATGTATACCCCTATCCTCACCATTTTCATAATGTGAACTCAAAGCAGCTTACAATAACAAATCACACAGCAAGACAGCAACAAAGCTGCAATAAAACCAATCGTAGTAGGCATGGCCATAAAAACCAGTTACTAAGGGACATGCAGGAGCCAAAATTCAATTGCAAAACCTCAGGGAAGGCCTGCTAAAACAAAAAGATGTTCAGTTTCTGTTTAAAACTTAATAGGGAGGGAATTGCCTGGAGATCAAGTGGCAGGGAGTTCCAGAGTCAGGGCCACAGAGAAGACTCACCTGAAGCAATTACCCAGCATTACCAAGCTCAACTTAAAGTGCTGGTATTGGCCTTGAAAGCCTCTAATAGCCTAATAGCAATAGCACTTACATTTATATACTGCTCTATAGCCGAAGCTCTCTAAGCGGTTTACAATGATTTAGCATATTGCCCCCAACATTCTGGGTACCTAAGACAAAGTTACCTCAAGGGCTGGCTTTACCCATATGAACCTAACTGAGTCCTGCTCTCTAGTCTGTTTCCAAATGAAATATGGTTGTGGGCATCTTGGGCCAGGGCCTTCTTAGGGCTGATACCACAGAATGCCCTTTATGGGGAGAACCAGTAGGCTCCCTCACTTTGTGTTTTTAGATATAATCTCTTCTACGGTTTCAAGTGCTTTTATGCAGCTTTATTTTTTATAACAAATGTATTAATACTCGTGTTTGTGCGCTACACTGAGTACATTTTATGTGGAAAAGTGAAAGATGAACGAAAGTTTTGAGTGTTTTGGGAATAGCCTGATATTACCTTTAGAACACAGGCTGCAAAGATTGCTTGGTTCTTTAGGTGTTGGGGGATTTCAAATGCAAGCCCAAGATCTTTTCCTGAAAGAAAAAACAATAAGTTTAAATTCTCATCTTGCTTCTCAATTGAGTATTTAATAACCCTCCAGCTTCCAGTACTTAATAAAAATAATATAATACTTGCCATTTTTGGAAAATTTGATTTGCCCTTTATCAACATCTATATAGCATCCTATTGTGTCGTGCATAGTGAATTCCTACCGACAAACAAACAAAAATGGTTTAAAATCAAAATCTTATTGGAATATCAAGCAGTAGCAATTGTGCTGACTATATGACCATGGCTTAGCATATAAACCTATAGCTAGTAACAGTTATCAGATGCATTTCATGTTCATTAAATGTAAAACCAAGATACAATAGATCTAATTTTGGCAGTTATGCCAATACAAGATAGAACTGACCTTAAATTTGGATTATTGTTATTGTATTTTCTAATGCTGCATATTTATTTTACATTAAATGTATCGTTATCTGCCTTGGATTTTTTTAATTAAAAGAAATATGAGATATACTTCTTTCAGTCAAATAAAAGACCATGAATTAAGTAAACAATGTTTTGTTAGAAGTACAAAGGAATCGGGGGAAAGATTTCAAATATATAATTGCATTTCTGAAGATCTACAGGTAGCTTCATAAGTTATCTAGCGAATTTCTTTTTTAAAATGGAAATTAAGTCCTTGTATGATTATGATAGTTGGTCACTTGGTAGCTATGGGAATTCTCATTGCTATTGACTCTCAGCTGCTTCAGGCATGGCAAGCCAGCCAGTCATGTGCCTAGGCTGTCATGCGTTTAGCACACCACAGCAAGTACTCCAAAGCAGTATTTACTCACAAAGACAATAAAAAAGATAAAACAAGACAAGATTAATAAAATTCAGTTAAGAACAAGACCCACATAAAACCAACTTTATATTTTAACTAGTGGACCTGGGCGCAGAGCATCTGCGCCTCTAGCTGGGCCCAGCTGTCTCCCCCCCACCAATACTGCTACCATCCAGCTGTTGTCCTCCTCCTTGGGGGAGCGGGGCTTTGCCCGCTGTCTGTCCTCCTCCCGCCGCCCATCCTCCTCTCGCCCTCCTCCTCAAGGCGCCACTACTGCCTCCCTCCACCTCACAGTCCTCCTTGTCGGGGTGGCAGGGCTTCACCTGCCACCCGTCCTCCGACCGCCACCCTCTCACCCGTCGCCCCATCCAGCTCCTGGCGCATGCTCCTCTCTCCCACCCTTGCACATGTTGCCCCCTCTGGGCCGGCCATTGGTCGTGACTGCGATGAGGGCAGAGCTTGCCACATCCCCATGCATCCCCTCCCCTCTACAGGAATTAATTACATAGAAGATATTTGTATCTGCAGCAGTGCGCTAGAAGATGAACCCTGTAATTGGCAGCAAATACTCACATAGGCTGTTGAGCCCAAGTTTCATGGTCAAACCTTTCCCATGGCTACCACATGCCCAAATGGTTGTGCAAATGAGGCCAAGCCCCAAGGTTAACAAAAATGAGTATTAATCAAGTTAGCCCCTACACAGCTAAGAATCTAGGACACAGAACCCTTCAGTAAAGGCAAACAGACTGGGTGTATACACACACAAGCAAGTCAGAATGTGTCATCACATAACATCCAAAGCAAACGATGGATTCATACCATATGGAGATATTTTGACATCTATATAGAAGAAACATCTCTATATATAATTCTCTAAGGCATACCCATGGTTAATCCTGTGAGTGGCAGCTCTCGCAAGAGTTCGCAAACAGAAGGACCTGATTGGGCAGTGGGGAGCATATGTCTATCTATCATATGCAGATAGGGAGGAGGAGCCTGTGAGAGCAGAAGCACCATGGTGATTGGACAGTGGGGATTCCATATGCAGATAGGGAGGAGCAGCCTGTGAGGATTAAGGTCAGTTGGAATGCAACTGTTACTGGTTGGAAGATGTTCTTGACTGTAGAGGAGAGGAATCTATCTATCTAAAAGGATAGTGGGCAGGGATCTGCGAAGAGAGGGGTTGTGAGGGAGGGAAGATCCCCTTCAAGAGAAGGCTGCCATTGTGTGAATTAGATAAAGAAACAAGATGAACAAGATTTGTTAACTCAGGGAGACAGAAAGAAAGAGGGGGGGAAAGGGGGGGAGAAAGACAGAAGGGAAGAGTGAGTGGAAGAAAGAGAAAGAGAGAAAAAGAAGGGAGGGGATGAGAGAAAGAAGGAAGGGTGAGGGACGGGCCCGAGCCTGTCAGCGGCCTGAGGGGAACAAGTGGCCATGGCGGTGGCAGCAGCAAGGAAGGGTCCAGTCAACCACTGCTGCTGTTGCCCCTGTGAGGAGGAGCAGGAGTGGGGCTTGGGTGGGGAAGTCTAGGGGACTGCAGCTTGGCCAACAGGCGCCAGCAATGCTGCAGCCATGAGGGGGGGGGGATGGAAGCAACAGGATGGAGAAGGGGCAGGAGTGCCGCTCAGGTGAGGGTGGAGAGATCTCTGAGGTGAGGGGGCTGTGGCAGGGGGTGAGGGGAGCAATTAAGTACTAGCACACAGATGCTCTGTGCAGGTTAAGCTAGTTCCAATTAAAACATCTGAGAATCATGCCACAACTATCCTCTAAGGACAAAATGTTAACAAACTGAATGATAGCAGAATTTATCCGATTTGTATACTGCTTTGCAAGCCACGGCTTCTCATCACAGCGCCCACACAATGAAAGTGTGTGTGTGTGGGGGGGGGGGAGGATCAGGTTTCTGGTGGTTCCTAAAAGCATTGCATTTACATTGGACACAGCAGGCCCAATGTAAATAACCCCCAGAAAGAACCTGGCAGCAGATGACAGTAGCAGGGGCAAGGCTTTTGTCCTTCAGACCACAGATGGAAGCATCTGGCTGCTGCCTCTTCTCTACAGAAGCTCTAAGCAGCAGCCAGGAGATGGCAGGGGTCCACATACCAAGGGTTTGGGGGTTTTTTTGGCAGCAGCAGCTGCTGCAGAAAAGAAACTGATGTAATCAGCCCCAAGGAAAATGGTCTTCAGAAAGAACCGGGCAACAGATGACAGTTGCCAGGGGCAGGGCTTTTTCTGCTTCAGGCTACAAATTGAGGAGTGGCCCATGCTGCCATCTCTTCTGCAGCTCTAAGTGGCAGCAAATCCCTTCAAGTAACATGGTCAGTACATACTTGATAAACTTGGTAAGTTGTTTAACTCGCAGGAGAAGATCAGAACTGCATTAGAGTCAAGGCACATCTCAACAACACCTTAGTGAAATGAAACTGGATGAATCATAACAAGAGTCTTTGTGGAAATATGCCTACAGGCTGGAATTTCAAGCATTTAATCATTCTGATCTTTGTTACAGAAAAACAAACAAGTCCATACCTCTCCATAGCTATCAAACTGTTTGTTATGAGATTTCTTTCCAGTTCCACCATAGCCAAAGCCAAATTTGTCAGTGCCTAAAACCAAAACACAAGTTTTTTATTATCTAAAGTACAAAGTTACCACAAATTTCAATAATACATATATTTTGGAATGATGGGGCAATTAAGATTAGAGTTTTATGGTGTGGTGGCACGATTCCATGTTGCAACAAACCATATACCTAGGACTCCTGTTGGGTCAGAAATCAACTTTTAGTTTCCTGATTAGAACTATGAGGCACAGATAGTGGATGGCGTATTGCATATTACTCCCAAAATGAAACATGGAGGGATGTTTTTGGCAACTTCTGCACTGTTTTGTGAAAGTGTGCACAAGTGGGTAGGGGAGACGAGCAGAATGACCCTACTGGCAGGGCAACAGGGGCCAAGCTTTCCTCACCTGAACCAGTCATGTATAGTTGGCTAGTTTCAGAAAAATGTGCAGGCAAATATCCATTTATATTCTGCTGCAAAGAATCTTACACAAGTAGTGCAGAATCAAGCTAAATGGTTAATGGGGTCGTGACATAAAGCAACAACGCTATTTTATCTATCTGTCTTTCTAGGTAAACCGTTTTGGGAACTTTAGTTGAAAAGAGGTATATAAATATTCATTGTATTCATATCGGTAGGGCAAAATGTGTCACACTAGTTTGCTCCACCTGCCCCATTCAAGAAGAAAACAGTACATGGGTGCTGTTTGATCTCATCAGTTAGCCAAATCTGATCGCTATTTGTTGCTCTCTCTCTCTCTCTCTTTTTTAAAAAAAACCCCTAAATTAATTAGTGATCCCCTCTTATTGTATGCTCTCAGCCAAAAGAAATCCCAAGCATGTTGCCAAAGCAGAACATTCAGGCTGCAATAAGCCAACAAGAAGGGGTATTTCATACCCTATTTTCTTAACCTAAAAACAAATTAGTATGGATTTCTGAGGTAGTATTGTATTGCTGTTGATCACCTAATATTTATTTTATGAAAGGAAAGTGATCATATATTTCCTTTGAGATATCCTCTCAACTGGTTTCTCAACTTGAATAGAGAATGGGGTTTTCTCTCAAAGCACTGGAGTTGTTCTGTTGTGCCAGAAATATATCTTAAAACAAGCACTGACTGTAAATGGGCCACCTAGACTTCAAGCCACATTTAAATAAAATAAAATAAATACTCACCTAAGTCTAACGAAGCTTGCATAGAGGACCATCCAACTCTGCACAACCCCTGGTCATGACAGGACACTTCATAATAATATTTTCCTAAAAGATTTCAAGAAAAATCTATATTACTAGTTTAATCTTTGCTCAGACAATTCCATTGGATCACTTAATAATAAAGAGACATCTTTAACTCTAATACAGTAATAATTGCAGCAGGAATAGAAAACAGTTTCTTGATGCCTAAAGTGATATCAGCCAACTTCATTCACCTTGTGAACATAGCCATTTGGCTACCTTCAGAAGAGCAACTACAGACACTGACAAAAAGGTGATTTCTGCTTCAAAGGCTCTGGTTAGTTTTAAAAATGCAGCCATCCAGATTTCCATCGACATGTTTTGATTTTTCCAGTGCTTGGCTATGGTACAAGAACTTATGTCATATCACAATTTCAGAAAAGTTAACCCATATTATTCGGTTCCATACAAAGCAGACAACAAATAATTCATTTTATGTAATCTGGTCAGATTTTATTCTTTACACCAATAGGGAGAATTATGGTTGTTTTCCTGCCCCAGACATCATTAGAGTGTGGGTGGACTGTTGAACTGGGGTTTGTTTGTATGGTATTTGCTGTTTGTGTTTGGATCAATTTTGCTCTGCATTGTAAAATTTTGTTTGAATAAAGTTTTTAAAATTTTTAAATTAAAAAAAATTGGTTGAAATGTTTGTTACTATATTTTTACTGTGTTGTTAGACTGTTTGATTATTATTAAATTAGCATTATGCTAGCATCATTTGGTTTTTCTTCCTTTCTCTGGTCTGTGATTGAAATAAGGATTCATTCATTCATTAAAAGACTGTGCTTTGTTTTCTTTAAAAACAAACAAACAACAAAAAACCCAAATGCAGCCACCCATTATTTCTTGGTACCTTTAGTCACGCCTTTAGTTGATCGGCATCCATGCCATTCCTTTATCTCTCTGCTTTGGCAACAAAAACCATCAGATCCAATAGCTAGACAGGAAAAAGAAGAGCTCTCAAGATCTTGAATACTGCTGATGTTGTTTTTACAAAGTACATTATCCACAAAAGAGAGCACGTTTTGTAGAATGGGTATGCACAACTTCCCCCCAAAATGTGAAGAATGCTGCAGACAGCATTTATTTGATAAATAACCAGACAGCATTTGATTAAGCATTTATACCATAATGCTATGGATGAGTGCAGTTACGTCTCTGCACTTGGAAAGATAAAGCAGCCATCTCTATTGGGAAGTAAATAGATCAAGTAAGTCCTGGAAATGGAGTGTGTGTGTAGATAGATATAGACATAAGTCCTGGAAATGGAGTGTGTGTGTGTAGATAGATATAGACATAGACAGACAAAGCATGTTACCATGGGGATTCTGAATTGATTGATTAAGTTCCGTCAAGTTGGTGTCGACTCTTAGCGACCACATAGATAGATTCTCTTCAGGATGATTTGTCTTCAACTTAGCTTTTAAAGTCTCTCAGCTGTGCATTCATTGCTCTCGTAATCGAGTCCATCCACCTTGCTGCTGGTTGCCCTCTTCTTCTCTTTCCTTCAACTTTCCCCAGCATTATGGACTTCTCGAGGGAGCTGGGTCTTCGCATAATGTGTCCAGATCATGATAGTTTGAGCCTGGTCATTTGTGCCTCGAGTGAAAATTCTGGATTGATTTGTTCTAGGATCCATTTTCTTAGTTTTCCTGGCTGCCCATGGTATCTTCAGAAGTCTTCTCCAGCACCAAAGTTCAAAAGTGTCAATACTTATTCTATCTTGCTTCTTCAAAGTCCAGCTTTCGCATCCATAGAGTGTCATGGGAAAAATCATTGCCCAAACGATTCTATCTTTGTAGGTATAGACACGTCATGGAATCTAAATATCCTTTCTAATGCCTTCATTGCAACCCTACCAAGTGCATATTTCTTGACTGTTGGATCCTTTACTGTTGATGGTTGATCCTAAAAGGCAGAAGCTATCCACCACTTCAATGTCTTCATTATCAGTTCTGAGGCTGGTTGCTGTACTCATTCTCATTAGTTTAGTCTTCTTTACATTTAATCGTAGACCCATTTTTTCACTGTGGTCCTTGATTTTCCTTACTTGAGCTTACAGATCATTGGCATTCTTAGCTATCAGAGTCGTGTGATCAGCATAGTGCAGTTTATTGATGTTTCTTCTTCCGACTTTAAACCATGCTCATCTTCTTCCAATCCAGCTTCTCTCAGTATATGTTCAGCATATAAGTTGAATAAATAAGGAGAAAGTACACAGCCTTGTCTTACTCCTTTGCTGATCTGGAACCAATCTGTTTCACTATGTTCCGTCTGGATGGTGGCTTCCTGTCCTGTGTATAGTTTTCTCATGAGAACAATGAGATGTTCTGGGACGCCCATTTTCCTAAGGATATTCCATGACTTGACATGGTCGACACAGTTGAAGGGTTTTCTGTAGTCAATGAAGAACATATTGACTTCTATTTGGTATTCTTTGGCTTTCTCAATTATCCAGCTTGCATCAGCAATGATGTCTCTTGTTCCTTGGCCTTTTCTGAAACCAGCATGAACATCCAGCATTCCCCTTTCCACGTAGGGCTCTAATCTGCATTGGATGATCCTGAGCATTGTTTTGTTAGCATGTGAAATTAAGGATATTGTGCAATGGTTTGCGCAATCTGTTAAGTCTGCTTTCTTTGGTATGGGTAGGTAGACTGACCTCTTCCAATCTGTTGGCTACTAGGGAGTGCACAGAACCGGCTCCCTTCGAGCTGATGGTGGGGCGGGGGTGGCTTTAAGGATGAGGCAGGGTGCACTTCCCCCACTACTTCCGTGCTTATCCCTCCAGTGCTCTGCGTAGAAATAGTCCAGCGGAGTGGCAGCAGCGGAGTACCTCCTTGCCACCCTGTTGTTTGAGTAACCGGAAGTGCCATGCATGCATCGCAGGCCTGTGCGCACACGTTGTGAGCGTGTCTGATGTGCGCTGCACTTCCGGTCACTGAAATAACGGGGTGTCAAGGAAGTACGCTGCCACCCTGCGGAACTATTTCTAGGAGGGGGAAGCACAGCAGGAGTGGGTGGGTAAGTTTACCCTCCTCCATCCTTAAAGCCACCCTGCCCTTGTATTCAAACCAATTTGAATGCAGGGGTTCCGAACTTGTTGGGCGTTCTAAGAATAGAACGCCCAACAGGTTCGTGCATATCCCTATTGGCAACTGTGTCATTCTCCAAATTTGCTGGCATAGTTTGGTTAGAGCCTTGACCGATTCTTCATCTGTTGCCTGCCATATTTCTGTAGTTATTCCATCAATTCCTGTAGCCTTCTGACTTGGTAATGACCGGAGTGTTGGTCTAACTTCACCTTCTGTACTAGAGGTTCTTGCAAGTAGGGAATATCTTCTAGAGTATCTTGGATGTTGATGTCCCTGTTGTACAGATTTTCAGTGTACTCCATAGCATAGTGGTTAGAGTGTTGGACTAGGACCGGGAAGACCCAGGTTCGAATCCCCATTCAACCATGAAATTCACTGGGTGACTCTGGCCAGTCATGTATCTCTCAGCTTAACCTACCTCTCAGGGTTGTTGTGAGGATAAAAATAAGCATGTACACAATTCTTAGCTCCTCGGAGGAAGAGCGGGATAAAAATGCAATAATAATAATAATAATAATAATAATAATAATAATAATAATAATAATCACCATTTGATCTTTTCTAAATCAGTGACTATCTGTCCTTTGGCATTCGAGGTTGGAACCTCCTTCTGAGTTCAGAGATCGTTGGGAAAACTTTCTGTCTATTTCCATCCTCAAGGTCTTTACAGGTGTCATTGTAGTACTGCTACTTGTCTCTTCTAACAGCTTTCTGGAATTCCCTATTAAGTTCCTTCCTGAGGTCTTTATCTTTCTTGACTTTGGCTTCTCTCCTCTTCTTGGCAATTTCCACCGTCTGTTCTAACATCCATTTTGCTTTCTTCTGTTTCTTGGTCTTTTGAAGTCTCTTTTCACATTCGTCCTTAACAACTTCTTTGATTTCATTCCACAGTTCCTCTGATTTTCTATCAATGAGGCTCAGAACTTCAAAGCGGTTCCTGATGCTCCCCTTGAAAATGGTGGGCATATTCTCAAGATCATATAGTGGAAATGGGATAGCTTTGTTTTTCCGCTTTAGCTTGACTTGGAACTTGCACATGAGCAGTTTGTGATCTGTTCCACAATCAGCCCCCCAGCCATGTTTTTGCTGTTATAACTGAGCTCTTCCACCTCCTTGCACCAATAATGTAATCAATCTGATTTCTGTGTAATCTATCTGGTGATGTCCATGTGTATAGGTGCCACTTTGGTTGTTTGAAGAATGTGTTAGCAATGAAGAGATCATTGGCTTGGCAGAAACTAATAAGTCCTTCTCCTGCTTCATTTCTGTTTCCTAGGCCATACAGTCAGATTGTGTTTTCCTACTTATCATTTTCAACTTTGGCATTCCAGTCACTAACAACCAGCAACACATCTTACTTGCATGTTGTCAATTTCAGACTGAACTTGAGCATAAAACTCATTAACTTCCTCCTTCTGCATCAGTCGTTGGGGCATAGACTTGAAAAACGGTCATGTTAAAGGGTTGTCCATGAAATCTAATTGATATTAGTTGGTCACTGACCACATTGTACCCAAGTACTGTCATTGCTATATCCTTCCTATGAAAGCAACACCTTTCCTTCGTTTTTTGTGTCCTGAGTAGTAAATGGTATGATTTTCTGACTGAAAGTGTCCTATTCCAGACCATTTTAATTCACTGATGCCCAAGATGTCAATCTGTAGTTGATTCATTTCAACTTTCACTGTGTTGAGCTTTCAAATATTCATGCTTCTTACATTCCATGTTCCCATTGTAATGCTGTCTTTGTAGCTTTGGATCGCAACATCAGTTGCTAGACATCCAAAAGTCTTTAATCTAACCACGTCATAAACACCACCGGTACTCTGAGTGATCCTCAGCTCTTCCTCAGTAGCATGTTGAGTATCATCTGACCTGAGGGGCCCATCATCTGCCACCACATCAACAATCATTCCATTTTGTCTATCCATGTGGTTTTCTTGGTAAAATACAGGAGTGGTTTACCGTTGCCTTCTGCTGCACAGTATGAAATGATGTCTTTGTTGTGGTCACTGAAGTGATCATCCGCCTCCAGCACATTCCTATATTGCTGCTGCCCAATATACAGTAGGTGCCTGCTTGCTTTAGTTGGGCAGTTTGGATGACCTTTGTGCTTTGGGTGACCCTACTGGGAGTATACCTCCCGGAGAACTTTGCTCATCCCTCCCAGGAATCCCCCGCCGCCACCACGATGAGGCAGCATAGCAGGACCGGGGCGGGGGGATTCCCAGTTATTAAGACTTTATCTGTTTAACACACACACGTGTGTGTGTAAAATCTTCAGCACTTTTAAGCCAAACAGAGTCTTATTAATTAGGAATCTCCCATGGTAACGTGCTTTCTGTATTAGAACAGATACCCAACCTATTTATTTATTTATTTGATTTGTATACCGCCCTTCCAAAATGGCTCAGGGGGGTTTACAATTAAAGCAGACCACTAAAACAGTAAAGAGCTAAAACAAATTTAAAAACAATATAACAATTAACAATTTAAAAACATTTTTAAAAAACAATTAAAACAATTACAGTAATTATTCATTCTTCGTGATTTTTTAAAATGGTTCTACACTGTTCTATCCAACTATAAATCAAGCTATTATTAACAAGATGTGTGTGAGTTTATATTCATTCTTCTTTGCATTATTGATTGGAACAAATATTACATATTCCTTATGCTTGGATGCGCTGCTGGAATTCAGAACCAGTACGACTTTAATTTCTCTAGTGGTATCAGGAGTGCAGAATTTAAGTTTGTTGGTAACATTTCTATACTGCTCCTCCTCCTCCACGGCCACTCACAGCAGCTTACATGAGGCTTAGTTGGTCTCCCATCCAGGCACACATAAGCTGCTTAGACCAGTCTATCTTCAGCTGGGTAATGACATTGCATGCCATAAAACCATTCTCTGGGCCACTAGTCAAAGATTACAGAAGCAGTCTAATGAACACAGGTTTCTGACACACACATTTTATTAAGGATAAAACAAAAATATATATCAAGGTCAGCTTCTGCTTGGTTGCAATATAACTTACCAAATGCAGATCCTCTGTCATATGGATTCATTTGCCATTTGTTGAGCACTGTCAAGAAGAAAAGGTTAGCTGTACTACCTTACCACAAAGCAAAGAGATCCTTGCATTTTATATGAATATGATGAATTTATATACTGTTTTCAATAAAAGTTCCCAAAGTGGTTTACATAGAAACAAAACAAAACAAAATGGCTTTATTAGCTGAAAGAGCAATTTGGGCAGAAAAACTTTTTGACATGGCATATATCAATTCAAATTTAGACACTCAGAGGCTATTCCCATGATCACTGGAAAGTGGGCTAAGGGAGCCCATTTTCCAGGGATCGTGAGAACCACCGGGCTTGCAGGCGAGCCCGGTGCTCCCAAGGCAGCTAGCCCGCCTAATTCCCCCTCCCCTTAAATGAGGTTAACGGAGCGAGCACGCCGTTAACCTCATTTGGTTGCTCATGTGTCGCTGCGGCTCCCCCGTGACGGAGCCAGCAGGTGTGTGGGTGGCCAATCTGGCCGCCCAGGGCTGCCTTTTGATCATCTGCGGGGAGAGCGGGCTAAGCCCACTCTCCCTGCAGACCCAGAAGAAGCTCTTCTCACTGATTGTGAGAAGTGAATGTGTTCCTTAGATAAGGAAGTCATTAGCCCAGATGCAGCAAATGGAAACTATAGATATTCTGCAGCAACTTACTCAAATTGCAAACCACCAACAGGAATTATGGTACCACAAAGGTGTTTTATTTTTTAAAAAAAAAACAAACTCAAATAGAGCACTGCTGATGCATGTTCTTTGAGAATTAGAGCCCAAGCTGGAAACACAAGCAAAGGCTCCCCCACTTCAATTACCAGATTTAACCCCGATTTATCATACTTTGCTAGTACTGGGCTGGCTGGAATATACACCTTAACAAGCTTCATCACATATTAGATTCAAGGTAGCAATTCAGTATATATTTTAACAACTTTAAAGTGACAGGCTTACCTCCTCCACCTGTTTTTACAGTGGTTTTCCCCTTTTTGCCTTCCTGTTGATCCTTCAGAGTTTCATAAACAATCTGAATAACTGGGATGCTGAATGCCTGTAATACAAAGTTGCCTGTTTAAATGCTTTGAAACAATTATAATCTTCTAGTCTTGAGTTAAAGTATTTGAATACAAAGCAGTAAGACCAATGTTCAAATTTTTGGTGAACTAAGGATGTCTATGTATGCAAACATTCAAAAATGTGTCACTTCAGTTGTTACTACTATAAAACTTATGACACAAAACAGTCCACAAATCAAGTGTACCTTATACAGTATCTGAAATGTTACATATAACAATAAAAATTCCACTTACACCAGTTTTTCCACTCCCAGTTTCTGCAGCCTGTGTAGAAATAGGTTTTAAGAGACTTTCAGTAGTTAAAAGGACATGATAATCTTTAATGAGTAACAAAGTAAAGTAGAAATGCTTAAAACCACACTAGAATAGGCTTGAGCCTGAAATGTTTAGGAGGCCTTTATAAAGGCCTCCGAAACGTCTCAGCTCCAGGGGCATTTTGGCGCCAGTGGGGGTAGTTCTTTAAGGGTGGGGGAGGGTGCACTCACCCCTCCTGCCGCATTTCCCCTGCCGGAGCTCTGTTCTTTTCAAGCCTCTCAGGGAGGCAGCGTTCCTCCCTGCCGCCCTGTTGTCCTCATCGGCCGGAAGTAGCAATCGCATGTGTGCCCATCGCGTGCACGCCCCCATCTGCTGTGCACACATGCGCACGCAACGGGCGCATGCACGATCACTACTTTCGGCCACTTCCAGATGATGAGGACAATGGGGCGGCAGGGAGGAACACTGCTGCCATGAGGGGCTTGAAAAGAACGGATCGCTGGTGGGCGAAATGTGGCGGGAGGGGTGAGTGCACCCTCCCCCGCCCTTAAAGAACTACCCCCGCCAGCGCCAAAATGGCCCCCGGAGCTGAAATGTTTCGGAGGCCTTTATAATGGTAGCTCCGAATGAACTACCCCTGCCAGCTCTGAAGCAACTTCGGGCACATCCCTACACTAGAATACTGTATATCAAATGCAAATGAACATCCTGCTCAACTATAGCTTTAATTTTTGAGGGAAAATTCAGTAATTCATTGGCCATGTGCAGACGAAACTGTTTAGTGTTGTGTGCACAATTAAAGCAGAGCCTTGTGCTTTCCCTCCTCTTCCTTCATGAGATAGGGGAGGGGATAAGGCACTTCTAATATCGATTTAAAATAAGTTAAAGTTTCAAGTTATTTCTAGGGATGAGCCTGAAGCGTTTTGGCACCTCTTTGGAGAGGGGCCAAAATGTTTTGGCGCAGGGCAAGGGGTCCCCTTAAGAGGAAGCGGGCAGGTCCTACCTACCTTTCCTCTGCCCCGCACCTATTCAAACTTCAATACCTGTGTGAAGGCAACAGCTTGTGCCGCTTTCCCCTTTAAAATGCCATGCTGTGGTGACGAGATGCCGGGGAAGCATCCTGTTGCCGCAGCATGACATTTTAAAAGGGCAAGTGGCACAAGCTGCTGCTTTCACACAGGTATTTAAGTTTGAACAGCACCACGGTGGGGGTTTGGAGGACAGGAAGGTAGGACTTGCCCACCTCCTCTTAAGGGAACCCCTCGCCGCCCTTGGGATGGCACTGAAGCAATTTGGTGCACATCCCTAGTTAGTTCCAAACTTGGTAAATTGTGGTTTATAACTGAAGTGAATCATAAACCAGGATCTGAAACCATATATGGTTTGAATAAACCAGTTTCCAAATTTGGACATAACAGGAAACTGTGGTTTATCTTAAACCTGAAGTGGAAGTGTTTAATCTCCTTCCTTCATGCATAGAGGAGGAAAGGGGGCAGTGGAGTTCATAGCCTGAGGCTCTGCTCATACATGTAACACTAAACCACAGTTTAGTATTATGTCTGTAGACTATCATTTTATGTGTGGGCACTCAGGAAGAAAATAGAAAACATACATAGTATATAGTGTAGGTAAAAGTTTAAGTATTTCACTCAAAGAGTGCAGAAGAGGACACAGAGAGGGGATTTAGAAAAAAAAAACTTTTCTGTAAAACCACCTTTCAAAAAAACCCAAAGATCACCCCCTGAAATGAATCCAAACAAATTTAGTTTACAGCAGCATTGTCACAGTGTACAGTACTAGCGATGCACCATAGCTGATCATCTAAAGATGATACCAAGTTTGATACAAGAGAGAAGATATAGATAGTAAAGTTCACAACTCTGTTCAGGACTGAGCTGTAGAACAGCCATGTAAGATCATTAAAGCTGCAATTCTAAACATACTTACTGAGGAACTGCCTATTGAATTCTGAGTAAATACTAAGCACAAATAAGAGGGTCACTTAGTTAATATTCTATAAAATAGGTACCAGTAATACATACCATGAGAACATCACCACCTCCCAAAATCAATGGAATCGACTCTGCTTGAATATCTGTAGGGAGACTACAAGAAAAATGTAATGCAGAAGGCATGTTTTACAAGCGCAACCAGAAGTATATCTGTAGACCCTATTTTTCAGGTTGTTTTTAACAGGAAAAGAAGGTTGTTGAACAAGATATATTTGTTGCCAAATTCTTGAATTGTGCAGAGCTGTAATATAGGAATCCTATCTACAAAACTAAGGGCAGCTTTTCATGTGCATTTAACAAGTAAGAACAGAGTGTGCTCAACCCAATCTCTCTTTTGGTCTGAAGGCAGACTCCATACAAGCATGGCAACAAAGGTTCCTTCCACTGAACTGGGGCAGAGTTTCCAAAAACACTACACGGGGCATCATTAATAAAAATTCCTTTGTTTTTTTAATCTGGAGAGCCAAAAATAAAATGAAGATAGTCATACTCACAGCCAGTCCATTTCTTCTACTGCTTGAGCAATCTCTGGCATAACACCCATCTCTGCATAGAAAACAAAGAAAAGAATTAGCTGTCTGTGTTCAGTGTGAGAAAATACCTCATATCCCCTAATGCTTCATCAAGACAGTTTAACAAAGTGTTTACTAGACATTCTGTTAACACACATGTATTTGTGGACTGAACAAAAAACAGACAGCTTCTGTAAAACTGCTACTTACTGATCCTTAGTTATCACAAGAACCCAGAAGAGTGGCGATTTACTAGGGTTGTGTGAAGCATCCCTACTTTGAAGGCAGGAGACAGGCTGAAGACAGTTCATCTTGCTGCAAGCAGTGAGAGATCGGCAGGGTGGTGACTTGTAATTTAAAATGACTTCCAGCAAGGTTTCCCTCATGATCCTGGGAAATGTAATATTTCTTCCTAGGTGTAGTCCTGGAAAAAACTAGTTTCCATAAGCACCTGCATCATTCCTAGGACTACATGGGAACTGCTGGAAGTCATTTTAAATAGCTAGTTGAAGCCATTGCTGCTGCTGTCTCCTCATTGCTGGGAGAAAATAAACTATCTTCAGCATGTACCTGGTTTGGTAAATACTAGGGATGTGTTTGGAACAGAATACTAAATCTGCTGAACGTCCCTTTGGAACTGGTTGTTCTGATGGAATGACCCCATTCTGACTCAGAATGTTCCAGCACATGTGTGGCAGCCATTTGTGTGGTGGTGCTGGCCATGCATACACAGAGACTAGAAGAGTACCACTTTGGATTCCAAAATAGTGCTCGGAACACTTGGAATGCTCCAGCACAAAACAGGCTTGAAACAGGCCCGAGCTTGGAACAGCCCATTTCGAGTTGGAATGTTCTGATCATGGAATGTTCTGCACATCCCTAGAAAATAACTTCAGGGTTTGGAAAAGTGGCGGTCTACCCAAACCTGCCTGATCCAGCCTGAAATGGATGGCAGTCTGTCTAGTTGAAGCTGAATAGACAGTTAAAGCTTTGCACAGCCCTACCATTTACAAAACAGCAACAATACTATAGCTCAGATGCTTATATACATTTATGAAGAAAATTAATCTAAAAAGTTGAATAGCATTACAAAACTAAAAGGGAGTTGCTTACACCCAACACCAGATGATAACAGAATGGAGGTGCTTTAATTATATTTTATTATATATTTATTTTTACATGTATATCCCACTTTTCATTCAAGGAGCCCAGAGCGGTGTACATGGTTATGTTTATCCTCACAACAACCCTGTGAGGTAGGTTAGGCTGAGAGATGCGTGACTGGCCCAGAGTCACCCAGTGAGTTTCTTGGTGGAGTGCTGGCACATCTGAGCCCTGTGGAAGAAGCCCACACTCGAGGACTGGCCTGGAGTCTCCAGGAATCAGCTCTCTCTCTATCCGTTCTGTCGTGTGTGACTCTCGGTCACTCTATGGATCAATGCACTCCATGCTGTCCTTCCTATCTCATACAACTTCCGTCATGGTCATTCCAGGAATCAGCATCAACCTCTTCTAGATGACCATTAAAAGCAATCCTGGAGATTTTAAGGGCTTGCTATGACAACCCTGGCACTTTCTTATTGGAGGTACACGCAGCCTCCTCCTAAACAATACTTATATTAATAGTACTTATATATTGGGCTGAGCTTTAGCACTGAATCGATGCTGGGACGGAGCTGCGCTGTGACGTAAGACTCCCTCGCGCCACGCCAGCTGGATCTTTCACCCCCAAACCCTCTTTTGTTCTCTTCTCCCCCGAAGCCGAAACGCTCGCCCAAGTCCTCGCCCATCAGAACCAAAAACAAGGCAAAGCTCCTGCCTTTCAAGCCGCTGCAAAACGTTAACATACCTGAAAAGGCCGCCATGCTTGCGCTCTGCGTACGCTGTCTACGCTCAGCCCTGCCACCGCATCAGCAGCAATCGCTAGCCTCCAGGCGCATGCGTAGTCTGGAGTCCCTGACTTTGCCCCTCCGGTCTGCACAGTATCTAGTTGGCCAAGGTTCCGGCGGGGCAAACTTGGAATGGCATCCCGATACCTTACAAATCCTTTCCTTGAACCGTGATGTTTCAGATTTCAGCTGAAGGTAACAGAATCTGTCTCCCCACCCCTATGCCACTCATGTCCGAGAACCGGCTGAACTTCAATGGTTTCACTTCAGTTTCACTGAGTTTCAAGAATAGGGCTGCAAGTTTCTAGCCATCATGTGAGAGTTGGGGTTACAGTGTACAAAGAGAAAAGCAAAAAGACAAGTTCAAATGACATGCAATTATGCATGCCGTTTCTGTTTGAGTTCTGGATGAATATTAGACTGCACAAGACCTCTTGCAATCACTTGCGCCATGTGGTGCTGCTGTATTCTAAGGTGCAGCTGGACACATTTTGTGCTGTGGGGGAAATTGTGCGGTGGGAAATAGGCTTTTATGCAGTTGGGAATATAGGAGTTTAAGAAGGAACAGAGTTGTCGAAATAGATAAGGAAAAAAAGTCTCACTATATTTTGGGAAGGAAGGTAGTTTTCACCCATTCTTTGCTTCCTTCTTTAATTTTCCTGTCTTTTCTCCCCTCCCGCTCTCTCAAATTCTCTGCTCGTTCTTATTTCCCCTCCCCTCTGTTATGTTTTTCTTTTTCAATTAAAACAAGTTTGGGAGTTGCACACAGATTGGGAGAGGCTACACCGGCTTTTGTGCAATTGGGGGGGAAAGGTTAGAAGAAATGCATAGGCAAGCAATATCCAATAAACCCAGATCCTACTGATGACGATCCTGTTCATGTTTACTCAGGGATATGCCGGACGGAGTTCAACGGGATTTACTTCCACGTAAGTCCGCGTGCCTAAGGTCGGCGGTCTTAGGGTAGCCTCTGACATCACCGAAACGCTATCGCTGGCTGCTAGAGTCTGAAGGGTTACAGCAGGCTTCCCCGAGAGTTTAAGAGGTGTGTCCGCTGCCGGCCTCCGTAGCAGCTGTACCAAGGGCTGGCTGCGTGTGGTTATGGCTGCTGCCATTGCCGCCGCTCGAGGAGGCGAGCTGGAGCCGGAGTCGGACGGAGGTGAAGAGGAGAAGGGAGGAGAGGAAGAAAACATTCTGTATGACTTGCTGATCAACACCGAGTGGCCGCCGGAGACCGAGGTGCAGGTGGGTCTTTCTACTCTGGAGCGGGCGGGCTCTGCTGAGTCGCCCAGCCAGAGAAGTAGTGACAGCTGCAGACTCGCAGAGCGAAGCAGCCACGTAGGAGAAGGCGTGGAGGGAGTCGGGTCGTGGCAGAAGATGAGTGCTCGCGTCAGCCCCTCTTTAAGCGCCCTTGCACGCCCGGGCAAACTCCAGACATCCAGCAGGCGCTTCTGAATGTAGAAACTGACATGGCTCCCACTCCTTGACTGACTGGTCAGGAGCCCCTTTGCAAAGGGCTGTGGTGCCAGGCTTGGGCTCCAGGAACACGTGGCATGCAGGCTGTTGTGCTGAACATGAGCACCAACCAGGGGCTTAGCAAGGTTGGAATGGGCCCAGAGATGAGATTTTAACCCCCCCCCCCAAATCTTCGATCACGAAGTAAAGAAATCTTAAATGAGGCTGAATAGTGGTAACAAAATGGTAACCTATGTGCCACAATAGAAAACCATCCTAAATTATTTTTTTAAAGGTTTTGTAAATTGTGGACGATGCAAGCCATGTAATGATACTAGAGAAAGACATGCTGTTCTGGTAGCTCCAGGTCTTAACAATCTCATCAGTTTCAGAGGATGAATACCACTGAAGGAACCCCGGGTGGGTGTTGCGGCTGGGGGAGTCAGTCATGTGACTTGCCTCGGGGGGGGGGCCAAGGCAGTGGACCCCCAGACAACTGTCTTCCCTTGCCCTATTATAGTTATGTCCTTGGCACCAACTTTCATTATGACATCTTATTTGGGCCATTTCACACTGTGTTTTGTTTGGGTTGTTTCCTAACCCACCCACCCACCCACCCACCACCAAAAAAAAAGAAGCGAAAAAAAAAAGCCCCGTGCTGGTGTTGAGCTATGTTCTGTATCTGAACTGTATCCTGAACATGTGTGTCAAAGATATCTGATATTTCAGTGTTGTAAACAAACTGGGCTGTCAAATGGGTTACAGTTGCACCAAAGGCTTGACTTGATGCAGCCAAATAATGTATGTGGTGATCCTAGGTAGAGGCCAACACCCTTTCCATCAGATTCAAAGCACTTTATTAGGTAATGAGACTCATGGCTGGGCCTTCACTTAACACCTGCAGGTGATGGGTTAAGCAGTGGTGACATATTATATACTTACTAGTATTTTTTAGCCCGTTATAATAACGGGAGCTAGCCTTCCCTTCCCTTCCCCCCTTCCCCCCCCCCTTGCCTCTTTCCTCTCCCTTGCCCCTTCTCGTTTTTTTTTTCCTGTCCAGTTTCCCTCTCCGCCGCAGCTCATGGCCGAGGTTCTGGGCTCCGGGCCCGCCGCCACCATTCTCCCTCCCGCCCCCGCCTGCCTCCATGCCGCGGCCTGTCTTCATCCCTCCCGCCCCCGCCTGCCTCCATGCCTGCCTGCCTCCATGCCGCGGCAAGGGCCCCTGGGCCGGGCGCCGCCGTCTTTGGAGTCTGTGGCCTGCTTTTGGCCTCCGTGCCGCCGCCGGTCTCCCCGGCTGGGCCAGGGCCACCCGCCACCGCCAGCCTCCACTCCGCCCCCCCGCCGGCCCAGTCTCTGTCTCTTCTGGCTGTGGCGTCGGCTCTGCCGCCGCCTCGGCCAATTTTCTCTGCCGCCCCTTCCCGGCTTCTTCTGGGTGGCCGCTTGGCCGCCCAACATGGCTGCCGGGTGCTGGCGGTTGTGTCTCCCTGCCCTGTTCTGGGCATGCGCTTTGCGCATGCCCAGAACGACCATCGGAGGCACGGACACACGCTTGGTGTCCGTCCACGGATGGACACCAAGCCTTTTATTATAGAGGATGTTAATATCTAGTTATACATAGGCTTTTGAAAACTGAGCATCCTCCCCCGCCCCGAAGAACCAATCATGGTTCTTCTAGACAAGATACATTATGGTCCCAATCTTCAGAGTTCAGTATTCTCATTGTTCGTTGTTCCCCCAAGCCCCTCGTTATCATACATTCCAAAAATCATCAGTTCATCCTAAACAGTAACTTTGGTTCACTTTCTCATCCGGGATTTGAGGCCCAGTTGCCCAGATTTCTGCTACATCCTACACACAGTTATCTTGCTGTGCATAGCTGCTGGCTACTGTGATCTGTCCATATGTTCAGTGTCCTACTTCCACTAAAACATTCTGGAGATAAGCCTTCTACAGGTTTGAGTAGTGTTGGCAATGGAACAGTTTAAACGATACCTTAATCCGCTGATGTGAGAATGTGTGCACTCAGTGAATACCCATATCCTCCCCACTGATATGCCAGAGTGCCTTTCACTAATCACATGGGGGGCAGTTAATCTGAACTGCCCCCCTACTTATGCTATAAACAGTATTTGAACTGCATGTGGAGGGGCAGCTTGGATGAACTGCTTCTTCCACCTGATTAGGGAAAGGTACCTTGGCATGTCAGGAGTTGAGAAGGATGTGTACTCTGGGGTTGGTGAATGAAGTATCAGCTGAACTGACCCCATGTAAACAGTATACTTGTTAGTTTTTAGACCTGGGAGGCTTTTGCAAATCTTTACACTACATTATAGTTTAGAAGTACGTGGATACCATTCACTCACCAGAGATGAATGAATATAGCTCAGTGGCTAGGAGAGTGGGCTGATCACATTAGTAACCAAGTTCTGATAGTTGCTGTAAGTAAATGCTTCCAGTTGCCAAACTACTGTAATCCAATACAGGGTTTCCCAACCTTTTTAAAAAACCAGTGTTCTGCTTCTGTTACAAACCTTCAGCTAAGGTGTACCCACTAGAGATTTTGTGTGTGTACATACACTCATTACTGTTGTGAGACAGGCTACTCTAGTCACTGCCTTGCATCCAGACTAAATTATTCATGAGTACTCCCACTGAGGTTAGTAGAAATTTCAGTAAGATTGCTTATGAATAACTTAATCTGAATGTAAGCCAGTGACTGGAGTATCCTGTCTCATAACGGTAACATTCTAAATTTGAGTGTATGAAAACCACAGGGCTCTGTGGGCTCCATGAGTCGAAATTGGCTTGACGGCACACTTTACCTTTATACCTAAAAATACAAATTTTAGCCTGTTGGGGAGACGGGCTACTACAGTCAGTGGCTTACATCCACACTAAGTTATTCCTAAGCAATCATTGAAATTAATGGGGCAAGTTGACTTGTCGTATTTTAAATGGGAGTTCTCAGTGCTAACTTTTTGAAGCTTGTTGGCCAGACTAAAAGGATGTATATGCTGAGCTTCAGCACGGAGCCAGCTAATTGGGAGCAGTGGAGGAGGGTCTTCACCTCCCTCCCATTCTGCCACAGACACATAGCTGAGGATATGTTGGCTTCAAGCCGATGAACCTCAGATGGGGAGCAAATAGTGTGGCTGCAGCAAACGGAGGCAAGAAGGCTCTGAGTGCCCCGGGAGCCCTTCATGTACCCCGGAGGGACTAGCACCCCCGCTGCCGATCTGCCATATAACATAATGGTTCTTTGAATTCTGACTTGCTGAATAGAGACCAACTCAAATCAATATTTTGTGTCTTTCTCCATTCTGAATTTTTTAATGAACATTTGAAGATGAATTTTACTGAATCATACCATTGATCTATCTAGCCAAGACTATCTGCTCTGTCTGGCAGTGGATCTTCACCAGAGATGTTTCTCAGCCCTGTTCCCTGATATTAAGTTCAAATTCAGATGCCAGGAACTGACTGGGACTCTTCATGCTAACAATGAGCTCTGCTGCTGAGCTATGGTCTCCCCCCTCCCCCCAACCCCGTTTTTTAGCTCACAAGTTGTGCACAGATTTCAGTTCTGTTCTATGCCATTCAGGTTGCCTAGAGATTGTATCAGAATTTAATGAGAGGATGGGGGAAGGGCCCCAAGGATGAGATGCTATCTGCTATGGTGTGTGGGGGGTGGGGGTGGGGGAGCGTGTTGCTTGCCGATTGGAACCTTGCCATGTGATTGATCCTGCTAGTTGTTTAGACTCTCAGACATCATTACACACATTTGTATAGTCCTCCTGTGGTTTGTGAATGCTGAGCATATTGAACTGCTCACACACATACACAATCCTCTTTCTCAAAATGCCCTTATTGCTGAGAATAGAATTTTAATTCATTGCTTAGACCAACAACTTGAAAGACTAGGGAATAAAGCGTCTGGCTGTTACAAACTGAGTCTGTTGTTGTATTTGCAGCCAAGAGGCCACCGGAAACATGGTGCGTCATTTATCATCACTAGAGCAATTGCAGGTACGTATGCATGGCTTACAGTGATGGATTGTTCAGTGGATCGTTTGAGGCTGAAATTAATGGAGTGTGAATTCATTGGATTTGTTTATACAGTTTATCTGATATTGCCATATGTACATGTTGTGTTAGGGGCCAAGGCAACATATATTGCATAGCAATTACAGGGGACAGCATCCAGAATAAGTTAGTCATGACTTAAAACCCATTGAAATTAGTGGGACTTAAGTTAGTCATAATTAACTTGTCTCATTGATTTCAACAGTACTGACACAAGTTAATTATGACTAACTTAAGTCCCACTAATTTTAATGGGATTTAAGTCATGACTAATTTAGTCTGGATGCTGCCCAGGAAGAATCCTGCTTAGTCCCCACTCTCACTACATTTCTCTGACAAGATTGTGTCCCACTTGCGTTTGTATATAAACAGGCTGGTTGTAACTATGTTGATTATGTTCAAAAAAAATTTCTGTGCATGCAGTAAACTCTATATGTGCTAATAAAATGTTATGATGGATTGATAGTATGAGTCTCTCAAGTCATAGCAGCTGCATTTATTATGTCTTTGTCTTTGACATTTCTACCTGACTTGGCCCTCAAGCCTGCTAAAAGTAGTGGCTTGAGGATACATAGCTGTAATGACATTCTGTGCCACCCCCTTCCCTCCCAAATTTCATGTAATATAAGTTACATGATTCAGTGGCTTGTGGGTATCTGTATTCCACTAAAGGTGCACAGAACATCATGGTCTGGAGCCTTTGGGTTTCTCCTTATTTGACAGCATGATGCATCTGTGGAGCAGACTGAACAATTGGTATTGATGGTTCTGTTGCAGTGCTCAGACTTCTGATATTTGCCAGTGTTAGAATAGTTTCTGCCCCATTATTTGATTTCCAAGAGGAGCATGCCAAGATGCAAGTTGCTCATTATACTGTATCTAACACTGTATCTGTCTACTCTCCCCAGAGACATAAGTTTTATATGCGCACTAAGCATAAAAATATGTTAAATAAAAAAATAATAATGTTGGACTAAGATAAGTGCTGTGCCACAGATCAAGGAGAGAGGCTGGGAAAAGCAGTAAAATAGAGGAAGTCGGTAAACAAAAAGATCTGTAGCACTGGTACTAGTTTGGAGCAGGTCAAGGAAGCACTGAGGGTGACAAGCACTGAGGGTCCCATTTACTCGTTTGAGGCTTTCCCCCCTGCTTCTGAAAAATTAATCCAGAGTAGGTAAAGCAAAATTAGCCCCTTCTGTTAGTTCTCCTATTAGAACGTAAGAACAGCTCTGCTGGATAAGGCCCAAGGCCCATCTAGTCCAGCATCCTGTTTCACACAGTGGCCCACCAGGTGCTACTGGGAACCTACAGGCAGGAGTTGAGGGCATGCCTTCTCTCCTGCTTTTATTCCCCTGCAACTGGTATTCAGAGGCATCCTGCCTCTGAGGCTAGAAGTGGCCTATAGCCACCAGACTAGTAGCCATTGATAGACCTCTCCTCCATGAAGTTATCCAAATCCCTCTTAAAGCCATCCAGGTTGTTAACTGTCACCATATCTTGTGGCAGAGAATTCCACAAGTTGATTATTCTGTGTGAAAAAGTACTTTCTAAATTGGTCCTAAATTTCCTGGCAATCCGTTTCATGGGATGACCTCTGGTTCTAGTGTTATGTGAGAGGAAGAAGGATTTCTCTCTATCCACTTTCTCCACACCATGCCTGATTTTATAGACCTCTATCATGTTTCCCCACAGTCGTCTTTTTCTAAACAAAAAAGCCCCAGGTGTTGTAGTCTTACCTCATAAGGAAAGTGCTCTAGGCCCCTTATCATTCTCATTCTCATTCAGAGCTTTTAACAAGGTCTTTGTGTGTGTGTGTGATATTTATTTTATTTATTCATTTATTTTGTAGGCCCTGCCTTATTTTTTCTTCAGTATTTATGGTACAGGTAAGTTACTTCTTTATCAACAAGCTACACAGACCTCTGCCATAAATTTAGTTTAACGGATGTATTGCATTTGTGAAGCATTGTGTTACTCAATTGGTGCATGTAATGGTATTTGACTGCTGTAGTGAACTTCTGCTCTGAAACATTCATCTTTTGAAAAGAACTCTTGCTAAATAAAAAGTCAGTGATGGATTATGTGCGTTTATCCCAGGGATACTGAACTGGTATAAGGTGATAACTGGTATAAATAATTAAGTATGTGTGTTGTGTTTGTTTTTAAGTTAAACTCCTTCGTAGTATAGATCTGATCTGAGGAGTTATATAGCAGCAGTTTTCTCAGCCCTGTACAAATAAAACAGTTCTGGTGTTTTAGATATTTAAGGGTGCTGCTTATTCCATATACGCAGAGAGAACTGTTGCAAAACAGACATGATGGGTCTATATTTATGGAGGAAGTTCCAGTTTAACTCATTTATCCTATGTTCATCTGCTAGCTTCTAACTTCCTAGTTTGTATGTCTCCTAAAATCCATGCATACGACCTATTCATTTTCCAACATATGTGTGCTTATTCTTCCAGTCCTGCAAAGTTTTCCCTCCCCACTGGATTTGTCCGCCTGGTCAGTAAGCAGATCAACTGGCATTTAGTGCTTGCTAGGTAAGTGCCTTCCCCAATGCTTTGAAAGTAGGGATATTTGGTAATAGCAATGGGAGATATTACTTGGATGTCACTGAAAGAGCAATTTTTCTGCTGGCAGGACTTTTTTTTTTTTAAAGAAGTGTAACTAGTGAATTTGTGTTGTAGAATTTTGTTTGCATCAGACCTGAAATGATACAAGGCAGTGCGCTGAGAGAGAGAGAGAGGCTTGAGGTTCAAACTTCTACAGGGATTCCCAGGTGTTGTGGACTACAACTCCCATAACCCACAAGCAAAAGCCATTGCAGCTGGGGATTCTGGAGGCTGTAGTCAACAATAGCCAGGAATCCCTGTTAGAGGGAACACCACTCTGCTCTGGCGTAACTGCTGTCTTCTGGCCTAAACTTCCTCACAGGCTTGCTGTGAGGATAATGTGGAGAGCAGGAGGAACCCACATACATTGCCAAGCTAAGGTCTCTGATCTTGCCAGGTTTACTGGGTGGGTGGGTGGGGGACCTTGCTATCACATGTGAACAAATTGGTCTGCACAAGTTTGGGTATATATTTGTGGGGTTATGCAGACATTTTGCTAGCACAAGAACTAGTTTGGAACAGAGGTGGACTTTGTAGTGCAGTAACAGTGTGCTTTTGTGCAGCATTTACACTAGCACAAGACTAATCTGGATGCTACCCTCTGTAGAGTGAGTGCATAATATATACTGTATCGTTGTTCGATATAACAACTATAATGGCATAGGGGCAAAACACCTAGGCTTCCACCTTTTTTCAGTTGCTTTGATGTTATGTTAACAAACAATTAAATTTTTCAAATCAACTTCATCTTTCTGGGATCCAGATAATACTTGTATGGAACTCTGTTTGCAGCTTTAAAAAATGTAACTGTGTGTGTAAAATATGTATATATTATATTACTTTTTTTTACTATATCCTCCTTATGTGTATGCAGTTTAGACTGTTGGTTTCCAGAGTCCCTTTTTGTACACTGATGTGGCTGTACATATCATTTTATAACATCCACAAATTTCAAGTGTGTGTGTGATCATTTGAAAGTGGGTATATACCTCTTAGTAAAGGAATAAACAGCATTTTGACACTGAAAGGGCTTGGCTCAGAAGCAGGAAGAGATCTGTCATTTAAGTCAAATTGCAATGAACTGGCTTATAGTGGGAATATCCTGCGAGGCAACTGGATTTGGAGTATGAATTGACTTAGAGTCTTCCATCACTAAACTTCTCTATGTTGCAGGTTTTTTATTTCCCACAGGCTTTGAGTTCAAACTGTGAGTAATGGCAGTTGGTACTGACAAGGCTGTAGGGAGCAGTGTTCTGGATAACTTGTCAAATATTGTTTTACGATAGACTAGAATCTGTTCTCCTCAAGCTTCCTTTCTCCTAGGGATGTGCATGAAACGTGATTTGAGTTGCGAATTGCAACACATCCCCTGCACCTTTAACAGGGAGGAGAGCAAGTCCATACCTGCTGCTCCAATGCCCACCACCACCACAGGAAGTTTGGTGTCCCCCCCCCCCCTTATCATTGTGCGTCACTGTGGTGTCTCTCAGCTGCCCCGCATCCCTGTGTCTTGAGTGCTAATCTCCTTTCAGGAGGTACTTGGCGTATTATATGGGTTGCCATTTGAAAGGCAAATGCTGCAAACCAGTGAGTGTTTTGTTCACACACACAGATTTTTTCATTTTCTTTTCTTAAATATTTTGTTCAGAAGACTTTCATAACAGCTCGCATAGGTTCACTGAGCAGTCTTTAGAATGGCTTTTTCAGCCACTAGGCTGCAGCCCTTTCCACCCTTGAGAAACATCTCCTGCGGACTGGAAGATCCTCCAAACTATCATGTGGTTTGGGGGGAGTGAATGGTGATGCTGGAGATGGGATTGGCAACTGCTGTTTGCTTCTGTGGCCATGCTTTTTTCTTGTGCCTTGTCTCTTTGGATTTTGGCCGAAACGTTTAAATTACTCACAGTGGGGGGTGGAAGGCTTCTGCAAATTTTTTTTTTTTTAAAAAAGAATAGGCTCACAGAAATAACAAAAAATACTTTGCTTGCTATGAATAATTGTGGGAGTTGTGCATGGCAAAATCTATGGCTAGCAGTAAGTAGTCTATTGGTACCACATCTAAAGCAATTGTTAATGGTAGCCCTAAAAACTAACGTTTGAATGTGCTCATGCACACACCTAGCCTATGACAGAATAAATAAAATGTTGCTTTCAGGTTTGTTTTCCATTGACGCAATTGGATCCACCTTTGTAGCTTTTAACAAAATGCCAATGGCTCTAGTCCAAAGGTCCTGCAGCAAGCTCTTGTACTCCTGAGTGGACTTCTTGGATCACATCCTTTTTTTAAAAAAAATCTGTGCCTGGTTGGTGGTTGTTGCCAGTGCCACTAATAGATACAATCTGGCCTGTGACCCATGGTAGCTATAATACAGGCTAGGTTTCTGTAGCTTGTTGGTACTGCCTCATGTTAGTTAGTTATAAGTTTATTCGGTCATTGTCCAGCAAATACTGCCTCATGTTCACTTTAGAGATAAGACCATGAGTGTCTTTATATTTATATAAATATTCCAGAAAAACCTTCTGGAAGTAGGAGCAGTTATGTTGGGATTTTCATGCGAGACTTCTTTTTTTCTAGCAATGGAAAATTGTTAGCAGTTGTTCAGGACCAGTGTATAGAAATAAGGTAAAGTAAAAAAAACCCCACGAAATATAATTGTATGTGTTTGCTACCTTTTTATTCTTGTTGCAGCTGTCAGGGTATACAAAGTCATAAAATACTTGTGGCTTGTAGTAGCCATATTGCTTTCGCTGAATGAGAGGATGGGAAAAATTAATTCTTGTGGCCTGTTGCTTTCGTCTCTCTTTTTGTTTTCATATTTAGTCTGAAGAGATTTAATATTTTATACAAGCTTGGTGAACCAAGAGAAAACTAAGTGAGATACATATTATGTACATTATATGTGTATATAATATACATATATATATATACTCATACACAATATATATTCATATGTATATAAGATATTCTAAGAATCCTACCATACAAGGCCTGCCCTATGATAAAGAGCATCCTGGGCAACCAGTGCCTTTGGTGCCCCCTCTCATGGTTCACTCAACAAACAGCAAGCCAGCAAGCTAAGCTTGCCACCCCATTTGGGTTGATGCCCTAGGTGACTGCCTGGCTCGATCACTCTTAAGACCAACCTTTCTAACCATGCTGTCATACATACAACTTGTTCACATCAAATTGAATCTTGTGATTTCTCTTCAGTGTCTACAGGACTGCTCAACTTTTGTCCTCCTGCAGATGTTGGGCTACAACTCCCATAATCCCTGGCTATCACTATGGCTGGCGATTATGGGAGTTGTAGTCCAAAAACAGCTGCAGGGCCGAAGTTGAGAAGCCCTAGTCTATATGCTCAATACGAAAGGTTTGCCTGGTCTGATTGGCTGAGGTTGTATAGCTCCTTCAGCAGAGAAAGAGAGCTGGTCTTGTAGCAAGCATGACTTGTCCCCTTAGCTAAGCAGGGTCTGCCCTGGTTGCATATGAAAGGGAGACTAGAAGTGTGAGCTCTGGAAGATATTCCCTTTAGGGGATGGAGCCACTCTGGGAAGAGCATTTAGGTTCCAAATTCCTTCCCTGGCATCTCCAAGATAGGGCTAAGAGAGATTCCTGCCTGCAACCTTGGAGAAGCCGCTGCTAGTCTGTGTAGACAATACTGAGCGAGATGGACCTATGGTCTGACTCAGTATATGGCAGCTTCCTATGTAAAGCACTATTGTGTGTTAGCTCATCTTCATTGGTTAAGTGACTATATATTACTTGGCATAAGACAAATTATAACATGTAAATAAGCTGTTCTAGCCACTTAATGGCGTAATGGGGAAATAACTTGATTATCAAGCCAGAGGATCCCGGTTCAAATCCCCACTGGTATGTTTCCCAGACTATGGGAAACACCTATATTGGGCAGCAGCGATATAGGAAGGTGCTGAAAGGCATCCTCTCACACTGTGCAGGAGGAGGCAGTGGTAAACCCCTTCTATATTCTGTCAAAGAAAACCACATGGCTCTGTGGTCACCAGGAGTCGAAACCAACCCGACGACATACTTTACTTTAAATAAGCTGTTATTGAGAAATGAATCTGAAGGAACCCCAGAACTTTGCATGCTGTTAGCTAAATACTTTAGTACTGTATCAGACATGTGGGATTTTTCCTTGGGGAGGAAGTGTGGTGCCTTGCTACATAATCTTCAGAGCAACATTTCCGTTATGGACCATCTCTCCTGATGCAATAGTGTTTCCTTCAGCTTACTATATTTCCTGGTGGGTTTCTGTACAATTTCTGTACAACTTGTATATGGCATGTAGGCATTAGATATGCTGAATTGAGTCATGTCTACATAGGCATAATCCCTGTGGAGGCATGGCCTTATTACTCTGATTTTCCACTGTTCTTGCTTTCTCTTACTTCTCTCTACTCTTTTGCTCCTCGTTTCCATGTTGTTGGTTTAATATGTAACTGAGTATTAGTTTCAACAATTGGGCATGGATAAAGCATATTTACTTGAATTGCAAAATTTTGCATGGCGATTCAATTTGCTTTTAGTGTGTAATAAGTTGTGTGTAAGTATTTCTGTTCTTCAAACTGACAATAAGCAACACAACCATGAATCATGATCAATAACAACAAATAGCAACACATAAACATATATTGCTGAAGTTTAATATATGAAATTCAAATGCTGCAGGTCTGCCAAGGATGAATTTGGATCTATCGTTGGGAAATGTCAAGGTATGTCTCACCCCCGCCTCCATAAATTACTATTAAATAGTCATAAATCGGGTTTTAGTATTGCTGCCACTTGGAGTCTGTGTTAATCCACATGGTAGCTTTTATGAGACAAGCTGCTTGCAGACCAGTTCATGTCATGTGTGGGGCAAACTTCTCTAAGCCAGCACAAGTGTTTGAAAATAAAGGTTTGTGGTCATGAGGATAACATTTCCTCAACTGTGTCCTGTGCGAATGGCTTGTCACATGCATTCATTGCCATGTAAACCGGTCCTCAATCTTTTAAAAGAAGAATTGCTTCATGATTTCTTAGACTTCTGTTGTGGCTAATATGTGGGTCAATTTCATCTAGAACACCATGTTAGAAATATAGTATTGTCTAGAATAGAGGTTCTCAACAAAGTCCATTGTGTGGCTGGAGAATTTAGTCCTACAACTTCTGATGACTCAGGGTTGGGAACCCCTGCCTTAGAGATAACAGACAAGTTCCTACAAGTTGTTCTAGTGAGTCTGCTTAGTAGTGCGATCCTAAGAATGTTTACGAAGAAGTAAATCCCACAGTGTTCCATAGCATGTACTTCAGTTAAGTGTTCATAGTATTAATAAACTAACAGTCTAACTTGAGATTCACCTTGTTGATGAGCATGAAGTACAGGAGGCCCTCTTTATTTGTGGAGGTTCCGTTCATGCCTATAGGTGACAAACCACAAATAAAGAAAGCTTACCCCTATGGGAATCTGGGGGTCAGGTTCCTATGTGTGTGCGTGCATACATGCGCATGCACGCACGCACACACACTCTTAAAAAGTAGTAGTGGGGAGATAAAATACTTTACCTTGCAATGCCTCCCCAAACCCTCAATTCCTCCAGTCCCCCTCCCCCCCCAATAAATAAGTCATGGAATTATTATTTTAAGAAGAGCAACAAAATGGCTGTATGCTGCTCTGGATCAGAAATGACTCCTGATGTCATTTCCGGTGACTCTGAAACTGCAAAGAGGTGAAAATAGCCTAATTTCTAGCCTATTTTTGTACCTGTTGATAAATTGTGACTCTAGGACCTCATAATGGGTATGTGAAACCATGGTTGCTGAATCTATGGATAACAAGGGCCACCTATATAAAATGAACATCTGTCTTGTGGTACTTAATTTCATCTCAGAACTGAAAACTTATGAGTTAAAAGAAACAGAAGGAAGGGTGAGGCCATGCAATACCTGAAGGGAAATCAAAGCTCCTGCGTTGAGAACTGTCCCGTTGTCCACAAGTGCTGTCAATTCACACAGTTGCTCTTTCCTAGTGAGAGTCAGCATATGCTGAAGTGGATGAGGAGCACTTGAAGCTCTCTTTGGGGACTTGATTTATGCTTTAAGAACCCTGGCATGGCTGAATAGGGCTGATGTTAGTCTGGATGTCTGTCATTATGTTTGCACTGGACCCTAAAAGCTTTTTCTCTCTAGTAGCTGCATAATGGTTCCTAACTGACTGAAATTAAACAAGAGCCCCTTATTTGATCTTGGAAATGCATAAACAGAAGCTGTACTTACTTGAATTAAAGTGGTTATGGTTAATAAAGTGGTTATTAAAATTGCCAAGTTAACAGTTACCCCTGCTAATTTGGCAAAGAGGCACCTTTTAACATGGTGATTCTCTTTATTTAGCAGGGGGAGAGTAACTGGCCCTATCCGCCCCCAGCACAGGACCTCCAGTGACTGTTGGTGGTGTCTATCTTGTGTTTCTTTTTAGATTGTGAGCCCTTTAGGGACAGGGAGCCATCTTATTTATTTATTATTTCTCTGTGTAAACCGCCCTGAGCCATTTTTGGAAGGGTGGTATAGAAATAGAATGAATGAATAAATAAATAAATAAATATCATCATCATCATCATCATCATCGGCTGATAGAGATGGAGCCTCTATTGGGGGAAAAGCTGGCATACTTAATACATATTTCTATCACTAGTGTTTCATTTTTCATTTTTTCCTCCCCCTTTCTCTTCCCTGTGCTCTTGCACAGTCCCTAAGGACCCCAACCCACAATGGAGACGTGTGGCATGGAGTCATGACTGCACTTTGCTTGCCTATGGGGAAAGCACAGGAACCGTGAGAGTATTCGACTTGGTCGGCAGTGAACTCTTGGTCATTGCACCGGTATTTACATTTATTTTACAGATTTTACAAGTCCAATTTGCATGCGAATAGAAGCTTCTTTGCTATTATAGTTTTAATATTACATACTTACGTAGAGAGCTTACACTGCAAACACTTTATTGCTCAATTGGTTGAAAAGTTGTTTTGCATTTTTATTGGTAAATTTTACATTCAGTGTTTGCATAGTAGTTAAGCAAACTACATTAATTTTTATTCATGCCAACAATGCCAGTGGGCCCTTTGTCAGGATTTCTGCTGTTTGTTGTACCGCCTTCAAAAATATCAGCTCCTTAAGGAAGGTGATTTACTGCCTGAACCAATGTGTTGACATTAGAAGGAACACTACTGCTTGTGAGACAGAAAGCTTGCTTGCTCAATCAGTGTGGCCAGTTCATCTTACATAATAGTGAATATATTCATTGGGCTTTTTAGTAGGCAGGTTATCACTTGGCTGTAACTGAAAACTCGCAGAGAGACAACTTTCTGTAATTCTTAAAGAGCTTTCTTCTATTAATTTGCTACACGTGGTAGCTAATACCATGTTGAACAAATATACAATGATGACCCAGTTTGATTCTGAAGATCTTGCTACGTTGAAGTCCTCTCTAATTTGCAATGCTCAGGGATAAGCATTCTCTAAAGACACATTGATTCATCCAAGTTTTTTTTAACTAGGCTTGTGGTTTTAAATTTTGTATTGCTGTGAACCTCCCAGAGATGGACATTTGGGGAGGTATACAAATATAATAAATAATCAGAGAGCCCAGGTCAGGAGATTTTATACTCTCAGTTCCTGCACAGACTAGCACTAACTTGAGACAAAACTGAATGGCTTTATCTTATGTAATTTTTGTTGTTGACTCAATGGCCCATGTGTTCGGCAGTGATAGGAGGGTGCAACAAGAGTGCGATAGATTCTGGCCCAGCCCCCTGGTGTCGATGCCAGTAGTTGGGTGGGGGAGGGTATATGTCTCTTATTTTAAAAAAAATCCAGCCTTTTAGCATACTAATTTACTCAAATATGTTAAGCAAGGGAGAGGGAGGGAAAAAAGAGGAGGGGGGCAAAGTCTCTCAATTATTCTAAATCAAAAAATTGAAATATCTTACTTATACCCTGCATATTGCATTTAAGCAAACTGCTTAATTTAAGAAACCGACAAACTGTTAAGCATTTATGTCTCTATTGTGCTTCACTCTCCAGAAATCTCTAAAGAGTTGCCATTTCAACCCTTCAAAAATCGGCTTAGTCTGCCTTACAACCCTTAATTTTACAGTTTCTGTCAGTTTTAATAACTGAGCTATCTGCCACATTCTACTAATCCATTCTTTGCAGGAGGATATCTTGTGTGTGTGTGTGTATGTGTGTGTTTAATGCTTGCTTCAGCGTGGAACATTTTGTAGATTCTGAAGTAATTTCAGGTTTTTAAAAAATTTATACTCCCTTTGTTGGAGTCTGATTTTTCTTGTTTTTTTTTTAATTTTTAAAAATACCTTGTTTATCTTCTGGTGTAGGGCACTAGCTTTCCAGGAGACTTGACCTATGCTATTGCAGGATTGATCTTTCTAGAATACAAAGCAAGCACCCAGTGGTCAGCTGAACTGCTAGTCATCAATTACCGAGGTGAACTAAAAAGCTATCTTGTGAGGTAAATATGATTGTTAATGTGGATTCAACATACCATCATTAACTGGGCATCCCTTTTAAATAAATTTAACTGTGTTTCCTTCTTGGTCTAGTGTTGGAACTAATCAGAACTTTCAAGAGAGCCACAGCTTCAACTTCAGCAGCCATGATATCCATGGAATAACTGCAGTAGTGTATCATCCTGCACACCGGTAAGTTTTAATACACAGAATTTTATATTGCTGGAATACCTGTGTTGAAACAAGCATATGCATTATGCATTTGACTTCACTTTGCAACAATATCTCACATATTTGGGGGCCTTCTGAATTATAAATGGCTAATTGATGTATTTCGTCCAGTATCATTCACTGGCAGATATCCAGACTAATGTTGCACTAGTGGAAGGACGTTTTCCATCACTCACAGAGGGAGCAATTAATTTTCACCAGTTTTCCTCCCTTCCCTCTGCAGCTGCCTGAGCCTCCTGAAAATATCTTCCTGATGGTCCCCCAACCCTCATGGTCCTACCTTTTGGGAGGCATAGATGTTTGTACAGGAATGGGGGGCGGGGCGAGATGTCAGTGAAAAGGGGAATTGGTGAAAATTCCCCCTCCCACCATATATGATAGAAAATGCTCTTCCAGTGGCGCAAAGATAATCTGTTTTGATTGGTTTTTGACACAGGGTGATCTAGTATGCCTAAAACCGAATCTCTGGAAACACAGGATCAGATGAAGGTGCCTGTATGTTGCATGACTTGCATCAGGCTCCATTTGATCTTCTCTCCCACTTTTTTTAGCATCTTGAAAGTGTATTTAGTTGTTCAAGTCTGATTGCTGTCCCAAGTTGGCACAGTCTATACAGTAACTCAAGCATCCAGTTTGGAGATAATTAGTTCTGTTTTACTTCAAAGCCTTCCAAGAAGGCGTAACTTAAGGCAGTTTGTGAAGTAGGCTAGGCTGAGAGAGAAGTGACTGGCCCAGAGTCACCCGGCTAGTATTATGGCTGAATGGGGATTTGAACTCGGGTCTCCCTGGTCCTAGTCCAGCACTCTAACCACTACACCACATTGGCTCTCATGCTTGCTCAGATCTGCTCGCTCTCTTCGCCACCATCACCTTCATAGAGTAGTGGCTGCTCTTCATTCTTCATTCTGTGCCACAAAGCAGCACTTTTTAAAAGGTAATTTTGAAGAAAGTTTAAGAACTTTCCCTCGGTCCCTTCTCCCCCACCCATCAGAATTGGCCCCTCCTCCAAATTTGCTGCCGTAGGCAAGTGCTTGCTTTGCCTATGTATTTATTAATTCACAAAATTAATTCACCCCCTGTGAGGATGATGGGAGTTGTAGTTCAGCTACAGGAGAGCTGCAGGTTGGGAACCCTGCCCTGGTCTACACTGACTGGCAGAATCTTCTCCAAGTTCCCAAAGCGGTTTACAGAGAGATAAATAAATGAAATGGCTCCCTGTCCCCAAAGGGCTCACAGTCTAAATATATGTTGTCAAGTCAATTTTGACTCCTGGCACACATAGAGCCCTGTGGTTTTCTTTGGTAGAATACAGGAGGGGTTTACCATTCCCTTCTTCTGTGCAGTGTGAGATGATGCCTTTCATCATCTTCCTATATCACTGCTGCCCGATATAGTAGCAGCGGGGATTAGAACCAGCAACCTTCTGCTTGTGCCACTCCTTTTATAACATTAAAGAAAGTTATGGATGCTTCGTAAAAAAAATATTATCTGATATGCCTCTTGAAAAAGGAAAATTAAGAGGATCTAGGAGTGGCTGAAGAATAATAGATGCAGACTTTTAAAAATGTTCATATTATTTTTAATATTCACCATTTATAACAAATGATGGCTGCCTTTAAGAAGAAAAACCCTAATGGTCATGGTATAAAAGAAATTGGTGAACATATGTCTACTTGAGAGGAGTAAACTACCTGGGAGGAGTAAACTGAGCCCCTGCTAAGTGAGCAAAGAGGCACCCTTTAAAGTGGTGATTCTCTTATATTTAGCAGGATGAAAGCAACTGGCGCTATCCATCCCCAGCATAGTATTCCTCCAGTGGCTGTTGCTTGTGTCTACTTTATTTACTTTCTCTTTAGATTGTGAGCCCTTTTGGGGACAGGGAACCATCTTATTTATTTTTTCTGTGTAAACCGCTTTGGAGACGTCTTTTGAAAAGCAGTGTGGTGGTGGTGGTGGTGGTGGTAGTAGTAGTAGTAGATTGGATGAAGAACATTGCATTAGAAGAACTGTATCCAATAATCTCTTGATAAGATTATATTTGATATGTTATGTACCGTATGTTCTCCTTATTTAGAACCAAGAAGAAACAAAGTATGAACCATTGATTATTCCCAAACACTTTTTAGAATGGTCCTTTGTCTTGTTAAAGTGCATATTTTAAGATAGGATGATACTGTAGCCCTAATGATTGCAGAATTAAGTGAACACTGATAAAAAAATATTAAAGGAGAAAATAAAATCCCGATGTCTTTGATCATGCATTCAAAATATATTTCAAGGATTTGTGTGCTTTGGGTTTTAGAACAGCAGAATAAGAGCACAATAACTTCACTTTATTTATAATTTTTCCTCTGCCAAATTCTACAGATTGTTTCTGAAATGTATTATGTGCTCTTATAATAGGTGGATGAGCTGTAGTTGTCTCCTTTACATTCCCACATAGTTAGTGCTAAATGAGTTGCTACCTCTGTTATACTTGGGTATAATCATTGTCACCATCCCTGCAATTCACCTTCAGTGATGATTAACAAAACATTCATTTTCCCCAGTGGTAGGAGATCCTCAGACAGGGTTATGAAGTGTGCATGCCCGAGACAGAACTGGATCATGTGACTCTTTGTAGGCGTAGCAGCCTCCAGTTCCAGTTCTGTCTCGCTCGGGACTAGACGGCTTGGGATCATGTTATGTATCTTCTTATATTTAAAATGATTGATCCTCAGAAGTGTTTTTATAATGGGATAAGCATTTTGCTTAAAATGGAAAAGTACTGGACTAGTTCTAAAGGTCCTTTTTTGCTAGGAGAGAGTCACTTCTTTCCACTAAGCAGGAAGCCACTTTTAGGTGGAACATTTTGTGAGAAAGTGACCTCAGATCTAGAGGAGTTACTCTCTCTGTACAAGCTCATTGCTCAAGACTTTGCACAAGCTCTTTTAAATGGGTGTTTTATGGCCCACTGGGGTTAATCTGCTACAGCCTGTTTCATTTGCTATGTTTCTTGTACTGTTATGCAACCTTTGATGCAGTATGGCTCTGCGCAAAGCCTTCCACTAGTTCTTGTGCAAGAATTCGTGAGCAGCACTAAGCCACTTTTTTCTTCTGCTCACTTGTCTTTGAACCCAAGCTTTGGGGTTGGATCAAAGGTTTCATTACACTGGAGGAAGGGAACCTTCTGGAGCCAGCCCATTATTTTGAATTTCACAAGTCTTTCTGGCAGAACATTTATCTCCTAAATTACAACTCTTGCAAGCACAGAATAAGCCCAATGAGAAGGCAGCATGGGTTGGTCTTTGTATCTTTTGCAAGTACATTAACACATTTCATTTTCTGTCAACTATGAAATACATTTATTTTTAAACCCAGCTTGGTTTGGATTTGGAATTTTTCCCATTACTCAGACAGAACTGCTAGACTTTGATAACCAAAGCTTTCTGTTGTCCTTTCTTTCAATATGCCAGGCTAAGATAAGTGGATATGAAAGGCAAGCTAATCTATTGTGTTTTGAATATTCTCTGTGAAGGTGGGACCTTTGCATTTCTTTTTGTTTCCCTTCCTGCCTTGTAACACTACTGCAGATATTCCCTTCATGTGCAGCTCCTTTAACGAGGCTGTCTTTTCCCATAGATTTATTTAGAGATGGTAGCTGACAGCAAATTGACAGCTTAATCACTTTTCTGAGGGAATACGGATTATTTTTTTCCTGCAGAATTGATGATATTGATATTCTGTGTAATGAAAGTGTGTTGGTGTAATCTTTATTGCCTCCAGAGAGGAAACTTGCCTTTCCAGCTAAATGTAAAATGGAATACTGTTAATTGCTATTATGTGGACTTTGGGCTATATGACTATACATGCTTGGCCAAACACCCTTTGATACTGAACAAGTGGAAGCATTTTCCCATCTCGGGATGTAATGCATATAGACAAAGCTGGCTTCCAGGGTTGTGTCACACTCTAGCATTGCACCAAGAATGTTTTGTCTGTCCATCCAGTCTAGTCTGCCTTTCTTCATGGTGTTCTAGGCAGTCACCTAGCAAACACTAACCAGACCAAGATCTGCTTAGCTTCAGCAAGGTGGCTGTATCATGCTCCCAATCTATGCGTTTGAACCCAAGACACTGAGTTCTGGGTGAAGATAGACCGCTGAGTTGGTGTTATAGATAGGGATTTGCTCTGTAGCTCCCATTGAATGTATGAAGCTGTCTTGCCAGTTTTGTCAAATGGTCCATTGGACTATCGGCAGCTTTCCAGAATTTCAGGAGATAGTCCTTCCCAACACCTGCTGCCTGAACTGTTAACTAGAAATACCAGGAATGGAACCTGGGACCCACTTCATAGCTCTGTTACTGAGCTATGAGTTCTATGGAACAAATTTGATAGGGCAGAGTGGAGAGGGGGCAATGCCTGTCCCTCATTCCAGACATAAGGAACCCCCACCAGAGGGGCTAAGTTTAATTTTTTTTAAAAGTTCATAACCCTCCCCCCCAGGACCGTACCAAACCGGCGGGGGGGCGGTGTGCCAGACCGAACTGGCCCAGTTCGGGTCCAGTTCGGACTTGTACTGGACCAGCCGGTTCTGTGCACACCCCTAATAAGGGTCACTCTGAGGAAGAGGCAAACTTAATCATTCACACACAAGCAGGTACACACGAACAGACATCGGTATACTTATACAACCTAATGAGAGGCAGTGGGGTGGTGGCTGGTTAAACTCACCTTCCCCCCCCACCCCCGATAAGTGCTGTTCCATTGCTGGGAGGGTGGACCATGTTCCCAGATGATCCATGCTGCACTCTGAAGCACAGAGCGGTGGCCTCCGGATATCCCACAATGCACCGTGCGATGCATTGGGGGATTCTCTAAGCACCCATCTCTGTGTCCACTGGAGCTGAACATAGCCCCAGCAAACATACATTCCTGGGGCCTGGGTTAAGGGCTCATTTGAGCCTTTAACCCTGGCTAAGAGCCAGGTTTTTAAATGGGGCTGGGCAGCGCTGCCCCACTGAGATCGGGCCTGATCCCGGCGGTTCTCACATGCAGCCTGACCCAAGCTGGCCTTCCCTAGCCTGGGTTAGGATATGTATGAGAATAACTGGCTTTAGGGCCAAACTAGACAAGACACCTAATGTATGCAGATTTTCTTTTTTGAAAAAGCATCTGTGGGAAATTCAATCTGGATTGAGACTCACACAGCTGGTATTTCAGAAAACAAAAATCTCATACAGATGGGGGCAATGGAGGTTCTTCCCCTGCCAAGTTTTCCTTTAACTTCCTTCCTCATGAAGAATAGCTGTGTCTCATTTATATTGTGTGGGGGAATAAAGCACTACATTTGGAGTCCCGTGTTTGCTGTGAGGGCAAGCCCACCTAATGCCTCCACTAACAGAGATCCAATCATGAGGTTCAGTGGATCTCTCTGTGAAGAATTCACAGAGGCACACTGACACCCCCTCCTTATGTGTGCACAGACACCCAGGTTTTCCATGGAGGTCTAATGTCCTTTGGGAGCTTGTTTCATATTACACAAATATATAAGAACACTGGGCTGAATTCCTGACCTAAGAAAGCAATTGTATGCTCTTCAGAAATAGGGGTAGGGGAGCTGGAAGATATACAGTTGTTCATGTTGTCCAGAATCCGCTTGTAGTACCACGATATATTTATCTGGGAGAAATTTATATAGGCATATGGGGCCTGTATAGTTAAGGTGAGATGGGCCCTGTTTAGGTGTTACAAAACCATGTAAAGTGCACCTAGGTACAGCACCCACAGAAGGATGCTGGCAGGCACCATGCCCCCCTTGGCTTTCCATGTATACAGTGTTTGTCTGCAGAGACAAATGTGGTGCTTGAGAAGTGAATCTATCTATCTATCTATCTATCTATCTATCTATCTATCTATCTATCTATCTAGAATTTCTATATCACCTGATATAGAAATCTCTAGGTGTTGTACAAATTAAAACATAGTAATGTAAAATATAAAACATTTAAAATTCATAAAACGGATAAAAATCACAATAGATACAAACACATTAAAATTAAAATTTCTGTTAAAAGCCTGGGAAAACAGGTACGTCTTCAGTGTTCTCATAAAAACGAACAGAGAAGGAGATGCTCTTATTTCAGCAGGGAGTGCATTCCAAAGCCCTAGGGCAACCACAAAGAAGGCCTACTCCCACAAAAGGAATTGGCGGCAACAGTAACCGGACCTCTTCAGATGATCTTAATAGGCAACAGGGTTCACAACGGGGAACACTAGGTACTTAGTGTTTTTTATCCTGAGGAGGATCTCTTCCCAGGAGTGTTTGCTTCTGAAGGCGAACACTGTATGCATGGAGAGCAAAGGGGGGCATGGTTAAGGAATGCTGTGTAGGGGGCAAGGCTTGCCTGCACTGTACTTGTGAACATCTTCCATAGGCTTGGATTGTTCAGTGTTTTATCATGATAAAGCCTGAAAAAGTTGTTCACAAAATCAGGATTTTTTTTTTTTCTAATTGCAGGAAATGTAGCACAGAGAATCTACCTTGGGAGGAGTATAATCTGACCTAATTTCAGAAAATTCCCATGAAAAATCATTGAGTACAACAGTGTTAAAATGTTGCTTTGGATCAGATGATTTGAACAAAAACCCCAAACGCGTATTTTAAATGGCAGTTTAGATTATGCCATCAATTCAAGTGTATTGCAAGGATGTACCTCTATCTAGCTGGTTGAGGTATTCCTAACATTAAGGGATCTCAGAGTTCCATTTTTACATTAATTCAGGATGCAATCTTGCAGCTTGCATCTGTTTAGTGGATTGAAGCATCCCTGGTGGAACCTGTTTCCCAAACAAAAATGGGAAATTTGTAGATCATGTAAGCTGGTCGATCGTGTAAACTGCAGCAAAGTGTACTTGTTGTGGGGTGCAGGGAGCTGTTGAATGTAAGCAGAAGCTTCCATGTGGTGTGCCACAGTGCATATATGTGGCATGTTGCTGTGTCTGCTTGCGTAAAAACACATTGTATCATACACAATATTCACGATATGGTGTGTGGCACATGGGTTTGTGTGTGAGATTCCCGATGTTGCTGCAGATTGGCATGTTGCTCTTTTTGCACATGGTGATGTTCGTTCAATGCACAGATGCTGAGTATTACAGAGCCACAGTGAAATTAATGCCTGCCCCTGTTCAGTGAAATGCTTTTTCAAAACAAAGAAATCCGAGTGCAGTTACTTATATAGTCACTCGTACACTAAAAAGCATAGAAATTGTAAGTTAAGATGTCCACCTTCACGTCCAAATCACGTAAACAGCAAACTCATTGTGCACATCATATGAGACTGTACAACGTTTCTTTGATCCTAGAAATATATAGGAAGTTGCAACATTTCTATGAAGACATACTGTTCTCTTAACTCCTCCTGGGTCAACTTACTGTATAATGTCTGAAAGCATCCTTATGAATAGAATCAGGTTTTTTTCTTTAGCTATGAATTTCTATGAAGATTAAGCACAGCATTTTAAAAAGCCATCTCAAAAAACCTATTCCAATTTCGAATAGACTTTACAATGTTAGAGAATGCACGGAACAGACTTATTATACTGTCACTGGTACACTGCTCCCTTTTTAACCGCTTGATGAGAATATAATATTATCACAATTTGAACTTGTTAGTAATTTCTGAAGAAATCAAAACCGTATTGTGAGGCACACTTGACAGGTGGATAATAAAAAGTCAGGGTTTTGTGCAGTTAGACAAGAATGACGGGGGTGGGTGTGTGATATTAGGGGAAATTAGGTGTTTCTTTACTAAAATAGTTCCATGCATTGCATCAAAGGATTTTATTTGATAGATTTTAGTACTTTAAAACTGTAGAGACTCTGCTCAGACATAATACCAGTCCTGGTTTTGGCACTACAAGAATTACTTATTCTTAAGTATGGCCTGGTTCAGATGAAATACAGTGCTAACACCCCCCCCACCCCCACCCTGTGCGCGCTCTCCCATCTGTGTTCAGACGTACAGGAGAGCAGTCTGAGAGATGTAGGGCAGATGGCTGTGCGGGCTTCCGTCTTTCCTGAAGGACAGCCTGCACAGCCAATAGCAGCTGGAGCGAGGGAGGAGCTTTCTCCCTCAACTCTGGTTTGAGACAATGGCTAACTGCAATTCCAGGATCAGACAAACCTTGGTCACCGCCAAAATGCAGTTTATGGTGGCGTAACTTAATGAAAACTGAATTTAACAAATGGAGTTAAGAAAGGTAAACTGCGGGTCCATTTTTTCCCTTTTAACTCCAGTTCCCCAGGTCCAGACATTTGGCTAGTGAAACCAGAAGTGAATGGACCTCTGGTTTCATGTTTTGTCTGAATCTGGCCTAGGTGTGCACAGGACTGGAGATCTACTTGGTTTATAGATGATATCAGTAATACAGCTTTTCAGAAAAAAAAATTCAGAAAGCAGTTTATGAAGGACAACAACTGAAAATTGTTCCCTTTATCAAAGTTTCCGCTGAAAAAGGAAAAAGAAGAGAGACCCAAGCAACATCCACTGGAGGGATGTTATTCTAAAATGAATATTCTTTATTTAGAACAGGCATCCCCAAACTGCGGCCCTCCAGATGTTGCTGAACTACGACTTCCAGCATACCCAGCCACAAAAAATTATCTCTAGGGATGCTGGGAGTTGTAGTTCAGCAACATCTGGAGGGCCACAGTTTGGGGATGCCTGATTTAGAATATTATATGAAGATTATTGCTTTCCTTCTGATCAATATCATAGAGCCAGCGTGGTGTAGTGGTCAGAGTGCTGGACTAGGACCAGGGAGACCCGAGTTCAAATCCCCATTCAGCCATGAGACTTGCTGGGTGACTCTGGGCCAGTCACTTCTCTCTCAGCCTAACCTACTTCACAGGGTTGTTGTGAGGAGAAACTCAAGTATGTAGTACACTGCCCTGGGCTCCTTGGAGGAAGAGCGGGATATAAATGTAAAAATAATAATAATAATATGAGACAGTCACCATTTTTAAAAAGCAGTCTCTTTGCCCGGTTAGCAGAGTCATGGTATGTTACAGCAGGCATCGTTGCAGAAGAAGCCTTTTCCCACCCTCCCTCTAAGAGGAGGCAACACTGTGTTACATTTATAATGTACCATTATGAAGGTTGTTATATAGCAGTCCAGTTTCCTTTGATGCTCTGTGGGTGTGTTTTGAAGTTGGTTTGTGTAAGCTGAGGCTCGATCCTCTTCCTGTGTTGTCCTTTCTGCATATTAGTTGCGTGTTGCTTAGCCTAGCTCCAAAAAATAAAGCTATTTTCATTGACCTTCTTGTCTGTGCTGACCTGGACAGCAGAACCTGTATACAAACAAACAACTTAGTTTGGATCCTTCCCAATATAGATATATATTAAAGCCTGCTAGTTGATGAATCAGAGGTACCTTTTTAATAGATCAAAATGTTCTTATGTGAGTGATTACTTCTCTAAATATTGCAGCCCTGGTAAAAATTGATAATATTTAGTCAACATAGCAATCTGTATTCATGTTTAATTGTGAAGATGGTTAATTGTAATTATTAAACTAGCTGGTAACATGGACAGATATACAACAAAAAAGCCAAGCATGCATATATTCAATAAGAAGAACTCTAGTGGGAAAAGTTCCTTGATTAGTAATTGTTGTATTGCCAATATCTGAGAATGTTTCCTCAGTAGAATTGTTTTGATTCCAGAATTAAAATGAGGGATTGTCTCTTGGCTTTATGGATAATGGATCTTTAAATTCTTAAGAACAAACAAAACTCTGCTCTGAATCTGTCAGTGAGTGGGAAATTAATTCCATCTCTCTCTTCCTTTTAACTGTGTTTCCCCATTTTTAGAGCAATATGCCCCAAACACTTGCATTTCTTGTATGTATTGGTAGCCAAAGTTACATTAAAGTGTGCTATCGAGTCAGTATAGACTCCTGGCTCCCACAGAGCCCTGTGGTTTCCTTTGGTGGAATATACAGGAGGGGTTTACCGTTGCCATCTCCCACACAGTATGAGATTATGCCTTTCAGCATATTCCTATATTGCTGCTGTCTGATATAGTCTGGGAAACATACCAGTGGGGATTTGAACTGACAGCATCTGGCTTGCTGTTCAAGTCACTTTTCTGCTGCGCCATTAGGTGGCTTACCAGCAGTAAATCGTGCTCGACCTCTTTTTATTAACTGACAGATCATTGACTACATTAGTGTAAACATTTTGGCCTGTTGGTTGCTTAGATAAGTCATTTAAAGTAAGGTTTAAAAGGATTTACTGTATATTAAAATGAGGATTTTAATTGTTTGGTACTGGGGATTGTCACCTGTGGAAGAGTGATCAGTTTTATAGACAATAGAATAGTTACCATAGTTGAAAAGGACTGTGCAGTGAAGTTGCAGAACCCTCTGGGACCTCTGCTCAGTGAATCGCTGTACTCATGGCCTCAACTCTTCAGAGCCAATTGCTGTAGAACAGAGTGGGCTGCTGTGTCCCAAACCGATTGTGGGGTGGGTGGGGGGAGTGTATGCATGCATTTATAACACTTTGAGAATCCTTTTTGTAAAGCAGCTTATAAATATTAATGTGTGCACACCAGAACTGCAATCTTCATATGCATAAAGAAAAGTGTAACATTTATGTGGATGTTGGTTGTGTCTGAAAGAATAGTCACTTCTGCTTGATTCTCTGATGCCTGGCAAATTGATGGGAGATGCTTCCAGGTGCGGGATTCATAGGGGAGGGGAATGGGATGGTCAAGATAATGAGTCTGGGTAGGCATTCACATGCAAAGTAAAGGCTTTATGATTAAATATGGTGCACATGGAACTCAAATAAAATATTTAAAACAATTTTTTTGGTAACTATATGTAAGCATCAAGGAAAGGCAACCATGTGTGTTCATGTACTTGTCTCATATAGTTCAGTAAGGAGCAGGGGTGTAACTAATAGGGCAAGGGGAGACAGTTGTCTGGGGGCCCACTGCCTTGGGGGGCCCCCAGAGGCAAGTCACATGACTGACTCCCTCGGCCGCAAACCCGCCCAGGCTTCCTTCAGTTGTATTTGAAATTGATGTGAGAGTTAAGACCTGGAGCTACCAGAGCACCATGTCTTTCTCTAGTACCATTAAATGACTTGCATCGTACCACTATTCAGCCTCATTAAGATTTCTTTACTTCATGAGCTGAACTTCAGTGAGTGGGGGCGGGGGCATTTTTAAAATCTTGTCTCTGGCTGGGCCCACTACAACCTTGCTACGCTCCTGGTAAGGAGAGTACAGTTTGAATACTCTTGGCAGTGTAAAACTTGATTCTTTTGTGGGAAGCAGAGAAATGGAGAGGAAATAAATATATGCATTGCTTTGCACTATCCCCCGCCCCCATTGGCTAAGCTATTGCTCACTCGTGGCATAGAAATCTCAGTGTATCTGACTCATAATATCTGGATTGTTGATGGCCTCAGGCTACCTGTCAACTTTCTCTTTATTGAGTCTCTTGTCCAGTCCTTAAAAAGTTAATAATTTATGAGGCGAGTCCAGACCTTTTCTATGGCTCTCGGTGGAACTTTTGATAGCGTCTCTCTTCATCTTGGTATAGTTCCTTCTGTTATGTGCTGCATTTTGCCAGCTCTGTGAAGAGTTGCTTAAAATGTTAAGTATGTGCTGCGGTGATATATGCCTCTCTTAGTTCAGTGAAAATGTTTTCCCCCCACCTTCTAACTTGATATGTCAACTTTATTCTAGCTGTCACTAAATTTCATCTGTCCTGAAAATATAATGTTGGAGTATATGCTACTGTATTGAACTTGGATGCTTTGAACTTGGGCTAAACTTGCTCTGCTTCTAGAACCCTTCAACCCAATGGTTGCCATTTCTTTGGCATGTGAATGCACAGCATCCTCCCACATAAGTGTGGTATGGGGCATTAATCCGCACAGGTGTTGGAGAACAGCAACAACAAAATCCAACTTATCCAACTTATTTATTTATTATTTCTCTGTGTAAACCGCCCTGAGTCATTTTTGGAAGGGTGGTATAGAAATTGAATGAATGAATGAATAATAAAGTCTTCTTTCCTGGTCAGCCAGACAGGGAAGGAGCTAAGAGGGAAAGAATGGTCCTATAGGTCCCTACTTTATGTCTGTTGCTGGAAGCACAGTGCCTCTGGCCTTCTTCCCTCCCTCAAACTATAGCACTCTTTTGCATTCAGTGTCTTGTGCTCTTCTGCTCTTCTGCATTTTCTGTGTCTTGTCTTCCCTTGGAGGCGATGGGGGCTGCCCCCAGTTTTGAGAACCATTGTTATACAGGGTGGATATTCCAAAATCTATAGGAACATATTTGTGCTGATGGAGATTTAAGAAAAGCAGTTCTTGTCAGACAGAGGTGACTCCAGAACAACTAGTTTGCGAGAGCAGAGGGGTGGCAAAGAATGTTATTAGGGGAGCAAAGATTTTACTAGACACTAGATATTTATTTGCATTTATATTGCACCTCTCATACAAATCTCTGGGTGGCTTACAGATTAAAATGTAAACTATTAAAACAGTAGATATAAATAAGTGTATAAATACTTGTAGAGGTAAGATAATTGTTAGTTTATTTACCTTATTAATGATGCTTTCCTTAAATTTTCAAACTTATTCAGAAAATGGGCCAGATTTCTCTTAGAAAATACAACCGTTGAATTAAGCCAACTCTTCCAATCTGCTTTCCAGGCTAGGTGTCTCTTCCTGTCCATGTAACAGGGAAGACTGGGGTAGGGAGAGAGGTCAGTATCAGGCTAGCTGTAAATTGCAGGGGAGATGACCCTGCACTCCGCCCCCATACACTATACATTTATTTAATTTATTTAATTTATTTAATTTATTTCTCTGTGTAAACTGCCCTGAGTCATTTTTGAAAGGGAAGTATAGAAATTGAATGAGTAGTAGTAGTAGTGGTAGTAGTAGTAGTAATAATAATAATACATGATCTCATGCAGCCCATTTTGTGGCCAGGAAAGAAATGAAGGAGTTGGCCTGGCTTCTGGGAGGCTGGAGAGGTCTCCTACCTACCTCGCTTCTGCTTCTTGTTCTGGGAAAGAGGAGTGAGTGAGACTTATTTAAACAATAGAACCTTTTTGAAAATAACTTACTCAGGCTCTAGGACCATAATATATGATGCCTGTATTGTTTGACACTTTGCTACAAAGTTCCAGTTTAATGGATAGGGAAGTGAAAGGGGGAGTGGGGAACTATTTTCTGGGAATGCTCACTTCACCTTGGAGTCATCCCTTTTGTCAGAGCTATTTATGCTGCCACTTTATTGTTCTGGTTGTTTCCTGACAGACCTTTCTCTTTTGCTATAGTTAGACCTAGACAGTACTTAAATTATTGCTAGAAAGCACAGTACTTGTGTACTGTTGCTCCCTCCAGGCAACCTGAAAGAGAGAGGATGGATAATTTTGCATTACAATAGAACATCTGTCATGAATAGAAATGGTTGGTGGAAAGCTTGCTTGTTTGTTTTCAGGCAGCATTCTCCATGCACCCTTAATTGGTGGAGTCACAAGGTGGGATAGCTACTGTGTTTCTTCTTGATGCGTGGATAAATCAAAGGGTTAGTTGTTGAATTCCCATTGAAGAGGTGTAGAGAATTTAAGCCCAGCCTTTGTCTCAGAGCAAGCCCATATGGGGGGAAGAAAAATGCTGAATCATTTCCTCCATGTTTGCTCAAGAAAGGATGTTCCTTTAAAACTCAGATCAATCACTGTCACCACACCCACTCTTTACTCCCCCCCAAGTGTGGGTGAAATTCCAGGAAAACTGTCCTTCTCTTTTCCAATGGAAAAATTGAGTGATTGATCCCCCCAGAGGTCACTGCCTGTCAGTCAGGACAGTTCACTCCATGCAGCTTCCACATGGTGAGAAAACTTGGTAGGCAAGCTAAGCAATTAACATTGAGGCATGTTTGCACCAGAGTAAAACCTCTTTTCTTGAGTTAAAAAAAATCAACTCAGAGGCAGGTAAAATACAAAGAACAAAAAGAGAAAAACTATTCAAAATACTACACACTGCTTCAGTTTGAGGCTCTCTCAGCTTTTAGTTACAGGTAACACAAACACTCAGTACTTGCAAGAATACTTCAAAAAGCACCCCTGTTGCAAGAAACAGGTGACAGAGGGACCTTTAAAAGGGCTTTTAAAGGTTACAGAGACTTTTGCACACCCCTGGATGGATAGAAAGGGTGCAGGCTAGAGCTTCTTTGTTACGTTACAGATAAAACCCAATAGACCAGTTGTAAGGATTTGCAAAGCACAAAAAGAAAGAAATCTAGCGTGAGTTAACAAACTGTTCCCTCACTAAACCCTTCAGAAGCCCCAAAGCCCTGGCTTCCTTCCGCCTTGAAACTCACCCAAAACTCCAGGAGAGATTTCAAGCTTCCTGCACCCCTGACTCTCAGGGATCTGCAGATGTCCTTCCATGAGAGAATTCTTCAGGCTAGCTTTGACCATGAAGCAGCAAAAGCTCCTCACTAAGCTGCCTGTCCTCTCTCATCTCCCTCCTAGTTCCTTCTGCCAACAAAATCACACTTTTCTTCCTGCTGCAAGGCCCTCTAGGTCCCTCCCACTGTGTGCTGAGTGATTGATCCCCCCCCAGAGGTCACTGCCTGTCAGTCAGGACAGAGTTCACTCCCTTTTCACTCTTTAGGGTAAGGGAGGGCTAATTGCTACAAGAGGCCAAGAAAATAATATAGAAGTGAAGTACTTTGCTGTTGAAGTTGGAGTGGGAGTGAGCTACTACTGTTTGAAAAGCCAGATTGATAGCTAGGGCAAGGTACGTCTAGATTCTGTACTGTCCTGCCTTTGTTGTTATCCCGGCTTTTTAGGTGGCAGAGAGGATTCTATCACTGACAAGTCTCAAAACGTAGACCTGCTAAAGGGCTTTTCCAGATCTGGCATTGGGCCAAGCCATCCTCTGTTTCTACATCACATGACAACTGCTGAATGTGCGAGCAGGCTTCACTGAAAAGCTCTGTTTTGGGATGATTTGCAGTAACAGATGTTTGGCCCATTCACCCATGCACATTCTCGGCAAGGGACAAGCATGCACATGTGAATCACTTCTTTCATTTCCACTCCCATTCCATGCAAGTTCCCCTCTTTCCAGATTGTGTAGTTTGCTCCTTTCACAGGAGCACATATCACCTGGCCTTTAAAAGAGGCATGGGAGAAGCAAGGATGGATTTTTCATCCATTCTTTTGATTTAACAATATCTCTGCTAAATGAGAGTGAGATTTTTGATCTTGCTTGTCCACTCATATCATTCTATTCATGATTCATGTTTTCAGACACTTCATTAATTGTGATGGCTAGAAATATAGTTTCTTTAAAAAATGTAGTTTTAGAGCTATTGCAAGTTTTTAAAAGTGGCACATTAAGTCTCATGACCAGCTTGTTACCAGTTTCTTCTTGAATCAAAATGATGAATTAAAATAACATAAGTTCTGTTCTGCACAATGGTTAAAAGATAAATAAATAAGGATGCAATTCCTTTATTAAGCCAAACATGACATTTTTCACTGGCAGAGCTCAACATTTTGGGGGTCATTTTGAGGTGTCCAGTTATTAGTAACCCTAGGGAAACATTCATTTGACTTAAAAAACAAAACACAAAAGAACTTCATACATATCTTAGCCACTAGGTGGCAATGTCTTGCCGACTTAAATCATAGGTGAGTAATCTAGCTTTCCTTTCCATTCCATGTTTTCTTTGAGTACCTTGTTTGTTCGAATACCATTTTATTTTTTATATATATGAGAGTTTGGGGGGGGGGGGAATCAGGCAATTTATTTTGAAAAATAGCCTGTTAGCTGAACTACATGCTTAAAAACTTGATGATTTCTTCCCCTTGCTCTGAGTAACGTTTTTGCATCTTTAATAGTAAATATGTAATGGGATTTGATATGTCTAAGTGACATAATTATTAAGTGTAATGTAAGTAATTCACTGTGTGTCAAATTACCACAGATGGGAAGTGCTGAGGTTCTTTTTAAAATGAGAATTACTCATTGTTACAAAGCAAACTTTATAAATTAACAAATATCAAACTAAACTTTATATAATCTTGTTGTGATAGACTCTTGATTATAGGTGGCTATGAAACAGAGGATGATGGAACGGGAGTGTCTAAAGCAAGTAGTTGTGGCTTATCGGCATGGAGAGTTCTTTCAGGATCACCTTATTACAAGCAGCTTACCAGTTATGAAGGTGATATTGGGACTGTAAGTAACATTTGAGTGCATTTACAATTTTTATAAGAACCATTAAGAAGGCACATAACAGCAGCTTTTTAACCAATTCAGTGCTGTGGAGTTGCCTTCTATCTTTTTGATACTATAACCAGTTTCATGTACACTGCTTCCCTCCTATACTGTACAGTATTTATTATATTTACTTGGGGTAGCATCCAGAGTCTGCCACTAGTACAGTGTGTGCAAGCATGAGGTACCTTCCCTGCCTCTCCTCAAAAACTGACCCAGGACCTTTGGCAAGGGGAGAGGGGAATGCCCAGAAATCATGGCGGAAACTGCTAGTGAAGGACCCGCTTTCTTTCAGTTCTAGGATATTCTAATCCTCCTGAACCTCTAAATTTTGTTCGTTATCCCCATTTCTAACAAGTTGTTCTAGTAAGAAGAAATCATCCTACTTTCCTTTCACTGTCTCTATATCTGGGTTAAATTTGGTGCAAATCGAGGTCCACAGGTTAGATCTCTTGCGCCTCAAATGTTCCTGTGTCCACCATCTTGGATCAGGATGGATGTCATCATTACAAACGGCACCATTGAGGTGTCCCTGTGTGTCACTCACTACAGCTGTTCCAAATTTGGTTCCAATCAGTTAGGCAGTCCTCAAGTTAGTGCACTTGTGCCTCAAAGGTTTATGCATCTGCCATCTTGGATCGGGGTGGGTGACATTTTCACAGACTACACTATTGGGGCATCCCTATGAGACCATTCAGCTGTAGCAAATTTGGTTCAAATTGGTTAGACTGTCCACACGTTAGTGCACTTGCATCTCCAAAGTTTACATGTCCACTATCTTGAATTGGGGTGGATGACATCATCACAGTCTTCGCCGCTGAGGTGTCCCAACAGCTGTAGCAAATTTGGTTCAAATCAGTTAAGCGGTTCACAAGTTACCTCACTTGTGCCTCAGAGGTTTATGGTTCCGCCATCTTGAATTGGTGTGGATGACATCTTCACAAACTCTGCCTCTGCCATTGAGGTGTCCCTGTGTGTCACTCACTGCAGCTGTTCCTAATTTGGTTTAAATTGGTTAGACAGTCCACAAATTAGCTTGTTTGTGCCTCAGATGTTCACGTGGCCACCATCGTGAATTGGAATGGATAACTTCATCACACACCACACCCTTTGGGCATCCCTATGTGTCTCTACAGTTGTAGCAAATTTGGTTCAAATCGGTTAGGCAGTTCACGAGTTAGCCCACTTGCACCTCAAAGGTTCACATGGCTGCCATCTTGGATCAGGGTGGATGACATCATCACATACTATACCATAGAGGTGTCCCTATGTGTCTCTACAACTGTACCTGATGGACACACATACATGGACGGACACACACACACAATGCTGGGTCATCTCATAAGCCTACTGGAAATTAGACTAATAAAACCCCCAAGTACAATAGCTTAAAAGGCACATAGATCAGGAGGAAGAATGTGTTTTGTGTGGAAAACTGCCTGAACATGTATGCTCACAAAAGAGGCACTTTAAACTGTCAGGAAAAAGTCATATAAAGCAATATTTAGAATGTTTCTAAAAAATTATGTATTTATTTTCAGATAATTATAATTATTTTAAAATAATAATATAAATAAATAAATAATAAACTTTGTTAGGCGCCCCATAAATTGTTCTCTTACAACACAACATAAAAACATGAGATTAGAAAACACATAACACATTAAAAAAGCTGGGACTTCTGCAGGTCTCCAGAATAAAGGGAGCCTGATGGTTGTGGGAGTCCTATTTTCAAAACACTTTGCTACATGTTCTTGTTGCCTGGGCTTGCCATATGGATAGCAAACTTGGCAGGGTACTCTTCACTGCTTGACAGGAGGAAGCAGTCTTTAAGATATGCTAGATGGAAGTCAGAAGGGTTTGTAGGACAAAGCCAGCACAATAAACTGTGCTAGAAGTGCAATAGGAAACCAGTATGGTTGCTATAGAAGTGGCATTATGTGCCCTGCTCTGCCTCCATTTTGTCTGGAAGGTCTATCCTCTTCTCTTGGCCCAAAGAAAGCAAAAGAAAAGTCCATCCATATTTTGCCTTATCTATTTTGCGGAGAATAGAATGCGCTTGAGAGGTTTGCTATAATAATGACTAAAGATTCCTATTCTGGCATGCATACGGCTAAAAATGTGAGCAACTTTTTGAAAATTTCACACCTATTTTTACTGCCAATTCACTATTCCTTTAGTTTGTGTTAGCTTTTGAGAAAGAAAACTAATGTGAGCTTTGCATGGTTTTGTTTAACAGGCCAAGAGAAGATCACTGTTCAAGATGGTAAATTTCAAATTTTACAGCAGACAAGGAAGGGAACAGGTAATGTATTCCCTGTATGTGTGTGTCATCACTATGTACTTCTATGCAACACTAGTTGCACAGATACACACTGCACTACGGTGTTGAAGTATATCCAGCCGCAATCGCTTCTGTTGTTCAGCCTATCCCAGCTATCAGTTAGTGCTTTAGGAAGGAAACTGCTGCTCTTGTATCTGATGGAAAATAAAAATAGTATTGGTGTCTTTGGTGTAATGATAAACCAAAGCTTTGAATGATCTTGCACAGATGCTCCTGAAGTACAGGTGGACCTTGTCATCCGTGGTCCCTGCACCCATGGTTTTGCGAATCCATGGTCAGGCTATAGTGGCCGCAACCAGTGTTCCCTCTAACAGAGATTCTCAGATATTGTTGACGACAGCTGCCCTAATCCCCAGCCAAAGGCTGTTTGGAGGGCATTGCTGGACACCTACAAAGCATGGCATGGTACTATAATTCACTTATTTCTGGTTTGGTTTTTTAATTGCTGCTTTGTTATTTTTTTAATCTCCAGGAACCTAACCCCGCAGTTCCCATTGACTTCAAGTCTTGCTATCTGCTGTTGCATTATCCACAGAAATTGGTGGAAATTGAGCCCCTGTGGATAACAAGGTCCACCTGTATAGCAAAAACTGATGGGATAGAACCTTTGTGGTATTCCACAAATCTCCCATTGAACAGCTACAGTTTTGCACATCACAACTTCTGCAACAGAAAATGAATTAGAACTATTTCAGTTTCATTTGTGACTCTTGGTGCAGGCAAGAATGTGATGGGTTCATTCTAACTAGTGTTTTGTGCAAACAGAATGTCATTTCAACTCATGCAAGGAGGGCAGAATTTCTGCTGACTCCCCCCTCCACCAGCAGCTCCCCTGTGCCACATCTTACTCAAACTAGGAACTGTGGATATATGGGCTTTAACCCTTTAGTATCCATGGATAATGAAATTGGGTGTCAATTAGACAACCACGGATATGCAAAAACAGAGATGTTTGTTTGTTTGTTTGTTTATTACATTTATATCCTGCTCTTTCTCCGAGGATCTCAGAGTGCGGTACATAGTTATTTTATCCTCACCACAACCCTGTGAGGTAGGTTAGGCTGAGAGATAAGATGACTGGCTCGGAGTCCCCCAATGAGTTTCATGGTTGAATGGGGATTCGAACTCGGGTCCGCGAATAGTGAGGTTTCCCTTCATGCATAACACAGAGATTGGAGGGAGCTATGGAACTGGACTTAGTCTGTAATTTTTTTTGTCTCATTTGAGACTACTCATTTGGCTCTAGAACCCTTTGGCATGGATTCAGAGCAAACTTAGGGGATGGATGCTTGACATTTGGGAGCTGATGAGCCCTCATTGTTAGTTATGGTCACTAAAGCAGAGAAGCAATGGAAGGCGGTATTAACATGAAAAGAAACATTGCTGCTGAATCATTAAGTTGACATAGTGTTTTGGTTGTGTTTTTTTAAATCACTGATTGAAACACTGCAGGATGGTGTCTTCAAAATGAGCCTTTCTTTGGATGGCACTCGTCTAGCAGCTATTCACTTCTCAGGAAAATTGACTATCTGGGGAATTCCCTCTCTTAAACAACAAGGAGAATGGGAACAAAATGACCAGGTATGTGGCTGTTACTAGTTAAGTTCTACTTGTAGCCTTATGTGGAATGACTTGGAACACTCTATGGAATTTCATGCTGCCTTTTGTTTTTTGTAGAATGATTCAAAACATAATGGTTTCATAATACATATCATAAAACTAAAAGAATCCTTTTTCTCTTTCTTTTTACCATTGAGCCTTTTTATCTATATACTTATCCATGCTGATTTAATCCATTAATTGTCTTAATCAATTAACTTAAATTTCTTTTATTCAGTAACAGGTCTACAGTTGTTTAGTGTAGATTGCTGCATATACCAAACAGCTACAATTAAAATATTTTGTACCTGAGTAGTGTGTTACAATTTTTCGAGATTAACAGCAGAATCCTATGCATGTCTGCTCAGAAGTAAATTCCATTGAGTTCAGTAAGACATGCTCAGGAAGGGTGCATGGGGTTGCCATCATACTATGTGGAACAAATGGGGCTTACTATGTGCTTATGTAACATGATGACTCTTTCATAGGACGCCCTCTCATTCGCTGTCAATTTGGTTTGTATCCAACTGTTGGCACATGAATTACAGAAGAATGTTGCCTAAACAGTAGTTTGAGTGGCCACCATCTTGAACTAATATGGCAGTTCAGCACAAAAATACCCTGTCTGGTTCCCCAGGAACCCCTCGCATGTGCTATGAATTTAGTATGTATTGCACTATAAATGCAAACATTATTAGAGGGGGATACACATGTAGACCTAGTGACTGCATAGGCCTTCCTACCCAAGCTCCTCCTATGCATGCATCCATCCCTAGGTACATCTTATGATATAGCAACAATATTTATGTATAGACAATATTTAAATGTTTTTCCTGGATTTAGTATAGGTGTGTATTTGATATTGTGCGTCATTGTTTTAAGTTATGTTCATTGTAAGCCACTTTGTGCTTCTTTTAACAAGGGAAGGCAGGGTAAGAATTATAAACAAAATGTATGCCCAGAAAAGCATAGAGGTAGAGAGGCAAAAATATCCCCACTTCATCTATTTTTGATGGTAAGGAGTGTATGTTTTTCTTTGTGCCTTTGTAATCCTTAAAGTGATACTAATAACAATAATAATTTGAAAAATGTGCCTTCCTTCTTTTACAGCAATCAGATTAAAAGGCCACATTTTTGAAGCAATTATCTGTAGTGCCCCACAGTATTCTCTATGTAACATTTCTAAAACTGAAATAATTGTTCTCTAATATCTAAACCAGTCTAATACAGGTGAACCTCGCCATTCGCAGATCTAACATCCATGGTTCTGTGTATCTGCGGTCAGGTAATTGACACCTGACCCCGGCATACACAGGGGGAAACTTTCATGTCTCTGGTTTTTGTGTGTCTGGAAATGACTTGCAAGGTCATTTCTGGCCACCATGTTAAGCAAAGTAGCCATTTTATGGCTCATTTGTTTAAAAAGTTCTTCTCCCACGAAAAATAGCAGATTTGGGGCATTTGGGGGGCATTGCAGGACAGCTGCAGATCCGTGAAGCACAGTAGGGCACTTTATTTCTGGTGTTCTCCCCACTTCTTTGCAGCATCCAGGCACACACACCCTTACCATCCCCATTAACTTAATGCTTCGTTATCCACGGTTCCATTATCTGCGGTCGTAGAGGAGAACGGAACCTGCATGAATAACAGGGTTCGACTTCAGTCATAAATATTTCACCATCATTGCTTGGAAGAAATAAGTTGTGCTACCACTTATTTAGAGGGGGATAAATTGAATATTGATCCCCTTCAAAATAAGGGGGGGATAAATTCTTTAAAGGGGGATAAATTGATAAATTTGAGAGGGATAAATTATTTATAGGAGGATAAATGGAAAAGCAATAATGATACCACACACACCCCGCATGTCTGTCTTGTCATACTAATCTTATCTTTAGTCTTTGTAGTGGGAGGCTTAGAAATGAGTTTCTAAGAATACAAAAACCCACTGACAGCTGAAAGCATTTTGCAACTAAAGTAATTAGATGCATTATTCTTTTGAAGTGACTGGAAAAAAAAGCAGAAGAAAAATTGGGAGTACGACTTTTGTCTATGATTCTCGTAATCGTTTATGAAAATTACAATAGAAATTCATTGGGCATTGTATAGGTCTCTTGCATCTTTTATTTTATTGTATCGATTGCATTGGAACAATGTTTGGGTTTGCTAAAATGGGAGGGTCAAGAGCAAGCAATTCAAGCAATCCAGGACAGTTTTTGCAAATAAAGTAATAAGAATCAAGGCTTTTAACGTCTTTGAAATTGGAACCAATTTGATGTTTTATATTTTGCACTTGGATCATCTTCCTAACTGTGAAAATTGCTTGGGATTGGATCAGTCTCTGTCATGCCTGTAAAGTGTAATGTGCGCTAGCAATATAACTTGGTTTTTCCACATTGCTGTGCCAATTTTTGTGATATTCTATCCCGGTCTATTTTCATCCACTTCCATGACATCTTTTCTTGTGCTTTATCCAGAACACCTCTACTCTGTCCCACAGGGGTGTAACAAGGCTGGAGTGGGCCCAGAGACAAAAATTTAAAATGGGCCCCTCGCGCGCGCACACACACACACACACACACACACACACACACACACACACACACACACACACACACCACAATATATAGTCATGTGACTTGCCTCTGGGGGGCCCCTCGAGGCGTGGGGACCCCCAGGCAGCCGCCTCCCCTTGCCTAATAGTAGTTATGCCCCTGCTGTCCCATCTAACGATAGGAAGATTCTAGAAGGCATAACTCTCGTATCGATCTTTGACAGTTAGCAAAATTATAATCTTAATAATTATAAAACAGAATGCTAGAAGGTTAAGGGTAACAAAGTCCAGATTCCTGCACTGAGGCAGAATCTTTAGTTGTACAAAAGCTCTCTAATTGTTAGGCTTCAGTAACAGTTCCCAACGGGAAATCAGCAGCAAGGGAAATACAGCACATTAGAACTTACCGGAGAAGAAAAAGGTGTAAGTAAACCAAATCGAGATAGTGAAAGTTATGTAATGTACTACAGGAAAATATTTGGGGAGGGCAACGGAAGGAGAACACCGATGCTGTCAGCCACTCAAGTATAATCTAACTGTTCTTGAAACAGAGTATGGAAGACCATGCTTCATTCCTCATGTGAAGACTAGAGTCATCACATTGGTGAGTGTACAGCGATGAAATGACTAAACAGGACTAACATGGGAGTTGACTGCAGTGTAGTGGTGGGTAAGTTTAGGCTGGAAATGAGAAGACTAAGAGAAAATATGATAGCTTTCTTCAAATATCTGGAGGGCTGTGACACAGAAGAAGCAGTGGACTTGTTCTCTGGTTGTTCCTGATGTCAGGATTAAACAATTTTAGTCTAGACATCAGGAGGAATTTCTTAGCTGTAAGAGCCATTTGGCAGTGGAATCCTTGTGTAGTTGAAGCCTCTTCTTCAGAGGTTTTTAGAGAGAAGCTATCTGTCAGGAATGTTGTGGCTATTTCCTGCATTGAGTAGAGGGGTTGGGCTAGAAACTATTCAAGGTCCTCCTTTACTAAACACGAGGGCTGTGCAAATAACCCTTGCTTCGTGCTGCCTTTGGAGAGGTTCTCCAAAGAGAATTTTGTGCTGCCTTTGGAGAGGTTCCTGCTTTGCTTTGCACCAAACTCTTCAGCCCCTCCCCCCACCTAAAAATACTTACAGGACCAGACAGGAGACAGGCCTCTTTTTTTTCTGTATCTTCACTCTTGGTGGCAAGGGAGCAGGCAACATCTTCCAGGACTCTTTTTTTAAAAAATACTTCCCTATGCCACTTTACTTCCCTTGCGGGCAAATGGTACAGGAATGGGGCAATGAGGAAGACACGGCCAGATTTTATTGCAGGTGTCAGGTCAATCTGGTGTCACCAATCTGGAAATGGTGCAGGCGTTCCTGGAATATAGTCTTTTCTGAGGTAGTGGCCATTGTTGCACCCTCGGAAAAGACTACAATTCCCAGGACTCTGGGAAAGTAAAGGGGGACATTTTAAGACAAGTTACAGAAGATGGTTACCAGTTGGTGCCTGAAAGGTTTATTTCAGTTTGGGCCACTTCAGCCCCAGCCAGGTGCACTTTGCTTTGAACTGAAACAGACCAAAGCCAGATAGGTCCGTGAAGCTTCATGTGGCACTACTAAACACCAGTATGCTATAGTCAGCTCTTGCATCAATTCTGTTTAACCATTTCATCTCTGTACATTGTGTTGTATGTAGGTTGTGTCAACGGAACTGCTTTGGGGTGATTGGCGAGAACACCCCAAAATGTGTTTGGGCTTGTGTGGGGGAATTAGTGAGCTAAAGTGGAGCAGTTCCACATCAGAATATATTTGTGCAAAGTTCTGGTCCCTGGGACATGAACTGAACAAGTCAAATGGCAGAACAAGTTGAGCTTCACGAATACAGTCAGCTTACTGAAGGATTAGGGGTAAAGCAGAAAAAAAGGTTGATTATGGCAATATTATTACTGAAATACGTCACAGAGATTAACCAGGTAACTTGCAAAGCGGCAATTTGAGCTTGGTGTCCGAATTAAATGAACTCTGGGCTGGCTAGAGAGTGAAGGCTTCAGAGAAGCAGGTTTTTGGATTTAGGAAAGAACAGGGATAGGGAGAGACACAGAGGAGTGCAGGAATTATTATACTACCTCACTCCTTATGGCTCTGATGCAACCGAAGGACCTCTTTCCTCTGCACCGGACAGGGAGTCGAGAGGTAGCAGCAGGGGACCGCATGTCATTCAGGGGTTAGGCAGTAGGGGGAAATCCAAAAGGGATCTGGTCTTGTGTAGCCAGCTTATAGCAGCGAGGCATGTTGGGCAGAGTTGACCAGTGAGAAAAGCCAATCTGGAGGCTGAGAGCAGGAATGGCGCAACGAGTAAGACATGGCCAGATGTTATTGCAGGTGTCAGGTCAATCGCTCAAACAGCGGGTGTCTCCAAGTTATAGAGAACAAATGAAGCACACTGGTTCATGAAACCAGGACCAGTTATAGCCCAAAATGTGCCTTGAGGCGAAGTGCTGATTTCTGCTCCTCCCTGAGGTGAGGAATTCCTGTGGATCTCAAGAGTCCATTGTCTTTTGTTGGGTATGCTAGAGTAAGCACAATTGGTGTGAAAAGTCTTTGCACCTCCATTCAGTCTATTTACATACAGGTTGTTCTTCACCTTAGCTGTTGGGTTAGAAGGACCCAGTAAACCAATCAGTATTTTTAATGAGTGCATCTGCCTAGTTCCTATGGCCCATCAACCTCCTTTTGTTGGGGAGGGGAGTAGCGTTTACAGTGCCTTATCTGCTTTCCTGCTGAGATGATTAGTTTCTCTCATTTGAAGCAACCAAGGAGAGGAGGTAAAGGGGCCCAACTCTGGACAAAGAGACCTTGACGTTAACTCGGAAGCTAACTCAGGTCTGCTTAGATATTCCCTATAGAGGGAAAGGCGTGAGGCTAATCCCCTTTCAATTTGCTTGATAGCTGGTGAAGCTGTGGGCAATTGACCCACTGCCTTCTAAGTGATCTGTCCCTTTATACTGACAAGCAGTGAGCCCATGATTCCGTGAGACTCTGAGAATGTTAAGAGTGGGAATTACAAGCCTGTAGTCCCAGGCTTCTGGGATCCTACAGAACAGCAATGCTGGCAACAGTTGTCATGAATGGTAATTGTGAATGAAAGAACAGGCTTTTTTGGTATGAAAATACAACAGAATTCTTCTTCACAAGTTACCCTCTGTGTTCACTTAACACTTGGAGGGGGAAATGGGAATGCATTTGCTAGCCCGATTCCAACACTGGCTCCCCTGATCTATGTGTCCTTGGTGGAAGGTCTGGGGGTGTGTGCTGTCTCCCCCCCCCGCCTCTTTTTTTCTGTGTGTGTATGGGATCTTTTGAAGAAAATTATTGTTTTATCATTCTGATCAACAGAATTCAAATATTTTAGTAGCTTAAACTAATGATGATGAAAGTGTGAGAGCATGCTTACGTCTTCCCTCAAAGTTCTTTAATGAAGGAAACTTCATTCAAGTGTTGCCTGAATAAATGAGTTACCTTCTTGGAAGTGTTCAGTTCAGTGAAGTAAATAGTTCAGTGGATGGGTTTATCTTGTACAAGTAATATAGTAGAGGCCTTTCTACCTTATTCTAGCACAGGTTGTTTTTATTTCGTATTAATTCTCATGACACAGGGCTGGTGTAGTAACATTAACACAACCTCTTTCCGCAAAAAGTAAGAGTGTGTGTATGTTGTGCTTTAGATATGTATGAAAGTGTGTCTGTTTTAATTTTAGCCAGGTTATGATGAAATCAAGCCAGAATGGAGACTCTCACTTGAAAAACGGAAGAGAATTAAAGGTCAGTGCTATAGTCCTGGTTACTTGGGGTGGGTGGTGAGAATGAGGGGGAAACATGATTTTGTCAACCTGTTACCTTCAGTAAACTTAGTAAAGAATATAAGAGTTAAATATTAAAATTGTTCCAAGTATAATTGCATAATTGTACATTCTTTGTATATTCTGAGTAAACAATGATAGAGGATGCATGAATACCTTGCACTTCTCTTTCCACCTCTGAATATTGTGCGAGCAGGGGAACATCCTGCTCAACTTCCGTTTTTGGGATGCATGAGCAGTGTCCTTATTTGTCACCCAAGTGTGTATCATTGTATACCTTAATCTGTATTTTATGAACAACAAAATTGAGTTTCCATTCCCACATGGTTTTCATGCAGATATCCAGATTATATACACAGAAGCAAGTATTTTGTAGGGATGTGCATGAAACAGATTTTTGCATTCTGTTGTGAGCTTGAAACAAAATGCAAAACAGCCAAAATGTTTCATCAAAACTGCGGCCAACTCCAGCTGTTTTGATGGAACAAATTTGAAATGTTTTGAGTGCTTTCGCCATAGGAAACAATGGGGAAACTCACAACACCCCATGGTTCCCCATGGGTAGCTCCTAGGGACACCAAAGTGGGTTGTGTAGTAGGGCATAATGGGTGCTACCCACTACCCAACCCACAAAAGAAATGGGCAAGCAGGTGATATTAACAAACGTTTAGCCTTTCCCAGAACCCCATAGGATCCTATGGGGGCTTTGGGGAAAGTTTTAAAATTGCCCACTTGCCCATTTCTTTTGTGGGTTGGGTAGTAGGTAGCACACTCAAGCACACCCTTGCACTGCCACAGTCCAATTCTTACCACAACACTATCTCACAATCAAAGCAAACCACAATTCATGGAAGGCAGGCTCCCAAGTTCTGCATCTATCAATCTGAGATTGAGCAAAACCAGATAGTTATAGCCGCAACAGCACAGCATATTATACTCAGTGATGAGAAAAGAAAACCAGAGAACCAAACCTTCCTTCGTCCTCTCCTGATGTATCCTTTTCTTCAAGAGAGGCACGCTATAAGGGATCTCTGCCTCCCAGTTCCTTTGAATATATTTTGAAATTCCCTTCTTTTGTGTTCTCCCCTCCCCCCCAGCCAATGGGGGCACAGTTGCCCATGACAACACTTGTTTTGTAGGATAAAAAGCTACCCAAGAAGCAAGGAGTTCACAAGCCATTCAGAAGCCAGTGCCAGAACATAAGAACAGCCCTGCTGGATCAGGCCCAAGGCCCATCTAGTCCAGCATCCTGTTTCGCACAGTGGCCCACCAGATGCTGCTGGAAGCCTCAGACAGGAGTTGAGGGCGTGCCCTCTCTCCTGCCATTACTCCCCTGCAACTGGTACTCAGAGGCACCCCGCCCCCGAGGCTGGAGGTGGCCCACAGCCCAATCAACAAAAACAATCAGCAAGAGAAAACCAGGCCTCCAAAATGGTGCTCGAAACGTTTCAGTCGAAACAGAGTTGCTCTACTCCAAGCTTGAAATAGGCCCTTTATTTAGAGGGTGTTTTGTTTTAAGCTCGAAATGGCCAGTTTCAAGTAGAAACATTTTGATGTCTGAACATTCTGCACATCCCTAGTGTTTTGTATTTTATGAGTGGCTGTGCGGTATAAATGTTTTTTGTATCCTTACTGATTCACTTTTGCAGTTTTGATTGTATCTGTCTTTATGACACCCTTCAAAGCCAAGCTACTAGGTTTAAGGCTTTACAGGTGGGATACTGAAGGGTGAGAAATGGCAACTTGCCCATGCCATACAGCAAGTCCATGGAAAAGATCAGACTTGTGCTTAGACCTCTGGGATGCACGTCCAACTCCACTGGACTACCTTGCTCTGAATGAGTCCCTAAATAAAAGTAGACATGTGGTTCCTGAGAGAATCTGCCCTAAGTACAATGTCCAAGTATAACCTACAGGTGAAACTCAGAAAATTAGAATATCGTGCAAAAGTCCATTAATTTCAGTAATGCAAATTAAAAGGTGAAACTGATATATGAGACAGACGCATTACATGCAAAGCGAGATAAGTCAAGCCTTAATTTGTTATAATTGTGATGATCATGGCGTACAGCTCATGAAAACCCCAAATCCACAATCTCAGAAAATTAGAATATTACATGGAACCAAGAAGACAAGGATTGAAGAATAGAACAGTATCGGACCTCTGAAAAGTATACAGTGTACGGTGCTTGATTGGCCAGCAAACTCGTCTGACCTGACCCCATAGAGAATCTATGGGGCATTGCCAAGAGAAGGATGAGAGACATGAGACCAAACAATGCAGAATTGCTGAAGGCCGCTAGTGAAGCATCCTGGTCTTCCATAATACCTCATCAGTGCCACAGGCTGATAGCATCCATGCCACGCCGCATTGAGGCAGTAATTGCTGTAAAAGGGGCCCAAACCAAGTACTGAATACATATGCATGCTTATACTTTTCAGAGGTCCGATATTGTTCTATTCTACAATCCTTGTCTTCTTGGTTCCATGTAATATTCTAATTTTCTGAGATTGTGGATTTGGGGTTTTCATGAGCTGTACGCCATGATCATCACAATTATAACAAATTAAGGCTTGACTTCTCTCGCTTTGCATGTAATGCGTCTGTCTCATATAGCAGTTTCACCTTTTAATTTGCATTACTGAAATTAATGGACTTTTGCACGATATTCTAATTTTCCGAGTTTCACCTGTAGTCTGAAAAATAGGTGATTCTTTTCAGCATGCTGTGGTGACCTTCACCAAATACAATATTTTCCAAACACAATTCTACAGTCTAAACAGAAGTCACTTTCACACTGCTGTATTTTGAGTATTTTATTTCTCTTGGGTAAAGGCATATAGACATTTTTTTACCCCTGGTTGTGACATACTCGCAGCTCCTTAGAGCTTCATCTGGATTCCATGAATAATGTTCTGAGCATTTGCCAGAGAGATTTTCTCGCAGCTGGCCTGAGGAGCGATAAGACTCTATCTCTCTTATCAATTTTTAACACTCTATTCTGATTTGTGTGAGTAGATCTGCCTGATACACTTAACTGCATTATTTTTAAAATATTACATGTGGAAGTCTAAGTCAAGATCTCTAAATTATTCAGTTTTGCTTTGGTTAATCCAGAAATTACTTTAATTAAAATACTATCATAAAAATGTAGTGAAGTGAAGCTCTATGTGATGCTGATATGTTGTTGTTAAAAGTTAGACTCCCAAGTGAATTTTATTAAATAATTGAAGCTGCTCTAATTCTTGTTCTAATCTTTGAAATATTTTCTGCCCTTATTCCCCCCCCCACTCCCATCTCCAGACAAGGAATCTCTTTACCCATTGATAGATGTAAACTGGTGGGCAGAACATGCTGTTATTTTGGCTCGATGTTCGGGTGCTCTGACTGTGTCATCAGTAAAGACGCTGAAAAACCTGCTAGGGAAATCCTGTGAATGGTTTGAAAGTTCTCCTCAGGTCACTTCTGCTCATGATGGAGGATTTTTAAGTTTGGAGGTAGGAGGCACTTAAAAAACTACAAAATGTCTTATTGGGTGTGTATGTGTGTGTGAAATATCATCTCTTTAACAGTAAGTGCAAAGATTTTAACCCTCCATCTGTCATAAACATATTACTCTTCAGAGCTTAGGATCAAATATACTTCAATTATCATTAAACTAAAATAAATTAGGTAGCATCCAGACTGGTTTTGTGTTTGTATAAATGCTGTTGTGCATTTATAAGGACACAAGGTATGGTTGATGTGTGAAGACATTCACTTCTTGTTCCCCATAGAGCGCTGGGATAGCGTAGAGGTTTGAGTGGCGAGGATAGAGACCGGGGGTACCCGAGTTCAAATCCCCATTCAACCTTTTTTTTTTTTTAAGGAGAGGAGAGCTGGTCTTGTGGTAGCAAGCATGACTTGTCCCCATAGCTAAGCAGGGTCTGCCCTGGTTGCATAAGAATGGGAGACTTGATGTGTGAGCACTGCAAGATATTCCCCTCAGGGGATGAAGCCGCTCTGGGAAGAGCAGAAGGTTTCAAGTTCCCTCCCTGGCTTGTCTAAGATAGGGCTGAGAGAGATTCCTGCCTGCAACCTTGGAGAAGCCGCTGCCAGTCTGTGAAGACAATGCTGAGCTAGATAGACCAATGGTCTGACTCAGTATATGGCAGTTTCCTATGTTCCTGTGTTCCTAGATGTAATTTAGATTATAACCTCTTCCACAAGCCTATGTGTATAGGAGCTCCTTGTGCAGCATGTATTTGGATGATTAGTCTTTCGCTATGAGTGGCATAGCTTTTTGGAGCACCGGAACTGCAGCAAGTCCTTCCATGAGTTCCATAAGAACATTCCACTGTAATAAGAAAATTGAGGAAAGGATGATTTGAGTAACTTGGGATTGTGCCTTTGTAGTATTGCTCCATTTAGCTCAATATTGTCTATACTGACTGGCAGCAGCTTTCCAAGTTCTCAGGTAGGAGTCTTTACCCGCCATTCCTGGAGATGCCAGGGAGTGAACCTGGGACATTGTACATGCATGACAGATGTTATGGCCCCACCCCAGTGTTTTTTGTGGCATATTTTAACGGATGTGCACCGAATTGCTTTGGTGCATATCCAAGGGCGGCGAGGGGTTCCCTTAAGAGGAAGAACCTGCCCGTCCTACCTGCCTGCTGGCCTGCCATGACACTATTGCTATGGAAAAACTTCTGTGCAAGCGGCAGCTTGTGCTGCTTGCCCTTCTAAAATGCTGCGCTGTGGCGATGGGAAGCATCCCTGGCATCCCTCGCTTGGTGTTGGCGTGTAAATGGCATCGGCACATGCGTCGACACCATTTGACATGGGGGTAATTTACTGTGCCTTGGTTTCTGAGCACAATTCAAAGTGCTGCTTATTATCTCTAAATCCCTAAATGGTTTGGAACCAAGGTTCTTGAAGGACCACCTCTTCCCATATGAATCTGCCCAAACACTGAGAACAACAGGGGGATCTCTCTTCCAAGGCAGTTTGTGGTGACTTGTGACAGGGCCTTCTCAGTGGTGGCACCTAGGTTATGAAATTCTCCCCTTGAGATACAGCAGTTTTCCTCTCTGGCAGCTTTTTGCCAAGTAGTGAAAACTGTGTTTTTCTTAGGCAGTTATTTGCTGGCTTTTGAGCTTCTGCAATTGCTATATGCTCTGAAATGGATTTTTTGTGTGCTTCTGTGATGGCTCTTTAAATTGTGTGATGTTTTATTTGCAACTAGCTGACCTGGCACAGAGCATCTGTGCCCCTAGTTCTCCCTGTCCTCTCCTCCCCCCTGCCCCATTCTCCCTCAGCGGCCAGGCTGCTTTTCATCGCTAGCCGCCCACCACTTCTCCTCAGTGGCCTCCTGCCAGCCTGGTGGTGGCCACTTCTCTGCCGCTGCCTGGTGGCAGCTGCTTCCCCTGCACGGCTGGCCAGCCTGGTGGCGGCTGCTTCCCCTGTGTGACCGGCTGGCCTGGCACGCCGCTTCTCTTCCCACCCCCTTTGCTAATTGGCAGCTTGCTTGAGAACTCTCGTGAGAGCTGCCACAAATGGAATTAGTGACGGGTATGTTTGAGAGAATTAAATATATAGATTGTACACTGCTTTTTGTACCTTTTGGGTGGAAACGTTTTAATATTTTTATAATACATTTTAGACCTCCCGTATCCTGCATGTGTAGTGCATCTTCATTCTCTTGTTAAATTTTAATATCCTTTTAGAGAAATCCTTGTATTTGAAAACAAACTTGCAATAGGAAAAGGGTGAAACACCAAACAATTGATCTCATTAATACAAGAAAACACTACCCGTATGAAGGGACAGTGGTTAGGTAATTTTTTTTTTTAAGCATTCCATCACTTGGTGATTTAGTTCTGGATATTTTAAAGAAGCATTAATAAGAAATGACATTTTTAGTTTCTGTATCAGTAATAATAATAATTGCAGAATTGCACAGATCGCCATGTAAGTTAATAATTGGCTAGTGCTGAAGGTGGAGATAAAGTTGCAAACCAAAAGTACTTTTCAGAGTGGTCTTACAGCAACATGCCACAAAATGATACTTCCCCCCTCATCATCCACTGTTTAGAACCAGTTGCTAATGCTCATATATGGTTGTGTAACTATGGCACTAGAAATAGAGAAAAAGAGATCCTATGAATTCTTAAATAATATGGTTGCTAAGCACATTCTAGTACTTCTGGAATGTTTCAAGGGTCTTGAGTAGGCTTATGCTAGCAACCTATTCAGCGTAATAACCTGGCTCTGGATGTAGCTGTTTCTAGATGCATGAGAGAAATTTCATTTTCTGGTGGTGATTTTTTGCTCCCAGCTCCTTCAAGCTTTGTGGTGGCTTATTGCCTCTTTGTGTCCTGAAGCCTGACAAACTTAAGTGTGATGCATTGTGATGTTTAGTGAGAATTGCTTTTCTTGTAGTGTGAGGTGAAGTTGGCTCCAAAGAGGTTACGCTTGGAGAGCCGACCTGGTGATGAGGACGAAGGAGAAGATGACTCTGATTCGGATGATGAAACTTCTGCCAAGGCCCGGTATTTTGGTTATCTCAAACAAGGCCTGTATTTTGTGACTGAAATGGAGCGGTTTGCTCCTCCACGAAAGCGTCCACGCACTATTGTAAAGAATTATCGCCTTGTGAACTTGAGATCTACAACCCCAGAGGAGCTCTATCAAAGAAAGGTGAGAGTGAGGCACTCTTCCCTCCCCACCCACCCCAGCCTACTTCCAAATATGTAATAGAGATAATAGTTTCTTCAAATAGAACACATGAGCCAGCCCGTTGGTTGGATCTAAAAATGTACATCTACATAAATGTATTGGGTTGCAGTGCAAGTAACAATGATTTATAGAAAACCTCCTTCCAACCGAGGAAATGTCTTTAAGAACTGATAGAAATAGATTTTCGTTAATTAGTTTTGTCTTTACACTGACAAAATGCCTGTATTTCTAAGGAAATTGGAACTTGTAAATAATGTGCCATGAATAGCATCAGTAAAATATAGGATTAGATTGGATCGCTTTCAGTTTGTAACTCCTGAGGATCTGGACAAACTGCTTTGGACTGTGCATCCTGCAGCCTGTTCTCTTGACCTTTGCCCAGCTTGGCTCATTTCATCTGCCAATAGTACTATCAGAGAGGGTCTGCTAAATGTTATAAATGCTTTTCTGAGGGAAGGCAGAATGCCCCCTTGTCTGAAGGAGACTATTATTAGCCCTTATTTGAAGAAACCTGCATTGGATCCTTTGGAGTTGGCTAATTACAGGCCCGTTTCTAATCTTCCATGGTTGGGCAAGGTGACTGAGTGGTTGGTGGCCTTTCAGATCCAGGCTGTTTTGGATTATACAGATTATCTAGACCCATTTCAAACTTGCTTTTGAGTAGGCTATGGTATTAAGACTGCCTTGGTAGGTCTGCTGGCTATTGACGGTGGGAGTATGACTGTGCTGATCCTTTTGGGTCTCTTGGTGGCTTTCAGTACCATTGACCATGGTATCCTTCTGGGTCACCTGAGGAGGGTGGGATTGGGTGGCACTGTTGTAGAGTGGTTCCGTTCCTACCTCTCTGGTAAATTCCAGATGCTGTCACTTGGTGATAGTTGCTCTGCAAAGTGAGAACAAAAGTATGGAGTTCAACAAGGTTCCATACTGTCTCCAATGCTCTTTAACATCTACACTAAACTGCTGGGAGAGATCATCAGAAGGTTTGGTGTAGGGTGTTATCAATATGCTGACATCACTCAGATCTATTTCTCCATGTTGACCTCATCAGGAAATGGCATAATTTTCCTAAATGCCTGCCTGGAGGCATTAATGGGCTGGATGAGGGATAATAAACTGAAGTTGAATCCAAATAAAATGGAGGTACTGGATGTGAAGGGTTGGGACCCAAGAGATGGTTTAGATCTGCCTGTTCTGGATGGGGTTACATTTCCCCGCAGGATCAGGTGTGTACCTTGGGGGTGTTCCTGGATCCAAAACTCACCTTGGCTTCTCAGATTGAGGCAGTGGCCAGGAGCACTTTTTATCAGCTTCAGCCGATACATCAGCTATGTCCATTTCTGAAAGTAAATGACCTTATAACAGTGGTGAATAAGCTTGTAAACTCCAGGCTTGACTACTGTAATGCAGTCCAAGTGGGGCTGCCTTTTACATAGTCCAGAAACTACGATTGGTACAGAATGCGGCAGCTAGACTGGTCTCTGGGACAACCTGAAGGGACTATATAACACCGATTTTAAAAGAACTGCACTGGCTGCTGCTATGTTTCTGTGCGAAATACAAAGTGCTGGTTATGACCTATAAAGCCCTGAATGGCTTGGTTCCAGAGTATTTAAGAGAGTGCCTTCTTTCTCATGAAAACTGTTGCCTATTAAGTTCATCTAGAGAGGTCCGGTTACGGTTGCCGCTGGCTCGTTTGGTGGTGAATTGGGACCAGGCCATCTCTGTGGCTGCCCGGGGCTTTGGAATATGCTCCCTTTCTAAATAAGAACATCTCCTTCTCTATTTGCTTTTAGGAAAACCCTCAAGATGCACCTGTTTTCTCAGGCTTTTAACTGAAATGAATTTTATAACCTGTTTAATTGATCTTTATCTTATGTAATTGTTTTTATTTGTCTAGTGAAGTTTTAACTGTGTTTACTCTGTTCTACATTTGTTGCGTGTTAACTGTGTACACTGCCTAGAGAGGCACATATCAGGTGGTATAAAAATGACAGATAGATAAAATAGCTGTAAGACATTACACTGGAACAGCAGTCTCTAGTAATTGGGAAAGCCTAACACGGGCCTCTTCCACATAGTTCTTCTTTTGATCAATAAATGTGCAGAAGCTACTCATTTTGCTACATGTAATCTCACCCCCCGCCCCAAATTATTATGTGAAGGTCACACTTTTTGAGCATTTACAACATATATTGTTCTTCAAAATATATATTTTTCTTCCAAAAGACTGCTTGGCCATTACCACAGAGATTTAGTATCATGGGCACCTCCTTATATATTGCTTGAGATGCATCCTTTGTCCATTTATGTGTGGGCTAGATAGCTCCAAGTCAAAAACAATTGTGCAATATCTCACTAAGGATAGCTCAAAGGAACTTGCGTTTACTGACTCATGGGAAGAACCCTAAATCTGTTGTGTTGAAAAATGAGAGATGCTGGCATGTTATTATGTTGACTTACTTGTAATGGAGTTCACATGGATAGTTTTAGTTTATACACCATTTATTTTATAGATTGATAATGAAGAATACGGAGAAGCTTTGTCGCTAGCTCAAACGTATGACCTTGATTCTGACCTTGTTTATCAGAGACAATGGAGGAAATCAGCTGTTAGCATTGCTTCAATTCAGGATTATCTGGTATGTTTTCTTATGGGAATTTAATGTTAATGCAGTAATGGTGCAGCGGGGAAGTAACATGCCTGGGAAGCAAGAGGTTGCTGGTTTGAATCCCCGCTGGTATATTTCCCAGACTATGGGAAACACCTATATTGGGCAGCAGCTATATAGGAAAGGTGCTGAAAGACATCATCTCACACTGCGCAGGAGGAGGCAATGGTCAACCCCTCCTGTATTCTGCCAAAGAAAACCACATGGCTCTGTGGTCACCAGGGGTCGACACCGACTTGGCACAACAACTTCTACACTGTGAAACAAAATTAAACACTATAATGCAGAATGAACTCTAAGTCTTTCATCCAAAAGCCTGCTGATGTTTTCCATAATTACTTGTCCATTTGATTTCTGGGTCAGGGTTAAGAATGGGTAGGAGAAGGAAGTGTTGGTTTTAATCTTTGAAGCGCAGTACATCTTGGAACCCTAAAAAGGACTGCCTAGTGGCACATGAACTTGCACAGATCCTGGGGTTGTCTTCTCAGGCCGTTCTCCAGGTGCACTTGCCTACCATGGCTAGGTAGTGACCAAAGTCTTTTCAGTTCTGGCACTCTGGGGAATGCCTCCTTACTGAGGCTCACCTGGCACTGAACCTTTCCTTTCCCATACCAGGCAAATGTCTTTTTATTTTTTTTTAGGTCTTTCTCATTACCTTTTTATTATCTGTTTTAATGCTGCTGATGCCCCCCCCCCCACCGATCTTGTCATTTTTATCTTTATCGTGATTATTTTAATTTTTTGTTGAAGAGCAATATGTTACTATTAACTGCTGGCATCCTGAATTACGAACTGTCCAGGCTTCAAGCAGCTGCGGGGACACAATGAGAGCCCATTTGCTGCTCCATTGCCTTCTGAATTCTGTGTGCAGTTGTGCAAGAATGCTAGACGGCTAATATTTGGGGACACTCTCCCGCACTCCAGAAGCGCTCTGTAGAAGTGGAAATACAGTATGTCCTTTAAGGCAGGGACGTGGACAAAGATCCAGTGCTCCTGCCCAATTGCACTGGCAACAGAGGAGCACCCGAACTCTCACTGCATCCCTGCAGCTGCATTGAAGTGTGTACTCTTGGTTTGGATGTCAGCAAATAATGACCTGCCCTGGAATTTGTGAAAAGTGGGGCTTCAAGTGTTCTAAATCGGTGTTTCACTGTAATGTTGAAAGCAACATCTTGTAAATATAACTACAGTTTCTTTGTAATCAGAAAACTAATGATTTGCTCTTTCTCCCCCACCCCTCTTTTGGGGGCAGAGTAAAATTAATAAGCGTTCCTGGGTTCTTCACGAGTGCCTGGAAAGAGTTCCTGAGAATGTGGATGCTGCTAAAGAGTTGCTGCAATATGGTTTAAAAGGAACGGACCTAGAGGCTCTCATAGCCATAGGAAAAGGAGAAGATGGTGGCAGGTTGGTGGGAGTGGACTCTCTGTGTTGTGCATGTATTGTGCAAATATTGTAACAACCCTTGAATACAGTGTGCTTGATTCATATTGAGCAAATATACGAGGGCCCTTCCTGTGCTGCTTTTGCATGCCACAGTCCCAAGTGAAAATGTGGTTGCTGTGTATCTGGCTACACTACAAACCTGTACACTTCCAAAATAGTGAATTTACAGGTCAGCAGAATTCCTGTTGGAGCTATGCAAAATGCTTTTTCAGAATGACTACGGCGGGGCAGGAATGCAGTATGAGGAGTCTTCTTGAAACCTGAAGAAATATTGCAGAGTTTAATGGAATTTGGAAGCTAACAGTGGCTGCATATGTGGTCCCCAGTGCATTGATTTGATTTTGCCTCCAAATCAACCAGGTGGAATGCAGGCCTGACTCTCTGCCATACTTCCCTTGGACTCCTGTACCACAGTGCTGCAAACCCCTTCTGCCTGTACTGTTTCTGGCATCCATGTTTTAAACAGATATATTGCTCATTTTTAAAATGTGTAATGTTGGTTCTGTAACAAACATCAAATTTGACAAAAAGCAAGCAAGAAAGATTGTATATAACTAATTGTGAAATTAGGCGATTGTCCTGTTGTGGACATTTTTCAGACCATTAATTGTGGTAGCAAATTGTAAGAAGTACTGTGCATTAGGGAGCTGCATGAAACTGATTTTGCATTTCTTTCCAGTTCTAAATAAAACACTGATGGCCAAAATGTTGCATTGAAACAGTGGTCAACCCAGTTGCTTTGATGGGACAAACCTTGAAACGTTGAGAGTGCTTTGGCCGTAGGAAACAATGTGGAAACCCAAAACACCCTATTGTTCCCCATAGGTAGCTCCTAGGGATGCCAAAGTGGGCTAGTTGGTAGGGCGTGATGGGTGCTACCTACCACCCAACCCACAGAATAAATGGGCAAACAGCAATTAAATAATTTTTTAACCTTTTCTCCAAACCCATATAGGATCCTATATTTTTAACAGCCTATCATAGGGTAGGATACCTATATTTTGAAACTCCCTCATTTTGGCTCCCTCTTTCCCCTGCCCCCAAGCAAATGGGGGCACAGTTGCCCATGAAAACACTTGACTTATATGATGACAAGCCAACCAAGAGATCGCAAGCCAGTCAGAAGCCAGTGCCAGAAAACCAACCAGCAAGGGAAAAACAGGCCTCCAAAATGGCTCTCAGAACACTGAAATGTTTTGAATCAAAATGGGGTTCTTTTGTTTGAGTTTGAAACAGGCCCTTTATTTAAAGGGCATTTTGTTTTGAGTTTGAGACACTTGAAGCGACCCATTTCACTGTCAAAACATTTTGCACATCTCTACTGTGCGTGAAGACAGTGTTTTCTGATTATGCAAGCTGAATGCTAACCATTCTCATTTGAGATTGACAAGTGGTTTTAATGTCTTTATTGCTTTAATTATTTCTGTTTTGTAAACTGCTTTGGAAACTTTGGTTGAAAAGCGGTATATAAATGTTGTTGTTGTTTGATTGTTAGCCACTTTGTGTTTTGTTAAAGGCTGGGTATTGTTTTAAAACAATACTCTTTGAACTAGTTGAACTTGGCCATTAAAAAAAAATATCTATGAAATGCAAAATACAAGGAATGCAGTGGATCCATTGCTTGCATGAGCAGAACAAAGACTGCACAAGGGACTTCTTCGCCTGCTGCATTCCAGAAAAGTAGTACTGGAGAGTAGGGGGGCAAAGTGTGTTCTGGCGTGAGATTCTTTCTTCTCTTGCAAAATCTGGATCCAAGTCAAGGCTTTTACGGGTCGGTCTTCTATACTTTGTGTGTGTGTGTGTGTAAAGTTAATTAACACTAAAATATTTATACGAGATATTTCATATTGCTTGTTGTATCGCTAATGAAAGCATTGTATATCTGAGAGGAAAAGATGAAGCATAATTTCTCTTTATGGATATGTGCACAAAGACTTGTGGAAGCCTGAGTGCTTTGCTTTTGTTGGGTAGCATTGCAGTGGTTTAAAAAAATCTATTTGTAATAGGAAGAGCTAGGAAGCTCTTTTTTTTTTTTTTAAGAAGCCCTGTTCTTGACCAGATAAATAGTTCCTCTTTCATTTATTATCTCCCCCCACCCCTACCCTCTTAGATTTATCTTGCCAGGTGATGTGGACATTGATGAACTACTTTATGAAGAGTTTTTAACTCCTGAGGAAGAAGCAGAGAGCAGGAAGGAACGGGAAGCCATGAAGCATCACGAACTCCTTCGATCAGTAAACTCCTCCAAGTAAATGAAATGTCAAGCAGTGTCTCCTTTATATTGTTAGACTTACAAACACACAGTCCCTGAAAGAAGGGTATTTTGATATATTTTACTTCTAATTGGATAGAAGTGTAAATTTTTAACTGGCAGATGTAGTTTGAAAGTGGTGCAGCGTACTAAATTTTGTGTTGGGTTTTAAAATGTGGAGACAGGCATCCTGATCCATCTCTAGCTGTGTGACACTTTCTGGTGCAGCTAGTGCCAACTGTGCATCCAACTGAAAGTAATGTAGTGCAACTAGACAACCGCTGAATGTGCATTGTAATTTACATGTGCACATCTGAGTGGAGGTCCGGCAGGCAGTGGCTTCTCTAAGGTTGCAGGCAGGAGTCTCAGCCCTATCTTGGAGATGTCAGGGAGGGAACTTGGAACATTCTGCATGCAGATGCTCTTTCCAGAGTGGCCCCATCCCCTAAGGGGAATATCTTACAGTGCTCACACATGTTGTCTCCCATTCAAATGCCAACCAGGGTGGACCCTGCTTAGCAAATGGTCCACTCTTTCATTCTTGCTACCACAAGACCAGCTCTCCTCCCATCGTGCACATTTGGATATGCTCCAACTTGCATTCTGATAGAACTATTTTTATTGATAATAAAAACAACTGCTTTTCAAGAAAAGGTTCTCAAAGCAGTTAAGAAAGCAAAATAGATGAGTGAATAGTTCCCTGTCCCATAAGGACACACACACACAGACACACACACACACACACACCCCAACATGAGCCATGGCAGAAACACTGTGCTGGATGAATAAAGGATAGCTCTCCTTAGCTAAATATAAAAGGAGCCACTATTTTAAAAGGTGCCTCTTTGCCCATTTAGTGCAGGAGTCATGTGTCATGTGGCTAGAGCTGGCTCAACATGAGGATATTAGATGTAGTCTTTAAGCCTTTTCCTTCCTTTGAAAAAATGCATGCAAAATGAAACTGAGCTCTGACAAGTACTAAAAACTTAACTGCAGTGCTGTTTTTGAGCCATCTTTTAAAAGGTGTGAAAATTGCCTCTTTCTTTTCTCTCTTTTCTTTTTCAAAACAGGTTAACTTTGGAGCAAAAAGAACTTTGCCGTAGCAGGTTGAAACTACTTAACTATCTGGATCGGCTAGCAACATATGAGGTATAGAACAGTGTTCTGTGGATCCTATAATGGCTTCAAGATTTTTCAGTCTGACAGTTTTGTTCCGTACTAAATATGTTGGTAATCTTATTTCAGCACATTCTGTATATTCTCTCTCCCACCTCCTTCCTACCTATTTTCATGTCATCAGTCTGTGTGGTGGTTTGTTAGTTTGTTAGTTTTAAAGGTTATGCCTTGGGAAGAGGGATGTGAGTAAATGAACAGATTCAGATGTAATGAGCAACTCATGACTACTTTGTATGACAGCAAGCCTTGCTGAGCCATAGGTTTGCACATGCCACCGCCTCCCCAACCCGCTTTCCTTTCCCTGCAAAAGAAGGAGAATGAAAGCCTTTGATTTCATTCGGCAGCACTGAAATCTGAAGCACTGAGGCTTGTCTGCTTACCAGGAAGCCATGTTTCCCATTATATCTGAACCTGGCAAGTGATGATGTGAAAACTATACAAAAGTCTCCACCTGTGGTTTAGAGAGCATATTTGTTTAGATCATTGCATCTTGATCTAAGATGCAACATCACAGCCAGCCTTTAGGGTGTTAAAATTACAAAGTCTGCAGAAGACAGTTGCATATATAATAGAGGATTGGGCTTTGTCTTCAAACTAATCACACTGGGCAGGATCCAGACTGTTAATCATGACTAAATCCCATTAAATTAACGGTAAAGTTAGTAATGCCTCTCATTTCTATGTTGCATAGTCGTGATTAATTTAGTCTAGATCTTGCCTCGTGTTCCTTCCCTTTTTACAGCTGATTTGTCTCCTCTTGTATAGCATATGAAGCAACTGTGCCAGCAAAGTTGTGACTACTTTGGTGCACTTCAAAATGTTCGCCATGTCATCTGCTGAGGATTTCTGACAAGCTTTGGTAACAATTATGAAGTATCTTGTCATGTTTCTTCTTCAGGAAATCCTCGGAGGGCCTCATGCTGCTGAGCGGAGATACGATGCAGAGTTCTTCAAGAAGTTCAGACAACAGAATATCGTTCTTTCTGCCAGAACATATGCTCGGGTATCCATATTTTCCAAATATTTGAATAAAGAATTATAAATTGGTCACTGGTGATCAGTATTGACAGTTGTCATATGAATTGCATTACAGTTGTACAATAGAGACTGCCAGAAAAATGGGTCCCATTTGGCACAGATGCCAATTAAAGCTACTGCTTTCACCCTCTGCCTCTGTTAAGGATGAAACGAGGGCACCTTCATCTTTTTCTTTTTTTTTAATGACTTCATCCTATGCCCACTGATGTAATATTTGAAAGCCCAGCATCACATTGGTCAGACTGGTTATATGGGTTCTTCCCAACCAATTGTTGTCTGGCTTCTGCTGTGAGACATGATGGCTCTGAAATTTTTTAGAGACTTTATATATTGTATTTTATCCTGTCCACCTACTGAGGATCATGGGACAATATGTAAGGTCCCTCCCTCTTTTTGCGCTCACAACAACCCTGTAATACATGGTGGACTGAAAGATGTGGTGTAGCTCAAGGTCACCAGTGAGCTTTATGACTGCATGGGGATTTGAATCTGGGCCTCCCTAATCCTGCTCTGACCCCTAACCATTCTACTTCACTGGCTCTCAGTATGAGATACATGGGATCACTCAGTGGGTTCCTTTTGGTAATCAATATTTTACCTTTAAAAACATTAATGAAACATTTTGAACATAAAAAGGCGTGTTTGTGAGATTATTTGCCATAAATAAAGAGGAGTGTATAGTAAGTAAACTAATTTTGTGTGTATAAAGAAAAGAGATGTGTTCCCTATAATTTTGGGATATTAAAGACAATGCTCCAGAAGCTATTTTCCAAATATTAAAACTGAACTTTTTATGCAGGAAAGCAATGTAAGAGCCCTGGAGATTTTGTTCACATACCATGGATCAGACTTGCTTCCACATCGGTTGGCAATTCTCTCTAACTTTCCAGAGACCACATCTCCCCATGAGTATTCCTTTTTACTGCCTGAAGCTTGGTAAGTGACTACATTGCTGAATTTCAGTGCAAAACTATTCATTATTTTTCTTTGAAAATTTTGGGATTTTCATTTAGTTAATACTAGCTGAACCCACATAGAGCTTCTGTGTGCTCTTTGCGGCTGGTGGTTCCCCCCTCCCCCCATCTTCTGCCTCAGTCTTCTCAGATTTTTGTCCCGGGCTGGGCCGCGCAGCCTCCTACATTGCTGCTACCGTCACCTCCCCACCGTGGCCGTTGCCGGGCTGCTCTCTTTTGTCCCTGGCCACTGGCAGCACTTTTGTTCCCGGGCGGGCGCAGCTCTGCCTCCCGCCTAGCCGGCTGCTCTCGGCGGCGCAGTGTGGCTCTGCTGCCACCTCCTCCTCTTCCTTGTGGCCCGGCCACCTTCCCAGGCTGGGCTGCCTCTGCCGCCTCCATTTCCGCCTGCCACCTCCCCACCGCAGCCATTGCCGGGCTGCTCCTGGCGGCCCAGCTGCCTCCCCAGGCCAGGCCAGACCGGGCCGCCGCCATTACCATAGTCTGAACTCTTGCGTGGCCTTTCGAGAGTTCTGCCGCGATGACACGCATCCCCATGGTCAGCTAAGAGAATTAATAACATAGAAGGTTCCTAATTTAAAAAGTAAAATGGAAAGCAGTATATACACAGACTGATGCAAGACATGAATTTCCAGCCAACATTTGCACAGATTCCAGAGTATAGCAACTAATGATAAAGAAGCAGTGTAGGTTTAATGCTGGCTGGTTCTTAACTGTGGTTAAGAGTGTGGGAACCAGCCTCAAGAATGCATGCTTCTTTTCTTGTGAGCACATTTTCCCTCCTCCTATCTTGGAAATGGTGGCACTTACCTTAACCACAGTTAATGCTAACCAGAGTTCCAGTTTAACCAGGATATGATATATGCAGTTTAGAATAAAATCCTGCAATGCTGGGTGCAGAGCCTGGTTAAATAGCCACCACATTTAAGTTAACTGAGCCTAACGGACTGAAATGGAGAATGTACTCAAAATAAATGGGAATCAACCCTGACCTGGGCTTTTGACCTTTTAATGGCAGTTAAGAGGGAGCCAGGGTTATATCTCTACCAAGAGAGTGATAGAAGCAAGTGTGTGTGTGTGTGTGTGTATGCAGAATAAATAAATGTGAGTTTCCAAGTAGAACTACATATTCACATTGACTGTGCACACTACCCCCATTTAGATAAGATTTAGCAGTTTTCCGATTTGGTGGCTAGATTGCTTGACTACATCCACCAAGTGTGGGTAGGTTTAGATCTCTCTCTTGTCTGCTGAGAATTTCTGCTTCCTATTTATTCATTGGTGGATGTCATGGCATCTGTGTTGAGGAACTCCAGAATGGCATTATTGAGCACCAGAATGGGGTTACCTTTTTAAACACAAAGTGCTAAGTAAATCTGCCTCTTGAATTTCAGCAAGACGGAATCATTTTGCTGCAAAAGGTAAGCTTAGGTGCTTTTACGGGAGAACATTGAAAGCTATAGTTAGAATACCTTTTTTATTTGACGTTGCTTCATGTTCAAATATTAGTTATAGAAGCAGACCTGAAACACTTTAATGGAAGCTTGTAAACCAGAATTGGACAGACTTCAAAGTCTCTGTATAATCACTGCATGTTAAATTCTTATCTTCAAAAGATGGTTTTGAGGCAAATACGGAGGCCTCTTGTATTATCATTTTACAGAAAAAGGCTTTGACCAGTGGCTAACTTATCACTGAAAAAGATGACTGAGTACATTTATTATATTTTCTCTTTATGATCTCACTGCTGTTAGAGTTCAGTGATTTGTCACTGATGGGTTGTAGGAGGCAGCAGTAGATGGTGTGAGTCCTGGCAGGACTGGTGAGTCCTGGCAGGCTTGATAGAGTTGGTTGGACTTCTGGAACAAGCCATGGGGAGGATCAGTGTGGAGGCAGGGTTGGCAGCAAGCCAAAGTCTGAGCCAAGAAATCTGCCCAGAGTGGGGTTGGATCAAGGGGGAAGGCAAGCAAACAGCATAGCAGGCAAATGGACAGGGAAACTGATGGATGGGCAGGGTAGCAGGTAGTCATTGAAACAGTGGATGACCAGATGAGCTGTTGTGGAATAAAACTGTGGAGCCATACAAACAAGATCAGGTTCTGGCTGTTGTGCAAGGCAAAGGCCCAGACCTGATCTTGGAAGTAGTTCTGGTTAGTCCTGATTCAAAAGGAACCAATGATGTGCAGTGCCAGGCTGCGACCTAAAAGAGAAAGTGCCCCTTCTCCTCCACTCCACAGCCTCAAGTGGCTAACCACTTAGGGCACCAGTGTGCAGACCTGGAATTTCCTATTATGAGTTCCAGCTAACTTTGACACTCTTGTCTTAGGCAGACTGAATCTTAGTAAGACGCCCATTTTTAGCCTTCTTTCCAGTAGGCTTATGAGATCGCCTGGCATTCTATGTGTGTGCCCATGTGTCCCGTCCCCCCCATCAATTTTGCAACGTCTGGAGCAATCTGAACCAAATCAGGCACAGTTGTAGGGACACCTCAGCTGCATAGTTTGTGATGATGTCATCCACCCCGATTCAAATGGCGTGTTGAGTGGTGATGTATATGTGTGGTATAAACTTTGGAGGCGCAAGTGAGCTCACTTGTGAAGCACTTAATGATTTGAACCAAATTTGCTACAGCTGTAGGGACACATAGGGATGCCCAAATGGCGTGGTGTGTGGTGATGTCATCTACCCAGTTCATGATGGCGGCCACGTGAACATCGGAGGCACAAGCGGGCTAATTTGTGGACTGTCTAACTGATTTAAACCAAATTGCGTACAGTTGCAGTGATTGACACACAGGGACACCTCAGCGGCCTAGTTTGTGATGGTGCCATCCACCTTGATCTAAGATGACGGACGCATACACTTTGGAGGCCCAAGTGGGCTAACTTGTGAACTGCTTAAGCGATTTGAACCAAATTTGCTACAGCTGTAGGGACACATAGGGACACCTCAACGGTGTAGATTGTGACAATGTCATCCAACCCAATTCATATAAACTTTTGAGGTGCAAGTGCACTAATTTGTGGACAGTCTGTCTGATTTGAACCAAATTTGCTACAGCTGTATGGACACATAGAGATATCCCAATTGTGTAGTTTGTGATGATGTCATCCACTTTGATCCAAGATGGTGGACATGTGAACTTTTGAGGCACAAGTGTACTACCCTGAGGACTGTCTAACCCATTTGAACCAAATTTGATACAGTTGTAGTGAGTGACACACAGGGACATCTCAGTGGTATAGTTTGTAATAATGGGCTAGGTTTGCCAGCTTGCCAGGAAAAAAAGCAGCAGCAATTGGGCCTCTCCTGTGCTTTTTAGAGAGGTTTGATATTTATATTTGTTTATTATTTATTTATCATATTTGTATACCACCTGATATGTACATCTCTAGGTGGTGTGCAAATTTAAAATACTGAAAAGTCAAAACAGATTAAAATACATGACACAATAAAAACAGAGTAAAACAGTTATTAAAACAAATTGTTAAAATTATTAAAAATCTAATCTAATTAAAAGTCTGCGAGAACAAGAGTATCTTCCTGAAAACAAACAGAGAAGGAAATGCTCTTATTTCAGCAGGGAGCATATTCCAAAGCCCTGGGGCAGTCACAGAGAAATCCTGGTCTTGAGTCACCACCAGATGAGCTGGTGGCAACCGTAACCGAATCTCTCCAGAAGATTGTAAAAGGCGGGAGGGTTTAAGAGAGGGCGCTCTCTTAAATAACTTGGTCCCAAGCCATTAAGGGCTTCATAGGTGATAACCAGCACTTAGTATTTCACCCAGAAACATATCGGCAGCCAGTGCAGTTCTTTCAAAATGGGTGTTATATGATCTCTTCGTGTTGTCCCAGAGGCCAATCTGGCTGACACATTCTGTATCAGTTGTTTCCAGGCTACGTACAAAGGCAGCCCCACATAGAGCGTGTCCTAGTAGTCAAGCCTGGAGGTTACCAGCATATGTACCACTGTTTTAAGGTCATTCACCTCTAGATATGGATCTAGCTGATGTATTGGCCGAAACCAATAAAAAGCGCTCCTGGCCACCACCTCAACCTGAGAAACCTTGCTAACTTGGCAAAGAGGCACCTTTTAACGTGGTGATTCTCTTTTTTAGTAGGGGGAGAGTAACTGGCTCTATCCACCCCCAGCACAGTACCTCCAGTGACTGTTGCTGGTGTCTGTCTTATGTTTCTTTTTAGACTGTGAGCCCTTTGGGGACAGGGAGCCATCTTATTTATGTATTATTTCTCTTTGTAAACCACCCTGAGCCATTTTTGGAAGGGCGGTATAGAAAGCGACACCATCTCGAATCTAGCAAAGAGGTAGGAGTGGAACCACTGTAAAACAATGCCGCCCAATCCCACCTCCCTCAGTTGGTCCAGAAGGATGCCATGGTTGATGGTACTGAAAGCCACAGAAGGATCAGCAGAATCACACTCCCTCTGTCAATAGTCATTTGGGGATCATCCATCAGGCCAAGGCAGTCTCAACCCTATAGCCCACACATAAGCCAGTTTGAAATGGGTCTAGATAATCTGCATTATCCCAAACTGCCTGGAGCTAAGAGGCCACCACCCACTCAATCATCTTGCCAAACCATGGAGTATTAGAAACAGGTTTGTAATTGGCTGAGGGATCCAATTCAGGTTTCTTCAAAAGTGGTTTAATAATAGCCTCCTTCAGACAAGGAGGCATCCTGCCCTCCATCAGAGAAGCATTTATAATATTTACCAGACTCTCTCTGATAATAGCCAGCATAGCGTAGTGGTTAGAGTATTGGACTAGGACTGGGAAGACCTGAGTTTGAATCCCATTCAACCATAAAACTCACTGGTTGACTCTGGGCCAGTCATGTATTTTTTAGCCTACGCTACCCCACAGGGTTGTTGTGAGGATAAACATAATCATGTATGCCACTCTGAGCTCCTCTGAGGAAAAGCAGGTTATAAATGTTAAGATAAAATAAAATAAACATAATTATCAGATGAGATAAGCCATGTTGGGCAAGGTTCAAAAGAAGAGCTTGTAGGATGCCCAGTCTGAGGCAGTTTGTCCACTTCCTCAGGAGTCACAAACTGAAAATGATGCAATCTAATCTCACAAGAGGAGTTGCTGGACACCTCCACAGTAGACTTTGCAATCTACTTTGCAGTCCGAATATGAGAAATTTCATCCCTCCAAAAAATCATTAGAAATGTCAGCGAGTAACAAGTTTAAATTCAAGAGGGGAGGGTTACATACTAGCCCCCTCGCAACCCTAGACAACTCAACTGTACATAAATTTGTGGAAGCAATGTGGGCAGAAAAGAACTGCTTCTTTGCTGCCCACCCTGCCAGAGCATAGCTCTTCAAACGTTGTGCCTGCTCAAACTTGCACCAAGTCTTCCTCCACTTGTGCTGTAGTCATCTACCTTGCTGCTTCCGCTCCTGTTGTTCATCGGAATACCATTAGGCTGTCTTTAAAGCAGGTCGGAGAGAATGCTTAGGATCTGTTGTGTCTACTGCTCACGTAAGTTCATTATTCCATCTTTGTACCAGAGCATCATCAACAGAATAATTAGCAGAGCCAACCCTAAACCCTTCCAAAGCTTTTTGGAATTCTATTGGATCCAATAACCTCCTTGGGCAGACCAATCGAATAGGTCTTTCACCTCTGCAGAGGTGGGCTGTGGCTGTAAGTTCAACCTTAACCAGATGGTGATCCGTCCATGACAATGGGGAGATGAAAGGAGCCCCCACCCACGGAGTACCACCCTGATCAGAGCAAAAGACCAAATGGATCATGTGACCAGCATCATGTTTCAGTTCAGAGACCAATTGGGATAGGCCCACAGTTGTCATGGATGCTATGAACTCTTGAGCTGCTTCCGCTAACCCTGTCCCAACATGAGCATTGAAGTCCCCCAACCAACAACAACCTGGTGGTTGCCTGCCTATTTCTGATAGGCAGAAATCGAGTGATAAAAATTTTCATGGCATTGAGTGGAACATTTTCACCTGCTAATTGTTGTAGATTAGCCTGTAGTTAAAGACAGACTAGCCTAAAGCTGGCAAATCCATAGTGAGTTAAAAGCACTTGCTCTGCTTTCTTTGCAGAGAATGACTGGATTTTTTTTTTTCCTTCCAGAAAACTTCAACTATACAGTTGGCTCTTGTTATTCATGGGGGATGCTGTTCCTGCCAATTAGCATGAATATGGAAACCGCAAATAACGAAACCTTGAGTCAATGAGAGTTGGGGGCTTAGGTTCCTTGCTCTGGAAAAACTGCTGAAAAATAGGGAGGGGGAGAAATAAGGGTAGAAAAACACAGTACCTTGTTCTCCAGGAGTTGTGTTTTTGTTTTGCCTCTGCGCTTCAAAATGGCACCAAAATGAATAACACTTCAAAATGGCCACTGAGGAACCATGGATAGATGAAAGTTGCCTATATTTTATGCTGTGGATAAAGAAAATGAGTCTCTAAGCCCCATACATGGATACCTGAAACCGTGATCCACGGAGAATGAGAGTCTCCTGTATAGTGCTTTGAAAGCATTCCATGCATACTCATGAGGTTGAAGTGTGCAATAGGTTTGATATTTTGGATCGGTTGAAATCGAATTAAAGAAAGGTGGGGTTATCATATTAAACTATTCATTGGCAAAGATCCCAGAAGAAATAAGATAGTGGTTATGTCTAATTACCCTGTCACCTTGGTTTTTCGAGTTATTTCTCAGCTCTGGATTATGCTGTTTTTGTTCATGTTTTAGGAACTCTCTTTTCTCCTCAGTTCCGCTTATTTTAATAAGGGTTTCTGCCTTTTCTAACTTTTTTTTTAAAAAAAAATTAAAATTCTGCAAGTTCATTAGAGTTGCTGGGAAGGAGTAAAGCTCTCTGACAGTCGATCTGCTGTTTTGGAGACTGCAAGGGGGGAGGCATTGGCTGCACAGGCTTCCTTGGATGCATGAAGGAAAGTTTTGGCAGCCAATCAGTAGGAGTGGGAGAGGAGCTTCCTACCTTCAACTCTGGTTTGTGCAGCTTGCACAAACAGGAGGCCTTGCTGCCAGAGTCCAGATGACACAATGCTGCTTTGGACCTGAGGGTTTTGTGGTGAAATTGAATGCAACCGAAGGTTCAGATTCAGGTCTGGGGACTAAAACCAACATTCATTTGGATGACCAAAATCTTGACCCTCTGGCACAATTGCCTCCAGTTCTGCATTATGTCTGAAGGTGTACATAGTCTTTTCCCCTTCTCACAGTGAACAATTGTTTCATGTTTGCTAATCTGTTCTACAAAATGGGTTAGGTGTGTGGATTTTTAAGTAAAACTAGTTGTTTTTGTTTTGCGTGTGTGGAGATTTTTTTTTTGCGGGGATACCAAATTCTTATATAAATAAAATTTGTTGGCAATTTTGCTTCTTCAGGGGATACACTGAGCTCAGTTATAAACTTCACATGCAGAGCATGGGCAGATACATAAAAGTTCTAGTGGAAGTCATCATGTGATGGGTGCCATGACTTAATCTGTATCTACTCTAGTGCAAATCTGATTACTGTTGACTATGAGAGATTTGCTTGAACACTGACTGCACTGCACACGGGATCAGAGATATTCTTAATTTTTAACGGGATTAACAACTTGTCTTTTCTGGCAAGCCTTCCTGAATAGTTGTGAGTTGTTTTTCCATTTGATGGCTGTTAATGGTTTTTGTTACTGTTACTGTTATTCATTGTATTTCAATTGTGATCGTTAGCCACCTCGAGTTTTGCTGAGGAAAAGTGAGGGTATAGTTTTTTTTTAAAGTAGTAAATATATGTGGTGAAAGCACTGAGGAACTGTGTTGAATAAGAGCATTCTGTTGTGCTTCTCTGCACCCTTGCACAGAAGAGTAGAGGGGAAACCACACATACTGTGCAAGAGTATGTTGGCCTAGTAACATTTCATTTGTGTAATTTGCTCAAATTGCACAAACACAAATGTGCACAAAATATTTCACAAGAGTAAGCCCTTGATTTCCAATGGGCTTATTCTTGTGCAATGCAATTTATGCAAATACAGTGTTACTAGGGTGACACATCTTGTATGAACAGTTGTATACAGCAAATATCCCCTCTGTTCTTTGCCATGTTTTTTCCTCCCTTCTGGATCTTGCCCTTCACTAACTGAAAGAGTCCTTGGTATTGTATTCCTGCCCTCTCTAGGTCCACTGGATGAGCCTTAGCAGACAAGCGCTGGAAGCCCCATAGCTCTGCACACTCAACCGCTGAAGTTTTAAGGTGCCCCCCTCCCGCATTGGCTGTCTACTTTTTCTTCTGAAATTTCTTCTGTGTTAAAAAGTCAATTTATAATACAAAAAAGATAGAATTTTTAGCTTAGCCCTACTTCTTTGAAATCCTGAAATGGTCTCGGTCTCTCTCTAGAATAATGCATTTGTACCAGGACATCTTGCAGTGTTGTAATTTTTTAGCACTTAACGATGGTTCAAAATAAAGATTTTATTTCCTATTCAGTTTTCTACTTAGTTCCCCCAAAAGTACAGCTTTAAGGGATTATTAACCTGCTGTAGAAAGGGGAATTTACCAGTCTAAATTATGAGTTTTATTAGATTTTATATTGCCCAATTCAAGCCATGATAGCTTCTTGCTTCTATTATGTTGGAGTCTTTTAAAGCAAGTTTTTATAGGACCCTTTAAAAAAAACACCCTGCATATTTTTAGATCTTGGAAAGCAGAATTGTCACATATGAGAGCACTAGTGTGCTGTGGTGGATAGAGAAATAAGATTATAGCAGTACATCCAGCTTTGTCATTCTTGCAAAAAGCATAATGTGATTTTCTTTTTCCTATAAAAGTGAAAAGCCGATTAGACAACCTAATCAAAATCTAACTCATGAATGTGTGGTTTATTCCGCGGGAGCTTTTGAAGTCCTATTGCACATAAAATGCACTTGGCATTGTTGTTCTGAATCGGAGGGTTTTTTGTTCACTTTACTAGTTTACTGAAGTTTTTAGGTTTAATGAACCTAAAACTTGAGTGCAATATGAAAATTCCTTTGCCGGCTTCTTAAAATATAGCATAGACCAGTTGTTGGTCATTGTGTTCTATGGACTGCCAACAATTGTATCTAGTTGGTGAAATCATGTGTAGCATAGTGCCTAAGAGACTACACTATGAATCACTTCTTCCCCAGTTCAAATCTTGCCTCTGCCATGAACTGACTAGGTGCTCTTAGGCAAGATGCTCCCTCTGAGTCTTGGTTCCTCAGATGCAATATGGGATTAATCATGTTCATTAGCTTACAGAGCGGTTGAGAGATTTCACAAGTTAGTTCATGTGAAGTGCTTTGCATGCTCAAATGTTCACTATTATAAGTTGTGTTGAATTTTCATGATTACTATTTAAAATACAAATATCCCTCTTTTGAAAAGTCCTCAAAGTGATTTCCATAGCAATATAAATAATGGTTCTGTTATATTCTATCCAGTAATTTTCTATATTTTGTTTATAAGTTTGCCCCTGTGGGGATCCTGTAGAGAGTGGGGGGGGGGGGTGGAGTCAAAAAGGAAAAGGGAGGGGAAGGAGAAGGGGGAAAATAGAGTTGTTTCTCAAGAAACTCTTAGTTAACTCTGCATGAGATTACTTTGTATTTGTGAGGGAAGCAGCTATAAAACAGGTCCTTGTCCCAAAAGGGCTCAAAATCTTCATCAGCTGTGCTTGCTCCCTGTCCGATTCTGGGCCCAATTCAAAGTGCTGGTTTTAACTTTTAAAGCCCTAAACAGCTTAGGATAAGGTTACCTGAGAGAGTATCTTGAGCCTTAAGATCATATTCGGAGGCCCTGCTCTGGGTGTCTGCCAAATGAGGTGAGGCAGCTGGCTACTAGGGAGAGGGCCTTTTCTGTGGTGGCACCCCATTTATGGAATAGCCTCCCTAGTGAGGCTTGCCTGGCACCATCACTAAGTTATTTTAGATGCTACGTGAAGACCTTTCTATTCACTCAGGCTTTTTAAAGTTTTTTAAAAAATTTAAAATTTGATATATGAAATTGATTTCTAAAAGTATTTATTGTATTCTGTATTTTTGTTTGCTTTGTGTTTTTATTGGATGTTTTTAATGTTGTGTGGTAAGCTGCCCGGAAAGCAATGTATTGTTGTTATAAAAACCAAAAAACACAAAGGAAATGCTAGGAAACAGGCACTAGAAAAGACATTGTGCTGGGATGTGTTTGTGCTTTTGGGGTTGATAATTGAGTTTTTGACAGCACCTAGAACATTTGCCAGAACAGTGATGGCCTCCCTCTGCAAAAAAAGATTATTTTTCAAAATTCTTATTAATTTATTCGATTTCTATACCACCCTTCCAAAAATGGCTCAGGGCGGTTTACGCAGAGAAATAATAAATTGAAATTCTTGATATGTTCTGCATCATGCGCTATGTCCTATCATTTTAATAGCTGCATCACATCATGATCTCTCCTCATAGGAATGCTGTTGTGGCCTATTTTTAAAGCGTGTTTTGAGGTGCTTCCCTCTCTTTTAGGGGTGTGTGAGCCGTCTGTGAGACAGGCTCAGTTTCAATCCAGACCGGATTCGAACCAGCGCAGTCTGGTCTCTGCTGTACTGGGTCTGGTCTGGCTGAGCCAGCTCGTGGGTTGACTTGGCGGGGAGGGGTATACAGGACTTGTAAAGGCAAATCCGGTGAGGGTTCCCCTTTACAAGTATAGGGCATTTCCAGTAAAAGCGGAGGGGGAGGAAGGAAACCTTGAAAATGCAGGTGCCAGCATTCCAAATGACAGCCTGGGCCGGCTGCAGCCCAGTTTGGGCCTCTGCGTGCAGGCCATTTGTGTCACCACACAAATTGTGTTGTCACGCAGATGGCCTCTGAGCTAGGGGTGTGCACGGAACCGCCACACTGCAGTCCATCACTGGGGTGGGGGGTAGCTTTAAGAGCGGCGGGAGGGTTTACTTAACCCTCCCGCCACTTTCCCGCTCTGGCGCCATAATGTAATGAGTAATTGGGGCAGCAGGATACCTCCCTGCTGCCCCTTCCCCGATCTTGCTCTACAAAAACTCCCAGTAATCCTTTGCGCGTGCGCACATTGTGCGCATGCTTCACGTCACTGACGTGCACACGCGCAAAGGATTACTGGGAGTTTTTGTAGAGCAAGATCGGGGAAGGGGCGGCAGGGAGGTATCCTGCCGCCCCAATTACTCATTACATTATGGCGCCAGAGCGGGAAAGCAGCGGGAGGGGTAAGTAAACCCTTCCGCCGCTCTTAAAGCTACCCCCCACCCCCGGACCGGAACACCCAGGTCTGGGCTGGTCCGGAGGCCTTTTCAATGGTCTCCGGACCGGTCTGGGCCCATCCCTACTCTGAGCACGCATGGAGGTCATTTAAAGCTGGCTCTGCCTGTCATTTGGGAGGCCAGCGCGGGGGTGTGTGTGTGCTTGGAGGAGCCCCTGCCGCCACCTCCGATGTTTCCGCCCAGTCCAGCTCCTGCTTTTTTCAAGGTTAAAGGAAGCTTTTCTCCCGCCCCTACTCCGGTTTTACTGGGAATGCCCTTTACTTGTAAAGGGGAATCCTCGTTGTATTCCCCTTTACAAGTGCAATATCCCCCCCTCCGCCGAGTCGGCCTGTGAATTGGGGGATGGTCCAGTTCAAACCCAGACCGGGCTGGTTCAATGTTGAGCCTAGCTTGAAGTGAACCGACCTGCACATCCGTACTCTCTTCTGCTGTTGCATCTACTGCTGTGGAACCTTCTACTTCCACAGCTGAACACTTTTCAGTAATTTTTTTCCATAATGTCGATTGCTCTCATAATGACATTACACAAGAAGTGGCACAGCACCACTTGACATCGGAATCTCTTTTACCCCTTAATAAAAACCATGTAGGACAACTAAGCAAACTGCTATAGATGCTGACATTAGCATACCTTTATATGATGGCCACACTGACCTTCAGTGAAGGTCCACATAAGGATAGGATGAAGGTCCTAGGGTATTCAGGGTCCCAGAAGAAAGAAAGCCATCCTAGGAGCCTGAATGGCTCAACTGTTTCTGGATTACCTAGGCCATTCAGGCACCTACAGTGAGGGAAATAAGTATTTGATCCCCTGCTGATTTTGTCCGTTTGCCCTCTGACACAGAAATGACCAGGCTATAATTGGAATGGTAGGTTTATTGTAGCTGTGAGAGACAGAATAACAACAAACAAACCCTCAAAAGCCCAGTGCCCAAAAGTCAGCGATGGATTTGCATTGTAGTGAGGGAAATAAGTATTCGATCCCCTTTCAACCAGCAAGATTTCAGGCTCCCAGGTGTCTTTTCACTATATGCAGGTAACGAGCTGAGATGAGGAACACCCTCTGTAAGGGACTGCTCCTAATCCCAGCTTGTTACAGTACCTGTATAAAAGACACCTGTCCATAGAAGCAAGCAATCACTCAGCTTCCAAACTCACCACCATGCCCAAGACCAAAGAGCTGTCGAAGGATGTCAGGGACAAGGTTGTAGACCTGCACAAGGCTGGACTGGGCTACAAGACTATCGCCAAGCAGCTTGGTGAGAAGGTGACTACAGTTGGCACGATAACTCGCAAATGGAAGAAACACAAAATAACTGTCAATCTCCCTCGGTCTGGGGCTCCATGCAAGATCTCACCTCGTGGAGTTGCAATGATCATGAGAACGGTGACAAAGCAGCCCAGAACTACACAGGGGGAACTTGTCAATGATCTCAGGGCAGCTGGAACCATAGTCACCAAGAAAACAATTGGTAACACACTACGCCATGAAGGACTGAAATCTTGCAGCGCCCACAAGGCCCCCCTGCTCAAAGCAGCACATGTACAGGCCCGTCTGCAGTTTGCCAATGCACATCTGAATGATCCAGAGGAGAACTGGGCGAAAGTGTTGTGGTCAGATGAGACCAAAATCGAGCTCTTTGGCATCAACTCAACTCGCCGTGTATGGAGGAGGAGGAATGCTGCCTATGAGCCCAAGAACACCATCCCCACCGTCAAACATGGAGGTGGACACATTATGCTTTGGGGGTGTTTTTCTGCTAAGGGGACAGGACACCTTCACCGCATCGAAGGGATGATGGACGGGACCATGTACCGTCAGATCTTGGGTGAGCACCTCCTTCCCTCAGCCAGGGCATTGAGAATGGGTCGTGGATGGGTATTCCAGCATGACAATGACCCAAAACACACAGCCGAGGCAACAAAGGAGTGGCTCAAGAAGAAGCACATGAAGGTCCTGGAGTGGCCCAGCCAGTCTCCAGACCTTAATCCCATAGAAAATCTGTGGAGGGAGCTGAAGGTTCGGGTTGCCAAACATCAGCCTCGAAACCTTTCTGACTTGGAGAGGATCTGCAAAGAGGAGTGGGACAACATCCCTCCTGGGTTGTGTGCAAACCTGGTGGCCAACTACAAGAAACGTCTGACCTCTGTGATTGCCAACAAGGGTTTTGCCACCAAGTACTAAGACATCTTTTGTGAAGGGATCGAATACTTATTTCCCTCACTACAATGCAAATCCATCGCTGACTTTTGGGCACTGGGCTTTTGAGGGTTTGTTTGTTGTTATTCTGTCTCTCACAGCTACAATAAACCTACCATTCCAATTATAGCCTGGTCATTTCTGTGTCAGAGGGCAAATGGACAAAATCAGCAGGGGAGCAAATACTTATTTCCCTCACTGTAGATAGAGATCTAAGGGGAAAGAATTCACTTAAGAAAATGAAGCCTCTGGTTGCATGCTGCCTCTGGAGCAACAAGGATGCAGGGTGGCCTGTCCCCTACCCCCATCTAAATACAGGTAGGGAGGAAGGGGAGAAGGCTGACTGAATGATGGAGTTCTGACCTGATCCAGCCCAACCATGTCAACTCCTCCCAGCAGTGCCACTATTACATGCCTTGTCTGCATTCCTACATTTTTGGCTGAGCACAGGCCTAACATTGTTGTCAATAATCTGGGGACTTGCAACTAAGTATTAGTTGCTGTCACCACCATTATGATTGGCTTATGAACTCATTAGGTGGCCTGGTGTTGGAGGATCTGCATTTCACTTCTCTGGAGGCAATTCCAACTGACCAGACTGCCTGCTCAGCCTCTCATCGACTCTGTCTGCTCTTTCTCAAAACTGACTTGTAGTTTAGGGCATGCAGTGTAAATGCTGTATGGTCTGGGGAGGTTTGGAAAGGAGAGTTGTTTATTGCCCTCCCCAGCTTTTGAAGGAGAAGATTTGCCCAAGCTAAGTTCCCCAATATTGCTTTTAGCAAATCTGAATACGTGAGTACAAAGATCTGGGCCTTGGAAAAGGTGAATGCTAATTGAAATGGCTGTTCACTGATAACTTATTCTTACAGCAAAACAAAGATGAATAAAGAAGGGCAGAAATGTTAATTTGTGGGCAACTTTTTGATTTGGGTTCTTGGTACCTTTTTGATACAAACATAATGGAGAGATCCTTCTTTTACACATTACTTATTTCACACCTATCTACAGGCATGGAAGAACATTAGTTTGCCCAAGGGACTTATGACTCTGATCAGTATCCTCTTTTCCTGCAAAGAGCTACTTTGAGAAAGGCCTGGGATTAGTATGCTTTTGGAGCCTTAAATGGAGCAGTGGGGAAATGACTTGACTAGCAAGCCCGAGGTTGCTGGTTCGAATCCCTGCTGGTATGTTTCCCAGACTATGGGAAACACCTATATCAGGCAGCAGCGATATAGGAAGATACTGAAAGGCATCATCTCATACTGCATGGGAGGAGGCAACGGCAAACCCCTCCTGTATTCTACCAAAGACAACCATAGGTCTCTGTGGTCACCAGGAGTCAACACTGACTTGACGGCACACTTTACCTTTTTCTTTAGTATGCTTTACCTACTACTTGCAAAACTACCTGCTGCTAAGCCCTGTACACACACACACACACACACACACACACACACACACACACACACCCTGCCCCAATGCTCCTCAGATTTGGCTCTGAGACTCTCAGTTCCCAATAAATTGAATATGTTGGCGTGTGAAGGGACACAGTGATTTTTAGATAAATTACTCACAGGAAGTCGGAATACAGAATAGCTGTAAGTGGGCTGTTGGTGGGCAGCACAGAAAAGGCAGGGCTGTGGTAGGCTTTTAAAAGTGTTTTGTAAACAGTGGCTTGATGGAGAGGGAAAGTTATTCTTGGTATACCAAACAGCTTGGCAAAATTCACAAACGTTGGCAAGGAAGAACAAGAAAAGGACTGACAGTAGATGAAGCACAAAGACTTTGAAAAATGTATTTGCCCCTTGATGCGAATTCAAAATCTGTCTATATTTCCAGCAGGGTTTTGTCTAGCTGCACCCTTTGGCTGACAGCCTGTTGTCACCTTCTGTATCTTTCTCTCCATCCTAAGCTTTCATCCAGATAATAGCTATATTTGTGAGCTATCTGGCTTCACCAGAAGGCAGTATTTGTTATCTAGATAAATGGTGACATTCTCCCCCACCTTTTAGAACGTGTTCATTTCTCTCCGCCCTCTCCCCTCCTCTGTCTGTCTGTCTGAATGAAAAAAGGTTTATGATGTTTTGCTGAACAGACAGGAGGGACTTTTAAAGAATCCTATTAAATTAGAAATAGTCAAAAATCTTGGGTTTTTGTTGCCATATGAATGTTGCAATATGAACTTTAGAATTATTGCCATATGAATTTTAGAGGTAACGTCTCTGGAAAATAATGCCATTTAGTAGCATTAGGGATGCTCATAGCCAAAGATGCATAATTTTCTTCAAAAAAAGATATTAAATGTAATATTGCTGTGTTATATCTAACGTATTAATCTTGAAGAAGTCAGGAATTGCAAATAAATGATTCCCTTAACAGCTGTAACTTTACTGAAGAGCACATTACAGCTGCAGTTAAAAAACAAACAAACCCAAAAAACAAAAATTAAAAAACCCCACATCAAAGATGGCAGTTTTTATTTTCCTGTCTTCACGGAAACTTTTTCAAATTTTCCTCTTGAGTGGAATCTTTTCATGCTCTGCCTCATCCTGTTAGTGACTCCCTTTTTGTGAAGTCTGAATTAATCCATGTAGCTAATTATGGAATTAAGAATGGCATTGACAGCGTAGTACCGCCCACTTAAGTGGGTTTACTGCCACACTGAGTATTTATTGGAACCTGCTCTAAAAGGTTCACACATAATCCCCAGTCGAAGTTGCTTTCACCCCTCCTCTCTGCAGATATCAGAATTCCAAACTAGGTAGAGAGAACTCTCTCTCTAAAATGGGGCTTCACCTGAACTTTCTCTTCGAATATGGTGTGGATTGGAATATCATCTCTGTTGCCCCTGTTTCAAGCATGCTATCTATTTGTAATTAATCTGAACCCCTCTGTCCTCAAACTTCCAGCTCCCCCCCACCGCTAATTGTTAAAACCTCCCTCTTCCTCACTGCTTTTCATCATTGCTCGTTCTTCGGAATAGTTATGGGCTCTCTATGTTTTGACCCAATACCACGAATGATCTCTCCAAGTGGTTTCATGTAGATGTTAAAGAGCATGGGGGACAAAACACAACCTGTGGCACTCCATAGGCCAGTGTTTAAGCGATAGAGCAGGTGCCCCCACCCCCAGCATCAGTACAATCCCCAGTGTAGGACCGGAGCCACTGTATCATGGTGCGTCCAAGTCCCAACCCGGAGAGGTGACCCCGAAGGATACAGTGGTCAATGGTATTGAAAATAGCTGTAAGGTCTACGAGAATCAACAGGTTCACACTCCCCCTGTTTGTCTCCTGGCCTAGGTCATCCACCAGGGCGTCCAAGGCAGTTTTTATTCCATATCCAGGCTGGAAGCCAGACTGGAAAGGATCCAAATGATCTGTTTCATCCAGGATGGCCTGGAACTGAGATGCTGCCACCACCTGTTTCAATACTTTGTCCAGAAACAGAAAGTTAGAAACTGGGTTAAAAGTTGTTTAAGATGGTCAGATCCCTCTTCCCTAATCCCTCTTCAGCATTGCACCCCCCTCAAAGGACATCCCCATACCCCATGTCCCATAGTCTGGCCGCACGCATGGCTATGGGGTAGGCCAATGGCAGAGCACATTCACTCAAGTTTTAAAGGTCCCGGGTCTGGTCCATCTGTGCACTGTATGTACACAGAAAATCGTGGGAGAGGCCACTTTCTTCTGCTCCCCCGACTCCAGAGAAGCTGGGTGGACTGCTCGGCCTGCTGGTGACAGTGTACCTGTGCACAGGTGCAGACTGTCGGGTAGGGGTCTGGTTTCCTTGGCACCTCAGCCGACATCCCAGGGAGCAGGAAAGCAGTCTCTGGGACACCTCTGCTCATTGGTTCCCAATACAGCTCAATTTAGAGCACCAATGGACTGATACTATCATGAGTGGTCATAGTCTGCATGGTCATTTTGTCTCCATACCCATCGTCATATTTTGATGAGGAGTTACCAAGGCCTAGCTCATGAGTAAAAAAGGATTGTAAAGCCCCCCCCCCCCCCCGGCAATGGCTGGACCCCACTTCTCCACCCTTTCTTTGTATATAAAAAAAGGATCCCCGCTCGAAACCTCCCCACACTCCTCCTCTGTGTGAACTTGCAGTCACCCAGAGGGCATCCGGACATTGCCTTTCCCCTTTCCCTGGCTCGTATGCCATGTTGTTGGAAGAATGGATACAGGCACAAAGCTTTCTGCCCATTCAGGACTCCCAGTTCCCGGTCCACCCTACCGCCGTATGCAGATCTGCAGGGATGGGGATGGATGGTGTATGCCTCCATGGCCTGTCGCTCTCATGAGAGAGCAGTTCTGGTCTGTAATGGCAGGGCAATATCTAGAAGCAATACATGAGAATCCTTATCACTTCCCTGGATGGTTCTTCTCATGAGTCAGATTTAGGGAGCAAAAATTACCTCCTAGGAAGGTCCCCCTTCCTCGCCCTTTCTTTGCGAACAATAGAATTTGGTTGCTCCAGCTTCCCTTCTCGAGTCTGCCTCTTGGCTCCCCCCTCTTGGTGTGTTTGAGCTTGTGGACACCCATGACTGCTCACCCTGAGCGGCTGAGTGGCTTGATAGGATGTCCGGTCCGGGATGGGGCATGTTGGCATCCCTGTAGCCTGGCTCCATAGCTGCGAGGCTGACAGGAGGGGCGGAGCTGCTTTTCCAAGCAGTTGCCAGTGAGAAGTGCTGAAAGCATGGAGCAGCCTCATCCTCGGGTGGGTCTGCACCTCCGTCTCTATGATTGGAAATGGGCGCTTAACTGTGGTTAGCGATGAGTCTGCCTTAATGCTTTGGTGGCAAAACTGCTGTTATCAGCGGCGAACTTGGGAGAAAGCTTCAGGTGCCAATTGGAGGTTGTCGGGGCAAACTGGAGTTTACTTTTGAGGATTAACTGCAGTTTTGTGCATTTGGGCATTGTTGAGAAGCAAGTACAGAGTTTCCTTGAATCTAGGATTTAAAGGTCTACTCACTATTCCTGTTCACACTGTAACCCTCCCACACAACTGAACTTGCCACTGCCTTTGTTAGACACCACCAGGCTTTTAAACACAACACCATCACATATATACATTTTTAAAATCAGGTTATTGCCTGATTTTTTCAGGAATTGATTTTTGTTAGCCACTTCAGAAATTTCAAATACCCTAATCTGTACCACATTAAATTCTAAAGCCTTGTGGCCAGAATCTCATCCTGTTCAATTGGTTGCAACATGTTTTCTCCCACTTTCCCTTTGAGATGTATTCCTGTTCGTGTCAAAAGACCACCATTTTCATACTTCTCTTATTTGAAATGCTGTTGGTGTTTGTTTGAAAGTGTTTGGTGCCTCAGCCCTATAATTAAAGGTGCCTTTCTTCTTAAATGCCATATTTGACTAAACTTTTTCCTTTTATATAAATCTTTCCCTGAGAGCAGAGTTGCTTTCAAAAGGCCTCTCGGCAAAGTTTGCACAGCAGGGTTTATGGAAGCTGCAGCCAAGGCTGACAGCTGCAAATGTCTGAAAGTTTTTGTGTGTATGTATGAAAATTGATGATTTATTTTCATTTGAGTCGCTCGTCCCCCAAATAATGCATTTATTTTGGGGAGGCTATTTAATAAAAAGGCAGAAATTAAACTTTATAGAATGATATCTCTTAGCAGAAAAAATAAGCACTTTAAAATAACACTCTGTCAGAAACATCCCATCCTCCCACATGCCTACTGAACAAGGGATAATTATAGTACAGTTGCCCTCAAAAGGAATTTAAGCTTCAGAGACTGACTTGAAATTTGGAGGGCGGGGGTGGGAATTGAAAATTTAAAAATAGTTTTGTAAACTTTAAGTAGTGTAAAACTTATTGTTGAGCTGCAGCCAGAGTAGTGGTGTTCGGGGCCGAGGGGTGGGGGATAAGGAACCTCCTAAGAAGACTTAATACTATGCAAATACATCTTTTTTTAAAAAATAGCATACCTTCTAGGATGGTCCAGTCTTCTATACACTTGGCTCTCAATATTCACAGATTCAATATCTGCAGTTTTGCTTACTTGCGGGCCACCTGTCTGTATATTACTTTAGTTAACGAAGCAGGTAGTTTCGCTTATTCATGGGTTTTTATCCTCCGTGATAACTAAATTGTCCCAGCCACTCATGGAGCCTCTTTGAGCCTTTCTGCACGCCAACTGGGAATTTAAATTGGCACACTCCCCACTTCCCAGCTCATGTGTGTAGAAACTTAGAGGAAGCTTAAGTGGCTGGTTGCCTCTTCCATTGTATCTTAAAACCTTTCAGCATCCTGACTGGGAATATATTAGGAAATAGTTGTAAACTGTTTCCCATAATAAAATATTTATTTTTGTTCTGCTCAGAAATGAAAAAGTATCCTAGTGGAATACTAGCAAGTGAAACATCTGTCTACAAGAATTTTCTCCATTTATCCCAAATATATAGTCATTGACAAACATTGATTGGAAATGGGTCTTCCATTTCTCTTCTTGCATTTACCTTTCCTGGAGAGTAATTTTTTTTAAGGATTGTGATTCTATATTGAAACCTATTTCATTGACCTGATTATTGATCTTAATTGCTATGCATCATAGTTCACCTAAGTCAGAATAACGTGAACTCTCACTAATTCTGAGATTTCTCAATTGTTCTTTTACCTAATCAGGTTTTTGAAAAATTACTTCCTATGCAGTTGTCAGTTACACTCTGCCAATTATTTAGCATAACTGTATTTTTGATGGGATGGTTTGGAACAGGAATAACATTTTTGGTTATACTAACATCTTCATCATTTTAAATTTTTGCCAGCCTTGATAAACGTAATTTGGACCAATGCAAAACTTCTTTCAACTTCTATAAAGAGTTTGTTTTATTTACTACTAATTATTTCTGTCGACTCTGATAACCACACCCCTAAAGAGATTATAATATTATTTGCTTTTTAAAAGTTAGTTATCTGCAATACAGGTGGACCTCCTTATTTGTGGGGGTTAAATTCCACAGCTGTACCATGGATATGGAAACTGCAAATAAGGAAGCATTGATCCCTATGGGATCGCAGAGGTTACATTCCTGGTTGGCTATTTTTGGCTGGAAACCAGCTGATCTTCATGGGAGGAGCTTCTTACCTGTCTCTGCTGCTCCCCCCAAGTCATGTTGTGCCCCCAAATGGCCGAAAATCGTCTGAAAATCATGCCTTTTCCTATTTTTTTTAAAAAACAGGAGCCATGTTGTGGCTCCAAGTCCTAAAATGGTGGCCGAAAATGACCTCCGTGGTTATTTCTAGCCACCCTGACACGTGGCTATATAAGATCAACGTGTGTCCCCCACCCGACTGCAGATAACAAATCCTCGAGTAAGGAGGTCCACCTGTATAATCTTTCAAATCATTTGCATGCTAATACACAAAAAGGCTGAATTTTGAATAGTTTATCTTGAAACCTGAATATATTAATATGCAGACAATATATTGGTTATATTTTTCAAATCATCTTTAGGGTTTGTGATGAAAAACATTGCATAATCTGTAAATAGATTAATTACATGCCTTAGATTTCCTATTTGTAATTCCTTAAATATTCTCCAAATCTTTTGGGTTAATGGTTCCATTAATAAAGTAAAAAGGATGGGAGGTAAAGGACACCCTTGCTGTCTTCCTCTTGAAATCCTGAATTCAAGCATGGTTACTTTTGTATGAGCTTTTGAATCTGAATATAAAGATTTTAAAACATTCAGGAATGTTTCTCCAAAATCCATTGTATATAACAATTCAAATAGGCATTTAACTTCAACCTGTCAAGTCATTTCAGCTTCTAGAGATAGAAGCATTAACTTTTAAAAACAATACTTTATCACATTGTCTGACTTATTGTATCTATAAGTTGTGATTCTGGAATAAAGCTGCTTTGATCAGGATGTAAATGTATAAAATAATCTTGCATCCTGATTTAAAAGTGAAATTCAACTATATGATTTTACCTTTTAAAAATCTCTACTTATTTCAACTTGTAGAATTCTTAGATTTGTGTTTACGTGTAATTTCAGCAATGATCCTAGAGTTCCATAATTACTTGAAGTATTTTATCAAGCTGGTACCATTTGCTGCTTTGGTGGAGTGAGAATTTTATATCCCTAGTCTTCAGAGTTAGTTCATCCTGGCATTTATTGTGCAGCACACAGGAATTATTTTCATATTCAGTACTAACGCGCAATGACTTACAGAGAAGAAGAACTTTATAATAAACATTTCAGCTTTGGCAACTTCTTAAAATCTATTTGTATCTTGATTCACATACTGTTACTAAAATACCAGTTTTATGCATCTGCACAAGAATAGCTGTCATCTTCATGTCACATGCTGAGCTTCTTTACAGCGGCAGAACTATTTTATCTATCAGAACTGATAGTAAATCTGCATGACTGCCTTGAGAAATCAGAACATACAGAGCTTGATTTTCTGTATGTGACTCTAGCAAGGTATTCATCTTTAGAATTAACATTCTGAGCCATAAACTGCAATTCCTGCATACAGTCACTTATTTGTAGCTATGATGGTCTCACAAAAAAGGACATACACAGAGTGCATAAAAACATTTTAAAAGCTAAATGCTAGCAGAAATTGATGAAATATCATCTCTGCAGTTTAAGCTAGGGAATATATCAATAGAGTCGTCCTTATCACTGGATAACAAACTCTTACCTTAGCAGAAAGATCTTGCAGTACCTTTTTCATAAGATCATAAGAACAGCCCTACTGGATCAGACCCAAGGCCCATCTAGTCCAGCATCCTGTTTCACACAGTGCCCCCCCTCAGAAGCCTCTGGGAAGCCCACAGGCCAATTTGAGGCCAGGTGAGGCCAATTTCTTCAGTTTCCCCTCTCCCACTTCAGGCCAATGCCATTCTAGAGCCCCCCCCCCCCAGTCCTCAGGAATGGCTTTTGTATTAATTAATTAGGGGCTCTGAGGTTGGCGGTGGATATGCCCCATTGCATGTGTTCTTGGAGAAGGTATTTCCTGTAGTAGGATTGCTTTTATGTGGTATGTTTAGGTAGGGTCGAAAAATGAATGCAGATTCCCTGATTGTCAGCACTGCATTTTTAATCTGCATAGAAGTGAATGAGCTATTTCCTGTAGCTAGCAACTAGCTCCAAACATCTTGACACCAGGTGCTTGAGAGTTTTATGGCTCAGTTATGTAAATTAATTTACACTTGAAAAGCATCAAAAGTAAGCAGTAAATAAATGTTCATGATGATGCATGTTTTGGTGTTTGAGAGGGAACTTCTTTCTAGCTTTCAAGTGCCTGAAGTATATTTTAATCTACAATTTGGTATGTCCTCTAGTTGGCATTCTGGAATATTGTGCTTAATTTTAGGAAGCATAGTTTTCTTGAAGAGCACTGATATGAATATATTGGCTATTTTGAAGCTTCAAACCCTTAAGGATATACTATAAAATGATTTCTTTACATGAAGGAGAAGAAAATGTTATAAAAGGTTCATTTTCATCCTGGCACTATTGCCTTATAAATATGATATGCAATAATATTGTAGATATAGGTTAGCATTAAAAGATAATAGAACTCCATTAGCTTCACTCCATAGATGACGTTGACAAAAAAGGCAACTAACAGTATTAAAAAAGAGAGAGAAAACACATCATTAATGTGGAAGAGGAACATATGTTTAACTCTCTATTCAAAATAGTCAAGTTTTTGTGATTATAATTGTTAAGGCTAGTGACATATGGAAAAGAACAAGTATTTAAAAAATGCCAACAGGAAATCATAAATAATTGTTGTTTCATTAATTCATCCCAGTTTTGTTTATGTTGGTTTTGTTTTCTGAAAATGCACATTTTATTAAAACATTAAGAAGGGCCAGCATATAGGTTTGGCATTAATACTTATTTAGTGAGATTGTTCTTATCCTTGTACCAGCTCTTGAGCAGAGAGAAATCAAGATGTGTGTTTCCACAGACTCATTTTAATTGAGTGTGTTATTGAAACAGGAATGCAAGTTTTCACACATCTTGGTAGAGACTACCCCATGATGCAGGATGGGAAGAAGTAGAATGTGTTTACTATGTCTCCAGTTGATATCCCACACAATTTTTCCTATTTCATCTGTCATGGTATGTTAAAACTATCATGACTTCCAAGTTTGCTTTCCCTACCGTGGCTTTCCTGTGCTCAGAAAGATCTTAATTGCACCTTTCTACAAACCAAGAAATATGTGCTGTGCTGCATATACACACACACACACTGATATTTGCAGTGTGTAGCAATCGGCTCCTCCCTTACCCTAAAGAGTGAACCGGAAGTGAACCCTGTCCTGTCTGTCAGGCAGTGACCTCTGGGTATCAGCCACTGAGCACACGGTGACCGGGACCTAGAGGGCCTGGTGGCAGGAAGTGAAGGGGGCCTTTGATCTCAGAAGGAGCCAGGAGGGCGATGAGAGAAGATGGGGAGCAGGCTTTGTGTGCACTAGCAAGGATGTCTGGTTGCCTCATGGCCAACAGCCAGCCTGGAGACTTTTCTCATGGAAGGACATCTGCAGATCCTAGAGAGACAGGATTGCAGGAAGCTTGAATTCTCTCCTGGAGTTTGGGATGAGTTCATGGAGAAAGGAAGCCAAGGGTTTTATCTTCAGAAAGACTTAGACATGGAATAGTGTGATAGCTAGCCTGCCTAAGACAATATACTTTCCTTTTGTACCTTGCCATTGGGTAACCATGATTTTTAAAGAGTGCCACTCCAAATACCAGCTGGGGTGTTCTTTGGATGTAATCTTGTAAAGTACTGAGTATTTCCTTTTACCTATAACTCAAAGTTGAGAAAGCCTCAGACTGACGCAGTCTGTAGTATCTTGAATAACGTTTTTCTCTTTTTGATCTTTATACTTCATCTGCCTCTGAGTGGATTTTTAACTCAGGAAAAGTGGGTTTTATTCTGGTGCAAACATGCCTCAATGTTAATTGTTCAGCAATCTACCAAGATTGCTCTTCATGTGTAGACCGCACATGGAAGGTTTTCTGTATCTTTTCCCACTGGTAAATGAAGGAGAGTTTCCCTGGAATTTCACCCACACCAGGGAGGGATTAAACTCTGTTAAAAGTGGGTGTGGTGGCATTGATTACCAAGAAACAGTTAAGTTTTAAAGGGATAGCTTTTATTGAGCAAACATGGAGGGAATGAATCAGCATTTTTCTTTGCCCCATGTGGACTTGCCTTGAGACAAAAACGGGGCTTAAATCCGCTATTCACTACACAGTGGTATCAACGTTTCATACCTGGGGCACAGGTGTGGGTGTTTCCCAGAAGAGCACCGGAGGCGCATCTTAAACTTCTGTCTTTTCTCCCCTTTCCCTCCCTCCTCTCTCTCTCTCTCTCTCTCTCTCTCTCTGAAGGTGGGGGATTGATGGATAGATTGTGTCTCAGTCAGCTTCTAGAATAATGGGCATACCTCATCACTCCAAGACAGAACAGTATTAAGCATTCTCTGTTCCTTTGCCCAGTCAGGCAGGCGGGGGTGTACCAAGGTTGGAGTGGGCCTGGGTACAAGATTTTAAATTGGGCCCCTTGCTGCCTTCCTCTCCTTCTCCTGGCCCCATGTCTCTGCTGCAGAAGAACATTAAAGACATGTGTAATACAGTGCAGCAGATTAACAGAGGACAGGAGACTACAGTTACAAGGTGTAAACTACAGCAGAACCAAATAATACAACAGTATCAGCTTTGTGAAATACAAGAGGGCAATTCATGCTTGCTACCACAAGACCAGCTCTCCTTCCCTTCTGTGGGTTCCAAAGGAAGCTTCTGTTCCAAGTTTAACCATTTTTGTCAGGGCTGTAGCATGGCAGGATTTAACCCCCGCCCCCCAAAAAACCACAATATGTTTCATTTGGAAAAGACAGGTGAAGAGATATCCAGGCAAACCAGTTTAAAATTAGCAAACAATCAGGAAGGATTCTAAGCTAGCTTCACTCTTCCCCAACCCTCAAGTATTGTGAGCCATTCTGGGAGCAAGGAACATTTTTGTTTTTTAGAACTTGTTTGGTTGATAAACAATTGATTATCTTTTCAACAACCACGGCACAAAGAACCAGTAAATAAACCTCCTGCCACAACCCCCTCTTTCCACAGGGAGTAGTAGTATGTTTATTGTGGTCACAGACAAGATTAACTAACAATAACATTAATAAGAAAATTCAGAAATTTCAAAAGCTTATACAAAATCACAAACGGTTCAAATTACTAATACAGTCTTTACAGAACTTTGCCACATTATCTGAAATTACAGGTTTAAAATTGGCCAGCATAATTTCCAAATAAAATTGGTCTGTGTGACTAGGATAAGTGGCTAAAATAGGAGCAATAAATTTGGTGCGAGTGTCCTTATAAAACTGGCAATAAAGAATAACATGGGTGATAGACTCTATATCCCCTGAGCCGCAGGGACAACAGCGCTGATCATAAGGAAGTCGTTTGAATTTACCTTCAAGTACTGCCGAAGGGAGAACGTTCGATCGTGCGAGGGTCAGAAATCTCCTAAATTTTTGTACCAAGATCTGGTCTAAATATTCAGCTGGTTTATATTTAAAAATTTGAGAACCTAAGTAAATTCCCTTGGGTAACTGTGCGGACTTCTCCTGCAAATCTATGATCTCAGAGCCATTGCTTCACAAAGCAAAGTGCCTGCTCTAATCCTCGGAGAAGGGGAAGGGGATTCCCACTGTGACTACAGGATATGAATCTAGGTTGTCAAACAATAACAATGTAAGCAATATGTATGTTCAAAAATAGTGAAAAGGTATACAATCAATAATTGATAATCCATGACATGAACATGATAAACAGTGTACAAAAAGCCTTCTCACAATGTAAAATATATAGACAGAAGCATATGCATTAAGGAAGGAGGTGGCTGTGGTAGGCAAAATGGACTGCAAGGTGGAGTGGGCAAAGTCACATAACAAGTTCAAATTTAAGGACAGTTAGACTGAGTCTTGTTTAAGAAATGGGGCACCGGCATTAATGTTGTGGAGGCTGATGAAGCTCTTTGGGCGTAACGGTGCATCTGGAAGAGCCGTTCCATCTTCCTTCATGAATCATTCCTGATTCGTGTAGAGGGTTTTTCTCTCCTGGACTTGCATTGGGCGTTTATCACTGATCCAGCATTGAGTATCCTGCCATTGAGGAATTCCACACTCCTTTGGATATTATGTTTCATGCAGTGCTTTGGCCATTTGCCATTTCCATCTGGATTTTGAACTTGTTATGTGACTTTGCCCACTCCACCTTGCAGTCCATTTTGCCTACCGCAGCCACCTCCTTCCTTAATGCATATGCTTCTGTCTATATATTTTACATTGTGAGAAGGCTTTTTGTACACTGTTTATCATGTTCATGTCATGGATTATCAATTATTGATTGTATACCTTTTCACTATTTTTGAACATACATATTGCTTACATTGTTATTGTTTGACAACCTATATTCATATCCTGTAGTCACAGTGGGAATCCCCTTCCCCTTCTCCACTGTTTTTTCATTCTGTGACTGCCCCTTTTCCCTTGCTTTCCTCTAATCCTCACCCAATAAGATCTTCTTGAGATGTGCCCAAGTGATGCAATTTTAATTTCAAAGCTGATTTCCATTTGGAAACAAAACTGTCTGATAACACTAAAGGGACAAGACCAGCCGGAAAGAAGACCAGGCTTAACCAAAATTTAATTATGCAAAACCATACTTTTGCTTTCAAAGTGGTGACCTCTGCTTCCCTATGAAGGACGGCATTTGCTGTACCGCTGGGTACCTGAAAAATAGCCATCAGGAGTTTTGTTTGTACTGTTTCAAGCTGAGATAAATTTTCCAGAGGACCAATCTGTGCTCCATAAAGAATTTGTGGATATATCTTGACCTTCAACAATTTTATAGCCGCTGGTACGAAAAAGGCACCCATAGAGTAATAGAAGGACATAATCACATTTGCCGTCTGTTGAACACCTTGAGAAATATAATCAAGATGGGCTTTACATGTTCCAGTTTGGTGGAATACTACCCCCAAATACTTAAAAACCTTAACCTTTTCAATACTATGCCCGTTTATTGACCATTTAAAGATTTTGGGGTGCTTTGAAAACACCATTATCTTGGTCTTAGAATAATTGATCTCTAAAGCCTCCTCCTCAGTATACTTACCTAAGGAGGTCAAAGCATGACTGAGACCTATCCTGGTTTGAGATAAAAGGGCAACATCATCCGCATAGAGTAATAATGAAACATGTCTGCCAACAAGTTTGTGGGGGGGGGGGGAGAGTGCAAATCCAAATCATTAAAATGCAAAACTATTGAGTTTATGTAAAAATTAAACAAGACTGGGGCAAGGATGCATCCTTGCCGAACTCCTTTATAGGTAGGAATCTCAGACGAGAGGTGCTTTTTTTCTCGAGCATTGCACTCTGAGATGGGTATTACGATGGAAATTGTAAATTAATAAAAGTAAACAGCGGTCTATAGATGATTCCTTTAATTTAAGCCAGAGTTTGTCCCTAGATATGGAATCGAAGACTGCCTTGAAGTCTATAAAAGCAGTAAACAGGGACAATTTAGGTCTAAAGGAGTATTTTTCAGCCAAAAATTGCAATGTAAATACTTGATGAGTTGTAGAGAAGACTTCTCGAAACCCTGCTTGCTCAGCCATTAGGATACACTGATCATCCAACCAATCCTGGAGTTTCCTCAAAAGATGCCTGGCATATAATTTACTGACAACACTAAGACTAATTGGTCGGTAATTATTTGGATCCTCCCTTAATCCTTTCTTGTAAAGTGGTACTATTATTGAAACACCCCAGTCCTCTGGGATTATAGCTGAAGCATCTATGTAAAGTAAAAGATGTAAGTAAAAAGAGATGGAAGGAAGAGAGCCCACCAATCAAGGTTATTACTAACAAATTCAGTTATAATACAATCGAGTCCTGGGGCCTTTCCCTTCTTGCAGTTTTTAACTAGTGCTTCGAATTCTGAAACAGTAACCGGATCCCAATTTGGCAATTGACTAGGATTATAATCTACTATTGCAATATAGGGCCCCTCTTTTTGATATAAATTGGAAAAATGACATACCCCAATTTCAGCTGGTATCACAGATATAGGTGAAGAGGGAACCCTACCCATAGAACCTGTAATTAGATGCCAAAATTGAGTTTAGTTTTTAAGTTTGGCGGCAGCAATAGGTTCATCCCATTCAGCTCTTTTAGCCTGTAATTTCTTGTTTCTTTCCAGAGTCTTATATTGATTCTTAAGAGTTGTTATAGTTGATGGTGCTACGTTAGAAGTACCTATGTCATACAATTTAAGGCACTGGGTAAGTTTTTTCTTAGCCTCCAAACATTCCGGATCAAACCAGGTGTACAAAGTGTATTCAATAGCCTTTGAGGGTGCTGGATTCATAGCTACTAGAGCTGATGTAAAAAAGCAATCAATTGGTTGTATAATTCGACTAAAGAGAAACTTATACCGTTTTGGGAACCTGTAATAATATCTGCCCGAAGGTCAACTACTTCAGAAGAAGATATTATTTTATCTACACACTGTTGGAAAACAGGTGTCCATCTAGATCTAATCCAACCCATTACCATCTCCTCAGCAAGAGGCTGACAAGCCTCTAAGAAGAATAATTCATTGAATGCCAGCGACAGAGTCAGAGGGGAATGGTCGCTTTCAATATGTGTAATAACCCGAAAATCCTTAAGGTAGGGTAGCAGGTTTCTAGAAACCGCCATATAATCCAGAAGAGATGGCCTAAGTACTGCCCAATGTGAATATTCTGCCGGGTAATCTGAGGCAAGGGTTCCATTTAGTAAATGGAGGTCAGCTCTTCTAAATGTTTGAATAAGATTTAGACCTGCAAAATTCCCCACAACATCCTTACATTTCCTAACAGGTAGCGGGGTGGGAATATCATAAGGTGGGGGATGCTGATGAAATTTGGAAAAGAGCAAATCATCACCTGCTGCCATCCTAGCATTAAAATCTCCTGTTACAATTAAATATGAGTTATTCTGGGTTATTTGGAGCTCATTAATAAACGACTCCATTTTCTGCCAGGTCAATCTTATTTCAGCATGTGTAGAAATAGGGGGAATATAAACATTCAATAAAATTAGAGATATGTTACCAAAATCTACCCTAACCGCCAAGGCAAGTTGATCCAGTCTACCCAGAGGCATAGATGTAAATTGCAGGCAGTGGAAATGAGAATTGCTATGCCTCCATGAGGCCTCCCCTTCACCATGCTGGATATTGCCCCCAAAGACATAGATTTAAAACCAGGTAAATATAACTCCATTTGTGACCAAGTCTCTTGAATAAGGATCACATCAAAGTCACTTGTGAATTGGTGGAAGTCAGGATCACAAGATTTTGTTGTCCAGCCAGCCAAATTCCAGGAACACAAATGGACTGTTTCCTTCGATGTTGACAGTCAAGCTTGAGACAAGCTGGCTAGGTTGTCATTATGATCATTAATTAGTTGAGTCGAAGGGGTGGGATCCTTCTCTAAGACTTCTTCTTGAGTAAAGGTGTGTTGGGTGTCAAGAAGTTAAGAAGGCAACCCATCAGAAAGATGACTTGCTCTCAAATAAGGAGCCTTTCCATCTGACGTACAGAAAGGAGTTGAAGGGTCAGAAACCAAGAGAGTAGTAAGTGAATCAAAACGAGGATCAAAAGACAAACCAGCGATATTATCCAGAAAAAATTGACCAGCTTCTTGTAATGCCAAAGAAGCTTGTCTTACAAAGCTAGGGTCTTTCAAGAGTCTGTGCTTAAGCTGAGTACTCAGCTGGCCATTCTCTCCAACAGCATGCTCAGGGCTTCCATAATTTCTCTCTGGAACCATTATAGAAAGGAGATCTTCTGAACCCTCATTTACAGACACGAGATCATCCACAAACAGAGACTGCTGCACATTCAAATTTTCTAATGACTCTTGATGAACAAGAGTAGATATGTCCAAGGACACTCGCTGTGGTGGAGATTTTAGCACACATGCTGAATTATTGTGAAGAAAACGACCTTGGCATTTCACCCGATCTGCTGCTCTAGCTTCTGTTGTTTTTCTTTTAGACTGAGATAAGGAGTTTGCAGGAACAGGCTTGGCCGGCTGTGTGTTTAAATTCTTCGTGACCACGGGCAGAACGCTGGAAGTGGCAAAACACCTTTGGGGTTTTATTCCAAACTGATGCAAGAAACTCTGAGATCAGAGAAGTAATTTTGGGAGCCAGGGTGATTTACAAACAAGCATAAGCCTTTGACAATTATTCATACTGGGCAAGAAGGAATATGCAACAATATCTTTGCCTTGGATATCCCGTCCAGTTAATTGTTTCAGGGAATACAAAATTACTGATTTATAACTCCAATGGCCACGGTTGAGTGGTGAGTTTACAATTTGAAGATAAATATTGCAAGGTTGCAATTTTGGCCCAACTGATTCAGTAATTGGTGGGGGAAGGAGTCAGCAGACTGAGAATACACAGCTTGAGAGCCCTTTGCATCACGCGGGTTGCAAGATGCTAACAGAGACCCTGGGCACCTGTCTTCAAGCAACAACTTAATGGTGTCGAGTTTATTTTCCAGACTATTCAGTGTTTTTGTTAAATGGTCAAAAGTGCCAGCAATTAAAGAGCTTCATAAACAATTAAAGAGCTTCATAAACAAATTAGCCAAATCTTTATCAGAGAACAGTGAAGGGCACTGAGCGTTTTGTGACGAGTCTGACGCTCCAGTCGTTTGCTTCGAGGGCGATATCTGGAGAGGCATAAATCTATTTTGGAGAGGAATAGAAGATGATTGACTTACTTTTCCAGTAGCAAAAGAGTCAATTCTTGATTCCGGATCAGCCGCTGGACTTGAACGCAGGCATTTCTTCTTCCCCATCTTGTGTTCTCAGAGAAATTCCAAAACTAGATAAAGCACTCTTGATTTAAATCCATGTTTAAGTCACAAAATACTCCAGTATTAATAAGGGGTTAAAATCCTGGCTTAGGTAAACTGTTGTTATAAAAATAGGGATAAAAATAGGGACAAAAACGGAAAAATGGCAAAGTTACAGAGGAGATAATAAAAGCTCTATCCTCTGGTAGCTGAGCCACAGGGAGGAAAACGACTCCTTGCAAGTTGGAAGAAGATCACTTCACATGGGTCATCAGGACTTAGAGGGAAGATCCCAATCATTTAAAATCCACACACCCACTTTCTCTCCATATATGTGGGAGGTAGAAAAAAAATCACACAAAAATAACACACACATAAGAGTTGTTTGCTTGACTTTCCTTTCCACTTGAACAGCTTGCTAGCTCCCATCTTTCAACTGCACTCAGTTGCTGAGCATGGGAGGAGCTCAAGACGAGGAGGACCAATGGCGGCTGCTGCTGCTGAGGAAAGACAGGGCTACTTTAAGCCTCTCTGCTGCTGCAGCTGCTCTCCTCCACTCTGACTGACAAAAGGGACATCGAGAGTCATGGAGAATCTGCTTGGGGTCACTGAAGCTCACACTCCTGATTATGGGATTGGAGAGAGGGCAAGGACTGGCCTTGGGGGCTCCTCAGAGGCTGTGGACCAGGAGACATTTGTCTCCCTTTGTCTTGTTAACGGTATGCCCCTGCAATCAGGGCTCTTATTGCTCATGTGTTCTGGGTAATAGTGATGCAGATTTTGGGATTTTAAAAAGCAGGCTGTGTTGGCAATGCCTAATATGCTCTTCCTCTCTCAATACCATGTTATTGGGCAGGATCTAGGCTGTTAGTCATGACTAATCTTAAGTTTTGTAAATGCATGGCAGACAAGTGCCAGAGAACCCTGATGATCCACCACTCCCTGGCATCTGTCTACTCTGTGTTTCCAAGTGTGTATTAGCCAGTCCTGTTGTGTTTAAGTACAGTATATGTTTCCTCAGACACATTTCTCATAGCTGTTTGTCATCTTTAGTTTTCAAAATTGATAGTAGTGCACAAACTTTTCAAAAAAGGAACAGAGGCAGAAAGCTGGTTGTGGATGCATGTAGCTCCAGGATGGTAGTATTGTTTCACTGGTTATTTCTGCATTGAAATATTGTACATGTGTGATACATAGCTTGTTAGATTTCTTACAGCTTTAGAATAAAACAAATTTGGTAACAGTTACCATTGACATATAATACTGTAATGAGATATTTATAAACTTGTACTAGATTTATTTTTGTTTTGCTACTGTGAAAGCTTAAGCTGTCACAAAGGTGGTCTTAGGCTTGTTGAGTCGTTCATATGTTAATAGTAACCACAGATGAGCCAACTTAAATTTCTAAAACCCAAAGTGGATTTGTCATGCTTCAGCAATTCTGCAATAATGTTCGACAAGCACTTAACACTATTTTTTCAGCCAGCTCATTTTACATTTAAAAAAATTACTGCCAACTGCTATCTCTCATACTCAGGCAGTCCTGAGTAAAGTACAAGTTGTCCAAAAATGAGTGCAAAACAGCATATTTGCAGAAGGGATTAAAACTATTCCTAGAACTTTATGGTTAGGATTAACTTGGCACACAACATTTACGTATTTATTTTGGGATGTATAACTTGCAGAAATGGATCCAGTGATCTCTATAGTAACACGAAATATGTCATGCCAAAACTGCTATGTAGGAGGCATTAGGCAAAGGTAACTGAGATGTCATTAGGCCAGTAATACATGACCAAAAAAAGGTTTATTCACCTCTCCACCCCCACCCCCGCCACCCACCAATAGGAATTCTTCAGTGCAGCATTAGGTGTCCTAAATGATGCCCACATAGGAAGCTGCCATATACTAAGTCAGACCATAGGTCCATCTCACTCAGTATCTAGACAGACTGGCAGAGGTTTATCCAAAGTTGCAGGCAGGAATCTCTCTCAGCCCTGTCTTGGAGATGCCACGGAAGGAACTTGGAGCCTAGATGCTCTTCCCAGCGTGGCTCCATCCCCTGAGGGGAATATATTACAGTGCTCACACTTCCAGTTTCCCTTTTGTATGCAACCAGGGCAGACCCTGCTTAGCTTAAGACACATCATGCTTGCTACCCATAAGACCAGCTCTCTTCCCTTCCTCCCACAGGCTCTTGTGGCTGTGGTCCTAATAAGCAGCAAATAGGCAACAACAATGATGACAAAGAAGAATATTTATATACCGCTTTTCAACAAAAGTTGTCAAAGCAGTTTACATAGATATAAATAAAATGAAATAAAATGGCCACAAAGGGCTCACAATCTAAAAAAGGAAACATAAGAGAGACACCAGCAACAGCCACTGGAAGGATGTTGTGCTGGGGATGGATAGGGCCAGTTGCTCTCTCTGCTAAATATAGAATCACCACTTTTAAAAGGTCCCTCTTTGCTCAGGTATCAGGGCCCATACAACTTTAATGTAATGGTTATACAATGTTTAAGAGTTGCTTCAGGCTCAACTAAGAAGAACCTGAGCATGCTTACTGAGATGTTTGAGCTTATCTCTTTCTCAAACCTGTACTGTAATTTTTGGTAGAAACGCCGCTTGGCATAAACACCGCAGTTAGAAGGGGACATCATGCATTTTTTTGGTTGTGTTGGTTGCTTAACATTTTACTACTATACAGCTAAATTTAAAATTTTACTACAGCTAAGTATTGTAACCTATATCCATGAAAGGAAATAAATGCAATGAAAGGAAATTAAGACATAAATGCTGAACAATTTTTTTAAAAAAAAATTGGTTTAATTAAAAAAAAAAATTAAATTGCAGAAGTAATTTCCCATTACACTTCATAGGAAACCTTCTTTTATTTTTAAGCACATCACATTATAAACTTCAAATTGCACTTCAAAGGAAACTGGTTGCTTCCTTTTCCCCACATCACATTCCAAAAATTATAAATTTCAAATTGCACTTCAAAGGAAACTTTCGAAGTCTGAAGTATCACTCTCCGAAGTAAAAAGGTCTAACAAGGTCTCATCTAATTTTTCAGGATAGTCTGCATCCTCGTCATTTTCATCCTCTTGTGAGATGTCAGTTGTGTCACTTTCAGCATTTTTGGATTGTATAATTCCAGGTTCTGTGAAACCAGAAATCACTGAAGAGTAGTAGAAGTTTATTATGGTTGTTGACCAATCATTACAGTTTGCATAATAAGTTTTACAAAACTTTGGAGTTAATAGTACAAGCCTTATGCAATTTGCAAGCAATAAAACAAAACTTGGCCACAATAGAAATCACTGGTTTAAAATTTGACAGCAGATATTCCAAATAAAAAAGACCAGAGTGGCCAGGATATTTCTTTATGAGGGGTAAAATAAGGTTAGAATGACTATCCCTGTAGAATTGGCAGCAAAGGATTACATGAGCAGTTGTCTCTATTCCCCCTGAGCTGCAGGGGCAGCAGCACATTGAATAAGGCATTCTATTGTATTTTCCCTCCAAGACTTCAGTAGGGAGAACATTTAATCTGGTAAGGGTCAGGGTTCTCCTGAATTTGGATAAGAGAATGTGGTCTAAGTAATCGGCCAGTTTAGAATTGAAACATATACGGTCCCCTTGACAAGTGTGCACATTCCTCTTGTAGGTCTGTGTCTAGGAGGCATTGTTTGATAAAATGGATAGCCTGATCAAAACCCTGGCCAATGAGTTCTTCCTGGGATATGCCAAGATGTTGGAGATTCATTTTTTAAAGCTGTTGTCCAGGAAGATGTGAAGCTATCAGTTCAGGGGTGTATCTAGGGTGAGGCAGGCAAGGCACATGCCCCGAGCACCACTTGAAGGGGGGGCACCATTTTTTTTAAATTAAAAAAATTAAAAAATGGCCACCAAAAATAAAATGGCCACTGCACATGCCCAAATGGCCTCTGTGAGGCCCTAGGCCAGTGGTTCTCAACGTGTGGGTCCCCAGGTGTTGCTGAACTACAACTCCGAGCATGCCTAGCCCCATTGGTCTTTGGTTAGGGATGCTGGGAGTTGTAGTTCAGCAACATCTGGGGACCCACACGTTGAGAACCACTGCCCTAGGCCATCCCAGGCCTTGCAGAGGCCATTTGAGCATGTGCAGTGGCCATTTTGTTTTCAGCAGTCATTTAAAAAATATTTTTAAAAATGGCCACCGTACATGCTCAAATGGTCCCTGCAAGGCCCTAGAGGCCAGCAGGGGGAGGGGGAACCTTTGCAGACCCCCGCAACGGCCTTTAGGAAGCCCCCTGAAGGGGCTACAGGTAATTTTTTTTAAATTTAATATAATATAAGTCACTGTACACATTCAGATTGGCACTGTGTACAGAGAATCAAGGCTTGTGAATACTGAGCCAAAGCCTATGAGCTAGGATTGTATTAATTTGCTCTTACTTTGCTTCTTGTGATAATGTGATATCTTAATGTTAATGGTGAGTTTGTCTTTGAATCAGTGTGAAATCCTTAGTCTTAAGGCCCACTGGGAGTTTCTTGCTCTCTTTCTCTCATTTTAACTGTCTTTCTGAAATACTAGAATATATTCCAAGCAGTACACTGTTTACTCTGCATATCCTTTAATTATTTTCATAGTATCTGGGAAAAGTCAAATTCTTCATTTATTTTTAAAACTTATGTAATAGTGATGCTACAATGCATAGTAAAGGATTAGACAGGCACTTTTGTTTAGTTTTCCAAGTACACCTCCACATAGTATTTGGGTATTTCAAGAGCTGCAGCATATTGAAACTTGTAGTTTTTCTAGCATTTTTTGGTCTGGCTACATCTACTGCGAAATAGTTTTTGGGGTATTAAAAGATTAACGAGCTTGACTTGTATTTTTCAGCTGATATTATGGTAAAGTTATCTGAAAGATGGTTGTCCGATGTTTGGACAGGGGGCGCAATTTCAGTGCTTGCTCTAGGCGCTATTTTCCCTAGATACACCTCTTTATCAGTTAGTACTATAAAGGAGCGAGTCCAGTGGGGGAAAAGACCAATGTCAGCCAGAATTTAATTATACAAAGCCAAATTTTCATCTCTGAAATGGTAACTCCAGCCTCTCTTTGGAGAGCAGCATTAGTAAAACCACCAGGCACTTGGAGGATGGCCCTTAGGAATATCATCTGGACTACTTCCAACGGCGTGGAGTTCTCATTAGGGCCAATTCGTGTCTCTTAAAGAATGTGGGGATAAACCTTAGCCATGAAATGTTTAATAGCTGCTGGGATGAAGATGGCACCCTTCGAAAAATAAAAAGATTTAATCGCATTTGCCACCCGTTGCGCATTATGAGAGACATAATTTAGATGGGAAATCACTGAAGAAGTTTTAAGAGCTTTCCATGCTTCCGAAACCCATTTTTTTGCAACCTCACTCTAGGTTACTCTGCACATTTCCCCATCCTTTGTGTATGTATGCAGCCTTTCCTCCTCCAGTTTTCCCAGTGCTCTTACATTTCACATCTGAAGGAAAATTGCTTTTTGGGATAGATTTCCTTTTAAAAATTAGCATTGGTTTTAGTTTGTCGCCATTTGCAGTGCAGGCTAATATGCACGTGAAAGATGTCTTCTCATTTCCAGTTGTCATTATGGAAATTGTTATTTTTCCTCTTTCATTCACAGTCGTATTTGGGGGACAGTCAAATGCCTGTGGAACTCCATCCATATTTTTTGTGATTGCACAAATTTCCTCTGCTCAATAGCGTTTGCAACAAATTTTAAAAATGCTGATTCACCCCCCCCCCAGTCCTTCTGCAACTGCTGTCTTTCGCCTCACAAATCTATAGCAACAAGGCAGGCTACCTTTAAAGTCAGTTATTCCCATTTGTTCTGCCATTAATTTTGCTCGTAGGCGGATTTTCACAGTAGAGACTGGCAGTCCTTTTTCTCTCTGCTCTTATATCCACTTCCCGAGATTATTCTCCAGATCAGGCCAGGCTGCAACACCACTTCTCTTAGCATGTTTTGATTTCGGCATACTTGCCAAGTCCTTTTCTTATTTCCACCTACGAATGCAGCATCCATCCACTTCAAATTTATGGGCTGTAGCTCTGTTTCTGATCTGTTCTGCTCTTAGCATGTCAGTTTGAAACTAGCAGTGTTTCAAGCTGACAACCTATGCCGTTGGGGTGCCATTTCCCCCCATGAAAACACCGCCAGAAATCCTGCCCAAAAATCTCACATAAACGCCACATCAGCAGAAGCACTTTTCCAGCTTGCACCTGAATTCTCACATAAACACCGCATCAGTGTGAAAGCCACAGGTGGCAAAAAACTTTTTAAAATGTACCCGCCGTGGCATTCTAGCAAATATTATGGTAGCTTAAAAGGTCGATTATACCTAATTCAAAACAGCCTATCAGCCTGCAGGCATCCTGTCCATAATAAGCACAGAAATATTCCAGAGCCCCATTAATAGGGACTACAGCCCAAGTCTGAGCAGCGTATGCTCAAATCTTTTATTTTAATGGTCCTAGGATAATAGTAAGTTACATCCGGACTTATTAGGATGTAAGTCTGCTAATAACTGTGTGCTAGATTTTCAGAGAAAGGCACATTTTAAATGTAAGCAGCATCCCTTGAGTTAAATGTGGGACAGACTTCTTGGTCTGCACTTGAATCTGGGCACCTTGCAAGCTGAACTTCTGAATCCCAGGTGGTGAGGAAATGGTTATAGTTGTTTTCTACTGCAGTGGTGGTGGGGGTGTATCCTGTATATCCTGAATATATTTTGTATATCCCACCCCCTTATTCATCTGTTCCAGAACTGATTCCTGGAGTTGAAAATAAGTTTTAGGTTAAGCCATAACTCGACTTGAGCCCTAGGATGTCCTGTGTTGTCAGTGTGGCTAAATCTCACTGATTTTGCCTTACTTCTTTCTTATTTGCTTTTCCAGTGTATGCGTTAGAATTATTTGTCTAATAATTATTTGTATCAGTCTTATCAGGCTGATAATAAAGTGAATGGCATTGCTCAAAAGAACCAAATACTTGTCAGAATTGTGTATGGTCTTTGTCTCTTTTCCCTGCAAGAAAAGAGATACAAGATACAACATAGTTGTGTTTTTTAAATGAATTTAAAAAAAAAAAACAGCTTTGAAAACCCTACAAATACAGTACTATAGAAATGAAGTTTAAAAACTGCAATTAATCAGTCCAGTAATAACTCTTCTTGATGTTAATATGTATCTTAGTTGGAAAGCACAAATTATGTTTGCAGTTGATTTTTATTGCTAAAAGAAATATTTTACTCTGGATGTCTGCACTCTGAAAGCTGCATGTAACTTAATAGAGAAAATCAATACAGCAGGGCTGTCTTAAGTCAGTGGAAGAATTTGTTCACATGTTGGTACAAAACCCTATTATTTCAGAGTCTGCGAATATTATTCTCTTTTGCTATTAATTTCAGGGATTTGTAGCAGTAAAGTTGAAATCTTGCTCTGGAAGCAAAAGAGAAACATATGTTCTTAAAGCTAATAAATTGTGCAAATGCACAAAATGAGTGCTCTAAACGGATGTCCAAATAGTCTGGTACAGCCCTGCCATTTGCTGTTTAAATATGGCAAGAAGCAATGAATGATTGCAAACTGCAGTTGCCTCCTCCTTATCCTCCCTTCCACACAGCTGGTATTATCTGTTCTGGGGCACAGCCAAAAACTCTCTGGTGCCACCTCTCTTGCCGTTCAAAGCTGGGATTGGTGGTGTAAATACATCATTTTATTTTTTATTTTGGTTGCACTTTTTTGCTTTAGGGTGGAAGTACAGTGCAGCACCATCTTGGTGAGGGCTCTATCTGTCTTAATGACCAGTAGCTTATTATGGCAAGACAATGGAGAATGAGCTATTCATTCAGCCCTCATAGCCTGTACTGAATCTGGGTTAGAAACGGTATGTCTCCGTTAATTGGGTGTGCACTTCTCTCCCTCTTCACCTCTCCCTCCTCTGCTCTATTTCTTTAAGGTACAAGGGGTTAAAAGAGCCACACCCACAGCAAACATTTTAGTTTGAAAATTGAAATGGGGAGGTTTTTCTGTGGCATTTATTAAGTGACCAGGCGGGGCTTCTGGGAAAGCAAGGTAATGGTCAGTAGGCATGTGCCCAAAATGTTTCGGAGGCCATTGTAAAGCCTCCGAAACGTTTCGGCGCTGGGGCGGTATTCGGTGTTTCGGCACCGGCAGGGGTAGTATTTTAAGGGCAGGAGAGGGTGTATTCAGCCCCCCCGCTGCATTCCCTCCCGTTGCTCTGTAAACTTCAAGCCCCTCGGGGCAGCAGTGTTCCCCCCTGCCGCCCCGTTCCCCCTGTCAGCTGGAAGTTGTGAGCGCTCGTGCGCCCATAGTACATGCATGCACGCGCCCATCTGCCATGCGCATGCACACAACTTCTAGCCAATGGGGGGAACGGGGCGGCAGGGAGGAACACTGCTGCCCCGAGGGGCTTGAAGTTTACAGAGCGCTGGCGGGGGAAATGCGGTGTGTGTGGGGGGTAAGTACAGCCTCCCCCGCCCTTAAAGTACTACCCCCGCCAGTGCCGAAGACTTTTCATGCACATCTCTAATGGTCAGTAGCTGGCAGTAGGAGAAGAAATAGAGACCAGCATAGAAAGGTAGAGTTTGTGGTGATTCACAATGCACTGAATGATTATAAGGTTGGTGTGATGATAGAGGTGTCCCTAGTTATTCATGGGGGTTCCATTCTCATCTGTAGGCACAAATATGGAAACTGTGAATAATGAACCCTTACCCCATGAGAATCTAGGGTTAGCTTCCTAATTTAAAAAAAGGGGGGGGGGGGGCAAAAAGAAGTAAGGGAGGCAGAAATAAGAGGAGAAAAACACTGTACCTTATTCTTCAGGTCTCCAGCAATCGCCCCCCCCCCCCAAAAAAGCCCAGAAAACAGTTGAATATTGACTTTTTTTAAGAGCCACAAAATCGCTCTCTGTTGTAAAATGATGGCTGGAAATGACAGTAGAAGTAATTTCTGGGTCATTTCTGGCCACTCAAAACTATGCATAGGTGAATTTTGTTTATTTTTCTACCCATGGATAAAGAAACAGTCTCGAAGACCCAACCACGGTTACGCAAAACCGCAATCCACAAGTCCGCTGATACTGAGGGCCACCTGTATACATATCTTTAGGACTACTTTACTCGACAGCATACTTTACCCTTTACCTTTTTACATTGTATCTAGTTATACTAGGCTGTGCTTATACAACTTGTGATCCACCAAGCCAAATGCAGATGACCAGTCATGTACTTTGGGCTGCTAGGTACACCACCACCCTTTAGTGGCTAGCCAACAAAACTGGCATCTGGTAGGGATGTGCACGGAACCAATTTGGTGACCCCTTTCTGGAGCTCCAAACTGGTTCGGTCTGCCAGTGTCTGAACTGGTTCAAAGGGCGGAGGGGGTGTAGCTTTAAAGGACAGGGAAAGCGCTGCCTCCCTGTCAGTCCCCGCCCCACTGCTTTTTCCCCTGCTGGCACCCTCCAAAAAAAGCGGGTGCTCTGGGCTGCAGCATTCCTGCTTGCAGCCCCAATCAGCATCACCGCGCTTATAGCTGAAAAAGCAGTGGTGTGGGGGCTGACAGGGAGGGAGTGCCTTCCCTGTCCCTTAAAGCTACCCCCACCCTCCTGGTAGTGCATAAACTGGTTCTGTGCACATCCCTAGCCTCTGGTGTGATACTGTATGTGGCTGGAGAGCTGCATTTAGTTTAAGGGGTCACAAAAGGGATGACCTCATACCTGGTGATATACTCTGTCCATATTCTCTTCCAAAAGATAATGGAAAGCCCAATGCTTATCACTTATAGAAGGCATTTTACACTGTCAGGATATACAAAAATGTTCAGAGAAATAGAAGTGAAGTCTACCTAAGTAGAGAGAGTTTCAGTGGGAGTACTGTGTCAATCCCTGCAGTAAGAAAAGTGTACAGTTGCTGCCTGAAGATGCTTCTTTTCTGGCAAGTCCTTGAATGATTGATTGTTTGATTTCTATACTGCTTTTCATTAAAATAATCCCAAAGCGATTTACAATATAATTAAAACAATGCACAATCGAAATACAGAAAGTACAGGTATTAAATATATCTCTATTTAAAAGTTTTGAAACCTATATAAAACAGTAACACACAACACAAAACAGCACGATAATATTATCTGCTGTACAGGGTCCCCTCCCTGCCACCAATATTTTGCTTTTACTTTTTACCGACGGCGTTTGTATTTTATGGATCTGTTCTGTAGATTTATTTATTTATTTAGTACATTTGTGTACCGCCCCATAAAAAAAGTCCCTGGGTGGTTCACAATGTAAAAAAATAATGTAAATCTGTTATTGTAGTGTTTTATTTGGGAAGAGGTTTTATGTGTCTCCAGGAGGAGGTGAAAAAGCAGGATGCCAGTCTGCTAATAAGAAAATTGGCTAGTGGAAGGACTAGTAGAATGGAAATCCTATTGCTGCCTAGCACAAACTTTATTCACACATTATATTCAATGCATGTACAATTTGTATACAGTATATGTACATCAGCCACCTAATGGCGCAGCGGGGAAATGACTTGCCTAGCGAGCAGGAGGTTGCTGGTTTGAATCCCTGCTGGTATATGGGAAACACCTATATTGGGCAGCAGCGATATATAGGAAGGTGCTGAAAGGCATCATCTCACACTGCACGGGAGGAGGCAGTGTTAAACCCCTCCTGTATTCTACCAAAGAAAGCCCCATGGCTCTGTGGTCTCCAGGAGTCAACCTGGTGACTTGAGGGCACAACTTTACTATGGACTATAAGACTCACTTTTTTCCTCAAAAAATATCAGCCAAAATTCAGGAGCATCTTATATGTTTTAACAGTTTAATATGTTAAAACTCTGAAAAACTGGATTAAAATTAAGGTGCGTCTTATAGTCCGTAGCGTCTTATAGTCCGTAAAATACGGTATATGCACATACAGATCTGTACACATGTACATTCATTCACACATTCAATGCATGTGAAGTAGTAGTAAATGAACACATGTACAGTCATTCACACAACCCCATTTTAAAGTGGACAGACACCTGTTTGCACTACAATGTATTGTCTAAATGAGCTGTTAGTTAGTTTGTTGATTGATTGATTGATTGATTTCTATACCACCCTTCCAAAAATGGCTCAGTGCGGTTTACACAGATAAATAATAAATAAATAAGATGGATCCCTGTCCCCAAATGGCTCACAATCTTCTAAAAGAAATATAATCCAAAATGTTTGTACTCTACATGTAATTAGTAGATTGGCTTTCAGTACATGTTTTTGGTTTTTGTGCCTGTCACAGCTCCAGAGAAGGTGCACTGAAGATTCTTCCCTGGAATAAACAGGAACACAGGGAAGAAGACTGGTGTGAAAAGCCCCCTTGCAAGTAGGTATACATGATTTATGTATGTCGTTGGCATGTTAATGATTAAGCATATTGGTTCTGATCTGGAGAGCTTAACTACATATGGGGGCTGCACATGTGTAGGAATGCTTCTGTTACCTTGTGAGGAGGGAAAGACATGGCATGTGTGGAGAACTTCCCTTTTCGAGAGAACAGTAAGGTCATGAGGTGCCTTCCAAATCTTTGAGAAGACTACAAAGATATGACTCTCTCTATAAAAGCACAGAGGAGTTGCATAAGCTTATGTGGTACTGTGGAGTAATGCAAAAATTACCTTACATGGGCTTTGCAGTAGTTCACAGTGTGGCTGACTTAGGCCCGTTTGCTTGACATTCAGGATTTGGTGAGATCAGGAGCAGACATCCAGCTCATCGGGCCTTCTTGCCATGAACTGAAGTAGCCTGAAGTGGTGCTGCCTCTGATCTTGTCCAAGTGAAATCATGGGGGCCAAGTAATGAACCAGTTGAACAGAGCCCTTTATGTACACGGAAACAGTTGTTCATTTAAAGCAGCTTAATAAAATGTGTATGTAAGTAAGCACCTGTTGATGCAATGATAAGGTTAATTGACTAGGAATAGATGCAAATTCATTAGGGACAATTAACTTCTCTGTGTGTAGTTGTTTTGCATAGTGTTAAAATATCTTTATTGTGTTAGAAATAGCAATGGCGCATTTTGAATTATAACCTTCCTACAGACTTTCTTTTTAAGATTCCAGTTAATCAGAGCTATTAATCACTTAACATTTATTTTAAAGACAACCAGCCTGAATGAGTCTGAATGAGATTGTATTTTGTAATAAAATGCATAACTTCTGATCTGAAGGTACTTTTGTTGAAAAATGATTTTTGAATCAATCTATTCATATCCAATATGAACCCTTCACTGATACATATTAATTTATTCAGTATATTTCCATAATAAATGTTGGTTTTGCTTGATCCGTCTTGCTTCAAAGAAACCATTGCTATGTGAAGTAAGTTTTCTTTTCCTTTTTTAAATATGTGACTTAGGCTGACAGTTGAACCAGCACTTCAAGATGAAGGCGAATTTTTATATGATTCTCACCCAGAATTGATGAAGTACAGAACTACTGAACTTACAATAAGCCTAGTCACTGATTGGTATTGGACTAGAGCAGAGGAGATAGAAAACTATTCTATGCAGGTACACATGCTTACTCCTATGAGATCAGTTGTCTTTTATACTAACCCATTCTGGATGTTTGAATTAGGGATGTGCACGAACTTGTTCAGAGGCCCTTTTACAGGCCTCTGAACAGGTTCGAAGGCGGGGGTGGTGGTGTCTCACTTTAAGGGCAGGGGAGGGTGGACTTACTCCTTCCTCCGCTTTCCCCCTGCTAGCGCCCGGTATTTTACACATCCTATGTGGTAGCAGTGTACTTCCCTGCCACCCTGTTTGCTCTTCGGTCAGAAGTGGCTGGAAGTAGCTGGCGCATATGCACCCATGTCACGCTCGCGCATGTCGGGCAGGTGGGTGTGCGCTCGCAATGGGCACACGCACACCAGCTACTTCCAGCCGAGGAGCAAACAGGGTGGCAGGAAAGTATGCTGCCACCCCGTAGGATGTGTAAAATACTGGGCGCCAGCAGGGGGAAAGCGGAGGGAGGAGTAAGTGCACCCTCTCCCAACCTTAAAGTGGGACATCCCCCACCATCGAACCACCCCTGCTTGGTTCCATGCACATCCCTAGTGTGGAGGCATACCATCATTTTAAATAATGTTCTATACAACATGCATGTAATATTAAAAATATGACTATTTGTAATGCTGGTACAGTGGAGAAGTACAAACTTTCTATTTAAGAGGTCCTAGATTCAATCAATACTATCTACGTTTTGAAAAGGATCTCAGGCAGCAGGGCTTTTTACTGATATTAACACAGTTCTCAGTCTGCTTGGTTCCATGCACATCCCTAGTGTGGAGGCATACCATCATTTTAAATAATGTTCTACACAACATGCATGTAATATTAAAAATATGACTATTTGTAATGCTGGTACAGTGGAGAAGTACAAACTTTCTATTTAAGAGGTCCTAGATTCAATCAATACTATCTACGTTTTGAAAAGGATCTCAGGCAGCAGGGCTTTTTACTGATATTAACACAGTTCTCAGTCTGCTTGGTTCCATGCACATCCCTAGTGTGGAGGCATACCATCATTTTAAATAATGTTCTACACAACATGCATGTAATATTAAAAATATGACTATTTGTAATGCTGGTACAGTGGAGAAGTACAAACTTTCTATTTAAGAGGTCCTAGATTCAATCAATACTATCTACGTTTTGAAAAGGATCTCAGGCAGCAGGGCTTTTTACTGATATTAACACAGTTCTCAGTCTTCTTAATGTTTGCTGTTTTGTGATGGGGGTGGGTTGGGAAACTACTTGCTTCTGTTCCCTTGATTGTTTTGGACTCCATTTCAACCAAACAGCTTTTTGTCAAATCAAGTTTTATTTACGGTCCTAGACCAAACAATCCATACATGCAAAAGGCAAAACAAATTTATAAGAAACTCTATAGGTTCTCATTATACATCTTAAGAGCAATGTAACAAAATTTGGCTACAGAGTTAAAATTTAAAACATCCTCATCAGAGAGTGGAAATTTAACAAGTTGTTCAGCAGATTGATCCGGCTGTTTACAGACCAGAGGTAAAATTAAGTGCTCCCTCAATTGCCTATGAATTTTACAGGATAATAGAATATGCTCAATGGATTCTATTTCCCCACTGCCACATCTACAGTAGCGTTCTTCCAGGGGAACACCATTGTATCTCCCAGCTAATAATGCAGAGGGAAAAGAATTTGTTCTTGCCCTTGTAAATGCCCACCGGAATTTGCTGAGTGTAATATGGGATAAATAGTTTGCTGGTGAAAGATCCCATCTAGTTCTTACTCCTTTATAGAATTCTGTTAAAGAGGCCCAGTTCAGTTTTTTATCTATATCAGTTTGTATAATCAAAACTGTTAGTTGCATGATTTTGTCAGTAACCTAGATTTTATGTAACTTTTCATGAAGAGAGGGCCACAATGTTTATTAGCAGCATTCCATCACCATCTCTACTGCAATTTATAGACTGGACAGGCTGCACAGCCAATTGGGCTGGAGTGAGGGAGTAGCTTCCTCCCTCAACTCTGATTGCATGGGGCCAAAACTGCAGTTCCAGTGTTCAGATGTAACACTGGCGCTGCAGAACTGGAATTTGTGGCAGCAAAACACCACTCTGACCAAAGGTTCAGAGTGGAGTTTAGATAGGGAAACAGTGGGCCCCCTTCCGCTGCAAATTCAATTCCCCTAAATCTGGACGTGCAAGTGAGGAAACCGGAGATGAAGGGAACTCCGGTTTCTTGTTATATCTGAATTCATCTTTAGACTTGCTGTTCACTTTACTGGGGAGACAAAAATGTCATTTGACAAAAATGTCAATAATAATAATAATAATTATTATTATTATTATTATTATTATAATTATAATTACTATTATTATTATTATTTGTCAATAAATACTTTAAACTAGCTGGGCTGGGTGCAGAGCATCTGTGCCTCCAGCTGCCCCCCCCACCACAATTAGACCCCCCCCCCACCATGCTGGCATCTTCAGCTTTCTGGCTGGCTGGCTGCTCCCCCTCCCCCCCCCCGCCCGCATGGGATTAGCAATGGGTACAATTAAGAGAATTAAATATATAGAAGACGAGCTAAAATTGTGCTCCTGCTATCCTAGTTGGTGTAGAAAGAATATTTGGAGATTGCAATTCATTCTGTCCAGTAAGTTGTCAGGTATGATAGTCAGAGTTCTGCAAGACATGGCATATAAATTGCATGTCTTTCAAATAACTTGAGTTTTTGGTTTTTTTAAAAAATGTATTCATATTATAAGAGTTGACACTCAATTTGTAGAAAGCATGTTGAAAGTAGTTACGAACTGGGTCAAATTTGCTGAACCAGTTTTTTAAAAAAATTGTGCCAAATCAGAGATTTAAATACGAATGGACCTGAATCAGAATTAACCCCATTTTGTATGACTGTCTAAGATAATCAGCTATATTTGCACACACTCTCTTTCTTTTAATAGGTGGATTGTGCTCTCTCTCTGGTTCGCCTTGGCATGGAGAGGAACATTCCTGGTCTGCACTCTCTGTGTGACGATTTGGTTACACTGGAGACACTGGTTTATGAGACTGGAGCTGACATAACTTTGAACTTGAAAGATCTGCAGCAGATGAAAGACATTGAGAAGCTTAGACTATTAATGCTGCATGTATGTGTTGCTTTTGGTTTTGTGACTGCATCCATGGGTTGGCGGGGGCGGGGGGGGCAGATTCTGTGGCCTCCACTTCTTCTATGAAGTGAAATCTAGGCTCGGACAGTCTTTTGTGGGAAATTTATCACTATCAGCTTAGTTTGAGCTGGATTTGTCTTAATTGTCCTCAATCACTCAAAAAAAGGGCCCCCTGGTTCAAGACTAAAGCCACAATCCAACACATAGTAAAGTGCCCCTGCTTTCATTTTATTGTTGTGAGTTTAAAGGATTGGGACCCAAAGCTGCTACTTTTTTTCCTGGGTGAGACGCTTACCCATCCCCTGAAAATCCAGCAATCCCACCCTTCAGAGGTGCAGCTAGGTAATTTTGGAGCCTGGACCTAATGGCCAAGCCCCACTCCCCAACCCCAACTCCAAGGTAAGCATCACCTACCTACGCGCACACACAGTGACACTCACAGTGTTTTACATGTGGGTTCTTGAGGACCCAAACGGCAACTGAACTTAAAAGAATATAAGGATGTCAAACAAGATGCTTTATGCAATATGCAGTAGCAGAAACATTTTAACATGTAACTTAACATATTCCCATGCCACATATTTCTTTCCCCCTCCCCCCTCTGTATCTCAATCTTTAACTGATCCAAAAAGGATTTGAATGAAGGTGAAGAAACTGTTAGGGTTTTATTTTACCCCTTTCCCCTCAACAGCTTCTCCCCTCCCCTGCTCCACAAATGAATAAACAGGCAGTACTCAGTTTACTTGTTGTTCTCTCTGGACTGATTTGGTTTTCTTTCTCACTGGTGTTCTGGATATGTGTGCATTTGCTGCCTGTGCGGCCAGTGCCACTTGGGTAGCTCCAGAGCCTCAGCCTCCCAGCAGGAGAGTCAGTGGCTGCCTGCCTCTCTTTCCTGCTCTTGGGGTCCCTGGCCTCACGGTAGCTCCTGCCTGTGCCTCGTTCATTATACTTGTCGTTTCGCTCCTGCTCTCCTCTGCATGCTGTGCAGTGCAGCTCGTTCTTCTGTGCCGCTGGAGCACTCGGAATCTCCAAGTGGACTCCCGACACTGCACCCGTGTTGTGTCATGTGCGTGCAGTGCGCACACACCACAGGCGTTGGAATGGCCAGGCGGAAGCAGCTGTCAGCTGAGGCTCAGTAGTCTTCTCACCTGGCCGGGTCCCACTGCTGCACCTGAAACAGATCAGGCAATCGGCAGGAGGCTGGCAGCAGCAGTCAACCCTCACAGCCTGCCATGCACGGCTGCCCAGCACAGCGTGAGTGGATCAGCAGCAGCGACATTAAGAGCAGGATTTGGGGCCTGGGAGGCCTTACACTTTCACCCGGAAGTCCAGGGGAAGGGGCATCTTTGCTGCCCTTCACCATCCTTTCCAGGCTGATAGTATGTTAACTGAAGAATATGAGAGCCACTTCCACATGGGTGCTTCCCTTGTTGCTTTAGTAATTTCTGTAGAAAGCAATCCTATAGGTTGACTGACTGATGTTAATTTTCATGCCAGTTAGGGGTGTAGCTATAACTGAGCAAAAGGGTTCAAAGAACCCGGGCCCCCAGCTTCTGAGGGGCCCCCAGCTCCACCTCTCCCTATTTTCTTCATTCTTTCCCTCACTCTGAGGGGCCGCCAGAGAGAGGGGTGAACACAGGCCCCCTCTCACCTAGGTACACCCCTGATGCCAGTATACCATTGCTGTAAAGCAAACATGGCGTGCTGTGCATATGGAGTTGCTTCAAGCTCTTTTCTTTCTCTCTAGAATGGCCAGTCATTTAATTTTCAGTGTGTTTTCCGACAGAGAAATTTTGTATCAGCACAGTTGGTAACTTCATTTTCAACAGTATGATGATAACTTTAAAACGCATTTTGGCACCAGAAGAAAATGAATAGGGTTTTCATATGATTCTAGATTTATTTATTTATTTTTATCACTTAAATAGTTTATAGATTTAGTTTAACTTAATAATGCACTTAATCTGTGTTCATCTTTTTAATTTTAAAACCATTGAACTTTCCAGTCTTCATATGAAATGTATGTGAAAAACACTTACCAGTGGATGGTTCCATTTTTACATCGATGTGAAAATAAGACTCCAGGTCTTGCGAATGAGCTTTTAAAAGAATATTTGGTAACTCTGGCAAAAGAAGACCTAAAACTTCCTCTGAAAATCATTGAACAGTCTAAACCAGCTGTAAGTTGAGATTACTAGTTGTCTATATAAGTAGTTGTCAATCTAAATATACTTATAAGTATTTTAAATTTTTATTTTTCAGAATTGCAGTCATGAGTATGTTTGAAAGTGTAACTTGTTTTGCTAATCTGCTAATCAGTGTCAGCCTGACATGATGCTACTTTTTTGAATTAAACATTTTTGTTGTCAATATGAGCAGTTGTTCTCCAGGCAAGGTTAAACTGGAATTTCTAAGACATGGCTAATCTTTATCCAAATGTCAGAATATACCTTTAAGCATTAATCACTTCCACGCTTACCCAGCAGAATGAGTGTTTAGCAAGGGTGACTCTCTAATGTCATTCTGCTGCTGTTCTTTCTGTGGTGTGAAATTTCTAAATTATAGGTCTCTTCTCCCACCATCACCAATTTGTTTTGTGACTTCTTGGCCTTCTAAAGAATATGTAAGAACATGCAAAATTCTGTTGGTCCAGGCACAATCTGCTACTGATGTTTGGGTGAGGAACTACTACACATTCCTCCTATGTCAGTGCTAAATCCCTGTATTTGCTTTTGTCCTTTGGGAAATACTGTGTAAAATGTATTGGAGCATGTATGGGTTCAGGTGTGCAATTGCACAGACTCACTTAAAATCCAAGTCTTTTTCTGTAGAATGAAAATGCATTTTCATACTGTAGGTGAAAATGTGCAACAATGAGTTCTAGGTCAGTAAAGGACAAAATGGAAATGAAATGCAGCAAGAATGTTGGTCTGGACACAGTCAAAGCATAGTTTATTTTTATTTCTCAAAATTTGGAATATAAAATCTAGCTCAGAGTGGTTTTCACTCTAGCAGAGAGCAAGATGAAGCTGGAACAGAATGTTGGACTATGAGAATCTATATCTATATTATTCTTTAAGACGGGCCATGCGTGGAGACGTGGTAGAAAGGAGGCGATTGGCTGACAGAGTTTGCAAGCAGAAGCACCTGATTGAGCCGTGGAGATTCCCTATGCAGATAGGGAGGAGCCTGTGAGAGCAGAAGTACCATGGTGATTGGGCAGTGGGGATTCCATATGCAGATAGCGTGGCTCGGCTGCCACGAAACTGAAAGCAGCGGTGAGGACTGGAGCGTCTGGCCGGGGCACAGACTACTTCCTCGCTGCAACTCAGGAGCGCCTGGCCGGGGCACAGACTGCTTCCTCGCTGCAACTCAGCAGCACTGCCAGTCGCTCCTGCCGTTTCAGTGGCCCTTTAAAGGGGCAGGGCCCAGTCACAGCAGCAGTAAAAGTTTACTCTGCGTTACAGAGCAGCTGGCTGAGGCCGCTCCAGTCCCGGTGGCGACGCTGCTCTCCCGGGAACAAAGCGGAGGCGGGAGCGTGCACGCGCGACGGCGGCAGGCCGCCTTTGCAATCTCCAACTCAGCTTGCTCTGGGGGTAGGAAGAGGCGACAGGGGCGCCTCATCGTTGGCCTGGGCACCTGCTGAGGGATCGGGCAGCTGGGAGGGCGGGCAAGGGCCCCAAAGTCTCCCCCACACCCGGCTTCAGCGGCGCCGCCAGGCCTCGGCGGCGGCTCCGCCACCACCTCGGCCAGCTTCCCCTGCCGCCTCTTCCTCCCGGCCGGCTTCGGCGGCGTGGCCAGGCCTCGGCCATGGCTCCGCCGCTGCCTCGGCCGCGCCGCGTCCTCCCCGCTCCTCCAGTTTCCCCCGCCGCTTCTTCCCTGGTTTGGGGGGGCTTCCCCAGCTTCTTCGTGGCGGCCGCTTCTGGCCGTCCAACATGGCCGCCTGGTGTTGGTGGTCGTGTCTCCCTTGGGCTGTTCTGGGAGACATGGACGCAGATCCCCAACGTTCCAAAGCCACGGACACTCACTTAGGGCTTTATTATATATAATATAATATAATAGGATAGGATAGGATAGCAGGCAGAGGTCTGCAAAAAGACGGGTCATGAGGGAGGAAGGAGCCCCTTCAGGAGAAGGAGGCTGCCGTTGTGTGAATTAAATGAGGAAACAAGATGAACAAAATCTGTTAACTCAGGGAGGGAGGGAAAAAACATGAAGGGAGGGGGAAGAAAGACAGAGGGGAAGAGCGAGTGGAGGAGAGAGAAAGAGAAAAAGAAGGGAGGGGGAAGAGAGACAGAAGGAAGGGCAAGGGACGGGCCTGAGCCTGTCAGCAGCCTGAGGGGAATGAGTGGCCATGGCAGCACTAGCAGCAAGGAAGGGCCCAGTCAACTACTTCTGCTGTTTGGGGCTACCGAGGGCAGCAGGCAGGCAAGGGATGGGCCTGGGCCTGAGGGGAATGAGTGGCCGTGGTGGCAGCAGTGAGAAACGACTCGGTCAACCACTGCTGCTGCTCCTGGGGGGAGGAGCAGGAGCAGGGCTCGGGTGAGGTCTCTGGGGCTGCAGCTTGGCCCTCTCCCTCTCCCACTGTCGATATCCCTCTTCCTCTCGCTCTCCCTCTGTCGATATCCCTCTCCCTCTTGCTGTTGATTTTGCAATGCCCCGACCAATTTGAACCAAACTTGGTACAGTTGTAAGGACACGTAAAGATACCTCAACAGCATAGTTTGTGAAGATGTCCTCTGCCCCATTTCAAGATGGCAGATGTGTGAACATTTTGAAGTGGAAGTGGGCTATCTTGTGAAGAGGGTAATTAAGGTTATAGTGAAAGGAAAGTAGGCAAATTAGTTCTTATTATAACTTCTTGTTGCTTTTATATTTTACCCAATGGAATACGCAAAAACGTGATCTCTCACCTGTAGCCTGAAGTGGAATTCCGCATTCTACCACCTTTATGTCCATTTCATTGTGCTGAATGTATAACTCAGGCCACGAAAGAGGCTTTTTCAGTGGCAGCCAAGTATATGAATCTAAAAATGGAGCAGTTCAGACATGTGGAACTTCTATATTCTGAGGAGCATGTGTGTGAGTGTAAAGGGGAAAGGGAGTATTTGGTACTCCCCTTGGCCAGCTTAGTGGAAGTCGCTGAAAGTTAGATTTAAGAGTTAACCAGATTTAAGTCTGGCAATGCTTTTAAAATATTCCCACATTTGGGACTTTGATAGGTCTACAGAGTTGTGGAGTAGCACCTTAAGGAGTGGAGCCACTCTGGGAAGAGCATCTGGATTCCAAGTTCTTTCCCTGGCATCTCCAAGATAGGGCTGAGAGAGATTCCTGACTGGAATCTTGGAGAAGCTGCTGCCAGTCTGTGTAGACAATATTGGGCTAGATGGCCCTGTGGTCTGACTCTGGGAAGAGCAGAACATCCTAAGTTCCCTCCCTGGCATCGCCAAGATAGGGCTGAGAGAGATTCCTGACTGGAATCTTGGAGAAGCTGCTGCCAGTCTGTGTAGACAATATTGGGCTAGATGGCCCTGTGGTCTGACTCAGTATATGGCAGCTTCCTATGTTCCTATGTAATATCACAATCTGTACCGATGCCCTTGAAAGATAGGATAGGGACATAGGCAGCTGTCATATTCTGAGTCAGACCATTGGTCTATCTAGCCCAATATTGTCCAGACAGACTGGCAATGGCTTCTCCAAGGTTGCAGTCAGGAATCTCTCTCAGCCCTATCTTGGCGATGCCAGGGAGGGAACTTAGGATGTTCTGCTCTTCCCAGAGCAGCCCCATTCCATAAGGGGAATGTATTACAGTGCTCATGCATGTAGTCTCCCATTCATATGCAACTAAGATGGCCCCTGCTTAGCGAAGGGGACAAGTCATGCTTGCTACCACAAGACCAGCTCTCATGCAGATATAGAAGGTGGCATTAAGTAGACTCCCTTGGTTGATCTTAAAAAGTTTCACAATAAAACTCGCTGTGAGGGAGTTGGTCTCTTACTTCACACAAGCCACTTGCTCATTGTAATAACTGAAAAGTAAAATATAGAGTAGAGGGAGAAGGAGCTTCTGTGAGGGAGATTACTGTGGTCCTTAAATAAATCTGTAGTTACTTGCATCTTCTTGAGGTATTATGGTATACCTGCAGATTCAGACTGAATCTTAATTCCTGTGTCTTAAGTGGAATATTGCTAGGGTGTTCATCAATTCTTCACTTTTTGGCTGTTTACAGAAGTAGATTGGCTGTAAGTCAGAGGAAACTAGCATTCTATTGCATATTAAACCTATTTATATGAAAATGTAGTCAATAGCATACTGTAGCTAAGTTAAAAGCTTTAGGATTACAAATATTAATACGCTGATTCATGGGAAACACTTCTAAAAAATGAAACTGGAAATATCTTGTCGTTTCAAGCAGCTGCTGTGCTCACAGGTAACAAATGAACTTCCATTCCTGGTTTTGTGGTTTTGTAAAATATTCTCAATTGAGAATTATTAAACATCCAGGAAACCTCGGTAATTAACAAAAATTACTCAGTTGGTTTTACAGTTGTAATTGTGCTGTTTAAGAGTCAGTTGACTCTCATACAGAAATATGGGAGAAGCTAACAACAAACAGAAAAACATTCTGCCATCTAGCAATGGATGTGACCTTTTCTTTCTTCTTTCTCCTAGTGTCAGCAAAAAATAATTTCTGATCAAGACCTTCTGATGGTTATTGCATTAGAATGTATCTACAGCTGTAAACGTGATGACCAGCTGTCTTTATGTTATGATATCTTAGAATGTCTCCCCCAGAGAGGTTATGGGTGAGTATTGCCGGATACTAGCTTTTGGAATTTGTGATTTTTTTAAAAGCATGAATTCATCTAATTTGTAACTTGTTTACAAATACTGTTTTAATAGATCAATAGCATCTCCTTTTAGGATCCAGAAAATGATGCAATAAAGGGCTAATTTATACAATCTAGGGGTACAGTATAGAAAAACTGCATAGAGGTGTACTGCATGAGTTCTTCCCCATAGAACAATCTCTCCCTACATCAAAGATTAGCTTCTCAGGAAAAAGAGTTCAATCTAACCTTCTGCCTGACATGCTGTTTTTCATATGCAAGAATGTTTTGGTTTTTCTTGCTTTTTTTCATGGAAGAATATCCAAAAAGGCAATCCCACGTTTGTCACCTGCAATTCAAAGAGATGTAATCCAGAAAATGCTTTCCCACTTGATTCTTCCGTATGTGTAGCTCAGTAAAGTTTTGAACTTTGGCACTAACTCCACAGTGTTTGAACTTGAGTTTCTCCAAGCAGCAGTCACACACCCCACCCATCCAGCAAATCCCAATGGAACTCAGGACAATATAGAAAAGATTTTGTGAAGTGCCAATGCTCCTGCAGTGCCCGGAGGGGGGCGGGGGGAGAAGGCAAAAGCCCCTCTTGAGCATGGGCTAGGCCATGAGTTCCTAGCTTTTCTAAGTAAGTGTTGGAGTCATACATAGGGTAGATTGCATCTACAATCAAGCAAATCATTCATATTTTGGGTTTCCTCTTATTAACTATGGTACATACACTTAATGAGCAGGAGCTAATTTGTTCTTGGCAACCAGAGAACCCTGGCTGCATTTGAGGTTCTCTTTGTAGAGGATTAAAGCCTTTGTCTCAGAGCAAGCTCACTTGAGAGTAAGAAATGCTGAACCATCCCTGCTGAGCTTGCATGACTAGGTTTCTCCTAAAACATTTCTGTAATATCAGTAGGTTCAAAAGGCTGCCACCAGATCTCTCCTACAGGCTACTCTGAACGGGAATTGGAGTGATCAAAGATTCCTGTTCGCCTTTTCCTCCTTGCTAACAAGCAAGTGTATAAGTCCAGTTGTCCTCCCTGGCCTGCTGCTGGCATGTAGAGTTAAATTGTTAATTTGGCCAAGCTGTCATTGCGATACGTTTTGCTCCAGAGAAAATATCCCTTCAGCCCCCACATTTCCTGACTTAAAAACCAACTAGGAAAGGCTTGTAAAAAGAAAAGCTTGTAAAATGAAAAGAACTAAACACCCCACCCCCCCAGTTTTATTCAATTACTACAGACTGTTTCCCTCTGAGACTTTCTCAGCTTTTAAATACAGTTAAGTATATTTCGTAGGATTACAAAAATAGGTTGTCTTAATGCACATTTAAATGTGTATAGTCTTTTGCAATGCCCTAGATAGGGTTGGGTGTAGGCTAGTGTTACTTATTTTAATTATGTTACAGATAAACAATAATAGACCAGTATCAGGAATATACATAGCACACACCAAAGAAACAGAAATTCTAATGCAAAGTCTGACTAAACAAAGCTTTTGCTAGACTAAGCTCCCCAAAGCCAAAGCCCAGGCTTCCTTTTTCCTTGAATTCACCAATCTCCGGTTGAGATTCAAGCCCCAGCAGTTCTATTTTCCAAAAGCAGCAGTCATCCTCCTGCAGCCATCTTCCATGGCCACATGTGTCCTTTACTTCTCACAAAGACATGCCCTTCTTGTTCCAGAATTCCCTGCAAGTGCTCTCTAGGTCCCACCCACCTGGTGTGCTGATTGGCTGCCCTGGAGCTCACCAGCGTGTCAGTCAAGACAAGGGTTCACTCCCTGTTAACTCTTTAGGGGGACGGGTGGCTGATCACTACACTCTCCTGCTAGACAACTGACACTTTCCCCAGAACTGTGCATTAAGAACATAATAATAGTCCTGGTGGATCAGGCCAAGGCCTATCTAGTCCAGTATCCTGTTTCACACAGTGGCCCACCAGATGCCTCTGGGGAGTCCACAGGCAAGAGGAGAGGGCATGTCCTTTCTCCTGTTGTTGCTCCCCTGCAACTGGTATTGAGAGGCATCATGCCTCTGAGACTGGAGGTGGCCCACAGTCACCAGACTAGTAGCCATTGATAGACCTGCCCTCCATGTATTTGTCTAAGCCCCTTTTAAAACCATCCAAGCTGGTGGCCACGACCACATCCAATGGCAAAGAATTCCATGGATGAATTGTGCTCCAGGCCCCTGATTGGTTGCCCTCTTCTGCACCTTTTTTAGTTCTACAATATCTTTCTTAAGATACGGTGACCAAAGCTGTATGCAGTACTCCAGATGTGGCCACACAATAGACTGGAAAAAAGGGCATTATAATCTTAGCATTTTTATTTTGAATCCCCTTTGTAATTACTCCTAACATGGAATTAGCCTTTTTCACAGCTGCCATGCACAGAGTCGATAAAATGAGCTGTCCACCACGACCTCAAGATCTCTCTCCTGGTCAGTCACCATCAGCTCAGATCCCATCAGCATATATTTATTTATTTATTATTACATTTTATATCCCGTTCTTCCTCCAAGGAGCCCAGAGCGGTGTACTACATACTTCAGTTTTTCCTCACAACAACCCTGTGAAGTAGGTTAGGCTAAGAGAGAAGTGACTGGCTCAGAGTCACCCAGCAAGTATCATGGCTGAATGGGGATTTGAACTCTTTCTCCCCGGTCCTAGTCCAGCAGTTGGGGTTTGATGCCCCAATATGCATCACTTTACACTTGCTCACGTTGAACCGCATTTGCCATTTTGTCGCCCAGTCCCCCAGTTTGGAGAGATCTTTTTGCAGCTCCTCACAATCTGTTTTGTATTCCACTATCCTAAATAGTTTAGTATCATCTGTAAATTTGGCCACTTTGCTGCTTAGCCCAATTTCTGGATCATTTATGAACAAGTTAAAGAGCACAGGTCCTTGTACCAATCACTTGCAAAGTTTCTCACTCCTGGGCAACATATCAGGTTTCAACTGTTGTATTGGAACAACTGTGATTGTTGCTCATTCCTGAGAAATGTAAATATCTTAAATCTTGGTAAAAGGAAGGAAAAGGGAGAGAAGAACATCGGAAGTTGCCTTTTAGTGAATCAGACCATTGGCCCATCTAGTTCAGTACTGCCAACACTGACAGGCAACAGCTCTCCAAGGTTACAAGCAGGCGCCTCTCCCAGCCCTACCTGGAGATGCCAGGGAGTGAACCTGGGACCTCAGCTGCTCTCCCACTGAGCGATGGTCCCAACTGCCAAGGGGGAGTATCTCACAACACACACATGTAGTCTGCCATCCAAATGCAAACCAAGGTGGACCATGCTTAGCAAAGGAGACCATGCCTGCTTGCTGCCACAAGCTCAGCTCTCCTCCCCATGTATGCATGTGTGTGATGAAAGCAATATTATTCCATCACACATGCTACATTAGGAACATATCCAAGGAACAAAAGAGATACCTTATTAATGGCACAAGCAGTTTTCTCTCGGATAGACCCACTACTAGTCTTCATAATCTTGGACAAGTCTTGCCGAGCCGCCAAGAGGTGAGCAACCGATATCGCACCTTTGGTAGACAGGATGGCACGTCCCTCCATTATGAAAACTGTCCATTTATTCCTACCCTCTGTTTCTTGTCCTTCAACCAGTTACCAATCCACACATGAACCTGTCCCCTTATCCCATGACTGCTAAGTTTACTCAAGTGGCTTTGGTGGGGGACTTTGTCAAAAGCTTTTTGGAAGTCCATGTTGTAGCAAATTATAGCCTTTGTCTAAGAGCAAGCTCCCATGAGGGAAAGATATGCTGAATCCTTTCTGCTGACACAGAGGGAGTGTTACTCTGTTGATCTTTTTGGATCTCTCTGCGACTTTCGGATATCAACTATGGTATCCTTCTGGGTCACCTGAGGAGGGTGGGATTGGGTGGCACTGTTTCACAGTGGTTTGGTTCTTACCTCTCTGGTAGATTCCAGATGGTGTTGCTTGGAGACTGCTGTTCTGCAGAGGACTAAAGTGTGGAGTTCCATACTGTCACCAATGCTCTTTGACTTCTACATGAAACTGCTGGGAGAGATCAAGGAGAGCTGGTCTTGTGGTAGCAAGCATGACTTGTCCCCTTAGCTAAGCAGGGACTGCCTTGTTTGCATATGAATGGGAGACTAGAAGTGTGAGCACTGTAACATATTCCCCTCAGGGGATGGAGCCGCTCTGGGAAGAGCATCTAGGTTCCAAGTTCCCTCCCTGGCTTCTCCAAGACAGGACAAGATTTATTTATTTTTTAATAGGACAAGAATTTTTTTTTATTGAACCAACAAACTACCAAAGCATACAGTACGTTGCCAAAGCACAATTATATACAAATTAGTTGTTTGTACATCATATATCTACAAAGATTTACACACAAGGATTTGGAGACCCACAGGGTTATAAGTATATGCAGGCAGTACTGTAACTCGGGGATGGGGGATTACAAGGCACATCAGGTAAGATAGGGCTGAGAGAGATTCCTGCCTGCAACCTTGGAGAAGCCGCTGCCAGTCTGTGAAGACAATACTGAGCTAGATAGACTAATGGTCTGATTCAGTATATGGCAGCTTCCTATGTTCCTATCATCAGGAGATTTGGTGCAAGGTGTTATCAATACTGTATGCTGATGACACCCAGATCTACTTTTCCAAGACCTTATCCGTTAATGGCCTACCTCCGCTAAATGCCTTCCTGAAGGCGGTAATGGGCTGGATTGAGGGATAACAAACTGAAGTTGAATCCAAATAAAATGGAGGTACTGACCATGGCAGGGGGCGGGGAGGACGGACCAAGAGTTGGTTAAGATCTGCCTGTTTTGAATGGGGTTATTACTCCCCTTGAAAAATCAGGTGTGTAGCTTGGGGATATTGCTGAATCTAAAACTCACCTTGGCTTCTTAGGTTGAGGGAGTGGCCAGCAGCTGTTTTTATCAGCTTTGGCTGATATGCCCGCTAGGTAAATGACAGTAACACAGTGATACATGTGCTGGTAGTCTCCAGGCTTGACTGCTGTAATGCACTCTATGTGGGACTGCCTTTGTACATAATCTGGAAATCACAATTGGTACAGAATGCGACAGCCAGATTGGTCTCTGAGACAATGTGAAGGGACCACATAACACTGATTTTAAAAGAACTGCACTGGTTGCTGGTATGTTTCTGTGCAAAATACAAAGTGCTGGTTATTACCTTTAAAACCTCAATGGCTTGTGTCCAGGGTTCCTTCTTTCTCATGAACCCTGTTGCCTTTTAAGATCATCTGGAGAAGTCTGGTTACAGTTGCTGCCAGCTCGTTTGGTGGCGACTCGGGACCAGGGTTTCTCTGTCGCTGCCCCGGGGCTTTGGAATATGCTCTTTGTTGAAATAAGAGCATCTCCTTCTCTTTTTATTTTCAGGAAGACCCTCAAGACATACCTGTTCTAGCAGGCTTTTAACTGGAATTAATTTTAATCATTTGTGTTAATATCTTGTTTTATAAGATTGTTTTTGTTGTGTTTTGTGGAATTCTAATCTTTTCCTACTTTTTTATATTGTGTTAAATGTTGTATAGTGCCTAGAGATGTACTTATCAGGCAGTATAAAAATATGATAAATAAATGCAGGCATTCACATGTACAAATGCTCATAAGAGTGTACAGACTTCTGTACCCTAGTACAACATAATGTCTGAATCACGCTTATGTTAAACCTGTCATTAAGAGGAGGACTGAAAAGTGGGAGAGTGTTTTTCCCCTCTCTCAATAAGTAGTCCTGCTTAGTGGGGTGGGGGGGATTTCTCAGGAGTGTGTGTGTGTGGCGGGGGGGAGGTTTACCTGCACCTGCAGGGGAAAATTTGTTTTTGCTGCAAATACCTGGTTTGGGTATAGCAAATTCTGAATCATGGGGTGGAGTTTTCGTGGGAGAAAATGTTCACTAGCCATATGCGATGGTCCTAATCCATATCAGGGTCCTTCCTGCACCTGTCTTTTTGTGGGGGCGGGGGGAGAGACATGAAAAAGAGTCTATTCTACTGCCAACAATATATGGTATATAATTACTTTGTTATGTGGCTGAAATACTGCTTTGAGATTGGGAGGAGGAATGGAGGTCTGCAGGTGTAACAAAATAAATACAAATTATTTAAAGATATGAGTGTTATAGAATATTTGGGAAACTTCCAAACTGTTTACAAAAGGTGGAGTGACTGAAAAGGTTCTTGATTGTAGTAGCAAAAAGCAAGAGGCATATAAACCTCTGATAGCAAGCTTGGTTATCCTATGCTCTGATCAACAAGCTCCTTTGAATTTGTTTCAACAGGGCACCATTTGTCAGGGCTGTTTTTAGGGTAAGGCAAGCAGGGCGACTGCCTGGGCCCCACTCTTGTTGCTGCTATTAAAATGAATGAGAAGGGGCCCTCTCACTAACTGATTTGCCCCAGGTCCCTGGCATTTCCAGATAATTTGTTGGGACAGATTACACATGTCTTTAAAAAAGAAAAGAAAGTGTGTGGTGGGGGGGAGTAGTATGGCACTTAAATCACCAGGTTATGCTGAACCCCTTGTGTGTACATCCCAACTAGGTATATGTTAAGCGGAACTGCCAGAGTGACTAAACAACAGGGGATTTGTATTGCCACCTCTTATTGTTTCCTGGGCTGGCTTGTCTTGTAGGGATGTGCAAACAGGTTTGGTTCAACGGTTCAGGGTTGAACTCCCATTTGGTCCGACCTTGGACCGAACCCCCCCCCCAATGGTTTGGGGGTTCGTGAATTTTTATTTTTAGCGAATTATTTAAAAAAATACCTCTATCCCCTGCTCCCTCTGTGGGCATTAGGTGGTGAGGAAGCGCATGACTTAAGAATGACTCCCCAGCTTAGTGTACGTAGATGTGAATATGTAATCAGGCCATTGGTTACAGTGAAGATTGTAGGTGGCGTTCCTTTTCTGATTGTAGTTCTGGGTTGTTTCCTAGTACATGATGTATACTTGGGGTAATAACATGACAATGCTTTACATCTCTTCCAGTCCTGAAACAGACATTACTAATAATCTTCATGACAAAGTTGATGAATTGGAACAAATTCTTAGGTAAGAAGCTTCTTTCTTCCTCCATGTCACCCAGTACATTAGCTATATTAACACAGCATTATATGTTTATTGTTCAGACTGCCCAGATTATAAGAAAGAGCGCTTGTAAGTCAAATATTACTGAAACCTTAGTGGAAATTACTTTGTGGGCCTTGGCCTTTCCACAAACAGATGTTTGTCTTTCCCCCACCTCTGCCTAGAATTGTGAAGGTAACACAGTGTGACAATATAGTTAAAAAGACAGAGACGGAGGAATGAGACTCTGCCAAATTAAAAGAAGGTTCATATACAGTATCTCAGAACCATTGTTTGGGTCTTTCCCTATAAAGTTCTGAAAACTTCATAAATTCCATTGGGTAACGATTTAGAAATCTGGAGGTCTGAGGTATGCGTTTGAAACATTTTCAACAAAATGATTCTGTAATTGGTATAGTATTGCATATACAGCAGTGCTTTGTTGTACTTTAAATTATCAGTGTTCACTGTGGAAATTTTGGCATAGCTTCTGTTGCTGTTGCAAAGACTGGTATTTGTAGGTAAATGTAGGCGTGGGCTCATTTTGTTCAGTCTCGTGATCAACACCGACCCAGTTTTCTAGTTGAATGGCTACTTAAGCTTGAGGTTTTGATGAGGAGGTAATAGTAGTTGGCAAGTCTTTTCTCTTTTGCTCCACTTCCTTGGTATACTAGTAAAATTAGATGTGCCCCAGTTTATATAGTAGAAAATGTAACAAAAAGGCCACACGTGTAAAGAACAACCAAAAGCTAACAATGAACCGTGTGCAAACAGCAAATATCTATAAACAACCTCAGTAATTAAATAAATTTATATTTATATGTGTATCATACATTCTTTTAAATATCTATAAATATACCTCTTAATAATCATACATATTTCAAAAGAACACCCAGGAATGTCCAGTGTTGCCCAAAGCACAGAATAATGAAGATGGTAATTGTATTCCAATCCTGCTTAATCAGCATAAAGGACTGTGATGTTACAAGAGAACACTGAAGCAAATTCACTGTTTCCCAAAGCACAATTTATAGGAAATGTTGGCAAAGTTCTAATCCTTCTGAGTCAGCATGGAAAGCTGTGCTGTAATAATAGTCCATCTTGTTATCTGAAGCTTGTAAAGATAATATTTCTTTCGCTAGTAAGTCCTCAAAAAACTGTCCGGATATTCAGTAGTTTTCGCCGGGCTTCTTCATGGAGGATTGGACACAGAAGTGATTGAAGCCATATTTTGTTTTTGTTTTGTTTTTTTCAAATTACTCAATTCATTTGCAATGGAGTTGTGTCGAATATGCAGTAAGTTCACAGGCTGAATATTTACCATTCCATGTCATTAGAAAATAGCTATTTTGGATTTTCCCGCTCTTGTTATGGCCTACTAACATGGGGAACTGGTCATATTGTTTTGACCTGTTTCTAATTCGAAAATTATTCACCAACACATGGAACAAGTTTCTGAACCCCTTAATTTGAGTCCAGTGCTTTGTCTTCCCACCCTCACCCCCCACTTCACTTCTGCAAAATGGGAAGAACTTTTATGGGATGGGGTGAGGAGTACAACACTTCTCTAACTTTTAATTTTGGTTATATACATTTAAATAGATTGTAAGTGTCTCAGAGTCTCCAGGGTGAATGACCTAAAATTCCATATAGATCTTTAATTTGATTTTGCCTTTTGAGAGAGATGCTTTCTTGCTGTGTGTTTTGTATTGTCCCTTTAACTATATGAGGTCCTCAGTCTGGACCTCTTAGGTGCTATCACTGCTGATAATAATAAGAAAAGTTTAGAACATGGCTGAATGGCTGGGGGGGGGGGGAATGCTTATTATTTTTGCAGTGTTTCAGAGCTTTTGGAGAAGCATGGACTCCAGAAACCCATATCCTTTGTGAAACACACACAAAACAGCCCAGAAGAAGCACGAAAGCTGATGATCAGACTGACTAGGCACACAGGCCGCAAGTGAGTAGCAAATTGTTGATGGCTCTTAGCATATGAGAATCTGTGTGGCTGAGCTTGTGGTTTCCAAGTGTATGTTTAGAGACGCAAGTTTTGGGTGGTATAGAAATGTAATAAATACATAAATGTTTATACAGAAATATTTATTGCCAAGAAATTTAGAAGAAATGTTTTAAAATGCTAATCTCTGTGGCTCGGATCCTAAGCTTCTCAGGAGATATTTCTGGGTATGTAAAGTAGCCCTCTTGACTTGCACAGGTTTCCCACCTCCTACTAGCACTCCATGCCTCATCCCATGATGGTCTGGGATGGGCAACACTCCAGGGATGTGCTTGAAATGCGATTCAGTGTCTGAATCACAGCGCAATCTCTTTAAAACCAAGGATTTACAAAGCCCCTTTAACATGGAGGCGAACAGGTCCATACCTGCTCCTCCTCCACTTGCTGCCACTTCCGTAATCGTGGTGCTCCCCCCAGTTATGATTGCACGTCGGGGGGCATCTCCCAGCTGCCTTTGTGCGGTGTCAGAATGCACATGGCCTCCACGCATGCGTGGCGGCCATTTGTATGGTCAATAGACTTGCTTTCCTCTGTGTTAAAGAGGCTGTGTAATCCCTCAGTTTTAAAGGGATTGTGCTGTGATTCAGATGCCGAATTGCATTTTGAGCACATCCCTACAACGCTCTCTAATTACAGGAGTGACTTTTCAGGGCAAATGGGGCTGCAGTAGTGAAAAGGAGGCAAGAAACCCCTGTTCATACAGAATTCTATTCTCACTTCTCTGGATCCAACCCAATGAGTTGGAGATTATTATGAAATTGTAATTATAATGTGTAGGTAATATTTAACATGTTGGCATTTGAAATGTTTCTGCAACTTTTTTTATTTAAAAGTGACCATTGTAGTCAAGTAGATTTTGCTTCTTTAAAAAACAAAACAAATTTGGAAAACAAAATTATGGATAATCTTTGCTGCTAAAGGAAGGGTAGCCATTTCATTTGGGTTATTCTGATGTACCATGATAATGGATTCTGCATTTTAAATATGGTATGCTTTCCCCCACCAAGTTTTTAATGCAGTCAGGATTTAAGAAATGAAGCCTTCTTGAGCATCCAGCTTCTCAGGAGCCAGTTATATCGTTTACTATAAATATTTATATCCCGCCTTCCATTTTATATTAAAACGCTCAAGGCAGCTAACAGCATAAGATAAAATCAATTATACTCATCACATTAAAAACAGTAAAATAGAAACTATAAAAGAAAAAACTTAAATGGCAGCAATAACAATAGCATTTAAAATCCATCACCACAGTATAAAAATAACAGCAGATTCAAAATAAAAATATTAACTGTTTGAGTAGGAAGGTTGCCACTTGGTGTCAAAAGGCCTCCAAAAAAGGAGCAAGGCATGCGTCTCTTGGAAGTGGAGAGACACATGGATGGTAGATGTAATTATCAGTAGTGATGTGCACGAACCGGTCCAGATGCCATTATAGAGGCCTCCGAACCGGTTCGGATGTGGCCTGGTCCAGTGGTCTGGCACCGGGGGCGGTCTCCCTTTAAGGGCGGGGGGGTTGTACTTATCCCTCCCGCCGCTTTTCCCCCTCTGGCACTCCATTTTTTAACAAAGTTTTTTGGGCAGCAACGTTCCTTCCTGCTGCCCCTGCCCCCATTGTTTTCCAGAAATACCAGGCATGTGGTCGCTGCTGTGCTCGCACGTTGCATGCATGATGTGCGCATGCAATGTGTGGCATGCACGCACACGGAGGCTGCTTCCGGTATTTCTGGAAAACAATGGGGGCAGGTGAGGAAGGGAAGAACGCTGCCGCCCCAAAAACCTTGTCAAAAAACGGAGCGCCGGAGGGGGAAAAGCGGCGGGAGGGGTAAGTACAACCCCCTGCCCTTAAAGGGAGACACACACACCCTGGCGCCGGACCACGCCTCCATGGTTCCCTATACATCCCTAATTATCAGGCAGCTTCCTTTGGGAAATGGAAGTCTTCGGATACCTTAGCTAGTATTGCTCTAAAGAGTCTCGGGCTTAAGAGAAGTGGGGAGAGCTGCTAGCCACTTAGGCTGCAGAAGCAGATTCTCCGATATTAGAACAGGCCAGAAAAAATGAGTAAGAGGCAGCAAAAAATAACAGTGAGATAATACGTTGGAAAGGAGCTGTGCTATAAACAGCATGTTGGCAGGTAGAGACTAGGGATGTGCAAACAGGTTTGATGTTGAACCAAACATCATCAAGACCGAATCCACCGGCCATTCGGGGGGCAGGGGGTCATGGTAATGTTTTGTTTTTACCCACCTCCTCTGGGGGAGGGGCTTTCCTGGCCAGTCATGAACTGGCCATGCAGACGTCCTTTGGGCATGTGCGGTGGCCTCCAAAATGGCCCAGAAAATGCCAAAGACTGCCTGGACTGGGCGATTTTTACCATAATGGAGGCTGGTGGGGGGAAGGGGGAAATCCAGGGATACTCATCCCCCCATGGCCTTCGAGAAGCTCCCCAGAGTGGGTGAGTAAAAAATAAAATAATTGTTTTTTAAAAGACCACAAAATTCCCCAAACTGAACTGAAATGATCTAGTTTGGACTCAAACCGGGCCAGCTGGTTTTGTGAACATCCCTAGTAGAGACTATATATCAGGGGCTTCCTGGCACAGCTCATTGGGATGTCCTGCAAGCACTGGGAGAGTCATAGAGTGTATTTGATGCTCATGTATAGATAAGGAGGGGGCCCTGCCCTCCCCTCCCCTCCGTTCAACAGTGCATGAGAGCACAAATGCTTATCCAGTTACAAGGGCTACTTGGCCACAAGTTAGTACTGACCCAGAACTCAAACTCTGCCATGCTTTCTCTTGATGGAGAGAGCAACTAAGCAATCTAAACTTCTTCCTATTCTTAATTTATGTCATGGATTCAAATGATATTTCCACATGTGTTGCTGAATAATTTAGTCTGTCTTAAAAAGAAAAAAGCCGAGCTGGGGGGGTGGGGGATGTACTGGATAAGAGAACGAGCTGTGAGCCTTTAAATCCCTGGCTGAAATCAGTGCTGCTGTGAATTCACTGTATGACCTTAGACAAGCCATTCTCTGAACTCCCTGTCTCTCATATTGGTGAAATTATAATGCTGGCCTACAACAACAGGATTGTTGTATGGATTGCTAAGATCCTGTAAATAAAGCATTTCTGACATATAGGAAAAGTGCTATCTAAATAGTAACACTATGTGTTAATAGTGTTTATGTACATACGTGTGTGTCCCTAGATTGGTCCCTGCCTGTGTGTTAGGATGAAACCTTTAATTTCAGCATGCACAAATTTTGTTGTAAAATCTTGGTGGGTTAAGAAATAAATGTTAATATTGACTTCTGTTTGTCTCTTAAAAGGCAGCCTCCTGTTAATGAAGCACACTGGATGGGATTGCTGCATGATATGCTAGATATGCAGCAGAATATCTACTCATGCTTAGACCTAGACACTTGCTATGAGGTAACGTCTGCTTTTTTCAGTTTGTGAAAGAAAAATGCTACACTTGTCTTGTTACTCATGTAGGCATTAGTGTTCTGCACTAGTAACAATTAATTCACAACTCTCTTTTAGACTTTAACTGTATTCTGTATTTATCTTTTGAGTCAGATTATTGGTCTATCTAGCTCAGTATTGTTTACATTGACCAGTAATGCTTCAGACAGGAATTTTTCCAGCCCTACCTGGAGATACCAGGGATTGAACCTGAGACCTTGTGCATGCAAAGCAGATGCTTTACGACTGAGCTATAGCTCCATCCCCTAAGGTAAAAATCTTACAGCAGACAGTGCTCACATGGTCACCCAACCAAATGCAAACCAAGGTCAACTCTGCTTAGCAAAGGGGACAATTCATGCTTGCTAGCATAAGAGCAGGAGAAGAAGCTTCCTATCTCCCAGATGGTCCTATATGGAGGCCAGGAAATGGGACTTTACTTAAGTGCCCTGGAACTCACCTGTTCTGTTTTAACCAAAACTTTAATTATCTCCCCTCTCCCTGACATGTTCTAGGTAGAGGTGAGACCCCCTTTCTTATCTCACCCAACTTGGCAGGCATAGCATCTGGGATCTCATGTACCACAAATCTCTTGATCCAACTGAGAAACTTCCTTGAGGTCAGATAGAGGCAGGAAAGTTATCTTGTAGTGTTTACTTCCATGTCCCATTCAACTTGCACTGAGTCTTCCTTATGGTCTTTGGGTTTATTAAAAGTAGCAGCAGCCATTTTTGGAGATTAACCATGCCGGACGTGTGAAGATCTTCAAAGGCGGACGTATGGAATAGCCAGTTCTAATTAAGAAAGAAAGATCACAAAAATGAATATGGAAGAATTGCTCTAGTCTAGGTGCAAACACTACAAAAGAGATTAGTCCTCCAAGGGTTCCCATGGCTACAAGTGTAGCTCAAGGAAATCCATGCTACCCTCTGAGCCCCAGCCAAATAAATGGCTGGTCCCTATTACTTCTGATATGTGTGTGTGTGTGTGTGTGTGTGTGTGTGTGGAGAATCAGGGCCATATCCTAAAGTGTTGAATGTCCAAATATTTTCTGGAAGATTGGTGCTGCGAGCATCAGAACCAATGCAGAGTTCAGAGGAGCTGCTGCCAGTGGTAAAGTGACCTCTCACTGCCACCATTAGTAGTATTTTAAAGGCAGGATTCCCTCCTTTGCGTGTAAAGGAGAATTCTCACAGGATTCCGCTTTACAAGCATACCCCTCAAATCACCAAATGGGTTACATTTGAACCGGGGCCAGTTTGGTCCAAACTCAGACCAGCACCCTTTGGTGGGGTGTTGGCTGGTCCGGTTCGAGGTCAAACCAGTCCGGTTTGAATAGAACCAGGTACGAATAGAACTGGTTCCACACAACCTTAGCAGAGTGAGGAAGTAGAAGAAATTGAGCAGTCTGTCTTGGACTGTTTCCAGTAGAGTTTTTTACACACACACACGCACATCACTCTGTTGGCAAAGGTTGTGTTAGATTTTATACTCCACCAGAATTAGGGGGAAGGAGGAGAAGGAGGAAGAGTTGTCTTCTGTGCCTCATTGAAATAAGGCAGTTTCCCTTAAAGCCTCAACAGTTGCTTTAATCCTCAAAGGCATGATGATGCTCTATATGGTCTCTAACAGGAATGAGCAAACTTGGTCCTCCGGTTGTTGTTTAACTACAACTCCCATCACCCCCAACCATAACTTATTGTAGCTGGGAATGATGGGAGTTGTAATTCAACACCAGCTGGAGGGCCAAGTTTGCCCACCCCAGTCTATACGATCTGAAATCCAGTTACCTGCACAAAGAATCTTTATGCTAGTAGCTGTCATGGGAAGAATCTTGCCCTCCATTCCTTCTGGTAGATCTTGTACCCACTTTGCATTTGCATGTTGGACAGTACAAAAGTCTATAGTCTCTTGGTCAGCATAAGATAGGTATTCCATTTGTTTGTTTTTCCTTTTTAACTAAAGGTATTGTGGGGGCAGCGGTAGGAAGAAATCACATCTCCCTTTCCCTTTTTCTACTAGTAATAAGTACAGCTAAGGCTTAAGTTAGCACAAACTTTAACCTTAATTAATACTAATCAAGGTTTGTTTGTTTACCTTTTGAAATCTTCAAATCTGGCTTCTAGATCTAGTTAACAATGAACCCAGGTTAGAAATAACTATGCTTAAGGTCAATGGAGGAAGAGTGGGAAATGTTTGCACTAGTGACAGGAGGAGTCTGTGAGAGGGAATGTGTTGATTGCAGCAAGACCCAGTTCCTTGACCATGGCTAAGGCATGGGTGCATTATGTCTCCACTGGACATGTCAACTCTGCTTTAGGGATATTCCTGACACTATTTCATTTTGAACTTAGGTATATATCTAGTATTCAAAATGCATTGTAATTATTTCATGGTTTTTGTTAATAAAAATATGGCTTAAGGAACGCATTACTTATGAACTCCCGCCCCCGCCCCCCAGTGATCTAAAAGATTAGGAAAAATGCTTGGCAGAGCATATGTTGCCAAGGAATTACTTGTTATTTCTAGAATTCTTTGCAGTCAAAGAAAGGCATTATGAAACACTGCAGAATTGTAAAAAAACCTAAGATCTATAGTTTGGAAACTTGATTTTCTTAATAGTATACAGGGACTATGCCATAAAATTGCTAACTAAACAATGGAAAGATAAATTATCCGCTTCATCAATGTTATGTTGATTAAATGGTTCACTGAGCAGGAAGTTCATTTTTAATGATGTCACTCAGAGTGCATATAGAACTTTGATAGATCTTTTCCTGTTTGCATTTAAAGTGAAATGCAAAACCAGTTTCTTCAGAAAATAATCTGCATATATATACACACTATAGAGCATGCTTTGTATATGTGCAGCTTATTTGTATATTCGCCTCATTTTTCTGTAATGTAGCACTTGAGTGAGCCTTTGTGTTGTGTAATTTATCTTCAACAATTTGACATCTTTTAAACATTTCATATTATTGTTAGTCATTTTATTGTAGTTTATAGACTTCATTGTTTATGGCTGCTAATCTCTGACTCTTGAGAGCAAATTAGAACATTTCTGAAGAAATTGTAGGAGGAAAATGGCATCTGGGATTTAAACCCCAAATTGAAGCTTGTTAGGGTTTTTTTTAATAGCTCAAAAAAGCTATGATATTACTATGTCATGAAAAAAGTACTATAATTATAGTGATTGAAGATAATAGAAATAGATCATGTTGACTAGACTTTAGCATTAATATCCTATTTGATTGCCTTGGCAATTAATTGGTATGTTTCTAAAGAATATGATATATTTAACTTCACATAGACTCTCTCCTTGGGCTAGTTCATTGGCTTGTTCAAAATGTGGAAACAATTATCAGAGAACATTGTGTTCTGCTATTAGAATAGTTGTCTTCAAACTGTATTCCTAGTGTTATGGGTTCCATAGAAGTCAGCTAGGGATTCCTCATTGACCCTCATCTGGAGTCATGATTTTACACATGATTAGGACTTCCTACCAGAGGCGTAACTAGGGAAAACGGCGCCTGGGGCAAGCACTGAAATTGCGCCCCCCGCCGCCCCCCCAACATACATCTGACTGACACACATGTTTCAGAAAACTTGTGTCTCAAACATCAGAATTATGATGCAATGATGATACATACTACATTATACTTAGGTTTTTCCTCACAACAACTCTGTGGATCAACAGACGGATTTCATATGGCTCAGAATCAGGACAACGAATACTGAATCCAGCCGATGGAAGAAAAGAGTAATGATTGACACAAATCAAACTCCTCATCCAATTTGCCTGGGTTTGCATTTTAAAATGTCTTTCCGGTGCTGCTGTAACAAAACTTGTAAACAAAACTTCCATGGCTAAATGTGGGTTTGTAAATCTAAGATTAAATACATGCTTCCATCAATATGTATACACACCATACACAACATGAAGGTGCACACCACACATTCAGAGCCTACCACAGGATTTAAAAACCAACCATATAACATAATCCTTGAAGACAGAAATACATATATCCATTTTGGGGTTAAATATAGAGGCTATTTAGAATTCACCAAAAACAATTTCAAGCATTCACAGAGGAAATAAAATATTTCTAACTCAGAGAACCATATATTCCTTAGGACCTTTAAAAAAAAAATCCCCATAAACATATACTGATCTGCTCACCTCTGTCCACTTAGCAAAATGTTGGTCTGTAATGAAAACCCAGTGCCCAGGTTAGGGTTGCCAGCACTGACCGAAGGGATTCTTGGGGATCCGATTTTTTCACTCACACTATCCCCCACCCCAACATTATTTACCACAATATTAAGCCGCTAAAATCGCCAGGATTCCTTTCAATAGTCACCTCTGAGGTTGATGCCGATTCTTGGGGAGACCAGGCCAATGCTGGAGGGTCAGTAGCCCGGTTGCTATCCAATCACCCCTGCACTGCCAACTGAACAGAGGCGGAGGATTCCGGTTCTGCTAACGCCGGCGAAGATCAAGCAGGCTCAGTGAGAGGGCGTTTTGTGCAGCAACCGGGTTAAGCTGTTCTTCGCATCTTGGGAGAAAGGGAGGCGGCCCCTCGGCTCCAGTTTCCTAGAGCCTGCCTGCTTCTGCTGTGCCCGCCCAATCCCGCACTGTCGCTTGGGGCCACGCCGCCGCCGTGTCTCGGGGAGCCGTCTGGACGTGCTGCGATGGGAGCCTGGGCCCTGGCGAGCATGGTGCTTTGCAGCCTGGCTGCTGCAAGCCTGGGTAAGGTCGCGGCGGGGGCAAGAGAGCGAGGGGCATGTGTGTCCTCATCCTGCCCTGCGCCTGCTGCAGCCCCAGCAATGACGCTTTCCTCCGTGACCGCGCCACCAGCCCACCATGTGGGCGAATCGAGCTGGGAGGACGGACGCACCTGCACGCATGTGCAGCGCAACTTGGCACGCCGGCCGAGTCGTGCGTGCATGCGTGACTAGAGACCCAAGCCACTAGAGGGCCTCTTTCTGGCTGTGGCTGGCCTGAAGTTCCAGACAGAGCACCTCAGCCAAGGCAAGCAGCAGTGAGCAATGCATGAAAGGCGCCCGCCGGGGCGTGCGGCGCCCACCAAGCCAGCCAGGCCAGCAAAGCAATGGGGTGGGCGCGGGCGCGGAAGGGACCGCTGGCGCTCGTGGGGGAGGGGGAGCCGATGCTGCTGAGCCAGAGAACTTTGTATTAATTTTTTTTTTAATTCATGGCGGCGCCCCCCATGTGACCCAAAAAGATGGCGCCCGGGGCACGTGCCCCCCCTGCCCCCTATAGTTACGCCTCTGCTTCCTACTCCCAAGTAGTCCCATTGCTTACTTTGGATTCCCACCGCACGCACGCACGCAAGCACACACACACTTTTTCAGTCCATCGGACCCACAATAACTTAACACTTCACTCCAGGGGAATGCAACAGTGACTCCCCCGCCACATCCCAAGGATGGCACTCCGTGTGACTGCATGACTCACTGAGAATATGAGCTGTTAGCAAAGAAAAATGAACACTCAAACCCCACACTAATGAGGATCCATACTTCAACATCTCAGTTCTCAGCATTTCAACTGAAAGGATGCATTGAGATGGACCTAGAGGCAATCTGGGAGCTGATGAAGTGCATTTTAAAGACTAGTCACCCACAATCATCACATCTTTTGCTTGGCTTCTTCTCAGCTGTCCTGGGTACAAACTTCCTGGGTACACTCAATAGCAACTTCATGTTCATCCAAGCCAAACACAGATAACAGTGCTTCCTAGTCAATGTGGTTGCGTCTCTGGGGGTTTGTCTGCCTTGTGGTGTCTTATAGTGCCTAACCCCTTGCTCATGAGAGCCTCTGCCAGCTATACACTGGATGGTGGGAGGGGAATTACGCGTGCAAAGACTGTGTCCAAGAAAGGTCTGAGGCATTTTAACATTCTAACTTTTCTTTATTGACGGGTGAAAACAGAGAACAGAGCTTCTATGGCCCTTCCTTAGAACTTTCATTAAGAGATATGCTTGGAAACAAAGGAGCATGTGCAGATGCTAACACGGGGGCAGGGTGTGTGCATTGGGAACATTGGTGTGGATAACAACCTTTGGGGGAAGCCCCCTTTTGAGAGAAACTGCAGAACAAACTCTGAAACTTGTCCTGTGGAACAGGCATGACTGCTCCCTGGCATGCACCAATCCAGGAGCTTCTAAAGCTTCAGTAGACCTCATTCCTCGCCTGAGGAGGAGGAGGAAGACTGTGGAGATTGCTTGCTACCCTCACCGCTCCACTTCTCCTGGGTACCACCTTTTGGTTCCCCATCACCTCCTACATGCCTACTCTTCCCCTTTCCTTGGGGCAACCAATGGAGCAGTGTACCTCCACACCCTTGCCTTTCACTGGGCCTTACTTTTTCCAGGGGGGATGTGTGAGTGGGGACAGGACCCTTTGATAGTCACATTCATACCTCTTTTGCAACAAGAGTGTGGTGAAAAACCCTTGCCCTCTTTGGGCCATTCTGTGAAGGCTGCCCTGGCGTGACCTGTGAGGACCCTTCTCCAGGCGGACTACCTGCTAGGGGTGCCTGAAGTCGCGGAGTGGTCTCCAAGGGCAGGTGCTTAGCAGGTGCACCCATGAAGGGTGGTTAGCTGGCTAACAGTGCTGACAGGGCTGGCTCTAGATGGTCCTCCCTGTGGGCCCATGACAGGTGGGCTCAGTGATGGCCCACCACGCCAGCCATGATGTGTGACATTCACATGCATGAAGGATGGCTCTGGCAGTGCTGGGGGCATTGTGGCTTGGGATGGCCCAGGTGGAACACCCATGAGGTGTGCCTGTGGGGCTTGAGGGGCTAGAGTGGCATGGGAATGCCCCAGGTGTGGGGGCAGTTAGGATGTGGGCATGAGCAACTGTGGCTGGAACTGTTGCTGCTGTGCGGGAGGATAAGCTGGTGCCTGGTTCGCAATTCTGGAGATCAACCATGTGCTCCAGGTAGGCCATGTAGTGTTTGAACCTCCTCTCGGCCACTGAATCTTAGTGCTCCATGATACCAATTACCTCCTGCACAGAACACTCTGAGGACCTGACCACCTCCCTGCACCACATTCTTAGAGACCGCTTGGAAGCAGTGTTCCTTCTACTTTTTTTTCATCCGTGTGCAGAATGAGTTTTGTTTGAAGTGGCAGTATCAGGTCAGTGTGCATATGTGCATTCCGATTGGGTCCTTTTTTATTCAGTCTGAGTGGGATCTAAAATTAACTGAGTGGACATCAGAAAAATTGTCAGTGCATGTACATGCACAGGCTTTAGAGGGAACACTGCTTGGAAGATCCTCCTCTTTTCCATGCATGTCTGCACCTCATTCTGCAGCAGGGAGCATGTGGCTTGGAAGCTCTCAGCTTACTAGGAGACAAGGGCCTTCATAAGCTGCTGGTGGTCCTCCCACCTTCTGTTGCATAGCTGCGCAATACACTCTGTGTTGGTCACTGGCCTTCTGGGTGCTGGTTTGGGCTCCTCTGCCAGTGTTGCAGGGCAGGATGGTTCTTCTAGTGGTGATAGTGACTGCTCCAGCTGCTCTTGAACTATTGATCCTGCAGTGGAGGAGAGGAATAGATTAGTAGGAAGCTTTGATGGGGCAGCCCACCACACCCCACCAGTGATAGGGAGTCATTGGCAAGCAACATGACTGTTGTGTCTTGACCCCTCCGCTCCCCCGGGGTAAGCATGATTATAAGCAGTAAGGGCCCTGGATAGGGAGTGGACAATTCCTATGCTCCATGAGGTCACCCTTGGCCCAACCAGCGGTGCAAGGGTGTGATATTCCTTTGTGTCAGGTGGATCTCTTGTTGAGGTATTGCTTTGGCAGGACTTCCCTGTCTCAAGTTCATTAGACTTCTGCTGTGCAGGCCATTCAGTTTGTTTCGGGCAGTGGGGAAGGGGGGAAACAATCCAATGGTTGCGCGATATGTATGCCTTAGTCACAGAACCATGGGGACGCTGCCAAAATGGCCAAGAGACTTGAAGCCCGGGCATGCTGGTAGTCAGACAAAACATGGGAGGAAAGTGACCCCTCCCCCACCCTACGGAGAAGTTGTTCACAGGCTATTTCCTGTTTGTTTTCGGGGTTGGTTCTTTTAGCCCTGGTTCTCCCCCCCCACCCCCAACAGGACATTTCTGGACCCTTTGAAACCCCCACCCCACCAGCACCACCCACCAACATCACCCCACACGCACACTCCTGTGTCTCCTGCTAACCCAAACGGGCTCCTCATGCACATAGTCTGAAGAACCCACAGCTTCCTTGATTAAGTGGCCTGTCTGCAACCCCCAACTTGTTTTCCTGCTCCCCATCCTGGACAACACATCAGTGAGTTTGCGCATAAACACCTTCTCCAATTCCTGAGTGTCCAGTATTTCCCCTGGGGGCTGCCTGTGGTGATCGTTGAACCCTGCACAAGCTCCCACTCGAGCTGTGAGCACTGGTTCTCCTCATCCAGATAGTGGGAGGGTGTGAAGTGGTGCAGGGACTCAGAGTATCATCGTCCCCCAAGTCCATGGAATAGAGCCTGGACTGGAGGAGCTGTCCCGCAGCATCCACAAAGGACATAAGTACAGGTGCACCCCTCTCCCTGCCTTATCTGGAAGGTTTGGCAGCAGCTGGCACACCTGTGTGATTTTGAGACACTGTCATCCTCAGAGGAAACAAAGCTGAAGTTTCCAAAGAGAAACCGGGTGTTCTCCCCCATCTCAAATGGCTTAATATGGGCATGGGATAGAAACCACCCCACCATAGAAAGCCCATTCATTTCGGGGTAGTTTTCTACCCTGAGTCATATTTTTATTAATAACATAAACATCATAACTGGTGAGGACCCATACTTGTGAATGTATTGTGTACCTGAGTGCAGGTAAGAGTTTGACAACAAAAGCATAGCTGGGAGTGCAGCGGTTTACTTGTTTACACACCTTTACACAGCCGGGGGTCAAAATCTACTCCCAAATCCAGATGATGGTTAAGAAAACTGGTAATGGCAGGCTACCATTACCAATATTATTCTGTAGCTCACCATGTCACTCCAGCCACAGAGGAGTGTGGTCTGTATTTTAGACTCTTCTCACAGTCCAGCCACAAGCCCCCAAAGCCTGGCTGACAGTCAAGAATGGATCCCCAAAGATGTTCCAGAATTATCTGCAACATGCAACCATCATGTAGTGAATCTCTGGCAAACACAATATTGGGAAGTATTTCCCAAGAATAGCAGGTCAGATTGTGTTTCATTTCAGCAAATTATTTCATAAACATCTAAATACATAGGTCTGGACTTGATTGTAAACTCTTTTACTTTACTTTTTGTTTTATTATATGCCCATACATGAAGCATTTCTCAGATGCAGAGACTCTTTTTGTGACATGTTTGCTATCTTTACTTTGTAGATTTTTACGGAAAGCCTTCTGTGTTCTAGCCGACTGGAGAATATCCATTTAGCTGGGCAAATGATGCATTGCAGTATTTGGTCAATAGATCCCCCAGTTAGTGTTGCTTCTAAAGGAAAACCACAATACAGAGTCTGCTACGAAAAAAGTATTGAATTGGTTTTGGCTGCCAGCAGAGAGTACTTCAATTCTTCAACTAGTCTGACTGATCCCTGCATGGATTTGGCCAGGTAAATGCACTACACTGAATGTTATATCTCCCAGTTTACAGTTTCTCTGTGTAATAGTGAATCTTTTATAATCTTGTTCCCTCAGATATTTGAGCATATTTAAAGTTGCTATACTATTACTTTTTTAAAAAAAAAGTCTCCGCAGTCTTGCCGGGTCAGTTCAAAATAAGATTGAAATCATCTATGATTTGATCTCTATGGTGGAACAGGTTAGGTGAAGGGGGCGGGGTGTGTGTGTGGAGTGTCTGTGATCCATGGGAATAACCTCTCCCTTACCAGGATCCCTGTGAGACAATTGGACCATATTGAGTGTGTGAGCTTATTAGGGCAGAAGACACTATTGTCCCTAAGTGCCTTCTCCGTTCTGCTTCAAAATTGACTCCATGGTATACTGAACAGCTACGGGAGCTGAAGCTGCAAGAGAGAAGACTAGAGCGTAAGTGGAGGAAGACTCGACTTGAATGTGTTAAGATACGGCGCAAAGCCCATTTGAAGGCTTATTCTGTGCAGGGCCAGTGATACCATTAGGCCAACTAGGCAGCCGCCTAGGGTGCAAACCTCAGAGGGGCGCAGAGTGGAGGGGTGCAAGTACTTAGCCTTGCCTAGGGTGCAAAATAGTCTGGCACCAGCCCTGATTCTGTGGCAATACGTGCAGCGAAGAAGCGATTATATTCTGCACATATTGTGTCCGCAAGTTTGCGTCCAGCATTGTTGTTCAGATTTCTGAGGAGGTTCCCTCCTCTCTGAACTTAGATCTGGATTTTTCATTATCCCGCTGTGATACTTTTAATAACTATTTTGCTGATAACATTTTTCACATTTGAGCCGACTTGGACTCCATGGTTATGGCAGGGTCAGTGCAGAGGTGTCAAGTATCTTCTCTGGTTCAATTAGATTTATATCTGGTAGATAACAAAATACCGAATAAGTTGTTTGCACCAGTGAATTTCAAGTGAAGTTCATTTGGGAGAAGGCATATATGAAGAAGCCTTGGGAGAAGGTTTGATGTCCCACTGGAGGGAAATATTCCTTTTTCAAGGAAGGGAGATAAGCAACTATGGGAGCCACAGCTGCACCATCACAAGAACCCCTGGCCCTGAGATGGCGTTGACATGGAAATGGTGGGAGTTAATGTCGCCTCACTGAAAAGGCTGAGCTGCAGGGGGTTTATTCCACAGTACATTTGAAATTCACTGGTGCAAACAACTTATTCAGTATTCTCTTATCCACCAGATGTAATTGGATCATAGGATTGCACTATTGGACTAGTTCTCTTGGTGTGTGTGTTTTTAACATGGCAGAGATGTCAGGCATTACAATTGCATTTTTGTGTGTGAAATGTTTTTGTAAATGAGCCCCCATTTGGAAAGAATGAACATTATCAAAACAGAAAATATTAACTTTTTCCCCCTGACACATTTTGCCCCACATTAGGTAAAACTTCACAGGCATGTCTCACCATGAAAAAAATGTGATACAATATAATGCAGCAATCAGTATAATGTGAGCATACTACAGTATACTTAATAATGACTATTTAGCTGGTTTTAAAACCTCTCACCTGTTGCAGCTGTTTAAATGTGTTTCTCTTCTACCTCTGAGACAAGTCACTATCATATCCTTTTTAATACAGCTATTCCTAAGGGCCTACTTAGTCTTAATTTTCTAATGTTTATGGAGCTTTTTGAAAACCTTGGATAGCAGTTGCTTACAATATATCTCCATATTCATTTTTGGTGTAGACCCTCACACCACCTACTTCAATCTGTCATTCCTTCTGTTTCCCCACTATTCCCTCCCTCACAAATGCCAATTTTTTTGTACTGCTATCATTATGCCTAAATTTGTTTGGGCACCTACGATATAAAACATTGCGGAAGGTAAATCACCTTTCTTTCTCTTTCTGAATAATTCAAATTTTTGTGGTGTTGCATTTGAAATGCGTCAGCTCAGCAAATTACATGGAAACAAGAAAGAATATGCCACTTTTCTACCTACAAAATGAATGCTCCCCCTTCCCCAGCATATTAACTTCAAATGAAATCTCTCTTTGCTTCATTATCTGGCATTAACAATTTTCTAGTCTAGTGACATTTGTCATTTTAAGTGGAAATTAACTCAAAATGGGTTTTCTCTTCATAAGATCAAGGCACAATAAACATCATATGTATTACAAAAGTCAAATTTGGGAGGAAGAACAAAATTACAGGCAGGTTGTTAGAAAAGTTATCATATTTCTCCTCCCTACCTACTCCCCACCGCATAATTCATTTTAGTCTATGAAATAATTATTAGCATTCCTTATCAGAGATCTATAAAACCTAATTTTAATTTAATAATTCAGGTCCTGTGATTGAACAGCTAAAAACTGACTGTACTTTCTAGACATTAGTAACTTTCCTGCTTTTATAAATGAAGCAAACTGGGTGGGGCGGTTGATTGGTTGGTCATGCAGTTTTTTGAGGCTTAAAAGGAAACTATCTCCACATTAATAATGGGTATTTAAGAGAGCGTCTTCTTCGCTTTGAACCCCACCACCCATTGAGGTCATCTGAGGAGCTCCGTCTCCAGTTACTGCCAACTTGTCTGGTGGTCACAAAGAGACGGGCCTTCTCGGTTGCTGCCCTGAGATTGTGGAATGCGTTCCCTGCTGAGTTACGATCCTCCCCATCTCTGGCAATTTTAAAAAAACCAAACATTTGAAAGTCCTTTTTTTTACCCATGCTTTCTCAGGTTTTTTAAAAAAATATTGTTTGTTTAATTTTATGGTTTTTACATTATTGTATTGTTTTAACTTTTATATGTGTTGAACTGTTTTAACTTTTATATGTGTTTTAATTGTTGTTAGCCACCAAGAGACATAAGTTTGGGTGGGGTATAAATTTGATTAATTAATCAATTAATAAGAAGGTGACTGTCTCTTTGGCTTTCCCTATGACTAACTTGGGGAAGAAATTAGATCCATCTACAGGAAGTGTTTATTTCCTCATCCATACACAAAAAGATTGCCTACAAAACTAACTTTCTCTCTTTCAACATTCAATCTCTTAGTAAAATGTTTACCAATGATAAATGGATATTACTGAGAATAAAGTCATCTCACCAAAACATAAAAATTATTTAGGGTTTAAAAGGATGAAATCTTACTGCATCGTTGTTGTTGTAGTTAATAATAATCGGATAGGGCCTGTATTTGAGGAGCAGAGCAACTATGCAGTGTATGAGCATTCCAGCTGGTTACATTTTCCCCCAGTGGTATGTTCCTTACTTTGCTAACATCATGATGTGAGTTGATTTGAGATTGAACGATGCCTTCTGGCATATTAAATATGTTTCTGTGCTCCTGGTATATTTAATATAGTTGAAACTCTTTAAAATAACTGGATACAGCAACTTAACTCAACAGTGTAAAAAAAAGTATGTCAAAATATCTAATTTATTTATTTGTTACATTTATCCAGGCCCTATCCCAATGGCTCTGGGCAGTGCACAACAACAAAAACAAAATATAAATCAATCCCTTTAAAAACAATCATTACCAAAAAAAAAATTAAAAACAGTATAATTAAAACTGTTAATTTCAAAACAATTCATTAACAATTCCTTTAAAATATAACAAAGTCAAATAAAGCATGACATCAACAATTTGATAGTCCTATTGAAATATCTCATAGCATAAATTCAGTATTACTGTGCAATTTAACAGTCCTAATCAATTTATAAATAAAGACCTAACAAACTACATAAGCAAAACCAAAACGAGCAGCAAAAATAATTGACTAACCCCAAACTGAATTCATCCTCATCAGCAATCTCCATATAATAATCTGGTTACATTACAACTAATCCAAACTGCATGACTCTAATACCTCTAACTAAGCACTTCTGTTTTGACTGAGAAACTACCCTTCTCTAGATGTGAGATCCCCTTGGTTTGGCAGAAGAATATTAAGGGAGTGACCCTTGGCCTTGTTGTACCCTGGCAAGCTCAACAGTCTCCTTCAGGGCCAACCCACAAATGGTGACTTGCTGCCTACAGTGGGGTTGGGGAGATACACCTGTTGCTGGAAGAGATGTTAAATCCAAGTTGAGGGAGTTGTCACCCAACAGGTGTTGCTCTGCTGCTCCTGGATGGTTTTGGCGACAGTGACTGGGCCTTTCAACTGTCTTATCCAATGCCTCTCACCATTGTTGGCATCATTGCCAAGCCTTTAACTGCTGAGCCCCAGTTTAGGTCTATCCCTCTCTCTCTGTTTTTATGATGTTTGTATTCCGCCGTTGTTCCAGTGCTCGTAATTACCTTATGAGGTACATTAGGCTGAGAGATAATGACTTGCTCCAGGATCTCCAGTGTGTGGGATGTGGGGGACTGTTCAGCACCCTATATCACATGATTTCATCAATATCATTTTCTTTAGCTTTTTTAAAAGGTTGTTTGAAATTCTTTGACATGTTTTGTTTTTCTTTAAGGTCCTGCTTACAGCTTATTACAGACTGTCCACCCGTTGTTCAAGAGGAGTTGGATCTCATTCGTGGTCTTAGCTACCTTGAAGAATTTGGTGTGAAAATCTTGCCATTACAAGGTATAGTGTGCTAGTTGTATGAAATGAGCTGGATCCTAGCTGGTACTTCCAGGCAAGGAAGAAGTTTTGTTTGCGCAAGGGGAGAGGGGCAACTTTTGCTAATTCCCACTTTCTGCTGCTCCCTGCCCCTTCCCAAAATCTGCTTTTGAGGGCTTCTCGACCCTCAGGGCCACATTTTCAGGAAACAGAGAGTGGGGAATCACCCCTCCTCACCTTGCACAAACATATTTTAATGTATGTATTTATTTGACACATGTCTATCCCATCCCCCCCGCCCCCAGCAAATTTCTTAAACACAATTAAAAACTATCTAAAACACAATTCAAAACAATATAAAATATGGAGTTGCATTGAATTCAGTGAAAAAGAATTACGCATGTGGTTAATTTTTCATTTAGAACTGCAGGACTTTAGACGTGCTAAACTCTGGTTATGTTGCACACATAATTTTTTTGCATTTACTATATTGACTTATTTTTCAATTATGATAAAGTTTTTAAAGACCCAATAAAATCTCATTGCATATCAATGAAGGGAGAATATAAGAATAATAAATCCCTAGACCTCAAGAATGAAAATCATCCATCCTTGTTGCTACATCTCTTTATATGCGGCAATTCAATTTAGGGAAGCACTGGATTTTTGCCATTACATTTTGTAAACATGTTCTCATTTCTTAAAGTTTATACTAACACTGCATAAATGTATAGAAGCTTCATATCTAATTTTACTGTGAAATTGCGGGGTATGTAACTTGCTACAGTGTCTGTATAAAAAGAAATCAATCAAATTACTTTATAGCAATGAAACTCCTCTTCAGCATGCTTCTTTAAATAAAGCAGCTTAAAAGTTCTAACATATTTGAAGTAATGCAAAATTATCACCAAAATAAGCATCACGGTTGTTGATTTAAAAATGACCCATAATTTATAGCTGGTGGCTCTCAGCGACGTGTTTCCTCTATTCTAGAGCATTTCCAGACCACAGGAGCATTGGGACATTTTGCATACTTGTGTAACAGCATGTGTGTAGAGGGAGTGCATGAGCCCCAATCATATCTCTGCAGTCCCTTAATACCCATGTACATTGTTCGTCAGAATGACAGCCAGTATCAATCTCTCAGAGACACAGACACAAACAAAGGTCTTGGGTTGTATCCTTTTTTCTTTCTTGCTTGCTTTTTTTTTTTGTGGGGTGGGGGGAGGAAGTTCCTTAAGGGAACTTCTCTGTCCCTTTCTCCCAAGCACAGGAGACTGCCAAAGGAGGGAAGAATTGGTGACAGCAACCCACCACTTATCATTTGAAATGCCTTCTGTTTGCAGAAGAAGCAATTACAATACAACCTCTTATTCTTTTGCCATAACATAGAGAGGTGTGGGAATTGGGGCTGAGCCACAAGCTCTTTGAAGAAGAATTTTTGTTTCAAGATGGAATTGAGTAGGGAGAGGAGGAGCTTTTGCAAAACTACATCCGTCTTTCAGGACTTTTTCCTTCTGCTGCCGCCACCGCTTCATTTAGTCATGGTGGTCGCAACAGGTACATGGTTCAAATAATTCACTATTGTTTGTACCCCCCCCAAATCACCGGTATGGTCCTCAAACTGCAAACAAGGTAGCACAGTAGAGGCATGCATTTTGGCTCAGCACTGATGACAGACTACAATGCCCAGCAGGGTTCGTTTCCTTTCCCCAAAACTACAGTCCCCAACACTACATGTCAAGCCACCTTTGAAATTGAAATTCGGGGAAGTTTCGAAATAGATCGGATCGGGAGTTCATTACTAAAGGAGAAGGGGTAAAAAGTCCTTGCAGGCTAGAAACAAATCTCCCACTAGGACCAAACTGGACTGGCATGGTAATGCTTCACAAGAAAGGTAGCATCCACAGTGATGTTCATGAAATGAATATTTGCACTTGCGGTGCTCTAAGTTGATCTATTGCAAATAGCAGAGGACCATCTGCATGCTTGTTGTGCGAGAAGCTGCCCATTTGTGTATCCTCAGCCTTGTACAAGGCAATGCCCATTTGCACGTATATGGGCTTGAGCAAATATTTTGGGCTAGCACAAGAACCAGTCTGGAATTGAGGTGAATTTATTTGTGCAACAACCATACACTTGTGTCATTACACTAGCAAAACAGCATTTTTGCTAGCACAGCTAATCCGGGTGCTATCATAAGAGGACAAATGGTGTGAAAAGGAAATGTGACAGTAGCAGCATGACGTGTGGATGGAAGCTATTTTGAATAGACATTGCATGATAGCAATAATCGGCGAGGCTTTAGTGCTGGAATACTAAAACTATCCAATTCCCACTCGTAATTTTCTCAGAAAATCCTGTTGGTATACCCATGCTAACTAGTAAAATGTGTTGCTTTTAGTTTTATTATAGTGTAACAACTCTAGCAAGTTTATTGTAGTGTTCAAAGTGCTTTGAAGTACTACTGTATCTCGTTGGTCCTGAGTACAGCTTTGTAAAACAGCTCATTGATCCTCCTTTTATAGCTGGGAAGCTCACAGGGGGTGTCGGGGGGGGCATTTTCTCCCTCACCTCCCAACTCCCATGTGGAACATGAATCTAGGAACATAAAATATTTTTATGTAACCCACAAGGAGCCCACTGGCCATAATTTATTTGCAGTAATGATTGTTTTATTTGATAAGAGGGCCCTACTTCTGTTTTGAAGGTGCTTTCAGAGTTTGGCTTATATAACTTCTTTTCATTGGCCCTTTGTTTATTCTCAGGCTTTAGTGCCCAATAAAACTCTATTTTTATTTTTAAATCATAAGTCTTATGATGACAGACACATTTTAGAGGTGCAATCTTGCATTCCATTCCTGTGACCTTCTCTTCGCTTCTATACCTTTGTTTTAATGGATTTGTTCTGCTGGCAACTAGATGAATGATACACATGTTTAAAATTGCAAGTACAGGTTTGTAAAGTCTTTATAGTTGTTAAATACTACCAAGTTTGGGAGCTGTGTATGCTCCTGTTTAGCAATGGTGTGTGAGTAAAAAGCAAGGTAGGAGGCGGAGGAAGTGACCGTGTGTGAGGCTCCTGCTGGGTAGGAAGGCTGTGTTTTCTCCAGCAGCTCTACCCAACGGTTGAATGAGGGAAAGCTCTCCTATCCAGCAGGAGCTTCATACATGATTACTTCTCCTACCCGCTTCCTTGCTTTTTACTCACACGCAATCACAAAACAGGAGCACACGCCGTTTCCAAACTTGGGTAGGATGCTTGTCCTAGCCAATTAATGATTGTGTGACAAGCCTAATGGTTTGAGTTCCATTTGAATAATCTTCAAGTGATACTCATTCTCTCTTCTGCATGGTAGTTGTTGCTGGGTCTGAACCTGAGGTGGAGAATGTAGCACTTTTGTGTGTGCCATTCTGAGGCATACATTCAAGTTAGGGCATGAGGTTAGGACAAATGACAGAAAGCAAGACTGAGTGCTTCTTGACCTAAATGATGCGTGTTGTGACAGGAATTCTGAAATGTCCTTTAGAGTGCCAAAGGCTATGTTTTCAAAACATATGAAATAGGTTTGAGTCCAAGGGGATGTTAGATCTGCCCCATTCAAGCTAATGTAGTGCAAGCTCTGTGTGAGCTAAAGCAATTCTTTGGATGTTGGCCATGGATTGCAACTCCTGCAGTTGAATCATGAATGACTTGCTTTGGTTTCAGCAGGGTGTTCTTACAAGTTATGCTTTGGTTTTGTTTTGTTTTTAAAAATCTCCTTACATACATAGCATTCACTCCCAATGTTACATTTTGCTTCTGCCATAACTGATTATGTAAATTATGATACTAAAGTTCATACTTTAATATCAGTACTGCTTTATGTAATGCTTCTTTGCAACATTAAAACTCACTGTCATTTATTTTTGTGATTCTTCTGTCATGTCCAGTGTTGCAGTATTTTTCAGAGAAAGTACCTGTTGTGTTCAGGAGCACACAAGCACATCTATAATTGAAGCTGAAATAGATTCAAGGAGGATCCTTATACACAATTAAAAATTATATTTATGGTGTGTGTGTGTGTGTGTGTGTGTGTGTGTGTGTGTGTGTGTGTGTGTGTGTAAAGTAAACACAATGCAAAAGTTAAAGGGCACACATCAAGGCCTGCAAGGCCATAATCAAATATAGACAGAGAATAAAGAAGGAAAATTCTGTGAATCAAAAGATCTTAACTTGGAAAGGTTACTTTTAAAATGTGGATAAAATCTCAATCCCTACATGTGAATTCTGTCACCAAACATTAGTTCTTTGACAGGCTGCAGAGAGTGAGGAGATAAAAGACTAGTGTTTTGCTGTGCCCAAACTGGGCTCATTCTCATTGAGATCATAAACCTTTGTCTCAGCTGCACTGCTTCAGGCTGCAGCTTGAAATGTTTCTGTATGCAAATTAATTCCCTGCACATAGAAAACTAACACATCAGGGAGAATGTTTTTCAGGTAGCCTTTCCCTGACAAACCTGAATTAATACAAGTAGACTTGGGTTTGCGACCTCAGAGCCATGTCTGAGTTTTGTATTCACATCCTGAGTGTTTTCTGATTCAGACACACATTCTAAATGGGAAATGTTAAAATTTGAAAGCTGGTGCAAATTTCTGTGTTTAGTATTTGCAATCCAAGTAGAATCGGTTATGCCTTCTCCTTTCTAAACCAAATGTTTCCATTCATAAGTTCTTTTTTGACTTAAAAGAAACAAAATGGTTGACAGATGTTTAAAAATGGATGCACTTTTGTTTTCAGTTGAGTAAATGTATTCAGTTGCATTGGGATGGATTGGTAAACCCAGTTATGCAAACATAATGGATTTCTTTTCCATATGTGCACTTAACCAGTGCATGTCTCAATCAAAGATATATCCACTCTTGTAGCATTAGTACTTAACATAATGTATTTTCTCAACAGTGCGTCTGTGCTCTGATCGACTCAGCCTTATAAAGGAATGTCTCTCCCAGCTGCCAGCAAACTACAAGCAATCTGCCAAGCTCCTGGGACTGGCAAATTTGCTGAGAGTTGCAGGTAAACAAAATGGTGATGAAAGATTCCTTAATGCTCATGGCAGAGGTGCAGGCATTATTGAAAGATATCCCTAAATGGGAAGATTGCTAGATGGAAATCTTGATCTGTTTTACTGGTGTGATCATGTGCAGTACCATTGTGACCCGTTGCAAATGTTGCTTCTGCATAAAATATAAAGGGATTTATTTAATTTGGATTTGAGCACGGCCCCTCTGTCAGAAATTATAGTCTACATGCCTGTAATGATTATTTATTTTATTTACAACCTAAAATGTGGCTAATAAAAAAAGTAAAATCAAAATTATTAATTGATTTAAATTATTAAATTATTTAAATATTTATTATTATTATTTTAAAAATTAATTGGTCTCGGCCCACACATGGCAAGTCATGGTTGGTTCTGGCTGACCAGGGCATTTGAGTTGTGCACCCCTGCTGTAATTAATTTTCAATCCCCCTAAAGCTCTTGTTCCTATCAAATAAGAAATAACTATCTTTTTGTGTGTGTGCAAGCAGAATATTGCTTAGATCACATTGATCTATACAGGTTTATTTGCAGTTTAATACTGAAGGCCCCCCTATGTGGGATGATGTGAGGGGTATGCCTGCTGTCTTCACTCTGGCTGCCTCTCTGAATATGGCTGTGTGCACATATGCTAAGACTGCATGATCACTTTGGAGAATAAACCACCTAATTTTAGCCTATGCTTGCTGCATTTATTAGAGCCCTGTTCAATGGGACAGTAAGGCCAGAGTGCTGAGAGAACTACACTTTGACTCGACTCCACTCCACATATTGGACCCATATAATCTCAGCTGATTCTTTTGCATACCATATTTGTGAACTTGATGCTGCATTGTAGAGCTGCTTATGCTGGACCAGTTCCAGAGTCATGTTTTGCTGCTTGGCAGATATAACTATTTGGTCAAATTTGCAGAAAGATATGTTAGTGACAGAGCATGTCTTTTGCCCCTCTTTTCTTACCTTACATAACCAGCATTATACACATTATTATAAATTAAAAGATTATTACTATGCCTCCACTGTATAGCACTGTTAAAAAGCAACATAAGGAAAACACAAGTCCTTGCCCTGAGGAGTGTACAATCAAAAGTTCCTGTTACTATTTCTGGCATTGCTTGGTTTTCTTGAATACTGAAGAAAACTTGGTATAAACTGAAGAATGCCATGAATGCTTTGGTAATGTATATGTGCAAAACCCAAAATATACTTGCTTATAGCTTTGGATCTGGAAATGGAAAACTCTGTTCGAATAGAGACAGTAGCCACATTAATAGGTTTGATATTTAATGAAAAATATGTTTCAATAATTGTGCCTATTCCTGTCCTGTCTTCTAGGTTCTTGGCTTGGTTAGGATGTTGGATAACAGCTATCTTTATATGCAAATGATATGTTCTCCTTCTGATTATTACTATTGTTATTTTATGTATTCTTTTTTATCCGTACTTTTCTGTAAAGTTTTAAATTCCATTGCTGATCTTTGAGCGTTGATAGTAATAAACTAAACTAAAAAGTGGGAAAGGTTTCAAGCAATTTATATAGGCAATTTGTCTCTCTGACATGATAGAAGGATTTTTGACTGTCAGCTTTCAAGTTATTTTTAAGAAGGGTCAGGAGGACCCAAAGAACTGTACAGCTACTTCCACTAAGGAGCATTTGGGCTTGTGTTTCTCAAAAGTGGTAGTCCTTCTTTATCACACAGCAAGCAGTTTATGTTGTATACTGGGGGTAGGTCTCATGTCCATTTTTAATTTATTTTTAATCTTCCTGAATATATCTGAGCTCCTGCATGTACCTGAAAGAGTTTTTTGGGATTCTGGCTAAATTCCAAGTTTAAAAATAACAATAAGTAGCAAACTTATTGTTTGTTATTCCAGGTACTGTTGATTTGCTTTCAAGCTTTCAAGGTAGGTATAAATGGAGAGTTTTCGCAATGGAGGGAAGTAAGAAGTGGGGTCCCCCAGGGATCTGTACTGGGACCGGTGCTTTAAGTTTTTAATTTATTCATAAATGATCTAGAAGCAGGGGTAAGCAGCGAGGTGGACAAATTTGCAGATGATACCAAACTCTTTCGGGTAGTGAAATCCACAACTGATTATGAAGAGCTCCAAAAGGATCTCTCCAAACTGGGTGAGTGGCAACAAAATGGCAGATGCGGTTCAGTGGTGGCAAGTATAAAGTGTTGCATGTTGGGACGAAGAACCCCAACTTCAAGTATATGCTGATGGGATATGAGCTGTCGGTGACTGACCAGGAGAGGGATCTTGGGGTCGTGGTGGACGGCTCGTTGAAAGTGTCGACTCAATGTGCGGCAGCTGTAAAAAAGGCCAATTCCATGCTAGGGATCATTAGGAAGGGGATTGAAAATAAAACTGCTAATATTATAATGCCCTTATACAAAACTATGGTGTGGCCACACCTGGAGTACTGCATACAATTCTGGTAACCACATATAAAAAAGGACATTGTAGAACTGGAAAAGGTGCAGAAGAGGGCAACCAAGATGATCAAAGGCCTAGAGCACCTTTCTTATGAGGCTAGGCTACAACACCTGGGGTTATTTAGTTTAGAAAAAAGACGACTGCGGGGAGACATGATAGAGTGTGGAGAAAGTGGACAGGGAGAAATTCTTCTTCTTCTCTCATAACACTAGAACCAGGGGTCATCCCATGAAATTGATTGCCAGGAAATCTAGGACCAGCAAACGGAAGTACTTTTTCACACAACACATAATCCACTTGTGGAATTCTCTGCCACGAGATGTGGTGACAGCCAACAACCTGGATGGCTTTAAGAGGGGTTTGGATAACTTCATGGAGGAGAGGTCTATTGGAGGCTACTAGTCAGAGGGCTGTAGGTCACCTCTAGCCTTGGGGGCAGGGTGCCTCTGGGTACTAGTTGCGGGGGAGTAACAGCAGGAGAGGGCATGCCCTCAACTCCTGCTTGTGGCTTCCAGCAGCATCTGGTGGGCCACTGTGTGAAACGGGATGCTCAACTAGATGGGCCTTGGGCCTGATCCAGCAGGGCTGTTCTTGTGTTCTTAAGCTTAACCCATTGCTTTGTCACTAATGTTTATCTCATCAGCAAATTAATCTGTACAGTTCTAGCAGGAGGGGAATACAGTGAACTTCCATTCTCAGAATCTCTATACTTCATTGTTACCCAAACCTGTTAGCATTTTCTACACCTCTGTGAGATGCAATTATAACACATGATAATGTCTACTTATCTGGCTATTATTTTTAATTCCTTCCTACTTCCCACATGAGATACATGAAGCTGTAATATATTTTAAATTCCAAACATACAGCTCGCTTTAGGTACCTATTAAAGACTATAGTGATTCTTCTGCACTTAAAATTACAGTGTGCTAAATGTGTTCTTTCTCTTAACCTTAAATATAGAACAATCTGTGAAAACGTAGGTATTTCTTGTATGCTTGCTACCCACAAGGTTTGGTGGCACATTTATTTGAATTCTAGCCTGCCTCCATCATGAAGTTGTTAATCGCTTTATAAAGCGATTAACAACTTCATGATGGAAACAGGCTAGAATTCAAATAAATGTGCCACCAAACAAACTATCTCAATTAAAAATCAGTGGAAACCATAAAACATAAGTGGTGCAAAAGTCTTCAATCTTTGCCCACCAATAAGTAAATTTTGAAGAGGGTATGAGTAGAAAATGCAAGCAAAGGCTCCCTGCCCCACTGCAAACAACCAGCCAGCATATACTTCTAGTGGCTGCTTCCCCGCCACCCCTACCATCTCAAGAAGGAAGATGAGTATTATTGCTCTGAACCAGCAGATGCTTCTGGAAGGTCATGGATTCCTATTGTGGTTTATGTACTACAGGTGCTTATAAAAACATGTGGTGGTCTTGCTGTTTAGTGTGACAAATTGCATATTCTTTCCCAACCTGAAATTCACATCCATTGCTTTTCTCTTTTACTTTAGAATCCTCTCTAATAAAACGCTTGGTGTCCGTCCGTGGACAGACACCAAGTGTGCGTTCGTGCCTGCCTGTTGTGGGCATGCGCTTCGCGCATGCCCAGAACAGAGCAGGGAGGCACAAACAGCAGGACCTGGCGACCATCTCGGCCATTAGCGGCGGCAAGGGACAAACGAGTGGCAGAGGCCGCCGACCATCTTGGGCGGCCAGAAACGGCCGCCCCAAAGAAGCCGGGAATGCGAGGGAGGGGGAGACTGGCCGAGGCGGTGGCGGAGCCATGGCCGAAGCCTGGCCACGCCGCCGAAGCCGGGCGTGGGGGAGACTTTGGGGCCCGGCATGCAGGCTGGCGGCGGCGGGATGGGGAATGGCGGCGGGGGGCCCGGTGCGCCGTGATGACAAGTTTTCCAGCCATAAAGGGCAGGCTTTTCTCCCCCGCTCCTTTAAAAGGTGGGCGGGCGGGATGTAGACGAATTTGTATACGTCAGCCCACGTGGGTGCCTATGAACACGGAAGTTGCCGTCTCAATGTTGATCGTTTAAAACAACCATCAACGCAGAATATGAGAATCAGGCTGAAGTACCTTAGCTTTCTAAGTGCAGACAGTTTTTAACAGGACCATTTAGCCTCTGGCTCTGTGTGACGGACTCCCAGATAGCTTTGTGCAAGCCGTTACGTTTTTGTCTCAGCTTCAACCTGTCAGCAATATGGATTCTATGTGCACAACAAAGCCCTTTAAAGGATCCATTTAGGACATCAGGGTGGGCGTCTTCTCGGTGAGTCTATGCCCTCAACCATGAGCCTCTGGATGCTCATCCAAACTGACTCTTTGTTTTTACAGTGGAAAAACTTCATAGGTCAGTGATCTTAGGAAGGAATAAGAGAGAAGAGAGAGAAGGGGAAAAAAACAAAATAAACAAAGAGGGAGGAAGGGAAAACAGGAGAGGAATAAATAAATAACAAAGTAGGGGTGGGAAACGGCCCCACAGAGCACGCCCATTAGAGAAAGAAAAGAGGAAAAGAGAAAGAAAAAAATAATTAAAAAAAAAAAGGAATAGAGAGAGAGGGAAAAGAAGAGCGAGAAAAGGAAGAAAAGGAGAGACAGGAAGACAAACAAAAAGAAAAAAGAAACAAAAAAAGGGCAAGAGAAAGGAAGAAGGAATAAGGGGGGGGGGAACCTAGCGCCCATTATTATAACGGGCTTAAAATTACTAGTATATGTTATAAATAATGAGGGTGCTGTACTCATGTACAGCATCCCCGGCAAAATGCTCTGAAGCCTCACCACCATGCTGACATGCTCAGAAGCCATACCTCCACACTGCCCATGGTTACACATTTGTCTGCAGAGATTAATGCTATACTTGTGGTCAGATTCTTCTCATGATGGTGACTGCCGGAACACCCTAGATGTTTGTCTCTGCAGACATAGCTGTAAGTGAACGGTGAGGAAAAAGGACTTCAGAGTGCATCAGTGCAGGGATGCAGCTTGCATACAGTATCCTCACTTTTGACTCCTCAGTCAGGGGTGCTATACTTGCATACAGTATCCTCACTTTTTATAACATCTGAAGAGGGTTTTGGGCTTAAGGAAAATATCAAATGCTGCACAATGCATTATAAAATTGCATGTTTGGCAGTAATTGTCTCCATGAAAACTTATAGCAGCCTAAAAGAGTAGGAGGCCTGGGTTTTATCACCTTAGTTTTAAAAATGTTTGTAAAAACTGGAGGGGGGGGGAGAGTTTTAGGGAATGAGGGTGGGGCCTGCCCCACTCACCCTAGCCTGACCCCCACCTAGCTATATGCCTGGTGTGAAGCTTCTACTTTCACTTTCACAAATCTCAGTTCTGTGTTACATACAGACTTAAAAGTGCAGTTGCTTAGCTAACTAGAATTAGAGCAAGACAGGATCTCAAACTGTGGTTGATATCCTGGTTTGTTCTAACTAGTTGGTATAACATTATGTCTGAACGAAAGAATATTTGAGATTCATAGCCTTCTAGCTTAATCTGAATTTTTTTTCAAAGGAATCAAATCTGTGTTTAAAATTTCCTGAGAAACTTCCTCAAAAATTAAAGGAGTTGAGGGGATTCCCCCCCACCCCATACTGATGTGAATAGTACTATTCTTTTTTAGTACACTCAGGTTGGTAATAAAGAATGCAAATTTAGTTTTCAAAAATACAACGACCTAAATTGGTTAATAAAACAATTGAAGTTTGTGGCCTGTAATGAAAATGCTGACAAAGCCCTAACTATATTGTGTAAATGTTGTCTCTAATAAAACTTAATTGTATCCATAAAATATATATGTATCAATTAACATGTGAAAAGCAGGATCAAAACTGTTGTTCTTTATTTTATGAGGGTGGAAGGTGCCGTTTGCATGAGCAGTAAGAGCTTACTGCAGTCTCAGTTACCCTCCACAGGGATCCTGTGGTTATCATTTCCCCTAGCCTAATGAATAGGTGGGTAAAAAGTAGATTGGGGAGCTGCTGGTAGATTGTTGGAGATTTGCAGTAGACTGGCAAGGGTTTCTGATTCCCCATTGTTTACCGGTAGCAGTACCACACAGGTTTTTCTAGAATCCCTGATCCAAAGTCAGATGGGGATCACACTTGTGTATGTGGCTTCTTGAGAAAAACCTCAGATTTCAGCAGACAGTGCTGTCTTCAGTATTCGCTCTTAATTACAGTTCGTTTGTTGTCTCAACATTGAAAAAAACCTGGAAAGACTGTTGTCCAGAGCTTCCACAAACTGCAGGAATTGCTACCTGAGTCATTAATTTAAGCTTTTCTGGTTGATTTTTGCTTCAAAATGACAGTGAGACTCGAGACTAAAATTCAACATTTCTCCCATCTCTGGAATTAGTTATTAAGTGAGGGTTTTCATCTCAGAATATGAAAAGTGACATTTTATCTTCTGATTCTTATTATTGGAGAGAGACTGATTCTTCTTGGCTTTTCTAAATAATGATCTGGTGCTTTCTCTGTTTTCACATTAATTGTGCATTTGTCACCTAAGTGTTGCTTTGCCCAGACTTTTCTACCCCAACAAAGTGTTTGTTTTATGGAAACTGCATTTCCCCAGCATTCAGATAGCAATATTTTGCTATGTGAGATTTTTAAATATTTATTTCTTCTCACTGGCTTATCAGTTAAAATAGTATTATAGGGAATTTGATCTCAGGCACCTGTGGAATAGTACCTGTGATATCATTGATGATGAGCAACATCTCCATACCATTCTCCAATTGTTACAAGATAAATCTCTTATAGTGCAGAGCAGCCTTGATTGACAGGACTGCCCCTCTTCTTGGACAGTTAGCAGAGTCGCATTGTAGACAGTACCAAGGGAAGGGGCTTTCTCAGTTCCCTAACTGGCTTGCGGGATCCAGGCAATCCACAATGGCTTGCGGAGCTTACTAGAGTCACTTTTAAGGAGTCTAAATTCTATCTTCCATTTGCTCCCTGCCATGAGCAACCCAAAGACCCCATGGTAGTCTTTTCACATGGGACCCCTAACTGTCATTTTCCCTCAGTTCTTTGACAAAGCAGTTTTAGAATTAGCTTGCTTCACCTGGCTGTGGCAAGGTAATTCATGAACTGACTTGCAGATCTCTACTCTTACCCTGGAGAGGCTAAAGAAAAATACCACGGTTGCTGCCCTGAGCTCCATTTTTATTATTCTAGCAGACAGTAATGATCCTCTCAGGGATCCATATGACAAAGTCACTAAAGTGGCTCTTGGAAGAGGTTTTAAGGTCTCTTAAATAGGCCTCTGCTGTTGCCAGTGCTGTCTTTTCCAGAGCCATCTAACTCTGAGTGAGCATCCTGTGTTCAATGGACTTGGATCTGTCCAAAGAAATTAAATGTTGCAGATGAGATCTTATGTGTTGTTTCTAGCCAACTTTTCTTTGGACTCTGTATAATTTCTCAGCCAAGAAAAATATTGTGGCACCTAAATTGAGGTGGTGCAACTGAGAGCAAATGCAGTTGAGATGGGGCTTCCTAGCCCCATCTTGACAGCTTTTCTTTTCAGGATCTAAGCTTTTTGTGGAACCCTTATACCGTCTTGGTGGCCTTACCCCCTTAAAAAAGAAAAATAGAAGCCTAAGCAGCACATTCTTTTCATAGTTCCAAATTCCCCACCCAGCTTAAGAATGTTAGGAGTTATAGGCCGAAATGGCAGCACTTCAGCATTAACCAGTACATTTGTTGATGCTAGAGGAGGAGGAGTATGCAACCATGATGGGTCTGATGTTTCAAAAACATATCCTCCCAAGGAAGGGGGATAACCACATACCCTTTGCAAAATTACGGCAGAAGTCAACCTCCGATCTATGCCACTTACTATTGGATGTGTTCTTCAGAAGTACATCCATTATGTATTACTATTGAATGTGTTCTTCAGAAGTACATCCAGAGATGAAAGTTTGGGCAGTATACAAATTTCAAAAATAAATAAGTAAAATAAATGTGGCTTAGCACAAAACTTGTCCTAGGAATGCACTGCTTTTTAAATATCCTATTAGGAGAGGCTGATCCATATCAACCACAGAGAGAGAGATATTTGGTATTAGGTGTCAATTCTCATTCTTGGTATTAGTATTTCCTCCAGCCAGTAATTTGGATTATACCTTACTGGGGAGCCTGCACAGACACATTGTGGGCTTAGATCATTAAGAGGTCAGTGGGGTGACAATTCCCTATCCTACTTGAATTTATTTTTTGATAATTCCTTTGTTAGTTGAAAATTTCCTGTTATGGAATCCCTTTTCAGACTACTCTGTAATTATAGATGAGTGTAGGGGCTGTTCCAGGCCTGGTGTAGGAACAGCCCTTACTTTGGTGTCATCTGCAACATGCTACCCACTGACATAGAGGAGAGGCTACTCTTCTGGTCAAGATCACCCCACATTGTGTTAAATATGTACTTGGGCACTACTTGTTTGTGTGTATTTTAATTATGTTTTAAAAGGGTTTTTTTGTAAGTTAAATAGCTGTGCTGGGGGGATGATTAGAAATGGGGCCACAATTCACAGGAAGAGAATAGTTAAACCTTTTTCTGCTGCACCACAGTCCCAGCAAATAATCATACTTTCAAAGCTTCAATTAGCCCTGTGAGGGAAATCTCATGTGTCTAATAGCTTGGGAGGGGGGGTGTCAAGGTGAGACCATAGTATAGGAGCAGATTCTTAATGTATTCTTGACCTGTTACTTAAATACTCTTTGACCTGCTGTTTAAAGTCTGTGCTATAGGTGTGCAGTAATGTTCTCTGCACAGTAGTCAGAACAGGGCTTCCAGTTCTGAATGTTACAGGTCTTTGATGTAGCAACTGATTAGTGTTTAAACAGCTGTAGAAATTAAGAATGTTAAAACTGTTGCATTGTTAAGGCACATATTTTATTATGTCCTTGTAGTTTTAAAAAGTTAAAACTACATCTGTTGGGCATTGGAAACGTTAAAGTATCATTAGAATTCAATTCCACTTTTATAAGCTTTAATTTTATTTTATTGTTCACTCTCCAAGTCAGGAGCTGTGAGGTTGTCAGTGAGAGTTTGACTGGAAGAAAAGAAGCTGATTTTTGAAATCTGCAGGGGGTAGGACTTGAAGTGACTCCATTGTTAAACCTGCAGAAGCTCAGTTTTTTAAAAAAATCATTCAAGCTGCAAGTTGCAGGAGCTCTACTAGTCATGTTAGAATTGACGATTGCCTATAGTACACCAGTGAGCTTCTAGATAACCAGAGCTGAAATGAGAGAGAATGCAGAGAGGATAGAGGCTGAAGTAAGATAATTCCTGTATTTGTGGTACTTGAACTTGTGTAAAACATGCAGAGAGACTGCAGTGTTTTAAAGTAAGATTTTTTGCTGGCACCTTGAACAATCACTTAAGTACAATGGTGGGGGTAATTTCTCCTACTTCCAGATATGCCCATATTCCTTTTGAACAGTAACCAATTGCTCTTGAATTACTGCCTTCTCTGGCACCTGAAGAAAAATACAAAAATTAGTTTACGCACTCTGATTGTGTTATGGGTCCTTTAGTTCTTTTGCTGTAGCAGAGACACTGCTCTCCAAGCTGGGCTTTATCTATCAGGAAAAATCTGGAACTTGTTCATTTGGTGACTTCATGCATTTTGTGCACATTATAGTGGTGTGTAATGTCCTGAAAAGTGCTTAGTGTTGCCTTATATTTCTCATTATAAGGTTGATTGATTGATTAAGTGCCATCAAGTCAGTGTCATCTCTTAGATAGATTCTCTCCAGGATTATCTGTCTTCAGCTCAGCTTTTAAGGTCTCTCAGTGATGCATTCATTGATGTTGTAATCCATCCACCAAGGAGTCCATCCACCTTGCTGCTGGTTGCTGTCTTCTCTTTCCTTCAACTTTTCCCAGCTTTATGGACTTCTCAGGGGAGCTGGGTCTTTGCATAATGTGCCCAAAGTAAGATAGTATGAGCCTGGTCATTTGTCCCTCAAGTGAAAATTCTGGATTGTTTTGTTCTATGATCCATTTGTTTGTTTTCCTTGCTGCCCATGGTATCCTCAAAAGGCTTCTCCAGCACCAAAGTTCAAAAGCATAAATGCTTTTTCTATCTTGCTTCTTCAGGGTCCAGCTTTCACATCCATAGAGTGTCAAGGGGAAAACCATGGCCCAAATGATTCTAATCTTTGTAGGTTATAGACACATCACAGCATCTAAATCTCCTTTCCAAGGCCTTCAGTGCAACCCTACCAAGTGCTAGTCTGCGGATAAGGTTACCCTTATCCTAAACTGCACCTCTCATGCAGCTCAGTCCTATGCATGTTTACTCAGAATTAAGTTCTACCACGTTGCATGGACCCTACTCCTGGGAAAATGTGCATGAGGAGTGCAGCTTTAATCACTTTTAAGGTATTGCTGAAGAGCCTATCAGTTCAGTTTTAAACTAACGACATATTGAGCCAGGTCTCACGATCGGTGAGACCCGGTTTCTTCGAGTGAGTGGGCCTGCTTTCCCCGCTGACGATCAGGGAGGGAGCCCTGGGCAGCAGGATCGGCTGGCCACATGATTGCTGGCTCCATGATGGAGCTGGCGGCGGCTGGGAGGAGCGGGAGCCAATTGGCCCCCACAAGCTCCAGCATGTCCTGCGCGAGTGTGCAGGGCATGCTGACGAGACCCCCAGAGCTGGGAGGCGGCTTTTCGCCTCCCCTCTGGGGGTCTCCTCGTGAGTAACCGCGGCTACTCAAGATCAGACAGCCCCAGTTTGCGGAGCGCTTGCTCCGCAAACCCAGGCTAAGGGGAGGGGTACTTGAGTGGGTTAACCGCTCGAGAACCACTGGGCTAGCAGTTGAGCCCAGTGGTTCTTACGATCGGCAAAAGTCGAGCTAGGCTCTCCTAGTCTGATTTTTGCCGATCGTCAGAATAGCCCCATTGTCTCTTCAGCAGAATGATTGGCTGTGATAGAAATTTAAAATTAGCTTTTGGCTATGCAAATAGCCTTCCTACTCTTTAAAAGAGCTTGGGTGGTCTTATGGTCTAAGAGTTTAAGTGTATATACACGGATGTATATACACTGACGTTGAACTGCCAGGTTTTATGGGGATATCCTATTAATATCCTTGTGAGGTCAGGGATACAAGTAGTCTTGTCTCAGGGCCTTAAAATGAAACTTTTTAATAGATTTGTACATAAAGTAAGGGTTGGAACAGAATCTGTTTCTTTGTCTACAGAAGAAGAAGAAATTCTTACTCTGGCATAAAGGTGCTACTGATTTGGATTCAGTGCATTTGAAATGAGCAAGTATGCAATGCAAGCCACTGTGAGAAAAGCAGGGCTGCAGATCAGTACTTGTGGAGAAGAGGGGCAGGGCTGCATAGGTTTCTGAGGCTCAGCTCTCAACTAGCATGAGCCCAGAACTTCTGGAAGTTTTCTGAATACTTCCTTCCCAACCCCACCTTGTGGTTGGTAGACTGTACATAGTAAGGGTGAAGGCAGTCTGGACAGCTTGCAAAAATGGACAGGTGTCTGCATTTTATCTATGGGTCTATTCTGTATAGAGTGCTCTGGAAGGGTGAGACCAGGGATTAGGAAGAGGGGTAGCATCAGCAGGCTCTGGCCTAGGAGACAGGACTCACAAGACAAGCAGAACTTGCCCAGGGAAGGAGAGGAGAGGGGAAAGGAACCAGAAGAGAGATGGCGGCAGCAGGCAGCAGTAGGCATGTGAGGCAATGCCCACAGGGGGCAGGCTGTATGCACTTGCCTCCTGAGGCTGTCTCATTTCACTTGTTGGAGAGCTACCCTTGTGGAGCCCAACTTGCAGGGCCCTGGTCTGTCTTGCAAAGCCCTGTGTGCTTTAGGATGGAGAACCTGGATGGTTCTGTGTGTGGTGTCCTTTGCAGATATAACCATGTTAGATGATGATTAGGACAGTAAGCTCTAAATATGGAATTATCTGGGAAATGAAATATAGCAACAGTGGTATTCATAATTATATTTTCTAGTCCAAATTACAAACACAATAAATGGGTCTAGTGGATATAGCTTGCATTCTCTGAATGGTGATATGTTGTTGGCTGCCACTGGAAATCTCCCAACTGTCCCCCAGCAAAATTTGTCTTGGCTTGTTCTCTCTGCCGAAGTGCTGACCACTTATAAGGAACATTGCATGTCCCAAATTTCAAAGGGGACAGGTAAGAGCTTCCAGTTTCCAGACTTCATTATTCTTTAATAATGAGAGCATGTAGTAAGACTTCATTTGTACTCGTACCACATTAAATGGCTGTGCCATATAGTTCTCAGTGTGAAAGCTGCTGTTACAGAGAGGTCAAGCAACCCTTGCAAAATATCTCTCTTTATGCCGAACGACGCACATTTGCTCTTCTCTTGGCAAATGATTTGACATGTCAAGATAAGGGGTCATTCTATGCATTGTTCTGCAAACGTTGCCATCTCTGGCTGAAGCTATTCCTGGAGATTTTTGTTCCAGTGTTTTTCACAATATCAAGTCATTAAATTCTCTAGGATTGCTTTCAGTAGTCACCTGGAGAATGATGGTGTTTCTTGGAGACTCTAGGCCAATCCTGGAGGGTTATCAACCCTAACCCGATTCAGACATGTATGTGTATACAGGTGCATGCTCGTGTGAACATCTGAAGGTCAGCAGTCCCACCCTGGCATGTCACTCACCTCTAATTGCTCATAGAAACCGCAGCATTTGTCTTCAGAGGGAAGCACCATAACCATAATGGCAGGCGCTTCTGTGATCAGCAGCCTGGGGCGATTAAGCATGGCTTCACGCCTATACAAATTTAAGTGGCAGTAAGTCTCCTTGAACAAAATGGAACTTTATTCTAAGATGACATGCATAGATTGCTCTGTATGCAAGCAGGTTGATTAATGGGCATATGATTTCACCATAGAAACTTACCTGTTAGTGCTTTGCCAGGTTTAAAATATTCTCCTACTATGTGTCTGGCATACTTTCCTCTTCCTTGATTCTATGAACGCCACCTATAGCATCCTTTGTTACGAATAGATGTAGTTAGTCAACAACTAACTAACTAAATGTTGACTTTCTAATAACTTAGGGATCTCTCTCCTAATGTTTTGCAGGTGATGACCAGATGGAGAGGAAAGGACAAGTTTTGATCCTTTTAGTGGAACAGGCTCTGAAATTTCAGGATTACAAAGCAGCAAATATGCATTGCCAGGAACTTATGGCTTCAGGTGAAGTGCATTCTTCCCCTGCATATCAACTAAAACAGTCTCATTCATTTTCTTTTGCCCTATAAAATGGTGTATGTTTTACCTTGTGCTTGTGTCTTGCGTTTGTTCAGTCTCGCTTCTATCATATTGTTCAAGATGGAATAAATGGGGGTGGGGGCTGGTTGGTTTTTCTGTAAACCTAATGCATACATTGGATCACATGTTTGAGTGTATATTTTATTTATTTATTTATTTATTTATTTATTTATTTATTTATTTATTTATTAAAACATTTTTATACCACCCAAAACTTACGTCTCTGGGCGGTTTACAACAGAATAAAAACAAAGTAAAACATTTGTTAAGACAAAAATGGGGTGGGGGGGGGGACATGCACATTACAACAATTTAGAAATTTCAAAATAATATTTTAAAACAGCATCAAAACCATTAAAACAACATTAATTAAAAGCCTGGGTGAAGAAATGTGTTTTTAAAGCTGTGTTTTTAAAAGCTGTCAGAGTTGGAGAGGCTCTTATTTCACTAGGGAGCAGCGGAGAAAGCCCGTCCCTGAGTGGCCACCAGACGAGCCGGTGGCAGCTGCAGACGGACCTCTCCAGCAGATCTCAGTGGGCGGTGGGGTTCATGCAGAAGAAGGCGTTCCCTTATGTAACAATTTTTTAAGGAATCAGATTTTGATAACTCATCATTGTATTTCATTATTATCCATTGAAAACTGAAACTTTGATGCTCCCCAAATTTAGTTCAATATTACATTTCTAACTCTGTCTTTTGTATGTTTAATCCTTGTCAGGCTACTCTAAAAGCTGGGAAATTTGCAGCCAATTAGGACAATCTGAAGGTTACCAGGACATGACTGTTCGGCAGGAGCTCATAGCCTATTCTTTGACGCATTGCCCTCCAAGTGCTATAGAATCACTTTTGGCTGCAAGCAGTATTCTGCAAACTGAGGTATGCCTTGATTTGCTATGGGTGCATGGAAAATAAAAACTTATTCCCCCACACCCCAATCTCACTCTTCTGTTGCTTTAGTTTTATGGCCTGGGGTTTATTTGTGTTATAAAATCTGAATGGTATGACTGAGCCAAATCTGTATACAGGAGGACCTCATAAATCATGGATCCAGCACTCACGGTTCCTCATATCCGCAGTCAGGCTATTGGTACCCGACTTCAGTATACGCAAGGTTAAACCAGCTCTGAAAGGGTTAAATCCACACATCTGTGGATCGGAGACAGTCAGAAATGAACACAGAGGTAATATCTGGCCACAATTTGGGCATTGGAGGCATTTTGTGGCTCATTTTGTTAAAAAGAAAAAAAATATGAAAATTGCAATTTTTCAAGGGGGAAAATGATTTGGGCACTTTGGGGGGCATTGCTGGAGTGATGGAGGCTCGTGAACCATGGTAGGGCACTTTATTTTTCATCCCCCAACCCGTTTTGGCCCATTTTAACTGTGGTTTCCCAGCCTCCAGGAACCCAACCCCCGCAATTGCGTTGACTGCAATGACCCAATATTCACAGTTTACTTTTCCATGTCAATGTCGGGGAAGGGAACCCCCGTGAATACCAAGGATTTCCTGTTTGTAGCTTTTGGGTTTTTTGCTTTTTTGTATGTTGACAGCTGTTTCAAAATTTGTTACTTTTTCATCAAAGTCCAGGACTCAGTGCTGCTTGCAAATAACTAGAAAAAAACTCCAAAAGCCTCGCTGAGAAATGCAAAACAGAGTACCATTCTCCATCATATTTATATTTTTGCAGAAGGCCATTACTTGATTGGGTACATGACTTTGCTCTATTCAAAATGCATCGGAGAAAAAGTATGGCCTTTCAGAAACTACTTTTTGCTTAGCCTTATCCTCTGTTTATGATCATGAGTCACCATATTGTATTATCCTTTGAACTCTTTCTCCCCGTATGGTGGTGAAGAGGCTTGAAGGGGGGAGATCTGACAGTGATCCCTTGTCATCATGAGAAATGGGTTACTGTGCCTGCACAGGGAACTTCCGGATGGATTTATTAGCTCCTCTTTTGCGCCCCTCCCTGCCGTGCATGTGCTCCGTGCCTTTTCGACCGCTGATGTGTTGAGACCTATGGTTTATTGCTTCTCTGTTTATAGTGGGGGGGACACATTACTTTGGACAGATTTTCAGTGTTTTGGACTTCAGACTGTGAGTTGACTATTCTTAGGCTTTTGGACTTTGAACTTGATTATTATGATTCCATGGCTTTGCCATTGGAAAAGACATGGCTGGGAGGAAAAAAAAAAATTTAAGCATTGCTCTCAGTGTAGGGCTAAACTACCCTCAACTGATAAACATGATCTCTGTTTGCTCTGCTTGGGCGAACAACATGTCCCAGCTTCTTGTAGGATTTGTAGATCCTTTTCGAAGCAGACTTTAAAGAATCGCTCATTGTGCCTCAGGGTGGCGCTGTATGGAGACGCTTTGCGTCCACTAACGCCAAGACTGGAGTCGACACTGATCTCAGGATCGACACTGACGTCAACATCTACCTTCTCGGTGTCTGCCCCAGGGTCTGTGCACACACAGTCTCAAACCCTGAGGGATGATCTTGAAGAAATTGTCTTCAAAATGCCCAGGTCTACCAACGCTGGGCATAAGAAGCATAAACGACATCATGTTACGTGGGATAGCGATTCACCGCCTCTTGAAAAGCACAAATCAAAGTCGACTCACTTGTCGAAGACGCTTTTGCCCTCGACGGTCCAGTATCAACCACCTCTGCCATTGTCAGACCCGTCAATACCATCAACTAATATAACAACACCCTCTGGGCCATTTGTCCCACCGTTGGCATTGACGCATATGGTGACATCTACACTTCTATCGGTACCCACAGTGAGCTTAACATCGACATTGATGTTGACACCTAATTTTCCAGTGCCATCCACATCAGTCACGCCCCGACTTCCTCGATGTCGTCTTTGATACTGAGATTCATTGTACATTCATTGTACTCACTTTGATACTCTTCATTGTACTCAACCAACCTCTCCAAGGACTACTGTTGTTCCGCAACTGTACAAACCATTGCTGCTTTCTCCGGCGAGAACGCCTCTGAAATCGCTGTTGTTGCTGTTTGATACCAGTGATGATGCCCTTTTGGATCAGAGGACTGCGAAATCCCTGTTGAGTGAATTGGATTCCTCCACAAGTATCCCATCGGATTCCACGTTTCAGGGGTTCCTAACGAGAGGTTTGGATACAAAGGTTGATGAAAAAGAGGATGTGCCTCCTAGGACCCCCTCAATGTATTCTTTCGCAACAGGAGCCAGGCCTTCATCTTTCCAGGTGCCAACGGTAGTCCCACCTGCTAGTACTTCAACGTGGAAACCAATGCCTACATTTGTTCACCCTCAACAGCATGTGCCTCAAAAAGACCCCATGCATGTATGCAGTTTTCATCACAACTTCTCACCGGCGGCACAATTAGATTGGGCAGAGTTCCAATTGTGGAAGACGCAATGGCCTTCTTCCGCATCAACCAGTGGGCACTGTTCAACAATGAGTACCTCCGGTACAACCTTTGGTGCCTTTACCTCTTAAGTCCTGTGGAGCATCAGTGGTTCTGAGTCAATGTGTTCATACTATGCCTTTGGATGTGCCCCTGGCACCCATGGAGCCACCACTTCAGCTGCCTATTGCACCCCTTGAAGCAGTTCCAGATCTGCCTCCACCCTCATGTCCGGCGGAACCACTGACCCCAGGTGTGCCCTTGGAGTCCTCTGATGACTCATATGATTCTTCAGAGTCCTCAGATACAGACATGGAAGGGAACGATGGTACCCCATAAAATCCTTTGGATCCTCCTTCGGAAATTCCACTGAAGCCATCTACTTCTCCAAACGAAGAACTGAAATCATACACCAAGATGATTCAGCAGATGGCAGAAATGCTGGCCTAGAGGTCGTCAAGTGCCCTACTACTGGCCTCGAAGACCCCGTTTATAAAATGATGGCAGCTGTGCAATCTACGCAGCCTATTGCTCTGCCGATGCTGCCAGTCTTTATTAAGGCAGCTAAAACTGCATGGGATGTGTTGTAAACAAACACGCCTACATCAAAACGTTTAGAGACTCTATATTGTATAGAGGATGAAGATAATTCCTATTTATTGAAACTTCCCCGTCTCGAATTCCTTGGTTACAGACTGTGCATCTTTTAAGTCCGGCCAGCGACATACTACCCCTTCTGATAAAGAGGGTAGGAAACTCAATGTCCTTGGGTGCCACGTCCAATCTACGGCCAACCTTTCTATTCACATAGCGAATTATGCAGCCTGCATGGCTCGCTATAATTATTGTCTTTGGTACTCCTTGCGTAAAGATCTTACCACATTGAAGCCAGAGACTCCAGAAGTTTGATGAAAAGCTTAATAAATCAGGTGACCTCACCAGACAACAATCAAGCACTTTCAAACACTTGGCAGAGATGAGTCTACCTGTAGAACAGGCCTGCTCAACTTCAGCCTTCCTGCAGATGTTGGCCTACAATTCCCATAATTCCTGGCTATTAGCTGCTGTGGCTGACAATTATGGGAGTTGTAGTCCAAAAACAGCTGGGGGGCCTAAGCTGAGCGGGCCTGGTCTAGAACAATGACCACTGCAGTCTCCTTAGGCGCCATGCCTGGTTGCGATCTACCACGTTGCATAATGTTATGAAAGATCGGATTGAAGATCTTCCATTTGATGGACAGGGCCTTTTTAGCGAATCCACGGATGCAACGATAGAAACACTGAAAAAGCCCAAATTTACAGCCAAGAGTTTCTCGACTGCTGCTGCCTCGACCCAAGGCTCTTCCCGTTATCCGTCCAATAACTGTCAACATTCCGGTCTCACGTACCAGGACTGCAAGGACTATAGGAAGCCTTTTAAACCATATAAAAAAAGGGCTATGCCCAAAGAAATAAAAACCCAAGGCCCTCGTACTGGCAAGGACAGTACCAAACAATCTCTTTGATCTCGGAGACTGTCCACTGACTGCACCATCATTGCCGGCCAACGCCTTAAACACCAATGTAATGGCCGTCAATGGCATGCCTTCGATACCAACTTGTTAGTCACCCAGTGTCATCAGATTGGCCAATCATGTCTTGGCATGGCACCAGATAATATCTGACTAGTGGGCAGAGTTATGAATTTGAAAACGTGGTTACACTGGTTAACACTGGTTAACACTGGTTATGCTATCGAGTTCATAACTCTGCCAAGTTTTGAGGGTGTAAAGACTACTCCCCCAACCCCGTCTCTGTGGCAAGAAGTGCATGTTTTGTTGGGAAAAGGTGTGATAGTACATGTGCGGTGGACAGATTGACTGAAGGGGTTCTACTCATGCTATTTCCTTGTCCCCAAGAGGGACGGAGGACTCAAAGTGATTATGGATCTCCACAGCCTGAATCAACATGTGGATACATGCAAGTTCCATATGACAATGTTGCAGGGAATTCTTCAGCTCCTAGCCAAGGAGGAGTGGCTTGCCACGTTAGATCTCAAGGATGCGTATTTTCATATCGAAATTCAGGACAATCACTGGAAGTTCTTGAGATTTGCAATAGGAAATTTAGCGTTCCAGAACAGGGTTCTACTCTTTGGCTTATCAGCAGTGCCGAGAGTCTTCACAAAGTGCACGTCAGCGATCATAGCTTACCTACAAACGCGAGAGATCACTGTATTTCCTTTCCTGGACGATTGGCTCTTGGTACTCTGCGACAAATCGGAATTGGAATCTCAGATCCAATTCATCCTACGACTACTGAAAGACTTGGGAGTCCAAGTCAATTGGGCCAAATCCAAGCTCCAACTGGGCAGATCAATAGACTTTATAGGGGCTGACTTGGACACTCAAACAAAAAGGGCCTGTTTGCCTCTCGACAGGTACCAGCAAATCTACGCACTTGTGTGCCTGTTCAAGCATCACCCCCAACAACGGGCTGATCTGATTCAGACACTGCTCAGTTTAATGGCTTCATGCAAAGCTACGGTCCTCCACACTCGTTTATAAATGCGTCATCTTCAGTTGTGGTACCTGCAATCGTTCCGCCCGAACATTGACAGTCAAGGGATGCTGCTAGACATTCCCCCACAAGTTCTTAAGTCACTGAGGTGGTGGAAAGTGAGGAAGAACCTTCTGAATGGAGTTGCTTTCGATCCTCCAACCCCGACGCAGTGTGTCATGACAGACACCTCTCTGAAGGTTTGGGGAGACCATTGCGGAGCCCATCAGGTTCAAGGTCTGTGGACAATGCAACAACAAAATATGCACATAAATTTCTTGGAATTGTTGGCAACTTACCTGGCACTCAAGCCCTTTTCTTCCTTACTTCAAAACACAATTGTGCAGTTACAAATGGACAATACCATGGCGATCACTTATGTAAACCGGCAGGGCAGCGTGGTGTCACACTCCCTGTGTGCTCTGAGCACCCAGTTGTGGAATTGGTGCATATCCAAGAACGTTTTTCTCATTGCCATCCACATCAAGGAAGTGGGAAATGTCTGGGCGGACGACCTCAGCAGGGCTTTCAGGAACCAGCAACATCACGAGTGGGAACTGAAACAATCGTGCCTAGATCGTTTGATAGAAAGATGGGGCATTCCTCAGGTGAACATGTTTGCTTCAACCACAAACCAGAAAATTCCACGGTTTTGTTCCAGAGCGGGCATTGGGCCTTTTCAGCACCACTGGGGGAAATGCTTCCTCTATATGTTCTTTCCTCAACCCCTGATCAACAGGGTGGTGAGCAAGCTGATGCAGGACAATGCACGAACTATTTTGGTGGCACCCTGGTGGCCTCACCAGCCATGGTTTGCATCACTACTCAGACTGACAGAGAACGAGTATTGCCACCTTCCACTGGACCCCGATCTGCTGTTGAGAGGCTGGGGGGGGGGATATTACATCCATCCCTTCCGCCATTACAGCTAATGGCATGGAAGGTCGGCTATTGAAAAATATCTTTCTGAACTCCCGTCGAGCCTCCACCAGGAAGAGCTACGCAAGTAAGTGGAAGTGCTTCATAATTTATGCAAGCTGACATGGGTTCCACCCGTTCAAGGCCACTAGTCAGGTCTTGTTATACTTAACCAGCCTGAAAGAAGCGGGCTTAGCTAATGTGTCTCTGCTGGTCCACCTGGCCGCTATTTCGGCGAAGCATAAAGGCTGGCAAGGTCATTCTGCCTTCTCGCATCCAATGTGCAAGAAGTTCTTGCGGGGCGTTAATAACTTACCCCCAATAAGACACCCAACTGAGCAATGGAGCCTATCTCTAGTCTTGGCCTCCCTGATGGAAGCCCCTTTTGAACCACTTTGTGAAACAAGCCTACGTTACTTGATGCTCAAGACCGTCTTTCTAATCGCTATCACTACTGCCCGGCAATAGTGTAAGTAAATTAGCTGCCTTAAGGGCGGATGCACCTTATACTCCATTTTATCCTAAGAAAGTAGTTATGCGTACTGACCCCGCTTTCTTACCAAAGGTAGTTACTGATTTCCACTTGAATCAGAACACTGTGCTTCCGTCCTTTTTTCAGGAACCTGAAACACGATTAGAGGAAGCATTACACTCTCTAGATGTAAGGAGATGCCTCCTGTATTATCTAAAAGGAACAAAGCATATTAGATGAACTAAGATGCTCTTCATCTTATTCAAAGGCAAGAATAAGGGCCTGTCTGTGTCTAGAAAAAGACTGTTACATTGGTTGGTGAAGCTCATTTTCCTAACGTATAAGTTACAGATTCAACAACCTCCTAAGCTGATAAAGGCTCACTCCATGAGAGCGCATGCTACTTCCGTTACACATTTATCTGTTCTTCATTTTAAGGACATATGTGCAGCTGCTACATGGTCTACACACGTAACTTTCATAAAGCACTATGCCATAGACTTATGACTGGCGGCAGAAGCCAACTTTGGAAGAGAGGTACTCAAGAGAGTTCTTCAGTAGTGGGTGAAACGGCTGCACCCTCCGCCATGGAGGTAAAAGCTGGCTAGTCACCCATATCTCATGATGACAACAGATTACTTCCAGATAAACAGGTTGCTTACTTGTAACCTATGATCTGGAGGTGATCCATTGTCAGTCATGAGACTTGCCCGTACCTCCCGGCTGCAGCATTTTGGGCACAGGACTGACTTCCCTACTTGGTCACTGAATCACATGACATGTGGATTGTCTATCATCAGACAGATCTCCAAGAAACTGAGACAAAATGGTGCCCAACTGCCGGGAAAAGGAAGGCATGGAGTACTTGCACGGCAGGGAGGGGCACCAAAGAAGAGCTAATTAATCCATCCGGAACATCCCTGCGCAGGCGCAGTAACCCATTTCTCATTACTGACAACGGATCACCTCCAGATCATAAGTTACAGGTAAGCAACCTGTTTTTCTGAGATAAAAAGGAGCTGGCAGGGAAAGGTTAAGCTCTACTCCCACCTGCCCTTCCTTTGCTTCTGATCTTTCTTTCTTTCTTTCTTTCTTTCTTTCTTTCTTTCTTTCTTTCTTTCTTTTTTGCTTTAAGTTTTTATTAATTTTAACAATATCTAGAAAATCTCATTACAACCAATTAAACAAAAATTGACTTCCAGCTCACCAATCAGCGCGAATCACTAACTATACAATTAACCCTTGCTATAATAATTCAAAACATATATCCTATATCTTACCAAACTCGATTTTAGTCTACTCAACCTGCTAATATTACTAAATTTCAAACCCTGTTGAAAAATCAATATTAGGAAAATATTTCTTTAGGTACAGTAAGAATGATTTCCAATCTTCTTTAAAACCTTCCAAATTTTGCTTTCTTATCAGTACTGTAAGTTTTGCCATCTCCGCATATTCCAAGATTTTTATCAGCCAATATTCTTTTGAGGGCAGTTCATTGCCCCCCTTCCTTTGCTTCTGATTTCAGCCACTGAATGCTGCTTTTTATGAATAATAAACAAATATCTTGATGGAAAAGGTGCACAGAACTCTGTGTAATGTGTAGTTTGAAGGCCTGTATTCTGTAGAGATACGTGTATAATTAGCCTTTGCATGTTCATAATGAGGTGATTTTAACTGAAGAGTTTACTCTTTAATAAAACAAAAACACTTTGCTCTTACCTGTCTTTGTGTAACAGCCAATTTTGCTGCTCTGCTGAGGCCCAGAGCTTTTTCATTAAAATACTTCATGGTATTACAGTAAATTAGTATGGCAACATCATATCGAACCAGATACCACACTGTTCTCCCTTTTAACCTATGGGCACTCCCCATGGGAGTGGGGAGCTCAGTTTATAGCTCGGGGACTTGCATGGGAGTTGAATAAATCCTTTAGGGAAAATGTACAAAGGCTTCTTGTCAGTCCAGCTAAAGTTGAAATGAACCTTTGAAGGCATTTTTCTACACTTAGATTTTATTTGGAAACAAATCAATTTAAAATTCTGTTCATCCCCATATTTTCAGGGCGAGTACTGGTTGATTAGGAATGTGCATGAACCACTGTTGGAAATGTGGTTCGAGCACCTTTTGGGACGGGGGGCCAGGAGCTTTAAGAAAGAGAAGAGCAGGTCCTAACTGCTCTCCACCGCTCTGTGCAGCTTCCTGCTGGGGGCGGCATGCATCCCAAGAATCCCCATTCTGCAGCAGCATGCACTTGGTATCCATGCATGCGTGGGCACAATGTGCATGGTGACACTGTGTGGGGATCCTTGGGTTGCACTCCAGCCCACAGTAAGCTGCATGGGGTGGTGGAGAAGAGGTAAGGACCTGTTTTCCTGTTTCTTAAAGCTCCTGGGCCCCCTTTCCAAAATGTGCTCGTATCGTGGTTCCAACTGTGGTTCATGCACATCCCTAGTTCACAATGATGTAGTCACACATCCAAATGTAAACTAGGTTGGATCCTGCTTAGCAAAGAGATGTTCACTACCGCAAGACCAGCTCTCCTCCCCTGTTTGAATGGGGTGGAGATAATGTATGCTACTTATCAGTGATGTCATGGAGATGTGCCAGTGGCATTTTCACAATCACATTCCAGACAGCACTTCAAATGGGTGAGAATCATTATTCCCAGGAACAACATATTGTTCTTTGAGTGCTGGCAAAAATTATGGTCCCCCAAACAGATGTGCATTCTGGAGATCTCTTGATCCTATCCAGTAAATAGGCAAGACTGTCTGGATAGGCCCTTAGCACAATACAACTTCATTTCAGTTGCATCTAGCAGCACTGTTATATTGATTCTATAACAATGTATGTTTCTGAAACTCTGTTGCTTGCTATCCATGAGAGTGATGTTCATTCGTCTGCATAATCCATCATAATCCTTAATGAGTCTGACTAGTTCTTTTCTTATATTCTATAAGGATTTCACACTTTACCTCCATCTTCATGAAATGCAAATTGTTGCTGTTGTTTGGGACTGCATGGTCTCTGACCTACCATCTGTTTAGAACAGGGTTTTTGGGGGGGGGGTGGGGGTTGGCAGGATTGTTTTCATAGAGATAAACAGGTAGATGAAGCATTGTTTTTTCCCTAGGACTGAATTTTAAGTTAGGTTGTTGTTGTTGTTGTTGTTGTTTTTGAAAGGCAAAACTTAAAAAAATCTATGTAATTCACCCTTTCCCCTTGAATTGGGGTTGTTTATACATAAATAATATACAGAAGAGAAATAGCATGCACTTTATAGATCACACAGAATGAGTAATTTAGCAGATACAGTATGTTATTGATTGCAACAGATCAAAAACAGGTATGTTATTAATTCCTCCTTAGATTCTTTATCATGCAGTCAGCTACCAGATACGCCCTTCAGAAAAAGGAGAGGACATAAATATCTCCAAACCTACCAGTGTAATCAAAACAGAGTCTCCTTCAGAGGTAAGCTTTTAGAACACTAACTTTTCCGAATTACATTTGGCTTTTATTTACCTGGTCATTTGTCCTAAGACAGCAAAGAGATGAGTTAGAAACTCCTAATTGTTGAGTGGTTTTCTTCTTTTCTGTTTTCATCTGTGCCCTCCCTGTTGTTTAGTTTATTCTTTTAGCCCATCTGTCTCTTAGTTTTCCTGTTTTCAGAGTCACTTTCCCACTCTACCTGTCCTCACAACTCATGGTGCCCTCCTGCCTTTTGTACGGTAATTCAAAGACAAGACAAACTTCTTTGGTTTTTGTAGAACTGTGTTGTTTGCAAACATTCTATGGTTGTCAGTTTACCCCCTCGGTGGCAAACACACATTTATAAGTATTTATTATTGTGTTCTGACTTCTCAGTTATCATTTGGATGTGATTCTGGTTTTCCAAGGTGGGGATGTGGGGAGATAGTCAAAGAAGTCTTTGATGGAGCCAAGGACACAGGATTAAACTACAAATCTCAAGACATTTTATTTATGATCCTTTTCTTTTCTGATACCTCACGATAACTAGAGCAGTATTGTCCATACAGGGCAGCTTTCACAGTTGTGTATGTATACCTAATATGCAAGCCCTCAGTCACTAAGTGCACAAAACTACCCAGTGTAAGTGATCAGGCCTGCATTTTTCCAAACTCTGCCTGAGCTGGTTTGAAAAAATAGTATGTACCTCTATTTTTGATAGAAGAGCTACATTATGAGGATCTATGCCACCTGATCTATTCTGTTGGAATGGCCTTTATCCAAAATTTGATGGGACTGTGGGCTGAATCTTCCCTTTACAAGAAAAAGTTACAAAACAGAGAGCAGACATGCTGTTGATAATACATGGATGGCAAAACCGGTGAGGGGTAGAGTAAGCTACACTTTCTTAGGGAGTTTTCTTTGTATTTGAGACTTTCTTCTCAAGACCCTTTTCAAAGAGCTGTGCAGAAGAGAAGCATAAAATGCACGAAGCTGCTCCATAGTGAGGTATGCTGCTGATCCATCAAGCTCAGTACTGTCTGTAATGACTGGCAGCAGCTGTCAAGGGTTTCAGACAGAGATCTTTCCCCATCTCTACCCAGAGATGTTGAGGATTTAACCTGCAGCCTTTTGCATGTAAAGCACAGGCTTCACCTCTGAGCTAAGATCCCTCCTCTACACAATCCTTCCTCTCCTTGCTTTTCAAGTATCCAGATCTAGCTGCAGCTCTTAAATACATGAATTTTTAAAAATGTTGTTTTACAAATGTTTGGTTGCAAGTATTTCCTTGTGAAAGCATACAGTGCTGTCTTCTTTATCAGTTCTTCTGAAATGAATATATTGGAGTAACAGTTGAGTTTATCCAAATCAGTTGATGAAATCATGGTGGAAGAAGGGCCTAGTAGTATGGGGGAAGGGAGGAGAATAAATGTAGGGTGTTGGTTTGTTTTTGGTGTGGAATCTCGACTCTCTCTTTGATGTGGAGTCTCACAAGGATTAGTGTGCATCTCAAAAGGTAGGTGTTAATGGACTTTTAAGTAAGAAATCACTTAGGATGCAATAGAAATTGTTAATCAATCTCACTGTTTCCTACCCTGTGGTTATAGCCCAGAAAATACTTTGGTATGTCTGAAGTCCCATTTTATGTAAACACTCAAGAATCTTTGGGTATAGCCTCGCTTTCATTTTCAAGAGTGATCTGGCAAACACAATGAAGGAAGCTGGTAGAGGTGAATGTTGTGGAAGAGAGCAAACAATTTAAGAACTGCCTAAACAAGACGACTAGAGGTTGGAGGGTTCCTTGGGAATAAGAGTTTTAACAGTGATCTGTCTACAGTGCATATTGCTCAGCAGCATTGCTTCAGCACTGCAGTGGTCATTGGACAAGCTGTTAGCCTGAAGAATTTGAGTTAATCCCCTGCCCCACTGTCACTGTAGAAACTTGTCTTTGGGATCTGATGACTGAACTTTTAACCACAGTTATTTCCTATATCCTCTTGCCCTCTGTTAGCCATGAATAGCATTGTGTCTTTACTGAAGTTAATGCTAACTGTTGAAATGAGACTCCTAGCAGTCAGGTTCCAAAGCTTTATCTCCGGTGCCACTGGAACTCTACTACCTCTGCAAACCTGACAGACTTAAACATTTCAGCACAAGGGCACCATATATGTTGTAGCATACTCTGTCAGCTCACCCTACAGGCCAGTCCCTTCTTACCTGGGCCTATAAAGCCCTCATCAGCTTGAGTAGAAGCTATTGACTTCTCTAGAACTCAACCAGACTGAACTGCTTGACAGTTGACGGAGAAATTCTGAGAATTCTGGGTTTGTTTAATGAGCAGTGGCCAAGCCGTCCATCAGGTCCAAACATTTATTGATCACAACATGCCAGGTGTCTCTCTTCCAAGAGCACACGCTCAGGCTTTTTGGCAAGAGTCTTTTATATTGTTTACAGGCTATAGGAATGAATACAGAGCCTATCAGAGGTCAAAGTTTCATGGTATACACAATCATACTAGTAGAAGCAAAATAAAGCTCAGCCATTGGTAGACAAGGTGAACCAATTACAAGGCAGAAACCAGCAATAGTGCACCAATCAGCTTTAGCTGTGCTTATCCCTAGTCAGGCAGGGCAAGGGATGGTCAACAGGTGCTTATCACTAGCCAGGCGGGGCAGAGTATTGTTTTCAAGAAAAGGGGCCTTGTTACAGCAGGGTGCAGAAACTTGTGACCTTTAGGACTTATGTAGGTAAAACAACTAGGTGAAAGGAGATAATGGAATTTTTCTTCATCTCTGTGCCTGTCATTGCAGCTTCCAGCTACTTGATTAACCCTATAAAATTATGAGCTGAGATTATGAACTAGAATTCTGTTGAGATGGTGTCCAACCTGTGGATTTATCTCCAAAATAGTTTCATAAGAGATATGCTCCAACATTTTATTGAGAGTTTAACAGGAACATTTCATCTGCATTCAAATCAGTAATGTATGTACATAAGCCTGTTCCAGTTAGCAATATGTAAGTTGCTTAATCATGTGGATGTCTAGCTACTTATTTTTCTCAAACACTTTCATTACTCAGTAGTCAAGTATACCTTAGGGGCAAAATCAGAAAGTAGTCATTTCAATGCTTAATGCTTATATACATGCATTAAGTTGAGGCTTTCAGTGTCTCTGGAAACTGAATGACTGTTTTTGCAGAATGCCAATTCCAGAAGAGCAGCATGAGGGCCAAAATCTGCTGTAGCTCCTTAGAGATCAGCTTACTCTGAAATGACTACTCATAAGTAGAAGCCAGCTAAATTTCATTAGAAGTAACAACGTTGTCACACCAATTGCAGACTGCTCTTGCCCTGAAGCCGCTGCTTTCAGGAAAAAGTGGTGTTCTGTGGGGTTAAAAATGTCTTTCCTTGGTCAAGAAGTCTTAATGTCAAACAAAGCAGGTAAACTTCAAGACTTTTATTTCTATTTAAAACATGGATAAAATTAGCTCCTGTAGATGATTGCTTTCTTTCTTTAAATACATCTCAGTGCATATTTTTTGCCACTTATTTTCTAAGCAGACTAGAAATTTTGCCATATTTTGCTCAGCATGCAGTCTCTTCAGCTACGGAGGCAAAAACTAAAATGTCCAACGGATTGTTCAGCCGTTGGCAGGAAGTCCCCTCTTTATTATACTGGCACAGTCGTTCCAGTGTAGTTAAGATTCAGTAATCCAAAAGCCTTCAGGTGAAAATGAGAGTTAAGTGCAATTTAAGGTGCCCATCTTAACTTCTGTGTCATATAAGCTGTAAAGACTTTGTACAGTCTGGTATATGATGATGGCTTTAGAAATGAGACTCCATGCACCCACATTTTGCCTTGGTCTTTCAGTTGGACATTAGGCTGGGGACAGTTGCATGCCAACAGCCATTTAACAGGTGCAGTTTCCCTGATCACTTCATAGAAATGCCCCTGACAGATTTGTGCCTAACGGAAGTCTGATCAAGGCAAGATGTGGGTGCATGGAGCCTCATTTCTAAAGCCATAATCATATACCAGAATGTACAAAGTCTTTACAACTTATATGGCGCGGAAATTAAGATGGGCAACTTAACTTAGAAATCCCATGCTTTTTAGGGCATGAGTGAAAATGTAAAGCATCTTAACTCTCATTTTAAACAGAAGGTTTTTGGATTACAGAATTTCCAGGCATTTTAAAACGGGAAATCTGATTGGGGAAGTTTACCCAAACCACAAGGTAAAACTTCCTGATGTTGAACAAGAATAACTGTGTAAAACCTTTAACTAAGTGAAAGTCACACTCCCCCACCCCGCCTGAAAAAAACACAATTAAATGAAATTAGTGGATTCCGTAATAGTGGCAGTGTGATCCCACCTCATGGTTATTCAGCAGTGAATAAGGACACAACAAGTAGCAGGTAATTTGTGTTCACTTTAAATCTCTACTTCAAGCTTGCAACAATCTCAAAACTGCGCAGGCGCATCTCACACTTTGTTAAAGACACTGGTCCAAACGGACGTGGCCAGTGTCCCTCTGGTCTCTGCCCCCAGGGGAGGGCAGGGAGAAGGGAGGACTGCTCCACCCCCACCCCCTGCAGCCACCCCTTGGCTGCGGTAAGAAGTTTTTTAAAAAACATGGAGGTTGGTGGAGGAGGTTTCAGGGGGCCTCGTGCGTGGGGGGGGGCTCGTGCATGGGGGGCTCGTAGCTGGGGAGTCCGGGCACCCAAATTATCTTGGTGTGCCCCTGCTCACACCAAAGATAATTAAAATTAACAAATGATTTCACAACCATGTTCAAAATTACAGATTATCTTCCAAGCAATTTCCCATAAACTTCACAGTTCTCTTGCTTGATTTAATTTCCTTCAGTATGGTGTTATCAGCAAAATAGTGTAAAAGTTGCACATAAGTCACGTAGACATTCACATATACAGGCAGAGGCGCACATGCACCCCTCACCCATTCCAGCGCATTACTCTTCCTGGTCCTAGCAAACCGACATTCCCTGCTGGCTGCCCTGCTCAGGTGGCCTCAGCACATTTACGGACTCTGCACTTGTGTGGAGGCCCTGGGGGTAGAGGACAGAGCAGCCGGCAGGGAATGCTGGCTTGCCGGGCCAGGGCAAATGGCCTGAATGTGTGTCCGAATGGATGAGGGGCATGTGCTGGAACAGAACAATGGGTGAGACCTTCCCTGCTAGCTGTCCCACCCCCAGGGCTCAGATGGCCACCTACAATTTGCCTTGATCAGAGATGCATCAGGCAGAAATTCATCAGGGACATCTCTAGGAAGTGATTAGGGAAGCTGCACTTATTAAGAGTCTGCTTGGATGCAACCCTCCACAGCCCAATGTCAACTGAAAGACCAAAGCAAAGTGTGGGTGCATGGAGTTTCATTTCTAACGCTGCCATCATATACCAGACTGTAAAAGTCTTTACAGCTTATATAGCACGGAAGTTAAGATGGGCACCTTAACTTGCAATTTCCATTCTTTTTAGAGCACAAGTGAAAATGTAAAGCATCTGGACTGCTGAACACACACAAGCGCACACACATTCTGAATATATAGGATTAAATATAGATATATGGAGAGTGAGAATATTTTCAATTACTCTATAATCTTGTTGCTACTATTCATAATGAAAGCTTCACACTTAGGCATTCTGTTGCATACAGAAGTGTTACATTAAAAATATATCATAGCACATTTTTAGTTAACAATGTCTTTCTACCCTATAATTTCAAATCATCATAATCAATTTTTTTTTTAGCACTTAACATGTAGCTTTCTATCCAAATGGGTGAACCAACGACATTGGTTGAAATGTGATGCTACACATGCATTTGTTTCTTTAGAGTGGTCATAACGACAGCAGTGAGCTGACTTCAGGCTTGGAGGATAGACTTCATTTTTTTATTAGAACCCCAAGGTCAAGCAACCAGAGCCAAGCAGAAAATGGTGTCTGGGAAGGCAGACATATGCCTAGAATCAAGGAAGAGGATACCTCCTGAGTAAATGCTCAGGCCAGAAACTTCCTTCCGAGCCACAAACTGAGGTTACTGTCCTTTTTGTACAAAAAAACCACTCTTGGGTCCCACTCTTGGTGGTGGGGGGCCACACACATTTGCTTGTTTCTGCAGCTATTTTAGGAAATGTGGGGTGAGGAGAATCATTTTGTTGTTGTTAAACGGTTGAGAGTCAGAAACCCTTGCCAATCCACTGCAAATTACCCAGAGATTTATCAGTAGATCCCAATCTACCTTCTGCCCATCTCTGACTTACTACATTATTAATTGCTATCAATAGGTATATTTCTGTGCTTTCCTTTGACCACCTCCCCTTTTCACATGGTGTTCCAGTTGACATAATCTTCTTTGCCAGTGTCATGATTCGGCTAATAATTTTGTGGTGGTGATAGGGTGTTTTTCTACTATAGTGAAACATTTTAACTCATCTCGCTACCATTGTCAAAAATATTTTGAAAAAAGTTCGTGAAAAATTAGGAATGGTATTGTTCGTTGTTGGGGGTCCCTTTCTAAAAATAATTGGTTCTTAGCTGAATGTACTAATAAAATTGCTGTGGTTTGGTAGAAGCGTCCTTATTCTGGAATGGCATTCAGCTTGATGCAAAGGATTTACCAAATAATTGAAAACAATTTTTCAAATAACTAGAAAATATATTTTTGTATGTATGCACAAACTTCCAAATGTCACCTTATAGATATAGCAACCTCAAGGAGCTGAGAATGAAGCTCTTGTACTTTCTGTATTCTGTAACTTATGACCTAACCTTCCTTCCACTCACTGCTGGGTGCCATCTTTTTGTATAAAATGGAATGAAGCAAAGCTCTAGTAATTACAAAATTTATGAGAATAGATTAGATGTGTGTTCTGTTTTGTTTCTAATCGGCATCTTTCTGTCAGCTTTTGAATGCTAGTGTGTGTTATGAACTTGGAGCACGTTGCTAACTTTCATTCAAGTGAGAAAATGCACTTTTCAAAATACTTGCCGTGCTAAACTCAGTGTTGGAGCATTAACCATGCTTCTGTTTCTCTGTAGCAAAATGTGTACTTATAAGAAGTGTGATAGTTGAAGTTGCTTATTGGCCCAGGGTGTCCTTATGCCTGTTTTGTTTTTTCAAAGTGTTGCATTTGGCAGCTTGCATGTAACATTTTATGTGGGTTATGTGTCGTATAAACTCACAGGTTAACACCAGCATTTCCCCTAGTCAGTCTGCTGACCTACTACAGTGGACCACAGCTAAAACCATGAAGGTGCTTTCTAATACAACTCTGACCACAAAAGCTATGCTGCATGCCATCAGTGATCGACAGTGGTGGAAGAAGTCACTGACTTACCTTCGGCCATTACATGTAAGATTTAAACCTTTTTTTTCTATTTGAGTTGCCTAGATAATCTAGGCCAGGGATTCTCAATGCTGGGTCCCCAGATGTTATTGGACTTCAACTCCCATAATCCCCAGCCAGAGGCACTGGGTCAGGGGATTATGGGAATTGGAGTCTAATGACAGCTGGAGACCCAACATTGAGAATCCCTGACTAGGCAACACAAGCATGCTGTGTGAGATATACATGTGCATGTTTATTACAGTACCTTCTCCCTTTGGATTGGATAAAATGTGGAGACTTCTAAAGAAAGCTCTTTTACGTTTTAATGTTGGGCTTCTCTTTCTTTTTGTCTTTCAAAGGGTCAAGAGTTTGGAGATGTATTAAAAAACACTTCTGGAGCAAATAGAGCAATAGAAAAGCAAGGCTGTCATCCATTTTATGAAACTCTGATAGATGATCCCTACCTAGCAGATGTAAGTTTAAGATACTTCATAGGTAACAAACATCTAAGAAAAGCGCCTTATGGCAATGAACAGTTGAGACAAATATTTAGCTTGAATACTGTGACTAAGCAATAATCAATAACTGGATTGTCACTAGATTATATTTGATTAGCACCAACTCTATCTATCTATCTATCTATCTATCTATCTATCTATGAAACGTCTATACCGCCCAAACTTTCATCTTTGGGCGATTAACATAAAACAATTAAAACACATATAAAAAGTTTAAACAATTTAACAATTTAAAACCAACCATAAAATTAAAACAGACAATTTTAAAAAGCTGGGAAAGCTTGGGTGAAAAGATGGGTTTTCAGATGTTTTTTAAAAATTGCCAGAGATAGGGCAGATTGTATCTCAACAGGGAGCACATTCCACAATCTTGGGGCAGTAACCGAGAAGGCCCGCCTCTGTGTAGCCACCAGACGAGTTGGTGGTAACTGGAGACGGACCTCCTCAGGTGACCTCAATGGGCTGTGGGACTCATAGTGAAGAAGACACTCTCTTAAAAACCCAGTCCTAAGCCGTTTAGGGCTTTATAAATTATAACTAGCACTTTATATTTTGCCCAGAACCAATTAGTACTCCATCGGCAAAGGAGTAATGTGGTCTCTCCGTGATGACCCAGAGACCAACCTGGCTGCCGCATTCTGAACCAACTGAAGTTACCAGACTATGTATAAAGGCAGCCCCATGTAGAGTGCATTACAAAAATCAAGTCTGGAGGTCACCAACAAATGTACCACTGTTTTGAGGTCGTTGATATCAAGAAACAGGCGCATCTGGAGTATCAGCCAAAGCTGGTAGAAAGCTACCCTGGCCACTGCCTCAAACTGAGAAATCAAAGAGAGGTGTGGATCCAGAAGTACTCCCAGATTGTTAACCTGTTCCTTTTGGGGCAGTGTGACTCCATCTAGAACAGGTAGATCAAGATCGTCTCTGAAGTTCTGACCCCGCACAATAAGTACCTCCATCTTATCTGGATTCAGCTTCAGTTTATTCATCCCTCATCCAGCCCATTACTGCTTCCAGGCAGGCATTTAGGGAGGATAGGCCAGCTCCTGAAGAAGTTGACATGGAGAAGTCGATCTGGGTGTCATAAGCATACTGGTAACACCCTGCACCAAATCCCCTGATGATCTTTCCCAGCGGTTTCATGTAGATGTTAAAAAGCACTGGAAAAGGTATGGAGCCTTGAGGGATACCATATGTAAGCTCAGATCTCGAAGAGCAACAGTCTCCAATCAACACCATCTAGAATCTATCCAAGAGGTAGGAGCAAAACCACTTTAAAATAGTGCCTCCCACCCTCAACACCCTCAGATGTTCCAGAAGGATACTGTGGTCTATAGTATCGAAGGCTGCTGAGAGATCCAAAAGGACCAACAGAGTCACACTTCCTCTGTCAATTCCCAATTGGAGATCATCCATCAGGACGACCAAGGCAGTCTCCACCCCATAGCCTTCCCGAAAACCAGTTTGAAATGGGTCTAGATAATCAGTTTCCTCCAAGACCGACTGGAGCTGAGAGGCCACCACCCTCTCAATTACCTTGCCCAGCCATGAGAGGTTAGAAACAGGCCTATAATTGCTCAACTCCGAGGGATCTAATGCAGGCTTCTTTAGAAGAGGTCTAATTATTGCCTCCTTAAGACAAGGAGGCATTCTGCTCTCCCTCAGAGAAGCATTTATTATTTCCACCAGGCCGTCTACAACAGCCTCCATGCAAGATAGAACAAGCCATGTGGGACAAGGGTCAAGAGAACAAGTGGTAGGCCTAACCGCTCCAAGCAGCTTGTCCACATCCTCAGGAGTCACAAACTGAAACCAATCCAGTCGAATCACATAAGAGGAGTTGTTGGACACCTCCAGTTCAGACATCAAATTAATTGTGGAGTCTCCATCTAGGTTGGCCTGAATCCGAGAGATTTTATCTGCAAAAAACATTTTACAGTCCAGCACAGTGGCCCACCAGATGCCACTGGAAGCCTACAGTCTGGAGTTAAGGGCATGTCCTCTCTCCTGCTGTTACTCTTTTGCAGCTGGTACTCAGAGGCATCCTGCCTTTGAGGTTGGAGGTGGCCCTCCGACTAGTAGCCGTTGATAGACCTCTCCTCCATGAAGTTATCCAAGCCCCTCTTAAAGCCATCCAGGTTGTTAGCTGTCACCACATCTTGTGGCACAAAATTCCACAAGTTGATTATGCATTGTGTCAAAAAAATACTTCCGTTTGCTGGTCCTAAATTTCCCAGCAATTAATTTCATGGGATGACCCCTGGTTCTAGTGTTATGTGAGAGGGAGAACAACTTATTTCTATCCACTTTCTCCACACCATGCATGATTTTATTAGACATCTTTCATGTCTCCCCGCAGTCGCATTTTTTCTAAACTAAATAACCCCAGGTGTTGTAGCCTTGCCTCATAAGAAAGGTGCTCCCCTGATCATCTTGGTTGCACATCACAGCGGGTAACTGATGAATCCAAATTCTGGTTCAAGGGAGGTGGGGCAGATACTCGTCCCCTCACAACCCTGAACAATTCCGCTGGGTGTGAACTCGCAGAGGCAATACGGGCAGAAAAGAACCGCTTCTTTGCCGCACATGTTGCCTTAGCATAGATCTTTAAATGTGCTCTATGTTGTAATCTGTCGGATTTGAGTCGAGTCTTTCTCCACTTGTGCTCTAGTCGCCCAGCTTGCCACTTCAGCCCCTGTAGATCTTCCGTATACTAAGGGGCCAATTTTGAAGCGGGTCGGAGGGAACGCTTGGGAGTAATCATGTCTACTGCCCAGGTGAACAAGTTGTTCCAATTTTCAACCAGGGCATCAACAGGATCTCCGGCAAAGCCAACATTGAATCCCTCCAAGGCTTCTTGGAATACTACTGGATCCAATAACCGCTTCAGGCGGACCATTCTAATAAGCCCCTTGCTCCTGCAGAGGTGGGAATTGGTTGTAAGTCCAAACTTAACCAGATGGTGGTCCGTCCATGACAATGGGGAAATCACAGGTGTCCCCTCCCATGGAACACCACCCTGATCAGAGTAGAAGACCAAATCAAGCGTGTGACCTGCAGAATGCGTCAGTCCAGAGACTGCTTGGGATAGGCCCATAGTTGTCATGGCCGCTATCAACTTCTGAGCTACTCCAGACAAATTGGTCCCAAAATGAAGTCCCCCATCACCAAAAATCTGGGAGACTCCAATGCGAGTTCTGCGACCAAGTCCGTGAGCTCAGTAAAGGATTCTGTTGGGCAGTGGGGCAATCAGTACAACAACAGAAGTCCCAATCTATCCCTGGTCCCCAAACTTAAGTACACACATTCAATTTGGTCTGATACTCTAACAGGGACACTGATGAGGGAGATGTTATCCTTATAGACCACAGCCACTCGACATCCCCACCCACGCCCCCTCACCTGCTCCTCTACAGAATATCCTGGAGGAAGAAGTTTGGACCAGACTGGACCACTAGCCTCCCCTAACCAAGTCTCGGTAATACATACCAGGTCGGCCATTTATTTATTTATTTATTAGATTAGGGGCACCCTCCCCTCCCTCAGTGATGCGTTTATGATATTAACTAGGCCATCTCCAGCAGTCTCCTTGCTAGATAGAAGCAGCCAAGTTGGGCAAGGGTCCAGAGAACGGGTGGTAGGCCTCACCACCCCAAGCAACTTGTCGACATCTTCAGGAGTCACAGATTGGAACTGATCCAATCTAATACTGCAAGAGGGATTGCTGGACACCTCCTCCATGGACCCTGCAAAAACAGTGGAGTCCAAGTCGGCCCAAATACAGGAGATCTTGTTTGCAAAAAACCCATTAAAGGCATCACAGCAGAGCGACCCCAGGGACTGATTTGAAGTAGAAGGAGCAGAAATCAAACTCCTCACAACCCGGGATAGCTCCGCTGAGCGCGAACCTGCAGCTGCAATGCACACAGACCAAAAGCTCTTTTTTGCCGCACGCACCGCGACCGCATAATTCTTCAAATGGGTGACATGCTGTATCCTATCAGATTCGAACCGAGTTCTCCTCCAGTTGCGCTCTAGTCGCCTACCCAACTTCAGCCCCCGCAACTCCTCAGTATACCAAGGGGCCATTTTTGCAGCAGGTCGGAAGGGACGCTTAGGAGCAATAATATCTACTGCCCTGATGAGTTCCCTGTTCCAGGTTCCCACCAGGGCATCAACAGAATCACCGGCTGCATCAACGTCAAAATCCTCCAAGGCCTTTTGAAATCCCACTGGGTCCAGCAGCCTTTTCGGACGGACCATCTTAATAGGTCCACCACCCCTGCAGGGGTGGATTGCGGCTGTGAGAACAACCTTAACCAGGTAGTGGTCCATCCATGACAATGGGGAAACCACTGGATCCCCCACCCACGGAACACCCCTCTGATCCAAACAAAAGACCAAATCAAGTGTGTGACCAGCAACATGAGTTGGTTCAGAAACTAATTTGGATAGGCCCATAGTTGTCATGGCCGCTATGAACTCCTGAGCCGCACCAGACAAGCCAGTCCCAAAGTGGATATTGAAGTCCCCCAGCAATAAAAGTCTAGGAGACTCCAACACCAACTCTGTGAACAGCTCCATCAGCTCAGTTAGGGAGTCACTTGGGCAGCGGGGTAGACGGTACACCAACAGAATCCCCAATCTATCCCTAGTTCCCAGCCGCAAAAATACACACTCGATATAAGTCAGCTGTCTCACAGGGGCCCTGGTAAGGGAAATGGTATTCTTATGGACCACAGCCACTCCACCCCCGCCCCCGCCCACATCCTCTAGCCTGCTCCACGACAGAATAACCTGGTGGGAGAAGCTGAGCCCACACAGGACCACTTGCCTCCCCCAACCAGGTCTCAGTTATACATGCCAGGTCAGCTCCCTCATCCATGATCAAATTGTGGACAATTTTGTTCTTATTCTGAACTGACCTGGCATTACTGAGGAGCAAGGCCAGACTCTGTGGGTCATTGGGGCTGCTCCCCGAGGCCTGAGAGTTGACAGCGCAGTTGGAAGTGGAAACAGTAACTAAGTTACTAATTTCCCTTCCCCTGTAACGGCCAGCTGCTCTGCCTGCGCCAATTCTTCTATTCCACAACACAACAGTAATAGCTGCCCCAGAAATGCTAAGCGCACTCCCAGCACCATCCCCCTCAAGAGAGCCCAAACACATATTTGATAAAGGCCTGGCACAACCCAACCCCCCAGTCCTCAGTCCCACCCTCGAAGGCCCAGCCCCAAAGGCCGGCCCCCTTTGGCGGCCCGATGGCTACGCCTTTGGCGAGCCTCCCTGCTTTTGAGCCAACAATCCCTGAGAGCCACACCTCTCACATGTAGCTCCCAGAACAGGCTCCAGGTGGATCTCCTCAACAGTCTGGGGGCTGGCAACCAGCCAGCTAGAACTTGGCAGCAGACAAGCAGGCTGCTCCCCGTCTGGGCTGGAAGCTCCACAGGAGGCAGAGGGACCAGTTGGTAAGTCCCTGCAGGCAGATGGAATGGCCTTGCAGCTCCTTGTCCCTGCAGGCAGATGAAATAGCCTTGCAGCTCCTTGTCACCTCTTGTCACTTTTCATCCATAATCAAATCATGGATGACTTCAGGCTTATTTTAGACTGATCTGGTATTGCAGAGGAGCAAGGTAAGGCTGTGTGGGTTGTTGGCAGTGCTCCCCGGGGTCAAAGAGCTGGCAAGACGGCCGGAAGGAGAGACAGCTAATAAATTTCTGACTACCCTTCCCCTGCTGACCTGCCAACGTTTCTTCTTCTATTCCCCACCACCATTGGGATAGCTGCCCCATAGTCAATGAAGGGCGCCCCCTTACTCCCCATCTCCAGATGAACCCAAACACATTTTAGCAACTTCAACCCAATTCCCAAACAGCTAAAACTGATTAAACAGAAGTCCTCTAGCCCTCACCCTCGTTCTCCCCCATTGTGGTTCCTCCAAAGGAGCAACCCCCTTTCGTGTCGCCCCTTCAGTTGCGGACCCGCCACCACAAGCAGCGTTCCTATAACACCCCAGGCTGAGCAGATAACCTGAGGAACAGCTGAGTCACTTAGGGGCTGGTCCCAGTCCTGCACACACTCCCCACAGATGTTACCTAGAGGCAGCAGACCCCCAGGGGAAGCAGGAGCAGGCAAGCAACAGCAGAAGGAGCTCCCAGGACCCACCATGTCTCTCACCCCAGGCAGCACTGTGTGGGAAGCAGATGGACTTCTCCCTCTCCTCCGCTGGGCTTCTAGCACTTGAGGTGTGGTAGGTTTTTAATCAACTCTAAAATAGCCACCTGTAATTAAGGAATAGGAAAATAAATTTTAAAAGCACTGCAAATTCTAGTTATGAAGAGTCACATTGATTAAAATTTCTGTTCTGTAGAATGAAGTGACTTATACGACATACCAGCACAAGCCTTTGGAAAGCTTTGCAGAAGTATTGCTGAGAACAGGAAAACTTGCAGAGACTAAAAGTGAAGGGCACAATCTGTTTCCTGCCACAGAAGGTAAATTGTGTGCATATTTGTGTTTTTATGAATATATAGACTGGGACTTTTGTTGGTGTATGTACTTAACACTACACTGTGCAATAGAGTCCCTAACTGAGCTGACGGACGTAGTTGCACATTTGGTGCTGGAGTCACCCAGACTGTTGGTAGTGGTGGACGTCACTGTTCACTTTGGTACCAAGTTGTCAAGAGCAGCTCAGGAAGTCATGGCAGCCCTGACGACTGTGGGCCTAACTCAAATGGTCTCTGGACTGATTTGGTCTTTTGCTCTGGTAAGGGTAATGTTCCATGAGTGAGGACCAGTGTTCCCTCTAACAGGGATTCCCAGATGATGTTGACTACAACTCCCATAATCCCCAACCAAAGGCTAATGCAGCTGGGGATGCTGGGAGTTGTAGTCAACAACATCTGGAAATCCCTGTTAGAGGGAAAACTGGTGAGGACCCTGGTTATTTCCCCATTGTCATGGACAGACCACCATCTGGTTAAAGTAGGATTTGCACCTCTGCAGGGGTGAAGGACCTATTAGAGTGGTCTGCTCGGGGAGGTTATTGGATCCAATAGGATTCCAAGAAGCCTTGAAAGGGTTTCGAGTTGGCTCTGCCGATGATTCTGTCAATGCTCTGGTGCAAAGATGGAATAACAAACTCACTAAAGCAGTATTCCTAATCGCTCCTAAGTGTCCTCTCTGACCTGCTTCAGAGTTAGCGCCATGCTTTTGGGAAGAATTATAGGAGTTGAAGCAACAAGTTAGATGACTAGAGCGCAAGTGGTGGAAGATTCAATGTGAATCTGATAGATCACAACACAGGGCACTTTTGAAGATCTATGCTCTGGCAGTAAATGTGGTAAAGAAATAGCTCTTTTCTTCCCGCATTGTTTCTGCAAGTTTGCATCCAGCAGAATTGTCTAGGCTTATGAGAGATGCCTCCTCCCCCTTGAATTTTGGTTTGAACCTTTGATCACTTGCTGTGATGTTTTTAATGACTTTTTTTGGGATAAAATCTCTCATATTTGGGCTGGGCTGGATTCCACATTTATTGCAGAGTCTACTAGGGATGTCCAGCAACTCCTCTTATGGGATCAGATTGGATCACTTTCAGTTTGTGACTCCTGAGAATATGGACAAGCTGCTTCAGACCGTGCATCCTACAACCTGTTCTCTTTACCCGTGCCCAACTTGTCTCATTTCATTTGCTAACAGAACTATCAGAGAGGGTCTGGTACATGCTTCTCTGAGGGAGAGCAGGATGCTTCCTTTCCTTGAGGCGGCTATTATTTAGACCTTACTTGAAGAAACCTGCACTGGATCCCTCAGAGTTAGCCAATTATAGACCTTTCAGCAGTCTTCCATGGTTGGGTAAGGTGATTGTAAGAGTGGTGGCCTCTCAGCTCCAGGCAGTATTAGAGGAAACAGATTATCTAGATCTATTTCAAACTGCCTTTTTTGGGCAGGTTGTGGGGTTGAGACTGCCTTTGTCAGGCAAGTATTGACAGGGGAGTATGACTCTGTTGATCTTTTTTGATCTCTCTGCAACTTTTGATACCATCAACCATGGTATCCTTCTGGGTTGCCCAAGGGAGTTGGGATTGGGTGGCACTGTTGTACAGTGGTTCCGTTCCTATCTCTCTGACAGATTCCAGGTGGTGTCGCTTGGAGACTGTTGCTCTGCAAAGTGGGAGTTAATGTATGGCATTCCACAAGGCTCCATACTGTTTCCAATGCTTTTTAACATCTACGTGAAACTGCTGGTAGAGATCATCAGGAGATTTGGTGCAGAGTCTTATCAATATGCTTATGACACCTAAATGTATTTTTCCGTATCAGTTTCACCAGGTAATGGCATAACTAAATGCCTGCTGAAGGGGGGATAACAAACTGAAACCGAATCCAGATAAGACGGAGGTACTAACTGTGGGGGATCAGAACTCATGTTATGTTCTGGATTACACTCCCCAGAAAGAACAAGTATGTATTGTGGGAATGCTCAAGGATCCAAAATTCTTTCTGGTCTCTCAGGTGGAGGCAGTGACCAGGGGCGCTTTTTATCAGCTTCGGCTGATATGTCAGCTATTCCCATTTCTGGAGGGAAATCGCCTTAAAGCAGTGGTACATATGCTGATAACTTCCAGGCTTGACTACTGTAACACAGTCTACGTGGGTCTGCCTTTGTACGTAGTCTGGAAACTACAGTTGGTACAGAATGCAGCAGACTAGTCTCTGGGATAATCTGAAGAGACCCTATAACACCAATCTTAAAAGAACTGCACTGGTTGCCAATATGTTTCCAAAAAGAAATACAAAGTGCTGGTCATTACCTATAAAGCCCTTAATGGCTTGGGTCTGGGGTATTTAAGAGAGCACCTCCTTTGTCATGAACACTCCCACCTATTAAAATCATCTGGGGAGGTCCAGTTATGGCTACCACTGGATTGTTTGGTGGCTACTCAGGACCAGGCCTTCTCTGTGGCTCTCCCAGGGCTCTTGAATGCTCCCACCTGTTAAAATCAGAGTTTCTCCATCTCTGGCTATTTTTAAAAAGACCCTTAAGTTGTACCCTTTTTTCAGGCTTTTATTTATTGAGTGAGTGAGTGAGTGAGTGAGTGAGTGCATTTTTATACCGCCCTAACCCAAGGTCTCAGGGCGGTTCACAACAAATAAAAACAAAACTTAAAATCAGTTAAATATTAAAAACCGCTTAAAACAAATCAATAAATAATCCAAAATTTAAAAAGTTTAAAAGTTGGTTTTATAATTGGTTTTATATCATAAAATTGTTTTAATCATTTTATCTTGTTTTATATTTGTTGTATTTTAACTTATGTACACCACATAGGGATGCGCATGTTGGGTGGTATAGAAATGTGATAAATTAATCAGTGAGTAGGGCACAAACTCATGTCTAGATCAGTAGTTTCCCAAATCTCCTATCATTCAGAAACAATGTCTCCTGAAAAACCTTTGCCTGTCTTCCAGGGAACCCTTTTGCTTTCAGAGTATTCTGGGAGTGATATTCATATGGTGCAGGCCAGAGCTCTTGTGCATCACTGTCACTCTGAATAAACTATGATTGTCCCCCAGAACATGCCCAACATATTGAGAACAAAATGGTGGACAAGCTGTGTTTTTTGTCAGGGTCCAGCAGGATCAGGCCTGTAAATGGCCAGTTCGAAGGGTCAGAGGCACATACATAGTCCAGGTTGAGCTGAAAGAGAGCAGTGAGCAAAGCTCTTCCAGAGACCAGGGTGGAGTCAGGTTGGGCAAATGGTCTGGTTTCCAAAGGCAGATGTGTCATTGCTGGGCCAATGGTCAAGTTCAGATCACATATGAGACAAGTCCCAGGCAGTCTTCAAACTGATTGCCAAACTTCAAGTTTGGCTTGAAGCAGCAGTTATAAAACCAGCCAGGTGCCTATTGGCTTCCCACATCACTTGACCCAGTTGAGCAGAGGAGCTGCAGTGTCTGATCATTTTATCGATGGCACCATGGTACAGCAAAGTTCAGGCTTGTGGCACCTTCTGTCTGAGAACTGCATGCCTGAGCTGTGATTCTGTGGTATCTTACAGTCTTTCGTGGAAACCTGGCCTTCATTTGTCTTCACCTTGTCACTAAGAAATCTCTAATAAGTTTCTATGACATCACATGATTCCTCAGAACACAGTTTGAAAACCTCTGGTCTGGGTTGTGGCTTGATCACCTCCAAAGTAGAATCAGACTTCCTATGTTTTGCTTCTCTATACCCAGCAGGACTTGCATCACAGAATCTAATAAATGCAGTTTTCTTAATGGATATTTCTGGTCTCTGGATAATTAAAATGGGAGGTATGTAATTGAAGATTTTCACCAAAAATGTGCCCATTCTCCCTGCAACAATCTCTCTGAGAGTCCATTCTCTCTCAAAGGTTACAGTGCTGTAACCTGGCTGAACACCAGATGATTCTGATTATCATTAGAAGTGTCTTGCCCATTGATTCTGCTGAATTGTAGAAGAACTGTGGTTATAGGATCAGCCATGGTTGTTAGGCAGCCAGCATATCCAACATGCAGGTAATATGGGAACTTAATTTTATTTCAGTTATTAATGTGATAGTTACGCATTTGCTCTGGCAATTTGGTGTGCTTTGTGTCATTAATTATGAACAATTAGTGGTCATGCTTGGAACTTGATATTCTTTAATTTTAAGTGATGTGATACACAGGCTCAGCTTGATAATGAGCAGCGATGTGCAAGTAATCTGCGGCCCATCTCTCTCAGCAGGCAGCCGTCTTAGACTTCTGCAGTCACAACCCATGTTGAGTGCTGCTTCTATATTTTTGTCAGAATTGTGATTGATTTGACTACTTACTTTTAGATGCACAATTTTAAAAAATCGTTACAGTCAAGTAAATCTTTTACATCGGGATCATACCCAGTGATTTATTCAAACTAAAAAACACTGTTGCCTTAGTTCTTCACAATTTTTCAAGTTGAGAGACTTGAAAATAAGAGACGTTTAGTTTAGTTTAGTTTAGTTTAGTTTAGTTTAGTTTTATTTATCTTTTATTTTTATTTTATTTTATTTTATTTTATTTTATTTTATTTTATTTTATTTTATTTTATTTACATTTATATCCCGCTCTTCTTCCAAGGAGCCCAGAGCCATGTACTACATACCTAGGTTTCTCCTCACAACAACCCTGTGAAGTAGGTTAGGCTGAGAGAATTAGTTGCTGAGTGGTTAGTTGCCTCCTTCCCATTTAAAAATAAACTATTAAAAATGTATTGTTGGCATCCTTTGGAGGAAGATGTCTTTGAGGGAATTGTATTATGAAAAATAAAGAAGTTTTGCAATGAAGCTCTTCTCTCCTACCCACCAAATCGGATTTTAAATGTCATAGAACTTTCCTAGCTGAGTCTATCTAGGGGCACATAGATATGTGATGTGTTTTCCAGCCATGACTTCTAAAAGAGAAAGATCACAATTAATTCTATTAACACAATTATACCCATTTGGACATTCATATAAGCCCACTCATTTATAACTGACTTGACCTCATATAGATGAATGTTGCTTGCAGTTCTGAGAGCATTAGCTCCTCAGTAAAATTAATCACCATTGACAGATCACACAAGAAATCTGTTGTATTTATGTGTGCAGGACATCATTGTGTGAGCCATAGTGGTGTAATTCACAAAAATTCAATCCAGTAATTAATCATGCACTGTGCAGAAGATGGAACCCAATCATTGCACTTAAGAACATAAAAGCCTCCTGGATTAGGCCAAAGACGCATCCATTCCAGCATCCTGCCTCAAGCAGTGGCCAACCAATTGCTGAGAAGCCTGCAAGCCCTCTTCTGTTGGTTTTCCCTACCACCAGGAGTTCAGGAGCATTCTGATGAAAATATACAGCTACTAAGGCTATCAGTGGCTACTATGGCCATTGATAGCCCTACCCTCTATGAATTTGTGAACTTTTAGAACTATCTAGATTGGCCATCATCACATCCACCAGTAGCAAATTCCATAGTTTAACTACACGTTTTGTAAAGAAGCACTTGGTTTTGTCTTTCTTGAATCTCCCAGCATTTAACTTCAAGGGATGACCCCAGGTTCTCATATGAGAGAGGAAGAAAAACTTCTCTCTATCAACTTTATCCATAACATGCATCATTTATACATCTCTGTCATGTCTCCCCGCCCACAACTTTTTAAGCTAAAAAGGCCCAGATGTTGTTGTCTTTCCTCTTCACCTTTTCTAGCTCCACAATATCCTTCTTAAGGTGTGGGGACTAGAACTGTATACTGTACAGTGGTCCCTCGACTTACGAACTACTCGACATAAGTATTTTTCGAGTTACAAACGGCAGTTTTAGATCCGGTTTTAGATGCGGTTTTTTCGACTTACAAATTTTTAGATGGGGTTTCCTCGACTTACGAATTTTACATGCGGTTTCCTTGACTTGCCTGCCTGTTTACTGCCTGTTTATTCTTGAAAAGAAATGTTCCTGTGCAGTTTGCAAGCCTTACTGGGGGTCTGGGTCTTTTTTCTAGGCTCCGGAATGCATTAATCCGTTCCCAATGCATTCCTATGGGAAACCGCTTTTCGACTTACGAACTTTTCGACTTACAAATGTGCATTCGGAACGGATTAATTTCGTAAGTAGAGGGACCACTGTATTCCAAGTGCACTTGCACCATAGATTAAGGGCATTGCTATAATGGCAGTTTTATTTTCAGTCCCTTTCCTGATGTCCAGCACGGAATTAGCCATGTTTTACAGCTGCCTTACACCAGGTCAACATGTTCAGTAAGCTGTCCACTACAACCCCAAGATGCTCTTCCTTGTCGGTCACTGCCAGCTCAGATCCCATCAGCATATATATGAAGCTTAGGTTTTTTCCCTCAGTGTGCATCACTTTATACTTACTTACTTGGAACTGCATTTGCCAGCTCATTTATTTAGGCAGGGATTCTCTTGGAGCTCTCCTCGAGTATTTTTAGTTTTTACTACCTAAATAATTTGGTGTCTGAACTTAAGAAAAGCCCTGCCAATTTTAAATTATGAACACCTTATAAGAGAAATTCCATTTAATGCTATTATGTTACTTATAATAGAGGGCAGCAGACTTCAGTCTTTCAGGGAATACTCGGTACTTTATTAGAAACCGAAGATTGAGCAAACGGAGCATAAAACTGTGCCTCAGAAGACACACATGTAGAATTAAGTAAGGGATAAGGTGCTTCTACATGCTCAGCCCCAGGTTTTGTGTTTATTTTTAGTTATGTATTTATTTTATTTGGTACATTTATATACTGGGCATCCCTGGGCAGTTTGGTACAAGAACTGAGTTCTTGGTACTTCTGCACAACACCTCACTCCTCATTTTCCCCCAAGCTTTTATTTCATCAATCTAACCTACTTCACACGGTTGTTGTGAAAGAGAAACTTAAGTATGTAGTACACCGCTCTGGGCTCCTTGGAGGAAGAGCAGGATATAAATGTAAAAATAATAAAAATAATAATAATCTAATTTAGAAAAAAGAAAAGCCTTTTGTTGTTGCTATTGTTTAAACAGTCAGAAATCCTTGCCATTTACTCAAATCACCCAGAGATAGACTGTAGGTCCCAGTCTGCCTTTTGCTGACCTGATCAATAGAGCCTAGGCCTGTGCAATTTGGAAAGCAGGAATTCTGATGTCTGAATCCCCGCACCCCACCACTGGGACGACCGCGGGGCAAGTGCCCCAGGTAGCTCGCTGCTGGTGGCAGCCCTCTAACTGGTCACCCAGCACTGGGAGCAGCACAGTGGGAGCAGTGCAGCAAAGTTTGGGGGAGGGGGTGAGGACAGTAGCGAGTGCCAAACTTCTCCCTCGGAAGCCCATGCAGCTGCTGCAATAATGTGCAGGCTTCTGAGGATTGTAGTCCCTCACAGAACTTCTCCACTTGAGAAGTTCTGCATGGGACTACAATTTCCAGAAGCCCACACATCCTCCCAGCAGCTGCATGGGTTTCCTAGGAAAAAGTTTGGCACTTGCTACTTCCCCCAACCCCCGAACTTTGCTGTGCCACACCTGTGCCAGTGCTGGGCAGCCAGTTAAAGGGCCCCATCACCAGTGGGCTACCTGGAGCACTTGCCACATGCTCCAATGTCTCCTGGTGGTGGGGTGCAGGAATTCAGAATTCCTGCTTTTCCGAATTGCACAGGCCTAATAGATCCCATATAAATCCCATTACACAAAGTTATAATAATGCTTCCACTACTGAATAATATGTTAGAGGTACAAGTAATCTCATATTCCTGATTAGAAACAAATTGCATTTTAAATAGAAAAGAGATCAGTTGCATCCCTGCAAGGAGAGAGAAAGAACAAGCACAATTTCATTAGTCCGCTACACGCTTTAAAAATGCACCCACCCACCCCCACCCCCCTGCAAAAAAAGAAGCTGATAGATAGCTGCTTTTCCCCCCACAACTGAAACATGGGAGCATGCGGCTTCCTGTGTCAAAGAGCACACAATCAACTGACCACTGAAAGAACCTATTTTAAAAATGTGAGTTGAGGTCAACATAAGGCTTGGGTTCAGTATTATTTCTTGTTTACACAGTCAGACAGGTGTTATTGACTGGTTTGTTTTATCCAGACATCGAGTCCTTCCCAAGGACCTGGGATGGCTGAATTTTATTGTCAATGTTGTTGCTGTTGTTATAGATATCGTCACAGAATATAGGCTGTTCCCAGTATTGTTGCTTTTTGTAATTGGCTGATGGTGATTTCTGTGGCCCCTATGGTGTTGAGGTGCTCTTCAAGGTCTTTTGGAACTGCACCCAGGGCACCAATTACCACTGGGATTATTTTGGTCTTTTTCTGCCACAGCCTTTCAATTTCCATTTGTAGATCTTTGTATTTGGTGATTCTTTCTATTTCTTTTTCTCCTATTCTGCTATCCCCTGGTATTGCTATGTTGATTATTTTAACTTGTTTTTCTTTCTTCTCGACTACAGTTATATCTGGTGTATTGTGTAGAAGATGTTTGTCTGTTTGTAGTCGGAAGTCCCATAATATTTTTACATCTTAATTTTCTTCAACTTTTTCAATTTTATGGTCCCACCAATTTTTGGCTACAGGTAGCTTGTATTTTTTGCAGATGTTCCAGTGTATCATCCATGCTACCTTGTCATGCCTTTGTTTGTAGTCAGTCTGTGCGATCTTTTTACAACAGCTGATTAGGTGGTCCACGGTTTCATCTGCTTCTTTACAAAGGCGGCACTTGCTGTTTGTGGTGGATTTTTCGACTTTTGCTCTTAATGCATTTGTTCTTAGTGCCTGCTCTTGTGCAACCAGTATTAAACCCTCTGTTTCTTTCTTCAAGTTGCCATTCTTAAGCCATTGCCAGGTCTTGGTGATGTCTGATTTTCCACTTAGATTGTGCAAATATTGACTGTGCAGTGGCTTATTTGTCCATTTTTCTGCTCGGTTCTTGACTTGTTCTTTCTTGTAGGCCTGCTTTGTTTCATTGGTGTTGAATAGTTTCGCATTATTGACCATTTGAAGTGCATCTTCTTCACTGTCCTTGATATATTCTTCAAGGCCTCTTTTCTCCTCCTCTGCTGTTTGATGGACTTGCAGCATTCCTCTTCCACCTGAGCTGTGAGGGAGGTATAGCCTATCGACATCACTGCGGGGGTGCAGAGCATGATTGATGGTCATGATTTTCCTGGTCTTACGATCTAGCGTCTCTAGCTCTGCCTGGGTCCCGTCTATTATTCCTGCAGTGTATCTTGTAACAGGTATAGCCCAGGTGTTTATGGCTTGTATGGTGTTCCCGCCATTGAGTTTGGACTTGAGGATTTTTCTAACTCTCCTGATGTATTCACTTCCCATTTTTCTTTTAACTTCAGTGTTTGCGATGTTATCAGCCTGGAGAATGCCCAAGTATTTGTAATGTTCTTTCTCTTCCAGGTTCTTGATCTTGCTTCCATTAGGCAGTTCTAGTCCTTCTGTTTTTGTTATTTTCCCTCTGTTCATCATCATCATCATTATTATTATTATTATTATTATATACACCTCTATCATGTCTCTTTGTAGTGTTATCAGCCTGGAGAATGCCCAAGTATTTGTAATGTTCTTTCTCTTCCAGGTTCTTGATCTTGCTTCCATTGGGCAGTTCTTATCCTTCTGTTTTTGTTATTTTCCCTCTGTTCATTATTAATGCAGCACACTTATCTAGTCCAAACTCCATTGCTATATCGCTACTGAATATACGGACAGTGCTTAGCAGTGATTTGATTTCTGACTGGGATGATGATGATGATGATGATGATGATGATGATTTTGAGTTCTATACCACCCTTCCATAAATAGCTCAGGGCGGTTTACAAAGAGAAATAACAAATAAATAAGATGGCTCCCTGTCTCCAAAGGGCTCACATTCTAAAACAAAACATAAGATAGACACCAGCAACAGTCACTGGAAGTACTGTGCTGGGGGTGGATAGGGCCAGTTACTCTCCCCCTGCTAAATAAAGAGAATCACCATGGTAAAAGGTGTCTCTTTGCCCAGTTAGCAGGGCATTATGACATATGACATTGGTATACACCAAGTTATTCTGTTCCAGCACCAGGCAGTGGCAGCCTAGTTGTATCACCAAGTTTCAACATTGGCACCAAAGATCATTTAAGAAATGTGCCACTTTTCCCCCACTTATTTCCCCCCATAGAAGAGAATAGCTCCGTTCATATAGAAGAAAGGACTGTGAGGATACTGCTTGGGTAGGGTCAAAGCCATCTTACACCCTGGATAATGAGTCATCAAGCATATACTCACAGATGCCCACCTAGGGATGAGCCCTCCCCCATAATGATGGGCATTTTCTAATAGAATAATAATAATAGCATGTTTAGAATAATAATAGCAGGTTTAGACAATTTGCAATGTATAACAAATATATTCAATCAGATAACCACCTCCCCTCTTGAAAAGTCAAAATCAGTCATCGTAGCAAATGCTTGCTGGAACAGCATGACAATTTGTTCAGTGCCAACTTAAGTTAAATAAAAAATCTGAAGATTATTGAATGAACTATTCATTATGATTTTTCCATCATTAGCTTGCCACAGAAATGTGAACCCTTCAACAAGGTCCTGCCCACCTTAAGAATTTTTGAATCCTTTTTGGTGGGAAGTAAAAACTTAATGTCTGAAACAAGGAAGACATGTCTGGCTGGCTCTGTTGATAGAATGACACAAAGACTAGATAGCTGTCATTTATTTAGCTGGCTTCTGCAGTGGATACCAATATGCAATGGATACCAATATGAAGATCAATAATATTGGAATGCTTTTTTACTTGAAGCACAGCATTTAAATTTAAATTTAAATTTGGGCAGATATAGAGGGATGCCCTATGGGGAGAGGCTCTGCCCATGTGGGGAGGGTCAAGTGGAAACAGTCACCCATGTGCTATTGGAATGTGTGTTCTATAGAGACCTGCGTCGGGATCTCATTTACTCTTTGATGCTAAATGCCCAGGTCTTGATTCTCCTCAGATGATTGGCAGGCTGTTGGAAGGAAGTAATTCCAGTACCACCAGACAGGTAGCTAAATTTTGTAGCGCAGCCCTCCATTTGCATAAGAGCTTAATAATGGGAAAATAGGTGATGGATTTAAGGCCAGAGCAACTTTTGTAGCTACACCGTGGCTAACTGCAGATGGGCACGCAGGTATTGGGATCACTTGTATATCATCAGTAAATCTAACAACTAAATTTTCCCAAGCTCCTGAATTGTTTAACCCCTCTCAGATTCAGGAGTCGGAAAGGCAACTGTTTGAGTTTTGACTTGTGTGTAATAGTCTCATAAGTATGAAATACTGCTTTCTCCTTTTATTCTTAGTTATGTATTTTTAGTAGTACTTTCAATACCTTGATCTATGTTTAGGAGGACTTTTAAAAATTTATTTGGTTTTATTGTTTGTAGTAGAAGCTTGATTATCTTCCCTTCTACATTTGTTTTAATCTCATGCTGTTCGCTGACCAAAATAAAGAGATTTGAAATTTAAATTAATTTCCATACTGCTTTTCCCTTAACATTTATTTTGCAGTGTATCAAAGCTTACTTGTTAAATAAAAAATGAGCTGGTTCAGCTATAAACTAGGAAGTAGAATTCTTCTGACTCACATGTGAAGAGAAGGGTATGGGGAGTGCACACCCTCCCAAAGCTAAGAAACATTGTGTGAAGCCAGGACTGAATCCTGATCATCTTCAATTTAATCTTGGCTTCATGTTGTATCTGAAGTGTAAATAATTAACCATAACCATCTGGTTAAGGTTGGACTCACAGCCTCAGTCCTCCTGAAGGGTGAAGGACCTATTAGGATGATCCACCCCAAAAGCCTATTGGATCCCATAGGATTCCAAAAAGCCTTAGAAGGCTTTAAGCTTGGTTCTGCCAGTGATTCTGTTGATGCCGTGGTTCAGCCTTAGAATAATAAACTCACTAGGTCAATAGACACGATTGCTCCTAAGCGCCCTCTCTGACCCGCTTCTAAATTAGCCCCTTGGAATATGGAAGAGCTACAGGGGCTGAAGCAACAAGGTAGACAGCTCGAGCGCAAGTGGAGAAAGACTTATCTTGAATTCAACAGATTACAACACAGAACACATTTGAAGATCTATGCTCTGGCAATGCGTGCAGCTAAGAAACAGTTCTTTTCTGCCCGCATCACCTGTAAGCTTACATCTAGCAGAGTTGTCTAGGGTTGTGAGAGGGCTAGTACATGCCCCTCCTCCCCGAATGAGTATTTGGATCCCTCAGTTACCTGCTGTGACATTTTTAATGAGTTTTTTGCAGATAAGATCTAGCAGCAGTGTTATTGGAGAGGGCCTTGTTAAGATCATTAATGTTTCTCTGAGGGAGTGCAGGATGCCTCCTTGTCTCAAGGAGGCAATTATTAGACCACTCTTGAAGAGACTTGCATTGGATCCCTTAGAATTGGGCAATTATAGGCTTGTCTCCAATCTCCGATGCTTGGGCAAGGAGATCAAGAGGGCGGTGGTGTCTCAGCTCCAGGAGGGAGGAAGCTGATTAGCTGTCTTGGAGGAAGCTGATTATCTGGACCCATTTCAAACTGGCTTTCGGGCAGGCTATGGGGTTGAGATGGCCTTGGTCGGCCTGTTGGATGATCTCCAATTAGCTATTGACAGTGGGAGTGTGACTCTGTTGATCCTTTTGGATCTCTCGGTGGCTTTGGATACCATCGACCACGGTATCCTTCTGGGGCTCCTGCAGGGGTTGGGAGAGGGAGGCACGGCTTTGCAGTGGTCCCGCTTCTGCCTCTCAGGTAGGTTCCAGATGATGTGGCTTCGAGACTATTGCTCTTCAAAACAAGAGCTCTGGTATGGAGTCCCACAAGGCTCCATACTGTCTCCAATGCTTTTTAACATCTACATTATCAGGGGATTTGGTGCAGGGTGTTATCAGTATGCTGATGACACCCAAATCTATTTCTTCATGTTAACTTCATCAGGAAATGGCCTAACTTCCCTAAATGCCTGCCTCAAGGTGGTAATAGGCTGGATGAGGGGAAATAAACAGGCTGAATCTAATTCCCTCAGAAAGAGCAGGTATGTCGTCTGGGAGTACTTCTGGACCCAAACCTCTTCCTGGTTTCTCAGGTTGAGGCAATGGCCGGGAGTGCTTTCTATCAGCTTTGGCTGATTCACCAGCTATGTCCATTTCTGGAGATAAATGGTCTTAAAACAATGGTGCATATGCTGGTAACATCTGGACTCGACTACTGCAATGCACTCTATGTTGGACTGCCTTTGTATGCAGTTCGGAAACTGCAGTTAGTACAGAATGCAGCAGCCAGGTTGGTCTCCGGGTTTGCCCAAAGATATCATATTACACCCATTTTAAAAGAATTACACTGGCTGCCAGTAAGTTTCCAGGCAAAATACAAAGTGCCTAAATGTCTTGGGTCTGAGGTTTTTAAGAGAGTGCCTTCTTCATCAACCCCCACCGCCTGTTAAGAACATCTGGGGAGGTGCGGTTGTGGTTGCCACCAGCTCTGTTGGTGACGACTCCAAACCAGGCCTTTTCTAGAGTTGCTCGGGACTCTGGAACACACTTCCTAATGAAATTAGAGTTTCCCCTTCTCTGAATGATTTTTAAGAAGGACCTAAAAACATACCTGTTTAGTCAGGCTTTTAGTTGATAGTTTTAAAACTTTGGTTTGAGTTTTTATTGTATTTTAAATTTTTTTAATTGGTTTTATATTGTGAACTGCCCAGGGAATCTTGTGTATGGGGTGGTATATAAATGTACTAAATAAATAAATATAAATTAAAGATGGTGTATTTTGAGCTTGACAAATGAAATGTTTCTGTGTCCATACGAAAACCCTTACAGTACATTAAACTGTGAGGTCAATGCAATTTCCTTTGAAATCAGTAGCACTGCTTTCATCTGACCTTGTTGAGTCTTCAAGAATGTTTGTGGAATGATTATCCACAAGCATTATGCGGCTTACCCGATCAACACTTATTTTGCCTTATCTTGTGATGTTTCCTGGTTATTCAGATGAGTCTCTTAAAAATTTATTGTCAAATTTGAATTATAAATATTCCAATACAGTGGCTAAATTTTGTTATATTTTATGTAAATTACGTTCTGCTGTGTGTGATAATGTTTCTGGTCAATGACTGAAATAAAGAAGGATAAGGATAAGAAGGATGGTGATGATGATGATGATGCAGTTTACATGTATTATGGGAAAAGGGCATTCTCATTCATATTCTCTCTCTTTCGTGTGTGTATGTGTGTGTGTGTGTGTGTGTGTGTATACACACGAGAGAGAGAGAATATATATATATATATATATATATATATATATATATATATATATATATAATGACATACCTTTTTCCTGTAACACATGTAAGCCACATAATTCTTGTGGATGGAGATAGATCGAAATATATAGAGAGATAATTTCTCTCTTACTGAAGGGAAAGGAAGAATTCTACTATACAAAGTGAACCAAGTAACATTCTATTCTGGCATGTTATTTGACATACTATTCTTTCAACCTGACATTCAATAAAGAATTCCTAAATCATCTAAACAACCGAAAAAGACTAGTTATGAAGGTAGGAAGCCAGCAGGGGAGGGAGCACTTCCCAGTGTACTGCATAGAGTGCTGCATGTATGACTAACTGCTTGATGGGCAGAAGTTGTGGGTGTGTGCTCACTGCAAGGAGCTCCTGGCTCTCGGAGAATAATTTTGTTCCTTCAGAGCCAAGGTGGCTGACCTGAAAAAGCTCAGAGGGGAAGAGAGGTAGGTAGGCCTTCAGGGACATGATAAAGGCATCCCACTCCCAGACTGACAGCTCTTCTGCTGTTATAAAGAATGAGCGTCTTAGGGAAGGAGGACATGATTCTAAGGAAGACCCCTTACTTGGATGGTAAACCCATATCCTTTCGCACAGGGGATACTCTGAATGGTAAGAGTCTTCTTGAAGCAGAGAATTCAGTCATTTGGGGCATAGAGAGATGGGTCTGTGACTCACATATAGACCACATGGTGACTTGCTTGCCTGGGGCAAAGGTTGCGGCCATCACGTGATATCTAAATAGGCTGTTGTTTTATTTCATCTTGTTTATATACTGCCCATCCTAGAATGGCTCAGAGCAGTTTACATTAAAAATTCAAACCATTTAAAATACTAACATAAAACTCATTTTAAAAGGATGTAATGTTATTAATTAATTATTTAGTTAGATAAATATTGTTAAAAGCGAAGCTGAAAAGACTGTTGGGTAGTGTTGGGGGCAGGGGGCGGGAGTCAGCTATCATGTATGTCAGCACCAACTCCAGAACCGGAGTCATCCCATGAAACAGATTGCCAGGAAAGAGAGGATTGAGAAAAGGAAGTACTATTTCACACAGTGAAAAATTAAACTGTGGAACTTGCTCCCATGGGATGTAGTAATGGTCCCCAGCTTGGATTACTTCAAAAGGGGTTTAGACAAATTCTTGAACGAGCGGTCTATCAATTGCAATGGCTGTAGACTACCTCAAGACTCAGAGGCAGGATGCCCCTGAATACCAGTTGCAGGGGAGCAACAGCAGAGAGAGGGTATGCCTTCATCTCTTGCCTTTGGGTTTCCCAGAGGCATCTGAATGCTTTCACTTTGTGAAACAGGATGCTGGACTAGATGGGCCTTGGGCCTGATCCAGCGGGGCTGTTCTTATGTTCTAAAGGCTGTGAATGTTTTGGCCCGTGTCTATGATGAGACTAGGGCAGGGCTGCTGAACTCCAGCCCTCCAGCTGCTGAAAAAAGACTTCCGACTGTTTTTGGAATACAAAAGCATCCCAGCATTCCCAGCTACAGTGGCCAATAGTCAGGGATGATTAGAATCTGCACGAGGGCCAAAGTTGAGCAGCCCCAGACTAGAGCCTTCCATGGCAGCCCTAGGCTCAAGTGAGTCACAAGGACGAAACCAAAACAAAGAGGAATATAAGATGTTACCATCAGCTTTCTTTGGTCACATCCTAAAAGTTGTACTTTAATTAGCATTAGGTAACATATTCATGTTCTGTACAATATTTTAGCTCTACACTGTTAAACCAATGTTGCTCAGAAATAATTGTAAATGCTACTTTGCTCTTTTCCCCAGGGTTGGAATGTGTGCCATTTCAACCCTCTGGTGTGATTAACTATATATTTTCAGATACTTCCATACTCTTCAGTAATAGTGATGGTTTGCAAGATTGTGAGCTCATGGATAAGAAGCTGATTAATCCTTGTCTCATGTTACATAAAAAGTCGGTGATAGAAAATGCAGATGATCAGACTGTAGGAAACCACTTATTTCACACTGTCCTATTGCCGGTTTCCTTAATGTTAATAACTTGTACTGTTACTTTGGTTTTACAGCCAGCAGATTTAGCTGCCATAAATCAGCATGAGAGATGTTTCAGCCATTCAGTTTAACATCTGCCACTGCATTATTTCATCTTGTTTGATAATGCATAAAACACTTTGGCTAGAAGCTGAATTAAAGCAGTCTTGCAGTTTAATTAAACATGATCGAGTTTGGGCTGCACTGATTAGCATTTAATTGAATGCATGCAGGACACTTAAATCACGTGAAATATTTTCCACCAAGGTCTGTGTGAGGGGCTGAGGGGACAGCAGATAAACTTTATTTATTTTTCTTTCTTGCTTTCTGTGTTGCAGTGCTGTTGCAGCTGGCCAGTGAATCATTACCAAATGACACAACTTTGTCTCTTGCCTACCTGCTTGCACTACCACAGGTTTGTGAAGCATGTTTATTCTTAGTCAAGCTTTACTGTTCTAATTTCTCGCAAATTAATTTAGTTTCAATCTGATCTTTGGACTTGAGCTCAATATGCAACTCAACAAGAACTTATTTTTCTGTGTTGCTACATTTTAAAGAAAACCTCAACAGATGTCCTGGAGAGGAGTTTATCTACTTTATTAAGCATAATATGCTCAGTCTTTTTACTCCATTAATAACTTCATATCAGTTGACATGATAATTAAAACTTCAGTTGGACTTTTGAGCAGATGATTACCTTCTCTAAATTCATGCTGCTTTAAAAACTGTAACAAAGCATATGTGCTTCAGGCTTAAAAAAACACCAAACCATTACATGTGCATGACCTTCACAAGGACAATTTGTCAGCTATCTTCTTAATACAGAACTTCCATCTCCTCTGAAATGTTTAATATTGGTATTGGAGACTGGCTTTTCTATTAACTTGTAAACCTCGTAAATCTATTAAGAATTGTAGCACAGAATCTCAGTGCATTGATCAGACATCTATTGCATGAACTGTACATAATGGTAAGATATAACGAATTACTTTGTATGTCATCAGACCAATGGTTTGACTAGCACAGGACTGTTTCTTTTGCCTGGGAAGGGCGCCTTCAGAACTCTGATTTTCCAAGCTAAGCTATTTGAGATTCTTCTGCTGGAGATATTGCCCCACACTAGCTGGGCAAGGAGGCGCCTTTTGTTTGTTTGTTTGTTTGTTTGTTTGTTTACTGTATGTTTATACCGCCCAGAACTCACATCTCTGGGCATAAGTGCTGGTTTTAAAGTGCTGGTTCTCTTACATTTAGCAGGAGGAGAACAATTCTCTCCCTATTGAGTCCAGCACAGTTTCTCATGTGTTTCTGATTCGATTGTGAATCTGTTTGGGACAGTGAACCATTTTCTTCTTATTTTTTCCTATGTAAAATTTGTTAACTTTGTTGAAAAGTAGTGTATATATTACAGTATTGAATTTTGCAAACATTATATATGAAGTGCAAGTAATGGTTCCTCCTGCAATGTACTTTGCCCTTGTGTCGCCTAGAAATTGCTTTTATAACCGCCCAGAGCCTTTGGATGGGGCGGTTTATAAATGTAACAAACACATAAATAATATATGTAGTTCTAAAGAAAGGACTCTTCATGTCACAGGACAATTATCTAGAATTCAAGTAATAGAATTCAAATTTTGCATGCAGCAAGTCCTCAGGTTCAGGGTTAGCCATTTCTGCAATAGACTCCTCCCACCCTCCCCCAGCCAAAATAAAATAATAATAATTCTCCGATAGAAGAACTGGGAAAGATCTCTCTGTGAGATCTAGGAAATAGCAATAGCAATAGCACTTACATTTATATACCGCTCTATAGCCGGAGCTCTCTAAGCAGTTTACAATGATTTTAGCATATTGCCCCCAGCATTCTGGGTACTCATTTTACCGACCTCGGAAGGATGGAAGGCTGAGTCAACCTTGAGCCCCTGGTCAGGATCGAACTTGTAACCTTCTGGTTACAGGGTGGCAGTTTTACCACTGCGCCACCAGGGGCTCAAGGTTGATACGCTGAAAGTTAGAGTAGTCGATACTGGAGTAGGTCATACTATTGGGATCATAGTAATAGGGACCCTCCACCCAGTCTATGTGACCACTTCCTGTTTTTTCTTCAACATCTGACACCACTTAGAGTTATTGACTCTTTCAGGAACAAAGAACAAAGGGAGGGATAACAAGGAGAGTGTGGCAGTGCAGAGAACACTCAGATGTTGGCAGTAGGTCATCTCATTAATAGACAATATTGCATCAGCTGACACTTTTTATACACTGTTCAGTATGGAAGTGCATGGATCCACAGAGCTGCGGTCCGGCACTGGGGTGGGGGTTCCTTTAAGGGCGGGGGGTGGGTGTACTTAACCTTCCCACCGCTCCCCCCCCACCGCCGGCGTGTGTTTTTTAGGAAGCATTTGGGGCAGCAGGATACCTCCCTGCCACCCCTTCCCCCTCTCGGCTGCAAAAGGCTTCAGAAAGCTTTTTGTGCGTGCATGCGCAAAAGGCTTCCTGAAGCCTTTTGCAGCCGAGAGGGGGGAGAGGCGGCAGGGAGGTATCCTGCCGCCCCAAATGATTCCTAAAAAAGTGCGCCGGCGGGGGGAAAGCGGCAGGAGTACACCCTCCCCCTGCCCTTAAAGGAACCCCCACCCTGTTGGTCGAACCTCGAACCGCCCCAAGATCGGACCGGTCCGGAGGCCAGTAGAATGGCCTCCAGACCAGTCCATGCACATCACTGTTCAGTTGGCTCTGAAATAGCATAGCTTCATAGGAACATAGGAAACTACCATATACTGAGTCAGACCATTGGTCTATCTAGCTCAGTATTGTCTTCACAGACTGGCAGCGGCTTCTCCAAGGTCGCAGGCAGGAATCTCTCTCAGCCCTATCTTGGAGATGCCAGGGAGGGAACTTGGAACCCTCTGCTCTTCCCAGAGCGGCTTCATCCCCTGAGGGGAATATCTTGCAGTGCTCACACATCAAGTCTCCCATTCAAATGCAACCAGGGCAAACCCTGCTTAGCTATGGGGACAAGTCATGCTTGCTACCACAAGACCAGCTCTCCTCTCCTTCCTTTATTAATAAGTGAAAACAAAATGTATCTGATTAAGATTGGGTATAGTCTTTCCCTTTGTATTGAGTGCAGCTGCCATGATGCATAAGAGCACAAGAACAGCCCTGCTGGATGGCCCAAGGTCTACCTAGTCCAGCATCCTGTTTCCCACAGTGGCCCACCAGATGCCTCTGAGAAGCCAACAGGCAAGAGGTGAGGGCATGCCCCCTCTCCTGCTGTTGCTCCTCTGCATCTGGTATTTAGAGGTACCTTTCCTATGAGGCTGGAGGTGGCCTATTACCACCAAAATAGTAGCCGTTGATAGATGTGTCTTCCATGACTTTACCTAAGCCCCTATTATAGCCATCCAAACTAGTGGCTATCACCATATCCTATGGCAGAGAATTCCATAAATTAATTATGTGCTGTGTAAAAAAGGATTTCCTTTTTGTTGGTCTTAAATTTCCTGGCAATCTGTTTCACGAGATGACCCCTGGTTCTAGTGTTGTGAAATGGGAAGAAAAATTATCTCTATTCACTCGCTCTACTTGAAGAGAGGAGAGCTGGTCTTGTGTAGCAAGCATGACCTGTCCCATTAGCTAAGCAGGGTCTGCCCTGGTTGCATATGAATGGGAGACTTGATGTGTGAGCACTGCAATATATTCCCCTTAGGGGATGGAGCTGCTCTGGGAAGAGCATAAGGTTTCAAGTTCCCTCCCTGGCTTCTCCAAGATAGGGCTGAGAGAGATTCCTGCCTGCAACCTTGGAGAAGCAGCTACCTGTCTGTGAAGACAATACTGAGCTAGATGGACCTATGGTCTAACTCAGTAGAAGGCAGCTTCCTATCTTCCTATCTTGATGCTTATAATTTTATAAACTTCTATCATGTCTCCCGTTAGTTTGGTTTTTACAAACTAAAAAGTCCCATATCCTATAGCCTTGCCTCATATGGAAAGTGCTGCAAGCTCCTGATCATCTTGGTTGCCCTCTTCTGCACTTTTTCAAGTTCTTCAGTATCCTCCTTAAGATACAGTGACCAAAACTGTACAGAGTATTCAAAATATGGCTGCACCATAGATTTGTATAAGGGCATAATAGTACTTCCATTTTAATTTTCAATCTCCTACTTAATGATGATCCTAATTATATTCATCTACAATTGGCGTCTAGAGCAGGGGAAGGCATTTTCTTCTTCAGAGGTCATTAGTTAATAGAAGGGATTGCAACCTGATTCCTTTCTGCATAGTCAGGCTGGGACAAGATTATACTATTCTATTTTATTTTTAATGTTTCATTTATATCCAGCCTTTCATAGTTTTAAACATCAGAAAAGGTGTTCCCACTACTCTTCTTCTAACTGCTACTCCTTGAATGCCCCATGGTAACCATAGGAAGAAATTGCATCATCCCGCTCCCTAGCCACAGAGTGTGCCTCCTAGCAAACAGGGTCTGGCATGACCAGATGTTTTTGTCCCTACGGAGGCAGAGCTGCTTTTCATCCTGAGAGGTGGTCAACTCCTAGTTCTTCCTAGTGGCAGGAGCGCTTATGAAGGCTCTGAAGGGATGTGGAGAACCAGCTTCTAATGGCCTTCGGTCTTACTCTCTTGGGAAAACATCGAGACAAATGAGCTGTGGCTGGAGGATAATGGGTCGTGCTTGGAATGGTAACTTGCATATAACTCTCTACTCAGCCATGAAACTGGCTGATTGACCTTGATTTGGTAACTATCTCTCCACTACTTTGCCTCACCAGGTGGATGTGAGTGTCACAGTGCCTCGAGCTCCTTGAGGGAAAAGAACAATATAAATAAATATTTAATTTCAGAGCGACTTTTTTAAATTAAAAAAAACCCTGGATATCACAACCACTACCACTTCATTCAGAATATAGGCTTCGGCATAATCTGTCTCTGTATTGTCATTCAGGAGCAGCAACTAAAAAGGTGTGCTTGACATTGTAATGTGGTTTTAGCTAAGTTAATTCTCTCCTCTTTTCTCCTAGGTGGTAGATGCCAACAAGTGTTTTGAAAAGCAATCTCCCTCTGCTTTATCTCTCCAGCTGGCAAGTTATTACTATAGCCTCCAGATCTATGCTCATTTGGCACCGTGTTTCAAGGACGAATGCCATCCCCTCTACAGGGTCAGTTTCAGTTTTGTATACATCAATATGCAATACAATACTTATGCTCTATATCCAGTGTGTGTGTGAAGCCAATTCAGGGGCAGGGCTAACTTACTCTAGCCAAGCCACATATCACCATTTGATCTAGTACTCTGTAAAGAGGCAACTGCTTAATACAGTGTTTGCCAAAGTGTGCCTAGCGGCTACATAAAAGGAAATGCTTTCTATCTTTAAGCACTCATCACAAGCTGTACATTATTTTGGTATATAATGTTTTAAAATCAGCCTACTTACCAGATAATTGAAAAGTAAGCAATGGAAAATTAGTTTATTTTTTTAAAGGGATCCAATAGTAACAATCTACTTGTCTCAGGTAAACTAGTAGGCACATTTTTAAAACTAGAATGGTTAAACATTTAGAAAAATAATCCTGCTGAGGACAAATCAGCATGACTTCTACAAAGGAAAGTCCTACTTCCAGCCTTTTAGAATTCTTTTGAGTCTCAGTGTGTAGAGAGCAGTGAACATTTTATGCTTCAATTCCCAAAAGGTTTTTGACAAAGTGCCTCACCAAAGACTTCTAAGCAAGACATGTACTCTTATGGATAGGTAATTGGTTGAAGAAAGGAAACATTGGATAGGAATAAAGGGTTTTCACAGCAGAAGATTGTAAGCAATGGAGTCCTCCAAGGATCTACATGGGGACCAGTGCCATTCATCACTGGTCTGGAGTCAAGGATGAACAATTAACTAACGAAGTTTGCAAATGATACCAAATTATTCAAGAAGGTCGTTCAAATGATCATTTTTAGTGAGGCTGGAGGGAAGGCAGGATCATACCTGCTTCCCCCACATGACAGCTTGTTGCTGCTGAACTGCACCGTTAATGTGCTAAATGATCACTGCTGCAGCAAGTGGCATGACAATCTGAAGGCTGCGGGAGCTAAGCCCAGCCTCCAGGAATCGCACAATGCACCATGTGAGTAGTGCAGTGCACTGTAGAAATCCCTGAGGCCAGGAAGCTCCTTCCCCCAGCCTCTATGATTTAAATGGCTGTGGCAGCCCAGTTGCCCACATGACCAGTGTAGGAGGGTGAGCTCTCATCCTCCTTACTGCACTTTTAGCCCAGGTACAAATCTCAGGCTACCCGGCAGAGGAGTGCTGCGATTGGGCATGATCCCGGTGGTTCTCACAACCAGCCCTACCTGGGCTGGCGCTACCCTACCCAGGTACAACTGGTCATGAGAATGACCTCCAGATGTTAGAAAGATAATACTTTCCTAGGAGCCTTTGTTACCCGTCTCTTTCAGGTGGGTATCAGCTGCCTGGGAACTTAATTCTTTCTCCATTTCAGTTTCTAGTAATTATACTCCAGAGACATAGAAGAGACAGACTTGATTCTTATTTGTTGATTCTTACAACAAAACTTGCAAATAATTATTGAAAAACTAAGTGGTGAGCAGATTGTGTCTTATTAATCAATAAACCATATCATGTGCTAATAACAGCTCATTGTCTATTCTTAGACTGCTAAAAAAAACTTGTTGCACACCTTTCACTATCTCCTCAAATCTTTTGTTCCCAGGGACGTATGTGCAGAATGTTTCAACTCAAAATGGAATGTTTCAAGTGTTTCAAAACAAAATGTCCTCTAAATAAAGGGCCTGTTTCAAGCTCGGAACCCAACAATCCCATTTTGATCAAAGCATTTCAAGCACCTTTTTGGAAGACTGGTTTTCTCATACTGATTAATTTTCTGGCACTGGCTTCCGATTGGCTTTTGATCTCCATGCTTCTTGGGTGGCATACAAATCAAGTGTTGTCCAACTGTCAAGTGCTGGCAACTGTGCCCCCATTGGCTGGGTGCGGGAGGGAGGAATACAAAATGAATTAATTTCAAATTGAGAATAGTAGTGTGCAAGGTTCGGTTCGGGGCAATGGAAAAGCCCTCCGGACCAGTCCGGAATTCCGGCGGTTCGGAAGGGCGGGGGGCTGTCTCTTTAAGCGGGGGTGGTGGTGGTAGTACTTACCCCCTCCCCGCCGCTCTTCCCCCTCCGGTGCTGGTGCTTTTAAAAATCTTCTTGGGGCGGCAGAGTTCCTCCCCACCGCCCCTGCCCCCGCCGTCATCCTTCTAAGCTTGAAACGAAGAGGAGCTAGCAGCGTGCATGCGCCCTTCGCGGCGCGCGCTCGTCTCAGCGCACCGCGAAGGGCACATGCGCGCCCCTACCTCTTCTTCGTTTCAAGCTTAGAAGGACGGCGGCGGGGGCAGGGGTGGCAGGGAGGAACTCTGCTGCCCCAAGAAGATTTTTAAAAGCACCAGCGCCGGAGGGGGAAGAGCGGCGTGGAGGGGGTAAGTACTACCACCACCACCCCGCTTAAAGAGACAGTCCCCTCAGTGCCGGACCACGCTTCTGTGGTTCCGTGCACATCCCTAATTGAGAATGGGTGCCAGAGAGAACCCTTATATTGTGCCTCTCTTGAAGAAGTTACATCAGGAGAGGAGGAAGGAATGTTTGATTTTGTGTTTTTTTTCCCCTCAGCACTGAGTTTAATGCTATGCTACTGCTGCTATAATAAATCAATTTATTTATTTCGGTCATAGACCAGTTCAATATTGCTGCTATAAGTATCTGGTTTATCGGGATCTCAGATTGCCAAAAATGGACAGTGGCAGCTCTGTGTGTGTGTAATATTTCTTGGTGATTGCTGTGATGAGCTCCATATCTGGCCTTGAGACTAACTTGTGCCTCACTCACTGCTCTGCTCTGAAATCTGTATTGCAAGGTGTACTCAGTCAAAATGTGGCTGAAGTTGAGCTTATGGCTATCCTTGCTGCTACATAGGGGTGCTGCTGTGGCAGCTGTTGCAATGCTAGGAAGGAACATAAGGAGTAATAATTGCGTGTGAGTGAGCAATGTGTCAATGATGTTATTGTAGCGCAGGCATTGTGGCTGGCAGTGGATTCTGGGACTGTGATTCTTTTTTGGCCATTTTTGGACTGTGCTTAAAATGTGTATTCTGTGCTGGGAGGGGCATATTCCCTTTTACTGTCTGCTTCTGCAGTGTTTTTCAAGATGGTTGCAAATTGCAATGCAAAACATGTGTGCAGTGCACTCTCTGAGTGCAGCTTTTCCCAGCCATAGGGAACAATGGGGAAATTTGAAATACCCCATTGCTCCCATGGATAGCTCCTAGGGACACCAAAGTGGGTAGGGTGGTAGGGCAAAATGGGATGGGTGCTACCTACCAGCCAACCCACAAAAGAAATAGGTAAGTGGGCAATTTTTAATGTTTCCCCAACCCCGCACCCCGCCCCAGGATCCTATGGGCAGTATCTGTTTCTTTCACATCCCCATTTGTTCCTTCTGCCAGCTGCCTTGGAATGTTCACCCTTTCTATTTGAGGGCACACACTTTGTTCCCCTGTCATTGGATTACTGAGATTTTCTTATTTTTATTTATTTTATTTTTTTTACATTTATTATCCCACTCTTCCTCCAAGGAGCCCAGAGTGGTGAACTACATATTTAAGTTTCTTCTCCCAACCACCCTGTGAAGTAGGTTAGGCTGAGAGAGAAGTGAGTGGCCCAGAGTCACCCAGCTAGTATCATGGCTGAATGGGGATTTGAACTCGGGTCTCCCCGGTCCTAGTCCAGCACTCTAACCACTACACCACCCTGGCTGATGCTAATTACTAGTGCTCTGCATATCGTTGAGTCAATAAAAATGCAGCAAAGGACTTAATTTCTTGTTTTAAATAATAAGCTCTGCTCTCTTTCTTTTTTATGAAGCCGCAGTGCGTATGATAGCTGAGAAAATGATTGCGGTAGGGTAAATCAGACATTTGACCAGATACACGATGTAGTCTGCAATGTGTAGCCATTAACTTGAGTTTGCCACCTAGCCGTCACCTTGAATATGCTCTCTCTGCAAATAGATCAAAATATTTTGGATGCTCAGATGTCATTCTGTACATCTTTGGCAAATATGTTCTCTTGCCAACTATTTCTTTTGGCCAATACTGAAAAATTAAAGAATCAGTTTTTATCCCTTCCTCGCCCCTGTTATATAAGTTTCTGTTAGGTAATTACGTGACTGGCACCTGCAATTTTTTAATGAATTGCATTATAGGAAAATAATTGCTACTTAGGAATAAACAGAAGTTTGATTGAGCTGCCAGTTCTCACTAGTAAAGCAAAATGTTTGAGCAGCCTAGCTTGGTCCTGTTCCTCTTTAAAAACCTACACACACAGACACACAAATGTGGGGATCATGTTTTGAACATGAAATGCAGCATTATTTCCTGAACTTGCCACTAATTTTCATTCCAATATCTCAACCTCCGAGGTTATCATATTGCACTGTATTTCTTCAGTACAGTTATGCTTGCCTTTCCTCCATGCTGGAACCCAAAGCAGGGTTTGCAGGAGGTCTCCCATCAAGAACTGCCTGAACCCAGATCTGCATTGCTTCAGCAAAGCTGCTATATCACGTGCCTTCAGATTATGTCCTGAAACACACACACATACACCAATTTTATATAATATAAGCATATTATTCTTAGAATTCAAATATACTTCGTATCTTTCTTTCTTTGTATCCTATTTCTTTCATGAAATAAGTATAGGGATTAAGCAGTTCTTCAAACCGAGGTTTCTGCATAACATGCTGCATTGTGATCTCTCAGTCTTAGTACTTTGCATATTTTGCATTGTTCCTGTCCCCTTGAAAACCAGCATGAGAGATGAGTTTGGTACAGATTGTTGTCCTGAACTGGCAAACCCACTTTTGTTCTGACAGCTCAGTATTAAGGGAAGTATATTGCATTTTAGTTCATATTTTCCTTACTCCTTAGAAAACAAATGCTATTGGAATTCAGTTCTGTTTGGACTCAAAACATAGAATTATACCCTGAATGTTGTACTATATTGTATTCCAATACTTTGTGCTGTAGAGTTTCAGTGTTGCAAACAGGCGCATTTACAAAAAGTCAACAAGTTAAACCAAAGTCCTCGCTTTGGCACAAGTGCAAGAAGTCAGCCCAACTTCAGATGCATTGTGAAAGCTTTGAACAGATGCTTTTGGTGTTCATATAAGCTGTAAGATTTTTTACATATACAGATATGGTATTAGCATATATTGAGATGCTTTCTTCTTTAATTTTGAAAGTAGATGTAGATTAATATTGAAGAGCATCGTATTCTGTCATTTTATTTATTTTCATTTCTTATTTTGTGTTCTGAAAAGACACTGTGCAAATGAACATTAGACTCAGGTGAAAAATGTGATGCATAAACTAGGAATGTGATAGCTGGCTTGGGCGGTCCAAGTTGCGATTTGCATGATGACACAAATGACCTGTACACATGAGATCACAGAAATGGCCTCCGAGCATATGCAGAGGCCCAAATTAGGCAGCAACTGACCTGGGCTGTCATTTGGGAGGCGGTGGGGGAGAGGTTGGAGGAGCTCCTGACACCACCTCCGAAGTCTCCGCCTCTGCCACCCTAGCCCCTGTATTTTAAAAGTTAAAACTACCCACCCACCCCCGCATTTACTCTAGGGAAAGGGAACGCCCTTTACTTGTAAAGGGGAATCCTCACCGTATCCCTTTCTACAAATAGATCCCCCGAGTTGGCCCGCAAGCTGGTTTGGCCTGGTTCAGTGGCCAGGTTGTTTTGAATCTGGTCCGGATTCTAACCCAACCAGTCTCATGGCCAGCTCACAGATCCCTAGCAGAAACAGAAGTCACTTAAATTGAAACTTTCTGAAAGAAAGAGCTTTCATATACTAACTGTAGACCCAGTGCCTTTTCTCTTTTGAGCAGTGTTCAGTGAAGTACGTCAGCTTCACCCTCCCAAACTTCATGGATTTCCCCATTTTAGATGTTCTTTAAAAAATATGCCTAGTGTCTCTCATACAGACAAAATATTAAACAGTAGCTAGTTACTTGCTGTGTACATATATTCATATACAGCTACCAGTATTAGTAGAACTGGGGTTAAAGGTTAAAAGGGGACCTTTGAAGTTTCCTGCTCAGAGCAGGAAACTAGGTTTTTCTCTTAAACTAAATTTTAAAACTAGGTTACCTCTTAAAGTGGTTTAAAAATTGGAATGGATTCTAGGTTTAAAGTATCTTGTGTGTGGGTTTTTTTCATTCTGAATCTTATTTAAAGCTCCCTGAAAAAGGAAAAAATACATTTTTATTTTATTTTAGAAAAAGAGAATTCTATTTAAACAGATACCTCTTTTTATTAGTCTGGCCGTGCTGAGCTTCTGCCTGACTCCCCATTCCTTCTTCTAACTTTGGGTTGGTTCAGATTATATGTCTGAGATTGTTCTGCTAACATGCAATTAAGTAGTATTCGGATGGCTCATGAGTGGGGCTCGTTTGGGTGAACCATCCCTATACATGCAATTAGAAGAAGGGGGAAGGTGCATCAGAAGGGGGAACAAGATGTGGTCATGCACATTCCTAATCATGTGTGGAAAGGGCCAACTCAGTTATATCATGCAAACTGGCCCATGGTGAGAGAACAGAGAAGGGGGAGAGAAAGGAAGTTAAGTGCATGCAATCACACAATGAAGCTCTTCCCATGGCTAAGTGGGGAGGGCCACTCTCTTGCAGGGTGGAAGCCCGAAAGCATTTACCTTCCTGCAGATGATCCTCCTTTGGGCTCTGGGAGGGCGGATTGCCCACCCAGATGCGCGGCGGCTTGTCTCCAGCATTCCCGTGTCTGGCCGCAGCTCGCCTGGCAGCTCAAGTGGTCAGGTGCAGGGAAGCACCATCGCGAGGTGCCCCCGCCAAGCCCCTGTACATTGCATTTCTGTGATCCCCCTCTCCCCTCCCTCCCGCCACTGAGTGTACCCACCACATCTGTGAGCGGCCATGGCTGACACACCATCAGTTTAACAAGATTAATGGAGTGCTTGCTTGATTAACCTTGTTTAAGGGGGTGGCTATGTAGGCGGGCTTGCCGCTGTGGAGCCACCGGGCTCGCCCTCGAGTCCACTGGTTCTCACAAGTGAGCAAATCCAGGCTGGGCTCCCTTAGCCTGGTTTTGCTCGCTTGTGAGAATAGCTTCAATATATTGAAAAACATGGACTGTGGTTGTTGTAAACTCTTCTACAACCTATCTATTGAGGTGATGGCAAAGCAAGATTTTTTAAATCACCACCATCAGTTAGGCTCTAATTTGGGCCCTACACCCTGTTCCATTGTACTCATCGCAAGTTTTCTTCCACCATCACTCTAGCCATCACCTCTGGTTTTCCAGTGAGCCAAGACAATGAAACGGCAAACACATTAGCAGTCTTTACCTAGTAGGAGAGGGTGTTCGGGAGTGATTGTGTCAACTCTCTTGATAGTTAGGTGACAAGGGAGTAATTCCAAACTCCCACCCACAGATCACCACTATCCTGTTCAGAACCAAATGTTACAAGGGGGATTGGGGGGTGTTACCCCGCATCTCCGGGATCAGAAGGGATGTTATAAAACAGGCAGATGTGTTCCAAGATAAAAGAAGGACCCAGCAGTAATCCAATCGTAAATCTTTATTAAAAATAATAAGAGGGGAAATACATAACATGTGGGACATTTCCATGTGACATGGTACATGCGTGCCAGCTTGTGTTTCACTTTCTATAAATTGTTCCTTTTCACTAATAAAAATCATGACCACTATTAAAACTGATGTGGATTCTTATATAGGAAATAAAAGTAGACGCTCTGATGTTAGTAAACAGTGTTTAGATTGTCTGATATTAACTTAGATTGAAGTAGAGGAACCAAGTGGGACATGGGGTTTATGGTGTCTAAGAAGTTTTTGGCATTGGACCTAGGAAAGGCCAGGGAAAATCGGTTACCTTAAACTCCATGGAAGGGCCTGTGTCTGGCCCTTTTGGCGGGGATATGTAGATGACTGTGGGCAAAGGATTCTGGATTCGTGTCGATTCTATGGTTCACTATGACTTAGGCAACCAGATTCAAGCCAAGAAGTCAGGGAAAGCCCAACACTAACTTGGCCTTGAGGCAGCTTGCTGGTCAGGGATCACCATTCTCATGAGAGGGCTATCCATGGGAGAAAGGGGCATCATGAGATGCATAACTCCAGCTTCTAGGGGGCCCTGCTTGTGTGAGATTCCTGGCACTTCTGGATAAAAATAGAACTTACATCGTGTACCTTCCCTCTTCACTCAGCCCTTCAGACTTCAAAGGGGTCTGGGCTTCATGTATCCAAGCGGCTTCATATAAGCAGATCAAGAAAGCCTGGGAATAGATTCTACACTCTCGGGTGGATTAGGTTGGGCTAGGCCTGATGTTGTAGCGGATGCAAATTAGCTGCAGCAGGGGATTCTGTGGTAGGGTACCTGAGGGTTGAGGCAGTTCCTGGCTTGATTGATTTAAGTGTCGTCAAGTCAGTGTCGACTCTTAGCAGCCACATAGATAGATTCTCTCCAGGATGATCTGTCTTCAACTTGGCCTTTATGGTCTCTCAGTGCTGCATTCATTGCTGTTGTAATCGAGTCCATCCACCTTGATGCTGGTTGTCCTCTTCTTCTCTTTCCTCCAACTTTTCCCAGCATTATGGACTTCTCAAGGGAGCTGGATTTTCGCATAATGTGTTCAAAGTATGATAGTTTGAGCCTGGTCATCTGCACCTCCTGAAAATTCTGGATTGATATGTTCTATGATCCATTTGTTTGTTTTCCTGACTGCCCATGCCATGGTATCCTCAAAAGTCTTCTCCAGCACCAAAGTTCAAAAGCGTCAATGCTCTTTCTGTCTTGCTTCTTCAAAGTCCAGCTTTCATGTCCATAGAGTGTCAAGGGAAAAACCATCGTCTGAAAGATTATAATCTTTCAAGGTGTAGACACGTCACCGCATCTAAATATCCTTTCCAAAGCCAGGTGGGTACCACTGGTGAAACAGATCATGGAACTCTGCTAACAAAAGAAAGGGCTTTTGAAGGAGACATTTAAAGTCTCAGATCGCAGTGCTGCTGGGACTGGGATGGATCAGGGGGCTTGGGAGAAATTCTCAACTGGGCTGGGCAGTAAAAGCCCTCTAGCCTGCATGTGTCTTTTGGTCAAACACTCTCATGAGAGAGTGCTCCGCTCAGAGCGGGAAATCGGATTGCACAGTCAACATGGTAGCCGTGATTACCCTGCTATTTTATTTGTTTGTTTGTTTGTTTGTTTGTTTGTTTGTTTGTTTGTTTGTTTGTTTGATTTCATTTCTATTCCAAAAAATGCCTCAGGGCGGTTTGCACAGAGAAATAACAAATATATAAGATGGATCCCTGTCCCCAAAGGGCTCGCAATCTAAAAAGAAACATAAGATAGACGCCAGCAACAGTCACTGGAGGTACTGTGCTGGGGGTGGGGGTGGATTTTGCTCATGAGTTCGGCTGAGACCAAGCATGCTTTTACCCGTGGGGAAGGGGCTTGTGCCCCCATTCCCCAACAAAACCAGTTAAAAGATAGAACAAAATCTAACCTAAATCTAAAATTTAACCTATTCCTAACAGTCTAGTCCTACACATTCATAAACAGTCATTCATACACAGGATAGGAAAGTGGGGTCTAGGGGGAGGAGAATAATAAAAATTCCCGGAGAGATGGAAAGGATGGGATGATACATCTCCTGACATACTTGCTGGATGAATGGGATGGCGCGTAGACTCATAAACCTAGAGTCAGGTCTGGAGAGCAAGGGGCCAGTGAAGCTTCTTATATAGGGCAAAAACCATGTGCCTGGAAAATTCCCGAGAAATCCTGCCTGCCTGGTAGAGGGACAAAAGGAAGATGGAGTTGGGTAAGGGATATGTAAATGTGCCAAACTTGTTGCCAGACAGTTGGGGAAACTATGTGAATGGGCCATCTGCTACGATGAGTTGTGGATGGTTCTCTTTTGTTTATGCTAAACAATCAAGGATCTGAATGTATAGCTCTTAATGGCTTTCAGATAATGCAGAAAGGAATGCAAACAAATGTGTTCCTTAGCGAACAGGCAGGCTATGGGGATTCTGATTTATCAGTCTCAGAAGGGCTTCACACATCCCTACTAGGGACCCAAAACAGCAGCTCTGCATAACAGAATCACCAGATCATGTGGGATGCACTGGGAGTGGGACCAGAAATGTAATAGAGACAGCTCCATCCCTATTGTAGCCACCAGAAAGTCCTGATCTGATGCCGAGGAGGAGGCCTCAACTTGTCAGCATAGATATTTGTAGAGTCCCAGCACCAAAAGTTCTGGAGACCCAAACACCACACCCAAGACCACCTCTGCCAGTTCAGATAAGGCGATGGTTGGGCAGCAGGATGGCCTGTATACCAGCAGAATCCCAGTCCTTTCTTGGTGACACATCAGAAGGTTCATACACACTCAAACTCAGGCAGTTCCCCTGCTAACTTGCTAAAGAGGCACCTTTTAACGTGGTGATTCTCTTTATTTAGCAGGAGGAGAGTAACTGGCCCTATCCACTCCCAGGATAGTATCTCAAGTGACTGTTGTTGGTGTCTATCTTACAGTTTATTTTTAGATAGTGAGCCCTTTGGGGAAAGGATCCATCTCATTCATTCATTTCTCTGTGTAAACCACTTTGGAAACTTTTGTTGAAAAGCGGTATATAAATATTTGTTGTTGCAATTGTTGGACAAGGCATCTCAGTAGGGAGATGAGTAGCAGTGCTAAACCCCTGTTGCTGGGAGGAAAGTGCCTTTTTCTCTTGCAAAATCATCATGGCCCTACATCTGCCTGCTTTGGAGAGTTTAAGAATGACTGGTCTAAACTCCTCCTACATGAGTCCCCCACCCCAACCTTCACCTCATTGAAGAGGTGATTTGCATTTATTCTGTAGCTCCTTCCCTATCAAAAGAGGTAGGTAAGAGATCCAGTGTATTTGAGGAATCTTTTTTGGAGAAGAAGGTGGGGCAAGCAGCTGACCTGCAGTGCTAGTGTTTTCCTTTGTATGAAAAGGCCACAACAGCACTATCAGCTCTGCTTGGCAACTAGCTCCTACTGTCATTTTCATTACCAGAATACAGGGAGAAATCATTCTATGTTATAGTGTCATTCCTATGGGAAGGGAAATGGTGGGTAGCAGGAGCCAGGAGCTGAGGAGACAAACAGTGGCAGTCTTATAAGGACAGAGCAAGAGCTCTGTCCTCACAAGAATCTAACTGTGCATGAGGCTTGCCATGCAGCTGCAGCACACTGGGAGGGCAAAGTTGTTTTTGCTTGTCTCCCTTCCCCACAAAAGCTCTATTCACTTCCAGGAAGATGTCTGTGAGGGCTGCATGACCTTCATGGCTATCTTCCTAGATGTAAAAAGGACTTTTATGGGGAGGGGAGATAAGTTAAAAAAACAAACACCTATTTCTGTCCACATGCTGTTACTTCAATTCTTAAGAGGAGGGAGCTTGCTCTGTCCTCCTAAGGCTGCATGACATGTAAGGCATTGCTTTTTGCGCTGCTGTCACTACCTAGCAAGGCAGAGGTTTTTTAACTTGCTACAGGTATGCCGCACTTTGAATATTTGGAAATTTTTTTCAAAACGTTTGTGGGTTTCTCTCGAAAGGGATTGAACTTAGCCTCCTCATTTTTACCACCCATGCAAGTATCAGCCAAAATCAGAGGGTCATTTTGAGTAAAAAAAATAGGGCAGCAGTGAGCCAGGTTGAAGGAACACGGGGAATTCTACTTTAATCGTGTGTAGACTTTTTTTCCTTTAAAAGTTTGTCCTCTGTTTTTGTGTTTTTTATTTGCAGTTACTCTTTGAATACGATTTTAAGGGAAAAAGTACATTGTCTAAAGATCTTGGATAAGCAAGAAACTTGTGAAAATTGTGCTTAGAACCAATACACTTTAGTAGCACACAGTAGTTAGTATTGATTTTTTTTTTACAAGTACTAAATTGTTCTTTATTTTACACAGCTAAGATCTATATGCAAACTATATGAAACTGATCTGTGTAACCTGTCAAAAGGAAACATTGTGTATCAGGACATATTCTAAAATAACAGTCTCATGAGGAGGCTAAAGGTGCACTCAAAATTGGGGTACGTAACTGACCATGATATATACCAGACTATACCCTACTGAGAGTGCTCTGGCAAAGGCCTCTTTTAGAAATAGTCTTCTAAAAGTGTCACTCCTTATTTAATCTGCACAAATGAAAGTCACACAGCTTTACTGGTTTTGTTACTGCTGAAAGTTTAGACAACTAAGTTAATCTAAACAGCACATAATTTATCCAACAAAAATAATGCTGTGCCTTGCTAGGCAATTAATTTCCATTTTCCATCTTGCTATAATATGTATACCTAACTTGTCCTTATCATTTGTTTCTCTTTATTTATCTAAAACGGTTTTTCAAAACTCAAAGCAATTAAGTTATAAGTTGCTCCTGAGAAAAATAAGACCCCTCCAAACATTATTTGCAGGGGGGGTTAGAAGTATACCAATATTTGAGTTGCTCCTTATCTACCTATTTAGAATATAAGGTAGGGATTATCTGATCACAAATTAGCTATTATTCCATTTTAAGAGTTATCTTGGGGATCTGTTAATCTCTTTTGAAAATATGCAATGTGAAGCAAACACCGTGTTGAATTACTTTCTCTAATAAAGAATAAATTGGCTCCTTTTGTTAATATTGATGAATACCTTCATCACAAATATGTCTGCCTTTAGAATCTTTGATTTGATTAGCATCAGTTGTATAAACTTGTCATTTAGCAACACCATAGTGATTAATGTTCTACCCTTTTAATATTCTGCTGCAGTGTTTACCAAACTTTGGACAGCTGGATCATACTTTTAAAAATTAAATTGAAAGCATACATCACACTTATACCCTGAAAGGTTTCTTAAACTCCCCGTCCTCAAGAAAGCCCAACCCCAGTGTTTCTCCATGAGTGTCTGACTGAGTTCAGATAAAGGCTGTCGCCATGATTTTCATTAACCATAGTTAAGCCATGCCATAGTTTGAACTTCCAGATGTACAACAGACAAATCATAGTTTAGAGTTCATTGCCTGCTTTTGTTTTCCATCTAGTCAAGAATTGACTTAATATGTTCACTCCTGTCTCCATAATACAGTAGCCTCCTATGGTGCTAATTGGAGTTTGCCAATGGCTGTGAATTTAGACATAATGATAAACCACAGTTCGCATAGTGGATTGCAAACCACTTTCAAAGTATGATTTCAGATACTGATTTGTTTTCCCCAAATAAACCATGATGGTGGGCAGATTTGTGTGTTCAGATGCAACATGTAAGCTAACAAGCCACGGTTTCATGTTATGTCTGCAATCAGCAGTCATCCTGGACATGTCTCTTCTAAAGGCAGATGATTTTGCTGCATCTTTGCATTGAGAGTGACTGAATAATCCAACCACACTCTGTGGGCAGGTGCACCAAAGTTACACTTGTCCAATGGAAGCAGACTAGAAGGAAAGGAAGGCCAAAACAGCAACTTATGAATTGCAGAGCTTCCTCTGTGGGTAAATATTTTGTTTCATAGGAACTTTTAATTATTCCTCTATCGTGGCACACTAATGTACCCTGGGATGGAGTTTGGGAATTATTACACTACTGTTTAGAATGGTTTGGGTATTTAATTTATTTTTAAATTTTTATTTTTGACATTTGTATCCTACCTTTCTTCCATAAAACTGGAACTTAGGGTCATCCAATGAAATGCATTGGCAATGTGTTCAGAACAGGCACAAGGACACTTATACATAAATAGTTCTAAAAGTGGCATACATGAGGTTCCTACAAGTTTTCCTCAACCAGGCATTGGTCAGACTTAGAGCTACTTAGCTTCAACAAAGTGTGATGTTTCTGTACAATGTGTAGAAAGGGTTTATGTAACGTAAGTTTGGGGCGGTATAAAAATGTTTTAATAAATAAATAAAATGTGCTTGTTATAGCCTGTCACCTGAGAAATGTGAATGCTGCATCTTGGCCCCCTCATAGCTGATAAGATTGTGACTCAGGTGGAATAGACTACTAAAATATCTAGGAAGGAGTCTGGAAATGCTACACTGCAAGGTATATAGAGAGGTATTAATCTTCCACTGAGAAGCAGAAGGAGCAAAGAAGAAGAAGTAGGATCAGAAGAGGAAAGAGAACGTTTTTGCTTGTACAAAGCTAGAGCTTGAATGAAAGCTTGTTAATAAGACAATTATTAATTATTGCTGTTCTAAACACTTTTTTGTGTGAAATAATTAAAATGTCATCAGTAGTGTCTTGGAATGCAAGCTTCATCTGACGATTATGTCTTTCAATGTATTTTGAATTTATTCCACAGGCAGATCCAAAAGAATTAATTCAGATGGTCACAAAGCACGTTACCCAGTTCAGTTATGCAGACTGGCCTGACGAAATAGCAACTCTGATTAAGCATCTGCAGTACTACAATGAACGGCTCTTAGACTTCAGGCAGGCTCAGATTCTTCAAGGCCTTGGCAAAGGGGTGGATGTGCAGAGGTTTACAGCAGATGCTCAGTACAAGAGAGAAACTATATTGGGTCTGGCAGAGTAAGTAAGATCTGCTTTGCATTTTTTGTAACCTGACATATTTAAAATTCAAACCAGGAAAGTAAATTTTCAGCAGCACTGACTTTTAGAGAGGCTTATTAGTCATTGCATGCTTTACAAGGTGGCAGTTAATGGGATTCCCACCCACCCACCCTCCACTCTAGTCAGATGAAGTATTTTGTCCAGTTGAATGGATCAGTAAATGCAGGGAATTGTTAGGGATATATTCTTATTTCTTGTATATTAGCAACTAACCTTACACTATATTGGAAGGTACTGCTTGGCAAATAGACATCTTGAACTTCCTTTGAAGAGCCCATAATTGGTTAAAAATGTATATATTTATACATAACTCTTATATTTAGAAATTAAGGTAAATCAAGGTGATACAGGTATGCAGCTACACAAGAAGCAATGAGCACACAGTTCCCTAATTCAGACCATTGAGTAGGTCTGACCCGGAAGCTTTTATAGGGGTTGGTGACTGTTGCCTGACTGCTTGACCCTATTATTTAGAGGCTTCTTGCTGGTCTCCCGGTAGTCACTCCTTTGGATTCATAAGCTTGAATCCCTGCCTGTAGGTGCAAAGTTTAGATCTATTTTAAGTGTGAATCCTCTCCTGTTTGCCCTGAGATACAATCTCAGAACCATTACTATGAAAAAGAACCTTGATACTTCTTTCAGAAATCACACAGAATCAAGTTTAAATTTCCGTTTCATGTGACGTCTCTGAACTTCAGGAGCTTGTTCTCTCCCCTTCTCTGCCTGTCTATGGGTCATCAGAATTCTGCTTCCAGCTGTGGTTGTACACAAACCAAGATCAGTTTTGATGTCCAAATCACTGATCTAAATGTATTCTAACCTAATTTCTTGAAATATACTTGAGATGTAAACCCAAGTCTTGAAATGGGTTTCTGATCTGTTTATGTCAAATACTTTGGTTAAAATAAATCATGATCAGTGGGTTTGGACATCAAAACCAATCTTATTTTTTGTCTGATCAAGTCACAGAAGTAGAAATTCTTCTGGCCCACGCTCTTGCAGGGTAGCTGAGCTTGTGTGATCTGTGGCTCAAATATGTCACACAAAAGTGTGATATTATTATTATTATTATTATTATTTTACATTTATATCCCGCTCTTCCTCCAAGGACCCCAGAGCAGTGTACTACATACTTAAGTTTCTCCTCACAACAACCCTGTGAAGTAGATTAGGCTGAGAGAGAAGTGACTGGCCCAGAGTCACCCAGCTAGTATCATGGCTGAATGGGGATTTGAACTCGGGTCTCCTCGATCCTAGTCCAGCACTCTAACCACTACACCACGCTGGTTCTACATGACATCTGAACCTGCCCAGTGTATAACCATATATTTGTATGTACAGGTGGCCCTCATTATCTGCAGTTTCATGTATCCACGGCCCTTCATTATCCTCAGTATTAAAAATAGGTGATTTTTTCCTATCCATGGTCCATGGGCCACTGGAATTGACTTCCAGTGTCACTTCTGGTGGAATTCCTGGTGACATTTCTTGTCTGGAGGCAGCATGGAGCCATTTTGTGGCTCGTGTTTACAAAAAAAACCAACAAAAACCCTGCCAAAATCATCCCCTAAAATTGTCATTTTAGAAGTTTGGTGCATTGCTGGAGAGCTGGAAAGTAAGCTAACGTGTGTACTACTTTTATTTCTGCTTTCCTCTTGTGTATTTTGATTTTTTGGCCCCCCCCCAAAAAAAAATTGTGCAGGAACCTAATGCCTAGATTCCCATAGAGTTAAGGTTTTATTATTCACAGTTCAGTATTTGCTATTGTAGGCGAGAACGGAACCCCCACAGATGACGAGGGCCTCCTGTATTGCTAAAGCAGATTCCTGCACTGAGCAGGCGACTGGACAAGAAGACCTCAAATGGCGAATGGCCCTTCCAGTCCCAACATTCTATCATTCTATTAACACTAAACTTACTGAAAAATGAGTGACCTTTTCTGCTTCATTGTTTGGATACAAAGTGCTGGTTATTACTTATAAAGTCCTTTATCTGCTTGAGTCCAGGGTTTTAAAGAGAATGCCTTCTTTCTTATGTACCCTGCTGCCTATTAAAATAATCTGGAGAGGTCTGATTACAGTTGCCACCAGCTTGTTTGGTAGCGACTCAGGACCAGACCTTCTCTATGGCTGCTCCAGGGTTTTGGAATGTGCTCTCTGTAAAAATAAGAGTTTTTCCTTCTCTGGCTGATTTTAAAAAGTGCGTTGAGACACACACCTGTTGTCTAAGGCTTTAGTTAAAAAATAAATTAAACTTTTGTTGTTTTTATCCTGTAAAACTTATTTTATCCTGTGAAACTTATTTTTCATTATTTATGTTTGTTGTACTTTGTATACATCACCTAGAAATTATACGTTAGGCAGTCTACATATGTGGTGAATGAATAAATACCTCGCCCTAGGATTTAGGATAGATTTCCATGTCTGGCTTCGCAGTTTGCATAATGGCAAGTGAATGCAGCACACGCTTATGCATTCTGCTGCAGGAGGTAATTGGAGTGGGTTACATTCTTGGTGTGGAACCTTTTGCGGGGTGGGGGGGGAAGGTCTACCAAAAAGTTTTACTTTACTGCTTTAAGCATTTCCCCTATTTTAAAATTTTCCAGCAAAGTAATCAAACTTCATCTTTTGTTTACACTGTGTTGTATTACTCCCCTTAATTAGAACACTTGAAGAAAATGTGTACAGGATTGCTCTCTCCTTGGCTCAGCGCTACAGTATCCCACTCTGGGAAGTTTACATGACACATCTAGAATTTCTGTTCAGTGACAGTGGGTAAGTACAGCATTTTCTTTGCTTAATTTCCTGTTGTTGATGAGTATCCCAAAAGGCCGAGCAAGCAATCAAATATTTCCTTCTAATCGGCTGAAACAGCATCTCAGGTGATGCTCTTGAACAACTGAGAAAATTCAGTAACTGACTGTGAATATTGATGCTTAAAACATTGATCAAGGGAAGGTGCTGTTTAGCAATTTGTGTAAAACTGACCATTCACTTAAATGCACTTCATTGTATCAGACTGGCATGGTATGGCTAGTAGCCTGCACCATGAGTGGAATGGGAGGTGAAGAAAGCAATTTACTTATTCTCTTCCACTGCCACCAAGTGAAACTCTTCCCTTTTTACTATTGTTCCTTCTTTTTCCTGGCTGCTTCCACCAAACAGCTCTCTCTCGCTCCAACTTTGGGGGATTCTTTTATGCTCAGCTGCTATGCTTGTACAGAGTAGAGTGGGAAGGCCATTAGACATGGGGTAGCAAAAGAAGTTTCAGAGACCAAGGTAATTGAAAAGGTTGATTTTTTCCCAAAGACATTTGGGAGAAACATCAATAAACAGGTTAGTGCACTGAGAGAAATTCTAATGCACTGCTTTCAATAAACCATAGGAACAGTCAGGTATATAAATAACACTGGAGAAACATATCCAATTAGTGACTGGATATCACTGTAGTGATATCCTTCCTCAACCAGGTTCTAAACTGAGACAGTTTCTTCCAGTTCATATATATTCATTTTTCTCTCCCAGCTCTTTGCTTTTTCCACTCCACCCCCTCGTCTGTCTGACTGTCTTTTTCATTCAGTCTTTGGCTTTCATTCAGACTTTGGCTTTCCCTCCAAGATTTTGGCTAATCAGAAAGACAGTGGTTTAAGTTTCTGCTTGACTGACTCCAATATCTAGGCAAAAGACACACACACACTTTTTTAAGGCAATCATTTCACAACACTTTACCATAATGAATATAACAAAACCAACTGCAAAATGGTAAAGATGGTTCCATTTCTTCACACAGTCAAAGAACAAGGGATCACTCTTAGTGCAAACACATCAAAAAGTGAAGGCTGGCATTCTCAGTATCAGATACCTTTATGCTAAAACCCAGGTATATTGCATTTTGCTAAAACCCAGGTATATTGCTGAAAACCCAGGAATATAACTATTCTTACTATTAATATTATTTCTATACTGCTTTTCAACAAAATAGTTCTCAAAGCTGTTTACATAGAAAAAGAATGAGAAAGAAGTGATTCCTGTCCCCAACTGGCTCACTGACTAAAAAGCAACTCAAGGTAGACACCAGCAACAACTATTGAAGAGATGCTACACTGAGGCTGAATAGGACCAGTTGCTCTCTCTTTGTTTGATATAAAAAGAATCACCACTTTGAAAGGTGCCTCTTTGCCCAGTTAACAGGGGTAAGACAATCCGACAAGGTAGAAATCGAGCAAGGGATTTGCTATCCTTAACTGAATCTAGCTGCAGGCAGTAGTGGTGTTTTAATTAGAATTAAAGTCCATTGTCATTACAGTATCCTTAATCTTAGGATCGACCCATGTAATATTATATATGTAATGTTTGAGTCAGTCTGCATTTCTGTCTGCCTTCTCTTCTTGAACCACTTTACTAGTACAAGCAGAAGATATGTCATTGGAAAGCTCGGAGGAGCTTAGGAGAAAAGGTGATAGGGTGAGTTTAATCTCCCCTTGACTCACACTTCACCAAAATCCCTTCAGATGTCTGTGATCCACCACAACCACCCAGGAACTACAGGGGAGAAAGCCCAGACAAATTGTCTGGATTGCTCAGGCTTCAATGCCTTTCTGATATCACCAACTAATAAATCAAACCCATCCCCACTGAATATATTCCAGCATTACCTGGATACATGTGAATCAACTGGTTGCCTAGCAACCATATAGCTTAACTGGAAATAAAAAGTCTTACTTTAGTTCTCCCAAAACACAAACAGAAAAACTATTGGGGTCAAGTAGGTGGTCCTAAGGAATAATGGATTGAGCAAGTCATCCATGGGGAGGGAGGCTGGAGCAGAATCAGATCACTACCACAGAGATCTAGAGAAGCCAACTGATAACATTCTCCAATATTTCTCCTTAGGAGGAACCCTGAAATTCTCTTTCAAATCTTAATTTGGAGAAATTTCATTTCTAGTAGAATTTTATGACCTGGTTCCGTTTAGACTCATTAAGACTCCTAACCACTGTAGTTAGAATGTTCCACCCCAAGAGTGTAAGTCCAAACGATTTTCTGATGGCACTTGGGGTTTTATTTTTCACTTGTGCAGACAATCCTATTGAAATTCTGACATCTAGAATAAGGAAATGGATTGGGCAGTTGACACAATACCCTCTAAGCATCCTCTCCTACTTAGTGGGGTCAAACCACCTCCCTGGTTTTTGAGGAATTTGGAGCAATGAAAGGGCAGGGATGATGGTTAGAGTAACTTTAGCAGATGTGATTAATCCAAGTAAACATTGACTAGGGCACATTAGGATCGGCTCCATTATGGTTTTGACAGCACAGATGCCTTATTTTACCTCGATCGTTGCATCTGCATAGAGCTGTTTAACAGCATAATGCTAGGTGCCCAGGGAACATTGCATCTTGGCCCCTATAAGGTGGGAAAGAGGACCACTCAGAGACTGGTTGTGGCCATCATGTGAGACAATTTGTTGAAAACGTTGCTCACATTTGCTGGATGCCATAGTTAATACAAAGGATTTGTATTTGTCTTCAGCAATTGATTGGACTGTTACAGATGAACTTCCATTTGTACAGTTCTGCCTGATAAAGGCAGTCGTGGTGGGTTGGCCAAGTGTATAAGGGAAATAGTAAAGACCTCTCTGTGACATAATATTGTTCAGCAAATTTGAAGGCTGGAGGGATTAGCTGTAGGTTTCTGGACTTTAAAAAGCTCACAAACCCTGAACCCCACCATGTTGCATTCAGCTTTCCTGGATGAAACTAATTATCTAGATCCATTTCAGTGTAAAAAGACTACACAAGCCCCAGTGGATTCACACAGTTTCTTGACCAGTCACAAACTAACAAGGATACAATACGTGTCCCTTGCTCCACAGTTCAAACACAAAACCAACTTGGACATATAGTACATTCATAAGAGGGAAACAAATTAAAATCACAATACATGCCCCTTGCTCTACAGTTCTCACGCAGACCTTTTGGATCACAAACCAACTTGAGCATAGTGCATTTGTGTTGATGTTTTTTTAAAGTTTGTACAGATATAACAGCTAGTTCCATTTTCATTTGGTGTGAAGTACTCTATGGACAGAGAGAACTCTTTTTGTCAGCTTTACTGCAGCAGGGGAAAAATAATTGAAAACCAATTTCCTTGAAATAAAAAAACACAGACTTCTGCTATCTTGGGCTACATGTGTGCCCAATTTCAGAATTCTAAGCCCAGCCGTTCTTGAAATGTAAAGGGTTGGGCAAAGGGTGGTGATAATGTTGCACTTTTTTAATGAAAGCAAAGGGCAGATTCCTTCACATGGGGGTGGAATGATGGTCCAAGGCGGAGTTTCAGTTCCAAAAGTGTATGTAATTTTCTGCCATGAAACTAGGGATGTGCAGAACATTCTGAGCTCAGAACTTTCCAACTCTAAATGGGCCATTTTGAGTGTCCAAACTGTTGGGAATTCTCTCTGGTAAGAGATACCCTTCTATTACAGCAGAGTGCACAGAGGCACAACACAGCGGAGTCTGCCTAGGCATGCGTGTATGCTTAGAGTAAAATAACTTGGAGCCTGTTCATAGTTTCAAATCAATATAAAGAGTCTTTATTAGTGAACTCCATTCTGGATTGTAAAGTGGAGAGATAGTATCTCTAATCTAGCTAGCTAGCTAGCTGATTCTGCATCTCTGCACATATGGTGCAGGGAGAGAGGAGCATGGGTGTTGCAAGGGAGAAGAAAGGGGAATAGGAAGAGGCAAGGCAGGAAGGAAGGACGTCCCTGAGAGTAGCAATCTACATACCAAAAGGAGACTGTCAGAGCAGTAGAGAAGGGATGACCAATGTCTTGACCCCTCTAGCCCTCTGACTCACTAGTCTGTCCCCCTCTGTCACTGAGGCATGAGTCAGCGCAGAGTCCTTCACTTCCAACACAAGCTTGGTACAGAACACCCAAAGGGGGTCCGGTTCAAAGCTTAGAATGAAACAAGCCTGTTGCTTTTGGAATGTTCTGAGTGTTCTGGCTTTTTTTTTTTTTAAATAGAATTAATTTATGAGGGTGGCACTGGGTGTGTGTGTATGGCGAGAGGTACCTTTTAACTTTAATTGAAGCTCTTACCAGCGGTAATGCCAGCACTGCATTAATGTGTAATGTCTGTGTAAATATTATGCTTGTGATTTAGAGTTGGCTGCTTTGTAGAGGACTATCTAGGAGTTTGCTGATGCTGCAAAGTATCTCCCTTCACCGAAAAATTCCGCCATGTATAATGTGGATGTTGTTGACAACATCATCCCAGTACCTAGCAAAAAGTTTAAATGTAAAATCATCGTTGTGGACATAACTCAAGAGGGGGGAAATAGTTTCATTTCCCTAGGATGACCAAACATGTTCCATTTTATTACACAGTTTATCCACAACTATAATAGAAGACAGAGCTCAAAGCCTTGGACTCTTTGACACTTTGAAAACCATCCCTGAAGCTTTTCATGAGCATATGGCCAAATATGTGTACCCTACTATTGAAGGTAGAGATCACCAGCGTTTGCTGTATTATTTCACGCTCCTGGAGAACTATGGCTGTCCCGAATTTTTGAGCAGTGCTATCAAACCAGAAACTCACATACGTTTGCTGAAGAAATTCAAAGCTGTTGCACCAGGTACATAGTGTTCTGATTCTTTTTATTTTACATTTGTATATGTTAAGGCTCATTCCTTCTCATCTGCACTATACAGATATGTATCCATCAGATAAGCCCTTTTGAGCTATCATGGATACAGAAAGCTCAGCTGCTTTCCTTTGTCACACAGGAAAAGCCTCTTGAATTCTTTATGCTCAGTTTTAGCAAAGTAAAGCAAAATATGTTGTTAAAAGTTGATAGTCATACATCTGGATAGGTTTGTGTTAAATATCACAACATTTAACACAAGTAATTTCACAACATATTTAACATAAGTAACACAAGTAATTCTTTCATTCTGCTAAATTGATTAGTATTCGCTGTTAGCAGAAAAGTAGGATATAAATATTCTGAAATCTAGAATTATGAATTGAATGAGGTATTGTAGCAAGAAATTAAATACTCTGTCCTTTTGAGGACCACTTCACACATAACAAAATAGTAAATATGTGGAAATTGTATCAATAGTATTTTATTACTATGAGCATAATCCCAGAGTTGTGGTGTGAGGGCACATGATAAGTTTACCATGCTGAAGCTAATCAAGTTTAGGTCTAGTCAGTGCATTTGGGAACCCCTTAGTCTCCATGATGGAGAAAAGGCGGGTATAAATTTAATAAAAATAAACGTCATATAAATGTGCAAAAGGGGACACTTATATGGCCAATCGAGATTTCCCATTGCATTCATTGGTATTAACACACAATACTTGTGCAAAATGACTTCTGGGTAGGAATTTTATCATATATAAAGAGGCCTTCAAATTATCCAAATGTCTGTTTTCATTAGCCCTCATCTGTTTGTTTTAAAATGCCATTTAATCTGAATTCCATTATGTGTGTGTATGCTGATGAGTATGTAATTAGAAGTTAGTAGTGTTTGTTTGATACACATTTGGCATGACAGGCAGAGTGTTGTAGAGGTCAGAAACAGGTACAGCTGTTGTAGGCTAATTAATTACTGTGTTGAATTAAATCAGGGTTTCTCAGGATCTCTTCTGGGATCTCACACCCACCACTCATCATTTGCCCAAACCATTTTGTTTTGTGGGTCAGTATATATAGATTCTTGCATTTTAGCAGTGTGAATTAAGGCAAATGGATAGTAAAGACTATTTTAGCTTGAGCTTTCATCCCTTCCCTCATATATTCATCACTTCACTACCTACACTTCTTGACCCAGCAGAAAAGTCCATCAGGCTGCTTTAGGCACTGCCTGAAAGACAGGAACTGAGCAGCTCTTTCCTCCAATTGTATATTCATATACATGAACGTAGACTTAAATTACCGTATTTTATGGAGTATAAGACACACTTTTTTCTTTGAAAAACAACCGCCCAAATTCAGGTGCGTCTTGTACTCTGGGGAGAAGTTGGAAGTTGGGCTTGTCGGGAAAGAGGGGGGGGAGGGGGAGGAGGAAGGGCAAGCAGGGAGGATTCGCTTCCCACCTCCCTTCCTCTCTTGCTGGGGCCTGCCCAGAGGGTCCTAGTCAGCCTGCCCGCCACCCCCTTCCCCAGGCTCCCTCCGGTTGCCGCTCCGATGCTTCTGCAGTGAGGGAGGCTGCTGCCCGCCGGCGGCCGCAATGAACAACAACCAGCGGCTGCCGCCGCCGCGGGTCACCAACGTGGGCTCACTGCTGCTTACCCTGCAAGAGAACAAAAGCAAGAGGACAGAGCGGGGCGTGGTGGAAGGGCTTGGAGGGGAGATGGAGGTGAGAGGAGAAGGAAAGCTCAGAGAAGGAAAGCTCAGAAAAGGAAAGCTCAGAAAAGGAAAACTCTCAAAAACTGTATTAAATTTAAGGTGCGTCATATAGTCCATAGCGTCTTATAGTCTGTAAAATACGGTATATTCATTGCACCAGCCCTAGCATGAAATTGTATTTATATCTGCTCTGCCCACTTACCATTGTATCTCCCTAAATTCCAACTAAAACATTTGACACAGAACCACCTAAAATAGACTAAATTCATAGGTGTTTCCATACTACATCAATAGTGATCAAGGCCATTCCAGTGACCTGTGGATTCTGTATGAGGAACAACTGGTATTCCTGCCTCCCTTCTGCTGTTCAAAAGACTCTTGTGTAACACACGCATGATGTACCAGAAGCTAGGAGGGAGCACTGTCATGGAGGTGATTGCAGTCAGTCCACCAATGATGGACCACTCACCCATGAGCCATGGCTCTAATTTTATTAGACAGAACTTCTGAGTTTCTTAAGGTTACTTAACGGACTCGTGTTCATATCTTTTCTTAATAGAACTTAATTACAAAAAGCTAACAGAAGAAAATGTGTGCCCTCTGGAAGCTTTGGGCCCTGTCCTCACAAGTCAGAATATTCTATCTATTTCCAAGCTTGCACCAAAAATCCCAGAAAAGGATGGAAAGATGCTTTCCCCAAGTTCTGTCTATGCCATCTGGCTAAAAAAACTCTTCTGGAATGGTGATCCCTATCTCATTAAAAGAGCTCCAGAAACCATACCTGAATGGTTACATGCCTATGATATCTGTGCCAAGTACTTTGATAGACTCAACCCAGAAGATATTATCAATTTCATAGATGAAGTTACTTTTTCCTCAAAAGCTGTAACCAAGGTAAGTCTAATACAGTTTGCATTCAAATATTTAATTTAAAATGTTTGTAATCTTCTCTGTTTTATATGTCTTAAGTTCATTCCTTTAATTATAAAAAGAGTATTGACTTGAAACAACTACAGGGCTAGTTCCAAAACATTGGTACTAATATTAATACAAAATTAAGACAGAAGTATTGGTGGTTGTTTTGATTTTTCGGTTTTTACCTTTAAAAAAACAACAGTACAAATAACGTAATACAACCATATAAATAGTTCACTGAAAGGGGGATGGTGGAGTTAAGCTCAATTAAAATTAAAAAGAACCTACAGAATAAGTTTTATAATTATAAAAATAAGCAATGTTTATGTAATTATCATTTTAAACTGGTGTGACCTAGTGTGACAAAACACAGATCTCCTTCTTAGCTGAAGAATGCCTGATACTTAAATTCCACCCCGAGTGCTCTGGATGGGCGACAGTCCTCCCATTTGTTACTGAATGAGGACAGTCCTTGCTTTTGTCATTGTAGGGACAGAGCCATCAAGCTATAGTTTTAAACCCCTTTTCACAACAGTTGACCAGCTCAAATCAGACCTGTCTTTAGACATGAAAGTTCAGATTCATAAAGGAGAAGGAACCTCCAGATTGGAGGGGAAACTTCAATTGGGGTAAGACCATCAGAGATGTGCCGACTTTTTCCATTGAATCCCAGAGCTGTCTATCTCTGGAAGAGTGGGAAAGCCTCCCCCTTCTTTATAAATAGGGGCCAAGACCCCCACCATTTTGTCACCATTACAGTCATGAGTTGCTAGTAACCAGGCACCATATCACCAGCTGCTACTAGTGTCTAGAAATGAAGACACTGTTGAGATTAAACCTCTCTCAGCCAAGGACCTGCCTACTGCTAGACTAAGGCAAAACTCAGTGCTAATTAGTTAGTTATTTTTCATGTCTTTGTATTTTATTTTGAATTCCAGTGTGCCTTTCTTTACTCCCAATTCCCCAGATTCCTTATTCTATGTGCAACCCTTATTTCTTAATAACTTATATATACTTAGAAGTGGCTTCAATCTGGTTTAAAAGATTCTGTAGGGTTGCTTGCAAAACTCTTCCCCATTTATTTATTTTTTTATAATTAAATTTCTATACCACCATTCATCAAATCATCTCAAGGCGGGTTCACACAAAAGTTAAAACAAGACTACAAAAATTACATAATTAAAATATCAGCTAAAATATTTTTAAAAACAAGATCTGATTAAAAGATTTTAAAAACGAGCACAATATAACCATAAAAGATACAAAACTGCAGCAGTAGGAACAATCATATAAAAGTCAGGAGGTTGAGGGGGAACCAGAGTTTAAAGCTACTGCTCAAATTTGAGGGAAGAAAAACACTACACAGTTTCAGTATGAACACAAAGATGAATCACCCCAATCACCTGAGGATAAATTTTGAATAAATTTCTTCTTTACAATTTTGGATGCTGCAATGACTTCTGTCAATGAAAGATTTGAACAGTTAGAACAGCACAACAATCAATTCAATTTTTAATACAACATAAATAAACTTGCTGGAGCCGACCACAAAAAGCTCCAACAGCACTGCAATGATTTGCAACTTCATTGATCAGATAGTGATAATAAGGACATCAATGCAACTGAACTATATGATGACCTATGCGCTTTAAAGATCTGTTTAAGTCTGAATTTTGCCAGTTCTGTAATTCTTATGAAACTCTCAAATTCATTCAGTCAAACAACCTCTCATTTCTGTATTTGAGCATTTTCCAAAGAATATTGCAATGTGGCAAGTGGTATGCGATCATTTTCACGGTTAAAAATAATAAAAAATTACTTGCGATCAAGTATTTCTCAAGAAAGGCTTGTAAGCCTTGCCATGGTTGCTATTGATCTATTATAGTAATTCTCCTGGGTGTTTCATGGAATGTGCGTCCCGGCTCCCAGCTGATTGGCTGGGCACACCCAGGAGACCAGAGGTGGCAGCAGGCATGGCCAGGGAGGCAGGCGGGCCCAGCCACAGAGGAGGCACTTGGCCTGGTGGCGGCCCGTCCACGGAGGTGGCACTCGTCCTGGTAGTGGGCCCGGCCATGGAGGCAGCACTCGGCCGTGGAGGCAGCACTACAAGGCAAGTGGCGGTGGCAGGCCTGGCCACAGAGGCAGGCAGCAGCAGTGGGCCTTTCCGCGGAGGTGGGCCCATCCGCGGAGGCGGCGCTCAGCCCGGCAGCCTGGGCCTAGCCACAGAGATGGCCAGAGACTGGGGAGGAGAGCTAACTGCAGGCCCCGAAGAACGCACAGATGCTCTGTGTGGGGTCAGCTAGTAGTGATATAAGTGCCCAGTTAGCTTTTTGTGCTTTCATGTTTACAAAATTAGCAATTAATTCATTAATGTCTAAGTGGTTGTAACTTTATGTCAAACCTCTTTTAAAAAATTAAATAAGTGTGTTGGGTTTTTTTGCTTTGATCACATTAATCCTTGGAATATGACAGCCTGTCATACGATGTACATCTGATCAATGATTGTAATAAAGCTATTCATTCATTCATTCATTCATTCATTCATACCATGCTAGGTATTTAGCATAGTATAGTAGCATTGTATGAACAAACAGAGTTTGTAAAGGAGTTTGGTGAAGTGGGGGAGAGGGTATAGCCTGCCATAAATGAGGGAGGGGACGCCGATTTATAGGTTGCAGGGGGGAGCCAGAACCCCTAGCACCGGCTCTGATTTTAATGCACAAAGTAAGGGAGTGAAGTGCTGAAGTAATGGATATGCTAATCGAGTTATTTTCCAAAATATGTGTTTAAAATCCCTTGTCTACTTTCTTATGTTTGAAGTAGACTATAATAAGGGTACATAATTTCCATGATTCGATCCAGGCAAAGTGCATCCCAGGAAGGGAAAACTCTGTTCTGCTCCAGTTGTACAGCATTAAATGTAGAATCGCATAATTTTAATATTCAGAATGGTGTTTCTTACCAAAGGGCAATATAAACCCTACAGTCCAGATTGGAAGACTGGTGAAGGGCTGTTTCCCACAGATGCACTCATAGCATGACTTTGCACATCTGAATAAGCTATCACAGATGTAATATCAGAGGTAAGGAGGAGGAGAGCTGGTCTTGTGGTAGCAAGCATGACTTGTCCCCATAGCTCTGAATGGGAGACTTGATGTGTGAGCACTGCAAGATATTCCCCTCAGGGGATGAAGCCGCTCTGGGAAGAGCAGAAGGTTTCAAGTTCCCTCCCTGGCTTCTCCAAGATAGGGCTGAGAGAGATTCCTGCCTGCAACCTTGGAAAAGCCGCTGCCAGTCTGTGAAGACAATACTGAGCTTGATAGACCAATGATCTGACTCAGTATATGGCAGTTTCCTATGTTCTTAAAACTCTCTAGAGAGATATTATACAGGTGAAACTCGGAAAATTAGAATATCGTGCAAAAGTCCATTAATTTCAGTAATGCAAATTAAAAGGTGAAACTGATCTATGAGACAGACGCATTACATGCAAAGCGAGATAAGTCAAGCCTTAATTTGTTATAATTGTGATGATCATGGCGTACAGCTCATGAAAACCCCAAATCCACAATCTCAGAAAATTAGAATATTACATGGAACCAAGAAGACAAGGATTGAAGAATAGAACAATATCGGACCTCTGAAAAGTATACAGTGTACTGTGCTTGATTGGCCAGCAAACTCGCCTGACCTGACCCCATAGAGAATCTATGGGGCATTGCCAAGAGAAGGATGAGAGACATGAGACCAAACAATGCAGAATTGCTGAAGGCTGCTAATGAAGCATCCTGGTCTTCCATAATACCTCATCTGGCTGATAGCATCCATGCCACGCCGCATTGAGGCAGTAATTGCTGCAAAAGGGGCCCAAACCAAGTACTGAATACATATGCATGCTTATACTTTTCAGAGGTCCGATATTGTTCTATTCTTCAATCCTTGTCTTCTTGGTTCCATGTAATATTCTAATTTTCTGGGATTGTGGATTTGGGGTTCTCATGAGCTGTACGCCATGATCATCACAATTATAACAAATTAAGGCTTGACTTATCTCGCTTTGCATGTAATGCGTCTGTCTCATAGATCAGTTTCACCTTTTAATTTGCATTACTGAAATTAATGGACTTTTGCACGATATTCTAATTTTCCGAGTTTCACCTGTATGCATGTCTGAACCAGCCACAGAGTGAACTCCTGACTACATTATCTGGGTGCTTGAAATCCTTAACTCAAGGATATTCAGAAATGTGTTCCCATGGATACCTCACTTCTGTGTAGCTAGTTTAGATGCACTCTATTATAATCTTTATTTGGACTGGTTTTCAAAGGCCTCATTTATGCCAGTAGTTGTGCCAATGTGTGTCGGCACCGAAAAATGTTTTTAAATTTTGATTATCCCATACTTTTTGCCCAACCTTGGTTTTGAAAAGGAAAACCCATTTGTATTCCTTCAGATCAGTTGTCACAGTGTCGATGAATATAGAACATGCGGAGCAGACTTCCTCAGTAACATGTTCTTCGCTACTGTGGGGAGGGTTTAAGATTGAGGAGCAAGAGTGAAACTGGAAAAGATTCCATAATACATGGGTACCTCTTGGCGTCTCGTTTCTCTGGCTGCCATCACATTTCTGTGGCACATTGACCAGAGTCAGCTTGGGGTGCAGTATGCTCCAGTTTCCTGAGAAACCGTGCTAACTCTGCAAGTTGGAAGAACTGGCTCCAAGAATCATAGGAACATAATGAGAGCTGCAATGTGTAATTGTTTGAAAACCACTGTGTGCCTTTGTGATGGATTTGCTGGGGGGAAATGTAAATGTACAGGCCACCTATTGCCTGGTTGTTTGTTTGTCACCCCTTTTGAACAGTAGGCTAACATGACTCAAAATATCTTCCAATAAGAGCTGAAAAGTTCCAGCTGGTAAGTTCAAAGAAATTTGTCAAGCAATTTTGAAGAGTACAGAGTTGTTGCTACAGACTTCTTATGCTTTTGGAGAAGGTTGTTTTACAGAAGAACTTTTAAAGTTTGATAATGAAATCAATCAAGAAAATGGAGGCATAGAAAAAATGAGCTAATGTTGGATTAGAATTTGAAAGGAATGGCTCTTTTTAAGCAGCAAGACGTTCTTGCTCATCTACTTTTGTATTTAACATATTATTGTATGCAGTGTTGCTGGGTTATGCCTAGCCCAAATGGTGAATAAATAAGCAAGAACTCCTTGTTCTGAATGGAGCTGTCCAGCAAGACCACCCAGGTCAATATTTATTTTGGTCAGCAGGAATTTCTCAGCAGTAGATTATTTGATAACCTCCCGTAATTTGACACCCCACCCCCGTGAGCTCCCATTTTGAAATTATAGTTAGACCTGAAAGTGACCATCTTCCCTTGTTCTTTTGCAGTTTTCCAAGTGACCCTCTGAAAGGGCCATGTAGGCATCAACCTGACGTATTGGTTGATGTATGTATGTATGTATGTATGTATGTATGTATTTAATATGCCGCCCCTCCAAAAATGGCTCAGGGCGGTTGATTCCTCAAGGTTTAAATGGGATGGTCAGGTGAGTGAGACAGTTGCTAAACAGTATAATTATGTTGACAGCCATTCCCTGTATACATCTATCTTAAAGAGGTGTACAGAACCAACTCCCCCAGCCAAAAGTGTAGTGGAATTATATGAAGTGCTCATTCAGTAGCTTCAGGTGTTTGGTGTCAAGACAAATTCCAAGCCAGCTTAGCACAGTTATTTATCTAAGACATGGTTGCTAAGAAAGCATTAATTAATTCTTATATTTGTTTGTTATAAAACCAATTTACACCCAGTTCTAGACAAACCATGATGGCAATGAAAAGAAATTATAAAGCTCTCTTGAGAAGGAAGAAACGGACCTCTCTAGCATTAACGTGGCAGCTTTTGATCGAAGCAGTCCAAACTAATAATTCTGCTCTTTTGGGTGAATCACTGCTAAGGATGTGTGAGCTGGTTCGGCTCGAAGGCTCACCATCAAACCAAACTGAGGGGTGCAGATCTGAGGGTGAGTTGAGCTAAGTTCCCATCTCACAAGCTGGCTCAACATAAAGGGGAATTCAGCAAGTTTCCCCAAAGAGCTAAATACAGGAGATGGAGGAGGAAAAAGGTAGCCTTGCCCTTTTATTATTATTATTTAGTTACAGTGAGGGAAATAAGTATTTGATCCCCTTCTCATTTTGTCCGTTTGCCCTCTGACACAGAAATGACCAGGCTATAATTGGAATGGTAGGTTTATTGTAGCTGTGAAAGACAGAATAACAACAAACAAACCCTCAAAAGCCCAGTGCCCAAAAGTCAGCGATGGATTTGCATTGTAGTGAGGGAAATAAGTATTCGATCCCTTCACAAAAGATGTCTTTGTACTTGGTGGCAAAACCCTTGTTGGCAATCACAGAGGTCAGACGTTTCTTGTAGTTGGCCACCAGGTTTGCACACAACCCAGGAGGGATGTTGTCCCACTCCTCTTTGCAGATCCTCTCCAAGTCAGAAAGGTTTCGAGGCTGATGTTTGGCAACCCGGACCTTCAGCTCCCTCCACAGATTTTCTATGGGATTAAGGTCTGGAGACTGGCTGGGCCACTCCAGGACCTTCATGTGCTTCTTCTTGAGCCACTCCTTTGTTGCCTTGGCTGTGTGTTTTGGGTCATTGTCATGCTAGAATACCCATCCACGACCCATTCTCAATGCCCTGGCTGAGGGAAGGAGGTGCTCACCCAAGATCTGACGGTACATGGTCCCGTCCATCGTCCCTTCGATGCGGTGAAGGTGTCCTGTCCCCTTAGCAGAAAAACACCCCCAAAGCATAATGTGTCCACCTCCATGTTTGACAGTGGGGATGGTGTTTTGGGGCTCATAGGCAGCATTCCTCCTCCTCCACACACGGCGAGTTGAGTTGATGCCAAAGAGCTCGATTTTGGTCTCATCTGACCACAACACTTTCACCCAGTTCTCCTCTGGATCATTCAGATGTGCATTGGCAAACTGCAGACGGGCCTGTACATGTGCTGCTTTGAGCAGGGGGACCTTGCGGGCACTGCAAGATTTCAGTCCTTCACGGCGTACTGTGTTACCAATTGTTTTCTTGGTGACTATGGTTCCAGCTGCCCTGAGATCATTGACAAGTTCCCCCCGTGTAGTTCTGGGCTGCTTTGTCACCGTTCTCATGATCATTGCAACTCCACGAGGTGAGATCTTGCATGGAGCCCCAGACCGAGGGAGATTGACAGTTATTTTGTGTTTCTTCCATTTGCGAGTTATCGTGCCAACTGTAGTCACCTTCTCACCAAGCTGCTTGGCGATAGTTTTGTAGCCCAGTCCAGCCTTGTGCAGGTCTACAACCTTGTCCCTGACATCCTTCGACAGCTCTTTGGTCTTGGGCATGGTGGTGAGTTTGGATTGCTTGCTTCTATGGACAGGTGTCTTTTATACAGGTACTGTAACAAGCTGGGATTAGGAGCACTCCCTTACAGAGGGTGTTCCTCATCTCAGCTCGTTACCTGCATATAGTGAAAAGACACCTGGGAGCCTGAAATCTTGCTGGTTGAAAGGGGATCGAATACTTATTTCCCTCACTACAATGCAAATCCATCGCTGACTTTTGGGCACTCGGCTTTTGAGGGTTTGTTTGTTGTTGTTCTGTCTCTCACAGCTACAATAAACCTACCATTCCAATTATAGCCTGGTCATTTCTGTGTCAGAGGGCAAACGGACAAAATCAGCAGGGGATCAAATATTTATTTCCCTCAGTGTAGTTAGATTTATATGTCTCCCAACTCCCATAGGACTCAGGGTGGCTTACAAGCAATAACATACACAGCAACACAATTTCATAAAAATATATCTTACATAGCCTCATAAACCACAACCCTATACAATACTCATTCCACATGACATAATAACCATGGATTACAAGATCAGCTATCTCAGCGACCGAACACCCGGCGGAACATTTCAGTCTTACATGCCTTACGAAAGGCCAACAGATCAAGGAGAGCTCTGATATTATCTGAGAGACCGTTCCACAGAGTCAGGGCGACCACTGAGAAGGATCTGGCGCTCGTTGATTGCAGTTTAATATCCTTAGGGCCCGGGATCACCAAGGCATTACTTGTGGCTGCAGAGGCGTAGCTAGGGGAGAGGGGGCCCATGTTCATCCTTCTCTTGGTGGCCCCCAAGAGTGAGGGAGATAATGAAGAAAATAGGGAGGGCCCTCAGGAGCTAGGGCCCCCTGTTCTTTGAACCATTTCACTCAATTATAGCTACACCCCTGTGTGGCTGATCTCAGGAACCAACGAGGGACATATCGAACAAGGAGGTCTTGGAAGTATGGAGGGCCCGTACCGTGTAGGGCTTTAAATGTTAAGGTTAATAGCTTAAACTTAACCCAGGACTCAACCGGCAACCAGTGCAACCGAACAAGCAAAAGTGTCACATGAGCTTGCCAAGGCGTCTTAGTAAGGACCCTGGCCACTGCATTCTGCACCAGTTGCAATCTCCGAGTTAGGCGCAGTGACAGCCCCACATAAAGCGAGTTGCAATAATCTAACCTGGAAGTGACCGTCGCATGGATCACAGTGGCCAAGTCCAGAGGGAACAGATAGGGGGCCAGCTGCCGTTTTTGGCATAACTGAAGGAATGCCTTTCGAGCGACCTCCATGATCTGTGCCTCCATATTCAAAGAGGCATCAAGAATCACGCCCAGGCTCTTCACAGTAGGCTGAGGTATCAAACAAGCACTATCAAAAGTCAGTAATTGAAAATTCCCCCGACCTCTTCGGTCCCGGCCACAGAACTTCAGTCTTATCCGGATTAAGCCGTAGATGACTTTGCCTCAGCCAGTCTGTGACCGCCTCCAAACACCTGGTCAGCTGGGCTGTGGTGTCCTCAGCCCTGCCATCCATCAGCAGAAAAAGCTGGGTTTCATCTGCATATTGGTGGCACCCTAGCCTAAAACTCCTCACCAGCTTTGATAGCGGCCGCATATAAATATTGAACAGCAAGGGCGAGAGAATAGCCCCCTGGGGGACTCCACATGTTAGTACCTGATGTGGAGATCTGTCATCGCCCATTGCCACCCTATATCCCCGGTCTTGTAGGAAGGAACGCAGCCACAACAAGGCCAACAAGGCCACAACAAGGCCTCGAATCTCAGCATCAGCTATGCAGTGGACCAGAATATCATGGTCCACAGTGTCGAATGCTGCTGTGAGATCTAACAGCAACAGCAGCACCAACCCTCCCCTATCAAACTGGCGATGGAGATCATCAGCCAGGGTGACAAGGACCATTTCTACCCCACACCCAGGCCGAAACCCAGACTGGAAGGGATCGGGAATCGCTGCATCCTCCAAAAACGTCTGAAGTTGTACTGCTACCTCTCGCTCTATCATTTTTAAAAACTTTTGTAACCTTTAAAATCAAGCCAGGAAGGCAGACGTGGGGACAGCGGAGGCAGAGGTGCCTCCTCCCCCCACCCAACAGCCTCCCAAGTGACACAGTGTCTGCGCTGTGGCCTGTTTCAAGCCGCTTAGTACAGATGGCTGTGCTGGCGGGGCAACAGAAACAGTGGTGGGGCTCCTTCCACCACCACCCCCTCCCGGCCTCCCAAATGACAGGCCGGCCATTCTGCGGCCAATTTTTTCCACTCTGTCATTTGGGAGGCCAGGAAGGGGGTGGAAGGAGTCGGCTTGATGTTAAAGGTAAAGAAAGTTTAAAAGCAATGTTATCTTTCCCTCCCTCCCCGCCGCCCCCACAACTGCATTCAGCCCTTTACTTGTAAAGGGGAATCACTGCAGGATTTCCCTTTACAAGTATGCCCCTTGAGCTGACTTGACAGCTGGACCAGGCTGGGCTCACTCAAGCCCGAGCCGCCCAAGGTGGCTCGAATCCACTCTGGATTTAAGCCAAGCTGGGCAATCCAGTTCCATGCACATCCCTAATCACTGAGAGATAACCAGATTCTGGTCTGTCCCGGTTGGCTTGTGGTATACCAGTAGGGAAATGGGAGTCTTATTTCTGTTCATTGTACAGAGATGCCTGTACTACAATCTAGTTGCTGATCATATACAACGTTGGACCACTGGCATCGGTTACTGAGAATAAGCAGTTAATAGACCAGCTAAAATTAGGTAAAGTTTCTGATAATGACTTCATTTCTGCAGACTTAATAAAGGCCAATGTAGACTGGTGGGCTCTCATACTAGCATCATTGTTTACATATATAGACAATACAGCACACATCCCAGATGACTGGGGTGTTTTGTCCCTATTTTCAAAAAAGCCAATAGAAATTATTCTGCTAATTACAGACCTATAAGTCTTTTGAACATAATTAGCAAATTGTATGTGAGATATTTTTATTAGAAGCTCTGTGACTGGCTTGATCAAGAGGATATACTCAAGGCTGAGCAAGCAGGCTTCAGGGCCAATCTACAATAGATCATTGCCTGGTTTTACAGCATTTAGCAGAGATATGCACAGAGTTCCAACTCTTTGTTTTTTGCTGCATATGTGGATTTCAGAGCAGCCTTAGACTCTTCATGAGTTTCCTTATGGTCTAAACGTAAACTTAAGAATTCAACTGCTGACAAATGCTTGCTGCTGCTTATATATAAATTCTATGATAATACTAGAATTAGAGTGCAATGTAACCATGCTGGTCAACTCTCTAATCCAATTATGACCTTTAAGGGGGGTCAAACAAGGTTGTATATGCTAATGATGCTGTTGTTTTGTCTCATACCCAGATTGGCTTTAGGAGAGATCTAAAGGCTCTTGCTCAGCATTATAAGGAGGAGTGGTTGGCTATTAACCATCAAAAAACAAAGGTCATGGGTTTTTTCCCCCCCAATAGCCTTAAGATTCATAAATGGTGACATAGAGCAAATGAACAATTTCAAATATTTGGGAGTTGTTTTCCAGGCTTCTAAATGGAAGACTGCCCAAGTCAACTTTGTCTCTTCCCTGGCCCAAATAAGTGCTATGGACATATTAAGATTTCATCCAACTCAGGGATGGAATTTTTCTTCCAGCTGCCATTAAATTATTTATAGCAAAATCAACAGCACAACTTCTATATGGAGCACAACTAGGCCCTTATTCCAACTTTGGGTCTCTTGAAAAGTACCTTCTGGATTTTTAAGATTTCTGTTCTTAACCACTAGATGTGTTCCTAATGTGGCCTTGAGATTGGAGGCTGAGCTGGTTCGTATTGAAGCTAAAGCCTGGCTGGTTATTCTGACTGCATGGTTAAGGCTAAATCTAACTCCAATTGGACTGATTTCTCAGGCCTCTCACCTGAGCATTTATTATCTTCAGGATTTGATAAGGCCAAGTGTATTATTAAATGAGTCTGGGATATAGAGTTCCAGAACTATTTAAGCCAAGCTTCAAGTATATATCAACCTCTTAGGGAGTGCTTAAGATGTTTCCCAGTAGCTTACGTATCATCACTCACTTATTTTAAATATCGATGGGCCTTTTTCTAGAGCTCGTCATAATGCTCTCCCCTCTGCCTTTGTAGATGGCAGGTACCATAAAATTCCAGTTTCCCAATGATTATGTCCATGTGGCTCTGATAAGGTTGAGACAACTGCTCATGTCCTTTTATGGTGCATATTCTACTCTGATTCTCAGTTAAAGTTGATTCAGCCTTTATTAAAAAGATTTCCAGTCTGTCCAGATGAATTTTATGACATGTATCTTTTCGTTGATAAATATTCCAACATCACGTATCAAGTAGCAAAACTTTATTTCTTAGCCACAAGGGCTCTACATTCTGGTAGCTCCTCCATGACTATGACCATATTTGTCCTGGAATCTTAAAAGTAATATTTTAGAAGTAATTGTTTTAGTATCTTAGTATTGTTACCTCTGTTATTGATTACCTTGCTTATTTTCTAGATTGTATCATTGCTTGTAATCTCGTCTATAACCATAATAAAGTATGTGGAAGTAAAAGTAAAGGTAAAATGTGCCATCAAGTTGATGTCGATTCTTGGTGACCACAGAGCCCTGTGGTTGTCATTAATAGAATACAGGAGGGGTTTACTGTTGCCATCTCCCATGCAGTAGAAGATGATGCCTCTGAGCACCTTCCTATATTGCTGCTGCCTGATATAGGTGTTTCCCATGGTCTGGGAAATATACCAGTGGGGTTTCAAACCGGCAACCTCTGGCTTGCTAATCAAGTCATTTCCCCGCTGTGCATATTGTTGTTCTTTATAAGCAAAGACAATCTCTTAATCAGTGATTATACACTGTTCAGCTTCTCCTACCCTGACTCATGTTTAGAGCATCCAGCACCCCATGGACTGCTAATGACAATTTATGATTAAATGTGCATTATCTTTTCTCAGCTGTCAGTTGATTCTCGGATAGAGATGACGAAGAAGGCTATTAAGTCAGTGAAACACATTGCTGAAAAAGCTGGAAAAAGAACTTCTAGTGGGGACGGCACAGGAGGCGTGGTTAGCAGGCATGCTACTTACGAAGATGCTCTGAATCATCTGCAGCAGTCTCTTGCTCATTTGGAAACACTTAGTCATAGCTTTATTTCCTACTTGAAAAATAGTGACCAGGTAAATGAGAAAAAATAGCCTAACCAAATCGAGGTTGCAGTTATCAATCTGTAACTCTACAATCTGTAATAACCCAGAAACCGGATAGAGTTTCCTCCACTGCTCACGGGGAGCATCTCTTTCCAATTTCTGGGAATTCTCCCCTCCCCATGTAGGCAACCACGCTACATTCAACACTTGATGAGGTTCCCACATCCCTTAGGAATGGCTTTTGGGGGACTGTGGAGGTTGCAGTGAAATGAATAGAGAGGGGAAATGGCTTAAACCCCTACATGAGCACTGCTGTGGATGCTACCCATTATTTTTAGTAAATATAGAAGGACCTTGATATTTGTGGGGATTCCATTCCACGATTGTACCGCAGATATGGAAACTATGAATATCGAGGCATTGTTTCAATGGGGAATTGGGGGTTAGGTTTCCCGTCGCCAGGAACATGCGAACAAATGCTGATCTTTTGGCCAAATGGGGGAGTGGATGCAGGAGGAAGCTCCTTACCATGCTTTGTTGCTCTCCTTGCGTAGCGCTGTGCCCCTGTATTGTTTCACCTTTCAGAACAAAATATATTGCTAAGTAAGAAAAAACCCATACACAAACCTTTTCAAATCAAATGATTTTGAAGAATTAAAACTTCTAACCAGATTAAAATCAGTTTGGAAGATGTGCTTGACTTAAAGGTCTTTAATAAAGGAGAGTGGGGGGGAAATCTGGTCTAGTAAGTCTTTACATTCAGTTTCAGCATAAGGAAAGAAAATTATATTAAAATAATCCATAGATGGTATATGACCCCGGTGAGATTAGCTCATATTACTAGAATCGTTGGAATAATAATTACTAGATCGTTGGAATAATAATTGTAAGGAGAAGGGGACTTATTACCATCTGTGGTGGATGTGCCTAAGTGCTAGGATTTTCTGGGAAACAGATGGCAAAAATCACCGCCCAGCAGATTCGACCGGACCCCTTTTTGGCCTTGTTAGGTATTTTTTCAGGAGAACAAGAGTCATTAAAATCTAAAGACTTCTTATCCTATATGTTAATAGCAGCCAGACTAATCATGGCTAAAAATTGGAGAGAGGGAATGTTATCTTTAGAGGACTGGTATAATAAACTTTGTTATATAGCAACAGCTGAAACATTAACCTATTCTTTAAATATTTGAAAAGATATAATTTTATCTATTTACGATTGGACATGGCCTATTATTTTTGAATCCTAAAAATTATGAAATTAAGGTAACAATTCAGTTTTAAGTTTGGAAAGATGTATTTGTATAAGAATGATTTTGATGTTGTGGATTGTCATTTATCAAATGTTTATATTTATTTGGGTTTCCCCCCCCCTAAATTGTAATATTGAATGGTCGTTGTTTTCTAAAAAAAATAATAATTTAAATGATGTTTCAGAGTGGCTTGTAGAAAAAGCCAACTTAACAAAAAAAGCCTCCATTGTTTTTACTAAATGAATCCAAAAATGTGTAATGTGTTTTTCTAACACAACTTTGAGTCTTATATAGTTAGTTCCTAAAATATATTTCAGCAATGGTGGAAATAATAGCTTCTGTCATAATTTATTGGTGTACAGTGTAGAGTCTTCTGTTTAAGTGTCTTCTAGAATTTACTTTCATGAGTCTTCCTCAGCAAGGAAATCTGTGTTTTGAATTAATGTGGACATATTCGCTATAATATGTAATAAAGTGGGTTGTCCTATATTTATTTAAAATATCTCTCTTTGCAGAACATACTACAGGAATATGGATATCTGTATGACCTATCCCGGTCAGAAAAGGAAAAAATCAATGAGCAAGCTGTAACTATGTGTATGGATGGTCAGCCTTTGGATATGATACAGAAATTATTAGAAGTTGCTGTTGGGGATCTAGGACTCTCAACCAGAGATATAGTACAGACATCTGTAAACAAAGTTGTAGATAATTTAAGGTGAGTAAAATTGCACATTTTTAGCTTTAAAGCTTGTATATTCAGTTTCCTTTATGTTCCTAGGCTGCCTTTTTAAATAAGACCCATCTAGTCAACCCTCTTATAAGGCATATCCTTTGAAACATTTAAACTCACATTTCCTTATTTAGAAACTTAAGCCCTACCTTATAGTTTATGGAATGTTTTCAAGGCGTCTCATCAAACTTACAATAAAACAATTGAAGCAAAACACGGACACCTATTATCAAAAAATATCAGCTTTAAATTCATCAAGAAAAGCTAACCTAAATCTCTGTGTTGGCTGGCTTTTGTAAACTCACTAGTGAAAGGCTGCCATCTCTAGGAAGCAGGTTCCACAATGGAGGCAGTCACTACCTTTATTTGGACATTATGTTGTACATGGGTGCAAATTCTGTATTGGTGTACACATTTTTGTGTGAATGACTCTAAATGTGTTCACTTTAAAAGTGAACCTGGGTACAGGCCTAAATGCCGGATTCAGATAGGAAGTGTACCACTATATGTGCATTTATGCATGAGTACAGATCTGTATATGTGTACACTGTGCACAGATTGTATGTGTGTTGAACATAATGTGCAAATATGGCTGCTGAGAAAGTACCATTCCTTAAAGCCACCTGCTTTACTTCAGAAGATAAAGCAACCTGCTTTACTTCAGAAGTTATTCTGCACAGCACATTCTCAGATATTCCCAAATTATCCTGGGTATGTATTGTCAAAAGTGTTCCTTAAGGTATTTGGATTCCAAGTCATGTAGGGTTAGTGAATGAGAAGAATCCTCAAAGATGCACTTAATTTAGAATTTATTGATGCCAATGTACTTAATCAGGAGACACTTCTTTAGGGCAACTGAAGCAAGTTGTTTAGATGAACTACTGAAACAGTATTGCCCACTATTTTATGAAGTAGCTAGTAACTTGCCTTGCCCAATTGCCCTGAAGAAGAGTCTCTTGACTTGAAATGTACTGGGTCCCAGTGTACCTTTTGAAGTTCACTCTTCATTTTGCCTACAAAATGAAGGGCCGGCTTTATTCTGAAGCAAAGCAAAGTGGGCTTCTTCCAGTGGCACAGCTGTGCATGTGCGTGCACACCCACCGTGGATGGCCTGTTGATGAAGGAAAGGAAGACACCATGCTGCTTTTCTTCCCTCCTTCCTAACAGAAAATGAAAAGTGGAATATATTTGAAAGGAATTATGGCAGGTTTGTGTGTGTAATTTTAATGGAGGGGAGCAAAGAGTGCACAATTTGGCAGTATACTTTAGGCAGTAAATTGTCATGGCCTGGCCCTGTGTATTTCACTCCCTTCTTTCACCTTAGAGGTCAATACCAGTACAAGAATATCTTCTGAAAGAGACTTATACTCTGGCAAACGTCTAAGGAAATAGATTGGGTACTCTGGCTTTTATACGATTTGTTCCTGTCAGAAGTGCTTTTATTAATGTGAATGCAGCTCTTGTCTAGACTTGACACATGGATGGAGAGAAATTAGAGTAGCTCCTTAACGGATTTAAATGTGTTGAGCATCTTATAGTAAGTGCAAAGCTGCTTGACATCTTTTTAAACTTGTTGACACTGGTGTCACCAGTGTGATGGAAAGCAGATGTGTTCCAGTCACAGACTAGCACATTTAGCATTGAAGACTTTGCAAAACAAGACCTACCACAGTACTTTGAAGCTGCTTCACTTTTTCTAGGTTCAGTTGTAGAAAGCAAAAACAAACAACCATGTTGAATAAAGAGGGGGGAAATGTTTTTTAGATATGTATAATTCATGAAAAAATACAGGAGTGGTAAAATACAGGAGTGGTTTACCATTGCCTTCTCCCGCGCAGTATGAGATGATGCCTTTGTCGTTGTCACTGAAGTGATCGTCCGCCTCCAGTACCTTCCTGTATCACTGCTGCCCAAAATAGGTGCCTGCTTGCTTTAGCTGTGCAGCCGGAATGACCTTCATGCTTTGGGTGACCCTACTGGGACTCTACCTCCCGGGGTACTTCACTCATCCCTCCCAGGAACACCCCGCCGCCCTCCATGATGAGGCAGTATAGCAGGACTTGGGAGGGGAACCAGCCTCAGAATTGACAGTGAAGACACTGAAGTGGTAGATAGCTTCTGCCTTTTAGGATCGACCGTCAACAGTAAAGGATCCAGCAGTCAAGAGATACGCTGCAGACTAGCACTTGGTAGGGTTGCAGTGAAGGCTTTGGAAAGGATATTTAGATCCTGTGACATGTCTACATCTACAAATATTAGAATTGTTCTGACAATGGTTTTTCCCGTGACACTCTATGGATGCAAAAGCTGGACTTTGAAGAAGCAAGATAGAAAAAGCATTGATGATTTTGAACTTTAGGAACATAGGAAGCTGCTGTATACTGAGTCAGACCATTGGTCTATCAAGCTCAGTATTGTCTTCACAGACTGGCAGCAGCTTCTCCAAGGTTGCAGGCAGGAATCTTCTCTCATCTTGGAGAAGCCAGGGAGGGAACTTGGAACCTTCTGCTCTTCCCAGAGTGGATTTGATACAAATTAGTTATTCCAGTCTATCCTCTTGGAAGTGTAGAGGGGTGAGTCTTGAGTTTTTGCTTCATATTTCCTTTTTCCAGTTGTTATGGCAGTGATGAAAGGCAATAATACAGAAGATATATGTGTAATTAGCAGTGATTTACTATTTGATAAATCACACAAAATTATAGTCTGTAAGTATTGGGAAACATGCATTCCAAAGTGACCTTTTGACAAACTTTTGTTTTTGTTTTCCCTTGACAGTGGAAGTAGTGATGAATGGTCTCTCAAAAAAAACTCCTTCCAGATATTAGAGGGTATTGTCTCTGCTGTCCACACAAGTTCTGAGAATGGGTAAGAGTCTCTTGGATGTATCACAGACAAGATTACAGTTTTCAGCCCTTTGTAAGATGTTTTTAGTCCAGATGTTATGGTAAGATGTCACAGTGTTGATGCACATGTATTTGTGCAGTCTCAGTTATCTGGTCAGTGGATGAAATTTTAAGTTCAGATGAACAGTTGCCCCACAGCAACCTTACACATAATAATGTCGGGGCCACTGGCGCAAATGCACGCATCCCAGTGTTACTCAAGGACATGCTGCTGACATTATCATGACACGTCCTTTACGACACAACACGACACGTCATTCAAATCACTCCTCTAACGGTTGCAAAACTCTGTTTAAACAAGGTTTTGTAGCACTTGCAGAGCAGCAATTTGAATGATTACCCTTCACACGTGATTAAAGGACATGCCATGATCCCGTCGGGGTGGGTGTGTTCACACCAGTGGCCCTGATGTTACTGCATGTAGGGCTGCTGTGGGGCTGTTCATCTGAACTGGCCCATTATATCTCTCACATGTACACATGCATATACACCGCACTGTACAAACACTTCTCTCATACTATTACTTTCTCCAAAGAACTGAAATATTCCAAAGCTTATATCAGAACTAGGTTTTGAGGCTTTTTCAATTGGTTCTACTTATGCTTGCTGAGTAAATGAGTTCAGCTAATCGCTTTATTTTGCTCAGCTAAAATCCAGCCAGATTTATTTCAGTAGACATAAAAGTTTCTTACAGTAAACATTATGCTCTCCTGTAGTAAGTGTTGGAAGTGAAGGACTTTGCACTGTCTCTTGTCTCAATGACGGTGGAGGACAGACTAGTGAGTCAGAGGGCTAGAGGGTCAAGACACTGGTCATCCCTTCTCTACTGCTCTGACACTATCCCTTTGGAATGTAGATTGCTACTCTCAGGGACACTTCCTTCCTTCTAACCACTTCCTTCCTCTTTCCTTTTCTCTTCCCTTCCTTCTACCTTGCAACATGCAAGTTCCTCTCCCCTGCACCATGTGTGTAGAGATGCAGAATCCCTCTGCATCCAGCTAGCTAGATAGATTAGAGATCCTAACTCCTCACTTTCCTATCCAGAATGGAGTTCTCTAATAAATACCATTTATATTGATTTGAAACTATGAACTAGCTCCAAGTTACTTTACTCTCAGCATACACACATGCCTAACTAAATTCCGCTGTTGTGCCTCTGTGCACTCTGCTATAATGAAAAAGGGTTTATCATACCAGAGAGAATTCCCAACAGTAAGACTACTATTTCTCTAGATTCCTAATATTTTTTTAAGATGGAATTATTGTTTTCACATCTTTGAAGTATCAATATGACCATGATCAAGATTAGAAATCTGCATTTAATGAAGTGTTATTTACCTCCATATCCTTCAGTTGTTGTAGGAAATTAAATATAACTTGCTGTCTTCAGGAAGTTGCCATCATTTGAAAAATTAGCTTGCCTAATTTCTGAAACCAGGGTCTCAACAGTTTTGTTTTAATTTCTCAACTTTTAATTTATATTTTGAATTCTGCTCAGTCAGAAGCATCATTTCTAATTTAGCATGACTTATCTGAGAGATGGAATGTAAAGAGAATAACGGAGACTAAATAAATTCTGAAGTCTTCACAAAATGATGACTTAAAACTGTCAGATTATATTATTTCAGTGCTTCCAGACAGGTTGAATTGGTGTTTTCTGACTGATATTACTTTCCCATCTGTCTTGTTAGGATGAATATAGCAACATTAGTTATAATATAAATCACATTCTATCTGGAGTTTCTTTGCTTTTGAAAAACTTAGTGTCTGTTTGAAATATTGCCAATGACTAAAAGAACATCATTTACACATTTTTATATATAGTCATTTGGAGCTAGTAAAGAAAAAAAGGTTTCTTCTAGTAACCTGTGCATTGCATTTCCAGCCTATCACATAACATTTTTCTAGTTCAACTTTAATATCTTTAATGCAGTCTTAAAACAAATTAAAATTAAAATAATTAGTAAAAGGGGGGAAAGTGGAAGGCAGTTCTTTTGACGACGAATTCTACAAATAATAGCACAGAACTGCACAACTTTATATGTTGTTTCAATGTTCTGATCAGACAAAAGCCAGGAAATATAAAAATCATTGGACCGACCAAATAGCTTTTCAATTAATGGGGTTATTAATTCTCTCTGAGCATCCCGATACATTTTACAGTATAAGAGCATATGATCAATGGATTCAACAGCTTCAGCACCACAAGGGGATTTGTGCTCTTCATAAGGAATTCTGGCAAATCTTCCCTCTGAAACTGCTTAGGGAAGTACATCAAATCTTGCATGCACAAATGCTCTCCTATGAGATGGAATTGTAAGAGATGTAATGTAATCTGCCAGTTTACTTCACTAATCTTGATACCACCTCTTACTACACTCTGAAATCCTGGTGATGTCATTTTACCTATCTATGTCCATCAGTCACTGTTTTACCATTGTCTTTAACTTCTCCAGATCTTCTTTGGTTTGAAGTAATGAGCCCATCTCAGTAACATTAAATTCCTTTATCACAATGTTCTTCCACAATGAATTAAATTCATCTTCTCAAATTAGGGCTGCCAGCCCTACTGGGTGCAAACTCAGTTTCAGTCAGTACTTACAGAGACAGATCATCATTTGAGTCTCAGTTTTACATAAGCCTGTCTCAAACTGTAGAAGGGAGTTTGAGGTACTGGAAAAGCCAGAGGATAAGGCAATATGTTGTTTTGCATCAAAGTTTGAAGTCTGAGAGTTTATATATATGAAGTGTATACTTTTTCTTCCCAGTTTAGGGTCGGTCTTGTTTTGTGCAACATACATGTTGTGTTTAAATTCATAATGTCTGTAAGTATAAGGTAGATACAGAATGTGAGAATGCACACCATTATGTGCCAAAATAATGGAGTAGAAGTGGGAAAGAACTTCTTGACTCTAGTATGACCCATAAGTGTAGTATTCTTTGTGTTGTGCATTGTTTCTAAACCTTGAGATCATATTCATCACTGAAAGGATCTTACTCTTTTTAAAAAGACATTCCTATGTGCCTGCTTTTAATTTTGATCCTCACACCCAAAAGGATTGTGAAGAAGACCCAGTAAAGCCTTTTGTATATTATTTGTACTTTCTGCAAGACTGATATTTCATATAGGACCCTTGACCAAAACATTTCTCAGATTTGTTTGAGGCGAAGAAGCCATTATTCCTGGAAGTTAAAGTATTGGCCAACATTCTGTTAAATTCTTTCTGCCAGATCACTACCTTTCCTTTGCAAAAAGTCTCTAAGTTAAGAGAACTTTGAAATCTCAACAGTTCATTACTTTGTTGAGAATGCTTTGCAGTCAGAAAATGTGCACCTGTAGATACTAGAATTGCAGGTCTCTTTAGGAATGATTTGCCAGAGAGGCAAAGCAGCACCCGGGCTCCATCTGCAATGGCGCTCCGAATGGAGATGGGATTGAAAGCAGCCGATCCAGAGCTCTGACGAATTCCCTAGCTGGAGCGGCAGCTCTGTAATCGGCGGTCTGAGAGAGGGGAAGGCGGGAAGGAGTGCGATCCCATTGAGAAGAGTGTGAAAATCCTCATTTATGAAAATATTCCGAAATCCAGAAAAATCCGAAATCCAGAACACCTCTGGTCCCAAGCAGTCCAGATAAAAGATTCTCGACCTGTACTATAATTGTGCTGAACATAATGTGTGAATAACGGTACCCTCAAAAAGGTCTGTGTATGTGTACACTGTACACAGATTTTGCGTGCATAGAACATAATGCAAGAATAGGGCTTTTGTTTTCAGAAGATAAACTATTTCTGTAGTCCTGGAATAAAATCCCTCGGGATCTAGAGTTGTTGAAAACACAGATATTGGATGGGATTTGAACTTTCCGTCAAGTTGGCAGCTCCTTCCAGGAATGGAAAGAGAATTCTAGTAATGCAAGAGGTCATTATGCAAGTGCAGTTCTCTTTGCATGTGGGGTTGCCATTGTACGTAGTCCGGAAAGTTCAGCTGGTTCAGAATGCAGCAGCCAGTTTGGTCTCTGGGTCATCTCGGAGAGACCACGTTACTCCTTTGCTGATGGAGCTACACTGGCTGCCAATAGGTAACCGGACGAAATATAAAGTACTAGTTATAACTTATAAAGCCCTAAATGGCTTAGGCCCTGGGAATTTAAGAGAGCATCTTCTTCACTACATGCCCCACCGCCCATGGAGATCATCTGAGGAGGTCCGTCTCCAGTTACCGCCAACTCGTTTGGTGGCTACATAGAGACGGGCCTTCTCAGTCGCTGTCCTGAGGTTGTAGAATGTGCTCCCTGCTGAGATACAATCCTCCCCATCTCTGGCAATTTTCAAAAAACACTTGAAAACCCATCTTTTCGCCCAAGCTTTTTTAGCTTCCTAAATTTTTAGTTTTTAATTTCTGGTTTATTTTTAAATTGTTTTTAGTTTTTGTATATGTTTTAAACTTGTTTTATGCTGTTGTTAACCACCCAGAGACAAAGGTTTGGGGCGGTGTACAAATTTGATTAGTAAATAATTAATAAATAAATCCACTACAATTCAAGATAGCAGACACATGAACCTTTGAGATGCAGGTGGAAAACAATTTGAACTCAATTTGGTAAAGTTGTAGGGATCCCTCAATAGCATAGTCTGTGATGAAGTCATCCACCTCAATTCAAGATGGCAGATGCACAAACGGTTGAGGTGCAAGTGGAAACCTATTTGGACAAAATTTAGTACAGTTGAACGGCATAGTTCATGATGATGCCATCAACCCCAATTCAAGAAGGTGGACACGTTAACATTTGTGGGAGATGTTGGTAATTATCAATAAAGATTATAGTGAAAGGAAAGTAGGCAGATTAGTTGTTGTTGTTTCTAAATATTTTGCCCCTGAGGCATTTCGGTTTGTAAGAATGGAAATATACTGTTGTTGATGTTCAGCTCTCTCTATAGGGGTGGTGGGGTGGGGTGTGTGTGTTTCTTGGTCCATTGATCTTGTAACTGCTAACAGATTTTTTTTAATAAACCTTTATAAGATGAATTTGAAAATAGACATAGCACCTTTGCTTACTGATTAGAGTGTTTCGATCAAATATTTGACTGTTTTATTTAAGCATTCATTATATACACACAAAAATTTTAAAAGAAAATAGGAGTGTGAGCTTATTGTTAACTTGTTTCTGGTGTATCCCTGTAAACTTAGGAAGTGTAGTAATGGCTTTGTAAAAGAATCTGTAGATATGACTGATGTATCTTGTCCAATATATGTTCCCTAAAGCAAAGTGCTATGAAGCACATGTTTTCATGTAATTTGTACAAATGTAGCCTAAATAATTGCTTGTAGGGTGAGGTGTTGGGGAGAGCAACATGGGGGTAGGATCCAAAGAACTGCAAGCATGACCAAGGGCTTGAGGATGCCCAGTGAGCTTATAGTGCAATTGACATCTGTTTATTGTTAAAAAAATAATTTCTCACTTAGATGACAATAGAGATCGGTAAGCCACTTAGATAGACAAAACAAAATGATTGTCAATGTAGTGCTGGATGATGGGCCCCTCAGGTTGGATGGCACTCAACATGCTACTGAGGAAGAGCTGAGGATCTCTCAAACTACCAGTGATGTTTATGAAGCTGTTAGATTAAAGCCTTTTGGCTTTATGAGTAAAGCAGCTGATGTTTTGGCTTTATAAGTAAGTAGCTGATGTTGCCATGCGTGAAAAGAAAATCCGAAGCTGCAAAGACAGAATTACAATGGGAACATGGAACGTAAGAATCATGAATATGGGAAAGCGTGACACAGTGAAAGATGAAATGAATCTACTACAGATTGACATCGTGGGCATCAGTGAATTAAAGTGGACTGGAATAGGACACTTTCAGTCAGAAAATCATACCATTTACTACCCAGGACACGAAAAACAAAGAAGGAAAGGTGTTGCTCTCATAGTCAGGAAGGATATAACAATGACAGTCCTTGGGTACAATGCAGTCAGTAACCGACTAATATCAATTAGATGACAGTTCTTCAAGTCTATGTCCCAATGACCGATGCAGAAGAAGAGGACTTGATGAGTTTTATGTTCAAGTTTAGTCTGAAATTTACAGAACATGCAAGCAAGATGTGCTGCTGTTGTTGGAGACTGGAATGCCAGTGTTAGAAATGGTAAAGAGGAAAACACAGTCAGACTGCATGACCTAGGAAACAGAAACGAAGCAGGAGAATGACTTCTTAGTTTCTGCCAAGCCAGTGATCTCTTCATTGCTAACACATTCTTCATACAACTAAAGCGGCACCTATACATATGGACTTCAACAGATGGAGTACACAGGAATCCAACTGATTACATTATTGGTGCAAAGAGGTGGAAGATCTCAGTTATAACAGCAAAAATGTGGCTGGGAGCCAATTGTAGAACAGATCACAAACTGCTCATGTGCAAGTTACAAGTCAAGCTGAAGCCAAAAAACAAAGCTCTCCCACTTCCATGGTATGATCTTGAGAATGTACCCACCATTTTCAAGGAAAACATCATGAACCACTTTGAAGTTCTGAACCTCATTAACAGAAACATAAAGACCTCAGGAAGGAACTTAATAGGGAATTTCAGAAAGCTTCTAGAAGAGACAAGGAGTACTACTACAATGACATCTGTAAAGATCTTGAGGATGGAAATGGACACGGAAAAACACAGAAAGTTTTCCAAAAGATCTCTGAATTCAGAAGGAGGTTCCAACCTCTAATTGGTATGTTAAGGGAAGCCAAACGACAGATAGTAACTGATTCAGAGAAAATCAAACAAAGATGGAAAGAGTATACTGAAAATCTGTACAGCAGGCACGTCAACATCCAAGATACTCTAGAAGATATTCCCCACTTGCAAGAACCTCTAGTACAGGAAGATGAAGTTAGATCAGCACTCTGGTCATTACCAAGTTGGAAGACTACAGGAATTGATGGAATAGCTACAGAAATATGGAAAGCAACAGAAGAAGAATCAGTCAAGGCTCTAACCAAACTATGCCAGCAAATCTGGAGAACAACACAGTGGCCAACAGATTGGGAGAAGTCAGTCTACATAGCCATACCAAAGAAAGGAGGCTTAACATATTGTGTAAATCACCGCACAATATCATTAATTTCACATGCTAGCAAAATAATGCTCAGGATCATCCAACGCAGATTAGAGCCCTACGTGGAAAGGAAAGGGAAATGCTGGCTGTTCAAGCTGGTTTCAGAAAAGGCCGAGGAACAAGAGACATCATTGTCGATGCACACTGGATAGTTGAGAAAGTCAGAGAATACCCAAAAGAAGCCAATATGTGCTTTATTGGCTACAGAAAAGCCTTCAATTGCATCGACCATGTCAAGTTGTGGAATGTCCTTAGGAAAATGTGTGTCCCAGAACATCTCATTGTTCTCATGAGAAACCTACACACAGGAGAGGAAGCCACAGACCAGGCAGAACATGGTGAAAAAGACTGGTTCCAGATCAGCAAAGGAGTAAGACAAGGCTGTATACTTTCTCCTTATTTATTCAATTTATATGCTGAACTATATACTGAGAGAAGCTGGATTGGAAGAAGATGAGCGTGGTTTTAAAGTTGGAGGAAGAAACATCAATAACCTGCGCTATGCTGATGACACCACTCTGATAGCTGAGAATGTGGATGTTCTACAAGCTCTAGTAGTGAATGTTAAGGCACACAGTGAAAAGATGGGACTACAACTAAATGTAAAGATGACTAAACTAATGACAATGGGTAGAGCAACCAGCCTCAGAATTGACAATGAAGACACTCAAGTGGTGGATAGCTTCTGCCTTTTAGGATGGACCATCAACAATAAAGGATCCAGCACTCAAGAAATACGCCTCAGACTAGCACTTGGTAGGGATGCATTGAAGACCTTGGAAAGGAGATTTAGATGCCATGACATGTCTATACCTACAAAGATAAGAATTGTTTGGACCATGGTTTTCCCAGTGACACTCTATGTATGCAAAAGCTGGGCTTTGAAGAAGCAAAATAGAAAAAGTATTCACGCTTTTGGACTTTGGTGCTGGAGAAGACTTTTGAGGATACCATGGACAGCCAGGAAAACAAACGAATGGATCATAGAACAAATCGATCCAGAATTTTCATTCAGGGCACAAATGACCAGGCTCAAACTATCATACTTTGGACACATTATGTGAAGACCTAGCTTCCTTGAGAAGTCCATAATGCTGGGAAAGAGTGAAGGAAGAAGAGGACGACCAGCAGCAAGGTGGATGACTCAGTTGCGACAGCAATGAATGTACCACTGAGAGACCTTAAAGGCCAAGTTGAAGACAGATCATCCTAGAGGGAATCTATCTATGTGGTTGCTAAGATTCAACACCGACTTGACAGCACTTAATCTATCAAAGGATTATTTTATGAAGCCTTATGAAGAGATCTGTGGGGGTGCTTTTGTGAATTTATTTATTTATTTATTTAAAATATGTATACCCCGTCCTTCTAGTACAATACTGCTCAGGGCGGCTTACAACAATAACATAGACACAGATACAAGTAATAAAATATTTTTTAAAAAAAAGTCAGATTAAAAACAATTATTAGGTTCAAATTAAAGCGGAAAATTATAAAAAGCTAAAGAACCTACAAAATATAACAAAATAATATTTAAAAGCCTCCTTAAAAAGGTGTGTTTTAAGATGTTCTTTAAAAACACTGAGGAAGAGAGTATGGCAAAGCTCTTCAGGGAGGTCGTTCCAAATCCGAGGGGCCACAACCGAAAAGGCCCTGTCTCTAGTCCCCGCCAACCAGATCTCTGTTAGTGGCAGGGTCATGAGCAGGGCCTGAGATGAAGATCGGCAGATTCATATGGGCGAATGTGGTCCGACAGTTACCCCGGCCACAAGCTGTGTAGGGCTTTAAAGGTTAATACCAGCACCTTTAATCTAGTCTGGAAGCGGACCGGTAGTCGATAAAGCTGACACAGGATGGGTGTAATACCCATGAAGTGACTTGCACCCATGAGCATCCTTGCGGCAGAATTCTGAACCAGCTGAAGCTTCCGAACAGACTTCAAGGGCAGCCCCACGTAGAGCACATTGCAGTAGTCCAATCAGGATGTTACCAACGCATGAGTGACTGAGGTCAGGTCCAACTTCTCCAAGTAGGGTTGCAGCTGGCATGCCAACCGTAGTTGGTAAAAGGCACTTCTGCACACCGCCGCCACCTGCGCCTCCAAAGACAGTGTTGGATACAGAAGCACCCCCAGGCTGCAGACTTTGTCTTTCAGGGGGAGCATGACCCCTTCCAAGACCAGATTTATGTAATTACTCGGATGATCAGTTCTCCCAACCCAGAGCATTTCCATCTTATATGGATTGTTTGCCCCCATCCAGTCCAGTACAACCTCCAAGCTCCAGTTCAGAGCATCCACTACCTCCCTGGTGTCTGCTGACTTAAAAGATAGGTAAAGCCAGGTGTCACCATCATATTGATGGCACCGCAGCCCACACCTACGGATGACCTCTCCCAGGGGCTTCATGTAAATGTTAAACAGCATTGTGAACTCATATTTACTGTTTGTAAACTCTAGAGAGCTGGTGTAGCATACTGTGGAAGATTCATTTATAGTGTAGCAATCAGTTGTTTAATTTTTTATATATTCACCTCCATATAATTACTACTTACATTTCAATAAGACAGTCTATGTGAATTTATTTTTAAATAGAGACATTCTGGTAATAGTAGTGGCATCTTAATTACGGTCTCTGATCAGCGCAAAGCAACATTAGATATATTTCTGTGTTTCTGAAGATTAAAAACACCACTATGACAAAAGTTACTTCTGATGAGTTGGGCAGTGACATAGCCAGATTGAAGGTGACCCAGGAGCACCCCACTGCCCTTTCACTCCCCCCACCCCTTCACTCACCACTCTGCTTCCCCTACTGGCCCTTCACTTGCCGCTTCTTCACTCACTGGGTTTTTTGTTTGTTTCCTGGTTCAGAGTTGGGGTGAGCAATATTGGGGCCAGGGAAGATAGCAAAGGCATCCCTCCAAGGCTGCAGGGCTCATATTAGCAATTGTGGTGAGGCCCCTGGAGTTGGGAGATATTGTATGGTGGTGGTGCATCTGCTTTGCATGCAGAATTTCTCAGGTTCAGCCCCTGGTATCTCCAGGTATGGCTGGGAGAGACTCCTGTATGGAACCCTGGAGAGCAGCTGCCAGTCAGTGTAGACCAGGGGTTCCCAACCTGTGGCACTTCAGTTGTGCTGAACTACAATTCCCATCATCCCCAGCTACAATTTATTGTGGCTGAGAATGATGGCAGTTTTAGTTCAGCAACAACTGAAGTGCCACAGGTTGAGAACCTGGAGTATCAAAAGTTGGGAACCCTGCTGTAGACAACACTGAACTAGATGGACCCATGATCTGACTCAATAGAAGGGAAGATTCATACACTTTTCCTAGAAAGAGAGAGATGTTATTCTTCCTCTCCCATTGTGTTAGAACCCAGGGTCATCCGTGAAACTGATTGGCAAGAGATTCAGAACAGACAAAAGAAAGCAGTTCTTTACACAGTATGTAATTAATGTATGGAACTTACTGCCACAAGATATGTTGAGGGCCACTTAGCATCGATGGCTTCCCAGGGACATGTGGTTGGTAATGATGTAAAACAGGATGCTGGACATTTGGCCTGATCAAGCAAGACCCTTCTTATGTCCTCATGAGTTACTTGTACAGCACTCGGGTATTATGTGAAATAACTGTTTTTAGGATGGATTTAATGGATGGATGGACATCATTGACATTGATGTGACTTCATTAATTTTATTTCAGGGAGAATCTGATTTCTTCAGATGATCTATTGGATTGGCTTAGACCTTTCTGTGGCAATGATTCTTTGCCAGTGAAGCCTCGTATTAAAGTGCTGCAGATCTTGGAGCAAGCCTTTCACCTCAGTGATGAGGACAGCAAACTCCTTGTGCTCTTCAGAACGCAGGCTGTTCTCAGAGCCTGTTGGCCTAAGATTCAGGTAGGCAATATCATGTTGTGGTGGCTGCCATTTAAAAACCCAATGATGGTAGAGATCATCCACTGGATTTTTAAAAATATATGTAAAGGACAAGAACTTAAGAAATATCTCTGGCCTTGATGGAACAATTTGTGAATGCTGAGAATAATGTCTGAATGTGCTTTATTTTTATGGGTTATTTGCCAGGTATTGTTTCTTTTGGCCTTTTAATTGAGCAATGTGTTTCAATAAAAAACAAAATTAGAAACAAATCTGAAGCTGGGGCTACTTTAGTCATTACCAATTTCAGGGTGAATATATACACCCTTGAAACTGTTTTCTCCCATATAAACCTCTCTGAAAGATGAGATCCTTCTCTGGGCGCCCCCATCTTCAGAGCTTAGGCTACAAGATCAAGTGTCTTCCCGGGGCCAGGCTGACAAAGTATGGTCAGAACCAGCCCTCTGTGATGAGGCATGGCTATAGAACATTTTTCCAGTGCATATTTTTCTGGGACAGTTACTGCTATCTTCTGGCTAATTCTGTCCTCTTTGTTCCACATTTGAACAGCAATTAGTATAGATCAATTTTAAATTGCTGCTTATCCTGCTTTTTATACCTATCCTTATAGTATTGGTTATCTTATTGATAGGATTTTTGTGACTTTAAATAAAACTTGTAAGCCATTGCAAAGGTCTTTGTGGTTTGAAAGGTGGCCCAAATAAATAAAAATAATAATAAAATACCCTGTAGCTCATAGATTCCGCTCAGATCTGCACACTTTCTGGTTTCACAGAATATACACATTAGAAGAGAGAAAAGGAAAAAGAATGGCCTTGTGCTTCATCTTTTTGTACTTCCTGTTTAGTTTCTGAAATGGAAATTCACAGACATTTCCCAAAACTTGAACTTTTGAATAGTGATTTTCAACCTGTGGGGTGAGGTCCCTCTTAGAGTGAGAGCATGAGGCACTTGAATGGATTGTGATGTTCCAGGGAGAGATAAGATTCTGAAAGAGCAGTGCCTTTGTCAACTGATAACCCATTAAAATGAACGGAATGTTCTCTGGCAGTGTATCCTTTGAGATCCACACTGGATTTGTGGGAGCCAACCACACCCTTCTAGGTCTCTCATCCCAGTCTGGCTTCTCAGAAAAAGTTGCTCCCTTGTTAAGTTGCCAAGTGCCTGGCTTTGCAGGAGGTTGAGGTATTTTCTGCTCTATTCCTGCCCTATTGCCAATGTAGTAGTACTACTGCAATCTACACATCCTAGCAGGTTGTACGCCTGCTGTGAAATTATTTCTGTACATTTACTTGTGAAACAGATTATTAGGGTGGGAAGGGGGAGCTCAAAATGTTTTAGTGAACCTAAGCTAGAGCTCATTTCTTCCAGTTTCTCTGTAATGTCTAAAGCCATACTGTTTGGGAGGGCCTTCCAAACTCGTTCCTTCCCCCGCCCACCCCACATGTAGTCTATTTTGATATAGAATATAGAGATTATGGTGTTCTCTCACATTATTCAGCTGTAGGATAAAAGCATATAACCATGTTTTTATGTTTATCAAAGTAATGTGTATCAGTTGCTCTGCTGAGATATTCAACTGCCGGGTATAGAATGTGATCAAAATGAATTATTATGAGGTTTGTATAAATAGTTTTAAAAGAATACTATCTTGGAAATAAAAGCATGGGCATTATATTTGTTAAACTAGAAGGATGGAAATGTTTAATGCCCATAATTCCAAAAATGACCATAACAAAAGCAAATATAGTATAATCGTTGAGCCCTGGTATGAAAACTGCACCAGAACGGAATCAGAAGAATTCTCCTTTTACTGATCTTTTTGAGATCTGCTTAAAAAAAAAAAAAAAAAAACTCTCATGCTTTAAAAAAAGCAGGGGGACCCTCTTTCATGAAATCTGGAGTTAAACAAACAGTGACAGAGTGGGTATTTTCTGTTTTAGCACTGCAACCATTGTAACTCAAATAGGAAAAGGAAGTATTATTTAATTACATGCTAGTTATCTACCGTATTTTACGGACTATAAGACGCTACGGACTATAAGACGCACCTTAATTTTAATCCTGTTTTTCAGAGTTTTAACATATTGAACTGTTAAAACATATAAGACGCTCCTGAATTTTGGCGGATATTTTTCGAGGAAAAAAGTGAGTCTTATAGTCCATAAAATACAGTACTAAAAAATTTAAAAGAATTATTTTATCCCATTCTTTACCCTATTTTGGCATGCCTTGTTAACAGTATACGCATCACACAACCCGCCAAATTTCCTACCCGCACCTAAAGGGATTCAGGTAATGCCAATAAGAGATGTGGATTCTTATTGTACAAAGATAATTTTAATGATATTGCAATGTTCAATTACCAGAAAGTATGTGAAAGCCACCCTTGGTGTGTCTAAGTAATCCTCTTAGTCAGGCTTTGCATACATCAAAGTGGGACTTAATATTTAATTATGCTTTAGGTGCCATAAGTTAGTGGTCCCACAAATCAATGTACTGCTGGGAAACAGGCCAGCTTGTGCAAAATTAAAAATGTACTTTATTGAGGCAGTCACCTATTCACAGCGGGAAGTGCAGAAATTCCCAGTTCTCTAATGATTAGTTAACAAAATTAAAAATTCAGATGTCCTCATTTTTCAAAGACCTGAGAGACATTTATTCTCATTCCATTGACATTCTGCTAGAGAACTGGCGGCCATTGGGGTGGTGGTTAACTAATGACACAGAGGATGAGGTGTGTTGTTGTTAATCCCCTTAATACATTTTATCTGAGCTCCTCAGGTTCTATAATTTTCTAGTTAACTGGAGCATTAAAAATGTGCCTCCAAGTGCTGACATTTTCCTTAAATGGAAAAGCACCCAATTTTGAGGATATTTTAAATAAATATAGATGAGCAGTTTTTTCTTCATATATCTGACTGGGTATAATGGGTAATTTTCTGCCATTAGGGCAGTTGTGCACTGCATTTCCTTGGCCTCTTGGTTTGATACTTTTAAGCTTGCAATTGGACATGTAGGTAGCATTCTGGGAAGGAACAAATGTAGGTGGCCTTCGTTATTTGTGAGGGTTCCATTCCCGCCAATTTCCATGGATAATGAAACCGCAGACAAAGAAAGCTTAACACTATGGAGATTGAGGGGTTAGATTCCTAAGCATACTGAAGTGTGCTGAAAATCACAAGAAAAAGCAGTGGGGAGCAGAAATAAGCACGGCAGCTTGCTCTTCCATCAATGCTCCCAAAACCTCCAGATCCTCCAATTTCTGTTCCTTTTAAAAGGGTTTTTTAAACAGAAAAGAGCCGCAAAATGCCTTGATACTACAAAATGGCAGCAGGAAATGACATCAAATGTCATTTCTGGCCACTCAAGAACTGTGGATCAACAAAAAGAACCCTATATCCACCCCGCAAATATAATCCTATTTCCATCCTGCGAATAAAGAAACTGGGTCCTTAAGACCCAACCATGGGTGACAGGACCGTGGGTAACGAGGGCCACCTTTACCACAAAGGACAGCAAGGCTGAACCAAAAGTGAGTCACTTCTCAGAGGCATTTTCAGTTGTATAAAAAAATATGCTCACACAGTCTTCTGGAAAGGTTTAGATAATTGTTTTGAAGCAGGTCAAGAGTGTTCGTCTATTCAGAGACCATTGCCCTTACTCTTAATTGACTTACTTTGTTTTCAGTGATGTCACCATGTAGCCTAATCTAATGGCATAGTTCTGAGATAGCATCCCACTCAATATATGATCTCTTGTATGATCCAAGAAGAAGTTCCACTACTTGGAGCGGGTGGGGTGGGGGGAGAATCAACATTAAAGTAAAGTAGTAAGGCAAATAGTGCACAGTGTTGGACTTTTTTCTGCCACCTGTTGCCATGCCCCAAGGCACTATTTCTGACTTAAAAATCAAAACAGGAAAAGACAGTCCAAAAGGAGAGCAACTCCACCAAAACTTGCTATAAATATAGGGTGTAACATTTCTTATATTTTAAAAGATTGAACCAGGAACATTCCCAAGGTGAATTGTTTTTAATCTAAAATAATTTTGCCCATTTGTATCTTCTTTCTTTTCATATAGTATCCAAGAATAATGCAAATTTCTAGTGACTTTTGTATTTTTATGTGCATCTGCCACAATCTTTATTTTGTCACTTTTTCTCTTGGGATAACTGATATTGGGAAGCCGGCAGCTTGGACTGTGTAATGGCCTGCAGCCTCTATTCTATTTGCAAACACATACACACACTAGGGATGTGCATGGAACTGTGGTGGGGATCTCCCTTTAAGAGCGGGGGGGTCAGGGATGTATCTAGGGTGGGGCAGGCAGGGCACGTGGCCCGGGGGCAATTTGAAGGGAGGGCGCCATTTTTTTTAATTATTTTTTTTTCAAAATGGCCACCAAAAGCAAAATGGCCACCGCACATTCTCGAATGGCCTCTGTGAGGCCCTAGGCCAGGCAGAGGCCATTTGAGCATGCATGGTGGCCATTTTGTTTTAATGGCCTATATATATATATATATATATATATATATATATATATATATATATATATATAATGGCCATATATATAATGGCCACTGCACATGCTCAAATGGTCCCTGTGAGGCCCTAGAGGCCAGCAGGGGGAGGGGAAACCTTTGCAGACTCCCCCATGGCCTTTAGGAAGCCCCCCGAAGGGGCTACAGGTAAAACATTTTTTTAAAAAAATTAATACAATGTAAGTCACTGTACACATATTTAGTTTGGCACTATGTACAGAGAATCAGGGCTTGTGAATACTGAGCTGAAGCTTATGAGCTTGGATTGTATTAATTTGCTTTTACTTTGCTTCTTGTGATAAGTGAGTTAAATGTGATGTCTTAATAATATGGCTATTAATGGTGAGTTTGTCTTTGAATCAGTATGAAATCTTTAGTATTAAGGCCCACTGGGAGTTTCTTGCTCTCTTTCTCTCATTTTAACTGTTTTTCTGAAATATTAGAATATATTCCGAGCAGTGACACAGTTTACTCTGCATATCCTTTAATTATTTTCAGAGTCTCTGGGAAAAGTCAAATTCTCCATTTATGTTTAAAACGTATGTAATAGTGATGCTATAATGCATAACAGAAAATTAGACAGGCACTTCTGTTTAGTTTTCCAAGTACACCTCCACATAGTATTTGGGTATTTCATGAGCCCCAGCATACTGAAATTGGTAGTTTTCCAGCATTATTTGGTCTAGCTACATCCACTGCTACATAGTTTTTGAAATGTTAAAAGATTAACGAGCTTGACTTGTATGTTTCAGCTGATATTATGGTAAAGTTATCTGAAAGATGGGTGTCAGATATTTGGACAGGGGGTGCAATTTCAGTGCTTGCCCTAGGCGCTATTTTCCCTAGATACACCTCTGGGGAGGGTGCACTTACCCCTCCTGCTGATTCCCCCCTGCCAGCCTCATTTTTTCTTAGCAGCCTATCGGGGCGGCAGCATACCTCCCTACTGCCCTGTTGCCCTCCTCTTCCAGATATGACTGGAAGAGGAGGGCAACGGGATGGCAGGGAGGTACGCTTCCACCCTGAGGGGCTGCTAAAAAACCTGATGCGGGGGGGGGGAATCAGCGGGAAGGGTGAATCAGCGGGAAGGGTAAGTGCACCCTCCCCCCGCTCTTAAAGGGAGACCCCGCCGCCTTCGAGCTGGCAGAACTGCCAGTTCTATAAACCAGTTCTGAGGCCCATAAAGAGCCTCCGAACTGGTTCTGTGCACATCCCTAACACACATACACACTTGCATGTGTGGAATTAAGTTTGTTGTATGAGTGCATCTGAACATATGGCATGCCCTGAATTACATTTTATAATTGTTTCATTAATTTCTTGTGATTCCTAACTTCACATACACACTGATGTCGTTGAGCTGTCTGATATCATTGAGCTGATGACTGAGCTGTCATTGAATTACCAGGAGAAAGATCTTGGGGTTGTGGTGCACAGCTCGTTGAAAGTGTCAACTTAGTGTGCAGTAGCTGTGAAAAAGGCAATATCCATGCTAGGGATCACTAGGAAAGGGATTGAAAATAAAAATGCTAATATTATAATGCTCTTTTACAAATCTATGGTGCATCCACCTTTGGAGTACAGGAGAACCTCTTTATTCGTAGGGGTTCTGTTCTGCAGGGGGATGGTGTAGATAGCGAATCTACAAATAATGGGGCATTATGGCAATGGGATTTGGGGGGTTAGGTTCCCAGACAGCAAAAATCGACCAAAAATGTCAGGTTTTACCCCATTTCCCCCCAAATGGCCCCTCAGAGTGCCCTACTGTCATTCATGATGCTGGAAATAGCCTGGAAATCTCGGTCTTTGCTTTGATTTTGAGCCATAAAATGGCTCCCGATCTCTCCGACAGTCAAAATGGTGGCCGGAAATGACCTCTTAGGTCATTTCGGGCCACTCCCAACTAGTGGATATGTGGGTTTAACCCCTTTCCCTCCATTTTCCCCACATATACCAAGGTCGGGTGCTAATTACCCGACCATGGATACGCAAAACCGCAAATGCTGGACCCACAATTAACAAGGTCTTCCTGTACTGCATATTGTTCTGGTTATTGTATCTTGGAACTGGAAAAGGTACAGAAGAGGGCAACCAAGATGATCTAAAAAGCATCTAGGTTTGGAAAAGAAGCAACTATGGGGAGATATGACAGAGGAGTTATAAAATTATGCTTGGAGTAGAGAGAGTGGACAGAGAGAATACTAGATTCTCACAATACTAGAACCAGAGGCATTCCCATCAAACTGAAGGCCTGAAAATTTAGGACCAACAATGGAAGGAAGTACTTTTTCACACAGCACATAATTAATTAATGGAATTCTCTGCCACAGAATGTGGTGATGTCCATTACCTTGGATGGCTTTGAAAGAGGCTTAGATAAATTCATGGAGGACAAGTCTATCAATGGCTACTAGTGTGGTGGCTATAAACCACCTCCAGCCCCAGAGGCAAGATGCCTTTAAATACCAGTTGCAGGGGAGCAAGAGAGAGGACATGCCCTCACCAAGAACCCTGTGGGCTTCTCAGAGGCATCTGGAGGGCCATTGTGTGAAACAGGATGCTAGACTAGATAGGTCTTGGGACTGATCCAGCAGGGCTGTTCTCATGTTCAGGCCTGTGCAACCTGAAACCACTGGGCTGAATGTAAACCTACCCAGCAGAGGGATAAATCTGATGTTGCTTCTTGCCTAAGACTGCAAAATCTGGCAGGCCATTATAAATGACTGGTGATTAGTTTCCAGTCTGAGTGTTAGCTATTCCATGATAAGTACAGAAGATCCATTGTGGGATTAAACATTATAAAGTTTTTAAAAAGAAAACTAGTATGGTCCGTTAACTAACAAACTTGTACACAGGTAGAAAAGAGTCTTCCAGCAAACTGTAACATTTGAACATAGGAACATAGGAAACTGCCATATACTGAGTCAGACCATTGGTCTATCTAGCTCAGTATTGTCTTCACAGACTGGCAGCGGCTTCTCCAAGGTTGCAGGCAGGAATCTCTCTCAGCCCTATCTTGGAGAAGCCAGGGAGGGAACTTGGAACCTTCTGCTCTTCCCAGAGCGGCTTCATCCCTTGAGGGGAATATCTTGCAGTGCTCACACATCAAGTCTCCCATTCATATGCAACCAGGGCAGACCCTGCTTAGCTATGGGGACAAGTCATGCTTGCTACCACAAGACCAGCTATCCTCTCGATGGCATTCAGGCAGTGATTCTTAAGTGACAATTTTGTCCCCCTATTTCCATCTGTGAACTATTGGGCAGTATATACCATTATTTTTCAGACATATTGCAGTGTTTCAAGTGTTGCATTTTATAGCATAAGCTTTTGTTGGAAAGTCAATTGAGGAACGCAGCACCAAGAACAGTTGGATTTCATCTTGTTCCGGGTGGCTGGGAGATTTTTCTGACAATGCCTCCACATTTGTATCCTTGGCTTTACAAATTATAGATCACTACAGAAAGTCTTGTGTGCCTTAGAACAAATAAAACCTTGGGAAATGTTTTACTGTTATCAGTTCTGCTGAGTCAGTGAGAGTAGTGTCTGTTTCATCAACCAAATAAAGAGCTGAAACTCTAACTACAAAATTTCCATTGTGCTTATTTTCAGATTAATTTTCCAGTACTGGACTGAGTGTTTCTTTTAGGAGAGCTTTTATCTGCAGACTTAACAGAGCAGGTGTCATTGCTGAATAAAAATGCAGTGCTCCAATAATATCAAAACATTTGCCTTTAAAATGCTGTGCTATCCAATAGTCACATAGATATCTCCATGTGTTGCATTGCCCTAACCAAAGCTGTGTGAGCAGCAGGTGCTCTGAATCTGCAAGTATGCAATGATTTTTTTCCTGGCTGAGGCTCCTGGAACAGGTTTAATTCCTCTCCACAGATCTTCTATTATCCAAGATATGAAATAGAAACCCGAGCTAAATAAAACTGAGCAAATAATTTACCCATACAGAGTTTCCCGTTGGTCAAGTTGGAATAATAATTTAACAATCAGTCCCTTCCATTTGAAATTAACCTCCTTTGGAGCAAGGAGTGTTTCCAACGATATGTGGTCATTGACACATGCATAATAATTGTCTATGCAGTGCAATAAAACCACAGCTGAAGACAGAAGAGTAATTGAATGAGTAGGATATTTCATTCCAGTCACATCTTTCATGTCACTTTTGCACAATATCGTAAGACAAAGCATATATTTAATTCGAGTTGTTTTTTGAGAGCCCTTCTGGTGTGAATAAATCTGAGTGTGGCATATTTTGCTAGAGCTTCACTGTGACTGAGAATGTATTGTAGCAATAAGGGGCTACTCTCAAATGTCTTCTTTGCAATTCTGTTTTTAATACTGTATTAATTCAAATTCGCATTGCAGTCAAGGACCTGAGAATATTTTTGCAATAGTGTACTTATTTTTATATGGTGCTGAATGTACTAACATGGATTTTGCTAGGATAGGACTAAATCTCCCATTGTTGTGAGGCTTGGGAGATAATCTTTTTCATTGGGCATTCAACAAATGCACATAGTTTATCTAAACGTCCAGTAATTGTGCAAAAAGAAAATGCTTGGTTTCTACCTGTCATATCCTGCAGCAATGTTGCATCTCCCTTCTCATTTCAATCCGTTCTCATGAAAGCTGGGGCTTCTAATAAACACATTTCTTTTTTAAAACAGTGTGTTTCACCACTTACACATGGATAGCTGTCATCTCCTGACTGTCACCACAGTTTTTGTATTGACTCCTACTGTATCATCTTCTTTACACTGAGCTGCATAATGGAGGGAGGGAGAGAATCTGATCACGCTTCAAATTATCAGGAAAGTTTGCTGTTGGTTCTTTAGTCATCACTTCCCCAGTAACTTTTTAGGAGGTATCATAATGAAGCATGTGCAGAAGGCAGTTCCCACAAAAGGACTTCTTTGTCCCCTCCTCCCAGCTGCCCTCTGTGACTCACAAAAATCCATTCTTGAGGGCTGAGGGATCCTCCAAAGGAGTTTGGCATGTGGCTCAGGAGGCTGCTGAGGGAGGGAGAAATTGGTGGAAACTGCCTCCTCTTTGTGCAAACAGAAGTGCCTTCCATTTCTGTACTACACCCATTAATGTCTTGGGTCTGTCCACAGTAATCAAGGCCTTCATTATGTTGCAGCTGGTCTGCTTTAACATGCTTTATATGGGCCTGCTTTTGAATACCCTTCAGAAATTTAAACTTATGCTGAACACAGCTGATTGAAGTCCTTGGAACTGATTGCACTAGTTCTTTGGCATGGTCATTGTCAATCACACCAATGGGTTTTTCACCTGCGTGAAAGCTGGTTCAGGATCTATTCAAAGCTCTAAGTCTTGCTTTTTGGCGGGAGCCCTGACCCCTCTGCAGTAATGCCACCTTTCTCCCTCAGTTATTTGTCCACCAACGTAAGAACAGGTCTTTGGTGAGGTACCTTTTCAAAGCTTTTTTAAAAACCAACCAAAAAAGGCTTTACTCTGCTATTCTTTCTTTAGCTTTCCTTATTTTTCTGCCTTTACTGTGTAGTATATTTTTTGCCTTTCGCCTTTTGCATTTTGATTTTTATTTCAGGCCTCCCACTCTCTCCACAACTCCTTGTGGAGTTTTTCTTTGGAGCGATTACATCTGACGCACTCTGGTGCTACAAGATTTCAAAGAAGCCCACAGACGTGCCTTCCTCTACTCAGCCTACACAACAGCCACAAAAGCCTGCCTCACCAGTCTTGGAGTCTTTGCTTCCTTTTCTATCTCAGGAAGAGATAATCAACATTTTAGAGGGATTGGGCTCACCAAGATGTGAGACATTGCCACCTCTTTCAGTACCAAGACTGAATCTGGGAACGAGCGGTTGTCGCAGACATTCCTCTATGGACCCAGCAGAGCATGTCAGTTGTAATCATGCCCAGCTTTGCAGGAACAGGTCACTGCTTCTGCTTCTTTGCTTGCAGGTCCATTGTCACCACCGCTGCTGTTTTGGGCTCAAGGGCTTAGTTGTCAATACCAAGTCTGATGTCAAAATAAATATTGCAGCAGACAGGGCAGGATGGACTCATGTCTCCTGTTGGCTTTTACCCTGGTGATTTGAGATTGGGCGGTCATGCACGGCAGAGAATGTTCTGCGATTCACATCCAGGGTCGCAATAACTATTGCAGACATGCTCAGTCACCAAATGGTGCTGTCCCACGAGTAGCAATTCCACCAACCATTCCTCCAGGAGGTGTTCAGGCACTGGGGTCACCCAGAAATCAACCTTTTTACTTCCAAAAACAACCAGCAGTGTCTCCTGTATTGCTCACGGGTAGGAGTAGGCAAGCGTCCTCTAGGTGACACCTTTGCTCTTCCTTGGAATATCCACTGCATGTACATTTTTCCTCCAATCCTGCTACTCCCCCATGTCCTCTGAAAGATACAGAGAGGAGGAGTGCAAGCAATCCTAATTGTTCCTTGGTGGCCAAGACGGCCCTGGTTCCCTTTCCTGCTCTCCGTGTCTTCAGGGGGCTGGAAGCACTTACCTCGATCAATCAGTCAATCTGCTCAGTACTTTATCTGGATGTATGGGCCCTTCACCTCACAACATTGGCTGATCCTTCCTCTGTGGCTTGTGAACTTCTTGATATCCTCCAGGCCACCAGGAAGCCTACAACACAATGCACTTATAACTTCAAGTGGAAACACTTTACAACCTTATGTAAACTACATAATCAGAACTCTGAGTCGCCTTCCACCTTGCTACTGCTCACCTACCTACTCGATAGAAGAAATCAGGACTGTCCATCTCTTCTCTCTGGGTCCACATGGTGGCCATTACATCAGTTCTCTCACTGTCATTGTGTTGGCTACCACCAGGGGTCTACCCGCACTCTGTGCATGCTCAGATATGCGCCAGAATGTAGAGGAGACTAGTTCTGCAGTCACCAAAACTTGAATTCTTTGTGTGGCTCATGGACAGACTGACATTTGAGAGAGAACCAGACCCAAGGCTATTGAAGAAATGTAAGCTTTATTGTAAGAAAATAGAAAGATATTGGAGCATCTGAGCAATACTACATACAGTGCTAAGCAACCAGAGTTCAAAGCACAATTCTAGCTTTCTAATGTTGGATGCGTGTAAGCTGTTATCTATCCTCACTGACCAAATTCTAAAACAACAGTTTCAGCTGAGAATAGAGGGAGAGAAGACAAATATAGATGAATACAGGGAAAGGAAAGGGGGAAGGCAGTGTAATACAGGCAGATGAAGGGAGGGACGCTGGGAATCAAGCAACTCAGACAAGCAGCTGCTGTTTATCAGTGACGGGAAGAGGGGAAGGATTTCAGGCCGAAAGAATCTCCATAAAGGCAAAGGAGCTGCATAATTACTCCGTCTAGGTTCAGCAAGCAGGCATGAAATTCTGGTTTGAGTCACTAAGGCTGGCAAGTGTCGGAAGCAGAGCTCTTGGATCTGGCCCGGATGACGGTGTCATAAGAGACTTGCTTCACATGCTGATTACATAGTGACGTGCCAAACAAGCCCTCTCTATGAGAACTGTTCTCTGTCAATACTCAAGCATTAGACAGACAGTCAGACAGGGTGGATTGCTTTCCTTACTGCTCTGCCATATGGTCTAAAGACAAACTCTCTTATAGGGTTCAGATTCATAGATCTGCCCCTATAGCTTTTAGATGGATTTTCCCATGCCTGTCAAATCTTGTACTGTAAACAATTTGTCTTAAGACTCGGCATACGTGCACTCCCAGTCACCCCACCCTTCACCTATGTGGGGCTCTTATCAATACAATTATGTCTCCAAAGAAACATGTAAATAACTTTGAGCAGGCACCTCAGTGCCTCTATCTGGGCCAAGGCAAGGAGGGGTATCAGGGAAAGAAGAAAATGAGGGGTGGGCACCACATGTGAACACTGGGTCATGGTTAAGTGGTCAGTATTTTTCCTCTGTCTTGCATTTCAATATATCTTAGCATTTCAGCAATATAGAAATATACCTTAGCCAGCACTATTACTATGGCACAGTAAGATTCAGACTGCTCCAGAGAGAGAGAGAGAAAAACCAATACTTTCAGCATTACAGTAGGATAACAAAAATTTGGCAAGAAATGTAAGATATTGTTCAAGGCACTTCGCAGTTATCTAAAGAAGAGTATGTCTAGTAATTTCCCCCCTTTCTCTGGGTAACTGGTTCACCTAATTTCCAGTCATGCCTCTAACCAAAGAGTCCCTTGTAGGAATCCCGGGGATTGGCACAGCCTTTATCTATCTATTTGGGGGGCCCTTGAAGGTAGGCCTCAATTGGACCCCCTGCGCCTTACGATCAGGGCGCTCACATTTCCATGACCCAACTATAAAACAATTCCTAAAAGGTTTAGCTCATACTTACCCAGATGCCCCACTGTTGGCACTGCCTTGGGACTTACCACTGGTGCTCTCCAGGCTGATGGGTAAGCCTATCGAGCCTATGGTGACGTGTGGCCTGGACCACCTATCTTGGAAAACCATTTTTCTGGTGGCCATTACATCAGCAAGGTGGGTCAGCGGACTGCAGCTGCTTCGACTGGACCCACCTTTCTTAGTTTTCCATCAGAATAAAGACCAGCTTCACTTGGACGTGTCCTTACTGAGGGTCGTGTCATCGTTTCATAGAACTGAAGACATTACATTGCCTGTCTTTTCCCCCAACCCTTCAGACTCAGGCAAGATGGCCCTACATACCTTGGATGTCAAAAGGGCACTAGCTTTTTATGTGGAGCGGACTGAATCCTTCCGCAAGACCAAACACCTGTTTGAAACCTATGGCAAGGATGCCCGGGGCGACTGCCTTTGCCACATATCCTTTCCCGTTGGATTGTACAAGCCATTACCCTTGCTTATGAGTTGGCTCACAAGTGTCTTCAGCATCTTGTACAGACTCATTCCACCAGAGCGCTAGCACCGTCAATTGTGTTTGACAGGAATCTCCCGCTCTCTGACATCTGTCAGGTGGTCACATGGGCAACACTGACCTCACTCATCCTCTAATATGCCCTGGATGTTAAGGCATGCCAGGATGCTGCTTTTGGCCAGGCCATATTTCAGTCCATTTTCCGATGACTGCATCCCACCATCAGGTACATGCGGTGCAGCTTGCAGTGCACCCATCGGTGCAATCGATGGAGCCCATGCTGAAGAACATCAGGTTGCTTACTTGTAACTGAAGTTCTTCTAGTGTTCATTTGTTGATTCACACACACACCCTACCTCCCCACTGCAATTTCATTTCAGATCAGCGGACATATTGAACAGAGGTAGGGTGGGTGTGGTGCTACTGCAGAGCAGTGGGTTTCCTGCCAAAAGGCAGGTCTTAGAGCTTTGAAGAGATCCTGAACCAGCTTCCACACAGGTGTGAAACCCATCAGTGTGAATTGACAGATAACCATTAGAATAACTTCCATAACAGGTAAGCAATCTGATGTTCTCCTTCAGCTGCACTGGTTATCAGCATCGACTCCTTCATTGCTTTCATTTCTAGAGCCATTATTGCTTGGTTTCCAGTAAAACAAACAAAACAGACAAAAAACCCCACTATGTTTAGCCAAAACCACCACCACCAACTATTGCCTAGGCTTTAAGATTTCTCCATGAAATCTCAGTTTTCTGGTATTTTTGAAGTCATGTTTGGCTTCAGTTTAATTAGTCTTATACATTTTCATATCTGTCTCATTTTGGTGACTTGTTCCTTATCTCATCTCCCCTCTGCTGCTTTTTGGAAGAGTTGTTTCTGGGAGAAAGAATCTCAGTTAAGCAGTCTTACAGTTGAGCGCCAAAATACTTGAATTTGTTTTAAAGATTTGTTGTTTTTAAAAACACTTCTTCAGTATGGCATGACAGTTTGAGGCTTTCTAAGCAGACTTGTAGGTATATTTCAAAGCATAAGATCTGAATATTTAATATTGCAATAGAAATGTTACATTGTATATATGGTAATTTACATTGGTAATAACATATAAATTTTCTTTGAAGGTCTAGGGAAATCAAGGGGGTGAAGAAACCATATGCACGCATCCATTAATTTGTGTGTGTGTGTTCTTAATGTTGTTTTGGGAATATAACTCCAATTAATTTCTTATTATCTATGTGTTTTCTTGTGTTCAACACATAGTTGGAGATAAGACCGAATAAAATACTTACTAGGAAAATCTCTTACAGTGTTTCTGTATTGTTTTGCATCTGTGACTTTCCTCATGGAGAATCAATGCATCCAAATATATTGCTTGGAAATTATACTATAGTTAGTTCATTAATCTAAATCCTACAATGAACATGGGTTGTTGTTTTCTCTCTTAGGTAGAAATAACTGATATTGAAAATGAAGAAAATAGGTACTCTCTCTTCCTGGAACTTTTAGACTCTAGTGAAACTCATGCAGAATTTCAACATTTAGTCATGCTTCTGCAAGCTTGGCCACCTGTGAAGAGCATGAATGTGTAAGTACTTGTTCACATGAGTTAAAAATGTCTTTTAAAATGGTTGTCCCTACTTCTGAATTTGCCATTACCTTCATTTTTGCTAAGAGTACATTCTGCATGGATTCATGCACTCAGTCCTTTAAACAGAAAAAATAGCTGTCTTATGTCCATCTTTGTGACATGCATAAATTGCAGAACTATGGAGTTTCTCTTTTTTTTAAAAAAAAAAAGATTTGGTTTTTTTCAAATTTTACAAACCAGTGATGTAAGAAAGCCTTAGCTACTTTTTTGCTACTATGTGTATCTGCTTGTTTTAGAGTTACTGCTCAATTCACATTCAACTATAGTAATGGTTGTTTCTTGTACACAGAACCCATGAATGTCTTACTCAGATTGACTTCAGCTTCATAAAATATTGCTTTGGGCCTGTTATTGCCTATTAAAGGCAAATTCAGATTCTATAATTATAGGTGAGCAGGACAAATGGGCTAGATAGGGGAGATAAAGTAGTTCTTCTTTGAAAGCTTGTCAATAAAGCTTGGCAACCCGGAGAGACCATATGATGCCTGTCTTGAAACAGCTGCACTGGCTGCCGATATGTTTCCGGGCAAAATACAAAGTGCTGGTCATTACCTTTAAAGCCCTGAACGGCTTAGGTCCAGGTTACCTCAGAGAGCGCCTTCTTCGGTCTGATCCCCACCGCACGCTAAGGTCATCTGAGGAGGCCTTCTCTGTAGCCACTCCTGGACTGTGGAATGCGCTCCCTGCAGACCTCCGCAATTTGAATTCTTTATTGGCATTTAGGAGAGCCCTAAAGACCTGCCTGTTCGGCCTGGCCTTCCAGTGCGCTTAAATTGTTTTAAAGGGTCTTTGATGTTTGTGAACCGCCCTGAGCTATTTTGTAAGGGCGGTCTAAAAATCGAACGAACAAACAAACAAATAAATAAATGGAGAGAATAAGGCACGCTGCCATGTTGCATAGCCCGCACTGTCCCATCAGCGCAGAACGCTACAGCCTTCCTAAGAATCCGTTAGACGTTTCTGGTTCAAGGGGGGAAACTGCTCGTTGTCCCCCGCACAGATATGTGACAACCCAATTCTCATCCTTTCTCAGGTTGCAGGCTTAAGACATACAGTGCAGTCCTATGCATGTTTATTCAGAAGTCTCATATATTTTCATGGGGGTAAGATGGCAGTGGTAAACCCCTCCAGTATTCTGCCAAGGAAAACCACAGGGCTCTGTGGTTGCCAAGAGTTGACACCAACTCGACGGCATGACTTTACCACAACTTTTAAGTCCCACAACTTTGAGTTATGGAAGAGTTAGTAAGTGTGTATAGATTGCAGCCCTGGTTTGAAAGGATGGAAATTCATATGAAGATATGAAGCTGCCATATCCCGCAGGTCACTGATCTGTCTAATTGTGTTATGGCTCTCCCACATCTGAGGGTAAGGTTTTCCTAATGTCAGAGTCTAAGGTCCTTTTAAATAGAGCTGTTTGGGACTGAACTGGGGATCTTCTGTAGGCAACACATTTGCTGTTCCACAGAGCTATGGCCTCTTCCCTAGATATTTGCAAGTATGGGGGGGAAACTGGAGAAATTCAGGAACAAAAGCCAGAGTTATTTTCTCTTTTTAGAAAATTATTAATATTCTTTCCTGAGGCCAGAGATGACTCTCTCGTTTTTTCCATATCTGGTCTTGGAGGGGTTGGAGGGGGAAAACCTGGTGGCAGGGGGTGGGGAGGAGAGCAGGTGGGTATTGAACTTTTCAGGGTTTTTTCCTGGGCCTTCACATCTCTATCCTTCCCTTGCTTTCTTATATTTAGTATAGTGGACCAATACACTTACTATTTCTTTCTTTTTTACAACTTTTATCCCACCTTCCTATTAAAAATATTCAAGGCAGAAAACATACATATTAAGATTTAAAACAGTGGCTGGCATCCTAACAAAGATCTAGTGCTCTACAAGATGTACTGGTACTACAGACATAGTCAATTAAAAGTATACTCAATTAAAGGGGAAAAAAGTTGGGTTTACAGGAGACTTATGAATGTCACTACTGCAACTGAGCTTCAAAAAGCAAGGAGATTTGATAGCCCATGATGTTCATGCCATGAGGGCATGAGTCTGATAATGCTCTGGCTTACAAAATCATAACCATAGTAACACAATTTGGCTAGGTCCTCACTACTCCAATCCACTGTGTAGGCTGATGGCAATAGAAAAATCTCTGGATTCATGTGACAGCAAAATAATGTAGTAACATGTGCCTCTGAGTATACGGTGAGTATACACAATCTATGCAGGTAGTGGACTGGAGCATGAAGGATCTAGCCAAATTGTATTCCCATGGTTATGATTTTGTAAGCCAGTACAACAGGCATCCCCAAACTGCGGCCCTCCAGATGTTGCTGAACTACGACTCCCAGCATCCCTAGACACAATTTTTTGTGGCTGGGTATTATTTATTTATTTATTTATTTATTTATTTATTTATTTATTTTTGCATTTATATACCGCCTTTCGTTAAAAAGATAACCCCAAGGCGGTTTACAAAAGTTAAAAACATACAATAAAAAGACAATAAAAACAGAATGTTAAAAGTATAAAAACAGGCATAAAAACAATACAACAAATACAACAAATAAAAACACAGAGAAGCCGTAGTAGAAAACGATCATGTAAAAGCCTGGGTAAAAAGCCAAGTCTTTAAAAGCTTTCTAAAAGCCGTGATGGAGTCTGAGGAACGAATGGCCACTGCGAGAGCATTCCAGAGTCTGGGGGCAGCAACAGAGAAGGCTCTGTCCCGAGTGCACGACAGCCGGGCCTCCCTCATTGTCGGCACCCGGAGCAGGGCCCCCTCAGATGTCCTAGTCAAGCGGGCAGCAACCCTTGGGAGCAGGCGGTCCCTCAGATACCCCGGGCCCAAACCGTTTAGGGCTTTAAAGGTCAAAACCAGCACCTTGAGTTGGACCCGGAAATGAACCGGCAGCCAGTGCAGCTCTTTCAAAATGGGGGTGATATGTTCCCAACGGGCAGCTCCGGATAAAACCCTCGCTGCCGCGTTTTGCACTAGCTGCAGTTTCCGGATATTCTTCAAGGGCAGCCCCACGTAGAGCGCGTTACAGTAATCCAGCCGCGACTATGCTGGGAGTTGTAGTTCAGCAACATCTGGAGGGCCGCAGTTTGGGGATGCCTGCAGTACAATATCCCAGACTGGACATCAAGTCTCATGCCCCCATGATGTGAACATCATGGGACATTGACTCTCCACACTTTTTGGAGCTCAGTTGGCACTGCCACATCCATAATTATCCTGTAAACCAGAGATCTTTATGCTTTAATTGAATTTCCTTGCTTTTTAAAATGGAAGGTGTCACAGTGATGTAAAAATGAGAGAGGGACTGGGTTCAATAAAGAAACACACACACACACACACACACACACACATGTATACATATATATATATATATATAGAGAGAGAGAGAGAGAGAGAGAGAGAGAGAGAGAGAGCAGGTGATTCTGAGTGTAACAATGCCTCTTATAGCATGAATATTGTAACAGAAAGCTTTGAGAATCCACAGAAGATTGAGTGGGTGATCAGGTGAGTTAACATGATGGAATGCTGTTTACCTCTCGACCCATAATACACAGGCACTTCCCTGCCTGTGTAATCCCCAAGGGCCAGGCAGCCCTCAGAGACACATTGTTGGGAGAAACAGAAGGATTTTGGGGGAAGGAGTGGTCATTGAATTTCTGTTCTCTTCTACATACTAGCACTAGAGATGTACACAGAACGGCGGCAGGGGTCTCCCTTTAAGAGCAGGGGAAGGTGCACTTACCCCTCCTGCCACTTTCCCCCACCAGCGTCCGTGTTTCTTAATGCCCATTAGGCAGCAGCATACCTCCCTGTCACCCCGTTGCCCTCATCTTCCGGATATGACCGGAAGTCGCCAACACACCTGCGTGCGTGTATGACGTGCGCCCGCCTGTGACTTCCGGTCATATCCAGAAAACCAGGGCAACAGGGTAGCAGGGAGGTACGGTGCCACCCTGATGGGTATTAAGAAATACGGACGCCCGCAGGGGGGAAGCAGCGGGAGGGGTAAGTGCACCCTCCCTCACTCTTAAAGGGAGACCCCCTGACGCCATAAAGGGCCTCCGAACCAGTTCTATGCACATCCCTAACTAGCACCAGAGCAGCATTAGTCTGGAACCTTTTAGAAGCACTGCTGCTATACTGGAGCTTCTCCTGTACCGCTGCTTCGTTAGGATGTCTGCTGGTCTTTATGTACATGGGGACATAATAGGCATATCTCAACCAGCCATATCTATGACTTGAAAGGAGTAAAATTTGCTTTTTTAGTTGTCAATTTTCCAGGGCTGAACCCCTTATGTTACACTGTACACATGTGAACTATACCACATGTATAGTATAGTTTCATACTTCTGTGAGCCTTGTACAGTCCATCTGCTCACAATTCTTGTGTCTTTTAGAAAGAGAACAATCCTATAGTATAAACCACACATCATAGCTAACAAGTCAGGCAAGCTGTAAACTGTTGTGTTATCTTTGTAGATGCTACATAATTTGACTTTGGGTAGATACACCAGTAACTAGCCAACACAATATTGTTTACTAATGTCTGTGAAGTCCATGCTAAAGGGTAAAATCTTTGTGCCTCCCCAACCATTCCTTGCCTTACATACAGTGCTGAATCAAATTGAAATATATGCTCTTCACTTTTCTCATCACAATCCTAAATTGTTCTTTTTCAGCTGAGTTTGGTTCATCATACACAAAACATATGCATCTTACCCTTTACCACTGTATAAAAAGCAGATGTGTATGATTCACGTTTCATAATGCTGTTTATCAGTCATTACATCTAATCCAGCAATTTATGTGGTGTATACAGATTTTCCCATTCTGTTTTTAATATTTCCCCCCTAGCTTTTTGTTATCTTCTGTTTGCAAAGTTTACTTTTGGCAAGAAGGACAGAGGAAGAGTAGCTATTTGTTTTGGTTTTTTGTAGATTTTTTATTATGCCTTCAAATATTTCAATGGTCTCTGTGCATTATGTTGTCAGCAATTGGCCAGATTTCTCTGCTGCCTCTCATCAGTTGGACTGTGCCTTGAATAAGAAATCATAAATGATGAATCACTTAAGTTTTAGTCAATCCAATTATCAATTAAATTTGCATCAGTTTTCACATGAATAAAAGCATTTTAGGAAGGGGGAAACCATACTTCATTTGTTTTAGATGATGCATGCACATGTTAACAGCTGACACCATCCCCTCATGCACTAGGAGGGGTGCCTTATCTAAGATTATCCACAGATCTATCAGTATGAAAACACTGGCTGGGTAGCCTTGCCTAGAGTTTACTGTTTATCACATCTTCCATTTCTTGACCACGTGTTATCTTTGCTGGAGCAAATAACCACACCATCTAATCTTTTCAAATACATTTTTGAAAACCTATAGTGTGACTTTCAAGCCTCTACCACTCTGATACTGTTTGAACTCAGCCAATGACTGGACATAATCCAGCACTTCTCACAAAACAAAGGAAGGAAATGTACCATTAGCAGAATGTACAGAGAACAGCACTCAGAGGTGATAACTGATTAAAACAGTTTAACTAATTCTCTGGTAGGAATGAGAATGGATTCAGAGAATCTACTCTCAGAAGAAAACCTCAGAAACAACAAAACCCAGTGCCCCATGGGCTTCTTGTTTTGTGGGGGAGAGTGGTTGGCACCCTATGTGCACTACACCACACCCCGCTGTGGGCCACCCTGGTGCCCCCCAAGTGGAGTTATGGGGCTGCTGAAATTCCCCATTACTCCCTATGGTGAAAAAGCTTAAAGACATGCAAACTTAAGAAATTCTGTAAAAATCACCCTTCTCACCAATTTCTTTGAAATCTGGGTGGTAGCAAGAACCAATTGGGGCACTACCACCTGACCCACTCTTCTGCGCTTGAAACCCCTTTTCTACCTCAGATCTGCCCCCAAAACATGCCAACTTCAAAAATCTTTTTTAAAAATCACCACTTTGTCCAATTCCTTTGAAATCTGGGTGGTAGCTTCTAGGGGTGTGCAATTTAGGTTTTCGGTGATTCGGTTCGGGACCCGAACCAAATCACCCCCGATCTGTTCTGTGCCCGAATCTGGGCCACCCGAAGGCCACCCCAAAGACACTAAAACTTCAAAAATTCCCCAAAAATCAGCCCTTTGCCCAATTCCCCTGAAATTTGGGTGGTAGCCTCCAACCATTAGGCACTACCACCCCACCCCACTGTTTTGCCCCTGGGACCCAAAATTCGGGCTGACATCACTTCAGACCTTTTTGCATTCAAATCAATGGATGCAAAAAGGCGGGAAATTCAAAGAGATGTCATCCTGAATCACTCGAATTTTTCGGGCCCGAAATTCAGGTGATTCAGCTCGGCCCCGAAAAATATTGGGGGACATTGGGGTTGATTCGGTTCGGACCCGAATCACCCGAAATTGCTCGTTTCGGGCACAGATCGTTCTGTGCCCAAAATTTTTTGCACATCCCTAGTAGCTTCCTTACACAACTCTGTGAGGTATGTTAGGCTGAGAAATCAGTGACTGACCTAGAGTCACCCAGGGAGTTGCATGGCTGAATGGGGATTTGATCTTGGGTCTCCCCGGCCTTGTCCAGCACTCTAATCACTACACCATGCTGATTCTCTGCATCAGTGACATAGGAGGCTCAGATTTAGCTTCTGTTGAAAAAGAAAAGAGGTCTTTCTATTCTATTTTAAGATTAAAGTCTCCCTTCTGGCCCTGGAAGAAAGAAATGTTTCTCATGAACCACAGAAAATCACAGCAAACTCCAGAATTTCATTTGCTTTTCACAACTTTACAATATTAATGGTTGCAAGACAGGTGTTCTTCCAGTTTTGCAAAAATCTTGATTCTTTTTACTTTCTTATGTTGTCAAATTTTGAATCGGTTTATCTAACACATAAGCATCAAGCCTGCTCGTACAGTTGCAAATGTATTTGTTGTTGCCCAATCAATTTGTTTTTAATGCTTACAAGAAACCTTTTTGTCTGCATTTTAGAGTGAATTCAAGTAGTAATCCTTGGGTTAAATTGGGAACTATGATGCTTATGAAATGCCCACAGGAGCATAAGGAGAACACAGGGAGTGAGATTCTGAAAATCTGCCGCTCTTTATACGAGACAAAACACATGCTCTCTACAGAGGTGAGTCAACCCAACTGAGTCCTTGTAAGAGGGTGAGTTGGCTGGCTGCACAAAGAGGCTGATCAGTAGTACATAGTTAAAAGTATGAAGCCCAACATTTTCCAGTGTAAGAATTAGTGCATTCAGCTAATTTAAGTGGGAAGATTATTTATGCAGAATTTGGTATCTGTACGTCATCAGGAAGTATGACTATTTAACACAAACAAATTCTTCAAAATGTATCATAGATACTGGTATCATATGAATTGGGTCTTAGTTTTAAAATGTCACAGGCTTCGTCTTGTAGTGTTGTATGGACCAATTTACTTGGTTAATATCTCCCACTGTGATGCAGAATAGGCGTGGGCATCCACTTGCAAGTCGAGCCTATCCTGATGTATGTTGGTGATATTAAAACAGAGGGCTGCATTATAAAGGGATTTCGCTGTTCATAGGCCATGAGTAGTATTGTTGCTTGTTTACCAGATTAATGGTCTAAAATCTGCCACTGATCAGCTGTTCTCCCAAGTCTCGGGTGCCCAACCTAGGTCCCCACAGCTGTTATTGGCTTACCGTTTCCATCATCCTCAACTACAGTAGCCAAAAGAGTCCATCAACAGCTGGAAGAGCCTAAGTGGGGCACCTTTGTTGTAAGTGAAAGCTGACACTGGAAGAATAAGTGGACCATGGGTTGAGAAGTACTGAATGTGATCTAGTAAAATTAAAAGTATGAATCCTTCTCTAATCTTTTCTCTCTCTGCTTTATTTCTGGGGGTCAAAAATAATTTTAAAGAACTGTTTTCGTTTTCTGCTTTATCTCTGGGGGGTCAACATCAAGAAAAACAAGCCTTAGATACCATAGACGGGAAGAGTGAGCATTGTATATTTCTACCCATTTTCTGTCTGGAAAGCACGATTTATTACCATGAGCACAATGTTCGCAAAAATAAATGCTGATGGGCTGTTGCGCAGCCTGGGTGGAACAACAGCTTTATAGTGCCAGTAACATTTTATATCTACAAACCCATCAAAACCTTAAGTGAAGAAGCAGCATCATAAGAGGCTTGACAGAACTATAAAACCTCTTTCAAAAGAACCCCAGACAATATGTTTGTATCTGAAGACTAGGAGGAGAAAAAAGAAAAAGGATATACAGCTAACATGCACTAGTCAACATCTCAGGAGAAGTATACTGAGCACTAATTCAGAGATATATACAATACAATAGTGTTATACTGGGCTGGTGCAGTCACCATGCTGACTTCTTGTTAACTGCCGTTACCAAATCTGGGGTTGGTAGCAGCTTAAAACATAGTAGAGGTGTGAACAGAATTTACTCGGCAACTTAAACGGGTGTGTGTGCGTGTGTGTGTGTGTGTGTGTGTGTGTGTGTGTGTGTGTGTGTGTGTAAAAAGCCCCTTAGATGATTCCCTTTAAACTAGAGTCTAACTGTGGAGTGAAGTGGGTTCCAGATCCTAAGTTAAGTGATGGTTAGTCTTTTTTAACCAAATACCCATTGCAAAACAAGTCAGTATGTAGCACAGGCCTACACAGCTTAAGGTCTGGGGGGGCAGATCTGGCCCGCGGGGACTTTTTTTGCTGGCCCACAGCCCTGCAGCAACTGCATGAGCCATGAAGAGCTCTTGGCCTGCCCAGCTGATGAGCAGCAGCAGCTCAATGCATTTGGCTGTTTAAGACCAGATGTCCCCTGCCCAGGGCCAGGGCTGACTGACACCATTACTCTTTCCCCTCACCTCTCCCCCCTACCTGACACCAGACCTTTGCCCCCTCACTTTCATTCATATTTTAAATAATTAATTTTAATGCAATTGATGTACTGGAAATTGATCTCAGCTCCTGCACACCAGGTCAGGGTTGGTTCTGGCCCATAGGTGCTTTTGAGTCGTCTCTCTCTTCAGCAGGGATGCCCATTTTTAAAAGGTAGACATAAAATCCAAGGAAAATGCAATCTTCCTTGACCACCTTTCCAGTATAATGACCAGATCCCTCCCCCCTCCCACTTTGTTGGTCACTCCTTGCTTTGACTTGCACACATATAACATTCACTCTTGCCTTAATGATGAGAAATATTGGGATACCTACCACCAAGTTGCAAAACAGCCTATATAGGCAGTGGCTATGTTGTAGCAGTCAGGCTCATCCTGCTGATTTGGGGAAATGTTGTGCTTAATTGAGCATTGGGCTGGGTGTTGTCACTGGGCAATGTTGGGGCATGGTCACTAACTACGGCATCCACTGTGCTGAGAGTATTTCTTTTCTTTTGGAATCTAGTTGAATTCCTTTCCGATTTGCTAATTCTCTAAGATACACCTGCGTTCCATCCAATGGAGAAGCTAGACATAGATTAATAAGAGGCGTACCACATTGTGAATGCACTTGGAGCGATCTTTGAGTGATCTATTTAAAATGTAAAGTGTGCTGTTGAGTTGGTGTCGACTTCTGGCGACCACAGAGGCCCTGTGATTGTCTTTGGTAGAATCCAGGAGGGGTTTACCCTCCTGTGCCATCTCCCGCACAGTCTGAGATGATGCCTTTCAGCATCTTCCTATATTGCTGCTGCCTGATACAGGTGTTTCCCGTAGCCTGGGAAACATACCAACGAGGATTCGAACCGGCAACCTCTGGCTTGCTAGTCAAGTCATTTCCTAGATGAAGCTATATCAGCAAATCCAATGCCCGTATGTGCTGCAGCCACTGGCGGGCAGCTCTGTCACTGCTGCCTCTTCCTGCCCTCTCTACCTGCTAGGGAATGATATGCCCCGCAGCCAGCTGCTTGAGACTGGTTGTGCTGCTTCCATTTCAGACACTTGGCTGCAGTGGGCTTTCTTTCCCAGCTCACTTGCTACCATTGCTACCTCCTGCTGCTGAGAATGCCAGAGATGGAAGTGGCCCATCTCAAGGAATAAAGCACCCTGCCGCTGATTGTCTGAGACAATCTCCTTCCGTCTCCAGCATTTGGCTGTGCAGCATTTTCTTTCCCAGCAGCAGGAGGTGGCACTGATGGCAGCAATAACAGGAGGACCTGCAAGTGAGCACCCTGCAGTTGAATGCCTGAGATGGAAGCAATGCAGTGAAATGGAGCATTTCATTTCACAACAGGGGGAGGAGGAACAGGTGGCAGCAGTAGCAGAAAGGTCAGGCAGTGACTGCAGCATATACCAGCCTTTGATTGCTGATATGCCACAGTTGCACATACATTGAAAAGATGGCTCAAAGAGCATTCATGTACGTTTAAAAGAGCTGCCTCTTAAATGCATGTCTGTCTCTCTTAATGCACACAGGGAGAAAACCTACCCTCGCGAGGAGTACTTGGCTATTTGATTCTTCTCTGTATGCGGGTCACATAACCGGAATTTCCAAGTGACTTTATCTGAAGTGTAGTCAACATCCCTTTTGCTTAATTCCCCCGCCCCCCTTAGAGACTTAATGATTTCCGCCGGAGGTTTGTTTGTTTTTAGGAGGTTTGACTTTCACATTACACTTGGTGCAATATTTTCTTTAGTGTGAGCTCTGGGCCTCTGTGTGTACATCCCTGATGTCTGTCTACATGAGCTTTTCTCTTGTTTTTCAGTGTATAAAAGAGCTGTGTTTGCTGCTACTTAACCAGTCCCTTCTGCTGCCATCTCTGAAACTGCTTGTGGAAAGCAAAGATCAGGATCTTCATGCTGTGGCTCTAGAGCAGATAACAGCTGTTGCTAAGGTAAGAACAGTTGAATTAACCATCCTCCTTGTTTCAGGTAATAAATTAGCTCTTTTATCTTCATGTAGGAAGCCGGGCCTCTTGAGTGTGTTATCATTATTATGACTTTCTAAAGCTTTTGTGTCTGCAGAACCATGGGGCTAGGCGGTTCTTTTTATATCTTCAAGGTGATGAAAACTAGCAATCTTTTCCCCCTTCATTTCATGTTATCTGCCTAAGCAGCTATTTAGTAAAATAACAAAAGACCTTTGTGTCGGCCTTCATGCTTTGTTCTTGGGTTTGGTTTATGCATTGGCCATTAAGGTTGTATTAAACTGGAATTTATTGAACTTGGCAAGAACGGATGGCAGTTTGACTGTAGGTCTTCTATATGTACATGACAGGAGTATTCAATTAATTTGAATCTTATCAGTGATGTCCAAAATGAAAGTTCTGACAGTGCCAAAGTAGTGCTTCTAAGGAAGCAAGCGAGTTGAAGCACTGACTTGCTGCTTTGCTACCATTTTAAGTTTTAAAGGCAATGATGTTTTTTAGGGCTGTGCTAAACCTTTGCTGGTTGTCGGCATGTTACATTTTTGTGCTTTTAATTCCAGGCAGAAACTAGTAATTTTGGGCAAGCAGACATTTTCCCAAATAAGCAAATATTCGCCTTCCTTTCAGTCCTATTGGGTGCCATGTCTTCCTCAGCCACTCCTGCTTCCTTAGTCACATGTGATCCTACCCAATCAGAGATCATGCATTGAATGGGATGATGTCCGATCTGTTGTGTCATCCCTGTCCCTTTATCAAATATTTAAGATGGGAACTCTGGCTGAGACTATGCACCTGCTGCGGAATAGTCTTTTAGCATAGGAAAGACATAATTGACAGATCAGCTGCTATTGTACAACCAGGCCCATTTTAGCTCATTTGTGGCTTTTGTGTACCAGAGTGTAGGCTTTATAGTCTCCAAGTCACAGACTGACTGCAGACTTTTAAGAGCCACATTAGGTATGATGCTAGTCACATCATTAGCCCTGGTATGCTAGCCTTTTCTTGTGTAAATTGCACGTGCAAGACAGTCTGGATTGGGAATGTGGGTTGTTGGGGGGCTTTGACTCTGCCCCACACATACTCTGTGGTCCTGTCAAGAGTGGGGGCCAGGCCATGTTGTTAACACAAGGGCGGGGGAGCATTAATGGGAACCATTGGGAGTGTTTGTCTTATGTAAGTAGCATGCAGGGGTATACCTGATCCAGAGTGGCACTGCAGAGAGGGATAAACTCCCCATCCCCTCCACAGTCTTGATCCATATGGGGATCCCCTGCATGTGCTGTGTATGCACGAAAAAGCAAACACACCAGGGCTAATGAAGTGACAAATGTCATGTCTAGTTTGGCATTAACAATGAGGCATTACAGAGCTAAAGAGTTTGAGCCCTCGTGGACAGGTTGCGGTTCATTGCTGCGTCCTCATGTGCAAACAGGCCACTTGTGAAATCTCTGGACACCTGGACATTATTACACATTTGTTAGGAGCCACAGATGTTTGTCAAAGGATGTGGGGTATTGCTGGTTCTCCTGCCTTTTACGGGCACTGCTGTAGTATGCTCCTGAGGATTGTCTACTGCTTACCTTCTGCCATCCAGAAGTAAGAAGGTGGGAAAGGGATCCAGTGAATGTTACTTCCCTGCCTTTCCTAATCCTCAACAAAGAGGCCTTTCCACAACCAAGAGAACGGATGGTAGCCCAGCTGTTAGAGAGGGTGATCTAAATGCTGCTGGCCTCCTGCAGAGCCAGAAAGGAGGCATTTGTATGTGCTTGTTCGATCATTTGCATAAGTTGCAGCTATATTGCATGATATTTGAATTTAAATATTTATCACTGGATTGTGTTGTTTCCTAGCTGTAAGTTGGCTCGGCTTTGTTTTTGCATGTTGAGTGTTTTTTTGCCCAACCTATTTGCATTAAGCAGGAGACTCACAACAGGCATCTGGAAAGCAAAATCACAGCCTATTGATTCCCTGACACAGAGCTAACCCAGCTCACAAACACAGCTGTGTGGAGGGAAATGCAGTCCTCGCTTGCTGATCCAATGTATTATTTAGCCATTTGTTGTATGATGCTGACAGCTTTATGGATGTTTACATTCCAAAGGATGATGATGGGAAGTGCTGATACTAGGAGTTCTCCAGCTTTTGCCTGCAATAATTGGACCAGCTTCTTTTGCAGGCTTCTCTGAAATTGCGGAAACCTTGTGTTGTTGCCTAAACTTCTGCAACGTGCCAATTCCATGTCCACCACCCCACCCCCCGTAATCAGAACTAACGAATCCTCTTTCAACAAAGAATACATGTGTGAATAACTGAAATAATGTTAGTCTTGCTGGCTTCAGTGCTTTGTCTGTGGTAATAGGATATCATGGTTACTTATCTCAAGGGCAGCTTATCTCAAGGAGAAGCATATGAGTATTTATTTTTGATTTTACTTCCTAGGCAACATCAGCAGGCCAAGTTTTAGATCATATGGCTGTGGTTTCCAGATTGCATGTGCAACAATGCAAGCATATAATACTTGGTTAAGCTATATGGGTGTAGCTGCCCAAAAGGCTATGGAAAAATAGCCAATGTAGGTGGATGGTTTTGAATGGACCAGACACAAAGTTAGTTTCATCACCTTTACACAAAGTGTACACACCTGGTATGTGAACTTTCTATGTTGCTGATTAATGTTACTCCTTTTACTCATGGTGAAATATGCATGATGATATCATAAAGCATTCCAGGATATAGACACTTTAATTATAAATGTACTTTGCTGCAAAACTATGGTAGAATATATGTTCTCGGCCCATAATCTAAGCATCAATAATAATAATAATAATAATGATGATGATGATGATGATGATGATGAAGGCAACACAATAAAGGCTGTAAGGAGGAGTATGTCTTTACTCTGGCCAATGTATGGTTGTGTTCAGTTGTAATAGGTCCATTATTTGTTTGGCTCAAAACATGCTTGCTACTCAGGAGGGAGAACTGCTCTTTTTTTCAGGCGTGTGGGAGGTAGGTAGGTATGTCCACCAATCAGATGGCCCAAAGTTATTTAATAAAGTCGTAAACGTACATTGAATTAAGACTTTGAGACACTGGGTGGAGATGGAGTGAATTTCAAGGGCTGCTTGTGGGTCAGGCTTTGAACTGAGGAATTCGCTAGCTTAGATTACTTTCTGCAATCTTTCAAACATTTGCATGTTTCATTTTGGTCAAGTCAAAAAGGCCCCCAAGTATTCGGTCCATGGAGCAAAGCCTGTTAGCTCATATTGTACACCTGTGTGCATCTATGCTTTTAGGCTAAAATGGGGAGCAGGGGGATTCATCAGAACCAAATTTACAATCATGAATAACATATGGAGTCCCAAGGCATCTTTAAATACCTCAGATGGTCAAAGAAGAGGCATAGCCTTTTGAAAAATAACAAAGTTTATTTTTACAAAGCTGAGGCACAGTGTGAGAAACTGGTATTTGGCAATCTTGAGTAAAGGCAGCTCCCAGGGAGAGGGGAAAGGTGGAGGATCAGTAGCCTAGCAGTTTGTAGGGATGTGCATGGAACTGGTTCGGACTCGGAGGTCCTTTATGGGCCTCTGAACCAGTTCAAAAGGCATCCGGTTCCGCCAGTTCGATGGCGGGGGGGTGCGTCGTATACGTCCAATTGTGTCTGGTAAACGGGGGCAACAGGGTGGCAGGGAGGTATGCTGCCATCCCGATGGACTTTAGAAAAAAGGAGCGCTTGCAGGGAAAGAGTGGAGGGAGGGGTAAGTGCACCCTCCCCTGCTCTTAAAGCAGCACCCCTCCTGCCATCGAACCACCCTCGCCTGGTTCCGTGCACATCCCTAGCAGTAGTGGGAAAGAAAGAGTAAGGACCAGCTTTTATACCTCCTGTTGTTTAGTCTATCTGGTGAGTGAAGCCAAGGGAGTGGATCTTATTGGGGTAATCCAAGAGACCTCTCTACAAATATTCTATCAAAGCAGTAAACGAGAATCTGTAGCCATGTCATTCACCGTGGACCAAGGGCCACCATGCAGCACTCAAGGTCTAAGTCTTATCAGTGGCCTATGCATATACGTCCTAGACGCATTGAGGAGCACAGTTCAGAGGCTCAACTCTGTAAGTTTGGGTGAGGGATTGAGGAGTTCTTGAACACTAGGGAGGTTAACTCAGTGTAGCATTAATCATGTGAGCACACTTGAAGGAAAGCTTGGATAAAGTGTAGTGACAGTTTTTCCAACCAGGCAAGCGTGGCTCGTGAACACGCTTCTGGGGGGGGGGCAGAGGGCGGCTTCTTTAAGGTAAACGGAGCTGGTGCTCCATGCCGCCCAGCAGCCCCCGCGGCGGGGAATCGCCTCCCCCACTCACCTGGCTCCCGCGTAGGTGAGCCCCCGCCAGCAGCCAGGTGAGTGGCGAAGGCGATTCCCCGCCACGGGGGCTGCTGGGTGGCACGGAGCACCGGCTCCATTTACCTTAAATAAGCCGCCCCCCAAGGCATGTTCACGAGCCGCGCCTGCGACCAGGTGGTATTTAGGGCCTGCTACAATCTCACATCTGAAGATCACACATTTACTGCTTCTGGAAGCAGAGTCTATAGGCTTTTCCTTCTGTGGTCCCCCAGCAAAAATGGCAAAGATGGGAAAGTTCAAGAACGGAGAAGACTGAAATCTTTATTGTAAGGTCAGGGAGGAATGTGTGAGTGGGGAGGTTGCTATTCAGATGGATCGCCGAGACCAAAGGGCACCAGTACACGAAATCTAATCAACTGTCTTAGAACTTGATTTGACTGCATTTTAGAATGGGCACAAGGGCTAAGGCACGGGCATATGGAATAGCCAGTGCCAAGACACAAGTACAAGCGGATGATGGTTCTGGAAGAAATGCACACAGCTTAATGGGGCTTGTGATACAGATAGGCAGAATCCTGCCCTGGGGCCAGACACGGACCACACCTCTTTGCAGATGAGGGTGACATGCATGGTGGGCAAAAGAATACTCTTTATCCTATTCAATCTTAGGAAGGTGTGCTCTAAGGAATGAGCAAACTAAGGGGAATGACCTGGAAGATCCATCCAGGTGCAAGATAATAATTTCTTTAGAAATTAGCAGCCTGATCCCGCCAACACACGGGAAGTGAAGGTTGACTGAATCATGCCTTAACTTTCCATTAAAGATGTTATCACTCTTGGCCATGCATCTTTTCCTGCCTCCTATGTCATGCCTGCACCAAAGGTCTGCAAGGAAAATTTAAAAAAATTTAAATCTCTCTTTCATTTGAGGCAGCATCAAAATCATTACTGGCAATTGACCAGCTTACAAGTATTTTTATATTCATTGCCAGAGTATTGAAAGTTACATTTGACACAACTGACTTATTTTCCAATCACTTTTATAAATATAAAATAATAAAGGAGGATATTTGGAAAATGAATATTATAAAATGAAAATGAAAATTATGTATTATGCCTGTGATGAGCAGGAATGACAATTACATAATCCTCCAATTTTTCTCTCCATGTTACTGTATTTTATGGACTATAAGACTCACTTTTTTCCTCGAAAAATATCCGCCAAAATTCAGGAGCGTCTTATATGTTTTAACAGTTCAATATGTTAAAACTCTGAAAAACAGGATTAAAATTAAGGTGCGTCTTATAGTCCGTAGCGTCTTATAGTCCGTAAAATACGGTAATTATGCTTCCCGAGCAATGTCCTTTACCCCATATATTTCTTTTGGAAAGCAAGTATGGCTTTTCTTTTGTTGCTAAGTGTTGCCTTTTCATTTCAGAAACACTTATCTCTTATTGTGTGAGTCTTCAAGGATAAATAAGTAGGTGGCAATTATCGCCCTGGATGGTTTACTGAGGGCTTTGGCTGTTCTGCTCTCAATCCCCTTCCAAACCTTTCCATGTTTCACCTGCATACTTTGCTTTGTTTTGCTTGCTCGCTTTTTTCTTTGCAAGGCACATGTCAGCACACAAAATTTTCAGAGAAAGCATGAAAGGTTTGGAAGAGGGTTGAGCGCAGGACAGCTTTGTGCCGCCTTGCAGTGGCCTTTTGAGTTAGCCATTGCTCAGGTCTTCTCTAGAATGCAGTCTCAAACAGCTTCTCGCTGAGTCAGCCACTTGGTTGACCTTGCTGTGCCTTTTTATAACTGAGCCGGCATGTGCTGAATCCAGGAATAACACTCAGCATTCCCAACGAAACATTTATCAGTGCAGGTCCTGTTCTTTCTTTCTCCCTGCCTCCCACCAAGTGAATAGCCTCTGATGCTATGTTTTCTTTTTTAGCATTGCTGATTTAAAGGGATCCCTAAGCAAGTTCCAGGATAATCCTTTGACTTGGTCCCAGAAAAGTTACACTGGTCATTCTTCTACTACACTTTTGGGCGCTGCAAGGGCTTTAGTATGGCTCATGGTATAGAGAAGTAAGCAGTGTTCCCTGCAACATGGAATCCCAGATGTTATTGACTACAACTCCCAGCATCCCCAGCCAAAGACCATTGCAGCTGAGCATGATGGGAGTTGTAGTCAACAACGTCGGGGGTTATCTGGGAACACTGAAAGTAACTATAGAGAATTACTTTAGAAGTATTTTCAGGAATGGCAAATATTAAGCTGAAATCAGTCCCAGGATTCTGCTGACCATGAATTTGCCTTCCCTTTTAGAGAGCAGGAAGCACAACACTACCAGTATCTCTGCTATTCACAATGTATGGCAGGATAGGGAACACTGCTAGATGCAAAGGAAGGCCTATCTGCTTCCTGTAGATAAACCTCCCTTTGCTAAGCAGCTTCTGCCCTGGTTTGCATTTGAATGGGAGGCCACATGTGTGAGCACTGTAAGATCTTCCCTTTAGGGGATGGGGCCGCTCTGGAAAGAGCACTGTGACATGCAGACGGTTCCAAGTTCCTCCACAGCATCTCAGAGGTAGGGCTGGGAGAAACTCCTGTCTGTAACCTTGGAGAAGCCACTGCTTGTCTCTGTAGAAGACAATACGGCGCTAGATGGACCAATGGTTTGACCAATGGATGAAGAAAAACGAGACGCACCAAATACAGATGAAAATGAAGAGACAAAAGTCCTAGGTTTATTTGAGCCCAACGCATGTCAGCCAAAATCTTCTTCAGGGGCAAAATCTTATCCAATATTTATCCAATAGAGTAGCCAAAGCTAATGAAGCACATTACACATGGCAGGAAGTTGTCAGCAAATGTGTTTCATTAGCTTTGGCGACTCTAAGAGATTGTTTCCGTTTTTTTGAAGAAATGTTTTTGTAACACATTAGATAAGATTTTGCCCCTGAAGAAGGCTTCGGACGACACATGTTGGGCTTAAATAAACCTGTTTACAGCACCGTGAGACTTTTGTCTCTTCATTTTCATCTTAAAGCAGCTTCCTATGCTCCTAATGTAACCTGGGCATACTTCACAGATCAGTCCAAACTCAAATCTGCCATTGCTTCAGGCTGTGTTAGTTGCTGGAAGCTATTATAGTAATCTATATGCATACTATGTAGTCTGCAAACAATGAATTAAGCTTTCTCTGCTACTCCATCCTAGTTATCACTTAGCAATGTCAGCCTGATAAATTCCTCTGCAACAGCCACAGCCTGGTTGTGGGAGCTTAACTGCTGGGTATGTAAAACATCTGCATGCTTTAGGTTTGAGTAACCAGGGAAATGCTTGACTAACAAGCAGAAGGTTGCTGGTTCGAATCCCCGCTGGTACTATATCAGGCAGCAGCAATATAGAAATAAAGAGCCAGCGTGGTGTTGTGGTTAGAGTGCTGGACTAGGACCAGGGAGACCTGAGTTCAAATCCCCATTCTGCCATGATACTTGCTGGGTGACTCTGGGCCAGTCACTTCTCTCTCAACCTAACCTACTTCACAAGGTTGTTGTAAGAAGAAACATAAGTATGTAGTACACCGCTCTGGGCTCCTTGGAGGAAGAGCAGGATATAAATGTAAAAATAATCTATATTATTAATTCTCCAAGACTGGCCATGTGTGGGGACGTGGTAGAAAGGAGGCGATTGGCTGACAAAGTTTCCAAGCAGAAGTACCTGACTGGGCAGTGGGGGTTCCATGTGCAGATAGGGAGAAGGAGCCTGTGAGAGCAGAAGCACCATGGTAATTGGGCAGTGGGGATTTTATATGCAGATAGGGAGGAGGAGCTTGTTGCACTGTGGTGATTGGGCAGTGGGGATTCCCTATGCAGATAAGGAGGAGGAGCCTGTGATGGTTAAGGTCAGTTGAAACGCAACTGTTACTGGTCAGAAGATGTCTTGATTGTACAGGAGAGGAATCTATATATATAAAAGGATAGCAGGCAGGGCCATGAGGGAGGAAAAGACGGGCCATGAGGGAGGAAAGAGCCCCTTCAGGAGAAGGAGGCTGCCTTAGATGAGGAAACAAGATGAACAAAATCTGTTAACTCAGGGAGGGAGGATGAGAGAGAAAAAACATGAAGGGAAGGGGAAGAAAGAGTGGGGAAGAGCGAGTGGAGGAGAGAGTAAGAGAGGGAAAGAAGGGAGGGGGAAGAGAGACAGAAGGAAGGGCAGGGGACGAGCTTGAGCCAGTCAGCAGCCTGAGGGGAAGGAGCAGCCATGGCAGCACTAGCAGGAAGGAAGGGCCCAGTCACCCACTGCTGCTGTTTGGGGCTACTGAGGCCATTGTAAGAGGGAGGCAGGCAGGCAAGGGTTGGGCCCGGGCCTATCAGCGGCCTGAGGGGAACGAGCGGCCATGGTGGTGGCAGCAGCAGCAAGGAATGGTCAACCACTGATGCTGCTCTTAGGGGAGGAGCAGGAGCGGGGCTTGGGTGAGGGTGGGGAAGTCTCTGGGGATAGGGGGCTGCAGTTTGGCCAACAGGCAGCAGCAATGCTGCAGCCACGACCAAGAAGGGTGAGGAGGATGGAAGCAACGGGATGGAGGAGGAGCAGGAGTGCAGCTCAATTGAGGGTGGGGAGATCTCTGAGGTGAGGGGAGCAATCAAGTACTAATGCGCAGATGCTCTAGAACATGCAAGAGTTCCAGCCTTGAAGCGAAGAGAAATAATGGCGTCGGTCAGGATGCGGAGGTGGAGGGCTGACAGGCGAAGCTCCTCCGGCCAGTAGAGTTGGGTGGATGGCGGGCGAAGCCCCGCCGGCCAGGAAGAGGAGGCGGTGGCGGGGAGAAATGATGGTGGCGGCGAGGAGGTGGGCAGACGGTGAGCAAAGCCCTACCAAATGGGAGGATATGGGAGGTGGCAGCAGGATGGCCTGGCCCTGGCCCGCCCAATGGAAAGAGCTGTGGGGGAGAGCGAGCGCGCGCGCTGCCCGGGGGGAGGGGGAGAGCAAGCGCGCGCGCAGCCCAGGGGGGAGGGGGGGAGCAAGCGCGCGCGCAGCCCGGGGGGAGGGGGAGAGCGTGCGCATGCTGCCCCGGGGAGGAGGGGGAGAGCGAGCGCACGCGCTGCCCTGGGGGATTCCACAGGCTCCGTGCACAACTGCACAGATGTTCTGTGCGGGGTCAGGTAGTCGTAATAATAATAATAATAATAATAATAATAATAATAATAATAATACATGTTGAAAGGTATCATATCATACTGAGGCAATGGTAAAAAATTGCGGGGGGGACTCTGATCCCCGGAAATGGTCCCTGGGAAATTCCCCCCCGACCCCGGGAAATTCCCTCAAAAGTCCGCCCCAATTTTTTTTTACAAAGGCGCCAAACCGCGGCTACTCAGGTCGCGGTTGGTGAAGGTGGTGATTTCCCAGCCACGGATACTCAAATCTAGAATTGGGAAACCCGCGATTGACGAGGGATGACTGTACCATATTTTTGCACCCCTACCAGTTTTTTAAAAAACAGAGACCAATCTGGCTGCTGCATTTTGAACTAACTGAAGTTTCCAAACTACGTACAAAGGCAGCCCCATGTAGAGCGCATTGCAATAGTCTAGCCTGGAGATTACCACCTGATGCACCATTGTTTTGAGGTTGTTCTCATCAAGGAATGGACACAGCTTTGAATCAGCTGAAGCTGATGGAAGACACTACTGGCCGTAGCCTCCACCTGAGATACCAGGGTGAGGCCTGGGTCCAAGAGTACTTCCAAGCTGCATACCTGTTACTTCCAGGGGAATGTAACCTTGTCCAGGACAGGAAGTTCTAACTCATCCCTCAAATTCTGAGTCCCTACAATGAGCACCTCCATTTTGCTTGGATTCAGTTTACGTCTATTATCTGTTATTCTTCATCCAACCCATTACTGCCTGTAAATAGGCATTTAGGGAATGAATGCCATTTCATGAGGATGAGGATAATGAGGCGGAGGATAAGGAGAAATATTTTTGGGTGTCGTCAGCATACTGATAACACCCTGTGCCAAATCTGGTGACCCAGCGGTGATATGACAAGGGGGTGGCTGATTGGTGGTTGATCTGCCCCTTATCCTATCACATGTAGCCCACAAGCTGCCTCAGTGTTTATTTCTGAGATTCATGGGTGATTGTGGAGAAGGGAAGATGACACACACGCGCACACACAACTGTGAGTTTAAATGGGCTTTATTAAGGCTAATGATTACAGGTGTAGGTGATTAGGCATATAGGCAAGTAGTTATCCATTTCATTTTTCTATTATTGTAGTGCAATGTCCAGTAACAGCTAAAAGCATTCCTAAAATCATTTCCCCTTTTCTCAAAATGCAGAGCTGCTAACTAGGGAAAGCATTTTGGCCTCACCAAGAAACAGTCGTGTATCAGTAAGCTGAGAAATTCTTCTTCTGTGTTCAAGAGCCACTTTATCTGCTGTTACGTAGCAACAAGTCAAAATAATTCCCCAACCTGACAATTCAATCAGTGTTTCCCCTTTAATTTGGTCTAATAATTTCTATGACAAGTAACCAATACCACTAATAAATTCAAGGCATGTTTGACTCTGAACAGGAAGAGCATTTCTTTCTAACTCTTCTACTAAATGCTGAATAGTTTAAAACAGTTTCATTTCTTTCGGAGCAAGTGGCTGAAGGCCCTTGCCATCTCCTGATTGTTCCCAAACGATCCTAGAAGCTGTGTTGGCAGAGAAGAAAAGGCTAAAATACAGTTTCCAAGGAGGGAGGGAGACCGACAAGAGGAATGTCCATTAAAGCAGCTTAGGATGTGGGGGGTGGGAGGAGGGGAGAGACAGACGCCGTTTCCTGCCACCTGGCAAATAATGGCTGCAGCAGGGGCTTCGCTGGAGCTCGGATAGGTAAGAGATAGATCCAGGGATAGAGCGGAAAAGAGGGAGGGGGGAAGATGTGTTAGTCAGAAGTGGCTGGTTCGTGAAGGCATGGCTCTAGGCAATAATTACCAGTTTCCAGGTATGCTGGAACGAGATCTCCACCGGCTTCTCCGGTGGGAGGGTGACTGGCTCTGAAGATACAGGGAGGGGCTACATGCCGCCTCTTCCATGTAGAAGCCCATGCCTACCCTTCCCCCACGAATGGCTGTCTGCAGCTTTTTATACCTTTTCGGCCAGCTCTCCAAGTCAAAATAATCACCTCATCTACACAGAGTGTCTCTTCTTTGATAAGCAAATTCTGGCACGGCTCCCCAATTCCTCTCTCCAGGGAGGAGCCAATCACGAGCTCGGCCATGGCTCTTTGTCTGATCAAATTCAAGATAGAGACACTTTTTTAATGTCCAGCTGGCCCTGGCATGTAGCCATTTGTTGATGTTCTTCAGCCCAGGGAAATATGTTAGAAGGACAGAGAATGTTACATATGCCGGGGGGGGGGGCATGTTTCAGTGTTATATGAATGTGTTAGTCCCCACAGCACAGTGTAGGCATTCTTATCTATACATGGTTTCTTATAATTTCCTAAATTAGCTAGATATGATTATGCTTGACATGTCAGACGAGTTCTCATGACTGGTTTTTAGCACAGCAACTCTCTTAATGCTTAGTCTTACTGGGGAAGGCTCTCTGCAAGGTGGTAAACAACTTCAAGGCTGGGAGCGAGTGATAGACAGTTCCCCTTCTTTCCCAGATTCTCAAGAATAGCATTTCTGTTCACTGGCTTAGCTTAGAGGGGGGGAAATCAAAGTCAGGCTTCAGCTTCCTGCCAAAACCACAATTTAGACATAGGCCTCAAACTAGCCTTTTGGCTTTTGGGGGTCTCAGAGCAGGCCCTGGTTCTAAAAAAGGGGTCCACCCTCCTGTTCATATCAGCAGTTACATGTGGATATTTAAAAAGCATTGGTGACAGAATGGAGCCCTGAGCTCCACCAATTGGAATCTGCCTGAGAGATAGGAGCAGAACCACTGCAAAGCAGTGCCTTCTATCTCCAGCTTCCCCAGGAGATCCAGAAGGATACCCTGGTCGATGTTATTGAATGCTATAGTTAGTCTTACTGGGGAAGTATAATTAATTTGTGGACACTCTACCATTTATTTTGAGTGCTAATGTGGAAAATTGTGTTGGGCGGTAGTCTTTTTATTGCAAGGACAACCCTTTAACAACCAAATAATGACTAAAAGAAAAATTCATTAAAATCAGTCCTCTGCCTTAATTGTTTAACTGGATATTTTGTTTGGCTTATTACTATAATTACTGTTTGCTCTGTGTAAATCTATAAAATCAAACCTAAGAGCTCTGTTAGGTGAATGATTGTTTTCTTGCAAGGGATTTTAAAAGTTAAGTGGTAAAAAAAACCCGGAGGTAAACATAGGATTCGCAAGGGGTGTTTTTAATATTAATATTTTAATATCACCAGTAATATGTGGAACCGTTTGAGCTTTCTTGTATATTCTATCCAGCAGGACTTCTGAATGCATGCCTGTTTTTCCTCCTTTTAAATTATTGTTTGCTTTTTGTGTTCTTGCTTGGTTTTTAGGAGTGGGTGTATCTAATAAGAGCTGGCCTACATGCCACACTTGCCCCCAAGAGATTAGCCTGGACCTGCCAACTGAGAATTTTTCAGGGTCCCCTGCCAATAGGCAGAGAAAGCTGTAGAGGATCACAGTCAAGACATGCAGGGAATTGCTGGCAGATTCATTACTCATCTCTGCTTAGTTCTCTCCATAGTGGTTAATGTTCCTTAGGGGCTGAGAGGAGGAAAAGTATGGAACTTAACTGCTAAGGGAAGGAAAGAGCAGAGTTTAACTATGAACTGGCAGGCCATTCCTCCTTCCCTTGTGCCTAACTATGATTCCCTCCAGCTTTCTTTGCCTGTGTCTAAATGTGATGGTTGTCAAGCAGATTAAAATGAAATGGTTTTAAGCAATGTTTTCAAAGGAAGCAGAGCATAACCTGGTTTTGTTCCAATCTGGGTTGGCAATTGTAAAATGTAATCTCAAACCCAGATGGGCAGTAGGAGAACACACACGATCCCTCAGCCCAGTCCTAAATCCTGGTTCCTTTGTTAGGCTACTTTCCTTAAGGAAAGTAAGCTTATGGGACCATCTGACACTTGCTCTCTGGTTGGGGGTGTGTGTCCCCCTATCAACTTTGCAATGCCTAGGCAGACACCGAACGGAACTAATTTATTTATGGTCAACGACCAAATAAACACTACAGCAAAGAGCAATACAGTACAATACAATTACATAAGTAAAAATTTAAAAACCAGTTTGAAGACACCTTATTTTACATGCCTCCGAACAAAAGCAGGCAATCCTATGAGTAACTTCTTCATGCTTATCTCCTACAAAATAAACAATAAAATGTTCCTCAGACCAATCCAAATGTTTCTTTTGATAGGGGGCAATCTGAATGGAATGGGCAATATCATAGAAAGGGTAGTTAAACAAAATATGTGTTAATGTTTCCACCTCAGTAGCTCCACATGGGCGCAAACGTTCCTCCAAGGGGATCCCTCGAAATCTGCCCTCCAACACAGCTGAAGGGAGGACATTAAAACGGGCCTGAGGGAGGACTCTTCTCAGCCTGGTTGTAGACAAATGTGTAAGGTACTCAGCTGGCCTCGGGTAATTTGAAAAGCTGAGATAATTATATCTGGAAGCAATCAGGCTAAGATCACTCTACTTTTCTATGTCTCTTACCTTTTGTGTAATGATCTTTTATGCCTGGTTACAATTTAACGATCGTATATATTGCTCCTAGAGGCCACAATTACCCAGGGTGTCATGTATATTCCTTCTCCAAGTGGAGCAGTAATAATCCACCAAAGTTAGTAAGCCTAGCCCTTGGGGACAGTTAGTAAGTTTAAGCCAATTTAAGACCGCTTGCAGCCCGGCCTGAGCAGTTAATCTAATAACGCCTGCTTCCAAACACAAAGCTGCGTTTGGGATGCAGCTGGGAAGTTGGAAGATGTCCCATAAGAACTTTGACTGAACAACTTCAAAAGATTGTAAGTTCCCAGCTAAAAGAATCTGGGCACCATATAGCATCTGAGCTCGAGGTTTCGCCTGATATACCCTTTGCGCTGCCAGGATGTTCTGAGCATCTTTAGCTGCAATGGATCTTTGAGCATTTGCAATCACAAACTCACAATGTGGTCTCCAGGAATTCCTCGAATGGAATATGAGGCCCAGATACTTATATGTTTTAATTTGTTGGAAGCTCCTACCATTGATTGACCATTTATAAGATCTCCTACGCTTACTGAAAACCATTATTTTTGTTTTTTGGGTATTGATGGACAGCACCTCCTCTTCACAAAACGTTGCAAGGGCTCTCAAAGCGCGTCTCATTCCTATAGGCAGACACCTGTCTGAACCAAATTTAGTACAGTTGTAGGGACACCTCTGAGGTGTCGTTTGTGATAATGTCATCCACCCCAATTCATGATGGTGGACACATGAACACTTGAGGCACAAGTGGGCTAATTTGTGAACCACCTAGCCAATTTGAACCAAGTTTGGTACAGTTGTAGACACATAGGAACACCTCAGTGGCATAGTGTGTGGTAATGTCATCCACCTCAGTTCAAGATGGCGGATGCGTGAACGCTTGAGGCACAAGTGGGCTAACTTGTGAAGATGATAATTATCAGTTAAAGTTATAGTGAAAGGAAAGTAGGCAGATTAGTTCTTACCAGAACTTCTTGTATTTCCATGTGAATGTGAAGAGACTTAGCAAACTTTTTGTCAAATCATTTTCCATTAGGAAGCATCAGGAAAAAATGGCGCTAAATATTCTGCCAAATTGAGAGCCTTATGGAACATTGTAAAGGTAAACTGTGCCATCAAGTTGGTGTCGACTCCTGGCAACCACAGAGCCTTGTGGTTGTCTTTGGTAGAATAAGGAGGGGTTTCTCACACCATGTCTTTCCTATGAAGCCTTTAGCTGAACCCCTCCTTTCTCAAATGAAGCAAAGCCCAAGTATTTGCTCACACTTACTCATTTTCACGTTGGATTGATGATGAAGATGAATTAAATCTGTTTGGGTTGTGGGTTCTTTGTTGGTTTGGTTTGTGGCTTGAGAATAAGCTGTTTACACTTATCATGTATAATAGACACCTTTTTAATTGGGCAACAAATACCTTGGCTGCCTATAATTAGGAGTTTTCATCAAAGATTAATTAGTTAATCTGGTCTTTTTGGCTCCCTCTAAATGTTCCACTCTGTGCCCTGTGCAGCTTAGATTGTGAGCCCTTCAAAGACAGGTATCCATTCTTCTTTATTGTTATCTACACAGCTCCATTGTGTTGAGAGAGGCCATAGTTCTAAAATAATTTTGTGTTGAATCATTATGTGCCACTGAAGCATTTCTGACAGCCAGTAGAGAAGCAGGGCATCTTGGGCTGTTTTTCACCTCAATAATTCTGTGGTAGCCATCAGTGTATAGAATGTGACCACATACTGAACAGCAGCAGTGCATTATCTTTTTAAAAAACAGACCATAAACATGCTAGAGGAAAAATCATGCGGTCTCATTAAACATGGCCATATAATTAGCGTTTAATTTGCTAGAGTTGCACTTGTGGAAGAGTAAGGTTCTATACAGCACTCGCAGTGTGGGTTGGCTTTTATGTATATTCTAATGGCCTGTTCATTAGTTTTTCTCTGAAGGTTGAAAGTGTGAAGTTTGTTCTATTAAAACAGCATGGCACTCTAAGAAAGTGTCCTGCCCAAACCGCTGATATTAAATAATAAATGTGTATACGCACGCATCAGAACACATCCCCCTTGTTTTCCATTTGCCATAGCAATCAGTTCTAGGAACAGGAATAAGGTCTGCATTTCACAAATCACTTATGTGATATTATTGCATTCAAACCAGTTTTGTGGTTAATTCCAGTTTTATTGCCCTGTGACTTATCTGAAAGTAAATAGGTAGATCCTGGCACAGTAGCTCCAGAGGTTGAGCTTAAGGTCTCATTCCTGATGTGATAGCAAAAATTGTGTATTTGTTGAGATTGACTAGTAAATGTGCATGCACGTTGGCAATTAAAATAACTCCACAGGCTGCCGATAGGTTTCCGAACGAAATACAAAATGCTAGTTATTTACCGCCTATTAAGATCATCTAGGGAGGTCCGGTTACAGTTTCCACTGGCTTGTTTGGTGGCAACTCCAGACTGGACCTTCTCTGTGGATGCCCCAGGGCTTTGAAATATGTTCCCTGTCAAAATAGGAGCATCTCCGACTCTGGTTGCTTTTTAAAAGACCCTCAAGACACACCTGTTTTCTCAGGCTTTTAACTGAAATTAGTTGTAAACTGTTTTATTGTTTTTATCTCATGAAACTGAAAGTTTAATTAACTTTTTATAGCTCATGAAATTTTTTAAATTGTTTTTACTCTTTTTATATTATGTTAAATTGTGTACACCATCTAAAGATTCACATAGGCAGTATATAAATATGATAAATAAATAAGCTGTGGTGTGCACAAATTGATACCATTAATATGATTTTGCATATCCCTTTAATGACCAATGGATGTTGCAGAATATGAACTGATTATTGCCCAGTTAATAGCCTCCCCATAACTTTTATACATAGTCCTCAAGCAGATAATGCATTTTTGAACTAGCTGATGAGCTCACTACCCAGTAGACTAGGAATGTGCAAAATGCTTCAACATCGAAACGTTTCAAATCGAAATGGGCTGTCTACGTTTTGTTTTGAACTCAAAACAAAATGCAAAATCCATTTTGTGCATCCCTGCAGTGTGCACTTGATTCCATCACTTGGAAGCTGTGCCTATGGACTGGGCAATGTATGACATCCCCTGTTTGTGGTGTTCATTCATGCAGAGTCTCTGTACTTTCATGGAGAAGAGCCCAATCACCCATGTTTGTGAACATTCTCCATTGGGCTTGCATTAGCCGCAGGGCATTCAGACTGGTGCTGGGATTTGCCCCCATCCCTGCTACCAACACTACTGTACTGATTCGTGTCACATGCCCTCATCTGCTGCCTCCATGAAATGTATTTTTGAAGCATTTTCTGGGAAGGGGTGAGCCTATTTGCATCCATAAGCATATCCAGAGTGTTTGAATGGGGGTGAGCATGTGGGGAGTTCAGTTTAACCTAACCCTTATCTGGTTTTATTTGGGGGTTTTCCCTTCCCACAGCAAAGATGGTAATTAATGGCAAATAGTTCAACATTTGATAGTTCCGCCCAGTAAGTAGCTAGCTGTTGCACAGAAATTATTCTGTGCTATGGTAGTCAAAATGGAGTTAAGAGTATCAGCCTACACAAACCTATTTCAAATATGAGCACTGTGGTTTTATGTATGATTGCTAATATAAGTAATGGATTTGTGCCTAAGCAATGCCACAATCTGATGTAAGGGACCCTTGAAAGTTTTTAGAAGGCATGGTTCTTAAAGGGCTGCATGTAATCATTTAGAAGAAACATACCAAGTGCCAACAATGTTTTAGTCTTCTTAAGCCCAGGAAAAGCAGTCCATCCATCCCTGCTGCAAAATTAAAATAGGACCAAACATTTTGAGTAATATTTGCTGTGCATTTTTTCCTCTGTATAGGTGGATGATGTCAGCTGTGATTCTGAACTTCTTTCCTTGCTTCTGGACGAGAAATTACTTGTGAAGTGCATCTCCACACTCTTCTATCCTCACCTGGTGAACCATTTGCTGGCCAATCAAGAGGAGGGACGCTGGGATGTAGAAGCAATAACCAAACAACTGCAAGAAGCTGGCTTCGCTGCAGAGGCCGGCTCCCTTTTGATGCTCTCTAAAGGGACGCATCCTGCACTCCGAACCTTTAGCGCAGCTCTCAGCACTGTTAGGCACTGGATTTAAATAGCAAAGCATTCCAAATTATATTTGGTGCCTGAACTATGTACTCTTGAAGCTGTTCTGGCTTCAGATGGACATATGACGAAGAGACATTATATGAAAGAGAGGATCTACTTAGAGCAAATCATTGCTTGCTTTGCATTGCATAAAATGCTGATGATGACTCACATACAGCGCAAGGACACAAAAGATCATGGCGCCCATGTTGCTTCCTTCCAGTGTTCCCCTGTAACAAGGATTCCCAGATGTGGTCATTGCAGCTGGGATTGCTGGGAGTTGTAGTCAACAACATCTGGGAATCCCTGTTACAGGGAACACTGCTTCCTTCCATCTGAAAAACATGTTGACACTGCTGGAGAGCCATAATGGGAGAGGCCACTAAGCACTGGTGCTATTCTTAGGCGCCGTGGAGGTGCTTCAGCAGCGTCAACATGATTTTCAGGCAGGCAGAAACAGCACTGGTGTCCCACTCTTGGGTCAGCAGGTCCTTGCACTTTATGTGAACCAATGTGTATCCTAAAATACTTACTTGCAGTGTTTCTTGTCCTGTTAATAGCTCTTGTTTATGGGCAGGAAATAGTTCACTTCAGAAGGTTTACTGTAACCTGTGAATTATATTCCTGCAAAGAAACATTTTCAGTTTTTGCTGTAATTAACAGAGGTAATAGTACAGGCTGTCACCTCAGTGTAACAGTAGAAATAAAATTAAAAGTGGAGGCATATCTGTCTAATAACTTCAAAGGGAAATGTCTGAGAAGCACATTTAAGGAATCTTAGAAGTTACTTTACAAATGTAATTGCGATACTTTGCATTAATGAATTAAAGCCTTTCTTTTTCAGCTAACATTAGTTGCTTTTTTCCTGTGGTTCATTTTTTCTGTCCTCCAAACACTAAGCCTTCATAATAAATAGATTTATGCGCTAGGCTCTATACCTTTTCAGAGGGCTTAGTTTGGGCCGTCATTATGATCTGTATGCTCTGTGTGATCCAAATCTGTTGTGATTATTGAGCAGATAACTGAACTGCTTTCTTAAGTAGAAAACCTTTTTGCTTCATTTGCTATGAAATTGAATAGGCCTATTTTTCTTGATAGGAAGTGGGGGGACCCATAATCCATATACTCTGCATACAGAGCCCAATACACAACCCAGTTAAGCTGAAAATGAAGATAAAAGAAATTGAGGCCTGGGAATAGATCACAATAAGCACTCTGTGGTGTGGAAGCCACTTGAAAATGCAGATGACATGGGGTTGCTCCACATGGCAAGACTTGTGTGAACAGCTCACCATGCATTTCTAACTAATTCCAGCTGGCAAACATGATTTTGAAAAGAAGAGGGATTTTAGTGGCTGGTGGGAATTGCTGGAACCATGTGTGGAACTGCTTCCTTAGGTAAATTAGGCAGTTGCCTAGAATGCCAGGCTTCAACGGGGACTGTGCCAATTTAGACAGAGCCCTCCTCTTACTTCCTCATCTGAGGATCATCAGCTTGAAGCCAAAATGTCCTCAGTATTTCTGCCTGCATTCCCAATGGGCCCCATCTCTCCTACCACCTGCACGCCCAGCGACCCTGTCTCCCCGCCACTTACATTCCCAGTGGCGGTATCCAGCCGCCTGCCCATGCTCAACCCTGACACTGTGTGTGAATGGCTGTATCACTTGTGTAAAACTTTTACACTATTTTGCTGATGACAAGATCCTGAAGGGAATAAAATCAAGCAGGAGATCTGTGAGGCTTATGGGAGATTTCTGGGAAGATAATCTGGCTTTTTATAGCAATAGCAATAGCACTTACATTTATATACCACTCTATAGCCGGAGCTTTCTAAGCGGTTTACAATGATTTAGCAGATTGCCCCCAACATTCTGGGTACTCATTTTACAGACCTCGGAAGGATGGAAGGCTGAGTCAACCTTGAGCCCCTGGTCAGGATCGAACTTGTAACCTTCTGGTTACAGGGCGGCAGTTTTACCACTGTGCCACCAGGGGTTCATGGCAAAGAGAAAGACACAGAAATAATTAAGTTCAGATTTAAAGTGAACACAAATTACCTGCTTCTTCTTGTTCTTCCAGGGGAAGCTGGAGGGGGAGGGGGAACCACTGGGAACCCGTCCATGGCAGTGCCCCCCCCCCAGTGGCAGCAAGGCCTTAAAATTTTTTTTCTTAATGTTTGAACCCCCAAACTGGCTTGAAGCCAAGCTGGTGGGTGTGCACAAAACTGAACATGCCCGGTTCTGCTCGAATCCAGTTCAGACTCAAACCAAACTGGGCAAACTGGTTTTGTGCACACCTCTACCTGTTAAATGTCTGCCTGGATGCATCCCTCCCCAGTTCAACTGAAAGACCAAGGCAAAATGTAGGTGCATGGAGCCTAATTTCTAAAGCAATCATAATATACCAGACAGTACAAACTCTTTACAGCTTATATGGTGCAGAAGTTAAGATGGGCACCTTAACTTGCAATTTCTATTCTTTTTAGAGTGTGGGTGAAAATTTAAAGCAGCTTAACTCTCATTTTAAATCGAAGGTGTTTGGATTACTAATACTGAACTCCTGGCATTTAAAAAAAGAAAATCTGATTAGATACTATGGGGAAGGGTTTACCCAAACCATAAGGTAGAATTTCCTGATGTTGAACAGCAAAAACTTTGTAACACCTTCAATGAAGATAAAGTCAAACTCCCCACCCTCGTAAAAACACAAGTAAATGAAATTAATGGATTTAGTAATAGTGACAGTGTGATTTCACCTCATGATTCTTCAGCAGTGAATAAGGACACAACCTCAATCACGCAGAGAGCCACTGCGCATTGGTGGCAGCCTCCAAAATGGCCACTGTCAGTACACAGAGGCCCAGAACTGGTCAAAAACTGCTCAAACCAGGCCATTACAAGACTAGGGGGAGGGGGAGCCTCTTGAGTCTTTCCAGTGTCATGGCAGCACCCTCCAGCACCCTCCAGAGGTGGTAAGTCATTAAAAAAATAATGTTCAAACCTACAAATCAGTCCCAAGCCAGTCAGGGGGGTGCGGGGTTTGGATCGGGCCAGCCTGGCTTGAGCGCGATCCGTCGAGCAGGACCAGTTTGATGTCAAACTGGCTTGAGGTTGAGCCAGTTTGCAGATCCCTATTAACCGGTGCAGTTTCCCTAATCACTTCCTAGAGATTATCCTGATGAATTTCTGCCTGGTGCATCTCTGATCAAGGCATTGGAGCCTCATTTTCAACTATGAAGTGATTCTTCAGGAAACTGAAAAGGCCTAGTTTGCTTCTGCCATAAGTGTTAACCTGATGCCCAGACAAAATATGCATCTCTTCATGAAAGCCAAGAACTGGGAATGTAGGACAGGAAGCACAAGTTTCTTCTGTTTTCTGTCTCTTTGCTTCACTGAAACACTCAGATAGGCTTCCAGTCAACATCCAAGCTTGCTTGCTTTACAGGCAGGATAAAAGTCAAGCTGAACAAATTCCAGGGGATATCCCCCGAGATCTTAGGCTTAGGCTTTTCCAAGAGTAACCGTGCGGATTTGAATGATCCTCTGAGTTAGTTAAAAAAGAAAACACGGAATGTCTCAGTGTAATTGGTAGAGACAAATGTGAAAGAGATTCCTTTCAAGAGCCTCTTCAAAGTATGTTTCAAGAGATCATTGAAATGCAAAATCCCATGGAGTCCATCTGAAATAGGCTGCAAATATCAAGTGACATTTTTGTCTGATGCTGATTCTTGCCTTGGATATTTTACAATATTGTTGTTTTTAGCTAGCAATTATTACTGACTGGATTAAATATTTGGGTTTTCCTCCCCCCTTCTTTCTGAATATTAGCAGTTTATCTAAATGCAGATCTGGTAGATGGACATCACACCCATTTTCATGCATGAATATTTCAATACAGAGAAAGGAACTACAACGGAATGGTCATGAGTTTTATATAGGTTTTAATTTTCTTTTCTTTTTATTCTTACATTTTATGTTTCATATATATTATACTAGTAGGTGAGGCCTGTTGTTGACTGGGCAAAGTCAATTTGCATAGATTACACTTACAGGAAAGGTCAAGAAATTAAAGAAATGTAATTGAGTTATGTAAAGTAAAAGTGTAAAGTAAAAGTGCAGCCTGAAACTTGTTTGAACTTCAAATATCCATTTTATTGAACAATTACCATATATATATACACGGTATGGTAAATTTGAATCTGAGAAAGATCTGATTCTCTTGGGCATTATGTCATTTTGGAAATATTGATCGTATGAGTCTTTAAAATGTGTTAATGATAGCAGTTAAAATATGATGATTATATTCAGAATTTCTTCTTTAAAAAACACAAAATTACTTCAACCTCCCCTCTGGCATATTTCAGTGTTAAAAAGTAGCGCATTCAGGATTGTTCATCACAATTTGGTATCTGTAGGTAACCAGGAAGTATGACTTCATTTCATACAAACATTTCCCCCCCAAAATATATCATAGATTTTTATTATTATATACGTCTTACACATCCCACTTTTCAGACCAAAGCTCTTGTTGTAGCTGTTTGTTGAAGCAGGATTAGAACACCATGGTCTTTGTATCTGCCAAATAAGCTGCGTTTTAGTTGCTCCAATTATGCATCTTAATATTTTATCTTGTTGTAAGCAATGCATGTGCTTTTTTTCCAAAATCCTGCTTCCAGGGGTACAATTTAATTCAAATTATGCAGAAAAAAATAATTAAAACGAGTTATTTTAATCTATTTTTTTTAAATCAAGGTAATACTAAAAGCACATAGGTAGGTGTTAATAGAAGATATAAGGGTGTGCTGTTCCTCAGATACAGAACTTTATGTCCCTATCCCCTCCAGTTTACATCCATGTCAATCAGACTGCACGCCAATAGCTCTTTTAACAGATACTAGCTGACCTGGTGCAGAGCATCTATGACCCTAGTTCTCCCTGTCTCTCCCCCCACTAGCCTCATTTCATTCTCCCCCCATTCAGCCCCATTTAGTCTTCTCCCCCTTCAGCCTCATTTCGTTCTCCCCCTCACCCCATTTCTCCCTGCCACTTCTCCCACCAGCCAGCCAGCCTGGCTACTACTTCTCCTCCCTACCGCTTCTCCTGGCAGCCTACCGGGCTGCCGTTTCTCATCCCCGCCACTTTTCCCGGCGGCCAGGCCATCCTTCATTATGGCTGTCAGGCAGGCCAGAGAGGGAGTGTGCTGCCCTCTCCGCCACTCAGCCACCAGTTTTACCTGCCTGCCCTCCCACTGGCCACCTTTTTCCACCCAACGGGCCAAGCCATCCTTCAATTTGGCCAGCAGGCAGGCCGGAGGAAGTGCGCCGCCCTCTCCTCCGCCCACCCACTGTTTTGCCTGCCAGCCGGCCACCTTCTTCTGCCCGGCGGGCCAGTCCATCCTTCCTTTTGGCTGGCAGGCGGGCCGGAGAGGGAGTGTGCCACCCTCGCTGCTGCACGCTGCTGAAGTTTTCTTGCCTGGCAGCTTTCTGTGCCTGGCAGCAGCGAACATTCACTGTCATTCCTTCCCCACCAGCCGGCTGACCAGCTGCTGCTGCCACCACCATTTTCTTGCCCATACCTGTAACTCTCTGGCTGCTGCTCGCGAACTCTTGCGAGAGCTCCCACACATGGGATTAGCCACGGGTACGTCTGAGAGAATTAAATATATAGATAAATATATAGATAGTTGCTGTTCAGTCCTTATTCTTCCATCGGCAACTCAGGAGGCAATATATGCACAGCCACCACTCGGCATACAATCTCTTATGAGCACTCACAAGTAGAAGCAGATTTGTTGTTGCTGCAGTTCCCTCACCTAAAAAGTCCTGCCAAGCAATCTCTCTTGTTTATGCAAAAACAACACATGGAATTGAGTAGTGGCTCCTTTTTTTTAACTTAGCAAGGGAATAACAACCTTCCATATTCACCTCAGCATAGCACCCCTCCCGAAACTGTTGCTGATGTCTCGTTTGTGTTTCTTTTGAGATTGTGAGCTCCTTTGGGAAATGGAGCAATGTTCTTATTTCTTTTGCTACATAAAGAACTTTGTGAACTTTGTTAAAAAGTCATATATAAATATTATCAATAAAATTTGAGTCCTGGCTTCAACCACTTCCCTCAGTCACATAACCCAGCAGAAAGCAGGATGGCCAGCTAGTAGAAGAATGATGGAAACCTATCTGAAGATTGATTAAGTGCCGTCAAGTCAGTGTTGATTCTTAATGAACACATAGATAGATTCTCTCCAGGATGATCTGTCTTCAACTTGGCCTGTAAGGTCTCTCAGTGGTGCATTCATTGCTATTATAATCAAGTCCACCCATCTCGCTGCTAGCCTTCCTCTTCTTCTCTTTCCTTCAACTTTTTCCAGCATTATGGACTTTTCAAGGGAGCTGGGTCTTCACATAATGTGTTCGAAGTATGATAATTTGAGCCTGGACATTTGTTTCTCGAATGAAAATTCTGGATTGATTTGTTCTATGATCCTTTGGTTTGTTTTCCTGGCTGTCCATGGTATCCTTCAGTACCTTCCCTTCAAAACCTCATTTCCCCCCCGTTAAATCTTTGACCTTGTTATCAGACAGCCTCTCCTCCCCACACCACTTGGAAAACTCTGGCTTCTTACAGAAGCAAGGCTGAAGTATACATGGAGAAACCCTTGGTGGCAGGAGGGAAGTTAGCCTCTGTTTGTATATGTCACACAAATCTTTAACTGATGCAAAAGCTACTTAAGAAAACGTGAGCCATGCATTCTGAATTCCTAATGAAGCCAGAATTCCTGACACAGCAAAAGTTCTTGAAAGATAAGGACATCCTGCGTGAGAATCAAGGAAGAGCACACCTCGGAATGCAATCAAGGTTCTGTCTAAAGCCAGTTAGATCAATTCAGCACAACAAAACCCTTTTGTTCTGTACTCCATCTGAATAGCAACTACCACACCTTCTCCAATTTGGTACCCAGAATTTCCTCCTTTATTTTTCTAAGTTTTCCGGCCTCTGGAATCTTGCAGAAGCAAAAACCTATCAAAAGCTTTTTCCTCTAGATGTGTGTGTGTGTTGGTTTTCTGTGAGGCTTCAGTAATGTGTCTGTGCCGAAGTCTATTGTGGGAGCTTGGTGCATACTTTGCTTTCTACTGTCCAGAGCCAACTCGGCTGAGCACCTGTGGAGTGGACCATAGGGACCAAAACTGCTGAACTGAGCTGAAATCCGTATCCTCAAGCAATCCTTGTGTTTGCCTGTTGGGGAGTGCCTGGGACAATTCTTTGGTTCCTCTCTGCATAGGCCTGCCACAGGCTGATCACAGTTCTTGACTGCCTGAGAGGCCCCTGGACTTGGGAAATCCTTCCGCTTCTGAAGCTGGGCAATTCCCTACTTGGGTTTGTCGTAGACTAAGTCCTATATCTGACTGCCTGGGAAATACAGTGCTCTCCTGTGCTAACTGTGGGCATGTGGAGTGCCACAGACCTTGGAATTTAGTGCCAAGCCAGCACCTTGCTGCTTTGCCTTGCCCGCCACTTTGGCAGAACCTTTCTGGCCAAAGTAATCTCTTGGGTATCATGGACAAAATGGCAAACTGAAGACAAGTAGCAAAGCTGCCCTTAAGTTTCTCGCTTCTCCTCCTCCTTCTGCTCACATTCTAACTTCTGCCAGCCGCCTGGCTATTAAAATCTGTATGCCCTGGCTGCCTCCCACCCCTCTTCTCATTCCAGGAGCTGCCTTCACTCCCTGTGCAACTGTGATTGTACAAAGGTTGCCAATCAGAGATGTAATTGAGCGGATGGATTCAAAGAACCTGGGCCTCCGGCTCCTCTCTCTCCTCCACCCCCCCCCCACTCACCTGGGTAAAATATAAATTATAACTTCTTTGGGGACTAGTTCTTTTTCTGTCTTAATTTTCTCAGTACAGCATTGTATATTGATGGGACTTTAATAATAACTAGCTGACCTGGCGCAGAGCATCTGCACCTCTAGTTCTCCCGGACTCTCCCCCCCTTCAGCCCCATTTCGTTCGCACCCACCCTCCCAGTTCATTCCCACCCCCACCCTCCCAGTTTGTTCTCCCTCGGCAGCCAGGCTTTTCCTCCCTGCCCACTGCCGCTTCTCCTCCCTGCCCACTGCCGCTTCTCCTCCTCGACCCTTCCAAAAATTCTCAGTTTCAACCACTAACTGTTCGCTGCTGCCGCTGTCTAGTTTGGCACCACCCTTCTTCCTCGTCCACCTCCGCTGCCATTTCCCTGCCAGGCCAGCCTCCGCCGCTGTTCCCCACCCCCACCCCCTTTCACCTGCCACCTGTTGCCGTTTTCTTCCTGGCCAGCCACCCTCTTCCGCCCACCCTCTTCCCCCCACCCGCCAGCTGTACCACCACTCTCTGGCATTTTGTTTCCCCACCAGCCAACTGGCCGGCTGCTGCCACTGCTGCCATTTGTGCTCCTCCTAGCCATCCCATCGCTATCCCGAACTCTTGCGAGAGCTGTCATGCATGGGATTAGCTATGGGTATACCTAGGAGAACTAAATATACAGATAATGTTGCCTTAAATTTATGGGACTCCAAACACAGAGAAAATGACATACTTTTCTCAACCAGTTTTCACTCAGTAGTAGTAGTAGTAAACATATTATTTGAGAGAGTTACTCATCCTTTCTGCACTATTTCAGCAACTGAAGTTAATATCATCCCACAGGTTTTGCATATTGCATATCTTATTTTCTGGGATCAATCCAAAAGCAACAATTTATCATAAGCTCACACCATATGACATTCACAGAACATCACTACAGTAGCCCAGACTCCCACACACTCATTTATTGGCCAAGGTACAGGTATATTGACCTTGAAATAATCTGTGACAGCACAGCACCTGGATTTACCACTGTTAATGTTTTTCACTAGATTTCTGGAGAGAAGCCATTTCCTGCCCCTTTCCCAAAGTGTTATAATGATCTTGTAAAACATTTTGTGTTCAGTGTTCTTCATTCTGTATGAGTTCAAGCAGTATTAAAATTAATTTGGACAGAACTCTGTGGCTTGTGGTCATCTTAGGAAGCTGCCATACACTGAGTCAGACCTTTGGTCCCAGTAGCAGAGCGAGGCTAGCAGAGGCCCGTTTGTGGCCTCCGCGGCCCCTGTCCCCACCCCCTGCATCTGATGTCAGACACAGCCTGGCTAGCCACCCCATCCCTTAAAGGTTCCAAGTTCCCTGCCTGGCATCTCCAACATAGGGCTGAGAGAAACTCCTTTGCTTTTCAGAGCATCCCCATCCCCTTAGAGGAATGTCTTAACAGTGCTCACACATGTCTCCCATCCAAGTGTAAATCAGGGTGGACCCTGCTTAGTGAAGGGGACAATTTGTACTTGCTACCCAAGACCAGCTGTCTTCGTATTGAATTTCTTGAGTGGGCTAGAAAATATTTTAATACATTTGATATCACGACCGTACTATTTTTTTAATGTCAAAAACACAAAATAGCATTAAACTGCTTTAGCACACACTTCAGTGCTCAAGAGCCCTGGAACTATTATCCTATAAAGGAATTAGGGTTCTCTGAAACCTCACAAAAGTATGGTTTAACTGGTCAGAAGTTTCAGGGACAGCTGCTTCAAGGTTTGTAGCTTCTTAGAAAACTGCATTGAAGACTTGCAGCATTTTGGTAGTATTGGTTCTTTACAAATATACAAGCTAAACATGAGTGAGTACCTCTGTGGGAAGTGCTAATGTTCAAAGCAGCATCAATCTCTTCCTTCTCCTGCCAATATGTTGCTGACAACTCTGGGACATCTCGGAGAGACCGTATTACTCCTATATTAAAAGAACTACACTGGCCAGAGGTGCACCTAGGTAATTTTGGAGCCTGGACCTAAACACCTTTGGACACCACCACCACCACCCCCGTCGCCCAAGTTAAGCATCATCCCCCTAGACAAACACACACACAGTGACATGCGTAGTATTTTTAACACATGGCTTCTGGAGGGCACAAACAGCAACTGAACTCACAAGAATGTAAGATAAAACAGATATATTTATGCAGATATACATTAGTGGGAACATTTCAACATGCAACTTAACATATTCCCATCCATTTCTTTCCCCACTCTGTTTCTAAAGCACCTGGCACAGGTCACAATCACATTTGGCCGCCCAGCACAGCATGGGTCGGCAGCATGGCATGACGACCACATCACCCAGGATCTCTGACACTGGCTACCAAAATGTTTCCAGGCAAAATACAAAGTGCTGGTCACAACCTATAAAGCCCTAAAGCAGCTTAGTTCTGGGGTATTTAAGAGAACTAGCTGAACCCAGTACAGAACATCTGCACCCTAGTTCTCCCTGTCTCACCCTTCTCCCACTCCCTCCCGCCTTAAACCGCCCCCAGTGGAGGAAGCAGGACCTCCTTATTTGTGCCTTCCTCTTGCTTCCCAATGTCTGAGACTTGGTGGGGTGATGGAAAGCCCTTGTCCTCCCCGTCCCGCTCTCCCGGCCTTTCTTCCCTCCACTCACCCGGCCTTTTCTTCTCTCTTGCACGTGTCAGAACTCACACACACACACACCATGGCAGCCTCCAATTTGTGTTTCCTCCTCCTCCAGGCACAGGCCGGTGTTCTCATTGGTCACGGATGTTTTGGAGGCGGGGCTTGCTGCGTACGACCTTAGCATATTATATATAGAGATGTCTTCTTTGTTATGAGTCCCACCGTCCATTAAGATCAAACAGAGAGGTCTGTCTGCAGTTGCCACCAGTATGTTGGTGGCTATTCAGGGAAGGACCTTCACTGTTGCCACCCCTAGCCTTTGGGATGCACTTCCTGCCAAAATAAGAGCTTCCCAATTTCTGACAGATTTTTAAAAGACTCTTAAGATGCACTTATTTACCAAACTTTTAGCTAGTATTGTGGTTTTAAATTGTTTTAATGTGTTAATTTTTGTTTTAATTTGTTTTGTTTGTTCTAAACCACCCAGAGATGTGAGTTTGGGGCAGTGTGCAAATAAAATAAATGACTATCGCTCCCAGCATCTCCAGTTGCAATGGCCTTTGGCTGGGGATGCTGAGAGTTGTAGTCCACAACATCACAGATTCCCTGAGGGTATTAACGTGATGGGGGGAAACAGGGCTATATAGGCCTTTATAGGACTCCACTAACCCTGTTTGCAAGATCATGAGACACCGCAGTACAGCTCTGTGCCACGGCAACTCACAAGTAGAGCCCCCGGCAACCAGGAGGCTACAGCAAGCCTCCTGGCCTTGGGGGAGGGGGGGCGGTCTCTACAATGCTAGTTATTTGTGGGAAAGAGGTATAGAAAATTGGCAGTGGTTCTGTGGAGAGAAAAGGCTTTCTTAAGTGTTTTTGTTTTTTCAAGTATGTTGTTATATGCAGTTTCTGGCCAGATCACTCTTCATAGCCCAAGAAACTAAAATAATATTCATCTCTATGCAAATCACTCTTCAGATTTCCATGTCACCTTCTTTAGGCTGCCATCCTCTAGAGATTTACTGTCATGGGTGAATACTCTGCAGATCTATTGGTCTGCATTAGTCCCATGGCATTCTAGGTTGGTTGAGTAGGATTTAGAAGCAAATGAAGAACTTTCACTGGTAATGAATTAAAATGGACACAAGATATCTGACTGCTTAAGTCGGTGGGTCAGGAATAAGACTGCAGTCCTGCTGAGTAGACTAACAAGCTCCCTGGTTAAAATTTGCTTGTTCAGAATCCATGGCCAAAGATGTGGCATCTGTTTCTAAAGACAGCTTTACAGTGTGAACATCTTCCGAGATGAGCCAGGCATGTCAGTATATTTTATTGCATTGTTTTGCATTACTGCCTTTAAGACTGAAACTGTACAATGCCCCTTTTCCCACAGAAATTGTCACTAGTCTTGCTGAATTCAAACTGGGGGGAAAATTGAACAGGACAATTAGACCAACCACAGACAAATCTCGTTTTACGCAAATTCAATATCTGCATTTCGTATATCCGCTGCCAGCAAAAAGACATTTGATCTCAATATATGTGGAACTCCCCCCCCCCACAAAAAAACCCACATCGTCCTCACATAGCCATGGGTTGAAGGTGGCCAGAAATGACCGCAGAGGTGATTTCCAACCACCATTTTGTTTCTCGTAGCCACAAAATGGCTCCCTTAAAAACAAAACAAAACCCAAAGCAGTGATTTTGGGCTGATTTTCAGGCATTTGGGGGGCAGAGTGTGACATGGGGGGAGCAGTAAAGCAAGGTAAGGAACCCACCCCTGTTTCCTCAAAAAATAAATTTGGCTGAAACTCGGCATTTTTTTCTCATTTTCCCAGCGACCGGGAACCCAACACCTAATTCCCCATTCACTCAATGCCTTGGTCTTTGCAGTTTCCGTATCCATGGTACAACTTCAGAACGGAACCCCCATGAATACTGAAGTCCTGCTCAGGGCCGTCCCTAGGGTGGGGCGATCGCTCCGAGCTCTGCGCTGGGACAGGCCCTGCACTGGAGCAGCCTGCCCTTCAGAAATTTATCTCCACCCACCCACCCCCCGCCCAGCCAACCTGTAGTGCTGCAGGAGCCTTGTGCAGTCTTGCCTGCTATTGAAAGGTTCCCTGCCAGCTGCTACAGCTCCCTCACTGCCCTGACTCTCAGCTGTTTGGTGGGGCTTTCAGAGGCCTTCCTGGAGCTCTCCTGTGCAGAGGTTCCCCCCAGTCCCTGATTCCCACTCCGGAGCCCCAGCAGCAAGCCCAGCAAAGACAGAGCAAGCAGCAGGGGCAGTACCAGGGGGGAGTGTGCAAGGCTTCAGTTGCACCCCCTGCTGTGGATTTATATCCAGTCAGCAGTTCACAGTAGCAGAGTCCAACAAAAAAAAGAGAGAGAGAAAAGGATTAACTTCCCTTCCTGCTGCTAGTCCTCCTGTCCAGCAGGAGCCGCTGCAGCCACCTGATTCATTCTCCTGGAGTCTTGTGCTCCTTCCCCGCTTGGGCCGGCATTTGAAGGTCCAGTGTTGTAATTTTAGAGCAGGCAGGAAGCCAGGAGGAGGACTGAGAAGCTGAACGGCAATGGGAGGTGGAACGAAGATGGCTATGGGCTTGTCTCCCTCCAGAAAAAGAAAACTTTCTTTTTAAAAAAAAAACAACCTTAATTTGACTCTGTGTGTATGTGTGTGTGTGTGTGTGTGTGTGTGTGTGAGAGAGAGAGAGAGAGAGAGAGAGAGAGAGAGAGAGAGAAATGGGGTTTTAAAAATCATTTTCAAAGTATAAGTCAAAACTGTTTGAGTACAAACCAGTAAGAAAAACCCTCCCCATCCCAACAATATACCTTCTTGTGAAGAAATTAGTCAGTGCAAATGTATTTAAAACTTTTTTTAAAAAAAAAAAAGAGGGAAGAAAAAATGCTCTCACGAAATGGTCTTGTTCTTATTCCTGCCTCGGTTTACCATGTGCTGGTTGTTGTGTGTTGCTTATAGCTATAATCTGGTCTGTGTCTGTGTGGTTGGCTTGTTTTCCTTATTAAAATATTTAGCTCTTTTAGCAACAAAGTTCTCAAAATGGCTTAAATTGCAAAATATATGAGAAAATGGTTCTTTCTTAACATGTTTCTACTTATTGCTCTGTGCTTGTATCAGTAGTGTTCATATATAAATAACGTACGTATTGTCTCTTTCTGCTGTCCTGTTTGAAATCAAATTGGTGGCTTTTCTTTCTGTAGTGTGTAGACACACGATACACTGTACATACACTGTAGTGTATAGGGGATCAGAGAAAGCAGGGGGAGGTTAAGATTGCAACCCAGAAATTTTGCAATCCAGAAGGTCTGAGTGAGAATTGTGAAGCAAGGGGTATGTGTTGTGCTCTCAACCTTTCCCCTCACAAATGCACTCTATGCCCAAGCTGGTTGGACATGTCCAAAAACCTCACTCACTACTCACACTATTTACATAGTATGTCACCAGTCACTATGATTCTGTAATCATATTAAATGTTAAGGAGGCCCCGCACATGCTGATTCGCCCCCAGCCCCGCACCCCAGTAGGGACGGCCCTGGTCCTCCTGTACAGCTTATGTTAGAGACAAGTTTGACATCTTCAACACTGGTCAATTAATACAATTAAGTAATCCAAAAACCTTCAGTTTAACATGAGATTTAAGATGCTTTAAATTTTGACGTGTGCTCTAAAAACATGGAAATAGCAATCTTAGGTGTCAACCTTCACTTTCACACCATATAAACTTCAAAGGCTTTGTACTGTCTCTTGTATTAAACTGGCTTTGCAAATGAGGCTCCATGCATCCATGATTTGCCTTAACTTTCAGCTTGACATTGGGCTGAGGAAGGATGCATCCAGGCAGAAATTCAACAGGTACAGATCCCTCCATTATGTGCCAGAGCTGCACCTGAGGAAGGATGCATCCAGGCAGAAATTCAACAGGTACAGATCCCTCAATTATGTGCTAGAGCAGCACCTGATGAATTTCTGACTGATGCATCTGTGTGCAACACAGTGCTTTATAATATATTAATTCTCATCTTCAACCAAATATTTTTGGATTACTGAATTTTGAGATTTTCAAAAAGGAAAATCTGACTGGGCACTGTAGGAAAGAGAAATAAAACAGTGGGTCTTATCCATAGGCTGACTTAGTGGAGTCTCCATACAGGGGCGGCGCCACCATTGGGCCAACGGGTTCAAAGAACCCGAGCCGGTGACCAATCAGGGGCCGCAAGAGCAGCCCCGACACGCCCCCCCCTGCGTCTGACGTCAGACGCGGGGGCAGTAGTTTAGCTCCCGAGCAGGGGCCGTGCGGCCCCTTCGGGAGCTAAACAAAGGCTGGTGCTGTGTTTGCAGCTCCAGCCAGGAGCGGCTCTTCCCTGCAAAGGCAGGGAAGAGTCGCTCCTGGCTGCGCGCTGCAAACGCAGCACCAGCCTAACTAGCTCCTGAAGGGGCCGCACGGCCCCTTCAGGAGCTAAGACTGGTGCTGCCTTCGCAACGCAACCACTTCCTGCAGGGAAGAGCCGCTCCTGGCCCCTTCAGCAGTTAAGATTCAACTCCTGAACAGAGCCTTAAGGCTCCGTTAAGGAGCCAGACCACGCCCCCCATGTGTGATGTCAGACACGGGGGCGTGGCTATCCCCTGCGTCTGACATCAGACGTGGGGGCGGGGCTATCGGGGCGCCTGCCGCAGCCGCACACAGGCTTCCGGTGGGCTGGCCACGCCCCTGTCTCCATATTTATAGGCAATATACCCCAGTGTAGAATTGCCGCGGTTGCCTCTGTTGTATAGGCGCGATAAAGCATAAGGCATCAAACACAGCATTGATTACACAGGGTTTCATGAAACAGAGTTTCAAGGAGCCATTAGTTTATGGAAATAGAACATATCTACTTGAAAACTGTAATATACGAAAAGAGTCACATGAGGAAGCCTGAAGGCAACGTGACTTCCATCAAAGTTTTGACCTTTTTATCCTAAGATTTCTCATTATACAAAGCCATAACTTCTCAAGAACATACAAAGCCACATCAGCATTCCGACTCTCTTAATACACAAGTAGTGTTCACGTACACATTTGTTTAGTGCTTCTTCTTTGATCTATTGTTACTGTAACTCAAATTAATCATTAATCTCCTTAGCTTCCTTCACTAATCCTTCCCCTCAAGTTTGAGAAGCAAGAGCAAATGAGCTCCTAAAACATCTATGGAACATTTTAAAACACTTTGAAAAACACTGAGTTGCACAGGAGCAATAGTTGTAGGTTTAAAAAAAGGTAATCATTCCTGGGCTTAGCTGAATAAAAATGAAAAAAATGAAAGATTGAGATGATTTTACTTCAATATCCGTGACAAATTTTATGTTCAAAGGCAGAGTTCTAGTTACTCATAGGTCCAGTACATCTCTGATGTAGATCTTCCATGTGCAAAGGCAGTCTATCCCAGAATTTTAGTTGCTTGTGGGAGAATGGGTGTGTTTTTCATTTCTGAACTTCTTCAGAGGTTCCCAGAAGGACCTAACTGGGCAATGTAGGGAACAGGATACTGGGCTGAAGTATCTCTGATACTTTTCTCTGATTTGGGAGGGATGTCATGCCATCTAAAGCGCATTACACAGATTCATGGAGAAGTGCTACAGTGGCTCTTACCTAAGCTAAGCCTCTATAATTGGAGGCAGTCTCACTCTGATATAAAACCTCCATATTCAGAGGCAGTCTGCAGTGCCTCAGGTGCCCTTATAAGTCATTGCAACTGCCACACATCCCCTCGCAAACCCCCTATCACCTTGCAGCCTCCTTGTGTGCCCTCTCATGTCTTGCTTAGGTGCAAACTCCTGTCACCTTGCTACTGCCTCATTTGCCTTTGCCATCGTGTCTCTACCTGGAGCACCCTCCAAATACACTGGCCATCCTTCCTCGGCCTCGCGTGCTCTCTCAGGTCCTCTCTCTCACCCCGTCGCCACCTCTCGTGCCCTCACAAGGCTCCCTGTGGTCTCTCCACTGCCTTGAGGGGGTCTTCCAAATCCATTCACCACCTCACAGCCACGTTGCATAGCCTTGCGTCCATTTGCCGCCACCTCCTGTACCCTTGCGAGGCCCCTTGCCACCACCTTGCATGACCTCACAAGGCCACGTGCTGCACTGCCACTGCCTTGGGCACCCTCACAAAGCTCCTTGCTTGCCACTCCCTGCTTCACGTGCCCTTGCAAGTTCATTCGCTGCCCTTGCCACCTCACGGGCCGCCTTATGGCCGCCGCCGCCACCCCACTGCTGCCTCTTGTGCTCTCGCAACACCCTCACCATTTCCCCACCATGTTGCATGCTACTACCTTGGCGCTGCCCTCACATGTTCTCACAAGGCACCCTTGCCACCAAGCTGCTAGCCTTCATAGCACTGCACGATCTTGCAAGGACACCCGTCACCTCACAATCATCTTAGTGGAGGGAGGCGGGGGGGGGGAGTCCACAAAAGGAAAAGGAGCAGAGGCCGGGTGAAGCGAAGGTTTAACTATAAAAGTGCCAGAGTGTTCCTGGATTCTGCTGATCAAGCAGCTACATTCAGAACTAGGAAGTCACTCTCTCAAACTTTCATAGACTTTGCCCCTCCCAGCTCTGGCTCCAGAACACTTAGTGGGCAAAATCTTTGTGTCCTCAGTTGATTTTACCCTTTCAGCTTTTTCAGTAGGCTTTAGAAGCAAATGAAGAACTTCCACGGCTAAGGAACTGAAACGGCCACAAGCTCTCTGACTGCTTAAGTCGGCGGGTCAGGAATAAGGCTGCAGTCTGTCCTGCTGAGTAGACTAACAAGCTCTCTGGTTAAAATATGCTTGCTCGGAATCCATGGCCAAGGACGTGGCATCTGTTTCTAAAGACAGCTTTACAGGGTGAACATCTTCCGAGATGAGCCAGGCCAGCTAATGCCTCGAGGAATACTAGATTATGTAAGGGCATATACAGTGGTCCCTCTACTTACGAAATTAATCCGTTCCGAATGCACATTTGTAAGTCGAAAAGTTCGTAAGTCAAAAAGCGGTTTCCCATAGGAATGCATTGGGAACGGATTAATGCGTTCCGGAGCCTAGAAAAAAGACCCAGACCCCCAGTAAGGCTTGCAAACTGCACAGGAACATTTCTTTTCAAGAATAAACAGGCAGTAAACAGGCAGGCAAGTCAAGGAAACCGCATGTAAAATTCGTAAGTCGAGGAAACCCCATCTAAAAATTTGTAAGTCGAAAAAACCGCATCTAAAACCGGATCTAAAACTGCCGTTTGTAACTCGGAAAATACTTATATCGAGTAGTTCGTAAGTCGAGGGACCACTGTACTTGAATTTTTTAAAGGGACAATTTCAAAATTATAGCATACTAGTAAAATGGCTTGCAGTTAGTAAGCACAGAGCCGGTACAGTGATTCTAAGGGAGCACTGAGGGAAGGGGTAAATTGTCTGTAAGAAATAGAGAACGTCACTGCCACTGGCACCCAGGATCCAGGAGGGGGGAGGCCCAGGAGGCTGGCAGGATCTCTCAGGGAGGCCGCCCCACCCCTGCTGCTCAGCTGCTCTCCACATGGTGGCCAGGTGAGTGGTCAGCCTGGTAGTCGAGTGCTGTGCTGACTATTCCAATGTGCGCTGCACAGCCAGGGAGGCCAGCTGAGCAGTGGGGTCATGGCACCTCTCTGTGGGATCCCGTCAGCTTCCTGCAAGATTTCGGGTGCTAGCAGCAGCAGTGTCCAGTGTTTTTGTAGGTATTTCTCCCCTACCCCCAGTCTTACCACTATCTGGAACTACCACCAGTAATTCTCCGTGACTCTAGTCTGGTCCTTGCTCTGTCAGGTATCATTCCCCAAGCTTTCAAATGGGAGAGTTTTTCTGCATTTTTTCAGAACAGTGATGAATTTTTCCAAGGTCTAGGCAAGGTCTGGAACCTACCTTGGAAAAGGGCATGTTTCTATTTTGTGTGGCTTGGTCTGGGAATTTCATGTTAGTGAGTGAGTGGGGCCCTAACAGCTTTATATATAAACCAGCTGAGCCAGGCGCAAAGCATCTGGGCCTCTGGCTGGCCCACCCACCGCCGCTGCCTGTCCCCCCCCCGCCACCATCCCAGCCGGCATGCCCAGCTTTCTGGCCAACTGGCCGGCTTCTTCTCCCTTCCACTTCTGCCCCCCCTCCACACTTTCTGGATGTCGGGCAGGCCTACCCGCTTCTCTCCCCCCACTTTCGCACTCCCCCCACTTTCTGACTGGCAGGCCGGCTGGAAAGCTGGCCTGCCACCTCCTCCTGCTTGCGCACTACAGGGAGTGGCCGCCTCTGCCTCACACAGCCAGGCTGGCCCGCCGCCACCACCTCCTGCTTCCAGCAGCTGGCCCGACTTGCCTTCTCCTCCTCCTCTTCCTCCTGCTCCTGGCGGCCGGGCCAGCCCACCGCCACCTCCTCCTTGTCCTCCTGACAGCCAGCCTGGCCCGCTGCCACCTCCTGCTCCCCACTATTTTCTCCCCTGTCCCATCCCAGTCGCTCTCCAGGCAGCTGCTCACAAACTCTCATGAGCACAGCCACGCATGGGATTAGCAACGGTTATGTTTAAGAGAATCAAATACATAGATAGATGTTATCTAATATAGCTGGCACTTGTTTTCTAGTTTAAGGGTCAACTTTTAAACCGTTGCATTTCAGCCATTTGATGTCAGATCTGCACCAGATTTGGAGAGGTGGTTTTGCTTGTCCCCTAGCTGACATTTGCAAATTTTCAGGCAAATTGGGCAGATTTTTAAGATTTTTATGACTAACAGGGTTTTCAGGACTGTTGAGAAAATGTTGGAAAAAACTCCTCATCTTTATACTGGCAGTATTGTGACAGTATAATGTGTTGCAGTGGGCATCCAAAGAGAAATCTGAAAGCCAGATTTTGCGTTCCTCCAAGGAACTCTTGAAGAAGCATTTCAGGATTCCTCCCATGTCATGGGATGATCTTGGGCTGGCCCAAGAGATTGCCAGGAAAGCCTGTGAGAGATACTGGTTCTGTTCCTCCAGAAGAGACCTACAACATTTTCATTCTAGCCTCTTAAATATCCCCCCTCCCGCCCACAACATTGTAGAAGATAAATATATAAAATTCTATATTCTGGAAGGTTCTTTCTTTCTTTCTTTCTTTTTCTTTCTTTCCATTTCATTGCATTGCATTGCATTGCATTGCATTTCTATACCACCCTTCCAAAAATGGCTCCGGGCGGTTTACACAGAGAAATATTAAATAAATAACATGGATCTTAAGACTACTGTTCTGTACCAGAAGTGATTCGTGCACTCAGTACAGTTTTACTGTATTGTTTTTAGACGTGTACACACACCACATGCCAGGCTTTATTATTCCTTGGGCCACACACCTGCAAGTGTTTCCATAGTGACAGTTTTGCAGCCTGCATCTGTTTTGTTCTCAGTTCCTATTAACACATCACTAGCTGACCGTAAAAATGCAATTAGTTGGGAAAGGCAGTTTTTCAGGTGGATTCAGAAGTTTTAAAAGCACTTGGCAACTGCAAATATTGCCAGATGAGCACGAAATCAAATCTAACCATCACATTTGCTACATTCAGTCAAATGCCAATGGGCTTACTGATATTTCAACAGGACCAGAAATGGAGATGAAACCTAGTAACTTGGGGAGGAAATCCTTAGGAAAACATGCATCTAATTAGCTCTGAAACTTACAGGCCTCTCAGACCTTGATTACTTGTCAGAATGAAGTTTATATTTTGTTATGTTTGTGGAGAGGGGCTGTAAATGGAGCACACACTTTGCACGTTAAAGATCTCAGGTTCAATACTTGGTATCTCCAGGTAGGGCTATAAAAGGACCCTGTGTGAAACCCTTGAAAGGGGCTACTATTCAGCACAGAATAGTACAGACCATGGTCTGACTCAGTGGAAAGCAGCGTCATATATTGTTAGGCCAGTAAACTAATAGCACGTTAATAGGTAGTACCAAACACTAATTGCTTATCATTTGTGCTGCTATTCTGAAATGTGTACGCATCTAAAAGTATTTATGGTATCTAAATTTAGTGATATTTGTACAATGGCAAATAGCAGCAAGAAAAATTATAAGGAATGAAGTAAGGGAACTGAATCAAAGACTCTTAAAATTTTATCTAAGTTTAAATGTTCAGGTCTGGCCTTTGCAGTGCTGTGTGTCTTTTTTTGAATGTCCGCTTTCCTGACTGATGTTGGTCCTCTAGAGAACTTTGTAAGTACAACTCTGTTCTGTTTATTACTGCTCCCTTTCTCCACAATTCATCAGCAAGGCCTTAAATCTCAAAGCCCTCAGTGTTCTACTGGTTGCTCTGGATAAGAGAGAAAAATGCCTTCCTTTCCCCAATGATAGCTACCTTGACTACCTAACTTCAACTTTTCTTGCATGTTTGTGTGTGTGTGTGTGTGCGCGCGCACACACACACACATCCTTCCTAATCTTCTTCAAGTGCTGTCTACTTGCAGCCCAGATACCAAGATGTATGCAAATAGATGTCTGGGCACCACTTTAATGATATCACTTTCCATTATGCATGAGTACTTTAGAAAGTGATGGATTAAATGATATCCTGTCTTCTGGAGCCTGGTTTTGTTTTATTTACTGATGACAATGATAGTGCATCATCTTCTCTGCTTGCTTTTTTTGTCATGTTAATATGGATATGTTATTCCTCTTACAAGAAAATACTGGTCTCTCACTCTATCTGCCTCTTCCCATTCTCTTGTAGGTACCCACACTCCACAGTCCTTATCAGATCTTTTAAATTACCACAAACAGAGGAGCTAAATCTGAAGTGAAGAGTTGCGTGAGGCATTTTAAAAATATCAGGCATGTCAGCAGTCACATTCTGCTTTTTGATGTGTTGCTAAATGGAAGCCCATGAATGGTGCACGATTATAATAAGGGTAAGTTTTGTGTGCATACTAGATGACTCTGGGACAGGCTTCTACTGAGTGGTCAAAGCAAAGTCATTCTTAAAATTGTCACCGGATTCTGTCAGAATAAAACAGATTACTTACTGTCACTGGAAGTTTCAGAACTAACTAGTACCTTGTCTTCCCTTGCCTACAGCCCAAACTGCTCACACTTTTATTGAGGCTGCAGGGAGTGCATGGCACGCAATTCAGAAAGCGCAGCTGGAAGAGTGGCGCCTGCTAATGGTGGGTGGCAACCAGTGATCAAACACGGAAGAAACAGAGATCAGCAGTTGTCAGCACTGCACTGTCGGAAAGTTGGTGGATGTGTGTCCATGAGGGGCTTTCGGCGTTCTCCTCAGTGCTCCTTTGGGGGAAGGCTGTAGTTGTGCATTAGGGTGGATGGATGGCTATAGCTGAGTTCTCACTATTTATCCTTTTGAAAGATGCTTCTTTTTTGGAAAGCTGCTGTATGTGTCATGTTTCTCCCTATGGAGTGCTGGTGGTAATCAGTGTCAAGCTTCTGTCAGCTAACACTTTTGCTGCTTTTAGTATGATAGCTATTGTCTTGGGTGGTGCAGGGGGTGGCGGCGGGGAGAAGCTGCAGCTATCCAAGACAGCATCAAGCCTGGGATTAAGGAGCATACTTTTAATGTTTGCTGTTTCCTAAGATTTATTTATTTATTATTTATTTTTACATTGATATCCCGCTCTTCCTCCAAGGAGCCCAGAGCGGTGTACTACATACTTGAGTTTCGCTTTCACAACAACCCTGTGAAGTAGGTTAGGCTGAGAGAGAAGTGACTGGCCCAGAGTCACCCAGCTAGTTTCATGGCTGAATGGGGATTTGAACTCGGGTCTCCCCGGTCCTAGTCCAGCATTCTAACCACTACACCACACTGGCTCCTTGTAAGATGCCAGTCTAAGGGTCCTGCATCTGCACTTATTCAGTCATAGGCTGCCATATTTTATGCTGGCTGACTGTTAGAATTATGCCAGATCCTGTGTATTTTATTTTATTTTTGTTCTTGTGTTTGGGTTAATGCTCATCCTAATGAATCAGGTGAAATAGATGTCCCCTACCTTTGTGTGGTGAAAACTGGGTCAATTTTGGGAGGCAATTTTTCCAAAATAGTCAGCATTTTTCAGGGGTGGGTCTTTTTTTTGTACCTCTAAAAGCCATTTTGGGTAGCATTTGGTAACCTTAGAGATCCATTGGGAGACTTCAGGAGCCATTGTTCTGGAGCTTTTGGAGGCTTTTTGGAATTATTCCTGTGAAGCTTGTTGGAGCCATTTCCTGGAAACTCAATTATCACTTTTATAAATTTAATTTTAATTTTGATGAAATGTTATTTTCTAATTTTAATTTCAAATTAACATTTTTAATTTTGATAATTACAGTACTGCATTTAATTTAAATGACAATTAAAAATTCAATTTAAATTAAGTATTGAATTTAATTATCCATTGAAAATTGATTCTCCTCTCACTCCTCGATTCTCACACTTTCCTCAGTGTGTGTTTCCTTGAACTGAATTGAATTTGTGCTGCCTCTTCGGCCAAGCTACCAACTAATCAGGCTAAGGGGCTTGTACTGCTGTGCTGGAATTCAACAGCGGGGTGAGGAAACTTCATGATTACACACTACTGGAGGAGCTGGGAGGTAAATTGCTGAAGGAGCTAGAGAATGGGAGAGTGGAAGAACTGAGGTGGCCAAGGTACAGTGCTGTGCTGTGCTCCATCGTTATTTCTGCTTTTACCATGTCTTTTTGCTGATTTTTCGGTCATTTTCCTGGGCTCTGGAGCCTAACCCCCCCAATTCTCATTGATTTAAGGTTTCATTATGTGCGGTTGTAGGCCAGAACAGAACTTGGGTTCATGGTTGGCCTTCAAGAGAGCCCTTAAAACTTGTTTGGTCTGGCCTTCCAAGGTTTTAAAATTGCTCTTAAATGTTTTTAACTGTTTTGAAATGGGTTTAAATTGTTTTTAGATTGTTTTAAGCAGATGTTTTAACTGATAGTGTGTTGGGTTTTTGTTGTTGTTGTTGTAGTGCACCTTTGTATAGGGCGATATAGAAATGTAACAAAGTGCCTTGCCCCACCAACACTCCCCCCCTCACACATTTTAAAAATATGGGACACAGCTCTCCCACCCATATATGCACTTTGCCCCTTCTGTATCCCTCCCCTTGCAATTTTTTCCTGGTGCCACCACTACTCACTCTAACTTGTGACAATCTTGTATTTTGCTCATTAGAACAAGGAATTCTTCTTCTAGTGCATACTCATGAGTTGCTGCTGGTGTGAGGACACCTGTACCAAACACCAACACAGTTATGGATTCAGATTCTCCTCATTTACAATTGTTTTGGGGAAAAGCCCCCAGAAGGAAGCAGAATAAAAAATCAAGGTGACGACCAAAATAAATTCAAGAGGAAACTCGGAATGGTTATGTAGCTGTAAAGTGTAGACCAAGGCTTCAGGATTCTTTTAAAATATAAAACACCATTCTACAATAAAAAAGTGAAAGAATATCAATACTTCATGAAACTTACAGTGAACTTTAGCAAGGTCCCTCATAATAAGAGCTTAGTTATAACAATACCTTTTATGCTTGCTTCATAGCTAAAATATTCTTTGAAGATACATTTATTGAATAAAAAGGAGTGTCAGGTTTTCTACTTTTTCTGTTCCAAGATGCCAACTTTCTATTTATTTATTTATTTTCATAACATTCTTTTCATGTGCTATATAAATTCTGTTTGCCTCAGCAAAATCCAAAATACTTTCGTTGAATCCACTGAAACCTTTCCTCTGTGATCCATTTCCAGTTATTCTCTATTCTTGTGCTACATCAATTTCACTTTTCAATAATAAGGAGGATCTCTGCTAAATCACAGAATACTTTATTTGGGAAGTTTTGTGGTGTAACACTGACAGTTTTGGGTGTTTAATATGAAATTCTGCTCAGAGCAATAGAAATCTGTTTCATGCAGACACAGACACCTCATGTCTATAAGGTAAGAAAAGAATTCACTGTTGGAGGCAAGCTGTTGTCTCATTTTTCAAATGTAGCAGCAATACAACAATTAAAAAAAAACCCACACACAAACACCAGCCAATGGCCAGGGCTCTAGAGTAATTACTTTCTATTATTATTTTTTTTAAAAGACAGAGAGTAGTATATTTCAATTATCTAAATTTGTAATAGGAGGAAGTATGTTAGAACCAACTGGGCTTTTCCAGATGTTAATTTATAGCGGGCTTTAACCTCTCATAGTACTTACTCATGGGCTCTTGCACAGGTTCCAGATGTGTGTCAGCTTCTGCAGAACACCGTCCTCTCTCATTATGAATTTCAGCTGCCCTGGCCCCATGCTGACCATGGCCCTTGTGCTATTTTTACAATGCCACCTGCCGGCTAGCACTTGCATTCCTCTCCCCTTTTAATGAAAGAGACAGGAATGCAAGCAGTGTCCAGCAGGTGGAACTGTAAAATAGTGTGAGGACCACACTCAGCAGACAGCCAGAGTGTCAGAACTCTCAAGGGAGGACAGGATTCTGCAGAAGTTGTCACATCCATCTCGAGCCTGGACTAAAGCCCATGGGTAAGTACTCTGAGAGCTTTAAAAACCCCACTATAATCAAATGTCTGGAAAAGCCTGTATTCAGCTGGATTATAAAATAAAGATCTAGAAAGATAAATCAGAGGACTTAAGCAGTCATTCACATGCACAACTGGCCACATTTCCATTCACATTAACTGGCTGTTTGTGACTTTTAATGAGCACTGGGAAGAGCATCTATTATTTATTTATTTATCATATTTGCATACCGCCTGATGTGTGTGTCTCTAGGCAGTGTACACAATTTAAAACAAATATAAAACAGAGTAAACAAAACAATTTCCCAGAATAAAAAGTTAAAACAATTTCATAGGATAAAAACAATTAAATGGTTTAAAAATAAGTTCAATTAAAAACCTGAGAAAACAGGTGTGTCTTGAGATGGAGGTACAGATATGAATACAGCGAATATTTATATACTGCTTTCCAACACAAGTTCCCAAAGCAGTTTACATAGATAGATAGATAGATAGATAGATAGATAGATAGATAGATAGATATAAAATTGCTCCCCAAACGGCTCACAATCTAGAAAAGAAAAATGACAGACACCAGTAACAGCCACCAGCGGGATGTTGTGCTGAGGACGGATAAGACCAGTTGCTTTCCCTCACTTGTGCCAATTTTATTGGGAAGGAGGAGACCTTTGGCATTATGGGAGGAAAAAACTGACTTATAAGGATGAACAAATGCAGTCTTTATATTGTTTTGTAACTGGTAAAATGCATAACATTTATAGGTCTGAAAAGGCATGTAGAACTTTAGCAGGAAATATTGCTTTTAGATCTGATTGGAATAGCTCAAAATGAGAGAGGAAGCAAGAACAACATGAGACCGTGGAAGCCTTCATTTCTAGCTTAGTGCTTCCTACTTGATCACCACTCCTAGACATCACAGGGCAGTAGAAAGCAGTGTGGTGGACGCCGTTCGAATGAATTATTTATAGAAACCACACTATGCATATTTGTTTGTTACGCAGGCAAAGCAAAGAGAAGCATTCAAACTCTACCTAGACATAATCGCTCAGTGTCACGCAGTAAGAGCTCTTAATTCCGCTCTAAAAATGATCCCTCCTGAAAAGCACAGAGTGAAGCATTCTCTTCAGTGCATCATTAGCCACTTATCTCTTTGAAAAGCGACCTGCTAATGCTTCTCATTTTCATTGGCAAGCCTCCCATATTTCAGTAGTGTTCATCTGTCCAGATGAACTAAGGTTTTGTAGCTTTGTTAACACAGATGGGGCTTTTCTGAAATATTTTCTGTATAACTCTCGTGTATCATTTATCAAATAAAACCAAATGAGCTACTCCTGCTGGACGTGTGAGTGTGTGTGCATGTGTGTGAATAAGAAGAGCTATCTGGATGAAGATTATTGTGCAGGAAGAATTAATTGCTCCTTCCCCTAAGCTGCTGACTCAGTCCAGATCAGGGGGTCTGGGCAGGGGATCTGGCAGCTATCTCTAGCTTCCCATAGGTAGAAATCTGGTTGTCTCCCAGGAGGATCAGACCAACTCCCTCTTCGGCTGTTTTCATTTCTGTTCTGGAAGGCTTTTTATTCTGTAGTTTAAATGTTATTGCAGTATTGTTTTTAGTGTTGCTAATTCAGTAACTGTTCTAATTTTGGTCATTTTGCTTGTGTGTTTGTTCTGAAAACTGCTTTAACATCACTGATTAAAAGTGGGTTGTAAATTACTGAAATTAAATAAACAGAAATTACTTATGGCCAGATGTAGCAATGTCCCATGTTTCCTTAGTCCCATGAGAGCTAATTCCCCGAACTCAAGAAAAAGCATAGCCATAGACCAGTGTTCCTTCTAACAGGGATTCCCAGATGTTGTTGACAACTCCCAGAATCCCCATACAAAAGCCATTGCAGCTGGGGATTCTGGGAGTTGTAGTCAACAACATCTGGGAATCCCTCTAAAAGGAACACTGTGTTGTTAAGGCACACACAATTTACTTTAAGTATTTATTTACATAATCATGGGGTTATCTTGTAAAAATATTACCATATTGTGAAACTATAGTAATGTATAACTTCTCAGTTTATGAATATAGCTTTAAAACAGAAAGTGAGCACTTTGCTTAATTAGCTATAGGATCTCAGAGGCATTTCACTTAATTAGGTGCACACAATGTTTAAGTACCACCCCTACAGCCAAACATTAAACTATTACAGACCCTAGTCTAATGGGTTTTTATCTTAATAGTTCTTTTAAAATTACAGCTGAATTGTACGGTCCGAATGATCACCATCTATTATTGATATGAAGCCTGCCAAGGGATTGAACTGAAAAGATGCAAATACCAATAGGTGAGCATGATTCTGTTTTAATAGCAGATTTTTAAACTTGATTGAGAATGGGGAGAACAGGGTGGAAGGGGAATGGGACAACTCTCTGCGGCCAACTCACTATGGGACAACTCAACACAGCCGACTCATTGCAAGGACAACTCAATGTGAATCGTCAACAAACACTTCAAAGCAGCTTCCTGCTCTCTTTAATTGAATTTGAGTTGCAACCAGCAAGTCCAATAGTGCTCCACACTTCAAAACAGTTGCCTTCTCTCTCTATAGGGATGGAAAGTGGGTGAAGAAGTCGGAGAGCAGCCTGCTCCTGCCAGCAACCAGCGGACATGCAATTATTACTTTATTTGAATTTCTATGATAATGAGGGAAGGGGTTATATTCATGTAGTTATATGGGCCTATAAGTGGTGGTGGTGGTTTGTTTGATGTGGCTACTTATTGATTACTAGCAAAATGCTAGTCTAGTCCCTGGCCTCATTCAAGAGGGCTGTACAAATGTTGACCTTTCATTAGGCTTTTAATTTACTTTGTTTTTAGTCCCCTGTTTTAAGTTTAACTTGATTTTTATCATTTGTGTTTTAGCATGTTGGATCAAATATTTTCATATAACTGTTTATGGGTTTGTTTACCTCTTTGTGAGCTGCCTTTTGATGTATTGTACCCCAAAGGTAGGAGGAGACATCCTATTAAACTCAAATTCAAATAAAGTAATAATTGCGTGTCTGCTGGTTGCTGGGAGGAGCAGGCTGTTCTGTGCCTCCTTCACCCACTTCCCATCCCTATATAGAGAGAGCAGGGAACTGTTTTGAAGTGCAGGGCACTATCAGGTTTGCTGGAGAATGAAGAGAGAGCAGGGAGCTCCTTTGAAGTGTTTGTCGAAGATTTGCATTGTGTTGTCCCTGCAGTGAGTCGGCCGTATTGAGGTGTCCCTCAGTGAGTTGGCCACAGAGAGTGGGCTGCAGAGAGTTGTCTGAGACCCGGGTGGAAGTGGCTGAGAAAGCTAGCAACTGAAACCCTTGAAATGAAATAAGACCTTGAAATGGATACTATTTCCGGATCTGTTGTTTTTTCAAGAAAAAGGCTGTAAGTTGAAAAATCTAATTGAAGTACAAATTTTCGTTAGTAATTGGTTTCAGTACCATCAGTTAAATGAAGTTTTTAAGAAGGATGTCAAACTTGGATTTGAGGATCAAATGTCGAGATTTGAGAAGGAGCTATGTGAAAATGATGAAAAATTAGTGTCTAAGATGTATAAGCTGTTGCTTTTGGAGGAGACAAGAGATGAAGTGGTTAAAACGTCTATGATAAAATGGGCTCAAGATGTGGTTTATAATATAGATATGGCTGCTTGGGAAAAATTATGGAAAACTGATTTAAAGTTCACTGCATGTTACACTTTAAAAGAAAATTATTATAAGATGATGGTGGTATTTGATGCCTAAAAAACTGGCGATCATGTATAAAAATGTTTCAAACAAATGTTGGAAATGTGGACATTGTGAAGGAACTTTTTTCCATATGTGGTGGTCTTGTAGGAAAGCAAAGGCTTTTTGGGACATGATATATAATGAGTTTTAAAAATTTTTTTAAATGACATTTCCTAAGAGCCCAGAATCCTTCCTGCTGGGAATAACGCAAGGAGAGTTTTCCACAAGCAATTTAACATTCTTCATGTATGCAACCACGGCGGCCAGAACAGTATACGCACAGAAATGGAAGGACAATGAACTGCACTCAAAAGAAGATTGGCTGATAAAAATTTTGGAATACGCAGAGATGGCAAAACTTACAGTACTGATAAGAGATCAAAATTTGGAAGGTTTTACAGAAGATTGGAAACCATTTTTACTGTACTTAAAGAACTATTTTCCTAATATTGATTTTTCAACAGGGTTTGAAATTTAGCAATATTAGCAGGTTGAGTAGACTAAAACCGAGTTTGGTAAGGTATAGGATATATGTTTTGAATTATTATAGCAAGGGTTAATTGTATAATTAGTGATTCGCGCTGATTAGTGAGCTGGAAGTCAATTTTGTTTAATGTTTGATGTAATGAGATTCTTAAGATGTTAAAATCAATAAAAAATTTAAAGCGAAAAAAAAGAAATGGAAACTATTTCCCTTGAGCAAAAGCTGGGCTCTTCTAACAAGACATATCTAATGCACAGAAAGCTTCATAAGCACTAAAGTTATTTTAAGTGCTGTATTTACTGTTCAGGAAGCATGGGGCAGTTTCTTTTTATCAGTGGAGTCAGAGAAGGGAGGCCACCATTTTGGAAGCCATTTTAAAAGCAAAGTTTGCACCATCAGATGTGGAGTTCTCCCACACGGCTGCAGACTCCAACATTACCAAGCAACATAGAAAGAATTCATAATGCATCCATTAAAAACAGCATCAAAAAGGGCCTTGAGCCCTTGGGTAGCTCACAGATATATTGCTCCACAGTTGTGACTCGAACATTATTTTCCCCTTGGGGTGGGTTGAGAACTTTATTTATTGCACCTAATTCATGATGTACTGAAAAAATCTACCTGATCAGCAACTTTGCAGGTAAGAAAAAGAGCCATAGTGAACACTGAGGATATCTATTTTTTTTAAATCTGGAAAATTAACTGTGGTTAATTTTCAGAACATATAAGCAATATAAATGGGCATATGTATGTGCATATAGTGGCTGACATCCTAAAAGTGTGGATTCCAAGAAGTTCATGCAGGGCCCTTGAGTTTCTAAGCCACACATATGCCAATGGCTACATGTCACATATGATCCAACATTAACTGCTACTACATTTCAACTGCTGTCAAATATTGGCTGCTACTGCAAAACATTTGGATGTTAAATGTTGCTAATGACTAACAAGTCTGCAATAAATATTTGCTGAACATCTGCAAGAAAGATATATGTAAGAAAAATTTGAAGATAATTTTAGGGTAACACATTCATTTCAGCTCTGCTCCTGATCTGGAGTTTATTTCCAGCGGTGCCTCTGCATCACTAGGCAAATCTTGAATTCTGATCATTTTCTGCATATAAACATGAAACCATGCAGCCCTGATAATGGAAAACAATGAAACATTTTAAATCTGAAGAAAGCAGATAAGTAATTGCCCGAGTGCAAGCTTTATAGTTCTGAGACCATAATGCATTTTATTCCAGCAGACAAAGTCATGACAATTAGGAGGAAAAGAAGCCTGAATAATGTTGGTGGTTGCCTGCATGACTGAAATAAGAGATGAGTGATGCTATGACTGAAAAATATTATCTCCATTTCTTCTTGGATTATGAAAATGTAATTAAATTAGCAAGTAATTGACCCCAGCAAGGTGCCCTCTTGTGCCCTCCACCCTTCTCTGCGGGTCGACCTCCTAAGTTTAATGGAGGCACTGGTGGTGTGTCTTTCTTGCTCTTCTTGGTGGTCACTATCCCTCCTCCCACCCCCATTTCTCCTGTAGAGGTAAAATGGCAGCTCTCACTAGTAGCTGCCATTCTCTCCCCCACCCCGCCCAGTGCCCCAGAATGGCACTACACTGGCAATGTTCGGGAGAAAAATTGAGGTCACCAGAAAACTGGTAGCCAAGCTCAGTCCTCTCTCTCTGTGTGTGATCCAAGGGCAACTACTGAGGGTGCTATGTGCCAGGCTGGAAGTTAGATATAGGCTGAATTCAGATGAAATAGGAAACTGGAGGTCCCTTCACCTCCAGTTTCTGAAGTCGGTTGTCTGAACTTGAAAAGGGACCTGCGGTTTCTCTCACCAACCTCCACAATGAACCTTCAGTCAGAGTGGAGTTTTGCCACCTTTAACTCTGGTTTTGTGATGCCAGCATTATGTTCAAATGCTGGCACCACAGTTAGGGGCCCACAGACCCAGAGTTAAAGGAGGAAGCTCCTCCCTCACTCCAGCCCGATTGGCTGTGTGGGCTGTCCTTCTGTCAAGAAGGAAGCCATGCACAGCCAGCTCCCCTGCCTCTCTGCAGTCTTACTGACTGCAGAGAGCCATCTCTCCCTGTGGTCTGAACGCGGATGGGAGCAGTGGGGTGCAGAACCATGGGTCCATTGGACCCGCAGTTCCGCACTACATCTGAACTGGGCACTAGTCTACAAAACTGATTTGTATATATTGGAGGTGGAGAAAAGGAACCAGAGAAGGCATATTGAAACAATTATCTCTCCATTTTAAGTTGAGCAAAATTCCTATTTGGGGAAATGTAAAAATAAAACATGTGTTGATATTTGCATATGTAAAATAACTGTTATCTAAGAGGAGGGATGATAAATATTTGAGTAGCATTCGCCACAAATATGGGGTGTGCTTTTAATATGCTTTGTCAAAACACATTTTCCTTTCCTTCTGGCCCAGGCTGTGTGCTCATTTAACTCTGAATTCAAGCCCTTTAAGAAACTAAATAGTTTGCATGAATATAGAGCAGGCTACTCATACTGCATGGGAGGAGGCAATGGTAAAGCACTCCTGTATTCTACCAAGAAAACCACATGGCTCTGTGGTCGCCAGGAGTGGACACGGACTCAACAGCACAACCTCAACTGCTATATGTTGGTGCATGGTAGGGAAATAGGAAGAGGGCTGGCGGGTACGGTCAAAAGACCAGCTGATGGGAACAATGGAGGTTGTTGCCTCTCCACCTTGTGGTGTCCCTAAAATCTGTCGTCTCTCCCTTCCCTTCTTACCCACATCCATCCCAAGATAGAGGTAGATTGGCAGCAATGCCAGAGTGCAGGGAGGGGGGGAGAGAGAAACAGACCTATCTGTACTTATTAATTAATTAACTACCTAATTACTTTATCATCATCATCATCAGTAGTAGTAGTAGTACTTATTTACCAGATACCTCCATACATTCTGAGACTCTTATTTACAAAAGAGATTGTCTTTACTCGGGGGGGGGGGGGGACAAAACTAAATGCGTTGTTCAAACATTAATTTTCTTCACTAATCCTTCGTTTAAACTATGGGATCAATTGTTTTGTCAAAAGGGATTTTAAAACAAGGACTTAGCAATGGTGCAGACATCAGGCTCAGAAAACCAAACTATCCCCACCCTGCCAAAACACAGCAAATAGCTCCGCTTATTCCAAGCCCAGTACAGATGGCATGGGTTGGAGGGAGATGGGGTTGGTGGGGGGAGATGAAGTAATCCAATCTCCCATGAATAAACCATGAATTAGAACCTGAGCTGGAGAAGAACTTTGTGGGGTGTAATGCTGGACTTGCATTTGAGAGAGCATGACAAGCTGTCAAGATTCATATTTCTGAGCCAGGATATAAAAAAATTCAGCCACATCACTATTAGGAATAATCCTATGAGCAGCTGTTAGGTGCTTTTGTCATGAACAATGCTGTGATTCTGGAGTTTGTGCTAGGTTTCTCACTTAAACAGGATGTGATGCAGGGTGGAATCATATTATATGTAATATAAAGTACAAACTTTATATTACACTTTACAAGACTGGCTTTTAAAAACAAACAAACAAAAGCACTGCTATCATGGTAAGTTGAACTGCAGCCAACAGCCAGCATAATTGCTTTCCAACTGATTAAAACTGTTCAGAAGACCTCATTCCATTTCCTGCCCCATTTTTACTATATCAACCTTCCCATAGATCTAAGTTTCATTGGCCAGATGGTGTATTAAGGGGGGGGGGGAAGGAAACAATCACAAAACACAGCAACTACTACAGCTTACTGCTCTGTGGTCCTGCTGCCAAAAAATGCAGAAGGTTTATACACCACTGCAGAAAGGTAAGTAGCTGCATTTTGGATAATAAAAGCCTCTTTTATGTTATCTTCTTTTTCATAATGAAAGTCCTTACTGAGTTCCAAGACATTTGGCAGGCAATAAAAAGAAAGATGTGTGTTTTTTCCCCTGTGGTATCAGCAGTTCTAAGACTTTTGTTTCAACTCAACATGCCTGTTTATGAGGTGCAAGTAGGGGCCGTTCTGAAGTATAAACTGGATTAGCAACTAGAACAACCAAAGAGAGATCATAGCTGTATTCATTAAAAAGCAGAAGCTTTCAGAGAACATGTTTGAAGCATTTAATTTCTTGTTTTTTATTTAAAGGACCTAGTCCCTTTCTGCTGTATGGATTATAATATATATGCAGCCTCAAGAGCCTTGTATTCTTCCCCTGCTTCCAAATATAGATCTAGTAATCCAAAACCCTTAGTTTAAAATGAGAGTTAAGATGATTTACACTTTCAAACATGCTCTAAAAAGAATGGAAATTGCAAGTTAACCTAACCTACTTCACAGGGTTGTTGTGAAAAAGAAACTCAAGTATGTAGTACACCGCTCTGGGCTCCTTGGAGGAAGAGCGGGATATAAATGTAATAAATAAATAAATAAATAAGTTAAGGTGCCCATCTTCACTCCCATGTTGTATATAAGCTGTAAAGTCTGGTAAACTATCTCTTTCTTGCTGTATCCTCTACAAAGTAGGAAGGAAAGAAGGGATTATTGGCATATTTGTTTTAAATATACTAACATATCTTATGCCCTGTGGGATGCTTTAGCTAATGTCAGATTCTTTGAGAGCAATCAGTGTTCTGGGTGAGGTGATGGTAGGTTTACCTCACAGGGACTTTTACATTGTTTTTCATTCACATTTTTTAAAAAAAAGTTTCCATTATTCTCCCCTCCCGCTAGGACATTTTTCAGGGATTGTTTAAATGTTATTTGTGTTGGAAGTGAAGGACTATATGCAGTCTCTTGTCTCAATGACAGTGGAGGAAAGACTAGTGAGTCAGAGGGCTAGAGGGTCAAGACATCGGTTATCCCTTCTCTACTGCTCTGACACTATCCCTTTGAAATGTAGATTGCTACTCTCTGGGACACTTCCTTCCTTCCAGCCACTTCCTTCCTCGCTTCCTTTCTCTTCCTGTTCCTTCCTTCTACCTTGCAACATGCAAGCTCCTCTCCCTGCACCATGTGTGCAGAGATGCAGAATCCATCTGCATCCAGCTAGATATAGAGATCCTAACTCCTCACTTTCCTATCTAGAATGGAGTTCTTTAATGCCACATATATTGATCTGAAACTATGAACTGGCTCCAAGTTACTTTACTCTCAGCATACACGCATGCCTAACTAATTCCGCTGGGCACTCGGCTATAATGAAAAAGGGTTTCGCCTACCAGAGAGAATTCCCAACACTTTGGAAGCAAGTCCCGCTGAGTTTAATGGAGTTTACTTCCTTCTAGGTCTGTCTGTACTGTAGGATTGCAGGTTCAGTTATCAAAATGCTGTTGGAAAAGGCATGTGTAATCCAGCCCACCATCCTCTTTCTCACAGTGCTCAGTTACATGCTTCCAGAAAGCGCCAATGAAGTACAGCAAGGAAATCCAGAAACCCTTCCCACCCAGTGCCAACAAACTATTATTATGGTATAGTAGACCGCCCTTGAACACAGGGGCTATATATGTTCAAACCACCTGTGAATATAGAGGCTTCATTCCTCAAGTATGGCCAAATTAATCTTCCATATTCACTGGCAGTTTGGCTCTGATTTAGAACCTCCATGTTCAAGAGCTGTGTACATCAGAATGGTGGTTTCTTGGTGCTGGGTGGGAATTGGGTTTTTAGGATTTCCTTGAGGTTCCTTTTTTGGAACTTCCTAGCATGAGGTCTTTGGTCACAACCATGAATATTTTTGCTCAGAAATAAGCCCCAAATAAATAAATGGGGTTGCCCCCTCAGAAAGGTTCCCACCTTCTATGCTTTGCTAAAGGGTTGGGAGGAAGTGTGTGTGTGGGGGGAGAGAACATACATTTTTGCCTAGGATCTCTGCTGGTCCAGGTTCCTATGTGCATTTACTCAAAAGTAAGCTCTAATGCAGGGCTGTTCCTAGTGGAGTGTGGGGCTGGGGGCGAATCAGCATGTGCGGGGCCTCCTTAACATTTCATATCATTACAGGATCATACTGATTGGTGACATACAGTGTAAATAGTGTGAGTGAGGATTTTGGACATGTCCAACCAGCTAGGACATATAATACTAATTAATAATAAATATAAATTTCTTAATAATAAGAAATAGAAAGAAAAAGCACAACACATGCTTCACAATTCTCAGACCTTTTGGGTTGCAAATCAACTTGAGCATAGTGCATTCATAAATAAGTAAGTAAGTAAATATTATATATTGTTTGTTCCAGAAGTTTTTGTAATTTTTTGCCATGAAACAAACCAACTATAGAACTTTGTGGATGGGTTTTTAAAAATAAAAAACAAAACCCTGCAATTTGTCAAATCCACTTCAATTTAAATATACATATTCCTCCCACCCTGCCCTACATCTCTGCTCAATACCAAAGCCCTTGGCAAGCCAATCCCTAAAGATTACCCTTTTTAATGAAGGGAAAGGGCAGATTCTTCCATATGGGAGTGGAATGATGGTCTAAGAGTGGGGGCTTCAGTTCCAGACATTTTTGTAATTTTCTGCCATGAAGCAAGCCACTTATAGGACTCTTTGGAGAGGTTTTTGTTTTTGTTTTTTTAAATTAAAGGGGGGGGGGGAATTAAAAGCCAACAATATGTCCAATCCACTTCAAATTAAAGATACATATTCCTCCCACCCTGCCCTACATCTCTGCTCAATACCAAAGCCCTTGGCAAGCCATTCCCTAAATATTCAAGGGAGGGGGAAATAACCACAAAAAGGAAATCACATAGTATCTCCATTACTAAGGCTGGGCAGGGCAGAGGGTCTGCAGAGAGCTCTGGTGCAGGACACTCTCTGCCTTGCCTGCCTGCTCCCTTGCTTCTTTCCTGGGCTTCATGGAGGCCTCTCTGGAAGCCCCACCCACACACTGAACAGCTGAGAGGCAGAGAGAGAGAGATGGAGCTCTAGCAGCTTGCCTGGGAGCCTTTCAAACTGCACACAGACACAAAAGATCAGCTGTGAGGAAAGATAAGTGGCTTGGACTGGGGGGGGAGAGGAGGGCAGGCTGCACTGCAGTGTGCCCAGAGCAGGGCCTGTGCCAGAAGGGGGCTCTCAGGACAATTGCCCCTTCCACCCCAGCGTAAGGACCAGCCTGATTCTGGGAAGCAGACTTTTAGGGAGATGTGCTGTGACTCTTAGGTATGCTAGGCCACACCTGCACAGCTCTCCCTTTTGGGATTAAGTGGTAGTTATGTGCACCTTGGGGAAACAACCGGGTTATTTTAATGGAAAATATTACTTTACATTGAGCAATTAGCAACCACATTGAAATGACCGATTCATTATTTATTATTTATTCATTTTACATTTTATATCCCGCTCTTCTTCCAAGGAGCCCAGAGCGGTGTACAACATACTCAAGTTTCTCCTCACAACAACCTTGTGAAGTAGGTTAGGCTGAGAGAGATGTGACTGGCCCAGAGTCACCCAGCAAGTATCATGGCTGAATGGGGATTTTGAACTTGGGTCTCCCCGGTTCTAGTCCAGCACTCTAACCACTACACCACACTGGCTCACTTATATTGCTTTTATATATTATTATATTATATTTATATTATATTTATATTAAATTATATTGCTGCTTTGTTTTTTTTCAGCTGTAGATACAATCTACCCATGGTCTTGGACAACGAACATTAAAATATCAGGGTATTGGTATGAAATTGTGCCTTGGAGGAATGTATATAACATCCCTTTTGCCCTCTTTTTTATTCCGAAGGTTGTGTTTTGTTTTGTTTGGTGTGTGTGTTCCAGCAACAGGTGAAAACCCATGTTTTTAGATCATCATTAATAAATAGATTTTCTTCCACATGTGCAATGGATAGCATTGGGTACTTGTACAAAAGCATAACACAAAGCAATGCTATGGTTGTGAGTTTGAATCTCACCCGGAGTACTTGTTTTATAGTATTCCAAATAAAAACTTGGTGTTTAAAAAAAAATAAAAATAACAACAATTAAAAACACATATTTTAAAGAGGGTTTTTAATGTTTCTATCTGGTAGGTTCGTTAGTTTTTATGGTTCTCAGTTTTTAGCTTTTTAAATAACTTCTAATTTAAAACTTTTTAAAAAATGTTTAATTGTGGTTTTAGCCTGGTCTTTTAACTTGTTTAACTTAATTTGGTTAACTTTATTAGTCTTATTTTACATTGTATCTATTTTATTAATGTTGTGAGCCACCCTGAGCAGTAGTGTCCTGGAACAGCGGGGTATAAATATCTTCTTAAATAAATAAATTACAACAAACTTGTGGGGCAGGCTGATTTATACTTTTCTAACTCCATCATGTTCTTTTTTTTAGAACTCGTTGTTGAGGAGCTAGGCAATGCTGACACACCACCAAATCTGATGGGGTCACTGACAAAATGGGGTCACCCTGGCAAATGGCTGAGGGTGATGGCTAGTTGTCTTGATGTTCTTGAAAATACTGGTGTGCAGATTTTTGAAGAAGACACAAGAGTTACTGAATACCAGAAGACAGTACTAAAATTCATTCATTCATTCAAAGTTTATTACGGTCCATGACCAGCACAACAACTTGTCTCAATGGTGGTTTGGAGCGTAAAATACTGCTTTGTGGTAGTAGTAGTAGTAGTAGTAATAATAATAATAATAATAATAATTCGATTTCTATACCGCCCTTCCAAAAATAGCTCAGGGCGGTTTACACAGAGAAATAACAAACAAATAAGATGGAACCCTGTCCTCAAAGGGCTCCCATTCTAAAAAGAAACATAAGATAGACCCCAGCTACAGTCACTGGAAGTACTGTGCTGGGGCTGGATAGGGCCAGTTACTCTCCATAAAGAGAATCACCACGGTAAAAGGTGCCTCTTTGCCACACACACACACACACACCCCTAGTCCCAGGAACCACCACTGTTTGGAGGTTCAAGACTGTACTTGCCTCAAGTTGCGGGTTTTTGGCACCAAGTGCCAGTTATTTTGTCTGGGTACCATTTGACTGTCCCATTGCTGGGGTCTGAAAGAATTTCAGTTGGCCTGCTTCTAAATGATGGAATTAATTTTCCCAGCCCAAATAAAATATAAACTCCTCAAACTAAATTCAAATAACATATAAGAAGTCAAGTTACAAAAAGGAGAGGCCAGTTTCAAGGAAATGAAAGTTCACAACCTTAAATGAAAGCCAGGACTATTAACATCGGCGGAACTGGGGAGGCAGGCAGGGCACGTGCCCTAGGCACCACTGAGGTGGGGGCGCCACGCCAGTTCCTGCCACCCCCACCCCATTGCCCACCTGCCCAGCCCCAGGGCCCCTCAGCCACTTGCCTCCAGCTCCGGCTGATCTGCGAGGCCTGCAAACTGCAGAGCTCTTCTCTCAACGCCTCTCAGCTGATCGGCGGGTGGGCGGGGCTTCCAGAGAGGCCTCCGAGTAGGCCTCCCTGAAGCCTGTACTCGGCAGGCCAAGCAAGCCAGGAAGGAGGAAGCAGGCAGAGTTCTCTGCAGCAGCAGCAGACCCTCTGCCCAGACCATCCAGTACAGCTTTTGCCAGGTAGGCTGTGAATTCCTTTTTGTGGTCCCCCCACCCCTATAGGAATCTGCTTGCCATAGGGCTTTGATATGGGGGGTGGTGCGAGACTGAGAAGTCTCTGAATATTTAATTTAAAACAGACTGAAAAATGTGCTGGCTTTAAAAACAAAAACTATCTAAAAAGGCCTATAAGTGGCTTGTTTCAGGGCAGAAAATTACAAAAACTTCTGGAACAAGTATATTTTATTTATTTTCATTCATTCATTCATAAATGCACTTATGTTCAAGTTGTTTTGCAACCCAGAAGGTCTGAGTGAGAACTGTGAAGCATGTGTTGTGCTTTTATTTTATTTTATTTTATTTTATTTTATTTTTCTTGTGTGTGAACTGCTCCCCAATAACTTGCAGGGACTTCAGGGTAAATCTGGCCAACATGTGAATGCAGCACCTCCATTCCAGAGGAGATGTGTGTTAAAGGGCTTTAAAAGCCTCGTGTGAAAAACCTCCTGGAATCAAACTTGACTAAATTTGTTCAGAATTCTGAGAAAACAAACATAGACTTACTCTGCATGGTTGAAAGTCTCCTTTGCTAATCTGCAGCGAGGGGGCCATTTTAATAATTAGCGTTGCTAGTGTGTTCTAGGCATTAAAAGTAGCACAAATATATAGTACTCGATGTATATCACTATATACTGTGAAGTGTGCATGTGTGTATTCAGTGAAATGTATTTCCAGGCAGCATACTTATTTTGAAATATCAGACTTAAATCCTTGGGGGCCTGGGGTGTGTGGAGGCCCTGGACTTTGAGGGGCTGGGAGCCCATTTTAAAATCTCATCTTGGCCCATTCCAACCTTGCTATGCCCCTAGCGGTCACTACACATGGGTTTCTGCACAACACCTGCACAGAAGAAACTTCCATGTAGAAAATGTGTCTCTTATAAATTGACCCTGAATTTTCCATCCATGACTGGGATATCTGAGAGTTAGAGTCAATAATAAAAGAACAGCACACTGCTTGTGACAGGAAGGGGCAAATTACAATGATTTCTTAGTCTGGCAGGGGCTGGTTTTGGCCTTGGCAGAACTTGGCTGTCTGTTCCTGTTGCAAATTCCTCTGTCTAGTGTGGCAAACTAATGTATCCTCCTCCCTCTTGGTGTCAAAGTAAGCACTAGTGTGGTGAATGCACATATACCCCATCATGAGCCAACAGTCATCATAAGACAAAGGCTGGCAAGAATCATTCACTGGTTTATAGACACACACACACACACCACCACCTTCTTCTTCCCCTATTTTGCTAGTGGCTATTTGGGCAGGTGATCCTCTAGGACAAAGTCATGTTTTTTAAAGAATGAGATGAGACAGAGAAAATGACACTTGGAATCCTCGCATAACTCTGACTGTTGTTCTAAGTCTTTTACAGAGATGGCTCATGTTTTCGGGTTTTGATCAACAACCATGTCTAGATGGTACAGTGTTCCTTTTAACAGAGATTTCCAGATATTGTTGACTATAAGTCCCATCATTCCTGTTTGGACAGGGGCGCAATTTCAGTGCTTGCCCTAGGCGCTATTTTCCCAAGTTACGCCTCTGACTATTAATCATAATGGCTCAAAGAGACCTCCATGGTTAGACACAATATGCTACCATTCACTGAAAAGCAATAGGAAAGCATGGCTATTGCTTTCATGCCCAGGTTCTGGGCTTCCTGGAGATATCTAGTAGACCACCATGGGAAGAGGGATGCCAGACTAAGTGAACCTTTTGGTCTAGTCCATCAGAGCTGCAATTATATTCTCAACTCTTGCTTGAGTTGCTCTTATTGCATGTAAGCATTTTAGTCATAGAATGAAGAGATGTAGCATATTTTATTTTTCCATTATCAATTCTTCCTCACACAGTTTTCACATGAAAATTATGTTTTTTTAATGCAAAGAATCTGATCTCAATCTTAAAATGTCACTTGCACTGCTGAAAAGCGCTGCCACTTTTAAAGAATGCGGGGTGGGGGAGATAATAATGGAGAATTAAGTTTGTTAACTCCGAAATGTCACCTTACGGATTAGATTGCAACAGGGCTGCTTATTGTGAGATCTTTTATGATTATACTCTGTGCTGACAACCATTTTAAATTAGAGGTTGTGTTTGATTGAAATGAGCTAATTCACTTTATAAATGCAGATTGCTAGAAAGAAATGGCTTTCTTCAGGTCCAAAAATGCATTTTAGTCTACCTTAATTAGGGGAATATGTAAAGTAAGCATAGAGAAAATAGCTTTCAATCTGCCATTAAAAGTAACACTACTAGTTTATAAGATTAGCGTTAAAAACAAGGAATGGATCGTTAAAGACTGTGATACATTATTCAGTGCATGCATTTATTATATGTCTAATGCAAATCTTCTAGAAAGTCTATTTAGAATGAGGGTTCATTTTCAAGTTAGGAATAGTAGAAGAGGATTAGATATAGTGTACATGACTTGGGCAAAGATTCAGCATCACAGACCCACTACAGGGAGAAAGCAGATTGCAAACTAAATACAATATGACAATGAAAGAGTCAGATAAATAAAAGGCTCATTCGTCCCAGTCAAAACGTACATTGCAAGCTTCGCAATAAGCTTATATTATCATCACTAATGTTACTACTAATGGGAAAAGTATATAACTGTGTTTTAAAAATTAAATATTGACCATGCACATATAAATAATAAAGATAAGCAAATAAAACATGTGCAGTCTTAATGAAGCATGTTTCCTTGTCAAAAATCAATACAATAATATCTCACTGGTTGCATTTTGTCTGAATCTTCTATTCACAAGGCCACAAATATATTCCAATGGCCTATAAAATAGTTTTTGATTGTTTCCCCTTCTCTAAATTGTATTGAGTAAGTTTTACCACATTTACATCCACATGTATTGCATCCTCTTTGTAACCAATCATTCACTAGATAAAACACCAGTTTTCCATTTAGATGCCATTTCAATCCTAACTTTTAGCAATGAATCAATCACTGCTTGTGTATTTTTCTGTCTTATAAGATTTTTGATACCTTAAAAGGATAACCAATGGATTTAATGAGAACGCTTGTCCTATTATCTATTTAAAAGTTTCCAAAAGCAACAATTCTAGGGAAGGCACTCCAAATATAAGTGATAATCATTCTCTTAAAATTGTCCACATCTCCAACAACTATTGTATGTCTTAAGATGCATCCTTCTCTGCGTAAATGGTCACATGCCTCTTCTATACACCACTTTAAAGTGATTTTCTCTTAAATTAGTTTGTTTAGTAGAAGGCGACATCCTAACTAAAGTTGTGCACATGTAGCCAAAAAAGCATGTGGACAAATGTGTTGGTACCCCTCCACGAAAAAAGAAGAACCCACAATTGTCTTTGAAATAACTTGAAACTGACAAATGTAATTGGCACCCATCATTGTTTATTCCGCATTTAACAAAAATCGGACTTTGCTTTAGAGTTTTGATGCAACAGAATATTTCAAATAATAATACAAATGAAAATGGCATGGACAAAAATGATGGGACCCTTAACCTAATATTTTGTTGCACAACCTTTAGAGGCAATCACTGCAAACAGCGATTCCTGTAGCTCTCAATGAGACTTCTGCACCTGTCAACAGGTAGTTTGGCCCACTCTTCCTGAGCAAACTGTTCCAGCTGTGGCAGGTTTGAAGGGTGCCTTCTCCAGACTGCATGTTTCAGTTCTTTCCATAGATGTTTGATAGGATTCAAATCAAATCAAATCAGGGCTCATAGAAGGCCACTTCAGAATAGTCCAGTGTTTTGTCCTTAGCCATTCTTGGGTGCTTTTAGCTGTGTGTTTTGGGACATTATCCTGTTGGAGGATCCATGACCTGTGACTGAGACAGAGCTTTCTGACACTGAGCAGTACATTTTGCTCAGAATGTCGAAATAGTCTTGACATTATCCAGAATGTCTGGATAGTCTTGAGATTTCATTGTTCCCTGCACAGACTCAAGGGACCCCGTGCCAGACGCAGCAAAGCAGCCCCAAAACATAACTGAGCCTCCTCCATGTTTCACAGTAAGTATGGTGTTCTTTTCTTTGAAAGCTTCATTTTTTCGTCTGTGGACGTAGAGCTGATGCGACTTGCCAAAAAGCTCCAGTTTTGTCATAAAAAAGCCAGACTGGACTTTGCTAAAATGCATATTGACAAGCCACAATACTTCTGGGAGAATGGCTTTTGGACAGATGGGACAAAACTGGAGGGGTACCAACACATTTGTCCACGTGTGTAGCTTCTCAAATGCAGGTAAATGGTTGCATGGGAGAGGAGGGATTTTCACAGACGATCTTCCCTCTCCCAGAAGTGCTGAAATATTTGCCATGATATTATGAACATGTACACAAACAAGGAATGCTCTTACATTTTGACCTTGCATTCATCAGCACCATCAGCCATAGGTGGCAGTAGAAGCCAAATATGCATGCCACATTCCAGTACTTTTATGTTTCACAGGACAAACTAACTTATTAACTGAAACATATGAGCATTTATTTATCATTTATTTACAAGTTTTCTATCCTTCCCCAGCCTTCAGGGATATAATTGCACATTGCTCAGAGCGCTTCCAGGGAAAGAGGAGGTTGGTGAAAACCCCATCCCCAAGTGAGCACCCACACTTCAGAAGTGGGGATACTAGTGCTGCATATGTGCTTTTGAGGTGGTGGTGGAAGCTGTTCATGTGCAGCTTTAGACATGATCTCAGCCAGTGTATTTAATTCCTGGAGTAAAATATATGCTTCCACATATCTGTTTCTGATGCTACATAAGTGATAGATCTGCACATATTACAAAGATTATTTTCAGTAAAGGAAGTTTGTTTGCCCCTTGTTCGGGAAAATATAGTGAGTAAAAATATTTGCCATGATATTATGAACATGTACACAAACAAGGAATGCTCTTACATTTTGACCTTGCATTCATCAGCACCATCAGCCATAGGTGGCAGTAGAAGCCAAATATGCATGCCACATTCCAGTACTTTTATGTTTCACAGGACAAACTAACTTATTAACTGAAACATATGAGCATTTATTTATCATTTATTTACAAGTTTTCTATCCTTCCCCATTGTAAGCTGCTCAAGGCAGCTTACAATAAAAACAAAGACATACAATGGTTAAAAAAAAAGTCAACTGTTAAAACAAATGACAAAAATCAAGAGCAATGATACAAAGGCTAAAATTGATTAAAACTGGTAAATGGATTAAAATTAGATTTAAAATGCCTCTTGGAAGAGGAAGAAAACTTTTAAAAACTCATCAGGGAGGATTGGAGGAATATTTGCTCATATTCATTTCTTTTTATCCATGCCTCAGCCTTCTGCTTTTTTCTTCTTTCATCTCCCTTTCTGAAGTCAAGATTAGAAGCCTAGGTAGGACCTATCTTGTTCTGTATTTACAGAATGATGGTCCTTTTTTTAGCCTACTTTCCAGTAGGCTTATGAGATCACATGGCATTCTGTGTGTGTGTGTGTGTGTGTGTGTGTGTGTGTGTGTGTGTGTGTGTGTCCCTATCAACTTTGCAATGCCTGGACCAATATGAACCAAATCAGGTATAGTTGTAGGGACACACAGAAACACCTTAACAACATAGTCTGTTTAAATGCCATCCACCCTGATTCAAGATGGAGGCTCTGTGAACATTTGAGATGTAAGTGGGCTAACTTGTGGACTGTCTGATTTGAACCAAATTTGTTACAGCTGTAGGGACATGTAGGGATGGCCGAAGGGCATAGTTTGTGATGATGCCATCCACTCCAAATCAAGATGGCGGATGTGTGGACATTTGGGGCACAAGTGGGAACCAATTTTGACCAAATGTGGTACAGTCGTAGGGACACATAAGGACATGGCATAGTTTGTGATGATGTAACCCACCCCAATTCAAGATGGAGGATGCATGAACATTTAAGGTGCAAGTGAAGATTTGAGGCACAAGTGGGAATTGATCTGTACCAAATTTGTTAAGTTGAAATGTCCCAAACAGGGATACCTCAACAGCATAACTCGTGATGATGTCATCCACCCCAATTCAAGATGATGGACATGTGAACATTTGAGGCACAAATGGGCTAACTTGTGAGGATGGTAATTATCAATTAAGATTATAGTGAAAGGAAAGTAGGCAGATTGGTTTTTACTAGAACAACTTGTTTAAGCTATAAATTAAAAGCTTTCTTTCTTTCTTTCTTTCTTTCTTATATTTGAAAAGCATAGCTTTTCAACAAAAATGTTCTCAGTGTTTTACATAGCAAAAAGAACAAGGTGGCAGCTCCCTGTCTCACAATATTTTTTTTGCAAGGTAGTGGAAAGAGATACCTTCCTCTGGAAGCTTTGCTGGAATGAAGAACAGTTGCTCTCCCCTTGCGAACTATGACAGAGCCACCACTTGAAAAGTGGCTCTTTGCCCAGCAAGCAGAGGTTATATAATTCCTTTCACTGAGTAGCCTATTAACTTTCTAAATTGCCATCTGTTTCTTTGCTGTAAAATTTGGACTGCTGTGAATAGGTTTTTTTCTCACCGGATTTTTATGTTTCCAGGAAATATCCACCTGTTGAATTACTGCCTGTTGTGCAGCTATTAAAGACACACAAGCCTTTTGTTTCATGTGTGTATCAGAGTTCTCATATTGGGAATAAGTAACTAGTACTGAATGATGCACAGAATTCCTTGCTTTAATTGGCAGTCAAAATATATGATTATACCAGTTCCCAGCTACAGAAACGATGTTATGTTGTGCAACTTCCTGACAAAAATGGGAGAGACAAGAAGGGTAGTTAGGAAAGAAGTGGAAGACTATAAAAAGGCAGAGTGCATTCCATGACTCTTCTGCCCCCTTCTTCACATTGTCTCGTTACATTCAATAAATGACAGAATGTTGTTGTGCTTTGTATTAGCCCGCCTCTGTTACCAATACTCAGTGATACGAGGCAACAAGAACAATGCACAGTGTGCTGTCACATTTAGTTCCTCTAAACATTATGATGAAAGGGGCAGGAAGTGGGAACAGCCCCATATAACACCTAGTCAGAAGCCATTGATATGCAGCTTGACCCAGAATCCTTCCAGACAGAACACATGGATTTATGCAATGTTGTGGTTCCCTTAATTTCACCCAGCCTAAATTAGCTTGTTGAGGACTTCAGTTAAATGATGTTATGAATCACATGGATAATATAGTTAAAACAGGATACTATACTCAGCAAAGTAGAGTATACTAGTTGCATGAAAGAGTGGGAGTTCAGAAGGGTTAGGTAATCACAGTTCTACATAAGAGCTCACCATGGAAGGTTTAAAAAATATTTCTGCACAAGATGAATAGAAAGCCCCATTGTCAAGAAGAGGCTATAATTAGTAATGATTTGGATTCTGTATTAGCACTTACGAGTCCCAGTCAAGGACCAGGTCCCAACGTTATGTAAATCTGTTATCATGTTGAGAAAAACGGTCTGAGCAATGTGACATTTCTGTACTGATGATATTTTTTAGAAATGGCTGCTTGCAGAAGTGGGCATCCTGATGCTGCAACTCTGCTTCAGCAGAGAGTCAGGATTGTCTGTTCTTTAATGTTGTGGGATGCTCCAGGAGTAGAGAGGGATAATGTCTCTGAAGTATGTTCTTGGACACTGAAGAAAAGTTGACAGTTTTTGCTTACAAAAAAACTCCTCCATGTCTGCAGAGACTATTTTCCAGCTACCTGATGTGGTAGGTTAGGGTAAGAGATAGCAACTAGCCCAAGGTCACCTAATGAGCCTCATGGCGAAGGGGAGATTGGAACTTGGGTTTTCGTTCCATTCCAGTGCTTTGCAACACATCACAATGGCTCTCCAATCTTTACTAGGCCTCCACAAGACCATTTGATCACCCTTGCTATCTTTGGTTAGAGATAATTGCTATATAACAAGAAGTTCTGTTAAGAACCAACCTACCTACTTTCCTTTTGCTATAATCTTAATTGGTAATTACCAGCTTCCGCCTCAAACATTCACATCCACCATCTTGAATTGGGGTGGATGACATCATCACAAACTCTGCCACTGATGTGTCCCTCTGTGACCCTACTACTGTACTAAATTTAGTCAAAGTCAGTTCCTACTTGCATCTCAAATGCTCATGTGTCCTCTATCTTGAATTGGGGTGGAGGATATAATCACAAAATATGCTGTTGAGATGTCCCTGTGTGTCACTCACTACAACTGTACCAAATTTGTTTCAAATTGGTTAGGCGGCCTACAAGTTAGCCCACTTTCACCTCAAACATTCACTCATCCACCATCTTGAATCAGGGTGGATGTCATTGCAAACTATACCTCAATTTCAATGAGGTATCCATCTGTGTCCCTACAGCTGTAGCAAATTTGGTTCAAATTGGTTAGGTGCTTCACAAGATAGCCCACTTTGCCTCAAATGTTCATGTGCCTGCCATCTTGAATCCAGGTGGATGACATCATCAGAAATTATTATTATTATTATTATTATTATTATTATTATTATTAACACAGTCAGACAGGTGTTATTGACTGGTTTGTTTTATCCAGACATCGAGTCCTTCCCAAGGACCTGGGATGGCTGAATTTTATTGTCAATGTTGTTGCTGTTGTTATAGATATCGTCGCAGAACATAGGCTGTTCCCAGTAATGTTGCTTTTTGTAATTGGTTGATGGTGATTTCTGTGGCCCCTATGGTGTTGAGGTGCTCTTCAAGGTCTTTTGGAACTGCACCCAGGGCGCCAATTACCACTGGGATTATTTTGGTCTTTTTCTGCCACAGCCTTTCAATTTCAATTTGTAGATCTTTGTATTTGGTGATTTTTTCTATTTCTTTTTCTTCCATTCTGCTATCCCCTGCTATTGCTATGTCGATTATTTTAACTTGTTTTTCTTTCTTCTCGACTACAGTTATATCTGGTGTATTGTGTGGCAGATGTTTGTCTGTTTGTAGTCGGAAGTCCCATATTATTATTATTATTATTATTATTATTATTATTATTATTATTATTATTATTAATTTGATTTCTATACTGCCCTTCCAAAAATGGCTCAGGGTGGTTTACACAGAGAAATAACAAACAAATAAGATGGAACCCTGTCCCCAAAGGGCTCAATCTAAAAAGAAACATAAGACAGACACCAGCCACAGTCACTGGAGGTACTGTGCTGGGGCTGGATAGGGCCAGTTACTCTCCCCCTGCTAAATATAGAGAATCACCATGTTAAAAGGTGCCTCTTTGCCAAGTTAGCTGGGGTGACCCTATGTGTCTCTAGAACAATACCAAATTTGGTTCAAATTGGTCCAAGCATTGCTAAGTTGATAGGGACACACACAGCTGGGGGATCTCAAAAGCTTACTTTCCTTAACGTAGGCTAAAAAGCGTTTCTCTGGTGGGTGGAGCCAAATTTTCCATTTTGTGTTCCAATTGTGTTATGTTTGAAATGGTTGCTTGTCCCTCACTTTGTGTTTGCTTGAGGTTAAAAGTTCAAAGCTGTTGTTTCATTTCTGTCTGGAGTTGGCTATTTTTTTTATTTTTTTGTTGTCTGAGTTGAGTTTGCCCTGATTGGTTACACCAGAGGAAGTTCACAGAGTTACCACAATAAAAAAGGGAGGTCTGAGCAGCTAGAAAGGGTTAACAACAACCACAACCACAACCATAAATGTTACTGCTGAAGACTGCTGAAGGTTACAGAGCTGGGAAATCACTAAGAAAGCTGGGAGCTGATTTCTAAATCATATTCAGAATTGGCCAGTGCTGGCAAAGAGAGAGAGAGGCCTGCTGGAGATCAGAAAGAAAGCTAACTGCTGCACATTAGCTGGTGAGAACTCTGGTTAAGGCACAATATAGGGTACAAAAGAGCAGCCTTGCTGGATCAGGCCCAAGGCCCATCTAGTCCAGCATCCTGTTTCTCACAGTGGCCCACCAGATGCCTCTGAGAAGCCCACAGGCAAGAGGTGAGGGCATGCCCCCTCTCTTGCTGTTGCTCCCCTGCAACTGGTATTTAGAGGCATCTTGCCTCTGAGGTTGGAGATGGCCTGTAGCTAACAGACTAGTAGCTGCTGATAGACCTATCCTCTGTTAATTTGTCTAAGCCCCTTTTAAAGCTATCCAAGCTAGTGGCCTTCACGCATCTTATGGCAGAGAATTCCATAGATTAATTATGTACTGTGTGAAAGAGTACTTCCTTTTGTTAGTCCTGAATTTCCTGGCTATTAGTTTCATGGGATGACCCTGGGTTCTCGTGTTGTGAGAGAAGAATTTATCTCTGTCCACTATGCTCCATGCATAATTTTATACACTTCTATCATGTCTCCCCCGTAGTTGCCCAGTCTAGTAGGATAACAGGATGCGTAGTCATCCCATAGACCAGCAGGATAACTGGATGCATTTATCCCATTTTTCATTTGTTCTTTTTGCTCTTTTGGTGGTTCTTTTTTAACCATTGGCAAAAGCCTATGTTTGAATTGGACTTCTCTCTCTCTCTCTCTCTCAAAATAAAGTTCCACTTTTAATTCACTACCTGTGTAGGCTCTCTCTGTATTCCCCACCCCATGCTTTGATACCAAGCCACCCTACCAAATTGGAATAAGAGACAGAGATGGGGAGGGCTGTTTAGTGGAAACAGCTAGGGAAAGTAAAGAATTCCACTTAGTGGCAGTTGTAGAGCTTATCGGATCATGGGACTGGTTGAGACCAGGCTGTGACATTGTCCTCTGTGTGGCAAGTCTACTTTCAGTGGAACTGTTGAAAAGCAAAGAAACTAATTTGGTCTCTCAGTCTTGGCTCCCCCAATATGACCACCACTACCACCACCTCTTCCTCCATTGTCACCTCCTTATTTTGTCTTTTCCCTCTAGGAAGCAGAAGCAACAATGGCACAGGAATTTTTGAGAGGAAAAGGGTGAACAGGCAAAGTTTAGGAACATAGGAAGCTGCCTTATCCTGAGTCAGACCATTGGTCCATCTAGTTCAGCATTGTCTTCCCAGACCGGCAGCGGCTTCTGCTTCTCCAAGGTTGCAGGCAGGAGTCTCTCTCACTAATATCTTGGAGATGCCAGGGAGAGAACTTGGGGCCTTCTGCATGCAAACATGCAGTTTGCGGAATATCTTACAGTACTGACATGTAGTCTCCCTTTCAAATGCAAACAAGTGTGGACCTTTCTTAGCAATGGGGACAGACAATTCATGTTCCATCACAAGACCAGCTCTCCTCTTCTTGACCTCCAAAAACTGGTAGGAAGATAAAGAAAGAGCGACTTTGCCCCATTCCTGGAGCAGAGTAGCAGCAGTGGCTGAAGAGGACAGTGGGGGCCTGCTGAAGGTCTACCAAGAGCAGTTATGGTGGGTGTGGTCTTCATAAGGGTGGAAGACTGAGGTGAAGTTTGCTCAGAACTTTGATTTTGAATCTCTTCTTTAAAAAAAAAGAGAGAGAGAGATTAATTGAGTGAGGCCTACATATTATGCATGTAGCACTGAATCAGGTCAGTGCTTGTATAATGTTAGCAGAAAGGAGGATTTTGTGTTGTCATCTAAAAGCACTATTAAATGTATTGCAGGTCATTAACTCCAGTAGCACAGCACAATTAAGAAAATCCAAAAAATTTGGGAAACATAATCCAGTATCTATATCTATATCTATATATAATTCTCCTGGGTGTGCCTTTAGAACGTGCGTCCCGGCAGCCCAGCTGATTGGCTGGGCTGCGGGGCGCCTGATTGGGTAAGGCGCACCCAGGAGAACAGCGGCGGCAGCCATAGCCTGGCTGGGCGGCTGCGGAGGCAAGGCGGCGGGCCAGGCAGCGGCAGGCCCCAGCCCGGCCGCAGATGTGAGGCGGCGGGGGCGGCCCGCCCCGCCCCGCCCCGACAGCGCGGTGATGGTGGTGCGGCGGGGTGGGGGCAGCACGGTGGTGGTGGCGGCGGGCCCGGCCACGGCGGTGGGACTCAGCCCCGGCTGCGGCTATGGAAAGAGATTCTTGAAGACAGGCCAGGGGGGTTGCGCAGGATGTTGCAAGCCCCGCCCCTGCAAGGGTGGGAGGGAAGAGCGTGCGACAGGAGCCGGTTGGGCCGGCAGGCGCAGCGCCACCGCCGCAAGAGGGGGAAAGGGGTGTGTGGAGGGAGGAGGAGGCGGCAGCATGGTGGGGGGGCGAGGCGGAGGGAGCCGGCGGCGGCACGGCTGGCTCTGCCCCCAGTCCCCGAGACGGCGGGGGATGGCTGTGCCCAGCTAGAGGCGCAGATGCTCTGCGCCCGGGCCCACTAGTTCAATATAATCCAGTATCCAATACAATCCAGTATTCAATATTGAGAAACATAATCCAGTATTAAATATAACTGCATTCATTGTTAAACTACTCATCTGTTTACTCTTAAACAGCAGCATTAGTTAGTGAGTTATAACTAGGGATGTGTGTTTCGTTTCGGATACAAAACTTTTTGTGCACAAAACAGGCCGTTTCGGCTGTTTTGTAGCCAAAACAAAACACCCAATGCTCAAAACAGAAAATTTTGTAGCCAAAACAAAACGTCCCTGTTTCGGATACAAAATGTTTTGTTGTTTCGGCTGTTTCGGAAAAGGGGCAGAAGAGTGGTTCAGGTAGTAGCACCCCAATGGGTGCCTGCTGCCACCCAGATTCCAAAGGAATTGGGGAAAGGGCTGATTTTTAAAGAATTTCTGAAGTTGACATGTCTTTGGGGCAGATTCGGAGCGGAAAGGGGGCCTGAGGGACAAAACAGTGGGTTGAGTGGCAGTGCCCCAAGGGGTGCCTGCCACTTGCCCTATTCCAAAGGAATAGGGCAAAGGGCTGATTTCTTAGGAATTGTTGAAGTTTACGCTTCTTTAAGGTCGTCCCCCCAGGGAATAATGGAGGTTTCAGAAGACCCATAACTCCACCTGGGGGGCACTGGGGTAGCCAGGAGCGAGTGGTGGTGTAGTGCACACAGGGTGCCAACCACCCCCATGGGTTGCTAACCCATGGGCTGCTGGGTTCTGTTGTTTCTGAGGAGTTCTGAGTATAGATTCTCTGGTAGCATATGAGATTTTCAATGACAAACCATGAATCCACTCTCATATGCCACCAGAGAATCTGAATCTACACTCAAACATCTCAGACACAACAGAACCCAGTACCCCATGGATTAGCAACCCATGGGGGTGGTTGGCACCCTATGTGCTCTACACCACCACTCACTCTGGGCCACCCTGGGTGCCCCCCAAGTGCAGTTATGGGGCAGGAATTATGGAGGTCCATCATTCCCTATGGGGAAGAACTTTACAGATGCGCAAACTCCATTACATCTTTTAAAAATCAGCCCTCTGCCCAATTCCTTTGAAATAATTCTGGCAGCTTCCTTGCCCCCACTGGGCACTACCACCCACCCTACTCTCTCTGGGCCACCCCTTTCCCCCCAACATGAAGCTATACTTTTGCCTAAACCTCCATTCTTCCCTATGGGAAAAATCCTATACTTCAAAAATTCACCAAAAACCAGCCCTTTGCCCAATTCCTCTGAAATTTGGGTGGTAGTTTCCATCCATTGGGCACTACCACCCCCACCCACTAGTTTTTCCCCGGGGCCATTTTTCAAAATCCAAAAGGTTTCGGATTTGGATTTTGCAATTTCGAACAAAGAACAAAATTGGGGTGTTTAGGATTGGCTGATTTCGAACAAAGAACAAAACGGGGGTGTTTCGGATTCGGGCCAAAAACAAAACAGGAAAAAATACAAAACGCACAACCCTAGTTATAACGAGAACAATGATTCTAATCTATATGTTTTAAGATTTGGCAGTGTCATTCCTTACAGAACTTCCATCCTAGAAAAGTCCACTCCATCTTTTCAGTTGCCACCCATTTCCTGTTCATATGCTATGTTGAACACAGGTGCAGTAGTACATTTTCTATGTATTCCATGCAATTGAGGAACCTGTACCCAGATTCACTTCTAAAATGAAGGCAGGTACAGTCATTTACACAAAAACACATACCTGTGTACAGACCTGAATGCAGATAATGAGGTCATTCACACAATCAAAAACTGTGCCCCCCCGCCCTGGGTTTGGGAGCTGTTTGTGCTCCCAATTCTCAGTTGTGTGGAAGCAAGGCAGGAGGAAAACCTGCGTAGAAGTGATTGTGTGGATGGAAGGTAGGAGGAAAGGCTATCCAGGTTTTCCTCTTACCTTGCTTTCACACAATCACTTCTACCCAGGTTTTCCTCCTACCTTGCTTCCACACGACTGAGAATTGGGAGCACACATAAGCTCTCAAACCCTGGTAGGACACAGTTTTTGATTGTGTTAATTGACCTCAATGTTAGGGCTAAGATGACATTTGAAAGCATCCCACCTTTCTTCTGCTGTGGAACTCAAGGCAGCATACATTAGGTTTTCAGGCAGTCTCCCATTCAGACACTGGTCACCCCTAAATTTACTTAACCCCAGCAAAGTTGCTGCATTATGTGCCTTCATGCTCTACCCGGGGACCACCATATTATTACTGACATCCTATATTTTAAAACATGCAGTCTTTTTATTCTCCCATACTATTCCCAGGATTTCCACATCCTTTAACTTGTTAATAAAAGACTGGAGGTTTTAAAAAAAGTTTCTTGAAGTGGGAGAAATATATCTTCTAATCTACCTTTAAGTCATTAAACAGATTACATTTAAATGCCTCACAGGCTAATTTTGAACCTCTGAAATGAATTTAATTGTGCTTTCTTTTGTGACTTGATGCTTGAATGAGCATCTTCCAGGTAACAAACTACCGAATTAATTAAAGTTCTATGAACTTGTGGCACAGTTAAAGATTTAATCCATTTCCATGCAGAATCTCAAAATAAACTGTAGTTCTCGTTCCTCTCTCATGTTAGCAATGAGAGTTATTAGTATGGCAACTGCAGAATCCCCTCTACCACCACCACCAAAAACTAGCCATCATGAAAGAGCCAGCGTGGTGTAGTGGTTAGAGTGCTGGACTAGGACCGGGGAGACCTGAGTTCAAATCCCCATTCAGCCATGAGACTTGCTGGGTGACTCTGGGCCAGTCATTTCTCTCTCAGCCTAACCTACTTCACAAGGTTGTTGTGAGGAGACTCTTAAGTATGTAGTACACTGCTCTGGGCTCCTTGGAGGAAGAATGGGATGTAAAATAAATAAATAGTTTTCTATATATGGTTACTTTTCCTACATGGACATGTGAAAAGTGATATACATAGCATGTTTTCCTAGGTAGAATCATTGTGTACCTTTTACTTGTAGTGCTAGCCACTGGCAGGAGTTCCTCCATGCATCTGTTTCCTTGTGGAATCTGTTTTAATTACCCAGGATATAGCACAAAATTAAAATGGATACTGCATGGAGGAGCTCATGTCTAGAGCTCATGCTTCTGTATGGAGGAGCTCATGTATCTACCATTACAAGCAGGGACACACTTTTAAAATATTTTTTTAAAAATTAAAACAAAACAAATGGAAAAATGAAAATGAATTTTAAAAAGCTTGAAATGAAAGTAAGAAAAAGAAATTGAAACAACCCTAAACAAAATATTGTTCTTGTACGTGCCTAAAAAATATTGTGTGGTCTACTTTCTACAGTCCATTGAGAACATGATACACTAGAGCCTGAAGCCCAGTCAACATAGGCAGCAGAATGAGATGGCAGAATGTAGAGGTCCTACAAACTACATCACTCCAGGTGGGGAATCTTCTTTTTGAATGTTCCTCTTTGCTAATCATTCCCCCTGAAATATAAAACCAGCACGACTGATAAATGGAATGTGTTAAATTTTCACCCTAGTTTGAACATATACAGCTACCTCAGACCAAGTCAGACCATTAGTCCAGCTAGCTCAGTACTGTCTTGTCAACAGCTTTCTACGGGTGGAGACGGGTGACTTTTCAGACCTACCTGGAGAGACTAAGGATTGAACCCTGGACCGTCTGCATGTAAAGTGTGTGGTCTACCACAGAGCTCCAGCCCCTCTTCCAATGTATTAGGTTTTTATTTGTAAGGAGGTTTTACACAGGGGAGCATTCAGATATGTGAATCCTCACCTGCAGTCTTAAGTGGTACAGTCAGTTCTACCACCAGGGGTCTTTACCATCTTAGTCCGCTTTGTGCACAAGCCTGAAATGTGTTTCTAGCATCATGTTTGAAGGCAGCCTTGGATTGCCATAATGGATTCCTGTTGCTGCTGGTGGAACTGAAGGCACGTATTTGCCACTACCTTCCACTCTGAGTTCTCAAGCTGACCTAAATCAGTATTTTCCCATCACTTAAGAACTTCTGAAAGAAGCTTTGCTAAGTTAATTAGCAGGTATTTCTACTTCACTGACTTGCCACCGTTTTTTCCTAATCCAGATGAAAAACATGGTCTGTCATCCCCTATCTTTCATAGTCCAGCCTCCACCCCCTCCCCACCCTATGGTGTCTTTGTAAATTGGAAATAACGTTGTGTTAATATTATCTGTAAAGGGGAAGTGGGCGGAAATTTCCCAGTTACTTAGAGAGAACATAAGAATTTAGTGTGGCTGCTTTTATCTTCTAGCTTAAAGTTTTTACTGCTTCAGTGGAGCAAAGACAGCATAAAATGAAGATATTAAAAAAATGAAGAGTGCAAGAAATTCCATATGAAATTAAGAAACTACAGAGCGGGAGTTAGATGAAACCAGACGGATGTGTTTATTGAAAGACAATAGTTAATAATTGTGTTTCAAGTCTGTCTTGTATGCATTCGTCAGTTCATGTTAAACTCTTTGAATCAGCTCTAGTACTTGGCTAAAAGTGTGTCTAAAATAAAAGGATCCTTTCATTTTAGGCCAGAATTAATTGCTCTAAAGTTGGCTTCTCTATTAATTCTTGGAACATGACTGGCATATAGAACTGTTTGGTGTAATAGGTTGCTGTCGCTTTAAGAAGTACTTCCTGGTTGTGGGTTTTCTGATTAGACTGTAAGCTGTGATTCAGCCATTTGGCAGAGAGCGGCAGGCTATTGGTTGTGTGTCTTCCTGTTCTGTTTTGTTCTTGTCTGGTCTCCAAATAAAAGTTGTTGAGACCTAATACTGCATTGGTTTGGAGTCTATATGTAACACTGACAACCAGGAAGTTCTCATGCTGGGTTTATACAGTTGTGCTCTCCTCACTTGCACAGTGAGAAGTTCCAGGGGCAGCCCTGGTGCTGGTTTCCATGGCATGAGAGCCCATAGAAAGCCATGGCATTTTATATTTATAAGCCCAGATGTGGAGCAAACAGCCAGAACTGCTACAGGACCGTAGTGGTGTGCAAGAAATTTGGTTTCATTTCATTAGTTTTTACTTCCCATGGGTTTCAATGAAAGACAAAGTCATACTTCTCCTGCCTCTAACTTTCACACCATCCAGTCAGCATCAAATTTTCAGGCATTTAGTTATCTCCTCTACGTCAGACCTGCATATTTCAGACAGACTGGGGAAAGGCCTCCCATTTTAGAGACCATTAAAAAGGCACAGCCTAACTACCACTTACACCAAAGATATTTTGAAATAGTTTCTATCTTAATTAGAAATAAAGATATAAAGGGTTGGCAGGGCAGCACCCAGATTGGAAGACTTGAGTATTGGCTTGAGAGACAAGCTTTGGAAGGGCAGGGGATTGCCCAGGCAGGCAGATACTGGTGTCAGACCAGAGCTTGGCAGGGTGGAAGGAGAGCAAGGTGGCAGGTGGACTGGGGCCAAGGCAGGCGTTGGCAGTGGAGTGGCACCAGATAAAACAACCAAGTGTCTATCTGTCTAATTTTATTTCTCAACATCCATTCCATTGCCACTCTGTGACTGGAGGGTTCTCTGTGTGTGGGTTAAACCTACAAATCTCAAAACCAGGACAAAACCCCCTGCTAACTTGGCAAAGAGGCACCTTTTAACATGGTGATTCTCTTTATTTAGCAGGGGGAGAGTAACTGGCCCTATCCACCCCCAGCACAGTACCTCCCGTGACTGTTGCTGGTGTCTGTCTTATGTTTCTTTTTAGATTGTGAGCCCTTTGCGGACAGGGATCCATCCATCTTATTTATTTATTATTTATCTGTTTAAGCCACCCTGAGCCATTTTTGGAAGGGCGGTATAGAAATCGAATGAATGAATGAATAAATAAATAATAGATTTAATAGATTTAATATCCATCAATATGTATGCAAATGATGATTTTAAAATTTTAAAATACTGATTCATGATCACATTATTATTTAAAATAATAAAAAGTATTGAAATATAGTGTAAAATATCCAATATTCAGTATGAAAAAGAGATCTGAAGACTACTGATATGAACAGTAATAAGTTCTTGTCCAAGCAACCAAATAAACTGTTTGCCAGTGATAGATTGTTGGCCAGATGAGATTTGACCCTCATCTAGGCTTCATCAGTGGCCCAATCAGTATATTCAATTATAGCCTACAAATTTCTGCAACTCCGCGATAAGTGTTAACAAACTGTCACTCTTCACAATGAGTTTCATAACAGCAAATAGCAATATATCTTCAGGGAGACTTGAAGGAAAGTATAGGTTACAGTGGGATATCTTATGATGTTTCCTTTTTTGCTATTATGAAATTCATTGTAGGGACTGATAGCACAAATCTGTAGGCTAACTGAATTTACTGACGGGGCCACTGATGAAGCCCAGGGAAGGGTTGAAATGCATCTGGCCAACAATCTGCCAGTGTTCCCACTCCTTCCTTGTAGTATGGTAGTCCATCAAGTCATCATTGCACAGTCACTAGCTGGGACTCAGCTTCTCATCCTTAGCTACTTTTTGTTGGGAGTATAGTTTTGGTCCAGCCATATCAGAAGTAGGAAGGAGGCTATGCTCTACCAGGCTGCTGTACTGAACTCCACTTTGGCTCCAACTTGATTTGGAGTAGTCACTGTGAAGTCTCGTGGGCAGGTACTCTTCTTTCCCCTGACTGTGCACTGCCTAACTATAGTCTTTAGGATACTGCAGAAAGCTCTCCAAAAGAGAAGGATATAGCTTTCACCGTTTGTTCAGTATTTTTTAAAAAGACTATATATTTTTATTTTTTATTGTTAAATTTCTATACTGCCTTTCATTAAAACATTCTCAAGGTGGGTTCACACAAAAATTAAAACAAGATTATAAAAATTACACAATTAAAATATTAAGCTAGAATATAAAAATACAGATCTGATTACAAAGATTTAAAAAACAAGCACAATATAACCATAAAAAATACAAAGCAGCAGCAATAGAAACAATTACATAAAAGTCTGCATAAAAAGCCAAGATTTGTGATGGAGACTGAGGAGCAGATTGCCAACAAAGCATTCTAGAGTCTGGGGGCAACTACTGAGGAGGCCCTGTCCCATATGCATGACAGCCGAGCCTCCCTCATTGTCGGCACCTGGAGCCAGAGGTGCACCTAAGTAATTTTGGAGCCTGGATCTAAAGGCCTTTGAAGCCCGCCCCCATAAATTAAGCATCATAATGCTTTGCTGGGCAACCACACCACCTAAAGAGGATTTGGGGGCTCCCAGGGGCTGTGGAGGCCCTGGACTTCAGCCCCCAAGTCCAGAGGTAAGAGTGCCTCTGCCTAGAGCAGAGCCCCCCACTGACTACCTCATCAAGCGGGCAGCAACCCTTGGGAGCAGGTGGTCCCTCAGGTATCCAGGGCCCGAACTCCATTCCTTGCAGGTGTTGCATGCGGTGTAAAATACCATTTGAAATGTTAAGACAACAATTGAATCCTCAAGAATATTCAAGATATCTTCAAGGCAAAATGTCACAGCCCACTTTCTCTCTTTTAATGACAATAAGCAGTTAACTGTTCCACTATGAACCATGTTGTTCAGTAATTAGTTGGGAGTTTAGATTCACTTGTGAAATGATGTTGCAATTTTGAAGTTGAGGAATGTAACCTAGATGAGCAGAACACATAACAAATGTTGTACAAACCTAGAAGTTGGTACTTCAGAGCCGAACAGCCAAGAAGAAAACAAAAGGGCTGGTAATATGTTTGCAGGAGAAAATGAAAACTAATTAATCCTGTTCCACTGAGTAAATGGTGAGTTAGTAAATTCTGCCTTGAACTATACAAATGTTTCTGTCTTTGCTTAAGGTATGCTGCAGCTAGCATTTCTCACACATAATTAATTTGCATTGTGCAGATGCCTCCTTCCCCAGAAGCACATCATTTATTTTGTTATGCTCAAAATCTGTATGTATGGGCACACAAAACTGCAAAAGGGAAGCACCTTTGAGTCTCACTTGATTTCAACAGAGAAGTCAAGCATATGTTTACATTTCCCCCACTTAATTCAATGAAATAGAAAAGAGCTTAATTTCGGCTTGATCACATACAAAATGCCTATTTGGTTTGATCATATATCTAATGTACACAGGGGTGTAACTACTATTAGGCAAGGGGAGGCAGCTGCCTGGGGGCCCCCACACCTCAAGCCCCCCCCCCCCCCGAGGCAAGTCACACACACCCAGAGGCAAGTCCCCAGAGGCAAGTCACATTTTAAAATTTTGTCTCTGGGCCCACTTCAGCCTTGTTATGCCCCTGAATGTACACATATAATTTAGTGTAGTTTAGTTAGTTTGGGGTATGTTTGTATGTATATGTAGTTCTCTTTATGATGAGCACTCCTGTATAGGGGGGAAAGAGCATGCTCGCTAGCCACATCCCTGGCACTAACATGCTTCATAAACACACCCTCTCCTGTTCTCCTGTTCAGCTCATGTCTACAGAGACAAATGTTGAACATGGGGATAAGGAATACTGGACCACTAACCCTATCCTAGTACAGAACTTGCTTCCTAGCTCTGAGGACAAGGTAAAAGGGTTCTTCCACGACCACTCTCTAGAAGCTGTCTTTCAGAACATCTGAGGCTGCCATCTACTGAGTGAAAACATTGGTCCACTTAGGTCATATTGTAGATACTGAGTTGCCGTGCCTCTCCAGGATTTCAGACATGAGTCGTTCCCAGCCCTACCTGTTGACGGAACCTGGGAAGTTTTGTATGCAAAACTCTGCTCTGCCACTGAGCTATAGGCTCCCCTCATTCTTGCAATGGGGAAAAGGCAATACTCTTCCTATTTCGCGGGGAGCACTGGAAGCTGGAGCTGCCTTCAGAAAGAGGTAAAGTTAGCACAATGATGTCCCTGAGTGAAGCACATTTCCTCATATGAGTGAATGGCAGCCACTCACTTATATGGCAGAAAGTAAAGTTAAGGAATGAACTTATGGGGTGGGTGGGAGTAAACCTGCCACTTGCTTTCTCTCTTTTTCTGTATTAACATTTTATTTAAATAAGATTAAGCAGCAGCAGTAGCAACAACCCATAAATTCACCCCTGACCCTTGTTACAGATGAAGGAAAAGAAAGTGGTGGTGGTGGGCGGAACCATTTGTGGGCTGAACCGATGGTGGGCTGCCAGATTGGCTTTGGGTGTGACCTTTTTTCACTTGCTTCTCACTGAGGCTTAAGAGTTGGGTTGTAGGCAGGTATTGTAAAACAGCTGGTCACTTGGCAGGAGAGTGTGGGTGTTGGGTAGGGAGATTCAGTATCGGTGTTTGGCTGGAGGGCCAGTTGGGGTAAGGGGAGTCAAGGAACAGCCCTTCAGGGTTTTGGCGGCCCAGAGGGCTGGGAATGGCCCCCACTCGGGGGGTGGCACAACTCACCAGCTCAGAGCTTTGGTGGCTCGGGTTTGGGGTGGGTCGGGCTACACACACCCCAGCGGGGGAAGCCTCACGGTGAGAGGACGTCAGGACATGGAGCCTGACCAAATCAGGACCCGGCCCTTCGCCCCGGTGTGGGATGACCTTCTCTAGGAGGGGCCACCACCCAGGAGGAGTACCCACACTTTGATTAGTTAGGGACCTCGTTGCAAGTTTGTTATCCGCTGTACAATAATAAAGTGGCCCTTATTTACTTCAACTAAGCATGTCCTGTCTTCATTGGGGCCTGGGGGTGCAATGGTTCACACATCCCTACTTAGTGGCCATATGGTTTGCTTATTGTTTCAGGCGATGGCATATCTTAGTCTGGAGAACCATGCAACGCAAAAAATAACAAAGATCTGTATCTTTAGCTTTTGCTCACAGGTGTAGAGATGACAAGCTGCTGGTAATATATTGAGATAATTGCTGCATTCTACTTTCCACACAAAGTATTTTAAGCTGAACATTAAAAATAGGGACATTTGGATTAACACACAATATCTTATTTTACTTCTCATGTTGCCTATTTCCATTTGCAAGGGCACCCTGCCATACCCATGAATTGACAAGCAGCTTTATTTTCTGACCTATAAAAGCACAGCCAGAATAAAGTTCAGGAATGTAATGAGATTTTCCCAATTAGGTAATCTGTCATTAAGACACCACTCTGCCCAAGCCAACTTTTAAAGTCTCTGTAGTACTGGTGGTACTTTAGTCTTTCTGAAATGAAGGGTTTTCTGCTTTCCATCTGTCCACTTTCTGAAACATACACTCTTTAATTTTAAATTGTAAATAGTTGCAACATTTTCTTCCTCTCCCTAGTCTCAGGTTCCTTTGACCAATCTTGCTCACCATTTCAGCTAGGGCATTCCAAATAGACACAAGATGAAAGGTGCAATGCTTTTAATACTCCCAATACATTCCTCGTGAGACTCAAACCCAATTCACCCTTTGCTTATCAGCAGTGTTTGCCACTTATGTAATGGTATTTTGTCACCTATATTCATAAAGTATGACGAGGAGATGCATATCTCAAAACATTTGGTAGTGTGCGAGGACATGTGCAGTATAGCCATAACTGGCCACAGCTCCCTGGCATATCTGCTTTCTGCTCTCAGTTTATTGGTGCACTCACTATACTCCATAGACGTAGTGTGTGAACGGTCGTATTTTGTGGCATTTGGTTGGTTTAAGCAGCATTTTGGTACTTCCTACAGTGTTAATTATTGTATTTCCCTACCAGTCACCATTGTCAACTGACTTTGATTATTTTCTAGATAATAAGCTAAAGAGAAAGCCCCCCACAACCTCATAGGTACAAGAGTTTATTTCCCCATTTGTAGATGACTAAAATAATGTATTTTTTCTTAGTTTGGCAACTTCCCTTGAAACCTTTTTAATTTGGGGTGGCATGGACTTTATGAGTGTTCGATCTGCCATCATAACATTTATTGCCACCTGAAATTACAGCTACAGAGATGAGTAGGAGCTCAGAGCACCATTTCCTCCCACAAGCCCATTGATGTATCTTCCTCATTTCCTCCCATATTCTTTATTTGTTTCTCCTGTTTTATTTTGCATTATTTTTATGATCTGATGTAGCTATCTTATTTTACCTGTTCACAGGACCTGCAATCTGGAGGCTCAGGTTTCTGTTCTGGAAGTTAAACTGAGGAACTTGGGTTTATGTCAGCCAGTGATCACTAAATGAGAAAGGCAGGGCAATCCTGTAATCCAAATAAGATGGCTATTGCTACACAGGAACTTAGAGTAACAGAACTAGTTGAACTCTTATAGCCAGAAACAGCCTAATAGTAGTTGGGGGTGAGGGGAGAGGCAGCATAGCAACAACAGCCACTCCCATGGAACCCTAGCAACTCACACCAACCAATCATAACATCATTCCTGAGAATGCCAGACGTTTGCCATGTATGCAAGTCCCCAATCACTATGCAGCGATGGAAGGATGCTGTGGTGTTGTTTAACCCATTCTGCACATAAAGCAAAAGCTTGTGGCCAGAAAGCCCACACTGTGCCCCCTCCAGCATAGTAAATGTCATTGCCCAGTGGTTGGGGGGGGACTAACTGCTGGTGTCTGCAGCCATAAGCTCCAGGGGGTCCCTTAAGGAGTCAGCAGCAGAACGAATTACTACAAGTACTGCTTTTTATTTAAGATTTACATCTTATCCTTTCTGCCATGGGAACTGCATTTGTGTATATGAATCCCTTTTGCCAAGGAAACAGCCAGGCCCACAAAGAGAAAGGCAGACTGCTGCACCAGCTAGATATTCCCACAGTCCATTGGATTGGAGGGCAGCCACTGAGGCCTCCACCAACCACAAGATCCAGAGCTCCCTCAGACAGGTGTTTCAGTTTACGTCACATGGCTTGAATTGCGTTCCGAGAGAAAACTGGGGACAGTCCAGAGTAATGGGTTGCAGCTACAACAAATAGTCCCTGTGACAAGGTGTGCATTAGGAGATTGAAGCACTGAATCCAGTGCTTCCAACAGTAATTGGCTTTTGGGTGATTCTTGAAATTGAAACCTTCAAAGCCCTTTTAAAAACATGAGAGAAAACTTGGTAAAGGTTGACGTTCTGCATTCAACATGACAGATGCAAAGAGGGAGCTGAACTAAAATGGGACGAAAAGCTGCATTATTGGCATAACTTTGATGAAATGCACATCGAGAGGAAGAAATTTCGTTCCTGAATTAGTATGTCAAGAGCTATAACGTCACTGGCAACTGGATGCCTGGAAGACTCCGTGTTAGATAGGTTTCACTTTGTATTGGTGTCCAGAGTTATTAGTAAGAGATTGACATCCAGAAATGGGTAAGATGATGTAATAAGGACACATAAGCTTTTGATAGTTTTCAGGGGCACAGCAATGTATTGTCCTATTGCTGACTAGGGTGGTTTGCCATTTGAACTAGTATTAAGCAGCAGGAGTAGCTTATTGTTTCAGCTTATTGTTTCAGGTGATGGTATATCTTAGTCTGGAGAACCACGCAACACAAAAACTAACAAAGATCTGTATCTTTAACTTTTGCTCACAGGTGTAGAGATGACAAGCTCTGATATCCTGAAATGTTCTAGGCAAATTTTTGGAACCCCAGACAAGAAATTGGAATTACTCTCCATTTTGATAGATCTCCTGGTTTCCTGAGAGATCAAATGGGAGATTAATACATGATCACACAGTGGCTGAAAGTGTGTAATAGAGTATCACTTGGTAGAAACAAATGCATGACAATGCAATACACATTGCTGGAAGTCTGTCAAACAAGTCTGAGAATGGATTATATTGATTTTAGGGCTGTAAGAAGTGGGACTGATTCAGTTCAGAGGGGTCCCTGATTCAATTCAGTGCTTCAGGGGGTTCATGTTTTGATTCAGCTCAGTGGTTGCTTCCAATTGGGGCTGGTTGCTTCAATTCAGAGCTGAAGCAATAGCCTCCACCCCAGAGAAAATTACAATTTTCAAAAAACCCTGTAGAATAAAAACACTACCAGAAGTCATTTTAAAATCGAAGCTGTGGAAAATACTGCTCCTCACTACTGAGAATGAAGATGAAGTACAACAGGTCATGTCTCCAGTCTACATCCAGTAAGTAACTATTGGGGGCAGGGAAGGATGGTGGGGTGGTGGGGCGGGGTGGGGTGGGGATGGGATTAAATGGCCAAGGCACTTCGGCTTGATTTAGTCATGGTGCCTTTGATTCAAACTGGTCTGTCTATTCAGACCTGAGCTGATGCTTTGGGGTAGAATTGGACATAATCTTTTCCAAAGTGAACTGGCTGCTGAAGCTTCACAGAGCCCTGAGAATACCATGGTGGTTGATTACCAAACATTCATGGGGTAAATGTTGCATCAGAAAGTTCCTAAGAGGTCCTAGGAAAGATATCGTACAATAAGTCTCCTTGAAAGCCAGAATAGTGTTGATAAATGGAAGAGTATTGAAAGAGTTTCTGTATACATGTGAGTAAGTCCTATTTGACTAACTGTACAAACAAGTTCTGGGTTAACTTTATTGTGCATTATAGCATGCTAAGCTGGTAGACAGTTCTACGTTTTGAGCAGAATATTTGCGAGGGAAAACTACAGCTAAAAGCATTAAACTTGCAGGCCTTGTATTTGTGAATCAATTGTACAAATTTTACCTATGGTAAAAAGTCCTTTCCCCTTGATATACAAGATGATATTTTAGCTCAGTGAATCAGTCATTCTTAGTTTTTAGTAATGTTGGTAGATGCTTAGATAAATGTCAGAGTGAATAACCTTTCATGGGACAGATATATAAACTCGCTCCTGAAGACAATGAATGGTTTAATACAGTCAGACAGAGTATGTTGTCAACATTATAAGACTTTGCTTCTGATCTATTACATTGTTTCTGAAACTTCTGATTGCTGAGACACATCTGTCTTGAATTAAAATTGGATTGCTTCATTCTTTGGAAACACTTACTGTTAGACTGTATATAAGGATAAGAACAGATTATCCAATGGATTAGCAGCAGCAAAAGCTGCCCATGGGTGCCATGGTCAGGTGCAGCAGAGCTCTTGCCCACATCTGCTGCCTATCCAAAAAGAAGTGGTCCACCCAAGTGGGGACCCCACCAGAGGCTTATCTTGCTGAGGGCCCCTTCAAACCTGGAGCTGCCCCTGCTTTGAGCTCACAGGAACAATTAAGGTATTTATTTCTCATTGTGTTCTAGTATACCGAGCCCACATTTGTGAATTATTGTGATATCAATTCTTTGTTCTTAAATATGAGGACTTAATGAAAATGGAACTATTTTTCTAACTGCCAGTGGCAGCACCATGGAGGATTGAGAATGCAATGCAATGACACTGTGGCTGCCATTCAGACAAATGCTGCACTAATGCGAGGATGTTGAGCTACTCAGTTGCATGAAGTCAGGAGCTTCCATATTCTGTACTAGTGTACTGCTACAACAAAATGTGCAAGCTGTGGTGGAAGGAGATGCCCACATCCAGTTCCATTAGACTTCTTGTACAAATACGATACTTGCACACCGGCAGCTTTGAGCATCTGCTCAGCTTGCATGTGCACATCTTTGTTTGCTACACTAGCTCAGTGTTGTTCTGGATGTCAGCCAGTGATCCCAGGGCTATGATCTGAAGGGCCTTGCTGCAGCCACCCTACTGGTCCTAAATAGGTCTGGATTTGGTCAGTGCCTGGATAGGAAAACCACCTTGGAACTCCATTTATGTTGCCTTGGGTTCCATGATGGAAGAAAGGCAGAATATACATGTAATGAAATAGCATAATTGCTGCATAGCCTACACAGTTCCAAATATTCCTTCATTGCATTGCATAAAAATCTTTCCTTTAGAATAAGTACTGCAGTTCCATTTTAATAACAAATCTACAATGCAAAATGTATAAACCAGAACACTTGCAGCAAAATATTAGAATTTTCATAAATAGAATTTAAATGTTCAGTACTCGTAAGATATTGTTAAAGTGTGTATCTTTAATAAACAAAGATGGTAGCTATTACATAGCAACTGTACTGTTAGGACAGTGATAGGCTTGGTTTAATATACTTAAAGGGTAGACTATCCTCTCCATGTGACAGAGCAGACAACATCTGCTCCTGCACTACATACATGATCTAATGCATAAGATGGGCATTCTACACATAGGCCCTATCATTGTAGCTATTTTAGAATGTGTGAAGGTGGGGGAGGATTGTACAAACTGTGCTTCTGAAAGGAGAGGGAAGAGGCAGAATTTAAAGTGCACCAGAAAGCTCACAGAATGGTGGTCGGTGGGATGGGGTGCGGTGGATCAATGCTGTGTGTATATTTTAAAGCTGTTTCAGTAAAGGAATGCATTTGGGTTGAATCCTTAAAAGTTATCCATTGGGGGAAGTTGTGATTTTCAGCTGTCTCCTTTCCCTCTGTCCCACTCTCCAGTTCTTCCTGAATATTGATGCAAGAAGGGGGCACAGGAAACTGCAGAGGTGTGGGGGGATTGGTGAAAATTGCCTTTCTTCCCTTCAACAAATGAAACTTCAACATATGGAAGAAGTTTTTAGGATACAACTTCATACCCGCCAAGAATTAAAAATTGAAAATTGCAAATATCAATCAAATGTGAACATGGTTGTGGGAATCATTTACAAATAATCTCTTGATAAAAATGACAGTCTGTTGTTTATGATTTGATCCTTGGACCACATAAGTTTGGAACTCTGTTTCGTTCATTCATAGGAATGAATTCATTCATAGGAATGGATAACAGTAAGATTGTAATGCTCAACCATGTCTATGGCTGTTGCTTAATAACATGATTTCTGTATTTGTTTGTTTTCTTTGACTGCCACACTGCAATGGCTTGTCTGCAGTGTCAATGTACACATATGAATATTTTGTCCAAAAAGGAACTGTGATTGTGGAGTCATTAGACATAGTCACAAAAAGAACTTCTTTTAATAATATATTGTATGTGTTTATTTTTAAGATGTTTGTGCTGCTTCCCAGCATTAGCCCTCGCTGCAGCTTACAGCAGCACACAAAACATCACAACAAAATGAGTCATCTAAACTGATATTTGAATCCAATCCATATAAGCTGTACATAGATCTGGGGTTTTTGTGTGTGTGTTGCTCCTTGTTAAAAAGGACATTTCAGTGAATGCTGGTCTGGCAATGTCATCTGAAGCCTCTGTCACACAAATGATTACGTGTCAAATGTATTATTTACAGTCAGTGGTGACTGCTCTTAATCTCGTATTGTGTATTTGATGATTAGGGAGACATCGCATCATTGCTGCCAAGTCTGGAAGCCGGGAACCAGAGGTTCCCACTAGTGTATACCCTTGACAAGTATGTCGTCTAAATCTGCCAATGGGCAATTCCCAACCCATCCACCCAAGATTCTACTGACTTTCTGCACCCACTTGGAACCAAGATTTGAAAGTCAGTAGGATCCTAGACAGATGGGTCAGGAACCACCAGGCATCAGCTGGCAGGTTTGCGTGCTGCATGCTGCACTGGCTTGATACCGCCAGTTCCTGGCTTCCAGACTTGGAGCAATTGTGTGAAGCCGCCCTTAAAATTAAAGATTGTTAGGAGCGCCCATTTCTGATGCTAGACTGTATATGAACTTGGGCTGGCACCAACGTGTTGAAAAGCTGAATTCTGAAGCAAATTTCAAGGTTTTTCTTAATAGGTTCAAGAGATCCAAAACAGGTTTTCTGTAACATGAGTGAATATTTTCAGAGTTCCTGCAAATGCCTACAAAAACTGAGAGCTAGCGTCATGTATTATACAGAGGCCGTCTGTGTGCATGGTGGTTTGCACGCTTTAAAAAAGATGCATGTTCCACAGAGACTGCAGTTCTTGTAAGTTAATTTTAGAAAATATAAAAAACTGGAAGACACAGTTTATATTGTGTAAGTCCCACTTGATCAGCATATGTTGCCCCTTCTTTCATGACATGCTGCTGGAGATGGTTACAAGCCCTATATTTGATTTTAAATTTTAAAATGTGTTATTTATTAGATGTAGGTGAGTGCCTTTACTCTTGGGAGATACTGCCTTCAATTAAGCTATATTTTTCGGTTTCCATTCTTTCATCTTATATTGTGCTGCAGTATTATAGTTTTGTATTTTGCAGTCAGTATTTTAAAAATTGCATAGATTTTCAAACTAAACAAGTCTTTACACTTTCCTACAGCTAGATCAGTCTAAATACATTACAAAGAGATGCCACAGAGGAATTGGGGTACAAATACGGGCTACTAAAGTAGTATATTTATCTGTTAAAGTATGGGCAGCTTCACACAAAACAGCAGCAAGTACAGGTGAAACTCGGAAAATTAGAATATCGTGCAAAAGTCCATTAATTTCAGTAATGCAAATTAAAAGGTGAAACTGATATATGAGACAGACGCATTACATGCAAAGCGAGATAAGTCAAGCCTTAATGTGTTATAATTGTGATGATCATGGCGTACAGCTCATGAAAACTCCAAATCCACAATCTCAGAAAATTAGAATATTACATGGAACCAAGAAGACAAGGATTGAAGAATAGAACAATATCGGACCTCTGAAAAGTATACAGTGTACTGTGCTTGACTGGCCAGCAAACTCGCCTGACCTGACCCCATAGAGAATCTATGGGGCATTGCCAAGAGAAGGATGAGAGACATGAGACCAAACAATGCAGAATTGCTGAAGGCCGCTAATGAAGCATCCTGGTCTTCCATAATACGTCATCAGTGCCACAGACTGATAGCATCCATGCCACGCCGCATTGAGGCAGTAATTGCTGCAAAAGGGGCCCAAACCAAGTACTGAATACATATGCATGCTTATACTTTTCAGAGGTCCGATATTGTTCTATTCTTCAATCCTTGTCTTCTTGGTTCCATGTAATATTCTAATTTTCTGGGATTGTGGATTTGGGGTTCTCATGAGCTGTACGCCATGATCATCACAATTATAACAAATTAAGGCTTGACTTATCTCGCTTTGCATGTAATGCGTCTGTCTCATAGATCAGTTTCACCTTTTAATTTGCATTACTGAAATTAATGGACTTTTGCACGATATTCTAATTTTCCGAGTTTCACCTGTAAGTAGGAGAAAGGTTCTGGTTCCTGGAGAGCACACACTCCTGGGCCTTCTATCTCTTCTGTGTCATGTGAACCTGCCAATGTCTGGTCCCCTTTGCTGCCTGACATTCATAACCAACATCTGAAGTTGGATGGAGAATGCTAGGCTATGGAGGGGAGCTGAAATTGGCAAGTTGGCATGGTGCAGACAAGGCAGAAGTCCTGGGAGTGCTCACTTGCCGCAAACTGGCAGTTTTCTCCTACTAACGTGCTGCTGCCTTGTTGTGTGAAACTGCCCTATATGTGCTATGGCTCTATTAACCAAAGATCCTGTGGCACACATTGCATTTGAAAGAAATGGAAATTAGTTGATTTAATCAACTAATTTGTTGATTAAATTTACTTTATTTATATCTGTTTGTCCATCTATCTGTCTATCTGCCGCATTTATATACTGCCCTATATAAAATCTCAGGGTGGCTTACAATCCAATCAAACAACAACCAAAACCTAAAAATCATATAGAACAGATTAAAATTACCATAAATGAAAACTTACATCATACTACATATGAGTAAGACAGTGGCTGACATCTAGATTAAGAGAGCCCTATTGTAGTGAACAGGGAAGGGGACCATTTTAGCTGTCTCCCCATCCCTCCAAATCCCACTGTGCCCCCCTACAATATGACCTTGAGAGTTGCACAGCATGGTGTGGTGACTTTGGGGATTTGTACACCTCATAGAACAGGGCTGCTCAACTTCGGCCCTCCTGCCGGCATTGGCTTGCAACTCCCCTAATCCCTGGCTATTGGCCACTGTGGCTGAGGATTATGGGAGTTGTAGTCCAAAAACAGCCAGGGGGCCAAAGTTGAGCAGGCCTGACATAGAAGCTATTGTTTTTATTTGACCAGGATGTCTAGTGACAGGTGTTTTTTTGCCCTATATTCATTTCAGTTCAAAGTGGTTCAGTTTAAAGAGGCTGCTGGGGTTCAGCTATGGCATGGAAGGCAGAAAAGGAAGGGGAAATCAATAGGAAAATGGGGGCTACCATGAGTGAGTAGAGATGCTTTCTGCTTTTACAAGAGCTGCTTTGGGTCCAAGCAAGAGTTTTTGTATTTCGAAATTATGTCCCAACATTCTAGGATTTCCTTTCTCTCTTCTATCAAGAGAGCTAGAATTATACAACTTCTAGCCAGGGGTGAAGCTTGGGGAGAGAGGGCCCATGTTCATCCCTCTCTCCAGTGGCCCCTCGGAATGAGGGAGGTAATGAAGAAAATAGGGAGGGTTGGAGCTGAGGGGCCCTCAGGAGCCTGGGGCTCCGGGTTCTTTGAACCCCTTTTCTCAATTATAGCTACACCTCTGCTTCTAACTTAATCTTTATACAAGAGCTTCTTCTCTTTTTGTATTTTCTAATGTTTCCGGATGTTTTAATCTCATTAAAGAATTTGAAATCAGCCGCTGACTGTCCTATCTCCTCAGGTTCTACCTACATGAACAAGATCTACTCCAAACCATTAATTAATTAATTAATTAATTAACATATTTTATACCACCCACAACCTGCTTCTCTGGGCAGTTTATAGTTAAAAACATTTCAACATTAAATCAATTAAACAATTAAAATCATTAACATTAAAATCATTTTAAAAACCTAACATTAAAATAGTCACCCAGGCTTTTAATTAGATTTAGAGTTTTAATAAGTGTGTCTTCAGTGCCTTTTTAAAAGTTGCCAGAGTTGGGGAGGCTCTTATTTCAATAGGGAGCGCATTCCAAAGTCCAGGGGCTGCAACGGAGAAGGCCTGTTTCCGAGTATGCACCAAACGGGTTGGGGCCCGGCAGCAACTGCAAACGAACCTCTCCAGATGATCTTAACAAGCGATGGGGCATATGGTGAAGAAGACGTTCTCTTAAATACCCAGGGCCTAAGCTGATTAGGGCTTTATAGATAATAACCAGCACCTTGAATTTTACTCTGAAAAATATCAGCAGCCAATGTAGTTATTTCAACACAGGAGTAATGTGTTCTCTCCGAGAAGACCCAGAGACCAACCTGGCTGCCGCATTCTAGACCAACTGTAGTTTCCGGACTACGTACAAGGGCAGCCCCAAACAGAGCGCATTGCAGTAATCCAGCCTAAAGGTCACCAGCATATGTAGCACCTTTTTGAGGTCATTCATTTCAAGAAATGTACTCAGCTCAAGAAATGGACACATTAGCAATTTTATTTTTGAAAAACCAATGTGTGTGGCGCTACAGTTGACCTCAGAGCAACTGTGCAGAAACATTTTCCATCTTGCATTAGCATGTATCTGTATTCAGCATGGCAGCTGATGAGCTGTTATAATAATTATTATTATTTTCTTTGATAGGAAAATTGTGTGCCCTGTTCATACAGAGCCACCCTATGATTAGCTGCTGCACATTTAATATGCCTGAATCACTCACTCTCATCCAGTCAGAAAAGGGGGCAGTTGCTCTGTGACTCTTGCCTGGAGGGGAGGAAAAAGGAAGCAGTAAATTGAAGTTGCACTATTGAACAAGAAGAAGAGGATTAAGATGAAAGCTGGCATCTCAGGCTTTTGCTAAGACTACAGGGAGCAATATAGTGGTGCAGCTGTCTTTCATGTAAGGTGCATTTTGCTTAGGGCATCAGCTTATAACAACAAGATGACTTGGAAGAAAATTGGGAGGTGATGGGAAAACACATTTATTTGTTCATCTTTTCTAGCGTGTCATTGCTAGCTGTATTGCTGAAAGAGGGGTGGTTCCTATGAAGTATTCTGTTTTATTCATTAACTATTAAGTTTTTAAAAACCCGGTTACAAAAACACTTGCAATGTTTCCTCCCACACCACCTCACTTCCTTTAGCTTTTGATATATCTATGTGGAGCTTCATATAGATTTTATCCCCTGGGATAAAACCAAGTTAATACTAGTTTATGGAGAACTGGTCTTGATTTGGATGGGAGAAAAGGAAGAGGATCATGGACAAGGAAGCACTATATGAATAGTTAACTAACTCCCTAGTCTGGGATATACTGATAGGCCTTGTTGAGCATCACAGCTGCTGGCACCACCAAATTCAGTCTTGGCATCACCGAAATTTTGGTCCATTCATCTGTGTTTTGTCCATCTGAACCTTGGAATGGATCAGGATTTTTTGCAAGGTCTGGCAAACTTTTCTCCAGCATTTCCCCCCAACACTAGTTTTGTATTTCTATTTTCACCTCCAGAATAAATTATCTGTCTGGGGGATGTAGAATGTCTAGCCTAAGGCTAGTTAGATTTGGTATTACTTGGTTATATGCTAATCTGATGTACTTTTCTTTAGGAGAGTAGATGATGGAGTTGAAGAGCCCTTGTGTTAAGTTTGTGTCTGGGCCAATTTGACTGTATTGTCCAACCAGCTGATCACTTGTGAGGGATGTGTACATGCACATCTCGCCATCACATAAGAACATAAGAACAGCCCTGTTGGATCAGGCCCAAGGCCCACCTAGTCCAGCATCCTGTTTCACGCTGTGGCCCACCAGATGCCGCTGGAAGCCAAAGGCAGGAGTTGAGGGCATGCCCTCTCTCCTGCTTTTACTCCCATGCAACTGGCATTCAGAGGCATCCTGCCTTTGAGGCTGGAGGTGGCATCTAGCCCTCCAACTAGTAGCCAATGATAGACCTCTCCTCCATGAAGTTATCCAAACCCCTCTTAAAGCCATCCAGGTTGTTGGCTGTCGCCACATCTTGTAGCAGAAAATTCCACAAGTTGATTATGCATTGTGTGAAAAAGTACTTCCCTTTCTTGGTCCTAGATTTCCTGGCAATCAATTTCATTGGATGACCCCTGGTTCTAGTGTCATGTCAGAGGGAGAATTTCTCCCTATCCACTTTCTCCACACGATGCATGATTTTATAGACTTCTATCATGTCTCCCCGGAGCTGTCTTTTTTTCTAAACTAAAAAGCCCCAGGTGTTGTAGCCTTGCCTCATAAGAAAGGTGCACTAAGTCTCTGATCATCTTGGTTGCCCTCTTCTGCACCTTTTTCAGTTCTACAATGTCCTTTTTTAGATGTCATGACCAGAACTGTATGTAGTACTCCAGGTGTGGCCACACCATAGGTTTATTATAATATTAGCAGTTTTATTTTCAGTCCCCTTCCTAATGATCCCTAGTATGGAATTGGCCTTTTTCACAGCTGCCACGCATTGAGTCAACACTTTCAACAAGCTATCCACCACGACCCCAAGATCCCTCTCCTGGTCAGTCACCAACATCTCAGATCCCATCAGCGTATACTTGAAGTTGGGATTTTTCATCCCAGTGTGCATCACTTTACACTTGCCAGCACTGAACCGCATTTGCCACTTTGTCGCCCACTCATCCAGTTTGGAGAGGTCATTTTGGAGCTCCTCATAATCCGTTTTGGATTTCACTACCTGAAAGAGTTTGGTATCAACTGCAGATTTGGCCACTTTGCTGCTTACCCCTACTTCTAGATTATTTATGAATAAATTAAAAAGAACCAGTCCCAATACAGATCCCTGGGGGACCCCACTTCTTACTTCCCTGCATTGTGAAAACTCTCAATTTATACCTACCCTCTGTTTCCTGTCTTCCACCCAGTTAGCAATCCACACATGTACTTGTCCCCTTATCCCATGACTGCTAAGTTTCCTCGGGAGTCTTTGATGAGGAGCTTTGCCGAAAGCTTTTTGGAAGTCCAGGCAGATGATGTCAACTGGATCACCTTGATCCACATACTCGTTGACACTCTTAAAGAAGTCCAAAAGTTTGGTGAGGCAAGATTTACCTTTGCGGAAGCCATGCTGGCTCACTCCCAGCAGGGCTTGTTCTTCTAGCTGCTTTACAATTTTATCCTTGAGGATGCTTTCCATCAATTTGCCTGGAACGGACGTTAGGCTAACCAGCCTGTAATTTCCCGGATCACCCCCGGATCCCTTTTTGAAAATCAGTAGTACATTTACTACTTTCCAGTCCTCTGGTACAGAGCCTGATTGCAAGGATAAGTTATATATTTTAGCAAGGAGGCTGGCAATTTCACATTTGAGTTCTTTGAGGACTCTTGGATGGATGCTATCTGGCCCTGGCAATTTGTTAGTTTTTAGTTTTTCCAGACAATTTAGAACATCTTCTCTTGTCACTTCTATCTGATTCAGTTCTTTAGCCTCCATCCCCCCAAAAGCCTGATTCAGGAACAGGTATCTACTCAGTATCCTCTGCCGTGAAAACGGACGCAGAGAGCTCACCACATCGCAAGCTGTTCCGTTAGAACATGGACGTGTGTGTGTGTGTGTGTGTGTGTGTGTGTGTGTGTGTGTGTGAGAGAGAGAGAGAGAGAGAGAGAGAGAGAGAGAGAGAGAGAGATGTTCAAACCACTCATAATTGCACAATTGAAATAAAGTTGAAAGTAATAAGGCGCGGTTAGAGATGGTCTGGATGGCCATCACATGAATATGTGGGTAAAGAATGGCACACTGGGTGGAGGAAGGCATGCATGTGCACACCCTTTATGTGTCTGGGGTGCATTATCATCTGAATCAGCCCCAAATCCTTAGGAAAAGGACAGATCTAAGGATGCTGTCATCTGGAGTGGAAAGAGAAGGGGAATCTTTGTGAAATATATTGGATGTAGGAGACATGGCAGCCTCCCTCTGTGGCGAGTGAGTTAATAGGTTTTGACAAGACTGGTGGAAGAAATCACAGAGTTGTCGAGCAGTTGAACTTGTGTCCTGAGGTTTTGCTAGAACTCCATGAAGGGTCAGGATATTCTTCTGCAGGTGCAATCTCCAGAGCCCACACACAGGATAGGCAGCTCTTCAGACAGCAGCACTTCAGGTTGGCGTTCTAGCGATCTTGTGCAGATCAAAGAAATGGAATAAACAGAAAGTGACTAAATTTGGTTATCAAAGAGGAAAAAAGTAGGCTAGGTAATTGAAGTTATTATTTAAGTTGTGTCACTTGCAGCCAAATATTGGATTTTCTTTCCATCCTCTGAGAGGGCAAGTTCACACATGTAAAGAAATGAGGTTGTTTCTCCTCAATTCCAAGTGGTCTTTGTTCTTATTTAACCACGTTGTCTGGTGTCAGATGCTTTTTGCCCTATATGCCATTTCAATTTAAAATGATTAAGGTGTAAAGGCATCACTCTTCTGGTCTTTCCTTCAAAATAAGTAGACGAACACCATGATAACAGAAGATGTGTTGCACAGCAGTCAGTCTCAGATTCCAATTATCCAGTTACAAGCTAAAGTCAAAGCTTCTTTGTTACTTGCATGTTTAGTGTTCATCAAAAAGTCGGGACACCCAAGTGGCATACATCAGGAATAGATTTAACAATAAATCATATAAGCAAAAAAATTGCTCCGACTCCTAGATTCCCATGATAACAGTGATATCAAGAATAAAAATCGATGTGGGAGAAAATAAAAATGTGAATATTGTAATTCCCTCATACAAATCTAGCACTAGTTGCTACACAAGCACCACACCTAACCTGAAGCAGCTTCATTAGTTGCAAGTTTACTTCCAGGCTAGATTTAAAGTGCTGGTTTCTTCCTTCAAAGCTACATTCACTCATATGAATTTGCCAGGGTGCTTATTCCTCTCCACAGGCCCTGTTCTTGGCCTCACAACTGAGAGAAATCTGGTTGGCAGGGGCTTTTCGGTAGTGGCACCCTGTCCCTTTTAGAGAAGCTTTGCCTATTTCCCTCCCTGATGAATTTTGGACAAGAGCTTGGAAACTCTTCCTGGACAAGAGCTTGGAAACTCTTCTTGGACAAGAGCTTGGAAACTCTTGTCCAAGAAGTGTTTCAAAATGGGTTTTAATCAGTTCTTCATTTTAATTCAGTTTTAGACTTTGATTTGCCTCTAGTGTGATTCCTACTTTGAGGGAATTTGGAGGAATTTCCCCTCTATAGTACTAAAAATTATTTTTTAAATAGATGATCATTCACATGCTCATATTTTTATATGATTGTACTAATCATGGCTTTTGAAAGGTTAATTGTATTGTTCATTACAGAGAGGTGCCCCACTCCAGCTAAGGTGACCTGTGCATGAAGGAAAAACTCTACCTGCAGATCATTTGCTGGCTCAAGAACTGTAGGCATAAACCTGATGTGCATCCAAATCTATAACATAATGCAGATTTAAGTGGCAATGCCATCTATCTTCTGTGCAGTACTGCTTTCAATGGGATGTGCATTCAAATGATCATTCCCATTCTGGTACAATATTATACATTAATATTCTTTATAAGTGCAATTAGAATTAGGTCGAGGTGAGTCTTTAAACTGTGTATGACCTTATACCTGGCAATCTGTGATAGACTTGCCATATTACAATTGTGAATCCACTGATTATATCTTCTGCCACTTGTACTGACAAAAGGAATATGCATCAATGTGTTCTGGTATGCAAAGAGAGCATGGCATGCCTTGTAAGCCACAAAGGAAGGTCATGCCATTCTATCCAGATGCAAGAAAGTCTATAAATGCATCTGCCTGATCCCATTGCTGCTCGGCTTTTGATGAGCAGCAAGGACATTCCCCCCCGCCCCCCCAAGCTTTTTATTTTATTTTTTAAAACCGTTTCTCTGCTGCTGTTTCTACTCTGCTCTTGATTGTTACTGCTGTTTTCAGTTTGCAATTTTATGGAATTGTATCATTGTTGCATTGTTTTAATGCTACAGTGTAATACTTAGGCCACCCTGAATACCTTATGGAGAAAGGGAGGGGAGAAAGTATGAAGGTTATAAATAAAAGCTATCTATGTGGTATGTAATTAGTCTCCCTTGATATTCTATTTATTTAGAGATCCTGGAGCTGCCTGCCTGCCTAACTCTGCTTTTAACCCTGGCCTTTAGCCAGGACTAAGAGTGCGAGCTTGCCTTTAAGCCCAGTGCCGGGGTCATGTGGGTGCTCAGGCTGCTTGCAGCCCAAGCATGCACAGAGTCGGGTGCCTAGAGTGCCCGACTCCTGGGGGATTCCCTCAATGCACTGCACTTGGGGGAAGCAGACTCCAAGACAGCTGTGGAACCTTGAGAGGGGGAAGTTTCCAGCAAGTCTTTGTTGGGTGGTGATAATTTTCTAAAGGCTTGATTTTCTCGAATCTCCCTGGATTGGAGAGTTATTTAAAGAAAACTGATTACTCCATTGGTGAGGAGCATCGCATGCCCGTGACGTCACGGGCATGCAATGCTCGATACTATACAGGCGCTCCCGTTGACAGGCCGACCAGCTGCTGCATCTGCAGCCTGCCACTGCCACCACCACCAGTGGGGGGAGGTCTGCTCTGCTCAGGTACTCACCCCCACCCCTCTGATGGTGAGGATGGCGGGGCTGCAGTGGGTGCGGGGCAGGGATGGGTGCGTGGAAGTAGTGCAGCAGTAGGCTCTGGGGAGCCCCCCCCCCGATTATTTGAAGCCCCTCCCCAGTGACAGGAGCAGCAGTGGCAGTAGCCACAGGTAAATAATAATAATGGGGGGCCTCATGGCAGGGGGCCTTCCAAGCCCTTCAGGTCCGGGCTTTTTTTTGCCCTAGGTGCAGCACCAGCCCATTGGGTGAAGGTTCTGGGAAGGATGATAATATAAAATCAGAGATAAATTATTTATCTCCAGTTTGTATAGTGTGAGCATCCCCAGAATCTTCGTGTTTGAAAACCTGGATTTTACAAATGTATGATAAGGATATTGTTAGCAATGGAACTTCTTCCTGCTCAAAGTCTGGCCTAAGTTTCATATGGACTGAGATGCCTTCATGATAGGCCTAACTTGAATAAGAGTTTGCACCCTATACTTTAGAAAATAATTTTAAAATGGAATATTTCTGGAGCATCAAACAAAATAATTTGTATTATGCACTGAGTGAGTTGGTGGTGGTGATGGTGAAGCTCAGTGATTGAGTGAGCTTCCTAAATTTCACAAAGGAACAGAGGAGGCAGAAATGTATCTGGCTTCCATTGGCTTAGTTGCTCTCATCCTAAAGACATCACTGCTATCGGTTGAGCTTGGATTCTGTAGAAGGGAGAAAAGCTTAGGCAATAAGGGTATAGGAGGAAGAAAGAAGATGACAAGAGCATGGGAAAGTAGGAGGTTATGGATAGTAGGGATCTAGGAAAGGAGGGCTAGAGGAGAAGGCCAGACAGAGGTCTCTGATGAGTAAAAGAAAATAGCAAAATAGCTATGAGAGGTTACATACCAACGAGGTATAAAACTGAAGTTCATGTGTGGATTAGAAATAACTAGCCAAATCTTAGTCTGCAGGCCTGTCATCATAGGGTACCATATAATGATAAGCAATTTTGTTATTTGGAGTAATACACATTATTGTTTTCCAGATAGGGAGGTTTATTGTAAGTACTGTTTATTATTGTGACTTAACCCAGTGCCTCAAGGGCAAAGCGCTGTTCCACTGGGAGTTTGCAGAATCTCCTTTCAAGATACACTTAAGGAATTGTCTGGAAATGAAAAGCTGTAAAAGCCTTCCTTAGTGGCGCACTGGTAAGATACTGAGAGAGCCTTCTATGTTTCTTATAATGGTCGTAGCAGAATGAGAACTTTGGTGACTGTACCACAGTGGTGTCTCGGGAGGTTTATTGCATGAGGAAGTGCCATAAACACTAAGTGGAGTCATGGTGGGCTGTACACACAGGCCACCTTTGGACATAACATGGAACCACACAGGTCCAATGGACCTGCGGTTTTGTTCCCCCCCCCACTCTCTTGTCCAATTCAGATGTTCAAGAGAGCTCCCTCTCTGCAGTCTCACTGAGTGCAGAGAGGAGGGGGGACTAGCTGCTGGGCTTCCTGCTTTACTGAAGGACAGCCCCAGCAGCCAACAGCATCTGGGGCAAGGGAGGAGTGTCCTCCCTCAACTTTGGTTGCAAAGCAACCAGACTGTGGTGCCAGTGTTTGTATGTAATGCTGGCACTGTGGAACCAGAGGTCCAGGTGGCGGACCTCGCTACAGAGCAAAGGTACAAATCTTTGACCAGGGAGGGAAACCATGGGTCCATTTTATGGTGAAACTGTGGTTGCCCACATTTGGACGTGCAGTTTTTGAAACCAGAGGTCCCTTCACCTCCGGTTTCATGTGAATGCAGCCATAGACTGCCTCTCTTGCAGCCCACCCCTGATTTTGTTGCATCTATACAAGAGACTTCTGTAAAGAAATACTCTTGTTTCATGTCCCATCAAGCCTCTCTCTCTTCCCCCCATCAAGCCGCTCTTGAATCTCCATCCATTTCACCTCACACTGCCTACATGTTACTCATTCCCACCCCTAATGAAGTTTTTGAAATACCCATTTTAATAGGATGGGGGTGTGTCTGGGTATAGAAGTCAGGACTCCAGTTTACCTGGCAGACATTTTAAGTGCATTCAAATCACACTGGGAAATTATTATTTTTATTTGGGTGTTCAAGTGGTATCTGCAGATCCACCTATACAGTGAAGCACTTCTGAGATGCTCCACTAGCAGCAGAACATGCCATGCTGGAGATTTTAATTGCACATTTTCTGTTATTAGAAGCATATTAGCAATAGTGTTGATAAGGAGAGCTTTGCATTCACATGGATAGTAGGCCTCTTGCCCTCAAGAGCGACGTTATGGAAATTTGTGAGCTGTCTGTGCTGGGAAATTTAATGGTGTGGTAAACAGGTAGTTTAGTAACATAGGCTAATGCTAAAATGTTGGTGGGATTTCAACATGGATGCAAAAAACAAACAAACAAAACTGAGAAATCCTGCAGATTGACCTAGTGGAACATGCCCAAATCAGGGAATTTCTTGGTGGGATGGTCCAGTAAAATGCTCATGATCAGGCGAGAGATCCAATGAGAAAAGAATAAACTATAATAATAGTATATAAAATAATTGTATTAGATTGTACAGGGCCCTCAGATTTCACTGGATATCTGGGTACATTCAGCTGGTTGAATCTCCCTGTTTTGCTACTTACTGCTCTGGATTGTGGTGTGTTCTGAAATAAAGCTTTGCTGGATAAGTACGATTCTCATCATTTCTTTCTGGGTTCAAAACAAAACAAAACTAGCTTGCCAGTAAGATTCTCTTCACTGTCTGTGACTATTGGGTGACTAGTCTGACACGAACTTGATTTTCTAAATGATGATGCTCCATCTGAGCTAAGGCTAAGCTCAGGACGAACCATATAAACTAAGATACTTTAATTAATTTATATTCTTTCTCACCTTTACTTCATGCACTACCAGGATGATTTTTCTCATTAGTGCCAATGGAATGAGGGCATGTCAAGGTATGGAAGTGATGGCTGGGATACACCCATGGCCATTTTAAGTATGCTTGAATCACCTGTACACTTGAAACATGCCCAAGATTCTCCAACAGAAACATAATATGTAGAATTCTGCTGCTGTTGGAGAATCTTGGGTGTGTTTCACAGTGCAGGTAGATCTGCAGATATCCTTCTGTGCACCCATTTTTTTAAAAATCAGTGTAATTCCAGGGTGCTTAAAATGACAACCAGGTGAAATGGAGTTCTCACCTCCATACCTGGACACATCTCCAACTTAGGGATGTACCTGGGCCACCATTGCCCCCCACCCCAAGGAGGGAGAACTGACTGACCCTTTCCATACGCACATTCACATTATATTGTGTACTGACATTTTCAGGAGAGTTTGTAGATACATCTTTTTTCTGACTGTCATGTGATGCATTGGAGGGCTAATCATCGGGGGGGGGAGCTGGGGACACTTGTTACCCATATGAATGCTCCTCAACAGTGATGATAGTGTAGCATCAATAAATTGCCATATGGAAAACCTCATAGAAAGGCCTGTAAAGGAGCCTCCTGGAATTAGTCAAATGGCCAGCTAAATAAATAAAATGAGGATAGGACCAAATATGCCTCTCTGGGCAAGTGGGCTACAGATTAAGAAAAGGAATTATAGACTGGAGGCACATGGATGCTGTATGACAATTCAGTGTGTTCCCACAGAGGAAGACAGCCCTGAATATGTTTCTCACTAATTGGGGAGTGTAACTAAGCTATGAGCAATACAAGTATGATCTTGGGGATACCACCATTTGTCAAGGTTTGTCATTAAACTGGGACAGTCAAAGGAGTGTGTTCATCCCACAATTTTCAGTGCTGACCATGCTGGAGAGTATGTTTAGATAGTATACAAAGTCGATATTTGGAAACAGCTTTGCAAGAAGCATTATTGGCCACTCATTTATTTATTTATTTATTTATTTATTTATTTATTTATTTATTTGTTTATGTATCATTAACTAAAGGCTTTATATATATATATAAAGTATATATATGTTCATGTATCATTAACTAAAGGCTTTATATATATATAAAGCCTTTAGTTAATGATACATGAATGCCTGGGCGGGGGGAACTTTCAAACTGCAGGGTCTCCCTTATAAATATAGAATGGAGATAAATCATACCTCAGTTTGGAAACACAACACATGATGCAATTTCCACAGTTTGCCCTCTAGTGACAGATAAGACAGATCACTGCAGCAAACAAGAATCATTCATATCACCACATGCACACACACTCATGAGATCTATGCTATCATTTAATTTGCTCTCCATTATAATTCATGTAGTTTCTTGGAGCCTCAGGGAGTAGTTGAAATTTCAGCCTTATATTTGTGAGGGTTGTTTCTTGATCATTTATGGATGTATGGCCAAGAACCAATGCACTAGGAAATAGGAATGTCATGGAGTTGACTGTTGTTCTAAACACACTGTTACGATGCAGTATACTGTGCTGTATTGCATGCCAAACTGTAACGCTGTGCAACAGGGTACATTTCTGTGAACATAATAACCTAGTTATGTTGATTGGGTCAGGCCAAAAGTCCACCTAGTCAGTCAGCTTGTTTCCAACAGTGACCAACCAGATGGCTGCAGGAAGCTCACAATCAGAAGCCGAAGACAACAGCCCTCCTCCATTGTTCCACCCCTCATTTGGAGGTATTCTGCCACTAAACATGGTGATTCCATTTCACTATCCTTGTTAATAGCTGTTTAGATGTAGTCTCCATGAATGTGTCTAATCTTCTTTTAAATCCTTCAAAGAAGAGGGAAGAATGATGGGCTACAACTTGTGTGTATGACTGTCCGTAGGATAGTGATTCAAGAAGATTCCGGAGCCATGTGCTTTGGCTAGAGGCAGATATACCTTGAAATATACCCTGAGGCAGTTTCCAGATCATTCTGTTTACCCAGAGAGTGACAGATTTCATGATAGACAAATAAATCTATTTCCACTCAAACTTAATTACTCTGAGGGTAGCTTGCCCAACAAAGGCAGGATGAAGGTATGTAAATGTGCTGTACATGGTGAATAGGACTATACTTGGTTGACTAGGTGTGGAAAGATTACACATCTATAATTTTTTATGAGCCTCTCCACTGAGTCCTTGCCAGCTAATTTGTTAATTCAGAATGAGTTTGGGAAATGTGCTGCTTTATCTGCTTTACTCTCAAGAGTGCTTCACTGTTATCTCTCTCAGATGAGAAGATCCCTCCTGTCAGTGAGTTGCTTTTGAAGTAGGGTCTGAATAGTGTGGCATCCCTTATTAGCGAGGCATGGGTGCATTCTTCTTGCGGTCTGTCTTGATAGCTTAAACCTGAAGGCATGGTGCCAGCATAGCCTGTGTCTATCAACCCGCTTTGAGTCAAGGCCTTTTGACTAGGCCGAGTAGAGTTAGTACTAAGATCATGAGCCCATGATCCAGTGTGATTGATATATTTGAGTAGAGGGGGGCTCTCTGTGCTACCCCAAAATATGGCTGGCAGGTAATACTGCTCACCCCAAACCAAAACCTTCTTCTCTTGCTACCCCCACTCTAAGCCCCATCAACCTTCCCTTTCTCCATAGGCCGCCTCTAGACATAGCGTGAAACCTTCAGTAAATGAACCTGTGGTTAATCTGTGAACCCAGGAATCATCCTGCAGATGATCGTCGAGCCTTAGTTTCACAATATCTGGCTTCTGGGCAGAGGGACCCCTCAATCTTCCTGGTCCTCTGAAGCAGCATCCCAGCAAGCTCCGTAGTGCTCACATTGCCTGATTGCGGGCAAGTTGGCATTATGCCAGTGGAGTGGCAGGCATTGGCCACAATCCACGAGGGGGCATGCCTAGCGTGATCATGCCCTTTTGGTATTGTTCACATGCCCTCAGCGGGGAAAGGACATTTAAACCCTTTCCTTGCACCATTTACACCACTGCCCTTGCAATAGCCCTACAGCCACACACTCTTGCACAAGTACAGGTACCGGGGGATGGAGAGGGGCACTAGTTTGATGTTACTCCAGGAAGGGATCATGACGACTTCCTAGGAGGGCATATACATATGTATATGAGGGCCAGGCAAAGGATCCTGGGGTTTGATCCATTTTGACAAAGGATGCTGTAAGAATGGTGGACTCAGGCCAAGCTGTCCATGAAGCCCCAACACACTACTCCCTCCATGTCGGTTTGCCTACTGGAGATTAGCCCCCTTATGAGAGGGCCAGTCCACTTGGGAGGACCAGAGGCTCAATGGGGTTTTCCCCTTTGGGGGAGCCACTTCGGGGGAAAGCGAGGGCGAGGGCCAGGTCTTTTGCCCAGGTATTTGTATGTGGGAGTCATTTCATAAAGGGGCTTCTATTTTAATTTGTCCTGGGTGAGGGACTTTTATAATGTGTCTGGGCTTATCTGGAGATGGGGAGACAGGAGGCATGTCCTCTGACTGTGGGGCAGCCATTCCGGTAGTGGTGGGGAACAGAAGAAGTAACGTTGGCAGGTCAGCAGGTCATTACAGGGGAAGGGAACATAGAAATTTTACCTTGGGGAGCAGTGCCAACCACCCATGGAACCTCACCTTGCTCCTCTGTAATGCCAGGTCAGTCCAGAACAAATCAGAAACCATCCATGATTTGATTCTGGATGAAGGTGCCGATCTGGTGTGTATTACAGAGACCTGGTTGGGGGAGGCTGGGGGGGCCAGTGTGGTCCCAGCTTCTCCTTCCAGGGTACTCTGTTGAGGAGTGGGTGAGGGACTGTGGGCGGGGAGATGAAGTGGCTGTAGTCTACAAGAATAATATCCCCCTTACCAGGATCCCTGTTAGAGTGTCAGACCATATCAAATGTGTGTACTTAAGTTTGGGGACCAGGGATAGACTGGGACTTTTTTTTGTGTACCGATCGCCCCACTGCTCAACAGAGTCCCTAACTGAGCTGATGGACTTGGTCTTGGACTTGGTGTTGGAGTCGCCCAGGCTTGTGGTGCTGGGCAACTTCAATGTTCATTTCGGGACCAATTTGTCTGGGGCGGCTCAGGAGTTCATAGCGGCCATGACGACTATGGGCCTATCTCAGGTGGTCTCGAGACCGACGCACGTTGCTGGTCACACGCTTGATTTGGTCTTTCACTCTGATCAGGGTGGTGTTCTGTGAGTGGGGAATCCTGTGATTTCCCCTTTGTCATAGACGGACCACCATCTGGTTAAGGTTGGACTCACAGTCACACCCCACCTTCGCAGGGGCGAGGGACCTATTAGGATGGTCCGCCCGAGAAGGTTATTGGATCCCATAGGATTTCAAGAAGCCTCGGAGGGATTCAGTGTTGGCTCTGCCGGCGATCCTGTTGATGTCCTGGTGGAGAATTGGAACAACAGACTCACAGGATCCCATAGGATTTCAAGAAGCCTTGGAGGGATTCAGTGTTGGCTCTGCCGGCGATCCTGTTGATGTCCTGGTGGAGAATTGGAACAACAGACTCACCGGGGCGGTAGACATGATCGCTTCTAAGCGTCCACTCCAACCCGCTTCAAAACTGGCCCCTTGGTATACGGAAGAACTATGGGGGCTGAAGCGGCGAGGTAGATGACTGGAGCGCAGGTGGAGAAAGACTCAGCTTGAATCCGACAGATTGCAACATAGAACTCATTTGAAGACCTATGCTCAGGCAATACGTACGGCAAAGAAGCGATTCTTTTCTGCCCGTATTGCATCTGCAAGTTCACGTCCGGCAGAGTTGTTCAGGGTTGTGAGAGGGCTAGTATGTGCCCCTCCTCCCTTGAATCAGAATTTGGAACCATCTATTACCCGCTGTGATGTGTTTAATGAATTCTTTGTGGGGAAAATATCTGGTATTCGGGCCAACTTGGATTTCGTCTCCGCACTTACTTCAGTATCTGATGCGGAGGTATCCAGTGACTCCTCTTATGTGGTTAGGTTAGATCAGTTCCAGTTTGTGACTCTTGAGGATGTGGACAAGCTGATTGGAATGGTGCGGCCCACCACCTGTCCTCTTGACTCTTGCCCGACATGGCTTGTTCAGTCTAGCAGGGAGGCTGTTGTAGAAGGCCTGGTAGAGATCATAAATGCATCTCTGAGGGAAGGTAGGATGCCTCCTAGTCTTAAGGAGGCAATTATTAGACCGTTACCTTAGATCCCTCCGATCTGAGTAATTACAGGCCTGTCTCCAACCTTCCATGGCTGGGCAAGGTAATTGAGAGGGTGATGGCCTCCCAGCTCCAGGCAGTCTTGGAGGAAGCGGATTATCTACACCCATTTCAAACTGGCTTCCGGGCTGGCTATGGGGTGGAGACTGCCTTGGTCAGTTTGATGGATGATCTCCAACTGGCAATTGACAGAGGAAGTGTGACTATGTTGGTCCTTTTGGACCTCTCGGCGGCTTTCGATACTATTGACCGTAGTATCCTTCTGGAGCGTCTGAGGGGGTTGGGGGTGGGAGGCACTGCTTTGCAGTGGTTCCGCTCCTACCTCTCGGGCAGGTTCCAGATGGTGTCCCTGGGAGACTGATGTTCTTCAAAATCTGAACTTTTGTATGGTGTGCCTCAGGGCTCCGTATTGTCTCCGATGTTGTTTAACATCTACATGAAACCGCTGGGAGAGATCATGAGGATATTTGGTGTGGGGTGCTATCAGTATGCTGATGACACCCAAATCTATTTCTCCATGTCAGCATCATCAGGAGAGGACATAATCTTCCTAAATGCCTGCCTGGAGTCAGTAATGGGCTGGATGAGGGATAACAAACTGAGACTGAATCCAGATAAGACGGAGCTACTCATTGTGCGGGGTCGGAACTCGAGAGACAATTTTGATCTGCCTATTCTGGATGGGGTCACACTTCCCCAGAAGGAACAGGTACGCAGTCGGGGGGTGCTTCTGGAGCCAAGTCTCTCCTTGATGTCCCAGGTTGAGAAAGTGGCCAGAAGTGCCTTCTATCAGCTTCGGCTGATACGCCAGCTGCGTCCGTTTGACGACCTCAAAACAGTGGTACATCTGCTGGTAACCTCCAGACTGGATTACTGCAATGTGCTCTATGTGGGGCTGCCCTTGTACGTAGTCCAGAAACTACAGATGGTCCAGAATGTGGCAGCCAGGCTGGTCTCTGGGACATCTAGGGGAGACCATATTACTCCCATATTGAAGGAGTTACACTGGCTGCCAATATGTTTCCGGGCAAAATACAAGGTGTTGGTCATAACCTATAAAGCCCTAAACAGCTTGGGCCCTGGGTTTTTAAGAGAACGTCTTCTTTGTTATGAACCCCACTGCCCATTGAGATAATCAGGAGAGGTCCGTCTGCATTTGTCACCGGCTCGTCTGGTGGCTACTCGGGGACGGGCCTTCTCCGTTGCTGCCCCGAGGCTTTGGAATGCACTCCCTAGTGAAATAAGAGCCTCCCCATCTCTGACATCCTTTAAAAAGTCCTTAAAGATGCATTTCTTCACCCAGGCTTTTAATTGATATTGTTTTGATTGTTTTAAATGTTGTTTTTAGAATATTGTTTTAAAATTTTAAATTGTGTTTTAAATTTCTTGCTTTTAAATTTTTTCCCCTTTTGTTTTGTTTTTGTTTTTAATTAATGTTTTGCTTTTTAATCTTGTTGTAAACCACCCAGAGACGTAAGTTTTGGGTGGTGTAAAAATATGACAAATAAATAAAACAAACTTTGGGTCTCCATGGGACTGCACTCTCATGAGGCAGCCCATCCAAACTACAGGAGGCCCTGCTGATGTGCCCCTCCCCCCACCCTCGGTATCTCCGGTTAATAATAGAACTTTTATTCCATGCCTTTCCCTCTTAACTCTTTCAGGCTTCCCAGGAATCTGGTCTGCTCCATGTGTCTGGGCAGTTTCAAGTGGGCAGAGAGAACTGTTACCAGAACTGCTCTGGGGTGGTTGATAGACACTCCAACTGGGCTTTTGGCTTAGCGTGGGAATTAGCTTGATTAGAGAGAGCAGTTTGGCTTCAGTACTGAATTTGTTCAAATTTGGGGTAATTGAAAAAGATGACGCAGAAATGCAATACAACAGATTTATTTAGGCTAAGTGGTACAGGAAGGCAAATGGTACAGGGAGGCAAAATGGTACAGAAAGGCAGTTACTTCTGATGATGTGGACAAACTGCTTCGGACTGCGCCCCACCACCTGCTCTCTTGATCCTTGCCCAACTTGGCTTATTTCACCTGATAGTCATATTATTAGAGAGGGTCTGGTAAATATCATAAATGCTTCTCTGTGGGAGGGCAGGATGCCTCCTTGTCTTAAGGGGGCTATTATCTGACCATTTTTGAAGAAACCTGCTTTGGGTCCCTCAGAGTTAGCTAATTACAGGTCTGTCTCTAATCTCCCTTGGTTGGGCAAGGTGATCGAACGAGTGGTTGCTTCTCAGCTCCACGAAGTTTTGGATGACACAGATTATTTAGATCCTTTCCAGACTGGCTTCCGGTGGCCTATGGGGTTGAGACTGCCTTGGTCGGCCTGATGGATGATCTCAAATTGGCGATCGACAGAGGAAGTGTGACTCTGCTGATCCTTTTGGATCTCTCGGCAGCTTTCGATACCATTGACCATGGTATCCTTGAAGGAGGTGGGCTTGGGTGGCACTGTTTTACAGTGGTTCCGCTCCTACCTCTCTGGCAGATTCCAGATGGTGTTGCTTGAAGACTATTGCTCTGAAAGAGCTGAAGTGTGGGCTTCCACAAGGCTCCATACTGTCCCCCATGCTTTTTAACATCTACATTAAACCGCTAGGAGAGATCGTCAGGGAGTTTGGTCTGGGATGCTATTTGCTGATGACACCCAGATCTATTTCTCTATATCAACTTCATCAGGAAATGGCATGACCTTCTAAGTGCCTGCCTGGAGGCGATACTGGGCTGGATGAGGGATAACAGACTGAAGTTGAATCCAAACAAGACTGAGGTACAGTCTGTGGGGGGGGGGAGGGGTCGGGATCCGAGAGATGGTATAGATCTGCCTGTTCTGGATGGGGTTACACTCCCTGTAAGAGATCAGGTTCATAGTCTGGGAGTGCTCTTGGATCCCAAACTCTCCCTGTTCTCTCAGGTTGAGGCTGTGACCAGGAGTGCTTTTTTCAGCTTCAGCTAATACACCAGATATGTCTGTTCTTGGAGAGTAGTGACTTTTAAATGGTGGTACATATGCTGGTAACCTCTAGGCTTGACTACTGTAACGCACTCTATGTGGGGCTGCCTTTGTACATAGTTCGTAAACTACAATTGGTACAGAATGCGGCAGCCAGACTGGTCTCTAGGTTCACCCAAAGGGACCATATAACACCGATTCTGAAAGAACTGCACTGGATGCCAATAAGTTTCCAAACAAAATACAAAGTGCTAGTTATTACCTATAAGGCCCTTAATGGCTTAGGTCCAGGGTATTTAAGAGAGCGCCTTATCTGTCATGAACCCTGTTGCCTATTAAGATCATCTGGAGAGGTCCGACTATGGGTGCTGCAAACTTGTTTGGTAGCAACTCGGGACTGGGCCTTTTCTGTGGTTGCCCCAGGGCTTTGGAACATGCTCCCTGCTTAAATAAGAGCATCTCCTTCTCTGTTTGCTTTTAGGAGGACCCTGAAGACGTACTTGTTTTCCCAGGCCTTCAACTGAGACTCAATTTTTAAATTTTAATGTGTTTTTAACATGTTTTTATCTAATTTTTATCTTATGGGGTTTTAAACTGTTTTATTGTTTAATTGTTTTATGGTATTTTATATTTTAATTGTTGATTGATTATAACTTTTTTTGTTTTACTTGTAAATTGTCCTGAGCCAATTTTGGAAGGGAGGTATAAAAACGGAATGAATGAATGAATGAATGAATGTTAGTTAGGCAAGTCTGATAGGCTTAGCAAGGATCTCACTGAGGGTAATTTAGCTTAGGGGACAAATTGCAGGTTAAGGCTTGCTGTAGAAAGTGCTTAAAGGCAAGAATAGAAGGAAGAAAAGGATTGAGGAGACTCAGAGAGGCAGGAGGTTAGTTTACCTATTCGTAGTCTGGTGGTGCATTCGGTGCATTTGCAGTTGTGAGTGCATTGGATGTTCTCCTCACAGGAAAAAGGCAGAAAAGCAGGAAGAAGAAAGGGTAAGAGACAGAGGGCTACCATTTGAACCCTTGAGAACCAGCAGGGTAAAGATCCATACAGATTCCAAGGTGATATGGCTTGTTCAGAGATATTTATACTCCAAAACATGCCCGGAGGAAATCCATAAGCCATGCTCCCTCCCTAGAGGGCCGAAAACTCAGGTAGAACAATGAGGTTCATAGTTGCATGAAATGGTTAGTCTTGGGTGTGACTTGCCAAATAAAAGGCAAGAATAGTTTGTGGAAATGTTCATGTAAATCTTAATAGCCATTCTTAAGGCTTATCTTGAGATGAAGATGATGTTCCAGATGTAAAGATATATATTTTAGATTTTAATGGGCCACCTCCGTTCTGGTCATTCACAGCCAATTAGGCTATTGATGGTGAATTGGGAAATGCTCACTCTTATCAGAGTTGGCAATGCTATCTCTCTTGAGAAAAGGGAGTATTCTCTGCCCTTGAGGTGTACCTTTTGAATTGTGTCTACTGCTGGCTGGTTGCCTTATCTTGAGATAAAGAGAGAAAGTCTGGGGATGGTTGCTTGCAGTCTTAGCTATTGTGACCTTGGGGCACCTTGCCCCAAACTTTGCTCATGTCAAGCAACCCATTGTGAGTCTTTGCCAGATATGGGCAGGTGAAGAGTTCATGATCCCATGAACTGAGGTATCCAAATGGAGACAGTCTTTTATTTTTTTAGACTGTCTTATCCTTTGAGTCTCAGAACAACTCCTCTTTGAGACTCTTCCTACCCGGACCCAAATCCCCCCTCTAACTGAACTTCTAACTCTCACTCTCTAACTGCCTCTTATGATTGACAAGCTCTCCAGAGTTCTAAGCTCATTGGCACCATCTCATCACAATCTCGCTCACTGGCCACTTCACATTTCCCCACTCTCCCTGTCTGCAGGCACTGGGATTGGAGCCACAGGAGATATGAGTCCACACTTCTTGCTTCATTTCCTGCCCCCTGGCAGGGAGAGCAGATAGATTAGAAGCTGTCAGCAAGGGAGATGAGATTGAGCCAGAGTGGTGGCAGCATCAACCCATTGAGGCAGGGGCCATGGCTGAGGTGGCAGCACTGGTGCCCTGTGGGTGCTGCCACCTCCAATCTGCCGCCTGAAGGGGCTGCCTGATCAGAGTTCATGGAAGGGCTGGCCCTGAATGTAGCTGCGCCAAAGGCTTATATAAAGGCATATATATTGCCAGCTTATTTAATTCGATTTGTAATGATGTAGTTACTTGTGATAATTTGTAATAGTAATAATAATGTAATAATTTCTGTTTAACATGGAACTTGCCTTTTTTACTGTCATCAAATGTTAAATTAGAATTTTCACTGAACGATCTTCTGTGATCCCAGCATATATTTACTGAATAGTTACTGCCTGTTTAGACCTCCTCAGTGTACATGTGAAGCTGAGGGTGGTTGGTGGGGAGTGGAGAGGGGTCCCAATGTGTATCATTTTACACTTGAGATCATGACAATTAAAGTTGCAATCCTGTCCACATTTACCTAGGAGTAAATTCCATTACATATAGTGGGATTTAACAGTGGAATTGGACTATATAGCAATTAATATTACATGCTCAAATATCACACAGTCATTAAAGGAATAGGGGACCGGTAGACACTCTTTCTTCTCCACTAACCACACAGAATTTGAGAAGTACTCTTTGAACTTGCAATTGTTTTAATTTAAATATACTTCCCAGATTTTTTGATACATGAAATTGTTCTGTGACCAATACAGTTACATATAAGTATAGAGCATCAACAATATAAACAGATTAGAGCAATATCATTTTTGTTGTCCTCACAATTATACCAGTGAGATCAGCAAGCACAGTTTGATTATACCTACCAATATTTTATTCCATAGTTTTAAGAGAAGCCATGTTGAAGCTATTATTTAAATCTGTGTTATGAGTGCTGTTTTTGCTGCATTATTAAATTTTAATACCAGACAGGAAAGGAAATACAGTTTTATGAAATTGAAAACATGGCATTTTATATCTTTCCTGCAATGATCTATTATATTAATTCTCGTAGACGTGCCTCTGTGGGGATGCGTCCTGGCAACCCAGCAGATTGGCTGGGCAGCGGAGGTGCCAGATTGGCTGGGCAGCAGTTGGCTGCGTAGGGAAAGTGGCCGCTTGAGGAGGAAAGGAAAGGAAGGAAAGCAGGCAAGCGGAGAGGAGAACTGAACAGACTGGGGCAGAAGGGAGGGGGGAGCTGTGGGGAGAGAAAGCTTCGGAAGATGCTCGCTAGAGGGAGGGCCATGCAGGAAGGAGCCGGCTGCACGCTTGGCTGCCCGACGCACCAGGGACTGGAGGAAGGAGGACGCGGCAACGGCCAGTGGGGAAAACACAAGCAGGCTAAAAAGCTGTGGGGGGGGGGAGCATGAATGAGAGAGAGAAAAAGAGAGAGAGAAAGAGGGGGAAATTGAGGAGGGAGCAAGCTGGGGCAGAAGGCTTGGGGGAGGGGACTGGGGCAGAAGGTGGGGGGAGTGTACTGCTGCACAGATGCTCTGTGCGGGATTAGCTAGTGAAAGTTATTTTTGACAGCTCAAGATCTGGGCAGATCTTGGAAAATCAGTAACATGAGATCATCCTCCCACACAATTACACAAGGAACCTTAAAGCATAATTCAACGCTGACTGAAATGTGAACTTTATAACTATATTTGCTAGTGACCGATATTTTCCTATATAGTGTAGATAAATTAAGGCAGGAAACTGTCATTTCACTTTCATAGTTTCTTGGCTGGATAATTTATATAACCAGTAAAAATCTGGTGATTAATGAAATCATGAATTACTAGCCAAGAATTATATGCATCATGGTGTTAATCATATAAGACTATAAATGTACTTAAGCCTTTTGACAAAAACTCACAATATTTTTTTAAAGAAATGACATGGTAATTTGAACACATTTAAAATCTGATCAGTGTCCTGAACTATGGGCAAATTTGACTGATCTAGTCTCACAATCACGGTAGTGCCCACCATCACACATTGGGCTTTCCCCTCTACAGACAAGCCCTGCTGTAAGTGTGAACAGCGGGGTGTGAGGGTGGGAGCAGGACTTCCTCTCCCTTGGTCCTGCTATATACAACCACAACAGGGCAATGTTATAACGTTCGAATGAGGCTAATGAGAATAAAATAAGGTCAGTTATGTTTGTGTATGGATGGTGGCAATGTGGAACCTTTTTCCTCACATATTCAATCTTTGCAGTTCCCTTCCTCAAAATTTGTCCCTGAGCATCTTCTGGAAGCACCGTCATTAATGCATTTTATGTGGGATAGTGGGTGGCATTTGGGTCTGACCAGGGGCGTATGTAGGGGAGAGGGGGTTTGTGTTTGCACCTCTCCCCAGCGGCCCCTTGGAGTGAGGGAGATAATGAAGAAAATTGGGAGGAGTGAAGATGGGGGGCCCTCAGGAACTGGGAGCCCCGGGTTCTTTGAACCCATCTGCTCCATTAGAGCTATGCCCCTGGGTCTGATTCTGCTGTGTGTGTTTATTTTCAGATGATTTTTACCTTTGAGGTTACTTAGGCTTGTTTACCTATATCTCTGCTACCAACATTTTTTTTTTAATGAAGCCTCTGTTCACACTTAGGGTTTCTTATCCTGGCAATGTGGTTTTGTAAATGTGAGGAGGGGAAGGTTGTTGACAGGAATCACTCAGAGAAGTTTCAAACAGAAACAAAAATAAAATTTTATTCAAGATGTTTTCTGAGGTTTGTGTACACTACTATCAAGTAGGGCCGTTAACTTGCTTGGTTACAGTATTGATGTTTCTTTTTACAGAGCTTGGTTGCTTTTCACTCAGTACTTAAAACTTTAACCCAGTTTCTTCCTAGAACTGCCTTTTTGCCCAGTCCTTATCACAGACTGTCATTCACCCAGTCTTTGTCACAGACGGTCTTATTCCCAGTCTTTATCACAGATCGTTTTTAATCATTTCAGTCTAAAGCATCTCCTTTCCAGACTGCCTCTCACCAAAACCCAAAATCCACTCCTTGTCTCTCCACTACTAACTCCCAGCTGTCACACTCTCACTGCCATTCATGATTGACAGCTTCACAGTGTTCCAAGCACTGTTCCCCACATGTGCGCGCTCACAAGTTTTTGGATGTCCACTCAGTTCCTTTTAGGTCCTGCTCAGATTAAATCTGGAAGGCCCCATTCTGAATGCAGGTGCGCACACAATGCCTTGATACTGCCGCCCAGAACAAAACTCATTCTGCACAGAGAAGAAAAAAATTAGAGGGACCACTGGTTCCAAGCTAATTTAGAGAAAAATAGTTCTGCTCCATGCATCATTGTATCATTTCAACACGAAGTGTAACTTACTTTTCCCTGCCCTGCCAGGACCAAGATAGGAACTAACAACAAAGACTCAAAAGCAAGTGTTTACATATAATCCTTATTCAGATTTATGAAACCAAAGATTAGACACTCCTTGGCTTCAACAGTCTCCTTTAACATTCCCAATCAGCAATGCAAAATATAACTATACTTACAGTACTGTATTGAAATTTCATCGATATGTCCTATTCTCTTATCAATCCGGGTTATGTGAAGCTTCTTGCAGGTCACCACTTAGGACAATATCGCTATCTGGCAGTCTTTTCCAAAGTTCCAGTTTGCAGAAACGCCTATATCACTGGGTCAATCGCCCAAAGACGTAGAAGATCTGCAACAATTGACCATGCATTTAACAGCGAGTGCTAGCTTAAATAGGCTTTTTTTTTTTTAACTTCCTAACCTATATCTTACAGAGTCAAGTTGTACAGGACTTAAAATAGGTCTCCTACAATAAAACCTCCTTTTTTCTCTCTGGGTTGTCTCTCAGGGAATCAAAGTCTACCAGTAATGAAAAATGAAACCAGGAGGCCATAAGAGCATGTGCACACCAGGATGCGTTTTCCCCCTTCCTTTTTCTAAATGTAGAAGGGGCATACACCAGCTTATGGAGGCATTTTGTAGCTGGGGAAGAGGAGCATTTGGCTTTTCAAAGAACATATATTAAAGCATTTTGAGTACATTTTCCCCAATTTTTACCTACTTTATGCTACTAGGGATGGCACAGTTAAAAAAAAAACCCTGTCTGTTTATGTATATGTAACCTATACTATCACTGCCATGATTATTACCAGCAGAAGTTGTAAGGAAGGGTACAGAAATCCATATGTAGCTAACTGTAGAGGGTGTAACAACTAGGGAGGTGCAAACAGGTTCCACAAGTATTTTTTAAAATTAAAAAAAAAAGTTTTTTACACTTATTTATCCCCCTCTGGGGGAGTTGTGCGAGGCGGCGGGTGTGTGTGTGTGTCCACTGAGGTCCCCCCCCCCGTGCCTCTCTTATTGGGTCATGCCAGGCCATGTAGAGACACACCCTCCCTGCCTCGCACAACTCCCTCAGAGGGACTAAATGTAAAAACAAAATTTAAAAAAACCTCACAATTTGCCCCCCCCCCAATCAACCGGGGGGGGGGGGTTGAGGGGTGCTGGGCTGAACTGGCCCAGTCCAGTTCAGACTCAAACCGAACTGGACCAGCCGGTTCCGTGCACACCCCTAGTAGCAACCCCACCCTTAACTGATGTTGCAACATGCTCAGTAGAAACACTCTGAGTGTGAGCTATAGGTTCTTGGAACGTTTCAGGAGTTTGGTCTAGAAATGAGCAAAGGAGAGCTGCTCTATAGGGATGTGCACAGAACCGGCTGGCCCAGTTCGGTCTGAGTCCGAAGTGGACACGAACCTGACTGGACCAGTTCAGTCTGGCACCCCCCTCGAACCCCGCTGGTTTGGTCCAGTCCGGGGGTGTTGCCATTTTTTTAAAGTTAATTTTTTTCAACCTTATTGTTCTTGGAGGCGGGGGGTGTGTCCCGTGGAGGTTCCCCTGATGGCCTCCTAATCACTCCCTCCAGCTGGCTTCAGCCGGTTATTCAGCCCATTCGGGCCTGCGGAGCTCGGCGCAGTGGCCATTTTGGACACCGCCATGCATGCGCAAATGGCCTTTGCAAGGCCCTGGGTCATGCCAGGACTTGCAGAGGCCATTTGAACATGTGTGGTGGCATCCAAAATGGCCGCTGTGCTGAGCTCTGCAGGCCCAAACTGGCTGAAGAACTGGCCAAACTGGATGGAGGGGGTGATTACGGAGGCCAGTGGGGGGAGGAGGAACCTCTGTGGACCCCTCCACCACCTCCAGGAATGATAAGGTTAAATATATATTTTTTAAAAACTTGGGGGGGATTTTTGAACACACACACCCCCCCCCGGGGTTCGGTCCAGGGCTGGACTGAACAGGGGTGGTTCGATTAAACACCGAGCCATCAAACCAAAGCGGATTGATGTTGAATCCGTTCAACATCGAGCCGGTTTGCACTTCCCTACTACTCCATAGAGAAGGCCTGTACAGAATATTTCTTAAAATGGTCGTTTTTAAAATTTATTTTCAGAGACCAGGGATCAAGCATTCACAACTTATGCATCTGTAATGAGCCGTAGGATTTGTGAGCATTGCATCACAAGAATGGGACTAAAGGTCAATAAGACTGTTTGTTCTTAAACATAAAAGTGTGTATATACTAGGGTTGTGCATGATCACAAATTCTGGATTGGGTTCAGTCTGGAATCGTATATATCGGTTCTGGGTCCTTTGGATTCTTCAGAATTCCAGTATTGGCTTCGAAATCTGATTTTTTTAAATTGACAAAATTCCCCAAAGATCTCTATGGGGAAGGTTTTAAAAAATTGCTGGGGGGGAAACAGCCAGAGAGGAGCTCTGAAAGTAGACACACAAGTAAATAAGTATGTCCAGACCCTGAATTTAATGAATCTGATCATCCATTGTTATTAAATTATTTTAAAAGTAACTCAGAAATAGTAGTCTCAGAGAATCCTATAAGAATTGTAATGTAACATCTGAGAATCTACTACTTCATTTTAAAAAACAAACAAACCTGTAAGTAAAATAAATAATTTTTTTTTAAAAAAGAAAACAAAAAACAACTATGGGCCTATCCCAATTAGTTTCTGAACCAACTGATGTTGCCGGCCATGCACTCAATTTGGTCTTTTGTTCGGATCAGGGGGGTGTTCTGTGGGTGGGGGATCCAGTGGTTTCCCCATTGTGCGTATTTTTGCGGCTGGGAACTAGGGATAGATTGGGGATTCTGTTGGTGTACCGTCCACCCCGCTGTCCAAGTGACTCCCTAACTGAGCTGACAGAGCTGGTCACAGAGTTGGTGTTGGAGTCTCCTAGACTTTTATTGCTGGGGGACTTCAATATCCACTTTGGGACTGGCTTGTCTGGTGCGGCTCAGGAGTTCATAGCGGCCATGACAACTATAGGCCTATCCCAATTAGTTTCTGAACCAACTCATGTTGCCGGCCACACACTTGATTTGGTCTGTTGTTCGGATCAGGGGGGTGTTCCGTGGGTGGGGGATCCAGTGGTTTCCTCATTGTCATGGACGGACCACTACCTGGTTATGGTTGGTCTCACAGCTGCAATCCACCCCTGCAGGGGTGGTGGACCTATTAGGATGGTCTGTCCAAAAAGGCTGCTGGACCCAGTGGGATTTCAAAAGGCCTTGGAGGATTTTGACGTTGATGGAGCCGGTGATTCTGTCGATGCCCTGGTGGGAACCTGGAACAGGGAACTCATCAGGGCAGTAGATATTATTGCTCCTAAGCGTCCCGACCTGCTGCAAAAATGGCCCCTTGGTATACTGAGGAGTTGCGGGGGCTGAAGTTGGGTAGGCGACTAGAGCACAAGTGGAGGAGAACTCGGTTCGAATCTGACAGGATACAGCATGTAACCCATTTGAAGAGTTATGCGGTCGCGGTGTGTGTGGCAAAAAAGAGCTTTTGGTCTGTGCACATTGCGGCTGCAGGTTCGCGCTCAGCGGAGCTATCCCGGGTTGTGAGGAGTTTAATTTCTGCTCCTTCTACTTCCAATCAGTCCCTGGGGTTGCTCTGCTGTGATGCCTTTAATGGGTTTTTTGCAAACAAGATCTCCTGTATTTGGGCCGACTTGGACTCCACTGTTTTTGCAGGGTCTATGGAGGAGGTGTCCAGCAATCCCTCTTGCAGTATTAGATTGGATCAGTTTCAATCTGTGACTCCTGAGGATGTGGACAAGCTGCTTGGGGTGGTGAGGCCTACCACCTGTTCTCTGGACCCTTGCTCGACTTGGCTGCTTCTATCTAGCAGGGAGATTGTTGGAGATGGCCTAGTTAATATCATAAATGCATCACTGAGGGAAGGTAGGGTGCCCCCCTTCCTGATTGATTAGACCTCTCCTAAAGAAGCCTTCTCTGGATCCCTTAGTGATGGACAGCTACAGGCCAATCTCCAATCTCCCTTGGTTTGAGAGGGTGGTGGCCAATCGGCTCCAGGCAGTCTTGGAGGAAACTGATTATCTAGATCCACTTCAAACTGGCTTTAGGGCTGGCTATGGGGTTGAGACAGCTTTGGTCGGCCTGATGGATGACCTTTACCAGGGAATCAACAGAGGGAGTGTGACTCTGCTGGTTCTTCTGGATCTCTCAGCAGCATTCGATACCATTGACCATGGTATCCTTCTGGATCGCCTGGGGGAGTTGGGGATAGGGGGCACTGCTTGCAGTGGTTCCGTTCCTATCTCTCAGGTAGATTCCAGATGGTGGAGCTTTGTGACAGTTGCTCCTCAAAACGGGAGCTGATATATGGAGTCCCTCAGGGCTCCATTCTGTCACCAATGCTTTTTAACATCTACATGAAACCGCTGGGTGAGGTCATCAGGAGATTTGGTGCTGGGTGTTATCAGTATGCTGATTACACCCAAATCTACTTCTCCTTTTCATCTTCAGGAAATGGCACTCATTCTTTAAGTGCCTGCCCACAGACAGTAATGGGCTGGATGAGGGGTAACAAATTGAAGCTGAATCCAAGCAAGACGGAGGTGCTCATTGTGGGGGCTCAGAATCTGAAGGGTGAGTTAGATCTTCCTGTGCTGGATGGGGTTACACTCCCCAAGAAGGAGCAGGTGCGCAGCTTGGGAATACTCCTGGACCCAGGCCTCACCCGGGTATCTCAGGTGGAGGCCATGGCCAGGAGTGCTTTCTATCAGCTTCGGCTGATTAGACAGCTGTGCCCATTCCTCGAAGAGGATGACTTCAAAACAGTGGTGCATCAGCTGGTAACCTCCCGGCTTGACTATTGCAATGCACTCTACGTGGGGCTGCCTTTGTACGTAGTTCGGAAGCTTCAGTTAGTTCAGAATGGGGCAGCCAGATTGATCTCTGGGGCAACCCGGAAAGACCATATGATGCCTGTTTTGAAACAGTTACACTGGCTGCCGATATGTTTCTGGTCAAAATACAAAGTGCTGGTTATTACCTTTAAAGCCCTGAACAGCTTGGGTCCGAGATATCTTAGAGATATCTTTTACATGATCCCCACTGCGCGTTAAGGTCATTTGGGGAGGTCCGTCTCCAGTTACCACCGGTTCGTTTGGTGGCGACTCAGAGGAGGGCCTTCTCTGTAGCTGCTCCTGGGCTGCGGAATGCACTCCCAGCAGAAATTCTAAATCTTAATTCTTTACTGTCCTTCAAGAGATCCCTTAAAACCCATCTGTTTGGCCTGGCCTTTCAGGGTTTTTAATTAGTTTTAATTGTTTTAATGTTAACCTGGTTTTCAGGATTTTAATTGTTTTGATAGTTTAATTGTTTTTTTAAGATGTTTTAAAATTGGTGTTTATATTTGTATTTCTGTTTTAATTGTTTTTAATGATTTCTGTTTTTTAATTGTAAACCGCACTGAGCCAGCTCGGAAGGGCGGTGTAAAAATTGAATAAATAAATAATAAATAAATTAAATGAATCTGCCTTTCATTAAAATAATCCCAAGGCAGTTTACAGTATCATTAAAACGCACCATTAAAATGCACAATTAAAAAAAAAATACACAGTTAAAAGTACAAATATTAAATTTAAATATAAAAATACTACATCTTTATTTAAAAGTTTAAAAACCTATATAAAACAGTAAATCACAATAAATGCATGGGCAGGTTGGTGAGCTGATAGATGCCAGAAGATGCCCCCCCCACACACACACACGCACTTCTGCCGCAGTTGGGGAAAAAGTACGGACTGCTACATGGAGCTCCGGAATGTTGAACGTATCCAAGAACTTCGGATTGAAACAGACTTCCCTATTTCAGATCCAGAATATCTACAATAACTTCTGGAATGGCCCAGATCAGGCCATTTCCAGAATTCTAGATCCAATATTAAACAGCCCTAGTGTATACTATTGTGTGTATCCTTGTGCATGCAGAAGGGAATGGTGATTTCTCACCAAGTTGTGTGAGACTTGTTTGACATGTAACTGCTATGAAGCAATAACATCAAGATCACAGATACACTGTGAACTCTACAGATTGGTTCCATACTTCAATTTAAATATAAAATGTTGCTTTGCAAAGACATGGTATTTTATTATCATATTATTTTTATAGATTTACTTTGGAGGGCCTAGTGCAACTATGCATGGGTGTTTCACTGTCAGATCAAGATTGATTCTGCCCACTCCTTAAGGCAGAGTGGGTTACATATACATACATAAATAAACACGAGTAGTTCCAGTCTGAGGCGCTGTGAAAATGTTTATATTCAGGAGTTTGCTTTTAGAGAAATCAGAAGCAAAAGTCCTTTTATGGTGATCCCCTTGGGCACCTGTAGTTCCTGCAAAAGCAAGGGAGTGGGGAAATCAAGAGGATACAAGGCCACATGTAAGGAACATGTGGTCCCTTCACATACATAGCTCACACATACAGTTGCAGGTGGGTACATTGAAACTATTGGTATGTGTAACATTGGTCTACAGGAGGACCTTGATACTCACAGATCCAGCATCCACAGTTTTGTACCTCCATGGTCGGGTAACTGACACGCATCCTCAGTATATGTGGAAAAACTGGTGGGGAGGGTCAAATCCACATATCCATGGATTGGGGGGTGGCTGGAGATGACCTTGGAGGTCATTTCCAGCTGCCATATTGAGCTCAGAAGCCTTTTTTGGCTTCTAATTTAAAAAAAAAATTAACATGATTTTTTGCCCAAAAATGGCAGAATGGAGCCCCTTGTTGGGGCTATTGCTGGATTGCTGGGGACTCGCAGAGCATGGTAGGCCACTTTCCCCTGCATTTCTAGAGCCTTTTTCACCAGTTTTCCTTCTTTTTTAATGACCTTCGGGAACCTAACCCCTGCAATCCCATAGACATAATGATTCTGTATTCACGGTTTCGTTATCGGTGGTAATTGTGGAGAATGGAACCCCTGAGAATACTGAGATCTTTCTGTACACCCAATAGCTGACATCCAGAGCAGCCTAACGTGGGCAGTGCTAATCTCTGTTCACTGCTGCAGGCGGTATTGCACTTTTGCACAAGAGTGAAAATACTTTGAGGAATTTGCCTGTTCTCCAGAAGTGCTTTTTAGACTGGAAGCATGTCACTGATAGTCAAGAGACATGTTTTTATTCTAAGGAGTGCTTCCGGAGTGAGGGTGAACTCCTCAAAATACTTGTGCTCTTGTGTAAAAGTGCACGACTACCTGTGCTTTGCTGCTAGTCCAAAGCAGGGCAAGGGGATTAGCACTGATTGCAGTAGGCTGCTCTGGATGTACATTGACCAAAAGCCAAGTGATGCTTGGTGCTGCTGTCTCAAGTTAGAGCAAGAAACAATCTAAACATAGCATACATTGACCTTTGTATTTGGAAAGTGTTGCTGGAAGTACATCAGAGAGCTGCACTTTTCACTGATGGTGCACCAGTGGCGTATCAGGGGGAAACGGTGCCCAGGGCAAGCTCTGGCCCTGAAATGGCCCCCCAGCCCCCACATACCTGTGAGGGCGCGGCGGCGCCCCCAGGCGGCAGATCGCCGGCGGTAGCGGCGATTTGGCGGTGGGTCGCCCGCCGAGTGCGGCGTGCGTGCGGCGGTGATGTGGCAGGCGGCGGCGGGTCGCCCGCGGCCAGCCGAGTACGGCGGTGGCTGGTGGCTGGCTGGTGTGGCGGCGATGGGCTGTAGCGCGGCCCGAGCAGCGGCGGATCGCTCACCGCGCCAAGGAGTGCAGGCAGAGCGACGCCGAGCCTGCCTCCTGGCCTGGCGTCGCTTCCCAACTGCGCAGGCGCGCCTGTGCAGTTCACAGAATGAACTGCGCAAGTGCGCCTGCGCAGTTGGGAAGCGACGTCAGGCCAGGAGGCAGGCTCGGCGTCGCTCTGCCTGCACTCCTCGGCGTGGCGGGCGATCCGCCGCCGCCGCTCGGGCCGCGCTACAGCCCATCGCCGCCACACCAGCCACCGCCGTATTCGGCGGGCCGCGGGCGACCCGCCGCCGCCAGCCACAGTGGCGGGCAATCCAGGGGTGGGTGGGGGGGAAGCCACTTTTTGGCGCCCCCCCACATGATCCGCCGGGGTGGCGCCCAGGGCACGTGCCCTGCCTGCCCCCCCTATCGTTACGCCCCTGTGGTGCACTATAAGAAAATGAAACAATTTGACACCGCTTTTCTTGGTTCCTGGTTGAGACAGACATCCCTACAAATTTCAGGAGATGGAAAACGCGCCTTAGCACTGTGTGCTACCAACAGCCTGAAAACCTATTCTGTAAAATCCCAGGCCAAAAATAACGCCTTTAGTTACTGAATAGCACCTTAATTCATATGATTGGCTGATTCAAGGATATTTTTAAGCTCATTAACTTTCTACTGTTATCAAATTAATTGCTTAATTAACTGGTTAAAGTTAATTGAAGTTACAAAAGCTTAACAAAAATGATATTTTGAGGTTATTTGAGGTTAACTTTTTTCCTTGGTTGGCCAGTGGAGGAATAAAGCATATCTTCCTAAAGTAAAAGAAAACTTTAAATGATATTTTTCATTAACAAACCGTATAGGCAAGCTTCTTTAGCCATATGTGAATTGATTGACTGAGAGAGAGAGAGTTTGTGTGTGTGTAGTGCTAAGGAAGTACACACAAATTTCTCATGACTTATGGGTAAAAGGCCGATGAGCAAATAAATCTTAAGATTTCTCCAAATATGGGTTGGGACTGTGAGGCGAGTCTGCTTGGAGAAGAGAGTAAATACATTCTATGGTAAATACAGGGCTGTCTCTAGCAGGGCGCGGGGCTAGGGGCAAATCAGCATATGTGGGGGTCCCCCTTAACATGTGCGGGGGTCCCCCTTAACATTTCAATCTAATATGTAGAACACAGACGCAAACATACACAGTTTAACGTCGATGCATTCCAAACCTGAATTCCAAAATTGTATTGTATTGCAATAACAATCTCATTTGAAGGAACACACTTGGATTCCCAACACTTAACTCAAAGATGAATGGCAGCCACTGTGTAGGTTATAGTTAAACAATCCATTATGTATGTTGCAAAATTCGTGGAAAATGCAATAATATTTCCTAATGACCTACAGTCAAATACCAGATTTTGCAAGAACAATCCTGCCACTGAAGTTAGCTGAATGCACTTCTTTTTACACTAGAATATGCTGGGGTGGGGAGGTTTACATATCATTTGCTTATGTGTGTGTTTTTAGAAGAAACCCTCAAGATAACTAGGAGATTTTAACTGTCATTGTTCTCAACAGATGTTCACCACTCAATAATCAGACCAGTAATTCCCAAACCACATCATTCCCCAAAGCAGCAGATCTTTCCCTCGTATTTCCCATATATAGTCATTATTCAATAAAATGAAAAACACTTTAAGTTGAATCCTACAAATTTCAAACTATTTTTTAACTTCCCTTTTGCAAGCACATTAATTTAAACAAAAATCTATTACTTATATTTAAGTCCTCTGTGCAGTCTTCACAAAATGACTTCGCCTAAACAACAGTTCTCACCTACTAGTTGAATATATTGGACAGAAACCCAGATATAATAGTTGCTCCTATCTGTAAAACTGACAGTAAAACACTTTGTGAAGCATACAAGTGTATCGCTTTGCTCCTGCCACAAAAGCAGGAATATCATGAAGAAAAATGGGCACGATTCAGCAAAATTTGTACATTAATGCACTGAAATTCTTTGTATTTGCCATTTTTGTTTGTTAAATAGAAATATATACATTAAAAATAAGACAAGAATATCAAACCACAGCTTGATCCTGTTGCTGGCTTCTCCTCCCCTTTCCCCCGGCCACCCTTCAATCCATCCCTCTTGCCTCACCACTTCAACCCACCCAAAGTGGCCTTTTATTTTCCTTTGAAACAGTCTTTTAATGGGCATCAAGAAAATATGTGTAGCACTGCGGAAATGCTCACAGCATTTCCATTACATAGTCCATTACAAGCTTACTAAAAAGACCATTGTTATTTGCACCCAGACCCAAGGAGACACAGACACAAGATTATTTGGTGAAATGGGCCACATTTATTGAAACATAGTTCTTTACAAGCCAGCATGGCGCTCAGCTGAGATTGGTGCTCAGCCCAGCACAGTGCGGTTCCTAGAAGGCCAGCCGTGAGAGTGGCCGCCTTGACCTAGATGATAATGGCATTAGCACCTTGGCTCCAGGCGGCACCGTAAGCAGGCGCCGCCCTTCCTAGACGACCTAAGGTCAGGTCTCTGTTACTAACAATGCCCCTCCGATGCTGCCAAGCCATACGGAAGGATGTCGCAAGGGGCTGTGAGGCATCCCTGATCTGCCAAGCCTCAAGGGATCTGCTCCTCCTCCTTGAAGCCAAACGCTTACCTAAGGTGCCTCACCGATTATAAGCTGTTGCTTCCCTCCGCACTGTACCTGCCATAGCGGGCGTTAGCCTAGCTTAATGCCCCGCACCCCACGCAGCCCTATTGCCAATCCCAGCTGTAAGTCCTCCACCCATGGCCCACTGGTAGACCAGAACCCCCGAGGAGTGGCATCCCATGTGAGTGCAATCCCTGCTAGCTAACTAAGGCATTCCATCCCAGGTGTAACACCAGCAAGTCCCACACGGAGGTAGGGATGGTTTGATGCAGCCTTGTAAATGGGACCCCATCCCAGGTCAGCTTGCACTCTAATGGCGGGGGGAGAGAACAGTGAGAAGGCCGCTTGATAGTGAGGGGGAGAGAAGAGCATCCCACTCCCAGGTGCTGCACGGCACGCTGCAGTGCCTTGAGCCCCATGCCCCAGGCCCTAGAGGCCTCCCACTGTGAGGGGGTGAGCACCCCACTCCCAAGGGCTGCACGGCATGCTGCAGCGCTAAGGGCAGCTCAGAGTAAGGCAGCCCGGGCTGCTTGTGACAAGGCTGCTTCACAGGGAGGCGAGAGAGAAGCGAATACTGGTCTCGGGCGCTGCACGGCACGCTGCAGCTCCTCGAGCCTGGCGTCCCCGGCCAATAAACGTTTCACACCACATAGCTGGCGTCCCATGCCCTTGTGCAGCCCCGCTACACCACTGAGACCCATGTCTCAGGCCTGCGTTCTGCGCCACCGGATTGAGACCCGCATCCCAGACCAATGCGCATTCATGCCACATAGCGGAGGTGAGACCCACGTCCCAAGCCATTCAGTATTCCACACCACATGGCTGAGACCCGTGTCCCAGACCACTGTGCACTCTCCACCACACTGCTGAGACCCACGTCCCAGGTCAGTCCGGGTTCCAAGCCACATGGCTGAGACCCGCATCCCAGACCACTGTGCACGCTCTCGACCACATTGCTGAGACCCGCATCGCAGGCCAATCAGTGTTCCATGCCACATCGCTGAGACCCGCGTCCCAGGTCATTCTGTGTTCGAAACCACACTGCTGAGACGCGCATCACAGGCCACTGTGTGTTCTTGTGTGTTCTCCACCATATTGCTGAGACCCACGTCCCTGGACCATCTGTGAGACACGCATGCAAGCCATATCGTTGAGATACATGTCCCAGGCCCCTTGGCGTTCCAAGACACACAGCCGAGACATGCGTTCCAGACCACTCTGCGTCCTCCACCGTATTGTTGTGCTCAACGCCCCACAGCGTTCCAGGTCACATCGCTGAGACCCACGTCCCAGGCCATTCTGTATTCCAATCCCCATAGCTGAGACCCGCGTCCCAGGCCACCGTGTGTTCTCCGCAGATAGCTGAGACCCACGTCCCAGGCTCATCCGTGCTCGACGCCCGCCGGTGTTCCACCCCACGTAGCTGGGACCCACGTACCGGCCATACTATGTGCGTAGCTGAGACCCATGTCATGGCTGCTCCAGAAGTCACGCTAGTAACTGGCAGGCCCCAAAGGTCTGTAACTAAGCAGCACTGGGCTGAGGGCATGCCACCGGTGGGTCATATCTCCCTCTAGGTTCCCCACCTGGCCAGGGAGGGTCGAGCCCATAGTGTGCTGATCTAAAGGTGTTTGTTGTTTTTTCTATGATGCTGCATTATACTGAATTACTATTATTATCTATGCTATGTCCTGCTTTTCTTCCCCGGTGCCCAGAGTGGCGCCCTACCAATTCAGGCTCCTCTGAATGACAACCCAACCCTATGGAGCATGCTAGGCTGAGAGAGAAGAGACTGGCCCGGAGATAGCCAGTCTGAGGAGCTCTCGCCCCTGTCACCCCCCATATCCTGGGGGTTCTCGAGGGAAGAATGGCGGGGGGGGGTAATAAACAGAAGATGCCGGCATGGGAACTTGAAACCCTCTGTTCTTCCCAGAGTGGTTCCATCCCCCAAGGAGAGTAACCTACAGTGCTCAGACTGGCTACTTTCAGCTTGCCAGTCACACATTATTATTATTATCACACATTATTATTATTAATCTCTTGTTTACACAGTCAGACAGGTGTTATTGACTGGTTTGTTTTATCCAGACATCGAGTCCTTCCCAAGGACCTGGGATGGCTGAATTTTATTGTCAGTTGTTATAGATATCGTCGCAGAATATAGGCTGTTCCCAGTAAAGCTGCTTTTTGTAATTGGCTGATGGTGATTTCTGTGGCCCCTATGGTGTTGAGGTGCTCTTCAAGGTCTTTTGGAACTGCACCCAGGGTGCCAATTACCAGTGGGATTATTTTGGTCTTTTTCTACCACAGCCTTCAATTTCAATTTATAGATCTTTGTATTTTGTGATTTTTTCTATTTCTTTTTCTTCTATTCTGCTATCCCCTGGTATTGCTATGTCGATTATTTTAACTTGTTTTTCTTTCTTCTTGACTACAGTTATATCTGGTGTATTGTGTGGCAGATGCTTGTCTGTTTGTAGTCGGAAGTCCCATAATATTTTTACATCTTCATTTTCTTCAACTTTTTCAATTTTATGGTCCCACCAATTTTTGGCTACAGGCAGCTTGTATAATAATAATAATAATAATAATAATTATTATTATTAGTGAATCAGTGTCATATTATTCAACTAAAGAAAAAAACTCCTGCTGGATTATATAAGTCACTGTGGGCCGAGGTGAAATCCCAAGCTGCTTGTTGGGTGAATGCTTGTTGGGTGAAATTAAACAGCAATTTCACAATTGATCGTTACCGAGGTCTGACTGTTAACTCTTTCATTGCCACAGCATGAAAAGAATATTGTTCCAAGCATTTGATCTCAGTACAAATGAGAGCCCTACCTGCCCTGCAACCCTATTTTGTAACTGAATTCATGTCCTACAATTTTGGAAACTGGATTTTCGTGAATGTCCATAATATGTCCAACCTCCTGCAAAAAACCTGGGTCTCGCTTTTCGCTCTGCGTTGGCGCAAGTCAGCATGGAGCATAGCATGGTGGGGAAAGGATCTTTCAATGGTAATATCACACAAGTATTAAAAAGAGAACACCCGGACTACTTGAGAGATTTGTTATTCACACTTAAAAAATGGAAGGTTGAACTGGATCTATTTAAAGGATCCTCCTCAGTTAAGCAGCTAAGGAAAACAATTTATGGAGAGATTCTAGAAGTGGGTTTCTTAAAACCTGATTTAGAACAAAAACGCTACAAACACCACACTTCACAGTACTTGTTGCAACCCGATCATTCTATCGTTTTCTTTAAGGAGAAAAAAGTCCCTTTCCATTCATGGGAAACAAGGTGGCGCTTATACCACCAAGTACTACCACTTAATGCAGCTAAGCCATGGCTCCCAGAGGACGCGCAAGAGTGTCCTAAAATCACCTGCAAACAGAAAGCTAGTGGGCTAGGCAAAACATTTAGGGAAACCCACTCACATTTCTTAAAAGAGTGTGTGGTAGCCAAAAGGGTGTGGCAGGGAGTAAGCAAGCTGTTAGAGTGGCCTGATTTGGAAAAACAGACTTGGGAAGAAATAACCTCAGGTTTGAGTGATAGAACCTCTTTTCGAGGTCCCAGAAAGAAACCTTCAAGGAAACGGGACAGAACGGGTGCCCTCAGACTAGGGAATTGGAACGTTCCCCTTGTCGTAATCAGGTTAGTAAACCTGTATGTCATTTATGCAATGCTCCTGCATAGGAATAGGGAGGGAAGACACGACCAAGAGGTTCACGCAGATGAGACAGTAAATCTCTTCTGGAAAAGTTTGTATGGTTATGTACAAAAAGACAAGAGTATCTCTTCTAAACAGCAATGGGACAAATTATGGAAATGGATGTTGGACGTAAACACCCCCCCCCCATTACCTGATGTGCCTTGTAATCTCCCACCCCCGAGTTACAGTACTACCTGCATATATTTCATAACCTTGTGGGTTTCCAAATCCTTGTGCGTCACTCTTTGTAGATATATCATGTACAAACAACCACTTTGTATATAATTGTGCTTTGGCAACGTACTGTATGCTTTGGTAGTTTGTTGGTTCAATAAAAAAATCTTGTCCTATAAAAAAAAATCAAAAAATCTTGTCCTATCTTGGAAAAACCAGCGAGGGAACTTGAAACCCTTGAAGCTCTTCCTAGAGTGGCTCCCTCCTCTAAGAGGAATATCTTACATAAGATACAGAAGTATCTTATCACACTTCCAGTCCCCCCTTTTTATATGCAACCAGGGCAGACCCTGCTCAACTAAGGGGACAAGTAATGCTTGCTATCACAAGAACGGCTCTCCTCAGGTTCACCAGGGAGGGAACCTGGAACCTTCTGCTCTTCCCAGAGCGGCTCCATTTATCTATTTATGTACTTATATCCCACTCAATATGATATAAATGGCCAGCTGCACAGCGGCCCAACTGGGTAGCGCGGCTTGAGCGAGGCATCCCCGGGTGGCCACCATCTTGCTGATTGGGGTGGGAATGTTGCAGGAAGCGAAGTCCTCCCTGGGCGGCCACAGGGATTGGCAGGAGCCCGCCTGCTCGCCCACCCTGTGACATTGGTGGGGGTGTTGCAAGAGGAATAGACCCCCCCCGGTGGTTGTGGGGATCAGCACACCGCATGCCACGCTCCACCTCCCACTTGCCTGGCCATCCCCAACCGGCACCGCAGCCGGGGTAGAAACCCGGCCATCTGATCTTGCGGTCCCACGCCTGAACCGCATCAGGCACAGATTATTATTATTATTATTATTATTATTATTATTATTATTATTATTACATTTATATCCTGCTCTTCCTCCAAGGAGCCCAGAGCGGTGTACTACATACATAAGTTTCTCCTCACAACAACCCTGTGAAATAGGTCAGGCTGAGAGAGAAGTGACTGGCCCAGAGTCACCCAGCTAGCATCAGGCTGAATGGGGATTTGAACTCGGGTCTCCCCAGTCCCAGTCCAGCACTCCAACCACTACACCACGCTGGCTCACATGCCGGCCAGTGCTACCTGACGAGCCACAGGCACGACCACCAGCCTACCATCTTCAGGAAGGGCTCAAGGCAGCTTCTGAAGCTTACAGATCTTGCTGCAGGAAAATACGCAAGGCATGCTTTACACTGCAGCACACGAGGCACCAGCTGGCTTCAAGATCAATAATCTAGGCAGTTAGGCTGAAAACAAGTGCCTTTTGTTTGGGATCTGCTCTTGTATTGCGAGAAGCCAACCACTCGCCTGCCCACCCACTGGCTACGGACAGATGGGTGCACTTAAAAGCCCAGTCCCCACCTCCGCTGAGCATACAACTTATCAGTATTTCATTAAATACTCTAAAACTCTTGTTGCACTGCTAGTCTCTGCTTCTGAATGCATACCCAGCCTCAGATTAACAAGTGTTTACTGGCCATAAGGAGGGAACCTAGGAAGCTGCCTCATACTGAGTCAGACCATAATCCATCTAGCTCCGCATCGTCCAAGCACAATCCTACTAAGATAACCTCGTAGGTTAAATCTCCTGTACAGATATTGATTCTGTTAGTTCCATTTTCGCTGTTATTATTTTGTAATTAAACAACCGTGGGTTAAAATTCTTGTCCTATCTTGGAGATGCCCGTGGAGGGGCGGGGGGACTTGGAACCTTCTGCTCTTCCCAGAGCAGTTCCATCCCCCAAGGGGAATATCTTACAGCACTCACACTTCTAGTCTCCCACTCATATGTGTCCAGGGTGGGCTCTGCTTAGCTAAGGGGACAAGCCATGCTTGCTACCACAAGACCAGTTCTCCTCAATGATTAGTTCCTTGCTACTATTTCTTCGGTTCTCTTGTAGTTAATACAATTTTACTCTACCTATTTAATCCATTATGGTTTTTGTTGTTGTTGTTTTTAGCAAATTCCATGCAGCCTCAGCAAATCCCTGCAAGGCTTGAGAGAGGGGTGGGGATAGATGCATACCACCTTGCCAAGGCTAGCCGAAAAGCCCTCCCAAACCCACCAATGGGGGGGGGCTGTTCAAATACCCCCCAAGGCCCCACGGTCATGCCTGCCCTCCCCCTCCGGCCCACTTCAAACCTGCCATGTCCAAGAGCTAAAGGGGCCGCGTCCCAGGATCCAAAGGCAGCGCACATGCTTAGCTGCACGCCCACCAGCCAAGCCGCAGGCCAAGCAGCCTGCTCGCGCACCCGCAGCTATGGGCGGGTGGGCCTGAAAGCCCAACCCTTGCCTCCGTGAAGGCTAGGCAGTGCGCCTGGCAACCGAGCGCGGCTGCGGGTGGACAGGCTTAAAAGCCCAACCCTCGCTCTTGCCGCCGCCACGCAGCTGCCCGAAGTCCATGCGGGCTGGCCTACAGGCGCACATCCGCACCGAGGTTGTGTGCCCACCGGCGCTGCCAGCCAAGGCTGCTGGAAGAACCAGGCTGTGGGTGACCAGGTGCGGCTATGGGTGGGTGGGCTTAAAGGTCCCCGCCACTGCCACCGCCGGGCTGGCCTACAGGTGCACATCCGCGCCGAGGCTGTGTGCCCGGCGGTGCCGCAAGCCAAGGCTGCAGGCAGAGCCAGGTTGTGGGCGACTGGGTATGGCTATGGGTGGGCGGGCTTAAAAGCCCCTACTGCTGCTGCCGCCGCCGGTCCCTAGGCCTGGCCACGTGGGCCGGCCTCAGAGTTCCCTGCAGCACGTCCGCTCTTTTTGCTCTTGAGAGACGGACTGAATTGGCGCATGCTCTCTGTGCCGCTTGTGGGCTCCGCCCCAGGAGCACAGGGGGAGCCAATCACAAGGGTCCCCGGCGTCCGTGCTCCATAAAGGGGGCTGGGGCAAACAAGCCGCGCCAGCCAGTTGGTTCGGCAAGCGGCTGGCTTATTGTGAACTACCGTTGCAAGCCATTTTGAGAATTTTGTTGCTAAAAAGGTAGCATATAAATATTTTTAATAAGTGTGGGGGGGGGCAGAGGAAACTCCACCCCCAGACCAGATTAGAGCTATATGCAGTGTTTAGTATCCTCAAGAACAAAACGAAAAACAGATCCACTTTTTTAGAGTTTTTTTTCTTTCCTCTTATTCTCTTTAAGTTTTCAGTACTTTTGAACTGACTAATTTCCTCACAAGGAGGCATACTGTATTTATTATTATTATTTCTTGTTTACACAGTCAGACAGGTGTTATTGACTGGTTTATTTTATCCAGACATCGAGTCCTTCCCAAGGTCCTGGGATGGCTGAATTTTATCATCAATACTGTTGGTTATTATAGATATCGTCGCAAAATATAGGCTGTTCCCGGTAAAGCTGCTTTTTGTAATTGGCTGATGATGATTTCTGTGGCCCCTATGGTGTTGAGGTGCTCTTCAAGGTCTTTTGGAATTGCACCCAGGGCGCCAATTACCACTGGGATTATTGGGGTCTTTTTCTGCCACAGCCTTTCAATTTCAATTTGTAGATCTTTGTATTTGGTGATTTTTTCTATTTCTTTTTCTTCTATTCTGCTATCCCCTGGTATTGCTATGTCGATTATTTTGACTTGTTTTTCTTTCTTCTAGACTACAGTTATATCTGGTGTATTGTGTGGCAGATGTTTGTCTGTTTGTAGTCAGAAGTCCCATAATATTTTTAAATCTTCATTTTCTACAACTTTTTCAATTTTATGGTCCCACCAATTTTTGGCTACAGGCAGCTTGTATTTTTTGCAGATGTTCCAGTGTATCATCCCTGCTATCTTGTCATGCCTTTGTTTGTAGTCAGTCTGTGCGATCTTTTTACAACAGCTGATTAGGTGGTCCACGGTTTCATCTGCTTCTTTACAAAGGCGGAACTTGCTGTTTGTGGAGGATTTTTTGACTTTTGCTCTTATCGCATTTGTTCTTAGTGCCTGTTCTTGTGCAGCCAGTATTAAACCCTCTGTTTCTTTATTCAAGTTGCCATTCTTAAGCCATTGCCAGGTCTTGGTGATGTCTGATTTTCCACTTATTGTGCAAATATTGACCGTGCAGTGGCTTATTTGTCAATTTTTCTGCTCGGTTCTTGACTTGTTCTTTCTTGTAGGCCTGCTTTGTTTCATTGGTGTTTGATAGTTTCTATTATTGACCATTTGAAGTGCATCTTCTTCACTGTCCTTGATATATTCTTCAAGGCCTCTTTTCTCCTCCTCTACTGTTTGATGGACTTGCAGCATTCCTCTTCCACCTGAGCTGCGAGAGAGGTATAGCCTATCTACATCACCGCGGGGGTGCAGAACATGATTGATGGTCATTATTTTCCTGGTCTTACGATCTAGCGTCTCTAGCTCTGCCTGGCTCCAGTCTATTATTCCTGCAGTGTGTCTGATAACAGGTATAGCCCAGGTGTTTATGGCTTGTATGGTGTTCCCGCCATTGAGTTTGGACTTGAGGATTTTTCTAACTCTCCTGATGTATTCACTTCCAATTTTTCTTTTAACTTCAGTGTGTGCAATGTTATCAGCCTGGAGAATGCCCAAGTATTTGTAATGTTCTTTCTCTTCCAGGTTCTTGATGTTGCTTCCATTGGGCAGTTCTATTCCTTCTGTTTTTGTTATTTTCCCCCTGTTCATTATTAATGCATCACACTTGTCTAGTCCAAACTAGACACTTGTCTAGTCCAAACTTGTCAAGTCCAAACTTGTCAAGTCCAAACTCCATTGCTATATCGCTACTGAATATATGGACAGTGTTTAGCAGTGATTCGATTTATTATTATTATTATTATTATTATTATTATTATTATTATTATTAATTCAATTCCTATACCGCCCTTCCAAAAATGGCTTAGGGCGGTTTACACAGAGAAATAATACATACATACATACATACATACATACAATGGCTCCCTGTCCCCAAAGGGCTCACAATCTAAAAGAAACATAAGATAGACACCAGCAACAGTCACTGGAGGTACTGTGCTAGGAGTAAATAGGGCAAGTTACTCTCGCCCTGCTAAATAAAGAGAATCACCATGTTAAAAGGTGCCTCTTTGCCAAGTTTGGCAGGGGTTAGGTAAATGAACCATGGTCCATGCACACCCCTATATGTCAGGGGGTGAAATGACAAAAGTGGATTGTGCAGGAGCTGCACACTTCCTGAAAGAACTGTGGCTCAGAGAACGTAGGATCCAAGCACATATACAAAGTGAGGTTCCTAGGCTGCTGCTGGTGGCAGTACACAAGTAAGTCTTGGAATTGATTCTAACAAGATGAGGGCCACTGCCTTCAATGACTTTTAACACAAATTCATGGAAAGTAGGTCTCTCCATGGCTATTCTCCCCAATACAGGCATTTGGTTAGCCTAATTGAAAATAGAATTCTATACTAGATGGGCCTTGATCTTGGTTCTCATGCAGAACATTTATTCATATTAGAAAAAAGGTTGACTTTTACAAAGGTTAAGAATAATTGCTTTTGTGCATTGCCTGAATCAAGTTCACAAGTGTTTCAATTGCAAAGGATGTTTGCTGAAATTAAGACTAGGGGCCAAATGAGATGTGAAGCCAGCCATTCCATGTGTTTCCACATGAAACTGTGCCAAACATGTTTTCAAAAGTGTGTGTGCAGAAATCCTGGCTATGGCTTACCTCTCCACAGCTTCTTTTATTGCCTGAGCTCAACTTGAACTCCAGTGCCAGAAGTAACCTGGACTTGAGTGACAACCATGGGGAGTCTTCAGTGTTCTTCACCCACATGTCCTTTTGCTGTTAAAATCAGATATGTCCCCCAGCACTCTATGTGACTGGAATCCAGACTAATGCTGCACTGGCACTACAGAGGAGGGGCACCATTCCTTCTGCAAATACTGTATGTGCTTGAGGGTTGCAGGACCCTCAGGGACATGTTTTGAGGAGGCACAGTGGGCTTCAGAAGGAAGAGATGAGTTGTCCCTCCCCTGTAGTGCCAGCACATCATTAGTCTGGACGCTATCCAGTGTATTCTTTTTTAATTGACCATGATATATTGGTATATTGACCATGCTATATTGACCAGTAGGAATAGATTCCTACTCAACTTCTGAATCTCTGCTACTCTCTCCCTTCCTTGTTTTTGAGTGGAATAACTTCTTGTGTCACAGAGTCTTTTCTCCTGTCTACTCTCCCTTCTCTCTGTTCCACCTACATGAATGCACAAGGGACCAAGTAAAATTGGAGTAGTCCATTTAGCCTTGATTAACCAGAGGTGCAATTAGGTGTTGTTGTTTTTTAAAGCATGTAGAAAAAGGATAGGGAAGATTGTGTAACATCTTCATCTGGTGGCATCATCCAATACTGTGATATAATCTACCAATGCTACTTTTTCTTTTTATCATGAACTCACTCGATGGAAGATGCTGGCCAGAAATCTATGACACAATAGCCAGTAGCTCAAGTTTTAGTTTTACTAAGTAGTCAGGTTTAACAGTCTCACCAGGAAGACAGGAGTGAGAAGCCCAAATTCCAAAGTCACAATCTCTCCGACAAAAGCTCCAAGCAGATTTGACATGTTGTTTCCAGCAGTTTGTTCAAGGCGCAGGCTACCCGATTTAAAGTCAGCAGCCACGTGCACTTAATCAACACTCCACCCCCACCAGCTGCCATAGGTTCAATCCGGCTCCTGCTGTCTTCTCGCCAGCCGACTACTCCTCCGTAATTCCCTCACCTGCTGCTGATGTTTTTCTCGTCAATGTCCTTGAGGAAATAGTGGCCATTCGAACTCTGGCTCAGATCTCTCCAAAGATCACCCAGCCCTGCTGGCCCCTTCTGCACCAAACACTCGCCCTGGCTTTTCTCAATTACCTCCCCATTCACATCACCGGCCTGCTCCTCCTCAGGCGCCTCCCCAGTTTCTACCGTGTTTCCCCGAAAATAAGACAGTGTCATATTAATTTTAGCCCCCAAAAATGCACTAGGGCAATTAGCGGTACATCAGAAATTACTGCTAGGTCTTACTTTCGGGGTAGGTCTTACTTTCGGGGAAACAGGGTAGTAAGTCTCCTGCCTCCCACTCCTCTCCAATGTCCTTGAGTAGGGGCATGACACTTCTCTCCTGCAGTGACTAGAAACGTTAAGACAGTGACTGTTGCTGGTGTCTATCATATGTTTCTTTTTAGATTGTGAGCCCTTTGGGGATAGGGATCCATCTTTTTTTTTTTTTAAATTTCTCTATGTAAACTGCCCTGAACCATTTTTGGAAGGGTGGTATAGAAATTGAATGAATGAATGAATGACATCAGCGGCTAGCAACCTCCATTGCTTTTTCTTCATGTTTGCTCACCACTCCTGCACTAGATGTGTTGAAGGATGAAAGGCTCCTGTGCTAGTTCTTGATACATGTTGAATTTAAAGAGTAGCAGAGCAAAGCCTGCAAAGCTGAACATCTGCAAAATCTGTACTTTCCCCAGTACCTTTAAAAAATTTGTAATTGTGTTTGAATATCACAAGGAAGTTTAGTGCTTCTCTCTTAGCATATTATGCATCAATTAAGTGTCTTTATCAATCAATAATGTTTAATTAATTTTACAATGATTTTTTAAATTAAAGCTTAACTTGGGTAGTTCATTTTAACTGTAACTAACTAATCTGTTGGTTTGCTGCAATTTCTATATCAAGAGCAAATTGCCGCAAATTATTCCAAGTTGAACTGAGTCATGGTTTGATTTAACAACATCATTACCATTTCATTAAATGCTGATTTCCTAAACGCAGTGTTATTTTCAACTGATTGGAATTCAGGAAGTATTTGCTTATATATTCATCATCATAATTGACTGACAGGCATTAAGCAATCAGAGAAAGTTCTACAACTTTGTGTATTCCTCTCTCAACTTTGACATAACCTCAGGGAACACTGAGCCTCTTTTAAAAAGCAGAATATTCAGAAAAGATTCTGACTGAAGTTCAGAACTAGAGATGGGATGAAATAGTAATGAAGGAGTTTCTCTCCACCCTGCCATAAGTAAAGTGGGCTGAGATATGGATCTTGCATCAAGCAGACTGCACATCAGAGACACCAAACCATTCCAGAGTTTGCCCTGTTGGTTATAGGTAGCATGAAGGGTTAGATTCATACATTGCTGGTTAAGAACATAGGAAGCCATCTTATACAGAGTCAAACCATTGGTCCATCTACCTCAGTATTGTCTGCAGCAGGTGTTCTCAACGGGGGGGGGGCAGTATTAGGACCCCTTGGGCAGGGGTGTCCAACTGCAACCCTCCAGCTGTTTCTGGCCTACAACTCCCACCATCCCTAGTCACAGTGGCCAGTAGCCAGGGGTGGTGGGACTTGTAGGCCAAAAACAGCTGAAAGGCTGCAGTTTGATAACCCTATCTAGGGGTACTTAAAGGCCTTCCCTTAGGTATTCAGAGACCTCCTGCCCTACCCATGCTGCAGCCACATTGCTCATAAGCAATCTTACAGAAATAAATGGGACAAATCTATTTCAGATGGGTGTAACTAGGGATGTACAAATGGTTTAATGCCGAGTTGGTTCTCCATTGAATTAGGCCTGCTTGAGGGTTCGAACCCTCGGGCCAGCTCAGAGCCAGTCTGGGGTTCGAAATCACTGCTGGGCCCAGGACATTGTGCCACCTCTGGAGGGGGGGCTGCCGTGGGGGATGGGGGGTCGGTGAAGCTTCCCCCTCCTCTGCCATCCTCCCCTTGGTCTTTTCTGGGCCAATTAGGCCTGTTTGGGGGTCTTTCCATCAGTGGCCATTTTGAAGTCCACCGTGCATGCACACAACCTATTTGTGTGCCCAGGCCTTTTTACATTTCAAACCCCAAACCAGCTCAAATTTGAGCTGAGCTGGGTGTGTGTGTGTGTGTGTGTGTTTGGGGATCCACAAAACCAAACATGCCCGGTCCAGTTCGAGTCCGATCCAGACTCAAACTGAACTGGGCATGTTTGATTTTGTGTGCACCCCTTTGCATAACTTCAAAAAGTGTATTTCAATGGGAGTACTCATTATTCTGGATGTAAACCAGTGACTGGAGTAGCCCATCTTATATATGTAAAATTTAAAACACACAAGTGCATGTGAAGACATGCACAAAATCTAACCTAAGCTAAATGAAAATTTACAACAGAAGGGGTACAGTTGCTTTTAAAAAATTGGGAATCCCTGGTCTACACTGACTGGCAGCAACTCTCCAAGGTTTCAGGCAGGAATCTTCTCCAGTCCTCCCTGGAGATGCCAGGAATTGAACCTGGGACTTTCTGCATGCAAAATAGATGCCCTACCACTGAGCTACAGCCTTATCCCTAGCATGGCAAGAACCCATTTGACTGCGCTGCCTGAGATGGCTGGCTTGATTATCTGCAAAAACTGAGATGGTTCTGTATTAATGAGACTGAGAAGTCAAGCAGAAGGCAGGTATATGAAAAGGTCTGGATTGGTGGTTCTGATATCTTATTTATTTACTTATTTATTTATCTATCAAATTTATTCCTGACCAAACTTATGTCTCTGGGCAGCTAACAACAATTAAAACACATATAAAAGTTAAAACAGTTCAACATATAACAACACATATAAAAGTTAAAACAATACAATAATTTAAAAACCATAAAATTAAACGAAGAGTATTAAAAAAAAAAAAAACAACCCTGAGAAAGGTTGGGTTAAAAAAAATTGGTTTTCAAATGTTTTTTAAAAATAGCCAGAGATGGGGAGGATCGTAACTCAGCAGGGAGCGCATTCCACAATCTCGGGGCAGCAACTGAGAAGGCTCGTCTCTGTGTGACCACCAAACGAGTTGGCGGTAACTGGAGATGGATCTCATCAGATGACCTCAATGGGTGGTGGGGTTCGTAAAGAAGAAGATGCTCTCTTAAATACCCAGGACCTAAGCCGCTTAGGGCACTTTGTATTTTGCCCGGAAACCTATCGGCAGCCAGTGTAACTCCATCAGCAAAGGAGTAATGTGATATCTCTGAGATGAAATTATAGACTAAATTATATTCTGGTCAAGATGGTGATGTAACCAGTTGCACTTCAGCATGCTCCAGAGCCTCCTGTCTGATATTTTTAATCCTGAACTGCTTTATTTCTTCACAACACTGGATACTTGCTCTTTAAACAGGTGATTATTTTTCCTTTTCTATTGGGGTAGTCCCACAGCCAAATTTCATAATGGCTTCTAAGGAAGGAAGAAAATTCAGCCTCCTTCCCCCCCCCCCCATCCTCTCCACCTGAAAGGTTTTCAGAGGAAGAATGAGAAATTATGATGTTTCTTAAAACTATGTTTGCTGATTTAAAATCTGACTTAAAAACATCGCAGCTTTGATACTATTACTGCCAGATTGGGGTTTTTGGAAGGCAAAATCTCTCAATTAGAAGATAAAAGTTCCTATGTTGATTCCAATTTGAGCAAATTACACATAGTCAATAGAATCCTGCAAGCCAGGGTGTGCAATTAGAATCTCGCCGTTTGAATTTGCGTATTTTGGGGATCCCATAATATTTGGGAAAGACTGAATTTATTAACTTCATTAAAGAGTTCCTTTGCAAAATATTTTCCCTGCCAGAGGAGTATGCGTTGGAAATTGAAAGAGCTTATTGTAGATCTACTTCTCCCTCATGTGCCACTGACAAGCCTTGTCCATTTTTCATAAAGTTTTTTACATCTATGGTTAAAGATAATTTCTTGAGGCATGCTCAAGAAGGAAAGGAGATCATGTGGGATAACTCTTGAATCATATTCCCCCCAGATTTTCCTAAAGAGTTGGCTGATAAACATTGTTCCTTTCAAAAGGCACATCAGATGGCTAGAGAGATAAATCTATAATACCATGTTCACTTTCCAGCAGTATTTTGTGTTTATTATGAGAATAAATTGATATCCTTCCATGGTGCTCTAACCTCTGAAAAGTTTATTGCTACACTGAACTGTGCAGGAGCAGAATAATTGTTTTGACCATCCTTTCCTATTCACATTTGAACATCTGCCAGTGGACTATTATATTCAGCTGTAGTTTGTATCTCTGGGTAACTTCAAGGTCCCTGCACTACGTCCTACTTTGCGGTCTTCATCCTGAGTTTAATTGCTTTTTACAGGGAGTCCACCAGAGTGCACTGTGAGCCAAGATTACCATGCTAGACTTGCAGTGCAAATGGGTCCCCCCACCCCTCCATCTTCTTCTAGTTTGTTGCTGTATTTTCACTCTTCTCTTATTGGTTTAATTTGGTGTTGGTATTTTGTTAAGTTTTGCGTATTAATAATTATTTACTGGTGCACTAGCACCCTATTAAGCACTATTCATTTACCTCCATATTCTTGCACATATTTATTATTTTCTATGAGCCAGTTCAGTGTGTTTGTTTCTGCTGTTTTGGCTCTTTGCTGTGATGTTTTTAGTAATTGCGTATGGCAGTTTCCATGGTTTCTTGGTGTGTCAAAGAATTGTGTCAGCCATCAAAGCCTCAGCAGGTGTTAGACAAGTTGGGGAAAATGGCTATTGAGGTTGCTTGCTTTTAAAAAACAAAAGAAAACAAGAAAACCATATTTTGCCAGTTGGTAAATTACTTTTGCAACAGGCATAGGTGGGGGGTGTCTATGCAAGTGGTAATGATTCTACAAAGGCGAGGGATGTGGCTATTTTAATTCACAAATCTTCTAAATTAATTTTTGAAGAGTAAATAATAGATGATGGTCACTTTCTTATACTTATTGCTAGTATGGGTGGCCAACATTTGGTGTTAATGAGTTTGTAGGGTCCAGTCACAGATTTCCTAGAATTAATACATAACAGTTTTGAACATTTACATACTTTGACATTTGATCACTTGAATATTGGAGGAGATTTGAATCAAACTCTTGATCCCCGTATTGACCATAATACCTCCCATCTAGGTTGCATTCTCAAACCTGTACCTCACTTAAGGCCTACAAGTTAGATTTCAATTTAGTCTACACATATCCTGAATTTATAAATCAATGTTTTTGAGTTTTATTCCAAGCTGTATAGTAGTAGTAGTATATCTAATACTGACACAGGCATAGATTATTTCCTGCAAAAGGTGTATCTTCCACATTTAATACAAGATCAGATCAATCTTTTAGCTGAACCTTTGTCTACAGGAAATAACGACCACAATTAAATCTATGAAATCTGGAATGGCCCTGATACCCAATGGATTTTCTGTGGAGTTTTACAAGAAATATATTAGTTTCCTTGCTCCAATTTTATTGGAGGTCTATAATGATGCTTTTTAAAAAGTAAGTACCTCTCTCCTTCTTTCAATGAAGCTTATATAACTGTTCTTAAGCCCCATAAAGATCCTGGTTTATGCACTAGCTATCTATCTGTTAAATGTTGATGCTAAGATATCGACAGCGACACTAGCACATAGAGTGCAGACTGTGCTCCCTACCATTATTCATCCAGTTCAGACCGGGTTTATATCTGGCCACCAAGGATTAAATAACATTACATTGTTGACTGATGAAAGGAGGAAAGCTGGTCTTGTGGTAGCAAGCATGACTTGTCCCCTTAGCTAAGCAAGGTCTGCCCTGGTTGCATATGAATGGGAGACTACTTGTGTGAGCACTGTAAGATATTCCCCTTAAGGGATGAAGCCTCTCTGGGAAGAGCATCTAGGTTCCAAGTTCCCTCCCTGGTAGGGGTGAGTCCGAACCGGTCCGGCGGCCATTCTAAGGAATGGCCGAACTGCCGGACCGGTTCGGCCCTTGCTGGTCCGGGTCCGGGTGGGGGGTATAACTTTAAGGGCGGGAGGGCTTTCTTACCCCTCCCGCCTCTTCGCCCCCTCCAGCGCCCGTATTTAACTGAATAACGGGGCGCTGGAAACCAGCCGCCCCCGCCGCCCCCGCCACTCCCCCCCGAACAGATTGACATGCAAAGTTACCCATACCCCTGCCGCCGCCGTTGCCCGCCCGCCCGCCAGCCAGCCAGCCCTCCCTCCCTCCCTCCCAGCTGCCCACCCGCCCGAGTCCTTACCCAATGCTTTAGGAGAAAACGAGAGGAGCTACCGAACAGAGCTCCTCTCGTTAGGAAGGCCTCCAGCAGACTGAAGGTGCTTTGCGCGCGCGCGCGCATGCGCACGCCACAAAGGACACTGATTGCCGGAGGCCCGGTCTACCCGCCGGGAAAAGGCCGGGTAGACCGGGCCTCCGATTGCTGGAGGCCCGGTCTACCCAGCCCTTTCCCGGCAGGTAGACCGGGCCTCCGATTGCCGGAGGCCCGGTCTACCCGGCCTTTTCCCGGCGGGTAGACCGGGCCTCCGGCGATCGGTGTCCTTTGCGGCGTGCACATGCGCGCGCATGCGCAAAGCGCCTTCAGTCTGCTGGAGGCCTTCCTAACGAGAGGAGCTCTGTTCGGTAGCTCCTCTCGTTTTCTCCTAAAGCATTGGGTAAGGACTCGGGCGGGCGGGCAGCTGGGAGGGAGGGAGGGAGGGAGGGCTGGCTGGCTGGCGGGCGGGCGGGCGACGGTGGCGGCAGGGGTATGGGTACCTTTGCATGTCAATCTGTTTGGGGGGGGGAGCGGCGGCGGGGGCGGCTGGTTCCCAGCGCCCCGTTATTCAGTTAAATACGGGTGCTGGAGGGGGTGAAGAGGTGGGAGGGGTAAGAAAGCCCTCCCGCCCTAAAAGAAAGGGCCCCCCTTCGGTGCCGGTCCGGACTGGTCCGGACCGTGCACATCTCTACTCCCTGGAATCTCCAAGATAGGGCTGAGAAAGACTGTTGCTTGCAACCTTGGAGAAGCCACTGCCAGTCTGTGTAGACAATACTGAGCTAGATGGACCAATGGTCTGACTCAGTATATGGTGGCTTCCTATGTTCCTATGTATTAGCCTTATCCTCAGAGAAGCAAGACCCAGCTACTATAATTTCTTTAGATGTGGAGAAGGTATTTGACATGGTACATTTGGTGTTCTTGAAACATGTTTTGATTATATTTGACTAGAACAGGGCACACATCAGTGACGTCCTCTATCTTCTTTTCCCCCCAATATGGTGTTAGAACTCCTGGCTTGTGCTGTTAGAGACTCTGACAATATAAATGGTATTATACTAGGTGGGATTGAGCACAAATTTATTTTATATGAAGATGATATAATATTTTTTTAATTGATAAACCAGAGCTCTTAATTCTTAATCTTATTTCTTTAATTCAAAAGTTTGTTAATTTTTGTTACTCCATAAATTGGGGCAAATCAGATTTGATGCCTTTAGGTTCTACAGATTTTCCCAATGAGTGTAGGGTTTGGGGTTTTAGGTAGTGTCCAGAGTCTTTGTCTATTCATGTGCAGTGATTCCCAGGAAGCTCTCTCAATTTGTATATTTAATTTTTTTCAAATCTTTGGTTCAAATAAAAAATGACTTAGATCGGTGCGCTACAATTCTGTTGAGTATCTGGAGCAAAATAAACGTGGTTAAAACAATGTTGAGGCTAATATATTTTAAGGGGTCTTCCAATTCTTATACAGTACCTTCATCATATTTTAAGGCAGTCTATAAATTAATCAATGACTTTTTATGGCAAGGACACCCACCCAGATTTTCACTTCTTAAACTTCAACTACCTATTGAAGAAGGCAGATTTAATTTTCCACATTTTCATGCTTATCATTGGGCATTTATTCTATCATAGTCTTAAAATGGAACAAAGAGTCCTGGATTCTGGCCATGCCTTAGGCACAGCTTGAAAGTTATTATTTGACCTCATTGAAATCGTGGCAGGTGCTGAGTTCATCATTAGTTTGTGGATCTAGTTCATTAACAGTATTTAAAGCCACAAGGCATATATGGAGAACCTTGGGTTCTAGACATGGTTTTGATCCTCTCCAGCATGAAAAGTTTATGTTGTGGAAGAATCCCTCTTTGAAGATTGCTTGTAAATCTTTTTATTGAGCTAATTGGGTCTCCCAAATGATATTTTCTGAAGCTGTTTCTAAATCTTTTGATACTTTGAGAGTTGAGTTTGATCTATCTTTAAATTCTACCTGGCGGTTTATTCAGCTAAAGCATTTACTATCATAGCTTTTTGGTCCTGATGTGATTGCAGCTTCTGAAACTCAATTTCCATTATTAGACCTGGAACATCTATTGGATGCACCTAAGCCTGTAACCGTGCTCTATCAGAAACATAAAGATACTGATAAGATTGATATTGATTATATCTGAGATCTTTGGAACAATGATCTCGAATACCCTATCTTAGTAAATCAATAGTGGATTGCTTTGAAGGCAGCGAAACATGCCTCTTTAGATCTCAAAATGCAGTGAATACAGCAGAAACTTATTACATGTTTATTTGACACTTCAAAGAATGTTTAACAAGGGACGGGTGCAGACTTCTAGATGTTGGAAGTGTAATCTGTATGAGGGTACACTTAGGTATATGGTTTGGTCCTGCACCATTTTGGCTTGAAATTAATAGGGTTGTAGAGCAATTCCAACCACCCACAGAACCTCACCTTATTACTCTGTAATGCCAGGTCAGTTCAAAATAAATCTGAGGAAATGCATGACTTGATCATGGATGAAGGAGCTGACCTGGTATCTATCACAGAGACCTGGTTGGGAGAGGCTAGTGGTCCGGTTTGGTCCCAGCCTCTCCCAGAGGGCTACTCCATGGTAGAGCAAGTGAGAGGATGTGGGCGGGGAGGTGGGGTGGCCGTGGTCTATAAGAATACCATCTCCTTTAACAGGATCCCTGTCAGGCATTTGGCCTATATTGCCAAATGTGTGTACCTAAGTCTAGGGACCAGGGATAGACTAGGACTTCTGCTGGTGTACTGATCACCTGGCTGCCCAGTAGAGTACCTAATTAATCTTACAGACCTAGTTGCTGAGTTGGCATTGGAGTAGCCCAGGTTTTTGTTGTTGGGGGACTTCAGAGAACATTTTTGTACCAGGTTGTTGGGAGTTGCTCCAGAGTTCATAGCGGCCATGACAACTGTGGGCCTATCTCAATTGGTCTCTGGACTGACACATGATGCTGATCACACACTCAATTTGGTCTTTTGCTCTGATCAGGCTGGTGTCCTGTGGGTAGGGACTCTTCTCATTTCCCCATTGTCATGGGCGGATCACCATCTGGTTAATAGGAATGTGCACAGACCGGTTCGGAGGCCATTCTAAAGGCCTCCAGACCGGTCCGGTCACTGGGTGGTTTTGGTTCGGGTGGGGAGTTTGGGGGCTTCCATTAAGGGCGGGGGGGGGCTTTACTTACCCCTCCCGCGCTTTCCACACACTGCCGCCGTAATTATTGAAGAAATTGCTCCTCCGATGGCTGTTCCTATTTTAAAAAATGGCTGCCCCCTTGAAGCCCTGGTCCCCTGCTGCTGCCTTGAAGCCCCCTCCCACCCCCTTAAATCTCGCCCCGGGCCCTTAAATCATGCCCCGATAACATTAAGAGGCGGGCGGCGGGGAGATGTCCTCCCGCCCCCTTCCCTGCTAGGCTGCAAAAGACTTTAGGAAGGGTGGGAGGGGGCTTCAAGGCAGCAGCAGGGGGCCAGGGCTTCAAGGGGGCAGCCATTTTTTAAAATAGGAACAGCCATCGGAGGAGCAATTTCTTCAATAATTACGGCGGCAGTGTGTGGAAAGCGCGGGAGGGGTAAGTAAAGCCCCCCCGCCCTTAATGGAACCCCCCACCCCAGTGCCGGACCGCAGCTCCGCGGTTCCGTGCACACCCCTACTGGTTAAGGTAGAACATACAGCCATGACCCACTTCTGCAGGGGTGAAGGACCTATTAGATTAGTCTGCCTGAGGAGGTTATTGGATCCAGTAGGTTTCCAACAACCCTTGAAAGGGTTTAGGGTTGGCTCTGCTAGTGATTCTGTCGTTGGCTTGGTGCAAACATGGAATAATGAACTCACTAGAGTCATAGACACAATTGCTTCTAAGCATCCTCTCTGATGTACTTTAAAAAACAGCCCCGTGGTATTTGGATGAACTATGGGAGCTGAAGCAGTGAGGTAGACAACTAGAGCACAAGTGCAGGAAGACTCGGTGCGAGTCTGATCAGGCACAAGACAGAGCACATTTGAAGATCTATGCTCCAGCAGTGCAGGCGGCAAAGAAGCAGTTCTTTTCTGCCCACATTGCTTCTGCAAACTCATGTCCAGCTGAGTTGTCTAGGGTTGTGAGGGTGATAGTATCTATCCACTCCCCTTCAAATTTAAATTTGGAACCATCAGTTACTCACTGTGACATTTTTAGCAATTTCTTTGTGGATAAAATTTCTCACATTCGGGCTGAGCTGGATTCCACAGTTATTGTAGAGTCTACTGTGGAGGTGTCCAGCAACTCCTCTTATGGGATTAGATTGGATCATTTTCAGTTTGTGACTCCTGAGGAAGTGGACAAACTGCTTTGGACTGTGCACCACACTACTTGTTCTATCCACTCTTTTCCAACTTGACTTATCTCATCTGATAATCATATTATCAGAGAGGGTCTGGTAAATATTATAAATGCTTCTCTTAGGGAGGCAGGATCCTTGTCTTAAGGAGGCTGTTAGACCACTTATGAAGAAAGTTTCACTGGATCTCTTGGAGTTAGCTAATTACAGACCTGTTTCTAATCTTCCACGTTTGGGCAAGGTGATTGAGCATGTGGTGGCCTCTCAGCTCCAAGAAGTTTTGGATGTTGCAGACTATCTAGACCCATTTCAAACTGGCTTTCATGAGGGCTATGGGATTGAGACTGCCTTAGTCGGCCTGATGGATTATCTCCAACTGGCTATCGATAGAGGGAGTGTGACTCTGCTGATCCTTTCGGATCTCTCTCTGTCTTTCAATACGATCAACCATGGTATCTTTCTGGACTACCTGAGGGAGGTGGGATTGTGTGGCACTGTTTTACAGTGGTTCTGCTCCTACCTCTCTGGTAGATTCCATATGGTTTCACTTGGAGATCGTTCTGCAAAGCAAGAACTGAAGTGTGGAGTACCAGAAGGCTCCATACTGTCTCCAATGTTCTTTAACATCTACATGAAACCGCTGGGAGAGATCATCAGAAGGTTTGGTGCTGGGTGTTAGCAATATGCTGATGACACCCAGATCTATTTCTCCATGTCAACCTCATCTGGAAATGGCATATCTTCCCTAAAAGCCTGCCTGGAGACAGTAATGGGCTGGATGAGGGATAACAAACTGAAGTTGAATCCAAATAAGGAGGAGGTACTGGCTGTGGGGGGTTTGAACCCGAGAGATGGTTTAGGTCTGCCTGTTCTGGATGAGGTTCCACTCCTGAATGATCAGGTACATAGCTTGGGAGTGCTCCTGGATCCCAAGCTCTTCCTGATTTCTCAGCTTGAGGCAGTGGCCAGGAGTTCTTTTTATCAGCTTCAGCTGATATGCCAGATACCTCCATTTCTGGATGTAAATGACCTTAAAACAGTGGTATATATGCTGGTAACTTCCAGGCTTGACTACTGTAATGCACTCTACGTGGGGCTGCCTTTGAATGTAGTCCGGAAACTACAATTGGTACAGAATGTGGCAGCCAGATTGGTGTCTGGTACTACAAGAAATGACCATATAACACCGGTTTTGAAAGAACTGCACTGGCTGCCGATTGGTTTACAGGTAAAATACAAAGTGCTGATTATTACCTATAAAGCCCTTAATGGCTTGGGTCCAGGCTATTTAAGAGAGTGCCTCCTTTGTCATGAACCCTACCACCAGCTATGATCTTCCAGAGAAGTCCAATTATGGTTGCCACCAGCTCATTTGGTGGCGACCCAGAACCGGGCTTTCTTTGTGACTTTGGAATATGCTCCCTGATTAAATAAGAGCATCTCCTTCTCTGTTTGTTTTCAGGAAGACTCTCAAGACTCTCCTGTTCTCGCAAGCTTTTAATTAGAATTTTAATAATTTTAATAATTTGTTTTATTAACTGTTTTATACTATTGTTTTTACTGTGTCTCATGTATTTTAATCTGTGCTGACTTTTAAATTTTTTAAATTTTGTACACCACCTAGAGATGTACATATCGGGCAGTATAAAAATATGATAAAATGAATAAAATAAATAAATAATATATTTCCTTAGAAGAAGGTGGTCCCTCCGCCTTTCTTTTTCTCCTGCATTGTTTGTATCTTATTATGTTTAAGTTATGTTTAAGGGATTTTTCTTTTTCTTTTTCCATTTCATTTTCAGTTATAATCACATATTATTACTATCCTGATCATGCTTTATGCACTGTTGTAATCTCATTGCAATAAAGAAAGGAAAAATCACATAGACTAAATTCTAACTCGATACAACAATGAAAACTCATACAATTAGCAGGATGCTTGCTTAATTATACACTGGGACTGCTTTATATAGAACACAACATACAATGGAAAAAAATCTTTGTCAATTTAACTGTATGAATTTTTGCGACTGCTGCAGATTCTGAGCATGCTTACTAGGGAGTAAATCCCACTGATCACAATGGGGTATATTTCTGATTAAACGTGCTTAGAATGTCACTGTAAACTCAGCTGAGTGCATGACAATGAGCACACTAGATGCTATTACAAACTTAATAATTTTTCTTCATTTCCTCAGAAGCTGAACTCTAGGGTAAAGAAAAAACCCTCCTGCAAGATCTGGTACCAATCAATATTGTATCCAAGCACATATAATCAATATAGCACAAGGAAATAATGGGAGGAGACCCAAAAGGATAGAAAACACCTAGGGATATAGTCAAAGTTCATAATATTGGCTGCAGAACAGAGAAATGAAGCAGCAATTGGAGAAAAAAGTAGCTGCTATTTGGAGAATATGTGGCCCCATTGCTAATATTTATAGATGACTCATATACTGCAAAGTATAGGCATTTTTGAAGCTGGACAATGCTTTTTAGACCTATAGAGCTTATAAGAACAATATTTCAAGGCACACAAACCAATTTAGAGTAAAGAAGAGAGGGAAGTGCTTTTGGAATTTGTGGTTATGTGCATGCATGAATGGTTTTGAATGGTTTTGAAGTGTTTTGAACTACTAACACCATGGGCATCACTAAGTGGGCAAAAACTTGATATTCCAAAATAATAGCTTTCCACCAGGTGTGTGATGGCAGAACTGAATCTCTCTCAGTTGCAGTAATACCATAACTCACCTTCTTTTGAAAATAGATTGTGAGATATCTCAGAGATGCTTTCTATCGAAATAAAGAGTAAACTAGCCGACCCGCACAGAGCATCTGTGTGCTCTTTGGGGCTGCCTTTCCCCCCTCCCTCCTGCCCCACTCCCTCCTGCCCCACTCTCTCCTGCCCTCCCTCCCCCTTCTGCCCTCCCTCCTCCTCTCCCCCACTCTCTCTTGCCATCCCCCTCCTCGCACTGAGTTCTTTACCTCTGCTGCCACAGGCCTTACTGGGCGGCGGGCAGCCAAAAAGGGCCCCGCCGCCACTGCTCCTCCTTCCTGGTGGCGGAACAGGGAAGTTTTGCTGCCTGGTTCCCTCCCGCCCCGGCCTCCCACGGGCGCCTTGCCTCCACGGGTGAACCGGGCCCGCCGCCACTGCCTGGCCTCCGCGGGTGGGGTGGGGCGGGTTCGCCGGCTGGCAGCACCACCGCTGGGCCAAGTACTGGCTCCGCAGCCCACCGCTTGCCTCCGCAGTACACTCACCCCATCTTCTGCTCCAGTCCACTTTCCCCCCAAGCCTTCTGCCCCAGCCCCCTCCCCCAGCCTTCTGCCCTAGTCCCCTCCCCCCAAGCCTTCTGCCCCAGTCCCCTCCCCCAGCCTTCTTCCCCAGTCCCCTCCCCCAAGCCTTCTGCCCCAGTCCCCTCCCCCAGCCTTTGCCCCAGTCCCCAGCCTTCTGCCCCAGTCCCCTCCCCCCAAGCCTTCTGCCTGTCCCCTCCCCAGCCTTCTGCCCCAGTCCCCTCCCCCAAGCCTTCTGCCCGTCCCCTCCCCCAGCCTTCTGACCCCAGTTCCCTCCCCCAAGCCTTCTGCCCCAGTCCCCTCCCCCAGCCTTCTGCCCCAGTCCCCTCCCCCAAGCCTTCTGCCCCAGTCCCCTGCCCCCAAGCCTTCTGCCCCAGTCCCCTGCCCCCAAGTCTTCTGCCCCAGTCCCCTGCCCCCAAGTCTTCTGCCTCAGTCCCCTCCCCTCTAAGCCTTCTGCCCCAGCTTGCTCCCTCCTCTGTTTTTCCCTCTTTCTCTCTCATTTTCTCTCTCTCATTCATCCCCCCTCCCGCTTTCTAGGCTGCTTGTGTTTTCCCCACTGGCCGTTGCCGCGTCCTCCTTCCTCCAGTCCCTGGTGCGTCGGGCGGCCAAGCGTTCAGCTGGCTCCTTCCTGCATGGCCCTCCCTCCCTCTAGCGAGCGTCTTCCGAAGCAGCCAGCCATTTCTGTGTCTCTGCCCAGCCAGGCTCCGCCACTTTCTCTCCCCTCAGCTTCCCCACTCCCTTCTGCCCCAGTCCCTTCAGTTCTCCTCTCCGCTCGCCCACTTTCTTTCTTTTCCTTTCCTCCCTAAGCGGCCACTTCCCTACACCGCCAACCGCTGCCCAGCCAATCTGGCGCCTCCGCTGCCCAGCCAATCCGCTGGGTTGCTGGGACGCATCCCCACAGAGGCACGTCTATGAGAATTAATATAATAGATTGCGGTTTCTCTCAAATGCCATTTCTATGCATTGCATCAATTAATCTGTGCTCTTTGTAGTTCTCTAGGTAGAAAATACTTTTGAGAGATATCACATTAAACCTTTGGGGATGGGTGGGAATAATTATGGGATGAAAAGTTTATATTAATAGGCTTTGCAACATGTTTGGTTCTTAGGCTAATTTTATCTTGTTGGACAGCTACATATTTGGATCTACCTATATGATGGATTTAAAGGCTATGTAATGGACTGCAAACCAGTTTAACGATCATTCCCTCTCCCCATTTCTGCAGGAGATTAATTTTAAGCAGTTAAAAAAATAACTTTGAACTGCTAGCTGCATATCACAAATGGAAGTTGTACTCATATGTGAAAATCACCCAGGATGCTTTCATACAGCCCAGATGGATCATGAGGCTTCCCCCCCCCCTTTTTCTTTTCAAAATGGCACCAGAATCTGAATATGGAAACCCCCAGGAGACTTCAGAAGCTAAATGCTCTGCAGGGCAAAATGTCCCTGCAGAGCATTTAATACCACCCTTTCAATAACATCCCTGCACCTCACTCCCATCCAGGACTTCCCAGTAATCAGCAATATAGATCTTAAACATTTGGTTTACAGCATAGGATTCTCAATGCCATTTATATGCCAAAAATGTCACACCACCTAAGTGATGCACTATAGAGCAATACGGTACTAATCTCTTTAAACCTTTACCCAAACCAATCTTTTGCAGTCACATTATGAAGCTATTTCGTTGGATGTGTAAGAGTCTCCCAGGTATATTGAATGCATAAAATGCCCACCTACATATGTAGCTTGTAGCTGTAAGTCAAATGTTTTTACACAAATCTCTTGCACTATAGAGACCCCTAAGAGCTGTAATTCTGTGAGAGGGCGAGGAATCCTCAACAAATGTTCTCCACATCTTTATCAAATCACCATGCCCAGGATTCTTTGGGAGCGGACATGATATGAAGTGATTTCACTTCTTTTTATGGAATATTTTGTTCTTACAATGCTATCGTCCTCTGGATTAAAACACTGAGAGTGACCTGGAGCTAGAGAAGCAAATAAGAGAAGCATCAATGAGAGACAGAGCAGTAATAATGAGTTATTTCAATTACCCACACATAGACTGGGTAGATTAACATTCAGGTAGTGAAAAAGAGGCCAGATTTTTAGACATACTAAATGACTGTGCCTTAGAACAGTTATTTATTTATTTGTTTGTTTGTTTGTTTGTTCGATTTTTAGACCGCCCTTACAAAGTAGCTCAGGGTGATTCACAAACATCAAAGACCCTTTAAAACAATTTAAGAGCACTGGAAGGCCAGGCCGAACAGGCAGGTCTTTAGGGCTCTCCTAAATTCCAATAAAGAATTCAAATTATGGATGTCTGCAGGGAGCACATTCCACAGTCCAGGAGTGGCTACAGAGAAGGCCTGCCTCTGGGTCGTCACCAGACGAGCCGGTGGCAACTGGAGCTGGACCTCCTTAGATTATCTTAGCGTGCGGTGGGGATCAGACCGAAGAAGGTGCTCTCTAAGGTAACCTGGACCTAAGCCATTCAAGGCTTTAAAGGTAATAACCAGCACTTAGTCATGCAACCAGCCAGAGAGATGGTGACCTTGGGCTTAATCCTGAGTGGTGACCAGGAACTGGTGCAAGATGTCAGAGTGGGCCTTGCTGAAGGAGAACCAGCATGGTTTCTGGAAGGGCAAATTTTACCTCTCTAACCTTTGGAATTCTTTGAGAGTGTCAACAGGTTGATATAGTATACTTGGACTTCCAAAAGGTTTTTGACAAAGTTCCCCACCAAAGGCTCTTGAGTAAACCTAGCAGTCATGGAATAATGGGACAAGTTCTTGTGTGGATTGGTAACTGGTTGAAGAACAGGAAACAGAGGGTAGGTATAAATGGACAGTTGTCACAATGGAGGAAAGTAAGAAGTGGGGTCCCCCAGGGATCTGAACTGGGACTGGTGCTTTTTAATTTATTCATAAATGATCTAGAAGTTGGGGTAGCAGTGAGGTGGCCAAATTTGTGGATGACATCAAACTATTTAGAGTAGTGAAATCCAAAATGGATTGTGAGGAGCTCAAAAAGGATCTCTCCAAACTGGGGGAGTGGGCAACAAAATGGCAAATGTGGTTCAATGTAAGCAAGTGTAAAGTGATGCATATTGGGGCAAAAACCCCAACTTCACATATATGCTGATGGGATCTGAGCTCTCAGTGTCTGACCAGGAGAGAGATCTTGGGGTCATGGTGGACAGGTTGTTGAAAGTGTTGACTCAGTGCATGGCAGCGGTGAGAAGGCCAATTCCATGCTAGGGATCATTAGGGAGGGGATTGAAAATAAGAATGCTAGTATTATAATATTTCAGTTTGAAGTCTACTCTGAGAAGAGCAGAAGCAGGAGGTAAGCAAGCTTTTCTATACAAAACAACAACAAGCTTTTTCACTTCAATTAAACTAACAGGAGGAGGGGAGATTTTGAGGGGCTGATTTCTCTTTAAGGGAGAAGTCCCAGTGTGTGTGTGTCTGTGTTTGTTTCTTGCCAGAGCTTGCTTTGGGGGATCTGTGGCATTTAGTAGTTGTTTCTCTCTGCCTGGAGGGGGACAGAGGGAGGAGTCAGTTAGGGCTGTAGGGAGGGGGCACATTCCTACCACCAGGTAGGAGGGGCCACATTCCTGTCTCAGATTGAAGAATACTCTATATATAAGCCTGGTCACATAGAGGCCAATTACTCAGGTGCGGTGATCTCCAAAATAGCCACTGAGCCAGAGGGGGAAGGCCCAAATGGGCTGAAGATCCAGCTGAATGGCCAGTGGCATAAAGGAAGGCCGGCAGGGGGAAGGGGAACCTTTGCGGACAACTCCTCCAAAGGTGGTAAGTGTATATATATATATATTATATATATATATATATATATATATATATATATATATATATATATATAAAATGTTCGCGAATCCCCCCTGGACCAGGGGTGGGTGGATGTGTTTGAGGGCGTGTTGGACCGAACTTCCCAGTCCAGTTCGGGTCTGATCCAGACTCGAACCGAACCAGACCAGCCGGTTCCATGCACACCTCTAGCATACTTGGAGTACTGTGTACAATTCCGGTCACCACATCTAAAGAAGGACATTGTAGAACTGGAAAAGGTGCAGAAGAGGGCAACCAAGGTGATCAGGGGCCTAGAGCACCTTTCTTATGAGGCAAGGCTAGAACACCTGGGGCTTTTTAGTTTAGAAAAAAGGTGACTGCAGGCAGACATGATAGAGGAAGTTGATGGAGAGATATTTTTCTCCCTCTCACATAATACTGGAACCAGGGGCCATCCCATGAAATGGATTGCCAAGAAATTTAGAACCAACAAAGGGAAGTACTTTTTCACACAATGCATAATCAACTTGTGGAGTTCTCTGCCACAAGATGTGGTCACTGTATGTATCTTGAGAAGTATGTTTTAGAGCTGCAAAAGGTGCAGAAGAGAACAACCAAGATGATCTGCGGCCTGGAGCACCTTCATTATGAGGCAATGCTACAGCATCTGGGGCTTTTTACTTTGAAAAAGATGCAATTACTGGGATTTTTGTTGTACTTCTTGTCCCACTTCTCCAAGTTTCAGTGATGAAAAACTTTGCTGCTGTTGATGACAATATTAGAATTTCTGAAAATTGTGTGTTGCTATTGAATGCCTATCACAATTTTGAGATGCATTTGCTGAACAGTTGGAGAGACCACATTGCAGTCATTATTTCCAGCACAGGCTGACACACAGGATGCATGCATGCAGTCAGACAGCTGCCTAACAGAATTTTTGGAATGTCTTCCTCTTCCCCAGAAGACCTTTGTTCTACCTGAAAATATGCCCCCGAGGGTTGTGCAGCCCGTGGGGAAATATTTTTGGGGTGGCACAGGGTTTCCTGGGTAAGTAGAGGTGTCATTTTGCATTGTCTCACTACACCAATGAAGTTAGCTGGGAAATTCTGTTAGACTGTGTCTTGCTTGCATTTTTGCACATATGACAGACAGACAGATGCATGCACACTAAAATACATTCACAAACAAGCATTCCTATTCTGGGCTAAACAATAGGAGAGTTAACTTGGGGAAAGACAACCTGTTCAAGCTTTACTACTTGATGTTTAAAATACACTATAGCATTTTTGAGGCAGCAATCATTTTTCTTGAAGGTTAATGTTGCTTTCCCATTTTAGTCTCAAGCTGCAAATTAGAAGGAAATCACTGTGGGATGCAGCTTAAGTGAAGAAATGATTTCTCTTTATGTGAATTGGTGGTGGTGGTGGTGGTGGTGGTGGTGGGGAGGCAATAAAAAGGAAAATAAACCCTCAGGCAATTAGAAGTTGAACACTCTTCAGTGAAAGAGGCAACTGTATTATGCCTTCTCACGAAAATCAGACAAGGCTAAGTCAAGTGATATTCCAAACAAATTGAAACAGCTTTCAGGTATAATGAAAGCAAAGCTTGATAGGTGGAGTGATAAGAATGTAAGATTTCCACTTCCAGCTCATAGGAATTGCAAAGATTAGTTACTTTGCACATCAGAATGCTGAACTAGCCTAATACAGTGACACATTGACTCTGCATAATGAGAGTGACATTCATAGTAATTAACACATCCTCCAGTTTTGATATCTAAGTCTCAGCAGTTGTTGCCAGAAGAGGCAGGCCAGATTCTTGCAGGTGTTGAGGTCCCCTGCTTTTTCTCTCAGCCCTTGTTCCTCAAGGCTAGTGAAGCCTGCCCTGTTTAGGTTAAATAATCTACTCTTGATAGCCATGGTGAATCTCTCTCTTAAGGAGAAGCTACTTACTAATGTGCTAAAGGAGGCAGCAATTCAATCACTTTTGAAAAAAGCCCTCCATGTATCTGGCAGAGCTGAGTAAATAAAGGCCAGTTTCAAATTTTGCATGTTTTGTGCAAGGCAATGATGAGACAACTAATGACAAAAATGTTAGGATAAGACAGATATTTTGGGCCCATATCTAATTCAGGGTTTAGGGCAGTCTTCAGGATTTAGCCCTGGTCAGCCGTCTAGCCTTGGACACAGGCAATGTAACTCTTGATCATTTTTTCCACTTCTTAGTGGCTTTTGACATGATTGATTATCAAATCTGAAATGGTCATGGATGGAATTGGAAATCATCATTTGGGCAAAAGCCACTGCTATAAAAAATAATGGAATATTTCCTCAAGAGAGATTAAAAATTAAACTGCTAACCAATGTTAGCAGCTGTCCTCTCTATGTATGTTTTATACCTATAAAGCTCAACATGACTTGAGGCCTTCATTCATTCAGGAGCAGATAAGAACAGCCCTGCTGGATCAGGCCCAAGGCCCATCCAATCCAAAATCCTGTTTCACATAGTGGCCCACCTGGGGAGGCACTGTTTCTTTGAAGGGGAGACACCGCTCTGTGCTTTGCTTTTACAAAAGTGAAGGCTCTGGGGGCACAGAACCTCTATAGTAGAGTCCATGTTCTAGAATATGCTCCCATTGGAAGTCTGTTTAGCTATAGCCTTGTTCACTTATGATAAAAACCATGGGTGTTGTACCCAGGTACAGCACCCATGGGAGCACACTGGCAAGCTCTATTCTCATGCTCTTAAATCATGCCCCCTCTCCAGGACTCGAGGATGGGACTTGGGATATTAGTGTTTAAATATATAATTGTTAAAATAAACAATACGTTTGTGAACTTTTGATTTGTTTTAAACCCTTTACTTATATTTCCACCACCAAATTAAATCCTAATTTGGGTTTCTAACACTAACTTTGGTATTGCGCCCGAGTAGTAATGTGCGGAGCATAACTTTGGTATTAGCTCCCGAGTAGTAATGTGAGGAGGGGTGTAGCTATAATTGAGTGGATGGGTTCAAAGACCCCGGAGTCCCCAGCTCCTGAGGGCCCCTCAGGTCCACCCCTCCCCATTTTCTTCATCATCTCCCTTACTCCAAGGGGCCGCCAGGGAGAGGGGAGAACATGGGCCCCCTCTCCCCTAGCTACGCCCCTGGTGGGGAGAAATAAGTAGACACCATTGAAATTGTTTTAAAGTTCCAAACCAAAGAACACAATGTTCAATCAATGAAACAATATTTTTAGTGATTTCTTATTCACTACAGTGTAGGGTCAAAAATGTAATGGTTTCTTAGACAAAGAAAAAACCTTAGAATTGGCAAGACTGTACACCAACTCTTATATTTCAAACTTGTATTCAAACTCAGGTACTTAAATAAGACTGTGTCAGTACATCAACAAAGGCTTTACTTTTAAGTTACTGAGGCAACTGTTTAGAAATAACAAGCTTCTTTAGAATTTCAACTCTCTACTGGGATACAACCCTCCTGGCTATATATCCTGTGTAATCAACCGTACACACCCAGCATTTACATTTGATAGTCAAGCTTGCTTTACAGAAGTCATGCCTGGTGTGTAAAATCTACCCACCAACCTCCCAATTGCAGCTTCAGGCCTGTTCTAGAGACCCTAACCAGATATCCTATATCTAGCCCTAACCGCCCCTATATTGGGCTCATCCAAGCCCTATCGGAACCTGTCGATTAACTCCACCATAATTTTATAGCCACCTGTTTACTCTATTCCAAAGCCCCTCCCTTAGGAATTCTCTCCAGAGGAGGGTCCTAAGTTTAAATTCCTATTGATTGACAGTATTTACTAGACAATCACCACACCCCCACTCCCCAAGCACACAAGATTTCTCTCCAGAGACAGTGTAGTCCAAGAGAACCTCCCCATGACTGCGAACAATGGGTGCCTGTATTCTTAATTACAAGGAGGATGTCTCTGTCCGCAGACAAATGCTATATGCATGGAGAGTAAGGGGACATCGCTAGGGACCATGGGGGCAGGGCTTGCTCGCATGCTCTTATGGGTTCTGTATCTATGAAGGTATCATATTGATAATTATTTATATATTGGCTGAATTATGCCATTGCACCCATCAGTGCCACTGCACCAGAGGCATATCTAGGGAAAATAGCGCCTAGGGCAAGCACTGAAATTGTGCCCCTGTCCAAACATCTGACACCCATCTTTCAGATAACTTTACCATAATGTCAGCTCAAAAATACAAGTTCAGACGCTTTCAGGAGAAACAGGTGGTAAGCAACACACACATGCACACACACACACACACACACACAACCACACATGTGGCACATATGTGCCAGTCGCCTTCTCAAGGAAATGCAGCACATCCATATGCTGGGCATGCCTCCATAGAGCTAAGCAGTGAAAGCTCTCTTTAGCAAATGCTCTGCCACCTCAGCACACCTCACTGCAGGTTGCTGCCTCCAAGAAATTCAGGGATGGGTTTTTTTCTGTCCAAACGGCTTTTGCCTTAAAGGGAGATGGCTGCAATGGGAAACCCTAGGGGCCCCAAACAATCTGAAATTATCCAGCAGCTTACAATAGGCTTGGATCCAGCAGCCTGATCAGGAAGAAGGTGGAAGTTGCAACTAGCCACAGAACAGCAAAACAGTGTGATATTCAGGTTTTTGGTTTTTTTTAAAGCACCACACAAGTTAAAGGCAGGCACTTTCCAGGTTTGAAATCCCACAAACCTTATAATCAGATTGTTTGACAAATGTTCGGATAAAGATAGAGCTCTGTATAGAGAATTAAACGGCATGCGAGTGAATATTTCTATTTTATTCCTTGCCTCTCCCTGCCACCCTTCAGTTTTGCCAGCTTACAAGGTATTAAACCAACACTGTCTTTTAAAGGGATGTTTAGTCCATTTACTTTCGTGCCATTTATATCTGTTTTTTAAATGCTTGGGTCCCTTGCCAACAACTTTGCATTCTTCTGACTCCCTAGATCAGGGAAAAATCTAGACCTGGGTCTTGCAGAAGCCATTTGAGCATGTGCGGTGGCCATTTTTATTTTCAGCAGCCTTTTTTTTAATTTTTTAAAAAATTGCCACTGCACATGCTCAAATGGTCCCTGCAAGGTCCTCTGCCTTGCCAGGCCTTGCAAAGGCCTTTTGAGCATGTGCGGTGACCTCCAAAATGGCCACTCTTCCTCATTCCCTTAAGAAAATGGGTTAATATTAAGGGAGGGAGGAGTTGCACGATAAGTTTGTCCTGCTTGATCCTGGGTTTCTCAGATTGCCCAGTGGCACGGGAAGGAGTGGGAATACTGTGATGTCTATCATGTAAGAATCCAGCCTGAGGTCATGTATGTGAAACTATTTGTAGCACAGGAACATAAGAAGCTGCCATCTGCTGAGTTGACCAGCCGTCTATCTCGCTCAGTATTGTCTACTTTGACTGGTAGCTGCTCTCCACAGCTTCAGGCAGGAATTTTCCTCAGCCCTTCCTGGAAATGCTAGGGATTGAAGCTGAGGTCTTCTGCATGCATGCTAAGCAGATGCTCTACCATGGAGCTGTGGCCCCATCTCTGATCTGAACATCTAAAGTATACTTTATGATGGCTATAGGTATCCTTGTGTTCTGGAAACTAATTCCTGACCATAAAGGATGGCTGTGTGTGTGTGTGTGGTGGGGGGAGTCTCATTAGTGGCAAAGCACTTAATTTTTCAGAGCTGGGAAGTACAACCTGCCCAGAGGTGGAACAATGGGTAATACATTCAATACAGCAAGCAGCTAAAGTGAAAGGAACTTGTCACAAGAGGGGCCAAGATAAAAATATTAGATAATAGAGAGTGAATTTCTGAAGCTGTTTGGATCATGACTATTAATCAGTGCTTCACAATGACATTATATAACAGCAGTTGGTTCTATCTATCTATCTATCTATCTATCTATCTATCTATCTATCTATCTATCTCAGTACAATTGAATTAAGTTGTATTGGGTATCATGTGGGAGGAGGGGAAAGGGTGATTTGGGTAGGGCAGGGGTACTCAAACTTGGGTCTCCAGATGTTGGGCCACAACTGCTATCATCCTTAGGTGCAATGGTCAGACGTAGGACTTGGAGAAGAAGGTGGTGATAGAGGTGGGGGGATAGCAGCATATGAGTAGAATGGGGGAACCTAACTTCCATACTGTTTAAACAATGCATGCAGCTGTTGAAATGCTTGTTTCTAAAACCAATAAAAACTTTCAATAATGATTGCTATGTACACATGCTAAATTGTTCTCTGCAAATAATCTAGCAAATACCTTTAACTCCCTTGTAGCAATTAGCTACAAGATACTGTCTCTCCCATGCTCTAGTTTAAAAACAAGAGGACGAACAGCAGCAAGGTGGGTGGACTCAATTACGACAGCAATGAATGCACCACTGAGAGACCAAAAAAGCCAAGTTGAAGACAGATCATCCTGGAGAAAATCTATCTATGTGGTTGCTAATTGTCGACACTGACTTGATGGCATTTAATCAATCAATCACCCAGAGTTCTACTCCAAGTCATCTTGATAGCTGAGTTTATGAAAATAGAATTGTAATATAAATGTATTTTGAGTTGTATTTCATTCATCATAATCTTATAGTCTAATTATAGTTATAAATTTGCAGCAATTTAGTTGTACCTACTATAGGAAGATGCTGAAAGGCATCATCTCACACTGCGCGGAAGGAGGCAGTGGTAAACCCCTCCTGTATTCTACCAAAGACAACCACAGGGCTCTGTGGATGCCAGAAGTCGACACTGACTCGATGGCACAACTTTACCTTTACTTCAAGATAATCTGGTTTATATGTAATTAATGTAATTGCTACATTATCTTTTATTTCATTGTATCTGTACTATATCCTGTGCTGGTCTTTGACCGTAATAAAGATGATTGATTAATTGAATATAAATGTAATTAATTTTTAGAGACAAAATTATGGTAAGAGAATAAGCTACATCTGTTTTCTTTTCATTGATTTCATTGGTTCAACAATCTTGGATCATGCAATAAATAAATAAATCTAAACTCATTATCCTTCTGGCCTCTTTATTATTTTCTCCCCCATATTCCTCTTTTCAGTTCAGTTGCATTAGGGCATTCTCTCTGTCTGGTTTTGGGGTGTTTTTTTAATTCAGTGAGTAATAAGTAACATGAAGCAGTGAGACAGCCATTCGTTTTATGCTCTCCAGTGCTGGAAAACAGATTGTGTTTTTGTTTGTGTGATGCACTGGAGAGGTGATATCTGTTCAGTGGTTTATTCCTTCAAATGTGAGTACTACTGACAATCAGAAATTGTAATTTGACAACTCAAAAACTAGGCTAACTGGAAGGCTAAATGTGACTGACAAAATAAATGTTTATCTATCTAGCCAATTCAGACATGAAAAATTGCGCCACTTGTAGCCTTTTACAAGTGGAGGAAGTCGCATCCTTGCCATGTCCTTTCTGCCCACTGCTCATGCTTACAGTGGGGCTTGTATGACAAGGGAAAGTCCTATGTGTGATGGTGGGAGCTTCTGTGATTGCAAAACTGGATTGACCCAGCCTGGAAATCATGGACACACCCATTGCACTTAGGGTTTTCCCCTCTTCAGACAAGCCCCATTGTAAGCATGAGTGTTGGGGTGAGGTTGTAGGTGATGGGGCAGGGATAGGACTTCCTCCTGTTCACGCTGTTGTGCACAACTACAGTAGCACAATTTTTCACATCTGTATTGGGCTTCTATTTTTCTTTCTGTCTGTCTATCATGACCACTCATGGATGAATTGGTGTGTTAATACTGTACTAGCTGAACCAGGCACAGACCATCTGCGCCTCTAGTCCCTGCCGGCTTTCTCCCCCACCAGCCCACCCACTAGTCGCCGCTTTCTCCTGCCCGCCCGCCGCTTTCTCTCCCCCCCGCCAGCCGCTGCTTTCTCCCACCTACGCGCATGCCGTGCTTTTTCCTCCCTCCCTCCCGTCCACCCACCCTCCGCCGTTTTTCCTCCTCCTCCATCCGGCCGCCACTGTTGCCACTTTTCTCTCCACCTGCTGCCACTTTTCTCTCCCCCATCTGCCCAACGCTGCTTTTTTCTCCTCCCCATCCCCCCCCCGCATGCTGCCGCCGCTTTCTGCCCCCTCTCCTCCCTCCTCACTTGGCCAGGCCGGGCTGCCTCCATTATTAATGCCAGAACTCTCGCAGCGTTGTGAGATTTCCGCCACCAAATTCTGGGCACATATGCCGGCTAAGAGAATTAAATATATAGATTATATTTTTCATCACTGATGAGAATAGCTCTAAGAAGAATGCCTGTTCATCAGAAAAGGAAGAAACTTTTTTTTTTTTAAATCCAATTTTAAGAATATGCAATTGAGCCCTTAACATTCAAGATCCAGGAAACTATTCAACATAGATCTTGACACTAACACAGTTTGATCATCTGAATTTCATTCCACTATCTTTAAACTTTTTGTGCTGCAAAGCTTTATCTGGTAAATGGGATTTTAATAACAATTTTTTAAAAATAGAGGCTGACATGATGAGGAAAATCACTCATGGACTGCCACTGAAATTAAAAACAAGTTAGGCATCGCCTAACCTTTCCTTTTAATTATAGTGGGACTACTTTGAGTAATTTTCCTAATTCTGTCAGCCAGAGAGTTTAACACAGAATTTCTAAATAGCATGATCTACCATTTCAGAGTGATGAGGGATATATAGTCTAAAAAAGCCAAAAGACCACCCCCTTCCACAACAAACTGTGAGGGCTATGTGTGGGAAAGCCTTCTTCAGACATTAAGAAAGGCTAGAATAAACATATTTGGCAGGAACAGCATATATTTATTCATAATTTTTCTGTGTAAACTACTCGGAGAACTTAGTAGTATAACTTTTTTCTGGGTAAACTACTTGGGAAATATGTTGAAATTAGCTTAGGAACATAGGAAGCTGCCATATACTGAGTCAGACCATTGGTCTATCTAGCTCAGTATTGTCTTCACAGACTGGCAGAGGCTTCTCCAAGGTTGGTAACGTTCTGTATGCTTTGGTAGTTTGTTGGTTCAATAAAAAAAATCTTGTTCTATTTTTTTTAAAAAAATCTTTTCCTATCTTGGAGATGCCACGGAGGGAACTTTAAACCTTCTGCTCTTCCCAGAGTGGCTTCATCCCCTGAGGGGAATATCATATAGTGCTCATACTTCTAGTCTCCCTTTCATATGCAACCAAGGTGGACCCTGCTTAGCTAAGGGGACAAGTCATGCTTGCTACCACAAGGCCAGTTCTCCTCTCCTTAACCTGCACAGAGCATCGGCATGCTAGTACTTGATTGCTCCCCTCACCCCCTGCCACAGCCCTGCTCTCCTCAGAGATCTCTCCACACTCACCTGAGCCACACTCCTGCTCCTCCTCCTCCTCCTCCATCCCATTGCTTCCACCACTCTCACCCCCTTGGTCACCCCTCCATCCCTTTACTCCATCCACCTCACCCAGCATTGCTGGTGCTGATTGGCCAAACTGCAGCCCCCTATCCCCAGAGACCTCCCCACCCTCACACAAGCCCCGCTCCTGCTCCTTTCCACAGAAGCAGCAGTTGACTGGGCCCTTCCTCGCTGCCACCACTGCCATGGCTGCTCATTCCCCTTGGGCTGCTGACAGGCCCAGGCCTGTCCCTTGCCTGCCTGCCTCCCTCCGCCAATGGCCTCGGTAGACCCAAACAGCAGCAGTGGTTGACAGGGTCCTTCCTTGCTGCCGCCACCATAGATACTCATTCCCCTTAGGCCACTGACAGGCTCAGGCCTATCCTTTGCTGTTCCTTCTTGCTCTATTTCCCTCCCTTCTTTCTCCCTCTTTCTCACCCTTCCACTCTCTCTTCCTGTCTCCCCCCCTCTCCCTTCCTGAGTTCACAGATCTTGTTCATTTTGTTTCCTCATCTAATTCACACAATGGCAGCCTCCTTCTCCTGAAGGGGCTCTTTCCGCCCTCATGATCCCTCTCTTTGCAGACCCCTGCCCACGATCTTTATATATAGATATATAGATACCTCTCCTCTACAATCTATAGTAATTCTCCTGGGTGTGCCTTAGAATGTGCTGATTGGCTGGGCAGCGGAGGCGCCTGATTGGCTGAGGCACACCCAGGAGGCAAGTGGCTGGCCTGGCCTGGCCTGGCCTGGCGAGGCAAGCAGTGGCGGGCCGGTCCAGCTGTGGAGACAAGCGGCGGCGGGCTAGCCCGGCCGCGGAGACAGGCGGTGGCGGGCCCGGCCCAGCCCAGCCATGGAGGCCAGGCGACAGCGCTGCGCCGGGCTGTGGAGGCCAGGTGGCAGCAGCACGCTTGGTCACGGAGGCCAGATGGTAGTGGCATGCCCAGCCACAGAGGCCAGGCAGCGGCCCAGCCGCAGAGTTGGGGGGGGGAGGACAAGAGAGAGGAGGAAGGGAGAGAGGGCAAGAGAATGGGGCGGGAGGGAGGGGGGAACATCCAGCCCCGAAGAGTGCACAGATGCTCTGTGCAGGTCAGCTAGTCAAGAACGTTTTCCAACCAGTTGTATTCCAACTGACCATAATCATCACGGTGTCATGGCTCAGACCTCTGAGTCAGAGGAGGAACAGGAGGACTTGGTTGGGAGAACAGGCTCAGAAGCGCAGCAGGAGGACTTGGCTGTGAGAACAAACTCTGAAGCTGAGCTGGAACGGCAAAGGTCCGCCTTGGCAGCAGACAGGGGAATCTGGCAGCTGACAGAGATGAGGGCTGAGGAGACTGATCAGGAGGAAGCTGGAATTTCACCTGTGTTAAGAAGACGTCTCAAGATAAAGGCTCAGTGGGAGACATGCAGGCGCAAGATCTCACAGGAGACACAATAGAAATGCTAAGTAAGGAAAGCCTGATTGGCTGCCAGTTATCTCGAGCCCTATATAAAGCCGACGCGGTTTCTAAGTTTGCACTGTCAGCAACTTTGCCTTCTGCAGACAGTGTCCTCGTATTTGTACTTACTCAATCTTCTCTGTTTCAGCCTGTTCTTGTTCTGTTCTTTCCTTGCTCCTTTATTTCAGTTATTACTCAGTCATCGTAGAATGGGGTACCTAGTTTAGTTTCAAGGGACTTTCTTTTGTTTATAATACTTTATCCTTGAGAGTCATTCTTCGCTCTTGTTCGTGCAGCTAAGCTGATCCTCTTATTTACAGAACTTTATTTTGACTCACACAAGTAGAGCTGAAGGGATCGTAAATCCTGTCAGGTCAGCCATGCCAACAGATTTACGACACACAGGCTCCTCCTCCCTATCGGCATATGGAATCCCCACTGCCCAATCACCACAGTGCTTCTGCTAATGAACTCTTGCGAAAGCTGCCACATGTGGGATTAGCCATGGATATGCCTTAGAATTTTAGTAGTAGTCGTAGTAACATTACTGCAATAGAATCCACCCCTAAACTTTTGCACATTAATTAGTACACATGTAGAGAGCTAGTACACCCTTGTCTGTCATATTCAGAAGAGGCCTAGGGAAAGGGGATATAGGAGTTAAGACTGTCAGCACTGGCCCTGACATTAGGCAGGGTAATGTGACCTACTTCTGGTGGCATTCTGGGATATTGTTAAAGGGGTAGAAGCATCAGTTATCTAGTTTACTGGATGTTGTTAACCACAGTGCCAGACTGGAGTGGGGTGGGGAGATGTCATTTGGATTTTCTGCCTCAGGCACCAAAATATCTTGGGCCATTCCTGAGAACAGTCAAAGAGGACTAAGCAGGTTAGTCTTTTTTTGGTGAAGGAAGCTGACCTGTGAGTCAGGAATTACTTTGAGTGGAGGAAGCAGTATAAAGGAGATACAGGGAGAGCATTTTTTTTTGAAGTCTCAGCGTTTGCTTATTCCAAATCCCACCTATATTTTAAAAGTGAACATAACCACTTAAGCACTTTTAATTAAATATAAATCATAACTGAAACACCTTAATTGAAAAACTGGATTTCTAACTATCTGTGTTACTTCATCACTCTGGCTTTTCAACTTCAGCAAAGCTCATTACCTCCTTGTGTAATTTTATGAGACCTTAAATGAGCAACATTACATTATATCACAGAGGTAAATGCTCATTGGAGAAAAGGTGATTCATTTGGACAATGAACGGAGTATGGGCAAATAAAAGCTCATGTCTTATAATTCAGCTCTATGAATGCCCTGTGTCTAGTAATTTATATGCCTAGAGCAGACTTTTCTGCTTCCCATTCATGAAGCCTATCAAACATAGATTGTCTCTGGAAATTATACCACATTATTTAATATTTTACTTGTCAGTCTTGATGGAGTCACATTTTAAAATAATTTCCCCCTAATTATTAGATAATGCACAAGATGCAAAACTGCATTGCAGACTCTCAGTACTGAAAGCAGTGGAAGAAAGAAGAGTTGCTGTTATAATCTTGTAATAATGGTGCAGGTTTTGCAATATAAACTGTACAAATTCAGTATTTGCCCACAGTGATAACATGTAATGGAACTCAGGAAATTGTATAATAGTGGAAACCTCACAGGTTCTATGCTTTATGCTTTGCATTAATTGCTAACTAATACTATATCTATATCTATATCTATATCTATATGTGAATTGTTGCAGAATTCTATAATTATGCAGACTTTAATCTCGGTTTGAGGTTTGGTTTACCCCCTCCTCATCCTTTTGTATTGAGTGTGTGTGTGTGTGTGTGTGTGCACAAACTGTGAAATATGTAATAAAGCAGCTGCAGTTTGCAATCTACCAAAGAGTGTTGACTCTACTGTATTGCATTTTCTCTTGTCTACGCCTAAGTGTTGTCCTATGTCATGAAGGCAGAGAAAGTTACATTTAAGTGATATTTACTACCAACATGCATAACAAAAGGTTCTGTCATCGAGTCTAGGCACAAGCCTTTCCTTCTTTCCTTCCATGGGCATTCACAGGACTTTTTCTTTGGAGAGAGGTCCAGCAAAGGCTGCAGTTCTATATCCACGTATCTGGGAGTAAGCCCCATTGAATTCAATGGGAGGGAGGCAGCTGCCCCACTTGCCCCCTTCTGAAACCTGTTCCTTCCCTATCATCTTAGACAATCATTCTACCACACATTGCACCACACATCTGTACCCAATCTGTGGCAAAATTCACCTTGACAGGATGATAGATGACCAACCTTATACCCAGATGAGGGAGCCCACCTTGAGGCAGTTTGGATGGTATAGGCTATATATCTTCCAGTCAGCAGTACTCCAAGCCCAGTTGATTACAGTGTTGTTTTTATGAGCACCATATGAAGAATGGTGAAAAACAAAAGTTTCCTCTGGGGTATTTTCTCAAGCTCGGGCTTGTTCAGAAGGAACACAATAAATTGCGACAGATGGTGTGGACAAAAAAGTGCTTTTTGGAGATGGAGTGTCCCAAGTTTTGTAGCATTAACAGTACAAACTCAGTATTTGCCCAGGGCAATAAAATTTCACAGAATTCAGGCAATAATATAATAGTGGAAAAGTCAAAAGTGCTATATATGGTGTCTCATCTCTAAGAAAATTCATATTCTTTTCATAAGTTTGATGTATTGTTCTTGGAGGCATATTTTATATGTAGGGTCTTCAAAAGTAAAGGATTCAATGTATCAGAATAATTTTTTTTTTACAGGAACTTTGTATTTGGGGGCATTAAATGTATCCTACCTCAGGACTGTTCTGAATTTAATGGACCATTCTATGTGTTGGCAGAAGATATTAGTTGAGGAATGATAATGGGATCTTCCAATCCATATCTTTGTGTCAGAAAAATTGAAAATAGTGTTTTTCAGTCGAGGGGCATCTGAATTATACCAGCACAGGATGTGAACTTCTTGAAAGATATCATTTTATCCTGCTCTGCATTATTTTATAACTTTTGTGCACAGAAGTCTAGTTTTTTGAAGAAATGCTTCAATTACTCCAAGAAGTACAGATTGCCATATCAAAAATATCCAGCACTACTAGACAAAAGTATAGTTGTGAGGAAAATACCTGCCATTCACTGAAAATTAGCAATTTAGTACCTTTTCCAAGTTGACAGTTTGACAGTCCTATGATTGTAGTTAAGATGCCTTTCCTATTTCTTTGTCTACTTGCATCAGTCCAAGCAGCATTCTCTGAAGTTATTCATCAAATATTGTACACAAGTGTACACATGGACAGACCAACAAAGCAAGAATTAACAAATAATTTATATTAGATGAATAAATTGCCGTTTAGATAGGTCTTCATAAATTATCTCCAGCTGTAAGAATCTGGTTGTTGGCCTAAGGCACCAGTCCTAAGCATACATGGTACATGTATCCTAAGCAAAACCAGTGGTACACTTGCTGGTGATCTTCAGACTTGACTACTGCAATGCACTGTATACGTTGGGCTGCCTTTATACATAGTCCGGAAACTGCAATTGCTACAAAATGCAGCAGCCAAGTTGGTCTCCGGGGCAATCCCAAGAGACCATTTTATTCCTGTTTCAAAAGCATTACAGTGGCTGTTCATACATTTCTGGGCAAAATATAAAGTGCTGGTGATTTCCTATGAAGTCCTAAATGGCTTGGGCCCAGGGTATTTAAGAGAGCGCCTTCTGCTTCAGGACCCCCACCACTTATTAAGATGTTCAGGAGAGTTCCGCTAGCAGCTGCCCCCAGCTTATCTGGTGGCAACTCAGGACTGGGCCTTTTCTATAGCCTCCCTGAGTTTTGGAATGAACTCCCTGTTCTTGTAAGAGCTTCCCTATCGCTAGGAGATTTTAAAAGAGTGCTCAAGATGCATTTATTTCACCAAGCCTTTGATCAGCTGTAAATTGGTTTTATTGTTCTGCTGTTTTAAGTCATTTTAATTGTTATAACTGTTGTAATTTGGTTTTATTTTATTTTTTCAATAATTTATTTATTTATTTATCAAATTTGTACACTGCCTCAAACTTTCGTCTCTGGGCAGTTAACAATAGCATAGAACAGTTAAAATATATACAAAAACATAAAACAGTTTAATAAAAATCACCTACAAATTAAAACCTTAAAATTTTAAAGAACTGAAAAAGCTTGGGTGAAGAGGTGGGTTTTCAAATGCTTTTTTAAAATTGTCATAGATGGGGAGGATCGGATCTCAGTAGGGAGCGCATTCCACAGTCTTGGGGCAGCAACCGAGAAAGCCCGTCCCAGTGTGGTCACCAGCCAAGCTGGCGGCAACTGGAGACGGATCTCTCTGGATGACCTCTTGGTGGTGGGGCTCATAATGAAGAAGACATTCTCTTAGATACTCAGGGCCTAAGCCATTTAGGGCTTTATAAGTTATAACCAGCACTTTGTATTTTGCCTGGAAACCTACTGGCATTAATAAGAAAAGAAAAAGAAATAACATGATTACATTATCATCTCTTGAACTTCCAACAGTTACATATGAAAATCTGGGATTCTGCTTCCATCCTTTGCCAACCTTCCCCTACATCAGATAGTACAGAAAGATATGTGTTAATCAACCCTCAATAATTTTTTTTAAAAAACCCAAATCTTGGGTGTGGATATTGACCCTGTGCTAAATTGTAATTTATGAAAGGTTCCCAGGTTAACGCAAATATTTCATCTGAGGTATTCCTTAAATAAGCAGTGATCTTAGCCATTGAGGCATATTCCCATAGCTTTAGTAGCCATGTGTCCAAGGTCGGGGTTGCCTGTGATCTCCAATTGGCAGCGTAGAGAATCCTGGCAGCAGTAATCATATATAAGGACAACTCCGTGTGTTTAGTAGGTATATAAGGTTTAGTCATATTTAACAAAAAAAAAGCTCAGTTGAATAGGGAAAGTTTAAATTTAAAATTTGTTGAACTTAGAATTTTCCCCCAAAATTGTGCTTTACCACAAGTCCACCACACATGACAGAACGTCCCCGCATGATTCTTACATTTCCAACAGTCTCCAGAATAAGTACTGCCCATCTTTCTAATCGTCGTAGGAGTAATTTACCAACGAAAATACATTTTGTACCAATTTTCTCTTAAGGTACTATTTGCTGTAAATTTAATATTCACATTCCATTGATGTTCCCATTGTTGAATATCAATTGTCCTGTTTAAATGTTGCATCCACTTAATCATGCAGTCTTTTATCTGTTCTGTTTCTGAATCATATTTCAACAGCAACTTATATATCAGTCCCAGAAAATGACCAGCATTTTTGGTTATTAGTACTTCAAATTCCATTAAATCTCTAAGTTTACTACCTTAACTTTGTATTTCTTTCTGCACTATAGAACTAGTTTGTAAATATTTAAATTATGAAGGTTCCTCGGACCATTCCGAAGTGAGGGTTTTAATAGATTTAATAGATTTAAGAAATAGATTTAAGTTTTGCTTCTCTGGTAGTTAAGCTTTGCATACTATATGCCTTCTCTCTCCAAGGATCAAACTTATTGGATTTTTCTTCTTTATGAGAAAAAATGTTTAAAATAGATGCCAAAGGTGATAGATTCAGGCTGATCCTTTTCTTATACTTGTCCCAAACACTTAGCAGACTATTTCTGATTGTGTGGGATTTTATGTCCTGGTCATTTCTTTTTATGTTAGTCCATAAAAACTTATGTAACCCATCTGAAAGATCTGATCCCTCCATATCCATAATCGGACGATATGGTTCTCTGATCCAATCCAAAATCCATGTCAAACAACTGGCATGGAAGTATAATTTCAAGCCAATTCTCCCCGTTCTTTTGCATCTTGCATAATCTTAAACTTGATTATTGGTTTCTTATAAGCCCAAGTTTATATGCCTTTAATTTGGTTTTAATTCTGGTTTTCTTGTTTGTTTTGTAAAACATTATGAGATGTTGGTATGAGGTGGTACAGAAATATAATAAATAAATAGATAAAATGCATAGCTCCTACTGCACAAAAACAGAGGCCAGAGCTTGGTAGCAGAGGAGATGCTTTGCAGGCAAAAAAAATCCAGTTTCAATCCCCATCATCTCTAGTTACAAACTTCAGTTAGGAGCAGAGGGCAGGAAAAAGACTTCTGCTTGGGATCTTGAAGAGTTGCTGCTAGTTAGAGCAGACTGTGCTGAGGAAGGCTAATCAATGGTTTGACTCAGTACAAGGCAGCTTCTTCTCTAAATCAATGGGGTTTATTACATCTGAATAAATACTGATAGGGCAAATGGAAGATACAATACAGTTGCAGTCCATTTCTAACTTAAAACCAACTTCGGAGGATTTGTTGCAAAATAAATTTAAATTAGCAAGCATTAAATATTTATCCAGAATAGATAATGCATTGACAAAATGTACAGTCTGAACATTGTTTTCTGCCTTTATATATCTAAGGCAGGCCCCAAAAACAATTGGTCAGAGGCTCACTTTAGAAAATCCCAGCTTCATTTATACTGATGGAGTCTGAGCTGTCAGAAGAGAGATTTTGGGGTTGTGGTGGACAGCTGAATGAAAACATCAGGCCAGTGTGCAGCAGCTGTGAAAAAAAGGCAACCTCCATGCTAGGGATACCATTTTATTTATGTATTATTTATTTTTCTTTGTAAACCACTTTGTGAACTTTGGTTGATGAACAGTATATAAATATTCATAGTAGTAGTAGTAGTAGTGATAATTAAGAACAGGATTGAAAGTAAAACTGCTAAAATTTTCTGTATTCAAAATGTGGCTGCACATACAAATCTGCATGCTACTAGTCTGGTGGCTGTGGGCCACTTCAAGCCTCAGAGGCATGATGCCTCTCAAAACCAGTTGTAGGGGAGCAACAGCAGGAGAGAGCGCATGCACATACCTCTTGCCTGTGGGCTCCCCAGAGGCATCTGGTGGGCCACTGTGTGAAAAAGGATGCTGGACTAGATGGGCCTTGTGTCTGATGCAGCAGGGCTTTTCTTATGTTCTTATGGTGTACATGGTTATGTTTATGCTCACAACAACCCTGTGAGGTAGGTTAGGCTGAGAGATGTGACTGACCTAAAGTCACCCAGTGAGTTTTATGGCTAAATGGGGATTTGAGCTTGGGTCTTCCCAGTCCTAGTCCAACACCCTAACAACTACACCACACTAATATAACTTTGGACCTAATGAATATTTGTGTAGACCTCATGATACCCTGAAGAAACCCTAGCAAGTACATCCTGAGAATATTGAGGATGTATATTCCATGATTTCTTCTGTAATTTGCTTTTTCGGGTTGTTTTTTGTTTTGCTGAACTAATCTTATAAGATTTAATCTGAGGTTCCCTTCCCATTGTTCCTGGTTTTATTCTCAGTGGATATGGCAAGCAATTCCTGCATCTCTGTCATATGTTTTGGATATCTAAAAACTGCCCTATACTTTCCTTTAATTTTCCTTGTCTCTAGGCTATAGCCAACATATATACATATAGCAAAGGGCTTACGGTTCAGTGATTTTGCATACAATAGTTCCCAGTCTCTGGCATCTCCAGTTAAATGAATTTCAGAGAGCAGGGATGGAAAAAAGGCTCCGTTGGAGACCTTGGAGAGTCTCCGTTGACCAGAATAGACAGCGCTAGATGGGCCAGGTGCCTTAATTACAAAGCAACTTCATGTGCTCAGATTCCTTAAATGCTTTTCTCGCCATTCAACACCCTTTGAAATGCCTCAGCATCCAAAGAGATGAGCACATTACTTCAAGGGAAGTCTTTTTGAGTAGAATGGCTACTTCCTGCTTCCTGTCCAGCTACTGCCGCATGCAATTTGTTGTGTGGGACAACGAATGGCCCTGGATGTGCTCCCTCATCTGTATCTCAAGCTGCATCTGACGGTTCTGACCAGTTCAATGGCACCCAGATGAACACTTCAATGCAAATGCAGTATCTGCATCTAGACATGCATTGTATCTGCGACCTCTTCAGGTCTAAAACTTGTCAGGTTTGATCAGGACGGGGAGAAGGTATGATGGGTGCATTGTATCCGTGTCCAAACTTAGATGAGGTCCAACTGATTATGGTGGAAGGGCCATTTGCTACCATTTATATTTTAAACAATTTGTTCTAAGATGTTCAGACTTCACAAATTAATTGCAAATATAAATACATTAAAAGACATTTCAATACACAAGTATGTTAAACTAAGCAGGAGATCCAACTAAAAATGGGTAAGAATCAAAATAGATTGGACAGCATCTAGACTAAGTTAGCTGCAACTAAGTGCTATTGATTAACTTGTCTCATTGATTTCAATGGTGCTTAATCATGACTGACTAGTCTGAATGCTTTCCACTTTCTATAGAAAAAGAAGTTAGCAAAATAAGCTTCTGACCTTCTGGGATAGAAGACATGATAGGAGACAATAGAGCAGACATGAACAAATAGAAAGCAAGTAGGAGAGTTTTTATTGGTCCCATGTTCTGGATGGTCAGAGGCACACAGTGAACTAGCACTAACATCAAACATGGAATTAGGGTCCATTTCAGTGTGCTAAATCATTGTAAACCGCTTAGAGAGCTCCGGCTATAAAGCAGTATATAAATGTAAGTGCTATTGCTATTGCTGTTGCTAATGTTATGCATGAATTAATATTATACATTGGCTGCATTTGCACATAACATGGAACCGTGTGATCTGTGGTATATTGGGAGCACTATGAGACCTGTTAAGACCCGTGTTCTTGAACACAGACCTAGGCTTAAGAACAGAATATTAGATGCCCCATTACTAGTGCCACATTTCATTGAGAAATCTCACTCACCCGATGATTTTAAGTTTATCGTGCTGCTTAAATTTACACCAATGTCCTTTGACAAACAAGAATCTTTTTTCATCCACAAGTTCAATACATGTATACCCAATGGGTTAAATGTTAATTGCGATTTCTCCTGTTTCCTTTAAATAAATAAATCACAAAGAAAGGGAAATTAAGGTCAGCACAGCTGGTCCAATATTCCAACTCATTATATAATTGATTGATGATTGGGGAGAGTATTTAACTCCAAGTTTAAGCACCATCTATTAAGGAGCATAGCATGTCCTAGCAGGCATGGTGGTGAGATGCTGCTTTTAGTGACAAGGCTTTTCCTGATTTAAGGTTGGTTTGTTTGCATTCATTACATGTAGGGGTGTGCAATTTGGATTTTTGGTGTTTTGATTTGGATCTGAATCAAAACACCCCTGATTTGTTTTGGATCTTAATCTGGCCCACCCAAATCACCCCCGATTCTATTCGAATCTGAATTAATCCAAATCTGAATCGATTCAGATTTAAAAAAACAGGTCCTGGGGACAAAAGAGTGGGATGGGGTGGTAGTGCCTAATGGGTGGAAGCTACCACCCAAATTGCAGAGGGATTGGCCAAAGGGCTGATTTTTGGTGAATTTTTGAAGTTTTAGTGTCTTTGGTGCAGATTGGGGGCATAACGTGGGATCTGGGCCAAAAGAGTGGGGTGGCATGGTAGTGCCCAATGGGTGGAGGCTACCACCCCAATTGCAAAGTGATTGGGCAGAGGGCTGATTTTTGGTGAATTTCTGAAGTTGACACGTTTTTAAGGTTCCCCCCATTAGGTATAATGGAGGGTGTATCGCTTCACATTGGGGGGAAAGGGGTGGCCTAGAGCGGTGTGGGGTTGGTGGTAGTGCAGGGCAGGGGCAAGGAAGCTACCTGGATTTTTTCAAAGGATTTGGGTAGAGGGCTGATTTTTGGTGACTTCATTTGTTGGAGTTTTGTTGCTTCTGAGGTGTTCTGAGTGTGGATTCTACGATAGCAAATGAGATTTTCAATGAGACACCATGAATCCACTGTCATTTGCTATCATAGAATCTACACTCAGAACACCTCAGAAACAACTGAACCCTGTATGGTTGGCACCCTATGTGCACTACACCACCACTCGCTCGGGGCCACCCCAGCACCCCCCAAGTGCACTTATGGGGCTGCTGAAAGCTCCATTACACCTTATGAGGAAAAACTTTAAAGATGCGTAAACTTCAGAAATTCACCAAAAATCAGCCCTCTGCCCAAATCCTTTGAAAAAAAATCTGGTAGCTTCCTTGCCCCTATCTTGCACTACCACCAACCCCACACTGCTCTGGGCCACCCCTTTCCCCCCTGAAGTGAAGTGATACATCCTCCATTATACCTAATGGGGAAAAACCTTGAAGACGTGTAAACTTCAACAATTCACCAAAAATCAGCCCTTTGCCCAATCACTCTGCAAGTGGGGTGGTAGCCTCCACCAATTAGGCACTACCACCCCACCCCACTCTTCCACCCCAGATCCCACGTTATGCCCCCAATCTGCCCCAAAGACACTAAAACCTCAGAAATTCACCAAAAACCAGCCCTCTGCCCAATCCCTCTGCAATTGGGGTGGTAGCCTCCACCCATTAGGCACTACCACCCTACCCCACTCTTTTTGCCCTGGGACCCGAAATTTGAGTAGACATCACATCAGAACTTTTTGCATTGAAGTCAATGGGAAGCAAAAAGGTGGGAAATTCAAATTGATGTCATTTCTCAAAATGGAGGGGGAAGAAGAAGGGATTTATCAGCCACAAAATGGAGGGCCGAAACAAAAGATAATTCGCAGCCAAAACGGGGGTGTTTTGTTTTGGCTCCGAAAAATTTCGGGGGCCAAAATTTGTGATTCGATTCGGATCCGAATCACCTGAAATTGGCCGTTTCGGGTACAGATCGTTCTGTACCCGAAACGTTTCGCACATCCCTAATTACATGTTTTCACTATGCATTTTGTATGATTGGGGCTTGATTATTATGATTATTGATGCACACACCGTTATACTTCTGATGAAGACACTTGCGAAACAGACCACAACCTAGGAAGTCTGTCAAGAAAGATTCCAGTTTCTACTCTGAAGATTTCTGTGCCTAGCCTCTCAGGTCAAGATTTTTGTGCAGAGTGCAGCACTTCACATTTTTGAGGACTGATTTCCGGCACAGCAGCACTACTTACTTCATTATCAACGACCAGCATTCCAGTGACTGTCGTCTTTTTATCGTTTGGGGCTTGTTGTAGCCCTTATCACTGTATTCATTTGCTGTTATAATATGGGTGCCTGTGGGAATTTATTATATGTGTAATTTGGCTTCAACCTGCGGTGTGCCTCTGTATTCATTGCCTTTGTCTTTGTTCATGGGTTTTGTGACATTGTTTATGCATGAATTAATATTATACATTGGCTGCATTTGCACATAACATGGAACCGTGGTTCCAATGGACCCACAGTTCCGCTCCCCCTCCCCCTGCTCTCTCATCTGAATTCAGACATAACAATCTCTGCATAGTGGAGGGGGAAATGGTTATGTGGGCTTCCTCCTTGACTGAAGGATAGGACGCACAGCCAATCATGGCCAGGGTTGAGGGAGGAGCTTCCTCCCTCAACTCTGGTTGAAGGGGACACAGCCTGTGGTCCCGCATTCGGATGCAACGCAGGCTGTGTCCAACCTCTGGTTGCAGTGCTGAAACTCACTACAACCCGAGGTTCAGATTGGAGTTAGAAAACTGAAACCTTGGGTATGTTGCTGCACAGAGCCACACTTGCACATAATGCTTGAGGAACCTAGGGGCTGTCCAGGGTTGTGCGAACCAGCTCAACTCAAAACTGGTTTGGTTCAAAGGCTTGATCTTGGACCGAACCAAGTCCAGTCTGAGGTCGAGCCAAACTGCTCTGGCCAGTTCAGGCCCGGTTTGAGGGGGCAGGGCAATTCCATAATTATTAAACACTTTTAAAAAACCAAGTACTTACTTGCATGGTGGCCGGGGGGCTCAGGCTGTGGCAGCTGTGGGTAGGGTAGGGGGCTGTGGAAGCTCCTCCTACCCCTTCTATCCTCCTCCAAAATCTAATGGGGCCAGTTAGGCCTGTTTTGGCCCTCTGCGCACGCGTGGTGGTGGACTTTTTTGTCCACTGTGCATGCACATGGACCATTTCCGTGACCATGCAATTGCATGAATCCAGTTCGGATTCAAACCAAACCAGTAAAAATGTTTTTGTGCACTTCCCTACTGCTATCCAGTATTGATATGTGAAATATACAGATGAATACGCTCAAGGGAAATATGGAATTCTATATGGGAGCAATCTGAATCTGCACAATCATGTCCATCTTTGATTTTTGTTAAAATATTTATTGCATAAATGTCAACAATTTTAAAATGATTTATTGGTGCACATGTTTCCTACCTACATATGGGGTACCCAAGCCAGAAAACCAGCACTGGTCAGTGACTGGTCCTGACAATCTAGTTTCAAGCCATTGTTCCTGATCAAAATCTTAAGCAGAAACCATTCCTAGAGAGGAGCAAAATCAATGTTAATCAAATCTACTGGTGGCAAAACAGATTTTTACACAATTCTAAATCAACATACAGATGAATAAGTTCTTTCAAAGTTTATGGTTCTGATTGGTGAATAAATGGCTTTGCCACTTCTCTTGCTAGACTGGCTACCAGTTGCTTTGAAATTTGTCGGGCTAAGGGAAAGCATGATAAACATGACTGATCCTACCTCCATGCTTTGAGATAAATCTTCTACAAGTCCTCTTCCTGCTCTCTTCCCTATTCACTGCAAGTCCTGAAAATGAGCAAAGTACTCAAGGTAAAGAGACAAAATTCAGACGTCAAGACAGCTCCTACATGAAAACCTGCCACAATATTTACTGGCTGGAGTGTGGATTTTGACTCATGCTACCATAGCAACAGAAGACTCTTCAGAAAGCAACCATGGAGGCTGAGAAAGGTTGTCAGATACCTTTTGAATGTCAGCAAAGCTGGGTCTCCTTCCCTAAATAAATGAAGAGCGAGGCTGTGAGGAATTATAATAACCCTACATCCAAAAAGAGGCTCCGCTCTAGGGATGTGCCGGAACACAATTCTGCTGTCTGAATCACGGGCACCTCCCTTTAAATTTGAGGGCTTACATAACCTTTAAAGCAGAGGAGAACAGGTCCATATCTGCTCCTCCTCCATTGCTGCCATCTCAGTGCCCCCCCCCCAGCTATGCCCATGTGCCAGCCAGGCATCTCCCAGCTGCCCCTGCACGGCACCAGCACTCACATGGTCTCTGTGCATGTATTGGCCATAATGTATACAGATAGTACATTTATACACTGTACACAGATTGTATGTATATTGAGCATAGCATGTGAATAGGGTTATATTCTTTCAGCAATCCTTACAACAGCCCTGTAAGGCAGGCCAGTATTATCACCCCCATACGTCACATGGAAGGCTGAGAAATAGTGACATATCGTCAGCTGCCTAATGACTTCACATCTGAGCTAAAGCTTGAACAGAGAACTTTCCAGTTGACCTTCTGAACCATTCCGATAAGGGGTGTGTGTGTGTGTGTGTGTGTGTGTGTGTGTGTGTGTGTGTAAAAGGCTCTACTGACTTACATAACTCTCTTATTCATTTTTTGTATCCCTTCAGAATTCTTTGATTTCTTGATAACTCCAGTCTAAACATGCTCAGGCAATGCATGTGGCAGGCTGCTACACAGCACAGCCATGTGAATAGAGCAGAAGTGTTTTGCTGTGTCGAATTTTGCCATCCTCTGCATTTTCATTGAATGCTTTGGCAAATGACCAGGTAAGCATGGTGATTTATTTGTATGTTCTTATATTGTTCTCCAGAGTCATAAGGAAAGATCATGAATTTGTTCATCTGTAGTGTGAGATCATTAACTCTGGGAAGAAACAAATGATAGTGTTCTTTAGGCAGAATCCTTTTTGAAAGAAATGCTATTTCTGACAATCTCTCGGCTTTGAGAACAGGAAGGAAATGGCTAGGTTCACTGCTTATAGCATACTAATGGCTTTTGAATGGGTCATTTGGGGTCCTGGTAGCTCGATTCAAACAATCATGTTCTGTGAGGTGTCAATTCTGCTAGAAAGGCCTTTTAAACTGTAACTTTCCCAGGGATGCTCAAAGGCCGTAGAAGTGACATTTGAAGAAGCTTTCTCCTATTTCCATTTTATACAGGCCCTTTATATGATTGGCACCTTTGTTGTAAGGATCACCAGAAGCAAAACTGATATCGGTGGGTAATGTCATGATGTACCTCATTCACCTCTAAGATGATATTTCCAGGATAGGGATAAAGAACTTGAGCTGAAAGAGACATCATGATTTATATTACAGTAATGCCTAGAGGGCTCAGGTGAAAATATGTGAGCTCCAGAGGGCTTACACTATGAACAGAGATTGCAGATCGAGTAGCTGGACAGTGGGTAGTCAAAAGTATGTATACTTGTGAAATTCTCATCAGCCACATTTTAGCTGGATTTTAGAGTTTTGAATGGCCTCTTCTTGTTTCTGAAGTGCAGTCAGTGCATTAGGAATTCTCCATGTTCCCTTTTGTATTTTTAAATGTTGTTCAGAGCACTGTGCATGCTCAATTTGATCAGGTCCTTCCATTCAGTGGCATCACCCCACTCTTCTGCATCACCACCAATGCACACATCACATTGGTAAAACACTGCAAAAAATACAACCTTGATGAGAATGTATATGTGTTTGCATCAAGGTTCTTTCTGTGTGGTGTGTTCCATTTTATCAACCAGTGCAAGATAAATAGGAGTGTTTGTTTTGGTTTTTAAAATTACTGACCTTTTAGGTGGGACCATCAGAGCCAAAATCAGCAAAGTGGAGCCTAGACAGAGTCCAGAGAAACAGTGGAGGAAACTTTAGGACAAAGATGAATCCAAGATGCAATCTGGAGGATAAGGGGAGGAGCCTGGTCTTAATCTCTTTGGACGGGAGCATAATTAGGATAGGATCTGAAGAACAGCAAGTAGAACTTAGCAGAAGGTGATGCTTATGAATGCAGCCTGGAAGAAGATGGGATTTAGGGCTTTTCCAACCCCAGTGTTATATCTAATACTGGGGTTGGAAAAGCCCTAAATCCCATCTTTTTTTGGTTAGTAAAATAACTATTGGCTGGATGGCAACCCTTTAAATGAGAGGCAGCTGTGAGTGGTAAATAAGAGGAGACCTGGTCTTGTGGTAGCAAGCATGACTTTCCCCCATAGCTAAGCAGGGTCCACCCTGGTTGCATATGAATGGGAGACTAGGAGCACTGTAAGATATTCCCTTCAGGGGATGGAGCTGCTCTGGGAAGAGCAGAAGATTTCAAATTCACTCCCTGGCTTCTCCAAGATAGGGCTGAGAGAGATCCCTGCCTGCAACCTTGGCTGCCAGTCTGTGAAGATAATACTGAGCTAGATAGACCAATGGTCTAGCTCAGTATATGGTGGCTTCCTATGTTCCTAAGTTGCTATGAGCTTTTTTCTCCAAGTGCACTTTTTTGTGTCCTTTTCCCCCTCCAAGAACACTTTTTTGTGCCCAAGTGCATAAGGCCAATTGCACAACCTATCTTGCGACAAGCACAGTCTGTACTGCTAATTGTTTTTGTGCAAGCACACATGTTGCACACTGTGCTTTCGCTGGCTTCTTTCTTGTGCTATTCCAGTTGTGCAAGTGGAAACTTGCACAAGGTGAGCCCATTGCATAGGTGAAATTCTCTTGCTTATGAATTTTTGACTACTGCAATGTTATCTATGATCGTAAGGTTGTGCATCATATTGGCCACTACATATATAAATAGTGTACCAGGACCAGAAGGTCTAGTTGGCAGCCCCACTGGTGTACTTCAGTGCCAGAATACCAGTGAGCATCTTTATGTAAAAGAATTGCTCACAAGTACTCATAGAAGTTCTGGAGGCTAGCAGCACAGTGAATTTCTTCATACACCTGGTCTATCTGCCGTTATTTAAACTGAGTTGACAAAAGAGTCAACTCAATTTGAAGGGAGATTTTCCCTTCCAAAGGATGTATGAATTCATTTCAAGAAGTACAGGTGCATTGTACTGGAATACAGTAGCCAACAAGAGGAGAGCTGGTCTTGTGGTAGCAAGCATGACTTGTTCCCCTAGCTACTGTAAGTAGGGTCTGCCCTGGTTGCATTTGAATGGGAGACCACATGTGAGCACTGTAAGATATTTCCCTCAGGGGATGGAGCTGCTCTGGGAAGTGCAGAAGGTTTCAAGTTCCCTCTCTGGCTTTTCCAAGATAGGGCTGAGAGAGATTCCTGCCTGCAAACTTGGAAAAGCTGCTGCCAGTCTGTGTAGACAATACTGAACTACTGTAGATGGACCAATGATCTGACTCAGTATATGGCAGCTTCCTATATTCCTAATCCTACATAGAGTTAGGTATGCATAAGCCTGCTAAAAACTCTGTTTATTTGTGGCTCTTGAAAAGGTGTGCTGGACTGGGAAGAAAAAAGCAGAGCCTCTCCTGTGTTGAATACAGAAGCAAGCTGCCACAAGGGAGAAATTATTTAGGCATGTGATGTAATGCTTCTAGTGTCCAAGCAATCCAGTATGTCTTTTTGTTGTTCCTGAGAAAAAGACTGCTAAACACAGATAAAACTTCCTTGCTCCCTGTCAATTTATCAACCACAAATAACAGAAGGATTCCTTTCAACATGTTACAGTAGATTTATTCTGGAGAAAGGAGAAAAAAGCTTTCAAATTTGTTCCAATATTCAAGGGCAGGTTTGTTTGTGTTTTGTACTGTGCCGCTCTCCTATATTTCTCATTTTTGTTCAGTACTAACAGGTCTAGCCTCTTCTGATTATAGCTTGTTTGTAAGTTACAGAATGTTTTGCACAGCAAATTTGACTGCTTAAAGTTTAGGTTACATGTGGCATGGATTCCAAAACTGTGTGTGTGTGGTGGTGGTGGGGTGAAATTCAGAGCAGACAAAAGAAGTGTCATGCAAAGGATTTGCCCTTTATGAAACCAATATTCTTACATCATGTGTATGTTTGTGAAGCAAAGGAGGGGAGTTGAATTGTGGAGCTAGACATTTTTCTGTGCTAATTAATAATGTAACCCTGGCATATTTACTGATTCTGGGTTACCTTAGATGTGAAACAGTATAAATAATGAAGTTGTTATTCCATACACGTCTTCATTGTTTTTCTGTATGAATACACCCAAAATTTGGAAAAAAGTTTACAAATGGCAAAACCCAATAAATAAGAATAGTATGATAAGGATAAAATGGAACTGCTAAGAGAACTAAAACAGCAACTTAATTGAATTTCCACAAATGAAACAGTCAATAAGTATCCAGGGAATACCTTTTGAAATGAAAGTCCTGGCAGAAATACAGCTAAACCGTTGGACCTTCATGGGCAAGGTGTCCCAAAGAGGAGAGGTCGCAGCCTAATCAAATACTGCAGTCAGGATAAGAGTTCCATTTTTATAAGATCTTAGAATTCCATTGACAGACATAATTGCCAAGATTCAGAGCAAAAGAACTAGATGCAAAATGAGCATAGCCATGATAGTGCAGGAGGATAGCTTAGTTGCACTAAAAATGGGGATTGCACAAGAGCACTATTGTACTTAAGCACTCTTGTGCCAATTAATAGAAATTGCAGTTGTGCCACTCAGGGGCGTAGCCATCATTGGACAAGAGGGAACAAGTGTCCCTGGGCCACCAGGATTGGGGGGGCACCACAGTTTCCTCTTCCCCAGGATGCTCCTTGTCCTCCTCCCATACCAAGCCAATGAATGATGTGCTTGCTGGCGGGGAGCATGAAGCACAGGGATGAAGCAGAGAAGAAGCACCCAGCTCGAAAACTGAGTTAGCTTGGGCACAGTAGGGGGGCTTGCATTTTCCAGCATGTACGTATATTAACAATTATTATTATTATTATTATTATTATTATTATTATTATTATTATTATTATTTTACACAGTCAGACAGGTATTATTGACTGGTTTGTTTTATCCAGACATCGAGTCTTTCCCAAGGACCTGGGATGGCTGAATGTTGTTGCTGTTGTTATAGATATCATCGCAGAATATAGGCTGTTCCCAGTAAAGTTGCTTTTTGTAATTGGCTGATGGTTTATTTCTGTGGCCCCCATGGCGTTGAGGTGCTCTTCAAGGTCTTTTGGAACTGCACCCAAGGCACCAATTACCACTGGGGTTATTTTGGTCTTCTTCTGCCATAGCCTTTCAATTTCAATTTGTAGATCTTTGTATTTGGTGATTTTTTCTATTTCTTTTTCTTCTATTCTGCTATCCCCTGGTGCTGCTATGTCAATTATTTTGACTTGTTTTTCTTTCTTCTAGACTACAGTTATATCTGGTGTATTGTGTGGCAGATGTTTGTCTGTTTGTAGTTGGAAGTCCCATAATATTTTTACATCTTCATTTTCTACAACTTTTTCAATTTTATGGTCCCACCAGTTTTTGGCTACAGGTAGCTTGTATTTTTTGCAGATGTTCCAGTGTATCATCCCTGCTACCTTGTCATGCCTTTGTTTGTTGTCAATCTGTGCAATCTTTTTACCACAGCTGATTAGGTGGTCCAGGGTTTCATCTGCTTCTTTACAAAGGTGGCACTTGTTGTTTGTTGTTGACTTTTCTTCTTTTGCTCTTATTGCATTTGTTCTTAGTGGCTGTTCTTGTGCAGCCAGTATAAAACCCTCAGTTTCTTTCTTCAAGTTGCAGTTCTTAAGCCATTGCCAGGTCTTGGTGATGTCTGATTTTCCACTTATGTTGTGCAAATATTGACCATGTATTGGCTTATTTTTCCATTTTTCTGCTCGGTTGTTATCTCTTGTTTACACAGTCAGACAGGTGTTATTGACTGGTTTGTTTTATCCAGACATCGAGTCCTTCCCAAGGACCTAGGATGGCTGGATTTTATTGTCAATGTTGTGGGTGTTGTAATAGATATCATTGCAGAATATAGGCTGTTCCCAGTAAAGCTGCTTTTTGTAATTGGCTGATGGTGATTTCTGTGGCCCCTATGGTGTTGAGGTGCTCTTCAAGGTCTTTTGGAACTGCACCCAGGGCGCCAATTACCACTGGGATTATTTTGGTCTTTTTCTTCCACAGCCTTTCAATTTCAATTTGTAGATCTTTGTATTTTGTGATTTTTTTTCCTATTTCTTTTTCTTCTATTCTGTTGTTGTTGTTGTTGTTGTTGTTATTATTCAATTTCTATAATTTCTATATTTATTCATTTTCTATATTTCTATGGTATATATGAATACATATATACCATATGCAATCACATTATTTCAATCCTTTATCACATAAGGGGCTTCTATGCTTTTTAACCATGGATTCATATCTATAACTTTGGTTCGGACCTGTTTGATCTTTATACTGACTTGTAGCTGTTCTTTGAAAATGCTGTACTAAGTATGAGAAAATTCTCGGCAGAAGAGGGGAAGTTGGAGCTGGCTTTAAGTCACCATGTACCAGATACCTGGTCAGATACATTGGTCACTGGGGCATGTAAGCAAATTAGTTACTGTAAAATGGCTTATGTTCTAACTGCAAGAACACGGAAGGGTTTTTTTCCCTCCTGTTGAGCATTGGCCATTCGGTAATGGTTAAATGATAGTGACCATTCACGAATCATATAATGCAAATATACAAGCTATGTAAGTCAGCAATTCATAATTTTTGCACACAAGGCAATATCAATCAATACTTAATCATTCTAAAATGATGTCTTTCTAATCAAAATGTAATTAGTACATTTGTAATTAGATGTGTAATTAGACTTGTAATTAGACTTGTAATTAGATGTGTCCTATCAAAACTAAACAAGCACTACTTTACGATAAAGGATTATAAAAGTTTGAATCATGGATTAGATTTTAGAGATTTTTCCCTTGTTGACTCCTTATGATTTTCTAACTTGTCCATAGCTTTGGGTTTTACACCCTAGCTACGGTATAGTCTTTCTTCTTTTAATAGTTCCCTAGTTTTAAGCTCTATAATTTTGTAATTTGTCTTTTGTTTCCCATCAAATCTCCTATTTTTGAGTTCTATGCTTTGTGTTGCTGAGACAGCTTTGCAGATGGATTCAACATATTTGGTGAGACGCCTACTGAATTCTTTAATACGTTTAAACTTTTCAGATTAGCCTTTCTACCTTATTTCTTCTGTATCTCAATTAAAATGTTACTTTGATTTCTGGAGCGTGTGCTTCATTTTTCTGGGCAGTGGGCAAAACAGCTGGTCAGGACCCAATAAACCCATAGCTAAATCTGGCCAAAGGGGAAAACCAGGAATAAAAAACTTCCTAAAACTGGTTGATAGGGCAGATATTTGAAATGTGGTTTTATCCATGATAGCCAAATAAGCAGCTTTGGGGCAGGTTGGATGAGATTAGTTGCTGGCCACTTGCACAATCTAATGAAGGGTGTGAACATGCAGATCTCCTAGTGCAGCATTTTGCTCTGCATCATATGGCATGAAACATCTAAACTGCCCCTTATCACATGGTTTAAATAGTACTTTAAAATGGCATTTAAATAACTGGTGAGGGGGATGGTAGATGTTCCACCCGCATGCAGTTAAACAGAACACAAAGTCGTGCTGGGAGAGGGCCCAAGACATGCATGCTCAGACTCATCATGGTGTGGTGCATAGGGATAGCAGACAGTACAGGTCAGCCTTGTTATCCATGGTCCTGGCACCCTGGTTTCGCACACCCATGGTTGGGCAATGTAGACCTGACCTTGTTATCCGTGGTTTTTAAAAAAGGAAAAATTTGCCTATCCACAGTTCCTGGGTGGCTGGAAATAACTTCCAATGCAATTTCCAGCCACCATTTTGCAGCACAGAACCATTTTGTGGCTCCTAAAATAATCCCCCCATTTTTTAAAAAAATCTCAAATTTGGAGGATTTGGAGGTTGCCAGGTTTGGGGCTGAGAGCTGGAAGCCTGGAGAGCAAGCTACTGTGCTTTATTCCATTTAGTTCTGGGTTTTTTGGGACCTTTATTAGGCTCAAGGAACTTAACCTCCCAGTGCCCATAGACTCAAGGTCTTGTTATTTATGGTTTCATTATCCCCAGTTGTAGATTGGAATGGAACCCCCACGAATAATGAAGGCCACCTGTATTTTTGTGTGCCTGTATTCTAATAGGTTAACATCACACTGATAGAGAAGCCTCATTCAGTCACAATTTACGGACGGTGTACTTGAGTACAGCATTCATAGCGGGAATGCAAGTCACACCTCACTGATGTCATCTTCCTCATTCCCCCTCCTGCCCCGCTGATGCTTACAGCATTTGACTGAAGAGGCCTGATGACAGCACTTCCGTGAGTGAAAGACTCAAGCACCCAGAGGCGTAACTAGGGAAAATAGCACCTAGGGCAAGCACTGAAATTGCGCCCCTGTCCAAACAGGAATAATGGGACTTGTAGTCAACAATATCTGGAAATCTCTGTTAAAAGGAACACTGTACCATCTAGACATGGTTGTTGATCAAAACCTGAAAACATGAGCCATCTCTGTAAAAGACTTAGAACAACAGTCAGGAGTTATGCGAGGATTCCAAGTGTCATTTTCTCTGTCTCATCTCATTCTTTTTTTAAAAAAACATGACTTTGTCCTAGAGGATCAACTGCCCAAATAGCCACTAGCAAAATAGGGGAAGAAGAAGGTGGTGGTGGTGGGGTGTCTATAAACCAGTGAATGATTCCTGCCAGCCTTTGTCTTATGATGACTGTTGGCTCATGATGGGGTATATGTGCATTCACCACACTAGTGCTTACTTTGACACCAAGAGGGAGGAGGATACATTAGTTTGCCACACTAGACAAAGGCATTTGTAACAGGAACAGACAGCCAAGTTCTGCCAGGGCCAAAACTAGCCCCTGCCAGACTAAGAAATCATTGTAATTTGCCCCTTCCTGTCACAAGCAGTGTGCTGTTCTTTTATTATTGACTCTAACTCTCAGATATCCCAGTCATGGATGGAAAATTCAGGGTCAATTTACAAGAGACACATTTTCTACATGGAAGTTTCTTCTGTGCAGCTGTTGTGCAGAAACCCATGTGTAGTGACTGCCAGGGGCATAGCAAGGTTGGAATGGGCCAAGATGAGATTTTAAAATGGGCCCCCAGCCCCTCAAAGTCCAGGGCCTCCACACACCCCAGGCCCCCAAGGATTTATGTCTGATATTTCAAAATAAGTATGCTGCCTGGAAATACATTTCACCGAATACACACACACACACACACACACACACACACACACACACACACACACACTTACACTTGACAGTATATAGTGATATACATTGAGTACTATATATTTGTGCTACTTTTAATGCCTAGAACACAGTGTAGCAACGCTAATTATTAAAATGGCCCCCTCACTGCAGATTAGCAAAGGAGACTTTCAACCATGCAGAGTGAGCCTATGTTTGTTTTTTCAGAATTCTGAACAAATTCAGTAAAGTTTGATTCCGGGAGGTTTTTCACACGAGGCTTTTAAAGCCCTTTAACACACATCTCCTCTGGAATGGAGGTGCTGCATTCACATGTTGGTCAGATGCACCCTGAAGTCCCTGCAAGTTATTGGGGAGCAGTTCACACACAAGTAAAATAAAATAAAATAAAATAAAAGCACAACACATGCTTCACAGTTCTCACTCAGACCTTCTGGGTTGCAAAACAACTTGAACATAAGTGCATTTATGAATGAATGAATGAAAATAAATAAATAAATAAAATATACTTGTTCCAGAAGTTTTTGTAATTTTCTGCCATGAAACAAGCCCACTTATAGGCCTTTTTAGATAGTTTTTGTTTTTAAAGTCAGCAAATTTTTCAGTCTGTTTTAAATTAAATATTCAGAGACTTCTCAGTCTCCCCCCCCTTATCAAAGCCCTATGGCAAGCAGATCCCTATATATGGTATGTGTGTGTGTGGGGGGTGCAACCACAAAAAGGAATTCACAGCCTACCTGGCAAAAGCTGTGCTGGCTGGTCTGGGCCGAGGGTCTGCTGCAGAACTCTGCTTGCCTCCTCCTTCCTGGCTTGCTACTCGGAGGCCTCTCTGGAAGCCCTGCCCACCCGCTGATCAGCTGAGAGGCGGGGAGAGAAAGCTCTGCAGTTTGCAGGCCGCTCTCATCCTAGGCCTTGTTGCCGATCCTAGGCTGGAGCTGGAGGCAAGTGGCTGAGGGGCCCTGGGGCTGGGCAGGTGTGCAGTGGGGTGGGGGTGGCAGGAACTGGCATGGTGCCCCCTCCTCAGTGGCGCCTAGGGCATGTGCCCAGCCTGCCCCCCGTTCCGCCTATGCAAGCACCTGAGTGAGTCTCTCATTCACGGAAGTGCCTGCCAGCTCAGTGTTTACCTCTTCAGACAAAAGCTGTAAGTGACAGCAGGGAGGGAGGGGGGTGAGGAAGATAACAGCAGGGCATGACTTCTCTTTCCATTTTAAATGTGTACATGGATACATTGTCCTTTTTGGCAAATGACTGAAAGGGTTAGTCAAACTTCCCTAAATACAGGAACCTACTAACTGATCGTGTGTGTGTGTGTGTGTGTGTGTGTAGAGGGAACTACTACTGCTGCTGCTGCTGCTGCTGCTGCTGCCGCCACATAAACACAACACACTCCCTAGTAACATCAGGATGAGTCTACTACAATGTGGTATATATGCTGCCTTTGAAGACTACTCCAAAATATAGCAGCTAGACTGCATGAGTCATTTGGACCACATCTCATGTTTTAAAACAGGGTCTTCTCCACAGACTTGAAACCCTCCCTCCTAGAAGGGTGGCAATTAGGTGGGAATGACTGATGCAGTTGGACATACTCAAGTGGTTGCAGTACTCACACACACTTCCCATGGGGGGGGGATGTGTGGGTTTTCCCCCATGAGGAAGTGGCTTTTATGCGTGTGTGTACGAGAGAGGGGGGGAGGGTCTGCCTCAAATATCTATGTGTTCATAGAAGAAGGATTACTCATGCCAGATTGAACTCCTGAACTTGACCTCAAGGGTCATTTTTGTCCATGCATCAAAAGCACAACTTTTGTTCTGTCCAAATATTCACACAGTAGGGTGCAAAGCTAATCTGTCTACATGGCATGGAGAGCAATGACATGTCTTGCTTCATTTTAAGAAACCACCCTGTGAAATGTAATGAAAAGGGGGAAAATCCCTTTGATGGATGGTTGCTTAATACATGAGATTTGTCCTACAGGGACATAACCATTACATTTCAAGCATGACACAAAACTGTAGCAGTCCTTATACTTTGGGCAAAATAAACATTTGCAAGCCTTTTTGCAAAATAGTATCGGATTTTTCATGTGAAAAGCTGTCTATGATGGAAAGTTCCAAAGGGACAGCCTTCTTGGTTTGTCTCAGCAAAAAACAAGAGAGTCCTGTGGCACTTTAAAGCCTAAGAAAGATGTACTGTAGTAGCAAAGCTTTTATGAGCCAGAGCCCACTTCATCAGAGACATGTGCGTCTGGGTCATATTCAGTTTATGCACACAAGAGATGACCCAGATCCACATGCCTCTGATGAAAACACAAAATCTATATAGAACTGGAAAAACCACCATCCCCTTTTCCTATTATTTATTGAACAGTGAATTGTGCCATATTCTTCATAAAATACATTGGTTCCCTGTATACATGAGTGATATAGTTATGGTGCCCTTTAGTGGCAGAACTGGAAAGGTCCACTACAAATAACTGAAGTCATTTTCCTGTAGCTTTAATGGGAGGCACCTCAGAGATACAGCTCCATACATGCAGAGCTCTGATTTGTACAGCTGTTACGTTTCCTCTCTCTCTCTCTCTCTCTCTCTCTCTCTCAAAAAACAAACAAACTTGAGAGCTGTCTTTAAAAAATTCCGAGGGGCTTTTCACCAGTTCAGTTCTTCATTCCTATTTAATACATGAGATTGATGTAACCAAGTCAGTTATGATGTGGAATGTTGCAATTTCCTCACCTGAAACCAGCCATTTACAGTTTTTTACCTGCATGTAATGGGACCTATTCAGAATCCTTGAATATGCTCATTTCTTTATTAAGTCTACCCCTCCCTTTTGCTACTTTATAACATATAAAGGCCACCTTAATAACAATATAAAGAATTCAATGACCAAACACTTCCAGGAATGGTTTCTAAATCTTCTGAGTTCACCTGATGGTCCAAGATTTTTTATAAGCTGCTGTATGTGTACAGCTCCTCTGATTCTCTCCACCTGTAACGGAATAATATGCATCAAATTGATCCTCTCTAACATTGCAATCGTATCAATTATCCCCACTGTCCAAAGACCACATATACAGGTGAAACTCGAAAAATTAGAATATCGTGCAAAAGTTCATTAATTTCAGTAATGCAAATTAAAAGGTGAAACTGATATATGAGATAGACACATTACATGCAAAGCGAGATAAGTCAAGCCTTAATTTGTTATAATTGTGATGATCATGGCATACAGCTCATGAAAACTCCAAATCCACAATCCCAGAAAATTAGAATATTACATGAAACCAATAAAACAAGGATTGTAAATAGAACAATATCGGACCTCTGAAAAGTATAAGCATGCATATGTATTCAGTACTTGGTTTGGGCCCCTTTTGCAGCAATTACTGCCTCAATGCGGCGTGGCATGGATGCTATCAGCCTGTGGCACTGCTGAGGTGTTATAGAAGACCAGGATGCTTCAATAGCGGCCTTCAGCTCTTCTGCATTGTTCGGTCTCATGTCTCTCATCCTTCTCTTGGCAATGCCCCATAGATTCTCTATGGGGTTCAGGTCAGGCGAGTTTGCTGGCCAATCAAGCACAGTAATCCCATGGTCATTGAACCAGGTTTTGGTACTTTTGGCAGTGTGGGCAGGTGCCAAGTCCTGCTGGAAAATGAAGTCAGCATCCCCATACAGCTCGTCTGTGCAAGGAAGCATGAAGTGCTCCAAAATCTCCTGATAGACGGCTGCGTTGACCCTGGACTTAATGAAGCACAGTGGACCAACACCAGCAGATGACATGGCTCCCCAAATCAACACAGACTGTGGAAACTTTACACTGGACTTCAAGCATCTTGCATTGTGTGCCTCTCCATTCTTCCTCCAGACTCTGGGTCCTTGGTTTCCAAATGAGATGCAAAAGTTGCTCTCATCAGAAAAGAGGACTTTGGACCACTGAGCAACAGACCAGTTCTTTTTTTCTTGAGCCCAGGTAAGACGCTTCTGACATTGTTTGTTGTTCAGGAGCGGCTTGACAAGAGGAATACGACATTTGAAGCCCATGTCCACGATCCATCTGTGTGTAGTGGCTCTTGATGCACTAACTCCAGCCTCAGTCCACTCCTTGTGAAAGTCCCCAACACTTTTGAATGGCCTTTTCCTGACAATCCTCTCCAGGCTGCGGTCATCCCTGCTGCTTGTGCACCTTTTTCTTCCACACTTTCCCCTTCCACATAACTTCCTATTAATGTGCTTTGATACAGCACTTTGGGAACATCCAACTTCTTTTGCAATTACCTTTTGAGGCTTTCCCTCCTTATGGAGGATGTCAGTGATGGCTTTCTGCACAACTGTCAAGTCAGCAGTCTTTCCCATGATTGTGATTCCTAATGAACCAGACTGAGAGACCATTTAAAGGCTCAGGAACCCTTTGCAGGTGTTATGGATTGATTAGCTGATTGGAGTGGGACACCTGGAGCCTAGACTGTTGAACCTTTTCACAATATTCTAATTTTCTGGGATTGTGGATTTGGGGTTCTCATGAGCTGTACGCCATGATCATCGCAATTATAACAAATTAAGGCTTGACTTATCTCGCTTTGCATGTAATGCGTCTATCTCATATATCAGTTTCACCTTTTAATTTGCATTACTGAAATTAATGAACTTTTGCACGATATTCTAATTTTTCGAGTTTCACCTGTAGTCTGTTCCTCAGTTAAACTTCTGCTATACTAAATAATGAGGCAACTCACCCCTCAACCGGAACACATTGAATAGATGGCTTTTAGGTGCACTAAATTTCCTGCTAGTATAACTGGCTATTTAAATCACATCAACAGGGCTGAGGGGCTACTGGGTGTCTTAAATCACATCCCCAGGGCACTCATTTTTTCCTGACCTGTCACTTATCCTGAGTTACTCACACTCTGTAATGACCAACCACCAAAGTGGTGCCATGAGAGGAAAACAAACAAGCAGAAGATGATATTTTGTACTGAGCACTGGCTTTATAACTAGCAGAAACAACTCCCCTTCTTGTTCCCCCTTCCTACAAAGCCAAGCCCACATATTTTCTGGTCCCTGTTCGTTCATTCTCTTGCTTCTTTCCCCCTTTGTTCTCTGACCTTGCTCTTCCCTCAGTGCTTTTTCTGTTTGTAATTTCACAGGTGACTCTTTCTTGTTCCTGTCAGCAAAAGAGCCGGTGGGCCAAGATTCACAGGCTTGCAAAGGCAGCTGAGGGGCTGTCCAGCATGGAGGTTTGGCTAGCACTCTCCATAAGGTAGTTGAGTCCACGATAGGTGTTGCACTAGCAGGGGCTAGCAACAGAAGGTTTTTAGGGTAGGTCTTGTAGTCTTCGTCTTCCTGATACATCGTTGCAACCCAATATCCTGGAAGTCAGGTATTGTTCTAAAAAGAATAATGTGATGAACAGAGGTCTTGTGCTGCCAGGTAAGTACTCTGCCTTCTAATGGGGGCTTCTGTTCAGGTTTGCTGCTGTCTTTGTTCTGTAGTCCAGGAAGTAATCATGGCCCTGTGGTGTTGAGCAGGAGTAGCAGACTTATGGCTTCTGAGAGCTACACCCATAGCAGTTTGGGGAGGGGATTCAGCGACAAAATGGCAGCTTGGGGTGGCAGAACCAGCCACAGAACCAGCCTTGGGGAGGCTCCCCAAGGCTATGGGGAGAACCGAGGACCAGCCTTGGGGAGAACCATAACCAGCCTTGGGGAGAACCAGAACCAGCCACAGAACCAGAACCACAGAGCCAGACTGGCCAGAACCAGACTGGCCAGAACCAGAACCAGAACCGGCTGAGGCAGAACCAGAACCAGAACCACAGAACCAGCCTTGGGGAGGCAGCCTTGGGGAGACAGAACCAGCCACAGAATGGCAGCTTGTACAAACATATAAAGGGGCAGAATAGGGGATTTTAAAATCAAAACCCGTGAATTCCCAGAGAATATTTCTACAGGACAGGAATGGAGCCAGAGAGGCTGCTTTGTGGGAGAAGAACCTGCAGAAAAAAGAACCCTGATCACTCAGAGAAAGAGATATTAAAAGTGGTGCTCCTATGCCCCCTTTCAGCCAGCTAATCAGATATGCAGTATTGGCTGGAATCCCCCTCCCCTTGCCTCGTGCAAGTGGGAGGGTGTTTGTCCCAGCCCGGGACTCACGAGCCCAAGAAGAAGCCTGATTGGTTGGCTGGCTCGTGGTGGGCGGGGCTTGCTGAGAGGCCGAGCGTTTCCCCGCTCTGGCCTCTCAGTCGGCTGTTTGTTTCCGATTAGGAAGGAGCTCAGTCCGGGAGCTCCTTCCTCGAAGGCCTTAGTTGGGGGGGTGCGCCCGACAAGCGGGCGAGGCGGCATTCGGCGGCGTTCCGTCGAGGGGGCCATAGTGTCAGCGGTGGCCCCGCTGGTAGGGGGGTACTCCCGGGACTGCTCCCGGCTGGGTTGCAGCTGCAGCAGCAGCGTCTTTGGGCCTCTTCAGCGCGGCGTCGGCACTCGGCTTCCTGGGCGTGGTTCTCCTTCTGGGCGTTTGCCCTTTTGGTTTGTGGGGTATTTGGGGGGTTTCCATCAGCCTGGGTGGCTGGGCAGCGGCCCCTTTTCCATTCCCTGGAGCACTACTTTTGATGCCAACATTCTTTTATTTGTTTGGTGGGTAGCAGGTGGGTGTTTGTGCTCATCGGTGCCCTGGTGGGCCTGGCCTGGTTGAGAGTCAAAAGGCCTTTTCAAGCCTTCTCCTTGGGTGGGGGGCTCTGGTGCTTTCCTGGATAGGATTGAGTATTGTTTTTGATTCAGGACAAGGGCTTGGCTTTTGTTCTATATCCTTGCTACCTTCATTCTGTGCGTGGTTGGCGCTTTTTTCCTCCAACCCCTTTTGGAATCCCACTATTTGGAGGCAGTATGCCGGGGAAGGCCAAGGGCAAGAAAGGGGGGCGCCCTGTTAAGCAGCCCAAGAGGCCTGCTCCCCCGCAGTCCTCCTCGGAGGAGGAGGATGAGGAGATGACTCTGATATGGGGGTTAATTAATAGGATGGAAGCTTTAGAGAAAGCAAAAGCAGCCCCCTCCGACAAAGGTGCGGGTCCTTCAGGTGTGGGGGGGGTGCCTCCTCCTAAGGTCCCTCGGAGGACCAGTGGTTCTGTGAAAAGCCAGCTGCTAACTTCTCTCTCTAGTAGGCTGGCTGCGCTGGAAGAAGGGCTGAACCCTGCTGGACCGGGCCCTTCTGCTCCTGCGTTACCGCTTCCTGAACCTGAGTCTCCAGTTCCGGAGTCGCCTTCACCATTGCTACCTCCGCCTGCAGCACCAGTTGTTCAGCCTCCAGTGGATACGGCTACTCCTTTGGCCCAGGGTGAGCCAGCAGCACCTACACCGCCCGGCGTCACCGGCCAGTGGCTTTGTCCCTGGCCGATGCCTGCCATGGGTGGATGGGGCCCAGCTTCTTACTGGCCCCCATATACACAACCTTGGGTGGCGGGTTCCCCGCCGGTTTTTCCTGGAGTTATTGCAGGCTTACAAGGCGCTGCGGAGCAGGTCTGGTTGGGCAACCGGCCCTCCAGCGGGTCGCTCCCACTCCCGGGGGTGGCCTCCTCTGCTGGATCTGCCACGGGGGTGCAGGCGGGTTATTATCCGATGGGGATTCTGCCGTCACCTCAGCATGCGCCCTATGGTAGCATGGGCCTCCCGTTAGGGGATCACTTACTCCCTTCTACAAAAGAAAAAATCCTTAAGGGTGAATATGTGGACATTTTTAGCTTGTTGTTCAGGGAACCTGAGGTTAAGCATAAAGAGGGGGAATCTTGTAAGGAGCACGAAGCCACCAGGAGAAAGCCGGTCGAAAAGACTTGGAATAATTGGCTTTCTGGCTTCACGATTTATATGGGGGTTATTGTCCAAGCCCAGCCCGCAAGGGGCCCTGCCCTGTTAAAATACATGGATATAATTCACAGGGCGGTCTCCGACTTTGCTGGATCTTCCTGGGTACGGTACGATGAGAGTTTTAGAATGAGGGCTGCCCTTGACCCCACATTGCCCTGGGATGCTCCGTTGCAGGAGTTGTGGCTGGTTACTATGTCTCCAGCCCGGCCCATAGAGGGAGATAGGTCTGACAGTGGGCATTTGCTTTCTAACCCATCGGGGGTTTTGCCCTCAGGGAGTCCTGGGCAACAGTGGGTTCAACCCCACCTTGTTTGCTGGGAGTTTAACTCCAATGGCAAGTGCTCCCGTTCCCCTTGTCGGTTTAAGCATGCCTGCGGGGTCTGTGGGGCGAGGCACCCCAGTTCCTCCTGCCCCAGGGCCAAGTTTGGGGGTTCCAGGGCTAAGTATAGGCAGGGGAGCAGTAAAAAGGGTGGCCCTCCTCCACCCGCTCCGAATAAAGGGTCCTAGCCCTATCAAGGTGAAGGTGCTTGAGCAGCTGTTGCTGGACTATCCTGACCAGTCAGCAGCTTCTTATTTGTTATGTGGCTTCCGGGATGGTTTCAGAATTCCCTCTTCGGCCCGGAGGGGATTAGGCAGTTCTCGCAATCTGAGATCAGTGGTTGGTAAGGAGGAAGTCGTTGTTAGGAAAATTGGTAAGGAGGTGGCTGCGGGCAGGGTGATGGGGCCTTTTTGCCAGTCTCCCCTTCCCCAGCCTTAGGGTCTCCCCATTAAGGGTGGTCCCTAAAAAGGTTCCTGGTGAATTTAGGTTGATTCACCACCTTTCTCATCCCAGGGGGTCCTCAGTAAATGATGGCATCCCTGATAGCTTATGCTCTGTACGTTATACCTCATTTGATGAGGCCGTGGAAGTGGTCAGGGGTAGGGGCCCCGGGGCCCTTTTGGCGAAGTGTGATATTGAATCCGCCTTTCGCCTGTTGCCGGTACATCCAAATGACTTCGAGCTGCTGGGCTTTGCATTTGCTGGCCAATTTTATTTTGATAGGGCTTTGCCTATGGGCTGCTCGATTTCCTGCGCAGCATTCGAAACATTCAGCTCCTTTTTGGAGTGGGCAGTTAGGCGTCAGGCGGGTCTTCCCTACACGGCTCATTTTTTAGATGATTTTCTTTTTACAGGCAGGGGGAATTCGAGGGAGTGCCACCATTTACTTCGCTCCTTCATGGAGCTAACAGACCGGCTAGGTGTCCCTTTGGCACGGGATAAGACGGAGGGGCCGGTCACGTGCCTTGCCTTTTTGGGGATTGAGTTGGACACTGTTGCCGGTTGCTCCAGGCTGCCTCAGGCCAAGCTGCGGGTTTTATTGGACATGGTTAGGTCCCTTGGTCGCGCCCGTAAGGTCTCCCTTAGGGATCTCCAGGTTGTTTTGGGTCACCTCAATTTTGCCTGCAAAGTGGTGGCTCCGGGCCGGGCCTTTTTGCGCCGGTTATGTGACCTGACTGTGGGCGTTAGGGCTCCCCATCACAGAGTACGAATTACGGAGGGTGCCCGGGACGACCTGGCTCTTTGGGAAGCATTTCTCACTGATTTTAATGGGGTGTCTTTCTGGCGGGATGTTAGACTTCTGGAAACCGACCTGCAGGTCCACTCTGACGCTGCAGGTGGAATAGGTTTCGGGGTTTATTTCAGGGGACGTTGGTGTTCCGCCAGGTGGCCCGAGGACTGGTTCAGGCAGGGGGTTTCCCGGGACCTGACCTTCCTAGAGCTCTTTCCAATTGTGGTGGCCGTGCATATTTGGTCCGCTGAGTTTGCCAACTCCTCAGTTGTGTTTTGGTGTGACAATCTGGCAGTTGTTCAGATTGTCAATAGTCAGACTTCCCAGTCCCCGAGGGTCATGGTTTTGGTTAGGGCATTGGTATTGCAGTGTCTGCGGGCTAATATCCTTTTCCGGTCCCGCCATGTTCCGGGTATCCGGAATGACATAGCTGACGCTTTGTCTCGTTTTCAGTTAAACAGGTTCAGAGCGTTAGCGCCCGAGGCCGCCCTTCACCCGGAACCCATGCCAGCTTTTCTGTGGGAACTTGGCAGGCGGAGGCACAGCGGGCCATAGCGGCATCTCTGGCGCCTAGCACCAGAGTGAGCTACACAGCCAAGCTTGAGGCTTTCTCTCTTTTTCGAAAGACTGAAGGTTTGGCGGAGGTGTGGCCGGTCCCTGTAGAGCAACTTCAGCAGTTTTTGGTCTTCCTCCGCAGGGCGGGGCACGCGGTATCCACTTTGGGGGGCTATCTTGCCGCGTTAGCTTTTGAAGCCCAGGTTCGTGGGGTTGGTGATTCCTCCTCCGACCCGCGGGTGCGGCGCATGTTGGAGGGTTGGGCTAGGGGGGAGCCTAGGACTAGGGACCCCAGACGCCCTTTTACTCTGGAGTTGGTGGCTTCAACGCTGGGCCACCTAGTGGGGTGCTGCTCTGGCCCATGGGAGGTGTCGCTGTTTAGGGCTGCACTGTTGGTTGCCTTTTTTGGGGCCTTCCGTCCAGGGGAGTTGCTTCCCCGCAGCGGGTCTTCCCCCAGGGACCGCTGCTTGCAATATTCTGATTTATCGTTCGGTGACGGGGAGGTGCGTTTGCTCCTTCGTCGCTCCAAGACGGATCAGAGGGGCAGAGGCCAGACGGTTCGCCTCGCGGCGGCCGGGAATATCAATGTATGCCCCGTGGTGGCCCTGAGGCAGTACGCTGGGCTGGGCCCCTTTTCGGGGGGATGTCTTTTTACCCACAGCAATCAGACTCCTCTGACGCAGTATCAATTCTTGGCGGTGGTGAGGAAGGCTCTGTTGGCCGCGGGGGTTGCGCTCCAGGGGCTTACTCTACATTCATTTCGTATTGGTGCGGCCACCACCGCTACACGTATGGGGCTTCAGGAGGTCGAAGTTCAGAGGATTGGACGTTGGAGGTCCGTGGCGGTCAGGCGTTATGTGCGCTGACAGCGGACAGGTGTGGGCTCTACTGACCTGTTGCTTTCTTTTGGCAGGTGCTGGCGGGGCGGCGGTCCCGGTCCGAGTCCTGATGTGTGGCCATTCGTTGGTCTTCTGGGCTTTCAAGCGGGCCAGCACCACCCGCTGGGGATCCCAGTTGGGTTTAGGAAGCAAGGCTTCAGTTTATTGGTTGGGCATGAGGGGCATGCTCTGGAATCAGTTGCTTCCAGCATTGAGGGAGCATTTAGATAGGTTTCCCATTCCCGACATCCTGGTTCTTCATTTAGGGGAGAATGATTTGGGCCGGCGGCCTGGCCTCGCCATCCTTCAGCAAGCCTCCTCGGATTTGTCTATTTTGCGCAGCTGGATGCCTGGCGTGCGCATAATATGGGTTAATTGGCTCCAGCGCAGGGTGTGGCGGGGTGCTCATTCTTGCCTTAGCTTGGAAAAGGCACGCAGGAAGATTTCAGCCGCAATAGGTAAAGTGGTTTTGGCGGCCGGGGGGTCTGTGGTGCGGCAGCCAGATATAGCTGCTCGCTTTCCCGAGTTATTCCGCCCTGACGGGGTCCACCTGTCTGAGAAAGGTTGTGATTTGTATCTGCATAATATCCGGGAAGTGCTTGCTGAAGGTTTGGAGGGGGTGGGGCAGGAAGGTCAAGCGAGGGCTAACCTTCCTGGGTGGCGGTAACAGTGCGGGCTGTGGGTAAGGAGGTCTAGATTTCGGTGAGCACCCTTGGACATTTTAAGGTGGATTGGTCAATTGCTTCCTTGTGGCCTGTGCGGCACGGGAAGAATTACATTGCCAAGAAACCTGCTTCAGGACTTCACCTACCTTTGGGCTGTGCGGTCCGGGGAGGTAAAGATCTGAAGCTGTCCAGATCCCCTCTTCTAAAAGGGGTGGTTGGCTTTGAAGGAATTGGGCGGGAGCTACCTGCCTCTTTCCTGAGCCAGGGTGTGTCGCCCTTGCAGGCGATGGGTAGGACGTTTTGAATCCTAGCCCACGCCTAGGTGCCCGCACTGTTTTTATGTTGGTGATTAATCACCTTGTTTCCAGTCCGCCACAAATGTTGTTATATTAATAAAGCGTGGCCCGTTTCTCCCATTAAAAAAATGTCTCTGTGTCTTCTTGGGCTGGGGTCTGGGTACAATTGAAAGGAGAGAGAAGCAAGCCCCAGCCCCTAGCTAACTAATAACCCCTTGAGCTACCTAATGCCCGTCCCTGATGTAGGGGGAACCCAGGAATGTGGTATGGGGTATATGTCTGAATCACTGGATTAAGCTGGACCCAAGGGTGGGGTGTTCTTTAAGCAGCTGTCTTGGGAGTCCCCACTTAGGTGGAGCCAACTCCTCCCAATCCCCCCATGTACTGAGCTCTGTGGGAGGGCTCCCCTTCCTCTTCCAAGAAGATCCCATCCAGTCCAGGCTCCAGGGCGCTTTCCAGATTACCCGCTCAACAGTGGCAAAATGTTTCACTTCAGGCAAATCGCATTCAAAACGTAAATAGCAAAACTACCAGCAGGAAGAGCAGTCTCGCGAAAACTGTGTGCAGAGGCCAGAAATGGGCCGAAAATGGTCCAATCTCTCATTTGGGAAGGAGCTCTTGCTGCCACATACACTTCCCCCACCTTGTACGCCCCTCGAGTGCCTGTGCCACACACCCCACCGGCTGTGTCCGTCGCACAGCGGTAGTTGAGAAAAAGTAAGGGGGAAAAACTTTAAGAACATAAGAAGGGCCCTGCTGGATCAGGCCCAAGGCCCATCCAGTCCAGCATCCTGTTTCACACAGTGGCCCACCAGATGCTGCTGGAAGCCTACAGGCAGGTGCTGAGGGCGTGCCCTCTCTCCTGCTGTTACTCCCCTGCAGCTGGTATTCAGAGGCATCCTGCCTTTGAGGCTGGAGGTGGCCTATAGTCCTCCTAGTTGGAGGACTATAGGCTTTTAATAGACCTCTCCTCCATGAAGTTATCCAAACCCCTCTTAAAGTCATCCAGGTTGTTGGCTGTCACCACATCTTGTGGCAGAGAATTCCACAAGTTGATTATGCATTGTGTAAAAAAAGTACCTTCTAAACTGGTCCTAAATTTCATGGCAATCAATTTCATGGGATGACCCCTGGTTCTAGTATTATGTGAGAGGGAGAAGAATTTCTCTGATTTTATAGACCTCTGTCATGTCTCCTCGCAGTTATCTTTTTTCTAAACTAAATAGTCCCAGGTGTTGTAGCCTTCCCTCATAAGAAAGGTGCTCCAGGCCCCTGATCATCTTGGCTGCCCTCTTCTGCACCTTTTCCAGTTCTACAATGTCCCTTTTAAGATGTGGTGACTAGAATTGTACGCAGTACTCCTAGTGTGGCTGCACCATAGTTTTGTATAAAGGCATTATAATATTAGCTGTTTTATTTTCAATCCCCTTCCTAATGATCCCTAGCATGAAATTGGCCTTTTTCATAGCTGCCGCACATTGAGTTGACACTTTCAACGAGCTGTCCACCACGACCCCAAGATCCGTCTCCTGGTCAGTCACCAACAGCTCGGGTCCCATCAATGTATACTTGAAGTTGGGTTTTTTTGTCCCAATATGCATCATTTTACACTTGCCAACATTGAACCGCATTTGCCATTTTGTTGCCCATTCACCCAGTTTGGAGAGATCCTTTTGGAGCTCCTCACAATCTGTTTTGACTTTCACTACCCCAAAGAGTTTGGTATCATCTTCAAATCTGGCCACCTCTCTGCTTACCCCGACTTCTAGATCATGTATGAATAAATTAAAAAGCACTGGTCCCAGTACAGATCCCTGGGGGACCCCACTTCTTACTTCCCTCCATAGTGAAAACTCTCTGTTTATACCTACCCTCTGTTTCCTATCCTTCAAACAGTTAGCAATCCACACATGTACTTGTCCCCTTATCCCATGACTGCTAAGTTTTCTCAGGAGTCTTTGATGAGGAACTATGTTGAAACTTTTTGGAAGTCCAGGTATACTATGTCAACTGGATCACCTTGATCCACACACTTGTTGACACTCTCAAAGAATTCCAAAAGGTTTGTGAGGCAAGATTTCCCTTTGCAGAAGCCATGCTGGTTCTCTCCCAGCAGGGCCTGTTCTTCTATGTGCTTTACAATTTCATCCTCAAGGATGCTTTCCATCAATTTTCCTGGAATGGACGTTAAGCTAACCGGCCTGTAATTTCTCGGATCACCCCTGGATCCCTTTTTGAAAACTGGTGTTACATTTGCTACTTTCCAGTCCTCCGATACAGAGCCCGATTTCAGGGTTAAGTTATATATTTTAGCAAGGAGGTCTGCAATTTCACATTTGAGTTCTTTGAGGACTCTTGGATGGATGCTATCTGTCCCTGGCAATTTGCTAGTTTTCAGTTTTTCCAGACTGTTTAGAACATCATCTCTTGTCACTTCTATCTGACTCAGTTCTTTAGCCTCCATCCCAGAAAAGCCTGGAACAGGTATATGCTCAGTATCCTCTGCCATGAAGGCGGACGCAAGGAACTCATTTAGCTTCTCTGCAACCTCCGTATCCTCCTTAATAATCCCTTTCACTCCCTCATTATCTAATGGTCCAACCACTTCCCTGGCAGGTTTCCTGCATCTGATGTATTTAAAGATCTTGTATTATTCCCCTTGATGCTTTTAGCTAAATGTTCCTCAAACTCTCTTTTCACTTCCCTTATTGTCACCTTGCATTTCATTTGCCAGAGATTGTGTTCCTTTCTGTTCTCTTCATTTGGACAGGCCTTTCAATTTCAGAAGGAAGTCTTCTTCCCCTTTGACATTGCTTCCTTGACATTACCTGTTAGCCATGCTGGCATCCTCCTGGACTTAGTGGTACCTTTCCTCCTTTTGGGTATACAATCTAACTGGTCTTCTAGTATTGTGGTTTTGAGTAAACTCCATGCATTCTGGAGTGAAGTGACTCTCCTGATTTTCCCTTTCAGCTTTCTTTTCACCATACTCCTCATTTTGGAGAAGTTTCCTCTTCTGGAATTCAGTGTCTGTGTTAGACTTCCTTGGTGATTCTCTTCCTGCATGTATGCTGAATTTAAACGCACTATGGTCACTGTTCTGTAAAGGGTCAATGACACTGACATCATGCACCAGGTCCTGGGTGCCACGCAGGATTAAGTCCAAGGTCGCCTTCTCTCTGGTTGGTTCCAAGACCAACTGTTCTAGGGCACTGTCATTCAGCGTATCTAAAAATTTGACCTCTTTGTCATTACCTGACTGTGAATTTACCCAGTCTATATGTGGGTAATTGAAGTCCCCCGTTATTACTGGCCTGCCTCTCCTTGATGCCTCCCTGATTTGCTCCTGCAACTCAAAGTCACTGTCAGCATTTTGATCCAGAGGAGCACATCCCCAGTAGCACATTTCCTTTCAGGCCTTGTATTGTCACCCACAGGGTTTCTGTGGAGGACTCAGGGCCTCCTAGGTTTTCTAACTTGTTAGATTCTATCTCTTTTTTAACATACAGTGCTACTCTACCTCCAAGGCACCCCTCCCTGTCCTTTGTATAGAGTTCATATTCAGAGATAACCGTGTCCCACTAGTTCTCACTGTTCTGCCATGTTTCTGTTATGCCCAAATATATCTATTTCTGTGTTAGCAACCAAGCACTCCAGCTCACCCATCTTGGTTCAGAACCATCTTGGTTCTGGCACTGGCATATACCTATGCGCAGAATCTCTTACCTGGTGTAAGTTATCTTCCTTTTGACTCTTTGACCTGCTGGTACAGCCTTCTGTCTGCTCTTTATGTGGTTCTGCTCTGCCCCCTTCTATTTTATCTGAATCCTTTGCACCTTCACACTTTAAAGGATGGCATCTGATGAACCGGGTAGTGTCCAGCTCCTGTTGGATATTCCTCAGGCGTCATTTTAAAAGCTGCTCTGCAACCTTTTTGATTTTAAGCGCCAACAGTCTGGTTCCATCTTGGTTCAAGTGCAGCCCATCCCTTTTGTACAGGCCTTGCTTACCCCAAAATGTATCCCAGTGCCTAACAAATCTAAACGCCTCCTCCTGGCACCAACAACTCATCCATGCATTGAAACCCCTCAGCTCTGCCTGTCTCACTGTACCTGCACGTGGAACAGGTAGCATTTCTGAGAATGCTACCTTGGGGGTCCTGGACTTCAATACACTACCTATCAGCCTAAATTTGGCTTCCAGGCCCTCCCATCTACAGTTCGCCACATCGTTGGTGCCGATGTGCACCATGACAGCTGTCTCCTCCCCAGCACTGCCTAAGAGCCTGTCTAGACACTGAATGATGTCCTCAGCCTTTGCACCAGACAGGCAAGTTACTGTGCAGTCAACACACATGTCACAAACCAATCTCTCTATACCTCTAATGATCTAATAGCCCACTACAAGGAGCCCCCCCCCCGAGGAATCTCCCCTGTGTGAGAGGATATGGGCTCATCTTCCACAGAAGGGGTCCCTTCTAAAGAAGCATTTCCCTCTTTCTTAGACTGGTTTCCTCCTTCCCCAAGACCTTCATTCTCCCTGACAGCAGAGGAGCTATCAGCCCTGGAGTGGGATGACTCTACCACGTCCCTGAAGATCTCGTCCACATGCCTCTCTGTCTCCCTGAGCTTCTCCAGACCCACCACCTTGGTCTCAAGGGGATGAATATGTTCCATGAGAACCAGGAGCTTCTTGCACTGAGCACACACCCATGACATGTGCCCAGGGGGCAAATAGTCATACATGTGGCACTCTGTGCAATACACTGGGAAGTGCCCCCACCCCTGCTAACCTTCTATCTTCATAACTGTTTTTGTTGGCAGTTTACAGTATTTAGAGATAGTTTATTAGAAGGATAGGTCTTAGCTGTATTGGTCAGCTATTTAACTGTCCAAACTGCCTTTCTCAAGAATATGAGGGAGGGACCAGTACGTATATCAGGGATTTGTAATTACCTTCTCTTCTCCACAGGGCTCCTTGTGATCACAGGGACTTATTCCAGGCTCCCCCGCACATTTCCCTCTAAACTCCCACAGAACTCCAATGCCCTGTTTGCTATGCTCTTTAGCTTTTCCCCTACCTGCCCACCGCAAGCCCTCAAGTGGGGGGCAGTGGGGGCGGGCTCCGAAGCCCTTCAGATCTGGACTCCAAAATTACCTAGGTGTGTCCCTGTGATTGGCAGCCAGGTTCCAAAGTGGGCAAACAAGGATCAAAGGGGCCAGAAATAGGTGAGATGGTCCAAGGCAGGCAGCCAGTCAGGTTCAGCAAGGCAAGGTAGAAGGATTCTGTACAGTAGTTGAAGTGATGAGTTCCTCAGATTGGGAAGAAGCAGCAGAAGGGTATGTAAGCCCACTGATGTTGCATGCACACAAGCTGTGAAATTGCACAATGATAAAAATTGTGCAAATGATCTCACACAAGAGCAAGACCATATTTCCAGTGGGATGACTTTTGTGTAACACCATTCGCATGGCTTTTCTGGGCTGAGGAACCCTTGCATGGTACATCAGCCAGTGCATCCGAATGGGAGTGCACCAGCAAGCCAAACCACTCCATACCCCATGGCCATGCCCCTGTTCTTCCCAGGTGTCTGCAGAGGCAAGTGCTGAACCCAAGGAGACTTTCTTCCATGTATTGGAATCATGAACATCGAGAATTTGTCATATTATAATGTAATTTTTCATATCCCTTGTAGTATTTACTACTGCAGGGAGTGGGATAGCAGTACAACTCTTGGATCAACATGATATCAAATGTTAGTATAGTATATTATATAAAATATATGATGAGACGTATAGGAAAATGTCTATTTTACTGAATTTTATTTTATTATCATTTTATACTCTCTCTCTCTCTCTCTCTCTAAATTTTATTTATTTTACTGACCCCCACCACCCCAGGAAAAATGGCATATGAACTATTTAAAATGCATTGCAATGAGTGTCCACTTCTCCAAATCAGTAAGTAATTGTCTCCTTGGATATTTTTTTAAAAGTTTAATATTAAAGCCCCAAAATTCAAGTAATAACCAGAAAAACAAGGATGTCGACATTCACTGAAAGTTCAGTTGTCACTTTTGTTTTATGTTCCCAGGAGTCAACCCTGGGGACTAAGAGTTGTAGACTGTTTACAGATGATAGCTGTTCAGAACACCGAGTACAGAAAAGCTCTCTTTGCTCATATTGCATTCCTCTTTTTATCAAGTATGGGTGTTTATCAAATCATGTGCTCAGGTTTGTTTTTTTTAAGATTATTTGTTTTAATTAAGGCTGCAGTCCGATGCATGCTTTCTTGCAAGTGGGACTTGATACCAAATCAACATGCTTATGTTTGCAATGTAAAAAGGGCAAAGTTTATTTGAAGAGTGTAATTGAGTGGACTAGACTCTCATACAGTTGTGCAGCTCCATGTTATGCACTTGGCAGTTAGTCCCAAATGAATGGGACTTGCTCCCAAGTCAGCATTAAAGCCTTACTTGGGAAGTAAACATCTTTTGTGGCCAGTAGACAGCTAGGGGCTTTCCTTTCTCCATGCAGGTTAATCTAGAAGGAAAACAAAATAAAGTGGCTTCCCCTATTCCCACAGTGAGGCTTCCCCATGAACCATTCCCTCTTGTGTCTGTACAGTTCTCAAGCCATTGATGTTGCAAGTGGTGGTGGTGGGTTGTTCCCATTACTTTGAGAAATGATCAACCATAAACAGCCTGTCAGACCAGCCAAGGTACCATAGTGTCTTAGGCGAGGTGTCAAATTCTGCCTTGTGCCCCTGGTGGGGGCCCAACTGCCTTTCAAAACTGACCCCCACCCCCAAGCACTGAAAGTAGTGTTTGGGGGCAAGGAAGAGGGCAGGTTGCCAGCAGCCTTTTCTCGTGCTTCTTGCGAGCTTTGGAAGGAGCCATCTTGCCACCCTGCTGACACTCCAGAAAACTGCTGCCTGAGGCAACCACCTCACCTCACCTCACCCCATTACAGGACCACCTCTAATTACGGTTCAGGATGCAAAGCAAGCTGGGACAGAAAGTACTGTTTTGAAATATCTAACAAGCTGATGGTGACCACAAGCCACAGAACTCTGATGAATGGCTATTCCGTGATGAAGTCAGAACAACAGAGTGGCCAATAGAGTGGTGATTTCTGTTCCCCTTCAAATAGGCAGGTGCCCTGACCTCAGAAGGCAAATAACATGCAAACCTTTCTAAAACCATTGACAATCTTTGGGGGAGTCTTACACAGTCTTACAGAGGCTGGTAATTCTACAATAGCCCTTTCAGCACTGGTCAGGCACTTTGTCACATGGCAGGAGCTCTTGCAATTCTTCTTTCTCCTTCCTTTGGTACTGTAATAATTATCCACTTCCAGACCTTTTCAATGTGTCACCTTTTTAGCAGTCCTAAAGTACCAAAAAAGACGCAGGAGCTCCACAAGAGAAATAAAAGAAAATGAACAGTGAGCTTTGTCAGAACTGCTAAAATCTACAAACAATAATTGGAGCTGCATTCACATTGAAAAAACGAATGAGCAAAATACAGCCCAGACATGCAGAAGTGAAGCCATAATTGGAAACTGAAATGAGAGAGCAGCACATTTCAGAAGGTGATAAAAGTTAGCAGCTTTTTTTTAAAAAAAGGAAATTAGAATGTGACTAGGAAAATCTGTACCAGTAATAGAAGCAGATTTTAAGGAATCTAGAATAATAATACCCTATATCAGGGTTTCTTAACCTTGAGCCCCCAGATGTTGTTGGACTACAACTCCTATCACCCTCAGCCACAAAGGCCATGCCTGGGGATGATGGGAGTTGTAGTCCAACAACATCTGGGGGCCCAAGGTTAGGAGACCCTGCCCTATAGTACTTAAGAAGTTGTTTGGTGGTTTTTTCAAGCTGGCTATAGGTTGACCACCAAGAAGACCCACACCTGTCTTCTGTATTAAACAAATATATGAAAATACTGGCTGACATGATGGACTGGCTTCCATCACCCTATCACTACATCCCAGGGCTGCTGTGGAATCATAAGACAGATTTGGGGCTGCTCAGAATGAGAGATTGTATTATCAGTGCTTTCACTGGTTTCCCCACTGCAGCATGGGGGAAACAGCAGAAGCGCTGCTAGCCCAATTACTCTCATTCTGAACAGCCCTGATGCTGCCTTAGGCAGATGCGTATCTAGGGTGGGGCAGGCATGGCCCGTGCCCTGGGTGCCACCTGAAGGGGGTGCCATCATCATCCCACTAGTACTGATACAGCCCTAGGGCTCCAACGAAAGACACACGGTAGTTTCTGTGAAGGGAAGGCAACTGGGAGAGCAGGTGAAGAGAAAGGTTCGGTTGAAGAACGGAAAAGCAACGTTCAGAGAAGGGTGAGCAAAGCAACTCTCTTTAGTGGCCAGTTGGGTCAGAGGACAGATAGTCCTCCACTCCTACTCGCTCTCATCTACCTCCCCCCCAGGCTTGATTGGAGGGTGAGCGAACACAGAGGCTGCGTCTCTGCAGCCCCCGAGCAATGGAGGTGCTTTGCAACAGATGGTCACCCAGGCATTCCCTTCGGCATGCATCCCACGCCAGCCAGTTGGGAGGCTCTCGTGCTGCAAAGGGAGGGTGGGACCGAGGCCACGCAGCTGTGTGGTGCTGCCGGGCGCGAGCATTGCATTGCATTACATTGCATTGTACTGCTTGGCTTGCAGACCTTTCACTGCCCCTGCTCCTGGTTGCTCCAGGCTAGAGAGCGTTTTGCTCTGTTGCCGGGGCCAACACTCCGCTTCCTCCACCTCAGTCTCTCCGCCGGGGGTCTAGTTCAGTCAGCCGCCTTGGCCCTGCACGAGGAACGCACCTCTATGCAGGAAAGGGACTCCCGCCTGAGGTAAGTTCATTGGCTCGGGAGGAGGGGGAGGCAGCGGGGACCCGCTCCTGCGCTCCCCGGGGAAACTACATTTGTTTGGCTCGGTTACCATTCCCCCCCCCCCACACACACACCTCTTTTTGCACTTCCAGACCAAGTGCAACAACTCGATCAGCAGATATGATCAGTTCGGTGGCTCAGGGTGGTCGCACGTACTTTGGCCCACTGGGATTGGCTGCTACAGGGAGCCTGCAGGCAGCAGGTGCTGCTCTCGTGGGAGGGTTCCCTGAGGAGGCTGATCTGGTGCCTGGCCGGGTGGCTTTTCTCTCTCTTTCTCTCCACACTCCCGCCCCCCCCCCCGATTCAAGGTGGGCGTGTGTGTGTTTATAACCCGGTTTTCTTGGAACAGAAGGGTGGAAGGAGTGTAGCTTGCTCCATTCCACTCACCCTTCTACACACAAGAACTTGACGTTTCTTGTTGCAGCCACAGGTGACTCTCTGATAGGAGCAGTCCTGGACGGGGGCAGGGCTGATAAGCCTCTCCTCCCCTGCCCGCCCCCAATGAAGTTTTAATCTGAAAGCTGGGTTTCTCTGCTTGGATGCTTCTAGCTGTTTTCAGTCACACCTCTCAGTGTTTTATGTCCTCCTTACATGCTACATCTACAGAGCCAGCGTGGTGTAGTGGTTAGAGTGCTGGACTAGGACCGGGGAGACCCGAGTTCAAATCCCCATTCAGCCATGATACTAGCTGAGTGACTCTGGGCCAGTCACTTCTCTCTCAGCCTAACCTACTTCACAGGGTGGTTGTGAAAGAGAAACTTAAGTATGTAGTACACCGCTCTGGGCTCCTTGGAGGAAGAGCGGGATAGAAATATAAATATAATAATAATAATACAGATGGCACCTTTGTTTTGGATTAGTTATCTGGCATTACCCATGTAACCGGCTTCTGTGCTTGCATTCCCTAAACATGGCCTAAAATCTCCCCACATGTCACTGAGGGGTGGCTCCTTCAGCTTTGTTTTAAAAAGAAGCATTAAGGAGAACACATTTTTAGTTGCAGTTTGAAATGCACTTAGGGTATCTTTCCTAGTACTTAATTTAAACCTAAGCAGCTGTCATTTGAACCAGTTTCTATTTATTCATTGCGGGTTTTTTCAGTGCCTGTCTGAATAGGCAGCTCTGCTGTGCTCTTTCCTTCTTTCTGATGTTCTTTTAAATATTTGAAATCTTGAGAAATGAATCACCTCTCCCGGTCTCCTTTTTTCTAAAGTAAATATTTTTGGTTTCTTTAGCCTGTCCTCCGTTTAATTTACATTCTTTATTATCCTCACAGCTGTTTTCCTAAAGCCTTTCCAGTTTGCTAGCATCCTTCAATTGTAGCTAGCACCCAGAGCTGTACAATATATTCCCAGTGTGGTTGTATCCATTGCTATGCTCTTGAGCAGGTGGCCTGGAGAAGCCTTGAACAGAAATTGGGACAGACTGCAAGAACTGTGGCTGCTTTGTCACTCTACAGCATCAAAAGTGGATGGCAAGAACAAGGCTTGACCAGGATGTTTGTTAAATCTCACTCACATTATGACATTAATTTGGATGAACACCTTCCCATGTTAAAACTCAAAGAAGCCAGTCAGTGCCTCCCCCCACCTCTCCCCACAATCCTGTACACATTTATTTATTTTATTTATTTAACATATTGGTATACCGCCCCAAACTTACGTCTCTGGGCAGTTTACAACTTGAGAGTAAGTCCTCTAGATTTACTTCTGAGTAAACACGCTGCATGCCACCTAATGGTACAGCGGGGAAATGTTTGACTAACAAGCAGATCTGTGATCTTGCTCTGCTGAGTGTAGAAAGAAGAAACTGAAAAAAACCTGACTTTGATCACATCATAGACCAATTTGCATCAGTGAAAGCTAGGAAGGTGCAGTTATAATTTTCATGTCGCACCATAATTTGATAATTAAAAGATTAACGAGCTTGACTTGTATTTTTGAGCTGATATTACGGTAAAGTTATCTGAAAGATGGGTGTCAGATGCTTGGACAGGGGGCGCAATTTCAGTGCTTGCCCTAGGCACTATTTTCCATAGATACGCCTCTGGCCTTAGGGTTCCACAGTAGCCCCAGGGTGGAGAGTTAGGGTGACAGAAGGCTTGTACGTCATATCAGTCACCAGTTGTATGAACTATCAAATTTTGTATGAGACTGGAATCACTTTTTAAATGACAAAACACTTAAACACATGCAGTGGGCAATCTCTTGTCAGTGCAACCCGCACTGAGGCTCTGAATCAGGGCTGCTCAACTTTGGACCTCTTGCAGATGTACTACAACTCCCATCATCCCTTACTATTAACCAGTATGGCTGGGGATTATGGGAGTTGTAGTCCAAAAACGGCTGGAGCGCCAAAGTTTTGCAGCCCTGCTCTGAATGCTCCCTTGGATGTGCAGCACATCTAGGGTCATATGACATTTTGGGAACTGCAGTTGGCACAAGACTAACCAGATAATCCCTGTGCCTGGATGACTTCACTTGAGTTGGCAGAGAGGGTCCCAATCTATGCAATAAAGGTGGCAGCAGCAACTGAGGCTTCCAGTTGCTTTAAGCAACTTGAATTATAAAAAGGAATTGCCTTATACCCAGAAATTGAATGAAGAACATTGCTATTAAGTTTAGCAGACACATGCATTGTCATGACATGAAACTTCCCAAGATTAAGCTACATACAGACTGAATTCAAGCATCTCCATTGTATATATTTTATTTCATTTATTTGTGGTTTTTTTAAAAAAAACAAAAACCACAATCTTGTCAAATAAGTTCTGGGGGATATCTTTTAGCATATGAAAAGGGTAACTGCGTGAAGATAGTCTCTTATAAGAAGGTTAATTTTCACGCAGGAAGCTAATTATTAATTCATGTCGCTTCTAAAGCCTGTTTTCTTTCCCAATTAAAATCCATCTGCTTCTTAGGAATTAGTGTGCATATCAAACGCAATATTTGAAACAGACCAGTTCTGAAGTCTTCACATACAAAAGTTAACATCCTAATTAAGGAAAATGGTGTGTGCCTCCTTCTCTGCTTCTCTAGCACAGTAGAAATCTAGCAAGTTTTATGAGCATCTTGTGAACTGACTTGAAGATTAATCTTTGTTAAATAGTTCTTTAATGTTCTAATAAATAATTAGTTACCTGATAGCCCTGTATCATTCATCATTTCACTGAAGTGGTTGTAGAGTTTCCTTTCCTTTCCTTTTAAGCTTTTAATTACACTGGCACGACTGTTAAGATGAGGAGTGTTTTCAACATTCCACCATTATAAGCCCTGAACAGTCTATTGCTTATGAAATAAAACTTATCCATCCAATCCCCATGAAATTGTGCACACATTAACCAGGGGATAAGAGACACAACTCCCCCAAATTTGGTGCAGTTTCATTGCAAAATGACCAAGATTCAGCAGCCTAAGTTTTTAATTCTCAAAAAGTGGTGCAAATTTGGTGCACAATGGCAGTTCAAGAGGTGATTGTCTACTTTCCTTAAATACAGTTCAGTGCATCTTGTTTGCCATTTATTTTCTAAGCAGACTGGAAATTTTGCCATATTTCTCTCAGCATGCAATCCCTTCAGCTAGCGAAGTGAAAACTAAAATTTCTAACTGATTGTTCAATAGTTGGCAGGAGGTACCCACTTTATTATACTTCCACAGTCGTACCAGTATAGTTATGAGGAGTGTTTTCAATGTTCTGCCATGATAAGCCCTGAACATTCTGCTGCTTATAAAATCAAAAGTATCCATCCAATCCCTATAAAAATGTGCACACATCAACCTGTGTGCACAGGTTCCAAATTTGCTCTGCTCCAAATTTGGTGCAGGTTCATTGTAAAATCGTAGACGTACTAAGTTTTTAACTCTCAAAAAGTGGGTTCAAAGTGTTGGTGATTTTTTTTAACCACAAATAATGCATATTTTAAATCATTAAGTGGTGGTTTTTTTGGTTTTTTTTAGCATTCCCCAAACTTCAAGTCCACTCTGGACTCATGCCTGTTGCTGGTTTGAAAAACATCATTCTGGTGATTTTTGAGTCATTATTGTTTGAAATTCCCATAATAACAAGGAAAATAACTAAGGGAAAGTTAGCTAAGAGCATAACCAAGTCTACCCACTGAGGATTCTGAAGCTACAGTTGGGAGGGCCAAGTCCTGGCAATTTCTAGGACTGACTTCCTGGTTCTGAACACAGGTGCTTGTTAAGGAAAGTCTATAAGCACTCTAGCATATTTATAGTTTATAGTTAAACATTCCTCCCCTCCTTTTCCTTTCATGGGCATTTGTTTTCTCCCTCTGCTCCCTTTCTCTCACAAATGTACACCATTCTAGTGATTTTTGAGTCATTATTGTTTAAAATTCCCATAATAACAGGGAAAATAACTAAGGGAAAGTTAGCTAAGAGCATAACTAAGTCTGCCCACTGAGGATTCTGAAGCTAAAGTTGGGAGGGCCAAGTCCTGGCAATTTCTAGGAGTGACTTCCTGGTTCTGAACATAGGTGCCCAATAAGGACAGTCTATGAGCACTCTGGCACTCGCATGGTCAAACAACCATTCTTCAGTTTTCTTTCCCCTCCCTTTCCTTTCATGGGTATTTGTTTTCTCCCTCTGCCCCCCTGCTCTCACCCCCATCAAAGCGGGGAAGCAAAGACACTCAGCAAAGCTAGGATTAAATTACTAGAAAGTAAGTCCATTGATGCCATTGGAGCTTACTTCTGAAGAAATACACATAGGAATCAGAGCCAGCAGAGATTCTAGACAAGACGTGAGTTCTCCTTTTTTCTTTCTTCCCAGCCCCTCAGCAAAGCATAGAAGGAGGGAACTCTTCTGAGGGTGGAGCCCTCATTTATATCTCTGGGGCTTATTTCTGAGTAAAAATGTATAGAATTGAGTCAACGGACCCCATGGCAGGAAGCGCCGAAGAAATGAAATCCTAAAACCCATTCCCACCCAGCACCAAGAAACTATCATTTTGGTGTAGACTGCTCTTGAACACGGAGATTCTACATTAGAACCAAACTGCCAGTGAATATTCACTTGGCCGAAGTGAAATCTCTCTCTCTCTCTCTCTGCCAAATTGAAGAAATTAAGCCTCCATATTCACAGGCAGTTTGTCTCTCACACAGAACCTCCATGTTCAAGGGCAGTCTATACCACAATAGTAGTTTGTTGGCACTGGGTGGGAATGGGGCTGAGAATTCACACAGGGACCCTGGGAAAGCACATAGGGACACCTGGGAAGTGTACTTCCTCCCAGTGCTATCACCACGGCTGTGGTAGTATGAACTTGTGAGGGAATGCAAGGAGGTGGCAACGGGTTGTGGAAGAGAACTCAAGGCAGGGTGAATGCATAGGAGGAAGCACAAGCTGGTGGCTCAGTAACAGGGGTCCTTAACAAGCTATATGAGGCAGAGGGGGCAGGGTGGCGAATGGACTTGTGATGGCAGGTGTGACAGCAATGAGGTGGCAAAATGCAAGGCGGAGACAAGATGACCAGGGCTTTGCAGTGGCAGATAAGGTGGTGGCAGACTGCCTTTGAACACAGCGGTTTTGCATCAGAGGTATACTGCCTAAGAATGGGAAGACTCCAGTTAACCAGCATGGGTAAGCGCTTCCCCATAGTGTCTAGTGTCAAATCAGATTTCCCTTTTTAAAATGCCTGGAAATTCAGTAATCCAAAAACCTGGATTACTTCATGCACCCACACTTTGCTTTGAATTTCTGCATGAGGCAGAAATCCATTCAGGGGCATCTCTAGGAAGTGATTGGGGAAACTGCACCTGTTAGATGTCTGCCTGGATGCATCCCTCCCCAGCCCTCCCCAACAAGGCAAAATATGGTTGCCTGGGGCCTCATTTCTAAAGCCACCATCATCTCTCAGACTGTACAAAGTCTTTACATCTTATATGGCGCAGAGGTCAAGATGGGCACCTTAACTTGCCACCCATTCTTTTTAGAGCACGAGTGAAAATGTAAAGCAGCGTAACTCTCATCGTAAACTGAAGCTTTTTGGATTACTGAATGACCATTTTGTCTGACTGCTTTGGACAAAAGGGAATCTATATAGATGGTAAAAGTGTATTCTTCTTAAGAGTTTTATTTGAGGGAAAATGCATATGGTTCTCTTTTGGCAATCTTTATTTTGCTTTTGATCCAATGAAGGAGGAAGATTTTCTACCCTTAAAAGAATTTGGTTTTTTCCTGACATAAAGCACAGCTAATTCCTAATTTTTGTGAACACAGCATATTTTGAAAATGTTCTGCAGTGTCTGCATTTGGGGGGACAGGGACCAGACTATACAGGGATTAATAGCATGCCAGCTTGACATCTTATAAACGGCGTGCTAGCAATATTGTACTTCTTGAAAATATGCTTGCATTCATGCATTATCTTGAGCTTTTACCTGATTGCTTTTTAGGACATTGTATGGAATATTTCTACTACACCAACAGCATTTCACAATATAACCCACATATACTCAAGGAAGTAGCTATAGAAACTGCAGTGAAAGTCCCTATTGTTCCCTCTTGAAATATCTGTTGGTGCTTTTGTATAGATAAAATTAGGATTGCTTTGCTTTTGGCAATGAATCCTTCACTGCCTGGCAGTTTCAAAGTCTAATCATGACTTTAGAAACTAAGCTGTTGGGAGCCACTGTATATCAAGTATGTAAGATGGCACACAGTTGGCAGTAAACTCTGTAGAAATCAAGAGATCATACAGTTCTTCCCCTGATTTCAGGTTTCATGTGTCCTCCATGCATCCTACTGAGGTCTGAATATAGTTCATACAGGCACACTGACTGAGCAATCTAATGCTGCTCCTAAGCAAATAGCTCCTAACCCCTGTTAACTTGGCAAAGAGACACCTTTTAATTTGGTGATTCTCTTTATTGAGCAGGGGGAGAGTAACTGGCCCTATCCACCCCTAGCACAGTACCTCCAGTGACTGTTGCTGCTGGTGTCTATCTTATGTTTCTTTTTAGATTGTGAGCCCTTTGGGGACAGGGAGCCATCTTATTTATTTATTATTTTTCTGTGTAAACTGCCCTGAGCCATTTTTGGAAGGCCGGTATAGAAATCGAATGAATGAATGAATGAATGAAAATGGCTTACTGCATAATTTCACAAGCTGGATAACCTCCTCCTCCTCCTCCTCTTTGGCTTTGTTGAATGACTGGGTCAGATCTTGTTTGTTAGACATATGTGGTAATAATGGGTGAATACTGACATTTAATGAAATGGACACCTACAATGTAACCATGTGATAAGCTGATGATCTGTATTGTTTTAATGGCAGTGCTAAGGACAATGCAGATTTCAACTGGATTTGTGGTCAGTATGGTAAAATTCTTCTTAACTGTTGACAGGATGTTACAAGGGAAGGGGGCAATGATTATATGTACACACTGTAAATAAATCACCACATGGTAAGTGGTCACCTATTGTCAAACATTCACCTATAGTCAAACAATCAGCTACAGTTCTCATGGGTTAATCCTGTTGAAAAACAATGCAATGTTCACTAATAGCTGAATGGCAAGTCCAATGGAAGATGCACTTTTCACCTGCATTGTAAGTACTTTCCACGTATTCACTTCCAGAGAAAGCAAGTACTTTCTCTGTTGCTGCCCTCAGACTCTGGAATACTCTCCTGGTAGATATTTGCTCCTCGGTCTCCTTCACAGTTTTTAGAAAGCATGTGAAATCTTGGCTTTTTACTCAGGTTTTATGTGATTGTGTCTACTGCAGCTTCTTTGTATTTTGATAAGTGAACATTTCATAGTTGGTAACGGAATCCAACACCTGCACAGCTCTCAGAGAAACACTTTCAGGTGGGACAGGGTGCTTTCAGTAGGAAGGGGAGAGTGGCAAAATTCACCCTCTAGTGCCAGTGCCACATTTGTGTGGAACTCTTCAACAGCACCAGTTCTTCTTCATGCAGTGTGGGTATGGTGCTAGAATGTTGGCTTGTACATCTTTCTGAGGATGAGGCAAGAATGTAAAGGCCTCAGTCACCTATGAGAAAACATTACATAAATACCACATGGTGTTGCACATTCAATTGCGGTCTGCTTGCACAAAGCGGACAGCTTTGCAACTTATATAGACTGAAGAAAAGGTTTCACAGCAGGAGGTGTGCCCCAGGCCATATAAATACACCCTCTTGCTCTGGTGCAACACTAGTCTGGGACACAAGCTCCCATCTGAGTGAAACTAACTAGTGCAATATGCTTCTGTTAGTGCAACCTGTTAGAACATGTGCAGCATTAATCTGAATGTCAACTTTCTATTTCACAGAATAGGTTTCATAATTTTTCCATTGTCTCCTTTAAGGCCACTGCTTCCTTTGTGGACCCTTTTTGAAAGGAGGTGTTTTGCTTTCAGCAGGAAGGGGAGAGTGGCAAAATTCACCCTCTAGTGCCAGTGCCACATTTGTGTGGAACTCTTCAACAGCACCAGTTCTTCTTCATGCAGTGTGGGTGTGGTGCTAGAATGTTGGCTTGTACATCTTTCTGAGGATGAGGCAAGAATGGCAAGGATGAGGCAAGGACCCAAAGAATTTGGTCCTTGCTGTTTATCTTGTTGGGAAGAGCACTGAAATTCAGAGATAAGATGGTTTGTTTCTGACATCATTCACGGGGCCAGTGCTGAAGAGCTTTGAAATAGCCCAGTAGCACCACCATTGCCTTTTACCTGAACACATTTCTGCTAATATGCTTGGTCAGTTCCTATCTCAAAAAATGGAGTGCTTGACTAGGCCACCCAAAGCAACTGGATTTGAATGCTTTGTAGCAATTGGTAGGGGTGTGCACAAAATCAGCTGGGCCAGTTCAGTTCGAGTCCAACTGGGCCAGTTTGGTTCTGTACCCCCTCAACATCCCCCCCCGGTTCGGATCAGGGGAGTTCATGGTTTGTTACTTTAAACAAAATTTTTGTACTCACTCCCTCTGGGGGGGTTCTCTCTCCGAGATTCGGGGGGGGGGAGGTCTCTGGAGGTTCCCCTCCCCTCACCATGGTCAGGCCATGCAGAGGTCCAGTGGGCATGCGCAATGGCTTCCAAAATGGCCGCTGTGACAGGGGTGAGGCCTGGAACGGACTGAAGGGGTTCGGTTCAATATCAGACCATTGAACCAAACAGGTTCAATGTTGAACCTGTTCGACATCGAACCTGTTTGCACATCCATAGCAATTGGATGCCTGAGGGGCAACTGGAGATCATTCAAATAACCTGAAAGCCATCTTGCATAGTTGTGGTAATCAAAAGCAATGAATCATGGAATTAGATGCTTCATAAACTATATGTTCAGACATAAAGTTCTCTACAATTTAAAAGCTGCACTATCTGCAGATTGCAATTTCTGTTTTATTAATATAATATCAATATAATCGCTTATATAATTTTTTATTTCTACAATTCTGTAGCTTCACAGTCTGGTATTTGCCGTTTGTAGTCTTATCGCTTATGCTTTTTATGCCTCCCCTGCTTTTTTATCATGTTTTTAAAGCTCTCATAGCATTTATATTTTTACAGTTCTAGAACTAGACTATTTGCACTCTTTGCAAGGTTGCTGTTATGCCTCTCATATTTGTAATTTGTCTTGTACTTTATGCTGATCTATGACCGTAATAAAGATTGATTGATTGATTGACTTAGAGTTCGTAGTCTCCTGATCTATGTGAACAGATAAACAAAAGCAGCAGGATTTGGAGATCAAGACAGGTGCTCCAGTATTTAAACATGCGTACTGCTTCTGCTTTTTTAGCACACCAACTATCAGTGTCTTGGCAGAAGCTTCTTCATCTGTTTGTGCTGATATGCATCCCATATCAGTTGGTACAGATAAGGCTGCAATCTGATGGACCAATCTCATTCTCATAAGATTCTGCTATTCCAGTACTAGTAATGTTGGATCTCACCTAGGCATATGTTCATCTGCTTCCATTCAAAGATTTCCGTAAAACTTTCAAGAAGTAATGTTCAATATGTAATGAGCAGGACTCATAAAATTGTTTTTTTTTTAAAAAAAGTACAGTAAAAATTATTGCAAATGCAATTACAGTATGACTGTAAAATTGCTGTAACAATTATGAGTAATTTTCCCCACACTTACTTTTCAGGTCAGATCCACTCAAAGGTGCTCTTACCCCTGGACTTTGGGGCTGAAGTCCAGGGCCTCCACACCCCCTGGGGGCCCCCAAATCTTCTTTAGTCTGCCCTGGGTGGTGTGGTTTCAGTGCCATGCCGCGGCCAGCACTGTACCGGGCAGCCGAGTGCTATTGTGACCTGCGCTGGGTACTTTAGAGACAGAAGGGGGCGGGGGGGAAGTGTTAAGTTGTGTGTTTAAATGTTTCTGCTAATGTATATGTGCATAAATATATCTATTCTACATTCTTACATTCTTGTGAGTTCAGTTGCTGTTTGTGCCCTCAGAAACCCATATGTTAAAATTACCACATGTGTCACGGTGTGTGTAGGGGGATGATGCTTAACTTGCAGAGGGGGACTCTGGCGGGGGGGGGCACCAAAGGCCTTTAGGTCCAGGCTCCAAAATTACCTAGGTGCACTGGACAGATTTCACTATAGTGTACAATGGCTGATCCATGGAAAGTTTACCATACCACATATGTCAAACTTTGGAACAGATTGGCATATATAGATGTTGTGGGATTCATTTGGAAGAGTTACAAAACCATTTTTGAAGAGCTTAAACAGCATATCTTTATTGCAGACAGCTATATGGCTGAAAAAAAACCCCACCCATTATATTTTTTGTTGTTGGAATTCTGTAGCCATATTGGAATTGGTGGCCATTTTGAATTTCTGGGCAGACATAGCAGTGGCTTTATATCTAAATTTCATCAGTACCATCTTACCTATGTGCTTGCAAAAGCACACACTTGACTGAAAGATGCACTTTCTGAAACAAGTTGTTTCAGAAAGTGCATCTTTCAGTCTCAATTTACAGGAGTTGTTGCTCTACAAGTTGCAGCTTAAGACATCTACGAGGGTTTTCTGGCTTTACATACTTCCTGTTTGCCTTATGAAAGCTCAGTCATAAATTTAAAAGCCATGATTTGCTCTAACCATGGCTTAAATCAAAACCAAAATCTGAGCTTTTAAACTAGGCATATCATGATTTAGATGTGCTTGTGTGCTTTTATTTTCCATCCTCCGCTCACTTTTCCAAGTTGCAGCAGCCTCTGGAGGTGAAGCAATGTCCATAGCTATGTTTGCTCAATTCAGACATATTGTCAAACCATAGTTGGCACAAGCCATGGCTTACAACCCTTTTCAAACCAGAGATTCTGATTCTGGTTTGCTGACCTATTGCAAACCATGGTGTGTCAATCATGACGAATTATAGTTACACTTTTAAAATAGTGGTTTGGTGTGATTGTGCTAATGAGTTAAAGGGATTACATTTAATTTAGAACTTTAATTATAATCTGTTGCTCTCAGTTAGGTGCCATATTTAAAAGAATTCCATGCAGGATGGAGAAGAGGCTGGGAGGTAAAAAGCAACTGGGGCAAATCCTTAAGGAAGAGATGAGAGCAGCTGTAAGGCAATTCCAATGGTCTGGAGTGACTAGTGGTTGGGGTCTGGGAGCCATTCCAGGTTAGGTTGCCACACTTTTGCATAATACTTTTTATTATTCCTTTTAATCCCAGTGGAACAGCTCATTGGCTCTAGTTCATTCAATTAGTCATCTCATCCTCCTGCCCTATGGATTGTTGATGGAGTTTTAGCAACTTTTGAAGCCACAGAGGTCATTCATACAATCAAAAACTGTATTCTACTCAAGTTTGGGAGATGTGTGAGCTCCTAATTTTTGGTTGTGTGGAAGCAAGGTAGGAGGAAAACCTGGGTAGTAGTATTTGTGTGGGAAAAGCTGGGCGCAGGAGTGACTGCTCGTGGGCAGGGAGAGCGGGCTAAGCCCGCTCTCCCCACTGAACCCCACGAGGCTCTACACATTGATCATGTGTAGAGCCTCAGTATATACCTATTTCTAGTGTTACATCTAAAAGATCAACAGCATTTCCTGTTGATGAATAAAGCAATTGTTTTTAAATTGCTGACCCATGTTTGAAATTTATCAGCCCATTTATTTAACATCTAGTTCTTTAACCTTTAAAGTCCCTTCAGCCTAGCAGAGGCTGCCAGAAATAATTGTGGAACACATCACGGCATTCTATATAACATGGTTTGCCCAGTAACACTCAATGAATGTGTTTTGCTAATTATCACAGCAGAGATTGGAGATGTATTGGTAGGATTCACACTGACATTTAATAGAAATCATATAGCTGAACACCTACACATTACTTTCAAAAACTCAAGAGGCTGAGGAACGTAACTGAAATAGATTGCTTTTAGACTTGTTGTGCAATCAATGATATTTACTTCACAATACAGAGATCTTTTTCACCGTAAAAAGACATCAGAACTGCTGATAGTAATAATTTTCAGTCACATCTGTAAACTGCTATTGTCATTAAACCTGTCACTGGAATGCTTTTTGATACGTGTATGTGTATGCATGTGTTATATTTATATTTATACACACACACACACCCCTACAAGTCAGTCATGAGTAAGCTAACCCACATCAGTGATTGTCAGGCTGGTTAAAGAGTTAACCAGGTTATCTGAGCCCAGCAGAGCTGATTGTGAGAACCAGTCGTGGCCAGTGAAGGTGAGGCTGAGGGTGACAAACAAGAGCTTGCTGCCTCCACTCCCACATCACTGGCTGCTATGGGTGACAATGCAGCATTTTTGCAGATCCTGGTTAAGTGTGGGATAAACATAGCAGTTTGACCAGGGTTGCTCGAAAATTCTAGATTCTCATTTATCCTGATTATTAACCAGGATCCTTATAGTTGTGAGAATGCAGCCTCAGTAAAAACTCTGATGAGTGTGAGTGTGAGTACTCACAAGAACAGATCTTTCACATGTATGCTTTTTATCATAGTCATGACATGTGAATGTACCCTGTGAGTGCAAGATCTGACACACAGAGGGGCTCTTCTCACAACCAGGCAAGTCCGGGCTCAGGGAGCCTAGCCTGGTTTCACATGGTCGTGTGCTGCAACGGGAGCTGCGCTGGTCCTGGCAGCAAGCCTCTCTAAATGCCCCTCCCTTTAAATGAGGTTAGTGGAGCAAGCGCTCTGCTAACCCCATTTATTGGATCATGTGTTGCTGCGCCACAGCTCTGCACCATGGTGACTCACAAGGACGCCCCCAAACGGGAGGCTACAACAAGCCTCCCAGTGTCTGGAGGCTCCCCAGAATGCCCCACGCACTTGTGCAGGGCATTCTGGGACTTCCAGGGGCTTGGAGGCCCCTGATCCCCACCACTCCAATCGGCTCTGTGACAGATCTGGTGATTGTGTGGGCAGCTGCCCAGGGTGAGCTGACTGCTCATGTGTGGGGGGAGCTGTCCAAGCCCGCTCTCCCCGCAAACCCCCTCAGGGCTCTCCATGCTGTTCGTGTGGAGAGCCTTAAAGTGGATCAAAGGCTCAGTTCGCTTGACGACTGCAGCATCAAGTGATGGCTTGAATGTGTGAAAAACACCCACCACAAATTAAGTTCTGTAGACAACTTTCACATATTTCATCCTCTCAATCAACAATGTGGATTCAAATTTCTAAGAGACATGAAAACTCCAACAGACCATAATTTCATATCATATGTAGCTGCCCTTGGTGTACGCTAAAGTGCTCCCTTCTATTATGAGATAAAGTTCACATCTTGACTTTTGATGTCAAGTGTAATAACGTTTTATTTCAGACATTTCTAGAAATCAAGTGTCTTCTGTTAAAAGAGTAACAAATGTTAGCCTTCCGTGTAGTGTGGAACTACCATAGCTACTGTATGTTGGGGTAGTCTTATGTTGCCCCTTTTGAATGAAATACATACAAGAATCCCTTCTTTAAAAAAAGTTTCTAATAATGATGGTATCCTTCACTACCTGTGTACCAAACTTCAGCTTTCTGTGTGGTGTGGAAACACCTTAATTATTTTGGGATACAAATTGAGTCCCCTATTTTGAAGCTATGTGCAAGTGTTTTATTTTCCATATTTCTAATAGTCAGGTTGTCTTGGAAGATATATCAAAACTTAGCTTTTTAGGTCATGTGGAAGTACTCTTTAACAAAATCCCCATGAGTCAGTCAATCAGCCCCAATCAGTCCCTTTATATCCAATGAGGTTTAGAAACATAGGAGTTTTCAAACAAATATACAAGCAAATGAACACAGTCTAAACTTGGGTGATTGCTACTTTTACAAAAATATCTTGGAGCAATTGCCCGTGTTTGTGTATGAGAACAATATTACATTATAATAATTTGCATCGCAATATTGTGTTCAAAATTAATCACTGTGCAAATGAAGCCGAAGGGGAAAGGTATGAATTGCTATAGCCTTGTTTCACCTGAGGGTCCTGCGTTTTTCCTGTCTCTTAGTCATGATATTCATCTTACACTCATCTTGTTTTTCATGTTCAGTCAGTCACTCTGGTCCCCTGAATAATTTGTTGTATTTCTCTGAATTTCTTCTAACTTGCCAATTTCCTCTGTTAATGTGGTGCCTGAATTCATCATGCTGTTACAGATGAGGCTGTGCCAGAGCCACGTTTTCAATTTATTTTCATCTAGTAGTCACTGCCATTCATTTTGTGTCTTATTTTCTTATTTCTTTTCTTATCTCTTTCCTGGATGTTGTGGGGTGTGTGTGGAAGGAATGTTTCAGAAAAGATTTCCACACTGTGTTTACTAGTAGGATTAATTAAGGAGCTCTACATTGTAGATATTCAATCCACATTGTGGTGTGATCCATATACTTGCACTCATCTGTTAATACTACATGCCACATCCACAGAGAGGATTTCTCCTCCTAGAATTTCTAGAAATCCTCTCTGTGGATGTGGCATGTAGTATCTTTCCCTCATCTTTCCCTGAATTTGTTTGCTAAGTTTAAAAAAAATATTTATATCCAACCCTTCAGGACCCAAGGCTGTCCCCCCACCCAGGGCAGCTAACAAAAGTCAAAACAATAAATATACATAAGTAATAAGGTAAAATCATATCATAAAAATTAAACAGCAGATAAACTGTTATTAAGGAGGATATGAAGGTTGCAGAGAAGCTAAATGAGTTCTTTGCATCCATCTTCATGGCAGAGTATACTGAGCATATACCTGTTCCTGAACCAGGCTTTTCGAGGATAGAGGCTAAAGAACTGAGTCAGATAGAAGTGACAAGAGATGATGTTCTAAACTGTCTGGAAAAACTGAAAACTAACAAATAACCGGAGCCGGATGGCATCCATTCAAGAGTCCTCAAAGAACTCAAATGTGAAATTGCTGACCTCCTTGCTAAAATATATAACTTATCCCTGCAATCGGGCTCTGTACCGGAGGACTGGAAAGTAGCAAATGTAACACCAATTTTCAGAAAGGGTTCCAGGGGCAATCCAAAAAATTACAGGTCGGTTAGCTTAACGTCCATTCCAGACAAATTGATGGAAAGCATCCTTGAGGATGAAATTGTAAAGCACATAGAAGAACAGGCCCTGCTGGGAGTGAACCAGCATGGCTTCTGCAAAGGTAAATCTTGCCTCATAAACCTTTTGAAGTTCTTTGAGCGTGTCAACAAGTGTGTGGGTCAGTTGACATAGTATACATGGACTTCCAAAAAGCTTTTGACAAAGTTCTTCATCAAAGACCCCTGAGTAACAGTTTTCACAATGGAGGGAAGTAAGAGAAGTGGGGTCCCCCAGGGATCTGTACTGGGACCAATGCTTTTTAATTTATTCACAAATGATCTAGAAGTTGGGGTAGGCAGAGAGGTGGCCAAATTTGCAGATGATACCAAACTCTTTCGGGTAGTGAAATCCAAAACGGATTGTGAGGAGCTCCAAAAGGATCTCTCCAAACTGGGTGAGTGGGCGACAAAGTGGCAAATGCAGTTCAGTATTGGCAAGTGTAAAGTGATGCATATTGTGACGAAAACGCTCAGCTTCAAATATACGTTGATGGGATCTGAGCTGTCGGTGACTGACCAGGAGAGGGATCTTGGGGTCATGGTGGACAGTTCATTGAATGTGCTGACTCAATATGCAGCAGCTGTGAAAAAGGCCAATTCCATGCTAGCTATCATTAGGATGGAGATTGAAAATAAAACAGCTAATATTATAATGCCCTTATGCAAAACTATGGTGCAGCCACACCTGGAGTACTGCGTACAGTTCTGGTCACCACATCTTAAAAAGGACCTTGTAGAACTGGAAAAGGTACAGAAGATGACAACCAAGATGATCAGAGGCCTAGAGGACCTATTTTATGAGGCTAGGCTACAACACCTGGGGCTTTTTAGTTTAGAAAAAAGACAGCTGCGGGGACTTGTCCTTACAATCAGGCTCTGTACCAGAGCACTGGAAAGTAGCCAGTTTAACTCCAATTTTCAAAAAGGGATCCAGGGGGATCTGGGAAATTACAGGCTGGTCAGCTTAACTTTGGTGCTGGGTAAACTGATAGAAAGCATATTTAAGGGGAAAAAATTGTTAAACATATTTAACTTGCTGAAGGAGAACCAGCATGGCTTCCTCAAGGGCAAGTCTTGTCTCACTAACCTTTTGGAGTTCTTTGAGTGTCAACAGACATGTGGATAAAGGGGATCTGGTTGACATAGTATACTTGGACTTCCAAAACGCTTTTGACAAAGTTCCCCACCAAAGGCTCTTGAGTAAACTTAGCAGTCATGGAATAAGGGGACAGGTTCATGTGTGGATTGGTAACTGGCTGAAGGGCAGGAAACAGAGGGTAGGTATAATGGAGAATTTTCACAATACAGGGAAGTAAGAAGTGGAGTCCCCCAGGGATCAGTACTGGGACCAGTGCTCTTTAACTTGTTCATAAATGATCTAGAAGTTGTGGTAAGCAGCGAGGTGGCCAAATTTGCGGATGACACCAAACTATTTAGAGTAGTGAAATCCAAAACGGATTGTGAGGAGCTCAAAAAGCATCTCTCCAAACTGGGGGAATGGGCAACAAAATGGCAAATGTGGTTCAATGTAAGCAAGTGTAAAGTGATGCATATTAGGGCAAAAACCCCAACTTCACATATATGCTGATAGGATCTGAGCTCTCAGTGCCTGACCAGGAGAGAGATCTTGGGGTCATGGTGGACAGGTTGTTGAAAGTGTCAACTCAGTGCATGGCAGCGGTGAGAAGGCCAGTTCCATGCTAGGGATCATTAGGGAGGGGATTGAAAATAAGAATGCTAATATTATAATACCCTTATACAAATCTATGGTGCAGCTACATCTGAAGTACTGCATACAGCTTTGGTGACTGTATCTTAAGAAGGATATTGTAGAAATGGAAAAGGTGCAGAAGAGGGCAACCGAGATGTTCAGGGGCTGGAGCACCTTCCTTATGAGTCTAGGCTACAGCATCTGTGTTTCTTTACCTTGGAAAAGAGGCAACTAAGGGGAGACATGATCAAGGAGTATAAAATTATGCATGGAGTGGAGAGGGTGGACAGCGATAAATTTCTCTCTCTCTCTCTCTCTCTCTCTCTCTCTCTCTCTCACACACACACACACACACACACACACACACACACACACACACACACACACACACCACTAGAACCAGGGGTCACCCCATGAAACTGAAAGTTGGGAAATTTAGGACCAACAAGAGGAAGTACTTTTTCACACAGTGTATAATTAATCTATGGAGTTCTTTGCCATGAGGCGTGGTGATGGCCACCAGCTTTGATGGCTTTACAAGGGACTTAGACAAATCCATGGAGGACAAATCTATCAGTGGCTACTAGTCTGGTAACTGTGGGCCATCTCCAGCCTTAGAGGCATGATGCCTATCAATACCAGTTGCAGGGAGGGAGCAACAGCAGGAGAGAGGGCATGCACATACCTCTTGCCTGTGGGTTCCTCAGAGGCATCTGGTGGGCCACTGTGTGAAACAGGATACTGGACTAGATAGGCCTCAGGCCTGATCCAGCAGGGCTATTATGTTAAGAACATAACATAGTTCTCTAATATGCTGTAAACACTTTACATTTTGCAAACTGGGGATGTGTCATAGCAGCATGAAACCCCGTCGGGGAGAAAACATGGCTCAATGCATGCAGAATACCAGGTCCAACAACTGGCAACTTGTTGCGCTGCGCCCTAGCGGGTACGGTCCCCTTTCCAACTGAACTCGGTCCCTGGTTGTGAGGCCTCAGAGTCTGGAAGGGGAGGAGATTGTTTCTCACCCAGTTCCTGCTCCTCCTGGCTTTTGGGGTTGGTCTGGTCCTTGGTCTGGCCCAGGATGGCTGGTCCTTGGTCTGGCCCAGGATGTGCCACTGTCCCATTCTGCCCTTACCCTCGGCAACTTGTGCTTTATATGCCCCTGGTGGCGCAGTGATAAAACTGCCGCCCTGTAACCAGAAGGTTACAAGTTCGATCCTGACCAGGGGCTCAAGGTTGACTCAGCCTTCCATCCTTCCGAGGTCGGTAAAATGAGTACCCAGAATGTTGGGGGCAATATGTTAAATCATTGTAAACCGCTTAGAGAGCTCCGGCTATAGAGCGGTATATAAATGTAAGTGCTATTGCTATTGCTATTGCTATTGCTATATAGCTGCTGGCTAGAAAGGCAACCCCCTCCCCGCTGGCCCCACCCTGCTTTATTCACCCCTTATCTCCCCTATTACATTGAGCTGTGCTCCCTTCCCTTGCCTCCTCCATTTGCCTGTGGCCCTGTCTGTCTCCCGACATCATCGGGTTGTGCCTTGCTCGCTCCCTGCCTCAGCGGCAGCCCAGCCAAAGCTGCCGGTCCCTTGAGCTCTCGGGCTTGTCAGCCTCCCAAGTGGGCCCTTCCCCAGCCGCCGCTCATCCTGGTGCTATCTCCCTCCCTCTTGGAAGGCCATCTGCCAGACACAAAGGAGTTAAAGGGAGCAGATGATGGGAAAGATCTCTGTCTGAAATTCTAGAGTCCTGCTGCCAGTCAGCGTACATAATAAAGTGCTAGATGGATCAACTGTCTGGCTCATTATAGTGAAACTTTAAATGTTCATATATTCACAACCAGAATACAATACCTTTAAGAAGTGGAAAGTCAGCCCTCCTTGGAATTTCCACATACACATCAACAGGCCACAATGCATTCCAACTGGTATTGGATTATGGTTTTGAAGAGCTAGACACACCCCTTGGTGTGAACAGCAGGAGCTTGGAAATACTATTTGCAGGGCATTATCCTGCCAGCCTTTTTTTTTTTCTGGATGAGAATGACTTGCCACAAGAGCTTGTTTTTTAATATTCCATTGCCTCTCTGACGCCTGTACTGGAGTCAAGCTATTTAAGAATATAGAATGGAAGGTCTAGCCAATGGAATATGGAATGATCAGACAATGGAGATACAGAACACTGAAAAGGTTGACAAAGTTCACTAGTTTCCTGGAGTATGTGAAGCAGTATCCTGTGATCGATTAGGGCAAACTCTTGCAGGCTTGTAGCTTTCCTAAATGGGTGCCCAGCACGAAATCTTTCCCTAACCTAGGCAGTGAAGGTTTTAGGGCTCTTCTTTCAGTATTGTGCTTTTGTGATTTAAGGAGCTCCTCTTGCTTTCATATAAAGAAGTTATTTGAACACTGCAGTTCATATTTCATTAGATGCATAACGTTGTGCTTTCCTTCTATACTAGATGCTAGAAAGTTTTTACTAAATGCATTTCCTGCCTTTATTGCTTAATGTTCTCACATGCTCTTTGTGATGCACTGGCATCAAGATACCCATGCCGGTGTATAATGGGTGAAAAGGTAAAACAGAATTCTATCATGTTATTTCAACCAACCCCTCAAAATTCTGTGGTTTCCCAAAGCTTTCCCATTGCTGTATTTGTGCTGGAACAGGCATTTTAAAGCTCAACATGGACTGCTGAACAAGTGTGTCCGTTTTTTAATGAATCCATTGAAAAATGGCTACGTTATGAAAGCAGAAGTTGAAACCACACATGAAACCTCAACATCATGGCTGGGTGTATTTTAAATGTGTGTGGTATACATTTTCTACCTTTAAAAAAATGGACCTGCATTACAATCCTTTTATATATGAATAACTAGTAAAGGAAATCACTGGTGAAGAGAGACCACATGTTGAAACATCTCTGACCTATCTTGTATGCTTTTGAAGAACAAAGAACAAAGAACCTACAAGATAGTTAAGAACACATCAGAATATGGCTACATTTGGGATTTGTTAAGATACTTTCTTTAAGCCTGCAATTTATCTCATGTATTTATGAATATGCCTCATTTTATTCAGTTTCAGTTTGGATCAGGTATACATCCTGTTAGTTGTTGTGGCGATCGAGCTAAACATACTGCTGGTCACTTGGAGTGCTGGTGAAGCTGCCTTTTGAACCCGTGGGCCATGGGCTTGCAACGATTTCTAAACTGTGCAGGCGTGCCTCGTAGCTGGTAACAGATGCTGGCCTGAACGGACGGGCCCAGTGTTGCTCCGGTCACTGCTGCCCGGGGAGGGGGGGGAGGGAAGAAGGGCTGCTCCACTTCTCCCTGCAGCCACCCCCAACGGCAGTAAGAATAATAAAAAAAAAACAGCAGAGGTTTGGTGGGCTGGGCCCCCCAAAAGGAAGTTTTTTTGGGGGGCTTGCATGGGGGGGGGTTGTGGCTGGGCAGTCCGGGCACCCAAATTACCTAAGTGTGCCCCTGCCAACAGCGTCATACTCCATCTGTCAATTCCCCATTGGAGATCATCCATCAGGTCAGGCAAGGCAGTCTCCACCCCATAGCCCACCTGAAAACCAGTTTGAAATGGGTCTAGATAATCAGTTTCCTCCAAGACTGTCTGTGGTGGCCCAGCCACCAAAGGGTGGAGACAGGCCTATAGTTGCTTAACTCTCAGGGATCCAATGCAGGCTTCTTCAGAAAGAGGTCTGGTGATTGTCTCCTTTTGACAGTGAGACATCCTGCCCTCTCTCATAGAAGCATTTATAATATCTACCACGGTGTCTACAACAACTCTCACCCACCAGATAGTATAAGCCATGTTGGACAAGGGTAAAGAGAACAGGTGGTAGGTCACACCATTCCGAGCAGCTTGTCTACATCTTCAGGAATCACAAACTGTAATTGATCCAGCTTAACCACATAATAGGAGTTGCTGGACACCTCCACATTAGACACTACAATAATTGTGGGGTCTGAGTCTAAGTTGGCCCAAATACAAGATATGTTATCCACAAAAAACTCATTTAAAACATGACAGCAGGTAATTGATGGTTCCAAATTCTAATTGAAGGGAGTAGGAGCATGTACTAGCCCTCTCAGAACCTTGAACAACTCCGCTGGACATGAGCTTGTGGATGCAATACAAGCAGAAAAGAATCATTTCTTTGCCACACATATTGCCTGAGCATAGAACTTCAAATGTGCTCTATGTTGTAATCTTTCAGATTTGACTCAAGTCTTTCTTCACTTTTGCTCCAATTGTATACCTTGCTGCTTCAGCCCCCATAGTTCTTCTGTATTCCAAGGGGCCAATTTTGAAGCGGGTTGGACAGGATGCTTAGGAGTGATAATGTCTACTGTTCTGGATTCTTCACACTATATCCCTCCAAGGCTTCTTGGAATCCTATTGGATCTAATAACCTTCTTGGGTGGACCATCCTAACAGGCCCCTCACCCCTGTTGAGGTGGGATGTGGTTGTTAGTCCAACCTTAACCGGATGGTGCTCCATCCATGACAATGGGGAAATCACAGGAGTCCCCACCCATGGAACACCACTCTGATCAGAGTAAAAGAACAGATCAAGTATGTGACCAGCAACATGCATCAGTCCCAAGACCACTTGGGATAGGCCCTGAGATGTCATGGCTGCTATGAACTCCTGAGCAGCCCTGAACTAATTGGTCCCGAAGTGAACATTGAAATCTACCAGCAGCACAAGTCTGGGAGAGTCCAAGATCAAGTCCGTCAGCTCATTTAGGGACTCCATTGGGCAGCGGGTGATAGGTACACCAACAGAAGTCCTAGTCTATGCCTGATCCCTAAACTTAAGTACACACATTCAATATGGTTAGATACTTCGACAGGAATCCTGGTAAGGGAGATGTTGTAGATCACAGCCATATTGCCTCCCTGCCCATGTCCTCTCAGAGTACCCTAGAGGGAGAAGCTGGAACCAAACTGGGCCACCAGCCTCACCCAGTCAAGTCTCTGTGAGACATACCAGGTCAGCCCCTTCATACATAATCTGCTCCTGCATGATTACTGATTTATTCTGGTCGGGCATCACAAAGGAGCAAGGTGAAGCTCTGTCGGTGGTTGATAATGCTCCTTAAAGTCCAAGAGCTGGCAGGACAGCCAGAAGGGGAAACAGTATTAGATTTATGATTTTCCTTCCCCTGTAACAGCCTGTTGACTTGCCAATGTTACTTCTATTCCCCACCGTCACCGGAATAGTTGCCCCATAATAAATGGAAACACCCCCTGTCTCCCGATTTCCTGACAAACCTAGACACATTGTAAGCCAATCTCACCCAAGACTTACATTAACAGAAGCCTTCTATGCAGTAGCTCCAGCTCTTAAAACAACCATAACCCTGTACCATAAAATAAAGTATAAAATACCCACCCAATACTATCACACAACCAGAACAGACACACATGCCAAATTCCTGGGCCAGGGGAGCTGGCCTTTGCCCCCGTTAAGCCCCAGAAAAGTGACCCCCTTTGGTGATATCCCTTCAGTGGTGACCCCACTGCCAAAGGGAGTGTTCCTATATAGGCCCAGAGTTGGCTAGTCTGGCCAGGTGGTATTCAGGAACTGTTGACTCACCCTTGCCTCCCGGGAGGCTGCAGGAGTTTCCTACATATCTGGCTGCACTGGCTTCTGATGCTTGTTCTGGGGTAGGGGAGTGAGTAAATACCCGGCTTTTTGAAACAATGGAAGCCATTTAAATAATTAATTCAAGCTATAGGACCTTCACCTTAAGTGGCGCAGCGGGAAAATGCTTGACTAACAAGCAGAAGGTTGCTGGTTCAAATCCCCACAGCTTCTATATTGGGCAGCAGCAATATAGGAAGATGCTGAAAGGCATCATCTCAGACTGCATGGGAGGAGGCAACAGTAAACCCCTCCTGTATTCTACCAAAAGAAAACCACAGGGCTCTGTGGGCACCAGGAGTCGAAATCGACTTGATGGCACACTTTACCTTTATAGGACCTTAATATGCTATTACTATATTTTTTGACACGTTGCTGTAAAGCTAGTCTGGTGGCTCGGGGAGTGAAAGGGGTAGTGGGAAATAGTTTGAAGGAGCACTCGGTGTCCCTTGCTGCTTCTTGGAACTATCCCTGTGCAAGATCAAATATTGTGTTTTCACTGGTCGAAAAGTCCAGAACTCCCTGAGTGGAAGATCTAGAAATCTGGGTTCTCTGAGGCTGAGGATCCCCTGAAGTGGCCTGGCTGAGTCTTGCCCTTGGGGCCTGACTGCTAGAGCCCCTTGGAGCTTCCCAAATTTCTGTGAGCTCTCACAGAGTGCTAGACTTTGGTGCTGCACCTGCACTCCACCGCCTTTTCATGTCTTATGCCGGAAAGACCTAAAGAAGAATTTTCAGCACCCCTAAGGTGTCACACACAAGATCAGCAGAATCCAGGAAAGGTATATTAATCTACCTTTCTCCTCCTATCTTTTTACTCTATACTCTACCCCCATCTCCCTCTTTCCTTGCCTGTGTAATTGCCCCCCCCCTCCCTTTTGGTTGGCTCATTTACTTGTTTTCAATTGTACTTGATTCTTCTCAGTTGTATTTGTCATTTCCCCACAGAATTGGTTTGTATTCTTGGCACTGGTTGTCAAATAACTGCCCAGCGATGAAAGTTTGGGCAGTATAGAAGTTAAATAAATAAATAAATAAATAAATAAATAAATAATAATTCGATTTCTATACCGCCCTTCCAAAAATGGCTCAGGGCGGTTTACACAAAGAAGTAACAAATAAATAAGATGGATCCCTGTCCCCAAAGGGCTCACAATCTAAAAGAAACGTAAGATAGACACCAGCAACAGTCACTGGAGGGATGCTGTGCTGTGGCTGGATATGGCCAGTTACTCTCCCCCTGCTAAATAAAGAGAATCACCACATCAAAAGGTGCCTCTTTGCCAAGTTAGCAGGGAATAAAATAAATACATACATACATACATACTTCCAAGCCAGACTCCAGTTCCATTGCTTCTCTGGGGTACTTTAACACTGATTTGCCTTTGTCCAGACTGTTATGGCACAATTGCAAATTGGTTTCAGAGCAAATTACCCCTGAATAAAAGCATGCAGACTGTATTGAGTAAAAGCATGTAGTAAAATCATACAGACTGTATTAGCTGGCACGTATCTGAGCAAGTGTGATAACATACAACAACCCTGCAATGCAGGCCATGCTTAATACAGCAAAAAGATCTAAATATTTCAAAGCTAGCTAGTGTGACACTTCATCAGTATCTCCCCTGTGCCTACCTTACCAATTACGGGGAACACTGCCTGGTGGGGTGGATTATTAAACTGAATGTTAATTTGTCCATCTTTCTTTTCTTAACAACATCAAAATGGGGAGGTTGTAGAGTGGGCCTCATCACAACTGGACAAAACAAATTTGATTTGAAATCAGGTGTGATTTGATTTTTATTTATCACATGGCTTAGGTTAAACAGTGTATTAAGGAATATCTCTTGTTTAGAATAAGCTTATTTAATTAAATAACCCATCTGAATCTTTTGAACAACATTACACTGCAATGTATTGAATGTAGTGAACACAATGCAGTGAACACATCTGTGTGATTTTCCTAGTATTTTCCCAGTATTTATTCTGAGTGTATATCAGCTTGTTTGGCACCATATTGCTGATGACTGTAGGTGATTTGCCTGTGATCACAACCCATAGATGTGTGAAAGTATCAAATAAAACTGCATGGAGATGGAATGTTACATCTGCTAAGCAGAAGGTTGTGAGTGTGTATGTTTCAAAGCATAATGTGGAAGGACTGTGTTCTTGTGTCTCTATAGAAAATATGTTAAGGAGAATATCTGATGTACTGACACAGTGCATTCTGTGGGTGAATTAAGATCACCAGGGAGTTATTTGCATATGGCTTCATGCTGCAGGATAAATGTTGAGCGAAGCCACTTCGAATCACACTCGTGTCATTGAGGGAAGCAGCCCCTCCCCTCTGCTCCTGGGTTTGCTTTTGATGCAAGTTCACGTTTTCCTTCGAGTTTTCCTTCTAGCCAATGGTGGGTGGGAGATGGAGAGAGTACTGAAGAACTACATCTGCATTTGTAAAAAGAGTATCCTTCTTATCATGCTAATGATTCTACATCAGTGCCTCTCCCTATTTGCTCTGGCATTTTCAGAAAAGGTAGCTTAAAACCAGTATTTTTAAAACCCAGAAATACCTTGAGATAAGCTAGAATTCGCAAGACAAAGCCCAACTTGTGTGTGGAGTGGGTCCAAAGATCCTGAAGGAATTTTGGAGTATGTTTAGCTGGTGTGTGAATGCACATACTCTCTCCCAAAGGAGATTCGGTGTAGAAGCCCTGTGTGTAAAGCCTCCAGGAGCCACAGAGCGGCTGTCTAAACATATCGTGTAACACCTGCAACCAGGTGACTCTACAGCCTTCGATCACACAGTCAAAACTAAACTACGTGTGTCATCCACTCATTTCTACTGTAAAACTCTCTGCACCCTCACCAAATTGCAGTTCCCAGGATATGATGGCAGAGAAGCCATGACAATTAAACTGGCATAACATTAATATGTTTGCATGCAATAGATCTTCCATTTCACTGTCATCTGTAATGCATTCAGAAGCCACCCAGAATAGAATGCTTGGATTTGTAGAGTTGGGTCGTCTTTCAGCAGCCTAGGATTGGGCCCACTAATAACATTTGTACATGATGGCAGTACATTTGTTGAAATCTGCATTGAGCACACAGTAGACTTTGATCAAAACAACATGCTTTACATAACAAGGGTCCTCACAAAGAGGTACTAAGCTTACAAAAGCAATTGAAGTCTTCACAGAGGCTTGACAGACAGGCTCCACTCTCGCAGTCTCAGTGGATACCTGGTTTGATCTAGTTAATGACAAAGACAAGGCACTAGAACTAGGTACAGAGTGAACAGAAAACAACTTCAAAGAAGAAGCACCAACTCCACAGATTCAAAAAAGTTCAGGGAACTGATTCAGTGAAGTTGCCAATTCCACTGATTCAAAATGCAAATGCTTTGGAGATCCAACTCTCTCACCCCACGCCTTTACCCAGAGATCTCTCTCACACCCATCCTGTATAGAGGAACCTGTAAAATTTAGACCACAGTGTGCTACATTCAGAGAGCAGGAGTGACAAGGTGTACTTGAACCAAGATGCTGGAAAAGCATCATTGTTTGCACATGCTGCAAAACTATAGGGAAAGGAAGGATGCATGCAAGGCTGGCTTCAAGCTTTGGGGGCCCTTCAAGGAAGACCCCCCCCATGACCTTCTTATAGCTAGATGCAAGCAAATGAGCAATCAGCAATCAGGAATAGCTGCTGCTGTCATTGCCTGCCCTTTCCAGCTGAGCAACATGTGTGTTTGAGCCATCCTAAGTGGATGGGCAAACAAGCAAATGGTGATGATGGTTCTCCATTTGGCACAAAGCGGGGGCCTTGGTGTTATGCTGGGGCCTTGGCATTAATCCTAAGGATTTCACACTCTAATGCTAACCCCGGATGCAAACATTGGCGAAGCATGTCTGAAAGTGTCTGAGTAAAAATAAAAGGAAAGAGAAATAAAAGCGATGCGATAATAGTTTACTACAGACCACCTGGCCAATAGAAAACATGGATGATGCATTTCTAAATCAGATTACCAAATGTTTGAAGAGGCAGGCAACAGCAGTAATTGAGGACTTCCTCTCTGGATTCTGATAAGAGTGGGAGATCTAATAAATTATTGACCTCCCTTGTTAACTCCTTTATCTTTCAGAAGGTAGATGAAGGAACAAGGAGGTCAGTTATCCTGGATTTAATCCTAACCAAAAGAGGAAAAAATGGTTGATCAAGTGAAAGTGGGTGGAACTCCGGAGGAAAGTCTTCCAAGATGAATTCCATCCTGGAATTCAAGATATCAAGGACGGGGGAAAATGAATGGAGTTTTTCTGGATTTCAGGAAAGTGAAATTTAATGAGCCCTGAGAAAAGTAGGATCCCATGACTAGAGATCCTAAAAGAGAAAAGAGCTGAAGAGGCATGGAAGATTTTGAAAAGCAAAATACTAAAGGCACAATTGGAAACACTTCCTATGAGAAAGAAGCATGGGAGACATCTAAATAAACCAGTGTGGCTGCACAGAAAGCCTTCTGAACAGCTGAGAAGCAAAAATGACCCATACTGTATAGGAAAGGGAAGGAAGGGCATATGTTCAAGGAAGCGTACAAAAAAGTGCTTGAACCTGAATAAGCTGAGGCTTGCAAAAGATCCAAAAAGCATCAAAAATGACCCGCCCCACAAAACCCCACGTTTGAAACAAAAGGAATCAGTAGGTCTGTTGCTTGGAGAAGATGGTGAGACTGTAATGGGCGATGGAGAGAAGGGAGAGCATGAATCAAAATTTAAAGCATCTTAACTCTCACCTTAAACCAAAGTTTTTTGGCTTAATGAATATTCTTGCCTGTGACTTTCAGCCTTCCAAGGTCAACACCTTCAGTGGCACTAAAGTCTCCTGCTGCCTTATACTGCTCCACATGTTCTCATTACACATATTGCTCCCAAAATGTTTACATAATGACCATCTTCTCTGTTTCTTCAGATCCCTCCTCAAAATCCACCTTTGGTTTATCTCCATAGAAGTCCTTACCTCAATGAAAAAAAGCCAAAGTATAACTGCATTTTGATTCTCCATAATATTTGCCCCCTAGTCTCCTGTCCATTTTCTCCTACTTACCTCACTGTCAAATTTTAGATTTTAAGGTGAGACCTCAGGGGCAAGGACCTGTATTTTTGGGGTTATGTTGCTTTGTAAAGTGCTCTTTATATTGATGGTGCTGAATGAATGGCGGTTTGAAATTTCACCCACTCAACTCTTCTCACTGTGTAAGTGAAGATAAACTTGATAAGTTTCATAGAGTAATAATTTTCAGATTGGAACAAAATAGCTGAGAAATGTGAATTAGACCAGAATGGGAAAATGTGCCAACTAGAAGAAAATAATTCTAGAAATAAATAGCTATTTAAAAATACAGATTCAGGGCTGATTAATGCAGACCTGATGGCAATGGGAGTACTCTTATAAATGTATAACAGGTGCATACCTGATCAGAATATAGGTAATCCAGTGAGTAAGTTAGGTATAATAAATCTTGAACTCTTTGCATACACAGTAATGTCCTTTGCTGGTTTACAGTACCACAATTTATCATGGACTGGGTCCTTATTTATCTTTCATTTGGCTCATAAAGTTCCAAAGTACCCTTTAGGAAATCTTGGCAAATGCTAGTGCTGCTGACCCAAGCAGTATGCAACAGAAGGATAACAATAATGCATTAATTAATCTCCTCTGATAAATTGTCAAAAATTAATAGTCTGTGGTAACTGATATATCATAAAGCACAGCTCTGTTTTTCATAGTACTGGAGAGTCTACTAGAGAATGCATTTTGCAGAGCTGTAATCTATAAAAATGTCATTATGGATGGACAGTGAAAAGGAATTTATTATTATTCTACGTATAGCAGATATTAGAATTAGCACTCAGTTTTCCAGATTTGCCTCATTGTGCATTAAGCCAGGAAGGAATTGCTGTGTTATTTTAAAAGAACACTTTAAGGTACAATGCTCCCTTTAAAAATGCAAATATTTTTACAGTGCTCCCTTACCAAATGCAAATATTAAAGGTTACCTATTTGCTGGGCTGGATTTTGGAGACATATTTGTTTGCAATGCAAATACAATAGGCAATATAAAGTAAAATGTGAACTTTTTTTACAATGCAACTCTTAGAAATGTATCTATAATCTTTAGCTTTCTTTTCTTCTTGCAGTATGATTCTATTATTAGGTAGCTATACAAAATCCATGAATGCCATTAAAAAAGATCAAAATCCCATTTGGTACTTTTGAATATGTAGTAAAGAATATAGCACAGTCTAAAGTAACAAATATTATTTTATAATATTTTGTATTGTTCTCTAGAATTCTATTGTGATAACATATATAGTGGGCATTGAAGGGAAAACCCCACTCCCTCCTTTCTTTGCTCAATAATCACACAATGTCCTTTGCATCTCACTGGTAAATAAATATAGCTTTTTGTGTTAGGAATATGCAGCACCTATTTAGTGCTAAGAATATTCAATGCATATACACCATCTGTATGTAAGTTGGGGCCTATATGTTTGACATCAGTTTCTTGGATCTGAAATGCTTTGCAAAACTACTTCAGGGGCTTTGAAAGCTGGGGAGGCACGGAGGTGCTGCCGATTCCACTACCACCAACAGCTAATCAGGACTGGGAAACTCAACTGAATCAGGGAATTGTAACTTTTCTCAAGAACTTTGCTCTCATGGCTCATGACCTTGGTAAATCTACATGTATAAGAGCCAACAACTCCTCATTCTGTTTTGTTGTTGTGGACTCCAAACAGAGCAGTGAAAGGGGTTGGGAGAATACTCCCGATTAGATATGGATTCCATATCAGAGGTAGCCCTTTCATGAGGCAGGGTGATGCAGTCGCCTCAGGTGCAGGCACGAGAGGTGCAGGGGCGACCATTGCCAGACCCCCACCATCCTGGGCACCCCCACTACAAGCCTCCCTGCAGCCCACTGCCATTCCTCACCCCACTGTGGCATGCTGTTCATTTTTCCCTCTTCACCCCACTGGAGTGCGCCTCTTCTTTCCTTTCTTTTTCCCCTGACAAGAGCTAGAAATGCCTCTGCTGCCACTGTCTGGCGTAGTGGCATGGCCTGAGAGTGCTTGCATGCCATCGCCACCACTGCCTCAGAAGTGTGGCCTGACAATGTTGAGCACCTGCCTGCAGAGGGAGGGGGCATCATATTGTCCTTCACCTCAAACAGGAAAATGTCCTGTTCCATATCAGTGTCGTTTGAAGACTAATTCAGTAAATTTATATATACATGTATGAGATGTAAAGTCCTACAGCTTTTTGCTGTGAGAAATTCAGAGTGGAGGTTTTCTTTCATTCTGTCTTATTGACAGAACTGCCACTTTTATATTGAGCAGGAAGTAGTTCATCCAGTAAACCAATCTGGAGCATAAACAAACCTCAAAGATGGCTTCCTTAAGCGGCCTTCAAACCTTTGCTTGTTCATACTGGTCACAGCTGTGCAGCATTGGCTTTGGGGAGGATGACAAAGATCCCCATTGTAAATGCTTCCCAACTGAGCCTGCAGGAAATGATGGCAAATACTTGACAACAACTCTCAGCCACCTCCTAAGCATATTGCAGAGTTAATATCTATTTAATCTATAAATTATGCAAACGGGAAACTGCTGATTAGGATGAGTCCATGTTCCTGATTATATTATGTATATATTACTACTATATTATGTGTATTATTATGTATGTAAATTTTGGTCTATGACCGTAAATAAACATGATTGATTGATTGATATAAATTAACCTCAAAGTCATCTCCACATTTTTGTGTTAAATATTCAGCAGAGGTGCAGATCCCCTTAAGCAGTGGAGTCTCCTCAAAGTATTTTTCTGTCCCCCCTCAATGATATTTCTCCCCGCAAAAGTGTCTTTCCTCCCCCACAAAAAAATTAAGTGAGGAGTTGCTCCTCAGAATTAAGTGAGGAGTTGCTCCTCAAACTTTCTCTCTGTCTGCACTCCTGATATTCAGTATTAGAAATTTGTATTCAATTCCTTAGATTTGATTTCAGCTTTGATATTTGCTTTCCGTATTTGGTTTCTGACAGCATCTGACTGCTGACAGTTGAGGGCATTTGAAATTTGACATCTGAGAAACATAAACAATCAAGGCTAAAATATACCATTTCAAATGCTAAGGTCAAATTTTAACCCATGTCTTCATTTAAGCTTTTGCATAAAGCCAAGAGCTCATCTACAGAACGAGAAAGTATGACCTCCTAAAACTCTGCAGCAACTGCATCACTATCTTCTAATTTTCAGGAGGATCTGCAGTGCTCCTCAAAATATGAGTAAAGTAAAGTGTGCCATCAAGTCAATGTCGACTCCTGGCAACCACAGAGCCCTGTGGTTGTCTTTTGGTAGAACACAGGAGGGGCTTACCCCACCCCTCCTGGTGGTTTTGTGGAGAATGCTGCTGTGTGGTTCAACAGATTGTAGACTGTGCAGTATTTCAGTCAACATTTCTTTCTCACACAAGAATGCCATACTGCTGCTGCTGCTGTTGTTTGTTGTACAAAAGTGGGCACTGGGCAGAATGTTGTTGATCAGCCATGGACCTTCTAATGGTCCTGGATGCCTGTTAACTTGATCAGCCTCTTGCCAGGTCTGCTGCCATTTTGTATGTACCACCATGGTGGTAGTATTACAGCAAAAATTGCAGCAAGTAAAGTGTAAATGCCTCAGAGGTAGACTTGTCCACCCTCTAGGACTGGCCAGGAATCCACAGGAACCAGTATGAATCTCCAGGTGACTCTACTGGAAGCAGTCCTGGAGGTTTTATTAGCTTGATGTGAATAATATTGGAGAAAATATTGGGAGGGTGGATTCTCCAGGGATAGCTTCAGTCAGAGTGGGCAACCCTATTACGAGGCAGACGTAGTGGCAGGGAAATCTCTGAACTGTTTAAATTAACAAACCCAGGGAATGAGAGCCAGCCAAGCCCTGTACCACAATTTGTTTTCTTCAAATTGTGAGCATAGCCCTAAAACTGAAGAAGTTTCTAGCCCTCTACATCTCCCATTTTAGGGTCTTTTAAAAAGTTTTATGAACATGGAATTTTAGAAGACCTGTTTTTATCCTGAATAATGTTAGTCCTGTGTCCTTTAATTTGTGCCTTTTCCCTATTACCATTTAACGTTTTCTGACAAATGCAGCATTTCATTCGTCATGACAATAAACATGTGCAGCGAGTAGGAGATAGTATAGCAAAGTAGAGAGAAACAAACTATGAATATTTCATTACCATATCTTGAAAGGTCTCCAAAATGTTGTTTACTACAGAAAAAGAAAGGTTGAAGTTCATGGTAGTAAGTATATGCCAATTTTTACTTAGTCATCTGTACAACATATTTTTGGTGAAGTAATTACATGTTTAATAATGCATTGGATTTATTTCTTAGATAAAACGTGGCTACTTTGGAAAGTATGAAATGAAAGTAAAGACCTGCCAAATTGTTTCAGGAAGTCCCTGATGGCCTGTGAGGGTTTTGCTTCATATCTTATTCAAAAGCCAGTAGGTGGCACTCAATAGTCACTGAAAGCTACTCGCATTCTCACCCTCAAACTCCCTTATTCAGGATGGAGAGTCATGTGGTTATTTTTCCTCAGGGCAAGATAAGGTATTGTTCAGCTGAAGTAAGAAAAGTGAATTCACAAAGACTGAAGTCTGAGGTCAATGGAACTTTATGTCAGAGGGTTACAAACTCTGCATGTATCTGACAATGCGGAAAGAGTTTGAGGGAGGATGGTTTGTTTCTTTGTTTTGGTGTTAGTACAGAAAGAGTATTGGTTTAAATACTTTAACACTAGGAATGGCTTCATATTGTCTCTAACATGCCTTTGGTTTACAATAAATTTTGCTGGAGACCCGTGTTGACAAGAAAGGGAGGTGGTGGGTGCATGCCTTTGCCCTCTCTCTCACAGCCCCCAAATGACTACTATGATGGCTTGACCTCATTCTCACCCTTTTCTTACACACTGAAAGACACCTTTCTACTTATTTTCAACATTTCTAAAGAATCATGAAGGAATCATATTAATCTTGACTCTTCTAATATTTTGGTTGAAATAAACCGGATAAAGTTATTTAAAATGACCTCAGAAACATTATTGAGAGTTAGTGTGATGTAAAGGCCAGAGTGTTGGACTGGGACTGGGGAGGTCTGCGTTCAAATTTGCACCTAATCAGATGCAATGTATGATTCTTGGGCATGTCACCCTCTCTGTCTCTCAACCTAGCCTTACCTCACAGAGTACTTGTGAGGATAGAAGGGGCGGGAATGTGTGTGTGGTGTATATACACACTGCCCCGAGTCCTTAAAGGAATAAAAAGCAGCTGAAATGTTCTGAAGCATAATATGGGCAATTATTTCTTATTGGAAATAATGTAAGTAGAGCTCTCGGAATGCAGGCACGCTACTTTAAATATTTGTGCTCTTGTGCCTCTTCTTAGCATTTTCTTGCCATGTTTTTGTAGCTCTTGAATTAACATTTAAGATATATTTTAAAAATATTACTGTAGTCCAAGGTTACTATAGAACTGTAGTCAATCAGTTCTACTCATTGTCATTTGTATCGTGTTCAGAAGTTCAGCGTATGCTATGTGGGTGATCTTTGTGTGAGATCACCCACTAAATCTGATTGATGTATCTCAGTGATATAAAGGATTCCCAAATGACAGGTTCAGGCCTGAGAACTGGATTGACACTCTCCATATGAGCCTCATGAATGGTCTTGATGGGAATATATTTCTGGTTTTGAATTTTAGCTGCATCAGTTTCCATGGTGCTGGAGTAGTTTGGGGGAGTCTTAAGGCATGAAAATTGTCGTGTCAGAGATTCATGAGCAACTGGCTCTCATGTTATATTACTAACTCAAGTAGACTGATTCTCCTGAAGGAGGGGCTTAAGAAAAGGCAGAGATAATGGAAGCTGGCCATCTTCTCCCCTAAACGTAAGTATTTTCTGCTGATATTGCAACATTATGTCTTGCCATTCCAGGATAATGCCACGGCTACTGATGTGTTGTTTCAGCACATGATACGTCTTGATGGTTGTATATGCTCCTCCTAAATATGGAGGTGAAATAATCTTCACTTTGGAAATAAGGACTTGCATGGGGTTTTGTTTTGTTGTTGTTGTTGTTGTTTTTGGGTTTTTTTTTGCTCACAGGCTCAGTAGAAGGCTGAATCAAGGGAGCTGGGATAAATGTCCCCTTTGCCATCACTCACTGCCACTATGGTCACCTCTTTCCCAGGGGCGTAGCAAGGTTGGAGTGGGCCCAGGGACAAGATTTTAAAATGCCCCCCCCCACTGAAGTTCAGCTCATGAAGTAAAGAAATCTTAAATGAGGCTGAATAGTGGCAACAGTTTTGTAAATTGTGGATAATGCAAGTCATTTAATGGTACTAGATAAAGACATGCTATTCTGGTAGCTCCAGCTCTTAACACTCACATCAATTTTGGAGGATGAATGCAACTGAAGGAAGCCCGGGCGGGTGTGAATCAGTCATGTGACTTTCCTCTGGTGGCCCCTCCAAGGTAGTGGGCCCCCAGACAACTGTCTCTCCTTGCCCTATTATAGTTACGCCCCTGCTCTTTCCCTTACTTGGTGATGGCCAGGGAGGCCTATTTGTGAGCCTTACATTCCTATTTGGCATCAGGAACACTAAAATGGCAGCATCCCAGGCACCAGACCTTAAGACATGTACTTTCTAGGTTCCTTCATTTTTATAATTCTCAGTTTTAATTTGAAATTAAAAAAACAAAAAACCAACTGTAATCCCGATTGTGGTTTTAGCTTGGATTTTAACTTGTTTAATTTAATTTGGTTAATTTTATTAGTCTTATTTTACATTGTATCTATTTTATAAATGTTGTGAGTTGCCCTGAGCAGTCATGTACTGGAGAGGTGGGGTATAAATATTTTTAATAAATCAATAATAATTCCAGGGTTCCCGAAGTCCCTTCAGGGTATTCAGGCATCCTGGAAACTACTTGTATCAGAATCTCTGGTGCTTGGGATAATGCTGTTTGAGTGTTCTAGCTATCAGGACGAAATAGGGTGCTTTAAAGAGAGACGTCTTTGCTGTGACCACTAGGGGTGTGTGTGTGTGTACACACTTTACATTCACCACTATGAACCACCTCATTCCTGACCAGCACAATGAATAGAGTACATAAGTGAGTCATATGAGCATGAAATGAGAGAGGATGTATGTGGGCCTGGAGCTGAGACTGGATGGAAGTAGAGGTGAAAATCAAGCTTGAACTCTGCAGGGCTTTTCAAATAGAATGTGGCTGCTTTCCAGAGCCGTATCTAGGGAAAATAGCGCCTAGGGCAAGCACTGAAATTGCACCCCTCCCCAAACATCTGACACTCATCTTTCAGATAACTTTACCATAATATCAGCTCAAATACAAGTATTTATTTTATTTTACATTTTTTATATCCCGCTCTTCCTCCTCCTCCAAGGAGCCCAGAGTGGTGTACTACATACTTAAGTTTCTCCTCACAACAACCCTGTGAAGTAGGTTAGGCTGAGAGAGAAGTGACTGGCCCAGAGCCACCCAGCAAGTATTATGGCTGAATGGGGATTTGAACTCGGGTCTCCCTGGTCCTAGTCCAGCACTGCTTCACATTACATGGGATATATACAATCATTCAGGTATGTTTGTCAGGAAATCTAGATTGGACCCTGTTCCCCCCTGTGCTTACTGCTGTGTAAAGCCAGAAGCTGCCCTCTGCCATAGTTCCCTTATTTGATTTTCCCAGTTGCTGGGCTATTTGTTTAAGTCTACACCTCTGTTCAAAAGAAGAAAAATAGTGGCCGACATCCAGAACAACAGTCTGGGGACACAGTGAAGCTGCATGCCTGCACAGAGAGGGCTGCCCTTAACTCAGCCAGAGCCTTCCTGAGCAGCAACAGCATCTGTGTGCCTGAGTGGGGAAGCAATTTCTGCTGCTCTCCCCTGCCTCTGTGATTTTGCCTTCCAAAATATGTCCATGAGAGACATAGTTTTGGAAGGCAAAGAGCATTTTACCAAGAGAGAAGAGAGCACACCAGGCACACAAGCCCTGCTACCTGGGGATGCTCTGGCTGAGTTAAGAGTAACCTCTCTGTGCGGGAATGAAGCTTCGTTGTGTTCCCAGACTGTTGCTCTGGGGGCTTAAAAAAAAAAATACTAGGAGGGTGTTATTTTTTTTAAGGCATCTGTATTCATTGAGACACGAGATATGAGAGCTTTATGGGCTTTGGATAGATGAATGGCTGCTTTGCTTTTCAGAGGCTTCCATATGTATAAGCATAATTCTAGATATGCGTGACAGAATACCTGTTCTTCATATTACAAAGGTGTCTGTGAAGTTTGACAGTGCTTAATGCTGAGTGACCCCTTGATAAACAGATACCACTGGACTGATTTCTAAACTAAATGTTTAAAGTTCCATTTGTTTCAGAGCATTTGAGGTTGGGATTAAAAAAAATCGGAATATTACTGTGAATGTTTGTTGTTTATGTAGAAGTTGCTCTGTCAGAGTTGGATTATTCATCTGGAAAGCTGCAAAAGAAGCTATATTTTAAGAAGTGTTGTTAGCTAGTCAGTGTATATCACTTCTGTCTTCCATGACTCATGATACAACTTATCATAGACAAGGTTTCTAGGTCGTCTCCATCTAGATCAGGGATTCTCAATGTGTGGGTCCCCAGATGTAATTAGACTTCAACTCCCATAATTCCCAACCAAAGGCCACTAGGGCTAGGGATTATGGGAGTTGAAGTCCAATAACATCTGGGGACCCACACGTTGAGAAACTCTGATCTAGATACTTAGTCCCACCCAGACCTGCTTAGGTTCAGCAAAATTAGCCTGTCATGCTAACTTTGAGAGTGCTGGACTAGGACCGGGAAGACCTGAGTTCAAATCCCCATTCAGCCATGATATTTGCTGGGTGACTCTGGGCCAGTCACGTCTCTTTCAGCCTAGCCTACTTCACAGGGTTGTTGTGAGGAGAAACTTAAGTATGTAGTACACCGCTCTGGGCTCCTTGGAGGAAGAGCGGGATATAAAATGTAAAATAATAAAATAATAATAATAATAATGCTGTGGGACCTGTTCTGAATATGACCTTTGAAAGAAAGGCATGGGGGGAGGGGTGTAATGGCCTGTGACTTATGAAACTAAAGTTATAAGGAATCCTATTGTTATATGATTCCCCACCACCATCACCTCCTGTCCTCCACTGCTAAGGCAATACTTTTTAAAAACAATGCAGATATTACAAATCATCAGCTTATCCACATCAACAACGTCTCTGCCTAGAATCCTGCCTATAACTGAGTGATTTTTCCCCCTCGTAGATATGACTGCAAACCTGCTTTGTTTGTAAGGTGGTGTCTCAGGCTGTCCCTTCTCTCCCTTTGTGAACTTGAAAAAAAAAGTTTACATGCCTAACTCAACCTTCAGGTGCGTATACCTGAGAAGAAGTCTCTGTTCAGGAAATTATCCTTCTTAGTCCAAGGGGCGGGAGGAGTGGTGGTAGGAGAGACAACCCTGCCTTCTGCCAATAAAGCATCTGAGTTGAAAAAACCCCTCACAGCCAGGAATAAGCTCCCTAGTGGTACTTTTCTGCAAGGAATTATGGTCAATATCAACAATCAAGCCTTTCCCTTCTTACAGACTAGTGACTCTCTGAACTATATTTCATTTCAGAGTGGTGCTAACTGATCTTTAACTTAACAAGCTTTGTGGATGTGTTGGTGTGTTCGCGCGCCCACCACATTCTCGAAGATAAGTCGCCCAATTCTTGTTTTAGCCAAATGGTCACCCTCACCTCCTGCCTGCCCTCCCCCCTTTTGCCGAGAGGAACTCTTCAGTTTGGACTCTGGACTCATCCGTCGCCATCAGTACCTCTGGTCTTGCTGTCGCTCTTGAGGGGGCTCATACTGCAGTAATGCCTGACTCTCCCTTAGTGGGGAACCAGCCCAAGTCGTACTAGGTGGCTGCCGCCTTGGGGCTGTCTCGCACTTATAGCCCTTCCCCGCCCCCTTCGGAACTCTTCACAATCCAGCCTTTTAGGCGTGCCTCCCCCCCCTTCTCAGTTTCCTCCTCACTTGGCTTCAACTTGAAGGGGGGATAGCAGTAGCCGGCGAGCGAGACAAGCAGGCTGCTGCTGCTGTGGCTGCACTGCCCGGTGGGGCTCTTCGCTCCCCTTGCTCTGGGTCTCGACTCTCTCGACAGCACAGCACACGAGGTCAGCGCGGGATTCACAAACGCCCAGGCAGCAGCACAGTCTCTCTCCAACAATCCACCCACGTGGTTGCAGGTGCATGCGCTGAATGAACCGCCTGGACCCACCCGCCTGGACTCTGTCAGAGTCTTAGAGATTCTCGTGAGTTGAGTGTGCAGCGCTGCCTGTGCGCCTGTGCAAGTGTGTGGGGGTGCCTCCCGGAGCAGGTGGAGACACCGGTGCGGAGGCAGCGGTGACAGTGAGCAACGGCAGGCCCACCAAGTGCGGCGCCCCCGCTGGCTGCTTGGAAATTAAAAAAAAATTATTTTTATTTTTTTTTAACATTTTGTGCATCATGGCAGGCACTTCTGTGCCCCCTCAACTGGCGGTGCCCAGGGCATGTGCCCTGCCTGCCCCCCCTTGGTTATGCCCCTGCTGCTTTCATTTTCCTGATATGGGATGTGTATACTGAGAACCATATTTTTGACATGAGATATATAATAAGAAATGTCTGGAAACCGGATATTATATTACTTCTCTACCTCTTCAAAAGGTTTGGAAAACACAGCCTGTCTGCAAAAAGTGTGCCAGTCAGCTTTAATTTAAACTCTCTGTTCATGATGATTCATAGCCTCATCATTATGATATCCTAATAGCATTACTGAAAGACTGGTATAATTAAGATCACTATCTTAGGAGATGTTTCCTAGGAAAATGTGCACACGAAAAAAATGATACTGACAATATGAAGTCCTTACTCTCCCATTTCTGTGGTTATCAGTGACAGCAGACTCTATGGGCTTGTTCAGATGATATGTCTGTGCCATCCCTACCCAAAGATGAATAGGGACATGCACATCTTTGGTTTTTATAATTGTTTGGGAGGGGGCAGTTCCACCCCCACCCCCCATAAGATTATAAAAAACGGGGGGGGGGGGTTGGATATGCTTGTTCATGCCCTTAATTGCTTCTGGGAGGGGCCAGTTAAGAAGTATTATTCCAAAGAGGACTTATAAAACTATGAATCCGCATCGGTGATCTGCACTAGGGATGTGCCCAAGCTGCGGTTTGAAGCATGGTCCAAGCACTTTTAGGGGAATGAGAAAGGGAACTTTAAGGAAAAGGAGAGGAGGTGCTTTCCTGCTCTCCACCGCCCCTTCCAGCTTCCTCCTGGGGCGGCGCACATCCCCAAGAGCCCTGCATGCCATCAGCACATACACACACATGTGTGCTGATGGTATGTGGAACTTTGGGGTGTGTGCACCGCCCCAGCAGGGAACTAGAAGGGGTGTCAAATGGGGACAATCATGCTTAAAACATTCAACCCTTTAGATGAACGTACGTGAAGAGCAGGTCAGGAAAGTGAGTGACGGGGTGGGGGTGGGACTTTTGACCCTCTTCCATGCCCTTTAAGCATTCTCTCTGAATGCCTGAACAGGGCTTAAGAAGCATGAAGTTATGGAGTTGAACTACTTTCAAAGTCTTAATATAAATACACTTCCCCCTTTAATAAGCTGCCCAGCAGCTTATCAGTGGAACAGTAAATGTTATGGTATTTGCAAGAATATTTCCCTCATCAAAGATGGCTGCTCACCATACTTCAGCAATAGTACTTTTATAAGGATTTTCAATTCCCCTATATGTATTAACTCCTGTAATTCCATAGCAGTTATTGCTGCTAACAGAAGGCCTGAACAGCACAATATTTGAAGGGTTATGCAGCTAAGGAAAGAAAACCACCATCTTTCTTTTTCTTTATCATCTATTGGTATTTGGCCATGAATATGAAGCTCCAAAATCTGTTATGAGTGAATATCCATGTTTGTTTTAATCATTGTAGAATAAAGTAAATGGCAGTGTTGCCCCCCAATTCTAGGGATGTGCGAATCGATTTGGATACAAATAGATTTGTACTCAAATCTAGCTGCTTCGGGTGATTCGGAGACAAAACGAATCACCCCTGTGGTCCATTGGCTAGATTCGGGTACAAATCGAATCGCAGTCAATTCGATTCGAATCGATTAGGGTTTCGGATCTGTCCTATTAATTTCCCCAGATTCCCAACTTTCATTTTTTAAAAAAAGCTAAGCTCTAGCCCTTATAGAAGTGGAGTTATGGATCAAAATGTGTGGTCACTATTTTTCAAGTGTTCGGATTCTTTGGTGTATAATAACTTTCACTCAATGAATCCTTATGAGGATTCATTACACACCTTCATTTCTTCTATTCATTTTGACTGTCTTTTAGACAGTGCCAATTGTCAACTGCCATGTGCCAACTACACCCCACTCCCACCCGCAAGGCAGTGAGGTACTACTCAGTTTAAGTTAAGTGCCTAATGGGTAGAGGCTAGGGGCAGCTGGTCTCTTTGCATCCGGCTGACAATGCCTTGTTGTGTCCGGTTCGGGCATTGCGTGAGTTTGCGCCCCTAAGGGGTCCTGCTGAGGGTTGCCTTTTTGTCCATGAAGGGGGTCGCCCCCTTTCGCAGTACCAGTTCTGGGCTGTGTTGCGCCGAGCCTTGGCGGCAGCTGGGGTCCCCACTGAGAGGTTGTCACTCCACTCCTTTTGTATTGGAGTGGTGTCAGCAGCCGCTAGGCTGGGTTTCTCAGGTGAGACCATCCAGCGTATTGGATGTTGGCGGTCTGACACCTATAAGTGCTACGTGCACTAAGTGCCTGTGTGGCAAGTCAATGTAGCCTGTGTGGCAAATCAATGGTGCCTGTGCAGCAATCAGCAGCTATTTTCTCATTTCAGGCCCACCAAGACGGGAGGAGAGGGCGCGGGTCCTCATCCTGGGCCACTCCATTGTATTCTGGGCCTACAAGGCAGCATGTGGGGCGCCTCCTGGAACGCAACTGGGACTCAGCCAATGGGCATCGACCTCCTGGATCGGCCGGCGGGAGATGGTCATCGCCCAGTTCTTGCCCTTACTACAGGAATTCCTGTCGGTTAATCCACCTCCTGATGTGCTGGTGTTGCATATGGGGGGAAATGACTTAGCTACTCAGTCAGGGTTGTCCATTCGTTGTAAGCTCGTGCAGGACCTCACGCAGGTCCTTCAATGGTTTCTCAGGCTTACTGTTTTATGGTCTGACATGCTGCAGCGTAGGGTTTGGAAGGGTGCCAAGGCCCCTGGTAAGCTTGATAGGGCCCGCAAGAAGGTCAGTTGTCACTTGGCGAGTTTTGTTAGATCACGGCAGGGTTGGTCTGTGGCCCATCTGGACATTGTTTTCTCAGAGCCTGAGTTGTTCAGAGGGGATGAGGTCCACCTTTCATCCAAGGGAACTTCCTTGTTCCTCAGGAACCTTAGGCAGGGATTGGCTCAGGTTTTTTATAGTGGTGGGTGGTCGCAGGGAGTTAAGCTAGGCTAACTCCCGCTGTGGCATATTCAGTGCGGTCAGGAATAACATTTGAGGCCGGTGAGCACCTTTCAGGTAAGCTTTGGGCTGCAGGTCAGACAGGGCAACTCTCTAGAGGCTGTACGGCTCAGGGAGATCTGCTCTGGATGATCCACTCAGTCAGGCTAAGCCCACCGGAATTGCTGAACGGCTACCGGGGGGTGCTGCTTTGGTTGAGGCCTGGCAATAGGCCGGCTAGGATGGGCAGCCCCTGACCTAGAGCAACTGGTCTGCTTCGAGCTGAGGTGTGTCGCCCGATGCCATAGGACAGGCATGCCCTGCTGGCACGTGCCTTGGGATTCCGCACTGGATGGGGTGGTGAGCCAATTCCTGCTCCCTTCAAAAGTTATTAAAAGTTATTATTAAGTTAAATAAATTGTGGCCCTTGTTTACACCAACTCTTGTGTCTCGTGTCTTCTTGGGTGCTGGGGCAATGGTTCTATTTTCACAGCTAAATATTATGCTCAGAAGTTCCTTCTATATACAGAAGCTCCTATTTGCATATGACCTATGCGCTGTATCATTGGGAATCTGCTTTGCATGTGTCTTCTCACTGCTTCTTGTGTGTTAACTGCCTCAGATATTTCACTGAATGAATGAACATGGAGTATTCACACAAACAAACAACGTTGGCGTTCAAAACATGGTAAAAGGAAATTAGGAAGACTGAAGTCAGAATCTTGGCTGCATGCTTGTAGCGATGGCAACAAACTTCCTAATTACTGGGTTCATAATATAAATTTGACCCACTTTTAATAGAATGGTGTGGTGGTTAGAGTTTTGGACTAGGACCAGGGAGACCCAAGTGCAAATCCTTGTTCAGCCATGAAACTCACTGGCTGGCTCTGAACCTTATCTCTCAGCACAACCTACTTCACAGGGTTGTTGTGAGGCCAAAACCAGCTACTTTATAGGCATATCCACAGAATTATTTTGTTAAACCTTTACTTTCAGTGAAGCTTGTGTAATTCATGTGAGCCATTTGAAATGTACATGTAATTTACAAAACATTATCATTTTGAGTGACTAAATAATGTGCATGCATGAGATATCAGTATGCATGTACCAACATTACATATCTGGTGAGAACTGCTGGGGGGAAATCTGAGCTTTCTCAGGTGCTCACCATGAAAGCTTGGAAAGACCAGACAATTACAAACCAAGCCAGAGGAAGCTCACCCATCATGACTTTCTTGTCAATGGTTTCATTGATGTTAACAGGACTACTTGTCAGTAACTGATTTTCAGGGTTGTGACCTTTTCAATACAAATGAAGATACTTACTTTAATATGCCCAAATGTATTGCAAGGGGGACATTATGGCAGACTGCCCATTTTGCTTACTCTTGGGATGCTGCCAGCTATGCTGGTTTTATGACACAAATGAATTTATAAACTGCATTTAATGGTGTATCAACATGTTTCATTTATTTGACAGCAGCTTTTGTCTGTCTTAAGATTTTGCAATTTATTTTGTTTACTTCCTATTTTTCTCTGTGGCTCATAAGCCATTCAAAATCTCTTGGCATGCATTTAAATGAAGTTGACATTGCTAAAACAGCAAAACACAGGAGTTCATTGAGCTTTACAGGATCACTTTGATTTGTTTGTTCACAGTTTGCTTTTGAGTTCACCAATTCCATTCTCTCAATTTTTCCCTTGAACTAGTGACCATTTGCCTTCCTGAAACACTGTTAACAGCTGCAAAATAAATGTGGATTCACTGGATTTGTTTAGCAACTTTCGTTCCATATTTGGTCCATTTTTGTGTGTGTCTCTTTTTGCAAAATACAAGTGTACCTTTTCTTCCTTTCATTCCTTATGTGAAAGGATAAGGTATGATTTAAAAGTTAGATTAAAAATATTCCCCACACAGCTCTTTACAGAGACCAATAAAGTAAGTGTCAGTTAAATGAACTAGGGATGTGCGTTTCGTTTCAGATATAAAACATTTTGTGCACAAAACAGGCCATTTCAGCTGTTTTGTAGCCAAAACAAAACGTCCCTGTTTCGGATACAAAAACACCCACCAAGTGCAGTTATGGGGCAGGAATTATGGAGGTCCATCATTCCCTATGGGGAAGAACTTTACAGACGCATAAACTCCACTAAATCTTTAAAAATCAACCCTCTGCCCAATTCCTTTGAAACAATTCTGGCAGCTTCCTTGCCCCCACTGGGCACTACCACCCACCCTACTCTGCTCTGGGCCACCCCTCCCCCCCCAACTTGAAGCTATACTTTTGCTGAAGCCTCCATTCTTCCCTATGGGGAAAATCTTATACTTCAAAAATTCACCAAAAATCAGCCGTTTGCCCAATTCCTCTGAAATTTGGGTGGTAGTTTCTACCCATTGGGCACTACCACCCCCCACCCACTAGTTTTTCCCTGGGGCCATTTTTTAAAATCCAAAACGTTTCGGATTCGGACTTTGCAATTTTGAACAAAGAACAAAATTGGAGTGTTTCAGATTGGCTGATTTTGAACAAAGAACAAAATTGGGGTGTTTCAAATTCAGGCCAAAAACAAAACAGAAAAAACCCAAAACGTACAACCCTAAAAATGAACCTGCACTATTCCAAATTCTCTAGCCTTATTCAGACATTAAGTTTGAACACTCATACCACAAGTGTACAGTGTAGACATGTACAGTTATTCACATGTTATGTTCAATGTATGCACAGTAGTACACTTCATATTAGTAATATGCACAAAACAGATTTTGCATTCTGTCCCAAGCTTGGAACAGAGTCAGTCCTCGGACTGTTCTGTGGGAATGACCAATCCAGCTGGTTATTCCAATGGAACTGCCCTAATCCGAGTCAGAACGTTCTGAGTGCTATTTGGGATCAAAAAATGGTGCTCTTCTGGTCTCTCTGTGTCCATGGAAGTCATTTGTATGGTGGTGCTGATCATGCAAATGGCTTCTCTGTGTGTGTGTGTGTGTGTGTGTGTGTGTGCGCGCGCATAAGCCACAAGAGCCATTTTGGAATCCAAAATGATGTTTGGAGCACTCAGAGCATTTTGACTCAGAACGGCATCATTCAGTTCTGAAATCAGAACAGGCCCTTCATCTAAAGGATGTTCTGTTCTGAGTTGGGAACACTCAAAACAGCCCATTTTGAGTTGGAACGTTCTGACTATGGAACGTTCTGCACATCCCTGCTTCTTGTCTTTATCCTGCATTTCATAGGGCCTATACCCAAGTTCACTGTTTAAATGAACATCCACACAAAAGCATATACAAGTGTATAAACATCTGTACATTTGTACAATTGTACATTCTGGGGCTTCTGGGGACCAGGAAGCCCTGGAACCTAGCTGCCCCCGCTGGCTCCATGACAGAGCCAGTAATTGTCTTGGTAGTCGATCTGGCCACCCAGGGAGGGCTCTCTGCTCATCTGCAGGGTCAAGCCTGCTCTCCCCGCAAACCTGCTTTAGGTTCTCCACACTGCTTGCGTGGAGAGCCTTCCTATGTTCCTAAATGGGCACTGTTTCTTACTTTTGTTATTGAGGGGACAGGGCTATCAAGCTACAGGCCTAAGCCCTTTTTCAAAATAGGTAACCAGCTCACCTTTAGACATGTAAGTTCAGACCCATTAAGGAAGAGGAACCTCCAGTTTGGAGAGACAACCTTAACTCTGGATTGGCTTAAGACCAGTGTTACATCAGAGATGTGCTGACCCTTTCCATTGGATCCCAGAGCTATCTATCTCTGGAAGAGTGAGGAAGCCTTTCGCTGCTTTCATCACTATAAAATAGGGACAAGAACCCCACCATTTCATCACCAGTACAGTCATGAGTTGCCAGCAACCAGGCACCATGTCACCAGCTGTTACTAGTGTCCAAAAAAGGAGAAGCTGTAGGGATTAGTGCTCCCTCAGTAAAGGACCTGCTTACTGCTAGACTAAGGTAAAACTCAGTGCTAGTTAACTAGTTACTGTGCATACACTGTACACAGATTGCACATACGTTGAGCATAATGGGTAAACAGGGCTATGACTTGTCTACCAAGGAACCCCTATACTTTGTAGAGGATTCTGGGGCCAAATCAGTGTATAAAATCATTTTATCTGGGACACTTGTCAGGCATGTGACTTCTCACCATTTCCCCACAGGGACTGACAATGAACCTTAGGAATCTCACAATGCTTCACTGTATTGGTACACTGCAGGAAAGATTGATAGTAGTGGGAAGGTTGATAATAATGGGAAGGTAGCAGTCTTTGGGGAAGGCTGCCCACCATTACTGATCATCGCATCAAAGAACCCTAGGTAACATTACAAGAAACTCAAGTAAGAAAGCAAACTGCTGCTCTAGGTAGTCTTCATTAATTTGTAAACATTCTAGCTGGAAATATACTATATAACAGATGGGCATTGTCAACATTAACAATTACACAGAAAATGGATTCTGAAACAGAGGGCTAAGGTTACTTGTCATATGTTTTTATTCATTCGTTCGTTTTATATACTACCCTTCCAAAAATGGCTCATTTTTAGACATCTAAGATGTTTTAGACATTATTTATTTATATATTTATTTGATTTCTATACCGCCCTTCCAAAAATGGCTCAGGGCGGTTTACACAGAGAAATAATAAATAAATATAAGATGGATCTCTGTCCCCAAAGGGCTCACAATCTAAAAAGAAACATAAGACAGACACCAGCAACAGTCACTGGAGGTACTGTGCTGGGGCTGGATAGGGCCAGTTACTCTCCCCCTGCTAAATAAAAGAGAATCACCACATTAAAAGGTACCTCTTTGCCAAGTTATCAGGGGTTATCAGGGTTTTAAAAACTTTTTAGCCAAGATTATCTTTAATTTGTGTGGCATTTGTGTGAACATGGTATGCAACAAGATAGCAATGGCGAATAAGCTGATTTCTGCTAGCTGGAAAAGTCAACTGCATTTCAAATCTTAGAAATTAAAAGATTTAAACTATACAAATTATAAGAGTTAAGATAATATGAAGTTCATATTGCTTTCCTCCAAAAAGCACATTTAGCTTGATCCAGAGGTTCTGGTGTACTTACGTGAGCTGTGACATGCTCATTTATGCCTATTTGCATGCATTTCTTTGAGAGCATATTGTAGCTCCATAGGATTTTGGACTTCTGACCACCCTGTTGTTCTCAAGCTTTGAGCTGCATCCATGAGGACTAGAAAACCAAACCTTCCTTTTCCAAACCGTTTACCTCTGGGAAATGTAGGTGGGAAGAAAGATCTCCCACAGCACTGCAGTGCTTCTGTGTTTGAAATGTATATACATTCAGAATGCAAATGCATCTCAGTATAGGGACTAGATCCAGCCTCCACAGCTGGAGACATCTAGAAATGGTATAAATGTCATGTCACATTTAGCTGTGATTGAATGCCTTTATGTTATGTAAACTCCTCAGAGACAGTGGGTTGCACTGTATATTTACTAAGGCTGTGCTTCAGAGAGTTTGAAGCCCGCTAATGCACACCATCTCTTCAGAACCATGTGGAGATGGCCTACAGGCTTGTCCCTGCACAGTATTGTGCACTTCCAGTGTGAGGGAGTCTCTTTGACAGGAAGTACAGCTTCTTACTACCCAAGTGACAGCTGGGAAGGCATGTAGGGCATGGTGGGAGATGTGCATGGGGTGCACCGGGAGAGGTAGTTCTACCCCCACAGAGTTCTCAGGGGAAGTGCTTGAATGGACTGCCCTTCTCAGCACTCTCTACATACACTTCACATTGCATCTCACACACCATCCCAACTGTTACTGGGCAGTACAGGGCTTTGGTTCTCATAAAAGAGCTCCCTTTGCCCCAGAAGTGCTAAGTATCATTCAGGGGTGGGTATGTGGGGAGTGGGCATCTCCATGTATCTCCATGCATCTCCATAATGCATACCAAAGGGATGGTACGCATTATTTGGCTTCAGATGCTCTAAAGAACCGCCCTGATATTTACTTCTGCACATCAAAATATTTCAATAACAGATCAATGCCTACAGTCAGTATTGTTTCTGCTGACTTTTGCCAACATGAAGGATCTGTTCAGAATACTGAAGTCAGAATATGATCACCACAATCCTCATAGGAACACTTAATAACAAGTCCTGACTGTTATGCAGCACTGCAGGAAGGAATATAAAATTGTAAATTCTTATCTACCTGTTCTTTCACACCTTGTACGAGGCAGTTCCTGGGAGAATTAGCTGAAATACAACCAACAGTACAGCCCTTGCAGGTTTAAAGAAAGAGAGAATATATGCACATTGTATTGGTACTGTTGTCTCATTTTTAAAGAATAACTGTATTTTAAGATTCAGTGAGGTGTTTTTTATTAATATCTTAGACTTGCCTGCAAGTTATTGATTTTAGATATAAATTGCTGTATCTGCATTGTACAGGTTCTAAGTTATCAACAAGTCAAATTGATCTCTACTTATTACAGAAAATATTGTGAGGCTTATTTCACATGAATTCATTTTCATTCAGTCAATGACTTGAAAAAAATGATAGAATTTTATACCATGTATCAAATTTGAAGCTCTCTTAAAAATATGTAAGAACAATGCAGGAGCAAACATGATGCATGGGGATTTTTTCCTCCAGGGGATTATATTTCATATGTCGTGTATGGTTCCATTTGGTTAAAATTACAAGAAAAGTAATTACTAAGGTCCCGGTGAAGAATTTCATAATAGAAACAATCCAAAAGCTCCTTTTAGAAATCATTTCTTCATTCTGGCAGGATAATGTAGACAATGATACAACCAAAACCCCATTTAAGTTATGCAGGACATTGAAACATTTTAAATTAACTCTTGGGCTAAAAATAGAATACAGAAGGAATACCATGAACATTGCAATAAATAGTTCCTCCACAGGATCTTTTAATCTTTTGACAGAAGAAAGATGCTCACTGGGGGCTCCAATGAATCTGCAGTGTTTGTGAGGTGCCTCTGTTGCAGACGGACCATTCTGATAACATTTTAGGGTAAAATTAGACATAGAGGCTCTTCACATGAAGAATGTGAAGAGCCTAAAGGGGGCTTGTGAGGAGAGCTGGTTTGACTCGGCCTCGTTTTGACTGAGCAGGTTTGAACTGCTCTCCTCACAGATGATCAGGGAGCCCTCCCTGGGCGGCCGGATCAGCCTCCCAGACAATTACTGGCTCCATCATGGAGCCGGTTGGGGTGGCGGGGTTTGGTAGCCTCCAAGCCCCCAGAAGTCCCATAAGGCACTGCGCAAGTGTGTGGTGCCTTTTGGGGAGCCTCCCAATGCTTGTTGCAGGTTACTCATGAGTTGGTGCGGTGCAGAGGTTACTCATAACTGGTGGAGGTTACTCATGAGTTGGTGCGGCGCGGAGCTGCACTGCACCAACACATGGTTGTTTAACCCACTTTTCGGGTGTTCCTGAGCCTGAAACCTGGGTTAAGTGGCAGGTGACTTAAGAGAGCTCAACGCTACGTTGCCAGTGGGAGCCATGTGGCTCCCATTGGGTCTCACGACAAGCCGAAACCAAGCAGGGCTCCTTTAGCCTGGTTTTGGCTGGTCATGAGCAGAGCTTCATAGTGTGATACTTTTGGAGGGAGATCCAAGTAGCCACAGGGACAGGATGGAATAAGGGATGTGCTTCTGATCAGGGACATGTTTCCTGTCTAACACAGAGCTTCCAGAACATTGGGAGAGCTCTGAAGTAATCACACTCGTGTGCAAGCATGCAATTACTTCAGAGCTCTCCTGGTGTCCCAGAAGCGCTGCGTGAGCCTAGAAACATATTTCTGATCTTCAAGGGTTTGTTTCTGGTCTAACACAGCACTTCCAGAGCACTGAGAGAGCGCCAAAGTAATTGCACTACTGCACAAGCGCCCCCATGTACGTGTGCATGGGCCGGTTTTTGCAGTTTGGTCTAAATTAAGATCGAGCTGTGGGTCCACAAACTAGTTCGATTAAACTGACTGGCTTGTCCAGTCAGTTTAACCAAATCAGTTCAAACCAGTTCAGTGGTTTAAGAATCTATGGTTATAAAGGGGTTCAGTGAGATTCACCTTTTCAAGCAAAGGGGAATCCTGGCACATACATAGAGGCCAGGCGGGCTGCATACTGGGGGAGTGCCATGCACTGTGCCAGGGGGGCTTTGAGGAGTGGCAGCAGTGGTGGCAGCCACCGGACCAGTAAGCACTTGCATCTACTTTTAAAGGTGCCCTCTCACTCCCCCCCCCCCGGCTGCCCTTTAGAAGCCTTTTAAAGCCCGGATTCCCTTTTACAAGCACAGTCCCTTGAACTAGTCCTCTCATCCCCTTTCCTAAAGGCCAGTCCAGTTCATGACTGAACCGTCGAACCAGCCTGGGTCGGGGTGGAGTGGTTCACAGTCAAACCATTCATGCACACCCCTACCCCTGTGTGTCAGAAGCATCGGGTCTAGGGCTATGGACCTGCTGCTGTTTGAAGCATAACTCAGGGTGCCAGCCAATTATAGGAACTAACTCCTACCAATCACCATCAAACTCACGGGCCCTCATTCAGTGGGAAGAAATGCATGTACAAACAGAACATAGGGAGCTGCTTTATGCTGAGTCAGACCACTGGTCCATCTAGCCCAATACTGTCTACACGGACTGGCAGTGGCTCTCCAAGGCTTTTCAGCCCTTCCTGGAGATGCCAGGGATTGAACCTGGGACCTTCTGCATGCAAGGCAGGTGTTCTTCCACAGAGCTATGGCCTCATCCCCAAAGGTGGCTTACCTGGTGTCTGGCTACACATCCCTGTCTCCTTTACCCAGACTGGCTAGGCTTATCGGGTCTGGCTTAGGAGCAGGGACAGGGAGGGGATTGAGCGTCATCCTGTGTGTCCCAGGCTGCTTGTTCCTTGTGTCTGCCCCTCTCTGGGGGCCCCTGTCACTCTCCACCAGCCAGCCTTTCATCCCTGGTCGGCTCCTTATATGCCTCCTCACAGGCTATGCATTGCCCACTCCCAATTACGGGGCCAATGCCCCTCTTTATTACCTGTAATTGATTACCCCTCACAGCTGTTGCCAATGCCTCTCCCCCTTCTCCTTCCTCCTGCTCAGATCCCCTCCCTTCAGGAGGCGTGCTGCTGATGTTATCCTCTCATTCCTCCCCTTCGGTCTTATCAGGGCTCAGCTCCTCCTCCATTGGAGGCAGTCTTTCCTCCGTCTCTCCTTGGCTGCCACCCGTCCCTGTCACCTTGGGCTCTCTAACCACTCCATCCTCGGAGGTAAGGACAGCCAGCCTCGCCAGACACAATGGTCCCCCATCCAGGCACAGGGTTTCAGCAAAGTGGCTCTATCATGCGCCCTTAGGCCATGCTCTGGAGAAAGGATGTTGGCTGCATTTCCATTACTTAATGCCCCATCCAGGAATTAGGTACTGCCAATCATCTTTCAAAGAGGGGATGAAAGGGAAAGACTGGATCTAGTCCTCTGGTCCTCCCTAGTCTTCACAAATAAATGACCAGCACAGTCTGATGAGGACTGCTTATGCCACAGCTTCTGAATCTGGATTTCATGCCAGGTAATCATGCATACAGCCTCGTTTTGCATGCACACTTCCTAGCTGATTGGGGTACTATGCAATCAAAGAGACAAACCAAATTCTGTGTAACTCAAAGCAAAATATAAACTACACAACACAGTGCTTACAAAATGCAATATCTTGGTTCGATCAAAGCCATTGTTTTCTTGTGTCATGTTATGGCTCATTCTAGAATTAATTTTAAAACTATGAAACTCACCAGTGCTTCAGGGCATGTTGCTATTCCTCTAGTTTGCTGAAAACAAAGAGTTCGTTCTCAAAGAAATAATATTTCTCAGTGTTATCCACTGATTGGATTTCCATTTGATATCCCGCTGAACAAGTTTTTGATGGGGTGTGAGTATGCATGGAAATAACATGATTATGTAATTATGTGATTCTGGTTAATAGCTTAGGCCTGGAGGCCTGGAGTCTTATCCTTACGTATGAGCCTATTATCCAAAATCTGCTGGAAGCTCCTCCTTCCTTTCCTTCCTTCCTTCTTCCTTCCTACAGTTTTTGGTTAGGGCAGGGTAGGAACAGTTCTGCTCTTGAAAATAATTTTGAGTGTTGCATTAAAACATATCTGAGAATTTGATTACAACATGGATGCACTAAAACATAATTATTGCAAACATATATTGTTCTGGTGTAGTCATTTCTGTAAAAGGCCAGGGGTTGCATGTGTATTTGAAATTCGATTTGCTTGCCTAAGAAGCCAATTGACTAGGTTATGTGCAATTCTTTTCCTTAAGGTCTTTTGCTATTAAATAAAATGCTAGTGACGGAGCTTGGATTTCATTGAAACATACACCTCTGAAAAATGCAGCATTATCTTAATGCAGTTTAAATATTTGCAAAGCAACCCTGTGGTTCTGGCATGCTAGCAGTCCACTTAGCTTGTCTAACATTAGCATAACTTAGTGAGGATCCTATACACTCCCAGCACAAATATTTGGGGGCAGGGGGCGGGGAACAATAGCACTCCAAAATAACATAACAATCCCCACCAGCTATTATGGTACACCAACACAGAGGTCTTGGTAGTGGCGAATCTCAAGATTTGCTGATGTAGAGCACTTAATATAAAATTACAAAGTTCCCCAGCTTGTGCATTTTAAGAATATGCATCCATTATTGAGGTGCTACTGGAACCTCATAGATATTCATTCTTTGTTTAAAACATGGAATGAGCAGCATGAAACTTTCTTCCATAATATTCTCTTTGTTCAGTGGTCCTAAAAATATACTTCCATGCAACAAAATCATAACCTGCTGATTTACCAGATTACTTCACCACATGAAATCTGTGGGCTGGGGGAGAAACTTTATTGTGACTTCTCACATTTTCAAAAAAATTGCTTGAGGAATAAAACCCAGTAAAGTGTTCCAAAGATTATTTCTTAAGATCAGTTCAAAATGTTGTCCCGAATAGTGATAGGAATACTGATAGGGTAAAAGGCTAGAAGATTATAAAATTCCCCATAGAATTACATGTACACCCACATTTTCTTTTACCACTGCTCCTAAAATTCATATTTCTGCCTCCACCTACATGAGCAATCTAATTAGTTCTTCCTTCAGTTTTAAACAGTGCCCCTGGTGGTGCAGTGGTAAAACTGCCGCCCTGTAACCAGAAGGTTGCAAGTTCGATCCTGACCAGGGGCTCAAGGTTGACTCAGCCTTCCATCCTTCCGAGGTTGGTAAAATGAGTACCCAGAATGTTGGGGGCAATATGCTAAATCATTGTAAACCGCTTAGAGAGCTCCGGCTATAGAGCAGTATATAAATGTAAGTGCTATTGCTATTGCTATTGCTATTATTCCATGTAGCCCCTATAGGGTAGCCCCATCAACCATCACTAGCCTACAGAATCAGTCCTGTTCTTCATTTTACCTCATCAACATAAACCATGGCCAGTTTAATACATGATAAAAATCTCCCATGCAGGGCTGTCCCATAATGCAGTAGACAAAGGAAATAATGTATGAGCCAGTTGGATCAAACAGCTTCCTGTGATTCATGTGAGCACAGTGAATTTAAAAATGTGCCTCAGTGTTCATGAAAATCATTACTAGGAATTTTCATAAACTGTTGCCTCGTACTTTTTTTCACAAAACTGTGGCCACCAGACTGCTCATCTTCATGATGGAATTTAGTACATCCATGTTGCCAGCTAACCCAATCTTGACAAATGTTATCTGGTTTTCACAAATATTCCATTTTACAATATCCCATGGCTCTGACCTGCCTTTTAACATAAAGTAATTGGATATTAATATCACATAATTTACTTCATTACCAAGTGTGGTTTCCAGTAATTGATACTCAGAAAACCATGTACTGTATAGGTCAACCCGGAATTTTGTGGAATATAATATTATTAAAGTTAAATTTATATGGGTTGAAGTTCTTATTCTGCACTAATGCAGCCTAGAATTAGAACTGTGGTTATTGTTGCATTTTGCTTATCAAAATGCTAAAATAAGTGGGTCAGTTTCTGCCAGTATTTCTCAGCCATTGTAGGCAGCAGCTTCTGTAGCGACATTTGTTGAGGTAACAATTGTATATAATATACATTCTAGCACAAAAAAGACTTTGGTTTAAGGGAAGAATTAAGAAGACTTTTACCATTCACTCATGGTCCAAAAAACAGCGAAATTGTAATTTAAGGCTCCTTTCTTGTATTTTTAAAATTCTTCTTGTTTCCCTTAGAGACCACACTCCAGGAACTGAACAAAATTTTTTTTAAAGTAACAGTAAAATGACTTTTAATTTGTAGAAACAGACTTGAATACGAGTCATACACAAACAGAGCATTTATTTTTATAGTCCTTTTGAAACAAACTATCTCATATACATGTATAGGTATAGATATATAAAGCAAAACACATACTTCAATTTCCTAAAAAAGAATTTTCCAAAATTCCACAAACACAAGTGTGTGTGTGTGTGTTGTATTGCAGCAGCACCGGTGTCTTGTCTTTACAACCAAGGCCCTTCCTCAATCAATGGAATTCATGTTGGAAATATGGAAACTCCTAAGCCATTGGCCACATTTAGACGTAATGGATAACTGCAGTTAAACTTGGCTGAGGTTGTGACTCCATTATGCCCGAATGCACAAAACCGCAGTTACGGGCCAAAAGCGACCTCCGGTTTGCCTCGCCAAACTCCAATTTGTGCCTTCAGTTATCTCTAAGGTTCGCTGATGAGACCTGAAGTTTTGCCGCCGAAATGTTATGTCCAACTTGTGGCGTAGCTATAATCACAGTTTTGTACCAATTTTCAAACTGCAATCATAGAGCTGGTGGTGCAGACCCACCCAAGGACATGACTGCTCCATGCTTTCAATGCTTCTCACTGGCAGCTTCTCAGAAAACTAGCCCTGCCCCCCTCAGCTATGCGGCTATGGAGTTGCAGGCTACAGGGATGCCACCATGCCCCACCCTGGACTGGTCAGGCTGCCAAGCTCCAGAGTTGTACAGGGGCATGCCCGATTCCCACTCTGTCCCTTGCTCTCCCCACATGGCAAGCAGTAGGGCAAGGGCATGGGATGACAGGATGGGCACTAAGTGCTTTGCTCCCTGAGAAGAGAGCAACAGTCATGTATGTTCACAAACACAAACACTCCAAGTGGCAACATAAGCAGTGTACCTTATCACAGTGCCAAGAGGGTAGCAAATGGCTCAGGGAGGGGGGGAGGGCATGCTGGGGCCAAGTATAAAAGGCAGACCCAAGTAGGGAACCTGGAACAGCAATTTTTTCTATTCCCCCCCCCCGAAAGTTTGGAGAACTTTGGTTTCCTGAGTCACAACACTCTATTATAACTGTGCAGGCACACTTGAGTGCCTTGCAGTTCTCAAGGGCTGCTGGGCCGGATGGTCAGGCCTAGAGGCCGCTCCTGCTCCACCCGCTGCCGCCGCCGCCACCACAGGGGAGGCCGGGAGGCCTGCTCGGCTCACCTCCACCCCTGGTGGCTAGAATTAAAAATTTGTGGTTTGGCCTTGCAGTGGCAGTGGGGAGAGCTTCACAGGGGTGGTGGAGGAGCCTCATGGTGGGTGCCAAAATTACCTAGGTGCTCCACTGATGGGAAGGCAACAATAGTGCCATATTGGAAATAAATTCTATAACTCATGAGTATGTCAGTAGCCCACTTCCCAAAAGCACATTACTCCCACCCCTAGTTGAATCGGAGCCTGTGTTGGGGACACCCCCCGACCCCAACATTAAACCCAGAGCCACCAACCCAGAATTATATGGAACCCAGGCCTGTGTCTGATTCCATTTTATAAGAGTTCAATTAAATGCCTGAACTCAAGGTGAACTGACACCCAGATCTCAGGACTGCCTCATGTACTGCTCTGTGAAAGAGGAGGTAATCCAGCATTGTATTGTGAAATGGGCACTCACAGAAACACAAGGGCTAGGCCTGAGCTAATCAATATACTAAAATGTAAATCACTATCAGATAATGTCTGTGGAAGAGGCCAGGGGCTGATCTCTCCTTTCCTGTTGCAAGAGATCTATGTTAATCTTTGTCAGTGATTGCTCTGCTATACTCAATTGCTCTCTATAGAAATTCCACTCTAGGTAAATGCACACAAAGAAAACACCTGTAGATTAAATCCTTGTACTAACACGTTTTTAACACCTTTTGGGATAAGGCTGGCAAATCTGGGTCAAGAGAAGGGGCCCATTTGCAACTCAGAGATGCAGATTTGCTTTGGGCAATGTCCCCCCCCACTTCTAAGCTTACAGCTTACAGAAGATGGGATTCAGATCTCTCTGGACTGGCTAAATAATTAAAAGAGATATCCAGAAGGTAACAGCAAGTTGTCACCTTTTGGGACACAGGAAGGATGAGGATATTTTGAATAGACTCTATGAGAGATCAAAGGAAGATACAACTATAAAGAATGAGGCTTACTGGACAGATAGCTTGCAATCTTGCCTAACAAGCATACTTGCTCAAGAGCCATCCCAGAGTTTGCTGCTAAGCTGCGGGGCAACAAGCAGGAACTCTGTCCATGGACAGGAACTCTGTGACTTCTGCTGTGCAGTGAGAAGTCAAGACTTCCCCAGCCATGGTGCTCTGACTCTCAGCCTTGCTCTGAGCAAACTGCCGGCTTGATCATCACTCTAAAAGCTCCTGTCTTCAGCCAAAGCCTTGCTCCTTCAGCTGAAAGCTCCACCGCCCTCAAGCCTCTGACTCTGGTAATATGCTGCCTTCACAAGCCTTGGATCCCTCTTCCCTCCTTTCTACTAATCACTGCCATCAATCTCCTAAGCCCTCCCTCCTTCCTTCTTCTCTCCAAATGTTTTATTAGGATTTGTTAGATTATTAGATCGCTGTAATTACTGATTGCACACACATATGTTAGTTAGGCACATTACACTACACTTTGAATCGGAAACATGTTTTCAATGTGGATTATTTTGTCCTGATGAGCAACTCTTTATAATAAAGCCCATTGAACTTTCTGAGTGTCTCTGTCTCTGTCTCTGTCTCTGTCTCTGTCTCTGTCTCTGTCTCTCTCTCTCTCTCTCTCTCTCTCTCTCTGTGTTTGCGTGCCCAGATCCTACATGGTCACCATCTCCAAGAACCAATTCAGTTTGTGTATGATGTCACTTTGCCTCTTTCCCTCCGAGCATGTACAGAGTGTGAAACCAGGTGTCGTTCACAACACTTGCCCCATACTTATAGCTATACTCTCACTACTATTTATCCACACAAGCGCAGTGCTCCTCACCCCTTGTTTCCCAAGTCTTGTCCATCAGAACACATCCATACCAAAATTACCAGGGTAGCATAGTGGTTAGAGGCTGTCAGACTAGAACTAGGAGATCGGGATTCCAGTTCCTGCTCAGCCATGAAGTTCATTGGAAGACCCTGGGCAATTGCTCTCTGTCAACCTAACCTACCTCACTCACAGAATTGTGAAAATAAAAGTGTAATGGAAAGAGTCATGTAAGCCTCCCTGATTTCCTTGGAGGAGGGGCTGGATACATATTTAATAAGTAAAGAAAATACCAATTTGCTCCCCTCCCCCCGTTATATACATTCCCCCAGTTCTGGCATGTCTTATAATCCCCATCCCAATGGAAAGCTTATACAAACAGGTTCACTGCCACCCCTTCCACACCTTGTCCATGAGTTATGTACTAGACATCTCTCATTCTGTTCCCATTAGCAACCTGTATAGTGTGTGGTGTTTTTGGTTAACCCATTCCTTTGATCCAGGCCAGCTTTTGAATGGAATTTTAATTACTTGCATTCCAGTCCTGGAGTAGAGGTGGGGCTAACAAACAGCCAACAGCAAAAGCACAGAAAAGGAGTCCGCACTTGCCTCTCTGTGCATAATATCTATTTTATTAAACTGTTAATTTTCCTGATTCAACTCCACTGCCTTGTCCTTGCATACCACAACTCTTTCCCTTGGATTCTACATATAGTAACATCATACTTACTATCCAAGCAAGTTATGCTCCTTACTCATAGTTTGCTTCATAGCTGATACACACCATCAATTTATCAGCTTTGTACACCAATATACAGCCCCCCTAACCACCTTTGTGTTTCCCAATACATGAAACTTCCTCAAGGATGCCTCATGTGCTAACCTCAGCCCTGCAGCCCATGACAATACACAGATTTCCCCAGGCTTGCCTCCCTTCCTACTTCTGTTAGTCCTGTGTGCCATTCTCCCCAGCCCAAATGAAAGGGTTGCATTCTGTCTAGTAATCTTGTGTGTTTTGTTGTTTGGAGGTTTGTCCCAGTGGAGATCCTGTAGATAGTGTGGGAGGTGGATTCAGAAAGAAAATGGAGGGAAAGGAGAAGGAGAAAATGGAGTTGCTTCTGAATAAAGTCTTTGCTGAACAGCATACAATTTCTTCATGTTTACAAGGGAAGCAGCTATAAAACAGAAAGCTAGAAAGAAAACAGGTGGATGGTGAGCAGCAAGGATGTTCAAGGAAAGAAAGTCATTTTGTTATTCCATTCATTTTCATTGTTAAAGCTTCGCTTCGTTTTGTTACTCATTTGCTCATTTGCTAATTGTTTTCATCTCATTAGCCATTCATACAGAGGGGTGTTTGGGGGTGTTTTTTTTTTTTTTAATAATAATTTGGATTCATTTTTGTGCTTTGCCCTCTTTTTCTTGCTTTTAGTGGCTGGCATTCTGATGTTGCTGTGTTGCATTCTAGACTAAGGCTGCACCAGCAGACATGGTGGTGGTGGAGATGGAATGAGCTCTCCTTTCTTCTACAGCTGCCTCTACCACCTGAAAATATGTCTGTGAGCCTCAGGTACATATTTTTGGGTGATGCAGGCAGCTGTTGAAAGAAGGGGAGATCATCCACATTGCTGCATGTGCCAGCACAGACTTAGTCTGGAATGCATCACTGCTTCATTCAGGATGTCAGCCACTGTGGCTTCAACTGCCTGTGGCAGTGGTCCTCTGTGAATCAGAGATTTCCTGGTGACTGCCATTTCCTTTTCTTACAATGCCCCAGATGCAGCATAAGCATAAGTATTGCAGGAAACATGGTTGTCCCCACTGGTGGCTGCCATTTTTTCTCCATAATGTCACAGACAGATGCTGCACTGGGGACACTGGAGAAAAATAAAATGCTGTCTGCCAAGAGGTGGATGTGTAGAGGATTTCTACAGCCCACTGAATATGGTAAGCACACACCCCCCCCAGCCCAAATGCCAATTATTTCAAATTTGAATTGAATTCAAACTGAACCATGGCCCCTGATCCAAGGGATACTTAGAGGCGTAATCCGGTGATGATTCCCCTTTAGAAATAAAGGAGTGGGGGAATCCACCAAAGAGCAGCGGGGGAGCAGCGAGAAATGTTGCTTACTGGCTCTCCGCCACACTCTCTCTCCCAGTACACCCCAAGCATAGTGTAATGGTTAGAGTGTTGGACTAGGACCAGGAAGAACCGAGTTTGAATCCCCATTCAACAATGAAACTCACTAGGTGACTCTAGGCCAGTCATGTATCTCTCAGCCTAACCTACCTCACAGGGTTGTTGTCTGAGCTCCTTGGAGGAAGAACGAGATACAAATGTAATAAATATATCTAATAAATAAATAAATAAATAAATCCACTACCAAAATAACCATTAAAACAGGCCAGAACCACACTGTGGATGTATGGAGGCCATTTGCATGGCCACGTGGCCATGCAAATGGCCTCCGTGCATGCTCAGAAACCATGCAAATGGCCTCCGTACATCTGTGGAGGCCAGAAGTGTGTCACTACCACCACATGGGCAGCCTGTTTAAATGACTATTTCTGGAGGTGATTTGGGGTATACTGGGGGGTGGGGGGCAGCAGGGAGCTGGTAAGCACCTTAAATAACCTTTCTCACTGCTCCTCCACTGCAGTCCTAAATCCTTGATGTCAAACTGGTTCTCATCGAACTGGGCTTGGTCCAGTTAGAGCATGGACAGACTCGACCCCTGTTCAGTTTGCGATCAAGCCGCCGAACCTGTTTGATATTGAATGGTTCATGCACATGCCTATAATGGGGTTGCAAAAATAAAGCTCATGCGTACATTGTACATCACATTTGTTTCAAAAGCAAAGAGAAAACAAACCACATGGCCTCATTTGGTTTGCTTTGTGTTCATTTCAATTCATTCAAAAAATAAAATAAAATAAACCTTAGTGGGCAGTTTGGTGCCCATTTCTCTCATGCTGTGCTTAACCTCAGTATTACCCCTAACCTGCAGAGGACTGGGGCTAAAACATTAAGGCAAAGTGTGGGTGCATGGGGTATAAACTGCAAATGAGCACAATATGTGGAACTATACAATGCCTTACATGATGCACAAGGGTAGTAGGGATAATAAATAAACATAAATCCCATAAAAAAACAAATTACATTAAAACAGGAAATCACCCAGCAGCAGAAGGATCCATTTAAAAACAGTAATACAACTCCAATAAAACAGCAATGATAAAACAATTTAAGATATGGGTTTTAAACCTTGGTGAATCAGAATGTGACATTGGAGGACATGAGTGTAGGTAGCCGGGAGAGCATTCCACAACCAGACTGCCACTACAGGAAAAGCTGAAAATGCACTGAATTATAGCTTTTATAGCAATACCAACTGAATGTTTATACAGGAGGATGTTTGTACAGGGAGTTGTTTATACAGGGAGGACAGTATTCACCTTTCCAAACGAGGGCACTGACATACTTTTGAAGGATCTGCAGTGTGGCATTCGTGAAGTACCTGGTAGGTTGTGGGGAAAGGGGAACTAAACTCAGGTTTGCCCCCTTTTTTGTGGCAGGTGAGTGTGGGAGGTTAATATCGGTCCTGGTGTACAGCCATGGGCACCTTTAAGATGATTAGTGGTTCATGGAACAGCCCCTCAGGGTCTTGTGGCCCAGGCAGGGATTGGGAATGGACTGCTTTTGGGGTGTGGTTCAACTCACCCAGAGTCTTGTGGCTTGGGATGGTGGCGATCTGGATGGCTACCTCCTTGACACAGGTAACTGTGTGGCTTGGCAGGGCCATGCTGAGGCTTCAGCTGGCATTTGCCAAGCTCAGCTGCTTTGCCCAACAGTAAGGGGAGGCCAGTCCTCTTTAGGAGGCTGACCTTACCCATGATGGGGTGGAGTGCCCACATTCTAGGTTGTGTGTGTGATGTTTGCTCGTTGCAGATCCTTATCCCGTTATTATCTGTAAAATGGCCCTAATTTTATCCATACATGCTTGTCTTGTGTGTTTTGGGGCTCTGGGCACAAAGTTAAAAATGCACTGAATTATAGCTTCATGCAATTTTTAAAGATCCAGGTACTTTCCCTGTCATTTCATACTTCATCATTCTCATGTTTTATTTCTTTTTTAGACAGAGAAAGGCAAAGAGAAGAGTGGGGGTAGAATAAGAACACAGAAAGGAGGAAAGTAGAAGGAGCACAAAAAGCACCAATAGAAATAAATCTAGTTAACAACTGAGGCGGAGTTTCTAGTGGCAGATTCTTACATACCATTTCTGGTCTAGGAAGAAATGAAAATTCATCTCCCAGTTCTGTGTTCACTGTTTTTTAAAAAGCGATCAATCAGATGTGAACTTTGGTTTAAGTGTATGAATCAGAGGGTGGGAGGATTTGCCTCCTCAAAATTTACACTTCAGGTAGTTCATACTTCCCACAGCTATGTGCAAACTAACAGTAAGTGTGGAAAGTTTTATCTTGGATTGTCTGAAATCAGTTCTATGACATAAACAATACATAATCTTTCCTGCAGTTGAAATATGCAAATATCCTCAAGCAATTTGGCTTTCCAGTAGGTCAGACGATGAGTTGTGTTCTCGTAGTATTCATTTAAGGAAGGGTGTTCTGGCCTTTACTCTCCTAAGCCTTTTGCTTGCTCCAGATTCCTTCATCTTCTACAGCATGTAAACAAAACTGGTCTATATTTGGAAATATACCAGATCATGAAATAAGGGAACATGTGAAAAGGTAGAGAGGCTTGTCTCAATACAGGCAATTCAGTTTTCATAAGTCATTAAGGTGATAAAAATGAAGGATCAGAAGAAGCAGAAACATCTTCTAAATGTAATATACCAAACATGTTCAATGTTACGAGCAAAGCAGGTTATACATAATAAATGCTCCTAAAGAAACAGTGTGACTTTAGACTTGTAAAGGACCTTTAGGGCACTGGGAAAAATGTATTGCACATATTTCAATCCCCTCCCCCCCGCCTTCCCATTTTTTAAAAAAGGGGGAGGGGAACCAACCCTGGTTGTTGGTTTTTTTCATTTCAAAATGTCCATATCTCTAGTTTGAGGGCTATTCATTTGAATGGTCTCTATACATGTGCTCCAGATGCTTGTTTAAACAAGTAGTCTCTGTTTACAAGACTATGGTGGTATTTGTGGGAAGGGTTTCCCCCATTCTGCTGATGGGGAACTGAGACGGACAGCAGGAGCTTTCCCAGACAGCCGGCTTTACCGCAAGATTAAGAGAGGTGAATCTCGAGTTCGCCTCTCTGCGAGTTACGGATATTTTGAATTTCCCTAAAAACTGATGCAAAAAGTGGATTCTTCCCCCCCCCCAACCCCAGACATTAATCGGGCTAAGTTCCAATGAGCAATGGAAAACCTGAATCATGTATGGAGTGCTCCCCGCTAGCTCACAGGAACTTTGAGTTAAAGCTGGACGATATGTGAACGCACACTTGCCGTTCCAAAGTAAAACCGCAGTCTGGCAGGGCTCCTGCCTGTGCATGCGTATTAACTGGTGATAGGAGAATATGTAGGAGAGATGTGTGTGTGTGTGTGTGTGTGTGTGTGTGTGTGTGTGTGTGTGTCAGAGAGAGAGAGAGAGAGAGAGAGAGAGAGAGAAAACAATCTTTTGAACAAAACTTCCATTCGTCCATATCAGCTGCATGATCACACCATAGGTAGTGTGATTAAAGCCTCATACAATGCACTTAGCTCCTTTGAGGCAATTAGTCTCTCCTCCCACCTCTAGATGACATCTGTTGTTCTACCACAGGTGGGAGGAAGGGAACCTAAGAGTTTAGTGAAATCTATGTAGTGAAACACAAAGGATTTGCTCATGCATTGTTTGAAAGTGGTGATTACCTCTCAGTGCACCCTGTATTTTACATGCTGTTGCCACATCTGCATTGTAATTTTCTCAGCTGTGGTGACATTTGCACATATAGCTCATTTTTTGAGCAATTGAGAAATATCAACGGAGTAGCCTGACAATTGTTAGTGATCAAGCTGATGGTCTTTTGGATTGTTAGTGATCAAGCTGATGGCCCTTTTGTTAATGCAACTACGCTGTCCAGCACAGCCTACCCTGCTGTGAGCCTAACCCTAATTATCCTATTCATATGTTCATATTCATACCTCTGTGAGCTTTCAGAGTAAACGGATATGAAAGCCTTCTATTTACCGCACATTCTCTTGGCGAACAGCTGCTGTGCTTAATGTGTTTGGAGAACATCAAGATCATTATTTGAAAGACCAGAAGATCTGTGAGTTGGTTTTTTAGGGCATGCAAACTTAGGCTTGGTACCTGACTGATTGCTTTTGTTTCATTTTGCCATCTGACCTTTCATGTTTTTCTCCTCAATGATAAACTCTTTTGAATACATTTATATTGCATTTAAATGCATTTATAATAACTTATATCAATGGAGGCCTCTGAGACCACCTTTTTCCATATCATTCTTCCCCATATATCATAATGGTCATCTAGGGCCCCACTATGGTTGCCTTCATTGCCTAAAGTTAGGATGTCATTGATGAGGTGCAGTGCCCTTTCTGTGGTAGCCCCAAGGCTGTAGAATGACATTCTAGGTTCATAATGTGAGCACATCCTTCCTAGCTTTTAGGAAGAGGTGCAAAAATTTTCAGAACATTTGCTCAGAGAATGATGGCTGTGCATTTGTGTTTTGGGGGTGGTTGTGTTTTTTAAAAAAAATGAATTATGGGGTAACATTTTAATTGGTTGTTGTTGGTCTTGATTATATTATTTTAGTGTCTTTGCTGTTTTTGATTCCGTGGGCTTTTTAGCAGTGGAATTATCAGCCACTTTGAGCTTGTAAACAAGTGGAGTAAATCATTTAAAATATATAATTATAAAGAAATAGTGTAATGCAGGGACATCCTGTCCTCTGTTGATGGATGCTTCCTAACCCTGTAGGATTGTCTTTCTGAAGGACACCAGATTTTATCCTGTATTATCTCCTTTCTCACGCATGTTTGAGTCATTGGATTGGATAATGTAGAATGTGGAGTAATGTAAGCTCTATCATCAGGAATCACACCACTTCTGTGGTTTCTGTACACGAACACTTTCACATATTAACTGTCACATTTTTCTAGGTGTACACCTTATATGTTTTCAGTGAACAACTAAATATGTAAGCCCTGAATGCAACAAACATATGTTTGCAAATACATGTATCACCCTGATCCACTTGCTGGGGGCGAGGAGTTGTGCTATGAACTCTCTCTCGCTACAGATTCAGCTAGCCCCTTCCTTACCAATCTTCAAATCGCTATTGAAGACTTTTATTTTTCACCAGGCTTTTGCCCTGTGGTTTATTTTTCTGTTCTTTGGTAGTTTAGTTTTAATTTAGAATGTAATTTTTAATGTTGCCTGTTTGCATGTTGTTGTGCACCGCCCGGAGTCTTCGGAGTGGGCGGTATATTAAATGTCTTTAATAATTAATAAACAAACAAACAAACAAACAAACAAATGATTGGCTGCAGCTGCTTTCTGGGTCTACATTCAGTTGCAAACCTAAATCTGTCTGCAAATTGTATAAAATGACCCTAAATGTGAAAGTAGCAGAAGATGATTTTCTGCCGTCGCCATTCTGCTAACACTTCAAGAGACTCTTCTCGTGACATGAGCTACCGGCTCCAGCCGAGGCAAGGTAGCTCTGTTCTTCTACCCTGTGTTTTACCCAGGTAGAACAAACCTTGGGTTCATTCTACCTTGACAGGCAATTGTCTGGGAGATTGCTGCTAGGCAGAAGGCTTCCCCTTGGCCCACCGCCATTTGGGGCAGCAAACTGGGGGGAAGGATTGTATGCAGCAGCTGCTCTAATGAGGGCAGCTGCTGCACTGCTGGCGCGGGGCACTCTGGGGTGGAGAAGGGCTTCCGATCCCAGCTTTGGCCTCCACCTCACCACCACTTGTGTGGGCACGCAGGGTGCTGGTGGCAAAGACGGCCTCTGCTCATCTGCCGGGGAAGGCAGGTGAGCTCCTGCCTTCCCAGCCTCCCAAGCAGCAGCATGAAGCTGTGTGAACAACCTCAATAAATTCTTTCATCCCAATCCGCTTCCAGTAGCCTCATTGCTGACTAAGGACCTCTTCCCAATACATGTTTTGGTGTTCACATATTTTAAGGGCCTACCTAAAATATGAAGTTTGGACATAACATCCATGCTTGGCAAATACAGGTACACATTTGTTAGAGTGGCAGCAATGGCTGACTTGGTGGCAGATCCAGGTTTACCCTACATAATGTGCCAAATGGCTCTCAGTGATTTGCTGTGCTGTGAAACTTGGCACAGGTGAGCCGATTGTTCCTAAAACCAAGCAAGGTTGACATGGTGATATCACCATCACCAAGAAGGGGTCAGCTGTGCCTGAGTGGAAATGAAGGGCTTTATCCTAGAACTTCAGGGTCTGCATTGATGCCCTGTAGTCTTTGGTTACTATTCAATGTTCTGGACTCACAGTTCTCTGAACAAACTGGGCTCTACATATTTAGAAGAACAACTCCTCCCCTGAGTGCTGTTGACAGTACTATTTGTACACCAGGACCATACACTGAGGGCACATTGTTGATGATAGTTTCATTCTGATGGAAGTCACTGCCCTTGGAGATTTGCCAGAGCTGGAGACTGAGAATTTTCTAGAAGGGTTGTCTTGTTCCAGGATCTCACATAAACAGAGGCGTCCTGTTCTCAGCTTTATGAAGAAATACCTGAAAGCAGGACAAAAATACCTGAAAACAGGACAAAAATACCTGAAAGCAGGACAAGTGGATATGGAATGTTTTCATCTCACAGCAGAAGATAGGACACCTTGGACGTTTTGCTTTCTTGTGCATTGGCACCAGCTACATCCTGACTAACAAAGTGCCAGGAGTGTTGGTGTTTCTGCACTGCAGACTAACAGCGCTCTGCTGGTTGTGTGGGGAGGCCATTTTCACTGATTATAGCACTTCCTGTGAACCAGAAGTCTATCCTTGTGGATTGTGCAACCCTCAGTGACTCACTTCCAGGTTGTAGGAAGTGCTTCCAGCCGTGGCCACATCAGTGAAACTCTCTCTCACACACACGGAAGTATGTGCTACCTTAGTCTGGAAGGCAGCATCGGTGTGTGGAAAGTGCCAGCACTCCATTAGACTAATGAACATAAACTTTGTTAGTTAGGATATCCACCATTGTGTTTAGGATTAGGATATAAGTATTGTAAGTTACTTTAAAAAGCAACATCTGCTTTATTGGCTACATAGTTTAATAAAATGGTTCCGTTCCTAGCCATGGACAATCAAAAAGTTATCACTAGCCTCAGCATTTCTTTGATCTTTTGCAAAACTAAAGCAGAGGCAGCCCCTAATTCCAAAGTGCTTACACTTACAATGTGAGGAGGTGACTTAAGGCAGGTTTGTTTCACTAAAATCAGCACAAATTTGCTTGTGCTTTAAGACTGCAGCCTACATTTCTTTCAAGTGTGGCATTTTATTTATTTATTGTATTTATTGTTAAATTTATATACCGCCTTTCATTAAAAACAATCCCAAGGTGCTTTACAATGATAAGCTAAAAATATGAAACAGGTCTGATTTAAAATATATAAAATACAAACATAAAAACTATACATGGATAAAACAAACAGAAGCAGCAATAGAAACAATCATGTGAAGGCCTGGATAAAAAGCCAACGTTGCTACTGTTGTGTTTTTCTTCCAGCCCAGAGAGTCCCATCATGAATAATTACATCAAATTATTTAACAATGAGTCTAGGTTTCCAAGGTACATTTGAAAGGCAAAGTGAAACTTACTACTACTACTACTACTACTACTACTACTACTACTGATATTTATATACCACTCTTCAACAAAATTCTCAAAGCGGTTTACATTTTAAAAATACAAAAATACAAAAATAAGATGTGTCCCTGTCCCTAAAGGGCTCACAATCTAAAAAGAAACATAAGGCAGACACCAGCAACAACCACAGGAGGGATGCTGTGCTGGGGCTGGATAGGGCCAGTTGCTCTCCCCTGGCTAAATCTTAGAGAATCACCATGTTAAAAGGTGCCTCTTACCCAGTAGTACAGTAGATAGGAAGGCACTGCTTATGGTCCCCCTTCTGAGGCATGGTCACTGGGCTGGAGCTCAGTGGGTATCACTGTCCTGGGGCAGCCGTGTGGTCCTCCTTGGCCAGGATGCTGCTTCAAGTCCCTGAGGGAGCAGATCACCCCATTCCTTATGATGATGGAATTGTGTGTTCCATGGACCCATGATCAACTAGAAAGCAAAAGGAAATCTTAACCAAATTATTACTAACTGTTAGGATTTAAAGCAACAGTGCCACTTCCACTGCCTTTCTCATCTGTCCAAGGCAGCATTCCAGTCCACATCTCAGCAAAGGGTGCCTATTTTGATGTTTGGTTTCTTCCATGTTCCACTTCCTTGTGAGGTTCTTGAAGGCGTTTGCAGCTACAAACTGCGCAGCCAGCTTGCACGGAAAACTCAAGCTCAGTGTTTGACATTGATACCATAAAAGCCTATGACAAAGCTCAAATGGAACAACCATTTATAGAGATTAATTGGTTTGGTGGATTGCCCTGCAAGCTGCAATTTAATGAGCTGGAAAGTCTCATTTTTACAAATGCTAACATTTAAAAGGACTAAAGGGACAGAAGACTATATTTTATTGATGTTTTCCTGAATAAAAAGCATATATCTCATTGACAGCCTGTGTTAGCCTCCCAATTTATAACATGCCTGCACACCAAATAGCCACTTAATTTGAACATCAGTCAAAGTTGTAATGTCAGGGCAGATTTTTCAGCATCCTTGTACTGTATTCAAATATAGGGGGAATGAATGAGTGAATGAGAAAATTAATCTCCCAGTTATATATACATGAAAATATTTTTTCATTATTTATATTGAGCATAATATCTTGCCCATAAAAAGGACATTGGGTGACGTGTAAATCACCAGTTAGATCACATAGAATTAAAACGCTTGCTGATTTAAATGTGATGTGAATTAAATGAGACACAACTGTTGCACTGCACAGATTCTAGGATGCTAATTAAGTGCCAAATTGCTCATGTGTGTTAATGATTTGTTCTGTGGAAGGAATGTCTTTACTGAGGGTCCCTCAGACAGCCTGAGTGGAAGAATAATACCAACTCATACAAGTGAATCATGCATTTTTCTCTCCATTCCCCTTTCTACTTTGTTTAGGATAATAAGTAAATTGTAACTCATCCAATAAGGTAATCCATCTGAAGGTGTGCTGGATGCATGTGTATGTTGTCTGAAATGTTTAGGTGTAGCAATGCTAAGGGCTTTTTTTTTAACCCATTCCAACCAGCAGGGGCACTATTTCAGATATCAGTGTGGACAAAGGCCTGCTTTTGGATGTATTCAAGCAGCGGTAGTTGGTGAGGTGGTTCAATAGGTGAAACCACTGACAGCTGCTATATGATGATCAAGTGTGTGTGTGGGGGTGGGGGTGGGGGGGAAATTACCACTCATAGCATTGTATGCTGGGAGCTGGCAGAGGAAGCAGGAGCTACCACAGCCAGCACTGTGTAAGGGCAAAGCTGCTGCTTGGTTAGTTACCCCTGCTGATGTCATCAGCTTGCACCTGCTCCAGAATGACATTCCAGTTAGTTATGTCCTTGCATAGTCCTGGCTACAGCTACCCCTGATTCCACCACCATCTCCTGATACATAAAAGTATGATGGGAATGTCCTTAATCAGCCTTCGGTGGCTGCTAACAGTTTTGCCTGGCAGGCTCCCCCTCCAGATGTGACTGTATTCAAGATTTAATGGTTAAAGCCAAAGTGTTTGTTTTGTTTTGATTACTTTTTTGCCTACTTTCCAGTAGGCTTATGAGATCACCCAGCATTTTGTGTGTCCATGTATCTGTGTGTGTGTGCCCCCCACTATCAACTTCAAAATGCCTGGACCAATATGAACCAAATCAGGTACAGTTGTAGGGACACATAGGGACACTTCAACGGCCTAGTTTGTGATGATGTCATCCACCCCAATTCAAGACCACAGACACAAACATTTGAGGCACAAGTGGGCTAACCTGTGAACCGCCTAACTGATTTGAATCAAGTTTGCTACAACTTTAGGGACATATAGGGATGCCCCCATGGCATAGTTTGTGATGATGTGGTCCATCCCAATTCAGTATGGAGGACGCATGAATGTTTGAGGTGCAAGTGGGCTAACTTGTGGAACGTCTAACCAATCTGAACCAAATTAGGTACAGTTGTAGTGAGTGACACACAGGGACACTTCAGTGGCATAATTTGTGTTGATGTCAACTCATCCACCCCAATCCAAGATGGCGGACATGTAAACTTTTGAGGCACAAGTGGGCTAACTTGTGAACTGCCTAACCAACTTGAACCAAATTTGCTACAGCTGTAGGGAACAAAGGGAAACCCCAATGGTGTAGTCTGTGATGGTATAATCTACTCCAATTCAAGATGGCAACCACATAAACATTTGAGGTGCAAGTGGGCCAGCTTGTGGAATGTCTAACCAGTTTGAACAAATTAGGTACAGTTGTAGTGAGTGATACACAGGGACACTTCAATGGTGTAGTTTGTGTTGCTGTCATCCACCTGGTTCAAGATGGCAGACGCGTAAACTTTTGAGGCACAAGTGGATTAACTTGTGAACCGACTAACCAATTTGAACCAAATTTGCTACAACTGTAAATTTGCACATAGGGACACCTCAGTGATGTAGTTTGTGATTATGTCATCCACCCTGATCCAATATGGCAGATGTGTGAACTATTGGGGCACAAGTGCACTAACTTGTGGACTGTCTAACCAATCTGAAGCAAATTTGGTACAGTTGTAGTGAGTGACACACAGGGACACCTCCATGAAGTAGTTTGTAATGATGTCATCCTCCCTGATCCAAGATTGTGGACACATGAATATTTGAGGCACAAGAGATCTAACTTGTGGAGTTTGATTTGAACCAAATTTAGTCCAAGTGTAGAGACAGTGAAAGGAAAGTAGGCAGATCCGTTCTTACTAGAACTACTTGTTATAATTCACAATAACAAGACAACTAGGCCCATCTATTCAATTTTAAAAGGAATTTTAAGAGTATATGTTGTGGTTACTTTGTATGGGACATAGAGTGTACATGTTGTCTGGAATATCAGCGGACTGAGCCCCACTGTCTCTCAAAGGTGATGCTGCTAATCCACTTCTAGCACTAAGGCAAACTAGGTACTTGTCTTGGGTACCTAGAGTAGCTCTGAAACACAGATGTTGCAGGAGTTGTTCAATAATCTGTTGAACAAGTTGACCCTTGTTGTTCTTTGGGAATTTCAGATGCTAATTAATTCCTCCTCTCACTACCCCATCCTTTGAACAAGAGTTATGCTGAGCAGAACATATTTTTAGCCAGGGCTTATATGAGTTTTGTCCTGTTGGAGCTCAGCATTCAATGTTGGGGCTAATCCCTGAAACAAGTGAAGTAAAACAAAAAAGAGGAATGTTACAGAGCAGATTTGGATGATATTCTATCCATCAGTTCACATGATAAGGATGTGAACAGTTAGTGCATGTGTCCTTTCCCCCTCCTGGCATGCTGGATGCCTATTCCTAGTTTGTTTGTTTATGTATTTATGTATTTATTTAACATATTTTTATACTGGCCAAAACGTACGTCTCTGGGCAACCGTCTCTGGGCAACAAAAAACAGAAAAATTAAAACATTAGTTAAAACAAATAATGCCAACAGAGAAATTAAAACATTGGTTAAAATAAATGACAGCAAAAAGTTAAAACATTACAACAATTTAAAACAATGTTAAAACTATTAAAATGGTATGTAATTAAAAGCCAGCATGAACAGATGTGTCTTTTGTCTGCCAAAGCTGATAGAAGGCACCCCTGGCCACCGCCACAACCTGGGACACCAGGGAGAGGCTCGGATCCAGAAGCACCCCCAGACTGCATGCCTGTTCCTTCTGGGGGAGTGTGACCCCATCCAGAACAAGCAGATCAAACTCATCTCCTGAGTTTTGACCCTACACAATGAGTACCTCCATCTTATCTGGATTCAGCCTCAGTTTGTAATCCCTCATCCAGCCTATCACTGCATCCAGGCAGGCATTTAGGGAGGTTATGCCTTCTCCCGATGAGGTTGACATGGAGAAATAGATTTGGGTGCCATCAGCATACTGATATCACCCTGCACCAAGTCTCACGATGATCTCCTCCAGTGGTTTCATGTAGATGTTAAACAACATCGGAGACAATACGGAGCCCTGAGGGACACCATTCAAAAGTTCAGATTTTGAAGAACATCAGTCTCCAAGGGACACCATCTGGAACCTGCCCAAAAGGTAAAAGCGAAACCACTGCAAAGCAGTGCCTCCCAGTCCCAACCCCATCAGATGCTCCAGAAGGAGACTATAGTCAATAGTATTGAAAGCCACCAAGAGGTCCAACAGAGTCACACTTCCTCTGTCAGTTTCCAGTTGGAGATCATTCATCAGGCTGACCAAGGCAGTCTCCACCCCATAGCCCATCCAAAAGCCAGTCTGAAATGGGTCAAGAAGACTGTCTGGAGTTGGGAGGCCACAACCCTCTTAATTACCTTGCCCAGCCATGAAAGGTTGGAGACAGGCCTGTAGTTACTCAACTATGAGGGATCCAAGGCAGGATTCTTCAGAAGTGGTCTTATAGCCTCAACACAAGGAGGCATCCTGCCTTCCCTCAGAGAAGCATTTATGATCTCTACAAGGCCTTCTACAACAACCCCCCTGCCAGATAGTATAAGCCATGTTGGGCAAGGGTCAAGATAACAGATGGTAGGCCGCACCGATCAAAGCAGCTCATCCACATCCTCTGGAGTCACAAACTGGAACTGATCCAACCTAACAACACAAGAGGAGTCCCTGGACACCTCCCCTTTGACACTGAAGTAATTGTGGAAACTGAGTCTAAGTTGGCCTGAATACGAGAGATTTCACCCACAAAGAATTCATTAAACACGTCACAGCAGGTAATAGATGGTTCCAGAGTCTGATTCAAAGGAGGAGGGGCACATACTAGCCCTCTCACAACCCTGGACATTTCCGCCGGACATGAACTTGTGGATGCAATATGGGCAGAAAAGAATCACTTCTTTGCTGCACGTATTGCCTGAGCATAGATCTTCAAATGTACTCAATGCTGCAATCTTTTGGATTCAAATCAAGTCTTTCTCCACTTGTGCTCCAGTCACCTACCTTGCTGCTTCATCCCCCGTAGTTCTTCTGTATACCAAGGGGCCAATTTTGCAGCAGATTGGAGAGGACCCTTAGGAGCAATCATGTCTACTGTCCCGGTGTGTTTGCCATTCCAGTTCTCCACCAGGGCATCGACAGGGTCGCTGGCAGAGCCAACACTAAATCCCTCCAAGGCTTCTTGGAATCCTCCTTGGATCCAATAACCTTCTTGGGCAGACCATCCTAATAGGTCCTTCAGCCCTACAAAGGTGAGTCCAACCTTAACCATATGGTGGTCCGTCCATGACAATGGGGGAAATCACAGGAGTCCCCACCCATGGACACCACCCTGATCAGAGTGAAAGACTAAATCAAGCATGTGACCAGCAATGTGCATCAGTCCCAAGACCACTTGGGATACACCCATAGTTGTCATGTGTCATGGCTGCTATGAACTCCTGAGCCGCCCCAGACAATTTGGTCCTAAAATGAACATTGAAGTCCCTCAGCACCACAAGCCTGAGAGACTCCAACACCAAGCCTGAGACCAAGTCCGTCAGCTCAGTTAAGGACTCTGTTGAGTAGCAGGGGGATCAGTACACCAACAGAAGTCCCAATCTATCCCTGGTTTCCAAACTTAGTTACACACATTCGATATGTTCCAGCACTTCAACAGGGATAATGGCATGGGAGATGTTATTCTTATAGACCACAGCCACTCCACCTCCCCGCCTGTAGTCCCTCACCCGCTCCTCAACAGAGTATCCTGGAGGGAGAAGCAGGGACAAAACCAGGCCACCAACCTCCCCCAAACCAGCTCTCCATAATACAAACCAGGTCGGCTCCTGGATCCAGAATCCAATCATGAATGGTTTCTGATTTGTCCTGGACCGACTTGGTGTTACAAAAGAGCAAGGTGAGGTTCCAAGGGTGGTTAGCACTGCTCCACGAGGTCAAAGAGCTGGCAGGACAGCTGGAAGGGGAAACAGCTATTAGATTTCTGATTCCCCTTCCCCTGTAATTACCTGCTGACCTGCCAACATTACTTCTTCTGTTACCCACCACCACCGGAATTGCCACCCCATAATCAGTGGATACTCCCCCTATTTCCCCATCTCCAGCCAAACCCAGACACATTATAAAAACAATCTCACCCAGGTCTCAATTAAAAATGGAAGCCAAACTATTAAATGCCCCCCCCATGCAAGTACTTGGGCCAGGAGGCCTGGCCTTTGTCCTTGCTGTCACCCAAAGGGGTGATCCCCTTTGGTGTTGCCCTTTTGGTGGCAACCCCGCCACCACTGGCAGCACCCTAAATAGCCCTGAGTAGGCAGCTCTAGGCAGATGGAGTCTAGGAAACTGCAAAGTCACCCCCTGGCCCCGAGTCCTGCAAAGCCTCACCACAGTACAGCAGCCACTCCTGGGGGGCAGATGGCAAACCGGGGGGCAGAAGGAGAAGCAGACAGGAAGGCACCCAGTCCCACACCTAGTTGGCAGAAGACCAGAGGGATGAGTGAGAGGCCTTGACCTTGCCAGCCCATCTCCCCTGCCGGACTGTTGGGAGATTAACAGCAACCTCCCCGCTTCTTGCTTGGCCAGGACAGCCTGAACATCAGCTCAGTTTTGCAGTCTTGACTTGGAGCCTTCCCTTCCTGACACCCATTAACACCTGTGGGCATTCACTGCACCAGGCTTGCCTCAGAGTATCTTCTGAAGGAGAGATACTGGGGGATTGTAAGGAAGGTGGTTGTGCTGGTGGCATTGCCAATGGTAGGCAGCTGGCCTCCAGGCAGCCGCTGTAGCAGGCACCAAAGGGGGCCAGCCTTTGGTGCTGGGCCTTTGGTGTGGGACTGAGGGCTGGGGCAGAATTATATTTCTTTGCTGCAATTGTAGGAGCCAAAACTGCTACCTAGCTAACCTTTGTTGCTGAGCCTTGTCTCACTACATGTGAGCCTTGTCAAGTATTCCCCTTAGGATGGCATGGGGCCGCTCTGGGAAGAGCATCTGAAGTTCCAAGTTCCCTCTCTGGCATCTCCAAAATAGGGCTGAGAGAGATTCCTGCCTGCAACCTTGGAGAAGCAGCTGCCAGTCTGTGAAGACAATACTGAGCTAGATGGACCAATGGTCTGACTCAGTATATGGCAGCTTCCTATGTTCCTATATTCCTATGAGTCTTGGGTGTAGTTAGTCTGTAATGTGTTTGGGTTTGTCTGGAGATGGGGATACAGGACACATGTCTATTGGCTATGCAGAGGATATTCTGGTGGTGGTCGGGAATAGAAGAAGTAACATTGGCAGGCTAGCAGGCCATTACAGGGGAAGGGACATCAGAAATTTAATAGTTGTTTCCTCTTCCAGCTCTCCTGCCAGTTCTTTGACCTTGGAGAGCAATGCCAACTACCCACAGAGTAGTTCCTGTGGTGCTCCTTTGTAACACCAGGTTGGCCCAGAATAAACCAGAAATCATCCATGATTTGATTATGGATGAAGTGGCTGACCTGGTGTGCATCACGGAGACTTGACTGGGGGAAGCTGGTGGCAGGGAAGGTGGTGGTACCAGCTCCTCCCCCAAGGGTGCTCTGTAGAGGAGTAGGTGAGGGGACATGACTGGAGAGGTGGAGTAGCTGTGGTCTTTAAAAATAACATCTACCATCAGGATCCCTGTTGAAGCATCTGATTATATCGAGTGTGTGTACCTAGGTTTGGGGACCAGGGGACTGAGACTTCTGTTGGTGGACCAATCACCCTGCTGTCCAAGCAGAGTCCCTATCTGAGCTCATGGACTTGGTTGTGGGGTCTCCCAGACCTTGAAGTCTCCCAGTCTTGTGATGCTTGGGGACTTCAATGTTCCCTTTGAGACCAATTTGTCTGGGGAGGCTCAGGAGTTCACAGTGGCCATGATGACTACGGGCCTATCACAAGTGGTCTCGGGACCAATGCATGTTGCAGGTCACATGCTCAATCTGGTATTTTACTCTGATCAGGGTGTTGTTCCATGAGTTTGGACTCCTGTGGTTTCCCCACTGTCATGGATGGACCATAATCTGGTTAAGACTGGACTTACAATCATGTCCCAACTCTGCCGGGTTGAAGGGCCTATTAGGATAGTCCACCAGAAAAGGTTATTGGATCCAATAAGATTTCAATAAGCCTTGTAAGGATTTAGTGCTGGCTCTGCCGGTGGTCCTGTTGATGCCCTGGTGGAGAATTGTAATAGTCAACTCACCAGGGCAGTAGACATGATTGCTCTTGAGCGTCCTCTCTGGACCACTTTGAAATTGGTCCCTGGGTATATGGAAGATCTATGGGAGCTGAAGTGGCAAGGTAGATGACTAGAGCACAAGTTGAGAAAGACTTGACTCGAATCTGACACATTACAACATAGAGCGCATTTTAAAACCTATGCTTTGGCAATATCTGCAGCAAACAAGCAATTCTTTTCTGCCCGTATTGCATCCGCAAGCTCATGTCCGGGGAGCTGTTTAGGGTTGCGAGGGGGCTAGTACATGCACCTCCTCCCTGAAACAGTTTGGAATCATCAATTACCTGCTGTGATGTTTTTAATCAGTTCTTTGTGGATAAAATCTCTCATATTCAGGCCGACTCAGACTTAGATCCCATAGTTATTGCAGGGTCTGAATTTGAGGTGTCCAGCAACTCCTCTTATGTGGTTAGGCTGGATCAGTTCCAGTTTGTGACTCCAGAGGATGTGGACAAGTTGCTTGGAGTGGTGCGGCCTACCACCTGTTCTCTTGACCCTTGCCCAACATCTATATTATTAATTCTCCAAGACTGGCCATGCGTGGGGACGTGGCAGAAAGGAGGCGATTGGCTGACAGAGGGGGAGAGAGTTCCGGAGCAGCATGGAGTTTTGCGGGGTGGCTGGAAAGCAGTTTGACAGTTGGCACAGGGGCACCATGAAGCAGCAGGGAGCTCGGAGGCTGGGGGTGGCTTCAGGAGCTGGACTGTTGGCTCTGGGGGCTGCAGGCGGCAGACGATTGGCTGAGCTGCGCCATGAAGTGGCAGGGAGCAGGGAGCTCGGGGCCTGTCAGGAGAGCAGGCGACAGTCCCTGGCAGTGGTAGGGGGAAGCAAGGACTACGAGACAGAGATAGAAAGTCAGAGGACAGAGAGAGATAGAAAGAAGGGGCTGTGGGGAGAGTGAGCAAGAGAGTTGAGGGGAGAGAGCAAGCGAGAGAGTTGCGAGGGGAAGAGCGAGCGTGAGAGTTGCAGGAGGGAAGAGCGAGCACTAGAGTTGTGGGGGGCGAGAGCGAGTGCAAGAGTTGGGGGGGAGAGCGAGCGCAAGAGTTGGGGGGCAAAAGTGAGTGTGAGAGTTCTGTGGGTGGGGGGGTTGAGAGTGAGCACGAGAGCATTGTGGGGGCAGCAAGAGCGAGCAAGAGCATTGTGAGGGTGGCGAGAGCGAGCGAGAGCTTGAGGGGCGGCGAGAGCGAGAGAGAGCATTGTGGGGAGCGATGAGAGCAAGCGAGAGCATTGGGGGTGGTGGTGAGAGTGAGTAAGAGAGTCGTGGGGTGTGTGAGAGTGAGCGAGAGAGTTGTGGAGGGGCAGATCATTGTGGGGTGTGGCGAGAGAGTTGTGAGGGGCGGCGAGAGCAAGAGAGAGAGTTGTTGGGGCGGAGATGCCACTGGCTCAGTGCACGACTGCACAGATGCTCTGTGCAGGGTCAGCTAGTAGCTTTTATTATCTAACAGGGGTGTTGTAGAAGGCCTGGTAGAAATTCTAAATGCTTCTCTGAGGGAGGGCAGGATGCCTCCTTGTCTCAAGGAGGCAATCATTAGACCTCTTCTGAAGAAGCCTGCATTGGGTCCCTCAGAGTTAAGCAACTATAGGCTTGTCTCCAACTTTCTATGCCTGGACAAGGTAATTGAGAGGGTGGTGGCCTCCCCACTTTAGACAAGGGATTGTCGACATTGGGTCCACAGATGTTATTGTTCTTCAACTCCCATAATCCCCAGCCAAAGGCCACTGGGCCTGAGGATTATGGGAGCTGAAGTCCAATAATATCTGGGGTCCGAAGGCTGAGAATCCCTGCTCTAGACAGTCTTGAAGGAAACTGATTATCTGGTCCCATTTCAAACTGGCTTTAGGGTTGGCTGTAGGGGTGGAGACTGCATTAGTTGGCCTGATGGATGATCTCCAATTAGGAATTGACAGACAAAGTGTGGCTCTGTTGGTCCTTTTGGATCTCTCGGCGGCTTTCGATACTATTGACCATAGTATCTTTCTGGAACATCTGAGTGTTGGGGGTGGAGATACTGGTTTGCAGATTCAAGTTTGTATCATTTGGAGACTGTTGCTCTACAAAATGTGAGCTTTTGTATGGTGTCCTTTAGGGCTCCATACGCTCCCCAATTCTTTTTTAACTTCTACATGAAACTTCTGGGAGAGATCATTTGGGGATTTGGTGCAGGGTGTTATCAGTCTGCTGATGACACCCAAATCTATTTCTCCATGTGAACATCATCAGGAGAAGGCATATCCTCCCTAAATGCCTGCCTGGAGGTGGTAATGGGCTGGATGAGGGATAATGAACTGAAACTGAATCCAGATAAGACAAAGGTACTCATTATGCAGGGTCAGAGCTCAAGAGACGATTTTGATATGCCAGTTCTATATGGGGTCACATTTCCCCAGAAGGAACAGGTATGCAGTCTGGTAGTGCTTCAGCATCTCCCCCTGGAATCTCAGGCTGTGGCAGTTGCCAGAGGTGCTTTCTATCAGCTTTAGCTGATACACCAGCTGCATCCATTTCTTGAGATAAAAGACCTCAGAACAGTGTTACATATGCTGGTAACCTCCAGACTTCACTACTGCAATGCGCTCTATGTGGGGCTGCCTTTGTACATAGTCTGGAAACTGCAGTTGGTACAGAATGTGGCAGCCAGGTTGGTTTCCGGGTCATCTTGAAGAGTCCATATTACGCCTAAAAGAACTGCATGTGCTGCCAATAAGTTTCCGGGTAAAATGCAAAGTGCTGGTTATAGCCTCTAAAAGAACATCTTCACCATGAGCCCCACTGCCCATTGAGATTATCCGGAGAAGTTCCTCTGCAATTGCCACTGGCTCATCTGGTGGCCACACAGGTATGGGCCTTCTCTGTTGCTGCCCCGAGACTCTGGAACAGGGATTCTCAAAGTTGGGTCCCCAGATGTTATTGGACTTCAGCTCCCATAATCCCCAGCCCCAGTGACCTTTGTTTGAGACTTATGGGAATTGAAGTTCAATAACATCTGGGGACCCAACGTTGAGAATCCCTGCTCTGGAATATGCTACCTGCTGAGATAAGAGCATCCCCATCTCTGACAACTTTTTAAAGTACTTAAAGACTTATCACTTCACCCAAGTTTTTTAATTTGACTGTGGTTTTAAATTGTTTTATTTTTTAAAAAAATTCTGTGTTTTAACTTGTTTTATATTGTTGTAAACTGCCCAGAGACAGATGTTGTGGGGTGGTAAACAAATTTGATGAATAAATAAATTCATAAATAAATGTGGAGAGGTGTTTCATACAAACCACTATACACACTGTATTTACTAGTTAAAGCTAGTATTTACATTGCATGTTGAGGAGCAGCTCAGGTTAATCAAACAAGTAATAAATAATAAATAACAATAATAAATAATTCCCACACACACAACTGGGAAAATGTGCCCCAGGGTGCTGGAAAGGTCCCTTTTGAATGGCTGCACTAATGGCACACAAATGTCCTTATTGCATGTGCTGGAGAGGATGAAGTATCCTCCAAACCAGCCCTTTGAGATGTATCAACTTTTCTCTCTCACCTAAGTAGCAACATATCTGTCATTAGAGGTATGGACTTCTAGGCAGAAGGAAAAGGTAAGAGTAAGGAGGAAAAAACATTGACAAATGCCTTCACATGTACTTAAAGGTTGGCTGTGCTTGGGAATGAGGATTAAGAGGATAACCAAAGGCCACATGGGAAAGGTGGGATATTTAAAGAAAAGAGAGAGGTGGTACTACAGACCTGTTCTGAGAGGTCAGCTGATAGGCAATGACTTTTAGCACTTCCAAGTATATGATGGGTGAGATTTTGCAGAATTGCATGTCTGAATTCTAGAATATGGATTCAGAGTGATAACGAACATTCCAGAGGAGAGCACAGATGCTGCTTTTATAAAAGTTTCTAGATAGTTCACAATAAGGGGTTTGGGTCATAAATCAATTCCACAGAGAAGATTTGGAGATGGTGAAATCTTCTCACTGTGTCTCCCAGTCTGCAGATTGTAGGAGTACATTAAAGTAAAGTGTGCTGTCAAGTCGGTGTCAACTCCTGGCGACCACAGAGCCCTGCGGTTGTCTTTGGTAGAATACAGGAGGGGTTTACCATTGCCTCCTCCCGCACAGTCTGAGATGATGCCTTTCAGCATCTTCCTATATTTACTGCTGCCAGATATAGGTGTTTCCCATAGTCTGGGAAACATACCAGCGGGGATTCTGGCTTGCTAATCAAGTCATTCCCCTGCTGTGCGATTAAGTGGCTATGGGAGTACATTACTAAGAGAGAATTCTGAATACATTTTAAATATATCATTGACAGGATCACAGGCAAAGAAAATATGAGTGAGTAAAGGAAGATAAAGAGGCACATGTCACATAGAGAGTGCAGAATTAATGTAAAGAACTTTTTAAAAACTTGATTGTTCTGTTTGTCTCATCTGCATACTCTAATTTTCCTCAGGATTTACTGCTGTGCCTCTGTAAAGAACTGTGTTTATGCCATTTAAGTGTTATTAAATTGAGGGATGTATTTGTGAAGAGTACAATAATTATAGCTACTAATGGAACAACAACTTCAGCCCAAGTAAGGAATGTTTAGTCAGGCACATCAAGCATCCAATACGAAAGCAAATTAAAGAGTCTGATGTTCAGACAGTCAGGTATTAATATTAATGTGTGAAAAACGGCATCCAAATCATTTAGAAGTGGTTATGAAAAGCCTCTGGGAAGGAAATGGAATGAACAAAGCAGTGACAAGCTTCTGGCTTTGCAGAGAAATATTAGAAAGAGGTACTCTTCAAGTAGCCTCACTAGGGAAAGAAGACCCTCAAAATCTAAATGAATACTTACTTTTAAAAAATAATTTTAAGTTGTGATTTCCTTATACATAAAATAACAAATTATGTGTTGAAGTGTCTAGAAAGCTGTCTGTAATATACACACTGATATCTTTTTAAAGAAATCTGTGTCCAGAAATCCCTTTATGCGTGGTGAATATAATGAAGGGTTTCGAACAATCATGAAAAATAAAATAGTTATTGATCAAGAAATACAATGGAGAGATAAAGGGTGACAATAGTTTCATGTCAGAATTGGAAGCCAATCAGATGAAGCCTCTAAAACAGGGGAGGGCAAACCTGTCCCTCCAGCTGTTGTTGAACTACATCTCCCATCATTCCCAGACACCATTTATTGAACTGCAATAGTTGGAGGGCCACGTTTGCCCATCCCTGCTCTAAAATGACACACATTTGCTGTTTAGAAATGCCACCAACCTGTGATTTCAGTGTCCTCAGCAGTAAATTTGCAGTGTTTACTTGGCTTTCACTTGAGACAAATATAATTCTCAATCAATGGGATTTAAAAACATGAAGATTTGTTGTTGCTGCTGCTGTTCTTCATTATTCAGAAAAGCTTTTTTCTGTTCTGGCACTTTCAAAATGGCACCATGTAAAGTTGACTAGTTATGAAGGACTAAATCCAAATTACAGTTGAAGACAATGGTCACATGCCAACACAAAGTTAAGCACATGAAGCTCATTGAAATCAATGGTCTTAAGCACACTTAACTCTGTGCTGGATTGTGGCTAATATGTTGAATGAGAGCTTTTTCGCAATCTTGGACACAGATTAGTCTGTGAACTGAACTAGATGCATGCATATACTGCATGCATGGCTCAAGTCACTGCCAAAATAATATAATGTAGGTGACACATTTAAAGTAAGGCATGGGTGGGAGGGGAAGGCAAAACCTCTTCCCACTCATACTCCCCCCTGGTTCTTTTGCTTTAGCTCTTTCTCTACTAGTGGAGCTCTGAGCATGGAAGTAACCCCAGTCAAGAGGGGGGAAATGGTGGGGGGAGCTGTTCCAGGTGAAAAACACGCAGGTGGTGACCCAGCTCTCCCTCTCACATGCTGTTTTAAATTGTCTACACACCATCCCCATTTCATATGAATTTGGCATGAGCCCACTCAGCCATATAGCCCAATTTAGCTTGCCACTGACAGATTTCAAGGTAGTTTGCCTCTGTTTTCAAGGTAGCCTTGTGGCTTTGAACAGACAGCATCAACCCAGTGCTCCTCTGGGTCTCCCTGCTCAACCAATATGTACAACAACAGAAGGCCTGGCCTTGTTTATGTATGGTGGCATCCTGTACAAGTGACCATCTCATACATGGCTCTTCCTGGTTTGAGAGAGAGTATAGACCCAGTTAGGAGGTTCTCTGATAACCATCATGGTTAAGGGAGCCAGTTCAGTTGCATCTAGTACTTTTTCTATTACAACTTCCAGGCATGTCAATTGTGCTATCACAGCCTCCTCAGATATGTGCTTATGATATGTGAGCACCCATTTTTGCCAAAGGCAAGCATGAGTGACAGCTCATTTCTGACTCAAAGATCTCTGAGGAACCTGGGTATGCACTAGCCCAGGGGTTTTCAACTAGGGATACTTAAACCCATGGGGAGGGTGGTGGTGTAAAGACTTGTGCCAGATTAAGAGGGCACAAGTGACACATGCTCCCGGCCCTCCTATTCATATTAGGGTCCTCTGCTGCCCATCCCCTTCCCATATGGGGTGCACATGAGTAACTTACTCTGTATCGAGCCAATGTCTGTACTAGCCTCTTACTACTATAATATTTAAGTGTGTGTGTGTGTGGGGGGGAGGTATCAGAGGCACTCTTAGCCACGGACCTTGGAGATCTGGTCCATGGCCTCCTGCCTCCAGAGGGCCTCCAAATTTTCTTGGGGGCCCCTCCTCAGATCCCTGCCACTGCATGTGGCAGGATGGGGTGTGGCTGCAGCTAGAAGGGGGGCAAGGAGAAAGTCCCCCCTTTTATGTTTTAAAAAATGCCACTGTGCAGCGGCAGCAGTAATTGCAGGGAGGGGGTGAGGAGGGGAGAGTTCCCCTTTACCTGAATATTTCCCTTGACCCAGAGAGGGTGGGATGGGGCACGGTGGCAGCGGCTGCTGCAGGGAGGGTAGTTGTCGACTGCTGTGACTACTGTCGACTACTGTGCATCTCAAAATACACTGATCCAAGAGGATGCTTGTGACAACATGATGAAGAATGAAGATCCATTGGATGAGGAGCTAGAGGAAGAAGATGACAAGGATCTCTAGGATGAAGCAAATTAATACTCATAATGTGATGCACCAAAGTGCAAAAAAACTTTTTTATTATTAATTATGAACATTTTTCATATGCTATAATATTAATTAGGTGTATGGTAGTTCATTTTTGTCAAAAACCATTATGCAGAACTTGTAGTAAAAGTCACTTGACTTATGCAAAATGTTTATTATCTATTATTTATTTATTCATTAACAACTTTCACAGATCAGCATAACAGTCAGAGCAGATTCTCAAACTGCCAATGTATTTTTTCTTATTCTTTGAGGTATTTTGAAGAGAACTGTGTAGGTGGTTTGCTATCATCACAAAAAATCCCACGGCATTGTGTATGCTCCTGTACTACACTATGAATACAGGGATTTTTTGCATTATACTAGTAGATCAGGTTGTTCCTTCAAAATTCTCTAGGATTGATGCTCAATTTTTTTAATATACTACTACTACTACTACCACAACCACTATCAATATTTATATACTGCTTTTCAACAAAAGTTTGCAAAGCAGTTTACATAGAAAAATAAATAGAGAATTTTGTCTCAGAAGGAGGCAAGATGGATATTCTTAACTGCTAGTTCATTGGGTCTTAATGACAAGATGGATTATTCATCTTTCTAATAAGTTTCAGAGTCCTTCTCAAAGGTTCCCACATTTTGTATGTACTGTTCATTTAAGAAAAGTTTCTATTTGGCCTATGTATTGTCACCTTAAGAAAAAAATCACTTGGTTTATTTTAGCACAGCGTATTCCAAACCTTTAGGCTGTAAGAGGTGAGCAAGAGGCTTGCAACACTGAAGTTTGAGAGATATGCTTCATCTATACACAACTGTAAGCACTTTTTGTGTGTGTGTTGTGCTTTGAAATTCTAATAATAATAAATAGTCATTTAGTTTTATGAATTATATTAGGAGATATCCTATTTTTGCAGGGACAGAAATTACTAGAGCTATTCTTCCATAAGGTCTCCATGAATTATCTATAGTTGTGGATGAAGGTGACTGTTTTTCTTAAGGTAAAAATCATATATCTATATCTATATCTATAGGGGATGTTTTCATATTATTGAATTTTGTACACTATTATTACATACCTTTCAGGAAATTGGTGACATTGTTCTCTGCTTTGTAGGTTTACCTTGAGATTTGTCCGCTCTGAGTTTTTCTACTTGATGTATATTTCCACTTACTCTGATGAAGAACTTGAAAACTATGTTTAGTACTATGCATGTATGGCCTCTGTTCAATATTGTGTAAGTTATTGCATGACTATCTAAATATAGTCCTTATTTTGGTTTTCATTTAACATTGTATTATGATGGTTTCTATTGGTGGCTCTTACTTTATGGCCTCTACTTAACATTGTATCATTCATTGTATGACTACCTATCATATGGTTCCTGTTTTGGTCTCTGTTTAATATTGTAGTATGCGGTATATGGTTACAGATTCTGACATTGTTATGAATAAATTTTATATCTGTTTTCTTCTTTCTTATATACTGAGTCAGACCATAGGTCCGTCTAGCTCAGTATTGTCTACACAGACTGGCAGCAGCTCATCCAAGGTTACAGGCAGGAGTCTCTCTCAGCCCTTTCTTGGAGATGCCAGGGAGGGAACTTGGAACCTTTTGCATGCAAGCAGGCAGATGAGAGGTGAGGTGAGATATACCTTTGCAGAAGTCATGCGGAGTCTCTCTCAGCAGGGCCTGTTCTTCTATACGCTTAACAATTTATAAGAACTCATTTAGCTTATCTGTAATCTCCACATCCTCCTTAATAATCCCTTTCACTCCCTCAACATCTAATGGTCCAACACTTCTCTGACAGGTTTTCTGCTTTTGATAGATTTAAGGACGTTTTTGTTATTCCTTGATGCTGTTAGCTAAATGTTCCTCAAAGTTGTTTTTTTTTTTTTGCATTCCTTATTGTATCCTTGTATTGCTTCTTCCAGAGTTTGTGTTCCTTTCTGTTCTCTACATTTGGGGAGGCCTTCCAATTTCTGAAGGAAATCAAATTAACTGCAAATTAAATGCAAAATCAGATTAATGCTAACTGCTGCTAACTTGGCAAAGAGGCACCTTTTAACGTGGGGATTCTCTTTATTTAGCAGGGGGAGAGTAACTGGCCCTCTCCACCCCCAGCACAGTACTTCTAGTGACTGTTACTGGTGCCTATCTTATCTTTCTTTTTAGATTGTGAGCCATTTGGGGACAGGGATCCATCTTATTTATGTATTATTTCTCTATGTAAACCGCCCTGAGCCAGATTTGGAAGGGTGGTATAGAAATCAAATAAATAATATAACAACAACAACAACATCAAATTAACGTGTCTATGGGATCTCAGACATTTCTTTATTTGCAGCTATTTATTTCACAACAAAGACAATTCTATTTTATCATTTTCCATAACTGAATGCTTTTTCAGATTATGCTTGATCATTCAAAGTCTGCGCTTTACCATGCCTTTTATTCCATGAACAGAAATAGTTTTGCGTGCACAGGCAAATATAAACACGACCACACTGGACAAACCTGTAATGCAACAGAGGTGGAGAATACTGTTGCTAAGAGAATGATTGCATTTCCATAGCAACAGTGCAGAAGCTCTCTATACATGAAAGATGAATGTAATATTTGTGATGATTTAAAGTTCCATGCAGGATTGTATTCAGTTCCAGCAAAATATCTCACCTTGCCAGTAACAAATTCAAGCATACAGTACTTAGTGCTGTTAAGCCCTAAGCATGGCTTGCTCAGCCTATCTGTTTCTAGTTATCAAAAAGGCACTGTGACATATAACTTTTGCTGTTTACATACATTTCTATAATTAATTAGCTTTGTACAAACAGCTTTCCCACACCTAGCTTTGCTAGTTAGGTGATGAATTGTGGATTCAGCTGTTCTTTGACCTACTGTTTGGTTCAGTTTGGATGATATAGCCCTACTGGCCCTGTTCCCATGAAATCAGACATGTGAGCATGCACATCCTGCCCCTGTTGTGGTGTGGCAAAGCACCACTGCCTAAACTGCATGGGCAGGTGGTTTTTTCTGAACTGCCCCTCCATGTGTGATTTAAAATACTACTTGTATAGAGGAACAGTTTGGATGCAAAACCCTCATGCACTCCTACGCCTACGATTAGGGAAGAGGGGCATGTGCACTCATGGTTCATGTCCCTAATCGCATCAAAGTGGGGCTGGTCAGCCATGATCCCTCTAATTTTTTTCATCTCTCTGTGGAATGAGTTTTGTTCCGGGCGGCAGTATCAAGGTAGTGTGTGCACATGTGCATTCAGAATGGGCCCTTCCTGATTCTACCTGAGTGGGATCTAAAATGAACTGAGCGGACATCCAAAAACTTGTGAGTGTGCACACGTGCGCACGCCTTAGACGGAACAGTGCTGGTCAGACAGTATCCTCCTAATCAGCTCATAATGTCTTGTTTAAGTCTGGAATGCAGTATGCTGCACACACACTTTGTTAGTTTGGATGTCAGCCATTGAAAATAATGGCTGACATCCAGGCAAACGCTGCACCAGTACAACAAAGAATGGTGCACATGCAAGAAAGTCATGTAACTGAGAGAATGCTCAAAGTTGCTCGGTCTCTTGTGGTCTTGGTCCACTTGTACAAGGATTGCTCTTGCACAAGATTGACAAGTAATTTTGCATCATTCCCTACAACATATATGGACAGAGGAAGAGGTTTCACAGCATGAAGTGTGCCACAGATTTCACGAGTACACTGTGTCACATCAGCGCAATGCTAGACTGGAATGCAAGCTCCTGACTTAATGGAACTAGCTGGGGCAACATCCTGCACAAATGCAATGTGTTTGCACTAGGACAACCTCTGTCTAAGAAAAAGCCCGCCACTTTTGCTTTGATAAGGGTGGCTTTCAATCTTAGGAAAGGAGAGCTGGTCTTGTGGTAGCAAGCATGACTTGTCCCCATAGCTAAGCAGGGTCTGCCCTGGTTGCATATGAATGGGAGACTTGATGTGTGAGCACTGCAAGATATTCCCCTCAGGGGATGAAGCCGCTCTGGGAAGAGCAGAAGGTTTCAAGTTCCCTCCCTGGCTTCTCCAAGATAGGGCTGAGAGAGATTCCTGCCCGCAACCTTGGAGAAGCCGCTGCCAGTCTGTGAAGACAATCCTGAGCTAGATAGACCAACAGTCTGATTCAGTATATGGCAGTTTCCTATGTTCCTATCAAATCAGTTTCTATCCCTCCCATCAAAGTTTCTTATAAAAATGACTTAAAAGTAAGACAGTTGTTCATCTAAATATTTTAAAGCTGCCAGTTAAAAGGATGCTTCAGTGCATCATAATTCAGTGCTGATGAGCTCAATAAATTATGCGGCCATCCATATCTTTCCTCACAAGGGAAGGTTCACCTGCTCCACAGATACATACAACCTTATGGTTTATTAGTCATGCACTTTGTTGTAGCTTTTGGAATCTTCAGTAGTCAAAGCTGCAGTTGTTCCCTTGTTGAACTAAGACAATAGAACATAGCCAACACTGATGGCAAATCTTGGCCTGGGCATGGGACATTTAGCTCTGGAGCGTTTGCTACTTCAAGTGCATGGCTAGCATACTAATCCTAATTCATTCTAATAAGAGCTCCTCAGATTATGGAGAAGGGACCAAGTATTATAAGATCCACTTATAATATAAGTTAGACTCCAGCCTTAATTGTAAGCAGTGTTCACAACCTATGCCCTTAAAAAAAAATCATAATTGTATGCCTGGACTACTCTGAGAATACTTATGACCATCCATCCTAGTGTTAGGGCACTAGGATATATACACAAAACATCATGTGGAGAAACTGTGTGAAAGCCTTCAACTCCATGCGTAGGGATATGTATATGAACAGGATCACTTATTAAATGAATGGGGAAATCCTTATAGATGAGAGTGATCCCACTAACAAGGAAATTAAGCTAAAATAATCAAATGACAAAGGTCGACTTTGGGGTGTCTAACCTTAGCTAATAGGTCAGAACCCAGAAGTGAATAGTGCGCTAACCAAAGGGAGTCATATCAGTGGAAGCATCACCAATATTGTTTCATTGAATTTAAGGTGGAGGGGGGAGGTAAAGTGATCAGATGTAAAAGAGAACACACTTTTCTCTTTAAAAGTTGTGTAGAAGAATATGTTTTAGTAGATGTAGCTTTTTTACTGCATGACAAGCTCCATTTACCAAAAAATTCTCTTTTATCCAACTGTTAAAACTTATACGATTCTGCTCTCTTTAGCATCTGATTGCCTGAATAAGAGGAGGATGAAAAGGGGAATATTTGGTAAGAAATTGGAAGTGGGTTCCATGTTCTAAATTCAGATTAAAGGTGGATCTGAGTTCTGAAAAGGTTGAAAACAATTCATCTAACATCTTCTAAAAGTGAAATGCGTGTTTGAGTGCCTAATTTTACCTTCTGTGACTTGTACAAGAAAGGTAAAATTACACACATCTCACATCTCACTTAAAATCCACAATATTTATATTTCACAGAGATATTGATTTAAAATTAAGATTAAAAGAGCTGAATATAGAATTTCTAGGAGGTAAACCGAATGATTAAGAAAATAAAATAGATGCTTATGAGCAGTTACAGAAGGACTTGATGGAAAAGAGACTGGTTTTCAAAATTATAATAGCAAGCAGGAGGGCTGTGCGTCAGTATTACCAGATGGTGTAGAAGAGTTGAACAGTGGTGGAAGGAAGTAATATTTGTTAGGAATGTGCAAATCAATTTGGGTACAAAATAACTTGTACCCAGATCTACCTGTTTTGGGTGATTTGTGGACAAAAAAAAATTGCCCCTATGCTAGCTGGCCAGATTTGGGTCCAAAACAAATCACCCAGATTTCGAATGTGAAAAATTCATAGATTCATACTTCCATTTTGTGGAGATCTCTCTTGCTGTCTACATTTTATGTCAGGAAATCTTTTTGAAAATCCTGCACTTCCAAGCTACATATTGGTGATTTACAGTGTGCAATGATTGGCTGGTGATTCCCCCCCAGTTCCAGATTGGCTCGTTTCCATTCAAATCTTGTGTTGCCAGGGGTAACTGACCCCGCATTGGCTAGGGGAAGGGTCAAAGAAGGGACAAGGGTGGGGGGAGTTCAAAGGAGGGATTTTTAAATGTACTTAAGGAGGCACACAGGCACCATTCTGCCTTTCTGCCTTGAGCGAGGAGAGAGAGAGAGAGAGAGAGAGCGCAAGCCAGAGGAGCTTTGCTTTGCCTTGCTTGCTTGTTGCCTGGAGTGGATTCTCTGCCTTTTGTTCCTGCTTTCCTGGCTGAGAAAAAGAGAAGAGAATTTTTTTCACCCCCTTCCTGCTGCTGACAGAATCACTGCCTATGCCTGCTGTCTGTGCAAATTGATTTGGGTACAAAATGATTTGTACCTGAATCTACCAGTTTCAGGAGATTTGTGGACAAAACAAATAGCCCCTGTGCTAGCTGGCCAGATTTTGACCCAAAACAAATTGGGTGTGATTCAATTTGGGTACAAATTGAATTAAAAAAAAATTGATTCGTGCACATCCCTAATATTTGATATTAAGTGATGTCCCTAAAGGACCAGAAGGTGAACAGCTGGTGGCCCTCATTTAAGTTTGGAGTAAATCAGAAATGTTGGATGAATTGTCCAAAGAAGAAAATGCATATATCTATAATCTAGATATTCAGGTTTTGACTTTAAAAGGCTGTAGGATAGTAGAATGTTGTAGTTTTTTAAAGAGGTCATTATAGCAAAGTCTTGTTACAATTAAATGATGACTTGCTGTGGCGGCGGGCGGGGGGGACTATGATGACAGCTAGGATTTTTATTGAATGTTTATGGTCATCTTGTTGCACAACTCACTTTCAGCTCAGAGACAGATGGCCTGACATTGTCCTCTAGAATTTTCTGAGATGCAGCTGAATTCATGTTTCCATTAATGATGGCAGAATTGTATGCAGTATTCCAGGTGTGGCCGCATCATAGTTTTGTATAAAGGCATTATAATATTACCAATCCCCTTCCTTGGCTTTTTTCACAAAGAAAAACTAAAAGTCGGTAAAAGTCGGTGATAATTGGAATTTATGCCCCACATGAAAAGAAAGTTGAATTTTATAACTATTTGGATCAAAAGATGGCAGATTTATCAAATGTTAGTTTGATTGTATTGGGAGATTTCAATGGAGTTGTTTCGACATCTTTGGATAGAAAATCCGATTTATCGGATAAGAACTTACAAGGTAAACTTCCTAAAGCATTTTTTGAATTAGTAGAACATATGGGCCTTTATGATTTATGGAGAATTAAAAATTCTAATGTAAAAGAATATACCTATTTTTCTGAAAGATACCAATCACATTCAAGGATTGATATGGTTTGGACATCTAAAACTATTATATCTTATATGAAAAGAATGGACATTTTACCTAGGACGTTTTCGGATCATAATCCAATTTGCTTTGCATGGAAGAAGGATGGTGCGACCTCATTTCGGTGGAGACTGAACAAATATCTTTTGAAAAAACCAGATGTGGTCGAGAAAGCCACAAACACACAAAAAATAAGATGTTTCGGTGTGACCCACCATTCCCAGTTAAGTAAAACAAATGAGCAAACATGAAAACTGGGGTTGTGTGGGTTTTTCCCCCTGGGTTTTTTTTTGGGGGGGGCAAATCCAAAACACCCCCATTTTGTTCTTTGTTCAAAACCAGCCAATCTGAAACACCTCATTTTGTTCTTTGTTCAAAATTGCAAAATCCGAATCTGAAACGTTTTGGATTTAAAAAAATGGCCCCAGGGCAAAACTAGTGGGTGGGGGTGGTAGCACCCAATGGGTGGAAGCTATCACCCAAAATTAAGAGGAATTGGGCAAAAGGCTGGTTTTTGGTGAATTTTTGAAGGACAAGATTTTTCCCATAGGGAATAATGGAGGTTTCAGCAGAAGTATAGCTTCACGCTGGGGGGGTGGGGGTGGCCCAGAGCAGAGTAGGGTGGGTGATAGTGTCCAGTGGGGACAAGGAAGCTGCCAGAATTATTTCAAAGGAATTGGGCAGAGGGCTGATTTTTAAAGATTTAATGGAGTTTACACATCTTTAAGATTCTTCCCCATAGGAAATGATGGTGGTTTAAGCAGCCCCATAACTGCACTTGGGGAGCACCAGGGTGGCCCAGAGCAAATGGTAGTGTAGAGCACATAGGGTGCCAACCACCCCCATAGGTTGCTAACCCATGGAGTACTGGGTTCTGTTGTTTCGGAGATATTTTGAGTGTAGATTATCTGGTAGCATATGAGAGTGGATTTATGGTTTGCAATTGAAAATCTCATATGCTACCAGAGAATCTACATGCTGGGCTCAGGCTGGCAACAAGGCAGGCATAGGCAATGGCATGGCATCTTTCAAGGCGGTGAAAAAAAATTCTTCTGGAACAAATAAGCAATGCAGCAGATAAATCTATTCCCAGTCTGGCATGCAGTAGCCATAGAAGGCTGGCAGGCTGGGCTCAGGCTGGCAACAGGACAGGCAGGCATAAGCAATGGCATGGCATCATCATGGCAACTTGAGGCATGCCATGCAATGCAAACTAGTTCTCTCTCTCTTCAATGAGGCAGAAAGGCAGAATGGCGAATGAGTAACTAACTTGTTGAATGAATCGAAAACCCCTCCTTGAACTCCTCCCACCCTTGCCCCTTCTTTTACCCTTCCCCTGGCCAATGTGGGGTCAGTCGAGAGTGGCAAGAGGCAAAAGAGCCAATAGGAAACAAGGAGGGAATCATCAGCAGGTCAGCCCAGGCTTTAGGTCACCAATCGGAAGGCTGGAAGGGTGGGAAATTCAAAGAGATGTAAAATACAAAATGGAGACTGACTCAGAGATTGCCACAAAATTGAGGTCTGAAACAACAAAACGTTTTGTAGCCAAAACAGGGACTTTTTGTTTTGTGTACAAAACTTCCGGATTTGGAAAATGGCCATTTTGTTTTGTTTACAAAACAGCTGAAACGGCCCGTTTTGTACCCGAAACATTTTGTACCCGAAATGTTTCACACATCCCTGTTAGACGTGATAACACACAGTTCCTTGACTGGCGGAGAGATAATGAGCAAGGGTGGGGTGGATAGAAAGGGGAAACACCTGATTCTTCTCAGAGGCTCATAAACTTCATGGCATTAGTCAGCACCTCTCAAGCATTAATGGCAGGTCTCAATTTCTCTATAAATAATTCTTCCTTGATTTTCCTTCTTTGTAGGTTTACTTGTCACAAGACAAAGGCTGTCAGGAATTTGGGCAGGTGATCCTCTAAGACAAAGTCATGTTTTTTAAAAAGCATGAGATGAGACAGAAAATGACACTTGGAATCCTCACATAACTCCTAAGTCTTTAAAAGAGATGGCTCATGTTTTCAGGTTTTGATCAACAACCATGTCTAGATGGTACAGTGTTCTAGTCGAGATGGTACAATGTTCCATTTAACAGGGATTTCCAGATATTGTTGACTACAAGTCCCATCATCCCTGTTTGGACAGGGGTGCAATTTCAGTGCTTGCCCTAGGCGCTATTTTCCCTAGATATGCCCCTGGGTGGGATGCTGCTGTTGTCCTGTGGAGTGCAGCTATAAATGAGGCACTGCTTCCAAGCTGCTCCTCAACCTTCTCTTTGCTTGAAGGGAGAGACACAAAGGTCCCTGGGGCATATGTCTTTTCAGAGCTCGGAAAGCTGAGGGGCAGCTGGCCAACTCTGAAGTGATGCACGTCTCTCAGGCACAGGCCATCAAGAATCAATGCAGTCTAAGCTCAATATGATGCATTAGGAGATATAAGGATGGTGCTGATGGATCAAGCATTGCCATTCCTGGAGCATTAGATACTGTATGCAAGGTATGTGTGGCACCCCTTGCTTATGTGTACTGCACTCAGTAAGGTAATGTGCATATGGGTGTTGGCTTCTGGAATGGCACTACTGTAAAACTGGAACCCTTTTAAACATTCAGAATATGCAGATTGAATATGTGGGCGGTGGGGGGGAATTGGAATTCCAATGGCAGATCCTAGACCCAACCTCCAGTTGTATGGAAGTTGGAACAGAGCCTATGCACTTTTAGCTGTGTGCATGCCCTGTTCTGACTTTCAAATGCATATATTTTGGGATTGGAGCCTGATGCTGGAAACCTGATCCAACACCTCCCCCCCCCCCACACACACCCTCTATACATGTTCAACCTACACATTTTTGAATGCTGGGGAAAGACTCCTGTCCTTTTGCCCGATTAATGGCTTTGCTCCATGCAGTAGCAGTGTTCATGTTTTCATATTGTAACATATAACATCAGCAGTTCTTTGCTTTTATTCTCAGATAAAGGCCGGCTTTTATATATGGGTCTGGTATGGGCCAGGGCAGAGCCATCTTGCAAAAGCCTCATTTTGTAAATCCTTGCAGAGTGGAAAACTATTAGCCCAAGGTCCTGAGATAAGGGCCGGGAGGGTACGTGCAAAATATGTTAATACGTAACTAGGAGACAGAAAAAGAAGGACAAGATCACATGTGCAAATTGTGAAGCAAGGATGCAGGTAGCAAGACAGGAGGGGGCACCATGACAATGTAAATTTTAGGGCATAAAACTTGTGTGAAACAAAGGGGCATCACTCTCGATTTGGGTGTGACCCCGAAGAAGGCCTTATTTTTGCAGAAATAAAACTTTGATGCTTTTCCTCTGGTTGCATGTTATTGGCATCTACACCACCCAGACAAGAACCAGCCTTGTTCAGGCATATCAGGTCTTATCAAGTTTTGACCATTCTTATTTCTAGAGTTAGTTCCATCCCCCCCGCCCCCCATCACTGTCACCACACATACACACAAAAGAAACTAACTGCCAACTTTAATCTTTATTTTCTCACATGGAATATGCCACAAAGCAATTTTTATTTTTGCATTACTTATCACATCCAATGTCCTGCTACATTTACAATTAGGGACAAAAAAAGAATGAAATGTGTTATTGCTTTCCAGAATAGCTTTCCTCATATATTACTAGGGAATTCACAGTGTTACCTTTACTGGAAAATGAAGTTGTAGTTTAATATTCTTCCCTTTTTTTAATAATCAAAGAATGTTCTGACTGATAATATATTAAAATTATTTGAAAGGAAATCTAGAGAACTAGAGTTTATAGTGAATGTAACTCATTCATTCTGAATGTCAAAGATCTTTTCTTTGGGGTTGGCACAAGGTTTTTGTGGGGATTTGAGTGTCGGGGTATAAGCCTATTCACACGAGCAGCCTAACCCAGGCTAGGGCAATCCTGTCTTGGGCTGCTTGTGTGCAGCCCTGGGATCAATCCCAATCCCAGCGCTTCCTTCATGCCAAACCTGACTTTTAATCCCAGCCTTTAGCCAAGGGCTGAAAATGTGAAATAAACATTAGGTCAGTTTCCCTTCATCAGGCAACCGTAAGAATGATCGCCGCCAGGTTAAAAGGCTTCTGCCTGGCCCGCCACCAGGGGCATATCTAGGGGTAAGGCAGGCAGGGCACGTGCCCCGGGCGCCACTTGAAGGGGGGGCGCCATTTTGTAAAATTATTTTTTAAAAATAAAATGGCTGCCAAAAACAAAATGGCCACCGTGCATGCTCAAATGGCCTCTGTGAGGCTCTAGGTCATGCCAGGCTTTGCAGAGGCCATTTGAGCATGCGCGGTGGCCATTTTGTTTTCAGTGGCCTTTAAAAAAAAAAGATTATTTTTAAAAACGGCCACTGCACATGATCAAATGGTCCCTGCGAAGCCCTAGAGGCCAGCGGGGTGAGGGGGAATCTTTGCAACCCCCCCCAGCCTTTAGGAAGCCCCCCAAAGGGGCTACGGGTAAAAATAATAATAATAAATATATAATATAAGACACTGTACACATATTCAGATTGGCACTATGTACAGAGAATCAGGGCTTGTGAATCCTGAGCTGACGCTTAAGAGCTAGGATTGTATTCATTTGCTCTTACTTTGCTTCTTGTGATAAGTGAGTTAAATGTGATGTCTTAATAATATGGCTATTAATGGTGAGTTTGTCTTTGAATCAGTGTGAAACCCTTAATATTAAGGCCCACTGGGAGTTTCTTGCTCTCTTTCTCTCATTTTAACTGTCTTTCTGAAAGACTAGAATATATTCCAAGCAGTGACACAGTTTACTCTGCATATCCTTTAATTATTTTCAGAGTATCTGGGGAAAGTCAAATTCTCCATTGATTTTTAAAACTTATGTAATGGTGATGCTAGAATGCATAGTAGAGAATTAGACAGGCACTTCTGTTTAGTTTTCCAAGTACATCTCCACATAGTATTTGGGTATTTCATGAGCCCCCACATACTGAAATTTGTAGTTTTCCAGCATTTTTTGGTCTAGCTAAGTCCACTGCTAAATAGTTTTTGAAATATTAAAAGATTAACAAGCTTGACTTGTATTTTTCAGCTGATATTATGGTAAAGTTATCTGAAAGATGGGTGTCAGATGCTTGGACAGGGGGCGCAATTTCAGTGTTTGCCCTAGGCGCTATTTTCCCTAGATACGCCTCTGCCCGCCACCATTTCTGGCAGTGAGCCAGGGAGGAGAGACTATGCCAAATGTGGGAAGGCCTCCCGCTCCCGGCTTCAGTCTTCGCCACGTTGTTGCTCATGTGGTGGCATGGCACAGAGAAGGCACAGACCACAGCCACTCATCTGCCAGGGAAGGCAGGCAAGCACATGCCTTCCCTGCAGTCCTTGGGAGGGGTGGCCAGAGGTCATGTGCATGACCTCTGTGTGTAGGCCAATTTTTCCCCATCCTCTTATTTCCAATTTTATATTGCCCCCCCGCCATTTTATATAAGTGTCCTGCAACTGCACTTACACAATTTTACAGGGTTGTTCCGCAACAACATGGGCGGGCTTTATTATAATTTAGTTATATCTATATACCACCCAAAACCTATGTCTCTGGGTGGCTTCCAATACAAATTAAAACAAAATTAAAAAAAACATTAAAATTTAACACAATGTTAAAACAGTTAAAAACTGTAAACAGAGGTGTATCTAGGGAAAATAGCACCAAGGGCAAGCACTGAAATTGCATCCCTGTCCAAACATCTGACACCCATCTTTCAGATAACTTTACCATAATGTCAGCTCAAAAATACAAGTTCAGACGCTTTCAGGAGAAACAGGTGGTAAGCAACACACACATGCATACACATACACATACAACCACACATGTGGCACATATGTGCCAGTCGCCTTCCCAAGGAAATGCAGCACATCCATGTGCTGGGCATGCCTCCATATTGCTAAGCAGTGAAAACTCTCTTTAGCAAATGCTCTGACACCTCAGCACACCTCACTGCAGGTTGCTGCCTCCAAGAAATTCAGGGATGGGTTTTTCTGTCCAAACAGCTTTTGCCTTAAAGGGAGATGGCTGCAATGGGAAATCCTAGGGGCCCCAAACAATCTGAAATTATCCAGCAGCTTACAATAGGCTTGGATCCAGCAGCCTGATCAGGAAGAAGGTGGAAGTTGCAACTAGCCACAGAACAGCAAAACAGTGTGATATTCAATTTGTGTTTTTTTTTAAAGCACCACACAAGTTAAAGGCAGGCACTTTCCAAGTTTGAAATCCCACAAACCTTATAATCAGATTGCTTGACAAATACTCAGATAAAGATAGAGCCCTGTATAGAGAATTAAATGGCATGCGAGTGAATATTTCTATTTTATTCCTTGCCTCCCCGCCACTTCCGTTTTGCCAGCTTACAAGGTATTAAACCAACATTGTCTTCTTAAGGGATGTTTAGTCCATTTACTTTTGTGCCATTTATATCTGTTTTTTAAATGCTCGGGTCCCTTGCCAACAACTTTGCATTCTTCTGACTCCCTAGATCAGGGAAAAATCTAGACTTGGGTCTTGCAGAGGCCATTTGAGCATGTGCGGTGACCATTTTTGTTTTCAGCAGCCTTTAATTTTTTTTAAGCAAAATGGTGCGGTGACCATTTTGTTTTCAGCAGCCTTTAATTTTTTTGCCAGGCCTCGCAGAGGCCTTTTGAGCATGTGCGGCAACCTCCAAAATGGCTATCACACTGATCTTTGTAGGCCCAAACAGGCCTGAAAATTAGCCCAAGATAGGCTGCAGCAGTTATCTAAGAGGCCGGTGGGGGGGGGAACCTTTGCAGACCCCCCCCCACGGCCCTTATGAAGCCCCCTGAAGGGGCTACAGGTTAAAAAAAAATAAAGTTTTTTTTTTAAATCCACGAATTGGGGAGGGGGTGGGGCGCAGCATGGCTCTGTCGCCCCCAATGGTGCCTAGGGCACGTGCCCTGGCTGCCCCCTAGTTTCACCTATGACTGTAAATCTAATTAAAAGCCTGGATGAAAAAAATGTGTCTTGGCTGCCTTTTTAAAAGTTGTCAGAGATGAGGAGGCTCTTATTTCAACAGGGAACGCATTCCAAAGCCTCAGGGCAGCAATGGAGTAGCCACCAGATGAGCTGGTGGCAACTGCAGAGGAACCTCTCCAGTTGATCTCAATGGGTGATGGGGCTCATGGCGAAGAAGACGTTCTCTTAAATACCCAGAGCCTAAGCTGTTTAGGGCTTTATAGGTTATAACCAGCACCTTGTATTTTGCCCAGAAACTTATTGGCAGCCAGTGTAGCTCTTTCAACACAGGAGTAATATGGTCTCTCTGAGATGACCCAGATATCAAAATGGCTGCCACATTCCGTATCAGCTGCAGTTTCTGGACAACATACAAAGGCAGCCTCACATAAAGCACATTGCAGTAGTCAAGTCTGGAGGTGACCAGCATATGTACCACTGTTCTGAGGTCATTTATCTCAAGAAATTGATGCTGCTGGCATATCAGCTGAAGTTGATTAAAAACACACACACCTCTGGCCACTGCCTTAATCTGGGACACCGGGGAGACATTTGGATCCAGCAGCAGGGGCGTAACTACTATTAGGCAAGGGGAGGCGGCTGCCTGGGGGCCCCCACACCTCGAGGGCCCCCCCAGAGGCAAGTCACATGACTATATATTGTGAAGTGTGTTTGTGTGTGTGTGTGTGTGTGTGTGTGTGTATCAGCAAGGGGCCCATTTTAAAATTCTGTCTCTGGGCCCACTCCAGCCTTGTTACGCCCCTGTCCCGAAGCACTCCCAGACTGTGTACCTGTTCCTTCTGGGGAAATGTAAACCCATCTAGAACTGGCAGATCAAGATTGTCTTCCAAGTTCCACCCCACACAATAAGTATCTCTGTCTTATCTGCATTCAGTCTCAGTTTGTTACCCCCTGCCCCATCTAGCCCATTACCATCTCCAGGTAGGCATTTAGGGAGGTTATGCCTTCTCCCCATGACATGGGAAAATAGATTTGGGTACAATCAGCATACTGATAACATCCCATACCAAATCTCCTGATTTAGACACACAAAGCATAGGCTGAGCTCAACTTCTTGCATTTTGTTGTGCTGTACGTCAGTGACTGTATCCAGGTACTTGGGGAAGAAAGCATGCCAGGTAGCCATTTCCTTTGGTGCCAACACACTCCACAGCATCACCCCCTGCTTAGCAGTGCTTAATGTTTGTCTACTGAGTTTGTATACCTGAACACTGGGATAGCAGGGGTGTGGCCATGGAGCATGTTGGTACAGGGGTATGGTTAGCTGGCACACTCCTATTTCCTCTGTGGTATAATGTACTCTGAACACCTGTTTTGAATGCCTGAAATGGACTTTGGTGGTCTCCAGAATTTGCCTGAGATTTTAACTGGACTGGTTGCAGAAGTAAAGAGAAATATGATGTTAGTTTTACTTCCCTCTCCATACTTATTGCCGAGGTAAAACAGACAAACTTTTGAAAATGTCTGAAGGAGCTACCTGTGTGATCCCATCATTCATGTCACAGGCATTAGCCAACAAGTGTCCATGTTAATCTACAGTTGCACAACTCACATTCTACTTTATAATCACACCAGCATTGACTGAGCTAGCTTGGGAAAATATGGTTTGTGTCATGGAAAACTGCAATCTCCTAACATGAGGAGTGCGCATTAAAAAAAAAAAAAGTAGAAGAACATCAGGGTCCGCACAACAAAAAAATAACTGATTCCCCCCCCCCGCCCCCGCTATTTGGCAAACTGAGGCTACATACAGACATCACATTTTCAGTGATGTAGGATGGTGGCAATGTATAGTCAGTGCGCACAATACATCTATTTATTTTTTTCCACTCTCTGGACTTTATGTCCGGAAAAATCTGTTCTAGCTCCCTGAAGGATAATAAAGGCAAATATCACAGATGTTTATATAGTGTTTAAGGACATCTATTGGCTAGTGTCAGGCCATCACACAGGCAAGCCTCAAGCAGTTTTGCAATTCTTTTCTAACAGTGCAATCCTGTGCGTACTAAGGTTGTGTGTTTTGTATTTTTTCCTGTTTTGTTTTTGGCCCGAATCCGAAACACCCCCGTTTTGTTCTTTGTTTGAAATCAGCCAATCCAAAACACCCCAATTTTGTTCTTTGTTCGAAATTGCAAAATCCAAATCCGAAACCTTTTGGATTTTGAAAAATGGCCCCGGGGAAAAACTAGTTGGTGGGGGTGGTAGTGCCCAATGGGTGGAAACTACCACCCAAATTACAGAGGAATTGGGCAAAGGGCTGGTTTTTGGTGAATTTTTGAAGTATAGGATTTTTCCCATAGGGAAGAATGGAGGTTTAGGCAAAAGTATAGCTTCATGTTGGGGGGAAAGGGGTGGCCCAGAGAGAGTAGGGTGGGTGGTAGTGCCCAGTGGGGGCAAGGAAGCTGCCAGAATTATTTCAAAGGAATTGGGCAGAGGGCTGATTTTTAAAGATGGAGTTTGCGCATCTGTAAAGTTCTTCCCCATAGGGAATGATGGACCTCCATAATTCCTGCCCCATAACTGCACTTGGGGGGCACCAGGGTGGCCCAGAGCGAGTGGTGGTGTAGAGCACATAGGGTGCCAACCACCCCCATGGGTTGCTAATCCATGGGGTACTGGGTTCTGTTGTTTCTGAGATGTTTGAGTGTAGATTCAGATTCTCTGGTAGCATATGAGAGTGGATTCATGGTTTGTCATTGAAAATCTCATATGCTACCAGAGAATCTATACTCAGAACTCCTCAGAAACAACAGAACCCAGCAGCCCATGGGTTAGCAACCCATGGGGGTGGTTAGCACCCTGTGTGCACTACACCACCACTCGCTCCTGGCTACCCCAGTGCCCCCCAGGTGGAGTTATGGGTCTTCTGAAACCTCCATTATTCCCTGGGGGGGGACGACCTTAAAGAAGCGTAAACTTCAACAATTCCTAAGAAATCAGCCCTTTGCCCTATTCCTTTGGAATAGGGCAAGTGGCAGGCATCCCTTGGGGCACTGCCACTCAACCCACTGTTTTGTCCCTCAGGCTCCCTTTCTGCTCCAAATCTGCCCCAAAGACATGTCAACTTCAGAAATTCTTTAAAAATCAGCCCTTTCCCCAATTCCTTTGGAATCTGGGTGGCAGCAGGCACCCATTGGGGTGCTACTACCTGAACCACTCTTCTGCCCCTGTTCCGAAACAGCCGAAACAACAAAACATTTTGTATCCGAAAGAGGGACGTTTTGTTTTGGCTACAAAATTTTCTGTTTTGAGCATTGGGTGTTTTGTTTTGGCTACAAAACAGCCGAAATGGCCTGTTTTGTGCACAAAACGTTTTGTATCCGAAACAAAATGCACATCCCTAGTGCATACCCACTCACTTGTAAATCCCAGTCTCTATTAAGTGTGCTTAGAACTGCAGCCTAAACTATTTTCCAAAGATATTTATCCTCATAAGTGCTCACAAGGCTATTTGTCAGGCGAATCATGTGTATGTTCACGCCTAAGAAACTCCCTGTTTGTTCAGTAGGCCTTATTCACACCAAGAGTTCAAAGGAATAAAGCCCAAAGAAGAAGAAAGTACTGAAAGGCTACCCAGCTCCTCCAAAGCAAATGTCCTGCCAATTCATTGATATCTTCTTGTTTGCTTCAGTTACTTCTATTTTTTCTTTTCTTAGCCTGCATCTACCCTCTAACAATACATCAAACATTGTCTGCAATTATTATTATTTTTAAGCAACAAAACGCTTCTTCTCCACAGCAAGGCTTCCCTTATCTTTCATTATGTTTCTGTTATGGTTATGGTTATTCAGCAATTGCAGCAAGACTAAGGAGGAGAGCTGGTCTTGTGGTAGCAAGCATGACTTGTCCCCATAGCTAAGCAGGGTCTGCCCTGGTGGCATATGAATGGGAGACTTGATGTGTGAGCACTGCAAGATATTCCCTTCTGGGGATGAAGCCGCTCTGGGAAGAGCAGAAGGTTTCAAGTTCCCTCCCTGGCATCTCCAAGATAGGGCTGAGAGAGACTCATGCCTGCAACCTTGGAGAAGCTGCTGCCAGTCTGTGAAGACAATACTGAGCTAGATAGACCAATGGTCTGACTCAGCAGATGGCAGTTTCCTATGTTCCTATGTTTCTAGAACCACTGAGATTGCTTCACATTGCTTCCTATTGGGATTGCTTCACATTACTTCATAGCAATCATAGCCTCTTCACAGCCTGTCATTAAACTGTAAGCTAATGGGTGGTGGAACATTAAGGCTAAATTGATTGGCTGGCATCCAGACATGCCAAAAAAACTTTTGTGCATGCAGCAGGGGAGGAGTGATTTTGCAGCTCCTTTCTTCTCTATGTGCCTCCTGATAATATGTCCTTGAGGGTTATGGATCTTTCATGGACATGTTTTCAGAAAGCAAGGTGAACTGCAGAAAGAAAGGGAGATTGGTAAATATTGCTTCTTTCTCCTGTGCATATGACACATTTTTCAGTGCATGCAATGTTAGTCTGGATGTTGGCTGCTGGATCTATCTTTTGGGGAATGTTCTACTGGTTTATTACATTGTACTGCTTATTCAACATCAGCAAACTGTACTTAAACAAAATCATTCAGATATGTTTTACCTGCATTCAGGTGTCTATACAGACATATCTGTTTTTTGCGTGAATGACTTTACCTGCTTTCATTTCAGAAATAAATCTGAGTACAGGGTCCATGAAGTGGAAGATACATAGCTGATGGCATGGAACACTGATGGCATGGAACTAAGAAACTAGACTTCAGCCTTAAATGTAAGCACTGCTCACAACCCATGTCCTTAACAAACAAACAAACAAACAAACAAACAAACAACCCCACCATAATTGTATGCCTGGACTACTCCGAGATAACGTATGACTATCCATCCTAGTGTTAGGGCACTAGCATCATAATGTGGATAAACTGTGTGAAAACATTCAATCTATTTAAAAAATAAATCTGAGTACAGGGCCCATGAAATGCAAGATACAGATAGGAAGTGTGCTGCTAAATCTCTGTGTAGACTGCCCTGAGCCATTTTTGGAAGAGTGGTATAGAAATCAAATGAATGAATGAATGAATGAATGAATGAATGAATATCTGCATTCAATACAACATGTGAATAATTGTACCTCTGTACAGATCTGTACCTGCGGACTAGTGTTGAACATAGCATGTAAATCAGGCTTTTGTATTTCAGCAGCTGAGATGCCCAATGTACTTATTTTATTTATTAGATTTATATACCACCCTTCCTGAAGTGGCTCAGGGTGGTTTACACGAAAATAAAAAATAAAATAAAAACCATTTGAAAGCAGATTAAAATTAACATTAAAATTAAATATAATTAAAAGCCATGCCAAAAAGATGGGTCTTTAAGGCTCTCCTGAAGGCCTCCAAGGAAGATAATCCCCTCATATTCATGTGCAATGTGTTCCACAACCTAGGGGTGACAACCGAGAAGGCTCAATCCAGGGTCAACACTGGATGAACCGGTGGCACTTGGAGATGGACCCCTCTTAATGACCTCAGCAAGTGGGGGAGATCTTGTGGAGAAAGGTGCTCTCTCAGGTAACCTGGATCTAAGCCATTCAGGGCTTTAAAGATAATAACCAGCACTTTATACTTTGTCTGGAAACATATTAGCAACCAATGGAACTGTATAAGAACAGACATAATGTGGTCTTTCTGGGATGCCCCAGAGACCAATCTGGCTACTGCATTTTGAACTAAGTGACGTTTCCGAACTGCATACAAAGGCAGTCCTAAATCAATGACTTGACTGCTTAGTCCTCATCAAAACCAGATGCTCTTGCCAGTTTAAATGCTGTTACTAGTAGACAGCTCCTGTAACGCATTTCAGATCCCTGAATGAAGATGCTGTTGGAGATCCCCTTGTCTCAAGAATCAAGCCATCATTTCTGAATCAAATAGTAAATAACTGAACTTTTAAAAATATGAACAATTATAGATGCCTTTCCTGTCATGGAAGCTTTGTAAATGATGTGCAGCATCTCATTGATTCTGTGAACTGCACTACCATAGTTATTCCCATTTTCCACAATGGGAGCAACTGTGGTAGCGCTGATTATGCAAGCACGCATTCTCAACGCATCAGTGTTCCCTTATGCATCCACAGCAGCCCCGACACAGTTTGCAGCATCGACAAAATGCTGTCGATCATGTCAGCCATTGTTATCCAATTTGATCATGTGGGATACATGTTATACAAAATAAGTTTGTAACAAAAGCCCTGTCTAAAAGAAAATAAATTACTGCTGTTCCATGAATCCTTGCAATAGTGCTTGCGGAAGACTGCTTGCAGTGCAGATGAAGTCTGAAACAAATGTTAGGTAGCTAGGGATTGCTCAGTTCTCATGTTATATTCTCTTTATTTAGCAGGGGGAGAGTAACTGGCCCTATCCACCCCCAGCACAGTACCTCCAGTGACTGTTGCTGGTGTCTATCTTATGTTTCTTTTAGACTGTGAGCCCTTTGGGGACAGGGATCCATCTTATTTATTTTTTATTTCTCTGTGTAAACTGCTCTGAGCCATTTTTGGAAGGGCGGTATAGAAATCGAATAAATAAAATAATAAATCAATAAAATATTTACCCACACATGCATACCTGGAGAAGGTCAGAACTGCTTGTATAGACAAAAAAAAAAGTGAACGAACCCTTTAAAAGCTCAACACTGTCTTTAGGATAAAATATACACACCAGACATTTGAGTTCAGTAGGACGAGAGCCATAGAAAGAAGATTATATGCTTGTGAGCAAGTCAGCAGAGAAGAGCAGTACTAAGGTGATCCTGGATCATGCCCTCCAGGGTGCCAGTGATGGCAATAAGCTGTTTAAAGCATAAAGTCTCTATAAACCTACTCTTTCACAGTCAATAATCTGAACAGGCCCTGGGCTTATTAGTTGGGTTAGCCTCCCTGCCCCTGTCCCCCCGCCCGCGGCCCAGAACTGACAGTATAGTCTCTCTTCAGAGATGACGGCAGGAACTTCTTCAGTTATCATTGCACATCATTTGTCACCATCCTGCTACATCTGAGGATTTGCCTTTGGCACGGGAAGATGATTGGGTTGAAAAACAAAAGATGTTGAATTATTTCCAAGATGTGTGAATTATTCAGGGCTGTTCACACCTTTCCTTTGTTCTGTACTTACCTGGAATGTAACAAGACAGGGAAAATGCTGTGTTTGTTTCAGTTTTACAGTGAGCCCTTGCTGGTGTGTACATTTATTTCTTTATAGATTTTTGTATCCCACCCTTTAAGCAAAGCTTCCCAGGCTGGCTAACAATGATAAATGAAAACATACAAAGGACATAAAACAATCACCAAAAAAGCAAGTTGCAATAAAAGGAGAAGCATTGAGCAGGAGCTAATAAAGCACACTATAGTCAAAGGCTGGGGCAAATAAAAAGGGTTTCACCTGGTGTCAAAATGAATACAGGCTCAATGCCAGGTGTACCTCTCTAGTGTACATCTCTAGTGAAGACATTCCACAAATGGGGCACCACCAAGGAAAAAGCCCTCTCATGCATTCTCTACTTCAGATGAGGTAGGGACCCAGAGCATAGCCTCTGAGGCTGATCATAACATATGGGCAAGTTGCTGCTGCCATGGGCAAAACACAAAATGGGATTGCAGAGCTACTGTGAGCATACTTGTGAAGATGTACCAAAACAGAATGGGCTGGTTTGGATGATACCCTGAACTATCTTGTGAAATGCATGGACACATGTCTCTCCCCCATACATTTAAGAGAGAGGTTCAGAGTATTATCTGGGCCAGCCCAACATAATTTCAGCAAATGGTGGCAGCAGGTACATGAATTATTGATTGATTAAGTGCTGTCAAGTCGGTGTCGACTCTTAGCGACCACATAGAGAGATTCTCTCCAGGATGATCTGTCTTCAACTTGGCCTTTAAGGTCTCTCAGTGATGCACTCGTTGTTGTAATCGAGTCCACCCATCTTGCTGCTGGTCTTCCTCTTCTTCTCCTTCCTTCAATTTTTCCCAGCATTATGGACTCCTCAAAGGAGCTCGGTTTTCGCATAATGTGTCTGAAATATGATAGTTTGAGCCTGGTCACTTGTGGCTTGAGTGAAAATTCTGGACTGATTTGTTTGTTTTCCTGGCTGTCCATGGTATCCTCAAAAATCTTCTCCAGCACCAAAGTTCACATGAGTGATCATCTATGGTTAAACATGGGTTGAGAAACCATGATCATGGGCTAAGATGCTACTGTGCTCCCAGTTGATGGAATTTGCGTATTCAAATCCTCGATTATGGGTCTAGCCAATAAACGTATGCTACAATAAATGTATTATGCTTTAAGTGCTGAAGGACTATTGTTTTAGCCATAGCAGACCAACATGGCTACACTTCTGGAATAATTCAAGAATAAAACTGTCTTGGTTGAATAATCTGGAACTATTTGCTGTCTAACTATGGCACATTCCAGTGAGCTGATCCATACATATACATTAGCCTTATTCACATATAGCATATTATGTTCAAAACATGTACAATCGGTGTCCAGTTTACGCATGTACAGATTTGCATGCATGTGTAGTTAGTCACACAGTATGTTCAAAGCATGTACATCAGTACACTTCCTATTTCTACCCCACATTTGTGAGGGCCTGTACTCAGGCTCAATGCATGAATAGTCATTCACACAAAAACATGTACATGTGTACAGACACCTGTATGCATGTACAATGTAATGTCTGAATAGGCTATTCATCATTCTATATCTCATCACTTAGTTATTTGTGTGACCTACTTCAACTGAAAATGTGATGTGCTGTTTCACCATCAAGTAATTGCTGGATGTTGCAATAAGTGTATGATGAACATGGAGGTATGAATCACCCCAACGTCAATATGAAGCAGAGAGAGAGAGAAAGAGACCTTGTGATGGCTCTTTTAGCGGTGCTTTGGACAAGATTGGCTTTTTGTTCCAACATTTGTTCCTTCCAGCTGTTTGAATAAGATCCTCTCAAGCTGTAAAAATGGACTATCATACATTTCTGATAAGGTTCATTGTTGCATGGAAGCTGGTATCTTTCCATCAAAGGGTAGATATAGATCGTTTTGTGAAGAAGAACAAACCACACCTTCCAGCCTTTATGGATGGCCAAGCAGAAAACTATATCATGCCTTCTATTGCGCGGCAATAGTTCTGAATTTGCTCTTTGGAGATGACAATGTGTAAAATGGAAAGTTGAAAGTAATTTATCTCCCTTTGCACTCATTTGAGCTAATAACTTGTTCTTGCCAACTTTGTGGTTGGAAAAATACAACAGAGTTTCATGGCTTGATATACTTTCCCCCATTTTTCTTAAAATAGATGAATGTTTCCTTCTAACATAGCTTAGAAGACATACCAGACCTTAGATGGTCATTCATGTCTTTGTATATTGCTACTGCCTTAAAGTTAAACCTGCCTGCTTCAGAAAGATATGTTGGGTAATATTGTTGATGCTCCCCAAAATTGATGAGCATACTCAACAATTTCTCATTTTGCTTTTCTCTTGAGAACCAAGCTTGTCAAAAATATAAACTTTGTTTTAACAATAATAATATTCACTTTTTCATTTTTGCTGTATTCATGTTCTTCTTTGAACAAACATCCCCTCTCCCCCAGCACTATTCATCCTAGCAATGGAGGATGTGGGAGTCATGGTCACCATCCAGCTAACATTTAGCATGTGCTTAGCTTTCTCCCAATGGAATTAATGGGGCTTAAGCATATTTGGCAAGTTCAGTCATGTCTTATATGTTTTATTGTTTTGTAAACATTCTCTTTTTGAACACTTTCATTGAACCACTTGGAGGAAAAAAATCTTTGTCCTGATGCAAAATCTATGATGTAACATTCATTACGTTTCATGCTAAGTTATTCTATTCTGTTATGTTTACTAAGGAAAGAGCCTTTAATTAACAGAAAGGAAAACAGTGCTGTCCTCTTCAGCCAGAGATGCAGGGTTGTATGTCCAGGGGCAGATTAATATTTTGGCTGGCCATAGGCAGTCAAAGATTTGCTGCCCCAGGGACAAGAGTAAGGGGGCTTGTGGGGGGAGGGAAACTTATTTCTGTCTTTTACCTTTAAAAATGCTGCTATGTAGTGGTGGAGGCTCAACCCACCTCCTAAACCATCACAGGAGGTGAGGTTGGGCACTGGAGGAGGGCAGCGAAAGAGGTCCTCCCTCAAACCTGGCTTACTCGCAAATGAGACAGAACAGGCAATTTCGGGCCTCTGCGCATGCATGTGCACTGTGCAGAGGCCCAAAATCACCTGCTCTGTCTCATTTGCAAGTAAGCTGGGCTTGAGGGAGGACCTCTTTCACCACCGTCTCTGCTGGGATGGGGCCGCAAGAAAAGCATCCCTCCACCATGTGAACTAACTGCAGGAGACTATGGGATGGTAGTCTCCATGCACTCCTCACCTTGGCATTGGCATGAGTTGGTCATTAAGCCCTAGGCAGAGTCTGGCAGCGTGCCTTCAGGTTCAAGTGTCAACAAACTGAAGAAGGATGTGCTTACGCCTCCTCTAACGGAGGTAAAGCTGGCTGAATAGACCTCTTGAAAGCAAATTGTTCTGGGAACCAATACTCCGACCCCTGAGATGGCAGTTGGAATGCCTTGCAAAAGAAACACAAATATGGTCATTTCGCACCCCATTAAAGCTGATTAATTGATTAACAAAGATAAGGGATGAGCCACTCATAAGCCAATAGAAAATGTGCCTCTTGCACCTGGGGCATCATGGTCTTGAGACAGCAACCAAACTTAGCTCCATTATCCTTATACATATGGGCATTTACATGAACCTGCCTTGCCTTTGTCCACAACTGCAATGATTCATCCATCCCTCAACTGGACACTTTTGTTTTGCAAGGATCTCCCTGCCCCACAAGGTGGGATATCTATCTATCTATCTGATTTATATACCTTCCTTCCAAAAATGGCTCAAGGAGGTTTAAAGGAAAAGTGTGCCATCGAGCTGATGTCGACTCCTGGCAGTCACAGAGCCCTGTGGTTGTCTTTGGTAGACTACAGGAGGGGTTTACCATTGCCGTCTCCCACGCAGTATGAGATGATGCCTTTCAGCATCTTCCTATATTGCTGCTGCCTGACATAGGTGTACCAGTGGGGATTCGAACCGGCAACCTCTGGCTTGCTAATCAAGTCATTTCCTCGCTGCACCATTAGGTAGCTTCAGGGTGTTTCACATCAAAATAAAAAACAAAACAATTACAATCAAAACTAAACCAATTAAACAATTAAAATCATTTAAACATTAAAACCATTAACATTAAAATCATTTAAAACCAACATTAAAAATTTAAAACCATGAATCTAATTAAAGCCTGGGTGAATAAATGTGTCTTCGGTGCCTTTTAAAAAGTTGCCAGAGATGGGGAGGCTTTTATTCCAACAGGGAGCGCATTCAAAAGTCCAGGGGCAGCAACAGAGAAGGCCCGTACCCAAGTAGCTGCCAAACAGCTAGCCACATGATTGAATCAATAGTTGCCCCAGGGCACGTTTTGCAGTATATTTGTCCCAAGAGAGCCACATGGAATCAGAATCTGTCAGACCTTTGGAGGCTGCTAGCTACAAACTCTTACACACAGACAAGTTGCGGCTGCTACCCCTCGCCTCTTCTCCCCACTGCATCCCGCTCTCTGCGCATGAGGAGGAACCTTTCCTGACCTTCATGCACTGGATACTCCGAAGAAGGACAGGTCATACTAACATCTCCTTCCATCTAGCCGTAAGCTTCCTCGCCTCTTTCTCTGCTTCCCTCCCTGCTCTCCAGGCACTCTTTATTGCATGCCTCCAATTAGACTCTCTTCTAGAAACGCTAGCCAAACTCTTTTGCCTTCTGTATTTCCCCATTTTTACCTTAAATAAAGCCTTGAAACTAGAACTAGGCCTCCTCATTTCCCCAATACACCAGACTTGCCTAAATTGGATACTGTGACAGAACTGCATTTGAGAATTTGAGTTGATTTCCCCACTTTAGCCCCAAAGCATAGCCAGAGCACCTCGCCAATCACTCCTGTGCAGTCCTGCTAACAAAGGATTCAGACTGAACAGCCTGGATTCCAGGTGGTTTGGGGGTACCAAAGAGAGGGATTTGGCACATTGATGAGCATTTCCCACCCCCCTAGCCATCTCTATAACTTTATCCAAGGTAGATTTCAGCTCCAATAGGAGTTTTTTCACCTGGTTTGGAGCAGTTTGTTTTCATAACAGTCTAATCCATGCTCAGTTCATCAGTAAAGTTAGCAAACTCATAGGTTACACTTAAGGCATGCAATGCTGTGACATATTGATTGATAGATTCACCAGGCAGTTGGGCCCTAAAATAGAACTTGTAATGTGCAGCAATCACATTCAAAGTAGGGTTGAAATGATCATCTAAGGCTTGTAGAGCAGCTTCATAAGAATTGGCATTCCCTGCCAACTTGGCAGGAAAGGGCAAATGATTATATATTATCTGGCCTTCACGGCTCAGGCAGTGAAACAATATAGCCGTCTGCTTTGCTGGAGTAAGATCAGGGTTCTGTATAGTGAGGATGTAATTGCAGAAATAGGCCTTCCATTGTTTCCAGGGAAGAGCAGTTTCTCCTGGGGTGGACAAGAAAATGGGGGGTGGGGGTGGGATTTGAGCCATGATGCAGTGGGCATCCAGTGAACAACAGCATTCAGGACTGGGAAGGGAAAAAGTACCTTCAGGTGTCGTGTAGGTCAGGAAGCTGGAGAAACAATCAGCAGAAGCAATAGTAGAAAGCAGGGCAGGAATGTAGGCCCAGTGATACAATAAAATGAGGTTGCAGGAACATTCACAAGTTTTGCAGGCTCACATGCATAGTTCAAAATCTCATCCCCAAATGTTTACAGCTGCTTCCCTCATGCACACAAGGACATCTTATGTGGATTTAACTAAAGGTTTATACAGCAACAACTCCATTTTCTCCTTTTCCTCCCTTTTCCTTTCTGAGTCTTCCCCCACACTCTCTACAGGATCCCCTCTGGGACAAATGTCCAAACAAACTTCAAAATATAACTGAATGGGATAAAATCACATCCATGGCTGGTAGCAACAGCTCTCTATTGATTCCAGGCCTGCTGGTTCTCTGTGGCTTCTAGAAAATGTGAAAGGACCCACCTAGCCAGAAAAGCAAGGTTGAAGAGGTCTTTTCTCCTCCTACCTTGGTTAAGAGAATGGTACAAAATCTGGGGTACCCTGTTTTCAGCAACCTGCATTGGTGGGATTTTCATGATTTCACACAACCATGCAAACCAGGATACAAGGCTGATTGGCCTTATTTGTTCTTAAGATAAAATAAGACCTTATTTGTTCTTATTTGTTTGGCCTTATTTGTTCTTAAGATAAAATAAGACAAGACATGTTAAATATAACAAGGGTGAATATAAAATGGAAGAATGTCTGAAATGGAGAACGCATCAGAAGTGGGAAAGAAATTACAAAGGCTAAACATTCATTAGTTTTAGGGCATTATTCAGAAAGTTGCAGTGAGATTTGTATTGAATTATTTAAAGGTCTTTTCCATTGTAGAACCTAAGATGTATGACCTCAGTCCTCTCCAGCGTTTGTGTTAATTGACTATAAAAATAACTCTCTTTACTGGGGGAGAACTGAATCACTTCTTCCAAGCAGGTGCTCCTCTGACTGCAGCAGGATACAGATAGTAAAATCTTCTTTCAGGGTAAAGAGAGAGGAGGCGTAAAGGTTTCTCTATAAGTAGTGCATATTAACAATGATCTGATGCAAACCAGCTGCTGCCATTTTCTTGTAGATAGTCATGTGGTGGGTAATGTAAGGATTTATTCTGATTTAGTGCATGGGGGTTTGCAGTCAGTTTCAATTCTTACTTTCTGCTCAAATTCAATGCTGAGGGGGTCTACCCTGTAGCTGCAGTGCCTGTACTCAACTGGGTTTCCTCAGGTTGCTTTTGCTCTAGAAAGTGTGTGATTTTACAGTAAGAGGGAAGAGAAGATTTTGTGACTTCTCTGTTCCACATTTGAAGTGGAATAATCTAATTTGGGAAGTTTTACATATTCATTTTTTTTTTGCTTCTTTAAATACTCTGATCCCAAGCCATTTAGTGCTTTCAAGGTAATGACCAGCACTTTGACCTGAGCTCAAAACCAAGTGGAAGGCATGACAGATTGATGCTAGGGATCTTACAGAATTCCTCTCCTTCCAAATTTGCAATGGGGTACGTTATGGGGTACAAGATGATGTTGGAGATGGACTTCCAGTGCATCAACCTTTTGCACCAACTGTCCTAATGACCACTAAGGGCAGTGAGTAAGGGTCTCCCTATCTGTCCCTACTCTATGACCCCTGAGTTGACTCTTCCGCATTTCCTGTGCTGAGTCGCAATCCTTCCTTTTCTCCTTGAGAGCAGATGGAAACATCTCTCTCTCTCCTTACCTATCCGTTATGTAGTCCTTTAGATTAGATATAGGTCTTTCCTATCTAAGTGTATTTAACCAATAAACAGTTAGTATTCAGTTATACAAGGATCTCCATGTGTTTTCTCTAAATAGCTGCAATAACTAAACCATCCTCTGCTACCCACTCTGTAACTGGAGTGTGTATGCTCATTCCTTAATGCTCTGCTGTTTTACCTATTGAGGGTAAAAATTGACATCTCTAACAGATGATGCCTTCTGAGAGCCAATTCATGTTACCAGTACAGTGTGATTGCTGCTTCCCCATGGCAGGATCCCCTGCAGCCAGCTGGAAACCTTTGCATTTTTAAAATGAAAATGGCAGGGCTATATTTGTTTGCATGTGGTGGCCATTTTACAGATTGCTCTGTGCTGATGCATATTCTAAAATCAAGTTATTCTGGTGGTTGAGGCAAGGGCAGTAGTCAGTGCCTGTGGTGACAGCAGATGGAGGGAGTCACTGGCTGACATCCTGATAAATGAAGCACTGGTGCAACAGGAGAAGCTTCTGAAAAGTTCAACTTGTTGCAGAGTGTGTTCTGTCTATGCAGAGTACAGAGACCAGAGTTCAAATCCCCATTCAGCCTTCATACTTTTTGGGTGACTCTGGGCCAGTCACTTTTCTCTCAGCCTAATCTACTTCACAGGGTTGTTGTGAGGAGAAACTTCAGTATGTAGTACACCGCTCTGGGCTCTTTGGAGGAAGAGCGGGATATAAAATGTAATAAATAAATGAATAAGTCACTAAGAGGTCAGTAGTACAGAACTTGCTCACTCATACACAAAGAACAGGATCAAAACAGGAACAGGAAGAAGAATAGAAATTCCTAGCTAGCCCAACCAATACAGAAGAAAGTATAGTGCCCCCCTGCCCCATCTTTATAGTAGATTTCATGCAAACTATACAGCAAGCTAAACTGAAGCTATTGCATATTCCCAACACAACTAATTGAGTTCCACTGCTGTTCAGTAGTGAGGATAACTTCCTCTTCCACAGGAAGTGCTCTATGCCACCCAAAAATATGTCCCTGAGGACATATTGTGCAGCTCTCAGGGTCATATCTTCAGGTGACACAGAGGGCTTCCAGGGAAGGGGAGGCCATTGCAATTCCCCACATGCACATGCAATTCCCCACATGCACACACACACACAGGCACAGGCACAGGCACAGGCACAGGCACAGGCACAGCATTACTTTAGAACGCTCCAGAAGTACTGGTGTTTCTCCTGTTGTACCAGTGCTTTGGTAGTCAGGATTTCAGCCACTGACTATTATACAAATGCACTAATTGCAGGCGTGCATTTAAAATTAGGGTGGTGGTAGTTCTGGTGACGGAGGCAGAGACAGCAGCCCAAAGCAATGGTGGGAGCCTTCAAATGCCAGGTTGGGGAGTCAAGCACACACAAACACAGCCATCCTTTAGCCCCAGATCAGAGACCTTACCTGATGCTGAATTTATCAAATTATTTTTCTGGGACTTAAATAATGATTACTAATTTGCCATGGATTCAGGATTTATTTGTATGTACTTTGGGGAAGGAGATTGAATTTCTAAGATCAAAAGGGCAGAAACCAGACAGTACACAATTTGTCTTCCTCTCTTCCATCGAAAGTTTAAACTAGCCCTAAGATGAATGAACATTGTAGCACTTTGTGGCCATTCAGTTTAAGCAATTCTATTTCCGATTCTTTTGTGAAGAAGAAATCATAATATGGTTCAAAAGGATTTTTTTTTTTATCAATCCATTTGTTCAATTGGCGTTTGGTGTCTGGATAATCTGGAAATTAATTTGTTTGTTCTCAAATGTGGCATTTGCAGCCCACAACAATGTTTTCTGGAGTTGATTTTCCAACTCATCTAAATAGATGAATGGCTGCCTTTAAGGTGAACTCCACTTGATTCATAGGTAGAGTGTCAGCTTTCATGAAAAGAATGGCAAGGGAGTCGGAGCACCAAGGATAATTGCTCTGAGATGGGTACTCGACTCCAAACTTGCTTTCAGAATTCAAAAGTAAAGATTAAGTCCAGAGGGGATAAGAGAGGAGAGTCACTGCATACTTGTCAGATAGCATAAGCTCGTTTCCCCTCCAAAAGCTAAAAGAGTGACCTCTAAAATACAGGTGAACTCCTTGCGCTGGGAGCTTTCAGATCAAAACGCTACACTAGTGCAGAGGCAGAGAAGCTGCAAGTTAATTCATCACTAAGAAAGCAAAAGTTGCTGAAATCAGTGTGGCAAAGGACAACATATGCCTGCTAGTCCTTTTCAGATGTTAAAGAACCAGGTACAATATACATATGTAGAATGCCAATGAGAACATGCTGCCAAGTCCTGCTTCCTGCACCAATCTATTCCTTTACCACACGTCTGCTCCCCATGCATACAACATTTGTCTGCAGAGATAAAGACTCGGCTCAGAGAGAGATCCTCCCCATGACTTGGAATGCTGGGCATGCTTAATTACAGGCTAGATCTTGCCCTGAGTAAGGCTGGTCTCTGTAAACAAATACGGTATGCATGGGGATTGAAGGGGATCATGGCTAAGGAGCACATTGGTATGGGTACAGGGCTTTCTATTGACACCATATAGAATGCCTGAAAAGTGCTATTGTCCATTAATTAAGCAGCACTCAAATAGTTTGTGAGCTCACAGCACTTTCTCCATTAATCCACTCCAAAGAAATCCTGACTTGTACATCAGAGAGGAGAGTTGGTCTAGAGAGGAGAGCTGGTCTTGTGGTAGCAAGCATGACTTGTCCCCTTAGCTAAGCGAGGTCCACCTTGGTTGCATATTAATAGGAGACTAGAAGTGTGAGCAGCACTGTAACATATTCCCTTTAGGGAATGGAGCCACTCTGGGAAGAGCATCTAGGTTTCAAGTTCCCTCCCTGGCTTCTCCAAGATAGGGCTGAGAGAGATTCCTGCCTGTAGCCTTGGAAAAGCCTCTGCCAGTCTGTGTAGACAATACTGAGCTAGATAGACCAATTGTATATGGCAGTATATGGCAGCTTCCTATGTTCCTATAGTTCCATTATTATTGTTGTTTTATTAAAATAAACATATCCCATAAGAAGAGAGAAAATGCTTAAAAGAAAGAGAAGAAAGCATAGCAATTGAATAAATATTATAATGTTATTCCAGTAACAGATTAGCATTGAAGTTCTCCATAAATGTGTCCAAGAATCAGCTTACTAGCTGTTCGAGATGCATCTCTGATGGTATTGACTCTTAGCACCAACAACCCTATTGACCACTAGGGGCATTGGGGTAGAGATATGTAGTTAGGGCCTTCCCCTCTGACCATGTGTTCTCTACTCTGATTCCCCTTTGTTAGATTGATAGTCTCCAGTTTTACATTGAGAGAGAGAGACTTCCATCTTCTCCTCTTCCCCACTTCCTGTGTGTACCTAGCAACCATGCATGTAGGTCTTATCTATCACCTGATGGATTTCCTAAATAAACTACTTTATTTAGAATGTTAACTCCATATCTCCAGACCATATTAATTAGCAGTGCTCTGCTTACCTGTGCATTTCTGCTGCAGCTGGGGTAGATAAAGAAATCTCCCCTCCCAGCTCTTCCATACTAGCATCTATATATTTTGTGCAATACGAAATAGCATATAATTTCTGTTTATATTTTTCACCTTTATCTTCTCTTTTATGAGGAAGGATGCTTCTAAAGACACAGTTCTGACACTTCCCTAATTACTAACTGGGGCATAGACTGAGAAAAAGATTAAACACATTTCTCTGGAGAAACCTGAAGGCCTCTTTTTTCACAGATGCTATAGCCATAGAAGCATCTTGGTGAAAACAAAACAAAAGGAGAGGAGAGCTGGTCTTGTGGTAGCAAGCATGACTTGTCCCCATAGCTAAGCAGGGTCTGCCCTGGTTGCATCTGAATGGGAGACTTGATGTGTGAGCACTACAAGATATTCCCCTCAGGGGATGAAGCTGCTCTGGGAAGAGCGTAAGGTTTCAAGTTCCCTCCCTGGCTTCTCCAAGATAGGGCTGAGAAAGATTCCTGCCTGCAACCTTGGAGAAGCCGCTGCCAGTCTGTGAAGACAATACTGAGCTAGATGAGCTAGACAGACCAATGGTCTGACTCAGTATATGCCAGTTTCCTATGTTCCTATGTTCCCACTTTGCATGTGTATGCTTCTGAATGGTTGGGAGCTCTAGCCAGAAGCTGAAGAGCCACTTTCTCCAACATGAAGCTGCCCACCCACTAAGGTTACCAGTGGAGGTCCTCTGCTCTGTGTCTCACCCAGGGATGGTCCAAGGTAGTGTGGTATATGAGGCAAGCTGCAAAATGCTGCCTTGCTCCATGGCCCTGGTGGAGGGGGGAGCCCCCTTTCAAAACAAATCCTTGCAGGCTTTGAAAGTGCATGGAGCACTGGGAGGAGGTAAAGTTTATAGCCACCTCCGCTTCTTTTCTTGTGTTTCTTGCAAGCTTTGCAAGGAGTGTGAAGAGAGGCACTCCTGCCAAAGTTTGCATAGAGTAGACCCGGTTGGTCTGAAAGAACTGCTCTGACGACAAAAGCAAGGGGCACCTTGGTGCCCTAATAATCTTATGTCTGAGATGACTGCCTCACTTGCCTCATGAAAGGTCCCACCACCATCAGAAGTATAGATGGTGGGGGCATAGGACAGAGACCATTCTTGTCATGGCTTCCAGATTCTGGTGCTCTCTTTCCTGTGGCCTGTTTGCCCCTCTTATTCTTTGCCTTTCAAAACATTGTGGTTTCATTCTGCCTTTGGCTTGGAATAGTTTTTCATCACGGCTCAAATGATGGTAACTTTGTGCTGTTGACCTGGTTTTTATGCTGCTAAAATTTTGTTTATTTTTATCAACATGCTTAATTTAATTCTTTTAACATACTGATTGTTTTAGTAAATTATATTTTCATCATTCTGTTGTACATTGCTTTGGGGACCCTTCTCATGCAGAAAAGAATATGAATTTAAATATAAATAAAGCTTTCACCAGATGGACTAGTCATTCCCAACCAATGTGCTTGGAGCGTACACTAGCATGCTATGAGAAATGGATCAATTAAATAACTTAAATTCAAATGTAAGTCATCACAATGGGCGATGAAAAGAAATGGTAACACTGCTTTACAAAAGACAAACAAAATCTTCAGATAAAAATGCAGCAATAGCTGGACAGAAAGATTGGACTAGCAGGAGGTATATTGACAGCTAGTGTGGTGTAGGGGTTAGTGTGCTGAACCAGAAGTGCAAAAATCCAGGTTCAAGTCCCCATTCATCCATGATGCTTATTGGCTGGCCCTGGGCAGATCACTAATTCCTAATCTAATTTACCTCACGGAGTTGTTGTGAGGATAAAATAGAGGGAGGAGAGCACAGGTTGACCTCTAGACTAAAGTATTCCCGAGAAATTAAAATAACAAGTTGGGCAATTTAATGTCAATAGTACTACTCTGAGTAATTTTCCACATCATGTCAGCCATTGAAATTAAGTAGTCATTGAGCATAAATCGTATAGTACTATTGAGTAACTTAGTCTGGGTGTTCACCACCTCTTAATTCCTTGGAAGTAGAGCAAGATAAAAATGGTGGTTGTTTCCATTATTGTCACCAAATAATTAAAAGCTCCTGTACTACCAAAGTCACTCCCCAAAGAGATGACTGGCCCCTGAATCTCTGCCTGATTCACTGTTCTGACTTTGCCTGCTTCAAACCAGCTTCTGCCATATCTTTGCATGCAGATAGATTGGAAAATGTAATCACTACTTATTCAGAGACATACCAGAATTACTCACTCACAGAAGAGGCTGCCCACCACTCCTCTGTATGAGTCCCTATCATGCCTAGGTTAGTGACTCATAGCAAGGGCAGGTAATTCTCCCTCTTACACACTCTAGGGTCAGACTGCAAATGATTCTAGAAGTGCTTCTGTCATTTTCTATACATTAAAATAATAGTCATAGGGAGGGCAGACTAGGATTCCGACGTTGAGGTGTATGGGGGGCAAACCAAAAATCTCCCCCACAAAGCTGCTATAAAATACATTAAATATTAGCATTAAATACCCCTTTCTCATACAGCAGAATCCTTCCCCACCTTGGTGGCTACATTAGTGAAAAGAAAAAGACATACTGTAAGTTCTAAAGATGCTTCTAGCACCATGTGTTGTTTGGCTGTAAAAGTAAATCTTTTGTGGAACGGTGGGGTGGGGGGAGTGATTGAAGTGTTCCTGCAATTTGAATATAGAAAACAAACAGACCTCACCTATCAGGAGTCTGGAAAACATGTAGTTAGACAAATGCTTGCAAGGCAGTCTGCCATATAAGATACACTTAGGTGTTAATTATATATAATTAATCATCAACATGACTAAATAGTATTATGTTAAAAAATCTTCCAGGAAAAACAGCATTAATAGAGCTGCAGCAACTGGCAGTTTGATGGAGAAACTGACTAAGATTTATCATGAGATTGAGGATTTGAAAACAACTTTGATGCCAATGAAATAGCCTTGCTGAGCAGCTGAATGCAAAGATTGCTTGCAAAGAACTATGGGAAAGAGCTTTCTATATCTTCAGAGACAGGCCTGAATCTGTAGAAAAGGAAAGTCCACAGAATCATCACTATAAATATTTTAATTTGTGCGTATGGAGCAGTGGATGACCATATTTCATGCCTCCTAGGCACAGGCTCCATGTTCTGCAATTGAAATGCATAGACTGTACATTGTAATGCTATGCTTTCTACTTCACATGCTCAGCTGCTATGGCTTTTGAATTAAACTACTGTAGCAATAATATCAGTCCCTGTGATCTTACACTAGAATCCCAGGAAACAGCCAGTCTGAACTATATAAAAATGAACCAGGTATATAACATGGCAAGGCCTTGGCCAGATAAAAGTATATATATGGACATTGTAAGATAAGATACATGTTTTCTCTTCATTCCTTTCATATACTCACTCCATGTTCCTGGTTGAAAAACCAAAGAGCTGTCTTGAAGTGGGGGTTTGGAGGTGGGGAGTGGTCAAGCCAGTAGATAAAGTATGGATGCCATGTCTCTTAGACAAAGTGGCATCATACTGACATACAGGCAGTTCCTCCAGCACAGAAAATCAACTTTGGGCTGCAAAACCAACAACAGCTGCTGAACAAATGGATTTGTCAAGCCAAAATGAATAAAGCTAAATTGATCTTCTCCCAGATAAAGACACATCCCAGAAGACTCAGAAAGAAAAGTGTTTGACCTGAATGACCACAGCCAAAGCAACAATATTTATCAGAGTTCAGATGTTAAACTAGGGATGGGCAACAGAAAACATGGGGCCCTAATTTAATCCCGAGTAGATCGCTGAACTCAAGGGAACCAGCCAGCACTATTAGGCTCCTCATCTGTTTTCACTGAAGCCGGCACTTAAAGCAAGAGGCTAGAACTCTGCCCAACCCACTGTTCCAATTCACTCTAGAGGGGAGGGAGAGTAACAAGCCCTTTGCCTGTTTCTTGGGTTGCATGGGAGTGGGTCAGGAGTCCTCTTCAGATGTTATGGCTGCTGCTGTGTACAGCCAAAGAGTGGAGGGTTCAGACTCAGACTGGGCAGAGTTCTTCTCAGTCACAAGAAGGATCTCTCCCTGTGTTCAGTGCTGCCCTCTGCAGACTCTCTGCAGTTGCTGAATGTGGGACATCCGGGGGCATGGCTAGCTAGCGGGCTCCCTTTTGCTCCTCCTCTGATAATTCAGGTGTACACAACAGCCATTACATCCGAAGAGGGCAGCTTGCCTCTTCAAGCAGTCCCAAATGTCACCTTTGCTATAAATTAGTTGCCTATTAGGGCCTCACGCCTTTGGCAGTGGCAAGATTCAATCTTGTTCTGCCCACAAATGGAGGGGACTATTGGGCTATTATCCATGGTAGATTATGTCCTCTTCCTTATAATCTCTGATATTCTGTTAATGGCTTAGGACTTGCTGGGCTGATGTTTTGAGAGAACGTGTCTCAGTGGGCATGATCCAAACACCACGGGCACTATACACAGCCCATAGAAATGTGGATGTTTGCAGTTTCCTCGCTGATGGTGAAAATTATGTTTGCAGTTCTGCTGGATCACTGCCAGTTGCTCCCAATCTTCTATCCTTGAATGGTAATGGCTCATTCACAACCCAATGCTGATGCAGCTGACTGCATCAAATGATGTTTTAAGGTGAGTGATTGTTACTTAGCAAACACATATGGCTAATGAAGTCATACAATGTCTTTTGAAGACCAGCGTCAGCATTACAAAACCCAGGCTTTCCTAAATGTGGAATCCCACAAAAGTGACTGTGAAATCATGATTTTAAAAAATAATAATTTAGGTAGGTAGATTTTATTTCCGTCATTGACCTGTAAATGTAAATAATTTAGAACTATATACCTTTTGATCTTGTCACCTGCTTCCCTGTAGTTTCAATAAAAATGTTTTCAATTTGTGATGGAAGCTTAAACTTTGACAAATCTGCACAAAAGTATTATGGACACATTGCTGTGTAGCACCAGCATTAGATACGCTGGGATGCAGCATTAAATCCATAAATGCAGCATTAGATTCAAAGCATAAGATGCACTAGTTCAGGGATCTTTCCTGTTTTTCAAGTGGGGGGTGGGTGTCAATTTGGCAAAGAAAACCTTCAGTGTGAGAGCCACTTCCCACAGTGCTGACCTCTACAGTACAGTACTGAGCTTTTGTCAGTGTTTGCGGGGCCCTTGAGAGAGACAGAATCTTTATTTATTTATTCACTCATTCATTCATTCATTCTGTTTCTATACCGCCCTACCAAAAATGGTTCAGGGTGATTTACACAGAGAAATAACAAACAAATAAGATGGATCCCTGTCCCTAAAGGGCTCACAGTCTAAAAAGAAACTTAAGACAGACACCAGCAACAGTCACTGGAGGTACTGTGCTTGGGGTGGATAGGGCCAGTTAAGAACTCTTAAGAGTTCTTCTCTTAAGAACTCTGTGTGGAAAGCACTGGGAAGGGCTACACTTCCCAGCACCCCATGAATGCCTTCCAAGATGGTGCAGGAGTTCAAGGGAGCTCATTTCCCCTTAAATGAGCCCCTGGTGGCGCAGTGGTAAAACTGCCGCCCTGTAACCAGAAGGTTACAAGTTCGATCCTGACCAGGGGCTCAAGGTTGACTCAGCCTTCCATCCTTCCGAGGTCGGTAAAATGAGTACCCAGAATGTTGGGGGCAATATGCTAAATCATTGTAAACCGCTTAGAGAGCTCCGGCTATAGAGTGGTATATAAATGTAAGTGCTATTGCTAAGTGCTATTGCTATTAAATACAAGTACAACAAATATTTATATACTGCTTTTCAACAAAAGTCCCCAAACTGCGTGCACTCTCTCTCTTTCTCGCCCCCTGTCCCCAAAGGGCTCACAATCTAAAAAATAAAAATAAGATAGACACCAGCAACAGGCTCTGGACAGTTGCTATGCTTGGGATGAAACAGGTCCCCAGTGCTAGGAATGTGTGAAACTTTGGCTAAAGCTGCATACTCTTGGCATCATGCAGAAATGACCATTGAGCATCAGCAACTCTTTCTGATTACCAGTGGTTTGAAAAAATGAATGATCATTTCTTTATTTTTAGAAAGAAAGCATTGGGGTTGCTGTGATGTCACCTTGGTCATGGCATTATATTAGCACACAGATTGTGGCACCTGACAATCTCCCTAGGGGCCAGGGCCAGATTAAGCTAGTGTGGAGCCTGTAGCATATGTTATAAAGGGGCCCTAAATTAAAAAAAAATACACGTAAATTATTTACTTGCACAGTAAAGTAATTCAATTTTTTCATTTGCTATATTTTGGAGTATGGGAGACCAAGCCACAAACTCACACTTACTACAACATTATATACCATTTTAAAATCAAAATTCTCAAAGTGGTTTACATAGAAAAATAAAGAGTGGATAGATGCTTCTCCGTCTCCAAAGGGCTCACACTCTAAAAAGAAAAATGTGGTAGGCACCAGCAACAGCCACTGGACAGATGCTGTGCTGGGCCTTCTCTTAAAAGGCACATTTAGCAGGAAAGGGATATTTTATCTAACATGGACCAAATAAAACAGGTAAAGTTTTAACTTTAATTCCCAGTTGGAAGCTGGGCGTGCGGGGCCCTCAAAAACACAGGGCCCATAGCAAATGCTACATTTGCTACTATGTTAATCCGTCTTTGCTAGGGGCAGATGATCCTTAAGATGGTCTATCCTTGGTGAACATTAATCTAAGTAGTTTAGTAATGGATGTTCAGGGCTATTCAGTAAATGCCTAGGTAAATTCTTAGAATGATGGTTTGTCCTTGGTAATCAGCATAATAGTTCTCTGGAGTTGTCTGCTTTGATCTCAATGGAGTCCAACCCTTCCAGGGTAACTGAAGGCTATGAAATCGATGGCTAAGAGCCTAAGAGTGCTCTTGAGAAGTCATCATTAATTTCATTGGGTCTTGCATTGTGCCCTGAAGTCTAGCACTTCCAAGTGGAAACAAGGACAAGAAGCATTTGGTTCTCCAAGACATCAGCAATGGTTGGTAGTGATGTGAAAAATATTTGTTATGGCACAAGAGATTAAAATGCACTTTGGGAAGAGAAGGAAACAATGTATAAAACATTTTCTTTCATCCTCAGGGATTCTTTCAGAAAGACACAAACAGGGAGCACTCAGGAATGATTCAGATCTGTTCTTGACAAGCTATTTAATGTTGCTCAGGAGAAAGTGTCCCCATTACCTTTGTAGACTAAGAAAATATAAACATGAAGAGAAACAGAAGATGTTTTTTGGTGCTACCCACTGGCACACACTATTCTTCAGCAGAGATTTTCATGATGAAATTTCCCTACATTTTTGAGGTGCTATACAGAAACATAGAAATAAAGGAGGGGTCCTGTAAACTATCCGATTTACAGATACTTGATATTCTCAGTATCCTTGCTTGATGTGGGATATCCAGAGCTAGGGCATCTCTATCAGACGGTTGCTTGGCCTCTGCTTACAGACCTCCAGCGAGGAAGAAACCTCCCACCAGGTGATGGTTTTCCATTGTCAAAGTGCTCATACTGTTAAGAGGTTTCTCATACTGTTCAGCTGAAATCTACCTTCATGTGACATAAGGCCTCTTGGGCAGTGTTTCTCAACTGCTTCAAAGTCGCTCTTCTGTGCCCTGTGTGAAAATACCGTAATCACTACTAACTTGCCATTTTGTTGGTCAGATTGACCAAAATTTGGTTGGTCAGATATTGATCAAATTTTTGATAATTTGAAATTAATAAATTTTGATCAAATTTTGATCAATAACTTAGGATGCCTAGATGATGTTTTCTTAATGGGAGGCATTGATTGAGAGATCTCTGGAGCTCTCTCGAGGAATAAGCCATACCCTTTCAGAGATATCCTATGTAGGTCTTATCAGAAGTAAGTCCCACTAAGCTCTATGGGATTTAATCATGTAAGCGTTCTTGAGATTATAAGTTTAAGGTACTATTGAATTGATAACAAGGTATAGAAACTAACATACAACGTAGATTTTCAAGAACTGACACTTTAAAATGGTAAACTATGTGAGATATTGATTTTAATTGTTGGTGTTTGGGCAAGTGTTTTTTAAGCAAGTTCACAAAGTATTATTTTAATCAGCCTACTTTAGACCACTTTGAACAGTCTGAGTTTGAATAACAGCTCACGTATGACAAAATGAAATCTAAAGAATCTTGTATTCAGTGGATGGAATAAACATCCCCTCTGCACATGTACTGCATCCTCTGGGTATTCAAACATGGAAGATTAACTTCATACATAAATTAACGGAGCCATTTGACATTTCAAACAATCCCCAGTTGCCTTGCCTTGTCACTTCCCAGGGCATGTGTAATAAAAAATAAACAAATTATTAACTTGTTAGCTGAATTAATTGAAATGTTAAATGTTTTCTAAAGTTCTTTCTAAGTGCTCTGAGAATATCTCTATGTATTTCACTACATTCTGAATGATTCATGAGAAAACTTGCACATTTGATGAAAAAACCTTCCCATTTCCTTCCTTATCGTCATTTTCCTATGCATATGAGTGATTATAATGAAGGCTTGTTGTTATTGATATGAAAAGCTGAAAGTAAGTTGCACTAAAACCTCAAATTTCCTTTTTTAAAATGAGAAAATAGAAGCCTTTTAAGCTTTAAGGACATTAAAATGCAACAAGCTGGATTTATGAACGGGCTTGTCACTGACAAATTGGCTAAAATTTCAAATAGAGAAGAGCCTTCAGAAGCTATACGGAGGGTGGATTTACACAGTTATTTTCTGTTGATTCCTTGAAGCTTTGGAGAACAAAACATGATGGTGCTCAAAGGATTGAGAGAATCTATAGGGAATATGAAAACCTACTTCTGGTTAAATATAATACATAACAGGCGTTGCTCTTTCGTTTCTATAGGGAAGAAACGTTTCTACTTTTCACATGCAAGTTTGCTGATCATAATGAAAAAATAACTTGGCAGTGGAAACCAATGGTGGACAGAATATCAATTTATAATAATTCAGCCACATAGCCAAAATAAGGTACTTCAGGGAAGTTCAGGGAGGCAGTTATATGAGGCTATTTCAACAAATCCTGAGGTCTTCTCGCTCTTTCTTTCTTTCTTTCTTTCTTTCTTTCTTTCTTTCTTTCTTTCTTACATTTATAAACCACCCCATCTTAAAAGACATAAAACCCACAATTCAAACACACCGCGAAAAACAATATAAAAACAATTCAAAAACTGGAGTCTAAGCACCTGCTCTCTTTACTTCTTTCTGCAATAGGAGCAGGAAGGAGAAAGAGGGTGAACTTAGAGATGGGCTTCTTCTCCTATTCCCTTTTTTTTGTGTTTGGCTTTAAAAGAGGGAGCAGCTGGGTGCTAATGATCATCATATGACAGCATTCTATGAGGAGAGGTCATATGCTGGGTGCAGAGGGGACCTTGAGTGAGTCTGGGAGTGTCTTTCCACTTATATTGTGCAAATATTGACCATGCAATGGCTTATTTGTCCATTTTTCTGCTCATTGCAATAGTCAAGCCGGGAGGTTATCAGCTGATGCACCACTGTTTTGAGGTCATCCTCTTCAAGGAATGTCTCTAGGCCCAATTTTCCTGAGAAGTGAGAATGTTGATGAATATTCCATGACAACACAGCAATTCAGCCAACAACTTTGATGGGCTCTGTTCAGTAAAAGGAAATGAAACCATCTCTGTTTTAGAACTCCTTCCGCTTTGGATCGGAGGGGTGTGAAATCCCACCTCAGTAGAATGCTGCTGCCTTCTGTTGCTCTTGCCATATGAAGCTAAACATTTATTGAAAGAAATATGCAGCACTAATGGTGCTGATGGAGTAGATTCCTGGAGAATCCAAGTTGCTCCCTAGCGCATTCTGCATTGACTGCACCCCATCATTTTGGTAAAAACATTCCCCAGAAGATATAGTGGCTTTCTTCCCCTCTTTCCCTTTCATCCTGCTCATTTGGTGGATGAGTACCAATGAATCAAAGCTGTTGTCTCTGCTGTGACACTCACGAAGTAGCTGGAATGTAATACTCCTTTCCCCCAATAACACTACTGCAGGAAAGGGATCACAAGCTGTAAATTCTTCATGCAGATCTGCGTGGATGATAGAACTACACCAACATCATGTGGAAGGAGAGCTCACTGGCACAATTTCTAAGTCCCTTTCTATTTTGCTAGCACAGCACATAGCTGGTTGGTGGACCTACCAGACATTGAAATGTCAATGTCTAATTTATTCCACTAGATATTATCATTGTGCTAACACTGTGAAGGTCAGGATGACTTACCACAGTTATTACTCTGTGCTTCCCTTTGCTGCTTTGTTTTATGTTAACAAAGCTCCCCAACATAGCTTCAAGGCTGAATACTGTTGCTTAATAGGAAATTGATAACTACAGTGTGAGCAGCAGGTTCTGATTTTGAGAACTGCCCATCCATGAAGTGATAAGCAAAATCTACAATATCCCTACAACTAATGCAAGTGAATTCTGCTAAGGTTCACTGGGCTTCTGGTCCAGTGTGCAATCATTTTCAGATGTATATTGATGGGGAAACACACAGGGCAATGGATGGTTCAGTGATCTGTTTATGGAATATAGGCCAGGACATACACCGTGGCTTCCATTTCAAATACAGAACATAGTTCAAAGATTTGATACTTGCTATTTATCTGTAATCCTACATGAAGACGTAGCATCTTCAGCTCAAAGTTTTATTTTGCAGTGTTCCCTAATTAACTATTCAGCCAGCAATTTTAGGGATAAGCCAAATGTCCTTCAGATCCAAAGTATCCCCAAATCGGCGGGGGGGGGATCTAATATTGTGGGGCATTATTTTGAGATGGCCAACTATCTAATGTCTGTATCTCTGGACAATTTAGTGAGGTTAATGAGGTGTGAACTTGAGCATGTATTGTTATATTGTACTTGGTTGTGAAAAGTACACTTCATTTGAGGATGAAGACTAAGTGAGGGAATTAAGCAAGGGCTTTAATGAGCTAACTTCCTCTTCTGTGCCATGCACTCATGTCACTGTAAATACTAGGAGATATATTCCTTATACCACGGAAAGTGCCAGTATTTTTATGTAGAGTCAGTGCCACATCTAAATGGCACTCAGAGCCAGGACAAGGCATTTGTGCACAAAGTCTGAAAATTATGCCCCTAGTGAAAGTATGAAATGCACAATTTTACCTCCCAAACCAGTTCCTGTGCCTGTTCCCGACTCCCGCATGACATTCTCCACTCAGATGTCATCGACATTTGAAGTTGGGTGGAGAATCTTAGGAAAAAACCAGACAGCAGTTGGGAACCTCACAGGAACCAGAGGTTGGCAAGTTCAGAAGACATGTTTGCCGGGAGTGTGTACTCCCTGGGAACCCCTGGTTCCCATCCTACATATCTGCAGGTGGTTGTGTGAACCAACCCTATACAGTATATAACAGGATCCTGCTATCCCTTCCTGCCATAAACAGCATGTTTATAGTTTTCCAGAGAGTTTGACCGTGCATACATTTCAGGCTGTAGGATTCATTAAGTAGTGTTGAACGGAGGATGGGATCCTTGTTTCACACTGTAGTTATGTCCGTTCACCATTTGTAATGGTTCAGGTGGTTGGAGGCCCTGCTTCAGTTGCATCATCTGTTTGCACCTTCTATCCTAGTGACCACTAGGGGCATTAGGCATCGAGGTAGTGAGGAAGGATCTTCCTCTTTATTCCCCTTCTTCTTCTCTCTGCCTCTGCTCTGGCTTTCTCTGATTAGTAGACTGATATTCTCAGGGGTCTCTCACTTCCTCCTCCTTCCTCTCTGCTCTGCTGCCATTCTCCATTAGCCATGCAGCTTCTTTCTCTCCGTCTCTGCTCTACACTATGAAGATTGAAAGCTCAGGGACACAGGTTTTTCTATCCAAGTATATAACTTCCCCAATACACCTTACTTGCTTATTTGTTTCGCGTATCCACGGTAGGGTGATTGACACCTGACCTCAACAAGTGTGTGTGTGTGTGTGGGGGAACTGGACTCACAAGGGGTTAATTCTGCATACCCATGGAGGTTATTTCCAGCTGCCATTATGTGAAACGGAGCCATTTTGTGGTTCATTTACTTGAAAAATGAGCCAGCAAATGTGGCTCATGGAAAAATGTGGAAAAATGAACCTTGCCCAGCTTGTGGGGGGGACAGGCATTGCTGGATTACTGGAGGCCTGCAGAGCACCATAGGGCACTTTATTTTACTCCTTTAAACTTTTTTTACTTTTTTCTTTGCTTTGGGGGCAATTTTCGGACCTTCGGGAACCTAAACCCTGTGATCCCTCTGCCCCAATGACCTGGTATTCAGGGTTTCTGTATCTGTGGTAACTGCAGAGAATGGAACCCCCATAAATACTGAGGTTCTCCTGCAGCACTTAATAGTTAAAATTGCCATTCATTGTGCCCCTATGTGTGCTATGCCCTAGGCAGCTGCTTTCCCCGCCGACCCCATGTCCTGGCTTTGATGGCACTTATATATTCAGAGACGGGGTGTGCTTGGCTCATGCAGGATGTCAGACTCCACAATCCACACATGTGGGGTTTTTAGACTCTGAAGCCGTACATACTGCATAGTCCAGATGGTGAGTTTCCTGCTCTTGGCACATGGATGCTTGAGGAGGAATGGCACCTACCTTGAGCAGGGACTCTTGGCTGTACTCACTTGAAAGTGAGGGCCCAGCTGGCAGCTGCCTCTTCTATGTGCCGCCTTGAGTCTCAAAAAGCTCAGCCTGTGATTTTACAAGAAACACACAACAGGCAGTAAACACAAGAGTAGAAAGTTAAAATGTTACAAAGATGTAATATGGCAAACTGAAGCTTACTGGATAAAATGGAATCTGGGCTCACAGTAGCTGATCCTGGCTTGGGCCAGAGTAAGACTCCTCCTGCATGTTGCCTTTAGAAATATTTTCCCTCTCTCAACTTTTTCAGACAGAAAAGGAGAGAAGGAGAAAAAGTGAACCATACTTTGAAGAGATAGATTGCCATTGTAAGGCGAGGCAGGAAGAAGTGTTAATTATCACATACAAAAGAGCGCGTGACAACCTGTAATTTAAAATGAGGATAAATAGGGCAGCTGCCATGTCAGTATAGGCAAAAGGCAGAAGTGATCCTGGCTTTGGTGTCAGAGTGAGAATTTGTTTGCAAAAAAACCCACACACAATGATCTAGGAGAGAGAGAGAGAAACAGATTGGGCTTCTACTGTAAGGCACTTTCCAAGAACTCTGAAGAAAGTTAATAGAAAATGCAAATGGAGACCAGCAAAAATGGAGAAACATTTTGTCTGCAGGTCCATCTCTGCACACTTTCTCCATGGTCCTGTAAGCAAGCTCCATACAGAGAGACACCCAGATCTTATTCACAGATACTTGCTCACATCCACACAACCCATTCTCATACACACACCATTCACTTCTCCAGTTCTGCATTAACACGTGCACGCATGCACACACCATTAACACCACTCACAGCAGTTATTCACATGCATCCCCATGCCAATCACATGTTCAAAATTATACCCATGTTGCATTCTTACACCTACATCTGCTCCGTTAAATTCTATGGAAAAACAAAATAGTTAAGGAAAACCATAAAGAGTTTTGTCAGGGGCACAGTTATTCCTATTCCCAGACCCTGTGGCCCCAAACATATCTAGTGGCACCATAGTGTTCCTAGTTGTAGATCTCTTGCTCTATTGGTTTATGTAGAAGAAGAAAGGCCTACAATCAGGAAAACAATTGAGGGGAAATCGCACCGACTCTCCATCCCAGACCTCCACCCCTAGGCTGGAGCCTACAGATGATGTCCCTCTTTTGTCTTCCCTTGCTGGCCTCCCATTCTTGGGCACTCTGCCTGCCTTCCTGCCCATCTATCCATCCATTGCCTCCATCTCTTTTACTGTGGGGCAATTTCAGACAGGAACCAACATAAAACAGAGGATTGGTTCACACTGACATGGAGGTCACATGGCTGGGGCCCTGCTGAATATTTAAACTGGCTGACATGTTGCACAAGGCACCCTTGTTTCCAGTGGACATAGCACTGTGCCTGCATGCTATTTTTCACATTTGCAGCAACCCTGATGGGTTAGAAATTGGGATGTGCATGAATTGATTTTTTAAAATTTGATTTGTACTCAAATTGAATCACCCTCAGTTTGGGTCTGAATCACACACACACACACACACACACACACACACACACACACACACACCCATCACAAATTAATCTGAATCCAAATTAATCTGAATCAATTTGGGACAAAAAACGGGTTCCAGGGGCAGAAGAGTGGCGTGGGTGGTAGTTCCCAATGGGTAGAAGCTACCACCCAAATTCCAAAGAAATTGGCCAAAGGGGTGATTTTTTAAAAACCCATGTTTGAAGTTTGTGCATCTTTAAGGTTTTCCCCATAAGGAATAATGGGGGTTTAAGCAGCCAAATAACTCCAAGTGGATGGCACCAGGGTGGGCCAGAACAGGTTGTGGTGTAGTGCACATGGGGTGCCAGCCACCCCCCCCCCAAACCACAAGTGTATGGGGTACTGGGTTCTGTTATTTTCTTTTTTTGCAGCATTCTGAGTGGATTCTTTGATGCAAAATGAATGATAAATGACTAAAGTATCCACTGTCAGATGCATGTGTGTATGTGGTGCTTCAGTCACAATCCTTCCATGGGGGGAAAGAAAGCAAAGCAAAGTCGCATACAAACATTAAAGAAACAAGTGCAAAACCACATTACAAAACAAAATGCAAACAACAAAATCAAATCATCAATATCATATATCATATTCATCGTTTTCATATCAGCATCAATTCAATTAATCAATGAAATCAATTCTTTCATATCAGCATGCATTTTCTTCCCAGCCAAAAACAAACAAACAAACAAACAAACCAAACTCTCCTGCCAGTTCGTCCCACCACACCACAGCCTCTGATGGATGGGTGCTGCTGCTGGGCCATGATGGTGTCAGGCCACCACCCACCCCTGTCATGGGCCTCGTGGTGTCATGTGTGATTTTTGCAAGACAAATCAAACAATATGTAATTCAACATTAAAGGGAAACCAAACCAACCCCTCTGTAATTGTGCTCACATATCAGCAGAAGACACTAGAGCCTTTGTTTTAAATTTTGAGATGGGGCATATGTGACAAAATGGGAAGAGAGAGCTGGAGGCTTTTGCTTTTTAAAAACTGCAAAAGACTCTTTGGGCGGGGGGATTGGAAAACACAGATTTTTAAAAAAAAAAAACCAAACCACTAGGCTAGGCAACTCTTCCCTTTCCTAAACACCTAAGTACTTAGCTAATATGGGGATCCCTCCCACAGACAGAACCCCTGTTTAAACCTCTTTTAAACTAGGAAAATAGGAACTTAGAAAGCTGCCATATACTGAGTCAGACCATAGGTCCCTAGCTCAGTATTGTCTACACAGACGGGCAGCAGCTTCTCCAAAGTTGCAGGCAGGAAACTCTCTTAGCCCTATCTTGGAGATGCAAGGGGAGGAACTTGGAACCTTCTGCTCTTCCCAGAGGGGCTCCATCCCCTGAGGGGAATATCTTACAGTGCTCATACACCAAGTCTCCCATTCATATGCAACCAGGGCAGACTCTGCTTAACTAAGTGGACAAGACATGCCTGCTAGGACAAGACCAGCTTTCCTCTCCTTATACCAGATCACCTCTCCTAACTCAGCACAACTTTTAAAAAATGCAAGCCCTTACAATACCCAAGTCAAACCTCCCTCCAACCAGAAAAAACCATAATTAAAAAATACACAATTCAGTGTGTGTGTGTGTGAGAGAGAGAGAGAGAGAGAGAATGGGGTATTCACTCAGTCTAGGACTTCACTCACATTGTGTCCAGTTGTCCACTTCTGTATGGTCTCTGTTCTGTTCTCTTTAGTTCAGTCTTCAGTCTTCTTCTCTTTCAGTCTTCAGATGGGGAGCAGGGGGGCAGGGGCAAAACCCTGGGAAATAAAAACAATAAAAGGGAGGGGCTGGACAGATGGCCAGTGGCCACAGGCTCTGGGGCTGGCTGGCACAGACAGCTGGCACAGGAAGTCATTCTCTCAGCAGCAGTAAGGGGGTGACAAAATGATCTTCTCTTTATCTCAATGAGAAAAACAAGAACAAAAAGCAGAGAATCCACTCCAGGCAGCAGGCAAGCAAGGCAAAGCAATGCTCCTATGGTACACATTCTCTCTCCCCCCACCTCCCATGAGGCAGAAAGGCAGAATGGTGGCTGCCTGCCTCCTTAAGTACAATTGAAAATCCCTCCTTCGAGCTCCCCCCACCCTTGTCTTTTCTTTGACCCTTCCTCTAGCCAATGCTGGGTCGATCATGCCATGGCAACACAAGATTTGAATGGAAATGAGCCAATCTGGAAGCAGGGGGGAATCACCAGCCAATTGTTGCACATTGTAAGTCACCAATCTGAAACTTTGTAAGTCACATTGTAAGTCACCAATCTGAAACTGGAGGGCGGAATTGAGAAAAAAAATCCTGACACAGAATCAAGAGAGATCGCCACAAAACAGAGGTCTGAATCTATGAATTTGGGGGGTCTGAGATCCGGATTATTTGTTTTGGATCCAAATCTGGCCAGCTAGCAAAGGGGCAATTTGTTTTGTCCACAAATTGCCCCAAACAGGTAGATTCGGGTAGAAATTATTTATTTATTTATTTATTTATTTGATTTATATACCGCCCTTCCAAAATGGCTCAGGGCGGTTTACTATTAAAACAAACCACTAAAACAATAAAGAGCTAAAACAAATTAAAAGCAATATCACAACAATTAACAATTTAAAAACATTTTAAAACAACAATTAAACAATTACAGTGATTAAAAGCCCCAAAATCGGGTTAGAATATTAAAACAGATTTTAAAACCCTGGAAAGCCAGGCCAAACAAATACATTTTAAGGGCTCTCCTGAAGGCTAATAGAGAATTCAAATTGCGGATTTCCACAGGGAGCGCATTCCACAGCCCCGGAGCAGCTATAGAGAAGGCCCACCTCTGAGTCGCCACCAGACGAGCTGGTGGTAACTGGAGACGAACCTCCTCAGATGACCTTAATGTGCGGTGGGGATCACGCAGAAGAAGGCGCTCTCTAAGGTAACTCGGGCCTAAGCCGTTCAGGGCTTTAGAGGTAATAACCAGCATTTTATATTTTGTCCGGAAACATATCGGCAGCCAGTACAGTTGTTTCAAAATAGGCATAATATGGTCTCTCCGGGTTACCCCAGAGACCAATCTGGCTGCCGCATTCTGAACTAATTGAAGTTTCCAAACTACGTACAAAGGCAGCCCCACGTAGAGCACATTGCAATAGTCAAGCCTGGAGGTTACCAGCTGGTGCACCACTGTTTTGAGGTCATCCTTCTCAAGGAATGGATGCAGCTGTCAAATCAGCCAAAGCTGATAGAAAGCACTCCTGGCCATGGCCTCCACCTGAGAAACCAGGGTGAGGCCTGGGTCCAGGAGGACTCCCAAGCTGCGCACAGGCTCCTTCTGGGGGAGTGTAACCTCATCCAGCACAGGAAGATCTAACTCACTCTTCAGATTCTGAGCCCCGACAATGAGCACCTCCGTCTTGCTTGGATTCAGCTTCAACTTGTTCTCCCTCATCTAGCCCATTACTGCCTGTAGGCAGGCATTTAGAGAATGAGTGCCATTTCCTGAAGATGAAAGGGAGAAGTAGATTTGGGTGTCATCAGCATACTGATAACACCCAGCACCAAATCTCCTGATGACCTCACCCAGCGGTTTCATGTAGATATTGAAAAGCATTGGTGACAGAATGGACCCCTGAGGGACTCCATATAACAGCTCCTGCTTTGAGGAGCGACTGTCACCAAGCTCCACCATCTGGGATCTACCTGAGAGATAGGAACAGAACCACTGCAGAGCAGTGCCCCCTATCCCCAACTCCCCCAGGCGACCCAGAAGGATACCATGGTCGATGGTATTGAACGCAGCTGAGAGATCCACAAGGACCAACAGAGTCACACTCCCTCTGTCGATTCCCCGGTAAAGGTCATCCATCAGGCTGACCAAGGCTGTCTCAACCCCATAGCCCATTCTAAAGCCAGTTTGAAATGGGTCTGGATAATCAGTTTCCTCCAAAACCACCTGGAGCTGGTTAGCCACCACCCTCTCGATTACCTTGCCCAGCCAGGGGAGATTGGAGATTGGCCTATAACTATCCATCACTGCAGGATCCAGGGAAGGCTTCTTAAGAAGCGGTGTAACTATTGCCTCCTTCAAACAGGGAGGCACCCTACCCTCCCTCAGAGATGCATTTATGATATTAACTAGGCCATCTCCAACAATCTCTCCACTAGATCGAAGTAGCCAGGTTGGGCAAGGATCCAGAGAACAAGTGGTAGACCGTACCGCTCCAAGCAGCTTGTCCACATCATCAGGAGTCATGGATTGAAACTGATCCAACCTAACACTGCAAGAGAGATTGCGGGATACCTCCCTCACAGACCCTGAAGAAATACTGGAGTCCAAGTCGGCCCGAATACAGGAGACATACATTTTGTACCTGAATCGATTCACACATCCCTAGTCAGAAACACCAGTGTTGCCTTGAGCAACATGTTGGCTATTATCTCCACAGAAAGGTATCATGCTTAAGTTGAGTTTGAACAATATGAAAGTTCTGTCAGTGGTGATTAACCTGTGATGGCTCACTCGGACATGGAAGCCATCCCTTGATGATTTAGACAAAGCAAGCTCCTTGGTAGGAAAGAGGGCTTTGCCATCCTAGAGATGCATGTGTGATGCAGCACTTAAGCCTGTTCCTTTGTGCTGATTTGTCTAGAATAAAGGATTCTTTAATTTTGCTCACATTGGTAGCTGAGGCACATGATGCTGTCTGCCACCAGAGGTCCACTGCTATTCTAAACACAAAGGACAGCCCCACAAAGGCTCAGTTCCATGTTTGGTAGTCAACCACCCTGCTCCCAAATGATTGCATGCTCTGAAACATCTTTTCCAGCAGTCATAGCCTCCAAGTATCTTTGGCTGCCTACCAAACAACTGCTAATTCAGTAGTAGCATGTTGTCAATCAGCACAGGTTGTGCATTCCACTCAACTAGTCAATGCAAGCATAGTGCAGTCCTGCCATGGGCTCCTTCCTCTGCTAGTAAACCCAAGTGCACCAAGCCTAAAAACACTAGATTGTTCTACTGTGCTGCTAAGAACCCTGGATTTCCTCAGAATCTTATCATGCATCCTCCGATAAGAACAGAGGCGTAGCTGGGGGAAACGGCGCCCAGGGCAAGCTCTGCCCCTGAAATTGCCCCCTCACCCTGCCCCCCCCACATACCTGCGCCCTGGTGGCCGGAGTGAGCGCAGCGGTGGCGGGCGGCGGCGGATCGCGCGGTGGCAGCGGGTGGCAGATTGCACGGCGGTGGTGTGCGTCGGCGGATCGTCATTGTGTGCCCCGAGTGAGCGCGGCGGTGGTGGGCGGCGGATCACGCGGCGGTGGCGGGCAGCGGCGGATCGCCGAGTGCAGCAGAGCGACGCCGAGGCCTGCCATCTGGCCCGGCGTCACTTCCCAACTGCGAGGCGCACCTGTGCAGTTCATTCTATGAACTGCGCAGGTGCGCCTGTGCAGTTGGGAAGCGACGCCGGGCCAGACGGCAGGCCTCGGAGTCGCTCTGCTGCACTCGGCGATCCGCCGCCCCCCGCCACTGCTGCGCTCACTCCCGCCGCCGCCACCGCCGCGCTCACTCGGGGCACATGATGATGATCCGCCGCTGCCCGCTGCCGCCGTGCGATCCAGGGGGGGATCGGGGGGGTCGTGGCACTTTTTTGGCCCCCCCCACGTTGCCCACCAAAGTGGCGCCCAGGGTACGTGCCCTGCCTGCCCCCCCTATCGTTACGCCCCTGGATAAGAAGCCCAGTACTGGAGGACAAGCTTCCTTGAAATATGTCTCTGAAATTGCACAGAGCATCAGGTTCATTGGGCCATATCAGTTCCCCACATGAACTGAAAATGTACCCTAAAACATATTCCAGAACCCACTGCAATGTTCAGGGCTTCAGTGTCACTAAAGTTCCTCAGCAAAACTATGTATGTGTAAATGGTTATAACAGAGCTTGGGCACACAGTGCAGCCACAAAATGTCTTGGCTCAGCCTTGCCTAGGAGTAGAAGTGGAGTGGAGCTTCCAGGAGCCCTGCCTCTGTGTGTGTGTGTGTGTGTGTGTGTGTGTGTTTGCAGCACTGCTGTATCCATCTGCCATTCAGTGCCTCCACCACAGGTCCCTGCCTGCTAGCCTCCGTGGCCGCTGCTCACTGCCTCCATTGTGGCTAGCTTGCTTCCCTTTCTTGCCACAATGTGGTATAATGATGTCATCACCAGGCACCTATTATCCCTGGGGTGGACTTTGTGCCAGGGTGCTGACATCATTTTACCACATCGCAGATGGCAAAGAAAAGCCAGCTGGCTTTGTGGGTGGCAGTGAGCAGAGCCAGCCTTTGGCAACTGGAGCAGGGGCGTATCTAGGGTGGGGCAGGCAGGGCACATGCCCCGGGCGCCACTTGAAGGGGGCACCATTTTTAAAAATTAAAAAATGGCCACCAAAAACAAAATGGCCACCGTGCATGCTCAAATGGCCTCTGTGAGTCCCTAGGCCATGCCAGGCCTTGCAGAGGCCATTTGACCATATGTGGAGGCCATTTTGTTTTCAGCCATTTTTTAAATTAAATATTTTTTTAAATGGCCACTGCACATGCTCAAATGGTCCCTGCGAGGCCCTAGAGGCCAGAGGGGGGAGGGGAACCTTTGCAGACCCCCTCATGGCCTTTAGGAAGCCCCTCAAAGGGGCTACAGGTGATTTTTTTTAAAAAAAATTAATATAATATGTCACTGTACACATATTCAGATTGGCACTATGTACAGAGAATCAGGGCTTGTGAATACTGAGCTGAAGCTTATGAGCTAGGATTGTATTCATTTGCTCTTACTTTGCTTCTTGTGATAAGTGAGTTAAATATGATGTCTTAATAATATGGCTATTAATGGTGAGTTTGCCTTTGAATCAGTGTGAAATCCTTAGTTTTAAGGCCCACTGGGAGTTTCTTGCTCTCTTTCTCTCATTTTAACTGTCTGAAATACTAGAATATATTCCAAGCAGTGATACAGTTTACTCTGCATATCCTTTAATTATTTTCAGAGTATCTGGGAAAAGTCAAATTCTCCATTGATTTTTAAAACTTATGTAATAGTGATGCTACAGTGCATAGTAGAGAGTTAGATAGGCACGTCTGTTTAGTTTTCCAAGTATACCTCCACATAGTATTTGGGTATTTCATGAGCTCCAGCATACTGAAATTTGTAGTTTTCCAGCATTTTTTGGTCTGGCTATGTCCACTGCCATATAGTTTTTGAAAGATTAAAAGATTAACAAGCTTGACATGTATTTTTCAGCTGATATTATGGTAAAGTTATCTGAAAGATGGGTATCAGAATTTTGGACAGGGGGCACAATTTCAGTGCTTGCCCTTGGCGCTATTGTCCCTAGATACGCCTCTGAACTGGAGGCATGGTGGGTGAGCGAAAGACAGCAGAGGCCCTCGGCGGGAGAGCTGTGGTGGACGCAGCCTGCAAAAAAAATTAGATATGGGCTGCTGCAAGCATCGTTATGCCACTGGGAGAAAGTCTGCTGCCTTTGCTCTGCTGGATGCCACAAACAGAAAATGTGTCCCATCTAGTCAATGTCAGCCTCTTAAAAAGAAATCCCTATTATATTCACATAGATAATCATCACTCAGTTGTGGAGCTTCTTATGATTCACCAGAGCAGCCACCAGACCTCTGTACAAGCATGGTCTGATTCAAGCTGTTCTGATGAGTCAGAGCTAGCAAAACAAACAAATAAACAAACAGACAGACAAAACAAGCAAGCAACAATTTTCTACAAAATGGATTCCGTTCCATCAGTAATGGTGGTGATGCAGCAATAACGTTGGCAATTTTGACAACAAATATTTAGTGCTTTTGCTGTCTTATGTCCCAGTAGGTAGAAGAAAATTGGTATGAATAGGGGGGAAATATTTCAATAGAAAAACACCTACCACAACAAACAACTGAAGAGATTTGCAGATATCATAGGGAGTTATGTCCACTAAAGTCTGTTGTTTAAACAATCTTCCCAAGAGGTTTTAGAAAGCAATAAAACCAATGTTGGATGCACACAAGAACTCAAAACACTTTTATAGTACTACTGTAATTTTAACCATCAGAGATGGCTTAGGTTTGTGCAAAACAGTCTGTATATTCAGGTGCCTAGCCATACAATTTGTTATAGTAGCCCACTGACATGATGAACTAATTTTTGTTGGGGTTTCCTGAAGCGTTGTATACATGACCATCATTAACATCGAGAGACCCAATGTGTGTTTTAGGTTTCTTCCTCATGTTTGAAGCTTGTTCAGCAGAGATTCAAAGCATAGTGTAATATAGACATCAAATTAACAACAACAACAACCACCTCATCTGATGTCCACAACAATCCTGTGAGATTGGCTAGGCTGAAGTAGCCACTTGCCCAAAGCCACACAATGAGCTGTATGTAGATGAATGTGGGGTTTGGACCACCATATGTAAACCCAGCATGTCATTCTCCAAACCAGGGCTGCACAACTGTGGCCTTCCAGCTGGCAGCTGTTTTTGGACTACAACCCCCATAATCCCCATCACAGTGGCGACTAGTCCAGGATCATCGGAGTTGGAGGCCAGCATTTGCAGGAGGGCTGAAATTGTGCAGTCCTGCTCCAGACTATGAAGGTACCTTATACCAAGTCTGACCATTGATCCATCTAGTCCAGTTTTGTCTTCTCTGACTTCAGCAGCTTTCAAAGATCTTAGACAGAGATCCCAGTCCTATTAACTGAGATCTTTTAAAATAGAGATCTATTAAAATAGAACTGCTGGGGGTTGACCCTGGGTAGACCTTCTGCATGCAAAGCATATGCACCCACGGAGCCCGTTTCCACTGCTTTAGACCACCCGATATAACTAGGAGACACAAAATATCATGAGGCTATTCTCACGATCGACTAAGATTGGGCTAGGGGAGCCTAGCCCGATTTTAGCAGAACGTGAGAACCACCGGGATCGCCTGCAGTTGCCTCAAAGTGGGTAGCCTGCTTGCGAAGCCCTCCCCTTAGCCCAGGTTAGTGGAGCGAGTGCTCCGCTAACTGGGTTTTCTGGATCGTGTGTTGCCATAGTGTGGCTCCACAGCACGGCAACTCATGAGGAGGCCCCCGACTGGGAGGCTAAAAAGCAGCCTCCCGGCTCAGGGGTCTCACCAGCATGCTATGAGTGATCACGGAGAGCATGCTGTAACTTCTGGGGGCCGCATGGCCCCCGAGCTCACAAGCCCACACCAGAAGTCGGCAGTCATGTGGGCAGCCAATCCAGCCACCCAGGACTTCCCCTCCGGTCGTCTGCAGGGAGAGTGGGCTAAGCCCACTCTCCCCGCAAACCCGCTCTGGGTGAGTCTCACCGATCGTGAGACTTGCCTTCATATGTCATAAAAATGTTTTTGGAACTGTTTGTACTTGATCTTATTTCATGGTATGCATGATCTGCAAACTTGAGTTGATGTCAGTATATATTGCTTGTCCCCCTTCCTCATCTTGTTGGGTTGGCCATAAGGTTCTTGTACTTTCTTTACAAGGACCAGGAAGTTGGAAGCAGATCATTCTGTTACAGTGGCTAACATCCATAGCAACAGGGCACTTAACTTGGTCTATTAGCTTTTAAACTTTTATTATTTTTATTGTTTTATATTTTATAGTTTATTGTATCTATTTTGTTTATGTTGTGAGCCATCCCGAGCAGTAGTGTATTGGAGAGGTGGAGTATATATATTTAAAATAAAATAAAATTAATGTGGAATGAGCGAATTTGCACTAGTGTGAGAGGTTAACATAGCTGCACTAAAACAGGGGTATGTGCAAGATTGCTTCTGTGCTATACTGTTATTGTGCAATAGCTCCCATTAAGACACATGAAGTGTGCCACCGTTGTGCAACTGTTGACAGCTGTAAGCATGCTTGCAATAGCACAACCCTAGTCTGGAGCTCAAGCTGTTGACTTAGCACAACTAGCTAATGCAACGGTTTTGTGCTAACACAATGTCATCCTCCAAGAACTCTGGATATCAGCCACTGTATCGACAAGAGTGGAAATGTGTGAGTCCTATACATGGGACGTGTGCCAATGTGTAGCTTACCCATCCGATACGTACTGTACTGTAGTTGGTAGTACATCAGATGCACATCAATGCACAGCCAAGCATGATATACTATAAATAGCTGCAATGCTGCAGTTGCTATCTTGGTGTTTGCATTGTGCCAGGAGTTGCTTGTGTCAGGCAGCATGATGCTGTAACCATGTGGCATCAGATGGGAGACTCTTCATCTCCTTGCTGCACTGGAACTGTTGCTCCCAAAGATGCTGATACAACCTATGCTAGACACTCGTGTTCCTTGTGGTGGTGGTGGGGGGGCATCCCTCTGAGCCAGCTCTCAGTGCTGTTCTATTTTTCTTAGATTTCAGTGGCAACTAATGGTTATATATTACTCTATGCTCTTATTTTTAACTTTTGCGTGTGTTCGCCTTTTTTTTTTTAAGCCCAACTCCATCTGGGCAAGCTACGTATTGTGGCAGAGGGAGGGATGCTTAACTTTCTCCAATGGTGGTGGTTGTTTTAGTTCACAATCACCCAGCTGCTTTTTCACCTGAAGATGCAAAAACCCATGCTGTTGATCTTTTCTCCAGCTGAAGAAGTAGCAGTTTGAGAATGGTGATTTTTAGTCATTACATACCGGAGAGGAAAGGGTTAAGCAGGCTCCCTCTCTCCCTCCAGCCTTACTGCTCAGACTTGATTTTCTTCTCTTCTTAAAAAAAACCAAACCCAAAGCCACTGAATGTTCTTTGTAATGTGCAGGTGGAGTCTCACAAACAGACTTTGAAATAGTCCCTAGCTTGCCACCTCAGCTGCCAATCCATAAAACCCCATCATTCCAACCCATAAGGGTGCCGAGGAACATAGGAACATAGGAAGCTGCCATATACCGAGTCAGACCATTGGTCTATCTAGCTCAGTATTGTCTACACAGACTGGCAATGGCTTCTCCAAGTTTGCAAGCAGGAATCTCTCTCAGCCCTATCTTGGAGATGCCAGGGAGGGAACTTGGACCCTAGATGCTCTTCCCAGAGCGGCTCCATCCCCTGAGGGGAATATCTTACAGTGCTCACACTTCTAGTCTCCCTTTCAAATGCAACCAGGGCAGACCCTGCTTAGCTATGGGGACAAGTCATGCTTGCTACCACAAGACCAGCTCTCCTCTCCCAGAGGAAGAGGGTAATGTTGGATCAGATAAAACACGAGGCAATTGAGGAGCGGGGTAGCAGGTACAAATAAACAGTTAATGATTCAGTGCAATTTCCCCAGGCTGCTCCCTACTTTGTGGAGTTGCTGTGCAATCAAGAGTCATAAAACCAACCAGCTGTCCACTGGTGGTCATTAAAGCCTTCCCCAAACAACACTTGTGTCCAGTTAATGGTCAAGTGTGAGTAATAACCCCCTTTGATTTTAAATTAGGTTTCTCTGCCTCTCATGCTTTACTATAGGGATGCATTGCTGCTGTAGCCTGATAAACAGCTCCAATTTCTCAACACTTAAATGGCTGTGCTTAATTAATTAAGAAAATTGTTTATACTGAGATGATGAATAATGTGTAATGAAAAAGCCAACCTTTGTAGGTATCTGTAGTTCATTGGCATCCCCATGGCTTTATTTAAAACAACATTTTAAAAAATATCACACAGTGCTTCCCCTTCTGCACTTCACCTACAAGAGCGACAGGGAAATGTGTAGCTCAGTTGAGTGCACTTTTCCATTTAATTCAATTGGCAAACAATTAAATTCAAAGACAGCTGCTGAAGGCAAACCTACCCGGAAAACACGACCCCAGCCTTGGATCTCTACCAATCAATTTTCACGTGTGTGAAAGCAGACTGCAGCTATCCAGTGGTTAAAGAAAGGCACTCTGTGCATGCTACAATGTGCCGTCAAAGTCAGTTTTTGACTCCTGGTGCCCACAGAGCCCTGTGGTTGTCTTTGGTAGAATACAGGAGGGATTTACCATTGCCTCCTCCCACATCATATGAGATTATGCCTTTCAGCATCTTCCTATATTGCTGCTGCCCGATATAAGTATTTTCCCCCATAGTCTCGGAAACATACCAGCAGGGATTCGAACCGACAACCTTCTGCTTGTCAGTCAAGCATTTCCCTGCTGCCCCACTTGAGCTGACTGCTACATGGTATCAACCTATATATCACTGTACATGTTTGCTTCTCTGAGCTCTTTAGTTTATCAGAGGATGTACTAACAAACATATCTGGTTCAGACACTCACAGACCTGGTGCTGAAGTTCATGTACTGAAGAAGTACATAGGAACACAGTAAGCTGCCTTATACCGAGTCAGATCACTGGTCCATCCAGATCAGTATTATCTACACTGACTGACAGTGGCATGCCAAAGTTTCAGGCAAGGGTCTTTCCCAGCCCTACTTGGAAATGCCAGGGACGAAACTTGGGGTCTTCTGCATGCAAGCAGATGCTCTACCAGTGGACTACAATTCCATCTCCTAGGGGAATCTCTTACAGCAGACAGTGCTCACATGTAGTCACCCATCCAAATGCAAACCAAGGTGAACCCTACTTAACAAAGGGGACAGTTCTATGTCGGAAAGGATGGTGACCCTTTTCAGCATTCCAGTTTAGGAGTGTGGGCGGGCATGCCTCCCTTCCACCATACCTTATGACACAGGTGTTCCAAGGGAAGATTTATTTAGGCCAAGTACACACATCACATGGTCCCTGAGGTTGCTATGAGCTGCTGCAGCCCCTGGAGTATGCACAAGCCCTACTTTTGGTTGTGGTAATGATATGCTGAGCTTGAGCTTGACGTATGAACCCACCAACTCTGGCATATCCTACCCTACTTGTGGCAGGAGACCAGTCACTTCAGGTTGAAGTTACAGATGTCTGGTTTCTTGGTGCAAGTAGGGTAGGATATGCCTGGTGGACCTGTACTCCATGTCCAATCTCAGCATATCGTTACTGTGACAGGAAGTAGGGTTTGTGTGTGGTCTCAGGGCTGCAGCAGCCCATGGCAATGTCAGGTGCTGCATTATGTGTGAACCCAGCCATAGGCTTGTCAATTGATTCTACCCTCTCAAACCAGTGAGGAGAAAATTGCATTATCAGGGCTGTGTGTGGAGCACACTTTGAGGCGATTCTCACGGGCTAAAAAAAAAAGCAGGCTAAGGGAGTCTAGCTCGCTTTTTGGCGGTTGTGTGCTGCAACGGGAACCGTGCAGCTCCCAGCAGCAAACTCCGCTAATTCCCCCTCCCCTTAGCCCAGGTTAGCAGGGTGAGAGCTCTGCTAGCATGGGGTTGCTCTGCACTGCAGCAACTCATGAGGAGACTCCAGGGCTCGCACACACACTCACGGGGGGCATCCTGGAACTTCTGGGGGCCACGTGAACCCCAATCCCCGCTAGGAGTGTGCACGGTTTTGGTCTGGCACAATAGAAAAGACCTCCGGACCGGTCCGGCACGGGGGGGGGGACTGTTTCTTTAAGCGGGGTGGTGGTGGTAGTACTCCCCCCCGCTCTTCCCCCTCCGGCGCTCGTCCTTTGTAAAATCTTCTTGGGGCGGCAGAGTTCTTCCCTGCCGCCCCTGCCCCCGTCGTCTCTGACGCTGCCGCGCGCGCCATGACGTATGCAGTGCGCGCGGCAGCATCAGAGACGAGCACGCGCCGAGGAGGACGCATGCGCGCCGCTAGCGCTCGTCTCGTTAAAGCCTTAACTAACAACGACGGGGGCAGGGGCGGCAGGGAAGAACTCTGCAGCCCCAAGAAGATTTTACAAAGGACGGGCGCCGGAGGGGGAAGAGCGGCGGGGGTGGTGGTTTAAGTACTACCACCCCCCCCGCTTAAAGAAACAGTCCCCCAGTGCCGGACCGGGGGCCCACCGGACCATGCACACCCCTAATCCCCGCAGCCCCCGCTGGCTCCGTAATGGAGCCAGCACTCCGTAATGGATCCAGCCGCCGAGGTTTTCCTTCCTGCTCGTCTGTGGGGACAGTGGGCTAAGCTCGCTCTCCCCGCAACGCCCTAGAGGCGAGTCTCACTGATCGTGAGACTTGCCTCTTTATGTGCATGGCAGAAGGAGAGTTGGTCTTGTGGTAGCAAGCATGACTTGTCCCCTTAGCTAAGCAGGGTCTGCCCTAGTTGCATATGTGTGAGACTTGATGTGTGAGCACTGTAAGATATTTCCCTTAGAGGATGGAGCCGCTCTGGGAAAACCATCTAGGCTCCAAGACTTGATGTGTGAGCACTGTAAGATATTTCCCTTAGAGGATGGAGCCGCTCTGGGAAAACCATCTAGGCTCCAAGTTCTCTCCCTGGCATCTCCAAGATAGGGCTGAGAGAGATTCCTGCCTGTAACCTTGGAGAAGCTATTGCCAGTCTGTGTAGACAATACTGAGCTAGATGGACCAATGGTCTGACTCAGTATATGGCAGCTTCCTATGTTCCTATAGGGGGGCTGCACCCCTCAAACTGGAGCAGATGAGTGCCAATTCAATGTCTGAACTGAGCCACTTAGCAAATTTGTCCAAAGGTATTTATGTTGTCTTCTAAAGTGTCAACAAAGGGCGACCAGCTGTTTTATTTTTTAAATAGACAGAAGGTCTCTTAATGGGTGCATGACAGACAGAAAATCCACAGGTGATGTTTCACTTTATCTTTATCCTGGGAAAAGTTCTTCCTCCTCTTCTTCTGCCTCCATGCATGTGTTAAAGGGACAAAGCCCTTGCCCATAAACAGGTGGAGACCCATTCCAGCATACTAATTTAGGAGAGAGGGAGTGTATAAACCTGACGTGGTACAATAGCAGCGATCTCTCAGTTAACACTGTGCTGTCCTCTGCACTTAAAGATGAAAAGAAAGAAAAAACAAAACCAAAGAGTTTTATACAGTTCTGCTCACATCAGACACAAGCCTCATCTTTATCAATTTCCCCCCTGTTAATTGTGTAGTAAAATGGTGCAAAGTTATAAAAGCTTGAAATAAGGTCAATCAACTTTCTTAATGGTGCAGAAAATATCCATTTTCCACAGTGGGGAAAGAATTACCTGTTTTTACTATTGCTACGCTTTGCTTATGGAGCTAACTGGCTGCTGCTGCTACTACTAATTTGAGTGCAACAACTCTTTTTTTAATGGTCACTTGTTATTAAAATGTTGCAGCAGGAAGAAACTACAAATTATACTCTTCCATACTGAAGCTAGAGATGTGCACGAACCAGTTCAAAAGTCCGGTGGTTCGGCCTGTTCAACGGTTGGGGGTAACTTTAAGGAGCAGGGAGGGTGCTCTTACACACACACACACACACACACGCTGCACGAGCCACTTCTGGTCTGATGCTTACCAGGGCAGCAAGAGGGTATGCTGCCACCCTGAGTCAGCGATTTTAAGCACAGCACTGGTGGGGGAAACATGGTGGCCTTGCCCATTACCTCCTCCAGACAGGCATTTAGGGAGGTTATGCCCATAGGTGGAACTGGGGGGGCAGGCAGGGTACGTGCCCTAGGCACCACTGAGGTGGGGGCACCATGCCAGTTCCTGCCACCCCCACCCCATTGCCCACTTGCCCAGTCCCAGGGCCCCTCAGCCACTTGCCTCCAGCTCCGGCCTAGGATCGGAGCAGCCAGCAAACTGCAGAGCTCTTCTCTCCCCGCCTCTCAGCTGATCGGCGGGTGGGCAGGGCTTCCAGAGAGGCCTCCCTGTAGGCCTCCCTGAAGCCTGAACTCGGCAGGCCCCAAGAAAGGCAGGAAGGAGGCTGGCCGAGCTCCCTGCAGCAGACCAGACCATCCAGCACAGCCTTTGCAAGGTAGGCTGTGAATTCCTTTTTGTGGTTACCCCCATATATAGGGATCTGCTTGCCATAGGGCTTTGATATGGGGGGTTGGTGGGGCGAGACTGAGAAGTCTCTGAATATTTAATTTAAAACAGACTGAAAAATGTGCTGGCTTTAAAAACAAAAACTATCTAAGGCATATAAGTGGCTTGTTTCATGGCAGAAAATTACAAAAACTTCTGGAACAAATATTTATTTATTCATTCATTCTTTCATTCATTTATAAATGCACTTATGTTCAAGTTGTTTTGCAACCCAGAAGGTCTGAGTGAGAACTGTGAAGCATGTGTTGTGCTTTTATTTTATTTATTTTTTCTTGTGTGTGAACTGCTCCCCAATAACTTGCAGGGACTTCAGGGTAAATCTGGCCAACATGTGAATGCAGCACCTCCATTCCAGAGGAGATGTGTGTTAAAGGGCTTTAAAAGCCCCGTGTGAAAAACCTCCTGGAATCAAACTTGACTGAATTTGTTCAGAATTCTGAGAAAACAAACATAGGCTCACCCTGCATGGTTGAAAGTCTCCTTTGCTAATCTGCAGCGAGGGGGCCATTTTAATAATTAGCGTTGCTAGTGTGTTCTAGGCATTAAAAGTAGCACAAATATATAGTACTCAATGTATATCACTATATACTGTGAAGTGTGCATGTGTATTCAGTGAAATGTATTTCCAGGCATCATACTTATTTTGAAATCTCAGACTTAAATCCTTGGGGGCCTGGGGTGTGTGGAGGCCCTGGACTTTGAGGGGCTGGGAGCCCATTTTAAAATCTCATCTTGGCCCATTCCAACCTTGCTATGCCCCTGAAGGTCACTACACATGGGTTTCTGCACAACACCTGCACAGAAGAAACTTCCATGTAGAAAATGTGTCTCTTGTAAATTGACCCTGAATTTTCCATCCATGACTGGGATATCTGAGAGTCAGAGTCAATAATAAAAGAACAGCACACTGCTTGTGACAGGAAGGGGCAAATTACAATGATTTCTTAGTCTGGCAGGGGCTGGTTTTGGCCCTGGCAGAACTTGGCTGTCTGCTCCTGTTGCAAATGCCTCTGTCTAGTGTGGCAAACTAATGTATCCTGCTCTCTCTTGGTGTCAAAGTAAGCACTGGTGTGGTGAATGCACATATACCCCATCATGAGCCAACAGTCATCATAAGACAAAGGCTGGCAGGAATCATTCACTGGTATATAGACACCCCCCCCCACTTCTTCTTCCCCTATTTTGCTAGTGGCTATTTGGGCAGGTGATCCTCTAGGACAAAGTCATGTTTTTTAAAAAGAATGAGATGAGACAGAGAAAATGACACTTGGAATCCTCGCATAACTCCTGACTGTTGTTCTAAGTCTTTTATAGAGATGGCTCATGTTTTCAGGTTTTGATCAACAACCATGTCTAGATGGTACAGTGTTCCTTTTAACAAGGATTTCCAGATATTGTTGACTACAAGTCCCATTATTCCTGTTTGGACAGGGGCGCAATTTCAGTGGTTGCCCTAGGCGCTATTTTCCCTAGTTACGCATCTGGTTATGCCTCCTCCCGATGATGTTGACATGGAGAAGCAGATTTGGGTGTCATCAGCATACTGCTAGCACCCTGCACTAAATCTCCTGATTATCTCTCCCAGCGGTTTCATCTAGATGTTAAACAACATTGGAGACAATATGGAGCCCTGAGGCATACCATACAAAAGTTCAGATTTTTCAAAAGAACAACAGTCTCCATGTGACACCATCTGGAACCTGCCTGAGAGATAGGAGCAGAAACACCACAAAGCATTTATAATCTCTACTAGGCCTTCTACAACAACCCCGCTGCCAGATGGTATAAGCCATGTCAGGTAAGGGTCAAGAGAACAGGTGGTAGGTCGCACCGTTCCAATCTGCTTGTCCACATCCTCGGGAATCACAAACTGGATCTGATCCCACTTAACTACACAAGAGGAGTCGCTGGATGCCTTCACATTAGACACTGAAGTAATTGTGGAGACAGAATCTACGTCGGCCCGAATACGGGAGATTTTTCCAAAAAGAATTCATTAAACATGTCACAGTGGGTAATCGATGGTTCCAGAGTCTGATTAAATGGAGGAGGGGCACATACTAGCCCTCTCACAACCCTAAACACCTCTGCTGGACTTGAACTTGTGGATGCAATACGGGCAGAAAAGAATAGCTTCTTTGCCGCACGTATCGCCTGAGCATAGGTCTTCAAATGTGCTCTATGTCGGATTTGAGATGAGTCTTTTTCCACTTGTGCTCCAGTTGTCTACTTCACCACTTAAGCCCCCGTAGTTCTTCCGTATACCAAGGGGCCAATTTTGAAGTGGGTTGGAGAGGACACTTAGGAGCGGTCATGTCTACTGCACCCGGTGAGTTTGCTGTTCCAGTTTTCCACCAGGGCATCAACAGGATCCTCAGCAGAGCCAACATTAAATCCCTCCAAGGCTTCTTGAAATCCTTTTGGATCCAATAACCTTCTTGGGCGGATCATCCTAATAGGTCCCTCACCCCTGCAAAGGTGGGAAGTGACTGTAAGTCCAACCTTAACCAGATGGTGGTCCGTCCATGACCATGGGGAAATCACAGGAGTCCCCACCCACGGAACACCACCCTGATCAGAGTGAAAGACCAAATCAAGTGTGTAACCTGCAATGTGCGTCGGTCCTGGGATAGGCCCATAGTTGCCATGGCCGTTATGAACTCCTGAGCCACCCTGGACAATTTGGTCCCAAAATGAATATTGAAGTCCCCAGTACCACAAGCCTGGGGGACTCCAACACCAAGCCCGAGAGCAAGTCCGTCAGCTCAGTTAGGGACCATGTTGAGCAGCGGGGCGATTGGTACACCAGCAGAAGTCTCAGTCTATCCCTGGTCTCCAAACTTAAGTACAAACATTCGATATAGTCTGACACCTCAACAGGGATCCTGGTAAGGGATATATTGTTCTTATAGACCACAGCCACTCCACCTTCCCGCCCACAGTTCCTCACCCGCTCCTCAACAGAGTACCCTGGAGGGAGAAGCTGGGACCAGACTGGGCCACCAGCCTCCCCCAACCAGGTCTCTGTAATACGTACCAGGTCGTCACCTTCATCCAGAATCAAATCATGCATGGAGGGTTTCTGATTTGTTCTGGGCCGACCTGGCATTACAGAGGAGCAAGGTAAGGTTCCAAGGGTGGTCAGCACTGCTCCCCAAGAAGAGTGGGAGCAAAAAGCTCCACAAAGAGCTGGCAGGACAGCCTGAAGGGGAAACAGCTATTAGATTTCCAAGTCCCAATGGCCCACTGACCTGCCAATGTTACTTTTAGGAAATGATATGGTCATATTAAGTTCAATTTTAGTTTTAAATTAGGTTTTTTTTTAAAGAGAAGTTTATTATAGTGGTCCCCCCCCCCAGCACACACACACTTGTTGCAAATGAAAGGAACTGTGGGATTGCTGCTTTTATAGCATCTTGTCAGCAACAGTGGTGCCACCGATTCTGTCAGCAACAGTGCCCTGATGCCTTCAGTTGCTAGTAGGCTTGCATATCATATCGGTCAATATGTTTTATTACATGTTATACTTTTAAAAATAATATTTCCTATTCCCTGCTCCCCTCCCCCTGTGCCCACTGTTCCTCTTCCTGGCTCTTGCCCCTCTTTGTTTTCTTCCCTCCTCTTTCACTATCCCCTGGGCTGGAGCCTAGAGATGACCATCCTCTTTTCTCTTTCCTTGCCAGGCGCACTCTGCCTGGCTACCCATCCGCCTGCTGCCCTGGGGTCACCATTTGCTTGCCTGACTGCCCCTCCATTGCTCACTGCCGCTTGTCCCCCAGCACTGCACTTCTCCATCTCTTCCATCCAGGAGGCTTTACACACAGAGCTTCTACCCCAAATCTCCTTCAGAAGATTGCCTATGCGTTCACATACCAGCCAAACTTACCCCAAAGTCCCTTGGAGATCCTTGGACCCACTCCACACACAGACTGGGCTTTGTGATGCGAATTCTAGCTTATCTTGAGGTATGTCCAGGTTTTTAAAATGCTGGTTTTAAGCTACTTTTTCTGAAAACACATACAGATGAGAGAGGCACTGATGTAGAATCATTAGCATGATAAGGGGCATGCTCTCTTCAGAAATGCAGATCTATCTCTGCAGGAGCTCGCTCTCTCCCCCCGACATTGGCTAGATGGAAAACACAGAGTATGCCATGTGGACTTGTTTCAAAACAAAATCCGAGAGCAGAGAGGAGGGACAGCTTCCTTTAATGACGTGAGTGTAGTTCGAAGTGGCTTCACTCAACATTTACCCCAAAGCATGAAGCCAAGTGCAAATAAATCCCAGGCATCCCATAGGAGCTCCAAGGAAAGGACTCACAGAACTGCAGTGCTGGGGAGACAAGAGGCAGAGAGCAACAGAGGGAGGGATAATAAACAGGTAATGTGGCAATAAACTGTTTTACCTTAAGAATGGGCAGCAAAGCAGTACAGGCTTGCATCATTTCATCAGTTATCTTTGTAATAACATGACAAGGGATTGAGATCTGCCCTGGCCTCCTCCCCCCCCCTTTTCTCAGATCATTTTCTAATTTCACTCCTAATCCTAAAAGTCTGACTCAGTGTTATGTTGAACAGGCAGCAACCAGAGATTATAAGATTATGGAGGAAATGAAATTTGAAATCAAATGAAACTTCAAACATGACATTTGAAACTACCCCTTGGAGTTTGACGCAAGATTTGAGTTTGTAGGAAAAGGTGATCACATTCTAAACAAGTAAGCAAACAAAGCCATGTTGGTTGATTAGTTGTGAGCTCAACTGTTTTAGGTGTAGCCAGGGTGTCTGGCTGAAAACAAAAGCAAGAGGGGACAGCAATGCAAATAATAAATATGTAGACTGCTCCAGAGAGTGCCAGCCAATGAAAAAGGGGAGAAAAGGGAGGTTGGTGACAAGTAGGAGACCAAGATGGAAAAGGAGGGAAAGAGAGGAGCAGAGGAAAGGGAAAGAGAGGAAAAGAGGAGGAAGAATTACACCCTCTCACCACGAATGAGGTGGGGGGGGATTTGCATGGGGAAATGAAGAGTGGTTTAAAACAAGAATTATATCCTCCAAGGAGCCCAGAGTGGTGTACTACATACTTAAGTTTCTCCTCACAACAACCCTTTGAAGCAGGTTAGGCTGAGAGAGAAGTGACTGGTCCAGAGTCACCCAGCTAATATCATGGCTGAATGGGGATTTGAACTCGGGTTTCCCCGGCCCTAGTCCAGCACTCTAACCACAACACCACGCTGGCTATCAGTTGGAATGCTGTACATTTTTGCCTCTTGGATGTCTTTGCAACAGGTGGGAGTATGGTCTCTCTCATTTGTTTGTTTGTTTCGGTCTTAGACCAGCATAACAGCAATAAAACATAACGAGATAAATGACATAGTAAAGGCATATGATAGAGAGGTGAGTGACATATGGTAAAAACATATACAATCCATATATATAAGAGAATGAAACCCTTCTGGCTGTGCTACCCACTTCAACTTGTGCAGAGCACTCCCAACCACAGCCCTTATCCTTTTAGCAGCCATCTTTATCTCTAGTTTTGTGGTTACCTTCCGTTAATCACTTGATTCAATTTAATGGTTCAGGTTAAACATTGATTGTGTGGCTGAGAATAGTGGGCAGGGGGATGGAGACAAGTTCTTGATTGTTCTCCTCACTTGGCCTTTCACCCAAACATTTATGGTCATCCTGCCAGGCTGTGGAATGTGGTGCCACTACCAGGCAGGAGTGCTGGCCACAGTGCTAGGTAGGGCCATAAACTGCTCCCCAGCTTCCTCTTGTCATATCAGATGCAGGTTTGGTGCTAAATTGAGACTAATCTGATGTTTATAAGTATTCTAATAAAATTGGGTTAGGCTGCTGCCTGCACACCTTCAATCCGTACTTTGTCTCCAGCTGCTCATTTTCTCCATGCAAAAGACAGAGATGGAGAAACAGCAGTGAGCTTCTGTTCCTGACTGTAACAGAGAGTGTCTGTTTAGCCCAAACAGCTGTGAGATATCCAAACTTTTTCAGTAGTCAACTGTGAAGCAGCAGAGCAAAGAATACACATGCACACACAATTTAAACTTGATGTGATTGAAAACTGTGAGGATAAATACATTTGATCCGGTCGGGAAAGAAGAAAGGATCTGAAAAATATTCCATTTTCCACATTATTATTGTTTCTACAGGGAACAAGGGCTCCAACAGCATTTGCAATTTCCTTTCCGTTTCCATTTCTTGTTCATGTCAATGGCTGTCATGAGTAAAATTACTCAAAGTAGTCCCATTGAAATTAAAAGGACAATTTAGGTGCAGTCCTCAGGGACATATTCTTGCAAGTGAATAGACCTTTAGGACGGAGGTGGAAGTAGCAAAAATTGCTGCTTCCCCCACCCATCCTTCATTGCTGCTAGGCTGCAAAAGAAGGAACAAGCACTGTTAGTTTCTAGCCGCTTTGCATCCCTATGGGGCTTTTTCCGTTGTGGCACTGTGTGGGATGTCAGCCACCAGAATTTGAGACATTTAACTGTTCAGATGCCTTTTACTTTGCCATGGCATATGTCATGTTTCAACTATGATGTTGACTACATAATTCATTTTGACTTAAAATAAAAGCAAGAGGTTCTGGTAAGTACTAATCTACCTACTTTCCTTTCACTATAATCTTAAGTGATCATTATCAACTTCTGCCTCATACATTCATGCATCTGCCATCTTGAACTGAGGTAGATGACATCATCACAGGCATTGAGGTGCCCCTACATGTCCTTACAATTGTATCAAATTGAGTTCAAATTGGTTCCACTTGCACCTCAAACATTCACACGTCCACCATTTTGAATTGGGGTGGATGACATAATCACAAACTATGCTATTGAGGTGTCCCTATGTATCCCTACAGCAGTACCAAATTTGATTCAAATTGGTTCAGGCATTGCAAAGTTGATAGAGAGACACACATACACTCACATGGACACACATACATAAAGCTAGAGGACCTCATTAACTTACTTTCCTTAAGGAAAGTAGGCTAACAAAGATGATATTTGTGTTAGAAATGGCAAGGAGTCTGTGATGAGCTATAGATGTACTTTGGATTGTATAGAACATGACATCATACTATAGAAAACTTTAAAGAACATTAACTATCAACTGCTTTTTAAATTTATAAATATGGATTAAGCAATGGGCTAGAATACAGTGAGATTCCTTTTCTAGAAAACTGAAGGTAGTGTGGAAAAGCAAGAAGCAGCATAGGATTAAGCACTGGAGAATCTCATTTGTTAATGAATTCTCAGTGGAGACATCTGCTGGTTAAACTTTTCTCTCAGCTGCAGCAATTAGCATAATCACAGCAACAGAATGAAGAAGTACAGAATCGGCAGACATGTTGGTATAGCAATTCTGATGTATATCGGATTTCTTAATGAACTTTGAAGATTACAGTTGCTTCACAAGGATTTCTCAAAAGGGACATTTGGAAATGTAATTTCTGCAAGTGGGTTGACTCTGGTTCTCCTACATATATTTCAGACACTAGCAGTGATGTGCATATGCACATCTCTGACCTGGATAACATCCCTGACTCCCCTAATTTCTGTGCAATGGGCCTAACCCAGTGCTGCAGGGATTTTGATTTTGAACAACACAGTTTCATGCAGCAGGATTAATAAAACAGAAGCTCTAGCTTCTCCCAGTTAAGAAAATGACACTGAGATCACTTTTAAATATAGTATACTTCTTTGCCTTTTACAGTGTTTAATGAACTTTAGTGTGTTTTCAGTGAAGCTACTGAGTCTATCAGGTAATGAGTTAATGGATGTGGTGATTGGTTCCTTTTATCGTATTATGCTTATTTATTTGCAAACTTATGTGGGCTGCCATGCCTATGGGTTTTTTGAGATGGCAATAAACTGTGGGATGTTAAAAGCTTTCACAAAAGTTCCAAGTGCAGTCTTACTCTCTCTCTAAACACTGCAACAAGCTTCCATGTAACTTCCCAGCATGATTTAACCCTCTACATACAAGCCAAGCAGCGATATTATGCAATGTTTGCAGTGGCACCTGCTGGCCAGCTCTTGTATTCTGAGAAGAACTCTTTGTACCAGTCAAAAAGTAATGAAAAGGGTGTACTCTGCTCAGAATGCAATAGCTGGCCAGCAGATGGGGCTACAAAAATGTGGAGTATCTCTGTGTTGGGGTTTGCACGATCCAAAAAAATGCAGTTTGGCTCAAATTCAAATCAAATTTTGAATTCTGGTGCTGCCAGACCAGTTCGGTTGAACTGACCGGCCGATCCAGTCCGTTTGACCAAACTGGTTTGGCTTTTCAGTGGCTAATACTTGTAAATGGGGATCTGGTTAGGATTCTCCTTTACAAGTAAAGGGATGGGGGTCCTAACTCCTGTTAAGGGGCAGCTAGGGGTGGCGAGAGAGGTAGTTAAAAGGTCTTTTTACTGCCCAGTGCGGCTGCTGACACCACTGCTCGCCCTGCCCCCATGCAGCCCATATCTGAAGCGCGTGCAATTCTCCCTCTTTGACTAAACCACCTACATGGTGGTGGCTCCGTTCTGGCCTCCGCACATGCGTGGGAGCTGGAACTGAGTTGCCACTGCATGGGTGGTTTGGTAAAGAGGGAGGATCATGTATGCTTCAAATATGGGCTGCATGGCAGGAGGAAGCAGCAACATGAGCAGCCACACTGGGCGGTAAGAAGACCTTTTAACTATCTCTCTCACTGCTTCCCTGGCCACCCGTTAGGCACCGAACTGGTCCACCTGAACCAGGCTTTGATCAGTTCAATTGTGGACTGAACTGCCCTGGTTCGGTCTGCAATTGAACCTCCAAACTGGCCCGGTTCGAGGCACACAGGTTTGGCACCAAACTGTTCATGCACAACCCTGATCTGTGTAGACCAGGGGTGGGGAACCTTTGCCCTCCAGATGTTTTTGAACTACAACTCCCATCATCCCCAGCCACAATGGGATGGTGGGAGTTGTAGTTCAGAAACAGCTGGAGGGCCAAGGTTCCCCACCCCTGGTGTAGACAGAGGGTCAGCTCACACTGGGAAATAGCAGCAGCATGTGTTCGGAGAGGGAAATCGTGCTGGGAACCTGTGCATAAGCAATAAACTCTCCGTTTATTGCCATCTGGGAAGACCTTATGGTGGCGAAAGGGAGGTAGAGATCATTTAAAATAATAAATAAACTGTAAGTGCCTGCTGCACAGGGCTTGGAATCCTGAAGGGATCTGAGAGAATATTCAGGAGTTCATTATAAAATACAGGCCCTCTTAAATGATAACTGCCCTATACCTCTTATTAGCCATCCGATTGGCTCAACATTTATTTTCTTTGCACTTTCTGCACCTGTGTAACTGGACTGCCAGAACGTTGTATACATAATGAAGCTGCTTCAGCTGGCAGTGACCCCAAAATGTATATAAATTGTGCTGGAAGCATTTGCTACTGGTGAACAATCGTTAGTTGCATATACTGCATACAACTAACTCTACCTGCAAATGTATAAAAGGTTGCCAGTAGATGAAGAATTACAGAGTTCCATATGGTGATATACACTTCTTCTAAACCATGTTGTTCATCAAAAGCACAAGAATCTCTCAGTACAGTGAGCTTCATTTTTTAAAGAGTTGAGACAGTAATCACACTTTCATACATTAGCTGGAGACTCTGGCTTGCATTCTGCGAAGTGCTCCGCTGATCCAAGAGCAGAGGACATGTGCTGGTTCCACACTCCTCCAAAGCCTGTCGATGCTGCTAGCAAGTGCAGAGTTGCCCCTAAGAAGTGCATCCTCGCGGTAGCACTTCATTCTGCTTTCTGCATCATTCCTAATGGGAGAAACATCCCTACAGCAAGGATATACCTTTTAGTAGTGAGGAGCCTCTCCATGCTCACTAGCAGTGTCAACAGGTTTTGCAGGAACATGGGACCAGAACACACACAAGCGCCCTCCCACCGCCCCCCGCTACCATTGGATGATCAGTGGGGCACTGCACAGAATGTCAGCCTCTGATCTTCTGCCCTATCTCCATTTGATGCCTTCCCCCTGTACACATGTCCAAATCCCACCCACCAGACATGCAGTAACATTGTTGGTAGCTTCTGGCTGCTTTACTCTTAAAATCCTACTTGAATCAGGGTTCTCAGGCAAGTGGTTGGAATCAGCTGTAGGAATTCTGCTGCACTGGAAATATGCAAATACAGAAGCAATTTCCCCCTCTACTTTTGCATTATTAATGTTTGCTAGGCTGCAGTTTAACAAAGTAATTAATTGCCAATTAATGAGCAGATTTTTAGGGACGTTCAGCTCTCTCTGTTAACTTAATGGTAAATTGGCTGGGCCTCTGTGGCCGGTTTATAACTTGCTTTCCCTTCTGTCGCTGACTTCTGCATGTCTGCCAGGAGTTTCTGCTGCTCATGCTAATTTACAGTTTACAGAACGGGGTGTGCATGTGTTTGTATTTGCAAATCTCAGCTAGAATCGCATGGAATGACTACTTCCCAGATCAACTGTTTGAGTTCTACCGTGTGTGTGTGTGTGAGAGAGAGTATATAAACTATATTTATATAGTTGCAGGGGCCTATAAATGTGCACATGTTCTTTGGAAGGAAGGAACCATCATATCTATAAATTGTCCAAAGCCTTTTATTCACATTTATAGCTCCAGTCCAGAGACAACATTGGGACCAAAATGATTTGTTCTGTGTACACTTGAGCCAAAACATCTCAAAGAGCATCATATCTTTTATCTTTTGCATAGCAAGGAATGAGTAGTAAATGACCATTCAGCTTTAAGTATATATTCAGTTGCTGTTTTTAACATTTTTGTTTTGCTTAGATAGACAACACTAAAAACACAACTATAACATTCAGAGATGAAATGCTAGGATTGTGCAAAGCAGTCCTGCTTCAATTTGGGAGCTGTCTCAGTGTTTTTTGGTGGGGCCTAATTCGATTTGTGTCTGCAGGTTTCTCACTTAATTTTGGCCAAATTCAGAACTGAAGCTTTGCTCTGAAGCTTAAGAATTGGGCTTCCTCCTCCACTGGGCCACTCTGCCCTAACTCCTGTTGGTGCTTACCAGAGATAGGCAAGAGACAGGTTGGTTCATTTTTATCTGAGTTCTGCAAGGTAGCATTTGTTTGTTTGTTTGCTTTCTTTCTTTTACTTCTTTCCTGTTCTGGGAATGCCACAGGATTCCCTGGGAATTGTGGTCTTTTCTGGGGCAGATACAGTGGAGTGCTAGAAAAGACTACAATTCCTAGGAAACCCTGTGCTTTTACAAGTGGAGGAAAACCTGCTTCCAGGATCATTTTAAAATGACACTGCAGAAGATACTGCTACATCACCAAGATCAGAGAAAAATAGCAATAGAGCCAGCCTGTTTCTTGCCTGTTCCTGGAAAGTACCTACGGGACCTGGCAGGGTGTGGTGAATTGGAAGAGAACAACTGAAATGGCCAGTTAACTAAATCAGCCATAGTCTGCCAGTTCAGCCATCATCTGCCAGCTTGGTTCAGAACTGATGTTTTGGTGGCCAAATTGGACCAAATGACTGAATCAGCCTCTGAAGCTTCACACAGCTCTATTAATGTAGAGTTCACATTGGCCTAGTTCACACAATAGTTCAAAACTAGGTTGTATGTGTTTTTTAAACTACATTTGCTCAGATGTGTGGCTATTATCATGCTCTGAGATTATGCTTTTGAGTGGTGTGTGGGAATTAGTTCAAATTAGGTGCAAACATGCATACAAGATGTTGTTTTTAAGATCATTGGGAAGCTGGTGATGGATGAAGGCAGGGTCAGCTTTAAAGTTCTGAAAATGGAGCAAAAGTGTCAAGATGGGTTTCTTGAAAAACAAGGATTTGGTTTATTAAAAGGCAGAAGCACACAAGTTTAAAGTGGTAGTTGGTGACTACCAACAGTAAAAAAATGAACAGTTTGAGACTTTCCAGCATGGATACTATGAGAAAAGAGGGAAGGGAGTCTGATCTCAGGAGAGCAACTGGAGAGGAATTTGATCTTGCCTTCAGTTTTTATCTCACAAATGAAGCTGATGCAAGTGATGGACAATTATCAGAAAAATTATTTTCTGAAAAATAATACCAGAAAAAAATCACTAGCAGCTCCTGTGCCAGAGACCCCAAGAATTAGGAGACGTGTGTATGGCAGGAGACCACCTAAAAGACTTTAAGACTTTGTCACTAAATTTTAAATGAATTCTATTATATTCATTATAAAGGGGAAGGGATGTGATGAATTCTGTATAGGAATCTTTTGTTTATTAGAAGTTTGTCCCTGTGGGGATTCTGTAGGGAGTGTGCGGGGAGGGGCATGGAGTGAGAAAGGAAAGGAAAGCAGAAGGTGAAAAAATGGAATTGTTTCTGAATAAATTTAGTTAAACAAACATAAGGTTGCTTTGTGTTTATGAGGAAAGCTGCTATAAAACATGTGGGTGGAGCTATATGTGTCCAAGGCATTGCTTTGGAATTCACTTTGAACTGAGGAGAGCATGGTGGTGGACAGTGGCTGTAATGGGTGGAGCAAATGGCTTGATTTGTAGGGTGGTGGCATTACACTGAAAAGACCTTAAATCATTCCATCAGTTTGGTTTGTAAAGTGAGCTGTGCAGTCTAACGAGCTAAGAAACTGAATTTAATAATGCCCTTGCATCGTTCTCGTTGACAGTTCAAAGTAGTCGGTCTGTTCCTCACATCTAATTAGTATTTAAGTACTATACCAGAAGTGAAGGAAAATGCATATTCCATGTAAAAAGCACTGACTACTGTGTGTTTGCATCACAGCTGATGTTTTAGACTTTGTCACCCATGTAGTTGCTACTAGCCCTTGGCCTCCCATTGAAACTAGCAAAGGGATTTTGAGACCCCATGCAAGCTTTCTGAATCAGCTTGCATAACACTTCAAAAAAGCCTCCACCTGGAAGCCATTTTAGTTTGCCATCCACAGCCTATCTATTCTGGGAAGCCTGATTTTATCCCTTGGATTTCAATCGGGGATGAGAGACACAGAACTGGAGTAAATGTTTTATGGACTGCAGCCATAATGACCTTCTATCCATGCCGAAAATTTTAGTGATAATTAAGAACCATCCATTGTGGAACTGAAGTAGATCCTGCCAAAAACTGGAACGACATTTTCCAGATGTGCTTTACACTTTGAGGGAATTATTTGCAGCTGAGCTATAATGTCATCTTTTTCACACTTGGGATGAAAACACTGCACTAAAAACACACACCTAATTTTAATGCTTTAAGTAAAAAGCAGTGTCTGATATATTTTCTCACTCCCATTAAAAAAAACAACAACACCTAGGTAACAGCTATTTCTGTATTTTCAATTTTTAAATTTCTATTGCAATGTTTACATTGAATATGTACTATTAGTTTTGCTAGCACATTTGTACATTTACAGTCCTCTGCTTCTGTGTGATTTCTTCAGCAGCTCAGGAATGATAGTACTTCCCATAATGAGGGAAGACCTATTTGTTTGTGGCATGGAGGAAATGAGGATTTCCCACATTAGTTGTTGGCCTACCCTTGGTCTGATATCCATAGGAGGAGTTTTTACTGGCCTGTTTCAGATTCAAAATTGGTCTATTGCTGGCTGGCAAGGATCTGTTCTTTCTCATCAAAGTAGGAAGGGTTGCTGTGATTGCTGATAAATTCACCGAAATATTTTACATGATGATGTGATTAGTTGGAGTAGTGTGATGTGCTTTATGTAGCTTGATGGGAACAGGCTGATTTATTCACATGTATCAATATGGATGTGGATATTTGCCTTTTATGGCCCTCTAGTCCCAGATGACATTGTAGCTTTTGCTGAAGTGATATATCAAAGCTGAGCAAAAATGGCTGGTGCCACCATCACTCCCATCACCAGCAGAATAATAGGAACATAGGAAGCTGCCTTATACCGAGTCAAACCCTTAGTCCATCTAGCCCAGTATTGTTTACACTGACCAGCAGTGGCTGTCCAAAGTTCCAAGTAGGAGTCTTTCCCAGCCCTACCAGGAGATGCTATCAGGGATTGAACCTGGGACCTTCCGCATGCCAGGCAAATGCTCTGCCACTGAGCTATGGTCCCATCCCATCATTTATTCATGAAGTCACTGCAATGTGTTAAATGCTGATTTAAAACATCGTCAAGATTTTATCTTCAAAACATCTTCAAGATCCTGTTGCAGATAAATTACTTATCCTTTGTAAGTAATTGAACAGAAAGCCAACTTTAACTGAGAAACCAGAGTTTGATATAGATTACTTACTAAACATAGGCTAAAAAAATCCACAACCAACCAGTTGACAGTCTCTTATGCAGAGAGAGGGAGAACCTCGCAGTTTGAATTCAGGACAGCAAGTGAGGAGCAGACAAACTGTGACTCCACCCTCAAGCCATAGATGTCTAGACATAGATTACAATGTCCATGGAAAAATCCTGACAGATCCTGCCCACGTACTTAGAATCTAAAAGGATGGATCATAAAAGGGAGGGGGGTTAAGCACCGGGCTACAGAAGTGGGTGACCTGCTTAGGAACCACCGGGCTTGTAGCCGAGCCTGGTGGTTCTCACGGACTGTAAAAATTGGGCTAGGCTCCCTTTTTTTTTGCAGACCATGTGAATAGCTCCAGTAACAAGCCTAAGATCAACCAAAGAGTGAAGTGTGATTTTACCCAAGTCTCCCCTCCCTGGACTAGTCCTAGTTCAGTATAATACTAGCGATGAGCTATTATAGCATGCTGGTTAGCCATGGTTCACAACAGAAACACTTGCAAGATTCAAAAGGGTCCCTTTTCCAGTGGTCACACTTGCAAGGGGGCTTTGGGCATGTATTCCATTAACAGAAGCCCTCCTCTTCTGTGCTGCACTAGAAACCAACTTCAAAACATTGAGGCAGTTCAGAAGCAGTTTGTGGCAGGACACAAAGCGGTAGCAAAGAAATAAATAATACTACTTATGTGCAAGTACATAGAGAAGGGGAAAGTAACTCTTGGGATGCCAGTCATGATGACAATGAGAGTCAGAAAGATGCACAAATCTTGGGCAGGATGCAGAAAAGCAAAAAGATCATTGTTGAGTTGAGTTGAGTTGAGTTGAGTTGAGTTGAGGAGTTGAGTTGAGCAGCCAGTGACCTCCAAAACTACTGGAAATATCCATCACTCCAGCACAGCACTGGAGACTAATTTTGCTGATGGTTTTAGTTTTATGTTGAAGAGACTCAGGAGGAAAGCAGGCAGTCAAGATATTTATGGTAATCCCCAGTTATTAGGGGATGTCTTCAGAATTCCATAAATCCGATGCTCATTTTAAACTAACAGAATATTTGCCAAGGAAAAGGTTGCCCCACTGTCATTTTCTGTTGAGTTCCAAATGCCAGGATCAGCTTATCAGTCAGTGTATGTTTGCCTAAGCATTTCCTTGTGATAAGGAAAAGAGAAAGCTGCAGACGTCCACTAAATTAAAGGGGTATAATATAGTAAAGCATGATGGATAGATAGCTATCTGTGTCTGTAGACATGAAAATGTAAGTATGTTCCCCCCATTTCATCTTAATCCCATCCTACCTCCAAGGATCTCACAGTAGTACATGGGGTTCTCCTGTCATTTTACCCTCACAACAACCCTGTGAGATAGGTTAGGCTGAGAGAAACTGATTGGCCACATAGAGCTTCATCATTGAGTGGGGTTGGGTTGGATTGCAGCTTTCCCTGATCCATGTCTAATGCCCTCTCTACTTCACCTTGGTGGCTCTTAAGAATCTTGCTATTTCAGACTTTTCCATATATTTTTAAACCCCCTCCCTATAATGTAATCACTGCTGACTGGGCAAAAGGCACCTTTTTAAAAGTTCATTTTCTCTTGTATTTAGCAGGGGGAGAACAATTATCCATATTTAGTCCTAGCACAGCGTCTCTCCCGTGGCTGTTGCTGGCATGGTTTCTTTTTAGAATGTGAGCCCCTTTGGGATAAGGATGAAACCATCTTCTTATTCCTTTGCTATCTGAACTGCTTTGAAAACTTTTTTTGCGTTGAAAAGTGGTATGTCAGTAAGAAGGTAATGCACACTTTGGCCATTGAAAAGCTCTACAACTGCTATGCAGCCTGCAGAGATCATCTGCAATATGCGTATGCTAGGATAGTAGCTTGACATAAAATGTGAAGCAGGAAGTCACAGTTGGATTGGAAGTATCACCTTTTTCCATACTCTGACCAATGCATATGATATATGCAGAAAGAAGAACATTGAGGGATGAGTTCAGTTTCCAAGTAAGACTATAGGCAATGAAAGAAGCAATTGCAGTGTTCAGAACTGATTGATTAAGGGCCTGTAATTAGAAAAGAGTTATGAGACTGAGAGATAGGTTACTGCATTTTGAATTACTATGGAAAGTTCTGGGCAACATTCAACCAAAGTTAAGCACTTCACATCTCATTGGGCTGCATCCAAATAAAGATAGTCAAGACCAACTCATCTTGCTGATTTCTATGGTGCTTAGGCATGACTAACATTCTCTAGATTTGACTGGAGTCCATTTGGATGATACGTCATCTGTCTGCCCTAGATCATGCCATTAGGATATGCACACCCTGTGAGCACATGTGTCCTCCTCTTTCCCAGTATGCTGAGCTCTTTTTCTCTCATTGCAGAGGAAGAATGGTTCCTACATGCCATCCATCTACATGTGCTAGAAAAACTAGTGTAGTTAGTTTGTAGAGGAGCAGTCCAGCTGAACAACCCTCCCATGATTATGGAAAGGCACCCCCATGCATTGGGCAGGGGGTGGGGGGAGAAGTATGTATACTCTCATGACACTGGCACATCCTTATCTCATGTTCTAGTTAGAGCAAAGCATCGTTTAAACTGGCCCTTCTTGATTTAAGTGGGAGAGTTGAGCATGCACTTCATCTGACTAAGTAAAAGTAGACATAATAGAAGGAACAAGCTGCCTGCCCAAAATGGCACCCTTTATCGTATGTGGTATCACTTATTCCATGATGAGATTATGCATTTCCTTTGGCACCGTTGGCTGCCACTGGTGGGGGTAGGGAAATTCACTGCGTTGTGAAGCCATAATGCAGGGGGTGGGCAAACTTGTCCCTCCAGTTGTTGTTGATCTACCATGGCTGGGGATGATGGGAGTTGTAGTTCAATAACAGCTGGAGGGCCAGGTTTGCCCACTCCTGTCATAATGTGAGGGGGAGGGAGGGAGGGAGAAATCAAAACAGGATGCCATGAAACTGCCTATGTATTATTTATTTATTTATTTATTTATGATGATTCTCAGAAGCTCTTTTCTAGCCACCCCTCCCCTGCTGCCATCAGAGACAAGGCAGGTGCTAACAGGAGATTAAGCGTTGGGGTTGCAGCAGTGCCCCTTCTCTGGAACGCCATTCCCGGTGTGGCCTTCCTTGGCATCTGGTGTTAAAAGAAGACTGCTATTTCCCTAGGCCTTTGAGCTCTATCCGGTTGATTTGTTTTTAAATTTAATGCTGGCATTTTATCTGCATTGTTTTGCATTGTTATTTGAGTTCTTTGTGCAATTGTGATTTTAATCTTTTATGTAAGCTGCTCAACCTTGTTGGCTGAGGAGCAGAATAACAAGTGCTTTAAGCAAACAAGCCAGGGTTGTGGTAGCACTCCTATAACAAGCAATTCTGCCCCCACCTCCCACCCCACAAATGAATTCAGTGCCCTATTGCAATGGCTTCCTTTAATGAACATAAGCAGCGTCGTCTCCATGTTAAGGGGAAGCGTGCACACCAGGCCAGCAGTCACTTGTTGCTTACTGGGCCCAGAGCTTCCCAGGGGGCCAGGACAGGTGTCCCGTATGCCCTTACTCAGCCATTGGTGACTCATCAGCTGCCCAAGAGTACTTTGTACTGATTCTGGTCCCACATAAGGGTATCCCGGGGGTGTGTGTGGAATGTGGACATTTCCCTAGCCCACTTCTTGCATTCCTAGCTCTAAGGGCCTGCTTAGAGCTAGGAATGCACAAAGGACCTGCTTTACAATGCCAGCCCAATGCTGTATAGCAGGCCTGCTCAACTTAGCCCTCCCCAGCTGTTTTTGGACTACAACTCCCACAACCCCCAGCCACGATAACTAGTAGCCAGGGATTCTGGGAGTTGTAGGCCAACATCTGCAAGAGGGCCGAAGTTGAGCAGCTTGGCTGTATAGCATAGTACTTGCGTTTTCAAGGTCTTAAAAAAGGACTTGTAACTAGAGATGCCAGGGATTGAATTTATGCTTCGGAGCCCCTGTGTGCCACTGCTGAACGATGACCCCTGCACTTTCTGGGGATGTAAGAAACTGCTGTCTAGAAATGCCCTTACAAGTGTACAGGTGAGCTAACTCTGAAGAGCTTTTGCCTGCCCTCCAAATCTCTGCAGTGATCAAAGTGGGATTCTTCCCTCAGCCCATTTCCCCGGCAGATTCCACATCATGCTCTTCCCCTTCAGCATTGTACAGAAAGCAGCCGTGTTCTCTGCTATTCCCTTCAGCAGCACACAGAAAGGGTCCATGAATGATTAATAAAGTTTTAGGTCCAAAAAAGCTCTAAGTAGCTATGTAGTTGCAAGTTTTACAGTGTGATCTGTTACCAGGGAATGTACCTTTTGATGTTTCATTTGCTGGCTATATTGTGCTGCGAACTGGATAAACCTTTCTGATTCCACTTCCCCGCCCCCACCCCCTTTCTCTGCAAAGTTATCCGTTGAACAGACAGAGGCGGGAAACAAAATACTGCTGCATTAAGTGGCATTTGCTGTCGACAGTGTGCTACCTTTCTGCATAGCCTGTTGAATTGTGTGTATGTGAAGAGAGGGGAGGAGTGCGCGTGGAGATGTGAGAAGGAAAACAGTCTGTATGACTTACTTTTTTTTTTTAGGCTGTTTCTTCAAGTATGCTGTAATTTGCATAATTTACCATGACAGCCTTTTCAGATGCTTTATTAATAACCTTTTAGAGAAGACAGAAACACTCATCCTGGGTAGCTTTGGTTTGGAAATCCCTTGTCATGATTGAGTTGTTGAGGCTGAAAGTAAAGGATGAGTCATAGCAACACGTAGAGTGCAGAGTAATCCGGCTGCAGAAACAAATGGAAATATGGTAGAAACGGGGGAGGTTTAATAGAAAATCTTCGAGACAAGCCAACTGTCACAGTGTCTGGTAGCACAGAAAGGGGAGGATTATCTGTGACAATCTTTTTAGCCACTTTTTTTTTTAAGCCACTTTTCCAGATATAATAAATAATGGCGCTTTTTTTTTTTTGGCTTCTGGGAATATCCTTTTGTGATAAGATAGCGTGATCATTTATTAATTTAGGCAAGTGCTGCAACTGCCTATATTTATCAGGGATTGTCACTATTTTGCCAAGTTGAGGAGGTCTAGTTAAAAAAAAGGGTTATTTGAGGGTTTATTTTGGCCTCAGACCCTGTAGGTTTAGTGACATTATGTAGTTAGATCCTATATGTTGTTTTTCAATGTGACTAGCAGGCATGGTGGCCCTGATCTGGATTGTGACTACTGCATGAGGGGAGGGTGGGCTTTAACTCTTTCCCCCTGCATGGTTCCGATCTGGATCAGGGAACACGGCCATCTGCCCCAGAGGGGAGCTGTCACTGACTCCAAAGGCACTTTCCCTCCCAGGACAAATAGTGGCTCCATAGTCCATCCAGATCAGGACCATGCAGAGGGAAAGAGTTATAGCCCCCACACTGCCCTGCAACATTGCATGGATGAAAACATGGACACACCTCTTACACTCCTATACTCATGTCCTCGTGGATCCCTGCCCAAAGCCTTTCGCTGACAAGCCACTATGTACTGTACTGCTGAAGGCTCTACTCCATTTGCTGTATTCATTTACTCCACAATAGCATTTTCTTCCCTGATTTAAACACCATACTTAAAAGATATACATGAAAAAGATGCTGTATTTTATCAACAAATAGAGTGGCAGTATTTAAAACCATAGACTACTGTATGTGCTACATTTCATCTTAGTGTGAATATGCAAGCATATACCCTACAGCAGGCTGAGCAACTTCAGCCCTCTAGCTGTTTTGGATCTGTAGGGGACTCAAACATTTTCTCCCTTATTAAACCACGTATGCATTTCTCTTAAGCTTTCAATAATATCTATCTATGTGGTAGCTAAGAGTTGCACTCGATCAATCACTCAATCAATCAATAACAAATCATAAAATTGAAGAAGAAGATTATAACCAAAATGAAAATTAACATTTTGGGAAAAGATGTCTGTCATCCTTTTGGGTGGTACAAAACTACCAGGAAAAAAAGAGTACCCTCATGATTAAATTATGTGCCTTTGGGCATGCATTGGGACCTGTGTGGAATTATTAACTGCTGAATTTACCTGAATCCAAGAATAGGTCCCGTCCCCCCCCAAGTTCTTTGATCATAGAAATTGGGGGGGACATCTTAAATTCAGAGTCCTCTTTCTTTTGGGTAAATATTGGTATAATTTCTGTTTAACCTCTGTTTTTAAGGGGGTTGTCTTAAATTCAGAGCCATCTTCTATTCGGTAAATACAGGTATCCCATTTTCGACCAGGTAAGTAGGAAGAAAATAAAAGGGAGACCAGAGATAGAAAGGTGAGGATTGGGGGTCAAGTTCTTATTAGATGACTGAAACATGAAGCATAGCAAATCTAGCAACTCAAATGAACAGCATTTCAATGAGGTACTATCCACAAAAGGCAAAAATACACTCTGGGTTGGCTGGACAATTAAACTAGTATTTGCACTGTGTGCAAAGGCAGTTACGCCTCCCCTGTGATTAGAGAAAGGCACCCTGGTATACCAGAGAGAGGGACGGGTGTGGATGCTCATGGCACACACACACCCCTAGGTAATTTTGGTGCCGGACCTGAAGGGCTTTGGAAGCCCCCTCTGCTGCGAGGCTCCCCTTAATTTTTTTTTAAAGATACCATTCCTCCCCTGCCACTGCTCCTGCCTCCTGGGGGGCCTCCAAATGATCTGGGGGCCTCCCAATCGCCCTGCAGCTCCTGCCCCACCGCTGCTCTGCTGTGCCGCTGCTGCAGCCCTGCCGCCCCACCGCTGCTGTCCCACTGCTATTTTCCCCTTCTCACCACTGGGGGGTGGGGGTGAGCTGATCAGAGCGGGACACAGTCACCTCCCTATAGCGGCGGCCACAGGTGGGTCTCCTCAGGTGGCGCGCCAGCGCAGATTGAGTGTGGAGAGCTGCATGCCCATCACACTGGCCAAGGAGGCCCACTTGTGCCTTCCACTGCCATGGGGTGGTGGTGGCCGTGGCCTGCTCCACTCGGCTCAGCCTACACCCACCCCATTAGTGACGAGGGGGAAATAGTGGTCGGGTAGTGGCGGCAGGGCAGAGCAGTGCCAGGGCAGGAGCAGTGGGGCTATGGGGAGGCCCCCCCAGATCATTTGGATGCCCCCCCCAGGAGGCAGGAGGCCACGGACCCAGTCCCCAAGGTCCATGGCTAAATGCGCCTCTGCACACACATCTAAGCTCATGTGCTAGGAACAGCTGACAATGTTGGCTGCTCATGTAAAGCATCGGGATCAAGCCGAATCCTGGCGCTGCCTCGGCCCCATGCCCAGGAATTTATCCCAGGCTTTAAACTGGGTTTCAGGGTGTGAGTTTGCCCTTAACCACAAGTTCAGGGTTGTGTCTGTGCGTGGGCTGCAGGCAGGCCATGCTCTTGGTGCGATGCATTGAGGGATGCTGGAGGACTTCCTGCTCCGGCTCCCTGCTCTGCCACTTTCTGAGGCTCCGATCGCAGCAGAGAATGGCAGTCACTTGTATGTGGGGAGGCACATACTGCCTGCGTGTTTGGTCATGTGCACGAACTTAATGTGTAGGTGATTCAGGCCACAATGATTATTCCCCGCCAGGGGTTGTGATCAGAAAATAGGCAGAATCAGAGCAGATGCTAATCGGGATTGCCAACTCTGACTGAAGCTATTCCTGGAGATCCCGCCCCCCGCAATATTTTCCCCACTACTTTTCATACTTAAGGGAGCGCCTTCTCTGTCGTGAACCTTGTCGTATATTAAGATCATATGGACAGGTCTGGTTACAGTTGCCACCAACTTGTTTGGTGGCAGCTTGGGATCAGGCCTTCTCTGTGGCTGCCCCAGGGCGTTGGAAAGCACTCCCTGCTGAAATAAGAGCATCTCCTTCTCTGTTTGCTTTTAAGAGGACCTTGAAGACATACCTGTTTCCCCAGGTTTTAACTGAAATTTAAATTGTAAATTTTAATGTGTGTTTCTATCTATTGTGATTTGTATCTGTTTTTATGAACTTTAAATGTTTTCTACCTGCAATCCTGAGCATGTTTCTTAGCATGCAAGTGTCAATGAGCTCAGTGGGACTAAACAAACTTAGAAGTTCAGGCTGGTGCTGGTGGCACAGCTGGAATGTAATGCAAGCTCACTTAACAGCATGGGTGCCTGCCGAATGAAAAGGTCATGGGAACAGGCCCAGATTGCCTGCCAGCTATACAGGGGTACTTTGTTTCCTTTATACGGGTTTTTAGAAAAATCTGATTAGAATCCTGTCTGTGGCCTTAGTGGTTAGCTCAAAACAGTCACTTTGCTACTCTTCTGCAGTGTTTTCTATTCATTTGCTAATAAGATAACACACTTCTGTGTTCAGAAGGTAAGATAACATTAAATTTTGTTCTTCAAGTTCTCGTTAGCAAAGCTGTTTTAATAGCTCTAGAGGGGTAGGGACAGCACTTTTAGAACTAGTTGCTGTACCTTTTAAAACATAACAACATAAGAACAGCCCTGTTGGATCAGGCACAAGGCCCATCTAGTCCAGCATCCTGTTTCACACAGTGGCCCACTAGGTGCTGCTGGGAAGCCCACAGGCAGGAGTTGAGGGCATGCCCTCTCTCCTGCTGTTACTCCCCTGCAACTGGTATTCAGAGGCATCCTGGAGATGGCCTATAGCCTTCAGACTAGTGGCCACTGATAGACCTCTCCTCCATGAATTTATCCAAACCCCTCTTAAAGCTATCCAGGTTGTACATATAAAAGTATCCTCTAGATATACAGTACACAAAATGGACAATTTGACAGATATTCATTCATTCATTCATTCATTCACTTGGAATATACCCCAACCCTCCAGTACACTGCTGATCAGGGTGACTCATAAAATCAATAAAACAGATAGTACAAAAGCAACATAAAACTAATAAAATTAATAGAAACTAGAAACAAGCCTCATTTAAAACCAAATTTAAAATTACAAGTTTAAAAAATTTAAAACCCACCGAATATAAGCTGCAGCTAAAATGTTAAGACACCTCTCTAAAGAGATGGGACTTCAACAGTTTGTTAAAGATCTGAGGGAGGGAACATGACCCAGTGAAAGAGATACTGGTACAACTTTTCCTCCTCAGTGATGGGGGAACCTAAAGAGCACTTTTTAGTAGAAACTCCAGAGTGAAAGAAACTCCAGAGGGAGTTAAGAATCCCCCTTCCCCAATCTTGCAGGTCAGGTTGCAATTTCTGGGGCAAGGAAGGGGAGGAGAAAGCAGGGAGGGAAAGCAGCACATGACAAAGCATCATATATAGTTTGACCTTTATTCTTGAATCTCAGTTATCTTAGTAGATTTGTATGTGCTGGGAGTATGTGGTTTATTCTGTGACTGTTGGTATCACTGGAGCTATTTCTCTGAAGAACAGTAAATTGTGTGTACCCAGTGTACCAATTTCAAGTACCCCATAGTTCTTAAAAAGGCAAGTCAAAGACAGTTTGCCCACAGGAACAAAAATGGCAATACATTTTTGCTCAGCAGGTACCAATTGTTGAGCGATCTTCCCAAGTCAAACCCCCCCGCAACGGAATTGATGACTGGAGGTATACAGACAAATGTGTTCCTTTACCCTTTTCTTTTTCAGACAGAAAATTGTATCTTTTTTCTCATGCTCAAGTCACTCAAAAAAAGCTGGACTGTTTTTACTGAAGCTTGCCAAACATTCTGCCTTCCAGCAGAGATCAAACATGGTACATCTCTAAGTGTTAAATGGGACAGGGGAGGGATCAGAAAAGTTGTGGGTGGCTGAGAATGAATGCAGAGAATGAAAACTTTACATAACATATCATCTAATATAATAAGAAAAACTTTCTTTTTTGAAATCAGTACTGCAGTTGTCTACAGATGTTCCTCATTACCAATCCTTAGGTGGCAAGTAAAAAGATGTTTGTTTTAAAGAAGGTGTTTTCTGTGATTTTAAACTGCACAGAAGTGTGTGTGTGTGTGTGTGTGTGTGAGAGAGAGAGAGAGAGAGAGAGTGTTTGTGTGTGTGTGTGTAACCAGTCTGAGTTAGGTTGCTCATGTGGAGTGCTGGGATTGCTCCCTATCCTGGTGCTCCCACCCTGCCTAACCCTACTTTTTGCCCTGGTCTTTAGCCAGGGTTAAGGGTGAGAGCCCGCCCTTAACCCCAGCAACAGGGCCATGCATGAAAACATACAGAGAGCTGGGCAGTGACAGCACCCAGCTGAGGGAGGATCCCTCAATGCTCCTGGTGCAGTGCATTGAGGAATGCCAAAGGACTTCCTCCTCCAGCTCCCTACTCTGCTGCTTGCTGCAGTGTTGCCTGTGTGTCATGGAGAGCAGCAGAGCAAAGTGGGGAGGGAGAGAGGAGACAGGCAGGACCCTGCCTTTCCACCAGCCTTCCCCATCTGCCTGGGAACCGGTGGTGTGCCTGACCTCAGAGAGTCTTTTAAGCTGCTGGCTTCTATTGTTGTTTGGTTATGTTTGTGTAGTTATGTATGGCTTGCTATTTTCAATGGCTAACATCCAGACTAATGAAGCACCGGTGCTTCTGAAAAATTCCAGTCAGCTTGACTGCTGGCTCAGTGGTTGGGACAATTTTCAATGATTCTCCTTCCCAAGGAAGTGCTCTGTGACACCCAAAAATGTGTCCCTGAGGATTGCACAGCCTTCAAGGACATATTTTGGGGTGGCACAGCATGTTTCTGGTGGAAGGGGAGGTCATTGAAATCCACTCCCACACAAACACATGCACCAGTGCAGTGTTAATCTGGAACTCTTCAAAAGCACTGTTTCTCTTCGGTTGCACTGGTGTTTCATTAGTCTGGATGTCAGTTACTGTTTTTAAAATGTCTGCTTCAGGTGCCATAGGTAGAGAATGGGTCTAAACCCAACCACCCCCAAATGAATAAAATTGTTCATGTAGGAAGGTTTTCAACCATGAAGTACTACTGTGAAGCACTGAAGGTGAATTACACTGCGTCATTTTGCTTTCTCAACTTTTTTAAAAAAAATTCTGTATTTCCAAAGATCTTATACAAATGGGCTTATGAAGCTGTCTTCTTCAAGACATGTGGCCTACCATTGAGCTAGGACCCCTCCCTGCTTCTCTTTTTTTCTTCATATAAAGGGATGCATGCATCGAGTTTCAGCTTCACTGAAGTGAATGGAGCAGCTGGACTCATTCTTGTATCTCCTGTTAATATTGGCAGTTGTATCTGATATACATGATTGTCCTTACTATGGCAGCTGCATTTTTTCCTCAGCCAGGGACAGCTTCTTTTGCTAGTGGGGATTGCCCATCTGACTTGTTTGCCATAAACAAAAGCTCCAGTTTTGCATGCCACTATACTCTGAGGCAGTGTGTCCGCCTCATACCATGGCTCCTAATACATGTGTGTGCCAACCAGTATGTACAGAATTAAGCATAAAATGGGTTGTAGCACTCAGTTATTAGGGATGTGAAAATTGATTCAGGTACAAAATAATGTGTACCCAAACTTGCTGATTCGGGTGATTTGTAGACAGAACAAATCTCCCCTGTGCTCAGTTGCCCAGATTCGGGTACAAAACAAATCGCTTAGATTCAGAGCTGAAAAAAATTGGAGAGTTGGACCTCCATTCTGTGGCCACATAGGGTTGGGTGGTAGTGTCCAATGGGTGGAAGCTGCTACCCAAATTTCAAAGAAATTGGCAAAGGGGTGATTTTCAACAAATTTCTGAGGTTTGCGCATCTTTGAGCTTTCCCCCATAGGGAGTAATGGGGATTTTCAGCAGCCCCATAACTCCACATGGGGGCACCAGGGTGGGCCAGAGTAGGTTGTGGTGTAGTTCACATGGGATGCCAACCACCCCCCAAACCACAAGCCCATGGGGTATTGGGCTATGTTGTTATTTTCAATTTTTGAGGTGTTCTGAGAATGGATTCTTTGGTGCAAAATGATAGTGAATTCTCTGGTCATTCATCATTTTCCACCTTTGTTCATTCATCATCTTTGGATTCTTTGTTCATTCATCATTTTGCACCAAAGAAGATGAATGAACACCTTGGAAGCAGGTGACCATTCAGATATCTGGGGCCCAAACCACTAAGGGCTTTAAAGGTCAAGACCAGCATCTCAAATTGGACCTGGAAACAAAGTGCAGCTCTTTCAGAATGGGTGTAATATGGTCCCAACAGGCTGCTCTGGATAAAATTCTAGCTGCCACATGTTGCACTAGCTGTAGTTTGTGAATATTTTTCAAGGGCAGCCCCATGTAGAGTGTGTTACAGTAATCCAGCCGTGACATGACTAAGGCTTTGGCAACTGAGGAGAGCTGGTCTTGTGGTAGGAAGCATGACTGGTCCCCTTAGCTCAGCAGGGTCTGCCCTGGTTGCATATGAATGGGAGACTAGAAGTTTGAACACTGGAAGATATTCCCCTCAGGGGATGAGGCTGTTCTGGGAAGAGCATCTAGGTTTCAAGTTCCCTGCCTGGCAGCATCTCCAAGATAGGGCTGAGAGAGATTCCTGCCTGCAACCTTGGAGAAGCCACTGCCAGTCTGTGAAGACAATACTGAGCTAGATAGACCAATGGTCTGACTCAGTATATGGCTGCTTCCTATGTTCCTTTGTTCCTAACTTTAGTCAGATTTGCCTTCTTACAAAAGGGATGCAGCTGAAGCACTAGCTGAAGCTGTGCAAAGGCACCCCTGGCCACCGCCTCCACCTGAGCTTCCAAAAGCAGAGCCAGGTCCAGCAGTACTCCCAAGCTGTGCACTTGCTCTTTCGAGGGGAGTGAAACACCATCCAGAGCCGGTTGAATCCCTTCATCCCCTTTGGCTCTCCTACTGACTAACAGCATCTCTGTCTTTCCCAAATTCAATCTCAGTTTATTAGCCCACATCCAACCCATCTTGGCTTCTAGCCCTTGGTTCAGAACATCCACTGCCTCTCTAGGATCAGGTGATAAGGCGAGATAGAGCTGAGTGTCACCTGCATATTGCTGTCAACTCAGTCCAAGTCCCCTCCCAGTGGTTTTATGTAGAAGTTTAACAGCATCGGGGACAAAACCAAACCCTGCGGAACCCCACAGGCCAATGGCCTTTTGGACTCCCCCCCCCCCCGCAAAGGCCCAAAGCCACTCCAAACTGTGCCTCCAATCCCTGCACTCGAGGTGGCCCAGATACCATGGTCGATGGTACTGAATGCCACCGAAAGGTTCAGCTGAACCAACAGGGACTCACTCCCCTGTCAAATTCCTGGTGTAGGTCATCCACTAGGGCGACCAAGGCTATTTCAATCCCATACCCAGGATGGAAACCAGACTGAAAGCGATCTAGCTAATCCGTATCATCCAAGTCCCTCTGCAGCTGAAACACTGAAACGCCACCACCTGCTCTATCACCTTTCCCAAAAAGAGAAGGTTAGAAACAGGTTGGAAGTTGTTGAAGTTGGAGGGGCCGAGGGAGGGCTTTAAAAAAAATAGTGTTCTTACCACCACCACCTTGAGGCATGATGGCATCCTGCCCCACCCTTAATGTCACATTGATTATAGCCTCCAACCACTTGCCTGTACCCTCCCTGGCAGATTTTATTAGCCATGAAGGGCAAGGGTCTAGATCAAATGATACTGCTTGCACACACTGCCCAGGATCTTGTCCATATCTTCAGGCTGCACTAACTGAAAAGAATCCAACACAATAGGACCAGATGGTACCCGAGGCAGGTCTGCTGGAACTGCCAAAACCCTGGAGTCCAAATCGGCACTGATGCAAGTGACTTTATCTGCAAAGTGGCATGCAAACTAGGGATGTGCATGAACCAGCAGATGGCCAGTTCAGCAACAGGGGAGGTTAAGGAGGAGCAGGGAGGGTGGAGGAGCAGGCTGGGGAGGCTTTAAGGAGCAGGGAGGGTGCTCTTTCCCCACCTCACACATACACCCCACCGTGTTTCACCCGCTGGCGCTTTCTGCAAAATCACTGGCTCAGGGTGGCAGTCTACCCTCTTGCCGCCCCAGTCAGCATCAGACCAGAAGAGCCCGGTGTGCGTGCGCGACATGCACTTTAAAATAAGCAGGGGGCGGGGCAGGAGAGAGTTCATTTATAATGCCCAGTGTTGCTGTTATTATGCAGGAGACAGACTATGGTGTCCTCTGCTTCAAACCTTCTTTCATTTGTCTGCAAGTGATTATTTTTCTGTTTTCTTCAATATCTATCGTTCAGGCTACAATCAGGTTACAGGTGCTGCATGTGCAACTTCAGGCTTAGGTATTGTGGCCCCTGGCCTTTGAAGGCATCATCTTTACTGATTCATTCTTTGGCTTGAGCTTCTTCGCCACTCTCTTTATGAAAAATAATCTGACCAAGGCAAAGACATTTTTTCTGCTGCTTTGCTTGTGTCACCTCAATACTGGATATTAAGATTTCACCAGCTAGGAAGAAAAGAGGAGATCACTGTATTCTTATACACTTCTTTATATTATTATACCTCCCATCAAAGGTGTGTGTGTGTATCTCTATCTCTATCTCTATCTCTATCTCTATCTATCTGTTTGTGTATCTATCTATCTATCTATCTATCTAAGTGTGTGTAGATATATATATATATATACACACACATACATATTATGTATATATATACACATATACATATATGTATTATATATTATATGTATAGAATTATAATTATATTATTATATATCATATCACATTGTCATATTATTATATATGATATATTATTATATTAATATTAATAATATCAAAGGGGGTATATATTATATCATGTATACCTCCCATTGAAGGGGACTGACAATAAGACACAATTAAAATACAATAAAAGTGTGTGTGTGTGTGTGTGTGTGTGTGTGTGTGTAAGGGATGCTGACTCATAAAAGGCTCTGGGGAAATGATGTTGGGAAATGCCCACTCCCACGGCTTCAGGTGCTGTTTTGCTGTTGCTCTTCAGATATTCTGCAGTGACCCAGGGGAGAAAATAGTCCACCTACAAGTCTGCTAGCTAGCAATTAGGTCCAGGTAGCACCAGATGCTTTTCTCCTGGTGGGAGGCAAGACATTTTCTCACCCAGGAAGCTCAGCAGTCTGCAGCTCCTGGCTCTTTCCGGTGGCATGGTTGGCTTATGAAGGCTGTGAGAAAACAATGATGGCAAATGTCCACTTCCCTATGCCACTGCATATGAGTATAAGTAGGTGATCTGGGCTAAGCAGGACACGTATCCAATAGCAATGGTCAGACTTCCTATATCTTTTGTATATAGCCAGCGTGGTGTAGTGGTGAGAGTGCTGGACTAGGACCGGGGAGACCCGAGTTCAAATCCCCATTCAGCCATAAAACTAGCTGGGTGACTCTGGGCCAGTCACTTCTCTCTCAGCCTAACCTACTTCACAGGGTTGTTGTGAAAGAGAAACTCAAGTATGTAGTACACCGCTCTGGGCTCCATGGAGGAAGAGCGGGATATAAATGTAATAATAATAATAATAATAATTAATAATAATAATATCCTTCCATGTCAGTTTGGCAGAAACTCCCCCAAAACTCCCCCATGGCTGTTTGGGGGAAAGTAAGCCAGGGAAGATGGGGTGGGGGGGTGGCCTCTGAACTACAATGGATTCAAAGCTTCCTGTGAATGAGTTTTCAAGGCTCCAGTTTAGGAGACTGGGCATGATATTCCAGCCCATTCAGTCTCTTTGTAGTAGAAAGGGTACTTCATGATGCACTGGGCCTTGAGTGGTCCAGAAGGCTAACAGTGCCCTCTGCAGGTCATAGTGGTATGTGCAATATTTACAGCTTGTTCCCCAAAGTGTATGAGTGTCCCAGAGAGGGGGATATTTTTCTTTACTTCCCATGCTCTTGGTTGTGAACCACAATGCAGGAAACCATCACCTAGGTATGCTCTAAGGACAGTGTCTTCTGGAGTCTAAACTGCAATCATAGGGGCTCAAAACACACTTTACCCCCAAGAAAAATAAAATGCAAGTTGTCACCAAAAGGTAGGATGCTATTAATTGCTACTCCATGGTTTGAAAATTAAGAATGCTGATAGTGCATTTAGTGCATTTAGTCTTAATTAAAAGGCTTCAGCACTTTTGTAATTTAGCAAAATGGATGATGCTGGTGAAAGAAAGATTATAATAAGGTTCAGCAATTTATACCTCCAAAGGCATCATAACAATATTAATGAATATGGCACGCTGGGGTATGAAGGTATTATGCTTCCCATTTACAAGATGTGTTAGCTGAAGAACTGAGATGTTGTGTTATTAGCCCTAAGGCACAAAGCAAATTATTGTAGTTGTGAACAACACTAAAGGATCACAGGCAGGGTCATTTTTTCCCCCAAACAACAAATGAACAAGAATAAAAAATTAAAGGAAGCAATATCTATCCTTTCATCTAAGAGTTTCCCCCAAAATCAGTTTCCTTTCATAGGTGTAGCTATTCTGTGAGCTTATCTTTGAGTCATTCCCTCCTTCCAGTATGATCTAGATGGTGGGGGTGGGGTGCGGAAGGCAAGGAGAGAAATTTGATATTTACACATCCTACTATCTTCATGTATGTGCCTTTCGACTGCTTCTGACTGTGCTGTAGGTGTTCCTAGTTTAACCCTACTACTACACAGGAAAGGAAAGATTGTGCCGTTGAGTCATTGTTGACTCCTGGCGACCATAGAACCGTGTGGTTTTCTTGGTAGAATACAGGAGGGTTTTACCATTGCCTCATCCTGCGCAGTATGAGATGATGTCTTTTCAGCACCTTCCTATATAGCTGCAGCCAGATATAGATGTTTCCCATAGTCTGGAAAACATACTAGCGGGGATTCGAACCAACAGCCTCCTGCTCTCTAGGCAGGTTGCTTTCCAACAGCACCACACACACACATAAATAAAGGGTGAGGCACTCCCATTGGTTAAGCCAGTCTCAAAGATACAGTCGTTAATGCTCATTGTTTTGCTGAGAAAGATTTCTGTTGGCTGGTTTTCTCTTCAATTTCTCTCTCAAAAGGATTTGGTCAGCAGTGAGAATTCTTTTTAGTAATTATAATTTTATTAATATCCACTTAGAAACTATTGTTACAGGATGATGAAAGTATTATTCTACATTAAAGTAACAGAACAAGAAAAACAGGGTAACAAGAATAATGGTTCAGTACTACATTGCTGGAGTCCTGTAACAGGTAAGAGCATGAACTATGAAATCTCTGATTCAAATCTCCCCTTAGCCACAAGTATACTAGATGGTTTTAGGCAAGCCACTGTTCTTTCAGCTTCAAATCCTCGCTGCCTTGCATAGGCAACCTGGGGAAAATAATACCGTCCCTCCTTCTAGGTTACTTTGAAGATTAGCAAGAATAATGTATTGGAAGCACCTTTTTCACTATGGGCCAAAATACATCCCTTATGAGGGCTGACATGATGGTTCTGTGCAGTCTAAAAAAGGTTGGATCCAATCTGATGACGTGACAGAAAAGTTATAAGGATAGCCAACATGTCCCTCCCTCCACAATTGTCATGTTGTATCAGAAATCTAATATTGCCCAACATTCCAGTGAGCCATTTAACTGGGGTTCATGAGGAATGTCAGAACTCTGGCAGAGTTCAGACGCAACAGCAGGGCTAAGCCAGACGTGTCAGTGGTTGGGGCTCCCTGCTATCTATCTGTCTTATCTCATTCCAATAGTGCCTGACAGAGGGCATATCAGATCTAACATGCCTTTCAGACCAATGTGCCTTCGCAGCCTTAGTAAACAGCAGCTGTGGGGGGCCCAGTCCAGATCAGGACCTGGCATGGGAGGACGGGCCATCCCTTCCTCCTTTTGCCCCATCCAGAGTCCTTGTCCAGGTTGCACACCCCCCCAGCTGCTATATACTGAGGGGAAAACAGGCATATCAGCCCTAATAGTTGGCTTAATGTGATGTGTAATTTTGCCCCAAGAAAGTGCTATATGAAAGCTATATTAATGTGCTGTATGTGGGGCTGGCCCAACAAGTGTTTGGAAACTACAGCTAGTCCAAACTGCATTGACTAGGCTGTAGTTGGGAGCTTAACACAGAGATTGGGTGATTCCCCTTCTGTACCATCGTCATTGGCTTCCGATTCATTTCTGAGCACAAAGTGCTGGTTATCCCCTTTCAAGCCTTAAATGGCTTAGAATGAGGGTAACTGAAAGACTGCCTCACCCCACAGGAAACTGCTTCAACACTGAGATCAGTGGGGCAGGCCACTGCTCAAGGTCCCACCACCCTCAGAGGCTGGCATTGACCAGGGACAGGGCCTTCTCAGTGATGATGTAAAGCTTCTGGAACTCCCTCCGCCTTGAGACCTGGCAGGCTTTTGCCTCCACTGTGATTTTAGTGCTCACACTGTACTCCCAACTGGAGTACAGGATATTGTATTTTTAAAATAGGGTTTTAAAATATATGTATGTGTCATTATGCCAGCATGGTGTAGTGGTTAGAGTGCTGGACTAGGACCAGGGAGACCCGGGTTCAAATCCCCATTCAGCCATGAAACTAGCTGGGTGACTCTGGGCCACTCACTTCTCTCTCAGCCTAACCTACTTCACAGGGTTGTTGTGAGGAGAAACTTAAGGATGTAGTACACCGCTCTGGGCTCCTTGGAGGAAGAACACGATATAAAATGTAAATAATAATAAATTGTGCACTGCTAATGTAATCATCATAGAGGTGCATTGTAGTTGAGTATGTGGGGGAGTGCTACCATAGTTTACTTGCTTTCCCAACTGATTTGAGCCTGCCTTTATTTCCTTGGCCCCTGCTTCTTCTCTTTCTCTGCCCTTGGGACCACTGTCTCTATGTTTTGTTTAATCCTCACTTGTATCTCAGGCCTCTGCCTCCTTCCCTCCCTCATTATCCTGCTATATTCCATCTCTGTGGCAGTTCTGTTTGGGGAGGGGCGGGGAGCATTGCCTTTGTGATGTCAGCAGCCAATCCCCACCATTGTCTCGTTAGGTGTGTTGTCTGAAGCAAAGCAACTGGAGATCTTAAATAAAGAGATGGGAATACAAATGTACCTACCTTTCAGTACAGAAGTATATTTTGTCGCTAGCTCTCTTTCTCCTGAAAATGGTCTTCTGTGTGTAGTTGAAGCATAGGTACCATTGGGGGGGGTTGCCTGTACACTTGGCATTCCTTAGGCTGTGCTCAGAATGACAACAGCTTTGTTGGCACCTATTTGTTGACTGAGTCGGGAGCCAGGGTAGCATTCTGTAAATTATATACCTATTTTTAAAAATTCAAGTCAATTTCATCAACAATTTGAATGGAGATTTCCAAGTTAAAAAAAAAACAAACCCTCAAGAATGCCCCAAGGGTTGTGTATGCATAAATCTGACTTGTAGGGGGTGGGGGGATCCTAGCCTTGTGAGCAATCAACTAACCAATTAAAAACATTATCAAATCAATCAGTTTAAAGAACTGGCAATTTTGTGCATGTGCAATAATTACAAGCTAGTTTAGAATGCTAAGAAATATCTGATCTTTCCTACCCTCAAGCATTTTCTGATGTGCTCATAACTGGTGACCCATTTCCAACCTGAGCCAAGGGAGTTCGTGTGCTAAGCAAAGAAGACTGAGTTGAAAGTTAAGGCTGCAGATGCCAAAACAACACAACAACAACACCAGGCTTCCAAAGGAATTGTCCTATTTGTCCTATAAACTACCCTGTATTTGGGCAGTTTTCTCAGAGATGAAAGGTCACAAGTACCCATACACATTCTGCTAACTTTCTCAGCCTCTCAGCTTAAAGACTGTACTTCCTCCATCCACACTGGTGAACATATATATGGAAATTCTCTGCACATAAAAGAACTAGATCTCAAGCTTGGATAGAAGACTTGGCTAGAACTACCCATCTCCCCAATATCTGGGAACATAGGAAGCTGCCTTATACTGAGTCAGACCATTGGTCCATCTAACTCAGTATTGTCTACACAGACTGGCAGCAGCTTCTCCAAGGTTGCAGGCAGGAGTTGTTCACAGCCATGTCTTGGAGATGCTTTCTGCATATAAGCATGCAGATGTTCCTCCCGGAGCAGTCCCATCCCCTAAGGTGAATATCTTACAGTGCTCCCACATGTCTCCCATTCAAATGCAAACCAGGATAGACCCTGCTTAGCAAAGAGGACAATTCATGTTTGCTAATGCAAGACCAACTCTCCTCCTAGTTTCTCAACAGTGTGTTAAGTAGGCCCCACTTCTGCTGGACTGATGCTATAGAGGAAGTGCCTTAGGGACTCTTTCAATATTGTAATATCGTAAATACTTTGTGTTCTGATGCATGCTACATGTCACGTAGGATGGTTACACCCTTGTTTCTCAGGAAAAATCAATGTTGGAATACACCCACTCACAGCAAAATGCATGTACTATAGTCTTTCTTAATTGCATCTTTGCATGTATATGAACACATGAGCAGTCATCCCATAGAGAATATCCATGGGGAATGCATTCTTTGCAATTAGACTGTCTTTTGATTAATGGTTCACCACATGACTCTCTCAATGTACCAGCAAGATGACTTAAAAAAATTAGGTTTGCAGGATGTGTGATAGTCAAGAGGTAGGAAGTGTGAAGGCAGCCTGTTGCTACCAATGCATGCTTACTTAGAAACTAATTCCATGGATTTCAGTGGGGTTTACTCCCAAATAAGTGTGCAGAGGATTGAAATCCTTCCATCATAAAATCAAGCCCCTGAGCACAAAGTCACCTTGTGGAGAAAAAATAATTGTGTGAATTGATCTTATATGATAGCTTCAAAAGTAACATGGAAGAAATTCACCTGTAAAACAATTCACTACCCTATTAAGCTCAAACAAAAGAAGTTTGAGGGGACTGAGAGTGCCAGAACAGCCAATGGGGTTTTAAAAATCATTTTTAATCCATATTTTCCCACCAGCCTATGTCTGAGGCTGCTGTTGGAGTGGTGTGGTCCTGTAATGTCACACAGATTGTGTCAAGCAAAAGTCCTGCTGTATGTATCAAGTAAAACACCTTTGTTTCAGAACTTCTCTTGCATAAGCTCCTCCAGAAGCCTTGCAGGAGAGGAAAAGAACACCTGCTTCATAGGCAGGCCAGGGTGAGATCCTATGTAGTTGTCTGTCTGCTGCTGCTGTGTGCCGGCCTCTTAGCTGCCCACTGATGCCTGCCACTCAGGGGCGTAACTATAATAGGGCAAGGGGAGACAGTTGTCTGGGGGCCCACTGCCTTGGGCCCCCCCCCACCCGAGGCAAGTCACATGACTGACTCCCCCAGCTGTGCACCCGTCCGGGCTTACTTCAGTTGTATTCATCCTCTGAAATGGATGTGAGTGTTAAGACCTGGAGCTCCCAGAACAGCATGTCTTTCTCTAGTACCATTAAATGACTTGCATCGTCCACAATTTACAAAACCTTTAAAAAAATAATTCAGGATGATGATGTTCTATTCCACCACATAGGGGAGATAGATAGATAGATAGATAGATAGATAGATAGATACACAGAGGGCGGGGGGGGGGATTTTGGTATGCTTTTTGTTACCACTATTCAGCCTAATTTAAGATTTCTTTATTTAATGAGCTAAGCTTTGGGTGGGGGGGGAGCATTTTAAAATCTTGTCTCTGGGCCCACTCCAACCTTGCTACACCCCTGCTGCCACTTGACCTGTGGGTCTGTGGCCACTGCTGCTCTGTGAGAAATCTATGCAGGATTGGAGCCCTGCACAGTGAGTCAGCAGAACCTAGATACCACCTGCTCAGACTAGCCAGTTCTGGGCCTATGTAGGGACTCTGCCTGTGGTGGTGGAATTGCTACCAAATGGGACTGTCCCTTTGGGGGTCAAACCTTTTGGGGATAGCAAGGGCCAGGCTTCTTGACCTAGGAATTTGCATGTGTGTGGTAGTTGTGGGTGGGTATTTTATGTTTTGGCTTCTGTTTTAGGTTCTGGGTAAGATTGTTTTATAATGTGTCTGGGTTTGTCTGGAGATGGGGAGACGGGGGGGGGTGAATCCACTGATTATGGGGCGGCTATTCTGGTGGTGGTGTCGAATAGGAACATAGGAAACTGCCATATACAGAGTCAGACCCTTGGTCTATCTAGCTCAGTATTGTCTTCACAGACTGGCAGCGGCTTCTCCAAGGTTTCTGGCAGGAATCTCTCTCAGCCCTATCTTGGAGAAGCCAGGGAGGGAACTTGAAACCTTACGCTCTTCCCAGAGCGGCTTCATCCCCTGAGGGAAATATCTTGCAGTGCTCACACATCAAGTCTCCCATTCAGATGCAACCAGGGCAGGCCCTGCTTAGCTATGGGGACAAGTCATGCTTGCTACCACAAGACCAGCTCTCCTCTAATAGAAGAGAAGAAGTAACGTTGGCAAGTCAGCAGGCAATTACAGGGGAAGGGAAATCAGAAATCTAATAGCTGTCTTCCAGCTGACCTGCCAGCCCTTTGACCTTAGGGAGCAGTGCCAACCACCCACAGAGCTTTACCTTGCTCCTTTGTAATGTCAGGCTGCTCCAGAATAAAGTAGAAATCATCCATGATCTGATTATGAATGAAGGGGCCGACCTGGTATGTATCACAGAGACTTGGTTGTGGGAGGTCGTTGGCCTGGTCTAGTCCCAGCTTCTCCTTCCAGGGTACACTGTTGAGGTCCAGGTGAGGAGACATGGGCAGGGAGGTGGAGTGGCTGTGGTTTATAAGAACAGTATATACCTTACCAGGATCCCTGTCTGAGCACATGACTATATTGAGTGTGTGTACTTGAGTCTTGGGACCAGAGAGATATTGGGACTTCTGTTGATGTAATGATCAACATTATATTGTCCACCTGACAGAATCCCTAACCAAGCTGTCAAATTTGTCTGATGGTGGCCAATTTTGGTCCCAGCTTCTCCCTCCAGGGTACTCTGTTAAGGAGCAGGTGAGGGGACATGATCACTCCTAGGAGTCCTCTCCAACCCACTTCAAAACTGGCCCCTTGGCCTGTGGAAGAACTGCAGGGGCTGAAGTGGTGAGGTAGACGACTGGAGCGCAAGTGTAGAAAGACTCAACTTGAATCTGACAGATTGCAACATAGAGTGCATTTGAAGATCTATGCTAAGGCAATATGTGTGGCAAAGAAATTCTTTTCTGCCCATATTGAATCTGCAAGCTCACACCCAGCAGAGTGCTTCGGGTTTTGAGAGGGCTAGTGCATGCCCCTCCTCCCTTTAATCAGAATTTGGAACCATCAATTTCCAGCTGTGATGTTTTAAATAAGTTCTTTGTGGATAGAATATCTCGTATTCGGGCCAACTTAGATGATTCAGACCCTACAATTACTGCAGTGTCTGATGCGGAGGTGTCCAACAACTCCTCTTATGTGTTTAGGCTGATCAGTTTCATTCTGTGACTCCTGAGAATGTGGACAAGTTGCTTGGAGCAATGCAGCCTACCATCGGTTCTCTTGACCCTATGGCTTATACTAACAGGCAGGGAGGTTATTGTAGAAGGCCTGGTAGATATTATAAATGCTCCTCTGAGAGAGTGCTGGATGCCTCCTTGACTTAAGGAGGCAATCATTAGACCTCTTCTGAAGAAACCTGCATTGGATCTCTCAGTTAAGCAACTATAGGCCTGTCTCCAACCTTCCATGGCTGGGCAAGGCGGTGGCCTCCCAGCTCCAGGTGGTCTTGGAGGAAACTGACTATCAAGAACCATTTCAAACTAGCCTTCAGGTGGGTTATGGGGTGGAGACTGCCTTGTTTGGCCTGATGTATGATCTCCAATTGGGAAATGACAGAGTGTGACTCCGTTGGTCTTTTTTTATCTTTTGGTGGCTTTTAATATGGGCCCCTGGTGGTGCAGTGGTAAAAACTGCCGCCCTGTAACCAGAAGGTTACAAGTTTGATCCTGACCAGGGGCTCAAGGTTGACTCAGCCTTCCATCCTTCCGAGGTCAGTAAAATGAGTACCCAGAATGTTGGGGGGCAATATGCTAAATCATTGTAAACCACTTAGAGAGCTTCCAGCTATAGAGCGGTATATAAATGTAAGTGCTATTGCTGCTATTGCTAATACTATCAACCATAGTATCCTTCTTGAGTGTCTGAGGGGATTGGGGGTGGGGGGCACTCCTTTGCAGTGGTTCTGCTCCTAGCTCTCGGGCAGATTCCAGATGGTGTCTCCTGGAGACTTTTGCTCTTCAAAATCTGAACGCTCAGGACTCCATATTGTCTCCATTGTTGTTTAATATCTACATGAAACCACTGATAGAGATCATTCAGAGATTTGGTGCAAGGTGTTATCAGTATGCATATGCATATGCATCTATTTCTCCATGTCAACATCATCAGAAGAAGGCATAACCTCCCTAAATGCGTGCCTAGAGGCAATGATGGGCTGTAAAAGGGATAACAAACCGAGACTGAATCCAGATAAGACAGAGGTACTTACTGTGTGCCACCTAATGGCGCAGCGGGGAAGTAACTTGCCTAGCGAGCAAGGGGTTGTTGGTTCAAATCCCTGCTGGTATGTTTCCCAGATCATGTGAAACACCTATATCGGGCCACAGCGATATAGGAAGATGCTGAAAGGCATCATCTCATACTGTGTGGGAGATGGCAGTGGTAAACCCCTCCTGTATTCTACCAAAGACAACCACAGGGTAGAGATGTGGAAAACGTTTCAGGTGATCTGCCTGTTTGGGGTGATTTGTGCACAAAACAAATCGCCTGAATTTCAGAGCTGAAGGTTTTGTTCTTTCGGACCTCCATTTTGTGGCAATCTCCATGTAGTCTCCATTTTGTGTTTGATGTCTATTTGAATTTCCCACCCTTCCAAGCTTCAGATCAGTGAACAAAAGCATAGGCTGATCTGCTGATGATTCCCTCCTGGTTCCAGATTAGCTCTTTTGGTTCTTGCCACTCCTTACTGACCCCACATTGGCTAGGGGAAGGGTCAAAGAAGGGCATGGGTGGGGGGGGGAGGTCAAGGAGGGATTTTCAATTAGATTTAAAGAGGCAGCAGCCACAATTCTGCCTTTCTGCCTCGTGGAAGATGAGAGAGAGAGAGAGAAAGAGCTTTGCTTTGCCTTGCCTATTGCCGCTTGAGCCCAGCCTGCCTGCCCCTGCTGCTGCATGCCAGCCGGGTTCCTGAGGTGTCAGAAACAACAAAACCCAGTACCCCATGGGCTTGTGGGTATGGGGGTGGTTGGCACCCTATGCACACTACACCATCACTTGCTCTGGGCCACCCCAGTGCCCCCCAAGTGGAGTTATGGGGCTGCTGAAATCCCTATTATTCCCTATGGGGGGAAAGCTTAAAGATGCACAAACTTCACTAATTCTTTAAAAATCACTCCTTTCACCAATTTCTTTGAAATCTGGATGGTAGCAGGCATCCATTGGGGCACTATCGCCTGATTCACTCTTCTGCCCCCAAACCCCCTTTGTGCCCTGAATCTGCCCCAAAGACATGCCAATTTCAAAAAATTTAAAAAATCAGCCCTTTGCCCAATTTCTTTGAAATCTGGGTGGTAGCTTCCTTGCACCCATTGGGCACTACAACCCACCCTGGGCCACTTTGGTGCCCCCCGCCCCCGGGAAGTTATAACTAAGGCTGCTGAAACCCCCATTATAACCTATGGGGGAAATCTTAAAGACACGTAAACTTCAAACATTCTTTAAAAATCACCCCTTTGCCCAATTTCTTTGAAATGTGGGTGGTAGGTTCCACCCATTGGATGCTACCACCCCCACCCCACTCTTTTGGCTCCAGGACCCTTTTTTGATCCAAATAGATTCTGATTCAGATTTGGAAAATTCGGGTACAAATCGAATCTGTGGTGATTCGGAGTGTGTGTGTGTGTGTGTGTGTGTGTGTGTGTGTGAGTGAGAGAGAGAGAGAGAGAGAGAGAGATTTGGGCTCAAAACAAATCAGGGGTGTTTCAATTCATGCACATCTCTGCCACAGGGCTCTGTGGTCGCCAGGAGCCAACACCTACTTGATGGCACTTTACTTACTTATTTTGTGGGGTCGGAATTCAGGAAATGATTTTGATCTGCCTGTTTTGGATGGGGTCACACTTCCCCAGAAGTAACAGGTACAAGTCTGGGAGTCCTTCTGGATCCAAACCTCTCCCTGGTGTCCAAGGTTGAGGCGGTGGCCAAGGTGCTTTCTGTCAGCTTCAGCTGATATGCCAACTGCATCTGTTTCTTGAGATAAACAACATCAGAACAGTGGTACATATGCTGGTAACCTCCAGACTTGACTACTGCAATGCACTTTATGTGGGGCTGCCTTTGTATGTAGTCCAGAAACTGCAACTGGAACAGAATGCGGCAGCCAGGTTGGTCTCTGGGTCATCTTGGAGAGACCATGTTATTCCTATATTGAAAGAGCTACACTGGCTGCTGGTAAGTTAACAGGCAAAATGCAAGGTGCTGGTTATAACCTATAAAGCCCTAAACAGCTTAGGCCCTGGGTATCTAAGAAAATGTCTTCTTCGCCATGAGCCCCACCACCCATTGAGATCAACTGGAAAGGTTCATCCACAGAAGCTCCTCTGATGTCTTCTCAGGGAGAGGCCTTCTCTATTGCTGCCCAAGGGCTTTGGAATGTGCTCCCTGCTGAAATAAGAGCCTCCCATCTCTGACAACTTTTTAAAAGGTAGTTAAGACACATTTGTTCACCCAGGCTTTTAATTAGATCTACAGTTTTTAATATTGTTATATTTTAAAATATGTTAATGTTTTAATATTGTTTTAGTTTGTATTTTGTTGTAAACTGCCCAGAGACATCAGTTTGGGGCGGTATACAAATTTGTTAAATAAATAAATAAAATAATCTGTCATAGCTCCTACAACAGCTTGGGTCAGGCTGGTGGCTCAGTTGCCTCCTGATTTACAGAGCATTTACCTAGAATTATAACCTTGATTAATCACCCCTTATTGTTCCAGTACTGTCAGACAGTCCAAGCTTTTGCAGCTAATACTTGGCTGGCATTGGTCCATTCCAGTGATGGGCCTCCCTTGCAATAACTTCTCTCATTTAGAAGCCAGTCCAATTCCCATTAACGTCTATGAAAAGACTGTTAATGACTCTAATAACAATTGGATGGTATCCGAAATGTTGATCGTTTGTCCTGGACTCTTTGCATTCAGTCATGCTTGAGCTCTATTACTCAGTTTGCCCAAATGCTAACCACAAGGCAACAACACCCTTTCTTTATTATTTTCATAAAACATTTACCACATAGGGCTTCACTTGGCATGGTGTAGTGTTTCTCTCTGTGTGAATCCGTCTAACGAGTACCTGCACAAAACATCCAGTCAATCTGTGCTGAAAAAAGGGTATGCATGAAAAAACTGCAGATGTTAATGGAAATGCTATAGATCTGAAATAAAAAGCAGAAGACAAAGCTGAAGTCCATACTATATATGTTCAGCTCCTCATTGGCCTGTAAGCTAATCACAGGAACTGGTTGCTCTAAAAACATCCAGTTCTATCTCTTTTTAATGTTTGTTTTCTCCTGTAGGGTCATGATTCAACAAAGCTCCTAATTTATATATGTTTGTTGTTTTCTTTTCTGATGCAGCAGTCCTGCCCTTTCCCAACTCTTCAAACTGCTTTTAAGTTTGGTGGATTTTAAAACATGATCCTGTCAGTTCCTTTTAGAGGAGGGCTACTCTCAGGAAAGACACAAAAGCTATTTGGGTCAAGATAAACCCTTTAAAGTGATGGGTCTCTTTTAATGAGCAGTGAGATAGCAGTTGTCCCTAGCCAGCACAGCAATGGCTGTTGCTGGTGTCTCCCTTGTGTTTCTGTTTAGGCTGTGTCCCCCTTTGGGACAGGGAACCACCTTCTCATTCCTTTTGCTGGGAAACCACCTCGAGAACTGTTTGCTGTTGTTGAAGAGTGGTATACAAATGTTCTAAATAATAGTGGTGGCTGACATGATGCGCAGCCCTACATCAATGTTAGCGTGCTGCAGCACAACTTGAAAGACAGACCCCATGGAGCATGAAGGAGCTGCTGTGAAATAACTTAGAACAGCTTCTGGGCAGCCACTCAGTGCTCCATCAATAGGAAACAATGGAAGGAGCACCACACGACTGTTCCCCCAAATGAAGTCATTCTGCAGCAGCCCCCCTTGCGCTACAACACTGTGGCTGCTTTCAAGTTCTACAGCAGCCCCGGTGGGTCCCTGATATCAGTGTAGGCTGCCCATCATGTTGGCCAGTAATTTCACATGTATTTAGCCTAGAATATGACTGGTAGAAGACTGCCGCCCCAAAGGTCATACAAAACAGATCAGATTTCATTGTGCCTTTTCCCTCTTGCCCTCTATGCAAGTGGATGATTAGGGCAGAAGGATAAGTAATTTTTGTTTCTTGTGTAGCAGAGGAACACTTTATTATGCACTGGTTGAAGTTCCAATTTATGGATCGTAGCAGACTTCCATTGCTATGGCTGTCAGAACAATTAAACTTCCCAGAAGTCTTATGTAACAACTCTCATTGCTCACTGTGGTTTATCCACTGCAGAGCTGAAATTGAAGGGTCTGTCTTGGGCAAGCTCGTTAGTTAAAATGGGCACACAGACATGGGCTTGCCAACGAGATCTGGCAATGTCTTCCACATCCTGCTCTGCCCTGAGGCTAAAATTCTGTAAAAATGTGCCCATTAATTGGGATGCTACTTAGCTGCTCTTGTGCAAAGGATAGATGGACTTGATCAGCCCAAATAATTCGGACAACATTCCTGGAAATTTGCTTCTATAAAACTAGCTATGTCTTTTGTTTGGTTGTGGCTGAAGATTTGCCATTGCTTGTGTCATTAAACTTAACTATGTAAAGCTAATTCTAAATGATCTTTTATGTTGCCCTAATAGAAAAGAATTAATAATTAAGAAGAGAACTTTAATGAATGGCTATTTTTACTGTCATTCATTTTATTGTTTATATCTAGGGGTATAAGATATGCCGGTAGGGGTACTAATACTACTAGTAGTAACAACAACAACGCTTATACATTCATATGCCACAAGTATAATAGTGGAATTTAAATATTTGCAAATATATGGACAAAAATTGTCTTTAAAATTAATAATTGTACAGCTATTCCTGTAGCATCAGCAGAGGAAGCAGTGGTAAATTGCCTCTTTAAAGAGGCCATGCATAATGTATAATGATGAAAGAAGGCAGAAACATGGGAAATTTCATTTCCATACTAACTGCAGTAAGGTCATTTACCTCATTACACCTTCCACAGCTGTCCTTTTCTGGCTCTACTTTCACACTTCCACAAACTTCCAACCTTCTAACTTCCACTTTCAGTACTTCTTCTTCTTATTATTATTATTATTATTATTTCAATTTCTATACCACCCTTCCAAAAATAGCTCAGGGTGGTTTACAAAGAGAAACAAATAAGTTGGATAGAGTAGGCAGAGTCTGGGTGGATTTTTTTTTTTGGCCACGATTTGTGGGAGAGCATTCAGAAAGGACTGAGGCACAGATGGGGATGGAAGTTAAATAAGAAGCAATAATTGCACTAAACGAGTGCTGGCCATCTGAAGTGATATCCTCACTCCCATATAATAGAAGGAACTGGTGATAGCTTTGCTTGCCTAGGGGTGGTATTTTATTTTATTTGAACAGTATGCTGATTTAAAGCCATAATGGTTCACAAATCAGTTCACAAATAGCAAAATAAGAGTGATGGATAGATAAAATTGCCACGACAATGACACACAGTGCTGAAGCTCAGAGGCAGAGCATCTACTTTACATGTAGAAGGTCCCGGGTTCAATCCCTGCAATCTCCAGGTAGGAATGGGAAAGACTTCTGCCTGAAAACTTGAACAGCCCCTGCCAGTCAGTGCAGACAACACTGAACTAGATGGAGCAAGAGTCTGATTCAGTATAAGGCAGCTTCCTACGTCCCTACACCAGGTGCTGGTGCTGGTGTCAGACAATAACTCTAGCCCTGCTTCTGTACCGTTGAAATGTGATAGTGACAATGGGAGGTATTATGGAGCAGATATTCTTCAGAATCCTCTCCCTTGTCTACTAGATTGTCCCATTGCCACTATTGCTGCTGCTCTTAATATTATTATGATTTTTTAAGGATATTTATATACCTCTTTTCAACAATAACAAAAGTTTACAATGCAAATTACATAGCAAAAATAATGAGAAGATGGTTCTCTGTCCCCAAAAGCCTCACAATCTAAATAGAAGCACAAGGAAGACACCAGTAACTGCCACTGGGAGGGATACGGTAGAGATGGGCAAAATGATTTGAACTTGAAATGATTCAAGCTCAACAAAGCTGTTTGGAGCGCAAAATGAAATATCTTTTAAATAGAGGGCCTGTTTTGAGTTCAAAACAAAACTACCCCATTTCGTGCTCAAATTGTTTTGAGCACCATTTTGGAGAGGAGGTCTACTGATTGGGGTCAGCAGGTAGACCAGTCCTCTGATGTGCAGGCTGAAGTGCTAAGTCCTGAGCAGACACCTGGTCTACCCACCTCATGCAGTGGATAAACCAGGTCTCTGCTGTGGACTTAGCATGTCAGCTCAGCTCAGAGGATTGGACTCCCTGCTGACCCCAGTCGGCAGACTACCTCTCCAAATTGGTGCTTGAAAGAAACACTCAAAATGGTTTGAGCGATTTGTTGAAACAGCCGGGTTGGCTCCTGTTTTGAAGAAAAATTTCAAGCATTTTGCATTTTGTTTTTAGCTCAAAACAAAATGCAAAATCCATTTCATGAAAGTGACAGTTGGTCTCCCCTGCTGCCATTTGCTTCTTTTCTTTGTAAGCAGAGGTCATCTCTTTTTAGTAGATGGTTTCAACAGCTCCTTGCTCTTTGAACTCTCAGGCACATATCCCCAATAGCTATTTGGAACAGCCTTTTTAAAAAAATGGCCAGAGATACATCATCAGATGGTGGCATATGAATTATGAAATTGATATGAAAATAGATATATTGTATATGCATATCCCTATTTCATTTGAAATGCTGAAGAGTGTAGTATTTGGAACTGCCTATTTCTCATTTCTGTATATGTATTTTCAAAGTCTAATTATTTCAATCATGACTTGAATTCGGGTCAGGGAGCAATTAAAGCCCAGTGGTAGTGCTCATGAAGGTTCAGGGTTCAATCTCTAGCATCTCTAAGTAGGGCTTTGGGAAAGTTTCCCCTCTGAAGCTTCAGAGAGCTGCTGTCAGTCAATATAGACAATACTGACCTCTGTGGACCAATGATCTGACAGTAGAAGGCAGCTTCATATGTCTGCAAGTAGGTGGGCAAGCTGAATATTCATCAAAGAGGTTCACCTAAAGGAATAGTGGGATGGCATGTTTCATTATGGTCTGTTCCATCTCATCAGACCCTTGAAGGGGTAAGAATCAGTTTTTCTTCCTGGCAGGATAGTAAAGATAGATTGCAAGAGATGCTTTTCAGCAACCATGGGATTTCATGTAAAGCAAAGTAATTGGATTTCTAGATCATTCTGATCCACCATTTTCTGTAAGTCGGCTACTGTCCAGTAAGGGGTGTGCACAAAATTGGATTTTGTGGTTCTGGCTGAGTTAGAACTGGGCTTGAACCCCTGGTTCAAGTTCCAGTTTGGTCAATCCAACCCCGTGGTCTGGTTTGAGCTCGAACCATGCTCTAATGGGTTCTAAAAGGTTCTGCCATAAGAAATAATTGGGATTTGAAGCAGCCCATAATTCCCTGTAGGTAGTGCCTAGGGACACCAAAATGGGTTGGGTGGTAGGGCCCCATGGATGCCAACAACCACCCAACCCACAAAGCAATTGGAGAAAGTGGTGATTTTAAAATAATTTTTCTGTATTGTGGTTTCTTGGTTTATAATGACTTCCAGCCTCAAATTGGTATGTTAAGGGATGCCAAAGGACAGATAGTAATTGATTCAGAGAAGATCAAACAGAGATGGAAGGAGTATACTGAAAATCTGCACAGCAGGGATGTCAACATCCAAGATACTCTAGAAGATATTCCCTACTTGCAAGAACCTCTAGTACAGGAAAATGAAGTTAGATAAGAGCTCCAGTCATTACCAAGTTGGAAGGCTACAGGAACTGATGGAATAGCTACAGAAATATGGCAGGCAACAGAAGAATCAGTTAAGGCTCTAACCAAACTATGCCAGCAAATATGAAGAACACCACAGTGGCCAACAGATTGGAAGAGGTCAGTCTACATACCCATACCAAAGAAAGGAGACTTAACAGATTGAGCAAACCATCGCATAATATCCTTAATTTCACATGCTAGCAAAATAATGCTCAGGATCATCCAACGCAGATTAGAGTCCTACATGGAAAGGGAAATGCCAGATGTTCAAGCTGGTTTCACAAAAGGAATAAGAGACATCATTGCTGATTCACGCTGGATGATTGAGAAAGCCAAATACCACCAAAAAGGAGTCAATATGTGCTTTATTGACTACAGAAACACCTTTGATTGTGTTGATCATGTCAAGTTGTGGAATGTCCTTAGGAAAATGGGCATCTCAGAAAACCTAATTGTTCTCATGAGAAACCTATACACAGGACAGGAAGCCACAGTCCAGATGAAACATGGTGAAACAGACTGGTTCCGGATCGACAAAGGTGTAAGTCAAAGGCTGTATACTTTCTCTGTATTTATTCAACTTATATGCTGAACATATACTGAGAGAAGCTGGATTAGAAGAAGATGAGCGTAGTTTTAAAGTTGGAGGAAGAATGAGAATGTGGATGATCTGAAAGCTCTAGTAACGAAAATCAAGATGACAACTGGTACAGCAACCAGCCTCAGGATTGATAATGAAGACATTGAACTGGTGGATAGCTTCTGCCTTTTAGGATCGACCATCAATAGTCAAGCATCCAGCCATCAAGAAATACGCCGCAGACTAGCACTTGGTAGGGTTGCAATGAAGGCCTTGGAAAGGATATTTACTACTACTACTACTACAATATTTATGTACCACTTGTCAACCAAAATCCTCAAAGCGGTTTACATAGAAAAATAAATAATACATTAAGAAGATTGTCCCCTGTCCCCAAAAGGCTCACAATCTAAAAAGAAACATAAGGCAGATACCAGCAACAGCCACTGGAGGGAAGCTGTGCTGGAGTTGGATAGGGGCAGTTGCTCTACCCCTCCTAAATATAAAGAGAATCATCACTTTAAAAGATTCCTCTTTGCTTAGTTAGCAGGGGTGATAGTTAGTTAGATGCCATGACGTGTCTACACCTACGAAGATTAGAATTGTTTGGACGATGGTTTTCCCACATGACACTCTATGGATGCGAAAGCTGGACTTTGAAGAAGCAGGTTGGAAAAAGCATTGACGCTTTTGAACTCTGGTGCTGGAGAAGACTTTTGAGGATACCATGGACAGCCAGGAAAACAAACAAATGGATCCTAGAACAAATCAATCCTGAATTTTCACTTGAGGCACAAATGACCAGGCTGAAACTATCATACTTTGGACACATTATGCAACAACCCAGCTCCCTTAAGAAGTCCATAATGCTTGGAAAAGTGGAAGGAAAGATTAGATGAGGACGACCAGCAGCAAGGTGGATGGACTTGATTATGACAAGAATGAATGCACCACTGAGAGACCTTAAAGGCCAAGTTGAAGACAGATCATCCTGGAGATAATCTATCTATGTGGTTGCTAAGAGTCGAAACCGACTTGACAGCACTTAATCAATCAAATGACCTCCACACTGTGGATTCCACAGGCCTCACTGTGGATGCCACAGGCCACACTGTGGATTCTCAGTTTGTAAAGACTTCTTCATAATGCAGTTCCCTATGAAGTCATTACTTGACATCTTTTCCCCTGCTCACTTGTGCCTTGTTGTGGATGCAAGCAGCATGTGTGGGGGCACTATGGCAGAGCTCAAAGTGCTTCCACACAGTGCTGCTGGCAGCAGTCTTTGACCCTTTGGGTGATGGCAGTTCTAATGGGCCTGCTAGCTGCCCATCACCACCACACTCACCACCGCCCTCCTCTTGGGGCCGAGAAGGGCCAGGCTCAACAGGGTCATCCTCAGCCCCAGAGTAGATGGGGCTCTCAATGAGGGGTGGGATTATTGGGGAGGAGGATGGAGAGAGGAACCGTCTGGCTAGGCTAGCAGCCGTCAAGCCCTCTTCCTCCACACCTGCCACAGAAAGCGCAGGGCCAGACTACCAGACTGGTAGGGGAAAGCACAGGGCCAGAATCTTCCGCATAGGAGAGCCTGCATTCCACTTTGCTGGGGGCGAAGAATTGGGGAATGGGTGGCTGCCTCTCCTGCCTGTCTTGCCCCTGTCCCCCACCCTGATAATCAGGGAGACCCCTCCTTCTTACCACCACTCTGGTCCTAAACTTGATCGGGATCCGACGAGTGTCGACCATCACTCTGTGGGCTTTTAGTTACATTTAAAATAGAAATACTAAAAAACCTAGCATCTACTGCAACCTAAGTCCTAAACCCTTCCCCTATACTAGGCTGGCGCTATTTAAAATCCCAAATCTAGCAGGGCAAGAGGTAAAAAAAGAAAAGAAAAAAGGACTTACCCTCAGGCATCTTCTTTTGCCATCTTCAGCTGGAGTCCCTGACCGGGAGTTGAAGGCCCAGCTCAGCAGCACACACTGGCTGGCGCTCATTCATAGTTAGGGGCTGATGGGGGCCAGCAAGGCCACCCACTCACTCACCCAAACCAACAACAGAATTGAAATAAATGAAATATAAGCTATATATATATATATATATATATATATATATATAGAGAGAGAGAGAGAGAGAGAGAGAGAGAGAGAGAGAGAGAGAGAGAGAGAGAGAGAGAGGGGCACTCACTCCTCTATTTTAAAAATAAAAGCAGCCAACCAGAGGGAAATAACAACAACAGCAACAGACTGACTACAAACAAAGGCATGACAAGGTAGCAGGGATGATACACTGGAACATCTGCAAAAACTACAAGCTACCTATAGCCAAAAATTGGTGAGACCATAAAACTGAAAAAGTTGAAGAAAATGAAGATGTAAAAATATTATGGGACTTCTGACTACAAACAGACAAACATCTGCCATACGATACACCAGACATAACTGTAGTTGAGAAGACAGAAAAACAAGTTAAAATAATCGACATAGCAATACCAGGGGATAGCAGAATAGAAGAAAAGAAATAGGAAAAAATCACAAAATACAAAGATCTACAAATTGAAATTGAAAGGCTGTGGCAGAAAAAGACCAAAATAATCCCAGTGGTAATTGGCGCCCTGGGTGCAGTTCCAAAAGACCTTGAAGAGCACCTCAACACCATAGGGGCCACAGAAATCATCATCAGCCAATTACAAAAAGCAACTTTACTGGGAACAGCCTATATTCTGCGACAATATCTATAACAACAGCAACAACATTGCTAATAAAATTCAGCTATCCCAGGTCCTTGGGAAGGACTCGATGTCTGTATAAAACAAACCAGTCAATAACACCTGTCTGACTGTGTAAATAAATAATAATAAATTAATAGAAGAATCCAATCAGCAAGGCAGGCAAGCATTCTCAGAGCAGAGCACAGACTCCACTCAGCAGATCAGCCAGCTTGCCTGATCTCTCTCCTCTCCAGACTCCAGACCACTCCGAGGAGCAGTGATTTTCCTAGGCCAGGGGCTGGCCTTAAATACAATTGTATTCCCCTCCTTTCTGCTTCCCCAGCCAATGGGGGTAGCTTTGCCCCAACACACTGATTAGCAGGATGGCAAGTCAACTGGGGAAGAGGACATCCCTAGCCAAACAGAAGCCAGTGGCAAGAGAACCAATCGGGCATTGAGAAAGAAAGTCACCTAAAATGGCTGCCGCCACTGCAGGAGCTGTGAAATGGCAGCTGGCACTTTAAATTGCTCTAAATGGCCTCTGAGCCATTTGAACTAGTTTGAACCAACTCAAATCAAACTCAGACCATCCTTATTTCTATGGGACTGGGCCAGTTTAAACTCATACTGGTCGAACTGGGGTGGTTCGACACTGAGACCAGTTCTAATTGAGCTGGCCCACACACTCCTGCTGTCCAGTCCTTACCCTGAGTCACAGCTGTATTTGATAGAATCAGTAGGCTGGAAGAAGAAAGGATTAAACCGTACTTGCATTTTCTGACTCATTTACTCAGTGACTAATCCTTATTTGAATCCTAAAGCTATAATTTTGTATAATACACCCTCACTCTTCACATCATGCATGTACCCTCCAGACTCAGCAGTGCATTCCTTAAAACCTGTATGATTATTTTAAATCTTAAGTCAGTACTGACTCCCAGGAACAAGTAAAGAAAATCTCATAGATATTATTTTGAGATTTCATTTTCTTTATTGATGGCCCTGGAAAATATGTTAGTTGGAGATGGGTATGGGAGCAGGATGAACTTCTGCCTAATAGAGAAAATGTATGCAAATGAACTCAGATTAAGCACAATTACTAGATAGAAGAGTCTATATTCAGTATTGTAGAAACTTGTAATATGGCAACTCCTTCAAATGGCTCCTTGCTGCTGCTTGCACTCATTTAAGCTAAGAAAAGAGAGGCAGAACCAGAAGAAAACCAGGCACTTAAAAGATAAAATGGAGGATAAAACAAGCCATGCATGTTTTCAGACAGCAGTTCAAATGTAAGTCTTCAATGGGAGAGGAATAGAAACAGGTTAAAATATGAGAGGTGGCCAATCTCTATCCTTAGGCATAATAGAGGTACACATATATGGTGGTATATAAATATGATAGATAAACAAACAAATAAATATGGTTTCAACAGCACAGCTACCACATTTGGAAAGGTGCATATCTGTGTTTTGTTTCTTTTCATGCAAACATATTTTTACTATGTTTTAACTGTTATATTAGCGGTTAGGAAACATTTATAGTATAAAAACATTTTCCTCAATAAAACCATAATTTAAAAATCATGTCTGCCCTAATGCCTTCCAAAATACAAAGTTTATAACAATGATCTACTTTACAAGGTTGGTGTAAGGATTACTGAGATTAATGGAATAATGGATTACACAGGAAGCCAGATACACACACAAGGGATGTGGGCTCACTGGCTGTGTGGCACTCAACAACATGTGGACACTCCTAGCAATGGTGGAGGAGGCTCTAGTCTGTACATCCTAAACACTGTGTCAGAGCAGCTGAAACCTACTCCACACTCCTAGCAGTGGCAAGTAGGGGTGTGCAGAATTGGTTCGATTTGATCCAGGTTCAACTTGAACTGGGCCGGTTTGACCAGTTCGTGTTCAAACTGGACTGGTCCCCCAAAAGAGGGGGGCCGGTCCAAGTTCAAACCAGTTAGAATTGAACTGTTTTCTGTGTTCTCTTTACAATTTTTCTCCCTAGCTGATTGGTTTTCTACCACTGCCTTCTGATTGGCTAGTGCTCTCCTTTCTCCTGGTTGACTTATTGTTCAAAACAGTGCATTGTCAGGGCAACTTTGCCCCCATTGGCTGGGGAGGAGGGACAAGAGAGGAAGGAACAACAAGGAGGAGTTTTTACTCTTCCTCTGGTGCCTGAATAAATGCCTACTCTCTCAAAAAGCACAACTAGACATTATATAATTAGATCTATGGTCACATCTCCCACTGTTTTTTAAATGTTTAATAGAGGTTGTGCTGTAGTGTAGCAAATCCAGTTTTGACCATGACACTGGGGGAGAGGTGTTTAACTCTTTCCCCCTGCACCATTGAGGTGAATCACCTGATTGCCCAATTGCTTTGTGGGTTGGGTGGTAGATAGCACCCATCATGCCCTACCACCCTACCCATTTTGCTGTCCCTAGGTGCTGCCCATGGAGAATAATGGGCCAAATCAAATCCCCATTATTCCCCATGGCCTAACTGATTCAAACTGGTTTGAGCCTGGTTTGAACTAGACCAGTAGCCAGTTCAACAAAACTGGTACTTGAACCAGTACCAAAACTAGTACTCAGCCCCAGTCCAAGTCTGCTTCGAATTTGAACTGAACCGCTGGTTCTGGTTTTGTGCACACCCCTAATGGTGGGGGAGATCCTGTGCATCCTAAACTCTGTGTCAGAGCAGCTGTAACCTTCTCCCATAATTCCCATGCTCATAGCGTGCAAGGAATGCTGGAAGCGGGCTGCAGTCTGCAGATAACAGAGGCCAGCTGTTCAGTCAGCTAGCAGAAGGGAAGGAGGAAGGAGCTGGAGCTTGCTGCTGCCGCCCACACAGCAAGCTTGAAAGTTAAAAAGGGGGCACTGTGACTCTCTCCTCCTCACCCCCTCACCCTCCCTCCAGCTGCAGCCAGCCACCACTGCCATGCCTCATCCCAGCACCAGAAATCTTTAGGGGCAAAAGGGAGAACTTTCCCCTTGTCCAGCCGCCCCTCCCTCCATGCAACAACGCAGCAGCAGTTTTTTTTTTAAATCAAAGTAAAAGGGGGAACTTTCCCTTTGCTCCCACTCCCTGGAGCTACTGCAGCCACTCCTCAAATTTTGCTGCTGTAGGCAGATGCCTCCGCTGACTCTGCATTAATCCGTGCCCCCATTTACCAGGGGCATGTCAGTGATGTAGACATACCCTGGATCTGTAAGGGCCATGTCATTATCCATATCCCTTGGGAGTTCCAGTCCACCTGCAGTTGTTACCAGAGTTTGTGCAATAACTCAGAGTTGGGCCTGCTCCACTGAGCTCTGGAACATGCTTCCGACTGGAAGCATGTGTCTAACATCTCTAGAAGTTTTTAAGAAGGCCTTCAAAGACATTTTTTTAACCAGGCTTTTGGCAGATGTTGTAATTGTTCTTAATTGTTCTGTGTGGGCGTAAACTGCCTTTAGAGTTTATGATTTGGAGATATATAAATGTCATAAAAATAAAGTGCTCTTGGTTTCATCAGACAACTCAAAAATGATGACAAAGAATGCAGAACAAAGCTATTACTGCAAGGGAACCTCCTAAAGACATGCTTAAGCCCACATTAATCAATGTATGTCTAATAGTGTGAGTGTTAAACACATATTTAAATGTGTCTCATTGAAATCAGTGGAAATTAAAAGTAGTTAACTTTGGCTTAAGTTTCTTAGAAACATTTTCTAAGTTTCTTTGCAGTGATTGACAATTTTTTTGCAATTCAAAATATGCAAAAATTATGAAATGAAACTGGCTGTGATAGCAAAGCTTGATGTTTGCTTAACCTTCCTGATGTCTGCTTAATCAATGTCTATAATCAATCCATACAAAGTTCAACTAGTTAAAAAAAAATCAAAGGTGATGCAAATATGAATCAGGGCATTAATGGAATTTGCCTCTTGTCCTTGAACGTGATTCATGGTTCTAAAATGCTCTCTTGTTCCTTTCAGCTACAGTGTTCAACTGCAGTTAGAGTCTGGTCAGATATGTTGACAATATGGTCACCTTCAGACATAAGGCCAAAGTGGAGGCAACCATGCCAGAGGTTCAAGATTGTGGTCATCTGAATGCATGAACCTGTGGTTTTGTCCCTGATCCATGGGTCAGTTTTTACTCCAAACGTGAATTTTAGCCTTTGGTCAGCATTGAGTTTTGCCACTGAAACCTCAGGTCCAAAACTGGCATCGCGTCATCCAAATTCTGTGGACATGTCCTCCAAGCCATGTGGAGCTTGCAGAAACCAGAGTTAAGGGTAGGAAACTTCTTCTTGATTGTCTATTGCAGCTTTCTTTCATGCAAAGGAGGAAGCCCATGCAGCTAGTTCTTCCCCCACTTGCAGACTTCCAGACTGCAGATCGGGATCGTCTAGAAGCACGGTGGGGAAAATGGAGGCAACTGTGAGTCTGTTGGTTTGCCATTATGTCCGAAAAGTAGCCTACAAGTTGCTTTACTCTGAAGTTAACACATTTTGCAAGACTTTTGATCCTCTCCTCTTTTCTTGTCCTTGAAAACCTATACTTTCATGAAAAATGCAGTGCTACATCTGTTTATTTTCCTAATCAACATTTGCTCTGTCATTCTTCTTCATACCTGACCTTTTGTTGGGAATTTACCTTGGATAGTCTGGCTCTGTTGCCACTTGAAATGTGATGATGAGCATATGTGAAATCTTGCAAATGAACAGCAACAGTAAAGGAAAGGAAGATCAAATTCCTCAGGCTTCCTGTCGCTTTATTCATACTTCCCATTGTTTCAGCTTCATGCAAAGCTGAATTTTTATATTGCCCCACCAGTCCTCAGGAGCTGTAACCAAATCTCTGCATTAGGACCTTGGTTAGAACAGGGAGATGTTATTTCTGACGGCAGAGAGATGCAAGGGGACAGGAAGCATGAGCTTCTTGTGCTGTATGTCCCTTGCAGCAATATCATTACACTGGAAGCTGCTGGTGGTCAGATTATCAGTTCTAACTTTTTCGCTTTTGCAAGCTCTAAGGTTTCTGTTAATGCCAACAGTGTTTTGGAGCCTAGAGCTGATCCGGTTAAAAAACAACAACCCCAAAACAAACAAGGATAATGCCATCTTTCCGAATTACATGGAACAAATGCTTCTTGTGACTCATACTCCTAGTCATCTTTAATGCTGCTCTCTTATTTTTGTTCAGAAACATTTCTACAACAGTTCTATAGAAAGAGTGCACTGAAAAGGCTGATTATTTTGTTTCTCCCCCATTTGGCTTCTTTTAGCAGCAGTCATTGTTTAGTAGCCATATTCTCTGCTGAGTTATATATATTTAAAAAACAAAAACAAATTCAAAGCTGACATTCCGAGGTAGACCAAGCTGCACATTATATGAATGAATCCTAAAGTAAAGATGACTTAATTATTTATTGATTTGAATGTCTAACTAATCGGCACTTTACAATAGGTAGATCATCTCCTGAAAATAACAAAACAAAAGCAAATGGAATGTTTTCCTGTGAAGGTCATAATATAAATACAACTTGCTCCCCATGTACACTAAATTTGTCAATGAGATTCATCATCTTTCCCTATAAGAAGGCAGAAAGGCAGGCAGAAAGGCAGGCTGAAAGGAAGAAAGGAAGGCAGGCAGAAAGGATGAAAGGAAGAAAGAAAAGAGAAAATCATGATTAGAAATTCTATCCACTCCAAGTTAATCTACAATGGCCTGACTGTTTGTTAGGGCCTAAATACTGTACATGTGCCATAGGGAGGTCCATGCTATTTTTTTCTATAGCAGTCATACCCCCAGTTCAGTGAGGACAATGGCACTGCAGGAGGGTGGTTAACCCTTTCCCTCATTGTGCTTTCCCTGTGAAAATCATCTCCCCAGTTGCAATACCCCATAAGCATCTGTATGGTTTCCCTTGCAGGTCAAGTGGGGTGGGGGAATGATTTTCATCAAGCAAATGGTGCAGGGGGGGAAGGGTTAAACCCGTCTCCCCCATGGTCCCAGTCAGATTTGCTACACTACACCACAACCTCTATTGAATGTTTAAAAAAGCAGTGGGAGATCTGACCATAGATCTGATGATGCCATTTTTATTAGTGCTTTTTGAGAGAGTGGACATTTGTCTTGGCAGCAGAATTATAGAAGGTGCTGAGCATATGATTGTTCTGGTCTTGTGGCAGCAAGCGTGAATTGTCCCTTTTGCTAAGCAGGGACTGCCCTGGTTTGCATTTGGATGGGTGACCACATGTGAGTACTGTCTGCTGTCTGGGGCCATAGCTTAGTGGCAGAGCATCTGCTTTGCATGCAGAAGATCCCCAGGTTCATTCCCTGGAATCTCCAGGTAGGGCTGGGAGAGAATCCTGCCTGGAACCTGGGAGAGCCACTGCCAGTCAATACTGAGCAAGATGGACCAATGGTCTGTCTTGGTGTAAGGCAGCTTCCTATGTTGCTATGCTGGGAAGGAAGGACATGAGAGTGAGCCCACTAAAAAGAGGCTGTGGGGAGGCAGAAGTGTAGTTTTCCAAATACGTAACAGTTTCTGGACTAGACGTTTTGTATTTCTGGTACGTTCTTATTATGGATGAATTCAACTCTTGGCAAAAGATCCAGTAGCCTTTACAGTAATCTCCTTTTACTTGCCTTGTGCTACATATAACCTATTATTTAGGCTTCATGAAGGGGCTGGAGACTAGGATGGCTTTTCACACATACCTTTTGTCATTAGGATTTTTATACAGTTAAGCACTAACTTCATCAGGGGAATTGTGTGCGTCTGTGCATTTCTTCCTGTGGTGATGTGTGTTCATTTGCTTTTTAGATGGAAAACTGTCACTGATGATGTTTTATGTGTGATGCAAGATCAGAGATTAAATCAACACAGTAAAAGAGAACAGCCTAGCCTAGTGAGATGAAACCTACCAACGCTTTATGTTAGCGACCTTGGGTGATAAATATTAAGCTATCAGCAGCAAAGCAATCCACCAGCTAGGCAGAAAGGAAATAGTACCACAGCACTTTGCTCATCAGCAACTCCACTGTCCATCAGAAAATGAAGGGGGCTAATTCACTGAGATTTTCTCTCTTACTTGCTTGCACAGGTGTTCCTGAACGAATTCAGAAGTGTATGATTGAACCAACAAAATACTGACTGTTGGTTCTATAATAGAACCAACAAAATCCAGAACAAAGCCCCACATATGCACTGGGAAGATGCATCTGCACTGTGGAATATTTTTCCACTGCTTCCATGCGCACAGCATGGAGGAGCAAATTTCACCATTCTGCTACCTCCAGAAGTGCCCTGTGTTACCCCAAAATATGTCCCAGAAGGTCACATAGCCCTCAGGAACATATTTTTTTGTGACACAAGGTAATTCTATAGGCAGCGCAAATTGGCATGCTGGATACTGTGTAGCTAAGAAAGCTTCTCACAGCACAGATGTGTCTTCTTGGTGTGTCTGCAGGGTGTTGCTCTGGATTCCAGCCACTGATTCCACAAAGAATATTACATTCAAGAAATCTTCATCATGAGAGAGAGGAGGTCAAACTAGACAATACTTTAAGCATTAGTGGGGGGTGGTGTCACATGGTTGTTTTTATTCAATAAACAGTAGATAGATCAGATCCCTTAAGAACCAGGCCTGTTGTGTGGGAGGAAGGCTTAATCCTCTGCCCTAGTCACTGTCCCAGTTGGACCCCTCATGGCTGTTTGCCCAATCTATGAGGGCCTAATCTAGCTGCTGTATCCTGAATAAACAGCAAACACAGTATCCCCAATCATGTGCCTAAAGTAAATCTGATCTAAAGATGGTGGCTTTCCCTAAAATTATAAATCTTTCCAGATGATCTTGGACATGTAAAACAAAGAGAAAGAGCAAGCAAAAGTGGTTCCCTGTCCCTTTGCCCCTTCCTCACCCCAGTGATCAAAAGGGAGTCATGTTTGACTACAAGCACTATGTGGCTTGCTGTGGGACAGTGCCAGGAGAGGAATCCTGATGCCTGATCCTTTGCCTTCAAAAGACTGGACACTGAACCTTAGCGGTGGACTCTATGCGTTGCACTAGCCATGGGCAAACTCTCCCAAGTTTGATTTGGATTGGCACCAGCAATGACACTGCACATCCTTGGAAAAAAATATTGTTTTTCTCTCAAGACTTTGGGGTGGGAGGGAGGGGTCCTCTCTGAAATCCTGGAGAGCTGCTGCCTGTTAGGGTAGATAATACTGAGCAAGATCGTCCATAAGTCTGCAGCACCCAGAAGCTTTCTAGTTTCTATGCAGCTGTATCAGCCCCACCTTACCTAGTGGTTGCTGCTGCTTCAGTCTCACTGTTTGATGGCAGGGAGGTCAGGGTCTCTTGCCCCCACCATCCTCTTTCCCCCGGGTGCACAAAACATGGTTATGGTAGGTGCAGAAATCTGAAGCATTTCCCAGGGCATTGACATCCATTCTAAGGTCACTATTTCCCCCATAATATCATTTCAGATGCCAGAGAGGGGAGGGAGGAGAAGGAGAGGAAGGGAAGAGAAACCTATGTTCCAATCAGTGTTTTCCCCAGCAGCTGCAGCAGCCAGATGAGTAAGGAGGATGGAAGGCTGGAAGTGAAAAGTCTTTCTTAGGCTCTTGTTAAAATCTGAAGAAAAGAATAACTTTGGGCCATTATACATCTCAGGGCGTAACTATAATAGGGCGAGGGGAGACAGTTGTCTGGGGGCCCACTGCCTTGGGGGGCCCCCTCAGAGGCAAGTCACATGACTGACTCCCCCAGCTGCGCACCCGCCCGGGCTTCCTTCAGTTGTATTCATCCTTCGAAATTGATATGAGTGTTAAGACCTGGAGCTACCAGAACAGCATGTCTTTCTCTAGTACCATTAAATGATGTCCACAATTTACAAAATCTTAAAAAAAAAATAAAAATAGAATGATGTTCTATTGTGGCACATAGGTTTTATATAAATTCTAAATTTTACTATGCTTTTTGTTACCACTATTCAGCCTCATTTAAGATTTCTTTACTTCATGAGCTGAGCTTCAGTGGTGGTGGGCATTTTAAAATCTTGTCTCTGGGCCCACTCCAACCTTGCTACGCCCCTGATACATCTATCTATAATGTTTTAATGTTGTTTTTAGAATATTGTTTTAAAATTTTAAATTGTGTTTTAAATTACTTGTTTTTAAATTTCTTGTTTTTGTTTTTAATTAATGATTTACTTTTTTATCTTGTTGTAAACTGCCAAGAAATTTAAGTTTTGGGTGGTATAAGAATATGTTAAACAAACAAACAAACAATCTATCACCTACTTCATGTAAACAGGAAATGAGGTAATAAATCTGTTCCTCAAGGATACCACCTCAAACTCTGTAAGGTTGTTCACATGAGCGCTGGGGCTGGGGAGAAGGCAGAATCCTACCTATCTCTCCCCACACAATCCTTGCCGCTCATGGGCTCCACCTTGCCATGAGCCCATATGAGTGGTGGTGTGGTGAATAGCACAATAAGCGAGAGGTGTGGGAAAGGCAGCTGGACTACCAGATACCCCACAATGCACCAGACAAGCAGCGTGGTGCACTGGGATATATTTGGCTTCCAGGCCACTCTTTCCACTGATGTCTATGGGCAAGATGGCTGCCAGCAGCCCAAAAGGAATTGCCAGCAGCTCACTCACCCAGATGACCAGGGGTGAGGTAGGAAGCATGTGTGTATCTTCCTACCTAATTTTTAGCCTAGGTTTCAAACCTGGGCGACCTGACAGAGGAGTGACAGGATCAGGAGTGATCCTAGTAGTTCTCATGATCAGCTCTACCCAGGCTAGCACTGTCCAACCAGGATAGGTTGTGAGAATGACCTCCTTGTCTCTGTGTGTGACATGTCTAAATTTATATATTTATTGTTCAGTTCTATACCACCTTTCATAAGACATCCCAAGCTGGTTTATAAACATTAAAATACAATAAAGCTCCAAAAGAAATCACATTAAAAAACATTTCAAACTATAAAACTATAACACACCAAAACCTGGCAGCCCTTAAGGGGGTAAAAGCCTGAACAAATACAAAGATATTCAGTTGTTTTTTTTAAACAGTCACAGATGTCAAGTGGCGGGCACTCACTGGGGGAACATTCCAGAGCGTGGGGGCAACAAAAGAGAAGGCCCTGTCCTGCGTGCACAACCATTTATCCTCTCTCAATGTCAGCATGTGGAGAAAAGCCCGCTCTAAATGCTTCTTCATGATACATTTCACTGTAAATACAAAGCTAGCATAGTGGGGAGAACACTGAGACTCTTCCCCAAACATCTACTTGTCCACCTTAATATAGATAGATAGATAGATAGATAGATCGATAGATCGATATGGAAGAGCATCCAGCCATTCAATCTTCCGACCAGCAGTTTTGGAAGTTTCATGTTCCCATTCATGCGGGAGCTTGAAATTCTATGAAAATGCTGGGGTGGAGGGGCTCATCAGTTTTGTGATGGTGGCAGTATATGTTCTCTTTTTAAAACAAAACAAACAAAACTCCTTCCTCTGCAGGCAGTAGCCTGTGCCTCATATTTAAAAAACAGGAAACTTGGTTGTGGGTGGCAGTGGTAGCAGTGTTTGAAGTGTTGTTGCTTTCCCCAGTAACTGGCTCTTACCCATCTTTAACCACCACCACCCCCGCAAAAAAACAAAACTCAGGAGTGCTCCAAGGAATTATGCTATATATTTCCCAGTGCATACTGTAGAAAATGGCACACACACAACCCTGTGTGTCCAGGGGTGTGTGTGTGTGTGTGTGTGTGTGACAGTTTTTAAACCCAAAATATGCTGGGTTATGCTGTAATGTAGCACAATTCCCTGGTGAATTATGCGTAAAAAAGGGAGAGCTGTCAAGAGCAAGCCATTGGAGAAGCCTATCAGAACATCAAGTGCTGCTACTCCTGCTCCACTCTCTGAGGCATGGTGTAAAGTGGTTAAAGGAAAAAAGAGAAGACTCACCATGACTGCTGCCACTAAGCTCTGGTAAGTCTCCCAGGCACTTTCCAGACTAGACCCTACAACGAGGTCAGGACGTATCTCGGAAGTGTGCTTCCACACTTCCTGTGTTGTGACACCACAGTACCTACACGGACAGCAGGGTGCCATTCACATTTCCAATGCCCTGTTGCAAATTCAGTTGCTGCGATATAGAGCAAGGATGTCGTACATCCGGCATGAAAAGGTTACTTTTTCTCCCGGGTTGTTAGTTGATGGAAGACTACTCCCCCTGCTTTTTACGTTCCGAATTCGACTTGCCTGAATGGAGGCATTTTGCTGCTGTTTCAGCCACTAGTCTGGAAAGTGCCCCAGTGAGGTTTAATTTAGTGTTATCTCTCACCCCTGAAAGGTGCCCCTTAAACCTCCCCAAACTGTATTTCAGTTCAGCATTTTAGTTTAACTATTGGTTTGTATGAACATATTGGCAGATTGTATTTATTAATGTGTTTGTTTATCATATTTATTATATACCAATGCCTTATATGTGCATCACTAGGCAGTGTACAAAATTTAGAACACAACAAACATAAAACAGAGTAAAAACAGTTTAAAAAATTTCACAGAATAAAAAGTTAGAACAATGTCATGAGATAAAAACAAATTAAACAGTTTAAAATTACAGTTAATTGAGCGGGTGGTGGCCTCTTAGCTCCAGGCTGAGAGGAGCTTGGCCCATTATTTTTCTACTATTTTCCACATGGGGGCACATTCAGAAGAAATGTTTTACATTTGGTGAATGTTAAGGGATAACTATTATTCATTTTTGCCACCCTGTCCAAAATGTACTGTTCCATTTATGTTCAGCCAGAATTGACTGGCACCCAATTTCCAAAAACCCAGCAAAGAATGCTACTTAACACCAACTGAATGCCTAATGGGCTCCCCACTGTCACTTTTCACATTGTTGTTTTAAATCCATAGAAGTGCTCTGAGAAGCTGTCACCTTAAAGGTTAATTTCCTTACTTTTAGGAACAGCAGCTTTGGGTCAGTAATTGGCATACTTACACTGAGAATTATTAGCTCAATTAAAAAACTGATTGCTTCTTTTTAAATAAATAAACCTTGTACAGTCATCTTTCTTTTGCAGTGTCCAATGAACAGAGAGATTTGCATAAATAAAACGGCTAGCATATGAGGATAATTAAAATACAATATTTTTTCTGAGTGTTTATGCATGTAACCATAATGTTTTCTTCTTATGAACAGCCATTTATCTGGTGCTGGGTGCATTAAATGCTGTTTGAATAACGCCAGTCTTCACGGAATGGCATGTGATTATTTATTTCTTTGCAACAGATGCAAAAGACAGGTCTCTGTCTCAAGAAGCATACAGTTTAACTGAGAGTGTATGTGTGTGGAGGGAAGCAGTTTGTTGTTGTCACTTGTCTTGGAAAGTCCCTGCCAGTCAGCATAGGCAGTGACCAACATTCTGATTAAGGAAGCGTGTATGCATTTGCTGTGTTTCAGAGTAAAGCAGTGTGGCTGCTCTCATGCTCTGGGGGATGATTTTCATCTCTATCTCCTTCCCTTTGAAACATTCAATTACTGCCACTGCAAATGATCCTGAGGGTTACAGAGCCCTCAGGGACATTTGGGGGGGGAGGGGTGTGTGTGTGTCACAAAAAGCTTCAGAGGGAAGGTGAGATCAGAGAAATCACCCTCCCAAGTAGGTTCCCATCCTACTTTCTTCTGGAGAACAGCAAATGTCTCTGTGCTTCTTCTCCTGTATGCATGCTTCATTAGTCAGGATGTGTCCAGTTCTGAGCTAGGTGAGTCAATGTTCTGATAAAGCAGCTCCATGTGGTCAAATCTTCCAAGATCTAGCAAGATCAGGTGTGTTTAGGGTGGTATGGCCAGAGGCTATGGTAAAAGCAGAAAATGGACTTTTCAGGGATTAGACACAGCAGAGTTCATATAGATATGAGAGTATCTGGGTTGTCATGGGATCAAGAATCCCATCGGTGTCCAATATTTGGTGTATTCACAGGTCCTTGTAATGCAAATGAAATTGCATGAACTGTCCTTCAATAAACAATTCTGACAGTGCTTGTTAGCAATAAGGACTGTAGATCAGTGGGAAAGTATCTTCTTTGCATGCAAAACACCCCAGAATCAATCGCTGGCATCTCCAGCTAGGGCTGTTTGAAGCCCTGGGAAGCCTCAGTCAGTGCAATACTGACTTGCAAGCTTCAGTCCGACCTGAAGCTGCCAGTGATTGATCCGGGGGTGTTCTGCATGCAAAACAGATGCTCTTCCTCTGATATGAGCTAGATGGATTTATACCAGATTTGGTATAAGACAGCTACCTAGGTGAAAATAAACTACAGGAATGCATTGAGTATCAGGTATACAAGGCTCATGCAACCACCTTATGAACAGAGTATTTTCTGTGCCCCACAAGCAGCTGTGTTGTTCTGTCTCCTAAACTGCCATTTTGTGACTGGCTCCAGCTGGTCAAAGCCCGTGCTCTGCCATCACCATGTGACAGAGGAACGTTCTCTGATCTTGTGGGAGATGGTAGTGATGAGGAGCTGAGAAAGAAAGATGCATCACTTCCCTGCCTGGGAGAATGGGGGGAAAGTCCAACAGGCATTCTGGAATTCTGACAGCATCCTACAACAACCAAGGTGAATTTGCAGGGCAGAGTTACCCAACAACAAGGATTTCTGACTGTCAGAGATCCCTCTTGTTGTAGTAGAACTCATTCTGATAACACCCAGCATCATGCACCACCATGCTTCATCATATGAGAAGCAGGTTTGGGGCGGCATAGAAATATTTTTAAATAAATAAATAAATAAAATTATAATCCTCCATGTATAGAAGCACAGCAAGCTTCATTAGCACCCAATACAAAATCTTCCCTGTTACCAATCTGGTAGCAATGGCTGTGCACATCCCTAAGGGAGGAAAAACCCACTTTCCATTCCCATTTAAATCCCACGCTGCTCCAAAAGACAGGTGGCTTGCTAGCTAGCTGTTCTGCCCCAGGAGCAAAGAGGACACTGTGTCTGCCCTCTTCGGCTTCACATGCAGTCCCAGATAAGGGAGGCATTCCTGTCCCAGCCCTGGTTTTTGGCCATTTCTCCTCACCTTTGAAGCCTGCCAAGGCCCACCTTTCCAGTATCATAGCCTTATTCCTCCAGTGGTACCACTGTGATCTTCTGAAATTCTGAAGAGTTTCCTGCTTTCAAAAGACTCCACTCCTTCTTCCTTGCTATCTGTGATGCTTAAACTGCTTCACAGTACACATTTATCTCTTCTATCAATCCCTTCTTGAAATCTTTGGTTTCATCCCTTAGGTTTCAACCACAGCTACATCAAAGACTTTTAGCTCTTTTCTGAAGCTACTCTCCTTGCATCCAATGAACATTAGGAGAGTCATTTCTGCTCCTTCTTTATTACCTTTGCCCATACCTTCCCCTTCTTCTGTTGTCTTCCACCCTTCCCCCAAAAAGTAAGATTTGAAGCTCCTTGGGGCAGGGACCTACCTTTTACGTACGTTCCTCTGGCTCCCTGCTAACTGGGCAAAGAGGCACCTTTTACCGTGGTGATTCTCTTTATTTAGCAGGGGGGAAGTAACTGGCCCTATCCACCCCCAGCACAGTACTTCCAGTGACTGTTGCTGGTGTGTGTCTCAAGTTTCTTTTTAGAATGTGAGCCCTTCGGGGACAGGGAGCCATCTTATTTGTTTTATTTCTCTTTGTAAACCGCCCTGAGCCATTTTTGGAAGGGCGGTATAGAAATTGAATTAATAATAATAATAATAATAATAATAATAGACCTTGAAGAGCACCTCAACACCATAGGGGCCACAGAAATCACCATCAGCCAATTACAAAAAGCAGCTTTACTGGGAACAGCCTATATTCTGCGACGATATCTATAACAATTGACAATAAAATTCTGGCATCCCAGGTCCTTGGGAAGGACTCGATGTCTGGATAAAACAAACCAGTCAATAACCCCTGTCTGACTGTGTAAACAAGAAATAATAATAACAATAATAATAACTACATGGTAGATACATGTGTATAATAGTAGCTGACAACCTTTTCAAGGGAGGAGGCTGCTTCCTATTGGAGGGGGAGGGCTCTTTACCCTTTCCCATCTCCAGATTGTTCCCCAAGTGGCTTTTTCCTATGGTGTTCTAAAAACAGGGTAGGGAAGACAGTTGGAGCAGAGAAATGGTTAGGCACCCCTTCCCACAACTGCTACTCTGCACCCAAACATGCTCCACCCCTTGGAAGAGGGTCTTCTTCTTTGAAAAGAGCCACTAGGCTAAGCTTCCTTGACACATGTGGGTTTCAGCAGACCAGGGCAGTATACAAAAAAAACTTTCTATTTGGACTTCTGTCTCAGGATTGCTTGTCCCATGGCAGTGCCAAGACAAAATATTTCCTTCCACCATGGAACGCATTTACAGTAATGGCCTCCAGACTATAGTGTGGGTTGAAGCCTTGTTCTTAAGTAACTCACTTTGAGCCAGCCTTATCATCAAAACCACCCCTCATACCCTCAGGTCTCCATGAGGGAGAGTGCAGTAGTACCTCATGGTAGCCATGGTAACCACATTGTAGTCACTTTTAATTTGTGTGAAGGTTTAAACTTGTCCTTACCAGGGAAGATAGCCAGCTTCTTAAAAGGCAATATAAGTGTTAATATATGAAATGAATTAAAGGTCATTCTATCTTTACACTTAGGTTAAAACACACAAAAAACCGCAGCAGCTTCCTGGGGTTTCAGAGGGAAGTTTGCTCTCCCAGCCCTACCTGGAGAGGTGAGGACTGAATCTGGGACCTTCTGAATGCACATCAGATGTTCTGCCACTGAGCTTCAAGCCCTCCCCCTAGTCCTCTTCCAGCCTCTCTCACTAGTCCTCTTCCAGCCTCTCTCTCTCCCACTGCCTGCCTGTCTGTCCACCCTCCTTCCAAACATGTTTTATAGCTGCTTCCCTCATACACACAAGGAAATCTTATGTGGGTTTAATTAAAGGTTTGTTCAGCAACAACTCCATTTTCTCCTTCTCCTTTCCCTCCCTTTTCCTTTCTGACTCCCACCACAATCTCTACCGGATCCCCCTTGGGACAAATGTCCAAACAAACCGCAAAAGATAACTGGATTGTATCCTAGTAACTGGCTGGACTTGGGGCAGTGCAACTTCCTTCTTCTCTGCTGCTCTGCATCTAGGATGAATCCAGGTACTGCCCAAAGCAGAGCTGACAGCTGACTGGGCAGGCAGAAACTGGTTCCAGTGAGAGAGGGGAGTTGGAGCGCGGTAGGAATTTCAAGCTGCTCCCTGCCAACTCTTTTTCAGTACAGGAAGCCATTATCTATCTATCTATCTATCTATCTATCTATCTATCTATCTATCTATCTATCTATCTCTCCCCCTTGGAAACTTTTGTTGAAAAGCAGTATATAAGTACTTGTCATATTCAAATTCATAACTCTGACTGAAGTGATGGTTGGAGATTCCACTCCACCCTCCCCATTTCTTCTAACACTTTTCACTATATCAAGCCGTTAACACCTTCAGGAATGCTTGCAATAGTCACCAGGATGCCAAATCCTGGAGACCCCAGGTCAATGCTGCCCTATCTGGAGGCTCCCCCTACACCCCCTTGCTTCTGTTTAGGCTGCGATGGAGGGCTCAGAGCCTTCATTGATCACATTTCATTTAATGCAATCTTTCTTCCTTGCTGCTCCAGAACTAAACTCTGTACTTTCCCTGTATGCAGATATTTCCTTTTGCTGAATTTGTAGGGTTGGGATTTTATTTTTTCATTAAAAAAATATTGCTGGATCATGCTTTACTAGATGCACCCCAATCATTTCTGCCCAAAAGGGTGAAGGGAACTTTGAGAAGGAATGGTGGATGAAGCAGTCACATGTAGCTTCTGCTAAAACTAATTAGCAAGGGATCTATTGGGAATAGGCACACAGGTGTAATGATGCATATTCAAGAGAGAAAAGAAAGGGAAATGCTGCAGCAGTCAGTTTTCCATGATGGCTGGGAAGAAGATAGTGTGAAATGCTTTTGAGACGTTGTGCCATTATCAGTAGCTAGCAGATCATGCCCAAAGCAACTTGCTTACATACCCTGAAGACTTGTTCACACCATGCACTGCTCTTCTAGGAGAAAAAAACAAGCTGCTCCCTCTTTACCCCTTATTCTATGGAAATGTTCTGCTGTTGGCTTTTGAGAAGGTGCTGTTTGCACCTGAGGGGAACAGAAGAATTATTGAGCCTGAGGTTCCCCCACATATGTGGGGAGGGCTTTAGGCTTGAAATGGCAAGATAGAGCCTTCCCCCAATGAACTCCGTTAAGAACATAGGGACATAAGCAGCTGCTATATACCGAGTCAGACCATTGGTCCATCTAGCTAAGTATTGCCTACACAGACTGGCAGTGGCTTATCCAAGGTTGCAGGCAGCAGTCTTTCTCAGCCCTATCTTGGAGATGCCAGGGAGGGAACTTGTAGTGGTGGATTTAAGGAGAGGCAAAGTAGGCACTTGCCTAGGGTGGCAAGATTTGAGGAGTGGCAAATGTTGCCGCCCTTCTCTGCCCCCCCCCCCTTTTCTTCTAAAAACCGCTGCATGGCAGCAGAAAGGGGGGCAGCAAATGTGGCGGTGGGGGTGGCTTTTACCCTCCCAAAAAACACCAATGGGCGACGAGGGAGAGGTCCTTCTAGCTCCCCTCCTCTCTCCCACTGCACACCCCTATTTGAGGCCATTTTGGACCGTTCTCCAGACATGCAGAGAAAGGCCCATAACGGACTGCAGAATGGGGGCGTGCAGTGGGAGGGAGGAGAGGAGTTAGAAGGACCTCTGCCTTGCTGCCCCTCAGTGGTGTTGCTTCTGAATGGTAAAAGGGGTAACTTTCCCCTCACCTCACCCCCACAACAGCTGCAGCCACTGCCATCCCATCCCATCCTGCCGCACAGCAGTGTTTTAAAGGAAAAGGGGGAACTTCCTCTTTACCCCCTGCCACCACCTATGTGCGACCTTCGCAGACTCAACCTACGCAACTGCATATTGTCTCCTTACAAGTAGCAAGGGTACTTATGATCTCAGTGGTGCAATTAAACATTTCAGTCCTGCGGACTCTCTCATACGTTGGTGCTCTGGCATACCAGCAGGGTATGGTGTAAAGCTCCCTTGTTCAATCAAACATTCAATTAACTAGTGTGTCAGTATGTCGGTCCTTTGTGAGACAAATAAAGGCAGTTAGAGTGCACTGAGCCATCCCGACGGACACCTCTGTAATTAATATTTGTTTTGCATTTATTGTAAGGTGTCCAGATGCTCTAGTAAAAGCTCCCTAGAAGCCCCAAGAATATTTCAGTGTGTTCTGTACACACACAGGGCTTTCTCTTTGTGCAGTTGCAATTTTGCAAACAAACAATACATGATTTATTCAGGGCTTCTTTAATTATTTGCTGATCTCCTCCTATGAACTGTTTCCCCAAATGCACATTTTGTTTATAAACTGCCCACTACACCATTTGTACAAGGAGGTTACAATTTTCTATTTACATCTACTTGGATTATTGGAGAGTCATTACACAATTGATCACCTAACCCATATAACTTGGTTGTGTGCTCTAACGAAAAACATTTCCAAATAACAGATGATAGACTCGGCTTAGAATGTGGCACCCAAGGAAAAGTGCACATAAAGAATACAGGCAGGAATGTGTAAAATTATTTCATGTCTAGCTTTGTATACATTCCTTAGTCACAATCCAGAACAGAATTAGGCCCTATTTGGATATTAAATTGTGCATGTGCGTACAGATGCACTATACATGCACATGTTTTTGTGCAAATGCATGTACATGTGTTCAGTGAGTGTACAGGCCCTCGGAAATGCAGGGTATAGACACAAAGTGTCTATTGAATTTGCCAGGACAAACTGATGAATTTTATGTCTCCCTCCTGCTTTCAGAGGTCAGCAATTACCTTTAATGTTGCTTAATTTTGCACCATGGCATGTAGAGTCTGGCAGGAGGGAATGTCAAATTCCAACTATCTTTTTTTCGCTGTATAATCCTAGTAAGCTAATATTTTAATTTTAGTAATTTAAAGGTGTTTTGCTATATTCTAGGTTTTTTTACCCGCATTGTATTGTGTTTTAAGCTGGTCAAAGACTGAAATAAAATATCTGTCTACCTAGACAGGAAATATACTATTGTAAATGCATTGAACATAAAATGTGAATAACTGTGCATGTGTACAGATCTGTATGTGTGTACACTGTAGACAGATTGTACATGCATTTAACGTATTGTGTGACAGGTTTTAGATATGCTTGATTTCAAAGGGCTTGAACTAATTCTGTGTTAGATTGTGGTCAAAATTCTGTGTTAAATTTCTGGACATATACCTGATTTACTCATTCAATACATGGCCATTGTGATGTATGTATATAATGCGTAAATCTGGATATTTAGGCTAACTTAATATAAACCCACTTAGATGTGGAGGGAATATGCACTCCTGAAGCTCATGATGTGGAGCCAAGTTTCAACCAAGGTTCTGCATGATATGGGAACCAGCTCACTCTTTTTAGGGTGTCAGGCAAGCCTCTCTGCATTTATCCAAGCTATCTGAGTCCCAGAGCATGGTCTAAGGACACATGATACAGCGACCTTGGTGTGGTCAATGCCTGGATGGTAAACCCACATATGCCACCTTTGGGTATGAGACCATAGCTCAATAGTAGAACATCTGCGTTATATACAGAAGGTCCCAGTTTCAACTCCCAACATCTGCAAGTAGGACAGGGAATGACTACTGCCTGAATCCTTGGAGAAGCTGCTACCAGTCAGTGTAGATGACACTGACCTAGATGGACTAATGGTCTGACAGTATAAGGCCAACATAGGGTAGTGGTTAGAATGTTGGACTAGGACCGGAGAGACCCCAGTTCAAATCCCCATTCAGCAGTGAAACTCATTGGGTCACTCTGGGCCAGTCACTTACTTCTCAGGCTAACCTACCTCACAGGCTTGTTGAGATGACAAACATAACCTTATATACTCTTCTGGGCTCCTTGGAGGAAACGTGGGATATAAAAGAAAAAATAAATAAATAAGGCAGTTTCCTATGCTTTTAAAAGCTTTTTTCAAAACTAAGCAGTGATTCTGAGGAAGGGCTTCTATTCACAATACATTTGTAGCAGTGTGGGATCTGTGACAGTGAGGCTTCACATGTCACGCAGGAATATTTATTTGTTTGTTTGTTTGTTTGTTTTATTTAAAATATTTCTATACCTCCCAAAATTTGTGTCTCTGGGCAGTTTACCATGACAAAAACCATACACCATCCTGGAGGGATCTAGACTCTTCCTTATGCCACTGTCCCAGGAGGGGCCACACTGGTGTGGGGAATTGATGCAGCTTATCTTCAGGAATCATTTTTACCCAACAGGAGAGAGCCGCACTCCAGCAAATTCCACACTGTGAATATATATGATGTGGGCTGGATGTGCCTCTGCACTTTGGTTTCTTAATCTGAGAACCTGAAGGTACTCAATCTATTGTGTGAAATAGGTTTGTTCAGTATACTGTATGCCAGGGCCCTCCACTCATCATCTCAGGACCTGCTCATGGCCCCGCCACTAACAGAGATCCAGTTGGCGGGTACTAGAGACAGGGCCTTTTTGGTGTGGTCCCTCGGCTTTGGAACACCCTCCCTGTAGAGCTTTGTCATGCTCCCTCGCTTAAAAAATCTCCCTTTTTAAGGAGGCTTTTTAATGTTTGATTTTTTGGTTATATCTGGCAGGTTCTTTAGCTTTTTATTTTTTACTTTTTAGCTTTTAAAATAACCTTTAGTTTGAACCTAATAATGATTGTGGTTTTTAATCTGACAACATTTTTGTTTAATTTAGTTAATTTTATTACTTTTATTGTATCTTGTATCTATCTTATTGTTGTGAGCCGCCCCAAGCAGTAGTGGACTGAAGAGGTGGGGTATAAATATTTTAAATAAATAATAAATAATATGGGGACTGTGGTTCTCAAGGGCAACTCAGTGGACTATTCACATGACATTTGTCTACCCTGATACATTGACTTGCTGAAGGGGCAGAAGATATGTAGTTAACTTTTCATCTGAGAGCTACAGTGTGGTGTTGAAAAACTGGATTGTCTGCTTTCGAATTTTTTTCCATACAAGGTCATGCTGGAGAATGTATCTTTGCCAGCTAAAACAAATAAAATCTTTCTTTAGTTACAACAAACTAGTGGAATGTCTTGTTAGACAACTTCTGCCAGTCTAAATTGGCCCATCAAGGGTAGTTTCCGTGTTGCTTCAAGGAGAATGCAAATATATGGCTATTATAGTTTTGAACAATGTCTGTTTTGTCAATATGAATTTTCACTGCGTTCATGCTCTTGAATGCTTATGTAAGTAAAATACAGACCAAACCTCCCTGATTGTTTCATGCACTCTATTTGGCACAGTAATGCATTAAGGTAATATTTGGTGGTAAAGCCTCTGTGTGTAGCACTACAAGCAAAAAACAAACAAACAACTGCCTGAAAGATATCTGCCCACATTTATATTGGCTGAACTGCTCCTGCTTTGATGCTATGGAATATTCATGAACATTCTAACTTGGGGCTTAATTTTGCTGCAGAAATATTGGCATCTGTGAGGGAAGTGAAAGTTCAGTTTGGCTGGAAAAAACATTGCATGCATGGTCCAAGGACAGGGTTGAAATGCTGAATGAGAAGATGTCCTAAGTGGTTTGGAAGCTGGGGCAGAGGCAAGGTGGCTGAAAGAAGAAGGAGAGCCAGCAGTCAATGGAGAAGCAGAAAACAAATGAATAGGAACAGGTAGAGTTTGGGAGATAAAAAATGTAGAGAGAATAAGAACTGATGAAAGGAAAGCAAAAACAAACACACAAACCCAACCCACCCAGTCTAAGCAGCATAGGAGTTGGTGGAAGCCCCAATCCACTAGCATATCTTCAAATATAACTCTGCTGTGACCATGACATCAGCACAACTTTGTAGATACAGCAACAGAATACTATGCCATCATAGCCTTAGTTTTCACTTAAGTCCCACCCCCTACACACCCATATTTAATATCTGTGCTCACGCATTCCCAGCTTAGCAAGACATAAATGTTGCCATGATAGATCAGACTGAAATTCCATCTACCATTGGAATCTGACTCCACCAACCTGCAAGTTATCCCAGAGAAACTCAATCATGGCAAGAGGGTGAGAACGATTCCTGTTTCCTCCCCAGCATTCAGCAATCAGAAGTATACAGTGACTGAACATAGAGATTAAGAAGCTTTAAGATTTGATTATTTGATTTGCCTAAGAACAATTGTTCTCAAAGGGGCACAAGAGCAAGAAACTTTGAAAATGTCAGCAATACCTAGCCTGATTATTCTATCACCCACACTCAGAATACTTCAAATTGCTGCCTATAGCAAATCATGCCATTATCAAGACAAACAGCCTCACTTTGACTCTCATCTGTTGCCATGGTATAATAGAAATTGTTACCATGCTATACAAAGAGGAGACCTTAAGAATTATTGTTCTTTCCCTTCAATACATATTTGAATTCTAATAGCATTCTAAATTTGTATGCAAATGCTTGGAAAAAGTAAAAACCAACATATTTGAATTTCATAAAAAATCCATTTTTACTTTGTGTTTCCAGCTGCTGTATGGAAACCAATTTCCCTACATTGCCCTCCTTTTCTTCAGTTCTAGAGTTTCCTCTATATACCCGTATATATCTATGTCATCTCCAAAATGATACTCAAGCCCATATTTACTCCTATAATACACAATTCACTCCACTGTTCACAATAATGTCTCCTTTGTCTTGGACCAGGCACACTTTTGTGGTCTCACAGTCAGGGGTGGATTCAGCCTTTTGCAGCCCGTAGGCAGCCAAGGATTTGCGCCCCTAACGCCATGGCAAGGCAAAAGTCCCCCCTTTTTTCTTCTAAAAACTGCTGCTGCGCGGCGGGATGGGGGCAGCGAAGGTCGCACATAGGTGGTGGCGGGGGGTAAGGAGGAAGTTCCCCCTTTCCCCTTAAAAGGCCGCTATGCAGTGGGATGGGATGGCAGTGGCTGCAGTGGTTAGGTTGGTGGTGGAGCGAGGGGGAAATCCCCCTTCTACCTTTTAAAGCAACACTACTGTGGGGCAGCAAGGCAGAGCTCCTTCCAACTCCCCTCCTCCCTCCCACTGCACGCCCCCATCTGCAGTCAGTTATGGGCCTCTCTCTGCACATCTGGAGAACGGTCCAAAACGGCCTCAAATAGGGGTGTGCAGTGGGACGGGGAGCTAGAAGGACCTCTCCCTCACCGCCCAACGGTGCTTTTGGGGGAGGGTAAAAGCCCCCCCCCCCACAGCCACCATTTGAGGGGAGGCAAAATTTGACACTCCTCAAATTTTGCCACCGTAGGCAAGTACCTACTTTGCCTCTCCTTAAACCCACCACTGGCTCAGTTTTTTTAAAAAAGGAAAGGCACCATCAGCATCATAGTACAAGATGTATGCATGACTTGTCATTAGCATTTTCTTGTATGTGGCGATGGTGTGGGATGTGATATTATTATTAATAATAATAATAATAATTTGATTTCTGTACCGCCCTTCCAAAAATGGCTCAGGGCGGTTTACAAAGAGAAATAAAACAAATAAGATGGCTCCCTGTCCCCAAAGGGCTCACATTCTAAAAAGACACATAGGACACACACCAGCAACAGTCACTGGAAGTACTGTGCTGGGGGTGGATAGGGCCAGTTACTCTCCCCCTGCTAAATAAAGAGAATCACCATGGTAAAAGGTGCCTCTTTGCCCTGCAAAACAGATTGGGCTATAGACAATAATGAAAGAAAAGAAACAAGAATACATAATGGTCCATCACACTGCACTCAATGTCTTAACAACTACTGTCTAAAGACTGAAGTTTATAGCACCTTCTGTATCTCTGGCACATGCTATATTCCTTCCTCTATAACAAGCTGGAACCTTCACTTGAAAAATGGTGGCTTAAATGAAATGAAGAGGCATATAACAACTGCAATGGAAAATGTCTGAAAATGATTTCAGTATCTTCAACTGACTTGAGAGTTCAACTGATCCAGCAGTGAATTCTGTGTCTAGTGGACTCCAGACTGATTTTATTGACTAGGCCTTACAAGTAGTAATCGCTGAAAGAAAAGCATATAACCTGTTGGATCCCTAATACAGATGCTATGGAATGGTTCAATCATTACATCACCAGGAAGGATGCTGAACAAAGGATGAATTTTGTCCAGGTCAAAATACCTGCTTCCATCTTCATCATCAGCTACGAACCATCACTGTTGGAAATAATTGCATACTAGGGTATATGGCTCTTAAGGGCTAGCATGATAGTGAAAAAACTAATCTTGCAACACCGTAAGATTCCTATCCCCATATACTGAAATCTGGAGAACTTATTGGATTTGGCAGTTAGCAGCATTTAGAGTTTAAGAGACAGGATCCTAGTGCCAAATGTAATAATCTGTGTTGGCTGACATTCAGTGCAGTGTTATATCTCCATAATGCTAAGCTTCAGAGGTGATGTACCTTTCAATGCACAAGCACTTCCACAGATTTCTCCATTGTCTCAATTTGTGGAAGCCCATCCAATTTGCACAGCCCCAAGGCTGCCTTTGAAGGGCACAGCAGACCCACAGTGCTGTAACACTGTGCTGGATGTCAGCCATTTCGAATGTGGGGAGCCTCTGGGACATGAATCCCATTCACACATTATATTTAATACTTATACAACAAGTGTACAATGTACACACAGGTACAGATCTGTACACAAGTAGTTATTAACGTGTTATGTTGAACGCAGGTATGGCAGAACACTCCCTATTCATACCATACATTTGAAGTCTGTGTACCCAGGTACACTTTTTAAATGAATGCACATACCTCATTCCTGCCCCACCCCCGCCACAAGTCCTGCTTGCATGTACATCGGAGGGGGGGGCGTGATGTACAAATGCATGTACATCATCCCACCCCCCCACCCCAGGTCCTGCTATGCTATCATCGTGGCAGTGGGGAGGGGGTGTTCCAGGGAGGGATGAGAGAAGTATGCCGGGAGGTATACTCCCAATTGGGTCACCCATGGCATGAAGGTCATCCCAGCTGCCCAGTTAAAGCAAGCAGGCACCTATATTGCACAAGAGCGATATAGGAAGGATGGTCACTTTAGTGACAATGACAATGACATCATTTCATATGGTAAGCCACTTCTGTATTTTACCAAGAAAACCACATGGACAGACAAGATAGAATGATTGTCAATGTAGTGCCAGATGATGGGCCGCTCAGGTCAGATGGTACTCAACATGCTACTGAGAAAGAGCTGAGGATTTCTCGGAGTACCGATGGTGTTTATGACGTTGTTAGGCTAAAGCCTTTTCGATGTCTAACAGCTGATATTGCCATGCAGGAGAAGAAAATCCGAAGCTGCAAAGACAGAATTACAATGGGAACATGGAACATAAGACACATGAATATGGGAAAGCGTGACACAGTGAAAGATGAAATGAATAGTCTACAGGTTGATATCTTGGGCATCAGCAAATTAAAATGGACTGGAATGGGACACTTGCAGTCAGAAAATCATACCATTTACTACTCAGGACACGAAAAACAAAGTAGGAATGGTGTTGATTTTATAATCAGGAAGGATATAGCAAATTGGCAATGACAGTATTTGGGTACAATGTGGTCAGTGACAGACTAATATCAATTAGATTTCGTGGACAACCCTTTAACATGACAGTTTTCAAAATCTGTGCTCCAATGACTGATACAGAAGAAGAGGAAGTTGATGAGTTTTATGCTCAAGTTCAGTCTGAAATCGACATAGCATGCAAGCAAGATGCGCTGCTGGTGATTGGAGTTTGGAATGCCAAAGCTGGAAATGTTAAGGAGGAAAACACAGTTGGACTGTATGGCTAAGGAAACAAAAATGAAGCAGAACAACTTATTAGTTTCTGCCAATCCAATGATCTCTTCATTACACATTTTTCAAACATCCAAAGTAGTACCTATACACATGGACATCACCAGATGGAGTACACAGAAATCAAATGGAAGAGCTCAGCTATAACAGCAAAAACATGGCCAAGGGCTGATTGTGAAACACATCACGCTCATGTGCAAGTTCCAAGTCAAGCTAAAGCAGAAAAAACAAAGCTATCCAGTTTCCGTGATAAGATCTTGAGAATGTACCCACCATTTTCAAGGAGAACATTAGGAACTGCTTTGAAGTTCTGAACCTCATTTATAGGGAACCAGAGGAACTGTGGAATGAAATCAAAGATGTTGTTAAGGACGAATGTGAAAAGAGACTGCCAAAGACCAAGAAACAGAAGAAAGCAAAATGGATGTCAGAACTGTTGGAAGTTAAGGACTTTGCGCTGTCTCTTGTCTCAGACAGTGGAGGACAGACTAGTGAGTCAAAGGGCTAGAGGGTCAAGACATTGGTCATCCGTTCTCTACTGCTCTGACACTATCCCTTTTGAAATGTAGATTGGTACTCTTGGGGATTAACTTCCTCCCTTTCTTCCCTATCTGTTCCTTCTACCTTGCAACATGGCAAGCTCCTCTCCCTGCGCCATGTGTGCAGAGAAGATGCAGAATCCATCTGCATCCAGCTAGATAGATAGATTAGAGATCCTAACTCCTCACTTTCCTATCTAGAATGGAGTACCTTAATAAATGCCTTATATATTGATTTAAAACTATGAATTGGCTCAAAGTTACTTTACTCTCAGCATACACGCATGCCTATGTAAATTCCGCTGTGTTGTGCCTCTGTGCACTCTGCTGTAATGAAAAAGGGATTCTCTTAGCACAGAGAATTCCCAACAAGAACAGACAGTGGAAATTGCCCAGAAGATGAGAGAAGCCAAAGTCAAGAAAGATAAAAGCCTCAGGAAGGAACTTAATAGGGAATTTCAGAAAGCTGTTAGAAGAGACTAGGAGCAGTACTGCAGTGACAACTATAAAGACCTTGAGGATGGAAATAGACGCAGAAAAACAAGGCCTCTGATCTCTGAACTCAGAACGAGGTTCCAACCTTGAATTGGTATGTTAAGGGATGCCAAAGGACAGATAGTAACTGATTCAGAGAAGATCAAACAGAGATGGAAGGAGTATACTGAAAATCTGTACGGCAGGGACGTCAACATCCAAGATACTATAGAAGATATTCCCTACTTTCAAGAACCTCTAGTACAGGAAGATAAAGTTAGATCAGCACTGTGGTCATTACCAAGTCGGAAGGCTACAGGAACTGATGGAACAGCTACAGAAATATGGCAGGCAACAGAAGAAGAATCAGCCAAGGCTCTAACCAAACTATGCCAGCAGATTTGGAGAGCACAGTGGCCAACAGATTGGAAGAGGTCAGTCTACATACCCATACCAAAGAAAGGAGACTTAACAGATTGCACAAATCATCGTGCAATATCCTTAATTTCACATGCTAGCAAAATAATGCTCAGGATCATCCAATGCAGATTAGAGTCCTACATGGAAAGGGAAATGCCGGATGTTCAAGCTGGTTTCAAAAAAGAGTGAGGAACAAGAGATATCATTGCCGGTGCATGCTGGATAATTGAGAAAGCCAAAGAATACCAAAAAGAAGTCAATATGTGCTTTATTGACTAGTGAAAAGCCTTCAATTGTGTCGACCATGTCAAGTTGTGGAATATCCTTAGGAAAATGGGCATCCCAGAACAGTTCGCATGAGAAACGTATACACATGGCAGGAAACCACAGTCCAGTCGGAACATGGTGAAACAGACTGGTTCCAGATCGGCAAAGGAGTAAGACAAGTCTGTATACTATCTCCTTATTTATTCAACTTATATGCTGAACATAAAGTGAGAGAAACTGGATTGGAAGAAGATAAGCATGGTTTTAAAGATGGAGGAAGAAACATCAATAACCTGTGCTATGCTGATAGCTGAGAATGCGGATGATCTGCAAGCCCTAGTAATGAAAGTCAAGGAGCATAGTGAAAAAATGGGACAATGACTAAATGTCAAGAACACTAAACTAATGACAACAGGCACAGCAACCAGCCTCAGAATTAATAATGAAGACATCGAAGTGGTGGATAGCTTCTGCCTTTTAGGATCGACCATCAACAGTAAAGGAGCCAGCAGTCAAGAAATATGCCGCAGACGAGTACTTGGTAGGGTTGTAATGAAGGCCTTGGAAAGGACATTTAGATGCTGTGATGTGTCTATACCTACAAAGATTAGAATCTTTTGGAACCATGGTTTCCCCACAACACTCTATGGATGTGAAAGCCCTGGCAGAACAATCCAGCCAGACCAATCACAAACCTGCTGCAAGCCGCTTGCTGCCCAGTGGGCTATCACGCTCATGAAAGGGCCAGTCTACTGGGGATAAGGCTGTGTTTGCTGTGCCCTTCATCCCCACCCGCAGACTGTGTACTCATGAGTTGAGCCACCTACTTAACCACCAGAGAATCCAAGGGGGCCCCAATATCATGGGGTTGCCAACTTTCTCTGTTAAAGAATAGAAAAGAATCCCCACTACCTCCCTCTCCCCAAATCCCTCTGAAGCCTTGTACACACCCCAGAGGACATCCTCATACCCCATGTACCGTAACCCTATGTGCCATAGCCTGGGCACATGCATTGCTGTGTAGTGGGCCAACAGGACAGTACATCTACTCAAAATTAAAAATCCAGGATCTGCTCCATCTGTGCACAGTATGCAGATGAGCAAGTGCTGGGAATCATGGGGGAGGGCACTTTCTTCTGCTCCCCTGACCCCAGGACAGCAAGGTCACCTATAGGGGCAACTGGCAATGGCACACTTGTGCATAAGTGTGAATGGCCAGGCAGGGGGCTGGCACCTTGGCCACCATCCCCAGGAGCAGGAAAACAGTCTCAGAGATACCTTCACCCACTGCTTCCCAACACACAGCAACACAACTCTACTTGGAGCACTCATAGCCTGACACTATCCTGAGCGGGCATAGTCCATGTGGTCATTTTGTGTCCACACTCTTCTTGATGAGGAGTAACTAGGGCCTTGCTCATGAGTAACCAGGGTTGTAAACCTCCCCCCAGGGGAAGTGGCTGGGCCCCACCCCCACCCTTTCTTTGTAAAGAATAGAAAAGATTCCTCCAAACCCCCTTCCCTTCTTCCCTGGCAGACTTCTGCACTTACCCAGAGAACATCTAGATGCTCCATGTTTCATTGCCCACATAAGAGCAGAGGGGTTAGGGTTAGGGTTAGGTCTGGCCTGTGTCAGACCTGGCCATGCAGAGGCCCACTGGGAATACTTGGTGGCCTCCAAAATGGCCACCACCATAGGAGGAAGGGCCAGAATGCCCCAAAAATGGATCAAACCAGTCCTTTTTAGAGTGGGAGAAGGCCGGTGGGGGGAGAGGGAGATGGCAGACACACACACACCTCTGCCGACCCAGACCTGGTGGTGAGTCTTTCATTTAAACAAACAAACAAACAAACTTGGAACCCCCAAACCAGCTCGAATTCAAGCTGAGCCAGGAGTATGTTCACAGGACACAAAACCGAACATGCCTGGTTTGGTTTGAGTCTGGTCCGGACTCAAGCCAAACTGGGCAACCAGTTTTGTGCACACCCCTATTGATGTCCTGGCACGAGGATTCCTGGGAAAGGAGAGTCCCGGTTTCCAGATGCCCCAGGATGATGGGCTGGCCCTTTGGGGCAGTGGCAGTAGCTCACACCCACACATGGATATGCGGACTGGTAGGGCAGAAGGTTTGACAGGGGCTTGGCAGCAGTTACAACCTTGGCCAGCTATGTATAACCTTGGTTATAGTGTACATGTGAACCCGGCCATTATTTGCTGGAGTAAATCCTATTGAAAAGTAGTAGTCTTTTGGAGTAACCCCTGGGTAGCACTGTTGAGTACTTGGGTCAGGATGTTAGCCAATGTGGGGAAAGGAAGAGAACTATAAGTTTGGGATTTTTTAAAACATCATTGTTTATCATTTGTAACAATAAATACTTTGCTGAAAGTAAGAGAGAGAGAGAGTTGTCCAGCAGAGTATATATATAGTCTGTTTCCAGAGTGGAAACCCTTTAAGCTCAACATTCTAACTGTTTCTTCTCTCTGTTTTATATGTAGCATATTAAGAAACCTGGGCAATTCTGCCACATTCTGTCTTCAATCCAACCCTACATATATTTACTCAGAAGTAAATCCTACTGAGTTTAGTAGAGCTTACCCCCAAGCTAAGCATGCATGGGATTTCAGCCCTAAGCATTCATTTGTGAGTAACATTGCACAAATGTAAATATATGCAATATTACTCAGAAATAGTAAAGCTGTGGATTAAAAGCTGTGCAGCTTCTGCCAGGCTAATTCTAAATATGTGAACAAATCAACCATGTAGCAACTCTTGAACTCAGAAATGAGGCAGGGATTTGTCACACAATAATTGGAGCATTTTTAATAAACTGGTATATTACACTTGTACTGTGAAACATTTCAAATCTGCTGCTGTATTCCTTTAAAGTGGTTTGTTATTAAACAACAGCTGTTGCTAAGTAGGCAGTGTGAATGATAATAACGGCTGTTGATTGCCTCCACCATGTTATGGCAACTCAGTTATTTGATGCATTTTTCCTATCCTTAATAGCAGCTGATTATTCTCAGTGACCATTTCCATGGTACATTTGAACAAGGAAACCATTGGCATGCACCTGCCAATGTCAGTGCATGTGAAATTGCAAACAGGAATCAAATTGTGTATACAGCTTATGCTAGTCTCAGACTCCATGCCCCACAACCAAGTTTTCATGAACATATCGGTAATGTGTACACCGATCTGTCGCAAACATCTCTCTTTCCCTACCCTGTTGAATTTTAGAATTGTCCATTATTAGGAATACAGTGATTCATGAGAATGGATAGTACTTCAGTAGATATTCTGCTTATCCAGCTGAAACAAGGTCCCTCAATGGTATGTATAAGTTGATCACCTATTCAACTTGTGACCTTGTGACAAGCGAAAGAAAAGCTCATTGGCCACTGTATGATGGCCTACCAGCCTGATAAACCTTTTGTTTATGTTGCCTGTCTATGGTTGCAGAAAGCCAGGACAGTCCAGGACATAATAGATGACAGGTGGTTGTGTTGTTTTTGGGTTAATCCATTCCTTGATTCAGGCCATCTTCTGAATGGGGCTTCAATTACTTGTATTCCGGTTCTGGGGTCGAGGTGGGACTAGCAGCCAGCAGCAAGAGCATGGAAAAGGAGTTGGTACATTCTCTCTATTTCATTAAACCAGAGGTGCTCCTTGCCATGGACCTTGGGGATTTGCTCCATGGCCTCCTGCCTCTGCAGCCAGGGTAGGGGGGAAGGAGAAAGTCCCCCCTTTACATTAAAAAATTCCACTGCGTGGTGGAATACTTGTGGGGAAAGTGTGGGGAGAGGAGGGCAGAGTTGTCTTTTACCTAATGATTTTCCATGACCCAGGGAGGGTGGGATGGGGCACGGTGGTGGTGGTGGCAGCTGCAGGGAAGGTGGGGGCTGAGGAGGCGAGAGCTCCCCCTTTTACCAGTACAGGGGGTGGTGAGCTCCTTCCAGCTCCCCTCTCTCCTTCCAAGTGACTGCACAAGCCTCTCGCCTCTCTGCTTCCTTCACATGGAGGAAGGCCGGAAACAGACTGCACAGCAGAGAAGCTTGTGCAGTCACTTGGAAGCAGGGAGGGGAGCTGGAAGGAGCTCACCCATCCCAGTAAAAGGGGAAACTCTCATCTCCTCATCCCCCACACAAGTACTGCCGCTGCCATGCAGTGGCATTTCTTTTAAATATAAAAGGAGACACTTTCTCCTTGCCCCCCACCCTTGCTACAGCTGTACCCCATCCCAACACTGGCAGAGACAGGGCTCTGGGGAGGGCCCCCCAGAACATTTGGAGGCCCTCCAGAGGCAGGAGCAGCACTGGCAGGTATTGATTTTTTAAAAAAAGACTTAAGGGGAGGTCCTTGTGATGGGGGGGGGTGTTTCCTCACTGCGGGGGGGAGCTTGGGGGGGCTTCCAAAGCCCTTCAGATCTGGGTTTATTTTGGACCTAGATGCGCCACTGAATCAAACTATTAATATTCCTGATTCAACCCCACTGCCTTGTCCTTGCATACGACAACTCTTTCCTTTGGATTCTACAGTGGTCTGCATTCCTTTTGGGTACACTAGTTCTGCTCTGCAGGGATAAAGAAAACAAAGATGTTGCTGATCCCAAACCTCTCACTGGAAGGATAAATAACACCACAGGAAGGTCAAAATCCAGTCTTGGGCAGTGGTCAGCTCAACATCTTAAGAGGAGCAGCCATGTTGTTGAACTGCTCTTTTGTCACTTCGTACTTACAGATCCGCTGCTTTAAAAAAGCTAAGGTGAACATACCCTCTGACAGCTAGGGCTAGTACGCAATCACAATGGCTGACATGATGGGGAATATCACTCGAAGTAGTCCCACTGAAATTAAAAGTTAGGCAATAATCAATTTGGACTTTTAATTTCAATGGGACTGCTCTGAGTGATTTTTGGTTTGGGATTTGAAACATTCAGATAGAAGCTCGAAATTCTCGGGGAACCTCAGTTAGCTTTTCTGGTAGAAATGAGGTATAAGAGCATCGTTCCTGAAGGTCCTCTGTCCACTTCATTAGTACTCCTTGGCGAAGTAACTTATGATCCTTTTCTCACTGCTCATGGAAACAGGCTACTCGGTTAGTGGGGAGGAAGCCCTAAAGAGCTTACTTCTCAGCAGACAATCATTCCACCATCCCTGGGTGGGTGGATCACCCACCCACACAAGCACTGGCTGCTGCAGGTAGTTCCAAGGGCTGGGGTGCATTGCCCAATGCAATGGGCAATCCCGATGCATTGCCACGCTTTGCCCTGCCCCCCAGAGCTCCACTAATGCACCATATGAGTGTGCGATGCATTATGGGGACCCCCCTCCCCTCGTCTGCCAGCTGCTCAAAGAATTGGGGTGAGGAGAGTGCTCGCTCTCCTAACCCGAAGAGTGGCTCCGTAGGTGGGTTTGCCACCATGGTGCCATCGGGATCACACACACATTCAAAACCAGGCTGGACTCCCTTCACCCAGTTTTGCAAGTGCATGTGAATAGCCTCAGTAGGTTAGATTGTGAGCAATGCAAACCTATTGAAAAGAGCAAAACCAAAGCTCAGTTGTAAAACTTCATAGCAGCCTTTGTGGGGCATTTTTATGTTAAGCACTCAGATTTTCTTTTTAAAATATTCTGTCAGCTGTGTGCAAAGCAGGAGACAACATTTTGTGATTTTAACAATGAGGTTATTATATTGTTTACAAAACACGTATTTATTTCGCCCTTGAAGAGAACTCAAGTTATTTGAAAATTTCCGTATTAGAGATTTCAATCTAAACATCCCACCAGTGTTACCCATCCATACTGATGCACTGAAAATATTCCAGAATAGTAAGTATCTGTGCTTTGTTTTCTTTGTTCTTTTCTGGTTAGAGACCATAATAAAGATGATTCTGATTCTGAACAGTGAGAATCAGCACAAAAGTGCTGACATGAGCTAATGATGGAATGTAACTAACTAGAGTGTTGTAACTGCAAGGGGAGAATGTTGCATAACAGGGGGAAAAGTATCAGCATATGGAAATTCCCTTTTCAGTACATTCAATAAAGGGATGGAAAGGTATTTCCTTAGAGATTTTCAAAAGATACACAAGTTAGTATCAATGTTTTTTATTGTAAAAGCACTTAATTGTTCTCATGGAAGACTCCTAGGCCACAAGCCAACATAGAGTTAGGCTCAAATGATTTATGTGGGCTTAAGAACACCATGTTCTATGTTCGATAATGACCCTGGTTATTTTGCCCTCCTAAATCAACAGTATGCCAAGGACCATATTTCATTTGCTTCGTATGATTTCTGCATACCTTGAACTATAACCTTGAAATAAATAGTATTCTTAAGAATCTGAATGTTTCAGACAGAGATTACACACAGAAATGGTATACCCTTTATAGTGACTCTAATGCAGGCCTGCTCAACTTTGGCCCTCCTGCAGATGTTGGCCTGCAATTCCCATAATCCCTGGCTATTGGCTGCTGTGGCTGAGAATTATGGGAGTTGTAGTCCAAAAACAGCTGGGGGGCCTAGGTTGAGCAGGCCTGCTCTAATGAAATAACCAAAATCATGTTGGGAAATGTAGTTTATTATACATCTTCAATATAGTCAACCAATTTTTGCAAATATCTGTTGATTGTTTAATGAACATAAGAACATGACAACAGCCCTGCTGGATCAGGCCCAAGGCCTATTTAATCCAGCATCCTGTCTCACACAGTGGGCCACCTGATGCCTCTGAGAAGCCCACAGGCAAGAGGTGAGGGCATGCCCTCTCTCTTGCCATTGCTCCCCTGCAACTGGCATTTAGAGGCATCTTGCCTCTGAGGATGGAGGTGGCCTATAACCAACAGCCATTGATCTGTACTCCATTAATTTGTCTAAGCCCCTTTTAAAGCCATCCAAGCTAGTGGCCATCACCACATCCTGTGGCAGAGAATTTCATAGAGTAACTATGTGCTGTGTGAAAAAGTACTTCCTTTTGTCGGTCCTGAATTTCCTGACCTTCAGTTTCATGGGATGACCCCTGGTTCTAGTCAACCAACCAACCAACCAATCAATCAATCCATCCATCCATCCATCAATCGTTATTACGGTCTTAGACCAGCATAAAGTAAAAGGGCTGATTACATAAAAGAACAAATATTAAAAGCTTGTGGATAAATGACTAAATGCAAGATACAAACCTATTTTAAGTCGATAAAAGGCCAAAAATAGAAGTAAAATGCAAACTATGGTTATAAAGAAGTAAATATTAAAAGACTGTGGGTGAATAACAACACAAGCATATACTAAAAAGCTATAAAAATAAAATTAAGAACATTATAGAAAGAGGCAAAATTGCACTATAAAGTCCTATAAGAGGCCTTTAAAAAGTTATAAAAAGGCATATACAGTGCAATCATACAGGGGCAACTATAGTCATGATAGAAGTTTTAGGGCAGGGTAACAAGCCAGAACGCTGTAGAGTTGTAGATCTGTAGGAGTGCAGGGCTGCTATGAATCGCTCTAAGGCAGCAGGCAGAGGGCATGCTGAAATTAGTCCATAAAGTAAGTTGCTGGACAGGAGGACATCAACTGCTGGATTTTAATCGCTGCCACGCAGAACCTGGCAACTCGGTCGGTGATATCAGAGTTGGAGTCGGAAAGCAGCAGGGAGGTGTAAAATTGGTCCGTATGATCTAGATACTTACATAATAGCAGTAGAATGAAGGTGGAGTGGATATCCCTGTAAAACAAGCACCAAAGGAGGATGCGCTCAGTTGTTTCTACTTGCCCAGATTCACAAGGGCAATGTCATTCTGGAAATGGGATCTTCCTGTAATGTCTCTCAAGTACTGCTTGAACATGGCAATGTGCCAGCGTGAAGGCCCTCCTGTGCTTTGGAACTTCCAGCTGAGTTAGGTGTGCCACAGGAGGGGCAGAATATCTACATCCCTCACTAGCGAGGAAATTCAGAGCCCTGCCTATATCAGTTTGACACTATGTCTGTAATGCCCTTTTGATGAGAACCTTGGCTGGATCATAGCCCATTCTACCTATGAGGTGAGGTGGGATTGGCCCAGGGACAATATGTTAGTCCATATTGACTGTTTCCAGCTGGATTTGAAGTCTTCACTCAGGGTTAGGGGGCCAAGACCAAAGGGGCAGTGAATTAACCTGAGCCAGTATTTGCATATGCTAATCCAGACCCTTGCCTCCACTTTCATCAGGCCAGTCTCCAATCGCAGGGTAACATTAAAGACACATCTTGGGACTTGAAGGGTTACTCTTAAGAACTATGATTGCACATGCTCCAATGGAGTGACGTTGGAGAAGGGACCCAGCTGGATACCACAAAGAAGCAGTGCTAGTGGCTTGGCTTTGTACAGTTTAAGCACTGTGGGTTTGTAGTGGCCACCTCTTGTCTGAAAAAACTTAAGGATGGCAGAAGAACTCCTCTGTGCGTTATAGCAACGTAGTCCCCATGTGCCCTTCTAGTGCCAGTAGAGTGAAGGACTACCCCCAGATACTTAAAGGAAGGAACCTGTTCTATCTTGTGCCCATCTATATGCCAAGAGCGAGTCTTAGGCCTTTTGGCAAAGGCCATGATTTTGGTTTTGTGGTAATTAAGTTCCAGCAGATCTTCCTTGCAGTATTGCACTAAGGCCCTCAGTGCTCGTTTAAGACTATTAGGGGTCCTTGAGACTATTGCTGCATTATCTGCATATAGTAGGATGGAAATATGGGCTCCTGTTAGTTTTGGGGGGTGAAACTCTAGATTGTTGAACCGGCCCACCATGGTGTTGATGCAGAAGTTAAATAAGAGTGGGGCCAGTATCCAGCCTTGCTTTACACTCTTCCGTGTTTCAGTGGCCCCTGTGAGATGTCCCTGAGAGTTGCACCTTAACTTGAACATCGTGCCAGTGTGGAACATGCAAATTAGATATAACAGTCGCAGGTCAATCGTGGAAGCTTTCAGCTTCTCCCACAATTTGACTCACGAGACGGAGTCAAAAGCTGCTTTAAAGTCTATGAAGGCTACATAAAGGGAGGGTGTTTTGCAGGATGAGTATTTTTCAATAAGGTGCTGGAGTACTAGGCATTGGTCAATCATGGACCTTCCTTCCCGGAAGCTGACTTGTTCCTTTGCCAGCAAATTTTCCTGCTTCAGCCAGCCTTGAAACTTCCAATTCAGATGTCTCACATAGAGCTTGCTAATTGTATTGAGCAGGCTAATGGGTCAGTAGTTGGCAGGGTTGTCCCTTCTGCCCTTTTAGAAAATGGGAACAATAATGGCTTATAATTGCTGCCCCAAAGTCCTTGGGATATGACCATGTGTATCAATGAAGGTAAATAGGCCAGGATGGGGGCCCACCAGTCCGGATTATTTTTGAAGACCCCAGGTAGAACCAGGTCATCATCCCCCGGGGTCTTTCCTGATCTCAGTTGGGCAACAAGACTCTTCACTGCAGATGTTGTCACTGGTGGCCACGCGCTCGTGTCCTCTCTGGCTTGCCCAGGGCATCTGCTTTCTGTGGAAGAATCCTAAGAGAGATCATAGAAGTGTTTTTCCCAGATCCCCGGGGGGATGTGGCAATCTAAATGGACCACACCGTTGCCATGGCTGCTTATGGTGACCCTGGTTCTAGTGTTGTGAGAGAGGGTGAAAAGAGGGTGAAAACATTTAACAAAAAGGGCATGTAAGCAATTTTCTGCTTCATGGGTGGATTTTAGTAGCCTTTCTGTCATTAAGCAGCTCTTTATCTAAGGAACATTTTCAGGAAAAGAAAGTACTTTTAGAAAAATAAATAAATAAATAAATAAATTGTGCAGTGTGATGTACATCTTGCTTGTGGGCAGAAAAAGAGCCTGCTGCAACCAAGACTGTGTGTGTCTTCCTTAAACTCAGGGATCAATCCTAACTCCATTAGCAATAGTTTGGCATCTACAGAGCAAAACTGAATTACTCCCAGTTTACAAGGTTGTACTGTCCTAATCCAGGAATGTTAATCAATACATTTTTTGCCATTGACTTCAGTGGTATTCAGGGTGATGCTCTGGCTTAAGTTACGTCATGAGGAAATGATGACGCGAATAGAACTGTTTATGTGTCTAGTACTGTGATGTGGCAGACATTGGAATCCAGCCTCTCCTTCTAACAGTCAGGGATACCACAAAAAGCCAAGGACCCATAGATGTCTGTGGACAGGTAAATAGGTTGATTGTGTCCCACACCTCTGTGAGCCTGCCTGCCTTCACCTTCATGTGTGGGACTGGTACCACCAGAAAGTTGAGAAGAAAGGTAAAATAATAGACTGGATTTTGAAAGATAATAGACTGTATCTACAGCTTTTGGTCTTTCATTGTGACATTGGTCGCTGGGAAATAGCACTGTTGCTTTCCACTGCTATAGGGATGCATCAGTGCCCTTTTTTCTAGTGATGGGTGAACCCCCACCAGTCCATCTTAATATGTTTGGTTTCCTAAAGACAGTCCTGTGCATAGCAACTATGTCTTCCAAACTAGCAACTCAATTTGGGATTATTATTTTTTAATCTATATATATAATTCTCCTGGGTGTGCCTTTCGAACGTGCATACCAGCAGCCCAGCTGATTGGCTGGGCTGCGGGGGCGCCTGATAGGTCCTGGTGCACCCAGGAGAATTGGCTGGCTGGGCGGCTGCGGAGGCAAGGCGGCGGGCCAGGCTGCGGCAGAGGCAAGGCGGCGGGCCAGGCTGTGGCACGGGCCAGGCGGTGGCGGCGGCAGGCCAGGCCACGGTGCGGGCCAGGCGGCGGCGGCGGACCCCAGCCTGGCCGCAGATGTGAGGCAGCAGGGGCGGCCTGGCCCGGTCCGGCAGCACGGTGGTGGTGGCGGCGGGCCCGGCTGCGGGTCGTAGGCGGGTAGAGGCGTAACTAGGGAAAACGGCACCCGGGGCAAGCACTGAAATGGCGCCCCCCGCGCCCCCCAACATACTACATTATACTTAGGTTTTTCCTCACAAGCGCCCGCCGCCGCCGCCAAGCCAGGCCACTGACTGGCCGCCAGGCACCAGCAAAGCGGGGGGGGGGGCACGGGCGGCGCGGAAGGGACCGCTCGTGGGGGAGGGGGCGCCGACTTGCTCCCTTGACTGCTGCAGCGCTGCTGCACTGAGCAGGAAACATTTGTATTAACAAAAATTTTTTTAAAAAATTAATTTTTTGTCATGGCGGCGCCCCCCACGTGACCAGAAAAGATGGTGCCTGGGGCACGTGCCCCCCCTGCCCCCTATAGTTACGCCTCTGTAGGCGGGACTCGGCCCGGCTGCGGTGGCGGGACTCGGCCCGGCCGCGGCGGTGGCACTCGGCCTGGAGACGCAGATGTTCTGCGCCCGGGCCCACTAGTAATTATTATTCCTTGTTTACACAGTCAGGTGTTATTGACTGGTTTGTTTTATCCAGACATCGAGTCCTTCCCAAGGACCTGGGATGGCTGAATTTTATTATCAGTGTTGTTGCTGTCAATATTATTATAGATATCGTCACAAAATATAGGCTGTTCCCAGTAAAGCTGCCTTTTGTAATTGGCTGATGGTGATTTCTGTGGCCCCTTTGGTGTTGAGGTGCTCTTCAAGGTGTTTTGGAATTGCACCTAGGGTGCCAATTACCACTGGGATTTTTTGGGTCCTTTTCTGCCACAGCCTTTCAATTTCAGTTTGTAGACATTTGTATTTTGTTATTTTTTCTATTTCTTTTTCTTCTATTCTATTTATTTTTATTTATTTTTATTTTTTATTATAGTTTACACAGTCAGACAGGAGTTATTGATTGGTTTGTTTTATCCAGACATCGAGTCCTTCCCAAGGACCTGAGATGGCTGAATTTTATTATCAATGTTGTTGCTGTTATTATTATAATAGATATCGCAGAATATTATTGTTGTTGTTGTTTACACAGTCAGACAGGTGTTATTGACTGGTTTGTTTTATCCAGACATCGAGTCCTTCCCAAGGACCTGGGAAGCCAGAATTCTATTATCAATGTTGTTGCTGTTATTATAGATATCGTCGCACAATATAGGCTATTCCCAGTAAAGTTGTTTTTTGTAGTTGGGTGATGGTGATTTCTGTGGCCCCTATGGTGTTGAGGTGCTCTTTAAGGTTTTTTGGAATTGCACCTAGGGCACCAATTACCACTGGGATTATTTTGGTCTTTTTCTGCCACAGCCTTTCAATTTCAATTTGTAGATCTTTGTACTTTGTGATTTTTTTCTATTTCTTTTTCTTCTATTCTGCTATCACCATATTGCTATGTTGATTATTTTAACTTGTTTTTCTTTCTTCTCGACTACAGTTATATCTGGTGTATTGTGTGGCAGATGTTTGTCTGTTTGTAGTCGGAAGTCCCATAATATTTTTGCATCTTCATTTTCTACCATTTTTTTCAGTTTTATGGTCCCACCAATTTTTGGCTACAGGTAGCTTGTATTTTTTGCAGATGTTCCAGTGTGTCATCCCTGGTACCTTGTCATGCCATTGTTTGTAGTCAGTTTGTGCGATCTTTTTACAACAGCTGATTAGATGGGCCACAGTTTCATCTGCTTCTTTACAAAGGCGGCACTTGCTGTTTGTTGTGGATTTTTCGACTTTTGCTCATATTGCATTTGTTCTTAGTGCCTGTTCTTGTGCAGCCAATATTAGACCCTCGGTTTTTTTCTTCAAATTGCCATTCTTAAGCCATTGCCAGGTCTTGGTGATGTCTGATTTTCCACTTATATTGTGCAAATATTGACCATGCAATGGCTTATTTTTCCATTTTTCTGCTCTTGTTCTTTCTTGTAGACTTGTTCTTTCTTGTAGGTCTGCTTTGTTTCATTGGTGTTGAATAGTTTCTCATTCTTGACCATTTGAAGTGCATCTTCTTCACTGTCCTTGATATATTCTTCAAGGCCTCTTTTCTCCTCCTCTACTGTTTGATGGACTTGCAGCATTCCTCTTCCACCTGAGCTGCTAAGGAGGTATAGCCTATCTACATCACTGGGTGTGTGTGTGCAGTGATATAATCATCATCAATCATCATCATCATCATTAATTATAATCATCATTAATTATTTATTATTATTACATTTTAGATCCTGCTGTTCCTCCAAGGAGCCTATAGGGGTGTACTTCATACATAAGTTGTGAAGTAGGTTAGGCTGAGAGAGAAGTGACTGGCCCAGAGTCACCCAGCAAGTATCATGGCTGAACAGGGATTCGTACTCAGGTCTCCCTGGTCCTAGTCCAGCACTCTAATCACTACACCATGCTTGCTGGGTTATTTGGTATAGAATTAATCAGGATAGTTGGAAGAATTTTAAAAATGTAGATGGAAACATAAGTGACGTCTGATGATCAGTAGGAGCCAGTGAGGCAGTTTGCCAAGGCAGCTCTCCACTCAGAAACGGTGTGCTTGCATGATGCTGGAAGCAGCATCCCCTGCCTCTTTGGCCATATACTAAAGGTGCCTAAAGGTAAGGGTGGGGACTCCCCTTCCCACTTAATATTCAAACTGCAGCCTTCAGTGATTTTCTCTCATGAGCTGCTTTACTAGCTGCCATTGCTGATCATGATATTTGTGCTCATCAGGGGTGCAACTAGAGAGGAGAGCTCAGGGTGCAACTCAGGAGAGGAGAGCTGGTCTTGTGGTAGCAAGCATGACGTCCCCTTCGCTAAGCATGGTCCGCCATGGTTGCATATGAATGGGAGTCCACATGTGAGCACTGTAAGATATTCCCCTCTGGGGATGGAGCCGCTCTGGGAAGAGCAGAAAGTTCCAAGTTCCCTCCCTGCCATCTCAAAGATAGGGCTGAGAGAGATTCCTGCCTGCAACCTTGGAGAAGCCACTGCCAGTCTATGTTCCTATTATTGATCAGGGTGGGGCAAATGTCCCTGGACCCTCGGAGGGAGGGGGCCCACTTCTAGGGCGACAATTGCTGCTGGTTCCTGACTGGAGGATTCATCTCAATTGTCCTGTCCAGGAGAGGAGAAGAAACGAGTGCTAGGAAGCATTCCCAACTCCTCCTCTTCTCTTGACTGACTGGCTAGTGCTCATGTTCAACCCACCTCTTCCCAGAGGCGTAACTAGGGAAAACGGCGCCCGGGGCAAGCACTGAAATGGCGCCCCCCCCACCATGCCCCCCCCTTAGGTTTTTCCTCACAAGCGCCCGCCGCCGCCACCAAGCCAGGCCACTGACTGGCGGCCGCCAGGTGCCAGCAAAGCAATGGGGGGGGGGTGCAGGCGGCGCGGAAGGGACCACTCGTGGGGAAGGGGGCACCGATGCGCTCCCTTGACTGCTGCAGCACTGCTGCACTGAGCAGGAAACATTTGTATTAACAAAAAATTAAAAAAAAAATTAAAAATTTGGTCATGGCGGCGCCCCCCATGTGACCAGAAAAGATGGCGCCCGGGGCACGTGCCCCCCCTGCCCCCCCTATAGTTACGCCTCTGCCTCTTCCTCAGCCGGACTGACAGAGAAACAGCATGCTGAGAATATTTTGTTTTTCACCATGTCCTTCCAGTTCTTCTGAAGAAAAGTCTGGGCAGGGAAGAGAGAAAGGTGGGGGCGGGCAGGGACTCTTCTTCTCTTCTTGTCTTGGGCCTACTCCAACCTTGCTATACCTCTGGTACTCATTAGCTTTTATATAGTATTGGATGTTCTCCAGCTCTTCTGGATCGTGTGTGTTGTCCAATATCGCTCTGCTGTGATTGGAATATATCTTAAAGCAGGTCTTGAATTCCATGTTGTTGTCCTGAAACCCAAACAAATTGCGTTCCATTTCTATAGACTTCCATTCCCGTTGAAAAATTTCAGACCTAGGTGGAAAGTCTCCAATTAGAGCAGGATGCTATTTTACACGAACAGTTCTCACTACATAATAACCCCTTAATTTGCTTCAATCTTGCATACACAAACAAGGGGCAAATGAGAGGCTGGTGCTTCTTAAAAAGCACAAAGGGAGATCTAGATTCATTGGGAGCTCTTGAAGTGCATTTCCCCCCTTCTTCTTTTAAAAAAACCCCTTTTTATTGTTTTTCGACAAAATAACAAAAACAAACAAGAAACAGTAAACAATAAAAAGGAAAAGAAAAAAAAGTAATTTTACAATTAGCAGTTCTTGGACATCTCATAATTGCATACATCAATTGGGAGGTCCAGCAGCCTTCTAAGCTCCCCCTTCCAAAAGAAAGAGACCCACCCACACAAATCCACCCTTGCCAAAAATTATTAGGGGGAAAAAAGAGAAACAAACAAAAGAACAACACCAAAATAGCCATATATTCTAGAAAGAAAAGCCAAATCTTGGAGGGGGTGTTTACCCTGTGCTACTTTGTAAATTATGAAAGGCTCCCAAGTGGAAATAAATGTTTTATCTGACGTGTTCTGTAATTAAGCACTACCCTTAGCCATAGAGGCATATTCCCATAATTTTAATAACCCCTCATCTACCGCCAGGATTATTTGTTGTCTCCATTTAGCCACATAGAAGTGTGTTCTTTTGAGGAATAGCTTGTATTACTTTTAGATTGTATGCCTGCCAGCAGGAATTGGTCTTTTTAACTCAGTCATCATACAGTGCTTAGTGGCTGAGGTGCTGTATAAATCATAGATATTATTATCATGTATAAAGTGCATGGAACTGGTTGAATTTCAGAATTCTGTTTAGTTAAAGAATGACTGAAGAGGGGCTCAAGAGGGTAAGGGTGGCATAGTTACTATTCATATAAATATAGATAATTACTTTTGGGATAAGAATCTCTAATGCTTGATGGTGTAAACCAACCCTTTATCTCTATGAGTCTGCAGCCCTTCAGTTCACTAGGCAAAACCAATAGTAACCACCAGCAGACCAATCAAAGGCAGAGAGGAGAAGTCTCACACTTACCTTTAGGTACTGGGTAGAGGCAGGGGGCTCTGAGTAGTTATTAGGAACCTAGGAAGTTGCCTCATACCAAGTCAGACCATGGTTCCATCTAGCTCAGTATTGTCTTCACTGACTGACCATGGCTCTCCAAGGGTTTCAGGCCAGAGTCTTTCCCAGCCCTACCTGAGGATGCCAGGGAGTGAAACTGGGCCCTTCTGTATGAAAAGTAGATGCTCTGCCACTGAGCTATGGCCTCATCCCCAGATTCCTACTGAAGTTATTAGCCCACCCCAGGGCAACTATTCAATCAGAAATGATACACTTGAACAGTTCTGGCTACCACACCCCCTGCCTCTGCCACCAAAAGGTAAGAGCAGACATTTTCTCTCCTACCCCCAAAGCTGGAAACCACTCAGTTGCCATGCCGTAGTTGCTGGTGCTTTCACACCACTTGCTGCAGCCACATCTCACTGGTTTTTGCAGATAACCTTTTTCCTATCAGTAAAATACATCCGGAATGAGACATATTGCTGTAGATGTCTTTTCATCCTGTTGTGTGTGCAGCTCTTAAGCCATAGTTGAGTTGAAGAATCCTGATCTGTTCATCATGCTTGAAATCAATATAATTACATACAGTACTATAAAGATCTATATCAGGTCTAGTAGAGCTCTTTTACCTTTCAGCTAATCTCTCTTATACTGCCTTTTAAAAGCAGTTAACAGCAGAAATTAGTCAAAATAAAAGTCTTTGTGGCACCAGCAGGATGAGAGTGCCTCATTATTGCTGAAGAATTCTCATTTGTGGCATGGTCTGCCAAGAAGATACAGTGTGCTCTTGGACCAGCTTTTTTTTTTTTTTTTTTGATTAAAACATTTTTATACCGCCCAGAATTTACGTCTCTGGCCGGTTTACAACATGTTGGTGCAAGCTCATCTTGATGAAGGGGTGAATCACAGAAGTAGCAGCTTAATGACTGCACATTGCCAAGAGCTTCCAGCCCTTGTGAAATACAACCTGTTTCTGCCCCAGAGTCAAATGTAAGCAATCCAGTTCCAGCTCTAATGGGATATAAACATGGTGCTGATGTGGATGGAGCTGTGCAACTGAATACATGCTGGAATATGTATCTCATTCAAAACAATGCAGGACGAATAGAGTGACTACATCCTCCCTTGGATGGCCATGCAGATGTACATTTGAGTTCATTACTAAGGGGAACCCTTCTCAGGGTTCCACAATGTGTGGAGCAAACTGCCGTCCTCCGCCCCCACCTTCGGCATTGCCCCTCCGAAGACACGGACCAAATCCACATCCAAACTTTAACAAGAAAGGGCTTACTATGCATTGCCAAAAGGCAGTGTGAAAAGGAGGCCTAAGCCAACCACGGGAGAGAAGCCCTACCCTCTTGTCCCTGTCCACACATTCACGGAATCTGGGGAGACTAGAAGGAGGAACAAGCCTGCTAGCCATTGCCCCTGATCTCCTCTCCCTCAGCTGAATGCACAACAAAGGTGTCTACACAGGTATGGGTTTCCATGTGATCAGTCACTTGTGGGTCCTGATCACATGACAACCCTGGCACATATACAACCATATGTGCATAAAGGCCTTTACAGATGTTGAGCTGCATGTGGCATTGTGGGTTGGGCAGCTGGCCAGTGGGCGTGTTGATGCTGGGGTGTTTCCAGCAGATGTGGTTCTACTTCCCTCTCCAGGGGTGGCCCAAGGCGTTTCAGTGCCTGAGCCAGGGCTGCCTTGCAACATCTCACTCCCCTCAGGGAGAAATGTAAGGTGTGGACTGGATGATCACCCAGATGCCATGTGAAATGATAGCCTCAGGTAGAGTGTGTGCCAGGCGGCAGCATGTGTGGGGAGACACTCACCCACCCTGTCCCCACTGCTGGCATCACCCCCTCCCAACTTCCAACTGCTACCCCTGGCTCTTCTCCACTGCTAAGTGCTGGTGCTGGAGTGCTGGTGCAAGCAAGTGCTGCTGCTAGATCAGGCCCTACTCCAGCTCTTTTTGGACTACAACTCCCACAATCCCCAGCCACAGTGGCCAATAGCCAGGGATTACAGGAGTTGTTGGCCAACATCTGCAGGAGGGCCGAAGCGGAGCAGCCCTGCGCTAGGTCCACAAACGGGGCATGAGCGGGAGATGTGGTTCCATCTTGCTTTCCATGCGTTTGGTAGAAAGGAATGGCTGAGCAGGGGTAGGCTTTGAGCGCTTGCTGTTGTGCACATCTTCCTAGTCTGTACTGTACGTTTCTACACTGTCTGCAGTTTGGGGAGCTGTACCCATGGTGTGTGTGTGTGTGTGTGTGTGTGTGTGTGTGTGTGTGTTTTAATTTGCACATGCAGTGCAAGCCACCACTTCCTCCAGGGGACAAATGCAAGATGATCACCCAGCTGGACAGCAGCAGTTGCAACAGCTACACTGTCAGCAGCTCCCACAATCACTGGACTCACCAGGGGCCACTCTGCCCCAAGGCCACATAAAACAACAGCCTCAGATGGCAAGTGTTGTGGGGGGTGGCATGTGTGGGCACCCTGTCCCACTCTCCCCTGCTGGTGATGTCCCACTTGGCCTCCTTGCACTGTCCGCAGCTCCTCTCTACTTTTGAGCACTGGTGCTGGAGCAGCAGAGGGAGTGAGGAGAGGCCACCAAGCAAAGCTAGATCCACAAATAGCAGTATAAGCTGGAAGCAGAGCATGCCCACAAGGTGAAGCCAATGGTGGGGGAAGTGGGGCAGTGTTGGGGGCACAGGGGTGGGTCAACGAGGACGATGGGCAGTGTCAGTGTGGGTGAGGCAGCATGTTGCCTCTGCCTCAAATGATGAAAGGCAAGGAGCCAACCCTGGGGTTTGCTCCTAACCATATCTATGCTCACACATCACCCACACGTTACATTTGTCCAACCAAAATATACCTGGGCCCAGTCATGATTGTATGGAGAAGAACTATTGACTGTGTGCTCCAGCTCTTAGTTTCAGTTCTAACTGCAGTGTTGATTCTTCCCTGCCAATGTATCAAGCAGTGCACTGCTCAAGAAACATACATACTGTGCCAGAACACCAACACAAATGGATATAAATATAAGCACTCCCAATACAAAGTCTAAGGTACAAAGCCCTCAGCAAAACAACATTTACGCTGCCAGGTTTTGAAGTTGCATCCTTAACAGCACTTTGATCTTCAGCGACTACCAGGTGATAACCATTATCTGCATGCCATGGGAAGCTTTGCCTTCTACGCCTTGCATATTGAACTGCTCAAAAGGCACAAGAGCAGGCCAGACTGCTGCTTTTCCTGGCTGCTTGGCAACTCAGTTAGGAAAGGAACCGAAAACATCCTCCCCTACAGCTCAGGATACTGCAAGTTCATTTTTTGTCACCTAACCAAAAGAAAACCACAGGCCTCTGTGGGTGCCAGGAGCCAAAATCAACTTGATCGCACACTTTACCTTTAAGCACACTGCAGTTACCAGCAAATCCCTTGCAGTGCTTCGGTCATATTCCAAAGACACCTGAGAAACAATAGCCCTAATTGGATGTTAAAAATAAAAGCACTGCACACATTTACAGGGCCAAAAGTGGGTCAGAAGCCCCGCCCCAGTGTGACACGGACACCCCTCACCATGCTGCTAATGGATAGGTTGAAATTTGTCTGAAGTGGCAAATGCTGTTAACTGTGCTTCTGTGACTGGCAGCCTAGATTGCTCCAGACTACTTTGGCACAGCAGGGAAATGCTTGACTAACAAGCAGAAGGTTGCTGGTTTGAATCCCTGCTGGCACTATATTGGGCAGCAGCGATATAGGAAGATGCTGAAAGGTATCATCTCATACTGTGTGGGAGGAGGCAAGGGTAAACCCCTCCTATATTCTACCAAAGACAACCCCAGGGCTCTGTGGGTACCAGGAGTCGACACTGACTAGACGGCACTTTACCTTACTGATCCTGGAAGGGCCCACTCTCACAGTGATAGCATTTCCCTCTTCAGACAAATGCTGCTGTAATTATGAGGGGTTCTGTGGAGGGCTGAGTGATGTGCCAGGGTGGGACTTCTGACCTGCTTTTGGCACTGGAAGCATGTACAGTGCTTTTATTTTTAACATCCTAACATCTTATGCACCTGAAAATAAAATAGAAATGCCATTGGCTTTATTCAACAACAACAACGACAAAAAAACAAAGTTGAATGGAAAGTGAGCCATACAAGGTAAAATTTTGATAGTCTGAAATCTTCTATCCCATTTCAGTATTAGTATTTGGCCACCTCTAATTTGACCTTCTTAATAGTACATCTATATAGTTCATCTGTGAAGATCCGTCTCCCTCTAATAATGTGGAGTAGTAATGTGATCTAAGGGACTGAATGCATTTTCATCAGACATGGTTATTTTATAAAGTCTCAGTTTAAAAAATGTATTTTGCTGCTTTTTAGTTTGTAAGAAAACTTGAAAATAAAAAAGATTTGGGAAAGTCATTTGCTGACAACCTGACTAATTACGCACTGGCACACTAGGAGAAGCAGTGCTGTAGCTACTGGTGTGTGTGTGTGTGTGTGTGTGTGTGTGTGTGTGTGTGTGTGTGTGTGTGTGTGAATTTCAGCCATTTCCCCTATCCTTGAAAACACTCTACGTCACTTGAAAATATGCCCCTGAGGGATGCACAAACCTCAGGAACATGTTTTAGGTGGCACAGAGAGCTTCCTGGGAAAGAAGAGTTTATCAGAATTTGCCCCCAGCACTGAGCCAGCAACAGAGCTGAGTTAGTTGAACTTTTCAGAAGTACCAGAGCTTCATTAGACAGGATGTCAGCCTTTGTTTTACAAAGCCATATACCTTTGTAGTATAAATAGATATGCCCTGCACTTTATTGATTCATTTTTTAATACCAGATTAAATATAAATACCCTGCAAAGAATCCTGTGGGTTGTAGTTTGGTGAAGTGCCAAGTATTCTTTGTTAGAGATGTACAAGTGAATAACCATTTAAACCATTTTAAGCAAGTATAGCAGAGATATCCTTGGAGTCTGGAAATGCAAATACCTCTGAGATAAACAGATGTCAGATGCAGGGTGTGTGGCTGGAGTGCCAGGTGTAGCCCCTGACTGGTGGCAGCCAGGGTTCTTTGAACCTGTCCACTCAATGGTAGCTCCGCCCCGATCTGCACATGCCTTCATGTTAAAAGTGTACAGGTCCCTTAAATGCATGTACAGATCGGAAGTGTACTACAGTATGTAGATTGAACATAATGGGGCTATTCACACAGCTGTGCAGGTGGGTGGAAGGCAGGGTTCAATCTACTTTCTCCAATCATAGGAAGAACACAGGAAGCTGCCATATGCCACTGAATCAGACCACTGATCTATCTAGCTCAGTATTATCTTCACAGACTGGCAGTGGCTTCGCCAAGGTTGCAGGCAGGAATCTCTCTCAGCCCTATCTTGGAGATGCCAGGGAGGGAACTTGAAACCTTCTGCTCTTCCCAGAGCAACTCCATCCCCTGAGGGGGAATATCTTACAGTGCTCACATTTCTATTCTCCCATTCATATGCAACCAGGGTGCACCCTGCTTAGCTAAGGGGACCAGTCATGCTTGCTACCACAAGCATGCTCTCATGCTTGAGAGAAACCAGCTCTCCTCACATAGGAGAGGAGAGTTCTCCTCCAATCAATGGTCTCTTCTTTGGCAAGCAAGTCACACACCTACATGACCCATACTGCCAGGAACAGTGGGGATCAACAGAGGGTGAGACTCATTTTCCCGGCCTCCAGATATCCCACAAGGCACTGTGCAATGAATGGAGTGCCTTGGGGGATTCCCCCTTAAGATGGGTACTCTAGACGCACCCGTGGAGCCCAAAGAGACACATGAGCCCGGCAGCCACGTAAAGGGAAAGCTTGCTCCCTTAACCTCGGCTAAGAGCCAGGCTTGGCTGCTGGGTTAGGCTGGCTGAGTGGGAGAGCCGGGACCCATGTGGATCCTGGCGCTCCATACAAGCAGCCTAGACCAGGGAGGCTGCTGTAGCCTGGGCTATGCTGCTCGTGAGAACAGCCTCACTGTGTGGAAACTGTATGTGCACACAAATCTATACATGTATACACTGAATATACATTGTACCACATCGAACATGTGTGAACACACAACACACCCCTATCATTTCTAATGTTGCTGGATTGTATGCTGCCATCAATGCAGTGGTTTTGCACTGAACCTGGGATTCCCGTGAAACACACAGAGCTGCTTCCATCCACATCAGCATCTCCGCACATTTCCTTGAAGACACGTACCCCTTCCACTGAAGAGCATGGGGAAGCCTAAGCATGCAGGAGCTCTGCGTACGCATACCTTATACATGGCGCTCCAGACTGCAGCATTCACCTGTATAGTTAAATCAGTCTTGCTTTTAGAAGCACATCCTTTGCGAGACAAAGTCATCGCAACTGAATTACTCTCTATAAGAAATAATTTATTGTACAAGGAATCTCAGGATTGTAAACACATCCCCTCAGGTGTAATTTGGCAATAACTTTGTTGAAGGACTTGGAAGTCTTAAATCACTCAAGTCACTGATCCTGATAGGTGAACATAATAATACATCATCTTTGTGTTTTAATCATCTGCCTCACTTGCTGCAGGCTTCCAATCACTGCTTCATCAACACGGCACTGCAATGGAAAGCTAGTATTTATATTCTCTGAGGAAGCTGCTGAGTTTCCACAGCCAGCCAGCCAGACGACAAGACTTGCCTTCTAGATGGCAAGCTTTGCCCTCTAAACCTTGGAGCAGGGGCAAGGGTGGGAGCTGAAGTTACGGAAGGAGTGAAGAAAAGCAGTTCTGTACCTGGTGAGAGTAGGTCTAGCCCTATTCTCACATGCTGTTTAACACTCATACAACACATGTAGGCTATACACAAGTAGAGATCTGTACACAGGTGCAGTTATTAACACATTATGTTCAATGCATGTACACTTCCTCTCTGTATCATGGATATGAGGGGTATGTACCCCAGTCACTTTTTAAATGAATGCAGGTATAGTCATTCACACCAACACATGTATGGCTATACAGCCATCTGAAGACAGGCCAACACAATGACTGAATAGGGCTTCAGTTTGTTATTATTCTTCCACATTGGCTAGGGCGCACACCTGCTTTTGAAAAGCTGAGTACTCCCACCCTCTAAAATTTGGCTCACATGAAGCCTGGAGCATTGCCTGTACTTCTAACCTTTCCCTTCCAGTTCTTTTAATTGTCCCATTTTTAAGGAAGCTTGAAGAGCACGCACGCCTAATAGATCCATAGTCCAAAAAGAAGGCTGCACCCATTAATACAGAAAAAACAAGGTGGCAAATAAGAAAGGTATCGACATCTGTAATATGGCAGCATTTGTCCTGACCCATTTCAAGCCAGATACACTCTTCTTTAAAGCAAAGTGTGCTGTTCAGTCGGTGTTGCCTGCCAAAGACAGCCCTGTGGTTGTCTTTGGTAGAATACAGGAGGGGTTTACATTGCCTCCTCCCACACAGTGTGAGATGATGCCTTTCAGCTCCTTCCTATATTGCTGCTGCCCAATACAGCTGTTTCCCATAGTCTGGGAAACATACCAGAGGGGATTCGAACCTGAAACCTCTGGCTTGCAATTCAAGTCATTTCCCCGCTGCACCATCAGGTGGCTTTAGGAGATGTGATTTAATGTTTTTGCTTAGAGCCAAACCACATGATAAGTTTAGAGCAGTGGAGTTATATTTTCATCGGAGCAGCTGCAGCACTGGAGGAGGGAATGTTTAATCCAAAAGTACATTTGTTTGTCTTCTGTGCGCAAACAGCACCTTTAGATGGAAAAAACAAGAAGGAAAATGGTTCAACATCCCCTTCTCCAGTCATCAAAACTGAAGATGACCTCCTCACTCCCCATCTTGAATCTCCAGCACCATGTGTGGTTTGGTCCTAAGTAAGTCATAGACAGGGAGACATATTCACACCTGAGAGGTCAGAAGAAGAGTAGGAGTATTTCTGACTGAAACTGCATCCAGCTAAACTGCCTTCTGTGTGATGTTACTCACATTGCACTTTCATGCTTTGCCACTTGTTGCTGTTTGCATTCTAATCCCACATGAATCAGATTGTTTCTCTTGAGGGCTTCAGTCCCAGCGCATTGGAAGTCGATGTGCTTCTGCTTATCATCGGCAGGACCTTGAGAATCTGAGTTCTCACACCCCAGTTTGGCCACAGCCATCCATTTCCATCAACTTCCCATCTGCAACATGATGAATAGTAATGGTCTCTCTGTTTACACAGAGGCCTTGGGCATGTGTAAACAGCTAGGGGCGTGTGTGTGCAAAAAAACAGGCAGCACATGCATGGATCCCAAGTGGCTTGAAGAACCATGGATGCAATAGGCACTGCTCTGTACATGACTTGAAGCATATATATTCAGAAGTCAGTCCCCTAAATTCAGTGGACCTTCCTCTCTTCTTGTGAGCCACTCTGAGAATATTTATGCAAAAGGCAGTATATAAACAGAATTAGCAAGTAATAGTAGTAAGTACATTTAGGATTGCAGCTAAATCATTAAATTAATTTCTTCCATTGAGTTCAGTGGGACAGGTAATACAAGCCTCAGTGGGGTTTACTGCCAGGTAAGTGTGTGCAGAATTATAGCCTTCACAATGACTAGCTTTGGCTGGAGTGGGGCACTTTAAATGTTAGAAGTATATAACAATAGCATAAGTAGTTACCACAGTGCCAAACACTTTAAAAAAAAAAATTCACCATCTTCCAGTCAATAATTTTAGCAGTGTCCAGTAATACTACACCCCATGTCTGACTGAATATTCCAATAAAGAGTAGACTATCAGAAATTCACATTATTCTGGACATTCATATTAATAACTCACCTTTGAGCAGTCTTTCCCAAAGTAACATTTTTATATCTTATCATATTTTGTAAAAGGTGAAAACAAATGAAGGAAATCCCCTCTCATTTGGAGGTTGGCCTGCAACACTACTTTCTAACATAGCAAGTTATAATAGTAGACAGCTAGATCAGGAACAATCCAAAGATCATGAAGTCTAACTAGGAGTGTGTTTTTTTTAAAAGGTGCATAGCAGACAGATGCCAACTGGTGTGGCTTTCCCAGACATGGCAATGCAATGTTAGGGAAAAGCTTTAGTTGCAGCAGTTAAAGGAACAGAGCCTGAGACATACAAGATAGCTATCCTAAACTCCATCCTGTATTCTACTGCAGGATCCCCACCACCACTGTCCAAGCTACACTCACAACATACATTAACACCCCAGCATATGATTCCCAACCACATATAACCTCATTTCAAAAGTGCACATGCTAGGAGCGTGCCCATGGTAAACAAGGACCAACTCACTCCAGCAAGCGACGTGTCATTCCATAACCAGGTGCTAGAAAGAGGGGGAAAGAATCAATGTTGCTTTCTGATCTGAGTCTTGAACCCTCTTCCCAGTCTTCAGATGGAACCAGGGTCCTCCCCTCCTTTAAGGATAGCACCATACAATTATATGGAGATACATCTGAATGTGTTTTCCTGTCTTCTCCATTCAAGGGAATTGGGCCTTCCTAACAGCATAGGGGATCTGTTTGCACAGTAGAACCCTTGCAGCCAGTTAATAGCTCATGAAATTAATTTGAAGCAAAGATCATCCACTTAGCTTCTCCAAGGGGCAGCGGGAGGAAGGGGGTCCATACTAATAGCTGAGATCCTGTATGGGCTTACCAAGTGCCACTGTGGGATTTATTTCTGGGTTAAAGCATGCACAGGTTTGGGATTTTAATGTTACATCACTACATGACCTATTACTTCAGTTAAATGTATGAATGAACTCCACTGAAGACTATGGTGTCTGAGATAACATGAAAGCTCTGACTCTGGTGTGGATATGATATGGCTGCCTCACATTAAGGGTGCACAATTCAATTTGGCCTCAAATAGATTCGGATCAAATCAGGGGCAATTTGCAGATTTGAGCACAAATCACCCTCAATTTGATCTGAATTGATTCAAACGATGGGCCTATTTTGAGGCCCATTTTGCTGCAAAAAACAGGCCACACAATGGCACTTTTTCCAGAGGAGAGCTGGTCTATAATTTGGGGTTGGCAGGTAGACCAGCCTTCCGCTCCAGACTTTGTGCACCTGCCCGCCTCAGAGGACTGTTCTATCAGGCAGACCAGTCCTTTGAAGCGGGCTGACATGCTAAGTCATGGGTTGGTTTACTAGCCCATCACAATTGGTAGACCAGTTCTCCTTGGTGAAAAACACCATCCAGCAAAACAGGCCTCAAAATGGAGCTTTAATTACACAAATCAATTCAGGTGACTTGAGGGTGATTCATCGAGACAGCCAGCCAGCCAAGCCAGCAGTTTTCAATGAATCAATTCAATGTTTCTGTGATTGGAATTGAATTGTAGGATCTGATTTGTGTACACCCCTACTTCACGTAGACTGCAGTCTGTAGCCCAGTTCAGACATTATGTTGTACAAGTGTACAGATGTGTCTACATTTGTACATGTTTTTGTGTGAATGTACCTGCATACATATAAAAAGTAAACTTGGGCACAGGCTGCTTCAAATTATCTGTACCTGTGTACACTCGTACGAGTGTTGAACATACTGTGTGAATAGGGCTTGTGAGTGATGAACATGCAGATATTACCTTGCTAAAGAGAAGCAGCTGTATCTGTATGAAAGTGTCAGTGCAGGTCTATTGCAAACATTTTTTTAAAGTTACATAAGCTTTTGTACTGGCCATCAAATGTTGCAACTACTTTCCCCAAACATTTCCATTTTCAAATAAAACCATGTTTGTTTTTGCTTTCAGTATTCTGATTTTGAAACTGTACATCACTCATCATTTCACATTTTAACCCAAGGGCAAATTAAACAATAAATATAAACATTTGCAGATATGTTCAGAAATTCCTTCCTCCCCACTTTTTTTCAAGAGTGCCAACTGTTTATATGGGGGAATGGTGGCGCTGGCAGATGGAGACGATTGCCAAATGTTATGAATCACTGATAACATATTGTTAATTATTAGTGTATTGATAATTAATTCTTCGTTTGTATCCCGGTTTTCCTGCAAGGAACGTAAGGATATAGTATAGAATACACATGGTTACCCCCATTCATCATAACCATTTTGTGAGGTAGGTTAAAACCGGAGAAAATAATTGTCCTAAGCCCCTCCAGGGAACCTCATTGCTGAGCAGGGATTTAAATCTAGAGCTCCCTGCTCTAAGCCCAATAAACTATCCACTACATAACTTTAGTTCTACAGATCATGTTAATGAGGCACCAGTGCAACAGGAAAAGCACTAGTGCTTCTGAAAAGCTCAACTAACTCTGCTCCACTGCTGGTTCAGGGTGGGGGCAAATTCTGACAAACATCTTTCCCCCAGGAATCACTCTGTGTCACCTGAAAATGTGTCCCTGATATGTCCCCCTGAAGGACATATTTTCAGATGACACAAAGGGCTTCTGGCGGGAAGGGGAGGTTGTTGAAATTCTCTCTCTCTCTCTCTCTCTCTCTCTCTCTCTCTCTCTCTCTCTCTCTCTCTCTCTCTCTCACACACACACACACACACACACACACACACACACACAGAGGCAAGGTGTAAGTCTGGAACTCTTCAGAAGCCCTAGCACTACACCAGCACTTCTGCTGTTGCACCAGTGCTTCCCTAGGATGCCAGCCATTGTTTTCAGAAAAGCATCAGTGTTGAATTGCCAGAGAGTCAGCCTAGAGGAGCTCTTTGACTTTTCTTTTCTTTTGCAGTGTGTGGAAGTGCTTTAGCTTGTTGACCTCAAAAAAACCTACAGAAGGCACTGAAATCCACAAGAGTTCTTTAACATCACAGTGCTTGTGGTTCACATAACATTCAGCCACTTCCTAGGAAAAAGCAAGCATCATAAAGGGCCTAGTTAAGAGATTAGTATCTCAGAGTACAGCTGGTGATTATTCCAAGGGTGGCATGTTTAGGCTTCAAGCAGCATCAGCTATAAGAATCCTGGTGGCAGGGAAGAAGAGAGCCTCTGCCAGTTATTGCAGTAATCTTATTGATTCCTATGATGTGACAGACTGGAGTTTTTCTATGCATCACCACAGACTTATATTCACTACTTGACAGACAAGATAGTAAGGCAGACAATTTTTTATCCTGGTGCATAAAACATTCCTTGAATAGCTAAATTGAGAATTACTTTCTAGACATGATTAGAGAAGTGTGTGGTTGGGGGTGGGAAGAGCACAATATTTTAATGCTGGCAGTCTTAATATTTTACTGAGGGAGATTCGAGTGGTGGCGGCGGGGGGGGGGAGCCTCATCAGGATCCCCAATGGTAGTAGCATGAATTTATTTAGCACTGGGGAATTAAAGTCAAAGGCACTGCCATATCCAGAAGTCCAAAACTATGACATTTGGAGTCAGGGGCATGATCATTATTTTCTAATTTTGTTATTTTCTTAAAATGAAAAAAGCAACAAAATATCATTTAAAAACAAAACAAAACACCAGACCTAGGGTACAATCCTGCCAAAGTTAAGACAGTTTTAGAGTCCCACTCTTTTTAGTAAAGCTATTAAACACATGCTTAGCTCTCCTGTTCAAATCAATGGAATTGAGACCCGTGCCGCTTTGGCTGGGTCCTAATTCTCTAATAGATTATCATGATTTTATCAATTCCTCATGTTCCTGAATAATTCAGTTCCATCTTGTGCCACGAATCTGAGAAATATAGAAGGGGTCTGAATAATAATCAGTGGTTTGGGGAAACTTGGTTGCTGTTTCCAGACTTAACTAATCAATCAGCTTAACATGCAGGTGGGCACAGGGAACGTGGCCCCTTTCCCATAACCGTGGACCTGCCTTTAGGAACTTTTAAAAACTCCACCCCCACCCTCAGATGTTTCCCTGTGGGTGGTGCTTGGGAGTTTTACACACAGCAGGCTTTACCGCAAGTTTACTGGGAGGTAAAGTACTGCGAACTTGAGGTTGTCACCAAAAACCGATGCAAACAGTGGATTCTTTTTACCCCAGATGTACATCGGGCTACACTCAAATGTGCAGTGAAAAACCCAAATTGTGTGCAAACCGCTTCCTGATAACTCGCATGAACACTGGGGTAAATCTGGTCAATATGTGGACGTACCCCCTCCATTTCGGAGGAGATGCGAGTTAAAGTGCTTTAAAAGCCCCCTGTGAAAAACTTCCTGGGGAACCCAATATCAAGAGTGGTGGTCCAGTCTTGGTCCCATTGCCACCCTCAAGTGTAGTACTTTCACTCCTAGATGGAAAAGAAATGGCAGTAACCCACTGTAGGAGAACGTTAAGGGTTGCATTAAAAGACATGATTAGGATGGAGGCTCAACCTGTTCCCTGCCCTTGTTAACCGCATAAGAATCAAACCTGTTTCAGTCTGCACAGCCCAAGGGACTCTGCTTAATAGCCCTGTGGTTTTACAGAGCATCTGGTGGGCTGCTGGGCTATATTTGGCTTGGTGAGTCACCAGTTGTGCCGACTTGGAGATTTTTTAAAAATACACACACACACGCAGCCATATTTCAATCACTCCATAAGTTGAAGTGGAGAGAGGAGGTCAGACTGAGGGCTCAAATTAAATATGCACGCTTAGAAATTAAGCACACAAGTCCACTCCAAAACCCACGTAAACCAGAGAACTTGGATTTATGCTGATTTAGTGCTGCTGAAGTCAAATGAATCCAGTGGAACCAAGCTGTCTAGCCTGACTTAACTGGAGTGTGGTGAAGTAAAAAGGATGCTCTTCAAGTTAGGCATAAGCAGAAGGACTGCACCGAGTGCTTCTTTTTCAACATTAAAAAACAAACAACAACAACAACAACAACAAAACAGGACCAGAGGTGCATTGTGTATTACAATCAAAAATTGTGGGAATCTGCTTCTGGCCTCACAACAATCTTGTGAAGTAGTCAAGACTGAGAGAAAACAATTGGCCCAAACACACCTTGCGAAGTGTCATGTCGGAGTGGGAAATGTGAACTTGCATTTCCCCCGTCCTAGTTTGACACGAACGAATACAGCACACTGATTCTTCATACTTTGTTCTTTAAATCCCTCTGCTTCCCATTGCAAAGTTTTGTCTGGGATTTTAATCCAGATCCTTCCATACCTGAAGTGTGAATCATGCATTTAGACTGACAAGCCTCAGTTTTCTTCACAGGAGTGGCTTTCAGGGGCACTCCCATGAATGAAGACCACCACATAGTCAAGTCTGTGGCTCCAGAAACAAAGCCAAAATAATAATAATAATAATAATAATAATAATAATAATAATAATAATAATAAAGTAAGTGTGTCCATTCTACAGTTGGAGCTGCCATCTGCATTTGCACTGCAAAATATTACTCCTAAAAAGATCTACTCCTGTAAATCTTAAGACCACTTAAGACCACATGCTTGAACTGCAGGATAACTCATATATCCGATCCTAAACACACTTACAAAGAATAAGTCCTTCCCATTGGCTACTTGGAAGCAAGTTACATGGTAGGGGAATGATTCTTAGTGCTGAAATCCTACAATGGCAACGTAATCAGTACAGCAATGGAAATTTCCTTAATGTATTAAATCCATCACTTTCTCTTGAAAAATCTAAGCATCCCAACATACTGATAGGCTGATGCTGCAAACTCCACCAGCCATACCAATATTCCTCCTCACTGCTGAGGTGGAAGAAATACTAGATCACAACAAACTATAGCAGCTTGATTATGGACAGTACACAAACTCTCTGCTTCAAGACCACCTAAGATGCTACAGAATGGAAATGCTTCTGCTTTTCTTTATTAAAAGGATTGCTGACATTAGCCACTGTCTGTGATCAAACTGAATGCAGAAATATTGGTTGGAGGTCTAGTACTGGACACTGTTTAACCCTATAATAGTCTAGGATGCTGATCTGACAGGGGTAGACAGTTACACGTTTAAAAGCATTCTCCCACTTAAAGAGTATTATGCACACTCAAGGGCAGTTCACATATACACATTCATGTTGAGGACTACAGCATCCAGAGATAACTTGTATGTCTGAATGGGTCATCACAGATATAATACCACAAATAAATTATTCATACCATCTTAAATACAATGCCCTCCAATAGTCAATTTACATAATCAGTTATCAAAAGGTACAGTCACTGAGGATAAGACATCAAGTGATGTACATGCATGTGAGAACCAAGCCTGAGCTGTCAGCTGTATGTGCAAATGGACTCCGTTGAAAAGCACGGTGTCTGATGGAGTGTGAAGAGTCTACACCACAAATCCAACTTTTCAAATCTGTAATAATCTAGTCACACACGGAAGTGAATTGATCAGGTCATCCACATACATACATGCATGAACCAGCCCTGCCTTATTGAATGCAGTGGGAATTTAATATAATGCATAGGATCAGAAACCCCACTTCTAATTTTCAGCCCCCTACAACTACCTCAGCATACCAGAAAGTATGAAAAGCAGTTAGCCAACAACAGTTTAAGGCAGTTTCACCTCTTCCCACAATGCTCAATGCAGACACCTTCATAATAGTATCAAGGAAGCTAGCCATTCAAATGACCAGCAATATACTGTTGCAATCATGTGTTTCTTACAATGTTTGTTAATAGCAAAAGAAACATTACATCAGAGAAAGGGGAGTGTATGGGCAGAGACATTTATATTTTTGCATGTTGCCAACTGCTGCTTAAAGATTTTTTTTTAAGTATTTTAAAAAATATGTTTTTGAAGTATTGGCATACTGAAAAGGAGGTTTTATCAGTGCTAAATATGCAGCTTGGCATTAATACAATTAAAGCACATGTGACTCTGTATTTCAGGATATTTGGTCATCTTTGATGTTCCAGGCTTTTTTTTTTTTTTAATCCATTCTAGATTAAACACTGAGCAAACAGACTGAGGATGCAAAATGCAAAACAGCAGCAACATATGAAGAAGCTCTTTGGGGATATTTCTGGCCTTATAAACTTAACTAAATCAGGTTGGTAATCGATTTGAGTTTCATGTGAACTCAGCGACAATCTATTTGCAGCTTTGTCAAAGTGGAACTATAAATAATGAACGGCTATTGTTTGGAATGTACTCACCTCCATCTGCTTCTCTGCTTAATGTTTTTATGCAGGGAAAGGAGAGTAGAGCAAAAGACAGTGCTCTTTGCACAAGGGTGGTGCAATATGCTGTAATCCAAAACTGCAGCCACCCTCAAGCAGAGTGGGCCCACTGAAGTCAGAAGGCTGCTCTGGAGCAATTGCACAGAGGATTTAAAACATGTTTGCTGGAAAAGCACATGGGGGATGATCATTTGAGTTCACTTTGTTGTGCTGCATGTGTCTACTCTGAAATCCCATTGTATTCTAAGTGGGTATAGGACCACCTCCAGCCTCAGAGGCCTCTAAATATCAGTTGCAGGGGAGCAACAGCAAGAGAGAGTGCATGCCCTCACCTCTTGCCTGTGGGCTTCTCAGAGGCATCTGGTGGGCCATTGTGTGAAACAGGATGCTGGACTAGATAGGCCTTGGGCCTGATGAGGGCTGCTCTTACTGATTCAGTTAGTATCTCCTACAGTACACCCATATACAGGTTTACTCAGAAGTCCTACTAAATGCAATAGATTGCAGCCTCCTCCAATTAGAAGGGTCACATCTTGCACATTAGACATGTTCATTTGTAAAGGATGGCATCATCTCCAGAAAATGGGGGGGGGGGGATCCAGGAAAAAATATCGAGAAGGGAAAAAAGAAATCCAGGGGGAAAAGAAAAACGGTGTGGGGGGGGGGAATCTCAAGAAAACAGGCGGATGACCAGCTCTTGATCCCACCCCCATCACCAAGCAAGAAAAGGGCAGTGCTAAAAGCCACACTACATGTGATGCTAAGTATATGCTTGGGGCTGAGGTGCTGGATTTTCCTTCTCTAACTAGCAACCCTGCGGGGGCCCAATCTGGATTGGGACCATGGCATGGGAGAAGAGGGCTTTAACCCTTTCCCTCTCCAATCTGGACTGCCCCCACCATGCCCATCATTTCTCCTGGGCAAGACGCTTCCACTGGCACCAAGTCTGAAGTGGCAAGGAGCAGACTACACCGCAGAACTAAAAGTCAACATCTTTAACGTATCGGATCCCTTTCCGTCAGAGAGGCACAAAATATAAGAAACCAATAAAGGAATAATCCTGTTGCTATAAAATTGATTACAGTTTAAGGTTCTGTGTGCTTCATTTTACAAAAACTAGGACGTGCCCAAAGGCGTTTCCCCTGCCCCCCATCTGCCTATACCTCCCCCTCCCCCCCATGCCAAGCATACCCTGGTCCAGCTCCCACTGCACAGTGTAAACTGCTAAATATAGGCATTGTTTTGGAAGGATATTCATTAACAGAAGAGACTGTACCTTATTTTAACTGAAGGTGGTGGAGGGGGGAGTTGTGTATGTGACGCCAGAGAGTACATTTAAGGCACTTTCCCCCTGGCTTGCACAGCTGAATCCTCAGCATGAACTACAACATTCAGCAAGAAATCCAACCCCCTTGCTTTGCCCCTTGTCTAATAATCTGACACAGGAGGCCACCCTTGAATTTCACATTAATTAATCCGGCATAAATACCATCTCCTGGCTCTCACAGTCATTAATACAAATTAGAATCTCCACATCTCCCAGAAGGAGCACACATTAAAAGGGTGGGGAAAAATTCTTCCTATGCAATTCTTTTAACAAAAGGGAAGTTGAAGGTGTGAAAGGGTGACTTGCAACTTTATCCTATTCACATTTGCTCAAAAGTAATGTCCTACTGAGTTTATGGTGGTTTGTAGTGTGCTAACTGTGTACAGAACTGCAGTCATACAATGTGCAATACTCTGCTGGGTTATACAGAAGCATTTCTCATGGTGTTCCACTCACATAGTCTGCAATCCCAAACACATGTATTTCCTCCTAATAAATGTGTTTAGAAGTGCATTTTATGTCTGCCATTCCACACACACTTATTTGGAAGACGTCCCACTGAAATCAGTAGGGTTTACTTCCAAGCAAACATGCACAGGATCGGGCTGCAGTCCATGTTAGAAATACCTTAAGCACTAGATGCCTTGAGTAATCATAGTGCATGGGCATGGGGGAGCCTAATGTAACCAAGAGCTAGCTAGAATTGGAGGGTGGCCAAGGATTTACACTTAGTTTAAATAAATAAATAAATAAATAAATAAATCCTTGGCCACCCTCCTCATGGATTAGAGCCATGAACATTTTTTTTTTAAAAAAGAACTATATATATATATATATATATATCAAATTTGTAATTTTATTAAGCACGGTGGGAAATATGATGAACATCGATAGCCAGGAGTGACTTTTGTCCACACACTTTGCTAACTGCATCGATCTTTCTCTCTCTCTGCCCCACCCCCTTCTCTCTGTCTGTCATCGGGATCATTATTACTATTAGTGTTAGTCGAAGGCGAACCAATCACCGGCCAATAGAAGGGGGAGGAACAATGCTGGTCTGGTTTGGAATGTTGCCATGGTTTTTCCTCGAGGAATGGAGGAGAGGGATGAAAGAGAACGAGAGAGAGAGAGAAGGGAAAGAGGGCGGCCAGCCACGTGGGCTAGTGAGTCAGGCAGGAGGGCGGACTGTGTGCAGCACACCGGCCCGGCTCGCTCGGGCTGGTCAGGTGCTCTCCTCCCCCCACTTTAGCAAGGCCCCCTCTTTTTTATTCTTTGCCATCCACGATCGCCAGCTCTTTGATCACCCTCAGTTTGCCGCTGGCGTCGATCCTGCGCTTCTCCCTGATTAGGTCCTCCAGGCTTTGGAACCGCAACGTGTGCGCTTTGTTGTCTGCCAGGTGGATCTTGAGATAGTATTGGTGCTGGGGCTGAGAGCCCGAGGCAGGCTGCAGCTCACCGCCCGCTTTGAACTCCCTTTTGCCGAAGCGGCACCAAGCGGCGAAGCTCTCCGAGTTCGTCCAGCAGATCTCGTGGCTTTGTAAGCCCAGGTGGCTGCAGGCGTTCTGCACCACCAACTCCGCCACCAGGGGGCGGTAGCGGTACCAGCTACTCACCACCCGGCCCACGTTGCCCGCGTCCGCCTCGTACAAGCTGTCCTGGCTAATCTTGCCGTGGTTCAAATGGATGATCTGACCGCTGCCCACATAGACTGCCCAATGAGGGGGCAGCGGAGGGTGGTCGGACGGCCCCAAGTAGAGCAGCTCCAGTAGATCTCCTGGCTTGCATAGGGCAGGCAGGGCCGACACCGGGTAGACGCTCAAATCTCCAGCCTGGGGGTCGCCGCTCACCTTGGAGAAGATGCATTCCTGGCCGCGGAAGGCGGAGAACTGGGTCTCGCTCAGCACCAGCTGCGGCGGGTGGTGGTGGTGGTGGGTGGGGGTCTCTTGGGCAGGGCTGCTGGAGCCCTTCACGCTGTACTTGTCCGGCTGCCCTCTCTCGTCCAGATCCTCCTCCTCATCCGAAAAGAAGTAAGCCACCCCGACGCGCAGCTCGTCCTTCTCGATCCCCGAAGGGTCCCCGGTCGGCAGCTCGCTGTAATTCAGGTGGGTGATGCGATCCAGTTGATTTCCCATCAATGACAGGGCGAGGCGAGAGCAGGAGCAGCCGGATCTGAGAAAGAGAGAGAGAGAGAAAGAGCGCCAGCCGCGTGGAAGAGAAGAAGGAACAACGGGGAGATTAAAGCCGTGGAAAGATCACAAACACACAACACAACACAACCAGGCGCACGCCTAAAGGGATCAGGTGGGGTCCATTCTCCACGCCTCATCCTTCGGCAAAGGAGAGGCGGCTCGTCTTGAACTGTCTCTGGCGGAGCCTTGTTCCTTCCTTCTCCTCTCCACACACACCCACCCACCCACCAGCGCCTCTCAGCTGCAAGTCCCTTGGCATGGGCAGGGGCTGCTCCCTGGCAGCCAGATGTTGCAGCTGCAGAACTGCCTAGGCGGCTGGGCTGCCCCGCTTCCGCCTGCCCGATCCGGCTGGGGCGATCCCTGGAGACTAGCAGTGCGTGCGCGAGCGAGCGGCTCCGAGGTCACTGCCTGGGACACGCAAGCAGAGACTACCACCTACCCAAGGAGTGAGCGTGGGGTGCCCGGGCAGCAGCGCCGAGGGAGAGGGGATCGGAGGGTTGATCCCCTTTGTTCCAGCTGTCATTCCCTCCGTCCCTTTTCCCTTCTCCAAACCAGGGAAAGCCACTTCTGCAGGAGAGCTGGGGAAGCTCCTAGCCGCCTGCGCCCCACGGGTTACAAGGTATTCTCCGGAGAGGCTGATCCGCGGGTTTGCCCTTCCTCTAACTCCTGACCCAGGGCAAATCCCCCTCACGACCAGGCGAATCCTTCCTGCCCCGGCAATGACCTTCCTGGGAAACCGACAAGTAGCCAAGATGGTTGGTGGGGGAAACGAGCGGTCCGGATCCCCCGGTGCCCTCTGCGTACCCGGAATCGCCCAGATCTGGACAAAGCCCCCTAACTCCTTTAAAGTAGGCGCCTCGTCGCCATGGGTGCCGCGGAGGAGGCGTTGAGCCAGGTCCTCCTCAACATCCGTCGTCCAAGCGCTGGCGAGGCCGGCTCCGTCTGGCATGCGCGCCCGCTTCTTGCCTGCGCCCTCCACTTGTACAGTCCCGCTCGGCTCCGAGTCTGGGCTCCCCTCAGTAGCACCGGCGAGTCTAAAGTAGCAGCTGCTCCTGATTCCAGGGCCCGCCCTTGGCCGAGCTCATTGGTTGCTCGGCTCTGCGCTTGGAAAGCTCGAGCCATCCTCTGGGGTGTCAATCACCGCCACAAGGGTGGGATTCCAGACGCCCGCCGTCTGCTCGCCTTCTGCAGCAGCGCGGCCCCTGGGCTACCCTCCAAAGCCTCGTGTAGCCGGGGGCGGGGTGGGGGGGGGGAGAGACGACAAGCCGTTGCTGAGTGAGGAGGGAAGTCCCCGCTTCACACACACCCCGGCCCCCATATTCTGCTTTAAACACAAAGGCAGGGTTTCGTCTCAGTTAAACTCTGGATTTTGGTTGTTGTTTAAATGCCGTGGCTCCTCTTCAGCATCACTGTTTGTTTTGGGAGATGCCGTGTGTGTGTGTGTATTAGAACTGAAATTCCTCCACTGACGGTCGCATTCGTTTTTTTAAAAAGGACGGGAAATGTAAGTCCATATTAACGAAGGAAATCCGCCTGCATTTTCCGAGCATTTGAATTAAGAGACCTTTCTGAGGCAGGACGGCGCAAGGCGCTGGCATGTCCTGCCCTTGTGCTGTAATAAATGCCAGTGGTGGCTGTAGTGGTGATGCGTTGGCATTGTGTGAACCCTCTTAACCTAGAAAACCTCATAGAGGGTGTGTCTGGGGTGTGTGGAGGAGTGCGGAGCCATCCTGGGGGTGGGCTGGGGCTGCACTCCGTGAAAAACCCAAATTGTGTGTGAACCGTTCCCTGATAACTCGCAGGGACTTCCGGCTAAATCTGGCCAACATGTGAATGCAGCACCTCCATTCTGGAGGAGATGCGAGTTAAAGGCCTTTAAAAGCCCCGTGTGAAAAACTTCCAGGCAGCATTTATGCTCCAGGCTGGCAGCAAAGGGAAATCTCCTCACTGCTGCTGCTGCTGCTGCTGCTGGAGTGTGGTACCTGCCTGCCTCCCGCAGCAGTGGCTGCCTTCTAATTCAGCTAGCACGGTGGTTTGCTGAGAAGAGCATGCCGCAAGGCTCAGCCAAGTTGGAGGACAGCTGCTGCAACAGGCGGGAGCCATGCAGTGGCTAGTGGCAGCGGGGAATAGCTGCACGGCTGCTGCTGCTGCTGCTGCTGCTGCTCTGGCCCGCAGCCACCCTCTCAGCCCGCCCGCCCTGTGGTGTGCTCTGGGTTGCTGAGAAGAGCATGCCTGGGGGCCCAGGCAAGTTGAAGGGCAACCACTGTGACAAGTGGAGCCTGTGCTCTGGGCCAATGGTGGTTGGAAATCGCACTGCCATGCTGGCAGGGCACAGCTCCCACCTGCAGCAGCAGCAGCAGCCCTCTGACTCAGTAAGCCCCACGGAGCACTCAGGTTTGCTGGGTAGAGTACACTGTGGGACCCAGCTGAGTTGGAGGACAGCCGCTACAATAGGTGAGAGTCATGCTTCAGGCTGGCAGTGGTGGGAAATACTTGAGCCTACCACCACCCGCTGCAGTGGCCACTCTTGGACTCAGCCTGCCCCACAGTGCACTCGCAGTGGGAACAGGAATATTCCAGCCTGGAATTTCCCAGTTGCTGCTGCTTGCACAGGGCTGGAGAAACTCAAAGTGATGCCCCACCCACCCCTAAGGATGGCTCTGAAGTGGGTATAACCCCCAGTTGCCATAGTCACAAGACCTAGCAATTCAGTGCTAGGTCGTGCAAACAATATCTGAAAATGGCATCAAGGATAGGCTATCATGCAGAGAAGAGGTCCTTGGGGTTTCTGTACACATTAAGGTCATTCACAAGACGTTCTGCTGGGCCAGGGAGCGTGGGTGGAGGGAAGGCAGGAAAGCACCTACCTTCCCGCCACCGCCCCCCGACTATCCAATGGTGATCCCAGCCACACAGCTTGTGCACTCACACAACCGGCACTGCCACAAACCGCAGAAAAATGCATTCTGGCCTCCAGATATCCCTCAATATACCATAATAAAATGTGTGCACAAGTCCTCATACTCTTCAGTGAAATCTCAGTGAGCTGATTCCCATGCCGGTGGCCAGCAGTTTGTTTGTGGTTACAGACCCCACACCACTACCTTTGGAATGTCCCAACTGAAATAGATTAAACTGTGCACTCGGGGTAGGTGGGTTTGAGGACCAGAGCTTAAGCTGTGCCTAGTTTGTAATTAGTTCCCTGTGTCACTTGCTTTCTCTTGTGGTATTAGTGGATAGAATGCCTTTGTATAGAGCTGGCATCTCATCAGACACTTGCTTCATTTAGATTACTCTTTTAATTAACTTTTAGAACTCTAGCATCAGTTCATCCTCAGCACCCTGAAGATGCACATAGCTGCCAAATAAACAGACTGCATTTCAATGTCAGAATGGTTCAAGGTGCACACCTATCAGCTACTGAGACAAATGGGCTGCTTAGCAGTTAAATTAGTCTTGTGTTTGATTTGAAAGACCCCTTTCTCTTTCCATCCCACAAAGCGAATGTTTACACTTGGCATTCCAATTGCAGTCGTATTTCCAAAATGCGGCACCCACAAGCTGCTAATTAAAAGCAAGACTCAAGTAACCCTAGCAAGGATGCTGATGACAAGAGCAGGCTAATTCCTGATGTCTATCTGTTCTGTTTAGATAGCAAACCAGAAATGAGAAGGGAGATAAAGAACCGGGTAATAAAGAACAGGTGAGTGTTTTTCCTGACCTGTTACTACCCAGCTAATACCCAATCCTAAGCCCACTAACTCGGAAGGAGTCCCATTGAAATAAACAATAAACACCCCCCATGTGCCAGTTTCCCTATTTATTTCAATGGAGAGTGATTTCAAGCAAGTGGTTTAGGTGTTCAGGCATATAATAATAATGGCTGTTAACCTGCTGCAACCTGTTTGCCTTTCTTTGCAGTGCCTCTTAATATACATACTCTTACAAAACAATAAGTTATTCTTACTGTACTTGAGTACAGTAGCCTCAGGGTTCATGGGAGTATGATCAAAGTCTATGAGCTTTTTTGAGGGGTTGGGAAGGAAAATTTTCACATTATGTGGGGGCATAAGAGAATACCAAGGCACTTGGAAATGTGAAGTAAAGGTAAAGTACCCTGAGTATATGCAGAATGCTTCTCCCTCATCAGTGGGATGTGGCACTGAGAGCCACATCCCAGTCACACCTGCCTCTGGAATCATACAGGGAAGGGCATCCAAGTCAGAGTAAGTGGATTCTCAGCGCACAAGCCCTGACACCTCCCAGCTTAGAACTTAGCCACTGAATTACTCCATCAGGTCAAGGGAGAGTTGAGAGCACCTAGACTGGCACAGAAGCTGTAGCTCCCATTCTATAGCATGAGAAGGGCTATAGCACAATGACTGAGCACATGCATTGCCTGCAGAATATATTACTCACTCATCACACTCCTACCTTTTGCTATGGAAGGACAACGTCCCAGCCTCTACTGATAGCATTCTCAGGCATTGCTGTTTCTATTAGCTAAGAATTTAAACCTAGGTATAAGCTAGGACATGGTTTCTTAACCTTGGGCCCCCAGATGTTGTTGGACTACAACTCCCATCATCCCCAGACATGGCCTTTTTGGCTGTGGATGATGGGAGTTGTAGTCTAACAACATCTGGGGGCCCAAGGTTAAGAAACCCTGATCTAGGATCTACAGTTTCTACCAGGTGCAGGCAGCATATATTTAGCTAAGTCAGGTTTCCCCCCAAATATTGCCATGATCGCGGAAATGACAACTGACTGCTGCTGGATCGTTCTATGTACCATGCAGTTCAGACATTTGCCCACATAATCTCATAGATAGGGTCAGTTCTGTGGGGTTGCATGCAGGACAAAATGTACATATGAAATTGCCTTTTATTGAGTTAGACCAGAGGTAGGCAACCTTGGTTCTCCAGTTGTTGAACTACAACTCCTATCACCCCCAGTGGCTGGGGATGACAGGAGTTGTAGTCAAGCAACAGCTGGAAAGTCAAGTTGTCTACCCCTAAGTTAGACTATTTGCCCACCTGCCTCAGTGTTGTTTTCTCTGGTTGGCAGTGGCTCTCAAGCATGAGGGGTTGTTTGTAGCATTGTTACCTGGGAGATCTTTTAACTGGAGATACCAGGGATTGCACCTGAGACCTTCTTCATGCAAAACATGTGCTCTGCCCCTGAGCTAGAAATCTCCCCTAAAATGTCAGTGTATTAACTGGCCCTAAGTTGCAATTTAGGTTTGAGTGGCAGGGTTTCTCAGGCAGTGGCTCTAATATTTCCAGGATACTTTGGACCATGCAGGGTGGTTGGCAGTGGTCGCACAAGCGCAGCATTGGGGGCTCTGTTTTGAATAAAGTGAGCCACTTAATGACACAGCAGAGAAATGACTTGCCTAGCAAGCCAGAGGTTGCCAGTTCAAATCCCTGCTGGTATGTTTCCCAGATTATGGGAAACATCTATATCGGGCAGCAGCGATATAGGAAGCTGCTGAAAGGCATCATCATCTCATACTGCACGGGAGATGGCAAGGGTAAACCCCTCCTGTATTCTAGCAAAAGACAACCACAGCGCTCTGTGGTTGCCAGGAGTTGACACCGACTCAACAGTACACTTTACCTTTACCTTTTGAATAAGGTATGTAGGACCTTTGGAGATGATCAAGATTCCAAAGCCTTACTTGAAATGAATGGAAACCCTAAAACTAAGTGCATATGTCACAGGATCAAGACAAAAGCATAGCAAACTTGAGGGTGGGGGGAAGACAGTACATTTGATTTCACAGATATCTTTGCAAAAGAATGGTGGGCTTGGTAGATTTAGCACGTCACACACTGAGAGAGTCTCAGAGTCAAGTTACACTTTACATTCAGTGCAGATATGCCTAAAAAGGAGGGGAATCTGGATTGGGACCATGGCAAGCAGGGAGATGCATGCCTTAACCCTTTGCCTCCTCCACAGTCTTGATCCAGATCAGTTTCTCTGTGGCTGCTATTTGCACTGGAAGCAAAACTCCCATTGGCAGCAATGGGAGCTTTCTGCCTAAGGCAAATAACCACAGGGGAGGATCGGAATCAGGGCAAAGGGTTAAATCTCCCTCCCCTCACATCTGATCTAGACTAAGACTAGGGGTACCCACAGCTCCTATTTAGTAAAAAAAATAATACCCTCAAGCACATCAGCTCTAATGACAAATTTGAGGTTAAGTGTACTTTGGCTCTTCCTAGAATGTGAAATGTTGGGCAGATTAATTTTCATGCCTTGTGTTAGGTTTTCCACAATATTCTAAACACATCACCACCGTGAATTAAAAATATTATGTGGAGGTATGCTCATAGTAATGTATATTTATTTGTATTGAAGTTTATAATTACACATTTGTCAAAATTACTTGGAAATATATGTGAATGGTTACAGTGATATTCACTGGCCAAGAGATCTTTGTTTTCTTCCTTTACATTTTGTGGCCATGCCTGCAGATTGCTAATCCAGTTCTGTTTTTAAGATACATTCCATTTCTACTTTCTTTGCTTCTTACACCCACATCTCACATGTTCAGGTCACACTTCTCACATTGATTCATAATCAAAAAGGTGATTACATAGGACTTTAACTGAACAACTACATGTATACAAAACGAAATTATTATCTTCCTTTTCCCCCCAGGAAAAAAGCCTGACAAAGATTGCCAAGTCTAAAGCAAGAAGAAATAGCTACAAAAAGAAAGGGATGCCGCTTCGCATATCACAGGTTTGCGCTTCACACTGGATCTTCACAATTTTGGTTACTCAATAGCCTGCCTCTTCCAATCTTTTTTTCAGGGAATAGTTTAGAGCTACACAGCAGTTCCAGATCCAGGTCCGGCACTCCATCTACTGGATCACAGTGACCCTATAGAGCAGGGGTGGCCAACCTGAGGCTCTCCATCTGTTGTTGGACTACAAGTCCCATCATCCCCAGCTACAATTTATTGCAGATGGGGGTGATGGTGGTTGCCCAACAAGAGCTGGAGAATGTCAGACTGGTCACCCCTGCTATACAGCAGGGCTGCATAACTTTGGCCTTCCAGCTCTTTTTGGACTACAACTCTCATCATCCCAGCCACAGTGGCCAGTTGCCAAGGATGATGGGAGTTGTCATTCCAGTAACTGCAGAAGGACCAAAGCTGTGCATCCCTGATTTAAAGGCTTCCTAAACTTGTGATGCAAGTGCAGCCATCAGTGTATTAAATGATGAATGTAAATTAAGTCACTACAAGTTGACATTTACTGATGTTTTTGTATGGTAAACATCCTTTTGATTCTACTCCACATAGTGAAGCATTATTATTTTTCAAAATCCTGGAGAGCTTTCTTTAAGTGCTAGAAATCACCAAAGTGGAATCCCGCCCCCATTCCCTCCCTTTCTTTCTAAAATATTTGCTAGGTGAAAAGGTCAAGGGACAGTCACCTTGTGGAGGCTTTGTCATGTTAAAAATAAATGAGACAATGGGCCTAACAGAATTCTCATAACACTGGTGGCCTCTCAGCATTGCTTCAGAAAAAAAGCATCCAAAATGTACAAGACAGGAAAAGGTGGGCAAAGAAATTTTGTGTTTTTGTGACATGATGATCAGTTCAATAGTGTGCATGCTTTGTGCCAAGTCCCTATAATTCTGCTTTTTCAGATAGGAAGTGAGATTTTTTGTTTACTTGAACAATTTTCTGTTCCACCTATGTTCTGGATTATGTATTTCTAAGAGTTCCTATTAGCTAATGTAAAACAAACTGCAATCCAAGAATTCTAGTAGGAGAGAGAAGAGGATAGTTGTTTTTTTCTTTGAATACACCCAAGAGATTTCTCCCTGCTAGACACACCCACACACCCTTCTCCCTAACTGCTTACTCTTCAATAAATTTTATATGGTCTGTATTTTTGCTTTGAAAACAGTTCAAAGTTTGCCCTGGGTAAACAGATCTAGTTTACTCTTTGACCTTGATTTTTACTCAGAATACTTGTAAACTTCACACACAGACATTGCTGCAGAAGGAGCTGAGGAGGACTCATTTAAAGAACAACATAAGCAACTGATTTTAATGTCTAAGCACATTTTAATGTCTTTTCAGAACTCTAAATGGCTAACTTTTTTTCTATCTGTTTTAAGAAACTTTAGAACTAAACGATGCAGGCCGTGGTATAAAAATATAAATTTGTGAAGCATCACCACCAGCCTAAGGCTTCTCAATCCTATTTTGAATATTTATTTGGCCTAAACCATAAAGCGTGGCTCCACGTTTCTTTGGCAGATCATGTGGTCTTCCTCTGGAATCTTACCTTTCACAACCACAAGGAGAGCAAGTTCACCTGGATGTGTCTGTTACTGTCAAATACACATTAATTTGGAAATGCCAGGGTTATGGCCATGCTGCCCTGCAGTTTGAATCTTTCTCAAGCTTTGGCTTTGGCAGGAGCTATGAATGCTAATTAATGGGAAGGGAAGGATAGCTAGGAAATCATGTCACACCTACCTGCCAGGAAGAGGGCGAGGCCAGAGTTCTGCCTGGGAGAGTGGATGCCAAGAAAAGAAACAAGAAGCAGATTTCTCTCTCTCTCTCTCCCCTAAAGAAAGAAAATGAGCAGTGAGAGAAACACCCTCATTTTAGAGCTGGCTGGAAAGGGTTGCTAAGTGATTTCTGGCTAGTAATTTTTTGGGGGAAGATGGGGAGTCTGCAAGGGCTTGCTGCTGCTTTGGGGGCCTAATGCTGCTGAAGAATAAATACTATGTGTCTGGAGAGACAGAACAGTGCTTGCTTCTCAGCCACTCAGTCTCTATATTTTGTAAATAGACATGTCTCACAACACATGGTAAGTCTCTAGTATTCTCTGTCTCCACAAGGATACTGAGCCTGGTAAAGCTACCTCTTTTGTGGAAATGTACCGAATGAAACACCGGCCGCTGTTGGGCACACTCAGTTTATGAGGGTAAGATAAGGATCATAGCCCAGGGAATCTCATGATTAAATTATGTCTTTACTCTAAGGTTAAAAACAGGTTTCAAACTAGTTTCCCTCATGGAAGTCTGGGAGGGCAGTTCTGTAGTTGGGCTGCAAATGCTATATTTGAGAATTAGGGCAAGAGTGAGGCATCGGAGGTAAAAACAGAGGGAAGTATGTTAATTCCTCTAGTGGCAAGTGCCCAGAGAAAAGTACAGGAAGCTTCCACCTGCAGAGTGAAACTTAGGTATATAGGAAGCTGCCATATACTGAGTCAGACCATTGGTCTAAATAGTTCAGCATTGTCTTCACAAACTGGCAGCGGCTTCTCTAGGGCTGGAATCTCTCTCAGCCCTATCTTGGAGAAGCCAGGGAGGAAACTTGAAACCACCTGCTCTTCCCAGAGTAGTGGCTCCATCCCTTGAGGGGAAGATCTTATAGTGCTCACACTTCTAGTCTCCCATTCATATTCAACCAGTGTGGATCCTGCTTAGCTAAGGGGACAAGTCGTGCTTGCTACCACAAGACCAGCTCTCCTCTCCTCTTGCTAGCGGTGAACAGAAGTTCACCGCTAGCAACCACAGTCCCTATGATAACTAATAAGCTACTTTGAAAACCCAAGAACTCAAAGAGCCGGGTCTCACGGTCTGTGAGACCTGGTTTTGCAGGGAGAGCGGGCTAAGCAGCACCGCGGCTACTCACGATCAGATAGCCCGGGTTTGCAGAGTGCTCGCTCCGCAAACCCGGGCTATGGGGAGGGTGACAGGAGTGGGTTACCCGCTCAAGAACCACCGGGCTCGCAGCCGAGCCCGGTGGTTCTCACGATTAGCAAAAATTGGGCTAGGCTCTCCTAGCCCAATTTTTGCTAATTGTGAGAATAGCCCCATACTCTAATAAGCTGTAATTGGGGAAATGCAGGGGACAGTGCTGCTGTTTTTACAGAATTACTCAATACCTGGGGGATATGTAGTAGCTTTCAGGTTGCTAAGTAAACCACATGAAGGCTGTTCACATGACCATACTTGCTGGGGCCAAGGAGGATTGAGGGGAAGGCAGGATTGTACCTACCTTCCCCCACATGACCGGTGCTGTTCCTGGGCTCTGCATGCCATGCACACACATGATTGCTGCTGCAACCAGCGGCATGGTGATCTGGAGGGGATGGCGGGGTGAAGCCTGGCTGCCAGGAATCCCACAATGCACCACATGAGCAGTGAGCCAAGCAGTAAGCAGTCCCCCCGCCCCAGTCTCTATGGTCAAGCTGGCTGCCGGCAGCCTGAAAGGAGCTGCTGACAGCCCACTCACCCACATGACCGGGCAGTGAGGTAGGAGGCATGCATTCATCCTCCTATCTCATTTTTAGCCCAGGTTTAAAACCTGGACTACTCGGCAGCAGAACACCAGTATTGGGAATGATCCCGGAAGTTCTCATGACCAGGCCTACCCAGGCTAGCACTACACTATGGGTAGGGCTGGTTGTGCAAATGACCTCATTATTTGTTTACATTCGAATCCACCTTAATATGTGAAGCAAGGTGTCAAGGACATCAGAAAGTGCAAATTCAGTTTTGAAATATTTTTAGATGACTAAACTTTGAGGCTCTCCACACAAGCAGTGTGGAGAACATTACCGGGCTCTGTGCTTAGCCTGCTCTCCCCGCAGATGAGTAGGGAGCCATCCCTGGGCGGCCAGATCAGCTGCCCACACAATTACTGGCTCCATGATGGAGCTGGTAAGGGCGGTGGGGATCGGGGGCCACCAAGCCCCCGGAAGTCCCAGGATGCCCCACGGGAGTGCGTGGGGCATTCCAGGAAGACCCCTGTGCCAGGAGGCTGCTGTAGCCTCCTGATTGGGTGGTTTACCCATGTGTCGCCATGGTGCAGAGCCACACTGCAGTGGCACACGATCGGCAAAACGGGGTTAGCAGAGTGCTCACTCTGCTAACCTTGTTTAAGAGGGAGAACTTAAGCAGACTAACGGCCGGGAGCTGCACAGCTCCCGGCGGTTCCCACAACCGCAGGAAAGCGAGCTGGGCTCCCTTAGCCTGCTTTCCTGTGGTCGTGAAAATAGCCTTTTTGTCTTGTAACTCAAATTTGTTTAAGGAATGCACATGATCAATAAGTATAATATGCTTGACTCTACAGTCTCCTGGTCAGTATGTTACATAAATGAATAGTGTTGAATCAATAGTAGATGGTATCATCTGGGAAGATGCAGGTTCAATTCCCACTCGGGGTTGTCTTAACCATGTTACTATCTCTCTACCTAATTTATATTGCTGGGTTGTTGTGAATATAAATTAGAATTTGCCAAGGTCTGCCACCCTCACCACACAGGGGGATAGGTGGGATACAAATGGATATACAAATTCCTGAATTCACAACTGAATTCATCAATTTTCTTTTCTCCTTCATTTATGCAAATTTAATTGGATCTCAAAATACTCATAGCAGTTATCAGTTGCTTCCTATTTTAAGAGGGATTCCAACTTGTTTTTTAAAAATGCCTGTCAACTCCACAGAATTATATAATTTTTATTCTACAGATTCATGGAGTCAAAACATGAGTAAAGCTTATGTGACAATCCAGATTCTGAATTATTCTTCTGTGTGTGCTTTTGTAAACCAAGTGGAATAGTTTGCTGAAGTATTCATTGTTGTACATTAATCCATTTTTGTGAGCTAAGCAAGTTATTGAAGTGCTTGCGGTTATAGTTCTCTAATCCATTTTTGCAAACCAAGTAGAATATATAAGTATTTAAAAAGTCAATGCAAAACTAGACATTAAGACTGCTTACAAGTCATTGAAGTTTGGAATTGAGTAGCCATCCTTCTAAACTTTACTGAACTTTGTTCGTCTTGGGTCCAATAAAACTGATAGGAGATATGCATGGATTAAAAGGATATTTACTTAAAATTATGTATTTATTTAAGAATATTTAGATACTACTTTTTAACATCACCTCCAGCCTTGGAGGCAAGATAAATAGGGATGTGCACAAAACCACCTGGCCCGGTTCAATGTGAGTATGAACTGGACATGAACCAGACTGGGCCAGTTTGGTTTTGCCCCCATTGAATACTGCCCTCCATTTGATTAGGTTCAGGGAGGTTCGTTGAACTTTTTTTAAAAAATTTTTTTTAGCTTACTCCCTCCAGGAGGCTTCGCCAAAGTGGTGGTGGGGGTGTCCACATAGGTTCTGCCTCCCCCGCCAGCCTTCCTTTTTGTAAACATTGCCCAGTTCGGGCATCTTCAGCCCTTTCCAGGCCTATTCTCCAGTGTGGCGGCCATTTTGGAGGCTGCCGCACCTGCGCAGTGGACCCTGCACGGCCTTGGACATTTTTTAAAAAGGCTCGATGAACCCCCGAACTGGGGTGGTGGTGGTGGTTCGGTCCGGGGTCAAGCTGAACTGGGGTGCTTGGTTCAGCTCAACTCTGAACCTTCTGCGAACCTGTTTGTACACCTCTAAAGATAAATATGAGTTGCAGGGGAGCAACAGCAAGTGAGCTTCTCAGATGCATCTGGTGGGCCACTGTGGGAAACAGGAAGGTAGACTAAATAGGCCTTAGGCCTAATCCAGCAGGGCTGTTCTTATGTTTCAACAACAACAACAATTCTCAGAGCAGTTTACATAGGAAAAATAACAATAAAAAGATGGCTGCCTGTCTCCAATTGGCTCACAATCTAAAAAGAAACAAAGTAAACCCCAACAACAGCCACTGTCGGGAGGAACATTATGCTGGGCTGAATAGGAACAGATGCTCTCACCCTGCTAAATATATGAGAACTGCCACTGGAATGGTGCCTCTTTGCCCAGTTAGCAAGGGTCATTTATCCATTTGGGACTGATTAAGTAGACACTTTTGTATCTACTAAATATTTTGTATCTACTAAATAAATACATAAACTAAATATTTACTTTATGTCTGCTGAAGTCAAGTTCCTCAATTCAACACCAGTAATATGGACTCTGAAACAAGTGATCTTTAATCAGACATAGTGAGTGCATAAAAGCCAAGTGGGTTTGTGGTGGGAACATCCCTACATCCAGCAATTTGCAGTGAATGCTCAGCATAGATGTCAGGAGGTGTGGATTTTGCGCTCTCAATAGCAGATTGCCACATTGTGATTACTACAGCTAGTGCTAAGTGGAGGTGTTTTGTGTTTTTTTGGCCAGGTTCAATTGGTGATCTGATACCTCCTATCTGACTGGAAGAATGTTTCACTGGATAACATAAAAAAACATAAGAACAGCCCTGCTGCATAAGGCCCAAGGCCTAACTAGTCCAGTATCATTCATTCATTCATTCATTCATTCATTTGATACCTTTCTATACCACCCAAAACGCAAGTTCTCTGGGCGGTTTACAAAACAACTGTGTTTTACACAGTGGCCTCAGGGGCGGACCAAGGTAATTTGGGCACCTGGACCTGAAGGACTCTGGAGGGCCCTCCCCCCACTGTGAGCCCCCCCTGCCGTGAGGCCCCCCTTAAATTTTTAATGCACACCATTGTCAGGCCTCCTGGGGGGGGCTCTGTCCTGGGGGGCCTCCTGCCGCTTCTTGCCCTGCTGCTGCCCAAACCCCCTGCCACCACGCCGCTCCCTGCCCTTTTTGTGGCCACCATGTGCACGGCCTGGAGTGGGGTGGGGGTGAGCCTAGCAGGCCTTGGCCTCCCCCTTGGTGGCAGTGCAGCAGCTGGTGGGCCCATCCATCTGGGCCTTCAGTGCCTGCGCAGTGGGACTATCGAGCTGTTGCAAGGTGACCAGAACTGTATGCGATACTCCAAATTTGGCCGCACCATAGATTTGTGTAAAGGCATTATAATATTGACATTTTTACTTTCAATCCCCTTCCTAATAATCCCACTCGTGGAATTAGCCTTTTTCACAGCTGCCACACACTGAGTCGACACTTTCAATGAGCTGTCCACCACGACCCCAAGATCTCTCTCTTGGTCAGTCACCGACAGCTCAGAGCCCATCAGCGTATATGTGAAGTTGGGGGGTTTTTTTGCCCCAGTGTGCATCACTTTACACTTGCTTACATAGAACCGCATTTGCCATTTTGTCACCTATCTCCCCAGTTTGGAGAGATCCTTTTGGAGCTCCTCACAATCTGTTGTGGATTTCACTACCCTAAATAGTTTAGTGTCATCTGCAAATTTGTCCATGTCACTGCTTACCCCAATTTCTAGATCATTCATGAAGAAGTTAAGAGGCATTGGTCCCAGTACAGGGGGACTCCACTTCTTACTTCCCTCCATTGTGAAAACTGTCCATTTATTCCTACCCTCTATTTCCTGTCCTTCACCTAGTTATCAATCCACACATGAACCTGTCCCTTTATCCCATGACTACTAAATTTACTGAAGAGCCTTTGGTGGGGAACTTTGTCAAATGTTTTTTGTAAGTCAAAGTACACAATGAGGCGATTCTTACAATCAACAAAAAGCGGGATAAAGGAGCCGAGCCCACTTTTTGTTGATCGTCTGCTGCCACGGGAGCTGCGCGGCTCAGGCAGCAAACCCCACTATTTCCCCCTCCCCTTAGCTGAGATTAGCAGAGTGAGTGCTCCACTAACCTGTTTTTTTAAAATCGTGAGTTGCTGTGGTGAAGCTCCGAGCCACAGCAACTCACAAGGAGACTTCTGACGGGGAGGCTAAATGCAGCCTCGTGCAGGGCCCCCGAACTCCCCAGCCCCCAGTGGCTCTGTAACAGAGCTGGCAGTCTTGTGGGCAGCTGGTTCGGCCGCCTGCAGCTGACTGATGGGTCATCTGCGAAGAGAGTGGGCTAAGCCTGCTCTCCTCGCAAACCCCTCGCAAACTCCTCGCAAACTGATCGTGGGAACTGCTTCAATGTCAACCAGATAACCTTTATCTGTTGACACTCTCGAAGAACTCCAAAAGGAGAGTGAGGCAAGACTTGCCTTTGCAGATGCCATGTTGGTTCTCCTTCAGCAAGTCCCATTCTTCTATGTCTTTAAGAATTTTGTCCTTTCCATCAATTTACCTGGCACCAAAGTTAAGCTAAACAGCCTGTAATTTCCGAGATCTCCCCTGGATTCCTTTTTGAAAATCGGAGTTACATTGGCTACTTTCCAGTCCTCTGGTACAGATCCTGATTGTAGAGAGAAGTTACATATTTTTGCTAAGAGATACGCAATTTCACATTTGAGTTCCTTCAGAACTCTCAGGTGGATGCCATCTGGCCCTGGTGATTGGTTAATTTTTAGTTTTTCAAGACAGTTCCAGCTGAGTAACTGGGCTCAAATTGGCCAAGTTCCGCAGCCACTAAACCTGAAAAACCCAATTCTGGAGAGGGTATATATAGTAATAATAATTATTATTTATTTTTTACATTTATATCCCGCTCTTCCTCCAAGGAGCCCAGAGCGGTGTACTACATCCTTGAGTTTCTCTTTCACAACAACCCTGTGAAGTAGGTTAGGCTGAGAGAAAAGTGACTGGCCCAGAGTCACCCAGCTAGTATTATGGCTGAATGGGGATTTGAACTCGGGTCTCCCCGGTCCTATCCTCTGCCATGAAGACAGAGGCAAAGTACTTATTCAGCTTCGTGCAATCTCCTTATCCTCCTTAATAATCCCTTTCACACCCTCGTCATTGAAGGGTCCAACTGCCTCCCTGGCAGCTCAAATTGGCCCAGTTCTTCAGCCTCCAAGCCTGAGAAGCTCAGTTCCAGAGTGGGTATATGGTCAGTATGTTTGCATCTCATTAAAAAACACCACTTTCCATTCAAAAAATATTGGTTACTCTTTTTTTGGCCCTTTTCACTGAAATGATATCCTTGGTGAGCAGGAGCATGAGGCATTCGTGGAGCTGGATCCCCTGGAACCTTTGCTGCTGCCATAGCAGCCTCTGAGGTCATTCACACAAGCAAAAACTGTTCTACCTGGGTTTGGGAGCTGTGCGTGGTCCCAATTTTGAGTTGTGTGGAAGCAACGTAGGAGGGGAACCTGTGTAGAAATGATTGTGTGGAAGCAAGATAGGAGGAAAAGCAACCCAGGTTTTCCTGTGGATCAAGTCACCAAAGTCAATTTGTGTGAATTTAGGTCACAATGCTGTGTTTTGGTCTCTTTTCTGTACTATCAAATGACTCCGCAATCTCTTGCATGGCAGTCTGGAACTTCTGGATTTAGTCTGGACACCCCCCATCTCTTTTTACTCTGACTTCAGCCAACAGTTATTCAGCACTGCAAGTAACTTCTGCTCTTCAGTTCTGACACACTTTATTTATGAGGCTGGAGATTTTTTCTGCACTCAGGCTGCTCTGAGAGGGCCCAATGGCAATGAACATAGTTTGCTTGCAGAAGATCCCAGCCTCCATCCCTAGCATCAACTTTAAAAGGGAACCTGCATTTCATTGAGCTGTCACAAGGCAGATTCTTATGGATCAGATAGCCAAAGGAGTTTGCAGTTCCTGAGATAATTCTTAGGTTCAAAATATTGGCCTTTCTATGTCAACTACCATTTTGCATTGATTTAGGATTTATATTAAGAGCTACACTTTCCAAAGCCCCTCACATTTGTAAATAATGAATTACAGACACATCTTCAGAATCTGAGCACTGTGAATTGGTTGAGTGGAAACATTTGAATTCAGTGGCATGGAACTCTCCAAAGAATTCAAATAAAAAATGGATTTTCAAACTAAATTCATGAATTTGAAAAGGCTGTCTCATTTTGGCTGTGCTTTCAGTGATTACACTAATGGTGACTTTTACATCCAGACAAAGAAAAAGTTCCTTAACTTTTACTTCCATGTTAGCAATTGTTCTAGTTATGTCTTCTTTGGCTAAGCGTTCATGACCAGTTTCATACAAGTATCAGGATGTTGTGCCTGTTTGTTATTTTTGGTAGTTCAGGTTTGAAGTGCATTTAATGGTGCTGGTTTGTAGAAAACATTCAGCCAAGCTGAGTGCCCTGCATATCAAGCATCTTTATGCTGGTTAAAGTTAAATGCTGAAAACCTGAGCAAGTTACATCAGTGGATGGCTAACCTGTCTATATATTAGCATAAGATTGCAACTGAAACAAATAAATGGAACTCCCTATGGGATAGGTACATTGCTGGGCTGTACCACTTTTGGACTGAAACTGGTGCTGAGTAAAATATTGAATGCTCATCCACATAAAGTGCTTCCTAAGCATACAAAGCATATCAAGGTGACAGTCATGCTAGTTTTGTATATGCAACAAAGTGCTGACAGGAAGGATAAAGCGTTTGAACATTTGACCCTCCTGCTCCCCAAGTGCAGTCTGAAATCACACAGCCCAGGGGGAAAACTGTGAACCACAGCAGGAACTGTTGGTCTGTTTTGGCTCAGATTTTTTTTTTATTTATTTAAAAATATTTCTATACCACCCCAAACTCTGGGCGGTTTACTTATATATAGCCTTGTCAGATGATCCTGGTCTGACTTGCACACTATTTAACAAATTTATTGACTGCCTGACTTCCATAGACTCGAGGCAGTTTACATAAATTAAAACAACAACAATGAAAACAAGAGGGGGAAAGGGGAAAACAGACATACACACATTAAAAACTCACAGCCTGGCAAAATAAATAAATTTTCAAAAGCTTCTTAATGGACAGAAGGGAGGTGGCATTGTGAATCTCAGGGTGTGAATCTCAGGGAGGGGGCTGCAACAAAGAAGGTCCTCCCACGAACCCGGGCTCCACGTACCTCCCCTGGGCCCAGGACTCTGAGAAGGCCCACCTGAGATGACCTCACGGGATGACTCTGTAATAGTACTGACAAACATATACCTACTTGTATGCCATTACTGCAGTGCATGTCTGATGACAGCCCCAAGTGAACAGTGTATATGCAATGCTTGCTCCTCAACTCATGGAAATAAATAATATTTCTGTAGAGTTCAGTTATTGTAAATAACTCTTATCTACATTTGACAAAGCACCTGATTAGTGTGTGCATCTTGCTTTTCTGCTATTGTTTTGCACAGTCACTCATAAAGCTGTAAAACGTACATAAGTGTGTTCCTGTTCTTGCAGCTGCTAGCCTTTTTCACACTGGGGATGCCTTTCTTGAAGCAGAGCACATCTTTTGTGCATGCTCCTTAGTTCACAGGAACATAGGAAGCTGCCTTCTACTGAGTCAGACCATTGGTCTATCAAGCTCAGTATTGTCTACACAGACTGGCAGTGGCTTCTCTGAGGTTGCAGGCAGGAGCCTCTCTCAGCCCTGTCTTGGAGATGCCAGGGAGGGAACTTGGGACCTTCTGCATGCAAGCAGGCAGGTGCTCTTCCCAGAGCGGCCCTATCCTCTGAGATAAATAGTGCTCACACATGTCATCTCCCATTCTAATGCAACCAGGGCAGCCCCTGCTTAGGGGACAATTCATGCTTGCTAACAGAAGACCAGCTCTTCTCCTTTTATTCTGATGAAAAAGGTCACCATGGGATGCCAGCATGGGGAAGAGAGGGGAAGAATGGCAAATGATGGAGGAGCTGTGTTCAGAAAACACAGCCAGCCCTCTCCCAGGCTCTGCTCCCTTGAGAGGCATACAGGGGTCATAGGCCGGGAACTCATTTCTCTTGCTCTGGTGCAAAAGGGATTTCTTCCCTGATTGTGCTATGCTATAATGCATCCAGTTTGTAATATTTATGAAAATTACATATTTTATACAATATGAATGGGAACTCTTTCCCCTCCTTTGAGCAGATACTTATTTTCTGCCCGTTCCCCCCCCCCCTTTATCTGCTGCTCTTTGATTTTCACTTTTTCCTCAGATTACCATCTCAAAAATCATCTTCTAAATATAAATAATAATAAATACTTTGGCATTGGACGAGAAGGAAGGAAAACAATCAGACTGTGACAGTCCTGTTTCATAAAGCAGCATGGCATGAAGGCATGGGAGGGCTACCTGTTATTGGGAACAGCCAGGTATGTTGTTGCAATAAATATTCCATAGACTGATTCTATGGTATATGTATTTTTTCTAATCAGGCATCCATACTTGGTTCCAAAGAATCCAATGTTCCTTCTAGCTTCCAGTGTTTAGAGGAAACCATTAGTCTGAATGCAGTTATTGAAAAAGTGAAGTTTGTGCACACTTTTTGTTACAATGTGGAATCCATTTTAAAAGAAAGAAAAAAGAGCATTTACTTGACCAGAAAATCCATCTTTTCACTGCAGGAAATAATTTGGAGCTGAATTACAGCCATCTATGCATGGAGCTGAATTACAAGAAATTCTGACTGTAACAGTGGTGGCTCAACAACTTTACTAATGCAACATATTCTATATGAAATACCAGACATACAACTGAAAATGAAAGAGTAACTTACTCCTTCACAGTGCTTATGGCTATATTACTGTTATTGTTATTATTAAGAATATTTGTTAAGGGTGGGCGTGACTACAAAGATCAAGATTGGATCGGGTTGGATCCAGATCCCCAGATGTTAGTTTGGGCCTTTTGGGGCCCTTTAGAAGGTCAGGGTTAGTAAAATTGGCCAAAAAAACCCACCCCAAAACAAAACAATCCCATAGAAATCTGTGGAGAAAGAAAAGAAATTGCTGGAAAGAAAAGACTAACCTGGGAGGTCTGAAAGCTGGCACATGAGCAGCTAAGGGTGGTCAGATTCCATTTTTTTTAAAGAGGTAACTGGGAATTGTATCCACCTTGAAACCCAGAAAAAAATTGATGTAAGATCTGAGAATCTAAGGGGAAGTGATGTAACATCAGAGAACCACAGGGAAAACCCAGAAATCAGCTGCTTTATTTTTAAACTGTAAAAACAGAATAACAAACTTTACAAAAGACAAAAATAAATGCATGGGCTGGCTGGCTGGCAGGCAGGCAGGTAGATAGAGTACAGAAGATGTTCTTCCCCACCAGCTGCAATCATGGGGGGGAGGAGACCAGTTCCCTAGGTTGGGGTCAGAGTATCCCTGACTCCCTCCGACTTGGCCCATGACCGACTTCCCCATCCAACCTTGCACACCCCTAATATACACAAAACAGCTTATATTCTAAAAGAGATAAGAAAATAGTTCCTTGTTCACAAAGCAAGTACAAAATACAATTGAAAACCAAAAGAAAAGTCAAGTCATGGGCCAAAACATAGAGGGATGTTGGATGGGAGGAGGAATAAGACAGTCATATCACGGATGTTTGAGCTGCAGAAGAGCAGAGGAAAAATAATCTTCACTTTACCATCCTGGTACTTTCTAATTAAGGACCATATTGAACTTGTTGGATGATTAAAAAAAAAAAAAGCAAAAAAAAAAAAAGCAGGCATTTGATAATGTCAGGGTAACCCAATAATGGTGTACTTTTTAATTTTTGATAGATTTATTCTTTCAGAGATTGAGTTATATTCTGTGAAAACAGGGCAAAGAGCTGTTGAAAGAAGATAATGTGTGATCCTCAAGAAAACCTTAGAATATTTTTCTAAAGCATAAAACTTGATGCCTTTAGATACATCTCATCACTGTTAGTCTGTGGGTTTTTGCACCAGTCCACACATTCGCTAGCTGCTGTGCATCTCAGTTTGAGTCTTTTGCGGCAACAATACCCTGCAGGACATGACATCCACCTGTTGTACAACCACAGGCTGATGTCCGAGCTTTAAGGTCTTTTGTTGTCATCAGTAGAAGCAACAGCATGCCTTAGTCAATTTGCCATCCATGTTCGGCAGGACTTGGAATCTGTGGATTTGCCACCATTGTATTTTGCCAAAATAAGGTTTGGTAGTGGGCTCGGCAGATGTGCTATTAAGTCCTCTCCTTCCCCTTTCGCCACCAGGTGTGTTTTGCTATGTCAAACATGCAACAGTGTCCCAGGTTATTCTCAATACTGTGAGACTATCCTTTGCTTCCCTGGTTGCAGCACCAATGCAAGGAGTTGTTCTTATCTGAAGCGTTTGGTTTTAATTGGTTACAAAAGTGTTTTCAATCTGCAGTGTTCTGGCTTATTTTAAATATTGCACAATGAATCAAATCTTGGAGAATGAAATGCTTTGAAATGTTTGGAGAACCAGTGTAAAAAGGAAATGATTCAGCCAACATTAAGCCAAGCTCTCTCCCCGTTGAGATCCCATTATATTATCATCTGATTGTTCTTATAGCTCATATTTGTACAATAATGCATTGGATGAGTCATATTTTTGGCACTTTCTGTTTTTTAATATTTGTTCATATGGATGTTTTTAGAGTTGCTTCTGAAGAAGGGTGTTTGTTTGTTTTAATCAAAGTTCTTTGGGCGATAGCATTTTTTCAGCATAAACCATGTTAGGGACATAGGGACATAGGAGGCTGCCTTATACTTAGTCAGACCATTGGTCCATTTAGCTCAATATTGTCTATACAGACTGACCGCGGCTTCTCCAAGGTTGCAGGCAGGTTTATCTCTCAGCCTTATCTTGGAGATGCAAGAGGGGGAACTAGGATTCTTCTGCATGCAAGCATGCAGGTGCTCTTCCCAGAGTGGACCCATCCCCTAAGGGGAATATCTTGCAGTGCTCACGCAGGTAGTCTCCTATTCAAAAGCAAAGCAGGGTGGACCCTGCTTAGCAAAGGGGACACTTCATGCTTGCTGATACTACTGCTGCTGCTGCTGCTGCTGCTAATACTTATATACACTTTTCAACAAAAGTTCCCAAAGCAGTTTACACAGAGAAATAAAAATAAATAAATAAAGATGTCCTCAAAGGATTCACAAAAGAAAGACACCAGCCAAAACTACTGGAGGGAACGTTGTGCTGGTGTTAGGGATGTGCATGGAACCAGCTGGCCTGGTTCGGTTCAGTCCACCCAGACTTGAACCTGACCAGGCCAGTTTGGTCAGGCACCCCCTTGAACGCCCCCCCCCTGTTCATTTCGGTCCGGGGTGTGTGTGTTCATGGACCTTGGAAAAAAAATGGGGGCAGTACCTTTACTCCCTTCGGGGGAGTTCCTTGAGGTGGCGGGGGGGGCATGGAGGTTCCTCCCCCCACTGGCCTCAATGCATCCCAAACCAGCCTGTTCGGTCATGCCAGGCCTCTCAGAGGCCAATTGCGCAGGCGCAGTGGCATCCAACATGGCCACTGCGCCAAGGGAGAAGGCCCGAATGGGCCAAAGAGCCAGCCAAATGGACCAGTTTGGACTGCATTGAGGCCAGTGGGGGGCGGGGACCCCCTGCCACTTCAAGAAACTCCCCTGAAGGGAGTAAAAGTACCCCCCCAATTAATTTAAAAAAAAAAACCATGTTCACGAACCTCCGAACAGTTGGGGGATATTTGGTCTGGGGTCAGACCAAATGGGATGGTTCGGTTCAACCCCAGACCATCAAACCAAACCGGCTTGATGTCAAACCTATTCGCTGTCGAGACGGTTTGCACATCCCTAGCTGGATAGGGCTCTCCCACTGCTCAATAAAAAGAATCACCACTTTTAAAATGTGCCTCTTTACTCATTTAGCAGGGGAAAGACCAGCTGGTTGAGGGTCTCTTCTATCTTGCTTCTTCTATGCATCCGTTTGCCATCCATGTCCCCCCTCCCTTAAGACAGTGGTCTTGTGGTAGCAAGCATGACTTGTCCCCTTAGCTAAGCAGGGGTCTGCCCTGGTTGCATATGAATGGGAGACTTGATGTGTGAGCACTGTAAGATGTTCCCCTCAGGGGATGTAGTTGCTCTGGGAAGAGCAGAAGGTTCCAAGTTCCCTCCCTGGCATCTCCAAGATAGGGCTGAGAGAGACTCCTGCCTGCAACCTTGGAGAAGCCACTGCCAGTCTGTATAGACAATACTGAGCTAGATGGACCAATGGTCTGACTCAGTATATGGCAGCTTCCTAAATTCCTTCCTATCTTATGTTCCTATGTACAATTCATGACACATTTATTTATTTATTTACTTATTTATTTATTAAACTTCTATACCGCCCAAACTTTTGTCTCTGGGTATCGTTCAAGTTTTTCCACATTGAAGCTGACTGGTCCAGGAGCTACAGATTTGGATCACCAGTACTAAATAGTTGGCATGAATGTCATTTCCCCATGCATTGCCCCTTTCTAGAATAAGATCGACCAGCAGCCATAATATGTGTGTGTCTAATTGCCCATAGAGTGACTTTAGACCTATTATTATCTTCCTACTTATTTCCCCCTACATTCCCTGGTCCCTATAGGCATCTTGGGCAAAACGCCGTCTCCAGTCTAAGTCATCAACTTTTCATGGATTTCCTCTTTCAGCATGGCAAGAACACCCATTACGCACAATTTTGACTCAAAAGCTGCAGGCAGTGAGGACTGCATTGTTGCTTGGTTAGCTGGCTGCTCAGCCTTCTCCCTTCCTTGTGTAATGGGATCCTTTATTAAATCTTTCCTCTGTAATTGTGTTGTGGTATAATACCCTCAATTTGTAATATGTATGAATTGCCAGCTGCCCTCAAGGACCCTCATGAAAATTACATATTTTATAGAATATGAATGGGAACTTTTTTCTTCCACTCCCTTGAGCAGACATTTATTTTCTGTTTCCCCCCGCCAAACCCTTTCATCTACAGCTCTTTGATTTTCGTTTTTTCCCCAGACTACAATCTCAAAAATCATCTTCTAAATATTATAAATAATAATACATGATTTTAGATTGAATAACAAGGGAGGAAAAAAAATTCAATCTCTATGACAGTTGCATTTCATAAAGCACTCAGGGCTGCATTTTCAAGGTTTATGATGTTTGCAGAACCTTTCGACTGATTTATCGAGTAGAATTCAATATGAGAGTCATTACTCTTGATATAACTACCATTTTTGCTGTAATTTGTATTTTCCTGTCTCAGACCGATGGCCCAGTCCTTCACAAAGCTAGGTCATCCAAAACTCTCAAAGACTTCCATAACAGTTCTATCTGTATTAGCTCACTGCTTGGTTTACAAGATGCAAAGGGATGCAATCATACGTATGCACACTCCTCTTCACAACTAGGTGGGTAGCACAGCTAAAAATGTGATCTTCTCTGTTGAAAAAGAAGGCAGATTTAAGCCACATTCAGGCATTATACAAAGTAGGGATGTGGTACTTGCATCAGCTTTGAGACAGGCCTTCCAAGAGACAGACATCCCTGAGGCTGTGCTTGGAAGTTCTGCACCGCTGTTCTGAAGCACTCTGAATCCCTGCCCCCCGCCCCACCACCCTCCGTGCTTACAATGATTGTCTGAAAAGCCTTAGCATTCCACATTGCAAGGAGGATTTCTCCATGAGTATAGCATCTGTCTTTTCACACAAAAACTGTAAGCGTGGAGAGTGGTGGTGGGGCTGGATTTCAGGGTGTGTCAGTGTGGGGGCAGGGCTTCCCAGGGATGCTGTTTGTGAATACAGCATACCCACACTGTATAATGCCTGAACAGGGCTGTAGAGGCTGGCCAATCCTATGCATGTTCACTCTGAAGTAAGTCCCACTGAGTGCAAAGGAATATCTTATCTTCCCAGCTGGGAGAGAACCTAGTACATAGGATGGCAGCCTTTATTTAGGAACATAGAAGCTGTCATATATTGAGTCAGACCATTGGTCTATCTAGCTCAGTATTGTCTACACAGACTGGCCGCGGCTTCTCCATGGTTGCAGGCAGGAGCTTCTCTCAGCCCTATCTTGGAGATGCCAGGGAGGGAACTTGGGACCTTCTGCTCTTCCCAGAGCTACTCCATTCCCTGAGGGGAATAACTTATAGTGTTAACATGTGATCTCTCATTCAAATGCAACCAGGGCAGAACCTGCTTAGCTAGGGGAACATGCCATGCTTGCTACCACAAACCAGCTCTCCTCTTCAACATTGGTTTCCATGGGAAATATTTAAGCAACAGTGTAACACCCCCACTAAAAGGATGGGACTTAAACTTGGGCTGGCTTGTGGGCTGGATCATGCCCATATTAAGCTAAAAGAATGCTATATGAGATGGCACCAGGCTGGATCAAATTGACTTAACATAGATTGGCTGATAAAATTAAGAAAAACTGAACATTGGACTGAATGTTGTGGTTTCATTCATTCTGAATCCTATTCTGAAAAGTCTGGTGACCATTCAATATCCACTGTTCTTCTACTGAATCTGTCATGTTCTTTCTAGACAAGGAAAGGGGTGATTCAACTGTAAAACAAACAAACAAAAACAAAACACACCTGCCACAGATAGCCCCAATCTAAAGATTGTTAGTAATGCTTACAGCCCATCAAATGAATGGAACTTAACCTAGTTGTGATGGCTTGTCTCATTCATTTTAGTGGGAGTAAAGCATTACTAACATTCTTTGGACTGGAGACTCTATCTTTCCCCCTCAGCAGTTCTGCTTTCAATGCTTCTGATTTTGCACTAAAGAATGAGGATACAGAGGCTGCTGATACAGGCATCCCTTCAGCTGTTTATGTACATGGCTTTCAATGTGAAGTTGGAGAGCCAGAGGTCTATCCTTGATGTAGAGTGCAGCTGGGAATAATGGGAGTTGTAGTTCAGCAACAGCTGGTGAGCCAATGTTGCCTACCTGTTCCCTACACCATGCTTGTACTGGTGATTTCTCATGTTCTCATTTTGAACACTGGAGCCACTGAAACACAATACATTTGTCTTTAAATAGGAATGATGTTGGATGGTTTAACCCTGTGATTGACACTTCTGAGATTGTGCAGAGCCTGTTTGCCACAATGATCCTATGAGAAAAGCCATATGCAAAACAGACGGAGTCAAGTTGGATATGGATAGGAAGCAGAGTAGACTGCAAGAATGTTGTCTTGCCTGGAGTAGGTGCATTGTTCTATTCCAGCCACAGCAGACATGGCTATTATATCAGCTGAAGCCTCCACAAATTGTTGCAATGTTGATTAATAGCCTGCACTGAAATGTTGTTAGACACAGGACCCAGCAGCATTGACTAATCACGCAAAGAAAATCTACACAGGAAGCTTGTCCTTGGTTTGCAACAACACAGCTATGGAGGCCCGCTGAACCAATTTTCTGCATCAAGCAAATGTGGCACTGATGTCAATGCAGATCTTGAGTGACAGTGATACAGTGTTAGAATGAAACGATGTGATGATAATGCACGTCTGTGGTGGAGAACAGCTCACAAAAGGAAATGAAATGGAACCAATGCAGTGGGAGGGGTGAGACTGAGTTCTGCGTAGTTAGGTTTAACCTGAATTAGAGCAATATTTTAGAAATACTAAGCACCAAATTAAAGTTAAGGCAGTCACTCACTATATGGGGTGGTGGCAAAACCAGAAAGCTTTCTGTTTTATTTATGGAGGGTTTCTCAATGGGTTTCAGAAACAAAGGATGCTTGGGAAATATGTTGGCTTTGTGGAAGCCAATGCACAGAAGTATTCTGAAATAAGTAAAATGGCAGACAAATTTGGAACTTCCATGCTTCTGTGTTTGAACACTATTTCTTTCTTCTTTAATTTTAGTGAAGAATACTTATTCAATTCACTATTAATCTCTGGCGCAACAATACCTTTTCATTATTTATCCTCACAGCGAGGCAGACATTTAGTGGGGAAACAAATCTCAGTATGTAACACTGATTTCCAAGACTGTTCATTTCAATCTTTATTATGGGCAACAGAAATGGAAAGCAGCCTGACCAGCCAGCCATATGGGAACATTTTAAGAACCATTGGGATGAACTGCAATTCCTTTCCTCAGATCTGGCTGCCAATATATTGCTATTGCATGGTTTTGCCAGTCCGTCACTGACGAGCTTATCTGCAAAGGTTGTGGCGGAATACTCGGCATTCTCAGCATGCATCATGTTGTAACACAAGCTGCCACAGAAAATATTCCTCTGTCATAAACAGAAATGTGAAGTGTTGTATCTGGACACTTTCTGCTGGGATTTGATGAAGATTAAGTAGAGAGCAATTCCAATGAGATGATGAGCTGTAGAAGAGGCAATTAAATGTTCCACTGATTATGGTTAATGGGGCCAATTACAGAATGTATTTTGAAATCCAAATGCCCATGTCAGTGGGGAAGGGAGAAGCAAGAGGAGAGGGAACGGAGGAGGATAAATAAATGACTGCATGGGGACCATCCATAAAGTTTGTTGCTCTTTTAAAAGGGCCTTTTAACCCCTCCCATCTCTTGTTACACTTTGTCCCATTTTTTGTAGCCTCTGTCCAAGCTCTCCTTTCTCACAGTGTTGCTATGCTTTCTGTCCAGGTTGATGAATGATGTTCTTAATGGAGACTCTTATCCATGACTCTTATGTCAGCGAGCTGGATGGCTAGAAATGCTGCTTTCCTCTGCTGCATTGTGCTACAATGCATATAATCTTGTGATGACTTTACTGCCCTATTGTGCAGAACAGCCACACTGAAAGAACAACAAGACCTATAGGTAAGCAGCAAGAAGTGGGAACATAGATATCTATGGGTGGCTTCACATGGCCACCGGCAAGTCTTTAAGTGGGGAGAATGCTGGAGAATATGTTGGGAACTGGGGGCATGCATTCCCAGAAGGCATGACTCTGAACCCACCTAAGTCTAGTTTCCATGCTCTCCACCCAACATTCTCCACACAACTTCCAAACCTTGGTTACGGAAGTCAGGCGAATGCCAGGTTGAGACTCCTGGGAACCAAACTTGGGTGGGTTTGGGCAACACGCTCACTGGGGGTGTGTGCTCTTGGTTCCCATCATATCACCAGCATTTCTCCCATTTACTTGTTGGCAGTTGTGTGAAGTCGCCCAATGTATGCACCCTTAACTAAACAGCAGGACTAACTGTTTAGTTAGTCACCCTTAACTAAACAGAAGGAGAGAGAACTGGCATGAGCTGTATCAAGGGACAAGGAGTTTCACCACTTCCTTGAGTATCCATCAGGATTTATGTTACTCCCTGCAGATTACAGGCCATCATTTTACTTTATAATGTACCATTGTAGTGATCAGATTCAGTCTCCCCTCCCTCTAAAGAGTTAACAGGGAGTGAATCCTTGTCTCAACTGACAGGCTGGTGAAATCTAGGACAGCCACTCAGTACACCAAGTGGGTGGGACCTAGAGCATGGTTGCTGGGAATTCTGGGAACAAGAAGGGTGGTCTCTGTTGGAGAGAAGCATGTGCGGGAAGGCTTAGTGAGGGGCATGGAGTTTTTGCTCACTCATGGTCAAAGCCAGCATGGAGGTTTCTCACATGGAATAACTGCAGATCCTTGAAAGACAGGATTTCAGAAAGCTTGATTCTCATCAGGTGTTGGGTGAGTTTTCAAGGAAAAGGGGATTCAGCATAGGGAATAGTTTGCTAGATGGTTGCCAGGAGTTGACACTGACTCGATGGCACACTTTAACTTTAAATGCAAACTGCAACTGAAGCCTATTGTTGTAACATACTAAGTATTTTTGAATGTATCTAAAACTAAAAGCCTCAGATGGAAGCAGTCTGTAGTAATTGAATAAAACTTTTTTTGTTCTTTTCTTTTTCTAATCCTCTCAGAGTTGGCTTTTAACTCAGGAAAAGGGGCGGGGGCAGAAAGGGGGATTTCTCTGGTGCAAAAGCATCCTCAAGTGCTCAGCAGCTATCAGCTTTTTCTCATCCCATGTAGGCATACACATGGAAGGTTTGTTTTTTTAAAAAAAATTGCCCAATACCCAGTTACAGAGGAACCTTGGATTAAAGCATCAAATTCACTGGTCCGGTTCTCTACAAGCTTTAGGGTGCTTAGTGGTAGCATTTTAATTCTACCGGAAATATAGATTAGTTTTAGGAGAAGCCTAGCCAGGCAGCTTGCCAGGGATGATTCAGCATCCCACCCCCATCACATGAGCTGCTCTGAGTCAAAGGCTGCAATTTGCTACAACCATGATGTGTGCAAAAATGTTCCTTTTCAGTAGGATACAATTGACCAAGCTACCCTGGGTAAGAGAACTCACTTCTGGGTAGCTTGGTTGTTTATATGGGTTCATAGTCCTTATTCCTTTTGACATGCATCTCTTGTACCCAGGACCATTTAATTGCTCTTAACAATAGTCATTTAGGGCAGATTCTTGCAATCTTTTCAATGTCTGCATACCAGCAAATCCCAGATTGCCAAACCCCATGTGTTCCTGTGAAGCATGTTGTGAGAACCTGGAATTTTTTGCTGACCCTGCATTGGCACTGCAACCAACTGATATTGAACCAAGATTGACCAACAGAGTTCAGATGAACAATCCAGATGAACAATCCAGGTTAAATGTTGGTTGATCGTGGTGCCAACTGGGGTTTGGTGAAAACTTTCACATTCTCATGACTTGCTCTGTGGGAGTGCAAGGGGCTCAGTGATCTGTGATTTGCTGGTAAGCAGACATCAAAATGATCATGAGAACCTGCCCTTAGTGTGTAGAATCAGTGAGGTGGCTAGAGATAAGGTGCTGCAAAGAAATCATCACATGTGGTCTGAATCACAGGGGAGGGGATATGACCTCTTACCTCTTAAATAACATCCCTGATTCTCCCTTATCAAAGAATAATTCTTGAACTTTACATTTCAAGAGGAGGGTCCTCTTTTCCCTTTCCCAGGATGCATCTGTTTGCTCAATTAATTTAATGTACTTGGCAGTTTCAAGCCTGCTTTTTGACACATGTTCTCAAAGCAGGTTACAGTAAGAAATAAAAATTCCAATAAAATCATAGCAATAGCAATAAAATATTACAACAGGAACAGATTAAAACAAGGAAGTGGCAACAAAGATGATAGCTAGTTATAAAAAGCCTGTCTGAAAATAAAGGTCTTGGCAGAGCATTTAAAAGGGTGTAGCTCACATATCTGTGGAGGGAGCCACAACTCAGTGGTAGAGCACATGCCTTACATGCAGAAGGTCCAAGGTTCAATCCCTGTCACCTTAAGTGGCACAGCAGGGAAACGACTTGACTAACAAGCAGAAGGTTGCTGGTTGAAACCCCACTGGTACTATATCGGGCAGCAGCGATATAGGAAGCTGCTGAAAGGCATCATTTCATACTGCATGGGAGGAGGCAATGGTAAACCCCTCCTGTATTCTACCAAAGAAAACCACAGGGCTCTGTGGGCGCCAGGAGTCGAAATCGACTTGATGGCACACTTTTACTTTATCTCCAGGAAAGGCCTCCTTCCAAAACCTTGGCTTTGAGCAGAAGGCAGCTTCCTATATCCATCCGTCAAAAACTTAACTTAATAAGGCTGTCCACACAACGTAAGCTGCCTGGGGTAACCCAGGCAGCTTGTGTCATCTGGAGCCAGTTCTGAGCAGCCTGACTTTTCTACCTACCTCTTTATGAAGGTAGAGTGAACCGATGCTTCATCCTACCTTTGCAGACAATTGTGTGTGCGATCACTCCGGGTAGCTGGGCTTCCCACTGGCACACCACCATTTAGGCAGTGACCTGGGGAGATGAAGTGGAGAGGAGCGACTGCACTACTGAGAGCAACCACTCTGCTGCTCCCCTGGTTCACTCTGGGATGCAGGAGGACTTTCTCCTCCCAATCGCACCTCAAGACTCCGTCACTGTGCCTCATGTGGGCATGTGGCACGATGGACTCTGAGGGAGCTGCTGATGTGAGGAGGAAGGCAAGTAATCTCCTACCTTCCTCCCAGCCCTCCCCAGCCCCACAGCTAAGGTCGTGTGCACAACCTTAGTAACTGATTCCAAAGCTTCAAGCCCAACATAAAAAAAGATTATTCAGCTTGAACCATCAGCCTCACAGATTATGAGATTGCCAAGAGTTTTCCTCTCTAGATTCCAAAGAACTGGAAGGTGCTTCTGGAGAAAGGCATTCCCTCTTGTGTCCTGAGCCCAGACTTTAAAGGTAAGCACCTTGAATTTAGCCTGGAAGCAAACTGGTAACCCAGTGGAAATCATGTTGTTGTTGTTGTTTACACAGTCCGACAGGTGTTATTGACTGGTTTGTTTTATCCAGACATCGATTCCTTCCCAAGGACCTGGGATGACTGAATTTTATTATCAATGTTGTTGCTGTTGTTATTATAGATATCATTGCAGAATATAGGCTGTTCCCAGTAATGTTGCTTTTTGTAATTGGCTGATGGTGATTTCTGTGGCCCCTATGGTGCTGAGGTGCTCTTCAAGTTGTTTTATTACTGCTACTACTACTACTACTACTACTACTAATAATAATAATAATAATAATAATAATTCACATTCTATACTGCCCTTCCAAAAATGGCTCTAGGCGGTTTACACAGAGAAATAATAAATAAATAAGATGGCTCCCTGTGCCCAAAGGGCTCACAATCTAAAAATAAACATAAGATAGACACCAGCAACAGTCACTGGAGATACTGTTCTGGGGGGTGGATAGAGCCAGTTACTCTCCCCCTGCTCAATAAAGAGAATCACCACATTTAAAGGTGCCTCTTTGCCCAGTTAGCAGGGCATTATGACATATGACATTGGCATTATATGCTTCCCAATTAATGCTACAAATGAATCTGGCTTCCATATTCTGAGGCTGACTGAAGTTTCCAAGCTACCTTTAGGGATTGGCAAGCACATTGCAGAAGTCAAATCAAGAGGTCACCAGGGAATACACGACAGTGTTTAGATCCTTCATTTCCAGAAAATGAGTAATTCAGCCAAAGCTGATAGTCTCTTCCTGGTCAGCTGGAAAGAGACCCAGATCCAGGAGTGCTCCCAAGCTAAAACGTATAGCAACTTGCTTTTCAGGAAGCAGAGCCAAGAACAGCGCTGGGATTTTTCAACATGACTAAACATGACTCTCTTCAGGAAAAACAGCATTATGCACTCCTTAACACATTTGTCATAGTGTAGAGATAACTTTTGTCTTCCCCAATGAACCATGCCAGAAATAGCTAATAGCGTATATTTATATGATTACAACCTCAGTGGATGCATTGATCTGTTTGTTCTTCACACTAACTTTGAATTTCCTCATGCTTTGATTGTTATGTGGAGGGTGGAATGCAAATGGAATGGAAAGTTCATGTGTGATTACTAATTGAAATAGTCATGTTTAAATAGACACAAGAAGGTGGTTACATGGTGGTGAGAGATTGTAGTGGTAAAGCACATGCTTGTGAAACAGAAAGTCCCATGTTTAATCCTTGGCATCTCTCAGTAGGAAAGGGATATGGAGAAACCCTCTGAGAAAATTTCCCAATGTTTTCTCTTGAGAGGAAATTCTTCTTTAAATTCCACTTTGGAGAAATTTCAGTTCCAACCCTAGAAAAGACCCCTTTCTCAAATTTGAGACAGCTGCAGGCAGTTGGCATAGATAATATAAGGTGATATGGACCAATGGTCTGATTCAGTACAAGGCAACATAATATGTTCATGGTTCTATAATAGGAACCCTGAAATTCATGGCTACATATGCCACTGAGATGTAAGTGATCAGGTGAAGAAGAGCAAGATTATTCTTGCAATTCTTGAGGAGAGCTGAAACTTGGCAGTTTCATATATGTGTACAAATATGAATACGACAAATATTTTCACATATATTAATATATGTGTACTCACATGCCCAGGTAATATCTGGACAGTTCCAGTTACTGGGCAACTTCCAGACTAGTTAATCATGATTCATAACCACTGAAATCAGTGACACAACTTAGCCATTGTTAAATTTAATCTCATTAATTCCCACGAGACTTAGTCTGGATCTTGCCCACTGTCTCCTTGTACATTTGTGCTCACGATTGTAAACCTATGGTTTATATAGTTTTACCAGTTCTAGTGGTCTTGTGTATGTTTTTAAAAATATCCTGCAGAGAAAAAGCATTAGTACTGAGAAGGCTTTTGGATAAGGGAAACTCACCTCACCTGATTAGCTCATGCTTACTGGCTGATATACTGAGCAAGAGTACATCAATCTACTAACACTGCATTTGCACAATTTTCATAAGTTGCATGAGTTGTGCAACTAAAAAAAATTGCTCAAATTGCATTACACAAGAGTAAAGCTGTTATTTCCAGTGGTCTTACTCTTGTGTGATGCAGTGTGCAACTTGCACAAATGCAGCCGTTCTAGGCTGCCATACTCTTGCACAGTATGTTAGCCTCTGATTTTATTACACATTTGGAATTCCCACCAAAGTCAGTGAGAGGTTCTAATATCAAAGCACTCACAAAACAGTAATGCTCCTGCTTATTCTTTCTATATTTGGCATTTCCATTATTGGAAACTACACATAATCTTTATTGTCATTTAGCTATCCAATTAGAGCCGAATATTTAGAGGCCTTTTAAAGGAAAGATGTTTTTGTCTGCGAATAAATTAATAGTAGCTTCTCTTATTAATCCAATTACCCCAGATGTGTTGCATAGAGTAGCACGGTTGGTGTAGCTCTCTGAGAAAACTGAATATGAATTAAAAGGAAATAAAAGAGCAAAAATAGGCTGGATTTCTGGATAAAAATAAAATTGGGGATACACAGAATCAGGCTGAGAAATGTTGCTAATTTTATGAAAACCCTTTGCGCTTCCTTGAGATTGTGCAGCTTTTATCCTTCTCCACTGCTTTACCTGAAGTTGACACCACCTCTCCCATCTGATTACATCTTACTTTATCAGAATCTGCGATCAGTTAGATGTGTGTGGAATCCCTCTGAGAAATTGCACTACTCTTCTCAAACCTCTTTTGACTTCGCTCCAAATCTCTCAGATGTCTTACCTGAAGAGTAAGAGTAATCCCGTGCTCAGAATTTTGCTTTAGGTGAAATTTCTGTGGCAACTGTAGTAGGCCCAGGATCTTCATAGAAACATATTCCTTAAAACATACTCCACTGATATCGAGCATAAATACTCCCCTAACCATCTCTGCCATTGTAAGAAAGCTGAGCTACACTGTTATAGATACATAAAATATATGAGGCACTTTGAACATTTAGCAAATGTTTGGCCTACCACCAAGCAAATCATACAAACAAAACAGCTGGAGCAGAGCTTATGAGCACACAATAAGGCATTCATGGTTACAAACAGCAGCACAGCCATTTGGTAAGCAGCACGGTTTGTCTGATGCACAGGAGTCCATGACAAAGACTGATAGAACTGGTCTAGCAGGCTAATCTGGTATCGGTCTCACAAGCACTGTAATTGGTTTAAACTAGCAGTGCCAAAGATAATTTTGAAATGTTCTTTGGAGATTTAAAATGTCTCCACTCTCCAAGTTTTCTCACGCTTCCTGAAACCTGCGGCAGTATGTTGGCTCAAGATTTATTCAGGACTTTGGGGAAGGCAAGTGTCCGTAGTGTGTGTACACTCCTTGGCTCACATACTAAAGCCCTCTTCAGATGCTGTACCTTAATACAGTGTCCCTGGGAGTGTACTGAAGCCCTGCTCCTGTGCTGATGCTCGCAGAAACCTGCCTCCCCACTGTTTGTGGTTATAGCATTTTCTTCAGAGGCAAACACTGGCTTACGTTCTGCACAGTGCCCAGCTGAGCCAAGAGCAGGGTGTGTGCACTGATTCTGTGTTGCTCCAAAGCCCATCCACACAGCTAGCAGGCACTGAGAGGCTTCATGGCCACTAAAAATTGCATCACTGCTGTAGCAACAATTTTGCCATTGGGAATGATGGAAAAATCATCACTATAGCACTGATGCAGTTTTTAATGGCCACAGAGCCTCTCCGCGCTCACTAGCACGGGCTTTGGAGTAGCATGCTAGGGATGTGCACTGAACCATTTTGTGCTCCATTCTAGGAGTGCCAAACCAGTCTCATCAATCGGTGTTGGAGCCGGTTCAGAGGGCAGGGGGTTTCTTTAAGGAGCAAGGGAGGCGCTGCCTACCTGCCATCCCCGCCCTGCCGCTTTCCCCCTGTTGGTGCTCTCACAAAAAATGGGGGAACAGGGTTGTAGCATGCCTCCTTGCAGCCCTGGTTAGCATGCTGCAGCCCTGCACACCCACTTTTTGCGAGAGAGCCGGTGGGGGAAAAGTGGTGGGGCAGGGACTGGCAGATAGGCAGTGCCTCCCCCACCCCTTAAAGAACCCCCCACCCTCCTGGGAGTGCACGAAACTGGTTCAATGCACATCCCTATAGCACACACTCCACTCAAAGAATGTAAGCCACTGCACTTCTTGTCAGATTTTCCCTGTCATCAGAATGCTGAGTACCCCAGTGTTCCACTCACAGGCAAAATCTGAGCACAGGTACAGTGTGTGTCTCTGTAGAAAATGTTGTAACTGTGAAAAGTGTGGAGGCAAGTCTTTTGACAGCATCAGCACAGGAATAGAGCTTCAGAGGGCATTCTCAGGGATGCTGTACTTGCATATAGCATCCTCAGTTTTCACATCTGAAGAGGGCTACATTGATTCTCTGCAGAACACAGACAGTCACTTGAGGTACCTGAAAAGCTCTTGCTGGGGGTGGATGAACTTGGCAGCACTGTGCTCTGCACCCCAGTTGGCTGAAGGGGAGTGGAAGAAACACCTGCTCCCACTGGCTTCTAGGCTTTCTCCTCTCCCCTTGCAGTTGCCAGTGTTGCAGGCTGTGGAATTACTTGAGGGTCCTTTGACCTCCCAGCAAGGGCTTTTCAGGAAGCTCAGAAGATTGCCTGGGGAGGAGGCAATGCTTGTGTGGACCTGTGTTCTGCAGAGCATCACTCTGTAAGTGAGCCATTATTTGTATTCCGCCATTATGTCTCATCAAACAGGTTTTGCAGGTTTTTTGAAGCACTGCAAAATAGGGATGCGCGAAACGTTTCGGGTACAGAACGATCTGTACCCGAAACAGTCAATTCCGGGTGATTCGGATCTGAACTGAATCACCCCTGAAGAACCCCAAAAAATTTCAAATGTTTCGGACCTCCATTTTGTGGCCTTCTTCCCCCACCTCAATTTTGAGCAATGACGTCTATTTGAATTTCCCACCTTTTTGCCTCCCATTGACTTCAATGCAAAAAGGTCTGATGTGATGTCTGCTCGAATTTTGGGTCCCAGGGGCAAAATAGTGGGGTGGGGTGGTAGTGCCTAATGGGTGGAGGCTACCACCCAAATTGCAGAGGGATTGGCCAAAGGGCTGATTTTTGGTGAATTTTTGAAGTTTTCGTGTCTTTGGGGCAGATTGGGGGCATAACGTGGGATCTGGGCCAAAAGAGTGGGGTGGGGTGGTAGTGCCTAATGGGTGGAGGCTACCACCCCAATTGCAGAGTGATTGGGCAGAGGGCTGATTTTTGGTGAGTTGTTGAAGTTTACGCATTTTTAAGGTTTTCCCCCATTAGGTATAATGGAGGGTGTATCGCTTCACGTCAGGGGGAAAGGGGTGGCCTAGAGCGGTGTGGGGTTGGTGGTAGTGCCGGGTAGGGGCAAGGAAGCTACCTGAAAATTTTCAAAGGATTTGGGCAGAGGGCTGATTTTTGGTTAATTGTTGAAGTTTACGCGTCTTTAAGGTTTTTCCTCATAAGGTATAATGGAGCTTTCAGCAGCCCCATCAGTGCACTTGGGGGGTGCTGGGGTGGCCCAGAGCGAGTGGTGGTGTAGTGCACATAGGGTGCCAACCACCCCCATGGGTTGCTAACCCATGGGGTACAGGGTTCTGTTGTTTCTGAGGTATTCTGAATGTGGATTCTATGATAGCAAATTAGAGTGGATTCATGGTGTCTCATTGAAAATCTCATTTGCTATCATAGGGTGTTTCGGTTCGGATCCGAATCGAAACACCAAAAATCAGAATTGCACACCCCTACTGCAAAAACCTGAAAAGCCTGTTTGACTAGAAAGCAGTGGGCCAGAAAAAGATGAACGTACACACTGCAGGCAACAATGGCTCCATGTATGACTGACTCTCCGAAAAATACTATCCTCTGTCTCTGTGCCAGTGGAACCACAGCCATCTTAAAAAGCAAAAGAGAACAGCAGGTCATCTCTCCCAGGTCATGATGATGTCCTTTTGAAGTACTTTTCAGAATGTGGAATGGAAAACCTGCCTGCTCTGCAAAGGGAGTTTTTATGCACAAGGAAGGTTTGTTAATATGAAAACATTCAAAAAGAAACCTGAAATCTGAGCCTGAGATATGTGAAATGAAATGTGCAGTGTGTACACACCTGCCTGCTAATCTTATCATCAGTGCCAGAGGTGCAAATGGTTTTGCAAAATCTAGGAGCCAGTGAGATTTTCTAGGTGCACAATAAGAAACTTGCTTTCTTTTCTGTTATATGCAGCAACCCAGATGTCAATTGTCAAGCCCAATGTGCTTACTGAGTGCCTGGACTTTTGCATGCCTGACCAATGCAGTCAAATATGACCGCACCAGGTCCTTGCTTGGAGCGTGAAAGGGAACTTGGATTCAGTCTTGCAACACTTAGGACTGCATGTACAGACCTCAGTGTGGTGAGTAATCCATAAGAACTGCACATGCAGGGCATATTTCAACACATAATTCCCCATCCAGCAAAAAGGTCAGTATGTGTGGGCTGCCTTTGCTGAAATGCAATAGTTCTCTATGAAGAGTGGTATGTGTATGTGCTTCTGACATCAGCATACACAGAGTGCTAGACTTGCAACTTCCAAAATGCAGATACTCTTTTGCAAAAGCTGACATTTCCCCACCCTCTCCTTCCTCTGGGATTTGCCATGGATCAAAGGACTCTTTAACTCATGGAAACATGTCCCTGACAGCTGTGCAACCCTCAAGGACATGTTTCCAATCTCATTATCTGCGGACTCTGTATCCATGGTTTCACATATTTGCGATTGGGTCTTAGGGACCCAGTTTCATTATCCATGGGTAGAAAAATAGGTGGAATCTGCCTATCTGTGGTTTTGAGTGGATGGAAATGACATCTGATATCATTTCTGGCCACTGTTTTCCAGCAGATATTCATTTTTGTGGTTCTTAAAAAAATTTTTTTGGCAAATATTCAGCTGTTTTGGGAATTTGGGGGCACATTGCTGGAGAATAAAGTACTGTCCTTTTCTTCTCTTATTTCTCCTACCCCCTTGCTTCTTTGCCCCCCCCTTTTGATTAGGAACCTAACCCTCCAATTCCCATTGAAACCACAAAGGTTTCATTATTTGTGGTTTCCATATTCATATCTATAGGCGAGAATGGAATCCCCATGAATAATGAAGGCCACCTGTACTTCCAGAAGCAAGAAGAGGGTGAAGAAAATCATCTTTTTTGTAACAACATCTGTGCCTTGGAAACCAGGGTGGGAGGGATGGCTCAGTGGGGTCCTTTTGTTAGAAGCACTCATGCACCATTAGTGAGGACATTGGCCAATATAAAGTAAGAATAAATCAAATAATTAATGCAAATCCAGTAGCATGACTATATCATGATATTTATTTATTTATTTATTTATTTATTGATTTGATTTGATTTGATTTGATTTGATTTGATTTGATTTGATTTGATTTGATTTATATACCGGCCTTCCAAAAATGGCTCAGGGCAGTTTACATCAGAATAAAAGCAAAACAATTACCATAAATCTAATTAAAAGCCTGGGTGAGTAAATGTGTCTTCAGTGCCTTTTTAAAAGTTTCTACGGATGGGGAGACTCTTATTTCAACAGGGAGTGCATTCCAAAGTCCAGGGGCAGCAAAGGAGAAGGCCTGTTCCTGAGTAGGCGTCAAACGAGTTGGCAGCAGCCGCAGACGAACCTCTCCAGATGATCTTAACAGGCGGTGGGTCTCATAGCGAAGAAGATGTTCTCTTAAATACCCATGTTAATGGTGAGCTCCGGAGTAACTGACTTAAGTAGAGTGTTGGTGCTAGCTGCGCATATGGAAACAACACAAACCCGATTCACATTAGCCTGATTCAAACATAATGCTGCACAGGTGCACCAATGTCTTGAGCATGTGTTTGTGTGAATGACTGTACTTTAAAAGTGAACCTGGATACAGGCCCCTCAAATGAATGATACTGATAGGGAGTGTACTTCTGTATCTGCGTTCAGCATTACATGTGAATGACTGTACCTGTGTATAAATCTGTACCTGTGCACACTGTACACTTGTGAGAGATGTGCACAAATGGTGGTTCAAGCACATTTTGGGAGTGGGGCCTGGGAGCTTTAAGAAAGAGGAGAGCAGGTCCTTACCTGCTCTCTGGCGCCCCATGCAGCTTCCTGCTGGGGTGGCATATGTCCCTAGAAGCCCTGTCTGGCATCAGCATGTACATGCATCTGCGCATGTGCAGGTGCCATTTGCATGGTCAGCATGGTGTTGCTGACCATGAAAATGGCACCCACGAATGCATGGATACCATGTGTGTGCTGACGCCAAGCGGGGCATCTAGGGATGTGCACTGCCCCAGCAGAAAGCTGCATGGGGCAGTGGAGAGCAGGTAAGGACCTGCTCTCCTCTTTCTTAAAGCTTCTGGGACCTGCTTCCAAAATGTGCTCAAACCACAGTTCATGCACATCCCTAACACTCATTGGAAATAATGTGTGAATGGGCCTATTATGTTCAGCACATGTACAATCTGTGTACAATATACACACATACAATTATTCACACATTATGTTCAATGCACCTACAGTAGTACACTTCCTATCAGTATCCTGCATCTGAGGGGGCCTGTCCCCAGGTTCCCCCCAGCTTGATTGCAGATGCCTCTAAGCTACTCTCCCATGAAGGCTATGGGAAAGGTTTTCCTTGGTGGCAGTGGAAGTAGCAGGAGCCTTGGGCACTTCTTGGCCATTCTGCTGGCAGCTTGCACCACTGTTTTCCAATAACGCAGTCCCCCCACCATCACAATGATGGAATGGTAGGAACATTGCATTAGCGATGAGCTAAAGTGGACAGCCAGCGTGACTGTCCTGCCTTCCCATTAAGCCAGGCGGGGGGCACAACGGTACTTGGCAAAGGGCCCATGCAGATCTGGTGCCAGAGCTGAATTGTGCTCATATAAAGTTTACTTGCATCCCTGGAGTTATAACTTTTGCAACTTAACACTAGAGACAAATACCAGGGGCAGCTGAATCTTCATAAACTCTTTGTGAGTTCCCCAAAGAGGATCTGACTGGGTACAGTGGAAAACAGAAAGCTGGACTGGATGGTCCTTCAGTCTGATTGTGTAAAGGCATTTCTTATGTTCTTGTGATGCTTCATAAGTTAGTAAAATTGTATGCTAGAAAGTTATATCTGTACAAATACAGTATGTAGGATCAGGTTATTTGAGCAGTAAGCTCAGCAACATCAAGGCTGTTAATGTTAATGCTAAGAGTCCATATATTCTTCCTTGGGAGCAAGTTCCAGTGAATTCTGTGGGACTTCCTTCAAAGTTAAAATGCACAGGAGTAGGCTGCACTAGGACAGAGTCCTAGAACAACACTAGAATCAGGGGTCATCCCATGAAACTGATGGCCAGGAAATTTAGGACTGACAAGAGGAAGTACTTTTTCACACAGGACATAATTAATCTATGGAATTCTCTGCCACGGGATGTGGTGATGGCCACTAGCTTGGATGGCTTTAAAAAGGGCTTAGATAATTCATGGAGGACAAGTCTATCAATGGCTACTAGTCTGGTGGCTATAGGCCACCTCCGGCCTCAGAGGCAAGATGTCTCTAAATACCATTTGAAGGGAAGCAACAGCAGGAGAGGCCTGCCCTCAGCTCTTGCCTGTGGGCTTTTCAAAGGCATCTGGTGGGCCACTGTGTGAAACAGGATTCTGGGTAAGATAGACCTTTGGCCTGATCCAGCAGGGCTGTTCTTATAGAGTCAACCATGAGACAGAGAACTTTTATTAGAGAGAACTTCAGACATTGAAGGAAAAAAAAATGAGATGAGAATATTTTGTGTTGTTTTAGCAGTAATATAAATTTCATGAAGGGATATTGGTTCTAAGTGGGAATGTAGCATTTCCCTGTGTCTTCATTGAAATTCAAATGACTGAAAGAACAAACATAAAGAAATCAAAAAGAGCACTGTCACTACCCTAGTGGTAGTGAGAGTCTCCAGTGAATAGATTGGAAATAAAACAGAGCCTCTGGATTAAAGGATGATGGTGCTGCTTGTTTCCTTTGAGTGAGGGTGCCTTAAACTCAGCCCCTCAGAGGATACCATAACAAGAATCTCAGAAAGCCACAACTTGCCTGAAGAAGGTTGTTAGAGCCCCTCCGACATGGGCTGAGCGATGGCTGTGGCTCTCCTTGGGGGCTTCATGAGATCCACGTTTTTCCATCTCAGTGATAAAGTTGCATTTTCTCTGTATTTAATGGGTAATGGTGTCCTTTTGCTGTTAATATATTTTATAGCTACTTCCCTCATGAACACAAAGTAATTTTATATAGATTTAAAGGTAGGAAAGGAAAGGTTGTGTCATCAAGTCAGTGTCAATTCCTGGCGACCACAGAGCCCTGTGGTTTTCTTTGGTAGAATACAGGAGGGGGTTGCCATGGCCTTCTCCCGCGCAGTGTGAGATGATGCCTTTTAGCACCTTCCTATATCGCTGCTGCCTGATATAGGTGTTTCCCATCATGGGAAACACACCAGCGGGGATTTGAACCAACAGCCTCCTGTTCTCTAGGCAGGTTGCTTTCCCCACTGTGCCATTAGGTGGCTATATAGATTTATATAGATTTAACTAAAAGTTTATTCAGAAACCAATCTATTTTCTCCTTCTCCTTTCCCTCCCTTTTCCTCTTTGACTCCCTCCCCCCACTCTCTACAGGATCTCCATGGGCCAAACATCTAAACAACAAAACATAAAAGATACTGGCTAGAATACAACAATATGCTATTTTCATTTTTAGTATCTACATTCAAAAAAGGCTGGTGGCTGTGGGGTGTTTTTGGTTAATCCATTCCTTGATTCAGCCCATCTTTTGGTTGGGGCTTTAGTTACTTGTATTCTAGTCCTGGAGTAGAGGTGCGGCTGACAAACAGCCAGCAGCAAGAGCACTGAAGGCAGACTGTACTTGCCTCTCTCTGTCTCATTAAACCATTAATATTCTTGATTCAACTACACTGTCTTGTCCTTGCATACCACAACTCTTTCCTCTGGATTCTACAGGCTGAAATCAGGGGCACCATTTCAGTTTTCAGAAGAAAGATGGGGTGGGGGAGAAGGAGAGGTATATACAACAATATTCAAAAGCCTGTTCTTGGATATATTCAAGATTAAATTGCAATAAAATTATGTGTTGCTTTTTTATACCACATAATAATTATAGCAATGATCAAGACAGGTCAAACAATCAATCACATAACATTTTTAAAGTATTATGGCCTTAGTGTTAGGATTGGCACCAAAATTTCAAAAAAGTGAAACTCAAAGTGAAATCCAGGATTCCTCCCAAGGAGATACATTTGATAATATTCAAGGGAAGCCAAAAGAGTTAATTGAAGAGAAGGGAAGTGTCTCAGGGGGCTTCTGCACATCCCAGTTCCATGTATAACATAGTGAGTAGATAGGCCCACAACATTTTTAAAAGCCACAATAGCCAGGTTTCCACATAACATGGAACCTACTTGAAATCTCAGTTACCCAGTTGCCCATGACTGTGTGAACCCACTCTGTGGCAGGAATCACACGTTCCCTTGGGAGTGGAAAACCTAGAGGTGTAACCAAGAATTGAAGCTGACTTGCCAAACCAAATGCAGCTCTCCCTGAGGTTCACACAACATCTTAACCTATGCTCTTCCTATGCAAGTAACCTATGCAACTTGGTTACTTCCAATAAACTGAGACATGTGACCATCAACTGTGCCATCATCAGGTTTCCTCCAGATCACAGGGTGGGGAACCTCACTATGTGTGAACCTCCACATATTTCTGGTCATTTGAGCTCCTGAGGAATAATCACATGTGGTCTGAAATGGTGGGGAAGATTCCTGCCTTCCCTACGTGGCATCCCTGGATTAAATGTTCCTCAAAATATAAGGAACATCTTTGTGTTTCAATGTGGTTGCTGTTGGTGCTACTTCTACAATCCTCTTTCATGGCCAGCTCTGTGGAAAGTGGTGGCTGTGATATTATCCTTCTTCACAGCTACAATATGCCCAGGGACAAAGTCCTCTGGCAGATTCCCCCACCCCACTAGGATTTCTAATAGCACACACAAAGCTCCTTTCCCAGTCAACAATTCCACGGACTGCTGACTGGAGAAGCTCTTCAGGGGCTGACAGGCCCCATCCCCAGTATTGGCCACTCCCCCTGCATCTGACGTGAGAATCAGGGGGCATGGCCACTGCCCTGGAGAGGGTCCATATAGACTCTCTCCCATCCTATCCAGTCAGTGCTTCACTGAAACACTGGCTGGCTCAGCTTTTCTCCCCAGCCCAGCCAGCATTTCAGTGAAACGCTGGCTGAGGTGAAGAGGGGAGTGCTTCATTCACATTCACCAGCTGGGTGTGGGAAGGGCAAGGGGGCACCTTGATGCCCTCTGACCCTGGTGACCAAGGGATGGTTGTCTCCCCTTGCTCAATTGTCCTCACACCCCTGAGTATGCCCATTCAGCCTGGTTTCCTTAGAGCTTCCCAAACAGCAGTTGGATAAATCCATTGTCCATGCCTTGGACAAGGACCAAGGATACACCCATTCCCAAAAGTCATCAAAAGGGCTAAGGCACAAAACTATAAAATGAGATGGCTTCACTGCCTGGTAGGATCAAATAATGTAAAATCATTTGCTCTGCTGATAGGTTATATCATCCATAGCCTATATATCATAATCGTACAGCAATGTCTCCCAAACAGTGAGCTTTGGAAAGAACCATGGATACAACTGAAGAAATGGATACTACTGAAGCTTGAAGAAATGGGAGTTGAGAATAATGACAATACAGCACTTCACATTATGTTACCAGATTAATACAGCATTTGTTCCTAATTGCTCAAAGCACTCCACATACATTATCTCGGGGATGATTCATCTGTCACTGGGGTGGTCTAAGAGCAAACATGTAGATCAGACCACTGATGTTGTTATTTCATGCCAAGATGATACTTCCCTTGGCGGTTTCCCATCTTGCTGGGGAAGTAAGCTTGAAAGAGCATGCCATTTCACATAGGAATGGCTTCCATAATATAAATATTGGCCCTCAATAACCTTTACAACATCCAAGCAAGGTAAGTCAATATTATTATTGCCACATTGCAAGCGGGCTGAGGCTGAGAAACGATATCATTCTTATTTATGCAAGTTCGTGGCCAAGCAGAGATTTAAACAGCAGTGCTCACATTATAGGTCCGACCCTTTGGTGACAGCATTTGGTGCTACAGCATGCTTTGCTACTGTTTGTAGAAGACTATGCAAAGCACAGTTTAGCTGATCTGGGGAGAGTTAGGGAGTAGGACTTATGGGGAGAGAAGTCTCCCTCCTTCTTCAACCTGTAAGGCCCTGGGGTGTCTCAAGCCAGAGACTCTGTAGTAAGTGCACCATAAGGAAATCTCTCAGGAATCCTGATCTCTGTAGCACTGCAGGTCAGCCCTTATATTAGTCAGATCCAGTACTGTGACTCTTCAGCCAAGTGACCTGAGGAACCAGTATAGGTCTGGCTGACTCTGTATATAATCGTCACACCAGATATAGTTTCACACAGTCTGAGCATCTCTTTCCAAGCAGCAAAATCGCCTTGCCTCATCTCTGATCCTCAACCATGTCTGTTGTCTCTTGTTTCACATGCCTGCTCTAGAATTGGACCCCCCAGCTATAGCTGGTGTCAGAACTTGGCCAAGGCCTGATTGATTAATTGATTGATTAAGTGCCATCAAGTCAGTGTCGACTCTTAGTGACCACATAGATAGATTCTCTCCAGGATTATCTGTCTTCAACTTGGCCTTTAAGGTCTCTCAGTGGTGCATTCATTGCTGTTGTAATCGAGTCCATCCACTTTGCTGCTGCTTGTCCTCTTTCCTTCAACTTTCCCAAGCATTATGGACTTCTCAAGGGAGCTGGGTCTTCGCATAATGAATCCGAAGTTTGAGCCTGGTCATTTGTGCCTTGAGTGAAAATTCTGGATTGATTTGTTCTATGATCCATTTGTTTGTTTTCCTGGCTGTCCATGGTATCCTCAAAAGTCTTCTCCAGCACCAAAGTTCAAAAGCATTAATGCTTTTTCTATCTTGCTTCTTCAAAGTCCAGCTTTCACATCCATAGAGTGTCATGGGAAAAACCATGGTCCGAACGATTCTAATCTTTGTAGGTGTAGACACATCGTGGCATCTAAATATCCTTTCCAAGGCCTTCATTGCAACCCTACCAAGTGTTAGTCTGCATCGTATTTCTTGACTTCTGGATCCTATGCTGTTGACTAAGGATCCTAAAAGGCAGAAGCTATCCACCACTTCAGTGTCTTCATTGTCAATTGGCCAAGGCCTGACATCCCCATAATTTAGGCACTGGTGAAGTCCCAGCTCATAACGCATGCTGGATCAGCTCTCTGGATGTACACCAGGCTCTGGTGGTTGCTTCCCTCACTCATGGAGCTTCAGTTCATTGCATATTTATTATGCTGCCACAAACCCACTTACAGAAGCCTTAGGTGTCAGGATAAATGTGTTGTGGTCTGCTATCTGGCCATGGTATGAAGCAATAATATAGCCATTGTAGGTTGCCTGTTATGTCTGCTGAGTCATCCCTATGAAATGTGCATTACTTATAAAAACCATTAGCACAACATGAGTTTATGGTCACAAGCTTAGATTGTATCAGCCACAATGGAAGCTCAGGGCAAATACCTCTGAATACCATGTACCGAGAACAAACAGCAAGATATGGCTACTGCATCATATGTAATGCAAGCTGTCTGTGAGCATCCCAAGCCATTTGGCTGGCCTTTGTTGGTGACAGAATGCTAGCCGAGACAGACTCTTGATCAGATCCATCAGGGCTCTTTTTTTACTTGTGTCAAATTTACACAATCCTTTTTGAGGTAACCAGCGTGGGCTGAGTCAGTGCAGTTTCACACTTTCAGATTCTTTCAGGGTGTGTGTGGAGAAGTTGTTCTGAGACTGCCCTAGCTTGTGTGTGTGTACCTCATGCCACTACAAAGCTTCCATAAATGGATTTGGGGCAGCAGCAGGGGGCAGGGGGAGCGCAGTAGAATGTGGCTGGCTGTGCATTGTCAAACAGGAATCTGAGTACATGCTGAGAGGTTAGAACTGCCAAGTGTTTTTTTTTTAGTCCCTGCTCCTGTGCTTTTAGCAGCAACATCTGCAGATGTACACATGTTACAGTGCTGATCTCCATGCCATGAATAACTTCACTTGCTGATTTCAGGCTGGGGTTAAAGGCACAGGAGCAGGCCAATCTAGTTTTGTCCTAGTCAGTTGGTAATCCTAGCTGAGATTGTCTCAAAACTATTTCATGAAAGAAAAACTTCAGCCACAGGTATACAGCTCATATTTCAGTCTAGCTTGCAACTGTCAGGTAAATGATTCAGCTGGCCTTTGTTTTCTACAGGATAAAGGTACACGTAAAGTTGTGCTGTCAAGTTGGTGTTGGCTCCTGGTGACCATAGAGACCTGTGGTTTTCTTTGGTAGAATAACAGGAGGGGTTTACCATTGCCATCTCCTGCACTGTATGAGATGATGCCTTTCAGCATCTTCCTTTATCGCTGCTGCCCAATATAGGTGTCTCCCATAGTCTGGGAAACATACCAGCAGGGATTTGAACCAGCAATCTCATGATCCCTAAGCAAGTAACTTCCCTGCTGCACCAATAGGTGGCTTTCTACAGGATATCTATATCTATAGCTATAGCTATAGCTATAGCTATAGCTATAGCTATAGCTATAGCTATCTATGTAGATATCCTGTGTGTGTGTGTGTGTGTGTGTGTATATGGTATGTGGCAAGCCCTGCCCATGCACAACTAAGCACATGCATGGTGAGAGAGAGCTGGGGCAGCATGATGGCAGTGGCCAAAGTGGGTGGCTCAGGGGTGGCCAGGGAACTTTAGGAGCCCCACAGGGCATCTGAGGAGGAGGCAGAGGAGCAAGAGCAGGGAGACCCAAGGTAGAGGCAGTGCAGGGAGGGAAAGCTCACTGCCCAATTGAGACTAATAGGATTAAATTGGGGCCAGTTTGCTTTGGCCCTGATTCAGTTGCTGAAGCTTTGTTTTGGCCAGTTTTCCCCCTTCCTTCACATCAACACTCCCCTGACTCCCCTGACAGGGGCAGAAGGCAGCCTGGATGTACTTAATCTTGCTCCCAGCAGCAAGGGAGCAGCAGCTGTGGCAGAGGCTTCACTTTTTAAAGGGCTTCCAGCAAACTTAAAAAAAAAAAAAATCTCCTTCTGTCTTTGAATTCTGTGGCCCTGAATTCAAAGTCCCGAAGAAAACTATAATTCCCATGAAAGCCTGCATCTTTCCCAAGAAAGAAGGGGAATTTTTTAAAAAAATATCTGCTGGAAGCCTTTTTAAAAATGAAAGCTCTGCTACAGCTGCTGCTCCCTTACTGCCAGGAGCAAGATTAAGTACATCCAACCTGCCTCCTGCCCTCTGCCCAATCTGGTATGTTCAGGGGTCAGGAGAGTTGTGGGGAGGTGAGGCTGTTTTATAGCTGCTTCCCTCATACACATAAAGAAAACGTATGTAGATTTAACTAAAATTTATTCAGCAATAATTCCATTTTTCTCCTTCTCCTTTCCCTCCCTTTTCATTTCTGACTCCACTGTCCACCCCCACCCACATACTCTCTACAGGATCCCCACTGGGACAAACATCCAAACAGCAAAACACAAAAGATAACTAGATAGAAGACAACACATCCCTCCCCTTTATAACAACCAAAATTGAATTAATTTAAAATGTAGTAACAAAGTCTTGAAGTCTTTTAGGTGGTCTCCTGTCACACACACCTCTCCCAAGACTTGGGTTCTCTGGCACAGGAGCTGTTTGTACTTCCGGCACTGAGGATTGTCCATCATGTTCATCAGCCTCATCTGTGATGTCAAAACTAGGGGCAAGATCATATTCCTCTCCAGTTGCTCTCCTGAGATAAGACTCCCTTCCCTCTTTTCTCATAGTATCCATGCTGGAAAGTCTCAAACTGTTCTATTTCTTTCCATTATCCACTATGACAGAATCTCCTCAGATTTCAATTATTTGTTTTGGTCCAGAATATCATGAAAATCCCTTTCTCACTTTATAAGGCAGCCATACTTGAACAAAGTCCCCCACCTGAAAGGTTCACTGTTTTGTACCCCCTTTCTGATCTACATACAGTTTATATTTTTGTTGCTTCTCCCTTACCTGACCATGAATCTCTCATCCTCAGGGTGAGATGGCATAGAAAGCCCTATCAGTTGTTGCCATTGGGTACATTTGGTGTTAGCTTTGCATCCTCTCAGCAGCTCAAAAGGTGATTTTCCAGTAGTAGAATGAGGAGTAGTTTGATAAGCAAATAGAGTTTCACAGATTGCCTCTTTCCAGGGTTGTTGTTGCATAGTAGCCAGTTGTAAAACTTCCTTCACTAACCTGGTAATTCTTTCCACTAAACAATTCCCTCAAGGATGGTACAAGGAAAGAGTCTGTGTTCTATCCCATAATGATACAAGTATTGCTCCATTTCAAATGAGGTAAGCTGTGCCCCATTGTCAGTCAGAATTTCTTTAGGAAGACCTTCTCTGGCAAAAACTGTTGGAGCTAGGACCCTGGCAGCATCAGCTCTCAGCTGCAATGTCTCATAGTAACCACTAGGGGGGCAGTTAGGGTCATGGATAAAAGTGCTGGATTCCTCCTCTCTTTGTTCTTCCAGTGTTAGTCTCCATTTTGTTTCTCCAGAGATGGCTGTTTGTTTTTGGTCGCTCTCTTCAGCCAGGAGCTACACCTGAAATAAGCTTCAGGCTTTTCCACATTTGTTTGTAACCTTCTTTAAATCTGTCCTTCTTGTTCTTCAGACTCAAAGAACTATCTCAAAACCTCTTGCTTTGCTGCTTTCTGACCAAACTGGCTTTGCTCTGCTAATGCAAGTTGAACTGCCATTCTTCTCCTACAAAAACTGTTGCCATGAACTGGATCACATTGTTTGTGGTAATGTTTTCAGCAAATGAAACTTCACCAAATATTTTATAGCTGCTTCCCTCAAACACATAAATAAAACTTATGTAGATGTAACTAAATATTTATTCAGCAATGACTCAATTTTCTGACTCTCCCCCTTCCAACACACACATACTACAGGATCTTCACTAGGACAAACATCCAAACAACAAAACACAAAAGATAACTAGATAGCATACAACAGAGGCTTCTGGCCAGATTTGAAGCAATCTGGCCTGAAGCTTCAAATCAGGCCAAAATGAATCCGAATCCATTGGAAAACACCAAATCAGATTGGGAGGGCCTCCAAAGCACCAAGGTGGGCCTGCAATAGAATCAGCACTGCTTCACACAGCCCTACTGACCACCTACCCAGTAGACTGAGCATAGTCTTAATCGAGGAAGCCATGGATGCTGGCAGCTAGGATCCAGTCATGGGAACTGTATGTTCTGCTGGCTGGATGATTACAATGAATTCTGTGTGGGATTGCTCTTGAACACTGTTTTAGTCAGTTCAGAACAGAATATAGCAGCTCAGCTCATTTTCTGATGGAGATGAGTTGCCAGGAGGCAAAAAAGTCCACCACTAGGGATAATGAATCAGTCAAGGAACTAATTTGTATACAAAAGTGAAGGATAAAAATGCATGTTGCAACAGAATTACATTGAATAGCGCCCAACATATTAATCCATAATAGGCAAGAGCTCAAATACTGAAGGCTGCTTTAGCTGGCTCTTTCAACCAACTAAAAGGTTTTTTTAAAAAAATAACCACAACAAAAAGCAGTATGTGCTTGTGAACTTTCCCAGGTTGTTAAAACTCTCAGGTTGCTACCAATACAACTGGCCCCTTTGGCACTTAATGCATTTTCCAAGAAAGGATGTAAGAATCTTGACGCAATTAAAAAAAAGTTAGATTCCTTTCTAATTTTGAAAATTTAATAAACCTACTGCCGCTGGATCATTTTGTAATCTGACAGGAATATATTCCTTTTGCAATAAGATGAAGATATTAAGCTCCAGTTTTAATCTTCAGGCCATTGGCTCTAGAACTGGGTGGGAAGGAGGTGTTTTCCCTCTTAATTGGGCTGAGACAAGAATTTGTGTGCCTGAGAAACTATGAAATGGTGGGACATGCAGTTCTTAGTGCCAATTTCAACCCATTCTTTCCTATTAGCTTTCCAAAACGAGCATGAGGGAGGAAAATAAAGGTGCCGAGAAGCCCATAGCAAAATAATTATCAAGCTCTTTCATTAATTTGCCCTCCAAGTGATATTCTAAACAGCTCCTGGGTCCATTTAGATTAATTTATTTATAATAAATCCTTCTTTCCCTTCGTCTTTGATACCTCCAGTGTAAAGCAGAACATATCAGTGCAGTAAGTTGACAGGAGTGGTTTATTATTTCTTTTTTCCCAAGCAGCGTATACATGGCAATTAAAGATAATTCTGCACTCAAATATGAACAAAGGGAATGCTAATATGTCTGTCAGTAACGGCAGCTGAAAGAAATAAAAGGGGAGAGACATCAAATAATGAAGTCATTCTTCCAACTGTGTGCTTTAATTTTTTTTTTTAAGCTTCAGAACTTGTACTAGCAGAACCAGCTACTAGATGTCACGGTTCTTCCTCTACCTCCCTCCTCTAGCTCTTCCTGTTTGAAAGGAGTTTTATTACTTGGTAGTAAAAATTCCATTCTGGCCTAGCATTTTGTATCCAAAAGGCCTAGCTCAGAAGGGATTTCATGTCCCTTTTCACAATTTATCAGCAAAAATAAATGTTTTCTCCTCTTTGAAAGTTGAACAGTGGGTATGGGGATTCATTTTTGCAACAAATGTTACTAGATACTATGCATGGGTGCTCCGATTCCATTCCTTCTGAAATGAATGCACCACAGACCAAACAGGACAATTGGCAGTGAATGGGGGTTTCAAAAAGGAAAATGAGAATGAATTAAAAGAAGGAACTAGTGAAAAACAACATGAACTAAAATGATGTGAATGAAAATAAAACAGTTCCCCCCACCTCACACCTCCAGTTTGAGATTTTAGAATGTTTTTTTTTAGATTGGAGGTTAAACAGAAAGGTTGTACAATCAGCAACATTCAAGGCCTTGAAGCAATTTATCTGTATCTGAATATATGGAAACTGATTTAATTGACACTCCTTTTCTTTAGGGAGCCTAGGGCACTGTAATTTGCAAGGAGAATCTAGGGATTTCTAGCAGCACCTTCACCAAACTACAATTGCCAGGGTTCTTGTAGAAAGCCATGGCAGTTGAACAAGTATAAGTCTGCCTTGTAGGCATTCCCGGAGGTGGAGCGGAGGCGTGGGGGGGCTCACCACAGTTCCCAGGTTTTGTCATGCTGCTGCCACCACACTTCCTCAAAAGAAGGTGCATATTCATGAGCATAAAGCAAGGAGCATGAAGATCTGGAAATGAATCTTCATAAATGCTTATCTCTGTGTTGAGCTTTTCCCTCTAGCACTGATTATTGGATTTTATTGTATCTTAACTGAGAATTGCTCCCAGATATTGTAACCCCTGGCGGGAAAATGTAACATGTTAATCACTCTTAGAGCCACAGATACCTGATAACTCTTTGCCTGTTTTAAAGCTTTGTACAGATAATTATGTATCTGGAAGAGGAGGCAACATGCTTGTATTTCTCTCCTAAATATGATATCAAGCAAGGAAACACAGCAAGGAAATCAATCAATCACCAGGAAAACAAAAGGGAGAGGAGAAGCTAAGTTTCTTAGGACTGGTAATTTTCAAGGGTTTAATTTCTGGCTGGCTGTAAGTGTTTGTGTCTTTGTCAGAGGGGTTAGCCTGAGTGGGGGATTCAGTCCAGGTGAGTGACATTCCAGCTTATGGGAGGGTCACATTCCTGAGGAGAGTCAGTTTGCCTGCTGATCTTGGGCTCAGTCCAGAGGAGTTTTGCTCCCAGGAAATTTGTGAACAGGTGTTCGCAAACAGATATTGAAGGAGTTTAGTGGGAGATTGGTGGGGGACTCTGTGGGGAGGCACACAAGTGGTGTGTCTCTATCACAGAGGATACACCCAGCACAAGAATAAGGTGAGTACTACCCGACTTTTGTACCTTTCTTGGAGGACATGCTTAAAACGCTTAATTAGCTGATAACTACACCCAGTACATAACTTCACCCAGTACATCACCCTCCTTGGGTGATGCACCCATATCTTCTTGCACAGAGGATACTCCTGCGGGGGGGGGGGGGGCTCCTAGTAGTGGGTGATTCAATCTTTAGAGGCATAGAGAGATGAGTCTGAGATCCATGTGTAGACCACATGGTGACCTAACTTCCTCGTGTGAAGGTTGCAGATGTCACACTGTATCTAGTTAGGCTGTTAGGCAGTGCTGCAAAGGAGTCAGCTGTTATGGTGCATGTTGGCACCAATGATGTTGGGAAATGCACTTGGGAGGTCCTGGAAGCCAAATTTAGGTTGCTAGGTAACATACTGAAGTCCAGGACCCCCAGGGTAACATTCTCTGAAGTGCAACATGTTCCATGTGCAGGGACAGCAAGACACGCAGAGTTCAGGGGTCTCAATGTGTGGATAATGTGGTGCCAGGAGGAGGGATTTAATTTGTTTAGATTCTGGGATACATTTTGGGGCAAGCGAAGCCTGTACAAAAGGGACGGGCTCCACTGGAACCAAGATGGAACCAGACTGCTGGTGCTTAAAATAAAAAAAGGTCGCAGACCAGCTTTTAGAATGATGTCTGGGGGATTGCCAACAGGAACTGGGTGGCACCTGATTTGGCCAGCAAAGTCCCCTAAGGTGCGGGGGTGCACATGTTTCAGATTTTTTTCATTCATTCATTCATTTATTCATTCATTCATTTAACATATTTTAATACCGCCCAAAACTTACATCTCTAAACCAGAAGGGGTTAGAGCAGAGCCAGGAGCTGAGCAGAAGGCAACACATGACAGATTGCTTAAAAGGTCAAAGGCAGGTAAGGGGGATATCACACGCCAGCACTATGTGAGGGAAATGGGAGGTATCTGGTTCGGCCAGCAAAATCCCCTAAGGTGTGGGGATGCACATGTTTCAGATAAATCAGAAGGGTACAGAGTAGAGCAAAAGGAAACACATGACAGCTTGCCAAAAAAGTCAAAGGCTTGTAAGGGTGATAGCACATACCAACACCAGGTGAGGAACCAATGTCAAAAGCCTCTGAGCAAAGATGAGTTAGCTGGAGTACTTGGACCAGAGTACTTGGATCTATGAAAACATAGATATAGTGGGTGTTAAGGAAACCTAGTGAAATAGTGAGAACCAGTGGGACATGGTTATTCTTGGATATAAACTCTACAGAAGGGACAGGGAGGGGAGGATTGGGGGAGTAGTAGCACTGTGCATCAAGGAAGGGATAGATTCCAACTGCTAGAAAACCTAGGTAGACCGGAGTCCTCCACAGAATCATTATGGGTAACATTAAGAGGATTGAAAGGAAATATGTTACTAGGGATGTGCTATTGCCCTTCGGATCACAACACCAAGAGTGACCTAGAGTTGGAGAAGCAAATTAGAGAGGAGTCAAAGAGAGATAGGGCTGTAATTATGGGTGACTTCAACTACCCAAACACAGACTAGGTAAATTCACATTCACGTAATGAAAGAGAGGCCAAATTTCTAGACATGCTAAATGACTGTGCCTTAGAACAGTTAGTCGTGGAACCAACCAGAGGGATGGCAACCTTGGACTTAATCCTGAGTGGTGCCCAGGATCTGGTGTGAGATATGTTTCTGGGCAAAATACAAGGTTTTGGCTATAACCTATAAAGCCCTAAACAGCTTGGGCCCTGGGTATTTAATAGAATGTCTTATTTGCTATGAAGCACACTGCCCACTGAGATCATCTGGAGAGGTTAGTCTGCAGTTGCCACCGGCTTGTTTGGGGGCTACTCAGGGATGGGCCTTCTCTATTGCTGCCCCGATGCTTTGGAACACACTTACTGCTGAAAAAAGAGCCTCCCCATCTCTTACCACTTCTAAAAAAAGGCAGTCAAAACACATTTGTTCACCCAGGCTTTTAATTAGACATTGTTTTAACTGTGTTTTTAATAGTTTTAATGTGTTAAATTTTAATTGTTGTAATGTTTTAATCTTTTAATCTGTTGTTTATATATATATTTTTGTAAACTGCCCAGAGATTTGCATTTTGGGCGGTATATAAATGTGTTAAATAACAGAGTTGCAGAACCATTGGGTCGCAATGACCATAGTGTGATCCAATTCAGCCTATATGCGAGCAGGGAATTGCCAAGGAAGTCCAACACAGATAAGTTGGACTGCATAAGAAGAAACTTCTAAAAAATGAGGGGACAGGTAAAAAGCAAGTTGAAATGGAAAGTCAAGAGAGAAATCACTCCAGAAAGCATGGAACTTATTTAAAAACACAATTCTAGAAGCATAGTTAGAATGTATAACATGAAGGAGCAGAGCTACTGTCAAGTTCAGGAGGACACCAGCTTGGCTAACAGGAAAGCTATAAAAGGGAAGAAGACTTCCTTCAGAAAATGGAAATCCAAATAAAGAGAACAGAAAGGAACATAAACTCTGGAAAAGGAAATGCAAGGAGATAAAAAGGGATGCAAAAAGAGAGTTTGAGGAGCATATAGCTGGAAGTGTCAAGAGGAATAACAAAAACTTCTTCAGATATATCAGAAGGAGAAAACCTGCCATGAAGGTGGTTGGCCCTTTAGAAGATGAGGGCGTGAAAGGGATTACTAAAGAGGATAAGGAGATTGCAGAGAAGCTGAATGAGTTCTTTGTGGCGTAGGATACTGACCTTATACCCTCTCAAGAATTTTGCTTTTCAGGTTTAGCAGCTGAAGAACTGGGACAATTTGAGGTGACAAGGGAAGATGTTCTAAACTGTCTTGAAAAACTAAAAATTAACAAATCACCAGGGCCAGATGGCATCCACCCAAGAGTTCAGAAGGAACTCAAATGTGAAATTGCCGATCTCCTAGCAAAAATATGTCCCTACAATCAGGTTCTGTACCAGAGGACTGGAAAGTAGCCAATGTAACTCCAATTTTCAAAAAGGGATCCAGGGGGGATATGGGAAATTACAGGCTGTTTAGCTTACCTTTGGAGCTAGGTAAATTGATGGAAAGCATACTTAAGGACAAAATTGTTAAACACATAGAAGAATGGGCCTTGCTGAAGGAGAACCAGCATGGCTTCTTCAAGTGAAAGTCTTGCCTCACTAACCTTTTGGAATTCTTTGAGAGTGTCAACATGCATGTGGAAAAAGGTGATCCAGTTGACGTAGTATACTTGGACTTCCAAAAAGCTTTTGAAAAAGTTCCCCGCCAAAGGCTTTTGAGTAAACCTATCAGTCATGGAATAAGGGGACAGGTTTATGTGTGGATCGGTAACTGGTTGAAGGACAAGAAACAGAGTAGGAATAAATGGATAATTTTCACAATGGAGGTAGATAGGATGTTGGTTCCCCCAGGGATCGGTACTGGGACCAAAGCTCTTTAACTTGTTCATAAATGATCTAGAAGTTGGGATGAGCAGCGAAGTGGCCAAATTTGCAGATGACACTAAACTGTTTAGGGTTGTGAAATCCAAAACAGATAGTGAGGAGCTGCAAAAAGATCTCTCCAAACTGAGAGACTGGGCGACAAAATGGCAAATGTCATTCAGTGTAAGGAAGTATAATGTGATGCACATTGGGGCAAAAAACACCAGTTTCACATATACGCTGATGGGATCTGATCTGTCAGTGACTGACCAGGAGAGAGATTTTGGGGTCGTGATGGACAGCTCATTAAAAGTGTTTACTTAGTGCATGGCAGCTATGAAAAAAACTATTTCCACGCTAGGAATCATTAGGAAGGGTAAAATAAAAATGCTAATATTATAATGCCCTTATACAAATCTATGGTGTGACCACATCTGGAGTACTGCATACAGCTTTGGTCACTGTATCTTAAGAAGGATATTGTAGAACTGGAAAAGGTGCAGAAGAGGGCAACCAAAATGATCAGGGGCCTAGAACACCTTCCGTATGAGGCTAGGCTACAGCATCTGGGGCTCTTTACCTTGGAAAAGAGGGAACTAATGGGAGACATGATAGAGGCATAGAAAATTATTCATGGGGTGCTGGTCTTGTGGTAGCAAGCATGACTTGTCCCCTTAGTTAAGCAGAGTCTGCCATGGAAGTATATAAATGCATCCTGGATGCATATGAATGGGAGACTTGATGTTTGAGCACTGGAAGATCTTCCCCTCAGGGGATGGAGCCGCTGCTCTGGGAAGAGCAGAAAGTTTCAAGTTCCCTCCCTAGCTTCTCCAAGATAAGGCTGAGAGAGGTTCCTGCCTGTAACCTTGGAGAAGCTGCTGCCAGTCTGTGAAGACAATACTGAGCTGGATAGACCAATGGTCTGACTCAGTATATGGCAGCTTACTATGTTCCTATGAGTGGAGAGGGTGGACAGAGAGAAATTTTTAACCCTATCTCACAGCACTAGAATCAGGGGTCACCCAAAGAAATTTAGGACTGATAAGAGGAATAAGGTTGGGAAATTTAGGACTGATAAGAGGAAGTACTTTTTCACACAGCACACAATTAATCTCTCAAATTCCCTGCCATGCAGTGTGATGATGGCCACCAGCTTGGATGGCTTTAAAAGTGGCTTAGACAGGTTCATGGTGGACAGGTCTATAAATGGCTACTAGTCTGGTGGCTGTGGGCCATCTCCAGCCTCAGAGACATGATGCCTCTCAATGCCAGTTGCAGGAGAGCAACAGCAGGAGAGAGGGCATGCACATACCTCTTTCCTGTGGGCTCCCCAGAGGTATCTGGTGGGCCACTGTGTGAAACAGGATGCTGGACTAGATAGGCCTGATCCAGCAGGGCTTTTCTTATGTTCTTATGGAAAAATAAGAGCAGTTTCTCTCTTTCCTCTACAACGGTACTAGCTCCAATGCAGCATTAGTAGCATGATAGCTGTTCAGATTTTAATTGTTAGTGTACTCACTGTTGGGGAAAAGTCTGTTTCCCTTATTACAGCTAGGGCCAGTTCAGATGATACTTTATCAGTCCACCAGATTAAAGGGGGTATGCACCTAGAGTCTGTGCCCATCCCGTGGTCTTTCAGGGACATCCTCCCAGCGCATTATTTTATTGCATGGGGGTGTAGTTCATTCAACTTGCTGTTCTACATGCAATCCAAATACTGTATTAGTTTGAACTGATTCTGATCTTTACTTCTTCCCCCTTACCCAATGTGCATATGCTGTGTGGTCTTTGATTGAACTAGACTATGAGGCTCAAGACTACACTCCCCACAGATGATCAGACATTGAGCCCTGGATAGCTGGATCTGCCGCCCACATGACTACTGGCTCCGTCACGGAGCTGGTAGGCATGGCGGGGATTGGGAGACCCCCAACACTAGGACCTTCAACACCAAGAGGTTTGTTGTTGCCTCCCGGTTGGTGGTCTACTTGTGTGTCACTGTGGCAGCACCCTATCACCAAAACGTGGTTAGTGGAGCACTCACTCTGCTAACCTCATTTAACCGGGGGCGGGGGTCAATTAGGCGGGCCACGCAGCTGCTGGTGGTTCACATGTGTGGAGGAAACCAGGCTGGGCTCCCTTAGCCTGGTTTCCTCCATGCATGAGAAAATTCTTTATATCTTGTTTGATGATATCATTGCATAACCAATATTTTTACCACTTCCCCGGTTTGGTTTCCGCATTGCACTGATACAAGAACTGTGTAAAACTGCCAGTCATACAAATGATCTGGTGACTTCCACACCTCCATCAAAGCCACCAGCACTGGGCACAGGAAGTGCCCATATATATATGACTATGTGGATATGACAGATATGTATATAATACTTTTCAACAAAAGTTCCCAAAGCAGTTTACACATACATACATACATACTGCTCCCTGTCCCCAAAGGGCTCACAATCTAAAAACAAACCTAAGAGCACAGCCACTGGAGGGATGCTGTGCTGTAGGGTTGTGTAACCTGGCTCGAATCTGAAGGGAGCCAAAACCAAACTGGCCTGGTGCAGTTCAAGCTCGGTTCAAACTTGAACCGAACTGGGCCAGGTGGTTTTGTGCGCACCCCTACTGTGCTGGGGTTGGATAGGGGCAATTGCTCTCTCCCAGCTCAATCCTTTGCTAACTCTCCTTTGCTAACTGAGTAAAGAGGCACCTTTGATTGAATCACCTTTGGTGATTCTCTTTATTTAGCTAGGAGGGAGCAACTGCCCCTATATTGCTGCTGCCCAATATAATACCAGTGGGGATTTGAACTGGCAACCTTCTGCTTGTTAGTCAAGCATCTTCCCACTGCACCACTTAAGGTGGCCCCCCCAGCTCTACTCCTCCCTATTTTCTTCAGTATATCCCTCACTCCAAGGGGCTGCTGGGAGAGGAGCAAACACGGGCCCCCTCTCCCCTAGCTATGCCTCGCTTGAGTCCTTATTAGGACCTGTTGTGATATTTTGTTTTACCACTCTTCATTACAAAATACCACCACTGTCTCATTTAATATGGGCAAGGGCATATTCTAGGAATTGAAAGGTAATATGGACTTGACCATTTTGAGAGGAACCAAGGGAAGAAGCCAAACCCATTAATGTTGAAGACAGCCTAACCATTCCTGGTCTTAGGGAATTTGGGCTGACTGAAACCCTGATTACCATGAGGTTTAACAGTCAGCCCACATTCCCTAAGGCCAGAAGTGGCACTAACTAATTGCATCGTTGCATATATCACCACATACATATGTTCCTGGTTAATACAGATTTCAGTGATTGTCTTGAATCACGTAAAGAGAGTCAGCCGACGAAGAGCTGGTCTTGTGGTCCGGTTGCTTATCTGGTTGCTTGACCCTTTGCTAAGCAGGGTCTGTACTGGTTTGCATTTGAATGGTAGGCTACATGTGTGAACTATTTAAGATATTCCCCTCAGGGGATGGGGCTACTCTGCGAAGAACACCTGCATGCTTGCATGGAGAAGGTCCCAAGTTTCCTCCCTGGCTTCTCCAAGATAGGGCTGAGAGAGACTCCTGCCTGCATCATTGGAGGAGCCGCTGCTAGTCTGTGTAGACAATACTGAGCTAGATGGACCAAGGGTTTGACTCATTTCCTATATTCCTATGTAAATTAGGGGTGTGCAATTCGGATTTTCGGTGTTTTGATTCAGATCCGAACCGAAACACCCCTGTTCTGCTTTGTATCCAAATATGGCCCATCCGAATCACCCCTGATTCGATTCGGATCCGAATTAATCCGAATCCAAATCTGAATATATTCGGATTAAAAACAGGTCCCAGGGGCAAAATAGTGGGGTGGGGTGGTAGTGCCCAATGGGTGGAGGCTACCACCCAAATTTCAGGGGGATTGGCCAAAGGGCTGATTTTTGGTGAATTTCTGAAGTTTTAGTGTCTTTGGGGCAGATAGGGGGCATAACGTGGGATCTGGGACAAAAGCGTGGGGTGGAGTGGTAGTGCCTAATGGGTGGAGGCTACCTCCCCAATTGCAGAGTGATTGGGCAGAGGGCTGATTTTTGGTGAATTTCTGAAGTTTACGCATTTTTAAGGTTTCCCCCATTAGGTAGAATGGAGGGTGTATCGCTTCACGTCAGGGGGAAAGGGGTGGCCTAGAGTGGTGTGGGGTTGGTGGTAGTGCCGAGTAGTGGCAAGGAAGCTACCTGAATTTTTTCAAAGGATTTGGGCAGAGGGCTGATTTTTGGTTAATTGTTGAAGTTTACGCGTCTTTAAGGTTTTTCCTCATAAGTTATAATATAATGGAGCTTTCAGCAGCCCCATAAGTGCACTTGGGGGGTGCTGGGGAGGCCCAGAGCGAGTGGTGGTGTAGTGCACATAGGGTGCCAACCACCCCCATGGGTTTCTAACCCATGGCGTACAGGGTTCTGTTGTTGCTGAGGTATTCTGAGTGTGGATTCTATGATAGCAAATTGGAGTGGATTCACGGTGTCTCATTGAAAATCTCATTTGCTATCATAGAATCCACACTCAGAATACCTCAGCAACAACAGAACCCTGTACCCCATGGGTTAGAAACCTTAAAGACACGTAAACTTCAACAATTCACCAAAAATCAGCCCTCTGCCCAATCACTCTGCAATTGGGGTGGTAGCCTCCACCCATTAGGCACTACCACCCCACCCCACTCTTTTGGCCCAGATCCTACGTTATGCCCCCTATCTGCCCCAAAGACACTAAAATTTCAGAAATTCACCAAAAATCAGCCCTTTGCCCAATCCCTCTGCAATTGGGGTGGTAACCTCCACCCATTAGGCACTACCATCCCACCCCACTATTTTGCCCCTGGGACCCGAAATTCGAGCAGACGTCACATCAGACCTTTTTGCCTTGAAGTCAATGGGAGGCAAAAAGGCGGGAAATTCAAATAGACGTCATTGCTCAAAATGGAGGGGGATCTATTGGCCACAAAATGGAGGGCCGAAACATCAGAATATTTCGGATCCGAAACAGGGATGATTCGTTTCAGATCCGAAATTATTCGGGGATCGTTCTGTACCCGAAACGTTTTGCACATCCCTAATGTAAGTATTTCAGTTTCCTCAGCTACCTAATGGCACAGCAGGGAAATGGCTTAACTACCAACTCAGAGGTTGCTGGTTTGAATCCCCACTGGTATGTTTCCCAGGCTATGGGAAACACCTATATCGGGAAGCAGTGATATAGGAAGGTGCTGAAAGGCATCATCTCATACTGCGTGGGGGGAGGCAATGGTAAACTCCTCCTGTATTCTACCAAAAGACAACCACAGGGGTCTGTGGTCACCAGGAGTTGACACCAACTTGATGGCACACTTTACCTTTACCTCTTCTTTAATAAAACTTAGTAGGTTTTGAAGTTAGCTGGGTAGACAAGTGGGCAAGCAGAATCTGCTTTGAAAAATGTGTAATGCTTCTAGATGAGCCTTGAATGGTGCTCACTTATTAAACTATAGATTTCTTCATAGGGGTTAAAGGGGACCAAGGGTGTTTTTGAGCATTAAATGTACAGTAGTGTTAATAGGATGAAGCAGCTGCTATGGTAACTGCCTTTGGATTGTGTATTAAAGTAGATGCACAGGAGGTTTGCCTGTCTTGGGAACTTCAGCTGTAGATCTTAAGTCTTTTTTATCACTATTTCAGGCATTCTTTCTTGGAAACCCTCTTTTTATTCACAGGATAAAACACTCACAGTGGAGTTGCTCACCTTTTGGTTAGGGGCTGTGAAAGAGGAAAACAGAACAGAGGCTTGTGAAATAGAAAATAAATTTATTAAAATGTACAGATTTCCAAACAGCTCCCAGTGAGCACATTCTTAGTAGAAACCTGAACCAGAGTTCATCTGTGGCCTCCTCAGCTAAACAAGTCTCTGCAAGCTTTCGTTGATTCAAAAGAAACTCTGTGCATCAAGCTAAAAGTTTGGGCTACTGCCAAAGCCCTGCTTCTTTATAATAGAGACTCAGTCTAGAGGCTGACACTTGTGAAACTGGGGGTTCTTAACCTTCCACATTCCAGAACACTTGGGAATCAGATTTCTCTGTCTCCTGTCCTCTCTAACATAACACTGATAGCCAAGTTTGGGTGCAGACAATGAGGCTGTTCGTACGATCAGCCAAAAGAGGCCCAAGAAAGCCAAGCACAGTCTTGACTGATTGCAAGAACTGCCGGGAGCCAGTGGTGTGGCAAACCCACCAAAGAGCCCAGACCCTTAAGCCGGGTTAAGGGAGCGAGTGCTCCCTTTGCCCCATGTTTAAAAATCATCTGCCAGAACCAGCTGCTTGCAGCCAGGGCTGGGAGACTGCGGGGCTCCCGACTGGTGCACTCGCATGGTGCATTATGGGGTTTCTGGGGGCCAAGAATCCCAGCCCCAACCTGAGGCACTACAGGGGAAGCCAGTGTCCGTTAGGGGTGTGCACGGAACCGCCAAACTGCGGTCCGGCACTGGGGTGGCGGTTGCTTTAAGAGCGGGGGAGGGTTTACTTACCCCTCCCACCGCTTTCCCGCTCTGGCCCCCATAACTGTAGTAGTAATCGGGGTGGCAGGATACCTCCCTGCCACCCCTTTGCCCCTTTCGCTCTTCAAAAGCAAGCAGGAGTCCTGTGCGCGCGCGCGCACTTCACAGAGACCTCCCTGATGCCCCTTCCGCTATTCAAAGCTAGGGAGCTTTGAATAGCAAAAGGGCGAAGGGGCGGCAGGGAGGTCTCTGTGAAGTGCGCGCGCACGCACAGGACTCCTGCTTGGTTTGAAGAGCGAAAGGGGCAAAGGGGTGGCAGGGAGGTATCCTGCTGCCCCGATTACTACTACAATTACGGGGGCCAGAGCGGGAAAGCGGCGGGAGGGGTATGTAAACCCTCCCCCGCTCTTAAAGCAACCCCCCCACCCGAACCGAACCGCCCAGGGCCGGACCAGACTGGACCGGTTCGGAGGCCTTTACAATGGCGCCCGGACCAGTCCGGGCACATCCCTAGTGTCCGTGTGCCCCCATGGATGGAGCAATCATCTGCAGGGGTGGTACATTTTAACAGCCTTCCTCCCCACACATTCTAAGCCCTTTCTCAATGATCATGAGAAAGGGCTCAGTGCAAAGTAATGGGCAGAGGAGCTTTTTCTGTGACCCCCAATATAGCTCCTGATCCCCACCTCCTCATAATACACACCTCAGCTGTTTTCTCCCATGCAAGTCAGGTCACAGGAAATAAACTATTTTAACCCCCCAGCATGTGGCTTCGCCAGAGCACTTTTCTTGTTATGCACCCCAGCTAATAATTTAGGGCCACTTTATACTTTCAGCCGGATCAAGAAGGAAAACTTTTCCTGGACTGTATCACTTCATGCTACAGAGAAGGTGGGGCATAGGCAGCTGCATGTTGATCTCCCAAGAAGAAAATGCCTTGCACATAGAAAAACATCACATCATGGAGTCTCTCTAACATGTTAGTTTTGTTTTGAATATGAAGAAACATGTAAACATAAGATTCCCCACCTGTAGCTTGATGTAGTATAGTTCACCAAAAATGTATCAGGGGCGTAGCAAGGTTGGACTGGGCCCGGAGACAAGATTTTAAAATGGGCCCCCGCTCATTGAAGCTCAGCTCATGAAGTAAAGAAATCTTAAATGAGGCTGAATAGTGGTAACAAAAAGCATAGAAAAATTATATATGTGTGTGTGTGCGTGTGCGTGCGCGTGTGCCACAATATAACATCATCCTAAATTCTTTTTAAAAAGGTTTTGTAAATTGTGGACGATGCAAGTCATTTAATGGTGCTAGAGAAAGACATGCTGTTCTGGTAGCTCCAGGTCTTAACACTCACATCAATTTCGGAGGATGAATACAACTGAAGAAAGCCCAGGCGGGTGCACGGCTGGGGGAGTCAGTCATGTGACTGACCTCTGGGGCTCCCCCCAAGGCAGTGGGCCCCCAGACAACTGTCTCCCCTTGCCCTATTATAGTTACGCCCCTAGTATCACTAGATCCTGCTGAATCTATCATGGTTTGAGACAATGGCCTGCCTGGCCACTGAAGCCCAGTTCTTTGCCACCACAGAATGCCGAGGAGGGGAGGGAGAGACAGGAGGAGGGGGAGCACACTCACTAGCTAGCCATTGAGGCCATGGCTTGCTGCTGCCCAGGGGAAGCTAAAGACTGGGGGTTGTCAGAGCAAAAATAGTGCATGGTCGGCATCCTGCCTCATCCCAGCAGCACTACTCTACTGGATCTAACACACTCAAAGTCTATTCACACAAGCAGCCTAACCCAGGCTGGGGCAGCCCAGCCTGGGTTAGGCTGCTTGTGTGGAGCAGGATCACTCCCTGGGTGGGAGCACCAGGAGCGCTCCCACCCAGGGTTAAGGGTGTGAGCACATCCCTGACCCCAGTGCTGGGGTTGTACATCAAGTTGGGCATCAAGAGCTCCTGACTGAGGGAAGACTCCTTCTGGTGCAGTGCATTGAGGGATGCTGGAGGACTTCCTGCTCCGCCTCTCTACTCTTCCACTCGCCACAGTGCTGCTTGTGTGCCACAGCGAGCAGCAGAGTGAACTGGGGTGTGTGTGTGTGTGTGTGATCATGTGCAGGGAGGCACCTGCCTCGTCACAAGCTCTTCCCGGTTGCCAGCTGGTAAGGGCGAGTGTATGACTTTACAGTCAGAGGATGTCCTGGGAGCACATCAAGAGTCTACTACTGTAATTAAACAGACCTAGCTTTGTAGGCTCCCTGAATGGGAGACACACTCTGGGACTGAGCTTATTCTGAATTCCTTGGAAGGAGCAGGATATATGCAGGACACATCAATGAACAGGTGCAAAACTGAGAAATGGAGGCGCCATACCATTGTGAGATTTCACTTCACTATTATCCACATGAGAGGTCTAAAGTACATGTATGGCAAACCTGCTTTGCTCATTTTGTATAGACGCCTACAACCAGCTCATACTACCAAATGTCTACACAACCACCAGATGGAGAAAGGCTAGTGTGAAACAAGCTATACATTTGAGGACAGAGCAGCCATTTCCATGATTGTAGCTGCTGGAAAGGGCACATCTTGACCATGTGCTTCCTCTGTCTGTCTGTGCTTTGTGAAATGTAAAGTTAGTCCAATGCAAGGGCCTGATCTGCCTTATGTACATCCTACCCTCTTATTTTGACAGATCCTTTTAGAGCACAACACAGATTCCAAAGTATGAAATGCTCTGCTTAAAGGTCACAAGAAAATGAACAAAAGGTTTTAAGGGACACATAATTATCTAAAGCAGCAAAGTGTGGGAAGCTCACTGCAGATTTTAGTCAGGACTTAGTGATGTGAAACCATAAGCTAGTCAGACTCTAACTCTAAAGACAACAGCAAATAGTGCTTACAGGCCTGTTTGAGTTCTGTGACTAATGTGGGGGAAATGCATCTCAGATAGCTTTGAGAATCTGATCTTTAAAAACAAACACATATCAATTAAATGCATCTGTTTCTAACTCCATGAAGGCATACTGTACCATCATATGTATTAAGCAGTGCTGGCCTAATTTAGTTTTATCTAAGTTATACTTACTGTATGATATGTTCAAAACATCTGGGCGTAGCATATGGTCCTCAGTCCACCTAAAGTTAAGGCCTATTCAAGTGTTATACAACTGAGTAGAGTGGCTGACATCCAGATCAATGTTGGCCACTGAAAAATGTTGCATGCATGCAATTGGGGAGGAGAAATTTTTACTGATCTCCTCTTCTGAAGCCCACTGTGCCCCCTGAAAATATGTCCCCAAGTATCCAGCAACCGTCAGAGACATAGTTTTTGCGAGGCACAGAGGTCTGCAGAGGAGAGGGGAGAGAAGAGAAAAACATTTCTCCCCTGTTGCACATGTGCAGCATTTTTGGTGCATACAACATTAGCTATCAGATGGTATTGCTGGGCAAAGCAGGCTAATCCTGGCAGGCTAATCCTGCCTCTGGTGCTGATTGGCTCCAGAGGCGTAACTATAGGGGGGGCAGGGGGGGCACGTGCCCCGGGCACCATCTTTTCTGGTCGCGTGGGGGGCGCCGCCATGACCAATTTTTAAATTTTTTTTTGTTAATACAAATGTTTCCTGCTCAGTGCAGCAGTGCTGCAGCAGTCAAGGAAGCGCGTCGGTGCCCCCTTCCCCACGAGCGGTCCCTTCCACGCTGCCTGCGCCCCCCCATTGCTTTGCTGGCGCCTGGCGGCCAGTCAGTGGCCTGGCTTGGCGGCGGCGGCGGGCGCTTGTGAGGAAAAACCTAAGTATAATGTAGTATGTTGGGGGGGAGCGGGGGGCACGGTGGGGGGGGGGCGCCATTTCAGTGCTTGCCCCGGGCGCCGTTTTCCCTAGTTACGCCTCTGATTGGCTCTTTGGCCACACATTCTGTGCTCCCTCCACTCACCTATGCAGAGAAAGCACTGAACCCAGGGAAACGTTTTCCCCCACATTCTAGAACACTGGATGGCTAAGGTTTTAGAGAGGAAGTCTCCCTGAGTTTTTTCTCTGCACAAGCGAGTGCTGGATGTAAGGAGAGCAGGAAGCCTGGACATGGAGTGTGTCAGGACCATAGGGTGCGGCTAGCCAGTGTGCTCTCACTCGCTGCTCTACTAAGATGCACAGTGCCCATTTTGATAAGGCATGAACAGGGCTTATGTCATGACTAAATACTCTGGAACTCAATAATCACAAGTAATGTTAGCTGGACCGGGGCTATGACGAATTTCAAGCAAGAGTATTGATAAGGCAGGTAAAATTTCTTGGGATTATTGAAAAAGGACACATATAGAAGGAAGACGTGGAGTCTTGGAGTGTGTGAGAGATATGTCCTTGTTTTCATTACAGAAAGGCTTATTTCCAGTTTCCCACTGGTTTTTAGTGGGAGATCCAGGTGCTTTCCTGATGCCAGTAACTTCTCTGTTTTCCTTCCAACTGGCATGAATTTTTCAGGCATTTGACTACCACTCCCTGCAAAGGATAACATCAGGCAAATTTCAGACAGATAGGAAAAGTGTCCATACTTCATAGGCAATTTTTAAAAGGGACACACCCTAGTAGCTACTATATCTAAGCTAATTGTAAATAGAGCTGAAAACAAAGGCATGCCAGAGACTAGCCAGGCAGACAGAACTTGGCACAAGGCTAAATCACCAGACACGGTGGAAGAACAGGTGAATGGGCAGACATAAGCATCTGGCTTTGTCAGCAACATCAGCAAAGGAACAGGAACAGTGACTTGGAGAGGTGTAGGAAGAGATGTGGAGAGACGTTGCAAGGGCTCAGGAGCAGAAGGTTGTGGTTGGTGCTCAGGAATGGAAACAGGTAGCTCAGGAACAAAGACAGGTGGACAGTGTTGGCACTGCCAGAGATGGAGAGAACCTGTGGCTCAGGCTATACAGCTGGGAGAGTGAGAGGGGAACTTGGAGTCTTCTTCTCCCATCTCCACCAAAAATAATCCCTGTTCAGCTTTCTGACTGGTATGGGATAGTTTAATACTGTGGCTGAGGTACCCCAAGTCCAGTAAATTTTATTTATCTATATATATAATTCTCTAAGGTATACATGTGGCTAATCCTGTGTGTGGCAGCTCTCGCAAGAGTTTGCAAGTAGAAGCACTGTGGTGATTGGGCAGTGGGGATTCCATATGCAGATAGGGAGGAGGAGTCTGTTATGGTTAAAGTCAGTTGGAATGCAAATGTTCCTGGTTGGAAGATGTTCTTATAAAAGGATAATGGGCAGGGGTCTGCGAAGAGAGGGGTTGTGAGGGAGGAAAGAGCCCCTTCAGGAGAAGGAGGCTGCCATGGTGTGAATTAGATGAGGAAACAAGGTGAACAAGTTCTGTTAACTCAGGAAGGGAGGAGGGAGGGAAGGAGGGAGGGAGAGGAAGAAAGACAGGGGAAGAGTGAGTGGAGGAGAGAGAAAGAGAGAAAAAGAAGGGAGGAGAAGAGAGAAAGAAGGAAGGGTGAACCAGTCAGCTATTGAGGAGAACGAGCAGCCATGGTGGTGGCAGCAGTGAGGAAGGGCCTGGTCAACCGCTACTGCTGTTGCTGCTCCTGTGGGGAGGAGCAGGAGTGGGGCTCGGTGAGGGTGGGGAGGTCTCTGGGGCTAGGGGGCTGCAGCTTGGTCAATAGGTGCCAGCAATGCTGCAGCCACGGCCAAGAGGGGTGAGAGGGATGAAGTAAAGGGATGGAGGAGTCACCAAGAGGGGTGAGGGGGGTGGAAGCAACAGGATGGAGGAGGAGGAGCTGGAGTGTGGCTCAGGTGAGGGTGGAGGAGAGATCTCTCATGTGAGGGGGGATGTGGCAGTGGGTAAGGGGAAAAATTAAGTACTAGCGTGCAGATGCTCTGTGTGGGTTAAGCTAGTTTATTTTATTTAACATATTTGTATACTGCCCCAAACAACAAATAAAAAGATTAAAGCATTACAACAATTTAAAATGTTAAAACTATTAACAATAATCAAACTATTAAAACAGTATCTAATTAAAAGCCTGGGTGAACAAATGTGTCTTGACTGCCTTTTTAAAAGTTGTAAGAGATGGGGAGGCTCTTATTTCAGCAGGGAGCGTGTTCCAAAGCCTCAGAGCAGCAATGGAGAAGGCCCATCCACAAGTAGCCACCAGATGAGCCAGTGGCACCTGCAGATGAACCTCTCCTGATGAGCTCAGTGGGCAGTGCGGTTCATAGCAAAGAAGATGTTCTCTTAAATCCCTCTCCCCAGCCTGTTTTTTCTCCCAGAGCCCTGGGAAATGTTTTCTACCAATTGGGGAGGGTAGACTGAGCACTTGTGGGGAAGAATTGGAGGGATACTCTCACTGATGTTGCTACTTGAAAATCACGTTTGTTTAGTGCCAGCCGTGGCTTTTCCTGCTACCTCCTTCTCAGCATTTTAGCACTAGGTGTACAAAGCTTGGCACTCAGTTTTGGAGAGGGCTTGGTGCTAGGTGGGTTGGCAAGATGGATGTCTTTCTTGCTGCCTCCACTGCCTTTGCCATGTCCTTCATGAGCAAAAGTTTGTCTGTGACTCTAGCTGCAAATGGACAGATTTGCCATCAGGCAGAAACTGTTCTTAACTGGAGCATGTGTGTGGTGGTGGTGGTGGGGAGGCAGTAAGAGAGATACTGACAAATATAACTATCATGTGTCACCAGGTTTGCGCTGAAGTGTGGCAGTTACCACCCTTTGCGACTATCTTCTGACATAATGTGGGGAAAGTAACTCCAATAGGTGCAAACCTGCGTACAGCCAAATTATAAACCAAGGCACTGCAGAAGGGAACCATGGTAGAATACACTTGTGTTAAAGAACTCAGAAGAGTGCAGTAGAGTTTGTTCCTTGAAAGCACAGGTTAGCACCTCAGCAAGGTTGCTGGTAATGGTCTTCCCTCAATGCTTTGAGAATGGTACTGAGTTACCTCAAGTAGTACACATCCAAGAGTTAGTGCTCGAGGATAGGGAATAGAGTTGTGGGTGCTAAGAGAGGGAGTGGGGAGTGATAGAGGCAGCGGTCTACAGCTACTTGCTCCTAGGCCAGGGGTGTGAATTTCAGGGGTTGCAGTTTGCAGGCTTTTCTTGTAGGAGGTTGAGGCCTTTTTGGAGATGGGGCTGAACGGAAGACACTCTAGGTCAAGGCAGAGTGCCTAGCAAGGACTGAGCTTCAGTCACCCAGTGGGGTGCTCCAAAGGTTCTTCCCAGGAAGGGAAACAAACAAACAAAAAAGCAAACATGCCCCAGAGCAAGAGATTAATCTCTATGTGCACTGGCAAAAGATGAGATGCCATTAGGACGGTGGGGACAGCAAAGCTGACAGAGTGCTGTTCCCAAAGCCCTTCAGAATCCAAATTGCACATGTCCGTCACCTCCAGTGTGGGGAGGCAAGAGGTAGTCTTTATAGCTTCAAACTAGTCTGAGGGCATGATACTGGGTGCTTCCATTGTTCCATGGATGGTGTAGTCTTAGACAAAAGGTAGGGATGATGACCGGGCTGTGGGTGCTCTCTTAGACGTTTATCTTAAAACAAAAGGCTCCTCTCCCTGGGGAGGCAACTGGAGAGAGAAAGAGGACACTAATTTTCAGTATGACTCACTTGATTCTTATTGGTGGTAGGGAGTATGCCCTTGTTTCTTGGCTTATCTGGGTATCTGCTTGTTAAAAAAAGAAAACTACATTCCAATCTCAGTGTTCCAAAGCTTTGTCTATTTTGGCACTTTCTGTGCATGTTCAAGGTCAGTGGCTATAAGAGCAGTATTTGCTAGTCCCTTGCAATCATGCTGATGACCTGGGGACATAAAGAAAATGTCACTAGAATGACCCTTTTCCTTGTCCTTAAATTAGAGGAATGCAACCAGGTGGAGGCTTCCTTCTTAGCAGAAGTGGTAATATAATCATCACAGACAGCCAAGGTTTGATCTGGGGTGCACTAAAGTGCAACCAGGACAGGCAGGCATGGCAACACATGAAGGTGTGTGTGTGTGTGGGGGGGGGTGTCACATGAGGAAAAGTTGTATTTCAGATCAAATGCTGTTATTAAGCACAAGCATCCCAAAACACTCTCAGAACAATATGAGGAAATAAAAGAGAACTGGGTGGGGCCAGGGGAGAGAAAATGAAATGAAAATGAAATGCTATCACTGAATGCAAGCTCAGACAAACTCAGAGAAACACAAAGGGCTGGAATTAAAATGCTAAATGGAACTGAAAGAGATGATTGAGATTATTCGGAACCATTCTTTGTACAAAAGCAAAGCAGGGAGAAACACGCCATTCTTGACAAAGTAAGAAGAACAAACACAGGATAAAGGAACCACATTTTTGCCTCTCTCTTTTATATTCCTCCACATTCTCCTCATGATTCTGTGACTGGAGGTTCCTATGTGGAAAGAAATCCTATCAGATGTATGGACAATGTGTTTGAGCTGAATGCTAGTGAGTTTAAATGTCACCCCTACTCTTTAGCCCTATTCACATGTGATGTTCAACATTTGCACAATCTGTGTACACTGTACACAGGTACAGATCTGTATGCAGGGACACTGGTGCAGCAGTACGCTTCATATCTGCATCCTGGATTTCAGGGTCACTGGGCCCAAATTCACTTTGAAAATGAATACAGGTGCAGTCATTCACACAGAAACATGTACATGTGTACAGACATCTGAAAGCTGGTGCAGCAGTATGTCTGAAAAGGGCTTTCCCCCCCTCTTTCTTCCTCCTCTTAGCTTCTGCTGGCCTGGAGAACTGAAACAAAGAAAGAACAAAACAAAGGAGCTATGAATGGAAACAAACAGATTGCTCTTAATTCAGGACTCAGCCCAGAATGGGTAAAAAATGACCCAAACCAGGCCATTTTGAGACCGGAGGAGGTAGGCAGGGGGAGAGGGAATCACCAGAAACACACAGACACCCCGCAGCCATGGCGGCATCCCCAGAGGCAGTGAATTCTTTTTTTAAAAAAAATCTTAAACATTAGAACCCCTGGACTGGCTGGGGTGGGTGGGGCGGCAGCTTTCGGCTCGATCTCGAGCCGAACTGGGCTTGGTTTGGCTCGTGAGTGAGCCGGGGGTGAGTCCTCAAGCTGGCCAAGTTTGATGCAAGCATCCCTAGGAGAAACTGAAATTAATTCTGAATTTCAAGAGTTCTTCCCAAGGAGAAATTTCAGAGAATTTTCTCAGATGGTTTCTCCAGGACCTTGCATGGTTGTGAAGCACATCAGCACCAGGGGCATGGTTCGCTGGTATACTGTATCCCCTTATAGTCTGGTATAAGGTATCCAATTTCTGACCACATCTCAAGGAGGTCTAGGGTTAGATTTACATTTCTAAAGTTGAGATACGGGTGGCCCTCATTACCCACGGTTCTTTTATCTGCAGTTTCGCATATCTGCAGTTGGGAAATATAGACCCTACCTCATTAAAAGCAGTATGGCATTTTCACATATCTGTTGTTTTTGGCACACATCTGTGGTTTTCGTTTTTTCTCCTTATATAGGCATCCTGTATTTATTTATTGTTGAATTTATATACCGCCTTTCATTAAAAACAATCTCAAGGCAGTTTACAAAAGTTAAAAAACATACAATAAAATGACAATAAGAATATTAAGCTAAAAATATAAAACAAACCAAATTAAAAACCTATAAAATACAAGCATAAAAAACTATACACAGGTAAAAACACATAGAAGCAGCAATAAAAACAATCATGTAAAAGCCTGGATAAAAAGCCAAGATTTAACAAGTGGGTATGTGCTCCTGGGTTGTGAGAGGAGTTTGGAGAAGGACGGAGGAGTGCTTTAGTCTGCGTTTCTTGAATTTTTTTTGCTTCCAAAAGCCTTTTTTTGGCAGCCTTGGGTATCTCTTGGTATCTTTGGGGAGCCATTGGGAGCATTTTAGGAGCCATTGGTGTAGAGTTTTTGGAGGCTTTTTGCAGCTATTTCTGTTGAGCCTTTGCAAGCCTCTGGGAGCCCTTGGGAGCTGTTCTTGAGCTATTCCTGTGGAGTTTCTTGCAGCATTGTGCAGCCGTGGGAAGGTGTGGATTATCACTGTAATAAATTCAGTTTTAATTTTGATAAAGTTTTATTTTTTAATTTAAAATTCAAATTGAAAATTCAGCGTTAATCTTGATAATTAATTACAGTATAGTACTGTACTGTATAATTGTAGTTAATGTCAATTTCAATTTCAACTGACTTTAAGTATCCATTAAAAATTGCTTTTAAATACTGTATCCATTATAAATCACCACCTAATGGGGCAGTGGGAAATGACTTACCTAGCAAGCATGAGGTTGCTGGTTCAAATCCCCACTGGTATGTTTCCCAGATATTTTTCATTGATTTTATTTATTGTTAAATTTATATACTACCTTTCATTAAAACAATCCCAAGGCGGTTTACAGCAAAATTTAAAAACAAGACATATCGAGCAGCAGTGATCTAGGAAGATGCTGAAAGGCATCATCTCATACTGTGTGGGAGATGGTAATGGTAAACCCCTCCTGTATTCTACCAAAGAAAAACCACAAACCGAGGCTTTGTGGTTGCCAGGAGTCAACACCAACTCGAGGGCACACCTTTATCCATTATAAACTGATTTCAAATACTGTACAGTATCCATTGAACATTTATTTTAACTATAAATTACTATACTGTACTATACTGTATCAATTTTGTGGGGGGAGGTTGTCTTGCAAAATTACTGTGCTGTACTGCACAGCATTTTGTAATTGTTTCCTTCCCACAGTCAAAATAAGCATGTGCACAGCCGAGAGCTCTGCTGAGGGGAGTGGCAAAAGGTCTCGCAAAGTGTTGCCCTTGAGAAAGATGGTGAAGCTGCTGGACATGTTGACTCGTAGGGACAGCGCATCATCTGATGCATGCCATTATGGCATCTATGAGTCCAATGTCCGCTCCATCAAGAAAAGTGAAGGCAGTATCTGTCCGAGTGTGGTATATGGCACATCTCAGAGTCTTAAGTTGGTGCTCCATCTACGCAACCCTCCACATGGAACAGATGGGAAAGTCTGTGGATAGAAGACCAAGCCCAGAGGAACATGATACTGAATGAACCAGTCATTTGTGAGAAAGTGCTACGGATCTACTGGTGGTTTGTGGTGGAAAGTGGTCAAGTAGCAGCGACATCTGAAGAGGCTGAGTGTGGATTCCAGGCAAGCAAGGACTTGTTTGAAAGATTCAAGCACCCCTACAGCCTCCACAATGTCAAGCAGGCAGAAGTATCAGTATCAGTGGAACTACGAGGCGGCACAAAGATTTCCAGCAGAGTTCCAGCAGCTGATTGAGTCCAGAGGGCCCAAGCAGGTCTTCAGTGCTGATGAGACAGGCTTATTCTGGAAGCAGATGACATCCTACTCCTTCAGCAGAAAAGAAGGTCCAGATTTCAAGGCAGCCAAGGACCACCTCACTTTGCTGGTATGTGGCAATGCTGCAGGGGACTGTGTGGTCAAACCCCATGTTACTGTACCAAGCAGAGAACCCTCCTGCCCTAAAAGGGGAAAATAAAAAACAGCTTCTCTCTTCTGGAGAGCCAACAGAAGAGCATGAGTACTGCAACGCTTTTCTCTGACTGGGTGAACAACTGCATGAACATGACATGCAGAGATATCTGGCCTCCAAGAACCTGGCCTTCAGAGTCCTCCTGGTGCTTGACAATGCCCTTGGCCATCTTGAGACCCTGCAGTTTGCACACCCGAACCTGAAGATCACCTTCTTGCGGCCCATCACCACCTCCTTGATTCAGCTGAGACTTGTGTTTTGAGCAGTATACAAATATGTTAAATAGAAATAAATAAACTGATGGTCCAAGTTCTGATTGCAACTTTCAAGACTTATCACACTCGCTGCACCTTCAGAAGTATGCTGGATCTCGTGGAAGCTGATCCCTCTATGTCGGTCAGTGATTGCTGGAGAGGTTACAGCATCGCTGACTGTATTGAGAACATCACAGCATTCCTTGCAGAGATCAGATCCCACACATGGAATGCAGTGTGGAAGAAGTTGTGGCCTGGGGCAGTCATGTCTTGATCTGCTACAGCCATTCCGTCAGTAGCTGATGAAGAGGAGTGGATCATCAACCTTGTGTGCACCATGGGTGGAGAAGGGCTGCAAAACATTGAGCCACATGAGGTGGAGGAACTCCTCTAATCCCATCAGGAGGAGTTAACAGAAGCAGAATTGAAGGGCATCATACAGGCAGCTCCTGGGAGTGAGGAAGAAGAGGGAAAGGATATGTTTCCAAGCCCTTCACCACAAAGGGGCTGTCTGCAGTTGGGGACTGACTTGGCCAACATAGTCTTCAAATCTGATCCCCCGATGGAGCAAAGCATCAAGTTCAAGAGGCAGCTGGAGGCTGCTTTGTAACCATATACAGACATCTACTGAGCTTTGCAAAGCAGGGGGAAGCAAAGGACCATCACCAGCTATTTTGAAAAGGTAGCTACATGCACCACAGCAGCTGAAGAGTCATCATCAGAAAGCAACACCTCCATTTTCCACTGCTTTGAGGAGGAAAAGGATGATGATGATGATGACAAGAATGCCGGCAGCAGGTCTGCCTCTGCAGGGCCTGCTTCTGCTACCTGATCTGTGCTCCAAGCAGAAGACTAGAGATGGTGTGTTGCAAACTACAGTGGTAGAGTGAAGTAATTCCACTAAGAAAATCTAAAGTCCACACAAAATAGGTTGAACTGGCCCCAATAACTTTCCAAAGCAATTATCTCACAAAACTAAGAAGGGAGTGGACTTCATACTACACACCCACAAACAATGGCCAATATCCTTACTAAGGTTGCACATGTGCTGCAGAAAGAAATGCCCATGATGCCTAACTACCGTAGCACACCAGCACTTGCAGGGAGGAGATTCGCTTATCTTTCCTTTCCCCAGAAGGGTCTTGTGCCAGTGCCACCCAAAATTACGTCCCTGACTGCATGGTTGTGCAGGGCATAATTCTGGGGGAAAGCGCAGGCATTTCTGGGGGAAAGGGAGATTGTGAAATCCCCCCTTTTGTGATTGTTGTGTTAGAAGCAGCCTTTTGCTGCACAGACACATCTCATGTAGCATGCATGAAGGATGTTGGCCAATGCATAGAGTGAAAGTCAGGGGTAGTGTAGCCATCTGTGTTCCCACATGTGTTGGTAACACATGCCCCCATGCCCCGAGAAACTAAGAGCCGCCACCACCTCCTGCTCCATCTCCTTCCTCATCTCCTTCCTCCTCCTTCCTCTTTCTCCTCCAGTCCTCCTCTAGCTGCCGGCTCCCCCATTATGGGGGGGGGGATGCCATGCATCCCATCCCCTTACTCATGGCTCCAAGAGCCTGCAGTGAGTTCCCAGCAGGCTCTTGGAGCTGCAAGTGAGGGGAAGAGATGCAGAGTGAGAGAGACATGGCATCCCCACTCTCCCCCAAACAGTGGGAAGCATAATGGATCAGTGGGAGGAAGCAGGCAGTGTGGCAAGGCAAGGCAGCAGGTGGTGCAGAAGGGCAAGCACTGACCCACACAAACAATGGGGCTGGTGAGGGTGGGGGGGACACAGGCTTGCTACACTACTGGTGAAAGTGATTCAGCACTCCACAGCAGCCTAAGCCATACCCACTAGAGATGTGAGAATCTGTTCAAGTTTGAATCAATTCAAGATTGAAATGGGCTGTTTTGAATGATTCGAACTTGAAATGAAACACCCTTAAAATAAAGGGCCTGTTTCAAGTTCAAATTGAAATGACCCCATTTTGAGCTCAAATCAATTTGAATGTTTCAAGCACCATTTTGATGGGCTTTCCCCCCTTGCTGATTGGTTTTCTGGCATTGGCTTCCAATGGTTTTGAGATGTTCTTGCTTCTTGGATGGTTTGTTATCATATAACTCAAGTGCTGTCATAGTCAACTGTGGCCCCATTCTCTGGGGGTTTGGGGGAAGGAGGAGGGAGGAGGAACAAAAAAGGAGAGAATTTCAAAATGTTTTCAAAGGGCCTGGGGAGGGGAAGCAGAGAGAACCCTTAGTGTGCACTACTACTACTACTACTACTACTACTACTACTACTACTAAACCACTTTTCAAGAAAAATTTCCAAAACAGTTTACATAGAAAAACAAATAATAAATAAATAAAATGGTTCCATGTCCCCAAAGGGCTCACAGTCAGAGGATACAACAGGAGAGGAGAAAGGAAGGAATAAATAAAGGTTTGGTTTTGTGGTTTCTCAGCACTGAGTGTATAATAGGCTGTGCTGTTGCTGCTATATTATTAACTATCTGGTTTTGCTGGATCTCAGATTGACAAAGGCAGAACATGGGTGCCTGCCATCCTTCCTTGAGTTGTGGTTTGTTTTGTTTTATGAGATAGTGAAATGAGCTCCATGTCTGCTGGCCTTGAGACTAACTTGTGCTTCATTCACTGCTCTGGTCTGTTCTGCAATCTGCATTACAAGGTGTACTCAGTCAAAATGAGGCGAAGTTGCTCTAGTTGAGCTTATGGCTATGCTTACTGTTAAGGAGCACTTTTTACCATCTGTGATTGATTTGACAACTCTGCTTGTTCCTTGAGGAGAATGACCTGAAAACTGGTACATCAGCTTGAAACCTCCAGGTTGGACTACTGCAATGCACACTATGTAGGGCTGCCTTTGTACATAGTTCTGAAACTGCAGTTAGTTCAAAATGCAGCAGCCAGATTTATCTCTGGGGTATCCCGAAGAGACCACATGACGCCTGTTCATAAACAGTTGTACTGGCTGCCAAAATGTTTCTGGGCAAAATATGAAGTACTGATCTATTTCGGGGTAGCATTTCAAAGCACTCCTCTATTTGATGTCTCAGCAGCACTACATTGTGGGCTCAGGATCAGTGAACATTTCACCCTGCCTGAACGAAAAAGGCAGTATTGCATTCACAAGTGGTCGCTTGCATGAGCATGTGTGGGGTAATGTGCCTCAGGTCAAACTAGCCATCTGACTGCATAGGATACCTCCACCCCTTTCTCTTACAGAGAGCCATCAGCCCACAAGCAGACTCTATTTCAAAGAAATAAACCATTCAGGGAGGAATTTTCTCACCTAGTCAGACAACAGTTTGAAACACTCCTTCTAGGAGTAGCAAAGATGTGGTACTTTTCCCAACTTGTTATGAATAACAAATTGCCTGGTGAGGACTTAGTGGAGAAGTGACCCATAGAAATTAGCAATGTAATAGGAACATAGGAAACTGCCATATACTGAGTCAGACCATTGGTCTATCTAGCTCAGTATTGTCTTCACAGACTGGCAGCAGCTTCTCCAAGGTTGCAGGCAGGAATCTCTCTCAGCCCTATCTTGGAGAAGCCAGGGAGAGAACTTGGAACCAAGATGCTCTTCCCAGAGCGGCTTCATCCCCTGAGGGGAATATCTTGCAGTGCTCACACATCAAGTCTCCCATTCAGATGCAACCAGGGCAGACCCTCCTTAGCTAAGGGGACAAGTCATGCTTGCTACCACAAGACCAGCTCTCCTCTCCGATCTTTTACATGTGAAGACATCCCTATCTTGGGATATGCAACTGAACTCAGCTCCATTCACTTAATGCAGCACATCTGCAGAGCTTTATCTTTGCCTCTTGTGGGTCAAAATCCACTCAAAGTGACTCAGTCCAGCTAGCAATGGACGTCTTTGTTTTGCCCAAACATCCTTGCCCTCCAGGGAAGGAGAAGCCCCCTTGATTGCTTCAGTGCAAGCCTCAGGTATGATTTTCAGTGTTTCTGCTCTGGCCACACCACACATGATCTGCTCATCACACATCCCAGTATCGTGGGACTATACACATAAGTTGCAGCCCTTTGCTCCTCACACACCTTCTTTGTGCTTCGCTGCTCACGAAGTGACCATCATGTAACAAACACACCATCTTTACCTAGGAAGGACAGGCAAAACTCACCTCTTGCGCTCCTAAGTCTCCTCATCTCTTTGCTCTCCTCTTTACCTCCTTCTCTTCTGCTCAGGCACTTTGTAAAGTAAACCTTTCGCTGGGCTCTGAGTTAAAACCTTAGCCAAACTCATTAGAACTAAGAATTCCATTTAGAATACTAGCTAAAGATTTATTGCATTTGCCGAACCAGCTCTTTTTACCTTCTGTACCCCATTTTATCCTTCATACAACTTTTAAACTGTACTTCTGCCTCCTCATCTTTTCCCAAACACCAAAACATGCTTGAATTGATACTGAAGCCAAACTGCTCCCCAAGCCAAGTTAATCTCCCCACTTTAAACCAAAAGCATAGTTGGAGTGTTTAGCCAGCACTCTGAAGCTGTTCTGGTAAAAGATTCCACCAGTTCTTCTGGTGGCAACCTAGGATTGGGTCTACTAAGTTGTTGCCTCTAGGTTGTGAAACACGCTCCTTGTGGATGTAAGAGGATTATCTTCCTTGGAGGCCTTTAGGAGAGCCTTCAAGACCCATCTTTTTAGCCTGGCTTTCAATGATATCTAGTTTTAATTTTAATTTTAATGAGTTTTAATCTGGTTTAAATGGTTTTTTTTAATTTTTTAAAATTGTTTTATTAAGTGTTTTTGACTTGAATGTAAACTGCTCTGAGCCACTTTAGGAAGGGCAGTATATAAACAGAATAAAACAAACAAAAGGGTGCTGTTGTGGCAACTGTTGCAATGGAGTCATAATTGTGTGAGAGAGAGCAATTTGTGCCAATGATGTTACTGCAGCACTGGCACTGTGGCTGGCAATGGATTCTGGGTGAGTGGTTCTTCTTTGGCCATTTTTGGACTGTGTTTGAAAAAAATGTGTGTTCTGTGTTTAGAGGGACAGATTTCCTTTTACTGTGTGCTTCTAATCTGCAGTGTTTTGCAAGGCAGGGATGCAAAATGCATTGCAAGTTGCAATACAAAACTTGTCACATGCACTCTCTGAGCGCAGCTTGTTTCAGCTACCTTCTCTCACTACAATAGACTTTCCTTGCTAGGGGAGGGCATTTCAGAATTGTGGTTGTCAGTAATGCAGTCTGCAGTTCTTGACTTAGGTAAGACTTTTGAAATTACCATGCTCCCAGAGGAAACGCTTTGCTGTTCTTTTTGTAAAGTGTTCTCAGAATAGCACCAGTATATTCATTTCAATTGGTTAATTAATCAATCAATAGAATTAGAAAAAGAATCCACTTCTCTGCTGTGAGTTAAAAACAAGCAAACCAGTGTTGTGGAGTAAATGAATGTTCCAGCAGTTTTGTAATGCTAGTTGCATTTCTTAGTTTGCATTGTCCCTACTCCCACCCCACCCCTCATTTCCCCCCCTGAATGTTTATAACTTGGCTTTCCCAAGAGGCCAGTTTAGGTTGCTATGTCTGCCCTTGGCTGCCCTTGAAATCTATGAATGTATGATCTATAAGGAAATCACTTACAACTTTGATCTATGGCATTCAGTATTTTTAAGAGCATCTGCTGCTGCTACAACAGTGAAGCACATACATGGTTTCCAGCAGTAATTTCATCTCATTTTAAACTCACGAACAGAAACCCAAAGTCCTTATGTTGCTTGTTGATGTGAGAGGGTTTTCTTGATCAAAAAGAAACCCTGGTAAAATCTGTAGGTGATACCAAAACAGTTGAGATGAAAAACACACAGTAAGACAGGGACCGAGCAGAACTTGATCTACACATGCCTTATCTGGGAAGCAGATGGGCATACATATGGATACTGCCATATTTTATCCAAAAGCAGGGGCTCATAAAAGCTGCAAAACAAATCTTACTGTTGGTCTTTAAAACGAAAATGTGCCTTTTCTTTCTTTCCGCAGAGAAAATAACCAAGTCATTTTCAGTGCAGTGGTATTCATTCAACATTAAACTATTCCTATAGCCATTTTGCAACTTTTTTAAAAAAGAGGAATGATAGGGTGATACCAAAACTCCGCTTTTAATACAAAATGATAGTCTCCATAAAGAAACAGAACATCAGTTGCAGCTAGAAAGATAGCGGGCATGTTTCTCGTTAAATGCGGTCTCCAAGGGCAGGGAAGAAGTTCAGCCTCTGCCCTAATCGTGCGCTCCCAGGTGACCCCTTTACTTTCCCTCTCTCATAACAGTGAATGGTTCCCTTTCATTGTGCACTTAGGGACTCGGATGCAGTGAGTTCAAAACGTACCCTCTACCCCTGAAACCGACTGGGTCAGAGCAGTTCCAGAGGGGAGAACAATATCGCTTTTTGCATAGGGGTTCTTGCAGTGTAAGAGCCTTTCCCTTAAGCATACATGGACATTTTGCTAGTCCTAAACAAATGATATACAGGTGGCCCTTGTTATCCATGGACTCCATATGCACAGTTTTGCATATCTGAGATTAGATCTTAGAGACCCAGTTTCATTATCTGCGGGTAGAAAAATGGGTGGAATTCACCTATCTGTGATTTTGAGTGGCCGGAAATGATCCAGAAATGACTTCTGATGTCATTTCCTACTGCCATTTTCCAGAAAAGAGCCATTTTATGGTTCTCATTAAAAAACTCTTTTTGGGGGGTGAGCCAATATTCAACCATTTTGGGGGGTTTGGGGGGCATTGCTGGAGAGTTGGACAATAAGGTACGGTCTTTTTCTTCTCTTATTTCGCCCCCCTTGCTTTTTTGGCCCCTCTTTATTATTATTTTTAGAATTATTTATTTATTACCCCCCGCAATTCCCATTGACTCAACGTTTCTTTTTTCACAGTTTCTATATTTGTGCCTATAGGTAAGAACAAAACCCTCACGAATAACGAGGGCCACCTGTACTGTTACCAAAATTCACTGTAAGAGCACCTAACAATATTAACTTAAGGATGACATATGGCCATTACATCTATATATTATATATACCCAGAAGCACACATAATTTTTATCAGCTTCAGCTGATACATCAGCTATGACCATTTCTAGAGGTGATCTTTAAAAAGTGGTATGTATGCTGGTAACCTACAGGCTGGACTATTCTAATGCACTTTACGTGGGGCTGCCTTTGTATGTAGGCTGGAAATTACAATTGGTACAGAATGGCAGCCAGATTGGGCTCTGGGACAACACAAAGAGACCACGTAATACCTGTTTTAAAAGAACTGCACTGGCTTAAATGAACTGCACTATGTTTCTGGGTGAAATACAAAGTGCTGGTTATTACCTATAAAGTCCTTAATGGCTTGGGTCCAGGCTATTTAAAAGAGTACTTCCTTCGTCATGAACCTTGCCACCTGATATGATCTTCTGGAGAGGTCCAGTTACGGTTGCCACCAGCTCGTTTGGTGGCGACCCAGGACTGGACTAGCCCTCTGGCTCTCCCTGGACTTTGGAATATGCCCCCTGCTGAAATAAGAACATCTCCTTCTCTGTTTGTTTTCAGGAAGACTATCAAGACTGTTCTCGCAGGCTTTTAATTAGAATTAATTTTAATAATTTGTTTTAATAACATTTTTTTGGCTATTTTTATTGTGTCATGTATTTTAATCTGTGTTGACTTTTAAATATTTTAAATTGTGTACACCACCTAGAGATGTACATATCAGGTGGTTTAAAATATGATGAATAAATAAATAATAAATTTTTAAAAGTCACATTTTATTGCAATAAAGAAATGGATTCATGAACGAAATCCACCAAGTAAATATGCTTTAGATCACAATGGGTCTTCCAGCAACGGAGCACAGCTTCACTAGACTAGATCCAACACACAATATAAGCTTAATTTATTTTTAGCAGTGCATTAAATAGTGGTAATCATCAAAAAAAGGCAAGAATTGTTCTGAGCCAGTGTTCTTTGGATTTACCACGTATATTGCCATGTTAAAAAATTTCACATATTGTCATCAGCAACAGCTCATAGAAGATCTAGAGCAGGGATTCTCAACATTGGGTCCCCAGATGTCATTGGACTTCAACTCCCAGAATCCCCAACCAAAGGCCACTGGGGCTGGGGATTATGGTAGTTGAAGTCCAATAATATCTGGGGACCCAATGTTGAGAATCCCTGATCTAGAGGGCATTCACATAACACTGCCTGGTTACCCGAGGCAGCTTGTGTCATCTGCAGCACCGGGAACCCTCCACTCCCAGCTGCTCCAGACCCGTGGAGCCTCACTTTTTTGCTTGGCATTTTACAGAAGTAGAATGAACCATGGGTTCGTTCTAACTCAGCAGAGATTGTCTGTGCAATCACAGCTGGGTAGCTGGGCTTCCCCTTGGCCCACCACCATTTTGAGCAGCGAGACGGCAGCGAGGAAGGAGTGGCCTCAACAAGCAGAGCGGCTGTTCTGCTAAGAGCAGCCACTCCATGGCTGGCGCGGGGCACACTAGGATGCCGCTAGGATGCCGGAGGACTTCCTTCTCCCGATACCAGCTCTGGACTCTGCCACAGCACTGCTCATGTGGGCACATGGCACAGCAGAGCCTGAGATGTCTGCTGCTAGTCTGCGGGGGAAGGCAGGCAAGCTCCTGCCTCCCCCCAGCCCTCCCAAGCACACAGTTGAGTGTGCCTATCACCCACCCAATATTCGGAATAAAATTGGCAGAATTATCATGAATGTCAATGAACATCTGACCTTGCTCAACAACATCTCCTCAACAGAAGGGGCAGCGAATAAAAGTAGACAGCAAAGATGCTTGAGGTACAAAAGTCTATAACATCCTTTAAGGTGTGTTGGAACAGATCCCTTCCAGCCCATTTCGCCTCTAAATGTATTGGAGGTAGAACCTGCACTCCTGGTCAGTTTGTACAAAGCCAGAGACTGCCCAGTAAAACTGGTTTATCAAGATCAGGTCTGGATATAGGCCAGGTGCTCAGCCCATATCTCTCTGCCTTGCTATCTATGGGCCGCAGCTCTGACGGATAGTCTGGAAAGATGTGGGAAAGCTAAATTAGCAGCATCAAGCACAGTATGTATATGATAAATGCCTTACTAAATTGGATTCTAAAGGAAGAAGCAATATCCTTCAGCCTGAAATGATTCTGCCTTTCACTGATTGGTTTACTATAGGAAACACAGAACCCCCCATTAAGTCCTTGCCAGAAGCCAAATTAGAGATTCTGAGGAGGCTAGCCAGGTAGGAGTTTTCCTAGAAGATTTCCTTGATTTCCAAGACAATTGAAAATGAAGCACTAGCAGGGCTAAAGAGGAATTGGTTCCCTCCCAGCATCTTTACAACCATAGGAGAGAATCAATCAAGGCAACTTTCTTTTGGGTTACCTTCTCCCCCACCCTCGCCCCTCTGAATGGAAAATATTCCATATCTATCGAAATATTTTGTTATTCCCATTCAGTTTTTGGTATATAAGCCCTGGCCCTAGAGCAGTCAAACCATCACTAGCTGCTCAGAGAGATAACATCCATATAATCTCTCCCAGAGATTCTTGGCTGCACACGTCTCTGTCTGCTAGCTTAGAGAGCTCTTCCACATTTTTTGACCACTTCACTATCTCCAAACTCCAGCCTAGCCACCTGGAGCTCCCTTTGCTAAGTGGATCTCCAATCGTCTTGCTTGCAGTCAGGAAAACTGCACAGAAAGGACAGATATAGTCCCCTTCTTACTAGTCCCAGTCACCAGGTCTATCTCTTCCAGGTCTTGATCTCTTCCTATCCCCCTAAGAGTTGAAGGTGCAGCAGCATTCTGAGTTAGGGATGTGTAAAAGATTTCGGGCAGAGATCGATCTGTGCTTGAAACGAGCAATTTCGGGTGATTCGGGTCCGAACCGAATCACCCCCGATATTTTTCGGGGCCGAGCCGAATCACCCCTGATTCGTGCCCAAAAAATTCGGGTGATTCAGGATGACGTCTCTTGGAATTTCCTGCCTTTTTGCCTCCATTGATTTGAATGCAAAAAGGTCTGATGTGACGTCAGCTCAAATTTCGGGTCCCAGGGGCAGAATAGTTGGGTGGGGTGGTAGTGCCTAATGGATGGAAGCTACCACCCAAATTTCAGGGGAATTGGGCAAAGGGCTGATTTTTGGGGGATTTTTGAGGTTTTAGTGTCTTTGGGGCAGATCGGGGGCATAGTGTGGGATCTGGGCAAAAAGAGTGGGGTGGGGTGGTAGTGCCTAATGGGTGGAGGCTACCACCCCAATTTCAGAGTGATTGGGCAGAGGGCTGATTTTGGGGGAATTGTTGAAGTTTACGCGTCTTTAAGGTTTTCCCCCATAGAGAAGCATTGAGGTGTCAGCAAATGTATAGCTTCACACGGGGGGCAAAGGGGTGGCCTAAAGCAGTGTGGGGTTGGTGGTAGTGCCAGGTAGGGTCAAGGAAGATACCTGGATTTTTTCAAAGGATTTGGGCAGAGGGCTGATTTTTGGGGAGTTGTTAAAGTTTATGTGTCTTTAAGGTTTTTCCTCATAGGGTATACATGGAGCTTTCAGCAGCCCCATAACTGCACTTGGGGGGTGCTGGGGTGGCCCAGAGCGAGTGGTAGTGTAGTGCACATAGGGTGCCAACCACCCCCATGGGTTCTGTTGTTTCAGAGGTATTCTGAGTGTGGATTCTATGATAGCAAATTAGAGTGGATTCATGGTGTTTCATTGAAAATCTCATTAGCTATCATAGAATCCACACTCAGAATACCTCTGAAACAACAGAACCCTGTACCCCATGGGTTAGAAACCCATGGGGGTGGTTGGCACCCTATGTGCACTACACTACCACTCGCTCTGGGCCACCCCAGCACCCCCCAAGTGCAGTTATGGGGCTGCTGACAGCTCCATGTATACCCTATGAGGAAAAACCTTAAAGATGCATAAACTTTAACAATTCCCCAAAAATCAGCCCTCTGCCCAAATCCTTTGAAAAAATTCAGGTATCTTCCTTGACCCTACCTGGCACTACCACCAACCCCACACTGCTTTAGGCCACCCCTTTGCCCCCTGTGTGAAGCTATACATTTGCTGACACCTCAATGCTTCTCTATGGGGAAAAACCTTAAAGATGCGTAAACTTCAACAATTCCCCAAAAATCAGCCCTCTGCACAATCACTCTGCAATTGGGGTGGTAGCCTCCTCCCATTAGGCACTACCACCCCACCCCACTCTTTTTGCCCAGATCCCACGCTATGCCCCCGATCTGCCCCAAAGACACTAAAATCTCAAAAATTCCCCCAAAATCAGCCCTTTGCCCAATTCCCCTGAAATTTGGGTGGTAGCCTCCAACCATTGGGCACTACCACCCCACTATTTTGCCCTGGGACCCATTTTTCTTACCCGAATCAATTCAGATTCGGATTTAATCCGAATCTGAACCGAATCAGGGTGATTCGGGTAGCCCAGATTCGGGCACAGAACGGGGGTGATTCGGTTCGGGTCCTGAACCGAATCACTGAAAACCCAAATTGCACACCCCTTGTCTGAGTGCCCAAGTGTCAATAAATGATTTTCCCAGCTGCCTTGCAGATAAAAATCCCTCCTCGCATGTCTTCTACAAGTTTTCTTACTCTCAGCTGCTTTTTCTATTCTTTAACCTAGCGGTTCTCAAACTGGGGTACCAAGATGTAGCTCAACTACAACTCCCATCATCCCCAGTGACAATGGCCTCCATTATGAGGACTGCAAAATGAATGCAGGTATAGCCATTCATACAGAAATGTACATGTGTGTAGACATTTGAATGCAAGTACAACATCTTCAGCTCGATCACATGACTTTTAAGTGGGCAGGACAAGCATCTTACCCACTGTGTGTGCTCCCAATTTTTAGTCATGTTTGAGTTAAAAAGTAGGCCTAAAGAGGTGAAAGTGACCATGGGAAGTGGGTGCAGCCTCTGACAGCATTTCCTCTTACCTTAGTAATGTGCTTCGTAAAAGTGCTTGGTCAGACCGCACCTTCAGAGCCTGCACCCGTCTCCTACATGATCACTTTCCCCTCCTCCACCTAGTTTTTAGCTCACACATGACTGAAAATTGGGAACACACACAGCTCCTAACTGTGGGTAGGACACTTGTCATGTGAACAAGCCTCTTATGTCATAGGTAAAGGTAGAGTGTGCCGTCAAGTCAGTGTCAGCTCCTGGTGACCACAGAGCCCAGTGGTTTTATTTTGAGGAGGGGTTGACCACTGCCTTCTTCCACATAGTATGAGATGATGCCTTTCAGCATCTTCCTATATTGCTGCTGCCTGATACAGGTGTTTCCCATAGTCTGGGAAACATACCAGTGGGGATTCGAACCAGCAACCTCATGCTCGCTAGGCAAGTCATTTCCCGCTGCACCATTAGGTGGCCACTCTTCTATAATACGTGTGTTCAAATATACATGTACGTGTTTGTGGGTGAATGACATTTACAATTTTAACAAGTTGTTCTAGTAAGCACTAATCAGCCTACTTTCCTTTCACTGTCTCTACAACTGGACTAAATTTGGTTCAAATCAAGGTCCACAGGTTAGATCTCTTGCACTTCGAATGATCAGGGTGGATGCATCATCATTACAAACATGATTACAAACTATACCACTGAGGTGTCCCTGTGTGTCACTCACTATAACTGTATCAAATTTGGTCCAAATGTGTTAGACAGTCCTCAGGTTAGTACACTTGCACCTCAAATGTTCACACGTCTGCCATTTTGAATTGGGGTGCATGACATCACCACAAACTGCACCATTGGGGCATCACTATGTGTCCATACAGCTGTAGCAAATTTGGTTCAAATCGGTTAGACAGTCCACAAGTTAGTGTACTTGCACCTCAAAAGTTTACATGTTTGCCATCTTGAATTGAGTTGGATGACATTGTCACAATCTACACTGTTGAGGTGTCCCTATGTGTTCCTACATCTGTAGCATATTTGGTTAGAATTGGTTAAGCGGTTCATAAGTTAGACCACTTGCGCCTCAAAAGTTTGCGTGTCCATCATCTTGGATCGGGGTGGATGACATCATCACAAGCTACACCGTTGAGGTGTCCCTATGTGTCCCTACAACTGTACCCAATTTGGTTCATATTGGTCCAGGCTTTGCAAAGTTGATAGTGGGGGACACATGGACACACACACACACACACACACACACACACAAACAAACACAATGTTGGGTGATCTCATAAGCCTACTGGAAAGTAGGCTAAAAATGAACCTGGGAACAAGACCCCTAAAATTCAGGGTACAGATAAGAAATGTACTGCTGTGCATTCAACATAGCATGAATGACTGTACCTGCATACAGATCTGTATATGAGTGACATCCTGACCAACGAAGCACCAGTATAATGGGAGAAGCACCAGTGGAGCTCCAGTGCTTCTGAAGAGTCCAGACTAGCTTGGCAATGGTGCTAGTGTATGTTTGATTGGTGGGGGGTGGGGCTACATGTCCCTTATGGACAAATGTTTGGGTGCCACAAAGCTTTTCCTGGGGAAGGGGAGGTCATCAAAAATTTGCCCCAACTGCTAAGCCAGCAGTAGATCTGAGTTCGTAGAACTTTTCAGAAGCACCAATGCTTCTCTCATTGAAACGTTGCTCTGTTAGTCAGGATGTGAGTCAGTGTATTCAGACTGTATACATGTTGAAAATAATGTGTGACTAGGGCTACAGTCATAGGAACATAGGAAGCTACTTTATATTGAGTCAGACTATTGGTCTATCTAGCTCAGTATTGTCTGAATAAATTGGCAGCAGCTTCTCCAAGGTTGCAGGCCAGAATCTCTCTCAGCCCTATCTTGGAGATGCCAGGGAGGGAACTTGGAACCTAGATGCTCTTCCCAGAGCAGCTCTATCCCCTGAAGGGAATATCTTACAGTGCTCACACATGGAGTCTCCCATTCAAATGCAGACTGGGGTGGTCTCTGCCTAGCAAAGGGTCATGCTCATTACCACCAAATCAGGGCTAGTCTAGTCAAAGTAGCTGGCAGCTTCCTGTAATTACCTGTAATCACCTCCTAGGCTCATACTTTCTGGCCACTGAAATCCTACAGAACAGTGTATGTTGAGAAGGAAGAAACACAATATGAAACTGTTCTGCTGACATCTTCATCTCCCTTCTTACCTCTGACATTCCTAGACTGGGTATAGGATTTGGAGAAGCAGCCAAACCAGCCCTCAATCCTGTCCATAAGCTCAGAATCGCACTGAATCCTCCCCGCTCCCATTCATATTCAGCACACTGTAAGGTCAAAGGTCCCTGGCTTTAGCCTTACTGTTCAGTTAACAAGAATTACAGTTGAGATGTGGGTACATGCCTGCTAGACTCTGAATCTGAACACAAACTGATTTCCCAGAGGCCAAAAAACATCTGCTAGATGATAAAAGCTTTTAGGTCACTACCAATCCTGAGAAGATTCGGACTAGAGACACAGAGGAGAAAGACGTCGGTTACTTTCTTTTCCCCTTGAAAGTTTGACATTAAAACCAACAGCAAAAAATGTTGATCGCTGTTGGAATGCACCAATTAATACAATGGTGTTCATAGAGAACTTCCTCCACTCAGGCATTTGCCAAAGAATGATGCTTTGTAAGCCTTTTCACAGGAGACTTGCTTTTGAGGGGACCAAACAGGATTAAATGGTTCACTTGACTTTTGCTTGCCTACCCTGAAACTTCACGATGACTATATAGAATAAATCATAAAATACAATTAATCAGAAGAGGCTTTTTGAGACAGAAGATCATGGCTCAGAATCCTCACCTCTGTGGCAGCAGTCATTGTGACAAAGAAATGATCTCCTTTCGACAAGTGCTTCGACTCCAATGGGGGCAAGACCAAGAAGAACAAAACTCAAATAAAAGCCAGTCCTAACACTGGTGGGGACTTTAACTAACTCCCAGTGTCAATTTAAAGTCAACTTGCCACTCTGTGAAAGGGAAGGTGTATGTGTGTGTGGTGAGGGGGAAAACCTGTTCTGTTGACTGCTGTTCAAACCAATGAGCAATTGTGCTTCTACCTTTTAAGCACAGGGCAAAAACCTTTATAGGGATGAAGAGCAAGAACTGGTATCATGATCAGATGGGAATACATTGGAGCTGCAAGGTCGCCACTCAGAAAGTAAGGGCAAATTTCACTGCTGCTGAAGCACCTTTATACTATATGCTCAATCAATACCTCTGAGTGGCTGGCAGAAAGGAAAGGGGTGCATTCTCAATGTGAGGTCATCTGCACACCATGTAGCTTTCGTTTCTTAGGGCAGGAGAGCAAGGAAGTTGTTATGTAACCGTAAGATCTATATCAAGCAAAGATTCCTCAGGTGAAGGGACAGAATCTGCAGGATGTATAGGGGGGAAAGTACCCCCACCCCAATAATGGCCTTGAATATTGTTTGAACATATATATATTTTTCTTTGTATACTTTGGATGTTGTAGTCATTTAAACAAAAATCAGTATTTGTTAGCTGTTACAATGCTTTACCTGTGTGCACACATAAATACAACAAAAGTCAATGTCACTCACTACCACATGTATCATGCAGACACAATGACAGGGAGCTGTGACTGTCTTTAATTCCTTGTTGAGTATACAGTTGGTGGCAACTCTGAGCTGATGCATCTTCTACATAATAGAGGAAATGCCCCTAAATTGCAAGTGGATCTATCCCACATGTGAGTTTAAAAATATATCATCTTGTCACAAGGGTGCGTCTGAATCCACTCTGACTGTGCACAGGATTCCTCTCTAAGTGCTGCCAGAATCAGTTGTAACTTCTTGCACATTAAGAACGATGGAGTGGAATTTCTGCCATTCAGCATCCAGCCAGTCTGAAAAGACGAGTGGTTCAGCTATTTAGTGCAATCCTGGGGTACTTTGTTTTTTTGTTTGGTTGTAAATGAGTCTCTAGCCCCTCTGGCATTTTTGAAACCTGTTTACTCAGTGTTGCTGTCATTTGTCATTTTCTTCTTCTGTCCCTCCCTCCAGCAATTAGTACATATATTTGAACTATTTCTCCTTAATGATCTCTAGTGGTGATAAACCTGCCGTGCTTGAGAATGCTGAAAAGGCATCTGTTTTATTAATGCTTTTCAAGTTAGATGATCCCTGTGCGAGTCTCCTTCCTGCACACTGCTCTGAAACAGCTACCTGGTGAATTTCAAGTAACAAAAAGGCCAGCACCTTAGCTAAGCTCCTGATCTTTCAGATGTTTAATATGCATGAATTTGCATTGTGTGTTGACCCAACTTTTGATTTAAGGTGAGAAAACCCAACATCCAAGACACATATTGGCTGATATCCTAACTAATGCTGTGTATGTGCAGTCAAAGAATGCATTCCTGCAGCAGCTGCACTCCTGCTTCAGCAGCATGGGCAGTCACATGCAAGAGCCATGATTTTACTGATCTGCCTTCCCCTAGAAAAGCTTCGTGCAACCTGCAAATATATCCCTGAGGGTTGTATAGCCCTCGGGGACATATTTTCAGATTGTACAGAATGCTTCTGGGGAGGGGGGGATTGCAAAAATCGACACAGACACACACACACACCCATGCAACCACCAATGCTTCTGAAGTGGGAATGCAGTTGCTGTGGGTATGCATACTTTGGCTGCATGCACACAGAATTAATTAGGATGTCAGTCATATCTCATCCATTGTTTTCCTTCCCACAATTCTTTTTTTGTGTGTGAGGCTGTCATGTGCACCACCTCAGAGGGTGGTGGTGATGATCAAAAACACCATCAGTGGGTATGTGTTTGGTCTTTTCCAGTTCAAAACTATGTGCTTGCCTATCACATTAGGAAGGTTGTGTCCTTGGGTTTTACCCCATGTGTTTAAGAAAATACAGTATATTGACATCAACTGTTTACCTTGTGGCTAAGCACAATTACACTAAAATGTGCATAAGTGATCCACTCCTTCTCCCTTGGATGTTGTTAATGTGTTTTAGATGGTTTTGAAGATATCACCCCACACCATAGTTATACAATATACTGTATGCAATAAAACTAGACAAATGAACATTTTTGTAGTCTTTTGTTTCCTATCTTCCATTGCCGCCTATCTTCAAACAGAGTAAATAGCTAAGAAAAAAGGCTTGCAGAGGTGCGTTAATTATAGGGGCAGCACTGTTTACATCCTGTATGGAGTGCCCTGCTCTGTTTGACTTGGCAGACTTGAATGTACAGATTGTAAGCTGGGCTTTTATATCCTTGTTTTTAACAAAAAGTGGCCGGATTAGGAGATTGCTCTTTCTTCTGTCCATTTGGCCCTGGTTTGTTTAAACTTTTGCATATATTCTCTGCCACTTGCATCACTGTGTCTGACTTCAGGAAAGACTTTCTCACTATTTCCAGCTGTAACAAGAGCTGACAAAAATAGGCAAGAAATAGAATTTCAAGACTGCCAGTTTGGCTTCCATAAAGGTTTCTAACGTATGAAATTCTTGAGATGAAGGAGGGGAGGAAGTCAGGCACTTTTCTTGGTCCAAAGGCCAATGTTTTGTTCATGTTAATTTTATTTATTTATCTTTATTTATCAAATTTGTACACCGCCCCAAACTTTTGTCTCTAGGCAGCTAACAATAGCACAAAACAAGTTAAAAACACATACAAAAACTTAAAACAATTTAACAATTTAAGATAAACCAGATATTAAAACCTAAACAATTTCAAAAAGCTGAGAAAGCTGTTTACTTTGTGGCTAAGCACAATTACACTAAAATGTGCATAAGTGATCCACTCCCATTTTTTTTAACCTGTAGCCCCTTCGAGGGGCTTCCTAAGGGCCACGGGAGGGTGGGGTGTCTGCAAGGGTTCCTCCTCCCCCTGCCGGCCTCTTAGATCACTGCTGCAGCCTGTCTCGGGCTAATTTTCAGGCCTGTTTGGGCCTACAAAGATCAGTGCGGTGGCCATTTTGGAGGTCGCCGCACATGCTCAAAAGGCCACTGCGAGGCCTGGCAAGGCATAGGACAGGGACCATTTGAGCATGTGCAGCAGCCATTTTAAATTTTTTTTTAAAGGCTGCTGAAAACAAAAATGGCCACCTCATATGCTCAAGTGGCCTCTGCAAGACCCAAGTCTAGATTTTTCCCTGATCTAGGGAGTCAGAAGAATGCAAAGTTGTTGGCAAGGGACCCAAGCATTTAAAAAACAGATGTAAATGGCACGAAAGTAAGTGGACAAAACATCCCTTAAAAAGACAGTGTTGGTTTAATACCTTGTAAGCTGGCAAAACTGAAGGGTGGCAGGGAGAGGCAAGGAATAAAATAGAAATATTCACTCGCATGCCGTTTAATTCTCTATACAGAGCTCTATCTTTATCCGAACATTTGTCAAACAATCTGATTATAAGGTTTGTGGGATTTCAAACCTGGAAAGTGCCTGCCTTTAACTTGTGTGGTGCTTTTTAAAAAACCAAAAACCTGAATATCACACTGTTTTGCTGTTCTGTGGCTAGTTGCAACTTCCACCTTCTTCCTGATCAGGCTGCTGGATCCAAGCCTATTGTAAGCTGCTGGATAATTTCAGATTGTTTGGGGCCCCTAGGGTTTCCCATTGCAGCCATCTCCCTTTAAGGCAAAAGCCGTTTGGACAGAAAAAAACCCATCCCTGAATTTCTTGGAGGCAGCAACCTGTAGTGAGGGGTGTGCTGAGGTGGCAGAGCATTTGCTAAAGAGAGCTTTCACTGCTTAGCTCTATGGAGGCATGCCCAGCATATGGATGTGCTGTGTTTCCTTGGGAAGGCAACTGGCACATATGTGCCACATGTGTGGTTGTATGTGTGTGTATGCATGTGTGTGTTGCTTACCACCTGTTTCTCCTGAAAGTGTCTGAACTTGTATTTTTGAGCTGATATTATGGTAAAGTTATCTGAAAGATGGGTGTCAGATGTTTGGACAGGGGTGCAATTTCAGTGCCTGCCCTAGGCACTATTTTCCCTAGATACGCCTCTGCTAGGACGTGCAAAGTACAACTTAATTAAGAGTGTTTCAAAGTTGTGGACTGGGCTACACATGTCAGTGCTTAAAGCTTAGGATGGCTAATTGACTTGCCACCTCCACAGCTGGTACACCTCAGCAATTCTCCCCTTGAAATATCCCCCCATATATCAGATCCAAATCATGATTGGTATAAAGTTCCGGAATGTATTTGCTCAGTTTGTATAGGATATTTTGTTGTTCATGTTAACAGTGATTTGGTGGGTTGCAGAGTGACTCAGTGAAATGAAAGGCTTATCACAAGCTGTCTTTTTCGCAGTGACATACCACCTAAGCGTGGCATGCCTCAGTCAATAAAAGCAGAATGTGATGTGCCTAACAACTCCCTGACAGATTTTCCTTAAAATTCTACAGTGCTCTGTTCTGCCTCTGATAGTTTGTGTATTATGATATTCTCTTACAGATAACGGAAGAATATTAAATTTTCATTCAACTCAACAGAGCCAGTATGGTGACTCAGCATAGAGCTAGTGTGGTATACTGGACACTGAGCATTGGGGCTTGGACTGGAGAGACCAAATTTCACTCAGCCATAATGCTCACAGGCTGATATCGAGCCAATTATTTTCTCATTTACCTCACAGGGCTGTTGGGAGAATAAAATGGGATAGCCACATAAGCTTCCTGAGCTCCTTAGTGTGTGTGTACACACACACACACACACACACACACACACACACACACACACACACACACGCTGGGTCGGGCACAGATCATCTGCACCTCTGCCAGCCTGCCTGGCCCGCTTCTCCCCCTGCCCAGCTACGGTTTCTGTCCTCCTGCCCACCACTGCCTCTTCATCCCAGCGGCCGTTTTCTCCTGTGCCCGTCACTAGTCCGGCAGCTGCTTGCGAACTCTTGCAAGAGCGGCCACGCATGGGATATATATATATATAGCTATGTAATGAAAAATAAAATATAAATATTTAATTTTGGGGGAGGGGGAGACATCTTTTTAAAAAAGATATGCAATTTGAATGCATTAATGCCACATCCTCCAGAATTCTGTCAGTTATATTCGACAGCTGACTGGACAGAACAAACTGTAGTCTCCAAATATTCTTTCTGCATCAGCTAGCATAGCAGGAACACATTTTTTTTTTTGCACATTTTTGGTATTTATATTGTTTGCCTCTCTAAGCAGTGAAGAATTGCAGGTAAATTATTTGTGATGCAGCCATATTGAGAACATTATGCACACAGCCTGGAATGGAGTGAAGACACAGGACTGTGAATGGAAGTAACTATGGGCCATGAATTTACTGAACAGAGAAAGATTCTACAGGCAGATCACACACTACAGCAACTTCCTTTTAAATATACCTATACCTATTCCTCCTGCCCTTTGTCCTGGCACCCTACTTCACTTAACCTCACCAGCAGTGTGGATTCTGAAGTAAAAAGCAAGAAGGACAAGTGTCTCCATTTCTAACTTGCCATGGACAACTCCACTTGTCTCCAAGCAGTGGATCTGTCCATGAACTGATTTGTGTTCCAAATAGCCTGCTTATCCGGATGATGTGCTGAAGATTTACCCGACACTCTCATCTCATCCCAGCCAGTCAGCCTATATGTGACAAGGTTTCTAGGTGCCAAAAAAGCACCTCTCCCATTTACAATGGAGCCAGCTGGCAGAAAGAGATTGCTTACAAAAGCTTGTGTTCACAATCAGATGCCTTAAAGTCTTCAACACCATAAACTAAGCCTTATTTCCCTCCCAATCTTCTCTGAACCAGCCCATCATGACCAAAATGGTCATGATGAGACCAAATCATACAACAGTCATTTCTGAACAGTCCGATTGGTGTAAAGTAGAGCTAAAAAGATGTTTCCCATGGCCACTCAAGAAAGTTCCCTCAATTCCTATTCAGTGAACAGTATCCACACCAGCAAAGGCTAGCCCTACAGCGATGAACCACAGGCAGGCAGGCAGGCAGGCAGACCTGCTTCAGGGAAAATTCTTCTAGGAGAGTGGTGGCACTTGCTCTCCCTGCCTGAATAGGTTATAATCTGAATGAGCCAGGTATTTCTGACCAGCCAATCATTCTCCATTCATCATATAAAATACAAGTCTTCAAAAAATCAAGCAAGCCAAAGTTTAGTTAGATTAGCTTTTTCTTGTCTTCATCTGAGAAGAACAGGTTATGCTTGGGCTCAAAATAAATGCAGGAGAAAGGAGAACTATCAGTCCCAGATAGTCCCAGAACTATCAGTCCCTTTGTCTGGCTCAAGTCCACCTCATGTTATTCACTGGTCACCTGGGGAACATTGGTGGGGTTTTTTGTGTGTGTTGTTGTTGTTTTGCCTGACTCTCTGATGTGAAAGAGCAGGAGAAGTTTTCTTGCCTCTCTCAAAAGATGCTCTCTGTTTCTATTCACTGGAACAACAATAATAAAAGCCACACTCTGAATGGGTTTGGAGGTTCAGGTTCAGTTCGGATCTCTGTTTAGAATTGCTTCACTTTGGTTGAATCATGCCCATGAATTTCTATAATCAAAGAAAAGCCAAGAGTAAAATGTAGCTTTCCCCCCAGTAAATGTCCAAAACTGAGTTACTAAAACACTGCTATTCAAGAAATTTATTAGAAAGGCTTTTAAAGATACATATGAAAAGACCTGCACACACTGTATATATTTCAGAAATGAAGATAAGGAACTTTTTCAGTCAATACTGTTCATTCACCAAATACTTAAATCTCTATCAGTGCAAAGGAGCCACATATTCATGGCACCATTAGGAAGTGATAACTCCCAGTCATTAATGGTTTCAGCTCTGAATTGCCAAAAGAATTCGATGAATGTTCCTAATAAGAAAATCTATTTCCAGATCCAGTGAAAGAGATATGTCATCAAGCCGCTCATTATTGAAAGCAGGCATTATTGAGGTGCTTTTGGTAATGTTGTGCTTTCAAGAACTGTTTAAATATTTGAAAACATATTTTAAAAATCATTTATCACCAGTGGCTCTTCCCTTTTCATTACATCTGACTGATTGATTTTTTAAAAGCTTAATTTACTTAAATCCAGTGTGATGACACACACAGTGATTCAGAGGAGCTCTCTGCTCATTCATACATTGCTGACTTTGGGATGATACCTTCTTTTTCTCAACTGTTAACCAGAGTCCCAAATTCAGTTGATGCTTAGCTTACATTCTATTAAAATGAAAGGACTACTCATTAATGAGTACTTGCATAACAATTGTTCTCCATGAAGTGACTAGAGACAGACAATAGTTTTTTAAAAGTTGAAATTTGCTTTGTGGGAGGAAGGCCACTCCCCCTGTTGCATGCCAAAAGTGGGGGTGGGAGGCGGGGTTGTGCACAGGAGGAGAAAAAACTGGGTCCATTGGTCCATGTATTTCGCACGGCCAGTCAGGAGCCTTTTGCAGCTTCCCAGCCTGCTCTCTCACTCAGCCTTGGGCAAACATGGCACCTGCCTGTCCACTCTTGTCTAAGGGAGGAGAGCTGGTCACCTACTTGGGGGCCAAGTAGGAATTTTTGGCTCCTTGCCTGTTTGGCCCTTGGCAGGGGTTTTCCCCCCGCCTAGTCTCCTTTGGTTCCTTGGGTCTGGCATGTTTTGGAGTGTTGTGCCACTGAATGGTTAGTTTGGTCACTCTAGCAGGTGGATGCGGGCTGGGGTAGGTAGTGATCTTTACATTGGTGTGTAGCCGGAGGCACCTTGTGGTGAAGGGGGATTCCATTGGACAGCCTCTCAGGGTTTTTTGGCTCAGGGAATGGATCCCCTTTGGGGACTTGCTCACCTCACCCACTCAGAGCTTTGAGGCTCAGAGGGTGATGACTCAGGCAATCCTCCCTCAGCACAGAACCTGTGTGGTAAGAGGCGAGCCAGCTGATGGAAGGAAGTCGGCAACCACCAAGCCCAGCTGCTTCACCCTTTGGTGGGATTATAGCTGTCACTAGGAAGCTTGATCTCATGGAGGAGTTGCCTGGACTCAATTTAGGGTTAACTGTTTTTTCTTTGTTGTAGTTACATTAACTACAACATTACATGTTGTACAACATTACATTATACAACATTACATTATACAACATTACATTAACTACACTTTATTCAACTTACATTAAGTGGCCCTTGTTTAAATCCATCTCTTGTCTTTCTTGGGTCTCTGGGTGTAATCCCTTCCCACTGTAGATGCACAGCTCTTTCATCACACTGTTGTCTCTGGTTGGACAGGTTTTGAAACATACAGAAGCTATTCAGATGAGCAGAAAACAGGATTACATTCTGAAAGCAGATAGAACCCTATTTTTACCTCATAGCAAACAGACTGGTACATGCTGCAAACCCAGCAGGGAGTATGAGTGACAGACGATTAACTTTTTAAGGTTCTCTCCAGCCATTGCTGGAATTGTTGGTCTTCCAGCCCCACCCATGGCAACAGCAGTCCGTGAGTGGACAGAGCAAGCACATGAGTTCTTGCACTTCTTGAGTTGAGGTGGGTGGCAACTGAGGACAGGCCCATTCTGATTCTGGTACCTCAGTTATGAAACTGTCTCACCCTGCGCATTCTCTTAGCACCATCTTTGATGTCTTCCGTACACCAATTAGAAATGGTGGCCCACATCTTCTACAGTGCTACGAGAGCAGAAGAGGAGAGGAAAGCAGAGGTCACTTCCCCCTTTACCCATGCTGGGCTGCAAAAGCAGCCTTCAAAACACCTCTTCTCCTGCCAGTGTTCCCTCTAACAGGGATTCCCAGATGTTGCAGACTGCAACTGCCAGAATCCCCAGCTGCAATGGCTTTTGCTTGGGGATTCTGGAAGTTGTAATCAACATCATCTGGGAATCCCTGTGAGAGGGAACACTGTCTCCAACTGCTCTGTGATTGTATTGCCATTCTTCTATCCTTGTTGCACTGTGAAAGATCCAGGCCACTTTTCTTTGTACACACTTTCAATGGGTTTAGTACCTCTTAAGTATATTTTTCTTCTGTTGGTCTTCAAATTTATTTTCATGCTGTTGATAGATATTTTATTTTTATTTTGCTCTAGTGCTGCTTGTACTCTTATTATTCTTTGTGTGGGTTGTTTACTTCCCCATGGGTTGAAAGCTTTTAAATTGTACTACTTAAATTATGTCATAAGCCACTTTGAAGACTGAAATTCAAAATATAAATACAGGCACTCCCAGAGTTTCAAATATCCAACTTACAAACATCCATCCATACAAACAAAGCTTCATGACATATTTATATTAAGGAAGTCCTCGACTTACAAATGCCATATGAACAAGTCACCACTCTTGAGAACTATATGCGATCTGAGTTATGAACATCTGACTTGCAAACAAGCTTTTCAAACACAACCTTTTTGTAAGTTGGGGACTTCTTGTATTTTAAATAAATAAATAAATAAATAAATAAATGCCCCAAAAGGATGCCTAAAATGTATTTATTGGATAAGCTATATGAAAGCTCTATATTGGATAAGTATTATGGAGGATATTGACATTTTCATGTAAATACATCATATTAGAAATACTATTTTAGTGCCATTTATATAGCTAAGGCAACACACAATTCCTATTTTCATGGAGGGAAATGGCAAGAGCCATTGCAAATAAGGCTGAAATATTTCTCCCCCCCCCATATAAAACAATGAAGCTATTCACATGAGCAGAAAACAGGGTGACCCCATGCATACAACCTTAACCCTATTTCAAGCCTCACAGCAAACACACGTACATTTGGTGAAGCCTAGGCAGTGAATATGAGAGACTGACGATCGACTTTTACAGGGTTCTCTTCAGCAGTCAGCCACAGCTTGCAATGTTGGTCCTCCAGCCCCCTGAGTGGCTAGGGGAGATCACATAACCCAAGGAGTCCACTCAGAGGGCTCCAAGCTGCAGTCCCGCTTTGTAGCTCTCTGACTGGTGGCCTCAGTTAACCCTTTCCTGGCAATTGCAGCACTGTCAAAGGAACTGAACTCCATCCTGATGCCCAAAAGGAGAGAGAAGACTAGAGCAGCTGCAGCTGCCAACCAGCCCCAAAGGAAGAGTCACCTCCACCAACGCACTCCTCAGATTCAGGAGGGACACAGCAGATGCCCCCTGGAGTAATTGCCAGATGCCGATGAGAGCAATTGCCAGATGCCTCCATAAGTAGCCCAGGCACAAAGCACATGCTGTACACCATACAGCAGCATGGTTTGGGAAGGCAGAAGGGGGAAGCCTCCCTCGTCCGCTCACCCTCCCAGCAGCTGTCGCTGTCGCCTCCATAGCACCCCAGTGTATAGTGTGTGTAGATGGTAAAAGGGAGGGGGAAAAAACCCCACTGCCGCCGTAGCCAAGTGGCGACTCTGCCTCCCCATCAATCCGCCACTGCCACCCCTTGCTAGCCTCTTTGGGCATAAGAGGGTGGGCATGTGGGGGAAGGTGTCCCCATCACCCACCTGCCCTGATGCTGCCACTTGCCACTCTTGAAGTGCCAGCAGGGTGGGAGACTGAGTGGCAAAGTGTCGCCCACACCTGCCCACCCTCATTGGCACCATCTTGATGATGGTGCAGTGGGTGGGCAGGTGGGTGCAGTGTCACACCAAGGCAAATTGAGCACCTGGACTGCCCCTGCCGTGAGGCCCTCCACCGCTGCTGTGAGTCTCCTGCTGCCACCGTGAGCCTCCCCCCCACTGCCATTGCCACCATGAGGCCGAACCAGTGACCCTTGCGCGGACAGTGATTCCAGCGGTCGCTCCAACTCCACCAGCAGATGGAAGGAGGATCCGGCGGAGCCCTGAGCGGTGTACTACATACTCAAGTTCCTCCTCACAACAACCCTGTGAAGTAGGTTAGGCTGAGAGAGGAGTGAATGGCCCAGAGTCACCCAGCAAGTATTATGGCTGAATGGGGATTCGAACTCGGGTCTCCCTGGTCCTAGTCCAGCACTTTAACCACTACACCACGCTGCAGGCAAGGGTAGCTGCAGGCAAGGGCAGGGACACTCCTGCTCTTGTCCAGTCACTTGCAGGGGACAGGAAGGAGCACAAAAATCACCATTCAGCCATGAGACTTGCTGGGTGACTCTGGGCGAGTCACTTCACTCTCAGCCTGACCTACTTCTCAGGGTTGTTGTGAGGAGGAACTTGAGTATGTAGTACACTGCTCTGGGCTCCTTGGAAGAAGAGTGGGATATTCTATATTATTAATTCTTCTAGACGGACCATGCGCCCTGCAGGGTGGCTGGAAAGAAGTTTGACAGTTGGATCGGGGGCGATGTGAAGCAGCAGGGAGCTCGGAGGCTGTCAGGCGAGCAGGCGACAGTCCCTGGCAATGGCAGGGGGGATCAAGGACTGCAAGACAGAGATAGAAAGACAGAGGACAGAATAAGCACGAGACTTGTGGGGGGAGAGCGGGGGGTGGATAGAGACTTGCAGGGGGTGAGTGGGGGTGGCGAATTTGAGCGAGAGCATTGCGGCAGTGGCGAGATACTTGCAGGGGGTGAGCGGGGGTGGCGAGAGTGAGCGAGAGCGTTGCGGGAGTGGCGAGAGACTTGCAGGGGGAGAGCGGGGGTGGCGAGAGACTTGAGGGGGGTGAGCGGGGGTGGCAAGAGTGAGTGAGAGCAAGTGAGAGACTTGCGGGGGGAGAGCGGGGGGTGGCGAGAGACTTGCGGGGGGAGAGCGGGGGTGGCAAGAATGAGCGAGAGCGTTGCAGGGGGCGGCGAGAGCGAGCAAGAGCGTTGTGGGGGTGCAATGCCACAGGCTCAGTGCAAGACCACACAGATGATCTGTGCAGGGTCAGCTAGTAAAATGTAAAATGAATTAATAGTATGACATCTGTCTGTGCAACTATTCCCCTTAGGGGATAGGGCTGGTATAGGAAGAAGGATTTGAGCTCCCTGCCTGGCATCTCCAGGTCGGGCTGAGAGGAAATCCTGCCTGAGAGCCTCAGGGAGCCACTGCCAGTCTGTGTCGATAGTACTAAGACAGTACTAAGCTGGATGGACTAATGGTCTGACTCAGTGGAAGGCAGCTTCCTATGTTCATATTTTCCCTTGGGCTCATTTGCAAGATGCTTGCCACTTTAAGGAAGCTCAGTGCTGTTTGCTTGACAGGCTTTCCCCAAGCAAACTTCTGCTTGCTTTGCAGCCCACTCTGTTATCCAGTCTCTATGGTATCCCCGGGGAGGGAGCCTCAAGCAGGGTCCCACAGCGTTCCACACGGTAGTGCTAACCCCGCCTTCAGACCTCAAGCCCTGTTTTTGCTGGTCGTGAGAATAGCTTCACAGAAATCTACAGCTTCTATTTGCCAGAGGCAAAAGTGAGATAAGTATACAGACTGTAGGCAGACTCACATAAAAAGGAAGTTCTACCAACCACCAGTTCTCCATGAGTGTGTGCTCCTGGCATGAGCTGCTACCTCCACAGAGGTCATGTAATCCAAACCTGGATATGTCAGCTTCTCCTGCAGCTCTCCTCTCTGGCAACCTGGCATCTGGAACCAAGGTTTGAAGTTGGTTACAGATGCCAGGTTTTTGGAGAGAAGCTGACACTCAAGGTTTAGATGACATAACTGACACAGAAGTAATAGCGCACACTGGGAACACTCTCTCACAGGGGATTGGCATTTGGGAAAACCTCAGGTGGCACCATTATGTGTGAAACCACTCTGTGAGGCTACTCACACGATGGGAGAAAACTGGGCTAGCAGAGGCTAGCCCGATTTCCTCCCATCGTAAGAACCACCAGGCATGGCTGCGAGCCCAGTGCTTCTTAAGCGGGTCACCAGCTTAAGTACCCCAGCACTTAACCCGGGTTTTCTGATTGTGAGTTGCTGTGGCATGGCTCCACACCACAGCAACTCATGAGGAGACCCCAGGAGGGGAGGCGAAAAGCCACCTCCCAGCTCAGCGGTCTCTCCAGCATGGCCTGTGTGCTCGCACAGGGCATGCTGGAGCTTCTGGGGGCCATCTGGCCTCCGAACTGCCAAGCTCCCGCCAGCTCCATGATGGAGCCGGCAGTCATGTGGGTGGCCACTGCGGCCACCCGGAGCAGACTAATGGGCTTAGCCCGCTCTCCCCTCAAACCCTCTCCAGGCGGCTCCCACTGATCGTGAGAACCACCTCTATGAGTAGCAATCTCTCTTTTAAACCACATTCAGCACTCTGGGGAGAAAGTATATGGCTTGTCTCCAGTCTTTCTCATCTGCAATGATGACTACATGGCTGGAGAGTGCTCTTTGTCTAAGGTTGTATTGGTTCTGAGTTCTATAGCAGCTCTATACAAGCTGAGGAAATGTCCCCTTCCTTTTACATGATGTGACAATGTCACCAAGCCCTTGAAAATCAACAGGCTGGCCACAATGGGAACCAGAAGTTGACAGGATAGAAAAGAATGGGTCTTACATGAAATCTCAGAGACCTTTGGCTTCTTTGGAGAGACATATAAAATTACAAGCTAAGGATATGTGAAATCTGTCTTTGTTTTCTGGGGAAGTTGCTGCTTTTTTCTCCCTCACTGGCACTGCATGTTCAGGACACCGACTGACAAAAGGAGCTATGCTGCTTTTGTTACAAGGCTCTGAATGGTTGTGCATCACATATGTATTATTATTACCTCAAATATGCTTCACTGCTCCTTGTGTTCCACATGCCAAATCATAGACACAGATCACTCATGCAGATCTCAATTACTGTTACATCAAGCACAGTTAAGTGTGCATTGCCTGACTCAACCAGTCATTGGTTGGTATGGTTTTTGTGTGTTTGGATTCAAAGGCAATATTCTCAAACCTGCTGCCGATTTAGGACCTATACAAGCAGTAGCAAAGCAATATCTGATATTCAAACTGGGAACATAAAATCACAGGGAGCAGAAAAATGGATGTGTGTGGCATATTGCCCCCAACAACCCAGAATGTTGGGGGCAATATGCTAAATCATTGTAAACCGCTTAGAGAGCTCCGGCTATAAAGTGGTATATAAATGTAAGTGCTATTGCTATCTCAAGTCAATCTTATGTGCCTGTGGCCCATTATGAATGGCCTGGACTTTAAGTGCCAGACTTAAAATGACCAGGCACAGAATCCTGCTTTACCTGTGCAAGTCACATTCAAACAGAGTTTTACCTGTTGCCAAAAAAATAAAAATGAAAATGAAAAAATTGGCAGGACTCTGTACCATATCCACAAGATGAATCCAGTTTTCTGCAACAGAACACAAATAGCCCTTGTGCTAAAGTCAATAACTGATTTAGAGGCACCTCTTCTATTGTTATTACAGGTAACTGAAGACTGCAATTATACAGACTTTTCATTTGTTTGTAGAGTACAGTCCAAAGAGTGATCACATGAAAATACAGCTCACGAAGCAAATTTGGAAGGTCGCTCCAAATATCTAATTGTTGCAGTGGGTGGGGCGGGGGAGGAAACGTTTAGGGGAAAGTCAAAAAGTTTTGATAAGAATAGTGAATTGCTTATGGGGATTTCACACATTCAAAACCTATGTCAATCTTTTTTTGGTTCAGACAACATTTTGTGCATATGTTATCTAACAAGGTCACAACCTCCTATTTCAGATTTCTATTAATAATACTATGAGAGATCATTCCAGACATTCTGGTTGGATTCTGTTTGGGGAATATTACTCAGAAAAATTCTGAGAATCACTGATCCAAAAAGAGAATCTAATCAAATTAAAGTGAGTTCCAGATCCAGATTATATTGCAGATATATTTATCACACTCACTCACAATATACACATGCATACTATGGAGTTATTAATGGTTTGGTCCAAAATAATTCCCATTTTCTACAACATATGGAGATGGGCAAGAAGCATAAGGCCTGCCAAGTAGAGTAAGTGGAAAATCAAGTGTGAAATTGGTAATTTTTTGAGTCACACACTAAGATCTGGGCTTTATTGTTAGACATGAAGTAATGGGAATGAAGGTGTTGAGGTTATGTCATTCATGCAATGACTATTTATCATGTCTGGGAAAGAGGGTTAACCTGGCTTTGTAGAATGCTCAAGAGATTATGATTTAATTGACAAGAGACAAGATGTGACCAAGAAAAGGGTTATTGGTTAGGCCAGTGGTTCAGGAGCATTACCAAGCACTGGTACAATAAAATATTGCTTGCTTTGATTTCTTCTGGTAAAGTACACGCATAGGCAGGGCACTCTCAGACATGACAGGAAGCAAGAAGTGGGGGCAGTCTTTCTCGTGCTGTCTTGTTGCCATGTCTGCACAGCTTGCAAAAGGCTTTAAAGCTAGAGCAAGACTAGACCACATTGGAGAATTGCTGAGGAAAAGCCAGAAGCAAGGAAAAACAATACAGGGATTTGGCAAGTGATATTTTAATTATCTTACTAGCACAATACTTCATCATTATGATGGGTGGGGTGGGTGTATGGTAGGGATGTGGAAACAGGTTCGATGTCGAACCAGTTCGGTTCAACCATTTGGGGTCAGACTAAAGCATCCCCTGTTCGGTCCAACCCCGAGCAGAACACCCCCCGACTGTTCGGAGGGTTCATGAATTTTGTTTTTACTTACCCCCTCTGGGGGAGTTGTTGGAGGTGGTGGTGGTGGGTCTGCGGAGGTTCCCCCTGCCGGCCTCCCTTGATGCTCACACTGGCCGGCCGGCCGGGTCTTCAGCCCATTTGGGCCTTCCCCTTCTGGCGCGATGGCCATTTTGGAGGCCACTGCACCTGTGCAATTGGCCTCTGCATGGCTGTGTGCATCAGCAGTGAGAGGGGGCAGGGCTTGCCAGCATAGTCTCATGACCATGTACCTGGATTGAATGTACATATATGATGAACAGTAAAACAGAGCTTCTGGAAAATAGAAAACAAGGGACAGGGAGAGAAAAGATATTGGCCTATTCAAACATCTAACAGGCTTTTAAAAAGTATTGGGGGAAGGATTAGAATCAGCGTGTGTGCTGTGAGGTTAGCAACATCTCCCCTATGGATTATATTGGGATGTTTCAAGAGGAAAGGAAATGGCATCAGACCCCTTCCCCCTGCTATACAGCAATGAGTAACTGGATTGGTTTAAATAAACCTGTTTGTACTCAATGCCTCTTTGCATCTTCCTGGCCCCATGAAGTACACAGAGACCCCATATTGATGGAGAATACAGTAAACATTCCTCTCAAAATATGACCAGACAATCCTAGATATGAAGAATGCAATTTTTCTTTTAATTAACTTCTAATTTGCCTCGAACAATATACAATTAACTGTTCTTGAATGTTCTCACTGCTGTGACATACAGGCAGAAATGTCATGTTTTGGGTTTCATGTAGCATTCCACAAAACTCATAATGCTAAGTAAATTCCTGCTTAGATTAATAAGGAAGCTCATGGATCAGTGCAGAATTGCAGACTACACTCAGCTTTGTGTATAACTTGACATTCCAGGCGGACACACAGAAAGTACATGTTAAACAAAAACTCCCCTTTGTCTGGTCTTCTCTCTCTCTCTCTCTCTCTCTCTCTCTCTCTCTCTCTCTCTCTCTCCATAATATATTCTGTGCCTGATTTTGTAAGCATTAATCAGCAGAAGGTGGACTGCTACTTAATTAGTATATTAGACATAAAAAGCCTATTCATACGACCAGCCTAACCTAGGCTAGGGTAGACCAGCCTGGATTGGGCTGCTCATGTGCAGTGCCAGGATCTAGCCCTATCCCGGCGCTGCCCTCCCATCCAACCTGACCTTTCTAACCCAGGCTTTAGCCAGGCTTAAGGGCATGAGTGCACCCATTACCTTGGCACCAGGATCATGTGTAAGCTTGGGCTGCACATTCACAGAGCCAGGCAGCAAGACGCCTGTCTGAGGGAGGATCTCTCAATGCACTGCACTCCTGGCACTGTGTATTGAGGGCTGCCGGAGGACTTCCTCCTCTGGGTCCCTCTCTGCTGCTCTCCGCAGTACTGCTCAAGTGTCATGGATGGTGCTGTGTGTGTATACCTCGTGAGCGGCAGAGCAAACAAGAAGCTTTTCACACAGGGCTTTTACAGCCCTTTATCTCACATCTCCTCCGGGATGGAGGTGATGCATTCACATATCGTCTAGATTTCCCCCGAAGTTCCTGCGAGTTATTGGGGAGAAGTTCACATACAATTTGGGTTTTTCACTGCACATTAGAGTGTAGCCTGATTTATATCTGGAGTAAAAAAATATCCACTATTTGTGTCGGTTTTTGGGGACAACTTTGAGTTCGCAGTAAAGCCTCCCTATAAATTTGCAGTAAAATCTGCTGTGTGTAAAAGTCCCTGAGGATGGTGATTATGTGCGGGGAGGCAGGAAGGAGCCTGCCTCCCTGCCAGCCCTCCCCACCCACCACGGATCTGGGTTGTGTGCACAACCTTAACATCTTTTTAAAAACATCAGTGATATTCTTCATAGAGAAAAGATCCATTGAAATATATGATCAGATGTGAAGAACAGGTGAGTGTCTTGCAGAGAGGCCAGGCATCCTGGCGACCATATTGCTGTGTTTTGTGGTCTTACACTGGCAGTTTTCTAATAGCCCAAGAAAAAATAAACATAAAAGGCTAAAATAATCTGAGCAACACACATCCATTACCAGAAAGCAGATGAAAGATCACAGCAGTTCATACTAAAAAATATACAAGCCACACAGCAAAGAGAAGAGACTAAAGTCCACAGCTTATATGAAACCATCCCATGTCTTTAAAAAGAGACAGTGCCCAGTGCAAAGGGAAACGATTTCCACTTCCAAACTCGACAATGCAGGCCATGGGTGGTGGTGGTGGTTTCCTTCAGAGATTATTGTTGCTAACGTATTTCTATACTGCTTTTTAGCAACAAAAACAATAACAAAATGTTCACAAAGCGATTGAGGTAGCAAAAGGTATGAGGAAATTGATCCCTGTCCCAAAAGGGCCCCATGTCCTTAAAAAATAAAACAACAAGCAAAACAAAACACCACACACACAAAGGAGACACCAACCAACAGCCACTAGAGGGACACTATGCTGGGATGGATGGGAACTGTTGCTCTCCCCGGCTCAATACAACTGTATGGTAAAACAAAACCTGCCAGTTTAAGACAAGCTCCACAATGCAGGAAATTGGAACCCAAGGCTGATGCTTTAGCAGACGTGCCACGTGATCAGTAATGATGTTGTACAATGTAACAAGTTGTGCTCGCTTACAGCTAGCTGCCATGCACTCACACTTCTCCTTGGTCTTTGAGGCTTAAATCAATATGAGAAAGATGGAATGCCTGGTGCCAGGAAGGATGCCCTAGATTGTCCCTGTGGGTGCATGGAGAGCCTGTTGTAAGCGTGCTTATGATACCCTGAAAACCATGATTTGTTTCCCCAGGATTCAAATGAGCATTTCTGTACAGCTAGGTATGATATGGAACAAACACTGAGGCTGTTCTCAAGCACAGGCAAAAATGGGTGAGGGAAGCCCAGCGCAGTTTTGCCTGCATGTGAGAACCACTGGGAGTTGCAGGGCCCTCAGTGATGGCATGACAGCAAACCTGCAGGGGAGCCTCAGCCCGTGTTATAGGCACAAATGTGCCATTTGCCTGGACTAACTGATCGTGTGTCGGTGCCGCACGGCTCTGTGTGGTACCCACACAACAGCAGCCTCCTGGCCAGTGTCAAATTGCTCCCCATAATGCACCACATACTTATCTGGTGCATTATGGGAGTTCTGGGGGCCTCAAGGCCCCCAAACCTCCCTGCTGCCGGCAGAAGCTGGCAATCATCTGGGTGGGCAATCCGCCCGCCCAGCAACAAGGAAAGAATTGTCTGTTGGGGAGGAAAGCTTTTCAAGCCTCCCTCCCCTCCCTCCTTCAAGCTCCTCTCACGGAGCACGAGAAAAGGCTCATGATCTACACAGACTGGCAGTGGCTTCCTGAGGCCCTCAGGCAGGATTCCCGCTCAGCCCAACCTGGAGATGCCAGGCAAGGAGCTCAAACCCTTCTTCCTATAGCAGCCCCATCCCCTAAGGGGAATAGTTGCACAGACACATATGTCATACTATTCAATCATTTTACATTTTACTAGCTGACCCTGCACAGAGTATCTTTACGGTCCTGCACTGAGCCTGTGGCATCCCACCCACACAACTCGCTTGTCACCCACTGCAACTCTCTCACCCGCTCTCACTGGCCCCCACAACTCTCTTGCCTGCTCTTGCCGGCCCCTGCAACTCTCTCGCCTGCTCTCGCTGCCCCCACAACTCTCTCATCTGCTCTTGCCGGCCCGCACAACTCTCTCTCCAGCCCCACAACTCTCTTGCCCACTCTCGCCACCCTTGCAACTCTCTCGCCTGCTCTTGCTGCCCCCACAACTCTCTTGCCCACTCTCAACCGCTCTCGCCACCCCCACAATGCTCTCGTCGCCCCTGCAACTCTCTCTCCTGCTCTCGTTGCCCCTGCAACTCTCTCGCCCACTCTCGCTGCCCCCACAACGCTCTCATCACCCCCTGCAACTCGCCTGTTCTCGCTGCCCCCCCAAATCTCTCAGCCGCTCTCGCCGGCGCCTGCAACTCTCTCATCGCCTGACAGCCTCCGAGCTCCCTGCTCCCTGCCGCTTCACGGCGCAGCTCAGCGAACCGCCTGCTGCCCGCAGCCCCCAGACCCAACGGTCCAGCTCCCAAATCTGCCCCCAGCCTCCGAGCTCCCTGCTGCTTCACGGCACCTCCGAGCCAACTGTCAAGCTGCTTTCTAGCCACCCCACAAAACTACCTGCTGCTCCGGCACTCTCTCTCCCACTGTCAGCCAATCGCCTCATTTTCCCCACATCCCCACGCATGGGCCGTCTTGAAGAATTAATAATATAGAATATCCTGCTCTTCCTCCAAGGAGCCCAGAGCTTCCTAGTGCCAGTGGGGCGGGGGGGGGGGAGTGCTGCTGCTGCAGCTGCTGCTGCAGGGAACCAGTTCAAAAGGAATTGGGCTAGAGATGCGCTCAGCAAAGGAAGGAGCAGCCCAAGAATCAAGCCCCTGCCCCGCTCAAAATCCAGGGAAAGGCAGGGCAGGGAGCAGCAGCAGTCTTGCCAGCGCTCTCCTCCTCCCCAAGCAGACGGCGGCTGCTCCGGGTGGGTCCGAGAAGGTCTCCAACAGGCAAGGAGTGGATGGGACAGCTGGCCGACCTTCCCACAGGCAGGAGAGCCCCTTCCCAAAGGACAACGGGCCCTGCTGCGCATCCCACCTCCAGAGGCTCCCAGCGGTTCGGCCCACTGTTGCTCTCGCTTCCAGGCTGGGCCGGTAGACCACGGTGGTGGCAACAGTTGGGCACTGCTGACCAGGGCCATTCTGTGGCACTCCTGGCTGCTGGAGGATGGGGCTCTCCTCCCTGGGTGTGCTCCTGCCCCCTCACCTCACAGCTGCACAAGAGGGAGCCCTTCGCACCCTGCGAGTGGATGCAAGGATGCGCTCTGTATGGGGAGAGTGCAGGGCCCTCGAAAATGCGGGGCCCGTAGCATATGGCAAGTGGACGGGGTGAGTGGGCAGATGTTCAGCATCACCCGCCCGACCGGAGGTGCTCTTAGCCCCAGACCATGGGGCCCTTGCCCATGGCCACCACGGTATGGGGAGGCATTGAACGGCTGCTGCGGGGTTGTTTGCCGCCTGAACAAGGCCAAATTACTGATCGTTAGAAGTATTCTAGCCACCATGTGTGCGGCCAGGGGCGGGGTTGGGGCAGGCCCCTGTGGTGGCGGCGGGTGGAGTGGGAGCGACCGCTGGAATGATTGTCTGCACAAGGGTCACTGGTTCGGCCTCATGGCGGCAATGGCAGTTGGGGGGGGGGCTCACGGTGGCAGCAAGGGACTCAAAGCAGCAGTGGAGGGCCTCACGGCGGGAGCAGTCCAGGTGCTCAATTTGCCTGGGTGTGACTCTGCACCCACCTGCCCACCCTCTGCACCATCATCAAGATGGTGCCAATGAGGGTGGGCAGGTGTGGGCGACACTTTACCACTCCCACCCTACTGGCACTTCAAGAGTGGCAAGTGGCAGCATCAGGGCAGGTGGATGATGGGGACACCTTCCCCCACATGCCCACCCTCTTATGCCCAGAGAGGCTAGCAAGGGGTGGCAGTGGCGGATTGATGGGGAGGCAGAGTCGCCACTTGGCTACGGTGGCAGTGGGGTTTTTCCCCTCCCTTTTACCTTCTACACACACTATACAGTGGGGTGGGGGTGGGGTGTCATGGAGGCCACAGCCACAGCTACAAGGAGAGTGAGCGGGTGAGGGGAAGCTTCCCCCTTCTGCCTTCCCAAACCATGCTGCTGTATGGTGTACAGCATGTGCCTTGTGCCTGGGCTACTTATGGAGGCATCTGGCAATTGCTCTCATCAGCATCTGGCAATTGCTCCAGGGGGCATCTGCTGTGTCCTTCCTGGATCTGGGGAGTGTGTTGAAGTGTGTGTGTGACTCTTCCTTTGGGGCTGGTTGGCAGCTGCAGCTGCTCTAGTCTTCTCTCTCCTTTTGGGCATCAGGATGGAGTTCAGTTCCTTTGACAGTGCTGCAATTGCCAGGAAAGGGTTAACTGAGGCCACCAATCAGAGAGCTACAAAGCGGGACTGCAGCTTGGAGCCCTCTGAGTGGTCTCCTTGGGTCATGTGATCCCCCCTAGCCACTCAGGGGGCTGGAGGACCAACACTGCAAGCTGTGGCTGACTGCTGAAGAGAACCCTGTAAAAGTCGATCGTCAGTCTCTCATATTCACTGCCTAGGCTTCACCAAATGTACGTGTGTTTGCTGTGAGGCTTGAAATAGGGTTAAGGTTGTATGCATGGGGTCTCCCTGTTTTCTGCTCATGTGAATAGCTTCATTGTTTTATATGGGGGGGGGGAAATATTTCAGCCTTATTTGCAATGGCTTTTGCCATTTCCCTCCATGAAAATAGGAATTGTGTGTTGCCTTAGCTATATAAATGGCACTAAAATAGTATTTCTAATATGATGTATTTACATGAAAATGTCAATATCCTCCAAAATACTTATCCAATATAGAGCTTTCATATAGCTTATCCAATAAATACATTTTAGGCATCCTAAAATACCTTTTAGGTATTTACCATAAATACCTTTTAGGTATTTACCATAAATACCTTTGGGGTATTTATTTATTTATTTATTTAAAATACAAGAAGTCCCCAACTTACAAAAAGGTTGTGTTTGAAAAGCTTGTTTGCAAGTCGGATGTTCATAACTCAGATCGCATATAGTTCTCATGAGTGGTGACTTGTTCATATGGCATTTGTAAGTCGGGGACTTCCTTAATATAAATATGTCATGAAGCTTTGTTTGTATGGATGGATGTTTGTAAGTTGGATATTTGAAACTCTGGGAGTGCCTGTATTTATATTCTGAATTTCAGTCTTCAAAGTGGCTTATGACATAATTTAAGTAGTACAATTTAAAAGCTTTCAACCCATGGGGAAAACAACAACCCACACAAAGAATAATAAGAGTACAAGCAGCAGCAGAGCAAAATAAAAATAAAAATAAAAAATCTATCAACAGCATGAAAACAAATTTGAAGACCAACAGAAGAAAAATATACTTAAGAGGTACTAAACCCATTGAAAGTGTGTACAAAGAAAAGTGGCCTGGATCTTTCACAGTGCAACAAGGATAGAAGAATGGCAACACAATCACAGAGCAGTTGGAGACAGTGTTCCCTCTCACAGGGATTCCCAGATGTTGTTGACTACAACTCCCAGAATCCCTAAGCAAAAGCCATTGCAGCTGGGGATTCTGGCAGTTGCAGTCTGCAACATCTGGGAATCCCTGTTAGAGGGAACACTGGCAGGAGAAGAGGTGTTTTGAAGGCTGCTTTTGCAGCCCAGCATGGGTAAAAGGGGAAGTGACCTCTGCTTTCCTCTCCTCCCTCCAGAAGAAGTCCTTTTTACTTGAAGAAATATGTTTCTGAGAATTATGCTGCCTTATATTACTAGAAGTGCTTTTGGAGGGAGAGGAAAGAAGCTAAAATCACTTCCCCCTCCACCTGTTTGGGGCTGTGGAAGAAGTCTTCAACACAACTATTCTCCAGATGCTCTGCAAGTGTGCTGCCTTTTCTTCTGCTCTTGTAGCACTGTAGAATATGTGGGCCACCATTTCTAATTGGTGTATGGAAGACATCAAAGATGGTGCTAAGAGAATGTGGAGGGTGAGACAGTTTCATAACTGAGGTACCAGAATCAGAATGAGCCTGTCCTCAGTTGCCACTCAAGAAGTGCAAGAACTCTGCCAACACTGATGTTTTAAAAAATGTAGCTCTGTTTTTGCAGTCCCATTTGCAGGTTGTAAAATGAGGGGAATTCTGGTGATTTTCAAGATGGAATTCTGGTGATTTTCAAGATGGAAGGGTTGGTTTCTAGTTTAGGGTGTGGGGCAGAACTCACCAGAACCCCTCCCAACTCCCATCAGCCGGTGACCACCCCTTCGCCCAGAATGTTCCCAAATTATGCTATGTTAGTCATTAGCTGACCCCCACCCCCAAAAGCAGCTATCATTTGATAGCAGCAGTTGGGAGGAGCTCCAGTGAGATTTGCCACTATCCCTGAAAACAACTGCACCCACTCAAAATGTAAAAGAGGTGAGGCAGTTTCACCTCTGCTTTTGCACCCAACACATCAAATTTGGGATCAGGATCTATTAAAAATTACAAGAATAGAAGTAAAAGAGGAAACTTGGGTCAACATCTTGACAGAAGAAAACATGGAGAACATTATGGGCCTGAGAAGCACTAGATTTACCCTAACTATCATGCAGAACAAACAGCTTAGACTTCTACTTTCTAGTCTGTTTATCAGTATTAAATAAGAGGAACTGAAGAGTTCTCTAAAAAGCTCCCATTACTGGAAGATCTCTGAGATTCCTTACAAGTTTACACTTTCAAATAATACTTGATTTTTCACAAGTCACAAACTATTCAAAATATTGAGGCTATTCACATGATGGGAGAAAATCGGGCTAGTGGAGGCTAGCCCGATTTCCTCTCATCATGAGAACCACCGGGCTCAGCTGTGAGCCCAGTGGTTCTTAAGTGGGTCACCTGCTAAAGTACCCCTGTCCTAAGCCCAGGTTAGCGGAGTCAGTGCTCCGCTAACCCGGGCTTTCCGATCGTGAGTTGTCACTCGGTGGCAACTCACGACTAGACCCCCAACCAGGAGGCTGAAAAGCAGCCTTCCTGCTCGGGGGTCTCTCCCGAGCAGGCGACAGCATTGCGCAAGGCATGCTGGAGCTCTTGGGGGCTACGCGGCCCTCGATCCCCCCACCCCCTGCTGGCTCCATAACGGAGCTCCTTAGCCTGCTCTCTCCGCAAACCCCATCCAGGCTCTTCTCACTAATTGTGAGAAGAGCCTCATTGTGTTAAACTCCATAAGATATTAGATATGAGAGGTTTGCAAAGGGGAACTGTGATCAAGGTAAGCATGCTATTTATCCCCAATTTTCCCATTTAAAAGCTCTCACACCATATCTATGCTTCCCAGTGCTTTTTGCATGAATGCAGTGGAGGTTGGAGAATAGATTGTGTCATTAATTTGAAATTATGAATGTAGGTTTGCTGATATAATCAGTTGCAGAATCCAAAGATGAGATAGGGAATGACATTTCCCTGGCTTTATATTTATGAAAAATGCTCAATGTATATTTTGACATTTTGACCATATAGCTGAACTATGACAGTGGCTAATTGCTTTAGCAAGAATGCTTGGAAAGAAGATAAAAAGATTTCAAGCCTTAATGTCCAAGACAGAAAGTAGTAATGTGTATCATGAATCAACTCAGACATGACCCTAAATGCATCATTTAAACTTCTGGTGTCCCCCCCACCCGCCCCCGCCAAATGAAAAAGAGCAGGGTGGGAAGAGGAATCAGGATTGGGGCCACAAATCCTGGAAGGGGGAATTTAGCCCCTTCCCTCTACACTACAGTCCTGATAGAAATCACATGCCCCAAAGCAGCCATTATCCTTGGGAGGGAAGCTCCCATGGGTGCTCTCCGCCTGCTGTCGCTTATAGCAGGCTTAAGGGGAGATTTTTTTTATCACAGCCACAGCAGCATAGAGAGAAGGGTTTAAATACCCACACCCTGTACTGCTCTTTAAATGGAGGGGGGGGGAATAGATGCTTGGATGACACATTTAACATCACATCTGGTTTGACTCACATAGACAGGTAGAAGTATCTTGTTACTAGAATCTACAGTGAACTATCGAGAGAGAGAAAATTCGAGAGACCATCCAGAGAGAGCGTGTTGCTTTGATCCAATGTGGCAATTCTTATTCATGCATTTTCTTACTTAACTTGACTCAACACCAAGATTGATTTTGGCAGCTGGAAATTATAGGACAAACAATGCTCATCATTACAAGAAAAATTATTGCATGGTGCTTCATTAACTTACATGCCAGTAAATAGCATGTAAGCCATTTTCTTTCTATAAACTGAGGGCATGTGTCTTGTAAAATTAATTTCTACTCACTTTTCCTGCAAAAGCAGGTTACTCTACAGATCAATAAAATATAAGAGCTACCTTTATGAAATTAACTCCCAGTGCTACCCTACCCTTTTAAAGGTGTCTTCATCTGATGACATAGAAGAGAAAAAAAGAATGAGAGGAATGGAGGAGATATTTGCATGAGGCAGAGAGCACAAAAGTGCACTGTAGATATAGAGCTTGAGACTTTGACATGGATACTTTAGTGCTGTGCAATCATATATTCTAGTGATTATACAGAGTAATATCAATGTCAGTACCTCTCATACTTTCCCTTCTGCTAGTTGAGTTTTATTACATGCTACATGCTGTGGTTCACAGGGATCACAAGATTCATATCTGTACAATGTAATGATGCAGGTTTTTTTTTTAAAAAAGAGTAAACCCTATTTACTGTAACTCTGTAGGACCTACTTCTGGGTAAACGTGCATAGAATCAGGTTCTAAAAGCAGATATCCCCAAACTAGTGGTTTGCACACACAAGAAGCTCTGAAGAAGAGGGGGAGGTGGGATCTATCACACTTGCTCTTTTCTGCTAAGAGGCTAGAGGGAAAATAAGCACCTTAAGAAGGATATTGTAGAATAGGAAAAGGTGCAGAGAAAGGGTCACTGAAATGTAGGGGTGTGCACAAAACTGGAAAACCTGGTTTGGTTCAAGTAGAATCGGACTTGAACTGAACCAGGTCTGGTCTGGTTCTCTGCACACTAGAGCCAGGCCCAGTCCACCTCTAATAATCTGAACCAGTTCGGGCACAGCTCGAGGAGGTGGGTGGGATTTTTTTTTTTTTTAATGAAAAATAATAGTGGACTAAGCACCATTGTGGGGTTTTGCGGGTGCTGCAATAGCTATGGGGGGTGTCTTCTGATGTTCCCCCTCCCCCCTGCTGGCCTCCCTCCCCAGTTGTTTTCAGCCCCATTTTGGAGGTTGCCTCACATGCACACTGGCCATCTGCATGGCCAGGTCATGACCTCAGTCACCTAGATGGCAAGTGCAGCTCAGGGTGGTTTACACAGAGAAATAATAAATAAATAAGGTTATTTTATAAATAAGATTAAATAAGACTAGCCTTGGTAACTATACTTCAGGAGCTACACTCTCCACATCAAAGGAGAGAGGAGCTGGTCTTGTGGTAGCAAGCATGAATTGTCCTCACAGGCTACATGTGAGCACTGTAAGATATTCCCCTTAGGGGATGGGGCCACTCTGTGAAGAGCACCTGCATGCCCTGTATGCAGAAGCTTCCAACAAACCGCGCTGGCATCTCCAAGAGAGAGCTGAGACAGACTCCTCCCTGCTTGAAAACTTGGAGAAGCAGCTGCCAGTCTGTGCAGACCAGTGATTCTCAAACTTGGGTCCTCAGGTGTTATTGGACTTCAACTCCTATAATCCCCAACCAAAGGCCACTGAGGCTGGGGATTATGGGAGTTGAAGTCCAATAACACCTGAGGACCCAAGTTTGAGAATCCCTGGTGTAGACAATACTGAGCTAGACGGATCAATGATGTTATTCGGTATAAGGCAGCTTCCTATGTTCCTATGATCATAGGATCAGAGGTGGTATCATTTGAACACCCGGTGCTAGGGAGCACCAAGGGAGGGGGAAATTGCCCTCTTCCTCTGACTTGCATGCTTCCTGAATGTACCTGGTTGGCCTCTGTGTGAGGCAAGATGCTGGACTGGTTCATCAGGGCTTTTCTTATGTCTTTATGTAAAATAAGGCTGTCACAGCTGAAGCAAGGATACAACATCTCACTGCAAGGATGAGGACGATGGGTGAAAAGAGTGATCTTGCTGGTGCCCAGATAGACCCCTGTGCGTGCACGTGCTTGCGCGCGCACACACAAACACACTGAAAAGAAAGAAGAGACAGCTCTGCATCTCCTGGAACGTTAGAGCACTGGAGTATTTTTTTTTCTTTAAAGATAATATAAATGATAGAGTTATACTTTATTCTTGTGCAAACCAGCATATTAGAATTTTCAGAGATACCTTGAGTGACCTCTTGCACCTACCAAGGATTATATCAACACTGGGAGTGGAGCTGAAGATTGCCTGAACACTGTACATCTAGAGTAGATGGGGCACAGCAGGGTTTATGCAAAAAGAACATGTTAGAGCCACCCAAGAGTGGAAGCTGAGTTGCAATTCTGCAAGTAACTTAGGAAAGTGATAGGTCACTAACAGCCCTCAGTCAGAAGCACCCTTACATGGCTCAATGAAGCAAACAGACCACATCAGAAAGTTCACAATACCTAGGTATCCACTACTTTTCTTTAAGAGACTGGAAGAACTTATACATCTGTTATTTCCCTAAGAGGCGAAGCTCTGGAAAAAGCCACTAAAGCTTCTGCTGCTTTTTTGGTTAAAGGGATGGGGTACTTGCTTTTAAAGCTTCAAAAAGGATTTAAACCTACATTATTGCCTGGTTATCATTAGCAATAGCTGTACCGCCTTCAGGAGGAAGCTACAGCTTGAAGAAAGTTTAAAAACGGCTGTTCGTGATTCTTGATAATGTATTTCTGAAAAATACTGCTGGCGAAAGGGGAAACGATTACAGCTAGCAAGAGAGAAAATGAAGAGAGAAGAAAGAAAGTGCATATTTAGAACCAGGCAGAAATGGAACAACTGTGGTAACATAAATTACTTCTTTAAAGGAATCTTTTCTGCTACATGATTGCTTGTGCCAAGTTTATTCACTCCCTCTAATTCACTCCTGTAAGCAAATACAACCTATCTCTAGTCTTCCTAATGATACAACCTGAACCTAAGCCTGTAGAAACACCCTGTATTCTTAGTCCTCTCAAAACAGTTCTCTGGTACATGATAATTTAAGTCTTAAATGTTAAGACATAGAATGTACCAATAGTCGCATATTCCAACAATTCCAGTCTTCTTTGAACTTTGCCTCCAATCTCGGTTTCTGTTTAGACTCTCGTCTAATATCAAATATTTGCAGTTTCAATATTTCCTTTGCATAATAGATGCAGCCAAACCAATAACTATTATTATTATTATTATTGGCAAGAATATATTGTATTGTATGGAGAGAAGAGCTGGTCTTGTGGTAGCAAGCATGACTTGTCCCCGTAGCTAAGCAGGGTCTGCTCTGGTTGTATCTGAATGGGAGACTTGATGTGTGAGCACTGCAAGATATTCCCCTCAGGGGATGAAGCCGCTCTGGGAAGAGCAGAAGGTTTCAAGTTCCCTCCCTGGCTTCTCTAAGATAGGGCTGAGAGAGATTCCTGCCTGCAACCTTGGAGAAGCTGCTGCCAGTCTGTGAAGACAATACTGAGCTAGATAGACCAATGGTCTGACTCAGTATATGGCAGTTTCCTATGTTCCTATATACCACTTTTCAACAAAAGCAGTTCCCAAAGTAGTTTACACAGCAAAGAGAACGAAAAGATGTCCCAGTGTCCCAAAGGGGCTTACTACAAGGGAGATGCCAGCAAGAGCCACTGAGAGGGACACTATGAGGAAACAGATAAGGGACAATTGCTAATTGCTTTCCCCAGGCAAAATATGAGAGCCAACACTTCAAAACTGACTGCTTTGTCCAGTTAGCAAATTACCCATATTGCCACAAGCAACCCACCCTGCCAACTCATTGCCAAATATTTGTAACTAGCGGACTTGATGCAGAGCATCTGTGCTCCTAGTTCTTCCTTTCTCTCCTCCCCCTTCAGCCCCATTTTGTCCCCCCTTCAGCCCCATTTAATTCTTGCCCCCCCCCACCCCAGTTCATTCTCCCTTGGTGGCCAGGCTTCTTCTCCTTGCCGGCCACCACTTCTCCCCTCTCCTTCTCCCCGGCCAGCCTGGCCTCTAGTTCACAACTGCTGCCATCACCATCTTCTTCCCCGCCCACCTCCACTGCCATTTCCACCTCCACTGCAGACCCCCTCTGCTTCACCCACATGCCGCTGTTGCCACCATTTTCTTCCAGCTAGCTGGCCTCTTCCCCCCACCCGCCAGCCTGCCAACCAGACAGCCTCTTCCCCCCACCTGCTGGCCACACCACTGGTCGCCGGCATTTTGTTTCTCCACCAGCCAACTGCCACCACCATTCCCCCCCCACTCCCAGCCGTCCCATCGCTATCCTGAACTCTCGCAAGAGCTGTCACACATGGGAGTAGCGTTGGATATGCCTAGGAGGAAGATATATAAAGATATTTTAATGCTGTTTGGTGTGTTTTTGTTCCATTCACTGCCGCTTCTCCTCAGTGACATCTTTCTTCATATTCTTTGCCGAACTCTTCTTGGCGTCATTTGCCATCACTGCCATTTGCAGTTCAATCCTACTTATTAGCGATGTGAAAAATGTTTTGACGTTGAAACGTTTTGACTAGAAATGCCACGCTGCTGGGGAGGAATGCTGGTTGGGCTTAGAGGAGGCACCGCCGCTGAGGAACCACCACTGCCAGCACGCCACCAACAGTAAGGTGTCCTCTCGCCCACCCTCCCTCCCTCACTCTTTGAACCTCTTTAGAGGTAGGAATCCCCTTTGCTTGTAAATTGGAATCCGGTATAAGCATAAGCCCTCAAACCAGGTCGAACTGGGCTGAACTGGTTTGACCGCATGAACCAAACCACCAGCCAGTTCTAATGAACCAGTTCATGGACCAGCAGTTCAGTCCATATTAAAACCAAATTCAAACTGAACCACTGAAAACGGTTCGGTGCACACCCCTAATCCCTACTATCCATATTTACTCAGAAGGAAATCTCATTGTGTTCAATGGGTCTTACTTCCAGGGAAGTGTGGATCTGACTAATGGTGTCAATCTCCATAATTTTGTTTACATGGACCAATGTACATGTCAATATTGCATACAATGTAGTACTGTAACATCATCAACATTATCCAATCCGATGAAATGGTAGCAGGGCCAGTGAGGACAAAGAGGAAGAAAACAGCACTAAGAAGCAGCCACTGGAATATATGGACACCAAACATTTAAACACTTTGAATATTTCATGACTACCAAAAATGGCTGAAAAAATGAGGCACTTTTCAACTCTCAATACAACACTGGGTAAGGAATTTCATTGCTGTTCTCACTTAGGCTTCTATAAACATCTGAACATTTTGGGCACGACATCCATCCTCCTAACCCACACACTAGACCTTCACACTAGAGCTTTTAAATCAGAGGCTAAATGGTGTCTCCCCCAAAAAGCAATTCTAACCTTGAGCTACTGTTTTCTAGATCACGCCCTGTGACAGTTAAGTGCTTTTAAGAGCCATTTCAAACCCAGAGAAGAAAATCTGTGTTTATGACTGCCTCATGTAGCGGAGGGAGCAGCAGCCAATCATGGCTCCCTGACGAGGATGCCTGTACAGTACAAATTGGGTGAAACCATGTAACACGTTTTACATTTTAAAGTGTACATCTTAGGGGACAGCTCAGTTTGAGCCCATTCTGTTTATGAGGCCCTGGACTAATGGCTGATGAAAAGGGAAAGGTAGCTTTAAAATTCACTTTGCCTGCCTGCAAATGGAACAGAAGAATTGCCACAAATCCCTTTCAGGATAAACTAGCAACTTCTTTCCCCTGGCCCTTTAAACAGGATTTAATTAAGTGAGGCTGCTGCAACGGACTCAAAGCCTATAAAGAACCAAAATGAATCCAAATTCCCTGAGGTCTACAAACAGTCCCACACTAGTATGCCAGATGTTCTTGAGTGTTTTCTCTGTTTTGGTGCTCCAGACCTGGAACTGGGGAAAGTATCCTACTTTCTCTCTCCTTCTTCCTCCCCAATTTGTCATGGACAGATTCAGCAGAGACCAATGAATGAGATGACTTCAGTGATGATTGTTTCGCTGCAGCTCACGTACAACTAATGTGTGAATAATTTAAGCAGTGCAGTATTGAATTTGTATTTGGTGGAGGGAGAACACCAGGAGAGGTTTCACATATAAAATCATGAAGCAGAGGGAAAGTGGGAGAGGGAGGCTAAAGAGAAAGAGAGAAGGGTTCGATTGCACATATTCATATTATTTGGACAGACTCAGGATACGAGCTTAAGTGTGCTCAATCCTTTAGTTGCCCAGGTGACAAACCACCTAAATACAAGTAACTGCAGTACTCATTCATTGTTACCCTGGGCCCTTGAAATTGCCCCACTATCCCATGATTACCCCGCCTTGCCTTTCTGTCCTCTCCTTCTATTTTCTGTCACTGTCAAGTTTTAAATTGTAAGCTCCTCCTGGAAGTTTTTCACAGGGGGCTTTTAAAGTCCTTTAACTCCCATCTCCTCCAGAAAGAGAGGGTGTGTTCACATATCGGCCAGCGTGGTGTAGTGGTTAGGGTGCTGGACTAGGACTGGGGAGACCCGAGTTCAAATCCTCATTCAGCCATGATACTAGCTGGGTGACTCTGGGCCAGTCACTTCTCTCTCAGCCTAACCTACTTCACAGGGTTGTTGTGAGGAGAAACTTAAGTATGTAGTACACTGCTCTGGGCTCCTTGGAGAAAGAGCGGGATATAAATGCAAAATCATCATCATCATCATCATCTACCCCAAAGTCCCTGCGAGTTATCAGGGAGCAGTTCACACACAATTCAGGTTTTTTTTTACTGTGCATTAGAGCGTGATTTATATCTGGGGTAAAAAAATCCACTATTTGTGTGTGTGTATGTGGGTGGGGGGTGTTGGACAACTTCAAGTTCACAGTAAAGCCTCCCAGTAAATTAACGGTAAAGCCTGCTGTGTGTAGAAAAATCCATGGTGGTACTTTTTCTTTTGCTTATGTTGCTCTGCAGAGCACTTTGTATATTGATCATTCTATGTAACAATAATTTGATTATTGATTTGCTTTTAATAAATCTTGCAGTTGCTGCTATTTTAATTCTTTTGCTGATATCACGAACACATACACACAGAGTATATAGTTATGTATTATATTGATGTATTTTTGAATTACAACAATATACTTTTATAATAGAGATAAAATATTTTAAATAATTTGTAAGCAACCTTCTGAGACTATGCTCAGAAAGGCAGGATATGAAAATGTTTAAATAACACTAAGTAAATGAGAAACCCCTTTGAACAGGGAAGACCCAAATTATACCTTCCCTGCTGTGGCAGCTCACTGGTTTGGTGCAAGAGTGCCTAATGTAATTGCGGAGATTCCTTTGGCTGGGCTGCCTCTTTTATCTTTAACTCTGTCTCCTGCCTCTTACTATGCCTCAGTAGAGTGGTTGGGAGTGCCACCCACATCATCTTCCACCTGGGCTATGCTCCTCCAGCTGAACTCCTTTCCAGGAGTCTCAGCTATCACCAAAGCAGCATCCTTGTCCTCAGCATCATAACAGAATGGGCTAAATCTAGCCCCATATTAGCCCTGCAAACCCCAATAGTAGGCCATCATTCTCTCATGGATGTTCCAGTTACACACACACACGCCCCATAGCCATATTATTCACCAGCTCATCCACACAAGCACAGTTGGGCAGCTGCCCCACTGCCCCCCACCTCCCTGGTCAGCCCTTGAGACTTCTTCCCTCTGTGCTCCTCCTGTGTCCCCTTCCTCTGGCTTTTGCCTAAATAGGGACATCCCTGAGCCTCAACAGTTATGAACAACAAATTGGGTCTTTGTAAACACGCCAAAGGCACAAAGAACTTTCCTTAAAAAGAACGAGGGTGAGGGTGAAGAATGACTGTTGATCATATTGACCAGTGTTAATAATACTGCTATAGGAAGTTTGAGGTATAAAAAAGTACCACAACACATGTTTGAAATCTACTGCTGTTGTGCAATATACAGATATACTAATGTTTACCCAGAGATAAGCCCACAGAGTTCATTAGGATCTACTCCCCATTTAAGTGGGCCTTATCGGTCAATATATCCAGAAGTTGGCCTTTGAACTTTGCCTCCTCCCACCAAAAGCTCTTAGCCTTCCCCGCATAGGCGTAGAGTCCAGTGGACAAGGGAGAGCAAATAACCCTGGGCCTGGAGGGTCAGGGGTTCTACAAGGGGCCCACAAGCAGAGGCCTCCTCCCTCCTGGGGGCCTCCCAGTGATCTGGGGGGCCACCCCACTGCTGCTGCTTCCCCGCTGCCACTACCTCTCCCCCCCACTGATATTTCTCACGTTGGAGCTGAGCAATTAGAGCCCTCACATGCATCTGCTTCCTTTCTCTTTTGCAGTGGGGGGTGAAGCGGGGGCACCAGAAGCTGGTGCGGCTCTTTCTGTTTGGAGGACACAAAGCGGCAGCTCCACTGACAACTGTCCAGGGTTTGGTAAGGGCTGCATTTCCCTCCTCCCTTCTGAATGGAAGCACTGTTTTGTAAAGCACCCTTGGTTTTACGATCTCTGGACATCACGGCGGAGAGGAGGAAGAGGCAAGCAGGTTGCCCCACCCCCTTGTGTCTGATGTCAGATGCAGGGGGCGTGGCTTGGGGCGCTGGGGCGTGTGAGCGCGTTTTGTGTGTGAAATAGGGGCTCCCTTCTGCTCTTTGTTCCCAGGCCCCAGGGAAGCTCACTACACCCCTGCTCACCCACCATTGAAACCCGAAGTGGTGCTCCTGCCTGTAAAGTGTCCAGCTGAGGATTTTTTGGTCTCATGCTGACCTTCGAACAAATTGTTTCTTCTTTAAAAGTTGTTTGCATCTACAGGAATTAAACATAGCTTTTCAGAACTCTTTACAAGTCGGAGCGAAATTGCTCTGAGACTGGCCTTCCAAGCAGCATTCCTTTTATTCCTTGTTCTTCTCCCTCCTTTTAAAAATCATTACTTCATTTAATAGCACATTAATGGAATACAAGATAACAGCCAAACAGTTCAATACCATGAAAAGTAACACACTCAAGGTTAAATGTCCATGACCTGGCAGTTATTGTGTGCAGAGACTGAGAAGAAAAACCTCAACTGCATTGTGTGAATCTTTTAAACTGCGAATGACTTGGAAGGCAGCCAGAGTCTGGCGGAAAGAAATCATACACAGGGCATTTAAATAACAAACAAGACCTCCATAATTTCAGTGGCATTGATGTTAACCACATCACAGTTAATCTATACAGCTATACATCACCGATGCAAAGCAACAGGATAGCCCTGTTCAGGCATTAAGGAACGAGGGACAGTATTTCTAGGTACGGGGTGGGTGGGTTGATTGATTGATTGACTGATTGAATTTTTGTACCGCCTCACCCAGATGGCTCTAGGCAGTTCACAAATATAAAAACAGATAAAAAACAAATAACTCATTAAAACAAAATTAAAACCAGTTTAAAATTATTTTAGTACTCACTAAAGGCCAGGCTAACAAGATATGTTTTTAGGGCTCTTTTAAAGGCTGCGAAAACTCTTAAGCCTCTGATATCCATAGGGAGCGCATTCCAGAGCCTAAAAGCAGCTACAGAGAAGGCCTGATCACAAGTCATCGCCATGCCTCCCAGGGCCAACAACATGCTACATAAACACATACCCTACCCTCTGTGGGTTCAACGCTCATTTGCAGATGCAAGCACTGAACCCAACAAAAACTTCTCCACATGATTTGGGACTCTGATACTCTCCCAAGGGCACTTTCTAGATTAAACCCTGCAACAGTGTCATTATGGATCTGATAAATGTGCATCCATACTTCCTGTGTTGTGACACCACAGTCCCTGTGCTGACAGCAAGGTGCTGTTCATATTTCCGATGCCTTATTTTGGATTTTATCTTTGGGTTATAGTGCTACAACATAGCAATCCGTTGCAGAAAAATAGCTCTATTTTCCCATTGTAGGAGTTTGAGATTCTGGGGATTGTTTTCAGTACAATCTTGCCAAGCTGGAGCATTTTACCTCTGTTATAGGGTGTAATCTGGAAAGCGCCCAAGTTAAGCACTTGCTTCCATCATCTTGAACAAGATGTGGACTCAGCTCACAGGAACATAGGAAGCTGCCTTATACTTAAATGAAAAACAGATGCTCTTCCATTGAGTTACAGCCCCATTTGGCTGAGGTTAAGTACTTGGTAAATAGGTTTGTACATGCATTTGTGACCCAGCCAATAGAACTGAATAAGACCTCAAGTGTAACCCAACCTAATCTCTACCAGTATCAGGATTCATTTGAACATAAGAACATAAGAACAGCCCTGCTGGATCAGGCCCAAGGCCCATCCAGTCCAGCATCCGGTTTCACACAGTGGCCCACTAGATGCCACTGGAAGCCTACAGGCAGGAGTTGAGGGCATGGCCTCACTTCTGCTGTTACTCCCCTGCAACTGGTACTCAGAGACATCCTGCCTTTTAGGCTGAAGGTGGCCTACAGCCCTCCAACTAGTAGCCATTGATAGACCATGAAGTTATGCAAACCCCTCTTAAAGCCTTCCAGGTTGTTGGCTGTCACATCTTGTGGCAGAGAATTCGACAAATTGATTATGCATTGTGTGAAAAAAATACTTCCGTTTGTTGGTCCTAAATTTCCCGGCAATCAATTTCATGGGATGTCCCCTAGTTCTAGTGTTATGTGAGAGGGAGAAGGATTTCTCTCTATCCACTTTTTCCACACCAAGCATGATTTCATAGACCTCTATCATGTCTCCCTGCAGTCATCTTTTTTCTAAATGAAATAGCTCCAGGTGTTGTAGCCTTGCCTCATAAAAAAGGTGCTCTAGGCCCCTGATCATCTTGGTTGTCCTCTTCTGCACCTTTTCTAGTCCTACAATGTCCTTTTTTAGATGTGGTGACCAGAATTGTACTCAGTACTCCAGGTGTGGCTGCACCATAGTTTTGTATAAGGGCATTATAATATTAGCCGTTTTATTTTCAACCCCCTTCCTAATAATGCCTAGCACAGAATTGAACTTTTTCACAGCTGCTGCACATTGAGTCGACACTTTCAATGAGCTGTCCACCATGACCCCAAGATCCCTCTCCTGGTCACTCACTGACAGCTCAGATCCCATCAGTGTACACTTGAAGTTGGGGTTTTTCATCCCAATGTGCATCACTTTACACTTGCCAACATTGAACCACATTTGTTATTTTGTTGCCCACTCCCCCAGTTTGGAGAGATCCTTTTGGAGCTCCTCACAATCCGTTTTGGATTATAATATCTGAAAGAGTTTGGTATCATCTGCAAAAATGGCCACCTCACTGCTTACCCCTACTTCTAGATCATTCATGAATAAATTAAAAAGCACCGGTCCCAGTACAGATCCCTGGGGGACCCCACTTCTTACATCCCTCCATTGTGAAAACTCTCCATTTATCCCTACCCTCTGTTTCTTGTCCTTCAACCAGTCAGCAATACACACATGTACTTGTCTCCTTATTCCATGACTGCTAAGTTTTCTCAAGAGTCTTTGATGAGGAACTTTGTCAAAAGCTTTTTGGAAGTCCAGGTATACTATGTCAATGGGATCACCTTGATCCACACACTTGTTGACACTCTCAGACAACTCCAAAAGGTTTGTGAGGCAAGAATTACCTTTGCAGAAGCCATGCTGGTTCTCTCCCAGCAGGGCCTGTTCTTCTATGTGCTTTACAATTTTATCCTTGAGGATGCCTTCCATCAATTTGCTGGGAACAGATGTTAAGCTAACCAGCCTGTAATTTCCGGGATCGCCCCTGGATTCCTTTTTGAAAATCGGTGTTACATTTGCTATTTTCCAGTCCTCTGGTACAGAGCCTGATTGCAGGGATAAGTTATATATTTTAGCAAGCTGGTCAGCAATTTCACATTTGCATTCTTCGAGGACACTTAGATGGATGCCATCTGGCCCTGGCTATTTAGTAGTTTTCAGTTTTTCCACTTTAGAACATCATCTTTTGTCACTTATATCTGACTCAGTTCTTTAGCCTCCATCCCCGAAAAACCTGTTTCAGGAATAGGTATATGCTCAGTATCCTCTGCTGTGAAGAAAGACACAAATAACTCATTTATCTTCTCTGCAACCTCCTTATCCTCCTTAATAATCCCCTTCACTCCCTCATTATCTAACAGTCCAACCGCCTCCCTGGCAGGTTTCCTGCATCTTTAATTTCAGGTGGCATTACCATATAAGTAAGTGAACCACCTTAAGTGGTGGAGAGGGGAAATGCTGGACTAACAAGGAGAAGGTTGCCAGTTCGACTCCTCACTGGTATGTTTCCCAGGCTATGGGAAACACCTATATCTGGCAGCAGCGATATAGGAAGATGCTGAAAGGCATCATCTCACACTGCGCAGGAGGAAGCAATGGTAAACCCCTCTTGTATTCTACCAAAGAAAACCACAGGGCTCTGTGGGCGCCAGGAGTCAAAATTGACCTGACGTCACACTTTGCCTTTACCTTTAAGTGAATATGCAGAGTATTTTATGATGCTTTCGTTCCACTATAAGAACCTGATAGTTCCAATGAATTAAACAGAATAAATGTGGTTAAGTAAAGACACACAACCCACTTTTTCAGAGATAACACTGAAAAATTCAGAGCCGATGTATACATTTAACAGAATAAATGGTGGACTAAGGGGAGGGGATACAATTCTGGATTGTACCACTTCAGATTGCAAATGGGATAATATAATTTCAAACCTCCCAACATAAGAAGCTTCTTGTATGCAATAAATTAGCACCAGTCAGGAAGAGGACTGTGCTAAATCCTTCTCTCTTTCTTATACTAAATGTTTTTAACATGGGGAGCAATCAGAAATATCCTACCTTCACCCACTGACTGAATTGGTTCAGGCCAGAATTCTACTTCCACAAATTACTGCCTCATTCATTTTCTGCAATTTGCAGATGGGTTCTCACGTTCCCCATTTCCTTGTGGAAAGAGCACTGCAATTCGAAACACAATTGCTAGGAAGTGTCCAATCTAACTTAGTGTGTTTTACTTTTGTGTAAAATAGGCATAGCTTTGGCCAGCACATCAGGAAAAACAACCCCAATAAATTTCCATACCATGAAGTGCATTTGTAAAAACAACACCACCACAACACCAACAGCAAAAAGAGAGATGTACATCTCACCCAGTATTTTCCTTTTAACTTGCACACTGATAGCTGTGCCTGTTGTTCTTCATCTGCTCAGCCATATATCCTTTTGTTTCTACTTGCTCTCTTCACAGTCTTGCAGGTGCCAGCAACATAGCTTGCCTATATATATCCCTGAAGACTCCTCAGACTCTGTTTACCTTCACAATGCCTTTGTTTCTTTCTCTTCCTAATGTGCCCCTTTCTGACACCTGAATTCTAAGTAGGGTTCCCAAACATGCCACGTTTCATCTCAGGTTATAAAACATCTCTGATGTTCATAATAATAATGCAATGGATTAATATCAGCACAAGGCAAACCAGATTAGTGAATTATAGCTGAGGTTTGCAGAACAGCTACATTTAAAACAACAAGTGAACATAAGAACAGCCCTGCTGGATCAGGCCCAAGGCCCATCTAGTCCAGCATCCTGTTTCACACAGTGGCCCGCCAGATGCTTCTGGAAGCCACAGGCAGGAGTTGAGGGTGTGCCCCCTCTCCTGCTGTTACTCCCCTGCAACTGGTACTCAGAGGCACCCTGCCCTTGATGCTGGAGGTGGCCCAAAGCCCTCTGACTAGTAGCCATTGATAGACCTCTCCTCCATGAAGTCATCCAAACAACTCTTAAAGCCATTCAGGTTTTTGGCTGTCACCACATCCTGTGGCAGAGAGTTCCACAAGTGGATCACGCATTGTGTGAAAAAGTACTTCCGTTTATTGGTCCTAGACCTCCTGGCAATCAATTTCATGGAGTGACCCCTGATTCTAGTGTTGTGTGAGAGGGAAAATAATCTCTCTCTCTCCACTTTCTCCACACCATGCATGATTTTATAGACCTCTATCATGTCTCCCCGCAGTCGTCTTTTTTCTAAACTAAAAAGCCCCAGGTGTTGTAGTCTTGCCTTGTAAGAAAGGTGCTCTAGGCCCCTGATCATCTTGGTTGCCCTCTTCTGTACCTTTTCCAGTTCAACAATGTCCTTTTTAAGATGTGGTGACCAGAATTGTACGCAGTACTCCAAGTGTAGTCGCACCATAGTTTTGTATAAGGGCATTATAATGTTAGCCGTTTTATTTTCAATCCCCTTTCTAATGATCCCTAGCATGGAATTTGCCTTTTTCACAGCTGCCGCACATTGAGTCGACACTTTCAACGAGCTGTCAACCACAACCCCAAGATCCCTCTCCTGGTCCGTCACCGACAGCTCAGATCCCATCAGTGTACACTTGGTTGGGTTTTTTTGTTCCAAAGTGCATCACTTTACACTTGCCAACACTGATCTGCATTTGCCATTTTGTCGCCCACTCCCCCAGTTTGGAGAGATCTTTTTGGAGCTCCTCACAATCCGTTTTGGATTTCACTACCTGAAAGAGTTTGGTATCATCTGCTAATTTGGCCACCTCCCTGCTTACCCCTACTTCTAGATCATTCATGAATAAATTAATAAGCACTGGTCTCAGTACAGATCCCTGGGGACCCCACTTCTTACATCCCTCCATTGTGAAAACTCTCCATTTATCCCTACCCTGTGTTTCCTGTCTTTCAACCAGTTTGCAATCCACACATGTACTTGTCCCCCTTATTCCATGACTGCTAAGTTTCCTCAGGAGCCTTTGATGAGGAACTTTGTCAAAAGCTTTTTGGAAGTCCAGGTATACTATGTCAACTGGATCATCTTGATCCACACACTTGTTGACACTCTCAAAGAACTCAAAAAGGTTTGTGAGACAAGATCAGGGGTGTAACTATAATAGGGCAAGGGGAGACAGTTGTCTGGGGGCCCACTGCCTCGGCCCCCCCGAGGCAAGTCACATGACTGACTTCCCCAGCCACACACCCGCCTGGGCTTCCTTCAGTTGTATTCATCCTCCGAAATTGATGTGAGTGTTAAGACCTGGAGCTACCAGAACAGCATGTCTTTCTTTACTACCATTAAATGACTTGTATCATCCACAATTTACAAAACCTTTAAAAAAATAATTTAGGATGATGTCTTTGATGAGGAACTTTGTCAAAAGCTTTTTGGAAGTCCAGGTAGACTATGTCAGTGGGATCACCTTGATCCACATACTCATTGACACTCTCAAAGAAGTCCAAAAGGTTGGTGAGGCAAGATTTACCTTTGCGGAAGCCATGCTGGCTCACTCCCAGCAGGGCTTGTTCTTCTAGCTGCTTTACAATTTTATCCTTGAGGATGCTTTCCATCAATTTGCCTGGAACGGACGTTAGGCTAACCAGCCTGTAATTTCCTGGATCGCCCCTGGATCCCTTTTTGAAAATCTGTGTTACATTTGCTACTCTCCAGTCCTCTGGTACAGAGCCTGATTTCAGGGATAAGTTAAATATTTTGGCAAGGAGGTCGGCAATTTCACATTTGAGTTCTTTGAGGACTCTTGGATGGATGCCATCCGGCCCTGGTGATTTGTTAGCTTTCAGTTTTTCCAGACAGTTTAGAACATCGTCCCTTGTCACTTCTATCCGACTCAGCTCTCTAGCCTCCATCCCTAAAAAGCCTGGTTCAGGAGCAGGTATATGCTCAGTATCCTCTGCTGTGAAGACAGATGCAAAGAACTCATTCAGCTTCTCTGCAACCTCCATATCCTCCTTAATAATCCCTTTCACTCCCTCATTGTCTAATGGTCCAACTGACTCCCTGGCAGGTTTCCTGCTTCTGATGTACTTAAAGAAGTTTTTGTTATTCCCCATGATGCTTTTAGCTAAATGTTCCTCAAACTCTCTTTTTGCCTCCCATATTGTCACCTTGCATTTCTTTTGCCAGAGTTTGTGTTCCTTTCTGTTCTCTTCGTTTGGACAGGCCTTCCAATTTTGGAAGGAAGTCTTCTTCCCTTTTATGGCTTCCTTGACAGTACCCATTAGCCATGCTGGCATACTCCTGGACTTAGTGGTACCTTTCCTCTTTTTGGGTATACAATCTAACTGGGCTTCTAGTATTTTGGTTCTGAGTAAACTCCATGCACTCTGGAGCGAAGTGACTCTCCTGATTTCCCCCCTCAGCTTTCTTTTCACCATACTCCTCATTTTGGAGAAGTTTCCTCTTCTGAAATTCAAAATATCTGTGTTAGACATCCTTGGTGATTCTCTCCCTGCCTGTATGCTGAAACTGATGGCACTGTGGTCACTGTTCCTTAAAGGGTCGATGACACTGACATCACACACCAGGTCCTGGGTGTCACTCAGAATTAGATCCAAGGTCGCCTTCTCTCTGGTCGGTTCCATGACCAACTGTTCTAGGGCACAGTCATTTAGCTTATCTAGAAATTTGACCTCTTTGTCCTGACTTGAATGTGAATTTACCCAGTCTATGTGTGGGTAGTTGAAATCACCCATAATTACAGCCCTGCCTCTCCTTGACGCCTCCCTGATTTCCTCCTGCAACTCCCAGTCACTGCCGGCATTTTGATCCGGAGGGCGATAGCACGTCCCCAGTAGTGAAGTGAAGGCATTCAAAATGTCAGGTCTCAGTAGCAATTGCTATTGAATTGCTGTGGCTACATTTCTGTTTTGCAGATCAGCTGACAAATATGTATTCATTTTTTGAATTTGTCTTTATACTGATATTAGGTCTTGATTATTTCTAATAAAAATGCATTGCCAAAAAAAGCCACTGTCAACTGGTTCAATAGTTCCAGAATCTCCAGAAGCATGTTATATGCTGCTTCAAATAAATTTGAGGCAAGCAATTAAATTAAAATATGTTGCATTTTTCAGTATTGAAGATCCCTAATCATAAGCCTTCAGATTTTCTATTACTAGTGTAATAAATACAACAAGAGGCCCAAGGGATAGCTCTATAAGAATCTTTTTCAAGGATAATGACCCCCAAGGTCCATTTACCTAAACAGTCCTCATCAGATCACCTCGGGCTCAGTAATGCATTTTATCATCTGCATACCTCTATGAAGTAAAAACAAGGCTGACCATACCATTAAACCAAGGTAAGTGGATACACATCATGTGGCAGGTCTGAGATGTCATTAAAGGGCAGCAAAAGGTCGGTTTCTGTATTTATTTAGTTTATTTTTTCTCTTTTTACCACCATGGGGGCACTTTTTTGTCTTTGGTAGACAAAACTAAGCTACCTAATGGTGCAGTGGGGAAATGCTTGACTAACATGCTGAAGGCTGCCGGTTTGAATCCCTGCTGTATGCTTCCCAGACTATGGGAAACACCTATATCAGGCAGCAGTGATATAAGAAGATGCTGAAAGGCATCATCTCATACTGCACAGGAGGAGGCAATGGCAAACCCCTCCTGTATTCTACCACAGAAAACAACCACAGGGATCTGTGGGCGCCAGGAGTCTAAATCGACTTCATGGCACACTTTACCTTTAGACAAAACTAAAGACTTTGGCAGGGGGGTGGTGGTCTTTCGTAGAGATGTGCTCGAAACTATTTGAGCTTGAAATGGCCATTTCGAGTGTTTGGAGCTCGAAATAAATCACCCTTAAAATAAAGGGCCTGTATAAAGCTCAAAACAATACTACCCTGTTTCGAGCTCGAATGGTTTCAAGTGCCATTTTGGAGGGCTGTTTTTTTTCTTGCTGATTGGTTTTCTGGCAATGGCTTCCGATTGACTTCCAATCTCCTTGCTACTTGGTCGGCTTGTTAGCATCCAAATCAAGTGTTGTCATGTGCAACTGTGCCTCCACTGACTGGGGGGAGGGAGGATTGGCCAAAGGAGAGATTTTCAAAGTGTGTTTAAGGGACTAGGAGGCCAAAGAGCTCTCTCTTATAGTAGAGGAGGATCAGCACAGCAGCACAGAGTGAGACTGGTGGATTGGGGCCTGCCAGCATGGCGGGGGAGGGGGAAGAGAACTCTCTCGCTCTGTTGGGTGCCAACTGCTTCTAATATTTTTTATTTAGAATTTTTATATACCAGCAGTCCCAGTGGCTTTAACTGGGTGCTCCTATGGATTACCCCCTTGTGTAGATTTCTTCTTCTTGTTGTAGCCAGCCCCCAGTGGTTTTAATAACTGGGGTGCTGTGCTGCGACTTTCCCCCCCTTTTGCAGCCCCAAGCTGCACCACCTTTGCTACTGCTGCGGTGTGCCTTTTTCTTTTTTGATTTTTGGGGGGTGGGTGGGTGGCTGCCCTGCCCTCCCCCTCGCTGTTGAGTCCCAGCGTGTCTGCTCAGCCTGAGTGCCTCTGAGAGTGACAGTTGGCCAGAATCCAGCAGAAGATATGGTCGCTGAAAGGTAAGCATGACAACCTTGGTCAGGTTAGATTTCTTTAAATAGGATCTAGTAAGGATTAAGTAAGGGATTAAGTACTAGCCAGGTTGAACATGTAGGACAGGAAACACAGTAATCCCCTTTCCCTTCCCTTCCCTTCCCTTCCCTTCGACTTACCCTATTGTTACTCACTCCCCTCAAAAAAGCCCCCCCATAAAACCTACTTCTTTATGGGGGGTGTGTGTGTGATTACATTTTTCCTAGCTTCTGTGTGTGCATTTCAGTGTTATAGATCGCACTGTGTGCAGCATACACAGTATAAATAGACTACTCTCCTTTTCAAAATACCCACCTTAAAGGCACTTCCTCTCCACCCGCCATCAGAGTTGGGGCTTCAGTTTTTAAAACCCCAAGATGTCTGGGAGGGTGCAATGCAGATCCTGGGGCAGAATGGCAGGGAGAGGGAGGGGGCGGTGTTACTGGTCATTGTGGGCAACAGCGAGAGGGGCCCACTCACCAAGTTGTCCCTTTTGCATGCAGGCTCTCCTTTTGGGAGAAGGGTGATCATGCAGCACAGCCACAGCCATTAGTGGGGGAAGTCTTTCCCTCTCTTGGAAGAAGCTCTTCCTGTGGCAGCAGAGGAGGAGGTGATTGTGTCAGGTGCTACTAGACCAGCCAGATCACTCTCACCATCCTCCCCAATCCCCATTGACATTGCACCCCACCCCCCCGCAATCTGAGACTGAGGAGGAGTAGCTTCCTGGGCCCTGGACTGAGGGTGGTGTTGGTGGTATACCCCAAAAGGACCCCACAGCTGCAGTAGTCACCGCCAGCCACTGAAATAGTCCCAGACTGATGGCAGCATGGTGTGGGAGCAATTGGAGCTCTGCCATGGTGATACACATCATGCTGTCTGCACCCACTCCGGGGCACAGGTCAGCATTGGGAAGGACCCCAAGCTTCTTATGACATCAGGGATGCTGCTGCACCTGCTCACTTCTCCTGCTGGTAGCAATAGGCTGGGTATGCCCTTGACTAATGGCAGCAAGGCACCTGCCCCTGCTCCCAAGCAGGAGGTGCAGTTGGTGGGCAAGTGATCTGGTCACCCAGGCCCCTTGCCAAGATGATTGCTTTGGACGACCAGCCATTCCAAGTGGTGGAGAACACCGGCTGCTGATGGCGGCTACTCCTACTGCTTGCCCCTGACTTCATCATAGAAATCAAGTGTTGTCGTTGGCAACTGTGCCCCACTGGCTTGGGGGAGGAAGGGGGGACATAAAAGGAGGGAATTTCAAATTCAAAATATATCCAAAGGGACAAGGCAGCCAAGAAGAGACTGAAGCAGCCATTTTCACAGTCAGCACCACCATGCTGATGACGCAAATGACTGCCATGGATGTGAAGAGACCAGATGAGAAGGGGCAGCCTCTGTGCGAGATACCAGGCAGGGCGCCACTCTTCGCAGGGTCTGCAAAGTGCAAGAGGAAACAAAGGTAATGATTTTAAAAGCCACCTCCCACCATCCCTTGCCACCACTCCTGGTGCTGCCCCCCACAGGTCAGTATCTTGTCCAGTATCTTGTTTCCGGCAATGGCCATCCAGTTGCCTCTGGGAAATCTTCAAACAGGAGATGAAAGCAATAGTAAGAGCAGAAAACAACGACTCAAGAAAAACTTCCAGTCCTCCAGTGCAAGTTCCATTGGGAGCAACTCTTCTTGAGAGCTTTTAGAGAGGTAACTGTGGTATGAGAGACCTATTGCTGATTATAATGTGAACACTCATCTTTTAGTTCACACTGTGTTGGAGCAGGCATTCACTTTCCCCTGATTAGAGGATAAAGGCATGGAGGAAGTTGGCTTACTAACTGAGTGTCACACACATGGTTGTGGTGCAGCAGCAACAATGATCAAGCTCTAGCCACACTTCTTCCTAGTAAAAGGTCTGCCATACATGGCCCTGCTTTAGGGCACTTTGAGAAAGCACTGAGTGCCTCACAGCTATAGATCAGTTTCCGCCCCCAGTGCTTTGACTTGTGCCAAAGATTACCAAAAGTCCTAGCATGTCCCCAGGAAGAGCTGCTCTCAGTAGAACTTGCACTGGGGGACTGGAAGTTTTGCTTGAGTCATTGTTTTCTGCTCTTACTTTAGCATGGCTGAGGGAAAATGGGGAGTCTCGTGACTTCAGCCTTACTTGTTCTCTGCATCTTGAGGGTTTAGTTCTTGTCTGAGCAGCCTCAGATTCTGTGGTTGGTCCAATAAGCTCCAACATACCTCATTCAAGTTATACTTTGCTTCAACCAGAGCTTGTTTGAATAAGTGGGGTGGGATTTGAATGCCCTCTGCCACTTAATATGAGGTAGTCTTCCAGGGTAGTTCTAAATTTCTGAATAGGAGTCAGAGATGGCCACTTTTTAGCTGATGGACATACTGGGATCTTTCCTCTGCACCGTCACATTACTAAATCATCACCAGGAAAAACCTAGTAGCTCCTGACTTGAGGAGCTATGTACTTACCCCACAAGAAGGGTCAGCATAACACTGTCAAGATTCCAGTCAGGTTCAGCCTGTCTTGAGGCTCTACTGAAGTCCAATCCCTGTTGCAGAAGTTAAAGCAATATCACCTGTCTGATGTTTTGTGTGTATATCAAGGTAGGAAAGGTCAGAAAGTGAGTCAAGTCAACTACAACATCTGGTCACCAGTTCCTTTCTCTAACCCCACCGAGCCCACTGACAGCAGGAGTTGTCCTTATTTACATGTCGGTTCAATAATTTATATACTAGTAACATTTTTGATGTTGTGTTGTGTTAATTAAATACAGAAATGTGGAAATGTGTCCCAAAGGGGGGTGGTGGATTATAACTAGCTAATGTCTTGAGGACTGCAGCTGTGCTCTAATTAGAGCAGATGCTGAATTCCCAGATCTTGCCTTGCTAGTATAGAGCTGAGTCTTATTTGGTATGAAATGCAGGAGTTTGCTATGCCATATTCTTTGATATTGAGGGGCCTGAGGCTTTCAGAAACTATAAATCCCAACATATCAAATTATCAAATTAATCCAAGATTTATGGATTGACAGGGGAGACACAGCATCATGAAAATCCTATCTGATGAACTAGAGTAGCTAGTCATATGCTTCTGTTAAAGATGTCGAATGGCAAGTAAAATGTAGACATTACACTTCTTTATTACTGGCTATACATACCTAAGCAGCATGACCATTTGGGACTTCATCACACACACACCCCAAAAAAAGCCCAAGGGCACACTCCAGCATGGAAGGTGCCTCAGGGGTGTAGCTCCAATTGAGCAGATGGGTTCAAAGAACCCGCCCCACAGCTCCTGAGGGTCCTCCAGCTCCACCCCTCCCTATTTTCTTCATTATCTTCCTCACTCCAAGTGGCCGGCGGAGGGAGGGGTGAACACGCGCCTCCTCTCCCCTAGATACACCCCTGAGTTGCCTATACCAGGGTTTCTTAACCTTGGGCCCCCAGACATTGTTGGAGTACAACTCCCAGAATCCCCAACCACAAAGGCCATGTCTGGGGATTCTGGGAGTTGTAGTCCAACAACATCTGGGTGCCCAAGGTTAAGAAACCCTGGCCTATACTATTAGTCTATCTAGCTAGGTATTGTCTTATGTACTGACTGGTAGTCAGCTCTCCAAAGTTTCAGACAAGGGTCTTTCCTAGCACTAGCTGCAGAGGCCAGGGATCAAACCTTGGAATCTCTGCAGGCAAAGCATGAAATCTTTCAATGAGATAGAGCTACTCCTTAACCCAGCCCAGGTTAAGCAGAGATGAGTCCCATTAATTTATCTGAGAATATTTACACATGCTTAACTCTCTCCCATTAAGTGGAGCCTAAAAGTATCCCAGCATTCTATTAAAATGGCCTAGTTCCAGCTTTAGATTATTTTGCACTGCACATCAGCTTAAAAAGAAAAGACAATCAATGAGGACTGCCTTAGAGCTCTCTGGGAACTCCAGGCTTTGCACATCTTGATGTTCTTCATAGAGCTCTTAAATAATAAACAACGTTCTCTCTTTGGCTAGAAATGAACAAATGCTTACAGCATGTTTGTCTTTTTAAAAAACAAGAACTATATTTATAAGAAGTTATACTAGTCACAAGGAAACAACTCTGACAGAGGTTTAACTGTTGTGTGGTCCCTATCCAAGGAGAACAGACACTCGATTCTTAAGGATGCTGCATTGGCTACAAAAGTATGAGTACACAGAAACCTCAAGGCATGCCAGCAATTCAGGCTTAGATTGCACAATTGGTGGACCTCCCTGTGAATGAAAATAGTTTATAGAAAGGGGGTAAATGTTTAATGGACAAGCAGGTGATTTGTAACAATGTTTAACATTTTCCCCAGACTCCCATAGGATCAGAAGCCAGTGCCAGAAAACCAGGCCTCCAAAATGGTGCTCAAAACATTTTGAATTGAAACGGGGTTGTTATTTTCAGAGCTCAAAACAGGTCCTTTATTTATAAGGCATTTTGTTTTGAGCTGAAAACACTTGAAATTGCCCATTTCAAGTTGAAATGTTTTAACTTCAAAATGTTTTGCACATCCCTACTCTCCTTCCCTCTGAAGCCAACTGTGACTCCTAAAAACATGTCTCTGAGGGCTGTACAACTGAAGTAAAGATGGGACTCTTCATCCCGGCTTTTGAATGAAAGTATTATTTTCACTGCTGCTCCTTTGTGTTTTATGTATTTTTAATGGGTTATTAAATTTTTAAATAGAAATTATATTTATATTTATATTATCTGTACTTTTGTATTTTAATTATGTATTGTGTTGATTTTTGAGATCTGTGCCTTTGTATTTTAATTATGCATTGTTTTAATTATATTGTAAACCACTTTGAAATTATTTTAATGAAAAGCAGTATATAAATTGAACAATAAATAAATAAATAGTCACTGCACCAGTACTTAGTCTGGATGTCAGCCACTTATTTTAAAACAAGTTCTTATTTGATAATTCACTAAGCAGGGGCAGGGTACAATCAATTCTCAAGGAAGTAACACAGAGACTGCTATTTAAACAAGAGTTCTGGTAAGAACTAATCTGCCTACTTTCCTTTCACTATTGTCTTAATCGAGAATTACCAATTAAGTTCACAAGTTAGCCCACTTCTGCTTCAAACATTCATGCACCCACCATGTTGAATTGGGTGGATGATATCATCTGAAACTACGCCATTGAGGTGTCCCTATGTACCAAAGTGTACCAAATTTGGTCTAGATTGGTTAGGCAGAGTGTGCCGGCCGACCTCATAAAAAACCCTCTCCTTTGATCCTTCCAACCTGAATAATTAGAGGCCTGTTTCAAAGCTTCCCTTTTTGGCCAAAGTGATAGAGCATGTAATGGCCTTGCAGCTGCAGAAGATTTCAGATGACAGTCACCTACAGCTGAATTTTAGGTTGATTTTTAAAGTCAGAAAACCCACTCATAGACCTTCTGTGTATTGTGTAGTCTAGTCTAAAGATTACTACAACTGTTTATAATTTAGAATTTATTTATTTTTTAAATAGAGTACTTGAATTTTATTCCTGTTTTCATATACTACTTTGAACATTATTATTATTATTATTTTACATTTATATCCCGCTCTTCCTCCAAGGAGCCCAGAGCGGTGTACTACATACTTGAGTTTCTTTTTCACAACAACCCTGTGAAGTAGGTTAGGCTGAGAGAGAAGTGACTGGCCCAGAGTCACCCAGCTAGTTTCATGGCTGAATGGGGATTTGAACTCGGGAGTCCAGCACTCTAACCACTACACCACACTGGCTCTCATGCCTTTTAGGTCCAATGAAATTGAAAGAAGAAACTAGAATCTGTGATAATGCAACTAGTAATACTGCTAATTTCAAAAGTGAATTCCTTGTACTTGTTTACAAAAAGAACCTCCAAATTTTCTTGCAATTGTGTGGAAGAGAAGAGAAGAAAGAAGAAAATGGAGTACTAATGTATAAAGAAGATATATTCATAACAATGTCAGAATCTGTAACCATATACTGAATAATACAATATTAAATAGAGACCAAAACAGGAACCATATGATAGGTAGTCATACAATGAATGATACAATGTTAAGTAGAGGCCATAAGTAAGTGCCACAGATAGAAACCATCATAATACAATGCTGAAGGGAAACCAAAATAAGGACCATATTTAGATAGTCATACAATGTTATATCATGTTGCAGGGATGATTAATGTGTAGCACTAAACATCGTTTTCAAGTTCTTCATCAGAGTAAGTGGCAATATGCATAAAGTGGAAAAATTCAGAGCGGACAAATCTCAAGGTAAATCTACAGAGCAGAGAACAATAAGTCACCACTTACTTAAAGCGTAAATAGTCGTATACAAAATTCAATAATATGAAGACATCCCCATAATAGATAGATAGATAGATAGATGATAGATAGATAGATAGATAGATAGATGATAGATAGATAGATAGATTTTTACCTTAAAAAAACAATCATTGTAAGTACTCTTTTTGCAGCCACAGCTGACACAATGGGGTGGAGGGGGAGAGGGGACCCCAGGACTCTCGTGCAGTGCCTTCCTGGGGTTTGGGGGGTCAGGGCCTGAGGAATCCTATGACCAGGAATCCTGAGACCTGAGGTGAGGACCAAACCTATTGGAGCTACCTAGAACTAAAAGAAAATTAAGGCATTCTTGTGTGGACTTAGATCATCAGCTGTTCAATTATACCCAGACATACTGACAAATCAAACCATGGAGACTTAACACTGTGGGCCTTTGTGGGGGGCCATAACATTTTTTACGTATTCTTAGTGCAGTGGGGCTTCGTTTCTGAGATGGAAAACTTGTCGGCAGTCCCACTGAATTCACCTTGGCTTCTTGGACTAAGTGGTTTGTAGCGTACAGTTCATTTTTCCAGGAGCATAATTCATTGCCAAACCACAACGTGGAGTGTGTGCCCGGGGACTATAAGACTGTTGAATAGCCATTAAAAACATAGGATGTTATCACAAACAGAGGAAGATAAATTATGATACCTGTTAACTTAAAATGTGATTATGGTATCACTATGTAATCGATCAGGGATTTATTACTTCTCTCACATCCTATTACATACACAAACACACACACATGCACTTAGAAAGCAAGAGGTAGGATGAAATAACGAAACTTGACATGTTTTATTAGATTTTGCCTTCACGGACTCTAATGCATTTCATTTACAGCATTCCATGCTGGGTAGGTATAATGCACAACACTGAGCACTTTCAATTTCTGTCTGGAGAGAGTCCTCCTGGTTAACCTCCATTGTCAACGACAGGGAACCTGCCCAAAAGGCCCTCATCTTCTCGTTGACACTGAAGCAACAAATACATTTTAGACACATGTGTTTTCTGTGTTTCCCTCCAGTCTGGTAACTATATGATGTGAATTTGTGCTGAGATAAGGATTCATCAATAAGTCCAGGCCTTGATCAAAGTAGAGTCAGTTGTAGACAGAAGGGCAGCCGCTCCACAGACCTCAAATGTGCAAATTTATGACATAGTTAGTAGACAGTGAAGGGAGACGCTATGGCTCATTAGCAGGGCACAACCTTTGCAAAGAGAAGGTCTCAGGTCTGGCATGTAGAGTTCAATAAGGTTCCAAGCACGAAATGTGCTGCAAGTTGTGGTAGGCAGCGTAGGCAAGTACTGGGGAACACTGGACAATTAGCCCATTTACATGTATAGTGGGCTGTGTCCAAACTGTATCTTCCACTTGCAGAAGAATTTCCTATCATGCAAGGAGGCAATTTCCACCAATTCCCCACCCCTCTCCAGCTACCTGCACCCTCCAAAAGTGTGACCTGAGCCCTGGAGGACCCTCAGAAACAGAATGTTGTGCAGCATGGTTTGCTGGAAAGCAAAGTGGAGTGGGTGAAAACTGCTCCCTGAATCTTCTTCTTCAGGCATTAGGTAAATCTGGAAAAAAATACACACCCCTGAGTGGAAACTATGATTTTCTGAGCTAACATTGATGATAATCATCATCATCATCATCATCATCATCATCAATGGCGAGACACTTGGACAGGTTAGCATTAGAAGAGGCATTTTCCAAGGGGACTCACTATCCCCTCTGTTGTTTGTAATCGCCATGACCCCACTTTCACAAATACTAAACAAAACAGGCCTCGGATACCAAACATCTAAAACATCCAGTAAAATCAACCATCTGCTGTACATGGACGATATGAAATTGTATGGAAAGTCCCAGTCAGAAATTGAATCACTGCTAAGCACTGTCCGTATATTCAGTAGCGATATAGCAATGGAGTTTGGACTAGACAAGTGTGCTGCATTAATAATGAACAGAGGGAAAATAAAAAAAACCAGAAGGAATAGAACTGCCCAATGGAAGCAAGATCAAGAACCTGGAAGAGAAAGAACATTACAAATACTTGGGCATTCTCCAGGCTGATAACATCGCACACACTGAAGTTAAAAGAAAAATTGGAAGTGAATACATCAGGAGAGTTAGAAAAATCCTCAAGTCCAAACTCAATGGCGGGAACACCATACAAGCCATAAACACCTGGGCTATACCTGTTATCAGATACACTGCAGGAATAATAGACTGGACCCAGGCAGAGCTAGAGACGCTGGATCGTAAGACCAGGAAAATCATGACCATCAATCATGCTCTGCACCCCTGCAGTGATGTCGATAGGCTATACCTCCCTCGCAGCTCAGGTGGAAGAGGAATGCTGCAAGTCCATCAAACAGTAGAGGAGGAGAAAAGAGGCCTTGAAGAATATATCAAGGACAGTGAAGAAGATGCACTTCAAATGGTCAATAACGCGAAACTATTCAACACCAATGAAAGAAGGCAGGCCTACAAGAAAGAACAAGTCAAGAACCGAGCAGAAAAATGGAGAAATAAGCCCCTGCATGGTCAATATTTGCACAATATAAGTGGAAAATCAGACATCACCAAGACCTGGCAATGGCTTAAGAATGGCAACTCGAAGAAAGAAACAGAGGGTTTAATACTGGCTGCACAAGAACAGGCACTAAGAGCAAATGCAATAAGAGCAAAAGCTGAAAAGTCAACAACAAACAGCAAGTGCCGCCTTTGTAAAGAAGCAGATGAAACCGTGGACCACCTAATCAGCTGTTGTAAAAAGATCGCACAGACTGACTACAAACAAAGGCATGACAAAGTAGCAGGGATGATACACTGGAACATCTGCAAAAAATAAAAGCTACCTGTAGCCAAAAACTGGTGGGACCATAAAATTGAAAAAGTTGAAGAAAATGAAGATGTAAAAATATTATGGGACTTCCGACTACAAACAGACAAACATCTGCCACACAATACACCAGATATAACTGTAGCTGAGAAGAAAGAAAAACAAGTCAAAATAATCGACATAGCAATACCAGGGGATAGCAGAATAGAAGAAAAAGAAATAGAAAAAATCACCAAATACAAAGATCTACAAATTGAAATTGAAATTGTGGCAGAAAAAGACCAAAATAATCCCAGTGGTAATTGGCGCCTTGGGTGCAGTTCCAAAAGACCTTGAAGAGCACCTCAACACCATAGGGGCCACAGAAATCACCATCAGCCAATTACAAAAAGCAGCTTTACTGGGAACAGCCTATATTCTGCGACAATATCTGTAACAACTGACAATAAAATTCAGCCATCCCAGGTCCTTGGGAAGGACTCGATGTCTGGATAAAACAAACCAGTCAATAACACCTGTCTGACTGTGTAAACAAGAAATAATAATAATAATTCGATTTCTATACTGCCCTTCCAAAAATGGCTCAGGGCGGTTTACAAAGAGAAATAACAAATAAGATGGCTCCCTGTCCCCAAAGGGCTCACATTCTAAAAAGAAACATAAGACACACACCAGCAACAGTCACTGGAAGTACTGTGCTGGGGGTGGATAGGGCCAGTTACTCTCCCCCTGCTAAATAAAGAGAATCACCATGGTAAAAGGTGCCTCTTTGCCCAGTTAGCAGGGGAACTTTGCCCAGTTAGCAGGGCTATGTCAGCCTCTTCCTTTTTGTTATACTGAAATAAACTCTAAAGGGGCAGGTATATGACCCTTAAAAGTGGCACTACATTACACCTACTTAAGTATATGCACATTTGAAATCACCCATTAGTTACCTAGCATTGAACTTCAATCCAAGGAGCTTGTCAGAATCCCCAAACAGCTATTTTTAAGAGCAACATTATTTGAGCAATGATTCTGTGAGGTGTGGATGTGGGTGGTGCATGGCTGATTCCTTGATCCTCACCACCACAAACAGAGATTGTGAATAAATGCACACATGGCCAGAAACCTGTGTAAAGTCAGATCTGTTGTATCAACTATCCTCTCTAATAAAACGCTTGGTGTCTGTCCGTGGACGGACACCAAGCGTGCGTTCGTGCGAAGCACATGCCCAGAACAGAGCAAGGCGGCCGCGAACGCTAGCACCCGGCGGCCATGTTGGGGCCGGGAGAAGGAGAAGTGGCCGCCGCCCACGCCGGGAGGAGAGTGCGGGCGAGGCGGCGGCGGCGGAGCCGCGACCACGGCCAGAGGTGGCGGTGGCCGTGGCGGACCAACTGGCGGCGGGAGTGCGGGTGAGGCGGCGGCGGGGTGACTGGCCCCGACGGCAGCAGCGAAGCCGCGGCCTCGGCAAGCGGGGGCCACGGCAGGACGGACAGGGCCGCTGCCACGGAAGTGCGGCCTAGGCGGCGGCGAAGCTCCCTGCGGCGCAACCACTCCCTGCGGCGGAACCGACCCTGCCGCAGGGAAAGCCGGGGCCCGCCGCAGGGAGTGAATAAAAGGGGAAAAAGTCTTCTGGGCAGGGGGGAGGGGGGAGAGCAAGAGGGAGTGGGGGTGGGCCCGGATCACTTACTAGCGCCCGTTATTTAAAGGGCCTGAAAACACTAGTACATAAATAATTTGAAAGCTGAGCTGATTTGGAAGTTGTGGAAGTGAAGGGATGATGAAGAATTTGTGTCCAGTGTTGCGGGAGGAGAGCTGGTCTTGTGGGAGCAAGTATGAATCACCCCTTTGCTAAGCAAGGTCTGCCCTGGTTGGCATTTGAATGGGAGACTACCTGTCAGCACTGTCAGATATTCCCCTTAGGGGATGGAGCTGCTCTTGGAAGAGCACCTGCATGCTTGCATGTAGGGGTGTGCATGAACCAATTCTGGTGGTTCAGTTTGATTTTGAGCCGAACTTGAACCAGCCAACTGGCCCATGAGCCGGTTCGAGTTAAACTAGCCCCTGGCTCAGCCTGAGTGTAGAACTGGCCAAACCGGTTTGGAACTGGTTCGGCGGTTCAAGGGGGCATTCCTGTGAAGGGGAATCTGGTGAGAATTCTCCTTTACAAGCAAGGTGGGGGGCTGCCTATTTTTTAAAAAAATCCTAATGGGTCAGGTAAGAAGGCACCTGTAATCTGAGGGTGCAGCGGTGGCAGTGGAAGCAGCACGGCTCCTCCTCCCTGGACCAAGCCTGGCACTACAGAGAGGCCCAGTTCCGTCTTTTGTGCATCTTAGGAAAGATATAATGCTCAGATATTATTTGGCTCATTTGATAAAGAATTATTCAGCACCCTGTTGATTCCACTTAGGCATAAACATGTAACACACATCACAAAAAACCTTCTAAATACCAATAAAAATTAACGATCTTGCAAATGTTTAAGATGATGCCTAGTGATCCCCTGCTAGTTTGATTTCAAGACTGAAAAAAGGCATTTAAAAGGCTATGTCATTTCTACATAGAACATGGCAATTGTGAAAAAGAGACCACATGTGTGAGCACAGATCCCTAGGGGACTCCACTTCTTACTTCCCTTGTGAAAATTGTCCATTTATTCCTTCATCAGTTACCAATCGACACATGAACCAGTCCACTTATCCCATGACTGCTAAGTTTACTCAAGAACCTTTGGTGGGGACCTTTGTCAAAAGCTTTTTGGAAGTCCAAGAATACTATGAGGTCATTCACACAATCAAAAACTGTGTTCAACCCAAGTTTGGGAGCTGTGTGTGCTCACAATTTTCGGTTGTGTGGGAGCAAAGTAAGATGAAAACCTGAGTAGAAGTGATTGTGTGGAAGCAAGGTAGGAGGAAAACCTGGGTAGTTTTCTCTCCTACCTTGCTTCCACACAAACATTTCTACTCAGATTTTTCTCACAATCACTTTCTGCCCAGGTTTTTGATTGTGTGAATGACCTCTATGTCAACCAGACCACCTTTATCCACTCACTTGTTGACACTCTCAAAGAAATCCAAAAGGTTAGTGAGGCAAGACTTGCCCTTACAGAAGCCACACTGGTTCTCCTTCAGCAAAGCCTATTCTTCTATTATGTTCTAACAAATGGATAGCTACAGGCCAATCTCCAATCTCCCTTGGTTGGGCAAGGTGATTGAGAGGGTGGTGGCTGACCAGCTCCAGGCAGTCTTGGAGGAAACTGATTATCTAGACCCATTTCAAACTGGCTTTAGAACGGGCTATGGAGTTGAGACAGCCTTGGTTGGCCTGATGGATGACCTTTACCGGGGAATCGACAGAGGGAGTGTGACTCTACTGGTTCTTCTGGATCTCTCAGCGGTGTTCGATACCATCTACCATGGTATCCTTCTGGATCGCCTGGGGGAGTTGGGGATAGGGGGCACTGCTTTGCAGTGGTTCCGTTCCTATCTCTTGGGTAGACTCCAGGTGGTGGAGCTTGGTGACAGTTGCTCCTCAAAACAGGAGCTGTTATATGGAGTCCCTCAGGGCTCTATTCTGTCACCAATGCTTTTTAACATCTACATGAAACCGCTGGGTGAGGTCATCAGGAGGTTTGGTGCTGGGTGTTATCAGTATGCTGATGACACCCAAATCTACTTCTCCTTTTCATCCCCAGGAAATGGCACTCATTCTCTAAATGCCTGCCTACAGGCAGTAATGGGCTGGATGAGGGAGAACAAATTGAAGCTGAATCCAAGCAAGACGGAGGTGCTCATAGTGGGGGCTCAGAATCTGAGGGGTGAGTTAGATCTCCCTGTGCTGGATGGGGTTACACTCCCCCAGAAGGAGCAGGTGCGTAGCTTGGGAGTACTTCTGGACCCAGGCCTCACCCTGGTATCTCAGGTGGAGGCCATGGCCAGGAGTGCTTTCTATCAGCTCCGGCTGATTCGTCAGCTGCGCCCATTCTTCGAAGAGGATGACCTCAAAACAGTGGTGCATCAGCTGGTAACCTCCCGGCTTGACTATTGCAATGCGCTCTACGTGGGGCTGCCTTTGTACGTAGTCCGGAAACTTCAGTTAGTTCAGAATGCGGCAGCCAGATTGGTCTCTGGGGCAACCCGGCAACCATATGATACCTGTTTTAAAACAGTTACACTGGCTGCCAATATGTTTCCGGGCAAAATACAAAGTGCTGGTTATTACCTTTAAAGCCCTGAACGGCTTGGGTCCGAGATATCTTAGAGAGCGCCTTCTTTTACATGATCCCCACCGCACGTTAAGGTCATCTGGGGAGGTCCATCTCCGGTTGTCACCGGTTCGTTTGGTGACGACTCAGAGGCGGGCCTTCTCTGTAGCTGCTCCTGGACTGTGGAACGCACTCCCGGCGGAAATTCGTAATCTTGACTCTTTACTGTCCTTCAAGAGAGCCCTTAAAACCTATCTGTTTGGCCTGGCCTTTCAGGGTTTTTAATCAGTTTTAATTGTTTTAATACCTGGTTTTCAGGGTTTTAATTGTTTTGATAGTTTAATTGTTTCTTAAGTTGTTTTAAATTGGTATTTATATTTGTATCTCTGTTTTAATTGTTTTTAATGTTTTCTGTTTTAATTGTAAACCGCCCTGAGCCATTTCGGAAGGGCGGTATATAAATCAAATAAATAAACAAACAAACAAACAAACAAATAAATAAATAAAATTTTGCCCTTAAGTATGCTTTCCATCAATTTACCTGGCACAGAAAGTTAAGCTAACTGGCCTGTAGTTTCCTGGATCTACAATGGCTACTTTCCAATCCTCTGGTATGGAGCCTGATTGTAGGGACAAGTTACATATTTTTGATAGGAGACCAGCAATTCACATCTGTGTTCCTTCGGTACTCTTGGGTGGATGCCATGTGGCCCTGGAGATTTGTTAATTTTTTGCCTATTTTCCACTAGGCTTATGAGATCACCCGGCACTCTGTGTTTGTGTCTGTGAGTGTGTGTGTGCCCCTATCAACTTTGCAATGCCTTGACCAATATGAACCAATTCGGATACAGGGACACCTCAATGGTGAAGTTTGTGATGATGTCATCTACCCCAATTCAAGATGGTGGATGCATAAATGTTTGAGGCGCATGTGGGCTAACTTGTGAACCACCTAACTGATTTGAACCAAATTTGCTACAGCTATAGGGAAACATAGGGACTGTCTTGTGGTAGCAAGCATGACTTGTCCCCTTAGCTAAGCAGGGTCTGCCCTGGTTGCATCTGAATGGGAGACTTGATGTGTGAGCACTGCAAGATATTCCCCTCAGGGGATGAAGCCACTCTGGGAAGAGCAGAAGGTTTCACGTTCCCTCCCTGGCTTCTCCAAGACAGGACTGAGAGAGATTCCTGCCTGCAACCTTGGAGAAGCTGCTGCCAGTCTGTGAAGACAATACTGAGCTAGATAGACCAATGGTCTGACTCAGTATTTGGCAGTTTCCTATGTTCCTATGTTCCTCAATCACATAGTTTGTGATGGTGTTATCCACCTAATTCAAGATGGTGAATGCATGAATGTTTGTGGAACAAGTGGGCTAACTTGTGGACCGTCTAACTGATTTGAACCAAATTTGGTACAGTTGCAGTGATTGACACACAAGGATACCTAAATGGCATAGTCTGTGATGATGTCATCTACCCTGATTCAAGATGGCAGGCATGCAAATGTTTGAGGCGCAAGAGGGCTAACTTATGGACCACCTAACCAATTTGAACCAAATTTGGTACACTTGTAGTGAGTGTCACACAGGGACACCTCAATGGTGTGATTTTCTGATGATGCCATCCCCCCCTATTTAAGATGGTGAACACATGGAACATTTGAGGCACAATTGGGCTAACCTGTGAACCACCTAACCTATTTGAACCAAATTTGCTACTGGTGTAGGAACACATGGGGACGGCTCAAGGGCATAGTATGTAATGATGTCATCCACCCTGATTCAAGATGGTGGACATGTGAATGTTTGAGGTGCAAGTGGGAAATGATTTGGTCCAAATTTGGTACAGTTGCAGGGTCACATAGGGACACCTCAAACACAAAGAGGTTATTCTCACAATTGAGAGAAACCAGGCTAAGGGAGCCTGCCTAAGAACCCCTCCCCCAAAACAGGGGGAGCACTTGCTCCACTAGGTTAGTGGAGCACTTGCTCCACTAACCCCATTTTACTGATCATGTGCCACCATAGTGTGGCTCTGCAGCACAGCAACACATGTGTAGACCCCCAGCCGGGAGGCTAGAAAAAGCCTCCCAGTCTTGGGGGTCTCCCCAGAATGCCCCATGCACTTGCGTGAGGCATCCTGAGACTTCCAGGGGCCGGGAAGCCCCTGATCCCTGCCGCCCCTACCAGCTCTATCATGGAGCTGATAGTCATGTGGGCAGCTGATCCGGCTGCCCAGGGACGGCTCTTTGCTCGTGTTTGGGGAGAGTGGGCTAAGACTGCTCTCCCCGCTGAGCCCAATTAGGCTCCACATATTGATCATGTGTACAGCCTCATAGTGTGCGATGATGTCATCCACCCCAATTCAAGAGGGTGGATGCATTAACATTTGAGGTGCAGGTGGCCTAACTTGTGAACTGCATAACCGATTTGGACCAAATTTAGTCCAGTTGTGGGGATAGTGATGGAAAGCAGGCAGAGAAGTTCTTACTAAAACAACTTGTTAGTTTTTCAAGACAGTTTAGGACATCCTCTCTCATCACCTCAAATTGACCCAATTCTTCAACCTCCGAGCCTAAAAAGCTCAGTTCTGGAGTGGATATATGGTCAGTATCCAATGCCATGAAGACAGACACAAAGAACTCATTCAACTTCTTTGCAATTTGTAAAGGAAGTTCTAAAGCAAACTGGAGTCCTGCAGAGCCAATAGGATATAGGGATCAAGTGTCAATATGTCAGAACCATATAGATAATTGTCAGGATTGCTTCCAGCTTGCAGTACTGTTGTACTACATGTAGTCCTACATTTCTCCACCACAGTGTTTTCTCTTCTTATGGATTTGAGGAACAAGTGTTGCATGGGAGATTCACCATATCCTTTTTTCAACTGGGGGAAAAATAGGAAAAAAAATTTCCTGGGAATCTGGCTGTCAGTCAGGTCTTGCTCAAACATGGCCACACAGCCATCTGTAAGTTACCCCATAGTGGACCTCAGCGACAATTTTTGCACAGTCACCTACATCCCAACTAAGAGTTGCACATGGGAAATGTTTCCACAAGCATATAGGGATGTGCGGACCGGTCCGGTGGTCCGGTCCGGAGGTCTGGGGGTTCGTGGTTGAACCGAACCACACACCCACGGTTCCGTTGGACCGGAACTGGACCGCCGGGTCTGGTCCGGCAGGTCCGTGAACTTTTTTCTCAATTTTTTTTTTAAAAAGTCAATTAAGTACCTGTAGCCCCTTCGGGGGGCTTGCTGAAGCTGCGGGGAGGGGGGGTCCACACGGGTTCCCTCTCCCCCCGCCGGCCTTCCTCATCACCGCCACGGCCGGGTATATAATGCCTTTTCGGCCCTTTAGGGCCTCCGTAAGATCGAGCGGTGGCCGCCGCGCATGCACAAATGCCCTCTGTTCCGTGAACACCCCTACAAACATACAGAGAAGAGGGGCAATTTTGGTGATCCCGTTGTCTTGCAGACACTGTGCCTCCCAAAAATATGACTGGGAGGGATCCATATCCATCAGGGACATGTTTTGGGGAGGCATGGGTAGTGGCAGAGGAAATGAAGGGTTGCCCAAAATCACCCCTTCCCTTGTGTGCACACTGAAGTATTTCCCATGTACAGCTCTTAGTTTGGTCACAGGCCAATACGTTTAACTTCTATGCCATAGAGGTTTCAATCTGATTTGAAAACATCATCAGTTATCTATCTCATTAAAAAGGAACATTTTACATGCAAGGAAATAATATACAGTGCAAACTGAATGAGTATTGAGAAGCACATAAACCTATGAACATTGGCCATTTGTTTATGTGGAATGTAAGTTATGACGGATTACAATAACAAAAAAGACACATGGAAGGATATATGAATAACTTTTTTTTTAAAGAAAAGGATATCTTCTTGTCAGCAATTGTTTCCACTGTTTTGATCTGAAATCATAGATTAATGAGCAGCTCATTTGTTTTTAAGATAAAGTGTACTGCTCTTTTCTTAGTTCTTCAAGCTCTCTCCTCTGGTTTTATGCGGATTTGAAGGTCTACAATTTCATTTAACATTTGAATCATATCCCATTTCAGAGCTTGACCTTATGGAGATTTTGTCCCCTTGGGTAACAGTTTGCAATGCTTGTTTTAAATTATGGATTAACCATGCTATCTGCACAAGACCACTCGGGTTTTTTCTTTACATAATTTCTTGTCTAAATGACTACTGAAGCCCTAGTGTACATTCTGAATGCTCTGAGATCCAAAACTCTTGTGTGTGTCTCTGTAGCCTTGAATGTCTTTTATGATTGCAATTAGCTCCAATTTACTTTACCAGACACCGCAGGGGGCTATCAAACAAACACAAACTTTTTTTAACTTTAAAGACTGAAATAAATGTTCTGTTGAATCTACAACCCAGTTTAACTAGAGTACTTTTGCGTAAACTACTTCAGTACACAGTGGGCTACAGCTCAGTAGCAGAGCATCTGCTCTGCATGTAAAATGACAGTGCTCCAAATATTTGGGGGCAGAGGGGGCCCTTTTATGATAGCCACCTTAGCTATTTTTTTTTTTTTAGAGTGCTTTTGGAGACATGATTTGACTAAAGTTGGGCGAGTCAGAGGATAGGACTTGTAGATTTCAGGGCAGCCTCCCTGACTTTACTCCCCTAATTCAGACACTGGCAGTTAGCATCTCCAGTGTGCTTTCCAGATTACACGCTACAACAGTGGTAGTTTACTTGGGCTTGGCAGGATTCTATTGAAACTGTAAATAAAGGGTGTTGCACAAAGCCACCAGCAGGGGGAGCAGTCTTTTCTAGCTTGCGCAAACTTCCTACAACAGGAAAATACAGCTATTTTTTGCAACATTGTAGCACTATAATGCAAAGATAAAACCCGAAAGAAGGTATCAGAAATTTGAACGGCACCTTGCTGACAGTGCAGGGACTACGTTATAGAAACACAGGCAGTACGGAAGCACACTTAACAGATACATAGTGACACAGTTGTAGTGTGTCATCTGGAAAGCACCCAGTAGGAACGTGCAAAATGTTTCAAGCTCGAAACAGTTTCAGTTTTGAGCTCGAAACAGAACAACCTTTAATTAAGGGGCGTGTTTCGGACTCTCCCGCTGAAATATGGGATGAAAACAGGACAAAACTTTTCCTGATGAAAATTTTCAAGCATTTTGCATTTCATTTTGAGCTCAAAACAAAATGCAGAATCCGTTTTGTGCACATCCCTAATCTCCAGCATCTCTACCAATCTAAATAAACAGGAGTACACTTCATGAACCAATAGCCTGGTTCATCTAGTATAAAGCAGCTTCATATACTACATCATGATGGGACTACGTCATTTTGCACCCAGAATATCGGGTAATAGAAGTCTGACTCATAAGATTTGCACTGCCTGTTTGTGATACATCTAGCAACTTTGGAAATACCTTAATCTATCACCTGAAGCACTGATGTCGAAGATGAGCAGTGTTAGAAACTATTTAATGCCTTGTCTACTCTTCTCAATATTTGAAATGCATCTGTCCCTTATCAACAGTTTTTGAAACACAGAAGGTTTATGCCTCTACCTCTGATCTTGGAGTCTCCATACCTTTATTCCCTTTTATTTGACCTGGAATGAAAGTCTAAATTAACTTCTAAATCTAAGCCTAAATTGAATAAAATTTCTAAAACCTGGATAGATTTTTTTTTTAACCTTCAGATCATGGCCCTAAAATATCTTAAAAGCAAAATCGTTCAAATGTTTTATAGTATTGTGCTCCAAAACTGAACAGCAGATTAAAATCTAGTTTGCTTACATTAGAACTACATATATTTTGCAGAGTCTTCTTGCATAGCCTTAGTTATGAACTATCTAGCAGTTGAGATTAGCAAAGTTTATATTAACTAGTAATATGTGAGAAGACTGATATTAGATCAGCCTTAAAATTGCAGAACCTGAGCTTGCAAGAGCAAAGCAAATAACTCTTCAGCACAGCTCACTTTATTTATTTATTTATTTGACATATAAGTTTACAAGTTAATTAGACTGCAAAGGCCTTAAACTGTGTTGTACTTTACTTTGATCTAACAATCACAGCTCTTAGAAAGCCTTAAATATCAATAACATTCCTATATTATGAAAAGTTGGTGGATTGTGCTAAATAAAATGATATTTCCCAATTACATATGGAAACCAAATTTTGCATACAAAATCCTGCCACTTAAATTAGCTGAATGCACTACTTTTTGCATGGGAATATGCTTAGTGAAAGATTCAAAGAAGTGTTGTTTTTTGCATTTTTTAGCAGAAATGCTGAATATAATGCTCATATTTTAAGTTTTATTGTTCACAACAGATTTTTAACACTCAATCAGATCAATAATTTTAAAACAATAATTGCAATAATTTTATACTGTGAGCCCTTTGGGGACAGGGAACTTTCTTTCTTATTATTATTATGTAAACCGCATTGAGAACCTTTGTTGAGAAGTGGTTTATAAGTAAAACATCATGCCCAAGAGAATGCAAAGATCTTTCTCAGATTCAAATTTGCTATGATTTAAATTTACTATGTATAGTAATTAAATTACTCAATAAAATGAATAATGTTTGAAGCTGAAATTCTACAAATTTAAAACTGATCTTTTAAAATTTAATAATTTATTTAATGTCAAAAATATTTACAAAAGTCACTAGATAAAAGGGATCTCATACATCTGTAAATGAAAGTGCAGAAAAAATACTTTAAATCATGGAGACCAGTGTATAAGGGTGTATCTGATCATTAATATTATTATCCCAGAAATTAATTATCGGAACACACTTATTTACAAATTTATCTACTGTATCATTATCTATGTATCTTAGCTGGTCAGGCTCCCCAGAGGATAGATGGGAAGAGACTGGTTAAGCTGTCAACCCTTTATTCTTCATCTCAGAGTTAATGTGAGGGAGCCAGCAAGTGTAAAGAAAGATATATCAACACTGAGTTTGTAAAGACCAAGTAGCTCTCATGTTATACTTTATATGAGGAATGTAGGTAGTTTAAAGCTAAGCCAAAGCCCTGCTTAAGTTTTGCAGAGATGGAATTCTCATCAGACATTGAATACTGGGTAGCTGACCTATTGGAGCTAGCTACCAAAGAAAGTGGCATATCACAAAACAGGGAAGTATGAGATTTCAGGGAATATAGGCAGAATTCCTGGATTTGTCTCAGTGATAAATGGCAGTTCAATCAAGATACAGCAATATCATCCAGTCGGAGAATGTTGCACATGTGCTCTTCCCCCCCCCTCCACCGTCCCTTTTATTTTTCTTTTCTCTTTCATGCATAGGTTGACATATACAGAACAACTGGTGCAATGTTGGGGGCAATGGTGAGGGTAATTATAGGGGAAATTTGGAGAGGCAGGACAGTGATGGGGTGTGTGAGCCAGCTCAGTTCGAGCCAGGCCCAACATCGAGCTGGCTTGGCCCAATGGATTCACGGTCAAAACAGACTGGTCTCAGTCCGGTTTGAACCGAGCTGGCTCGGAACTCTACTGGTAAAGGGGAATCCGGTGATGATTCTCCTTTACTAGTAAAGGGGGGCAGGGGCTTCCCTAAAGATATCAAGTGGGAGAGAAGTAAGAAAGTACTCTAAGTACACTACAGCCAGTGGTGGCACTCGTAAGTACTTTTTTACTCCCTTCCCACTTGCTCTATCTTTAAGGAAGTTCCCTTGCCCCTTATCAACAGAGCTCCAAGCCCTTTCAAGCTGGCTCAGTTCAAACTCGAACCAGGTCCAGCTCAATGGTGCACAAAGCCAAACTGGGCTGCATCAGCTCGAATCCAGTTTGGATTTTAGCTGAAGTGGGGAAAACGGTTTTGTGCACAACCGTAGAGAGAGATTGTAGAGCAGAGAGATACTGGGTTTGGGGGATTTTTTTGTACACATCCTTAGATGTGCACTGTTTTGTGTTCATTCCTAGAACATATCCTTAGAGAGTGATAGTACAGCGGAAAGATACAATCAGTGAGACTCACCCAGAGCGGGTTTGCGGAGAGAGCGGGCTTAGCCCGTTCTCCCCGCAGAGAACCAGAAGGGAAGCTCTGGGTGGCCGGATCGGCTGCCCACACAACTGCCAGCTCCGTCACAGAGCTGGCAGGGGCTTGGGAGTTTGGGGGTCACGTGGCCCCCGGAAATCCCAGCATGCTCTGTGCAAGTGCGCAGAGAATGCTGGAGAGACCCCCGAGCCGGGAGGCTGCTTTTTGGCTTCCCAGTCGGGGGTCTCCCCGTGAGTTGCCATGGCACAGAGCTGCACCATGGCATCACACGATCTGGAAACCCCAGGTAGTGGAGTGCTCGCTCCACTGACCTGGGCTAAGGGGAGGGCTTCGCAAGCGGGTTACCCACTTTGAGGCAACCGGGCTCGCTTGCAAGCCCGGTGCTTCTCATGTTCTGCTAAAATCAGGCTAGGCTCCCCTAGCCCGATTTTAGCTGATCGTGAGAATAGCCTCACTGTGTGGGGAGTTGCTGGGAATGGGTAGGATTGCAGGTTACATGGTGAGTTTAATTACTGTATGTGCTGTTCCTTGTAACTATGGCTTGACTGTATAGAAGAAAATCGATAAAACATTTAACAAAAAAAGATTATACTAATAAATCACCCCCCAAAATGGTTTGTAAGAAATTTGGTTAAGGCTACAAATGTATACATGCTTGCTTGAGAGCGACAATCACTGAGGCTTCCTTCTGAGTAAGCATACTGGCTGACATGATGAGTAAAATTACTCAAAGCAGTCCCATTGAAATTAAAAGGACAAGTTAGGAATTTTCATTTCAATTAAATACATTTTGAAATCAAAAAGACCTCTTCTCTTCTAATAATCCTGCCTTGCTTTGAAGATAGAGCAATTCCTCTGCTAGAACTCAACTTGATACAGTGACAGAAAAACATGTCTGACTCTTGACAGAAATTCAGTGACTTGACATTCACCATGTGCATTTGGTGCTAAGCAAAGTACATGTCAGACTTTTCCCAAGTGTGTGGTAATTGCTCTTCTTGAATCTTTTCTGTTACATTATGTTATTTTATCTTTCTCAGTACTTTACATATAATAATTCTTCTATAACATGGTGTATGTGTGTACACACACATACACTCTCTCTCTCTCTCTCTCTCTCACACACACACACACACACACTCACACACCACACACACATTTTCTTCATCAAGATGAAGTTTGTAGTTATCATTCAGCTGACAAAAATGGTTGAGTTCTGTTCCATCATGACCACACATCACTATTTGATGCCCAAGGTATGTAGATGATCATACAGCCGAAAGACTGGCCAAAACTGCGGACTTTGGACAGAATCCAGGAAAATCTGGAAAGTTTTTGGAGATACAGTAATGATTCACGAAGGATGGAATCCACTTTAGAGAAATGTTAGATGTGTTTTCAGTAAGAGTAACCAGTCAACAACTACTGTACTAAATTAGCAAATGCTCTGGTGCAAAACAAACCTGTGGGGTCCAAATGGGGGACAAAAAAGCCATAGTGGGTAACCTTCAGACTAGTTAGTTGCATTAAGCATCACTGGAATCGATTAGACAAGGTAGTTTCCTGACTAACTTAGTCTGGATATTGCCCAATGTTACCAGGAAAGGAAGGGCTGCTGCTTAAATGTTATTTTATAGGGCCATCGGGTGCGGCGAGTGAGGCTGGGGCAGTTTGCAGGCCTGGTGGGTGGGACAGGCAGAGCAGGCAGGCAAAGAACCAGCCACAACTGTGCCTCTCTTGCCCTCTCCCTTTGCACCCCACTGCAGCTGCCTCTCTCTCTCTCTCTCTTTGCCCCAGCTTTAATTTGAGCTGTGCAGGCATGTCATTCACTGCGCTGGATCACCCAATGAATTACCAGGCTGTGCAGCTCAAGTAAAGACTGAGAAGACAGAGAGGAAGGGGCAGCTGGAGCCTGGTACTGCACCTGCCTGCCTGGCCGTCCTTCTCCCCAGCCTCTTTGGCTGCCCCTGAGGGCCACTGATTCTCACAAATAAACAATGTCTCTTACTGATCTTCTCATTAACAGGAAGACTGCTTGGGGGAAATGGTAGGGTCATGCTGGTACTTCTCGAATACAAAAGAACTCCTATAAACTTGGCAAAACAAACAAAACAAACCGGCAACACAGGCAAGCAACCTGGTAGAATGAAAGGATTAGAATGTAATTTATGAGTCAAGATTAAGGCAGCAGTACAGTGCGTACAGCTTGAAGGGAAGGAGATAGGATTTGATGTAACAGCTTATAATATAAACACCTTGGAGGCAGAAGAACAAGAAGGGCTATTTGCAATACAGGATTAATCGCCTTTGAACAGAATCTATTGTACAGTCAACACAGACTATTGCCTGTAATATTCTTTTTCAAATATTAATGGTGAGCATGAAAAAAGGAAGCAAGTTACAAGTTCAGATATGATTGAGTCCCAATAAATTCTGCTTTCGTTCAGCCCCCTTGATTTCAATGGGGAAATTAAGCCCATGATTGAGATTAAATGGGACTTAAATGTCCCCACTTTGATGGGGTTGTTTTTGTAATCGGGGAAAGGGTACAAGGACTCCGATAACAGAGAGGACATGAAAGGTTATTTCTCTATCAACAATATCCCTGTCCCAACTTTCTTTATGCAACATTCTCCAAGGAGGTTGCATAAAATGATGTGGCAATCCATTACTTAATGGGCTCCCTACATGGCCCAATTCCTGCTGTGGCCGAGCTGCACGCTGGGAAGCTGAGGGAGAAGGGCAGGCTGCTGTATCATCCAATGGGAGTTGCCAAAGAGGATAAATTGCCAGTCTGTGATGGATCATACTGGTACAGGCATGGCATGGATGGGTGGGTGGGGAGCAGTTCCCTTTGTGGAACTGCTCTTCAGTCTGCTCTCTGTACATGCACATGTGACAGAGAAATGGTTTTGCAGCTCCGGTGGTTATTAAAAATACCGAACAATAAGAAAGCATCAGCACTGTGTAGTGCATTTCTTCAAAGAATATTTAAATCGTTTTAGTCCAGCTTCTTTGCATTGTCAGACTCAAAATTTGCATACGGATATGATAAATCAAGATAAATTAAATATAAAGAGAGCCTTGTATCTCTTCTGCTTTCAAGTGCACTTCAATACAAGAGCATTCCTTTTATTTCTGCTTAAAAGAAACAGAGTATCAAGATATTTCACATAGCTGCAAACATATTAATGTAGCTTACAAATCTTACTGTGTAGAAGACAAGAAGCCAGTTCCTATGACATGCCCACTAGCCCTCTCAATCGCCATCATCATCTTCATCACAAATATTTCAATATCGCTTTTCAGGTTCGAAGCTGGAAAAGGTTCAAAGCTGTTTACAGGGGAAAAGAAATAAAAAGATTCTTGTCCCAAAAGGGCTCACAGTCTCCCTCACAGCTATGTGGGGGAGAAGTGTGGATGCACATATCTTCCCGCCATCTGGCATGCTGTTCCACCACCACACAATGGTGTGGACAAAATTTCATCTGCATGTTACAGGGTAGTGTGATTAATGACCTACCTGTGCAATGGTGTACTGGCTTCAGATCCGGGACCTGCTCGCAACTGGGGGATGAAGCTGACACTTTGGAAAATGAAACAGGATAGACCCTATGACCCAGACCTTATGACCCAGACTTTGGTGACTGCACACTATTGGGACACACACCCACACCTACACACACACACACCCCACACACAACAGAAGAACTTGAGTCAGCAGCTCCATCATGACTAAGGATACAGCCCTAGCTTCACCCTCTGACTCAGATAGGTCCCCTGGTGACCTGCCAACTCTAGTAGAAGCACACCAGCACCGCCAAAACCAGCACTTAGAAAATCAGTCAAGGCTCCTTTTAGGAAACAGAGCCTTGACTTCCCCAGGAAAGAGGTAGGGCCAATGCCCTCTACCTGGGTAGCAGCTATAAAAACCAGCAGTCTATTCCAAGCACCAAGTAGAGCAGTTCTTATGTTGCTGTACCCAGCTCTTGTTTTGAGCTAGCTGAAGTTCTGACCCCTTTCTCCTTGGAGCTGCCTGAAGTCCACATTCTGCCTAGATTCCTGCCTAAAAGGAAAGCCTTTGAGACATGCATGCCCACACTAGTCCCCCATACCATTAAGGATGGTCTGAGAAATATTGTCCAAACCAGCTAAAGGCTTCCCCTTCCTTGTCTAAGTATTTAATTCCACTGTGAGATAAAAATTCTGCAAATGGAATAAGATAATCAACTCTATGAACCATGGTTCCCCCCGCCCGCCCCCCCAGCTAGATTTCCCTCTCCCCATTTGCTCAAATTAAATTTCTAGTCTATGCTGCATTGTAAAAATTAATCATTCCTACAACTTTGGAATGCACCATATGATTTTACCACAAGCTCTTCTGATAGTTATGTAACTGTAAAATGAGAAACTGACTCTAGTAAGAAGTTGAACTAAGAAGGAACCAAAAGATAATTCAAGCAAAATACCAAGCCTATGTTTGCAGTATTTTGAAAACTGAAGTCACTTGTCACTTCAATAATGGTAGGTAATTGGAGTAAATCTTACATTGCTGAATTTGTTGTAAGAATTAATCACTGATGGAGAGTTTCTGCAATTAAGGCCCACTTCTAACATTATCTTTATGACTTGGGAACTGCTGCAGTGTTTGTTGTTCCTGTGAAATGTAGAGGTGTGCACGAATCAAATTCTGTGATTGCAGAACCATCAAAATGATTCATCAAGAATGGTCTGTCTCGAAGAATTACCTTCAAATCATCTGAATTGATTCATGTGATTTGCATGCCATTTTGAGGTCCATTTTGCTGAAAAAACAAGCCACAAAACGGCACTTTTAACTAGGGAGAGCTGGTCTACCAATTGGAATCAGTGAGTAGACCAGTCCTCTGAGGTGGGCAGATGTGCCAAGTCCAGAGCAGAGGGCTGGTCTCCCTCCTGATCCCAATCAGTAGACCAGCTCTCCTGTTTTTCTGAGGAGAGCTGGTCTACCAATTGGGGTCAGTGGGTAGACCAGCCCTCTGCTCTGAACTTGGTGCATCTGCCTGCCTCGGAGTACTGGTCTACCCACCAACCCCAATTGGTAGGAAACACACACACGGAATTCTTCCTGATAGGAGATGTGGTTAAAATGCACATAATTAATGTCTTATGAGCTTCTTCTTAAAGGCACAAAGTTCCTGCCCGGACAGAAGGTTACTATTGTTCTGGTGCACACTAGCTTCATTCAGACATCTCAACAAATGCTGTAACAAGCATGCCACAGTCTCATGTGCACCCCTCTCCATCTTTTTGCATTAGAGGAGGATATTGAAAGATTTCTCTTACAGTTTTGAACAAACCACAGTTTCAGGTTACTTCAAAATACAAGAAGCCACAGCTACAAAGTAAGATTACAATTTAAGATCAAACCTTGGTTTGGCATCATGCCATGATAGTAGCCCTGTTCGGATGTACCGTGAAACTTTGGGTAGACGAAGCTGTGGTTAATCTGTGAAACTGATAACATACTGCAGACAATTGACCAAGGGATTTGGCAACCTCCAGCTTCTGGGAAGAGGATCCCCTCCCTCTTCCTATCCCACCAGGCTGCATCCCAGCAAGCTCCATTCCTCTCGCATCATCTGACTCTTGGCAAAGAGTCAGCATGGTAGTGAAGGCTGCTAGGGATGTGCATGCCTCCGAACCGGTCCAGATGGGCACGGGGTGGGGTGGGGGTTGTAGCTTTAAAGGTGGGGGGGTAGTACCTACCCCCCCCCCCCCGCCGCTCTTCCCCCTCCGGCGCTGTGGTTTTTAAAAAAGTTTCTGGGGCGGCAGTGTTCCTCCCTGCTGCCCCTGGCCCCGTCGTTAGCCTTCCAGTGCTCAAGTACGCTACACGCATGCGCCTGTTCCGGCATGCGTGCGCAATCGCTGCCGCCGCACGCACGCTCCATACACGTCACAGGTCGACCCCCGCCCTTAAAGCTACAACCCCCCTCCGTGCCGAGCCACCGGACCGGTTTGGAACCGGACCAGTTTGGAGGCCTCCAGCATGGCCTCTGAACCGGTTCGGGCACACTCCTAAAGGCTGCAATGTTGGCTGCAATGTTAGAGGGGGTGTGCTCAGCGTGATCGTGTCTTTTTGGCAACCCATTTCCCAGCAGATATGCCATGAGATGCATGCCCACTCCCACATTTCTCCAGGGACTTCTATTTTCTCCTCTTCCTCCTTGATCAGCATCCCAATCCCATGCATAAATGCTTATAGAAGGATGGATAGGATGAGACTGCTAGGAAGAAGGCAAGCTTACTTCGGACTTGCACCTTTGGTTTTTGGCAATATAGCTCTCTTTTTTTTGTACAAGTTGGTAGGGGAAGGGTGCAAGCATACTTGGTCTCAGCCAAACCTCATGAGAAGAACCATCCATCTATAGCAGGATTAAATTGCATTAAATTGCATGCAATGAAGACAGATCCTGCTCCAGAGCTGACCACTCTCTCATGAGAGTGCCTGGCCATAGAGACATACATGTGGGATGGAGGGCTTTTGCTCTCTGGCCTGGTTGATAGTTCCACCAAAGCCCCAGGAAGGGTCCTTTAGCAGTAGCACTCCCAGTCCCGAGGATATAAACACCCCTTATAAGAGTCTTTGTATAAGACCCCTTATAAGAGACATTTGACATAATGACGCAGTGGGGAAGAAACTTGCTTAGGGAGCAAGAGGTTGCTGGTTCGAATCCCTGCTGGTGTGTTTCCTACTATGGGAAAAACCTATATAGGGCAGCAGAGTTATAGGAAGATGCTGAAAGGCATCATCTCATACTGCGCAGGAGATGGCAATGGTAAACCCCTCCTGTATTCTACCCAAGACAACCACATGTTTCTGTGGTCACCAGGAGTTGACACCAACTCGATGGCACAACTTTACCTTTACCTTTATTCTGAAGCAATATTTACCGAAGCACTTTTTGAACAATAAGGGGGTATTATTATCAATTAGCTGGGCTTGGCGCAGATCATCTGTACCTCTAGTTTCCCCCGCCCACCCACCGCTGCCATTTTCTTCCCTACCCGCCCACCATTTATTGGGATAAATTGACCTTTTCTCTGATTTGGGAGGGATGTCATCTAAAAGTGCAATAAACAGGTTTGTGGAGAAGTGCTACTGTGGCCCTTATCTATGCTGGCTATGTTGAGTCTCTAGAATCAGAGGTACTTCGCCTCCGATACAAAACCTCCATATTCATGTGAGGGGAAGAAAGTTAATGTTTCCAGTTATTCTTTTGAACAGCAGTTCCCAGTTATATCCAAATATGGGGACTCCTGTTTGTTCAAACCACAGTTAGTTCATACACTGGCCCTGTTTGGACATAACACCAAACCAGAGGTAAACATGCCAGTGGTTTGAGTTTGTGATAGTCCAAAAGCATGACGCCACAGCTAAATGACCCAACCACAGCTCAGTTTTTGCTCCCAAACCAGGATTTGAACCCTTGGTTTGTAGTGAGTTTTGCTGCTGAAACCTGAGGTTAGAAGGTAGCATTACTGCATTCACACAGAACACAGAACTGAGGGTCCAATGGACCTGCAGCTCTGCCCCCCACCTCGGGCATGGTTACCTGTTCGTGTCTGGACATAACTGCCAGGCCCAGGACCCAAACTGCAGTCAGGGAGACTACAGAGTGAAGAGGAAACTGGCTGTGTAGGTGGAAGAACTGGATGTGTGAGCTTCCTTCTGGAATGGAGGGCAGCCTCGGCAGCCAATCACTGCTGGAGTGAGGGAGGAGCCTCCTCCCTCAACTCCGGTTAGAGCTTGTTGGGACTCCAATGCAGCATTCAGATGTAATGACCCCAAACACAAATCTCAGCCAGGAGCAGCGAAACTCACTACAAACGGAAGGTTCAAATTGCAGTTTGGGGAGGGAAACCTTGGGTCGCTTTTGTGTCTGAACCGCACTTGCATGCATTCAGACGTACAAGAAATTCAATCCCAGGCACCTTCAACTCTGGTTTCCCTTTACATGTGAATGTGGCCATTGTGTTGTCAGAATTCTGCCACCGCTGTAACCTGGATTTTGCACACAAGCTCCTCCTGTCACCAAAGAGAGGCCAGCTCAGATCAGCCCATAAATGTGTCAGTTCTAGGGGTACTACGTTTCTTGCCGGCCACCTCTTGGAGCTGATGCCACGACCTCTGCCATCCCCTTACTACTACTCCTGCTGCTTGGCAATAGGGATGTCACATCCCTGCAGTTCCTGCATTTAAAGGGACAGAATGGCATTGGGGCAAGCATGCTTTAAATAAAAAGAGAATAGGCATACATGCAAGAAACCCTTTCATTGACCCAACACCCGATCTAGTCCCCTTCCTGGGGCTCTCAGATCTTATCAATGGAGTGTGATTTCTTTGGCCTTAAAGTACACAAAGGTGCAGGGAGGGGAAGACCAGAATGAGGGACATGACCAAGAATCCTGGGGGAGGACACTGGTTCCAGACCACAGAAGGGCCAGACCTGCTTGTCTGGTACTCTAGGAACAGATATATAGGCAATATGTCCTGGTGTAGAATTGTCACGGTTACCTCTGTTGGATGACCTTTTACACCCAAGTATTTAGATTAGCAGTAAGCTATATCAGGAAACTGTAGTGTGCAAGGCTCCAGTCCAGAAATTACACTGCACCGTGGGTTCATGTTCCTCATGAGGGAATTGTAATGACAATATTTAAAGATAAAAAACTCAAGAGAAAACTTCTATTAAAAATAGAAGGCCGGTCTCAGTTCCAGTTGAACCGGACCCAGTCCAGTCCAACTGCTGGACCAGTTAGAACCAGTTTGCAGACCAGTTCGGGGGTCTAATTGTAAAGGGGAATCTGGTGAGGATTCCCCCTTTATGAGTAAAGGGGCAGGAGGGCTTCTTAGAGCTAGACAGTGAGGGAGGGCTACTTCCTTTAATTGTTGGCGTTGGGGATGGCAGCAGCTCCCCCTGCATCACCACTGGCCTCCTCCAGGCTGCAACTGGTTCGGGGCTTGTGTATGCACAGAGGCCATTTTAGTGACCTAATGAGTGGCCATGGCAACAGTGAGTAAGGGCTCCGTCAACTGCCACTGCTGCCACTGGAGGAGGGAGGCAGGCAGGTGAGGGCAGGCCGGACCCTCTCAATGTCCTGAGGGGAACAAGTAACCATGGCAGCGGCAGTGAGGAAGGGCTTGCTGCTCCTGTGGGGAGGAGCAGGAGCAGGAGCAGGGCTTGGGTGAGGGTGGAGAGGTCTCTGGGGTTAGGGAGCTGTGGCTTGGCTAATAAGCACTGGCAACGCTGCAGCCATGACCAAGAAAGGTGAGGGGGATGGAAGGAATGGGATGGAGGAGGAGGAGCAGGAGTGCGGCTCAGGTGAGGGTGGAGAGAACTCTGAGGTGAGGGGGGCTGTGGCAGCGGGTGAGGGGAGCAATCAAGTGCTAGCACGCAGATGCTCTGTGCAGGTTAAGCTAGTTACCAATTATTTTATTATAAATCCTCTCATTCTATGTGGTAAGAAGCTTATCATAAAAACATAAGAACAGCCCCATGGGATCAGGCCCAAGGCCCATCTAGTCCAGCATCCTGTTTCACACAGTGGCCCACCAGATGCCTCTGAGGAACCCACAGGCAAGAGGTGAGGGTATGTCCTCTCTCCTGCTGTTACTGCCCCATAATTGGTATTAAGAGGCATCCTGGGTAGATAGCAACTGTTCTGTGATGGCAGTGGGGAGGGTTGACATAAGAAGTATTTCAAAAATAATGCTATAAAATACTAAAGATGCAAGCTTGTCATAAGAACAGGCCTGCTGGATGAGGCCCAAGGCCTATCAAGTCCAGCATCCTGTTTTACTCAGTGGCCCATCAGATGCCACTAATATGGCATGAAGTGTCAGTATAACATTTCCTCTGGGAGACTTACTGGAGAGAGCACTAGCCTCTTGTCCTATTCCATTGCTCCATTTCCCTCCAGTATTATATGATAGGGCCAGCATAGTGTAGTGGTTAGAGTGCTGGACTAGGACCGGGAAGACCTGAGTTCAAATCCCCATTCAACCATGAAACTCACTGGGTGACTCTGGGCCAGTCACTTAACTTTCAGCCTAACCTACCTCACAGGGTGGTTGTGAGGAGAAAAATAAGTATATACACCGCTCTGAACTCCTTGGAGGAACAGCGGGATATAAATAGAAAAAATGAAATGAAATGAAATGAAAATGAAAATAAGTACTAAAGGAGCCCATTCTCACAACTGAATGAGAGGGCTTGAGGGTGGACAGCAGGGAGGGCAGCAGAACCTCGCCTTACCCACAGACAAGCAATCGGGAGTTGCTGGGCACATGGATTGTGCCTCCAGACAGTCCACAGCTACCACAGACAGCGCAGAGGTGTGGGGGCCGGGGCGCGTCTTTCTGGCCCCCGGAATCCCACAATGCACTGTGTGAATGCACAGTGCATGGTGGATCCCCTCAGCGATGGGCAGGAACCTGTCAGTCTTTCAGTGCTGGCTGAAAGCAGCAGGCGCTGACAGACAATCAGCTCAACGGGGTTAGGGGAGCGCTCACTCCATTGACCTCATTTAAGAGGTGGGATTCCTAGGTGGGTTTGCTGCCAAGGTGCCGCCAAGAGCTTAGCCTGGTCCTGGCTACTGGTGAGAACAGCCTCATTGTATAGTCACATTACCCATCAATTTTATATACCCATTTAGGAATTATGGCTTTCCCTCAAAGTAGCCCTGGGGTTGCAGTTTGGTGAAGGTTTGGAACATTCTCTAGTGATGGATAAGCCCTAGAACTACAGTTCCTAGAATTCCTTGGAAAGAGGGAATAATTATTAACCCAATTTTGATTCTAAAGGTGCACATCCATCCTGTCTAGACTGTCTTTATTACTTTGCCTTATCTTCTTTTGCCTTCTCTGAGCCTTTCATGTCCAATATGAGTGAGCTCTGGCTTCACTCCAGATGCACTGACCTATTCCTCCCTCTCTTATCTGTCATTTCACCCAGCAGCTACTGCTTCTGACTGCTGCGGAGCAATAAAGAAAAGTCTGATGAAAGTGTCATTTCCAGGTCTGTAGTTCTCAAGAGTCACAGGCAACATCTCTTGGTTGGCAATGAAACTGAAATGGAAGATGCAGCAATGTTTTTCACGGAGAAATTATTAGAAACAGGCAGAAAGAATGGATTTGGATATGACTAAAACAATACTACTGAATGGCGGGAGAAGCATGCTTCTCATGTTGTTAGATAATGCACCATAACAGGCACCATCGTAGAAGGAGCACTCTGTTGTGTGGCAATGGCGTTCCACCTCTTCTAAGATGGTGCCTGTAGGTGGTGCCATCTACAATTTTTATGAGTAGTTATATTAAAATAATGTCATTGTGTAAAAAAAAGTGTTGATTAATTGAGGATGCCTCTTTAACACACTAATTAGGTGTAAAATCACTTAATCTAACTGCATAATTGATTAAAAATCAATTAATAATAGCAGCAGCAATTTATATAGTAAAGATTATAGTGATTTATAGTAGATAGGTTATTTATATCTGGACCATTTCCAAAGTGTTTTCCCTCACAATTGTTTCCGGGCACTTGTCAAATGTTGGAGCAGGCAAGCCCTTTTGATGATATGGGACTCCAACTAGCACACCCACCCATCGTGTCTGAATTCCTTGTGCTCATGTTCAGAACTGCATGACAGACAAATGAAAAATAGTTATGTTGCCACCATACTGCAGTGTCTCTACAACAGATGCAGCTTATTTAACTGCTATGTGTATCCTGTGATATGCTGGTTTGAAAAATCTGGAGGGTTTTACGTTGAAAAATAACAGAATGTTTATACACAGAGTTGTGATTTTGATTAGTATTCGTGAACGTAAGTTAAGCGCAGAGCCAGGGAGTGGTACTTACTCCAGACTAATGAACCTGGAATAGAAGGGTGCGGGTTTGTATGTGTAACACTTTCCATGCAATTAGGATTGACTCTACCATTAGGCAGCAGTAGCAGCAGCAACAGATATTTATATACTGCTTTTCAACCAAGGCAGTTTATATAAAGATAGATAGATAGATAGATAGATAGATAGATAGATAGATAGATAGATAGATAGATAGATAGAGAGAGATGGCTCCTTGTCCCCAAAGGGCTCACAATCTAAAAAGGAAACATAAGATAGACACCAGCAACAGCCACTGGAGGGATGTGCTGGGGATGGATAGAGCCAATTGCTCTCCTCCTCCTAAATAAAGAGAAACACCACTTCAAAAAGGTGCCTCTTTGCTCAGTTAGCGGGGGTCAAAAATCAGAAGCTTGCTTCAGGTCAAGTGACAGGTTTTGGGGTATCATCAAAAGGCATCAAATTGCCAATTATTTAGTTTATAATACTTATATTAAATAAAACATAAATACTTATAGTTTATGATATAGTACTTATATAGTACAACATACGTATTATATTTTTACCATGATGGAGCACTATTTAGATGTTTTGCCTCCAGTACAAATATTGATAGTACCCAAAATGCACCTTAAGTGGTGCAGCGGGGAAATGTTTGACTAACAAGCAGAAGGTTGCTGGTTTGAATCCACGCTGGTATGTTTCCCAGACTATATTGGGCAGCAGCGAAATAGGAAAATGCTAAAAGGCATCATCTCATACTGCGCAGGAGGAGGCAATGGTAAACCTCTCCTGTATTCTACCAAAGAAAACCACAGGGCTCTGTGGGCGCCAGGAGTCGAAATCAACTTGACGGCACACTTTACTGTACTTTACCAAAATATCTTGGGTTGTGCCATCTCTGTACTGGGCAGCAGTTTGTATCCTGTCAAGAACCAATCAACGGCTATGTGTCATGAAAACCAAATGGAACCTTCACATTCATCAGCAATATACCTCTAAATACCAGATGATAGAGAACAACCATAGGAGAGGCTATTGCTTTCATGCCCTGATTGTAAACTTCCCAGAGGCATCTGGCTGGCTGCTGATGGAAACAAATATGCTGGACTAGGATCTGGGCCTTTGGTCTGATTCTGCATGGCGATTCTTATAAATTTTTTTCTTTTGATGAGCTCCCAAGAGAAGAATCGCATAGACGGAAACCTTCTAACATGCCAAACTTCTTTCATCACTGTGATATGAAAAAGCCACACCAGGTAAGCTCTTAAAGGTAAAGGGTCTGGACTCATTAGTAGCTCATTATATGAAACCTGCTAAATACAGGCACAAAGTTAATAGTATTTGGTCCAACAATGCATACATCCTCTCTAATAAAACGCTTGGTGTCCGTCCGTGGACAGACACCAAGCGTGTGTCCGTGCCTCCCTGCCCTGTTCTGCGCCTGCGCGAAGCGCAGGCGCAGAACAGGGCAAGGGAGACACGTTCGCCGGTACCCGGCAGCCATCTTGGGCGGCCAGAAGCGGCCGCCTCGAAGAAGCTGGAAAACCGGCGCCGGGGTAAACTGGGCGAGGCAGCGGCGGAGCCGCTGCCTTGACCAAAAGAGACGGAGGCCGGGGGCGGAGCGGAGGCCACTTAAATATTTTTTAAAAGGCACCCGCAGCCGCCGCCGGCGACCCTCCCTCCCAGCTGACCCCCCCCATTAAGGGCCAAATCGGCCCAGCCACTTGCCCCCGCAGCTTCCGCCGCCGACCAACCGCCCGCCCACCCAGCTGCCGATACCTCCTTGCTCCCGGAACACGTCCTCCGCTTGATCCGCTGCTCGATTAACAGAAGGAGAGAGGTGCTCGCATGTAGAGCTCCACTCTCTTTAAAGTCTCTTCCCGAACTGGCGCTTTGCGTCCTTGCCGCCCAAACCGCCAGTTCGGGAAGAGACTTTAAAGAGAGTGGAGCTCTGCATGCGAGCACCTCTCTCCTTCTGTTAATCGAGCAGCGGATCAAGCGGAGGACGTGTTCCGGGAGCAAGGAGGTATCGGCAGCTGGGTGGGCGGGCGGTTGGTCGGCGGCGGAAGCTGCGGGGGCAAGTGGCTGGGCCGATTTGGCCCTTAATGAGGGAGGGAGGGGGAATGGCAGCGGGGGGACAGGAGAGCCGTTACTAGGGCCCGTTGTTCAACGGGCCAAAATTAACTAGTCATTAATAATCTAAGAGATAGACCATTGTTATGGGTACATATAGTGGAGCATAACACATCACTAGTTTTTAATTTCTTTGTGAGTTCAAGGAAATTTTCTGCTTCCAAACTCATGCCGCAGTATTAGCCAACATTCAAAGGCAACCCTTGTTGTTTTTACCTTGCCTGCCTGCATTGTGAAAAATGGCTGACATTTCCCATTAATTACATTCCTAGAGTGAAAGGCAAACAAAGCATCTTGGGAAAACATGCTCTACGGGGAGTGAGTTTAGTTGTATTCAGGCAAGGGAAAGAAGTAAAAGGGAAGAGAGTCAGTAGTATTTCTTTCAGTAGCTCAACCAGGGTTACACTGATATGGCATAATTGAAAAACAAAGGAAATCCATACAGATTCCTTCCTTGCCCTGAGAAATAAATGAGCCATATTTGCTAATCAATTTTCATAACTGAAAGCATCATATGCAGCTTTATTTATAGCTAAAGGTAATGGTCACCCCCGTGAAATTACCTTGCAACAAATTTAACAACCAGGATATTTTTGCTGCACACACAGAGGGTTTTAGTTTACAGCCCAATCCTATAGGCATAGCTAGTGAGGCTGACATCCAGACTAACACAGCACTTGTGCTTCTGAAGAGTTCTGCTAATTTAGCTCCACCAACAGTGCAGTGTGGGGTGAGGAGAAAATGTCAACAGCCTCCCTTTCCCCCAGAAGTGCTCTGTACCACCCAGGACGATGCCTCCTGAGGCATAGTGCAGCCCTCAATGACAAATTTTCAGGTGGTACAAAGTGCTTCCGGGGGAAGGGGAGGTTTTTGAAACCCCCACCCAGAGGTGCTCTTACCCCTGGACTTTGGGGCTGAAGTCCAGGGCCTCCACAACCCCTGGGGCCCCCCAAATCCTCTTTAGTCTGTCCTGGGTGGTGTGGTTTGTGCCCTCAAGAACTTACGTGTTAAAAAATGATGCTTAACTTGCTCCGGATGGGGGGAGGCTCCAATATTACCTACATACACCTCTGCCCCCACTTCTGTGCAAGTGCCGGTGAAGCATTAGTCTGGAACTCTTCAGAAGCACTGGTCTGCACTGATGCTTTTCCCCTAGTGCTGGTGCTTTATTAGTCTGGATGTCAGCCACTGAGAAGAGTGGGACTTACTCCCAAGAATGTGTGTACCCTATGGATGGTTATGCTCCTGTTGTGGCTAATTGCTATTCCCAAGTAAGGGTAAGTAACACGGTTTTTAAACTCCCATCTGGGAGTCACGTTTCCCCCACAAGCATTTTCCACATAGCTGGGACACACTGAGTTGATAAACCAAAAGGATGGGGACAAATTGCAGGATCTTCACCAAGTTGGGTGCTGACTGTTTTGTTTCAACCCACCTGATCAGCCCCTACCCCTGCCCTGGATTAACCATAAGGCAAAACAAGCACGTGCTTAGGGCATCAAGGGAAGGGGGGCACCACAGAGTTTTCCTCCTAACTATCACACCCTTAACTCTTTCACTGAACATAAGAACAGCCCTGCTGGATCAGGCCCAAGGCCCATCTAGTCCAGCATCCTGTTTCACACAGTGGCCCACTAGATGCCACTGGAAGCCTACAGGCAGGAGTTGAGAGCATGCCCCCTCTCCTGCTGTTACTCCCCTGCAACTGGAACTCAGAGGTATCCTGCCTTTGAGGCTGGAGGTGGCCTACAGCCCTCCAACTAGTAGCCAATGATGTTGGAAATTCTCTGTGGTGAGAGAATCCCTTTTTCAATATAGCAGAGTGCACAGAGGCACAAACACAGCGGATTTAGTTATGCATGCATGTGTGCTAAGAGTAAAGTAACTTGGAGCCAATTGCTAGTTTCAAATCAATATAAAAAGGTATTTATTAAGGAACTCCATTCTAGATAGGAAAGTGAGGATTTAGGATCTCTAATCTATCTATCTAAATGGATGCAGATGGATTCACCATCTTCTCTGCACATATGGTGCAGGGCAAGAGACTTGCCATGTTGCAAGGTCAACAGCCAGGTAGGAAGAGAGAGAAGGAGGAAGGAAGTTGAATCCCCTAAGATTAGCAATCTACATTTCAAAGGGATAGCATCAGAGCAGCAGGAAGTGATGACCAAATGTCTTTGACCTTCTAGCCCTCTGACTTACTAGTCTGTCCTCCACTGTCTGAGGCAAAGAGACAGCGCAAAGTCCTTTCCTTCCAACAAATGATAGACCTCTCCTCCATGAAGTTATCCAAACCCCTCTTGAAGCCATCCAGGTTGTTGGCTGTCACCACATCTCATGGAAGAGAATTCCACAAATTGATTATGTGTTGTGCGAAAAAGTACTTCTGTTTGTTGGTCCTAGATTTCCTGGCAATCAATTTCATGGGATGCCCCCTGGTTCTAGTGTTATGGGAGAGGGAGAAGAATTTCTTTCTGTCCACTTTCTCCACACCATGCATGATTTTATAGACCTCTATCGTGTCTCCCTGCAGTCGTCTTTTTTCTAAACAAAATAGCCCCAGGTGTGGTAGCCTTGCCTCATAAGAAAGGTGCTCTAGGTCCCTGATCATCTTGGTTGCCCTCTTCTGCACCTTTTCCAGTTCTACAATGTCTTTTCTAGATGTGGTGACCAGAATTGTATGCAGTACTCCAGGTGTGGCTGCACCATAGTTTTGTATAAGGGTATTATAATATTAGCCGTTTTATTTTCGATCCTCTTCCTAATGATCCCTAGCACAGAATTGAACTTTTTCACAGCTGCTGCACATTGAGTCGACACTTTCAATGAGCTGTCCACCACGACCCCAAGATCCCTCTCCTGGTCAGTCACTGAAAGCTCAGATCCCATCAGTGTACACTTGAAGTTGGGTTTTTTTGTTCCAAAGTGCATCACTTTACACTTGCCAACACTGATCTGCATTTGCCATTTTGTCACCCAATCCCCCAGTTTGGAGAGATCTTTTTGGAGCTCCTCACAATCCGTTTTGGATTTCACTACCTGAAACAGTTTGGTATCATCTGCAAATTTGGCCACCTCCCTGCTTACCCCTACTTCTAGATCATTTATGAATAAATTGATAAGCACTGGTCCCAGTACAGATCCCTGGGGACCCCACTTCTTACATCCCTCCATTGTGAAAACTTTACATTTATCCCTACCCTGTGTTTCCTGTCTTTCAACCAGTTTGCAATCCACACATGTACTTGTCCTCTTATTCCATGACTGCTAAGTTTCCTCAGGAGACTTTGATGAGGAACTTTGTCAAAAGCTTTTTGGAAGTCCAGGTATACTATGTCAACTGGATCATCTTGATGCACACACTTGTTGACACTCTCAAAGAACTCAAAAAGGTTTGTGAGGCAAGATCAGGGGTGTAACTATAATAGGGCAAGGGGCGACAGTTGTCTGGGGGCCCACTGCCTTGTCCCCCCCCCCCCGAGGCAAGTCACATGACTGACTCCCCCAGCACCCGCCTGGGCTTCCTTCAGTTGTATTCATCCTCCGAAACTGATGTGAGTGTTAAGACCTGGAGCTACCAGAACAGCATGTCTTTCTTTACTACCATTAAATGACTTGCATCATCCACAATTTACAAAACCTTTAAAAAAATAATTTAGGATGATGTTCTAGTATAGATATAGATAATGTATATACTGTATAAATTTTACTTGAGTGGGAGGGGGCCATTTTAAAATCTTGTCTCTGGGCCCACTCTGACCTTGCTATACCCCTGGGCAAGATCTATCTTTGCAGAAGCCATGCTGGTTCTACCACAGCAGGGCCTGTTCTTCTATGTGCTTTACAATTTATTCCTTGAGGATGCTTTCCATCAATTTGCCTGGAACGGACGTTAAGCTAAGCGGCCTGTAATTTCCCGGATTGCCCCTGGATCCCTTTTTAAAAATTTGTGTTACATTTGCTACCTTCCAGTCCTCCGGTACAGAGCCTGATTGCAGGGATAAATTATATATTATGGCAAGGAGGTCAGCAATTTCACATTTGAGTTCTTTGAGGACTCTTGGATGGATGTCATCTGGCCCTAGCAATTTCTTAGTTTTCAGTTTTTCCAGACTGTTTAGAACATCATCTCTTGTCACTTCTATCTGACTCAGTTCTTTGGCCTCCATCCCTGAAAAGTCTGGTTCAGGAACAGGTATATGCTCTGTATCCTCTGCCGTGAAGATAGACACAAAGAACTCATTGAGCTTCTCTGCAACCTCCATATCCTCCTTAATAATCCCTTTCACTCCCTCATTGTCTAATGGTCCAACCGCCTCCCTGGCTGGTTTCCTCCGTCTGATGTATTTAAAGACGTTCTTGTTATTCCCCTTGATACTTTTAGCTAAATGTTCCTCAAACTCTCTTTTCTCCTCCCTTATTGTCACCTTGCATTTCTTTTGCCACTTTGCATTTCACTGCCACACTCAACTTTAGTCGATTTTTTGTAAAAAAAATTATCTTCCATGTTCGACTTTACTCTGCATTGTTAAAAAAACGTTTTCTTTGGCTCAGTGAGCGACTAAAGTTTCGAGAAACTACTAAACTATGTATCTGAAGTAAAAAGTCATTGATCTTCAAAAGATTACTGTAAAGAACAGTACAAAATATTGATAAAACTTCATGTAAAAGATGGTCGTATGTTATGATGTCTTCAAGATGAAATATTTTTCTCAATCATTCCTTCTGTTCCGGCTATTTATAATAAATTATAGACAGTGGAACTGTTCTGTTTTACCTTAAAAAATCTAGAAGAAAACTTTTAAAAAATTAAATAAATATTAAGGTATAAGTAAATAATTTGCTTGAGTCTTAATGTCTTGTCAGTTAAGCAATGGAGGGGGCCGAGGGGGGGGGCACTATTGTTGGGCTGTGCTTAAGGAATCAGTTGCCCTTAATCCAGCCCTGCCCTGCCCACATGGCATGGTCATTTAAATGTCATTCCATTTAAATGTCATGTCCAGTACATAAGAACAGCCCTGCTGGATCAGGCCCAAGGCCCATCTCATCCAGCATCCTCTTTCACACAGTGGCCCACCAGAGCCACTCATGGAACCATGTGGGAGCTGCTCAAGCAGAGTAATGTCTAATGGCTAGAGTAATGTTTAAAGGGCTCTGGGATTGAAGCTTAGATCAGGCAACTATGAATGAGTCCATTCATAGCTATCCAGTCATAGCTCATAGAAGAATGAGTCCATTCATACCTTTCATTCTGAAAGTAACCATATTCTCTGGTTTACACTAGGGATATGTGAACTGGTCCGAGGGCTTGGTTCGATGGTTCGGGGTGAACCGAACCCCCCCTGGTTCTGTCCAGACCGGGGCCAACCCCCCCAACAGTTCACTATCTATCTATCTATCTATCTATCTATCTATCTATCTATCTAAAAAATCATTTTTTCTTTACCTCTAGCCCGTTCAGGGGGCTTCCTAAAGGCCACGAAGAGTGGGGTCTGTGAAGGTTCCCTATCTCCCCGCCGGCCTGAGTAATCACCACCGTGGCCTGTTTTACCACTGTTTTTGGCCCATTCGGGCCTCTGTAACTCGGCGCGGTGGCCATTTTGCCTGCTGCCACGCTTGTGCAAATGGCCTCTGCGAGGCCTGGCATGGCCCATGGTCTCACAGAGACCATTTGCGCATGCGTGGCGGCCATTCTTGTTTATTTATTTATTTTTAAATGGCCACCGCACATGCACAAATGGCCGCCATGCCGAGTTACAGACGACCAAACGGGCCAAAAACAGTGGTAAAACAGGCAACAGCAGTGATTACCATGGCCAGCAGGGGGAGGGGGAACCTTCACAGAAACACACACACACACACACACACACACACACACACACACGGCCTTTAGGAAGCCCACCAAAGTGGCTAGAGGTAAATAAAAATTTATTTTAATTAAAAAAAAATTGAACACCCTTCCAGACTGAACTGAACCGGTGGGGTTCGAAGGGGGGCCAGACCAAACTGGTTCAGTCAGGCTTGAGTGCAGTTTACACTCAAACCGAACCAGGCTAGCCAGTTCTGTGCACACCCCTAGTTTACACCAACAAGACTATTTTTCTTTTTTCCTGAACAATGCACTTAGGGGCACCTAATGGCACAGTGGGGAAGAAACCTGCCTAGAGAGCAGGTGACTGTTGGTTCAAATCCCCACTGGTGTGTTTCTCAGAATATGAGAAACTCCTATATCAGGCAGCAATGATATAGGAAGGTGCTGAGGGGCATCATCTCATACTCCGCGGGAGAAGGCAGTGGTAAACCACTCCTGTATTCTACCAAGAAAACCAAATGGCTCTGTGGTCACCAGGAATCTACAACGACTCGATGGCACAACCTTTCCGTTCCTTTACAATGCACTTATATATTTGTATATCCTCCTCCGTAATACAGGACGTTTTAGTATTAAATGTTATATTCTGTTCCTTAGTATAAACAATTAGATTCCATTCATACAATTACTCCACATTGGCAGCAGCTGCTTTTACTTTCGGTGAAAGTTGCGGCTACTTATGGTGATTTTACCACAGGCTGAGGCATTATGACTGCTGAGGTGCATGACATGCAACGTGATTTTTCACCTGATTGCACTGCTCAGGCAATTGTGATTGAGAGACAAAACCCAGAGTTCTGTGTGGGCTGGTTAGGAGTCACTCAACTATCTCAGCCTGTGGCAGCATGGCTAAACGTCAGCATAGGCTGACTAGGACTATAGCAACCACACTGTAAGGAGGTCATAAAAATGGCCATGAATTAGGGGCTAACCCTTGATCCCTTTCTTGGAAAAGAGTGACAAAAAGAAACATTCACTCCCTACATTCAGCTTACATTAGTTCACGAACAGTTAGTTCACAAGTTGTAGCATGAAATCATGGCCATTCTAGCAGTATTGATACTACAGCAGTAGGGCAAGTTCCAGTGGAAATTACAATGTAATTACACAATGGAAACTGCCCAGCTTGGGCACTGGCCTGGGACCTAGGGTCATCAAAAGCCCACAGCTGAGTTATGAAGCCCCATCAGTGACTGACGAAGTGCTCTGAGCTGCTGCCTTTGCTGCCAAATTGACCTTCTTCCAAGCCTTTTTTGTGGGAGAGAGGGGGGCTATTCTGACGATCAGCAAAAATTGAGCTAGCCTCCGCTAGCCCAATTTTTGCCGATTGTCAGAACCACCGGGATCGGCTGCGAGCCCAGTGGTTCTGGAGCGGGTAACCCACTCAAGAACCCCTGCCCCAAAACCAGGTTTGCTGAGCGAGCGCTCCGCAAACCTGGTTTTCAGAATCGTGAGTAGCCATGGTGCAGCTTCATGCCATGCCTACTCATGAGTAGACCCCCCGAGGGGAGGCAAAAAGCCACCTCCCAGCTCTGGGGGTCTCCCCATTATGCCCTGCACACTCGCCCAGGGAATACTGGGACTTCCAGGGGATGCGCGGCCCCCAAGCTCCCCAGCCCCCACTGGCTCCATCTCAGAGCCAGCAATCGTGTGGACAGCCGATCCGGCCGCCCAGGGCTCCCTCCCGCTCACCGCCCCAAACCGGGTCTCACGGATCGTGAGACCCAGTCCAGGGTCTTTTGGCAAAGTTGGTGGCCACAGCCTAGAGCACTTCTGGGCAGTGACCTTCTCTTTTTACTGATAATGCTATGCCCTTGCCTCATTGTGGCGGGGGCATTGCATTTTTGGTTTAAAAAAAAAGATGGCGGCCAAGCCACTACCACCAAGGTGAACCTCCCGCAAACCCATGTGGGGGCTTCCATAGGTGGCTGGGGTGCCCACAGCCTGGAGTGCTTCTGAATGCCATACCCAACCCCACTGCCGCAAGACTATGATGCATTGAGGGGATGGAGGCATTACATTATAGGTTTGGAAAAAAGATGGTGGTCAGCCAAAGAGCATTCCAAACTGCTGCCACTACTACCACAAAGGCAAACGTCTGCTAGGGCTCAGAGGCTCACTCAGGCAAGGGCCCCTTCCAACCTGGAACACGCCCTCAATGGAAAGGCTGTAGTACAGAATACATCACCTGCAATTGCTTTAAGTGAAAATATTGTTAAGCATTACTGCTGTTTTGGTTCTTCTCCAAAAGCTATGTTCATTATATTTATAATTTACTATTAGATTTTCCAGCCATTTAGTGCTGGGAACATTTTTTTTAAAACATTTTTTTTCTAGCATTGATATAACTCAGTATTGCTATGCAGCTCTTGTGATGAAGGTATATGTGAAATTAGCTTCCTATTTAAGTAATTCCAGAAACACTTGCTCCATTGCAAAACATTTTTCCCCCAAGTCAAATATCACAAAAGGTTTTAACCTTCAACAACATTTATTTTTAATGGCATAAATGAAAGAGGGTGACATTAACACTTCAAAGAGGCAAAGAGGATGCATTCCCAATCATGCTGTCATAGGGAGAGCTACAAACAGCATCTGAGGGACCTAAAGAACTGCTTTTGCATTTTACCTTTAAAAAAATATGGCTTCACTTTTAATAATATCCAGTCTCCAGGAACTTCACATCATTGGGATGTTATTATCATTCTATTTCCATGACGATTTTTGCAGTGGTGCAAAGCGCTGCCAAGAGAGAATTAAGCATTTGCCTTTCCTTAAAAGGGCCCTCTTTTGTGCTATGGTAATATAATAGTCTCCTTTATGTTGCACTCTAAGCCTGCAGTCCTATGCACACTTACCTGGAAGTAGGTTTAGTTGAAATGAACGGAATTTACTTCTGAGTAAACATGCAGAAGCGAGACTACTATTACGTAAAATCCAGCCAAAGTGAAGGACACTTAGGCCCTATCCATTTCAGTGGAAGAGTTAAGTGCATGCTTAATTTCCCCCCCTACTGGAATCAAAGAAAAAGATCTATAGATTTTATGATAAAATGCTATTTTAACAGAGTTAATCTACTGTGTTATTTTTCACTTTGAGCTCTTATAGAATGCTGCTATTTTGTATTTTATAGTGTTCTACTTTAATGTTGTTGTTCAGCATCCAGACTGCCATAATTAAGCACCACTGAAATCAATGAGGCAAATTAGTCATTAATTTCCGTTTGACTTAGACATAACTAAATCAGTCTGGATGCTGTCCATTGCGTTTTCATATTTGAAAACTGCTTTAGGTGTCTTTTTGTCAGAAAAGCTGTGTAAAAATCATCATCATCATACTCCTCTCTTTCATTTCTTTCTCCGGAAGGCAGATCTGGCCACAGTTACTCACGCCCTAGTCACATTGTGGCTGGATTACTGTAATGAGCTCTATGCAGGGCTGCCCTTGAAGAATATTTGGACACTGCAGCTAGTGCAAAATGCAGCGGCCAGGACTGTATCTGGAGCTGCCTGTTGGGATCATATTACACCAATTCTGTAAGGGCTGCACTGGTTACCAATTTGTTTCTGGGTCCAATTCAATGTGTTGGTTTTGACCTTTAAAGGCCTTAATGGTTTGGGCCCTGGATATCTGAAGGGCCACCTACTTCCAAGGGTTTCTGTCCACTTGACAAGAACATTGGAGGGGGCTCTGCTCTGCGTGCCAACAGTGAGAGAGGCTCAGTTGTCAAGCATGCGGTACAGGGCCTTCTCAGTCATTGCCGCCAGGCTTTGGAGTGCTCTCCCGGCTGACATCCACTCCTCAGTCTCCTTGTCAGTTTTTAGGGAAAACATTAAATACATGGCTCTTCACCCAGGCTTTTGAATGAAAGTATTCTTTTTGCTGCTGCTGCTGCTGCTTTGTGTTTTATATGGTTTAAAAAAATTTAAATACAGATTTTATTTTTATATTTATATTATCTGTACTTTTGTATTTAATTATGTATAGTTTTAATTATTGTGAACTGCTTTTAGTTCATCAGTACCTTTGTATTTTAATGATGCATTGTTTTAATTATATTGTAAACTGCTTTGAAATTATTTTAATGAAAAGTGGTATATAACTCGAACAATGAATGAATGAATGAATGAATTGGCTTCTTCCTCAAACAGAACTCCTGTTCATATAAGGGCACATGGTGATTTTTGATACCTCCTTTCCTTCTGTAGCCCTCTGAAAATACATTGTTGAGCATTGCAGCACCCTCAGAAGTAGCTTTTTAGGGGGCAAAGGGTGCTGCCGAGGGAATGGGCTTGCAAGAATGGGACTTCTTTTGTTTGTAAAATAGTAGTTAGGATCCAACTCAGTATTATTGTTTAACGTGTTTATCTTTGGCTGGATTGTGCCTAATATTTATATTGTTCTTAATTGCTGCCATGAGTGGAGTGGGTGCAGGCATTCAGATCCTACAGTTTGGCTGTAGAGCCTACCGTAAGCGCAATGCTATTCTTGATTGAAGGGGAAGACAGAACTAGCAGCTCTATTCTGGTTGCCATGAAACCCCCATTCTCATAATTACTCTCTCTCAGACATCTGTGCCACTCTCTGTGACTCATATGGGAAGAAAGTACTGACAATCTGCAAAGGGGCTGGAGAGTTCTGCCCCCACCACCAACACATGTGAGTAACTTCATTTCTCTTGTGTTGTAATTAACCTTGCCTATGACAGACATTTCGCAATATGACAGTTGCAATCTTCATGGTAAACATATGGCCATATAAATCCACCTTTGAAAGAGTCTCTTTCCCAAACCAACTTGTTGGCATCAAAGTAACAGGGCTCTTCCCACCCCCACCCCACCACAAAAAAAGCCTTCATGACGGGTTGCTTTTTAAAAGAAAGTCTTCTAAGTCTGCTACCGCACATGGACTTCAAAAAGAAGATTTCAGACAGTCCTGACCAGAATTAAATCTCCCAGCATCACATTTTGTTCATCTGACATGCTCAGATTTTTAAAACATTTGGGCTCTTTGCTAAAATTATGTTTCCCCCCTCAGAATGTTTCATCCCATTATGCACAGAAACAATGACATAGCTGCAAACTCAGAAGTGTGGGCACTCTCCATGACAGCCCCCATGGCCATGATGCCCTTCCCAGAAGCTGAGAAGTCCCTGCGCAGAAATAATATAACAGCACGTGTCTAAAAGAGTCTGCAGAGACAACGCAAGACACTTCCCTCTTACCACCCCCTTCCCCAGACTCGTCTGAGAGGATCAGGGGTATCTCCAGAGCTGCTTTTCAGAAGTACCAGAGGGCTGGTACTTCCCTTTACATAAGTGGATGTGCCCTTCAGCTCACAGATCCAAGCCACTGTGTATTATGAAGATGGGAGATGTACAGGTGTTTTATTGGGTCTCAGAAAAACTATTCCATGAGAAATAAAGCTTAAATGCTTCAAGCCTTTATATGAACATATTTCATCCAGCAATTTCTTACAGGAAGAGCAGCTTCCATTCATTGTGGAAGAGAGAGGCAGTTCTGCCCATTAAGTCTTTTTGTTCATCAACTTCAGTGAAATGAATGGGGGAGCCAGCCTGCACACAGCAGGGTTCCCTGTGTGTGCCATGGGAGACCACAAGGAATTCTCCTTAGGGGGAACTCATGTTTGAGAAAGGTCCAACAGAAAGAAGGTATACATTGAACTTCATGTGAATTTCACTTAGCTTATTGAATAAGCGATGAATAATAGCTGCCATATTCAATGACGATTCTCTATTTTTATTACGTTTTCATATAAGAGACATAAGTTTGGGGCGATATATAAATGTGCTATATAAATAAATATCGTTTAATCTTGTAGAGGAGAAAGAAATCTCTGTACTTTACATGAATGACAAAAGCCTAAGACATAGGTCATTTTTCTGGATGGACTCAATTACAACAGCAGTGAATGCACCACTGAGGGACCTTAAAGGCCAAGTTGAAGACAGATCATCCTGGAGAGAATCTATCTATGTGGTCACTGAGAGTCGAGACCAACTTGACAGCACCTAATTGATCAGTGAACTAACCAACCAAAGAGACACACACATATGCATGTGCTGATGAATGTCCATAGCACAATGTTTTCAAGGTGAAAAGTGGACATTTGAATGGTGTGAAAAAGCCTTAATTGAGTGGTGTTTCACATTTTTTCAGTGCAATTTTTATATTTCATTTTTTCGTCGCTGTATGATCACAGAGCCAATCAGGGATCACGCGGTGAATGTAAAAATGTCACAGTGCCACACTGGCTACCTGACAACATCACTGAGGGCAAACTATGCTCTCATGTCATTCTGAATGGAGGGGAGAAGAAAAAATTAGTTAGTGTTGCCAAGGCAACTAGACTGATACACTCTGTCTTGCCATGCCATACTGGCAATTTGGTCTAATCATGTGTAACTCCTAGTTGTAGTATAATGTGGATTAGGATGTGCATCTGGATACACCTCCAAATTCTTATCCCACTGAAAGTAATGCAGTGCATATGGATGACACGCACATCCCAATGAATATCTGCATGCAGATGTTGATGTTGTCTATACTCAATACATTACTTTCCATGGGATGTGCATTCGGATATGGACATGCATTCCTATTCACATTTTGCCACAACTAATCAGGAACATAGGAATGGGTCTCCATTAGACCAGATACTGTCACCTCACTGGCCGCAGATTTTTTCCTACACGTGTGTGTGTGTGTGGTGTGAGATAAAATTCCCTTATACTCTCTAGCACCCACCCCTTTGCAAACACTTTCACACCCTTTCCCAAAGAAGCTAAAAAAATCCAAAGCATGAGGAGGTACAACCAAGAATCAAATGTTAGGAAAGCATGAATTATAAAGGCATGTTAGTCAGCAAATCATGAATGGCTATGGTTCCCTTAAGTGAGTAAACTCTGCAGCAAACCACATTTGCCTCTACATAATAGGGCCTTTCACCCGGCCAAATAGGGGTGGGTTGTAGGGTTAGAGACCTCCTACCCTAATAGCAACAGATGATCAGAACCTCTGCTTGGGTCAGCAAACCCAAGAAACGCACAAGTAAGCCAGGAGGCTTTACACACTGGGCTTCTACCCCGAATCTCATTCGGGAGAGAGTGTGTGCATTCACACACCAATTAAACTTACCCCAAGGTCCCTTCAAGATCCTTGGACCCATTCCACACACAAATTGGGCTTTGTCTTGTGAATTCTATCTTAGCTTGAAGTATTTCCAGGTTTTAAAAATGCTGGTTTTAAGCTCCTTTTTATTAAAAAACCAGAGTAAATCAGAAAAGGCACTGATGTAGAATCATTAGCACGATAAGAAGGATACTCTCTTTACAAATGCAAATGTAGCTCTTCAAAACTCTTTCCCTCTCCCCCACCCCACTGGCTAGAAGGAAAAAAGAAGGAAAACGTGAACTTGCATCAAAAGCTAACCTGAGAGCAGAGGGGAGAGGCTGCTTCCCCTCTGCTCCATGAGTGTACTTCAAAGTGGCTTCAATCAACATCTTCCCCGCAGCATGAAGCCATGTGTGAATAACTCAGGTGGGGCATCCATTGCTGAAATCGGGAGCTGGAAGCATAGAAAGTTCTCCAAAGGCCTGGCAGGTCTTCCCAGCATGCTTTGTGCTGCCAGTAGACTAGAAAGCCTCATTACATCAGTAGCTGCCCTCTGACTGGCCATAAAGGGGCAGGGGGCAGGCCCAGTCCTGCTGAAGCTGCTGCAAGTACAGGATCATACAGTGTGCCTTGCAGATTGGCACATTCGTAGTTGGCAGCCCCTGAAGCCACAGCTTTCTGTTTTTTCCTTTTCTTTTCAGGTCTGCTGCTGATAGAAAAGGTGAGAGAATTCACAGACCAGGAAAGCAAGGTAGGAGACCTTGGTTAAGAGCAGGGTACAAAAGCTGGGCTACCCTGCTTTGAGCAACTGGGGTTGGAGGGGTTTTTGTGAGTTCATGCAACCATGCAAACCAGGGTACACTGAAGCTGTTCTCACAATCAGTGAGAAGAGCTTCTGGCGGGTCTGCGGGGAGAGTGGGCTTAGCCTGCTGTCCCCACAAATGACCAAACGTGTAACCCTGGGCAGCCAGATTGGCCTCCCACACGACTACCGGCTCTGTCACAGAGCCAGTGGAGGCTGCGGGGATTGGGTGCCATGTGGCACCTGGAAGTCCCAGGATGCCCCACTTGCAGCCTCCCATCAGGGGTCTACTCGTGTGTTGCTGTGTGCAGCAGCGGCACACGAGCAGGGAATTGAGGTTAACAGAGCGCCTGCTCAGTTAACCTCATTTAAGGGGAGGGTGTTTGAGGCGGGCTAGCTGCCTTGGGAGTACTGGGCTCGCCTGCGAGCCCTGTGGTTCTCACGATCACTGGAATCTGGGCTAAGCTCCCTTAGCCTGCTTTCCAGTGATCATGGGAATAGCCTCAAGGTCTCCTATCCTCATGTTGATAGTTGTGTTAACAGGCCTAATCTGCGAAATTGCCTTTAGTGTAAGGTAAAGTTGAGATTTTAGCTGTCATTTTTAAGGTATACAAGAAAACATCAGTAGGGAAGGCAATAGAACTATTTCTAATTTGTCATATTATAAATGACTAGTATTTTTAAGCCCGTTATGATAACGGGCGCTAGCTTTCTATCCCGTCTTTTCTGTCTCTCTCTCTCTCTCTCTTTCTGTCTCTTTTTCCCCCACTTGTCCCCTCTCTCTTTTTGTTTTGTGTTTTTGTTGTTGTCTCTGTTTTTGTTCTTCCTTATTTTGCTTTTACTTTTGGGGGGGGGGGGTTGTGGATGAATAACGGCCAAAATGGCCCATGAGAAGGTGGCCGCCCCCGCCTATTGCCCTCCCGCGCACCCAGCTGCCGGAGCCCACCTTACCCACTCCAGCTCGAAGGAGAAGAGAGGAACTCGGGAACAGAGCTACTCTCTGTGTTAAGCTGCTGCCCATACTGTCGCAATGGACGCAATAGGCGTCCTTTGCGTCCATAGCGGCAGTTTGAGCAGTGACTTAGCACAGAGAGGAGCTCTGCTCGTGAGCTCCTCTCTTTTCCCTCGGGCTGGAGCGGGTAAGGTGGTCTTCGGCAGCTGGGTGGGCGGGAGGGAGATAGGCGGGGGCGGCGACCTTCTCATGGGCCATTTTGGCCCTTAATCTTTGGGGGGGGAGCGGCGAAGGTGATTTTGGGCAGCTGGGAGGGCGGGTGAGCAGGCGGCGGCGGCGGCTGTGAGCGGGCGGGGGCCTCGTTGGCGGCTTCGCCGCAACCTCGCCCAGCTTCATTTTGGGCAGCTGGGAGGGCGGGTGAGCAGGCGGGGGTGACGGCTGTGAGTGGGCGGGGGCCTCGTTGGCGGCTTCGCCGCCACCTCGCCCAGCTTCCCTGTCCCCCGTCTCGGTCTTCCCCCGCTGCCATTGCCCTCGCCTTTTTCAGGGCAGCCGCTTCTGGTTGCCTCGTCCTCCTCTTGCCATGCCGCAGCTCATGGCCGAGGCGGCGGCTCTGCCGCCGCCTCGGCCACTTTCCCCCGCCGCCACACACCAGCTAATGGCCGCCCATGGCTGTGGGACACTGGTGTCTGCGGTCCTGTGTCCCTTGGGCTTTTCTGGGCCTGCGCTTTGCGCAGGCCCAGAACATCCCAGGGAGGCAGGGACGCAGATCCCCAACGTTCCAAAGCCACGGCCACTCACTTAGCCTTTTATTATATAGGATGCTATCCTTAAGTGGGTATTAATAATTTCTTAAAACTCTGATTTTATGTACTGTTTATACTGGCTATACAGAGTCTTTTGGAAGGCATATAATAGCCTTACAAGTGATTATATCTTGCCATCTGCCAATTATCTGTCCAGTTTGTTTACAAAAGACAGTTTGGATTTAATACTAGTAACATTTGGTAGCTTGATTTCTCCGCTATTTCACAACCCCTATTTCTGCAGACAAAATCTTTCCAAAAGGCCACAGTCATTAATAATAATTTTTCTTTCCAATTAGCACAAAATGCTTATTATGTCATTTTAGCAAAGTCTTCGAAGGACATGGGCTAAATTATGAAGAACAAAATTGTGCAGTTGAATTAGATGCTGCATTGACTCATGATATTTTAGTAAATTCAAATAAATACTCTCTCTGGCCTCTATCCATAGTGTTATATTTTGTATTATGTGGTCTCTTAGTAAATAGTCATGAATGATTTGCAGACTTTGTAGAGTCCTTTAATATCAGCATCCAAAACATTTTCAGAAAGTGTGTAGGATCAAGACAGATTAACATGTTAAGCTGGTAAATTTTGTAAAACAGGATTACCATCCAAAGCTCTATAACTAGCAGACATATAGAACAAGGATGCACCAATGCAGTAAGGGAGTAGCCTAACAGAACTAATTGCACCAGTGCAGTGGGGAAGCAGCAATGTTTTAGACCCTGCCCTTCCCCTGAAAGCCACCTAAAAATATGTCCCTGAGGGTTGTACAGTTCGAGGACATATTTCTGGGTGCCACAAAAGACTTCCGGGGGAAGGGGGAAGCATCAAAAATTGCCACTTCCCTGCTCCATCAGTGCAGTTAGTTGGGACGTTCCATTAGGCTGCTTTTTCACTGCACTGTTACATCCTTTCTCTGTATGCCAGTCACTATTTGTACACACTATTATACACAATAGAAGAAAAAAGTTAAAAAAAATACTCACAGCAGGTAAAACTTTAAAGGGTGTGAAAAACAGAAGGTATACATATATAAAGTATCAAAAGAATGAGTCACATATTATAAAAGAAAATTACTCGGTAGTGTCAAGATTACTTAAAAGATTTACTCTGCCTTAGCAGTTGCCCAAGCAAAGCTGCCCACCCTCATCAAAGCTGCCTTATCATGGGAGGCCGTTAGGAAGTCTACCATTTAAGCATGGAATTAGAAGAACTGCAACTGTCCCACCCTTTCTACTTAAGGGTGCAAGACTAATCCAGCTGGCCTTGGTCTGCTTGGCTTCTTGTACAGATAGAATTGTCTAATCCTACCCTAGGGATACCACAGGGAATTTTACTTACCTGTCAAACAAATGGACTAAGCACAATTGATTGTGTCTGTGTTCCTATACCGAAGGCTGAAAATTTTACCAACTTTGAGATCATCATAAGGGGATACAGTGATCACCAACCCCTGGTCTTTGAATTCTCTAGTGCAGATGGTAGCAGCCAGATTTGTGCCCACAGGGAATTCACGCTGGATATAGAACCAATTGGTCAAAAAAGTATTCTATGTCACCAACTGGGCTGGTGACGTAGAAGATGGAATTAATTCTATTCTCTTTCTGACTGTTATTACAGACTATCTATTATTACCCCATGATAACTTGTTGTAGGCTGATTTTCATTCATTTCATATTCTGGGCTATTTCCACCAAATAACGGAGACACTGAAACCTGGTTAGAGAGAAATGCAATTTAAGAATGATACATCACCAGGCCACTTGGTTTGATTCTAAATAGTAGAGAGTAACTAGATAGGAGCAAAAGACTCAAAATTACCATCCTGTTTCCAAGGGATGATACACACATTGCACTAGGGATGTGCACAAAACCGGTTTTGCCAGTTCAGTTCAAATTTGAATTGGATTTGAACCAACCCAGCCCAGTTCAGTTTTGGTTCCAGACGAATTGGACTGGTTCAGTGCTCCACTGGTAAAGCAGAATCCAATGAGGTAAAAGGGAATCGAATGAGCCCTTTACCAATAATGTAAGTACTAATTGACGGTTTGTACTGTTTGTACTTACTGATTGTAAGTACTAATTGACTCCCCTCCCACCACATCTAGGCTTAGGGAAGCCTCCCTGCTCCTTTACTGGTAAAGGTAAATCCTTGCCAGATTTCCCTTTACCGGTAGAGCTATGAACCAGTTCGGTTCAAACTTGTACTGGCCAAGGCCAGGCCAGTATGATCCTGAACCTAGGCAAGATAATTGAGAGGGTGGTGGCCTCTCAGCTCCAGGCAGTCTTGGAGGAAACTGATTATGTAGACCCATTTCAAACTGGTTTTCGGGCAGGCTATGGGGTGGAGACTGCCTTGGTCGGCCTGATGGATGATCTCCAACTGGGAATTGACAGAGGAAGTATGACTGTTGGTCCTTTTGGATCTCTCAGCTGCTTTTGATACTATCGACCATAGTGTCCTTCTGGAACGTCTGTGGATGTTGGGGGTGGGGGGCACTGTTTTACAGTGGTTCCGCTCCTACCTCTTGGATAGATTCCATATGTGTCGATTGGAGATTGTTGCTCTTCGAAATCTGAGCTTAAGTATGGTGTCCCTCAAGGCTCCGTATTTCTCCAATGCTTTTTAACATCTACATGAAACTGCTGGGAGAGATCATCAGGGGATTTGGAGCTGGGTGTTACCAGTACGCTGACGACACCCAGATCTACTTCTCCATGTCAACTTCTTCAGGAACTGGCATATCCTCCCTAAATGCCTGCCTGGAAGCAGTAATGGGCTGGATGAGGGAGAATAAACTGAAGCTGAATCCAGATAAGATGGAGGTACTTATTGTGCGGGGTCAGAACTCTAGAGACGATTTTGATCTGCCTGTTCTAGATGGGGTCACACTTCCTCAAAAGGAACAGGTTCGCAGTCTGGGAGTACTTCTGGATTCACACCTCTCCCTGGTTTCTCAGGTTGAGGCAGTGGCCAGGGGTGCTTTCTATCAGCTCCGGCGGATACGCCAGCTGCGCCCGTTTCCCGAGATCAATGACCTCAAAACTGTGGTACATCTGTTGGTAACCTCCAGATTGGACTTCTGTAATGCACTCTACGTGGGGCTGCCTTTGTATGTAGTCCGGAAACTTCATTTGGTTCAGAACGCGGCAGCCGGGTTGGTCTCCGAGTCATCTCGGAGAGACCATGTTACTCCTTTACTAAGGGAACTACACTGGCTGCCAATAGGTTCCCAGACAAAATACAAAGTGCTAGTTATAACTTTACAAAGCCCTAAACGGCTTAGGCCCTGGGTATCTAAGAGAGCGTCTTCTTTGTTATGAGCCCCACCGCCCACTGAGGTCATCTGAGGAGGTCCGTCTCCAGTTACCGCCAACTCATCTGGTGGCTACACAGAGACGGGCCTTCTCGGTCGCTGCCCCAAGATTGTGGAATGCACTCCCTGCTGAGATACGATCCTCCCCATCTCTGGCAATTTTCAAAAAACACCTGAAAACCCATCTTTTCACCCAAGCTTTCTCAACTTCCTAATTTTTTTTAGGTTTTAATCTCTGGTTTATTTTTAAATTTTTAAATTGTTTTATGTTTTTTGTATATGTTTTTAACTTGTTTTATGCTATTGTTAACCGCCCAGAGATGAAAGTTTGGGGCAGTGTACAAATTTTATTGTTAAATATTGTTAAATATTATTTGATAAATTTGATAAATAAATGTATCAATAAATTTGATAAATAAATAAATGAATGAATAAAATAAACTGAGCCAGTTCAATGTCAAGCCAGGCTCAAACCAAGCTGGCTCACACACCTCTACATTGCACAACAGACCTGAGTTTCCTACTCTATAATAAGCTACACCTAATTATCTTATGAGTGTATTTTTATAACACCCATGTCTATCAAATTTACAGTTTACATTTTACATGTAAATACACTTAAAAATAATCTTAGGTGTACAATTAAATCACACAATTCTGTCTCTAAAATTAACTGCTTACTTTGCAGCTTCAGATGTAACTGGATACCAAGGACTTTCGAGATCCCTTACTGTGCGCCTTTTGGCTTGGGTATTGCACTGAAACCATGCTTTGGCTTTGATCAGTATGTACACTATTATTCCTTCTCAGTTGGCTTTTAGGAGGCAAGTGTAGAAGCTATTCTTTCAGAGAGCTTTTGGAAGGTTTGACTTTTCAATATTTAGGTTGAATACTGCTGCTGATATATCTATTAAGCAACATCCAGACTAAGTTAGTCATAGCTAAGCACAACTGAAATAAATGAGATATTAGTCATAAGTATTTTAAATCCCATTAATTTCAATGGGACTTTGTCGTGACTAATTTAGTGATGCTGCCCACTTATTTTTCAGGTTGCATTAGTTGTTGGGTTTTTTTTGCTGTGCACAGTTTTTTTTAATTATACACTGTGGATTTCAGATTTTTGCTAGGGGCTTTGTGTAGATCCATATGAATTGAAGAGCAGAATATGAAGGTTTAGGCTGCAGCTCTATGCATACTTCCTTGGGAGTCAATCCTATCGAATTCAGTGGGGCTTGCTTTCGAGTAAAGGTGTACAGGAGTGAACTACTTAAAAATAAAACTACAGAAAGGGCAAGAGTATATTATTGCTGAAGTTTAAGATTTTTCTTTATGTGGTATGCATTTCTTGGTCAAGCTCTTTGGGAAATTTTATATCATCTATCTATCTATCTATCTATCTATGTTGTTTATTTGTATGTGCCATAAAAGTTATGTGGCTGGTGGTTTTTATGTTTTCAGTAGGCGTTCCAGGTCTTTAAGTGCTCCACAACAGACAGTGTGCTTGATTACAGTTTACAAGTGGTGATGATTGAAACAAAATGTCACCCAAAAAGAATATTAAAGAAAGGCAACAGACAATGCACCATCCTTCACTCTAATGCATTTTATTTCACACACTTCTTATAAACTGACTGATGATCTTTTGCACAGCATGCTTCATTTGATACCCACGCTGACAGAAGAAAGAAAACTTAACAGACTCAGAAGGATTTTGCCTTTGCAATTTGATGTAACAATCAATGTAATTAGGGCATAACTGAAACCTGGTGGAATGGTGAGAACCAGTGGGACATTGTTATTCCTGGATACAAACTCTACATAAAGGATGTGGGGGTGGATTGAGGGTGGAGTAGCACTTTATATTAAAGAAGGGATAGAATGCAACAAGCTAGAAAACCTAGGAGGACTGGAGTTCTCCACAGAATCATTATGGGTGACAATATGAGGACTGAAAGGAAATGTGTTACTAAGGACATGCTATCACCCTCTGGACCAAAATGCTGAGAGTGTCCTGGAGAGAGAGAAGCAAATCAAAGAGGTGTCAAAAAGAGACAAAGCTGTAATAATGGGTGATTTCAATTACCCTCACATAGACTGGGCAAATTCATGTGCGTGTATTGACAGAGAGGCCAAATTTCTAGACATGCTAAATGACTGTACCTTAGAACAGTTGGTCATGGAACTAACCAGAGAGAAGCTGACCTTGGACCTAATCCTGAGTGGTACCTAGGACTTAGTGTGAGATGTCAGAGTTGTAGAACCATTGGGGAACAATGACCATAGTGTAATCCAACTCAGCGTATATGTGAGTGGATCATTGCCAAGGAAGTCTAACACAGGTGCGTTGGACTTCAGAAGAGGAAACTTCTCAAAAATGAGGGGACTGGTAACAAGAAAACTGAAAGGGAAAGTCAGAAGTGTCAAATCACTAAAGAAGGCATGGAACTTATTTCAAACCACAATAATAGAAGCTCAGTTGGAATGTATACCCAGGAGGAAAGGTATCATCAACTACAGGACAACACTTCAACATTATTCTGTATAGCAATAGCAATAGCAATAGCAATAGCACTTACATTTATATACCGCTCTATAGCTGGAAGCTCTCTAAGCGGTTTACAATGATTTCGCATATTGCCCCCAACATTCTGGGTACTCATTTTACCGACCTCGGAAGGATGGAAGGCTGAGTCAACCTTGAGCCCCTGGTCAGGATCGAACTTGTAACCTTCTGGTTACAGGGTGGCAGTTTTACCACTGCGCCACCAGGGGCTGCTTCATTTGATACCCATGCTGACAGAAGAAAGAAAACTTAACAGACTCAGAAGGATTTTGCCTTTGCAAAAAATGGAGATCAATGTATGATCCCCATTACACTTTGAAGTTATCTGGAGAGGTCCATCTCCAGTTATCACCGGTATTTCTGGTGGTGACTTCGAACCAGGCCTTCTAAGTAGCTGATCCTGGCCTATGGAATGCACTCTTGGCAGATATCCGCTGTTTAGGCTCGCTGTTGGCTTTAAGAAAGCCCTAAAAACTTACTTTTTTGGCCTGGCCTTCCAAGGTTTTAAAATTGTTCTTAGTATTTTAATTGCTTTTTAATGGTTTTGTATTGTTTTAAAATTGTTTTTATATTGTTTTAAGCAGTGTTTTTAAAATTTTGTTTGTTTTTAGGTCTTTTTAAACTCATTGTGCACCGCCCAGAGCCTTTGGACGGGGTGGTCTATAAATGTAGTAAGTAAGTAAGTAAGTAAATGATACCAGCATGACTAACAAGTAGAGTCAGGGAAGCTATAAAAGGGAAGAAGACTTCCTTCAGAAAATGGAAGTCCTGCCCAAATGAAGAGAACAGATAGCAACATAAACTCTGGCAAAAGAAATGCAGGATAACAAGGGATGCAAAAAGAGAGTTCGAGGAGCATATTCCTAGAAATGTGAAGGGGAATAACAAAAACTTCTTTAAATATATCAAAAGCAGAAAACCTGCCAGGGAGGCAGTTGAACCTTTAGATGATGAAGACATGAAACTGATTATTAAGGAGGATAAGGAGACTGCAGAGAACCTCAATGAGTTCTTTGCATCTGTCTTCATGGCGGAGGATACTGACCATATACCCACTCTGGAACTGAGTTTCCCAGGCTTGGAGGCTGAAGAAATGGGCCAATTTGAGGTGATGAGAGAGGATGTTCTAAACTATCTTGAAAAACTAAAAATTAACAAGTTGCCAGGGCCAGATGGCATTCACCCAAGAATTCTGAAGGAACTCAGATGTGAAATTGCTGATCTCCTAGCAAAAATATATTACCTGTCCCTACAATCAGGCTCTGTACCAGAGGACTGGAAAGTAGCTAAAGTAACTCCGATTTTCAAAATGTGATCCAGGGGATCCGGGAAATTACAGGCTGGCTAGCTTAACTTTGGTGCCAGGTAAAGTGATGAAAAGCATACTTAATGGCAAAGTTATTAAACATATAGAAGAACAGGCTCTGCTGAAGGAGAACTTCCAAAAAGCTTTTGACAAAGTTCCCCACCAAAAGGCTCATGCGTAAACTTAGCAGTCATGAGATAAGGGGCCAGGTTCATGTGTGGATTGGTACCTGGTTGAAGGACAGGAAACAGAAGGTAGGAATAAATGGACAGTTTTCACAATTGTGGGAAGTAAGAGTAGGGCCCCCTCCCCAGGATCTGTGCTGGGACCAGTGCTCTTTAATTTGTTCATAAATGATCTAGAAGTTAGGGTAATCAGTGAAGTGGCCATATATACAGATGACACTGAACTATTTAGGGTAGTGAAATCCAAAACAGATGGTGAGGAGCTCCAAAAGGTTTTCTCCAAACTGGGGAAGTGGGAGACAAAATGGCAAATGCTGGTCAGTGTAAGCAAGTGTAAAGTGATGCATATTGAGGCAAAAAACAACAACACCCCAACTTCATATATACACAGAACAGGTCTGATTTGTCAGTAACTGACCAGGAGGGAGATCTTGGGACCATGGTGGACAGCTCGTTGAAATTGTTGACTCAGTGCATGGCAGCTGTGAAAAAGGCAAAATCCATGCTAGGAATCATTAGGAAGGGGATCGAAAATAAAAATGCTAATATTATCATGCCCTTATACAAATCTATGATGTGGCCACATTTGGGTACTGCATGCAGCTCTGGTCACCGTATCTTAAGAAGGATATTGTAGAACTGGAAAAGGTGGAGAAGAGGGCAACCAAGATGATTGGGGACCTCGAGCACCTTCTTTATGAGGCAAGGCTACAGCATCTGAGGCTTTTTCATTTGTAAAGGAGGCAGCTATGTGGAGCCGAGTGAACCAGTAGTACGAGAAAGTTATGCAGAGAATAATACAAGAGAGAAGAAACACATATACATGTCCCTACGCCCTGCAAGGAACAGATGTGTGTGGGAGCGTATAACCTGGTCCCAGGAGGGTTCTTCCCCTAGAGAGGAAAGCGAGCCACAAGGGTGGGCTGAGATGCCTTGACAGCAGCAACCAGAAGAAGCCTTCACGGTGAGTAACCAATGCTTCATTCTCGGTTGGTGCTGTCAAGGCATCTCATGAAGATGGGACTTATCAAAGCAAACTTCCCAAGTCAGGGAGGGATAACGCTGCTCATTCCTGGGGAAGATCCCTCCAGGGGCTCAGAATGTAGGAGGAGGTTATTGCATGTGCTAGTGCCCGCTGGGCGTCCGTCTGAGCGTTTCCCAGGGCACACTAGAAAACTTGGCGATCCAGCACCCCAACCCAGCCCAATCGCCACAGTTCAGTGCACAATTGTCCTCCCTGCCCCGGCCCCGGCTGACTCTGTTCTGTCCGGGCGGGCAGTGGGAGTGTTCCTGCGTTAGATCGCCCCTTCGGGAGGCGAGTCCTCAGGAAGAACGGAGGCCGGAGAGAGCTTAAATCGCCCGAGGCGCTTTACACGTAGTGCGGCCCTCGCAGGCGACTTTAATCTAGTTGAGCCTACGTTCGGCGCATTAAACGAGGCCATCAGGGCGGGAAGGGTTAGACCGATCCCCAACCCCCCCCACACACAAGCAGAGATCCGGGCCTTGTGCTCTCTACCTAAAATGGCCGCCTCCACTAGCGACGCTCTACAGCCACTAGATGGCGCTGCACCAGAAATGGCGGGAACGGCTTCGGCTGCTCCTTCTACATCCTCAGCTAGTATTACAGCGAGAGTGCCCCGATCGGAGGGGCGGGAGGGTTCCCCCCTATCGGAATCGGTAGCTAATCTGCCTATGCCTTTCCAAATGCCCACGGAATGGCAAAATTGGTTTAAATCGACAATGAAAGAGTCCCTGGGTCTGCTGAGGGAGTATAACAAGCGTAAACGCTCTAAGAGGCCCACAAAATCATCTTCCTCTTCTGATGAGGAATCCTCCTCCTCCCCCTCCCCTAGGAGGTCCAAGCGCGATGGCCACTATCTTGGGTGGCTTTAAGGGGGCTTAGACAAATTCATGGAGGACAGGTCTATCAATGGCTACTAGTCTGGTGGTTATAAGCCACCTCCAGTCTCAGAGATGCCTCTTAATACCAGTTTCAGAGGAGCAACAGCAGAAGAGAGGGGTATGCCCTTGCATCTTGCCTATGGGCTTCACAGAGGCACCTGGTGGGCCACTGTGTGTGCTGGATTAGATAGGCCTTGTGGCTGATCCAGCAGGGCTGTTTTTATGTTCTCATGACATCCTTTAAAAACATATTTCTTGAGACAACCAAAAAAGAAAGAGCAATGTAAGCTCTACTATCCGCTTGTCCTACTGCTGCAGAAGCTCTTAAGCATATTCACTACTGAAAACAATCATTGATTTAATTGCAGGAAGGGATGGTGAACTGTAGGTATAACCCAGGCAAGATAATGCATTTTCAACTCTTATCAATTTCAGTGAGAGACAAACATGTGTCCAGATCTCACAATGATCAGTGGGACTTGCAAGTACATAATTTTGCTTGGATTATGCCACAAACAAACAAACAAACAAACAAACAAACAAACAAACAAACAAACAAACAAACATATCTCTCTCTCTCTCTCTCTCTCTCTCTCTCTCTCTCTCACACACACACACACACACACACACACACAGCTGTTCTACTATGAACAGAATGCACATCTGTTAACACAAGGAGGAGATCATTTTCACTGATCCCATCCCTCTGCAGTCCCGTTTACATCCTAAGATTGGGAGACCTTTTGGAATAGAATGACTTGTGAAAACTGCTCCCCCTTTCATGATCGGAAGTGTCTTCTGTTTACCAAAAACAACTTAGCCCATGCAGAAAACACACAAAGGAAATTGATTTTTAAAAACCCTACTACTATGAACTAGGAATCTCTATGCAGATATAGAAAATAACTTCATTTCAGATAAGAAATTAATATGCAGAGCGCCTGTAATTTCAATTTTTTAAACCAGTCCAATTCGTCTGGAACCCCCCCACACTTGCCAGCTGACCATTCCTGCTGCTCCCCCTGCCCACTGCCCACTGCCCACTGACCCACCATCCACTTGCCAACGGTGCTGCCTCTTGTCACCCACTCCACCACTCCACCTCCTGCCGGCTCCCCAGGCTCCAGGACGACAGGAAGCAGAAAAGCCCTGATAGGGGTGCTTCCTCTTTCTGCCCAGCTGTGAACAGAACACATTCACACCGGGAACTGGCTGTAAATAGGGGACACACATGTACCCTTCTGAATGGAGGACACACATGTGTATCCTCCATTTGCGGCCAATTATAAGCTCGGTGGAAGAAGGAAGCTCCGATTTCAGGGTTTTTCTGCTTCCTGCCTCCTGGGAACCTGGGGAGCCAGCAGGAAGTGGAGTGGTGGGCTTCCCATCACCCAGGAGGCTGCCTAGGTAGCGGCAGGGCTACCATGCTAATGGTAAGGGGTAGGGCATAGTGCATGGTGTCACAGACAGAGCTGTGGGCTGGGTGTGCAATCTGGAACTGGAGCCCCCAGGGGTGGGGGCAAACACAGGCCCACCCTCCCCTAGCTATGCTAGTGATCACATGCATTAATTCATTCATCCATCATATTCACTTCAGTGACAGTTTAGAAGCATGAGAGGAAAATTCATCGCCATCTGGAGCATCCAGTATCTCTTTTGAAGTTTTAGATTTTATGAGGTTGCAAAGAACCTTTGCTCTCTCAGTACTGAAAGTCATGGATTAGAGCTCTTTGCTTTGATGTTTAATGAGTGGGTGATTTAGTACTGAATGCTGAAAAGGTCAGACCCTTCCCACTGATCCTCATTTCACATGTCATGAAAACTACTTTGACAGTGACCACCTATTTTCTAAGCAAGACCTGGGGAAATATTTTCCTGTATCCATTACTGCAAACCAACATCCCAAGTAGGGACCAGCTCATACATGTGGTGACACCACCAAAGTCCTCTGTTGTATCAACCAGGCCCATCCTTAGGCTCAAGCACACACAAGATCACACAGAGGAAGTACCCCGTGAACTGGATCGCAGCAATTTCTGTGATTGCTAACAGCACATTGTGGAGTCACTACATTCATACAGATTGTCTCCATCACATATACTTCTGATTCACATGCTAATTCTTCCCCAGTCTTTGGAATGTGCAAACCTGGAGCATACAAACTTGACACCACTAGGTGGAGCAGGCCTGGAAAACTCATGTTTAAATTATGATGTTTTAAATGATTAGCCGTTCCAGTTTTAGACAGAGAGCAGCTTTTACCACAAGCAAACAAAATGAAGAAATGCCAAATCGAGTATGTGTGTCTTATGTTTCTTTTTAGAATGTGAGCCCTTTGGGGACAGGGAGCCATCTTATTTGTTTGTTATCTCTCTTTGTAAACCGCCCTGAGCCATTTTTGGAAGGTCGGTATAGAAATTGAATTATTTAATATTATTATTATTATTATTATTATTATTATTATTATTATTAACAACCGTCAGCCATGGATGGTAGCAACCAAGGGGCCCCATAAGCCTCTTGTTTTTTGTGACTGTCTGGGATTCAACAGCCATGTTGTCCAACACCTGACAAGCCACAATATATGGATGATGGGCTGCATTTCATTTTGTGGCACAGTTGTGTAGGTCTTACAGTATGTGAGGGAAATTTGGTGCTGCTGCTATATGTATGAACTAGCTCTACAAATGTGTGTCTCCTTCCTGCTGCCTTTGAAGTTAACAATAACTTACTGATACATTAATAATATATTAACAACAGTGCATAGCACTCTTCCAAGGCCCTCCATATACTGCATTTCTCTACAATATGGAACAGTTGGGCAGGTGTGATTTCTCTTGCCAGTGTAGTCCTATGGTGGGAGGATCCCTAACTATAAAAAGCCTTCCCAAGCCAATCACACAGTTCTTATCACCATAGGAGCTAGGACTATCACCTGTATGAGAGAAGACAAATACCTGTTTTAAGATGGTGCTGTCACCCAGCGTTTTTATAAGTTACTGTATTAAAACAATTTACTTGTTAAGAACAACTTATGCCAGACTAATCTTACTATTACCATTTTAATAGACCATGGGAATATATGGACATAGTAGCCTGATTCAGACACTATCTAAAATATGCTCTTCTCGTGTATAGCATCTAAAGTGGGGCCAGAAGTCCCACCCCAGCCCTGTCCCTCACCCCCATCACTGTGATGCTGATGGGAATGCTGGAGTGCCATTTGGAGGGTACTTCTGTGTACTTCCCAAACTCAAGCCTCAGCCATTTTCTGTCCCTGTGATTGCTTGGGAAAGAAACGCTGACTGCATTCCAGGGGAATGTACAAAAGGTTTCCCTAAAAAGGCAATACTCAGGTCCATTTTCAAAAGACCTGCCACAAACCCAAAGAAATACCCTTGCTGATTGCATTATGGCACAAGGAGGTGAAATGCAGAACAGACCTGCCTGAAAGTTAAGGGATAAAAGAGAAAGGAATGCTAGCTCTCTTCCTTCTTTGGTTTGATAAGAGTTCCCAAGGTTGAGCCAAGCTCTACTCAACTCTCCCTCCCCATTGTTATCAGAATCGAGTGAGTCCATGCCAAAGTGTGTGATGTTCCCTCCTCCCTCCTCTTTTGTCCAAGTGAATGCTCTGTGATCTCTCTCTCTCTCTCTCTCTCTCTCTCTCTCTCTCTCTCTCTCTCTCTCAAATCCATTGTCATGGAATTTACAGGAAAGCATCACCCAGACATAACCTAATCATAACTAATATTCATGCTTTATCAGGAGCAGTAATTCCTGAAGTCATCAGGAAACTGCTGAAGGGGACCATTGGTTGGTCTCCCACTAACCTCCAGACATGTTTTTGCTTATAAGAACTCCCTTCAAACATGGCATCATGCTTTTGCTTTTGAGATCATGCTTTGCTGCAACCATCACATCTGCCACACTTGCTACCCATATACTTGCCTGGGTATGCCCATGAGCTCGCTCTGTGCTTCAGCTCTCCCACCAGCAAGATCTAGGTATATATTACACACAGCTTTCCTCTCCTCTCTCTCTTTCACCCTTACACCTCTATACCCCTTCCTAGTATAGCAATTTGGTAATGTGCCTAACCAACCACTTTTTCATTTCCTGTACCCTATTACCCCTCAATAAAGCAACTCTTTGTTTTCCAAGTCATGTCCCCACCCTCTTTCTTTCCAGTGTGTCCATGTTTTGGCTTCCTGTCCTGCACAGCTCTTAAAGTATTTTTCTTTCTGTTCATGGGTCTGAACCACTGGACACTAATTTCCCCCACTTGAGCCAAAACATAGTCACAGAGGGTGGTAGCTGGCACGCCTCCTGCAGACTTCATAACAACAGAGTAGCAGAACCTAATCCAGAGCATGATCTGACAGCCAGGGACCCCCGGAGCCAGAGATCCTCACATTTTGCCTGCCATAAATCATGCCCCCAAGCCAGCCCTTCTAGGAGACAGGGGCACTCCACATCAGGAGCCCTGCATTCCCCAGTGTCCACTCAACAACACAGGAAATGAACTGAGCAGGGATGTAGGAAATGGTGATGGAGACATTATGCTCATCTCCCATCCCAAGAGTTGGCCCTTCACAGCTTTTCACAGCCCTTTAAGATGGAGCTTGTAACGGATGGTCAGGACTAAGAGAGATTTTACTTACTTACTTATTCATTAATTAATTCATTCATTCCACATTTGTATACTGCCCCAAACCTCTGCCCCTGGGCAGATTACAACATAAAACAGATTAAAAATAAAAACCTTAAAACAATTTAAAACCACAGTTCAATTAAAACACTTGGGTGAAAAAAATAAGTCTTAAGAGACTTTTAAAAAGTTCTCAGAGATGGAGAGGCTTTTATTTCAGCAGGGAGCACAGTCCAGGGTCTCAGGGCAGCAACAGAGAAGGACCGTCCCTTGCATAGCCACCAGACAAGCTGGCTTAGGGCTGAACTATATGTTGCCTTGTGTCTGATATTTTAATTTTTTAAATAGTAGCCATAGAAGACTGATTCCAGATTGGAACCATGGTATACAAACAGAAATATGACAAATATTTATATACTGCTTTGCAATAAAAAGTTCCCAAAGCAGTTTACAGATACATCAATAAAGAAAGATGGCGCCCTGTCCTCAAAGGGTTCACAATTTAAAAAAAGAAAAATAATATAGATACCAGCCACTGGAGGGATGCTGTGCTGGGAATTGATAGGGCCAGTTGCTCTCCCCCTGCTAAACAAAGAGAATAGGGATGTGTACGAACTGGTTTGAAGTCCCTTTCCCGGACCTCCAAACTGGTCCAGCAGTTCAGCGGTGGGGGAGCCTTTAAGGAGCAGAGAAGGTGTAAGCCCCCAATGTGTTCCCTCCACTGACGCTGTGCTCAAAATCGCTGGCGCAGGGCGGCAGCATACCCTCTTACTGCCCTGGTCAGGCCAGAAGTGGCTGGTGCACATGCACACACTGCACATGCACACTGGCCACTTCCAGTCTGACACTGACCAGAGCGGCAAGAGGGTATGTTGCCACCCTGCACCAGCAATTTTAAGCACAGTGCTGGTGGGGAAAACATGGTGGGGTGGAGGGAGGGGTAAGGGGACCCTCCCTGCTCCTTAAAGGTAATCCCCCCACTGCCGAACTGGCCATCTGCTGGTTTGTGCACATCCCTAGAAGAGAATCACCTTTTTAAAAGTACCTCTTTTCTCATTTAGCAGGGGTGAGGATAGAGGGCTTTAACCCTTTGCTCCACAATTATCTCATTCCAGATCAGGCCCCTTGCAATTGCTATTTACCTCAGGAGAGAAGCTCATAAAACACAGAGGGGGAAATGTTCATATGCTGGGAAACATAATGGGGGAAATATTTAATTTTCCTTGGGAATGCATCTTAATCCTCAGTCGAATGATACAGTTCCTGGAGCACAGGAAGAATCCATTTGGATAGTTGATCTCTCCCCCCACCCCACCACCCCTGAAGGACTTTCAACAGGAATTTCTTTGCCCAGTCAGTTCATACATGCTTGCTCATAGTTTGTTCACTGTAGCACAGAGTGATGTCTTGCATGTGTGAATAAGGAAAGATACAAGCGGACTAGTTACAGGAGGAAAGAGAGGAGATCTCAAAGGTTTACACAGGATGATTTATATCTACCCAACACATTTCAAGTCTATTGACTTTTCCTCAGGGACAACTGATTCAGTCCCCACAAAAGATTATGAGATGGCGTGGATGATACTTTTAGCTATCTTTGGGCTGCATTGGACCAATAACCCATACTCTGAGCAGTTTTGAGGTATCCTCTCTTTGTTCCATGTGTGAAGGAGTTATCAAAGAAAAATCAATGCAGATACAATGCTTTTCAATAGAACCAATTCATGCAAGTAATCAAGTGATGAGAGATTAAGTAAGCTCGCAGAGATTCTACAGATAATGAATCAGACCATTATTGTGAACAATTTGGCAGGATCATTGTAGCACTGATGCAACAAGGAGATCACTCACTCACAATAAATCTGTACAAATCAGGGGTCTGTTTGTTTCAGGATGAATGCTAAAATGCTCAAAGGACCTATGTCATTCTGTTCAGAATTCATCTGAGCTGAAGGCAATGGGCATAAACCAATCCCAAAGGAGCAACGATCCATTTCAGCATTCATGTCATCTTGGGTTGCTTTATTCCCCTCGGTTTCTATTCCCATAGTCAGTCCCAGGATGGAGGAAGAAAAGGAGAGCGCGAGCAGAAAGAAAACTAATAACACATCTGCAGCCATGAACTCATAAACACTGGGCAAATTCCAGTCTAAGTAAGTCATGACAAAGTCCCAATGAATTTAATGAGACTTACGTTATGGTGTAGTAGTTAGAGTGCTGGACTAAGACTGGGAAAACCCGAGTTCAAATCACCATTAAACCATGAAGCTCACTGGGTGACTCTGGGACAGTTATGTATCTCTCAACCTGACCTAACTCACAGCATCGTTGTGAGGATAGGCATAGCCATATACCAGGCATCCCCAAACTGCGGCCCTCCACATGTTGCTGAACTACAACTTCCAGCATACCCAGCCACAAAAAATTGTGTCTAGGGATGCTGGGAGTTGTAGTTCAGCAACATCTGGAGGGCCGCAGTTTGGGGATGCCTGCCATATACTCTGCACTGGGCTCCTTGGAGGAAGAGCAAGATATAAATGTAAAAACAAAACAAACAAATAAACAAACAAATAAATGTTTGTTTACTTAGTATATTTTTCTACTGTCCCATCTGGGTGGTTTACAACAAACATTAGACAAATTAAAATTGTTAGACACTGGGATAAATTTGGGGGCAAGCAAATCCTGTACAAAAGGGACAGGCTCCACTTGAACCAAGATGGAACCTGACTGCTGGTGCTTAAAATAAAAAAGGTCACAGAGCAGCTTTTAAGATGACACCTGGGGGACTGCCGACAGGAAATGGGAGGTATCTGGTTCAGCCAGCAAAATCCCCTAAAGTGTGGGGATGCACATGTTTCAGATAAATCAGAAGAGGACAGTGTAGAGCAGAAGGAAACACATGACAGCTTGCCAAAAAGGTCAAAGGCTTGTAAGGGGAATAGCACATGCCAACAGCAGGTGAGGGACTTGGCGTATAGGTGTTTATATACCATTGCCAGAAGCCTCCGAATGAAGATGGGTGAGCTGGAGTGCTTGGTTACTAATGAAAACATAGATATAGTGGGTGGAATGGAAACTTAGTGGAATAGTGAGAACCAGTGCGATATGGTTATTCCTGGATATAAACTCTACAGAAGGGACAGGGAGGGGAGGATTGGGGGAGGAGAAGCACTGTATATCAAAGAAGGGATAGATTCCAACAAGCTAGAAAACCTAGGTGGACCAGAGTCCTCCACAGAAGGACTCCATCATTATGGGTAATGTTATGAGGACTGAAAGGAAATGTGTTACTAGAGAACACTATCACCCTCCAGATCACAATGCTGAAAGCGACCTGGAGCTGGAGAAGCAAATAAAAAAGTCATCAAAGAGAGACAGGGCAGTAATAATGGGTGACTTCAACTACCCACACATAGACTGGGTAAATTCAAATTTAGGTAATGAAAGAGAGGCCAAATTTCTAGACATGCTAAATGACTGTGCCTTAGAACAGTTAGTCGCAGAATCAACCAGAGGGATGATGACCTTGGACTTAAACCTGAGTGGTGCCCAGGACCTGGTGCAAGATGTCAGAGTTGCAGAACCACTGGGTAGCAGTGACCATAGCGTGATCATAGGTGCAGAACAGGGCAACCAAAATGATCAGGGGCCTGGAGCACCTTCCTTATGAGGCAAAGCTACAGCATCTGGGGCTCTTTACCTTGGAAAAGAGGTGACTAAGGGGAGACATGATCGAAGTGTATAAAATTATGGAGTAGAAAGGGTGGCCAGAGAGAAATTTTTCTCCCTCTCTCAACACTAGAACCAGGGGTCACTCCATGAAACTGAAGCTTGGGAAATTCAGGACCGACAAGCATAAGTACTTTTTCACACAGCGCATAATTAATCTATGGAATTCCTTGCCATGGGATGTGGTGATGGCCACCAGCTTGGATGGCTTTAAAAGGGGTTTAGGCAGATTCAAGGAGGACAGGCCTATCAATGGATACTACTCTGATGGCTGTGGGCCATTTCCAGCATCAGAGGGATGATGCCTCTCAATCCCAGTTGCAGGGGAGTAACAGCAGGAGAGAGGGCATGCCCTCAACTCCTGCCTGTGGCTTCCAGTGGAATCTGGTGGGCCACTGTGTGAAACAGGATGCTGGACTAGATGGGCCTTGGGCCTGATCCAGCAGGGCTGTTCTTATGTTCTTAATTCAGCATATATGCAAGTGGAGAATTGTCAAGGCAGTCCAATACAGATGCGCTGGACTTCAGAAGAGGAAACTTCTCAAAAATGAGGGGACTGGTAAAAAGCAATTTGAATGTGAAAGTCAGGAGGGTAAAATCAGAAAGCATGGAACATATTTAAAACCACAATACTAGAAGCTCAGTTGGAATGTATACCAAGAAGGAGGAAAGGTACCCCCCAAGTTTAGGAGGACGCCGGCATGGCTAGCAAGTAGAATCAAGGAAACTATAAAAGGGAAGAAGACTTCCTTCAGGAAATGGAAGTCCTGCCCAAATGAAGAGAACAGAAAGGAACATAAACTTTGGCAAGGGAAATGCAAGGAGGCAAAAAGAGAGTTTGAGGAGCACATAGCTAGAAGTGTCAAGGGGAATTAAATTTTTTTAAAAAAATATATCAGAAGTAGAAAACCTGCCTGGGAGATGGTTGGCCCTTAGATGATGAGGGCATGAAAGGGATTATTAAGGAGGATAAGGATATTGCAGAGAAACTGAATACGTTCTCTGCATCTGTCTTCATGGCAGAGGATACTGACCATATACCCTTTCTGGAATTGAGCTTTTCAGGTTTAGCAGCTGAGGAACTGGGCCAGACTATGTAACTTGCCCTACAATCAGGTTCTTTACCTGAGGACTGGAAAGCAGCCAATGTAACTCTGATTTTCAAAAAGGGATCCAAGGAGGATCCAGGAAATTACAGGCCGGTCAGCTTAAATTTTGTGCCAGGTAAATTGATGGAAAGCATACTTAAGGACAAAATTGTTCAACATATAGAAGACCAAGACTTGATGGAGAAGAACCAGCAGGGCTTCTACAAGGGTAAGTAGGGTAATTATTGCCTCAATAACTTTTTCTAGAATGTCATTTTTGAGAAAGTGATCCAGTTGACATAGTATACTTGGACTTCCAAAAAGCTTTTGACAAAGTTCGCCACCAACGGCTCTTAGCAGTCATGGGATAAGGGGACAGGTTCATGTGTGGATTGGTAACTGGTTGAAGGAGAGAAAACAGAGGGTAGGAATAAATGGACAGTTTTCACAATGGAGAAAAGTAGGAAGTGGGGTCCCCCAGGGATTGGTACTGGGACCAGTGTTCTTTAACTTGTTTATCAATGATCTAGAAGTAGGGGTAAGCAGCAAAGTGTCCAAATTTGCTGATGACACTAAACTATTTAGCAATAGCAATAGCAATAGCACTTACATTTATATACCGCTCTATAGCCGAAGCTCTCCCAGCGGTTTACAATGATTTAGCATATTGCCCCCAACATTCTGGGTACTCATTTAGGATAGTGAAATCCAAAACAGATTGTGAGGAGCTGCAAAAAGATCTCTCCAAACTAGGGGAGTGGGAGACAAAATGGCAAATGAGGTTAAATGTAAGCAAGTGTAAAGTGATGAATATTGGGGCAAAAAACCGCAAATTCACATATACACTGATGGGATCTGAGCTGTTGGTGACTGACCAGAAGAGAGATCTTGGGATTGTCATGGACAGCTCATTGAAAGTGTTGACTCAGTGCGCAGCAGCTGTGAAAATGGCTTATTCTGTGTTAGGAGTCATTAGGAAGGGGACTGAAAATAAAAATGCTGATATTATAATGTCCTTGTACAAATCTATGGTGCGGCCACATCTGGCGGACTGTGTACGGTTTTGGTCACCATATCTTAAGAAGGATATTGTAGAATCAGAAAAGGTGCAGAAGAGGACAACGAAGATGATCAGGGGCCTGGAGCACCTTCCTTATGAGGCTAGGCCACAACATCTGGGGCTCTTTACCTTGGAAAAGAGGCGGCTAAGGGGAGACATGGTATGTAAAATAATGCATGGAGTGGAGAGGGTGGACAGAGAGAATTTTTCTCCCTCTCTCATAACAATAGAACCAGGGGTCACCCCATGAAACTGAAGGTTGGGAAATTTAGGAACGACAAGAGGAAGTACTTTTTCACACAGAACATAATTAATCTATGGAATTCTTTGCCATGGGATGTGATGATGGCCACCAGCTTGGACGGCAGGGGAGCAACAGCAGGATAGAGGGAATGACCATACCTTTTGCCTGTGGACTAGATAGGCATTGGGCTTGATCCAGCTGGGCTGTTCTTCTGTAAAACATTACAAGAGTTTAAAACCACAATTCAAGTTTAAAAGAATGGGTCAATAAATGTGTCTTGAGAGTCTTTTTAAAAGCTGTCAGAGATAGGGAGGATCTTATTTCAGCAGGGAGCTCATTCCAAAGTCTTGGGGTGAAATTTTATGATGACACTAACATGATTTTCACAAGCACACCAGTTTTCACAAACACACCAGCACAAAAATGAATAGGAACAAAATATGATTTGTGTGTGTGTATGTGTGCATATCTTTAGCACAAATATTCTCAGCCTAGCAGAATATGAATGGATACTGGAACCACCCTCCTCCTCATTTTAAAAAGCCAATGAAGATGTTATCAAAAAGTTGGTTTCAAAATATTCATCAGTTTAAATATTCATCAGTTTAAAGGAGTTTATGTGTTTGAGTCCTCTTAGAAAGGTAGGACAACTGTCACATCCCCAAAAATCTACTTCCATCCAAATCTACTGAACTCTTGGTTGGTTGGTTGGTTGGTTGGTTGGTTAGTTGGTTGGTTGTGCTGCCAAGTTGGTGTCAACTCCTGGCGACCACAGAGCCCTGGGGTTTATCTGGGTAGAATACAGGAGGGGTTTACCATTGCCTTCTCCTGTGGAGTATGAGATGATGCCTTTCAGCACCTTCTGTATCACTGCTGCCCAATATAGGAGTTTTCCATATTCTAGAAAACACACCAGCAGGGATTCAAACCAACAGCCTCCTACTCTCTAGGCAGGTTGCTCTACCTGTTAGAAAATAGTACAGATTTGTTTTTGAACTTTAGATTGTTGAAACTGGCAAAAGTTGAGGAGTTACATAATGGCTTGGATTTCTGGAGACATAAACAACATACAAACACCAAAGCACAAGGATTCCCAAGGTCGGAAAAAATTTAAGCAACAATATCTCTTCAAAAACTGATGATTGCAAATAACTTGCAGTATTATTTTTCCTGCTTAGAACCCCCAAATTACTTTCTAAGAATGTCAGAGCCTTTGAAAATTATGTTTTTATTCTTCAAGCTTACACTCTGATTCAGAAAGCCTGAAACTGATTTTGAGAGGGAAGGAAGTGTGACTGTGTCTAAGTTTACCCAAGCTACCAAAGCTCTAATTTAAACTGGATTTTAAGGCTTCCAATGTGAGGATATTTTTAATGTCTGGAGAAGCTACATGTAAGCCACGAGCAATTTTCCATATGAATTCAAGCCTGAGAATTGTGATGTGCAGTCTCTAAAGTATTAGATGGAAAAGGAAAAGATAGAAGAGTTGACTTGTTTCTGCAAAATGTATATTATGCGGGCTTGGCTTCAAATAGCAATAGTATTGCTGTTTTTAAAAAATAAGCTGTGTTTTTATTTACCCCTGTTTATCACCAGGGACCCATCCAGAAGTGAACAAACTAATATATAAGAAGCAATTTTGTATTACTTCCTATTACCACTGCAAAAGATTTCACTGTAGAAAATTAGCAAACAAGATTAAACCAAGAGTTAATCCTAAAAGAGCTGTGTGTATTTAAGCTTGAATTATTCAAACTACAGTTAGTGAAACAACATCTACAGATAGGCAAAATCCTATTATTTCATAGACCAGGACTCAGAGAATAGTCTAGGGACATACAATACTATTAAAGCTAAGCAGGTCTCTATCAATCGCAGGATGGAATATGCCCTGGGATCTCCACATAAATTGCTATATTGAGCTTCCCATGGGAAGTGCAGGCTATATATGTAAGTAAATAATAAATATAAGTTCACCATGACAAAAATGCTAATTCCTTACCATTTTATGAATTCTATATGAATGGAAAAAAGGTTGTGCTACTAATGAAGGAAAATACAGAAATGCCTCATCTGGAAAGCATATTATGATATTCTTAATCTTCAGCAACAGGATCCATTTCCCTATCCCGCTCTCAGGGGCACAGCTCAGCACGCAAAAGGGGATTGTCATAGGACTCAGTTGATCAAGTTTCATTGTTCCCCCTCCTTATGCTCTGAAACACACAGCCTACAGGTTATACCCTGGGAAAAGAGAGGACAACTGGATGCAGGCATGGTCGGTATTCATAAAGCTTATGTTGCAAGCAATGGACAGAGCATACATCCCCAGTTGAGGATTAGCCAAGAGGGGAAAGGGCTTAACTAATCCCCTCTCATGGTGCAGAGGTGCCTATAGAAAGGCAGACGGTAGGCCTGTTCACACAATAATCAAAATCAGGGTGAGAAGCTTTGTACTCTGGTTTGCTTGGTTGTACCCTCCAACCCAGGTTGCTCAGAGTAGGATAGCCCAGCTTCTGTAACCTGCTCTTAACCAAAGTAGGAGCGTTCCTACCTTGCTTTTCTGGTTGTGTGTAACCACATACCTTTCCTAGCAGCCTTTGGGATCCAGCAAGCCTTTAAACAACAGAGAACTGTGGCTACAGGTGCTGCCCTTATAGATGTGCCACCCTGCAAAACACACTCGATGATCCTGTGGATGCAATAGCAACAGCTTTAGCATGTCTGGGTCCGCCTACTGCTCCTTTGTGGCCAATCAGAGGGAAGTTGCTGATGGCATGCAACATTCCAGTTTACTGGCAGCACAAAGCATGCTGGGGGGGGGGGGGGCTGTTAGGCCTTTAAAGGACTCTGCATGCTTGCAGCTTCCAGTTTCAGCAATGGATGCCTTGCGTGGTTTACTCGTGTGTTTCCTGGGTTTGCTAACCCAAACAGACGTTCTGATTGTCTGCTGCAGCTGGGATAGAAGCTCTCTAATCCTTCAACCCACATCAAAATGGCCACACGAAAGGCCATAGTGCCTTCTGTCTTTTGTTGGAATGTCTCAGGTTGAAAAGTTGTATGGAAATAAAATCTGCATATCCCAAAAACATGTCTACTACATCTTTCAGTGATTTCGAGAATTATATTCTGAATCATTCACTAACATATTTTTTCTCACTCCAACTCTATTTTCCCCCCATGTTTTTTCTCACCCAACCATATGCCTTGCTACACTGGGACAAAAGTGCCCCAGTTACACAGATTCTAACATCGGTGCTTTTTATTTTTATTTTTAATGCCACTATGAGGAGGGAGGCAGCATTCCCAGGGCTGGTTTGGAGTCTGCTGAATCATAATTCATTCAAAGTTGATGGGTTTTCCCCTAAAGCACTATGCATTCCATCAGGAAATTAACTTTGAGATGTAGAGATGTGCAAAACAATTCAATTTGTATTGATCGGAGCTCAAAACTGGCTTTTGAGTTATTTGAACTCGAAATGAAACACCCTTAAAATAAAGGGCCTGTTTTGAGTTAAAATCGAAATGTCCCCATGCTCAAATTGATTTGGGTTTTGAGCGCCATTTTGGCAACTTTTCCCCCATGCTGTTTGATTTTCTGGCACTAGCTTCCAATTGGCTTGAGATATCCTTACTTCTTGGTTTGTCTTGTTATCATACAGATCATGACTTGTTATAATACCGATCGCAGTTGTTATGGGAAACTGTGCCCCCAGTGACTGGTGGGGGTAAGGGGACAAAAAATGAGGGGATTTCAAAATGTTTTCAAATGCCTGGGGAGGGGAGGCAGAGAGAGTCTTTAGCGTGCCCTTGAAGAGGATCTATCAGGAGAGGAGGAAGGAAGAAATCAAAGAAGGTTAGGGATGTGCATGGAATTGGTTCGGAGGCCCTTTATGGGCCTCCGAACTGGTTCTATCGACTGGCGGTTCCACTGGTTCAAAGGTGGGGGGGCATACCTTTAAGGGCAGGGGAGGGTGCCCTTATGCCTCTTGCCATGTGTCCCCCACCAGCGCTCCATTGAATAAGTCCCCATCGGGGCGGCAGCGTACTGTTGCAGACCAGGCCTGACTTATACACCAAATATGCTCATTAGCTAGTATACAAAATCAGGTCTGGCCCACAATGTCATAAGGTCTGTATATGGTGACCCATGTTGGATCTGGGCACAAGGAAGAAAGGAGATCAAACTAGTCCTCAAAGGGTGATAACTGCTGCTACTTTTCTGGACAATCTTAATTATCCAGGATATTCACCCGTCCAGAGATGAGATTTGAGATTCATCTCCTGTGAAACTGTGCATTCAGGAAGGGGGTGGGAATCTGCATCTTAAGATGCTGCAAATTACATCTTGGCAGTCTGGTCCCCAGAAGGTGTGAAAATTCAGGGTTAGTAAATGGAATTTGTGGAATTGGTCCTATTTGGTGTCAGTCATTTCATTATGTACCTTTATCCAGTGTTTTGCTTGTAATTGAAAACAAGAGGATATTTACATGTGTGGGACATTCAGAATCATCAGTGAGAAAATAAGTATTCTCTCGGTATCCATTTGGCTATTCCTATAGACAGCAATTTGTGCTAATCACTTGGTCATTGAACTCAACGTCCACAGCCACCTTGGTAGCCAGTTGCAACTTAGCATAAGAAAGCTTCAGGCCAAAGCCTTTGTGTGTTTCCTGCATATCCACCTTTAGCAACACAATGCCAGTTTGCTTCCTGCTCCACAGAGCAGCCGCCCTGAGTGCCAGAGTTCAGGCACTCATTTCTTGATATAAAATGGAGTCAGACAGGCCCATATTTCTGAGTTGGTACCTCTGGTTCTGATATGTTATAGACTGTTCATAACAGTACCTCCCTGCCACCCTGGTGTCCTCCTTGGCCAGAAGTTAAAGGAAGTACCCGGTGCACGTGCCAGGGACACTGAGTATAATATGCTATGCTATTGCTGCTGTATTAACTATCTGGTTTTGCTGGATCTCAGATTGACAAAGGCAGAACTGGGATGCCTGCCTGCCTGTCTTGAGTGGTGGTTTGGTTTGTGTTGTGGCATTGGATAATGGCAGCTCTCTCTCTCTCTCTCTCTCTCTCTCTCTCTCTCTCTCTCTCTCTCTCTCTCTCTCTCTCTTTCTTGGTGATTACTCTGAGATGAGCTCCATGTCTGACCATGAGACTAACTTGTGCTTCAGTCTGCTTTACAATCTGCATTCTGTATTGCAAGGTATGATCAGTCAAAATGTGGCTAAAGATGTTTCTCTACTTGAGCTTATGGCTATGTTTGCTGCTGCTAAGCTTGCTGCTATGGCAGCTGTTGCAATGCTGAAGTAAGGAGTCATAAATGTGTGAGAGAGTGCAACTTGTGCCAATGATGTTTCTGCAGTGCAGGTACTGTGGGTGGCAGAAGATTCTGGGTCAGAGATTCTTTTCTGGCCATTTTTGTCTATGATTGAAAAAAAGTGTGTTGTTCTGCCAGGAGGGACAGATTTCCTTTTACTGTGTGCTTCTAATCTGCAGTATTTTGCAAGCCAGGGACAGAAAATGCATTGCAAATTGCAATGCAAAACTTGTCGTGTGTACTCTGTGAGTGCAGCTTGTTTCAGCCATAGGGAACAATGGGAACTTAAAACACCCCCTTGTTCCCCATGGATAGCTCCTAGGGACACCAAAGTGGGTAGGGCATGACAGGTGCTACCTACCATACAACCCACAAAAGAAATGGCCAAGTGGGTAATTTTAAACAAATGTTTAACCTTCCCCATATTATCCTATGGGTTTTTTGGGGGGGGGGTTGGGGGGTTATAAATTTGTTTAAAATTTGTTATTAATTGCACACTTGCCCATTTCTTTTGTGGTAAGGTATAATGTGGGTTAGTTGTTGGGTATCATCCATCATACCCTACCACACAACCCAATTTGGTGTCCCTAGAAGCTACCCATGGGGAACAATGGGCTGTTTCGAGTTCCCCATTGTTCCCTTTGGCCAAATCACTTAAATAGTTTCAAGTCTGATTCTTTGAAACAGCTGGCTTAGCTGCTGTTTGGATTAATTGTTTTGAGAATTTTGTGATTTGTTTAGAGCCTGAAACAAATAGCAAAATCTGTTTCATGCACATCCCTAATGTCAAGAATATCACCAAAGCGCTTAAACCATTAATATTTTGCTTTATCTTTTGCAAAGAAGTTAAAAATGTCTATATATTTATGAAATATGTTGCTGGATCATTTGCACTGGCGGAATGATCAATTATTTACTGAGATAATTAGACCACACCATTTCTGCCTAGTTTGCAGATGGACATATTTCTGTTGACAGCTGCTCAAATCCTGCTTTCTTTGAGCTTGTTTTTGAAAATTCTGTTATTTAGCAATGTATGAGAACAAAGCTCTCAATCAGACAGGATGACTAAGTTTCAGGCAGCTGCAACTGATTCTGTTTCTGTCGTTTCTGTCCCTTTTCATGAAAAGGCAGGGCTTATTTCTAGTCCTTATTGGCTGGGCAGATCATTTTGAAAACATGAATCCACTGGAATGTAATGAGGATTGCTACTGACTTCCAGCAGCATCACAGCAGTTATTCCAGGGTATATGAGATCATCATATGATTTCATTGCGTGACTTTAAGATTCTAAAAATTTTGGCATCATCTTTTCATAATTATTTAATAAGAACATAGAAGGCATGTATTTACACAAGTTGATAACTGTCCCCTTGTGCCAGCTTGTGAGATCTATAATCCACATCTGCCCTGCTTCTGCCCTCACAACACCGGAGAAAGGATAGGTTGTTGGCTTAATAGTGTGGTACCTTGCCAAAAATACTACCTGATTAGAGATGTTACTTTTCCCTCTTCCATCCAACACAGATTTTTAAAATGTGCAAACCCCCACCCTCAGCAACATCTTCTAGAGTAGCCATCCTTATTGTTTACTACCTGATTCAAAAATGAAGTTTGCAATGCCCATTGTTCCCTGGTTATAATGTGTGCAGTTGCTCAAAGTCAATGCCAGCGTTCTTTAAGTTTTGGGAAATAATGTTTGTGATTTTAAAAAAAACAAAAAAACACACACACGCAATTCTTACCCACAAGTACAGAATTACACAATGCATGCCAAACATTCTAAAGATGTTAGAAATCAAGTGAAAGACAGCCAAATCATCACAGATCAACCACATACATGTAGGCACAGATTGTGTTTGCAAATGCATTATAAGCTGTGGAAGCCAACATCACATCAACCGGAGTGGTCTCTTCCTGGGCTTTTGAAGGTCAATCCTCTATTCTGTCCTAGCCTCTCTTCAAGTTTGGTCTTCCATACAAAGTCAGTGACTCTTGTTTCCTTCCTCTGTCACTGAGGCTGTTCGAACGAGCAGCCCTACCTGGGCTTGCACAGCCCTACTGGGATAGGGCTGCTCATGTGACCTGCTGGGATTGTGGCTAATCCTGGCCCTGCACCACCGGGTAGCCTGGGGTTTTTAACCCGAGCTTTTATCTGGGTAGAAGGGCGCGAGCACACCCTTCCCCATGGGTCTTCAGTCATGTTTCTGCTCAGGCTGCAGGAAGTCCGAGCAGGCTCAGAGCCAGGTGCCTAGAGCACTCAGCTGAGCGGAAATCCCTCAGTGCACTGCTCTCCTCGTACAGTGCATTCAAGGATATCTTTGCACGGGACAGAGCTGCACAGATCATGTGGATGCAGGAGCCATTCAGCCCATGAAGAAAAGGATACTGTTTGGGGGCAGCGCTGTCCTTAGGGCATGGCAAGCAGGGCGAACACCCTGGGCCCCGCTCTTTTAACCCCCATTAGAATTAACTGGAAGGGGGCCCCGCACTGGCAGATTTGCCCGACAGCCCTGACTGGGCAAGAAGGTAGGAGTGCTCCTGCCTCGCTGCCCCAGCCCTCCACGCCTGGCTAAAAAGGTTGGGTGAATGACCTTTCTCCCCGTTGTTGGAATGTCCCTATTTTAAAAAACCTTCTACCTATGATACCTAATTGGCAAATGAGAATGAGTTGGTTCCTTTGTTGCCTGATATTACCAAACTGTAGGGAGGTGTACAAAACTGGTTTTGCCAGTTTGGCTCGAATCCAAACCGGATTTGAGCCGACCTGGCCTGGTCCAGTGTTGTGCACCATCGAGCTGGACCCGGTTCAAGTTCGAACTGAGCTGGTTCAAAAGGGCTCGGAGCTCTATTGGTAAAGGGGAATCCGGTGAGGATTCTGTTTTACTAGTAAAAGGTAAGGGGGGCAGGGGGGCTTCTCTAAAGACAGAGCTGTGGGAGGGGAGTTAAAGTACTTCTGAGTGCCGTTGGCTGTGGCAGTGGGTGGGGGGTGGGGGAGGGCTGGCAGCTGCATAAAGGCCATTTTAGTGACCTCCACACCTGCTCAGAGGCCTGAACTGGGCCTGAATTGGGCCCCAACCGGCTCTGCCTACCCTAGGGGAGGTCGGTGGGGGTGGGAATTGGGACCCACCCCCACCTGCAGCTGCGGCTGCCAGCGGTGGTACTTGTAAGTAATTTCTTACTCCCCTCCACCTTCTCTATCTTTAGGGAAGCCCCCCCCCCCTTTGCTGGTCAAGTGGAATCCTCACCTGGTTCCCCTTTACCAGTAGAGTTCAGAGCCAGCTCAGTTTGAACCGGGCCCAGTCCAGTTCGAACTCAGACCAGATGAGGCCAGTCCGGTTCAACCCTGAACCTGTCAGCAGAATCACTTCCAGGGCATAATTTATACTAGGGCATTTGTTTTCCATGCCAGGGTTTAATCCTAGAATATCTGTCTGTCTGTCTGTCATATTTCTATATTGCCTGATATAGACATCTCCAGGTGGAGATGGAGAAATTTATTTATTTATTGGCCAGAGGGCTGGATTTTGGTGAATTTCTGAGGTTTTTCTTCATAAAGTGCTTTGATTTATTCATCATATTCATAGTAAATGCGAGTGTGAAAAAAGTGAAAGTGGGGTCATGAGAGTTCTTTAATTGAAAAAAATCTCATTTGCTATCATTGAATGAGAATTCACACCTCAGAAGTTTTTCTGAAGGGATGTTATTCCCTTATTTTCTGAGGTGTGAATTCCACCCGGGCCCATATTTGGGCACAAAACAGAACAGGTGTGATTCGGTTCGGGTCCCAAACCGAATCACAGAAAATCCGAATTGCACACCCCTAATGTAGAGCTGTATGTGGAACATAGGAAGCTGCCTTCTACCTTCACACCATAGGTCCATCTAGCTCTGTGTTGTCCACCCAGACTGGCAGCGGCTTCTCCAAGGCTACAGGCAGGAGTCTCCCTCAGCCCTTTTTGGAGATCCCAGGCAGGGAACTTGGAACCTTCTGCATGCAAACATGCAGCCACTCCTCCCAGAGCAGCACCATCCCCTAAGGAGAACATCTTACGGTGCTCATATGTAGACTCCCATTCAAATGCAAACCAGGGCAGACCCTGCTTAGCAAAAGGGGCAATTCATGCTTACTACCATAAGACCAGCTCTCCTCTTCACACTAAGGTCCAATGCTTGGATGTCCAGGGACACAGCCAGCCCATGATTGGGAGGTAGCTTGGAACCTAGACGCTCTTCCCAGAGCAGCTCCATCCCCTGAGGGGAATATGTTACAGTGCTCATACTTCTTGACTCCCATTCAGATGCAACCAGGGCAGACCCTGCTTAGCTAAGGGGACAAGTCATGCTTGCTACCACAAGACCAGCTCTCTATGTTCAATAAAAAAATAAATTTCTCCATCTCTACCTGGAGATATCTATATCAGGTGATATAGAAATATGATAGAGGAGAAAGAACCGAACAGCCTGCAGTTGGTTTGATCAATTAGTTGTTTCTTCAAAGGCCTACTTCTTACTGAGTTGGTAAATCTGTGTCTCAGCTGTACCATTTCAGATTATAAGTAGACACTCACAAAGATGAATGCTCCTCCATAGAAAAAGCCTTCATAGGGCCAGTTAAGAAAACGTTTCCACAGGGCCAGCTGCAAGACACAATCAAGACTGGGTTGTGCTGAAAGCACACCCACTCTAGCATCACTGCTAGATGCCTTGGTTTGGGTATCCCTAAATTGTGTGATGGGGGCATTCATATCTGCCCAACTATAAGTGCACCCAAACCTTGTTTAAATTGTGATTCTGATGAATGCAGGATTAAAGGATGCCACGACAGCACATCCAGACATCCTCCAGGGTAGGCACGTACTCAGCAGTGGCGGCAGCAAATATGTATATAATATTTATATAAATATTCATTGTCATCATACTCAACACATCAGGACATCCTCCAATGGCATCAGGGTGGGCACACTCTCAGCGCAACCCCATCCTGCTTGAGTGTGGCAGCCAGAGCTTGTAGAAGCCAGCCCATAGAAAAATAGCTATTGGGGGGAAGTGTTCCAGGCTAGCCTTCTGCTGCCCTGCTAGTCTTATATAATGCGGAAATAATTTGACACTGCCTGCATAGCTCAACACAGGTTGTGCTGATCCAGCTATAGAGCTGCAGGCTTGCAGTGGAGTGCTTGCACTCTAGTTAGATCAAAACACATCACTGAGAGTCAAGCACCATGTTTCCAATCAAACACTTCCAGAGTGGGGGCATGCTACTCAGAGTATTGGTGTTCTTGCTGCAGGGCCTGCAGCAGTGCAAGTGGCTCTACTGCAAGACTACAGCAGTATGGGTGGATCGGCACCAGCTGCATTACACGGCTCAATATGTCAGGCACTCTCTTTAACAAAATGAATTCCTGATAGGAAGGATTCTTTTTTACTAAAGGCTAGATCACATCTTAAGAATTCAGAAGTATGCTCTTAACTTGTATTAAGAAAGGGGAAATGATTGCAAATGGATGCTACATTAGGCCTTCAGTTCACAAAGCTGTGTACTTTTCCTCTATAGCTGGTGAAATGTTTCTCCATTCTGCAATACCACATCCTGCTCCCTTTTAAAAAGAAACATTGATCATTGACAGCCCTTTTCTTATATTGGCCAAAAGATATGAGCCTATTAAATCTGTGTTATTAAGGTCCAAATATGATTGGGAAGGAGAATTGATTCCTGCTAGGTTTATATCCTTTTGCTTTTTATTGTAATTTACAATTTGAAACATTTCATTACCTTCCCAGAGGAGCGATTCCTTCCTACTCCTTCTGATTTTATGTGAGGCTACAAGTCTCTACAGTCTATACACAAAGAGATGGGCCAATAGCCTTGTGTGTGTGTGTTTATGTGTCGGAATGTATGGATTTTTCAAAAGATGAAAAATGATCAAGTGGTTTTCCTGGAGGTATGCATGTCTGTAGTGTTCTGTTGATTTTAACTGCCCCTTTAAAAATCATTGTAGATGAGAATCATTATAGATCAAAGTTTCCTTCCTCAACTCTGGTTGTAGAAGGGGGAAACTGTGGTGCCAGTGTTTGGATGTAAAGCTGGCACCACCAAGCTGGAGTTGAAGGCTGAGAAACTATAAGGTTTTGCCACTAACCTAAGGTACAAGTACAGGGAGGGAAACCACAAGTCCATCTTTTGGCTAAATTCTGGTTTCCCACATTAGGACATACAGTTTCCAAAACTTGAGGTGAAGGGGCCTCTGGTTTCATGTTACATGTGAGTGTGGCCTGTGTGAATCAGTTCAGCAAGAATATGAAAAAAGAAAACAGCCCATGTAAAGAACATATGGATTATTTTTTTTAAAACAAAACAACATTCTGAATTTGGAAGTAAAATGCTAAAATATCCTAATTGCAAACTTCACTTCTAAAAACCAGGTCTCTGAACCAGTATTTCTTTTTCTAACATTTCAAGGCCAGTTTTATGGGTGCGCAACATGGTTCTCTCATAACTTGACATATATTTGAAACCTGTCACCACATTTGAGATCTGATTCCGCCACTACTGACTCATGGGGGCAGAGCCCTCTTCAGATGTCCAAGAGTTGTCTACATACTCAATAAACATTTGAGGTTAAAACTGTGGTGGCAAGTTGCCCACCCTATATAAATTCTGGTCCTCCTCTGGTGACTCATAATACTATGTTTGAACTGCCACCACTGAAAAAGATAGTGCTTGATGATATAATTAAGTATGGACCTTCTATCAGGGGTACTTAATCTGTGAAGGCTCTTTCAAACATGAAAGCTCTTACTTTCTCCCCGTGCGTGAATAGGCCTTGATTTCTATAAAAAACCTCATAATTTTATGCAGTTCTTCCGCAGATAGTATTGTAAGTGTATGTAAGTATATGTGTAAGAATATATGCAATTATGCAATAATATATGCAATAATAATTAAATTATTAATTATATGCAAGTATATATGTAAGTATATATGCAATTGTAAATCTGTAACTGCAGAATTCCTATATATCTCTATAACTTTGACATTTCATTCAATATTCTGTATCAGGATATAATAATTAATTCAACTATATATGAAAATAGCTATTTGAAAAAGCTGGAGTGAGGAGAAGGAGAAGGGAGTTTGTGTTCAGCCAAAATATTTAAGAGCAGCTTAGGGCTGGAGGGTGGGTGAATGGGCAAAAAAAAAAGTTTGGAAAACTGATTTAAGCAGTAAATAATTTTCTCAGTACATTATGTCGGAAGCTATGTGGCTTCTACCACACCCAGTGCATGCCTGGTGAACTAAAACCACCATGGTTTTATGGAAGATAGTAGTTGAATGACTATCTTCCATATATAGATAGCAAGTGGGGCAATACAGCTTTCAGATCATCTAGTACAGGGGTGTAGCTATGGGAGTGGGGCCCCCGTGTTCACCCCTCTCCCCAGCAGCCCCTCAGAGTGAGGGAGATAATGAAGAAAATGGGGGGGGGGGTGGACCTGGAGGGCCTGAATTCTTTGAACCCATCCACTCAATTATAGCTTCCCCCTGATCAAGCAGCTGGGGCAAGTAGTAAGTAAGTACGTATGTACGTAAGTAAATCCTTTATTACGGTCTTTGACCAGTAATTTATTACCAGTAAGATATTGCAGTGCGGGGAGCTGGGGGTGGTGGTGGCACAATTTATGCTAAGGTTCAAAGGCCTGCTCTTCAAAATATTCAAGATAAAACTCAGAGAACCCCTATAGCAATTCCTATGGGGCGAAGGGAATAAAGAGCATATCCTGTGCTCAAAGATTTTGTTGAAGACCCAATAGTAACCTGAGCCATTTTGGAAGAGCAGTACACAAGTCAAATAAATAAATAAATAAAATAGAAAGTCCCCGATGGCTGGATTGAGCCTCTGGATTTTCAGTTGCCTATCCCTACCACAAAGCTGAGCTAAACAGCATGGGATTAGAGTAGCTTTTAGTCCTTTCCTTCACTAGAGCTTACAAAAAAGAATTTTAAGATCTAGGAGAAGCTGACACATTACCATTTGGTGCTGAGTGCTACTTAGCACTCATTTAAAATTAATTATAAAAATAAATGCTTCTCACTCCAGGTCTCGAAACTAATTAAAAATATTGCATCCAAAAGATATATGGTCTAATATACATGGAGAGGTAGAGACCTTTCCTTGCATTAATCTTAAGCATACTGATCCCACTTCCTCACAATTCATTAGAATACAATTAGATACTTTTACTTCTCTCTCTTTTCATCAGAATGCCAATGAACTGGTTTTGTTCACAGTTTACAGGAAATTGAGCTGCTTTTAGTATAACAGTAGGGGATACAATAAATAGATGGATACTGTATAGATTTCTTGCATTTTTTGAAGTTCACAGTCATTTCTCCCAGAATTAAATAGAAACAAAAGAGTGTGTGATTTGGATTTGGCTGATGTTTTGTTAAAAGTAAAACTGTACAGAATTCTAAAAAAACACACCCCAAAACAACCTGCCACAATTGCTCTTTATTTCTTTGTAGGTATGATGTGCATATAAATTTGTGAAGCCTTCACAAAACACTCCAGGAAAGCAGGCATGCCTTTTTCTGTAACACTGTGATCGTACGGAAAGTTTAATTAATGTTATGTGTTTTCCCTTGTAATCTTGATGACAATCCAAGTAAATGAATTGCTTACTAAAATTATGCCCCCCCCCCAAAAAACCCTGAAAATTTGCAGCAAACAAGATAAATGCCACTTATTTGCAGTGCCAATCACCAATAATAACCTGGTCTGTCGAAACTTGAAACTAGAGAAAACATAAGAATTGGAGCTTAGTGGCACAGATAGCAGATGATGATGCGCAGAATTACTCGGAGTACTTCCACTGAAATTAAGAGGACAAGTGGTGAGACACTAAGGCTATGCACATGAGCAGCCCAACCCAGGCTAGAGCAGCCCAACCTTGGATGCACCAGTGGGATCAGCCTCAATCCCAGCAGTGCCCTCTCTAATCGCCGGGGTTTTTTACCTGATGGTTTACTGGGGTAGAAGGGTGTAAGCACTGAAAGAGCACACCATCTAAGAGCACACCAGGGAAACGGTCATATGTGTGCATGGGCAGCATTCAGCCCAAGTGCACACAAAGTCAGTCACCTAGAGCACCCGACTCCTGGGTGAATCTCCCAATGCACTGCACTTATCACACAGTGCATTATGGGACACCTGGAGGCCAGGACTCATTTCCTCAGCTCCCAGTGATCTGTGTTGCTGAGACAAATAGTGTGGGTCATGGGGGAGTGTGGCGGCGTGCCAAAGAATTCAGCCAATGTCATCTGGGGGGATTGGAAGGTAGGTTCATCCCTGCCTTACCCCCACCCCCACCCCCCACCCAGTTGTGTGAATAGCCTTATGGTCTAACTTGCCCTCTAAATTTCAGTGGGACTGCATTAAGTAATTTTACTCATCATGTCAGCCAGTATCTGGCACCATAATATTTGTTTTAGCAACATGGGACAGATGAAGGTGCTCATTCAAAGTGCCTGGGATTTCCTTTACAACCAAGTTTTATTTTTTTAAAAAAATTCTTTTAGAAGATATGACATTTCAGATGTTGAAGAGCTTGCAAACAGATGAAACATCTACATTGAAAAGACAGACTGAGGAATATGACTATAAGCTCATGACAGTGGACAATTGACATTGTTGGTATTCACACAGCTTGCTTTTACCAGTGCTAATCACACATGGGCCAAATTGAGACATAACAGGAAACCAGAGGTCCCTTCACCTCTGGTTTCCTCACCCGCACATACAAATTCGGGGAAATAGAGTTGGTGGGGGAAAGGGACCACTCCCCACACCTTCGGTTCAGATCAGAGTTTGGGCACTGCAAACTCCATTTCTGTGGCACCAGCATTACATTCCAACGCTGGCAACGCAGTTTCAGCCCCACGGAACTGGAGAGGGACAAAGTTCCTCCATCACTCCAGCCCAATTGGGCTGTCCTCCTGTCAAGAAGGAAGCCCACAGAACCAGCTCCCCGCCTCTCTGCAGAGTGGAACTGCAGAGAGGCAGCTCTCCTGAACATCTGAATGTCGATGGGAGAGCGGGGGGAGAGGGGTGTGTGAAATCATGGGTCTATTGGACCTGCAGTTCTGCATTACATCTGAATGGGGCCATTGTAACCCAAATGATGCACTCACTCCAACAGAGCATCATTGTGCCTTCAGTGAGTTTCTGTACCTTCAGTGAATTTTCTTTTAAAGTGGAGGAGATATGCTGTACTGGGGCTAAAGGGTTTAAATCAATTGTGGATAAGTTGGCAACAAGTCTTCATAATGAGGCCTACCTGACTCTTACAGGGCTGCCATGACAGGTCTAGCTTCTGTGGAGTGGGTTGAGTCCTGAATAAAACCAGAGTTGGAAGAACTCCAGATTCTAGCATGTTAGAGCTACTAGGAAAACATGGAACCCTTTCTCATGACCAGTGAGAAAGGGCTTACCTCCCCACACACAAGCGGTTATCCTTCCTTGGGTGGTCAGGTCGCACACCCAGACAAACACCGGCTCCTGCTGGTAACTCTGAGGGTTGGGGTGCCGGGACACGCCATACCACATCGCCCTTCCCCCTGGAGCTCCAATATTCATGGTGCATTATGGGAATCCCCACCCCAGTCTGCCACCTGCAGCTGATACACAATCAAATGTATCGGGATTTGGAGAGCGCTCACTTTCCTAACCTTGTTTTGATAGGTGGCTCTGTAGGCGGGTTTGCCGCCATGGTGCCATCGGAATTGGGCCCAATCCCAGTGGTTCCAACACATGTGCAAAACCAGGCTGGGCTCCCTTAGCCCGGTTTTACATGTGCATGTGAATAGCCTCATGAAGTGGCTCATTAACCTTTAGCCTCTTTATCATAGTGTTTATAATCTTTATATTAAAAAAATCAAAATGCTGTAACCCAAACTTTGCAGGACACATTAAAAACATCCTTTCATGTCTCATAGTACTCCCACTCCTCTGAAGCTCTAAGGGATAGGTTGTGCTGGGGAAATGCAGTTTTATCTTAAGATGTTTGAATTCCAAAAATGGATTATTATTTGATACATAAATGAAATGATTAAAGCGGGACTTGTGTTGTATTTTGTTCGGTCCCGGCTTGATTATTTTTATTCCTGTGAAATGTATTCACAGTTTTGCTTTTTACTGACAGCCTTTAAGTGGCTTACAATAACCAACAATCAATACTAAGCAAGCAGATCTTTGGTCAAAAATAAATAATGCTCATCCTAGCCCTGCTCAGCAGATCTGCACACATAAAGCAGTTTTTCCATGTGAATCCCCTTCTGGTCAGGAACCATGGACATATATCAGATGTGTATCCAAATTGCATTGTGCATATCAGTTGCACCGTTTATCTGCAGTGCAGTTCTTTCAATGGGATGGACATTAAAATGTCCCTTCCCATCCACATTCTGGCACAGATAGTCAAGGAGAGGAGAACTGGTCTTGTGGTAGCAAGCATGACTTGTCCCCATAGCTAAGCAGGGTCTGCCTGCAACCTGCCTGCAACCTTGGAGAAGCCGCTGCCAGTCTGTGAAGACAATACTGAGCTAGATAGACCAATGGTCTGACTCAGTATATGGCAGTTTCCTATGTTCCTATGTTCCTAAGTATAAGAACATTTTAAAAGAGATGCATTAGAATGGATGATTGTGTTCAACTGGAATTACTTGCTAGCAAGTATGCTTAGGAGGACTGTAGTCCAAAGCTCTTTTCTTTCTTTTAAAAGACTCTTCTTTCAACAGCTTTTCCAGATGAGTGACAGAGCCATGTCATTCTTCTGTTCTGAGCACTACTTGGAAGTGAAATACCTTTAAAAGTATATGAAATACTATGAAAAGGAATAAAGTGATGATTGAAACGAGCGGGTCGTGATGAAAGACTGGCTGTAGTTTGGGGAAGTTCTTTATAAATCCACCCAACAGTACTGAATGTGTCTCTTTCTTCTTTTTCTGAGCAGCCATAACTAAAAGGAGCCAAAAAGGTGGCTAGAGTTTTCAAAGCAAAATTTCCTGGGCTTCTAGCCATCTCCCCTGGTGGCTAAGTCAGTGCGGGGAAATACTCCCACTCACCTCCATGATGGGCAGAGGGCATCACAACCAACCCTGTTCCTGTCCTGATCTTCAGAACTCTGGTTTTAGCACCCAGAAAGCCAATTCCCCCCACTCCACCCCCTGACAATCATCCCCATCTCCCTCTCCCTTTATGTGGCAGTAAGATGACAGGGTACTAATGGCTGCCTGCCTACTAAAGGGACAGTTGGTGAGGCAGGTGCCTGGAGGTAGTGAGCCAGTGAAGACAGCTAATCTGCCACCAGAGATGGCCACTTGACCGCACCTCATTAGCAGGCCGGCCCTCTGGATTTCCTTTCAGTCAAGTCTCTTTCACTTTCAGTCACACTGCTGGTGCATCCCCTGAACCTTCCACTGTGTCGATTTGGTTACTGAATTGGGTTTTCCAAGAGACTTTCTTGTTCTGAATATCTGGTCAAAGAAGTCAGCTGCTTTCCAGGTGCTTCCATGCCAGCACAGGAGGCGGGAAGCCCCTGCTCTTCTGTAAGCTCAGGAGAACTGGTCTCCCTAACACCATGCTGAACCGCAAAGGCACTCAGGAAGCAGCAGAAAGCCATGTTGTATCCGTGGTGTCCAGGTGTTTAGCTAGGGGAGAGGGGGGCCCGTGTTCTCCCCTCTCCCTGATGGCCCTTTGGAGTGAGGGAGATAATGAAGAAAATAGGGAGGGGTGGAGTTGGGAAGCCCTCTGGAGTTGGGGGCCCCGGGTTCTTTGAACCCATCCACTCAATTATAGCTACACCCCTGCGTGGTGTCCCTGAAACCAGCATGGTCTAAGCTTAGGGAAAGAGCTCACCCAGGAAGGACTCTTCCTGGTGTGGCATTCTCACCAAACCAGAAGATTCTCTTGACAGCAGCAAGATGGCAAGTCCCTTTGTGGCTGTCTTGGGCCTCTCTCTATACCTAGAGAATACCAACAGGATGGTGAATGACACTAAAAATATCAGAAGCTTTATCTTGTAGAGTAAGGACAAAGAAACATTACTGAGAGTGAATTCTACAACTGACAGAGGTTTAGATGGAGATAGCCAGAGATGGCTATATACAAAGTTTCAGTCCAGGCATTGAGCGTCATTGAGCCAGTCAGTGAAGCTAAGACCTTCAACTCAAGGCAAATATATGGCAAACAGGTTTTTGATGATGTGCATCATACAACTACAACAACAACAACAACAAATATTTATATACCGCTTTTCAACAAAAGTTTCCAAAGCAGTTTAAATAGAGAAATAATAAATAAGTAAAATGGATCTCTCTCCACTCCAGCTGAGGCACTGAGTGATTAGCAGAAGATAAGATATGCAGAAAGCTATTGAGCATGAATGGTTTAGTTAAGTATGTGTTGTATTCAGTGTGATTGAAATGCAAACTGACCTTGCAAAGGGTTTTGGAAGACAGCATTTTGAGACAGAAGTGCCCAAATATCTTTGGGAGCTCAATGCAATTCCAAAGCTCTTGCTAAAAGCCATGGTATAAATTGTGTGGAGAAGCTTTTTGAGAAGCTGGTTAGGAAAGTTCTGAAATTACACAGGTTTTTCTTTCCAAAGGTTTGGAAAGAATCTCTTGACTTGTTCAGGGCTCTTTTGAAGAGCTATTTTGTTTTTCTTCTGATTTTTATGAGTTATACTGTTGTCTAAGTTTTGTTGCCCAAGTTGAGCAGTCTAATGTAATTTTTGAGGTTTACACGTCTTTAAGATTTCCCCCCATAGGGAATAATGGAGGTTTCAGCAGCCCCATAACTCCACCTGAGGGGCACTGGGATGGCCCGAAGTGAGTGGTGGTATAGTGCACAGAGGGTGCCAACCACCCCCTGGCTTGCTAACCCATTGGGGTACTGGGCTTTGTTGTTTCTGAGGTGTTGCGCTTAGATTCTCTGATAGCAAATGAGATTCTTAATGAAAAACCATGAATCCACTCCCATATGCTACTAGAGAATCTACTCTTAGAACACCTCTAGAACAACAAAACCCTGTACTTCATGGGTTGGCAACCCATGTGGGTGGTTGGCACCCTATGTGCACTACACCGCCACTTGCTCTGGGCCACCCCAGTGCCTCTCAAGTGGAGAAACCTCCATTATATCCTACAAGGAGAATCTGAAAGACACATAACTTCATTAATTCTTTAAAAATCAGCGCTTTGCCAAATTCCTCTGAAAAAATTGTGGTAGCTTCCTTGAACCAACTGGGCACTACCACCAACCACACTCCACTATGGGCCACCCCCCACACACGTGAAGCTATACTTTTCCTGAAACCTCCATCATACCCTATGGGGGAAATCTGAAAGACACGCAGACTTCAAAAATTAACCCAAAATCAGCAGTTTGCCAAATTCCTTTGAAATTTTTGTGGTAGCTTCCACTCATTGGGCACTACAACCCCCACCCACTCTTTTGACCATGTGACCCATTCTTAAATCTGAATTGATTCGGATTCGGATTAATTCAGATACAAAACAAAACTGGGGTGATTCGGAAGGCTTAATTTCAGACAAAATACAAAATGGGGTTGATTCGGATTTGGTACAAATCGAAACAGAAAAAATACAAAACGCACAACCCTAGTCCACTACGTTATGTTGTACTTCTCTTATGTGCTTGTAAGTTCCTTTCCATGCCAGAGACCCACATGTTTTTTGATTGGTTTTAATATTTTCAAAAGGAGTTGTTCTATTGATTCCTTGTCACAGCATGCCTCTCTGTAATCTGATATCTCAAATGCAGGGCACAATTATAAGTCAATTGTCTCAAGAACATCCTCCATTACCACCTTAAGTCTGAAAATATCTGCAGAGAAGGACTCAGCACTATGTCCACACTCAAAAACTTATTTTTAAAAAATAAATTGACTATTGACCCTGAGAAACAGTTCTGTGTATCTCAAAAGCTTGCATATACTGCATTGTAAACACTGGCCCTAATGAAGCTATCATTCTGGATGAAAGGATCTTCCTACTTATGATGGCTGTTACTGAAATACATCAAAAACTGAGAAGCCTCTGAAATGTAATAAGATAAATAATACCCATTTGATATATTGGTGGGTAGTTTAACTACTATATTCTACATCCAGTTAGTTGAGATGAAAAGAAATTGGTATAATGTTCACAAAGTAGCTTATGGCTTTAGGCTACGCTGGCATTCCAAATTCACTTGTCAATGACATAATAAACTAGAATAAAGGGGAAACCCCAGCTCATTTATCTGAAAAGCTTTCCTGTACTCATGGGAAAGCTGGATGACAGCACCCAATGAGAAATAAATACAATGCACTCAGTATTTTCCTGCCAAAAAAATAACCACCCTAAAACAAAACCACTCAAAATCTCCCCCTCTCCTGCAAAGGGGAGATTTTTTCCTGCCAATTTTGTTGTGACATACAAACACTAACACATTTCAAAACAATATCAAATCGAGAAATGCTTAAGTCTCCCTGCAATAATGAAAGCTGTGATAAATGTTGCTTTTAAAAAAGGGGGGGGGGGAAGCTGCATGTGCTGCCCCTAATGGTAGAATGATTTTAATACCAGCCCTATGAACCGATATTATTTTTTAAAAAAACTTCTTACCCCCTGTGGATGGTGTTTGTACAGCAACGTGACTTGCATGAAACCAGAGGGTGAGCTTCAGCTCATGGCCTTAGAGGTAAATTTCTCTGTGCTGTGCCATGAATTACAAACCAACTCTAAAAAGCAGCAAAAGCAGAAAGGTGTCACATGCTTCTCAAGTCTGTTTCAAGAATACACATACATTAAAGTTGATCAGCTAGACCCAGCTGATCCTCTGGTCCTAGGGAACTGGGGTCTAGGTGCCCCTATGCCGAGACTAATGCTGGAGTATTGTAGGAAGCGGGGAAATGACTTGCCTAGCAAGCATGAGGTTTTCAGTTCGGATACCCGCTGGTATGTTTCCCAGACCATGGGAAACACCTATATCAGGCAGCAGCGATATAGGAAGATGCTGAAAGGCATCATCTCATACTGTGCAGGAGGAGGAAATGGTAAACCCCTCCTCTATTCTACCAAAGACAACCACAACACTCTGTGGTCGCCAGGAGTCAACACTGACTCAACGGCACACTTTACCTTTATTGCAGGCACAATCTTATGCTCTACAGACAGCAGCCAAGTCACAGCAGGCTGTAGAAACAAAAGTTACTCATAATAATCCTTAGCATTCGTAGAGCGTGTCTTGAGTGTGCAAAGCACCACACGTGTATTATCATAATGTAATCCTTACAACTTTGTACACCAAATAAGTATTATTATCATTCCCCATATTGCAGCTGGGGAGCTGAAGCCACCTTGTGAGTTTATGGCAAGAGCAAGATTCAGACCAGAGAGGTCTTGGCTTACAGCTCAGTCTCTTGGCCCCTACACTATAGCAGCGCTCTAGCCATACTGAAACTTCTTCCCCAACATCCTTGGCAACTCTGCCACCACCCACCAGACATGACATTCCCCTCTGGTGATGCTCTCTACATTAGCTCTAACAGAGTGAAGGTCAAAAGATCAAAAAGATGTCATTGAACCCAGGGGGGCATATATAGAAACAGGGAGCACCTCCTGCTGCATGACCTGTTGTGGTGCTGCTGCAACCTGCATAGGGGGTGTTTGAATTAATACTATAAAGACAGTGATGACCCCATGCAGGCCCCACAACAGGACACATGACATGTTTGCCTTGCTGAGGGGAACCAATATTTGGCCAAAAAAAGAGAGGGCCACGGGCCACATGCACAGGTCCTAGAAAGATGGGATGAGAAGTCTGCAAGGCCAGTCTCCCTTTTTGGGTCTTGAGGCAGAAATTATTTCAGATGGGAAATAATTTTATGCTCTGCCATGAAGCAACACTAGAGCCACATAGCCAAAGGAGAAGAGGGAAGGAAGTCCCAGAGTTCTATGGCTTAGCACCCTCATCTCTATCCTTGGAAATCTGGAGGAAGGGATGGAGGAAGTGCATCATTTGAAGCAGCATGCACTTACCTGTGAGGGGGGCTATCTTGTCCTTCCATCCCAGCAGCAGGAGTGCAGTTCCTAGTGGATGCTTGTGTCTGGAGTCCCAGAGCAAGGTGCCTGTCAGAGTCCCGAGAAGACACAAGGGTGTAGCTAAAATTGAACAGGTGGGACAAATGCCCCTGTGCCCTGAGGAGGGGGGGCACTGGCTGGGTGACAGCTTGCTCTTTGCTTCCCCCCTCACACCTCTCTGAAGAAGAAGGCTCTGTGGGGGGGGCAAGTGCATGTGTGCGCGCGCACATATGCATCTTGACTTTTTGTCCCAGGGCTCACTCCCACCTTGCTATGCTTCTGAAAAGACAAGTATTATCAATTGGCCCTTCGGTTCTTTTTGTTTTCTCTAGCTGTTGAGTAGTGTTTGTGCAAGGGTCTCCTTGCCCCCTCCAGAGTGAACTATCACTAAAATCCCCACGTATGTGCTCCTAGTTCTGTAAACATAGCGATGTAACCAGCGTGATAGAGGGGGGGGGGTCTCATGATCAGTGAGACCCGCTTTGTAAGGGTGAGCTGAACCGGCTGCCCACACAACTGCTGGCTCCGTAATGGAGCCAGTGGGTGCTGGGGGGAGTGGGGGCTGATTGACCCCCAGAAGTTCCAGCATGTCCTGCACGAGCACGCTGGGCATGCTGGAGAGACTCCCGGAGCCGAGAGATGGCTTTTTGCCTCCCCTCCGGGGGCGTACTCATGAGTAGCCGTGCAGCGGAGCCACACCATGGTAACTCACGATCGGGAAGCCCACTCGCTCCACTAACTTGGGCTTAGGGGAGGGCTACATAAGCGGGTGACCCTCTTTGACTCAACCGGGCTCGGCTAGGAGCCCGGTGAGTCTCACGATTGGTGGAAAGCGGGCTATGCACCTTTAGCCCGCTTTCCACTGATCGTCAGAATAGCTCCATAGCCTCATGCTTTGTGCCTTGCTATATTAAATCTATGTTACCTAAGTAAGGCTTACATAGTCCTGGTGGTATACCAGGTCTGACTGTATTGTGTCCAGGAGAGTGGAGAGGGAGCTCTCCAGGAGTATCTCCATTTACACCATCTCTTTTGTCGGCATAATGTTGCTCTCATTAGCATGGGCAGGAGCAGATTCTGAGCAAGCATAGATGAGGATGAAGAACTGCTCATCCCCTACCACACTCCCAGCCACTGGCAGAATCCCACTTGTGTAAAGGTTATGCAGGCAGCCAGGTCCTACTAGTACAACAGTATCAATATTCTGGTGTAGTTCCCCCCACCCTTGCCATGTAGAATTGTGCCCCACTGGCACAAGATGGTTTAGGAGCAATCCTATCCTGTGTAGAAGGCTTAAGGACAGGATCATCAGCAAAAGCAGAAAAACACATAAAATATTGAAAATCTGTAGCTGACACTACATAAATGAAAGATCAGGCTTATTACCAGCTGATATCCTCCACCAACATCTGAAATACAATACGTGATATACTTAAGTGGAATTAACATTAAATCCAGCAGCGACTGTTTAGTTTAAACTGTCAACAGGAAAAGAAAGGTAAGCATGTAGCACGGTGTCTTTTATTAGCCTACTTTCCTTAAGGAAAGTAAGCTTATGAGATCATCGGGCAGAGTGTGTGTGTTTGTGTGTGTGTGTGTGTGTGTCCGTCCCCTCCTCTATCAACTTCTCAATGCCTGGACCAATATGAACAAAATTGGGTACAGTTGTAGGAACACATAGGGGCACCTCAACGACATAGTTTGTGATTATGTCACCCACCCCAGTTCAAGACAGCGGGTGTGTAAACGTTTGAGGTGCAAGTGGGCTAACTTGTGAACCGCCTAACCGAGTTGAACCAAATTTGTTACAGCTGTAGCGACAAATAGGGATGCTACAGTGGCATAGTTTGTAATAATGTCATCCACCCCAGTTCAAGGTGGTAGATACATTAATATTTGAGGCACAAGTGTGCTAACTTGAGGACCATCTAAATGATTTGAACCCAATTTGGTACAGCTGTAGTGAGTGACACCTCAGTGGTGTAGTTTGCAATGATGTCATCCAGCCCGATGCAAGACAGTGGACATGTGAACGTTTGAGGCACAAGTGGGCTAAGAGGGATAGATAGTGGACTGTCTATCTGATTTGAACCAAATTTGGTACAGTTTAGTGAGTGACACATAAAGACACCTCAACAACTTGTGATGATGTCATTCACCCCAATTCAAGGTGGCTGATGTGTGAATGTTTGAGGCACAAGTGGAACTGATTTGGACCAAATTTGGTACAGTTGTAGGAACACATAGGGACACCTCAAAGGCAGAGTTGTTGTTGATGTCATCCACCCCAGTTCAAGATGGCGGACATGTGAACATTTGAGGTGCAAATGGGCTAACTTGTGAACTGCCAAACCCATTTGGACCAAATTTAGTCCAGTTGTAGCTATAGTGATAGGAAAGCAGGCAGATTAGTTCTTACCAAAACTTCTTGTCCATTTTTAATATCATTGATTAAAAGGTTGTTGCAATTTTTTAAATATATAGTTGCTGCTGGCAAATCTAATAATACCGGAATGCCATGTTCGTTCTTAATCCCTGATGTAGTAGTCAGCGCTGCAAAACAAAAACAGTAGTTGAGGGAAAGAAGGGGGGAAAGATCAAAAGAACTAGCTTACCCTGCACAGAGCATCTGTGCAGTTGTGCACTGAGCCTGTGGCATCCCCCTGCAGGGCTCTCACTCGCTTCCCCCCCTCCAGCGCTCTCACTCGCTCTCCCTCCGCAGCGCTCTCTCTCGCTCTCCACCCCACAACGCTCTCGCTTGCTCACTCACTGTCCCCTGCCGCACTCTCACTCGCTCTCCCTCTGCAGCACTCTCACTCACTCTCCCCGCAGTGCTCTCGTTCGCTCCCCCCGCAGTTCGCCTGCTCTCCCCCCGCAGCTCGCCCTCTCTCCCCCGCAGCTCGCCCTCTCCCCCTGCAGCTCGCCCTCTCTCCCCCCTGCAGCTTTCCCATTCGCTCCCCTGCAGCTCGCTCATTCACCCCCCCACAGCTCTCTCGCTTGCTCTCTCCCCCCACAGCTCTCCCCATTGGACCGGCCAGGGCCAGGCCATCCTGTCGCCGCCTCTCACCTCCTCCTCCCATCTGGTAGGGCTTTGCCCGCCATCTGCCCACCTCCTTGCCACCGCCATTCATTTCTCTCTGCCACCCCCTCCTCTTCCTGGTCGGCGGGGCTCCCCTCATCTCAGAGATCTCCCCAGCCTCACCTGAGCTGCACTCCTGCTCCTCCTCCATCCCGTTGCTTCCATCCCCCTCACCCTTCTTGGTCATGGCTGCAGCATTGCTGCTGCCTATTGGCCAAGCTGCAGCCCCCTATCCCCAGGGACCTCCCCAAACTCACCCAACCCCTGCTCCTGCTCCTCCCTCCAGGATCAGCAGCAGTGGTTGACCAGGCCATTCCTCGCTGCTGCCACCACCATGGCCACTTGTTCCGCTCAGGCCACTGACAGTCCTGGGCCCCTCCCTTGCCTGCCTCCCTCCCTCTGACAATGACCTTGGTAGCCCCAAACAGCAGCAGCAGTTGACTGGGCCCTTCCTTGCTGCTAGTGCTGCCATGGCCACTCATTCCCCTCAGGCTACTGACAGGCTCAGGCCCGTCCCTTGCCCTTCCTTCTGTCTCTCTTCCCCCTCCCTTCTTTTTCTCTTTATCTCTCCTCCACTCGCTCTTCCTCACTCTTTCTTCCCTCTCCCTTCATGTTTTTTTCTCTCCCTCCCTCCCTGAGTTAACAGATTTTGTTCATCTTGTTTCCTCATTTAATTCACACAATGGCATCCTCCTTCTCCTGAAGGGGCTCTTTCCTCCCTCAGGACCCGTCTTTTTGCAGACCCCTGCCTGCTATCCTTGTGTATATATATATATAGATTCCTCTCCTCTACAATCAAGAACATCTTCCAACCTGACCTTAACCATCACAGGCTCCTCCTTATCTGCATAAGGAATCCCCACTGCCCAATCCACACAGTGCCACAGGCTCCTCCTCCCTATCTGCATATGGAATCCCCACTGCCCAATCAGGTGCTTCTGCTTGCAAACTCTGTCAGCCAATTGCCTCCTTTCTACTGTGTCCCCAGGCATGGCCCGTCTTAGAGAATTAATACAGATGGTGTGTTCAATAATAGAAGAAACATGGGACAACAATTATCTGTGGGTTATAGACAGCCAATCTAGCACAGTGCCACCTCTTGGGGAAAGCCAACTTCTAAATTCCACATATTAGAATAGGGGGAAATGGAAGGGGTTGCTTTACATAATTAGAGTCAAAGATGGAACATCCGTAGACTTTTGCACTAAAGCATATCAAATTCGAAAGTAAAGTTTTTACCTTTTTAAATTTAAAAATGTTAGGCCCACTTTAATCCCCTTAGCAGCAAGGCAGTGATTGTCTCAGATGGCCAAATGCAATAACATACTAAATATCAACATATATTTCTTGTACAGAAAAGTTCTTATTTTAAGCAGTCCCTAAGTTCCTCTTTTATTTTTTCAGCAGCTCCATTTAAAAATTCTTAGTTTCCCACTCTGACACTATCACAGTTCCACTGCCTGGACAGGAAAACTGATTGCTGCCAGTAGGTATCCTGTCTGGCAGGGATGGCAAAGGTTTCATCCAAAAATTAGGGGTGTGCATGAATCAGTTTTTCCATTTCAATTTGTATCTGAATCGAAACACCCCCAAATTGTTTTGGGTCTGAATCTGCCCCCCCCCCACCCCCGGAATCATCCCTGATTAGATTTAGACCCAAATTTTCCTTATCTGAATTGATTTGGATTTTTTAAAAAAGGTCCCGGGGCAACAGGAGTGAGGGTGGTGGTAGTGCCCAATGGATGGAAGCTCCTACCCAGATTTCAAAGAAATTGGGCAAGGGGCTGATTTTTTAAATTAATTTTTGAAGTTTACATGTCTTTTAAGATTTTTCCCATGGGGAATAATGGGAATTCCAGCAAACTTATAGCTTCATGTCAGGGGCACTGGGGTGCACAAGAGCGGAGTGTGGTGGGTGGTAGGGTCCAATGGGCGCAAGGGAGCTACCACCCATATTTCAAAAGAATTGGGCAAAGGGCTGATTTTTTAGGAATTGTTGAAGTTTAAACGTCTTTAAGATTTTTCCCCATATGGGAATAATGGAGGTTTCAGCAGCCCTATAACACCACTTGGGGGGCACTGGAGTGGCCCAGAGTGAGTGGTGGTGTAGGGCACATAGGGTGCCAACCACCCCCATGGGTTGCTTAACCATGGGGTACTGAGTTTTGTTGTTTCGGAGGTGTTCTGAGTGTAGATTCTCTGGTAGCAATTGCAAATGAGAGTGGATTCATGGTTTGTCATTGAAAATATCATATGCTACCAGAGTCTACACTCAGAACACCTTCCAAACAACAAAACCATTGTCAATAACAAACAGCAGATACAATGTGCACACACAGATACAATTAGGGAACTAGTAGGGATTAGGTAACAACAAGATACAAAATATCTTGGCTAGGCTAGAGGAGCACCACAGAGAATGGGCAGAGAATAATATACTACTGCTCTATAAAATGGGCACAGAAGACCACTGGATGGATGGACGGGGCAGGCTTCTGTTTTTTAAAAAACAACACAAAACATGTGTGCCCACTGCAGAGCCTAGGCTGCTGGGCAGAGAATAGCAATATTAATACTATATATAAGTGCACTGGAGGACAGGCTTCTTTTTAAAAAAATGCAAAAAAAAAAAAAAAGTTGGAAGGGGGGAAAAGAGAATTATTTTCTTAAAACCACAAGGCTACGCTACCCTTTAACCACCTACTAGTACTAGCTAGCTGACGGGGATCCCTATTTAAACTCTAAAGCTAAACAGAACCCCTATTTAAACTTATTCTAAATAGCACACAACTTACAAAATTCAGTTGCAAAACAAAACCTCCCTCCAAACAGGGAAAAAACCCCAAGAATACACAATTTAAGAGATGTGTGTGTATATATATATATATATGTGTGTGTGTGTGTGTGTGGTGTGGTGGTGGTGGTGTGTGTGTGAGAGAAAGAGAGAGAGAGAAAAAATAAAAGGTGAAAATGCAGGAGAAAACGCACCACAGGCTGACAGCAAGGCTGAACAATGGCGACAATGCTGAACAATGGTGGCGGCCAGGTACAAATTGATTTGTACCTGAAACGGGCCATTTCAGGTGATCTGTCAACAAAACAAATCACCCATTTGCACCTTCCAAATGTTTTGGCGCAAAACAATTTACCCCTGTTTTGGCTCTGAAAGATTTGTTGTTTCAGAGCTCCATTTTGTGATCTCTGAGTCAGTAGTCTCCTTCAGTCTCCATATTGTGTTGGAAGTCAGTTTGAATTTCCTGCCCTTCAAGGCTGCAGATTGGTAAGTGAAAACATGGGCTGATCTGCAGGTAATTGTCTCCTCCTTCCTGGTTGGCTCTTTTTGACTTGGCAAGAGTTAAATTTACCCCCATTGGCCAGGGGGAGGTTGAAGAAGCAGCAAGGGTGGGGGGAATTTTTGGAGGGGTTTTGCAAAAGGGTATTTAAAGGGGCAGCAGGTACCATTTCTGCCTTTCTGCTGCCTCATGTGGGAGAAGAGAGAGCTTTTGCCTAATTGTTCAGCCTTGCTGTCACAATTGCTCAGCCTTGCTGCCTCCATTGTTCAGCCTTGCCGCTGCCATTGTTCAGCACTGCCGCTATTGTTCAGCCTTGCTGCTAGCCTGCAGTGCCTTTTCTCCTGCATTTTTACCTTTTTAATTTTTTTAGAAAAAGAGAATTGGGAGAGAAGAGAATTCAATCTTTTAAAAACAAACAAACAACAACAACATTGTTCTGCCTTGCTGCCAGCCTGCTGCCTGTGCCATCCTGAGGTGAATTCTCTCCTGCATTTCTTTCTTTTATTTCTTTTTCTTTTATTTCTTTGTTGTTGTTGTTGTTGTTGTTGAGAAAAAGAGAATTGGAAGAGAGGAGACTTGAATTCCACCTCCCCGCCCCCCACCATTCTTCCTGCTGCTGAGAGAATCGCTGCTGCCTGCCTGTGCAAGTAGCCACACCAGCCCCAGAGCACTGCCACCAGCCACCCCCCCAACAGATTTTTCAAAGTTTTGAGGCTTTTGCCACATCTGAAGAAGATTGAAGAAGAAAGACTGACCAGACCCACAGAAGTGGACTATAGACCCAACGCTGGAGAAGACCTAGGCTGAGTGAGTACCTATTTATTTTAACACCCAAACACACACCACACCACACCACACCACACATACACACACATCTCTTGAACTGTGTATTCTTGGGGTTTTTTTTTGCATATCCCTACCAAATATAACCTTCCCTCTCCCCTGTCTTTTGATCTTTGAAGACCTGTCAGTTGCAGACATGCATCTACAAAGCCATCAACAAAGCTTTTGCTTCTGCTGATAGGGTTTCCAAGGTTTTATCCTCTTTCTCACAATTTCCAGAAGAGGGTGTTAAATCTGAGTGAAAACCCAGAAGCAAGGGGGCAAGCTCTTTTCCTTGGTCCCATCTGCCAGTGATCTTACCCCATTTCTGGCACATTGTTCCAGTCTCCATGTCATTATTTCTTTCTGTGGGAGAGAATGATTAAGAGACGGATACCAAAACTTGCATAAATAAATGTAATTTGAAACCACTTTGGGGAAAGGGAAATATTTTTGCATTGGACATAAGTCTGTAGGAGGAGCCTGTGATATCTTTAGACAAAAATCATCAAGCACTGCCGAGCTCTTCATGCTGCCCTGACAGATGCCACTTTTGAGTTCCCAAGCTCTGAGCCTCAAAAGACCAGGCATCCCTGTCTGCAGAAGTCAACAGCAAATCTCATGCTGTCTCCAGCAGAACTGGGACTTCGCTTAATTCTTCCTTACACAGCAATGAACTCGCAGCCCTGGGAAGTTAGTATAAGCTTGAGACACACAATGCAAGACTTCCTCTTTACCATATATTCACTGAATGTGGTTAGGGATTTCGAAAACTAAGAAAAGCACCCCCCCCCCAAGAAATTAATTTTTAAAGAGCTGTTTCCAAGTACTATTTTATGCCCTTGTGGGACTGAAAATTTCTAATTAGGTTTCTATAGCCTTCAGCTAAATTACTCGAATAATCTCTGTACTCCTTTTCTATGCAAAAAATATATAGGCCAGTCAGCACTACCCAGACGTCTGTCTTGACTAAAGCATATTCCATCCTGTCTGTGATGGAGGAGTATGTATCCTGTTAACAAGCTACTTGCTTACACAAGCAGTTCTTCATTAAATTAAGAAGACTCATTGTTGTATTGTTACACAATAGTTAAATGGAACAGCAGCTGCCTTTGTCTATGACCTGATTCAGATGATATTCCGACTGACCCATCCTAATTGCATGTGGGAGGAGTGTGTGTGCACATCTCCCCCGCTCCTTCGGTGCACTGTCTCATTTTTGCCTAGTTGCACACAGGGGCAGTTCATCTGACAGCAGTATCACCTTTAAGGAGGATGCCATATTTTTAGTAGTATCTTTCTCATCTGAAAGCAGTATTTCATCTGCATGTTGAGGGGCGGTATGAATGAACCACCTCCATGTGATTAGGCATCAGCGTGACAGTAGACCAGATGGAGGGGTGTGTGTGGTGGATGCCCCACACTGAGTGGGGGAGAAACATTAAGAAACCATTCATTGCCTGAGTGGGGCAATGGAGGCATTGTTGTCCAAACTGATCCCATGCAGGTGTTAATTCTAAATTAGGATTGCACAATTTTGGCTCTTCGTCTGTTTTTGGACTTCAGCTCCCATCATCCCCAGCCATAGTGGCCAATAATGAGGTGTGACAGGAGTTGTAGTCCAACATCTGCAGGAGGGTCAAAGTTGTCCAGCTCCATTCTGCATTTTAAATTGTCTGACGGAATTAAGAACAGGGAGCAGAGTGCAAAAGAGACATGATGTTATTGAGAAATGTATAGAATCAACATCTACTCAACCTTTAGTCTAAATGTAGGCATGCTGAGGTTGATATAGCACATGTGTATGACAATAAAGGGGGGGGAGGGCTTAGTGAAACCAGTTTAACTACAGTTACAATGGCTGACATGCTCAGTAATGGTGCAAAGGCGGTGCATGAAAAGCACCTCCACAGCATTTAGGAATCCAGTGTCTTGCTGGGCAGGTGGGAGGAGGGGGCCGCCAGTCTTACCTTCCCCCAGAAGTGTTCTTTAACTCCCAATAAATATGTCTCTAAGGGTTGTGCACTCCACAAGGACATATTTTTGCCTATTCAAAGTCACTTCTAGGGAAAGGAAAGGTCAGTGAAAATCACCCCCACCCACACAGTGGTACTTTGGATTACTAAACATTGTTAGAGGTGTTTTGCAAGAAGTCCCTCCATATAGTTCGTGAGCATTTTGGCCATTTAATACCACTGCATGACCTTGAAAAGCATACATAAATTTTGAAATGCCCATAGCTTGGAAAGCAAAGAGGAATGAAGTTTCATCAAGAACATTTGAAATTCTCCTGTGTTGGCTGTGTTCATTGAATTATATGCGCAGAACAGAACTTTATTATGGTCATAGACCAATATACAAACAATGCATCATGTAAATAAAATTAAAAAAAGAAAGAAATATATAAAGTACTTATGAAATGCTTTGCTGAAGATCAGATTGAGTTATGCAGATTATAAAACAAAACATGGCCACTATATTAATATTTTTTTCATCCTGATTAAGTAATAAAAACTTCAAATAAAAATCATCAGAGTGTCCTAAAAACTTAGACAATAAGGGGGAGATTAATCTCAAGTGGGCTTCCTTGAAAAAAAAATCACAATATAAAATTGAATGTGTACTGGTCTCTACTTGGCCAGAACCACAAGGGCAGAGGCAGGCAGGGAAAGGGATGCCCTTGAACCTGCCCTCTAAAACGGCAGATGGAAGGGCATCCATTTGGGCCAATGTCAATGCATGTCTGAATTTGGGGATAATAATAGAATACAGATAGCCTGCTGGCTTGAGATTAAACAATTGCGCCCCAAGATAGATGGTCTTAGAAATAGAAGCAGCTTCCTCTTGCAATCCTACATCAATGATGCGTTGTTTGATCTCCCCTTTAGCCCAGTCATTGCCCATCTGCAGCAGAACCTCTGGAGAAAACCCATAGTAAGTTAATTTACCAATAATAATCAATGAAAACCATTTAAATTTAAATGAATCAATCTTAATGAGGGAAGCCAAACCTGAGCTGGAGGACATACATTTTAACCAGAATAGGAAAATAGTTCTCCAGACTTCAGATTCCATTCACAGCAGGCCAACTTCTCTTCTCAGTACCACCGATGGAACACAATGAGGGACAGCTAATAAGGATCTCGGGAATTTAGATTGCAAAACTTCTAAGTTGGAGAAATTTCGAGGTGGATCTAATTGCGCACCATAAAACAACTGAGAATACACTTTGGTGGTAAATAGCTTAACCACTGCAGGGATAAAAGAAGCACCTCTCAAATAGTAAAAGGAAATTATGAGTTTTGTGTTGAGTTGGGCCAATATCAGAGAGGAATTATACTGGGCACTACAAGATCCCAAGGAGCGAAAAACAACTCCAAGGTACTTGAGATAATTGACTTGGGCTACCTTATGGCCATTCAAGGACTAATTATGGAGTCTAGGATGCTTAGCAAAGACCATAATCTTGTTTTTTTGATAATTGATAGCAATACCCTCTTGCGTGCAAAATTTTGATAAAAGAATCATAGCACATTTCAAGCCAATTGGGATTATATGTTCATTAAAATATTAAAATAATTATTTTTTGGAGGGGTGGAGAATGGAGATTGATTCCATGGTCTTGGGTTCATGGAAAAATAATAGAACAAGAAGTTCTGGTAAGAACTAGTCTGCCTACTTTGCTTTCACTATAATCTTAATTGATAGTTATCATCTTCACAAGCTAGCCTACTTCCTCTTCAGATGTTCATCATCCCTATGTGTCCCTACAACTGTACCAAATTTGGTTCAAATCATTTAGGCAGTTCACGTTAGCTCACTTGCACCTCCATGTGTCTGCCATCTTGAACTGGGGTGGATGGCACCATCACAAACTATGCCATTGAGGTGTCCCTATGTGTCCAAATTTGGTCCAAATCAGTCCAGACATTGCCAAGGGAGGGAGGGAGAGTGAACAAGCTGGGGGATCTCATAAATAAGGTAGGCTAAAAATGATGTGACACAGTTGTCAATCAACCACTTATGTCTTCTCCACCCAAGTGAGCCAGACCATAATTGATGTATGGTGGGGCTTGGGACAATTATCCAAAGTGAACTAAGTACCCTTAAGAAGAAATGAAAATGGGATGTCTTAACACTTTGGTCACCATGCTCTGACATGACCAAAATAACGCCTACTATTTCTGCAGGTATTTCTGCCTCACTGAAAAGTTGCAATGCATGTTCAGGACACATATCCATAAAAGTAAATATATAGTATTTAGGAAGGTATAATTTCATAGCATATTACTGAGGTCATCCATACAGGCGAAAACTGTGCCCTGCCCAGGCTTGGGAGCTGTGTGTGCTCTCAATTTTCGGTTGTGTGGGTGCAAACAACTAGGGCAGAGGAGGGAGAAGTAACTTGTCCTCCTACCTTGATTCCTAACAATCACTTCTCTCTCATCCTACCTAGTTGTTTTCACCCACAGAACTAAAAATTGGGAGCACACATAGCTCCCAAACCTGGATAGGACACAGTTTTCAGTTGTGTGAATGACCTCATTATATCCTAGTGTGCTCCATATGTAAAGACACAGAGATCCAGCATAACATGTGCCATACCAAGCTGATACAATATATAAGGGGACAGATATGTGCAAATGGCTCTCTCTCTCTCTTTCTCTCTCTGTGTGGATAGATATAGATATGGATATGGATATGGATATGGATATAGATGTTTATTAGTCAAATCTGTACACCGTCCCAACCTTAGTCTCTGGGCGGTTAACAATAGCATAAAACAAGTTAAAACATATATTATTATTATTATTAGGGGTGTGCAATTTGGATTTTCAGTGATTCGGTTTGGGACCCAAACCGAATCACCCCTGTTCTGTTTTGTGCCCGAATATGGGCCACCCGAATCACCCTTGATTCGGTTCGGATTTGGATTTAACCTGAATATGAATCTGAATTGATTTGGGGGGGAAGGGCCCAGGGGCAAAATTTTGGGGTGGGGTGGTAGTGCCCAATGGGTGGAAGCTACCACCCCAATTTCAGGGGGATTGGGCAAAGGGCTGATTTTTGGGGAATATTTGAAGTTTTAGTGACTTTGGGACAGTTCGGGGGCATAGCATGGGATCTGGGCAAAAAGAGTGGGGTGGGGTGGTCGTGCCTAATGGGTGCAGACTACCACCCCAATTTCAGGGGGATTGGGCAAAGGGGTGATTTTTGGGAAATTTCTGAAGTTTTCATGTCTTTGGGGCAGTTTGGGGAAGATTGGGGCAGAAAGTGGGGCCTGGGGCAGAAGAGTGGGGTGGAATGGTAGTGCCTAATGGGTGGAGGCTACCACCCCAATTTAAGGGGGATTGGGCAGAGGGATGATTTTTTGGGAATTTTTGAAGTTTTGGTGTCCTTGGGGCAGATTGGGGGCAGAAAGTGGATCTGCCCCAAAAGGGTGGAGTGGGCTGGTAGATAGTGCCTAATGGGTGGAGGCTAACACCCGTCCCCAATTTCAGAGTGATTGGCCAGAGGGCTGGATTTTGTTGATTTTCTGAGGTTTTTCTTCATAAAGTACAGTGTGGTAGATTGATTCATTCAATATTCATAGTAAGTGAGAGTGTGAAAACAGTGAAAGTGGGGTCATGAGAGTTCTTTAATTGAAAAAAATCTCATTTGCTATCATTGAATGAGAATTCACACCTCAGAAGTTTTTCTGAAGGGATGTTATTCCCTTATTTTCTGAGGTGTGAATCCCTTATTATTATTATTATTATTATTATTATTATTATTATTATTATTATTATTTCTTGTTTACACAGTCAGACAGATGTTATTGACTGGTTTGTTTTGTTCAGACATCGAGTCCTTCCCAAGGACCTAGGATGGCTGAATTTTATTGTCACTGTTGTTGTTGTTGTTGTTATAGATATCGTCGCAGAATATAGGCTGTTCCCAGTAAAGCTGCTTTTTGTAATTGGCTGATGGTGATTTCTGTGGACCCTATGGTGTTGAGGTGCTCTTCAAGGTCTTTTGGAACTGCACTCAGGGCGCCAATTACCACTGAGATTATTTGGGTCTTTTTCTGCCACAGCCTTTCAATTTCAATTTGTAGATCTTTGTATTTTGTGATTTTTTCTATTTCTTTTTCTTATATTCTGCTATTATTTCTTGTTTACATAGTCAGACAGGTGTTATTGACTGGTTTGTTTTATCCAGACATCGAGTCCTTCCCAAGGACCTGGGATGCCAGAATTTTATTGTCAATTGTTATAGATATCGTCGCAGAATATAGGCTGTTCCCAGTAACGCTGCTTTTTGTAACTGGCTGATGGTGATTTCTGTGGCCCCTATGGTGTTGAGGTGCTCATCAAGGTCTTTTGGAACTGCACCCAGGGCACCAATTACCACTGGGATTATTTGGGTCTTTTTCTGCCACAGCCTTTCAATTTCAATTTGTAGATCTTTGTATTTGGTGAATTTTTCTATTTCTTTTTCTTCTATTCTGCTATCCCCTGGTATTGCTATGTCGATTATTTTGACTTGTTTTTCTTTCTTCTCGACTACAGTTATATCTGGTGTATTGTGTGGCAGATGTTTGTCTGTTTGTAGTCGGAAGTCCCATAATATTTTTACATCTTCATTTTCTTCAACTTTTTCAATTTGATGGTCCCACCAATGTTTGGCTACAGGTAGCTTTTATTTTTTGCAGATGTTCCAGTGTATCATCCCTGCTACTTTGTCATGCCTTTGTTTGTAGTCAGTCTGTGCGATGATATTATTATTATTATTATTATTATTATTATTATTATTATTATTATTATTATTATTTCAATTTCTCTACTGCCCTTCCAAAAATGGCTCAGGGCAGTTTACACAGAGAAATCACAAATAAATAAGATGGCTCCCTGTCCCCAAAGGGCTCACATTCTAAAATGAAACATAAGATAGACACCAGCAACAGTCACTGGAAGTACTGTGCTGGGGGTGGATAGGACCAGTTGCTCTCCCCCTGCTAAATAAAGAGAATCGCCACAGTAAAAGGTACCTCTTTGCCCAGTTAGCAGGGGCACAAGGATATGGAGCCTGTCTCCACAGGCTCTGTATAGCAGCTTTATACAAAAACTTAAAACAAATTAACAATTTAAAAATCATCCACAGATAGATATAGATATAGATATAGATATAGATATAGATATAGATATAGATATAGATATAGATATAGATATAGATATAGGGGCGGGAAGATACAGTTACAAATATTAGCCTAGTGCTCAACATCATTCCTCATTCAAAGGGCTGTCTAGCCAGACTGCTAGCTTTAGCTTAGAGTGTACAGCACGTATCTTCCTAAGTCTTATATATACACTGAACCTGCTGCTGTTCATGGTGCTGAACTACTGTTCATCAGAAGTCTTATTGAAAGCAGTGACTGTTCACCTTCATATTGAACAAAATATCAGTTTATTGCTTATCATTCTCCATTCAAATCACTATAGAGTATGAAACATGACAAGTCACTATAGAGTACGCAACATGTGACAAGTAAACAATGAGGCACTTCACACAAGCAGTGTGAAGTGCCAAAAGGAGATCTGCGGGGAGAGCCAGCACTTACCCTGCACTGGATGGGTGGATCACCCACCCAGATGAGTGGCGGCTCCCCTGCAGGCCACCCGCGCCTCACTGCTGTTTGCCCAGCAGCTCTGAGGGATGGGGGTTGGGTGCAGGGAAGCGCCACTGTGTGGTTCCTCTAGTAAGTGTGTGGTGCATTTCTGGGACACCCCCCCCCCCTTGAGTGTGTACACCACGGCTGCAAGCAGCCATGGCAGACACATGATCCAGAAAGCAGGGTTAACGGAGTACTCATTTAAGGGGGTGGCTACTTCGGCAGGCTTGCTGCCGTGGAGCCACTGGGCTCGCCCTCAAACCCAGTGGTTCTCACGAGCAAGCAAAACCGGGCTGGGCTCCCTTATTCTCGCTCATGAGAATAGCTTCATAATGTCCTTTTTCATCTGGCTCATTCAAGACTGAAGTTTGCTCATCTTAATCCATTCTGTATGCCTGTGGAACTGGAACACATTCAGTTTGGATAAAGAATTGAAATGCTTTACATTATCTGTTGGGGTGCATTGTCTACCATTGTTTACTGAAGCAAAATTTAAAAGCAGCAATAGTCAAAGTAGCCAGTGTATGTCCCTCACTACATAAATTGTAGCCAGTGTATCCCACATTCCTAAAAAAAATCACCACCACCAACAACAAAGAGTTTCTGCACAGAATACTTCACAGTTAACAAATGTCACAAAACGGGGAAGGCTTCACAACAATCTAGCACCATGTTTAAGAAAAATTGTAAGTAACTAGAAATGGGTGGGAATTGAGAGAACTGGAATTGGGCAGGAATACCCTGGGTCCACCTGATCTCTCTGGTCCTGATTTCCAGGGGCAAGTATTAACCAATATTTTCTGTAGTCTGCTATTTGGCTAACAGACTGAAATGGCACTATTGAATATAAATGGATAAGCTGGCGATGCAATGTGCATATTTAAGGTGACTCCCAAGTACTCCTTTAAGACCTGCAAATTTATTACGTAAAACAGATGACAATACCTTCTAAAAACGTTGTTAAATATGTTAAAAGCATAGTAAAAACAAAGACAAAAAACGTTTGGTATTTCGGAGCAACACTGAGACTGGCGTTTGTCGCCAAAATGTTTGTTTGTTTCTACTATGCTTTTAACAACACTTTTAACAATATTTTACAAGGTATTGTCATTTGTTTTCATGTAATAAATTTGAAGGTCTTAAAGGAGTACTATTGAATATTCTGGGCACAGGCAGGATCCCTCATAGAGGGTTTTACTTTTTTGGTCAGGGTCTTTTTTGCATTTTTATCAGTGGAGGGCCAATTATCATGGGCCCCACACATGGAAGGGTTGGATCTAAAGTATGGTTTAGTATCTGAAATGATCAGATCAATCATTTCCATTCTAGGAAGTTAAATGTATCAATTAAAACTGTTAAATATGACCCCAGGATCAAGAGCTATTTCAGTATTGGGGGCTATTACATCAACAAGGGATGCAGTGGCTGATACACTGCAACATTATGCAAGTGGTTGAATGTGACACTTGTGTAGTTGTGCAAGAGTGCTGTTGCACAAGTACAAAGGGAGTTGTGCAACAGTGCAGCTATTATATATAATGACTTCACTGTGAAGCAACTCCTTTTGTGCAAATTTTGCACTTGTACAACAGCTCCAACTGCACAAATGTTACATTCCACTGCATGCACAACATGGTACATTATGTCTGCTAGAGAGAAGAAAGTTGGGGGAGGGCCTGAGATGAGGACCTAATTATTCCAAATCATTCCAGGACTTAAGATTGATTAAAGCAAATATAAGAAATTACTAGGAAGGTGCCAGGATTGCTATTTTTATTATTTCTTATCTTGCTATGTCATTGGGCTCAAAAAGCTATTCTATCTATAGTGATGAAATTGAAATGTAAAATATATAAGCAGGAAAATTGAATGAAGAGAAAAAAATAAAGCAAAAACCAAGTGGAATTTATTTTTCTGATGTAATTGCATGAAGACTGAAAGTATCATAACAGAGATGCCAAGTTTATAGCAAATGGTTTTCCCAGATGTTTCAGGCACACAATCTCTTAGCCTCATCTCTTTGCCTGGCACAACATCTTTCCGCATGATCTGTCACTTCCATTTGTGTTTTAAAACATGAAAGGACTTCCATTTGCTCAGAGGTTCCCCCCTCCACTCTTGCAAGAAAATCTGCACCACCCTAAAGAGATTATTTGTTTGGTTCCAATGAACTGGCTGCAACACCTTTATTCAGGGAAAGCCATTGCTGAGCTCTTAATTTTGTGCAATTGTGACCAACTGAAGTAACTCAAATGAAGAGGGGGAAGGAAATTGATAGATTTCTTTCTATATATATCTTAAAGAAGAAGAATTAAAGATCACTCAATGAAGCAGGTTCAGGAGAGACAAAAGGAATATTTCTCCCCCGCCCCCACCAAAAAGCTCCTCATAATCTGTGATATTAAGACATGACTACAAAATGTGGTGATGATGACCACAAGTTAGATAGCTGTAAAAGTGATCCGGCACGTGGATGGAGAAGAGGTTTCCCAATTAGTCATGAATGTTCACATTCAGCAGCATAATATGTCTGAGTACCACATTCTTGGGATGTCACTGATGAATCTTGACTACTGATTAAAGCTCACACTATGGATGTGCAAACAGGTTCGAATTCAAACTGGTTCAAATTGAAACCAGTTCGGTTTGAAGGTTCGAACTTGAAACAAAGAGGGCATTGAATTAGCAATGCCAGTCCAAGTTTGAACCAAACAGAGACCACTTCTATTTGAACTGGTTCGAACTGGTTTGAAGGTTTGAGCCTCCAAAACTGGGCTGGGGTAATAGGCACCCATGCATGCCAACTACCACCCAAACCCCAAAGGAATTTGACACCCCTGCAATTTTAGGTGATTTTTTTGTGTGGGGGGGAGGAGAGATTTTTCTCTTTTTTTCATTTTCCCCATAGGGAATAATGGGGATTTGAGGATGCCTCAGCTTGCCTCCCGGAAGGTGCCTGGGCACCAAAGTGAGTTCCTCCCCCATTCATAAGTAGAACAGTATGTGACCTTAATTTCTGTGAACTCTGAACTCAGAGTTCACAGCAGTTACAATCACACACTGTTCATTGTAATGAAACAGGCTAAATTTTTTTTAATTTCTTTTTAAAAATGTGAAACCCACTGGCTTCGGGCTCCCGAGGGAGTTGTGGTAATACCTGGCTTACATGCAAACCCACTTTGGTGCCCAGACACCCCTCAGGGAGGCAGTTGGGGCTTTCTCAAATCCCCATTATTTCCTATGAGAAAAATGCAAAATTTTTCAAAATCTTCAAAAAAATCATCTAAAACTGAAGGAGTGTCTGATTGCTTTGGGGTTCAGTGGGTGGTGGGCACCCCTGCATGCCCACCATTCACCCCAGTTTTGGGTCCCTATGCTCTGCATAGGGAACAATGGGCCAGTTGAAATCCCCATTATATCCTGAAGCTATTCTGACAATCATCAGAAAGTGGGCTAAGGGAGCCTAGCCCACTTCCTGATGATCATCAGAACCACCAGGCTCACAGGCAAGCCCGGTAGTTCCAAGGCAGCTAGCCCGCCTAATTCCCACTCTCCTTAAATGAGGTTAACGGAGCAAGTGCTCCATTAACCTCATTTTTCTGCTTGTGTGCTGCTGTGGTGACACACGAGTAGTCCCCCGACTAGGAGGCTACAAGCAGACTCCCGGGCTCACTCTCCCCAGAATGCCCCATGTGCTCACATGGGACATCCTGGGACTTCCGGGGGCCAAGCGGCCCCCAATCCCTGCAGCCCCCACCAGCTCTGTGACGGAGCCAGTAGTTGTGTGGGCGATTGTCTGCAAACCACCTTGAGGTGCTTCACACTAATCATGTGAAGTGCCTCCCTATGGAGAACCTTTTAGAACCAGTTCAAGTTGGGTTCGAATTTGAACTTAACCAAGGGAAGGTTCGAGCAAAACCAAAACTGAACCTACCCACCCTGGTTTGAACTGGGTTCGAATCTGAACCAAACAGGCCAAACCAGTCTTATGCAAATCCCTAGCTCACACAGGTTTCAGTAACCAGGGCCATTCTTAGAGTATGAAAAATAGGGGCAATTGCCCTGAGCCCTATATTTAGAGAGGCCTCACATGCCAGATGCTTGCTGGGTGCCACATCTCCCTGGAGCTCCTTGCTACCCATTCCTTGCTGCCCAGAATAGGCTGCCCCACCCCACCACCCCTCAGCTGCTTGCCTGGGTTGCACTTGTTTTCACGGTTGGGGCCATGTCAGCAGTGTTAGAAGAAACTGAGTTCCAGGAACTCAAAAGTGGAGCTGCGGTAACCTCTTACAGAGGTAGTCAATCTTCAGTATTCCAGCTGTTGTTGAACTACAACTCCCATCATTCCCAGTCACAATTGTGGCTAGGGATGATGGGGGTTGTAGTTCAACAACAGCTGGAGTGCCAAAGTTTGACTACGCCTGCTCTATAAAAACCTCCAGCACAGACTCTGGCACAGCAGCAGCTCTAGGCAGCTGGACACTTGAGGCAAGAGGCACATCATTCTACCCCACCACCCCTCTTCTCCTTCACCAGCCTCCTCCTCCCCGCGTCTGTTGGAAGTGAAGGACTTTGCGCTGTCTCTTGTCTCAAAGGGAGGGAGAGGAACTTGCATGTTGCAAAGTAGAAGGAACAGGAGGAGAAAAGAGAGAGAGGAAGTGCAAAGCAGGAAGTAAGTTAGTCCCTAAGAGTAGCAATCTACATTCCAAAGGGATAGTGTCAGAGCAGTAGAGAAGGGGTGACCAATGTCTTGACCCTCTAGCCCTCTGACTCACTAGTCTGTCCTCCACTGTCTTTGAGACAAGAGACAGCACAAAGTCCTTTACTTCCAACACCCCCTCTCGATGTCTCGTGACTCAGTTCACAAGATTCATTTTCTCTCTCAGCTTTTCAAAGCAGGGTCTTGGTAGTGGCTTAGTGAGTAGATCTTCTTGCTTTATGTAGTTCACTTCCATTGGAGTTGGTGTAGGATCCGCATCTTCCAGTCTGAGCAGGTTTATCAAGTCCTTAATCTTCTGTTCTTGGTTGATGAGGAAACTTCCATCTTTCTCTCTTTGTACTTGAATGCCCAAGTAGTATGAACTGGCTCCAAGTTACTTTACTCTCAGCATGCACGCATGCCTAACTAAATTCTGCTGTGTTGTGCCTCTGTGCACTCTGCTATAATGAAAAAGGGTTTCTCCTACCAGAGAGAATTCCCAACACATGTAGCCCCCCTATTGCCAATTGCCAACCCTGTTCCTATTTCTATAGCACAGCAGCTGGCCAGCAGGCTGCTCAGCATATGACCTATATGAGATGTATTTAATTATGTACAAATGTTAAGGGACCCCACACTCCCAGATTTGTTCTTCACCCTGCACCCCATTAGAGACAGTCCTCCTGGTACCATAGTCAGAGACTTATTAACAAAGTTATATACAGCTACCTGGTAAGGTGCTACCAGGCCTACAAAACTGCAACAGGAGTTTTACTAACCCAAGGGAAGAGAGGAGGAAGGGACTCTGGATTGTTCTTAAGGACTTAGTGCACAGTAAATTCACTGTGCCAGGATACAACACTACTTTCATGTCCAGCTTTTGATCTACCCGAAGAATCTGTTTGAGGTGGAGAACAATGCTATACTCCCTGGACATTTGGTCTGACCCAGCAAAGTATTTCTTATGAAAGACAGCAGCTTTGCTATCTTGCTTCATATCCCTTTCCAAGCAACACTCAGGAGGCGTCAGAAAAAAGTGCCATCATCTACATCTTAGATGGTTAAACAGTAAACCTGCAATTGTGCAACTAAATTATATGACAGCTTTAGATTTAACTGGATCTCAGCCATGTACCTGATTTCTTTGTATATGTCCTTGCTCAGCAATATGTCACTTGGGTCTCATTTTGTCAGAAGAAGTTATTTATAAACAAAATATATAGGACAGTGTACCTGTGAGTAATTATAGCCTTTGGATTATAAACAGCCAAGTCACATTGGTTATGTTAGGATGTGCAGCCTGATACTGAATCAGGCAAATGGCCCATTTGTCTCTACATTCCAAATGTCCTTATTGACCTTTCCCTATTTGCTGATACACTGTCCCTGATAAAAACACGATGCTCTCTCTCACTCTCTCTCTCTCTCTCTCTCTCTCTCTCTGAATATATTGATGATGCCTTCTTGAAATGCCCACCCTATCATCCTCCCTATCATCCTACTTCTCAATTATAATTCGTACACATCATATTCGTACGCATCGGGAGAGGGCATAACCTCCCTAAATGCCTGCCTGGAAGCAGTAATGGGCTGGATGAGGGATAACAAACTGAGACTGAATCCAGATAAGACGGACGTACTCATTGTGCGGGGTTGAAACTCAGGAGATGATTTTGATCTGGATAGGGTCACACATCCTCAGAAGGAACAGGTACGCAGTCTGAGGGTGCTTCTGGATCCAAGTCTCTCCCTGGTGTCCCAGGCTGAGGCAGTGGCCAGAGGTACCTTCTATCAGCTTTGGCTGATATGCCAGCTGTGTCCATTTCTTGAGATAGATGACCTCAAAACAGTGGTACATCTGCTGGTAACCTGAAGACTGGATTACTGTAATGTGCTCTATGTGGGGCTGCCCTTGTATGTAGTCCGGAAACTACAGTTGGTTCAGAATGCGGAAGCCAAGCTGGTCTCTGGGTCATCCAGGAGAGACCATATTACTCCTGTATTGAAGTAGTTACACTGGCTGCTGATATGTTTCTGGGCAAAAGGTGTTAGTTATAATCTATAACGGTGTTAGTTATAACCTATAACGCCCTAAACAGCTTGGGCCCTGGGTATTTAAGAGAACGTCTTCTTTGTTATGAACCTCACCAACCACTGATCATCTCCTGAGATCATCAGGAGAGGTCCATCTGCATTTGCCACCAGCTTGTCTGGTGGCTACTCAAGGATGGGCCTTCTCTGTTGCTGCCCTGAGGCTTTGGAATGTGCTCTAGGGATGTGCGGATGGGTCCAGTGGTCCGGCTGTTCGGTTTGGGGGTTTGGGGGTTCGTGGTCAAACCGAACACCCCCCCCAGTTCCGTCGGGCCAGAACCGGACTGCTGGGCCCGGTCCAGCAGGTCTGCGAACTTTTTTTTTAAGTAAAGTGAATGAAGTACCTGTAGCCCCTTCGGGGGGCTTGTTGAGGCCGCAGGGGGGGGAGGTGCCCACATGGGTTCCCTCTCCCCCCACCGGCCTTCTTCTTCAGCGCCGTGGCTGGGTAAGTAAATCCTTTTTGGCCCTTTTGAGCCGCCGTAAGAGCAAACGGTCGCCATTTTGACAGCCACCGCACATGTGCAAATGCCCTCTGCGAGGCCGTGGCAGAGGGCCTCGCAAAGGGCATCTGCGCATGTGCAGCAGCTGCCAAAATGGCGACCGTTTGCTCTTACGGTGGCTCAAAAGGGCCAAAAAGGATTTACTTACCCGGCCACGGTGCTGATGAAGAAGGCCGGTGGGGGGATAGGGAACCTGCATGCAGCCCCCCCATGGCCTCAGCAAGCCCCCCGAAGGGTCTACAGGTACTTCATTCACTTAAAAAAGATTTTTGGTCCAGACTGGACCAGTGGGGGGTTTGATGGGGGGCCAGACCAAACCATCCTGGTTCCGTTTGAGGCCGTTTTGGCCTCGAACCGAACCGGGCCAGACGGTTCCATGTACACCCCTAATGTGCTCCCTAGTGAAATAAGAGCCTCCCCATCTCTGACAATTTTTAAAAAGTTTTGAAAGACACATCTGTTCACCCAGGCTTTTAACTGATACTGTTTTGATTGTTTTTAATGTTGTTTTAGAATATTGTTTTAAAAATGTTAAATTGTTGTGTTTTAAACTTCTTGTTTTTGTTATTAACTAATGTTTTACTTCTGTTTTTATCTTGTTGTAAACCGCCCAGAGACGTAAGTTTGGGGTGGTATAAAAATATGTAAAATCAATCAATCAATCAATCAATCAATCAATCAATAAAATTTACGAAACCATTGTTTGTCCAAGTTGGTGGGCATCATTTCCGATGAGGCATTCCTCCTTTTCCTTCGTGTAGGAGACAGTGAAGCTATTCTCATGATCACTGAAAAGCGGGCTAAGGGAGCTTAGGCCACTTTCCAGGGATTGTGGGAACCACCAGGCTCGCAGGCGAGCCCAGTGTTTCCAAGGCAGCTAACACGCCTAATTACTCCCTTCCCTTAGATGAGATTAATGGAGCAAGTGCTCCATTAACTTCCTTTTTGCTAATGTTTTGCTGCCGCGCACAGCAACACACATGTAGACCCCCAACTGGGAGGCTGCAAGCAGCCTCCCTGGCTTGGGGGTCTCTCCAGGATGCTGCTTGCTCAGGGTATCCTGGAAAGTCCGGGGGCCACGTGCGCCCTGATCCCTGCAGCCCCAGCTGACTCTGTGACGGAGTCGGCAGTTATGTGGACAGCTGATTTGGCTGCCCAGGGCTGCCCCTTCATCATCTGTGGGGAGAGCTGGCTAAGCCTGCTCTCCCTGCAGAACCCCCTCCAACGCTTCACACTGATCATGTGAACCGCTTCAGTGTGTTTTCTAAGATGCTGCTTGTGCTGTTAGTTATACTGAGGGGATTTTACCATATAATGGGCATGTTATTGGTGTGTAACAGCACTGGGTTGTATCCAGAATGTGCAAGTGGTTGTAAAGGTTGTATCTCACAGAAGGTGCCTTTGTCTGATTGTTGGTGATTCAGAACATGTTCACTGTTGACTGCTAGCTATCACAGAAACATAGGAATCTCCCTTATACCAAGGCAGACCATTAGTCCTTCTAGCACAGTATTTTCTACACATTAGCAGCAGCTCTCCAAGGTTTCAGGCAGGAATCTTTCCCAGTCCTACCTAGAGATGCTATGGCATGAACCTGGAACCCTCTGCATGCAGAGCGGATGCTCTACCACTGAATTATGGCCCCATTCCCTAAAGAGAATGTCTTACAGCAGACAGCACTCATATGTCATCAACCTTCCAAATGCAAACCAGGGAAGACCCTGCTTAGCAAAGGGGACAACTCATGCTCACATACCACAAGACCAGCTCTCCTCCCCTATCAATACCATGTAATCCTGCTGCTGCAAGATCTTCATTGTTTCCTAGTATGCTTTCAGGCACAATTCAGAATGGTGGTTTTAACTATTAAAGCCCTGACCAGTTTGTGGCTATTATACTTGAAGCTGCCACCACCTGCATGAGCCTATCTGCCTGTTAAGATCAGCATGAGAGGTTCTCCTGTGTATCCCACCAGTGTCTGACATCGGTACAATTGGAACCCAGGAGGTAGCCTTCTCTTTAGCTGCATGTAGGCTCTGAAACACCCTCCCAAGTGAGGTCCATTTTGATCCCTTAATGCCAGCCTTTTGCTTGGCAGCAAAGACATTTTTATTTTGAAAAGCTTAATCTGTAGCTGTTTTACTGTACTGACTGCTGTTCTACATTTTTAAAAAATGTCTGCGCTTGATTGTTGATTGATGTTTCATTCTTGCTTTATATCTATATATTTAATTCTCTATGGCATATGCGTGACTAATCTTGTGTGTGGCAGCTCTTGCGAGAGTTTGCAAGCAGAAGCACCTAACTGGGCAGTGGGGATTCCATATGCAGATAGGGAGGAGGAGCCTGTGGCACCGTGGTGATTGGGCAGTGGGGATTCCATATGCAGACAGGGAGGAGGAGCCTGTGATGGTTAAGGTCAATTTGAATGCAACTGTTACTGGTCAGAAGAAGGAGGCTACTACTGTGTGAATTAGATGAGGAAACAAGATGAAGAAGATCTGTTAACTCAGGGAAGGAGGGAGAGAGAGAGAGGACAAAGGGAGGGAGAAGAAAGAGTGAGGAAGAGCGAGTGGATGAGAGAGAGAGAGAAAAAGAAGGGAGGGGAAGAGAGACAAGGCCGAGGGATGGGCCTGAGCCTGTCAGCAGCCTGAGGGGAATGAGCGGCCATGGCAGCACTGGTGTCAAGGAAGGGTCCAGTCAACCACTGGTGCTGTTTAGGGCTACCGAGGCCATTGGCAGAGGGATGCAGGCAGCCAAGGTAGGGTCAAGTTAATCTAGGCAGGCAAGGGACAGGCCCGGGCCTGTCAGTGGCCTGAGGGGAATCAGCGGCCATGGTGGTGGCAGCAGCAAGGAAGGGCCTGGTCAAGCACTGCTGCTGCTGCTCGTGTGGGGAGGAGCAGGAGTGGGGCTTGAGTGGGGAGGTCTCTGGGGATAGGAGACTGCAGCTTGGCCAATAGGCGCCAGCAACACTGTATCTGCGACCAAGAGGGGTGAGGGGGATGGAAGCAACGGGATGGAGGAGGAGCAGGAGTGCAGCTCAGGTGAGGGTGGAGAGATCTCTGAGGTGAGGGGGGCTGTGGCAGCGGGTGAGGGGAGCAATCAAGTACTACCCTGTTTCCCCGAAAGTAAGACCTACCCCAAAAGTAAGACCTAGCAGTAATTTCTGATGTACCGCTAATTGCCCTAGTGCATTTTTGGGGGCTAAAATTAATATAAGACACTGTCTTATTTTCGGGGAAACACGGTAGCACGCAGATGCTCTGCACAGGTTAAGCTAGTAGTATTTTAATTTGTTGTGAGGTGCCTTAGGCATTGCATTTTGCAATGGAAAAGCAGAAAATAAATGTTTAAAATAATGAATAATATATAGGGAAGGGTGGGAAAGCCCTGTTGTGCAAGCAGGCTTCTGCTCATGCAACAATCAATGCAACTCTTAGTGTTAAGGACAATTTTTTAGGCATTAAATAGCTTAAGCTAGGGAAGGTCACAGAATAGCTTCTGTCCAGTATCACAGATATTAAGAAGCTGGCTCCTGCTTTACAGACCCTCCAGGGATAAACAAAACAGTCTGTCCCTCCTCCTATCATTCCAAATCTTCTCTTCTCTGTTTTCTATGTCTCCAAGAGGAATAAAGGACAGTAGCTTACAATAAGCCTATCTGCATTATACAAGCATAGGGTGAAAAGGTGAAACAAATATTCCCTGACAGAAGCAGTGCTTGAGGTAATTTGAGGAATATAGAGTAGTTTGGCAAACAGATGATAGTTGGCTTGTATGTAGAATACATCTTGAGAGTCAGTGCTAAGGAAAACAAGCTGACCCATAAAAACGGGAATCACTCTTCAAAAATCCAGCTTTTCAGGGAGTCTAGTAATGCTTGTTATTGTACAAAGTATAACAAAATATCATTACTCCTCAACCACCTGACATCCCCAGACAGTGGGCTTAAATGCGAGAGAGTTTCCTAGAGTGAATCTTTTAGACAACCCCACAAAAAGTGGGGTATTTTAACATCTGACATAAATTGGGTTAAGCTCCAATGCGCAATGAAAATCCTGAATCATGTATAGCGTGCTCGCTGATAACTCGCAGGGACTTAGATGTAAATCTGGATGATATGTGATTGCACAGTTGCCCTTCTGTGGGGAAGCAAAGTGAAATTGCCATCTGGGAATGCTCCTGGAAACATTAGCACTGGGAAATGAATGGTCTCCAGAGTTCCAAGACAATAGTCCTCTTCATTTATTACAATCCAGGGAAGCCAGGCCGCAAGCAAAGGGGGAATGAGAATGTCTCAGCTAGCCAGAATTTGACATCAGTGTGGTCCTTAGCAACACCCCCTGTTCTTCCTGTGTACAGTGCTTGTCTACAGAGAGAATTACTGATCAGAGAGTTTAGCATTCGAAATCACAGGGGAGATCTCTCTGTGGCCATCAACACTTGTCCTTGTAGGCCAACACTCAACACAAGGAAAGCAAGGGACATGGCTATGGAGCACATGGCACAGGGGGCAAGGCTAGCTAGCATATTCCCACTCCATACTCAGGATTCCCTCTCCATACTCAGGACTGAAGGATACTAATAAGGGGCTGTATCCTGTTCAAATGCAAGAACTCTAGATGCAAATTTAAAGCACTAGAGCTCTATCATTTATCCTTATAGAAGGACACAAGAGCTTGTCAGACAAATTGATGTAGAAAGGGTTCCATGAACATCAACCATTTGAAAGCAAATGATAGGAATTGCATTTCTATCATATCCCATATGGGTAGCTCTTGCACCAAAACACCAGAAAATCTGTTCATCCTCACAGAGTGCTCCTAAACACACCTAAACAGGCAGGACAGCTATTGGATCCTATAGGATTCCAAGAGCCCTTGGAGGGTTTTAGTTGGTTCTGCTGGTGATTCTGTTGATGTCCTGGTGGAAACCTGGAACAGGGAGCTTGCCTAGGCAATAGACATTATTGCCCCTAATCGTCATCTCCATTCCACTTCAAAATTGGCCCCATGGTACACTGAACAGACATGGGACCTAAAGTGGCAAAGGAGCAGACTAGAGCGTCAGTGGAGGAAGACTCGACTTGAATCCAGTAAGACATAACATGAAGTCCATTTGAAGGCTTATTCAATGGCAATACGTGCAGCGAAGAAGCAATTCTATTCTGCAAGTATTGTGTCCGCAAGTTCGTATCCAACGGACTTGTTCAGAGTTGTGAGGGGATAGACTCAGGTTCCCTCTTCTCTGAACTTAGATCTGGATTTTTTTTTTATTATCCTGCTGTGATGCTTTTAACAACCTTTTTGCAGATAAAGTATCTCACATTCAAGCCAACTTGGATTCCACACGTTATGGCAGGGTCGCTTGTAGAGGTGTCCAGTAACTCCTCTGGTTCAACTAGAATGGATCAGTTTCAATTTGTGACTCCTGAGGATGTGAACAAGCTCCTTGGAAGTATTTGGCTTACCACTTGTCCTTTGAACTCATGCCCAACATGGCTTTTTTACATCTAGCAGGGAGGCTATTAAAATGACCTAGCTGACTTCATAAGTGCCTCATTGAGAGAGGGCAGGATACCTCCATGCTTGAAGGAGAAAATTGTGAGACCTTTGCTGCCCTGGAGCCCTCAGTGATGCCCTGGAGCCCTCAGTGATGGATAATTATAGGCCAGTCTCCAACCTCCCTTGGGTGGGCAAGGCAATTGGGAGGATGGTGGATGATCTGGCAATTTTGGAGGATACTGATTTTATAGTGGATTTTGGAGGATACTGATTTTATAGTGGACACTGGATTTAGAGCAGGCTATGCAATGGAGACAGCCTTGGTTGACCTTATGTATGATCTCTACCAAAGAACGGACAGAGGGAGTGTGACCCTGTTGGTTCCTTGGGATCTCTTCCAGGCTTTCAATACCACCGACCATGGAATTCTTCTGGATCATAAGGACATAAGAACAGCCTTGTTGGATCAAGCCCAAGGCCCATCTACTCCAGCATCCTGTTTCACACAGTGGCCCACCAGATGCTGCTGGAAGCCTACAGGCAGGAGTTGAGGGCATGCCCTCTCTCCTGCTGTTACTCTCCTGCAGCTGGTACTCAGAGGCTTCCTGCCCTTGAGGCTGGAGGTGGTCTGTAGCCCTCTGACTAGTCGCCATTGATAGACCTGTCCTCAATGAAGTTATCCAAACCCCTCTTAAACCCATCCAGGTTGTTGGCTGTCACCACCACATATTGTGGCAGAGAATTCCACAAGTTGATTATGTGTTGTGTGAAAAAGTATCTCCGTTTGTTGGTCCTAAATTTCCTGGCAATTAATTTTATGGGATGCCCCCTGGTTCTAGTGTTATGTGAAAGGGAGAAGAATTTCTCTCTATCCACTTTCTTCACATCATGCATGATTTTAAAGACCTCTATCATGTCTCCCCACAGTCATCTTTTTTCTAAACTAAATAGCCCCACGTGTAGTAACCTTGCCTCATAAGAAGCTCTAGGCCCCTGATCATCTTGGTTGCCCTCTTCTGCACATTTTCCAGTCCTACAATGTCCTTTTTTAGATGTGGTGACCAGAATTGTACTCAGTACTCCAGGTGTGGCCACACCATAGTTTTGTATAAGGGCATTATAATATTTTATTTTCAGTCCCCTTCCTAATGATCCCTAGCATAGAATTGGCCTCTTTCACAACTGCTGCACATTGAGTTGACACTTTTAACAAGCTGTCCTCCATGACCCCCAGATCTCTCTCCTGGTCAGTCACTGACAGCTCAGATCCAATCAGCGTACACTTGAAGTTGGGGTTTTTTGTCCCAGTGTGCAACACTTTTCACTTGCCAACACTGAACCACATTTGCCAATTTGTCGCCCACTCACCCAGTTTGGAGAGATCCTTTTGGAGCTCTTCATCATCCGTTTTGGATTTCACTACCTGAAAGCGTTTGGTATCATCTGCAAATCTGGCCACCTCGCTGCTTACTCCTGCTTCTAGATCAATTATGGATAAATTAAAAAGCACTGGTGCCAGTACAGATCCCTGGGAGACTCCACTTCTTACTTCCCTCCATTGTAAAAACTCTCCATTTATCCCTACCCTGTTTCCTGTCCTTCAGCCAGTTAGCAATCCACACATGTACTTATCCCATGACTGCTAAGTTTTCTCAGGAGTCTGTGATGAGGAACTTTGTCAAAAGCATTTTGGAAGTCCAGGTATACTATGTCAACTGCATCACCTTGATCCATACACTTGTTGACACTCTCAAAGAACTCCAAAAGGTTTGTGAGGCAAGAATTACCTTTGCAGAAGCCATGCTGGTTCTCTCCCAGCAGGGCCTGTTCTATGTGCTTTACAATTTTAACCTTGAGGATGCTTTCCATCAATTTGCCTCGAATGGACATTAAGCTAACCAGTCTGTAGGGATGTGCAAACTGGCTCGATGTCGAGCCAGTTTGATGTTGAGCCAGTTCAGTTCGATGGTCTGGGGTCGAACTGAGCCACCCCCTGTTCGGTCCAACCCCGGATTGAACACTCCCCAACTGTTCAGGGGGTTGCAGACTTTTTTTAAAAAATAAAATTTTGTTTTTATGTCACTTACCCCCTCCGGTAATACTTGAACCAGACTCTGACCCCTCTGGATCAGACTTGAACCAGACCGGATCAGTTCGGTCCGGCACCCCCTCAAACCCGCCCTGGTTTGGTTTGGAAAGGGGGGGGGGGTTGCGGACCTTTAAAAAAACCTAAACAAAATATTATGTCACTTACCCCCTCCGGGGGAGTAGTTGGAGGTGGCAGGGGGCTGTCCATGGAGGTTCCCCCTCCCCCACCAGCCTTCCTTACAGCCCATTTGGGCCTCCCCCCTCTGGCACGGTGGCCATTTTGGAGGCCTGCACAATTGGCTTCTGTGTGTCCTGGGTCCAACATGGCCACCCCGCCGGAGGGGGAAGGCCCAAATGGACTGCAAGGAAGGCTGGTGGGGGAGGGGAAACCTCTGTGGAAACCCCCCCCACCGCTGAAGAGCTGGCTGAATGGCCAGTTTGAGCTGCATGGAAGGCTGGCACAGGGAGGGGGGACCTCCACGGACACCCCGCCCCATCTCCAATAACTCCCCTGGAAGGGGTAAGTGACATACATTTTGTTTGTTTTTTAAAAAGTTCCGCACCCCCACCACCACCTCGGTCTGAACCAAACTAGGGTGGGTTTGAGGGGGTGCTAGACCAAAGTGGCCCAGTCTGGTTCAAGTATGATCCAGACTCGAACCAAACTGGGCCAGCCGGTTCCGTGCAGATCTCTACCAGCCTGTAATTTCCTGGATTGCCAATGGATCCCTTTTTAAAAATCAGTGTTACATTTGCTACTTTCCAGTCCTTCGGTACCGAGCCTCATTGCAGGGATAAGTTATATATTTTAGCAAGCAGGTCGGCAATTTCACATTTGAATTCTTTGTGGACTGGGGAATTTGGGTATAGGTGGTATTGCTTTGCATGGCTCCATTCCTAACTCCCTGGTAGATTCCAGATGGTGTTACTCGGAGATAGATGCTCTCTGAAACAAGAACTATTGTGTGGTATCCTTCAGGGCTTCTGATGCTTTTTAACATCTACATGAAACTGTTGGGTGAGATCATCAGGAGGTTTGGAGCAGGGTATTATTAATATGCTGATGACACTCAAATCTATTCTCTATGACACCATCATTAGTAAATGGCATAATCCCTTGAAATGCCTGCCTACAGGCAGTAATGGACTAGATGAGAGATAATAAATTGAAATGGAATCCAAGCAAGACGGAGGTACTCATGGTAAGAGGTCATACTTCAAGGGATGTGATAAATCCTCACGTTCTAGATGGGGTTGCACTCCCCGTAAAGGCTCTTGGGAGGGTTTCTGGATCCAGGCCTCACTCTTGTTTCTCAAGTTGAGGCTATGGCCAGGAGCACCTTCTGTAAACTATGGATGATACAACAGTTGAATCTGTTCCTTAAAGATAATGATCTCAGAACTGTGGTGCTCTATCTGGTAACCTCTAGGCTTGACTACTGCAATGCGTTCTACATGGGGCTGCCTTTGTACGTAGTTCAAAAACTTGTTAGTCCAAATTGAAGTGGTTACATTTATGCTTGTCTATAACTGTAATAAAGATGATTGATTGCAGTGGTCAGATTGGTCTCAGGAGTTTCTTGGAGAGACCATATCATGCCTTTCTTAAGACAATTGCATTGGCTGCCAACTAGAGTCTTTGGAGTCAGGCAGTATAATAAATAAATAGACAGGCAGGCAGGCAGGCAGACGAATGAATGAATGAATGAATGAATGAATGAATGAATGAATATTTCCTATTGGGTCAGTTCCATCCACTCAACTGAATGGAGCAATGTTGAGAATGTTGTGTAATAGGGAATGTCCAACAGTTAAAAATGTTTAAGACGGTGGCCGACATCCTGACTACAGAAGTGCCAGTGCAGCAAGAAGATTGGAACAACATCACTCCCAGACAAACAGCACCAGACAGCGGTGTGCAGATTTTAATGATCTCCTCTTTCCTAGGAGGACCTCTGTGCCATCAAAACATGTCCCTGAGGGGTGTGAGAGAGGTGTTCACCAGAATTGCTTCTATATGCACTACAAAGCCCTGTTTCTATTAAAGGATATGCCAAGATGGCATTGGCACATCCTTGAGCAGTGCTGGGACAGGTGCATTCTCATCATGGCCACAATGTTATCTGCAGGCTGCTGACTCAAAGTCCCCCTCTTTAACTTGTCCATGGGACTGAGGCTTAACTTTCACACTGGTTATTGACAACCAATGTCTAGTTTCCAATACAGAAGTGCAAGAGCCTCCCTAATACATATACTTGTTGAAATGTCTAAGCAGCCTTTGAGGAACAAAAAGAGCTTCAAAGGAAACTGAACAGGCCAAAAGATTTAGCACTCTTTTTTGCTATCATTGATGGGAGTCCAAGAGTCACATGGCCAGCATCCCACACAGATCTTTGAAGATTAATACTTGAAAGACATACCACATTTAATTAGAGAGTCATTAATTTTGATTAGTCAGATTAGATAATATGTTTGGATATTCCTGGAGCATTTAAAGCATAATCGAAGTGCTGAGTAATATTATACCAATGCTATTATTATCTACCCACATTAGTGAAATCTGTCGCTTCAGTATTTGTTTGTCTGCAGCAAATCAGGCAGAGAAAATTACTAAGTGTCGAATTAACAGAACAAGAGTTAGTGGGGAGGAAAAAACCTCACAGAAACAGGTTTTGCTTTTGCTTTGAGTTCCAAAGGATGTTGCATTATGATGGTTAAACTCACTATAAAATTAGAATGAACTTTAATGATGGGGACAGAACAGTAGTGAGGCATAATTGCATTTTCAAAATAAGGTTGATCATTAAGGGCTTTAAGGCATGCAATTTGTGATTTATGGGTCGAAGCCCTTAAACCACAACTCCTATGCTGACAATTGAGCTGTATTAGTGGGTCTGGGAAAAGTGTATTTAAGAACCATTTCCTGGGTTCTGCAACTGCCTGCAAGACTTTGATGTACATATGGGCCTCTTTCACTTGCAAGGTCTCTGCAATTCTGTTTTATGGATACAACAGCAAAGTAATGCACATCCAAAGTTTCTGCCACTGTTGAAGTGAATGAGTAAACCCACTTGCAGAATCATAAGCAGATGGGGCTCTTGATTTGAGCTTCTGTGCACAATCTGGAGAAGATAAACACATATATTCTTGTTGCCATCAAGGATGTTCATATCCTGTGTGCTTATGTACTATTTTAAAGGTAAAGGTGGTTTTCTTCTGGATTGTGCCCAGTGGTGGATTAACGGAGAGGCAGAGTAGGCATTTGCCTACGGGGGCAAAATTTGAGGGGGCATCAGAATTTGCCCCTCCTCAAATTTTGCCGCCCCTCTCTGTGGGCAGCAGCTGCAGCAAGGGCGGAGTGGGTGAGGAGAAAGCCCCCCTCCATTTTACCTTACATATAAAAAAAGGCAAACTTTTTTTGTTTAAGGTAAAAGGGCGGCAAAAGCCTTTTTGCCTATGGGTGGCAAAATGCTTAATCCACCTCTGATTGTGCCTTCTGATGTTATTTTAGTGTTTCAGATTTTCTTCTTTCCCCCTTGCACAGAATCTACATCCCACTAAATTTAATGGTTCTGGATTGCCTCCCTCTTTACAGCTAAAAATACCTAAACACAGAGCTTTATGAAATGTTTGGAAGAAGCATAAATATATCCTTGCACTAAGGACCCATAGACATGCACACATAAAAACGAATAATAGAGTTGCCTAACAGTGCTTTCTAAATAATAGAACATGTCATGCAATATGCAAATAACAATCCATTGCCAATAAAAGAACAATGGAATGGAGGAATGCTGATATTTTGAATTGCTCCAGTGTAGCGGACAATATTATTTACAATAGCCGGAACATGAATGGCAATTTGCTTCTGACAGCACAAAGAAGATGTGGAGACAGTTGACTGTATTAAAAATGGGGCCATAACTCAATTGATTGGGATGCATAAAGCCTTTCTTCCAGCAAAACATGCCCAGACAGATGATGTTAAGGTGCAATACCTGTATGACTCAATTGCATACAGTGCAATACCTGTATGACTCAATTGTAATTTGTATTATTTTATTGTAAACCACCCAGAGACATAAGTTTTGGGTGGTATACAAATATGTCAAACAAACAAACAAACCAGTTATAGAGACAAGAACATGGGACCAGGCCCTTCTATCCAAGTCAGGAGCAAACTGATGGTACAGCATGACCTATATCTGCTGCTGACTGGCCAAGTTCAAGTACTCTTACAAAAGAGTTTAAGAAGACCCCAACCACCATTGCTGGTGTGTTGGCTCATGAACCTTAACTATTGAATTCAGGTTCCATAGAGGGGTTGATGAGTCACCTAATGGCACAGTGGGGAAATCACAACTAGCAAGCCAGAGGTTGCGGGTTTGAATCCCTGCTGGTATGTTTCCCAGACTATGGGAAACACCTATATCGGGCAGCAGTGATACAGGAACATCCTGAAAGGCATACTGCATGGGAGGAGGCAATGGTAAACGCCTCCTGTATTCTATCAAAGACAACCACAGGGCTCTGTGGTCGCCAGGAGTCGAAACTGACTTGATGGCACACTTTAACTTTGCAGGTATTTTTAACATGCCAAGTTTATTATGCAGAGTTTTGTACAACACCCTGGCGGGCCTCCAACAAGATTTTCCCAGGCAAAGGAAAGAGAGGGAAACCTGGAAGCTGGGTTGTATAGGGTGCTGCACCGTTAATTATCTGTGCCTGAAACCAACACAGCAGGCAAACTAGAAATGGTGCCCTGAGCCACTCCCACTTCCCCAAACTGTAAAGCAAACATTTTTTGTTTATTTTTATTTATTCATTTATTTGATTGATATACCACCCTTGCAAAAATGGCCCAAGGCAGTTTACATCAAAATAAAAATAATTAAAATCAATTAACAATTAAAACCAAAACTAAATCAACTAAACAATTAAAATCATTTAAAACCAACATTAAAAATTTAAAACTATATATCTAATTAAAAGCCTGGGTGAATAAATGTGTCTTCAGGGCCTTTTTAAAAGTTGCCAGAGATTTTAAAGGTAAAGTGTGTCATCGAATCAGTGCCTACTCCTGACAACCACAGAGCTCTGTGGTTGTCTTTGGTAGAATACAGGACGGGTTTACCATTGCCATCTCCCATGCAGTATGAGATGATGCCTTTCAGCATCTTCCTATATTGCTGCTGCCCAATATAGGTGTTTCCCATAGTCTGGGAAACATACCAGCAGAGACTCGAACCGGCAACCTCTGGCTTGCTAGTCTAATCAGGGGAGGCTCTTATTCAACAGGGAGCACATTTCAAAGTCCAGGAGCAGCAACGGAGAAGGCCCGTTCCCGAGTAGCCACCAAATGAGTTGGTGGCAACCGCAGACAAACCTCTCCAGAGGATCTTAACAGGCAGTGGGGCTCATGGTGAAGAAGACGTTCTCTTAAATACCCAGGGCCTCAGCTGTTTAGAACTTTATAGGTTATAACCAGCACCTTGTATTTTGTCTGGAAATGTATCAGCAGCCAGTGTAGTTCTTTCAACACAGGAGTAATATGGCCTCTCCTGGATGATCCAGAGACCAATCTGGCTTCCGCATTCTGGACCAACAGTCATTTTCGGACTATGTACAAAGGCAGCCCCACATAGAGAGCATTGCATTAAACCAGCTTAGAGGTTACCAGCATATGTACCACTGTTTTGAGGCCATTCATCTCAAGAAACGGACACAGCTGGCATATCAGCTGAAGCTGATAAAAAGCACCTCTGGCCACCACCTCAACCTGGGACACAAGGGAGAGGTTCGGTTCCAGAAGCACCCCCAGACTGCATAACTGTTCCCTCTGGGGGAGTGTGACCCCATCCAGAACTGGCAGATCAAAATCATATCCCTTGTTCCAACCCCGCACAATAAGTACCTCTGTCTTATCTGGATCCAGCCTCAGTTTGTTATCCTTCATCCAGCCCATTACTGCCTCCAGGCAGGCATTTAGGGAGGTTATACCTTCTCCCAATGATGTTGACATGGAGAAATAGGTTTGCGTGTCATCAGCATATTGCTAACTGTTGGAAGTGAAGGACTTTGCGCTGTGTCTTGTCTCAATGACAGTGGAGGACACACTAGTGAGTCAGACGGCTAGAGGGTGAAGACATTGGTCATCCCTTCTCTACTGCTCTGACACTATCCCTTTGGAATGTAGATTGCTACTCTCAGGGACACTTCCTTCCTCTCTCCCTTCTCTTCCTGTTCCTTCCTTCTACCTTGCAACATGCAAGCTCCTCTCCCCTGCACCATGTGTGCAGAGATGTAGAATCCATCTACATCCAGCTAGCTAGCTAGATTAGAGATCCTAACTCCTCACTTTCCTATCTAAAATGGAGTTCCTTAATAAATGTTTATATATTGATTTGAAACTATGAGTTGGCTTCAAGTTACTTTACTCTCAGCACACACGCATGCCTAACTAAATTCCGCTGTGTTGTGCCTCTGTGCACTCTGCTATAATGAAAAAGGGTTTCTCCTACCAGAGAGAATTCCCAGCACTAACACCCTGCACCAAATCTCCTGATGATCTCTTCCAGCTGTTTTATGATAAACCTTCAAGGGAATGCGAAGAGGAGGAGGAAAGGAGGAGGAGGAGGAGGAGGAGAATGACATTTCCTCAATGCATGGCCTGTTTGAAGGAAAGGGCAATTCTTTTGCTCTGAAGGTTTCCCAAATGTGCTGGATGGGTGTCTCTTCGCAGTCAGTCACAATGGTCTGGGCTTCAAGGCCAATGCTTTTTATTTTATTCGCCTCTAACCATCCAGTGTACTTCAAGTAACAAGGAACTGTGGGTTAATCATGACTATTGTCCTGCCCACACACCTTCTGTCCCTGAAATGAAAGGGAAGGAAGCCTTTTCCAAATAACTTCCGCAGCAATAGGAGATGCAAGTAAAGTGTCTCCTCCCTTCTCTTCTTACTGAACCTCAAGAGGACTCCTTCTCATCCTGACCAGGGGGGCAAATCTTCCACAAGCATTTGAGAGGTTCCCTCCTCATTTTAATGATCTCCCCCCATCAAACCAAATAGCTCATATCTTTAATCTTTACAAGATATCATATTTTTCTCCTCCACAAAGAGTCTTTCCTTTTCCGCCAAAAGTAAAAAAATTACATGAGGAGTTGCTCCTCAAGCTTTCCCTTTATCTGCACCCCTTACTGGGGTGATGATATTCTTTTCTTTATACAATATGAGAAGTAGTGGTGGCTGGAACTAGGCCTTTGTCTGATGCTAACTACACACTGCAGAGGGTCACATTACACATAAATAAAGTAACTGAATCAATCAGCTTTTATAATTGACTGTGCAAAATCTTTAAAAATTATATATAAACATATTCTGGGATGTATGCCTGGATTATATATTGCTTGTTGTGTTGAATTAGGCACCGAGATCAATGTGTAACTTAAACAGAAAGAATACATAATAAAAAATAAATAATGCATCTCTAAAATTGCTGACCTTTTCTGATTTTTTTTCTTTTGTACAAAATCAATGTTAATGACAACTATTCTAACCTTCATTACATACCAACTCAGAATGCTAAGGCTGTAACCCCACACACCTTTTTAAATAAGGCTGAAGACAGAAGTAATACAAAAAGGGAGTGCACAGTGCTGTGATCACACAATTAGCTTTCTTTGTCTATTAATTAGCTTTCTTTGTCTCTGGAATCCAAGCAGGCATGTGAATTTTATCCACCTGTCTGCCCTGTTCATATATAGGGATATTCATATATATAATGGTGTTTTTCTTTACTCCAGTCTGTTGCTTTAAACAAATCAGGCAAGGCAGAGAGAAGGATGGGTTTCATTCCCCTCCCCTGTATGCTCCATTTTGTATAAAAATATACTGTATTTTTCGGACCATAAGACGCACTTGACCATAAGACACACCCAGTTTTTAGAACAAGAAAAAAATATTCTGAACCAAAAATAATCCCCCCGGATTAGGGGCCGAATCGGCCCAAGATACTGCTGCCGTGGCCGCACCCGCCCAGATTAGGGGACGAATCGCCCGCCCGCCCGGATTAGGGGCCGAATCGGCCCAAGCTACTGCCGCCGCGGCCGTGGCCGCCGCCCGCCCGCCCTCCCTCCCAGCTGCCCGAGTCCTCACCACCTACTTCGGCCCGCGTCAGTTGGGCTGATCAGGGACCCGCAATTGGAGAAGGAGAGAGGAGCTCGCAAACAGAGCTCCTCTCTCTGCAAAGCCTCGGCACGAACTGGCGCTTTGGGCGCAAAGGACGCCTGGGAGTTCCGACGCTCTTCGGAACTCCCAGGCATCCTTTGCGCCTAAAGCGCCAGTTCAGGCCGAAGCCTGGCTGACAAGACTGACGCGGGCCGAAGAAGGTGGTGAGGACTCGGGCAGCTGGGAGGGCGGGCGGGCGGCGGCGGCAGTAGCTTGGGCCGATTCGGCCCCTAATCCGGGGGGGGGGGGGCGGGGGGCGTTCAGCACAGCATTCGGACCATAAGACGCACCCTCATTCCCCCCCCCACTTTTTTGGGGGGGAAAGTGCGTTTTATGGTCCGAAAAATACGGTAGTTTCTTACCCCCTATTCTGTAAGCAAGGAATACACATCTATTATTGCCCTGCCATCTCTGATTTAGCCCTAGCACATCACTGATTCAAAATATCAATATGCAGTGGTGTTGCCACCATTGGACAAGGAGGGACATATGTCCCTGGGTCATGGAGGTGTGGGGGCTGCCAGGGCACCCCTTGTCCCCCATTGTACCCCATCACCACATTCATTACCCAACAACAGCCATGTCTCTTCAAAGTCACATCCCTTCCATCTGCATCAGCATGCTAATGCAGGGGGCATTGCTGGCACTGGACACAGACTCATGGCCTATCCAGCTGGTGAGTGCTTTCTTTGCCAACCTGGCTGGGTGCTTTTCCTCCATAAGGTAAACCGTGCCTTCAAGTCCGTTTCGACTCCTGGTGCCCACAGGGCCCTGTGGTTTTCTTTTGGTAGAATACAGAAGGGGTTTACCATTGCCTCCTCCCGCACAGTATGAGATGATACAGTACCTTTCAACATCTTCATATATTGCTGCTTCCCAATACATTACCAGCAGGGATTTGAACCGGCAACCTTCTTCTTGTTAGTCAAGCATTTCCCCGCTGCGCCATTAGGTGGCTTTCCCCCCAGTACAACATATTTATTGTGCAAGAAAACAACTATAAGTAAAGGCCCTATTAGTTTGGTCCCAATCAAATCCAGCCAAAGATCACAGTTTATATATCAGCAGAGTGTTTGGTGGAGAAGGTGGCTCTTTGCTATTATTCTACTTTCTGACATCTGTAAAACATGGATAATTTCATATGACTTCCTCACCTCAAAGGGTGCAACTAAGCATAAAGTAGTTTTTCTAATTATGAGACAGTCATGTAATAGGCATATATCTGTCAAGAGAGAGCGAGTGAGCTCGCGGTTTCACAATAAAAGGTACAGCTGAACCCAGCTATTAAAAACTGGTGTCAGCATGAGCTTATGATAGGTGAGCTATAGTTATTTTACAGTAATTGCTTTCACTATACTCACATTACGTGACCACAATAAATATAATAATGGCCAATAAAATGTGTCAGACCCATAATGAAATAATAATCACCATTTCTGTGCCCATGTAATAAGAATAGTGGGACTCTGATAAAAGAAAATACGAAAGAGAATGTGGATTACCTCCAACGGCAGCAAATGTGACAAATTGCAGTGATGGCCAAACTCCTTCACATGTGTGCTACTTATCAAGTCCAAGATTATGAATCTGTGCTTCTCATGTGCACTATGGTCAGAATGGCCTTTTTGTGAGGTGAGGTAGTCATGTGAGAAGTCATGTGGTGCCAGCAGGGCAGCAAGATGCCCTCCGACCCCTGCCATTGGAGCAGCTCTTGGAGACTACTCTGACCCCCTTGCAATGTTTTGCAAGGAACACCTCTCCTCACAAGCCTTGAAAAGCTTGCCAGAAGCATAAGGAGAAAAGAAGAGGTTGTGGGCAACCTTCCCTCTTCTCTGCCCCCGAAGCCAGCTCCAACACTTGCAAAGGTTGGTTTTGAAAGTTGACTGCTTCCATCAGGGTCAAGGGGCCAGGCAGCATTTGCCACCTCACCTCAACACTTTGGGCCACCCCTGACTATGGTACAATGTATCGGATATGTATTGGATACATATGCAGTTTCTGTTCCTTGGTGTGGTTTTGCATCTAGAACTCTGAGCTGAAGAGCAGGCACAAGCACACTGTAGGGACATTAGGCACGTGCACAGGCCCAACGTTATTGGTTACCCAGGGTCCAAGGGCCCACATGACACTTTTGCATTTTGGTAATTTTATTGACTACCAAATATATGCAAATTATGTACACCATGAAAGGCACAGCACATGCCTAAGTCACAGACACACAAAGCTGCCTTATACCATTGGTCAATCAAGCTCAGTAATGTCTACTAGGGATGTGCAAAGAAGTTTGACGTCAAACATGTCTGATGTCAAACCAGTTCAGTTCGACTGTTCGTGGTCCAACCGAACCATCCCCTGTTTGGTCCAACCCCGGATCAAACACCCCCCTGACTGTTTGGGGGGTTTGCAAACATATTTTTAAAATAATGTTTTTTAACTTACCCAGGCCACACAGAGGCCAATTGTGCAGGGATGGTGGCCTCCAAAATTGCTACCATGGTGGAGGGGGAAGGCCCAAATGGGCTGAAGAGCCAGCTGGCTGGCTGGTACGGGCATGAAGGGAGGCCGGAGGAGGAGCCTCTGTGGACCCCCCCTCCCACTGCCTCAAACAACTCCCCTGAAAGGGGTAAGTAACTCTCCTCCCTTTCAAAGGAAGAAAAGCCATTGTTTTCTCCTTTAAAATACCGGCCACTGGAGAGTAAGAAAGGGCTGCAGCTCAGTGGCAGAGTACCTGCTTCGCATGCAGAAGCCTGAAAGGCTTTGTATGTTCTTTCTTGTGTTGACACAGCTTTAAATTAGTTCTATGCTTTTAAAAAATGATCTACTTCATTCTGGTTTCTGTACTGTACTCTTGTAAGCAGTCTTGAATCATTGTTGAGAGAGGAAGGCAGGGTAAAAACAAGGACATGTAAGCAACAAGTAGTTTGGCCCTTAGTCTATGAGGAAGGAGTCGCAGTTTATATCCAGGTTCTGTCTTAACTGAGCAAGAAATTACAATTCCAAAGTTTGTGGGGCAGATAAAATCTGAGCATTGTTTCTCTCTTTCTCTTGGACAATTCCAGTTTCTCTTCCTCTGCCAGGACATAGGCTATAAACCTTTCCCCCAACTCAGCTTGAAAGAAGTAGGTCTATAAAAAAAGTTTCTAACTTGAGGGTACTCTATTAAAGGACTCTGTTTCTCCAAACTGCAATCTGCTGGGAGCATGCTTCATCACCTAGAGGTTTCCTGTCAGGATGGTATACATCATTCCTCTGGAGCCTTAAGCAGGACCTGGTTGGTAGCATGTGAGTGCCCCTGCCACAGCCTTTCTCTTTGCCTTGCAGCACCCCTGTTTGGCTCGGTCTTCAGCACTGACGTGCCTTGTCTTTTTGAGTAATCAGGATGCCTCCATCCTTACTGTAGGCTGCTGCTGATTCACCCTCAAACATGTCAGTCCCCATTGCATTGCAGTGAGTGGAAGACTTTGCTGAAAGTTTCAGCAGCATATTTGCAATCCTCTAGATTTCCACTGTGAATGTAGCCATTAGATGCCATGCTGCTTTCCAGCACAATAACATCCATTAACTTATGGAGACAGCCATTACTGAAGCAATACAGCAAATCATCAGAATAGTCTGTTAACATCCCAAATCTTTAGACCGGGATTGACGGGACTGTGAAACGGGTTCCATGAGGCCAATGGGACATGAGGCTTGTGTTCTCAAATAGCAGAGCTCCACTCTGTGCCACATGAAAAACCTAGGCTGAGACCGAGGAAACAGTTGTTATGTGGCATGGAGGTCTGCTGTTCAAAGAAGTATGTCAAACATTCCACCAAGGCCATATGCCAAGGGATGTCTATGGGGTTCTGCCCCTCTTTTGGATATTCCAGGTCTCGACCTTGAAATTTCCGCATTCACTTCGAAAACAAATGTAAGTCTCTAATCCTTTTACTTGTGGCAGGACAACAAAATACATGCTGGCAATATTATGCCAAATGGCAGCAAAGAAAAGGAAACTTCATCCTACCTTGCCTTCCAGTGTTCTAGCCAATGGATGCAAAGATACTGGAATAGTTGATCAGCAGCTGGAACCTATTTTTAAATGTCATACAATTAGATTTTATGTTATTAATATCTCATATCATCAAATAACAGTAGATCTTAGGTTCCCCATTTTTAGATTCTAGCTATTGTGCATTTGGTCAGGGCAGAGTCATGGGCAGCAATCAGAGTGGAGCCAGAAACTGAGAGTAAGGAGTGGTGTCAGGACTTTTCTAGATGTGAAATGCTTCCAGCTTTTAAATGCTTCTGCAGTTGTTACCTACAGAATTGCACACAGTCCAGATGTCTATATAGAATGTAGTAGATTATCATGCTCCCTTTTAGCATTTTTCCATACTGTGGCCACATGCTAAGCATGACCCTTGTGCTGTTTTCACAGTGCCACCTGCCAACTGCCACCTGCTTGCTAATCCATACCTTTTCATTATTACTTAGATGTAGATTCACAAGTGGTCAGCAGGTGGCGCTGTAAAAATAGTGTGAGGGTTGTGCTATGACAATGACAACGAATGTCATAAAAGAGATGTCATTGGCATATTGTACCATGTGGCTAACCCGAGAACACAAAGCAAATGTATGTAGTCAAAGACTAATATAACAGGCCTTTGGTGTTCACCAATGAGACAAGGAACAATGATTGCCAAGGTTGCTTTTGGCAGGAAAATGTAGTTTGCTGAGCTTCACTGTGAGCAAATTTCCTCACACCCACAATTTGAATCTGCTTGCCAGAGGGGAAAAGGGGTTAAAATACATTTACTACAGTGTTATCTTACAACTGAATTGTAATACTGTTACCTTCCTTGATGCCAGGACTACTGATATCAATAGTCATAGTTAGTGCTCATCCAGCAAGGGTTCTATCAAATCATTAGTGCGCAGATTAAATTTTCCCAGGACTAACAGCAAATAGTGAATTGCACATGATTAGGTCTTCTAATCTTCAAAGCCCAAACAAGAATTTGCTGTAACTCTTCCAGGGGATGATGTGTGACTTCACCATTATGAGATTAATGTGACATATTCATGTTCAATATAATATCATTTCCCAGAGCTTTCCTGAGGACTCTTTAATGTACAAGTATCATCCACAAGAAATCAATCAAGCACCCAAGACTGTTTCTTAAAAGCCATTAATTTGCATGCCTTAAATTTAAGGAATGACAAATAAATCTGGAAAGACAATAACGCTCTGGACTACAAATCTGTGAGGAATTTGAGTTCAGCAAAATGTACAAGGCAGCACATGTACTTGGCAGTGGTTTGCTTAGTGTAGAAAAAAATTCATTGAGAGAGAGAGAGAGAGAGAGAGAGAGAGAGAGAGAGAGAGAGAGAGAGTGTTTTTGCTTCATGCAATGGGCAGAGTAGAATCACACACTAGTGATGTGCAAACAGATTTGATGTCAAAGTCCCACTCTGGGGGACTTGATCTAGGTGGTGGTGGGTCTGCGGGGATTCCCCCTCCCCCCACCGGCCTCCTTATCTCCCAAATCAGCTTGTCCGTCCAGCACTTCAGCCTGTTTGGGCCTTCCCCCTCCAGCACAGTGGCCATTTTGGAGGCCGCCACACCAGTGCAATCGGGCTCTGTGTGGCCTGGCCTTTGATGGGCCTTTGGCTGAAGAGCCACTAGATAGGCCTTTGGCCAAAGAGCCAGCCGAATGGGCCAGTTTGGGAGGCAAGGAGGATGGCGGAGGGAAGGGGAACCCCCATGGACACCCGACCTGTCACCTAGAGCAAGTCCCCCAAAAGAGGTTTTTAGATTGTGAGCCCTTCAGGGACAGGGATCCATCTTATTTATTTATTATTTCTCTATGTAAGCCACTTTGTAAACTATTGTTGAAAAGCGGTATGTAAATATTTGTTGTTGTAAGTTCTAAACAAAATATTATTATTATTATTTTAAGTCATGAACCACCCCCCCCCCCGCCGACTGAACCAAACTGGTGGTGGTGGTGGGTGTTTCCAAGGGGTGCCTGACTGAAGGGGCCCGATCCAGTTCAGACCTGAACTGCACTGGGTCTGCCAGTTCCGTGCACACCCCTACCACCCACTGCAACTATGATATGCCCCAATATTTATTTATTGGTATTGTAAAAAAAAAAAAAAGGGGGGGGGGAGATAAAGCCCAACAAAAGCAAATACCTTGACCTCTCCCAGCCTTCATGGAAAGGATTTGAGCAGCTGCTCCAATATCACAATGACTGCCTGGTTGTGTAGTTGTGCAAAATTAATGAGCAGTTTTTATATATGTACTTAGTATTGGTACATCTGTATTGGGAAGGTATAATGGCACACACACTTCTTTACCTAATAATGGCACACATACTTGTATGAACTGGCCCACAGTAAGAATATAGAAGACTCCATTTACCACCTCAGATATACCCCTCTTCACAAATTGATGTTCTATGAGAAGTACTAAAGACTTGACCTCCAAGTTAAAATTAGTGCTTGGATTAGGGATGTGCAGTTCTATTAACCCAGAATTGATTCGGGTTGAATCAGGGGTGATTTGATTATTCCACCCCAAATTGATTCACCCTGAAAACAAAGGGCCAGATCTGGGGTCAAATAAAATCACCCCTGATGCGACTGGCGTTGATCCCAATGGGTAGACCAGCTCTCCCTGGAAAACCAGGAGAGCTGGTTTACCAATTGGGATCAGCAGTAGACCAACTGTCTGTTCTGGACATAGTGTATCAGCCTAGTAGACCAGTCCTCCGAGGCAGGCTGATGCACTGTCAGGGTCAGAGGGTTGGTCTACCTACTGATCCCAATTGGTAAAAGAGCTCTCCACCGAGAACCAGAAATCTATTTGGGTTGAATCGGGGGGTGATTTGATAATTCAAAATCATCCTGAAGACAAAGGGCCAGATTTGGGGTTGAATAGAATCACCCCCTATTCAACCTAAAATGATTCAGGTGACTCAAATGCCATTTTGAGCGCCATTTTGCTGGAGAAACGGGCCTCAAAATGGTGCTTCTTTCTGGGGAGAGCTGGTCTACCTATTGGGAACAGCGGGAAACCCAGCCCTCTGAGGCAAGCTGATGCACTAAGTTAGGAGCAGAAGATTGGTCTATCCACCTCGGAGGGCAGCCCACTTCAGAGAGCTGGTCCCAATTGGTAGACCAGCTCTCCCCAGAAAGAGCACCATTTTGAGGCCCTTTTCTCCAGCAATACAGGCCCCAAAGTGACTCAAATTGCCAGAATAAATTCAGGTTGAATTGGGGGGCGATTCGTCGAGGCAGCTGGCCTAGCCAGCTCCTTTCGACAAATCAATTCAGGGGTCTGCGATTCAATTCAACTTCGAACTAAATCACGTATTTTGATTGGGGCACACCCCTAGCTTGGATGGTAGGGATAGGAAATATGGCAAAGTTGAAACCACTGGATTTTTAATGTGCAGGAGGGAAGCAGTGGGTAGCAAAAACATACTTAACTCTTCCTCCGCCTGCTGCTTCCCACTGAGGTCTTCCATTTTAGCCGCTTTTTCACCCAGTCAGGGTTCCAACCTCTATTTTTGTGGCAACAGGTCTGGATTTGGGCTGGGAGAAATGTTCTAAGAAAGTGGAGGACATGGGATGGATGAAGTTCCTCTTCTTTCGCCTGCTGCTTTGCAGCTGAATATCGGGAGCTGGGCATCTGCAGCAGAAACAAGTTGTGCCTCTGGCCTTAGCTTTAGTGTGGATACACTTTGAAGCAAATGGCGCAGATAAATCAAGGACCCAGTGCTTATGAGAAGTGACTTTCAGGGAATATATTGCTACAAGAGCCTACTGCTATGGGCCATAGTGGATTAGAGAGTTCCAAAGAAGAACGGTCTCAACCAAAGGGGAAAAGACAGCATGTAATGAAACTCTAACAAGGTTTCTCATTACCCACTGTGGCTAGAAGTGGTTGGAGTAGACACAAATCCTGCTAGTTTTACCTCTACCTGGAGAGTTCTATGTTGTTCAGATATATTCAAGAACCAGTCTTTTATGTGGCTTGAATGGCAAATGGCGTTGGAATTAGAAACCCTAAGCCCAGAATGTATCAAAGCTCTCATTTGCTATTCCGTTGGTGGACTTCACCCTGTCTTCCTCATCACATTGGACATAAAAGATAAAACTAGATCATGAACATGGAAAGCTGAAGAATACTCCTAAGAGTGCATTACAGGCAGCCAAAATTTAGGAGTTCACTAAAATTGTAGAAGAGCTTTTTGGTAGTGAAAAAACCCTTAAAAGATTATGTACAATAAAATTTTCCAATAAAATATATTCTTTTAAGCTAGGTAAAATTTATCACAGAAATGAAAACAGAACAGGCAATTTGGCAGACTGTTTTCAATTTCATGGGACAGGGATAACATGACCGACTGAATAAACCCAACGGCACAGTCACTCTAAGACCTGCTTTCTAATTTGCCTTCAGCTTGATAAATCCTGAAATTATGAGAACTAGCTGGGCCAGGTGCAGAGCATCTGAGCCTCTGACGGCCCACCCAGCCTGCTTCTACCCCCCCCCCCCGACTGCGGCTTCTGGCAGGCTTTCAAGCTGGCCCATCCCCTCCTCCTGTCCGCCACCCGCTCCCAGCAGCTGGGCCTGCCTGCCACCTCCTCCTCATTCCAGTGGCTGGGGCGGGGTGGCCCACCACCACCTCATCCTGGCAGCCAGGCCGGGGCAGCCTGCTGCTGGGCTGGGCCCACCACTACCTCATCCTGGCGTCCATGCTGGGTCCGCTGCCACTGCCTCCTCATCCTGGTGGCCAGGCCAGGCTGGGCCCGCCACTGCTGCCTCCTCATCCCGGTGGCCGGGCCGGGGCGGTCCGCCTCCTCCTCCTCCTCATACAGTTTTTTGCTCGTGTGTCGCCACAGTGCATGGCAACTCATGAGTAGACCCCCGACTGGGAGGCTGCAGCCAGCCTCCCAGTCCTGGGGGTCTTTCCAGAATGCCCCGCACAGTCACGCAGGGCATCCTGGAACTTCTGGGGGCTGGGTGGCCCCCGATCCTCACAGCTCCCACTGGCTCCATGACAGAGCCGGCAGTCGTGTAGGCAGCCAATCCGGCTGCCCAGGGCTTGGAGGCTGCTCATGTGTGGGGAGAGCAGGCTGAGCTCGCTCTCCCTGCGCAAACCCTCCTGGCAGTTTGCACGTGTTGTGTGAATTGCCTCAACATTGAGTGCCTCATCTTGGTGGCCGGGCCAGGCCCGCCGCTGCTGCATCCTCATCCCGGTGGCTGGGCCGGGGCAGCCTGCTGCCGCCTCCTCATACAGTTTTCTGCTCGTGTGTTGCCAAAGTGCGTGGCAACACACAAGTAGACCCCCGACTTAGAGGCTGCAGCCAGCCTCCCAGCCCCAGGGGTCTCTCCAGAATGCCCTGCGCATTTACATAGGGCATCCTGGAACTTCGGGGGACTGGGTGGCTCCCAATCCCCACAGCTCCCATCAGCTCTATGATGAAGCCGGCAGTCATGTGGGCAGCCAATCCGACTGCCTGGGGCTTGGAGGCTGCTCATATGTGGGGAGAGTGGGCTAAGCAACCTCCTGGCACTGTACACGTGTTGTGGGAAGTGCCTCAACATTTAGTAAATGGATTGTAAGCAGGCGGGCTGTTGATACCTCAAGGCTGTCTCCTTTTCCTCCTCACCAGTTGTGCCAGGGACAAGCCAGGCCTCAGAAGAACTCCTGGCCCTGGTTCTCTCCTCAAATGAGTCACAGGACCCGCTTCATGGGGAGCTTCTCTCTCTAGCCTCAAAAAGTGGGAGTCACTGGGCTCTGCTATTCCTTGAGCCCTACCCTGCAAGGTCTCCTGCCTTCCCCCTTCTGCCGGCCCGTCATCATCGGCTGGCTTTAAATAGTCCCTAGCAGTCTCCGCACATCTCGCAAGATCTCGTGTCTGACCGAAGTCTCACCTTGGGACCTTGCGAGAATGATGCAAGATCTCGCGGGCTTGTGACATGATCACACAAGATGCTCTCAAGCCATCCCGAGGCCCGCGGGAAGACAGGGAGCATCTCAAGCATTCGCTCCTAGGGCCGCTATGAGGGTTTTTTTTGCGGCACAGGGCCCCAGCATCGCTGTGTCCCACTGGTACTCACCGTTCCACCAACATTCCATTCCACCCACTATATCTATGTTGTCATTAGTAACCAAGCACACCAGCTCACTCATCTTCACTCAGAGGCTTCTGGAATTGGTAAATAGACACCTATACGCCAAGTCCCTCACCTGGTGTTAGCGTGTGCAATCTCCCTTACCCTTATTTGACCTTTTTGACCAGCTGTCATGTGTTTCCCTCAGCTCAACTCCTGGCTGTACTCTGCCCCCTGCTGGTTTATCTGAATCCTTAGGGGATTTTGCTTGCCGAACCAGATGCCACCCAGTTCCTGTTGACAACCCCCCAGGTGTCATTTTAAAAGCTGCTCTGCTACCTTTTTTATTTTAAGTGTCAGCAGTCTTGTTCCATCTTGGTTCAAGTGGAGTCCATTCGTTTTGTACAGGTTTCGCTTGCCCCAAAATGTATCCCAGTGCCTAACAAATCTAAACCCCTCCACCATTGTCTCATCCACGCATTGAGACCTTTGAGCTCCACCTCACTGGCTCTGTTCATGGGACAGGTAGCATTTCAGAGAACACTACCCTGGGGGGTCCTGGACTTCAGTATGCTACCTAGCAGCCTAAATCTGGCTTCCAGGACCTCCCGACTGCATTTTCCTACTCCCTATGTACAATTTTCCTATGTACCTAGTATTTTTCAGGGTAGAGTCAAGAGTCATAGTCTTGATTCAATGCTCATTTTCATAGCAACTACACTATCCCATTTGCCACTGCAAGGCTCCTTCTGTTTCTTTCACCTTCTTCTGCTTCCTTGGGATAGGAACATAGGAAATAGGAAGCTGCCATATACTGAGTCAGACCATTGGTCTATCTAGCTCAGTATTGTCTTCACAGACTGGCAGCAGCTTCTCCAAGCTTGCAGGGCAGGAATCTCTCTCAGCTCTATCTTGGAGATGCCAGGAGATGCCAGGGAAGTAATTTGGAACCTAGATGCTCTTCCCAGAGCGGCTTCATCCCCTGAGGGGAATATATTACAGTGCTCACACATCAAGTCTCCCTTTCATATGCAACCAGGACAGACCCTGCTTAGCTAAGGGGACAGGTCATGCTTGCTACCACAAGACCAGCTCCCCTCTCCATAATCTTTGTTTGCCCAAAGGTTATGTGTGGACTATGTTTCGGCAACTGGAAATTTGGAAGAGATTGCGAAGACTAACTTCCTTCTGGTGACCCACAAAGAAGCCTATTTTATCTGTACAGATATTGAGAGAGGAGGGCTGATTCAAACTCCAAAACTTGAGCGTGGCAAGTAAAGCCGTATTTTATACTGCTGCTTATGAATGTTTGAAAAAGGCAATGCAATTCAAAAGAGTGTCTGTAATTGTTGTTTATATAAATCTGCATATGGAACATCTGTAAAACAGCTGCCTCTGAGTCTATTTTGCCATTAGTCTCTTCCTTAGCCTGGCAACTGCTGTGTTGGTAGCAGGAAAAATGCGAAAATCACACAGAGCCTAAAACAAAACTATTCTTTATTGTTACAAGGACTCTGCAGAAGCTCTGCCCAACAGCTGCTGCTATGAGCTGAAGAGGTGCCAAAAGCACAAAGTTTAAACCACAGCAATGTAAAAAGTGTGTGTGTGTGTGTGTGTGTGTGTGTGTGTGTGTGTGTGATAGAGAGAGAGAGTGAGAGAGAGAGAGAGAGAGAAAGAGAGAGAAGGTTATAAATGTGGATCCACCTGAAATAATACATATCACTCATGCATTCAGGCATACACAAATAGACATCTAAAAAAGTCTGAAGAGGAAAAGAGAAACTGGCCAGAAAAACCTCTTCACCCCCAAAGCTAACCAAGCTAGTACTGTACAATCCTTGCATCAATGAAACAAACTAGTGGCACTTCCCAAGAAGAACATCTTAGTACTTGCAGGAGGAGGAGGTGGATGGACAAAAGGTCCTTGTTAATCTCAAAGGCTGATGTGCAGTTGCAAAGAGCCAGTAAACTAGCTTCATGTAAGGCTCGCCTTGCAGTGCAGCCTGCAGGGAAGGGGATAAGGTTGCAACTTCCATTCCCCTCCCCACAAACCCCATTTCTTTGTCAGGAATATGTCCACGTAGGCTGCATGACCCTGATTTCCACCCTCAGTATGGTGGAAGGGATGGCCCTAGCTGTCCACCAATGTGGGACTGGGGACTCCAGCTAGAAGCAGGTCATGGATGGCAGCATCTATTCAGGCCTGATACTACAAACACTGTCTGGCTGATTCCAGCCTCCCTGCTGTCCTTTCATCACGTCTGCAGGACAGCAGTAGTTTTCAAATGCTAAGGAATGATTTTCACACAAACATGCCTGCCAAAGAACTTTGCATGTAGACAGGCATTCTTGGGCATCTTCTACGGCAGGCGGCCAGCAGTGCTTGCATGGCCTTTCGGTCACTCAGACTGGCAACCCACCGGATCCATTTTCCTTCTAAAGTAGTGCTGAACATAGACACCCCCCACCTCCATGGATACTTTTGTGGATGGTGAAAATGAGGGGGGATTTCATCACTTTTATGCAGTAAGGGGATGCAGTGCATTCTGGGGAAGAAAATGGAAGGTGGCTGCTGAAACAAAGACCAGCAGCTCTTGAGGCACTGCTGCCACTTCTGATTGTAGAGGCATCAGTTTTTCAGTTTTAAAAAAAGCAGGAAAGAAAAAACACTATATTGCCACCCAAGCTGGCCACCCAAATCCAGGGGGGAAAAATATTCTTCTCTCTTGTGAATGCCCCCACAAAAGTGTATGGTTTTTGTTCACCCAGAGTCCCCCTTTGACCCACAAATAATCTAGGGTGAGAAAATCTTTGTCTAGCAGTACTACTTGAATGTGTTGGTCCAGTGTCTGGCGGCATTACGAATCTCAGGAGGCAAGGTGTTCCATAAGGTGTTCCATCTGCAACACGGAAGGGTTTGGATGGGCCAAAACCAGCTCAGGCTTAATCCCTCCAAGACAGAGTTGCTCTTGTTCAGTGCTCCATCTGACCAGGTTCCGGTTTTGAGTGTTTCCCTTGATGGGCTCACACTCCCCTTGAAAGAGGAGGCTTGCTATTTGGGGGTCATCCTGGACTCATGGCTCCAGCTTCATCTGGTGCACCAATTGCGGCCTTACCTTGACCAGCAAACCCTTGCAACCATAACTCAAGCCCTTGTCACCTCTTGGTTGGACTATTGCAATGTGCTCTACCTGAGGTTGCCTTTAAAGATGACTTGGAAGCTTCAGCTGGCTCAAAATGCTGTGGCCTGGCTGCTTATGAGCAGCAGAAAATATGATCATGTTTCACCTTTGCTGAGGTCGCTACATTGGCTGACAGTTCGCTTCCAGGTCCAATTCAAAGTGCTGGTTATCACCTATAAAACCCTTCAGGGTTTGGTGCCTGCGTACCTTCAGGTCCACTTCTCCCATCCAACGTCGACCCGCCCTGTCATCTCAGGTGGGCCTTCTCAGAGTTCCGGGCCCAGGGGAGGTACGTGGGGCCTGGGCTCATGGGAGGACCTTCTCTGTTGCAGTCCCCTCCTTATGGAACACCCTGCCTCTTGAGAGTCATAATGCCCCCTCCCTTCTGTCCTTTAAGAAGCTTTTGAAAACTTATCAGATTTGCCAGGCTTTTAGTTTTTAGTGTGTGGGTTTTTGTTGTTGTTGTTGTTGTTGTTTTGTTCTCCTTGTCTTCACTGTTGTTTTAATTTATTTAAACCACCTCGAGTCTAAGGAAGTCAGGCGGTCAATAAATTTAGTCATACATACATACATACATACATACATACATACATACATACATACATATTTGCTACAGTGGGAGATGAAGCTACTGAGGCAGGGCAGGAGGTGGCATTTGGCTGTCACCACCAGGCAGCAACACCTTTATCTGTAGCTGCTGAGAAATGGTGTTACAGAAGGGGCAGTTGGTGTTGCAGTGGGAGCGCCAGCACCATGTAGGTGCACCTGTGGCCTGTGCATAAACATGGTGGTCTGTGAACAGCTGTTTCCCAGCCTGCTGCTAATTTTGCCTGTCCTGCCTTTGAGGATGGTTTTTGATGCCTGCTGTTAGAAGTGTGAAGCCCTTTCCCTCAGTCACCACTTAGCAGCAGCTGAGTACTACCTCCTACCCCATGTCACCAATTGCATATTTCACTGCAGCAGGAATCCTAAAGGCCAATCTCCAGGCTGCCAACTTGACAACCCTGCATCCTACACTCTCCCTTGGCTGTGCATGAAAGGGAAAATCCATAGTGGTTCGTCAGCTTTTTTTCAAGAAAATATTCCTTACTAAGGAACTTTTCTTTCTTTCTTTCTTTTTTTTTACTGTTTTACTCTTTTTTCTTTCTCTTTCTTTTTGAAAGAAAAGGCAATTGTCAGAGTCGCCAGACAACTCTCAGAGTCGCCAACTGCAAAACAGCTGCAGCCATCTTACGATTCTCTATGGAGATAACTTCCTGTCCCAAGACTCCCTCTAGGAGGCCCCTCCCTCCAATAATAACTCTGACATTCCCACTCATATCTAGTTCATATTCTTAACCACAGAACACTGTTTGAAAAGCATAGTCTCAGTTAGGGAACTAGAGGTTTATAGACCATATTTCTCTTCACCCATCATGAACAGTCAGCGATACAGTACAAAGGAATTCCCTGGAGTTCACTAGCACTGTCTGCACTGAATCCAAGATATAGACAAGTGTTCAATATTTGTCGTAAAGACCCCTGCTTTCCAGGGCTGCAAATAAACACCTGGCAGTCTTATTTGTTTTGACAGGTGGCTGACAGGATGAACTCTCTTAAAAGCCATGGAAATTGCCTTAAAGACAATACTTTCTTGCTTTCCTCTACTGCACAGAACAGCCTTGTTTTACACTCTTCCTGTTTCCCCTGAGCAGCGAGAAGTTCCAGGGGCAGTGCTACAGGGCTTAGTATGCTTTGAACAAGATAGAGCACCAGAGACCTGTGGTGTCTTTGTATTACAAATATACAAGCAGAAAATGATGGAAGCAGTCCTTCAACAGGTAGCACAGCTACTAACATGCATCAGATTGCTGGAGAAAGCCCATACTCTCCAGCTCACACCTCTCAACACACATGTGCTCTCTTTCTCCCTCTCCCTCTCCCTCTCCCTTTCTTCTCCCCCCCCCCTCCTTCCGTCTCTGAATTCAAATGACAAACCAGGCTCAAACTGCTTCTGTACACTTTCCCACTAGCTGGAGGGTGTCATTGTCCCACATTCTGATGGGGTGTTACATTCCAAATGCTAGGGAGAGATTCCTAGCTACAGTATCAGGGAAGCATCAATGCTCTTTTGTTAACTATGGCTGGTGAAATGGGGCAACAGGCAATATCAACCACTACCACCGTGTGATAATCAAGGCTGAGGGGAGTCCTGTGCTCTTAGAGGTGACTGTCAAAAGCATCTTCAGAGGCAGGGGCTGATGAGTCAGAACTGTATATCTGGCCACTTATTTATTTATTTATTTATTTATTTATTTATTTATTTATTTATTTATTTAATTTCTATACCGCCCTTCCAAAAATGGCTCAGGGCAGTTTACACAGAGAAACAATAAACAAATAAGATGGCTCCCTGTCCCCAAAGGGCTCACAATCTAAAAGAAACCTAAGATAGACACCAGCAACAGTCACTGGAAGTATTGTGCTGGCGGTGGATAGGGCCAGTTACTCTCCCCCTGCTAAATAAAGAGAATTGCCACATTAAAAGGTGCCTCTTTGCCAAGTTAGCTGTTACAATGCTCATTACATCCAATTCACAGCAGTGTTAACACAGAACAACTTTCTCTCTGCTTGTCTGGACTATTCTTCCATGCCTCTGCAATATAAGATATTCCTGTAACTAATGTTATGTGTTTATGCACAAGATGGCTTATATGGTTTTGAGAAAGGGTCTGGAGAAAACATGTGGCTATTCACACGTGCGGAAGAAACTGGGTTAAGAAAGCCCAGCCTGGTTTCCCCTGTGTGTGTGAACTGCCGGAAGGTGTGAGGCTCCGGGAGGCTAGCCTGCCTAATTGTCTCCCCCTTAAACGAGGTTAGCGGAGCAAGCATCCCACTAACCTCATTTTCCAGATCGTGAGTTACCACAGCGCAGCTCCACACCACAGTGACTCATGAGGAGACCCCTGAACGGGAGGCTACAGCAAGCCTCCCGACATCGGGGGGGCTCCCCAGAATGCTCCGCACACTCATGTGGGGCATTCTGGGGCTTCTGGGGGCTGGGCTGCCCCCGATTCCTGCCACCCCTATCGGCTCCATTTTGGAGCCAGTAATTGTGTGGGTGCCACCCAGGGTGGGCTGAATGCTCGTCTGCAGGGAGAGTGAGTCAAGCCCTCTCTCCCCGCAGAACCCTCCTCGGTTCTCCACACTGCTCGTGTGGAGAGCCTCCATGAATTGAGTCATTTCACAGGGCGGGGGGAAAGTGAAGTTTGCTATATGGCACTGGTGCTTAGATTCAATTGTTATGAGGTTCAACAAGATTTTCAAATTCAGCCCAGCTATGGGATAAACAAGTTCTTCTGCTTTTGTACTAGTTCTTAACGGAAGCACATAGGCATTGATTTAAGAGCTATGCTGAATTTCACATGCCCTGTTGATCTCAAAGTATAATTATTGCATGTTGAATCCATTTTGTTTCAAAGAGATGACCTCTATAGCCAAGGCGATGAAGACTCTAGTTCCATCTTATACAATATTGTGGCATAAGGGTTTGTAGGCAAGAATGTGTGTTATTAGGTGAAAAGAAGTGACATTTCACATAATAAGGTGAGAATAGCTTCACTGAATTCACAGGTAGGCCCAATATGGTTGGGATTATTTAAACATTAAACGATAAAGAGCATACCAGGCTAGTTCATACGATGTCTAATAGGGTAATGGTGTCCTACCTAAGTTCAGGAGCTGTGTCTGCTCCTGTTTTGTGATTGTGTGCTTTTAAAAAACTAGGTGTGCATTGCAGGGGAGTCATAGCCTCTGAGGTCTCTGCTAGGCAGGATGGCTTTTCCTCCCTCCTCATTAAACAGCAGGAGACTCACAGGTGATTACTCCCCCACCCATTTTTTAAAAGGACATGATCACAAAACGTGAGCATGCACAGCTCCTAAAGCTGGCTAGGAAGCTTGCCTTGTTAAAGATCATGTGATCCAGCCTACTGTGGAACCAGAAAGACTATATGTAAATAAATCAATTGGTCACCAATATTCAGTCAGCAAGCTTTTCTTTGGAAAGATAAGGAGGCAGTTCAGACTCAACTATCCACTAGCCCTGCCCATGAAAAGAATTAACAGATACATCCCCCTCCCTTTCTACTGCACATGATCACATGAGAGGTAGAATTTATATCACATGTGAAAAGTGGTTTGGATGGTCTGCCCAACATCATTCTAGGGAGCAGAAAAGCACTCAGAAGTGGTAGGCTGTGGGCTCATGTCTCTCGTGTGATGGCAATGAACAAATTCATCTTTCTTCCCTTTCTTTGGCACATGATCATGGCACATGGGAGGGAGATTGTCTGAGGCACCCCTTGCATGTTGTTTAAGTAATGCCTTATAGGTAGAATTTACATCACATGGGAAAGGCGGCTTGGATGTTCTGCCCAACATGTTGATACAGAGCAGAAAAGCACTCCAGGGGGTAGACAGTGGGCCAGGCGTGGCTCTTGAACGTGCCTCCAGCGGGGGGGGGGCTTCTTTAAGGTAAACAGAGCCAGTGCTCCGTGCCACCCAGCAGCCCCCACGGCGGGGAATTGCCTCCGCCACTCACCTGGCTCCCGCAGAGGCCATTCTCTGCCGTGGAGGCTGCTGGGCGGCATGGAGCACCGGCTCCGTTTACCATAAAGAAGCTGCTTGCCGCCCCCCTCCCCCGGGAGGAGAGTTCACAAGCCGCGCCTGCTGTGGGCTCATGTCACTTATTGAAGCTATTCAGATGAGCAGAAAATAGGGTTACATTCTGAAAGCAGATAGAACCCTATTTTTACCGCATAGCAAACAGACGGGCACATGCTGCAAACCCGGCAGGGAGTGTGAGTGACACACGATTAACTGTTTAAGGTTCTCTCCAGCCCCAGATAGCATTGTTGGTCCTCCAGCCACGCCCCTTGCAAGAGCAGTTCCCTGAGTGGACGGGGCAAGCACGTGACCCAAGGAGACCACTCAGAGGGCTCCAAGCTGCAGTCTCTCTTTGCTGCTCCCTGATTGGTAGCCTCACTTAACCCTTTCCTGGCAACTGCAGCACTGTCAAAGGGAATGAACTCCGTCCCCATGCCGCAAACACCCTGCTCACAACAAGGCAGGAGAGAGAAGAGAGCCGCTGCAGCTGCCGCTGCCAGCAGAGGAAAAGCCAACATGAACACACACAAACCCCAACACACACCCCAGATCCAGGAGGGACACAGCAGATGCCCCCTGGAGCAGTTCCCAGATGCCCCACAACTAGCCCAGGCACTAAGCTGGTGGCAAGGGCGATGAGATGTGTCTCCTACCACCCCTGTCCAGTTGCCCCCCTGATCACAGTGGAAGGGTAGACAAGCAGGCAATAGGGAGTGTGCACCTGTCCTCCTTGCCACATGTGCCACCACCCACTTCACTCTTGCTGTGGCAGCCCCCATCACCCCATCCCACCATACAACAGCATGGTTTGGGAAGGCAGAAGGGGGAACCTGCCCCGCCTCCTCACCCTCCCCGCAGCTGTGGCCTCTGTGGCCCCCCCATCCCACTGTATAGTGTGTGTAGATGTTAAGAACCCCCATTGCCCCCCCACTGACACCGTAGCCAAGTGGCAACTCTGCCTCCCCATCAATCTGCCACCCAAATAACAGGGAAGTCAATCGGCAACCCATTTTGGTCCTCTGCGTGTGCACAGAGGCCACTCATGTTACCAGTGTGTGTAGGAGCTGCTCTGCCCACCACTGAGCCCCCTGCAGCCACCGCAAGCCCCCCGCTGCCACTGCCATTGCCACCATGAGGCCGAAACACTTTGCAAGTGTTACACTTTGCAAGTATCCCAGTCACCATGTGCGCACTGCTCCCCCCCACCCCGCCGGGGCAGTGGCGGGCAGAGCGGGAGTGGCTGCTGGGATTACCATCCGCCTCCGTGACCCTTGCGTGGACAGTCTGTCAATCCAGTGGTCACGGTCACTCCTGTTCCACCACCCCCTGCCACCACGGGAGCCGTCTCCAGCACCCCCGCCCCGCTATCCCTCTTGGTGTGCAGGACTCATGTCACACCAGAGCAGGCACACACACTCTACACATGCAAGCACATACATATTGGGGTTGCCATCATTTCATTGCCAGAATGAGAGACACATGTTTGGGGCTGGGGCCTTGGGGAGAGGGCTGAGAGAGGGCAAGAGAGTGAACAAGTGGGTGAGGAGGGGTGCGCAAGCATGCAGATGAGCAGCAAGCCCTGTGGCCACCAACATGACAGCCGGCTCCGTCATGGAGCCAGTGGGGGCTTGGGAGTCTGGGGGCCCTGTGGCCCCCAGAAGCTCCAGCATGCCCTGCGCAAGCACGCAGGGCATGCTGGAGAGACCCCCGAGCCAGGAGGCTGCTTTTCAGCCTCCCAGTTGAAGGTCTACTCATGAGTTGCCACGGCGCAGAGCCGTGCCACAGCAACACGTGATTTTAAAAGCTGGGTTTGTGGAGTGCTCTTCCGCAAACCCGGTTTAAAGGCAGGGGTAGTTTAGAGGGTTTCCCGCTTAGGAACCACCGGGTTTACAGTTTAGCCCGGTGGTTCTCACAATGGGAGGAAATTGGGCTAGCCTCTGCTAGCCCGAATTTCTTCCATCGTGTGAATAGCCTCAAGGTGTTATCATCAGACGGAGGACATTTGAATGTAGTGGGTGCAAATGGGAAACCTGAGAAAAATACACAATTATGGAACAAAATCCTGTGCCAACATACTTTCCATTGATGGTCATTGATAAATCAAGAGAAAGAAACAAAACTCCCAGGCAATGGTCCATCTACTTTTTTTCATCTGTGGGCAGAATGAGTTTTGTTCTGGGCAGCAGTATCAAGGCAGTGTGTGTATACGTGCATTCAGAATGGGGCCTTCCTGATTCAAGCTGAGCAGGATCGAAAACTAACTGAGCTGACATTTTTAAAAAACCCCAAACTTCTGTGTGCGTGCATGTGCACACATCTTAGAAGGAACACTACTCCCAGGTGTTTTCTAAAGCTGACTTCATGCTTTGGCAGAAACATTGCCCAAATGCCACTTTTACCCTGGGTAGTAATAGACACAGCTGGGACTCACCAGGCCTTAGATCTACAACTTGTTTTAATATAATGACTCAGCATTTCACAAGAAATGTTAAGTAAGAAATGCAGTGTTAAATACCTTTCTTTCAATACAGAGCAACTGCAACCATCTCTTACCTAGTATTTTTTTCAGTATAGACCAGGACTTCCAAATTAGAAGCATGGAGTTTCCAGAGAGGTGTGAGCACCTGCACTCCTAATTTTAGCTTCTCTACAGTTTTAGTATGGCAATAGCATTACAAAAGCTCCAACAGCTACGATGAACAGCTCTCTCTTTTGCTCTTCACAGCAAGGAGGGACCGGGATAGATAATACAAAATCAGCAGCTAATACCATCAAGAACAGATGTTTCCTAGTCTCAGTAAAATGTGAGACAGATGTTATAACAGCCACAAATGCATTTTTGTAGTGATCATAGGAATTGTATTCATTTCCTTATCTCTCCAGCAAGCAAAACCAAGTGTCAGCACTTAATTCTCCTTGCTCAGTCAAAGCTTCTTTTTCATAAGATCAGAAGCAGTTGCTGGGCCTGGAAGCTTATGACAAATTGTGACTGACAAAACTTATCACCTATATTGAGCTTGGCAGTCCATGGTGCTGTGCAAACATTAATTAATGAACAAAGATTGCACATCATACACGAAAGTTACTTCTAACAGTTTGCTAATGAGCTTGAGCTCCTTGCAGACTCTGTGCTGCTGATCATTGTCACTCTCTTCTTTTTGAAGGTGAATTGCAAAGGTTACAAGCAGCAAATGACTGAGAAGAGACTAAGATATTCCAGAAATGAAACGGTGTGGATAGGATGTAGATGCAATTCCAACATTTCCCAAGGTTTGCGGAAAGTACTGATATACAAACAGAGGAAGTCTGACAAGTAAAGACTGCTTGAAAGACTGGCAGGTTCAAGAGCAGATTCCTCTTCGTTCTTGCCTAATAATCTCCCTTGATGAACCCACTTGGATTTTGCATGGTAACATGTGGTTTTTCGTGTGTATTCTTTCCTCCATGTGTATTTCTCAGTGGGGGTGGGGGAAGCTTACATTGGAATCTGCCCTGGAAGATAACTTTTTAAAGCCCCAAGTTGTTAGACGTTATTCCCTAGGAGTGATTACAAAAGAAGCATTTTGTGTGCCCCCAGCAATTACTGTGAGTTGGTATCAATATTCCTTGGCTTGGCCTTTTAGGGCAGAACAAAGGATATGGGGCTGCCTCCAAAAATGGTAGTCTCATGCTATTTTCTCTCTCTCTTCTCCTCTGCAACTGCTAATTTAACATGCCCCATGCCCAGGCAATTTTACATTTTATCACCCTTGCCAGCAACTGGCAGTGATGAGCAGAAATTAAATCATAGTGACATCAGGATAGTGACATCAGGATTAAACTATGGGTTACAGAGGATGAAGGGCAGAAATCAATGTCGTGGGATTGCCATTTTTGCTGGCAGTGCTGTGTTCTTTGCTAAAAGTAGTTCCATCCATAGAATTGCCATTTTCTTGTGTTTGTTTCCAGTCATTTGTCAAGTGCCTTATTGATCTTTAGATGGCAAACTGTTTGTATTTAAGAGCTTCTTTTTTAGCAAGTGGGTTTCTACAAGGTTTTAGACAACATCTCCAGATCTGAGACTGGGAGACATCAACTAGTGCCTTGAATAGACTGGGAGACATCAACTAGTGCCTTGAATATATATATATATATTAAAGTTTTTATTAAGTTTAATTGATAGCACTATATATACTTCTCAACATTTTCTTATTTTTGCTCCCATTGAACTTGCAGCACTCATTTTGATCATCTGAGGATACATTTATTTTCAGGCTTCATTATTAGGCTGACCAGATGCAAAGGAGGATAGGGCACTGATCTCTTTTAGAGTTCTGCAGTAGTGGGAATTTGGACAAATGCAACATTATCTTATCACTGTGAGGCAGGACAAGAAAAGCTGCACCTGCCCCAAATACTCTTTGCTACAAGCCTTTCCAATTGGCACAAATTATTTATTTATCTGGTCATGTTGCCTATTACAGAGAATGAAACTTGAGTTTTCAATAGCCATACAGTTAATTGATAAAAATATTAAGCCTGTACACCTTTAAAAATGTTGGATCTGATCCAATCTGACCTGACCTGTTGTGGACACCCTGACTCCAACATTAAACCCAGAGTTACCAATCCACAATTATGTGTTATCCAGGCCTGTGTCTTGCCCTGTTAACTGGGCAAAGAGGTACCTTTTACCGTGGTGATTCTCTTTATTTAGCAGGGGGACAGTAACTGGCCCTATCCACCCCCAGCACAGTACTTCCAGTGACTGTTGCTGGTGTGTGTTTTATGTTTCTTTTTAGAATGTGAACCCTTTGGGGACAGGGAGCCATCTTGTTTGTTATTTCTCTTTGTAAACCGCCCTGAGCCATTTTTGGAAGGGCGGTATAGAAATCGAATTATTTATTATTATTATTATTATTATTATTATTATTATTCAATTTTATTAAGGAATCAATTAATGCCTGAACTCAGATGAACTGACCAGTACATGGCACCCAAGTCTCATGAATTATGTTCTTATGTTCTTATGAATTGCCTCTGGGACAGATGGTAATTGCTTTGTGAAGTTAGGGGCTATATAGCATTGTTTCTCAATGTTTCTGAAATGGGTAATCAAAGGACACAATGGCCAGGCTTGGTTACTGGTCTCACACATATCCAAATACTATTACTGTGGAATGCCTTTACAAATGCATGGCAGGAAGATTAACGCACACTAGCCATTTGGATATGTTGGTGCCCAGTTCATTCATGTTGAATCAGAACTCATAGTCCAGTTCTGTATCTTTGCCAGTACCACTGAACTCCTTGCAACAGGAATTCAAATAGAGTAAAATGATTAAACTCCTAAAATTTACCTGAACTTGCTTTCAGGTAATGTCTTTGGGGAAAGCTAGGAGCTGTGCTCTCATTTCCTCTTACAAAAAGGTCTACGTTAATCATTGGTGATTGTTCTGCTTTGCCAAGGGATAATCCTGTCTTCCTCTGAGAGCTATGTGCTATGTAGAATTAGAAGCATTGTTATACCCTATTGCTGTCTTCAGAATTCCACTCTAGGTAGATGCACACAAAAGAAAATGATTGAACTGCTCTCTCACACCTATAGCTTTGCATTTTCCTTCCTAACACCTCTTAACACTCTTGGGGGACCAAGCGCCAGAAAATCTGGGGACAAAAGAAGATGCCCATTTGCAAGCTCAAGAGATGCAGATTTGCTTTGGGCATGTCAATAGAACAATACTCTGCTCAAACAGGAGATGGAACCCAGATCCTGTTTACCCTGGACTGAGCTAATATCCTGAACCAATATCAATAATTAGAAGACAGGATCTGGAGGATAACAGTAAATTGTCACCTTTTGTGATCCAGGAAGGATGATGATATTTTGAATAGACTCTATGGAGATCAAATGATGAAACAACTATTAGAAGGGGTCTCTGGACTTGGCAAATCAGAAATCTTTGCCTAAACAGCAGATCTTTGCTCATGTGCACATCCCCAGTGCCTGCTGTCTAGCTGCGGAGCTAACAGAGTCCTGAAACCTGCAGACAAGAGATTGCTCAGTGATTCTTGCCATGGAGTGAAGAATCAAGGGCTAATTCTGTCTGTGAAATCCAGCACCAGCTCTTTCCATCATCATTCCTAAGCCTCACATTCAAGCTGTGTACACTTGCTGCCCCACATTGGACCCTGGTAAATATGGCCTTGGTTTCTACTTCCCTCCTCCCTGCTAATCACTGCCACCCCTTTCCTAAGCCCTCCCTCCCTTCTTCTCTCTCTGTTGCTCTCTAAATGTTTTATTAGGATTTATTAGACAGCTGTAATTATTGATTGCACACACGTGTGATAGCTAGGCACATTGCACTACACCTTGAATCAGAAACACGTTTAATTTGGATGACTTGTTTGAATTTTATCCTGATGAGCAACTTTCTATAATAAAGCCCATTGAATTATTTGGGAGTGTTTGGGGTCTTCTTTCTACCTTCGTGCCCAGACTGTACATGGTCACTGTATAAAGAACTGGTCACTTTGTGACACTGGTGAAACAAGCCTAGTTTCATATGCTAGCTCCAGAGCATATCTAGTGTACAAATCAGGCTTGGTTCACAACAGACCCAACAGAAAAACATTCAGGAGGGTCAATACGCTCCTCCCCCACCCCGCCCACAGATTGTCAGGTTGGGTCATGTCAGATTGGAAACCTGACATTTCCCAACATTCCTGTTGGACTCCAGTTAAATGGCCAGTGCATCACCTCTCAGCTGAGAGGCAGCTCACAGATCATTTAACGGGTTCAGTGGAAGGGTCGGAACTCCAACAGTGTTCAAGCACAACTACAAGGAATTCAGTTATAGGTTCTGACTGTCAGGGCTCCCAGTCCCTGCTGTCATGGCTGATAGTGCCTGAGGATGGACATATCGAGAGTGCCTGTTGGACTGACATGACTGGACAGCTATACAACATAGGTCAACTTAGGAAGTCTATTTTATAGTATGCTTTAAAAAACCTCAAAATGGTTAAGGAGAGTATATTATATGTGAAGGGAGTTGTGATCCCTAACTTTCAAACACTGGTTTTAAATGCAGGCTCAAAATACATGCTCTGGGGAGATGTGCAGGTGCCACTAAACTTCATATCTCCGGTAAGGTGTAGTGGGGAAAAACAGTTGTGTGACATCATCACGTTAGTATTTCCCTCTTCTCTCTCACACAGGCAGAAGCTAATTAAGTGAAACAGGGAAATGACAACCTGAGCAATTGCATCACATCACACTTTTTTTCAACTATATGTTACCAAGTACAGTTGGCCCTCATTATTCATGGGGGTTCTGTTCTCATCTACAGGCACAATTATAGAAACCATGAATAATGAAATCTTGAGTCAATGGGTATTGTGGGGTTAGATCAGTCCAAATCCTTAACCAAGAGAGAGAGAGAGAGAGAGAGAGAGAGAGAGAGAGAGAGAGAGAGAGAGAGAGAGAGAGGTGGGGGCAAAAAAGCAAGGGGGGGGGCAGAAATAAGAGAAGAAAAGAACAGTACTGTATTCTCCAGGTCTCTAAATCTCCAACAATGCCCTCCAAAAACCTGAAGATGTCTGAATATTTGCCAAAAATTTCAGGAAATTTCCAGTCACTGTAAACCGTGGATAGGCAAATTTTGCCTATTTTTCTACCCACGGATATTGAAAATGGGTCTCTACAACCCAGTCATGGATACACAAAACCATGGATACGGAGTCCATGTATAACAAAGGCCACTGATAGATCCGAAGAGAAATGTGAGGTGGCAGCATCCATACATCTCTTCAAAATATGCACTTTGGCTTTGGGGACAAGGTAAACTGAAAAGAACATGTTTCAAATGGAAGTGTCTGCTATGGTTTCCCTTGCAGAACTCTGAGGATTACGGTTTTGTGAGCAAACAGATTTCTCTGTAGCCTCCTTCAAAACTACAGTTCCCAGGGTTCCCTGTAGCAAACTCTCATATGCTCTAAGGTTTATAGTGTAGGCATAATATTGAGTCCATGCATTTGAAATGGGATGGGAGGCCCATTTTTCAAGGGCCACTTATTTCTTCAAAAAGATTGCACTAGAGGAAGAGTTGAAAAACAAGCAGCAGAAAAGAATCACATAACTTAGGGCTAAGCAGAGAAAGCCCACTCACTATCCAAGTTTGTAATAAAGCAGCTAGACTTTTTGCAGCTCTGTCTCTGCATATTGACTTCCAGCCTTGCATTATCAGCAACTCGACAGCAACACCTGAGAATGGAGGTTTGCTTCAGTACATCATCCTCTCCAAGAATCCCAATCTTTCTCTTAAGCTATTTGTCTGTTGTTTACAAGGACATCTGATATTGTCTTGTTGCTCACTACCCTTAAACCAATTGTGATAAATATTTTATTTTCTCCTTTCTGCAGTTTCTCCCACATTGGTATGCAAAGAGTGGTACTCTTAAGGCACAGTGTGAAATAGCTGTTGCCAAAGAATGAAAAATTCTTTCCCCCACTCAGATTATGAAAGAATGACACAAAATTTCATATACTCTTTCCTTTTCTACTCATTTATCATCATGCAGCTCCATAATAAAAGGTAAACTGTGCCATTGAGTCGGTTTCGACTCCTGGCATCCACAGAGTCCTGTGATTGTCTTTGGTGGAATACAGGAAGGGGTTTACCATTGCCATCTCCCATGCAATATGAGATGATGCCTTTCAGCATCTTCCTAGATCGCTGCTGCCCAATATAGGTGTGTCCCATACTCTGGGAAATATACCAGCGGGGATTCGAACTGACAACCTCTGGCTTGATAATGAAGTCATTTCCCCACTGCACCATTCAGTGGTGTGGGTACAATGATATGGTGGAGATTCTGTCCACCTTCCCTCTATCCTGCTAATCACTTCTCTGTATTGTTACATTCTGTGTAGCTTCTTGATCTTCAGAAAAACCATATTAGAGATGAAGCCAGTGCCTAGAGTCTTTACTTCCCTCTTTTCAAGATAGAGCTGTTCTTGAGGAAACAAAATGGCCACTCTAGGCATATCAGGCCATCTCAGATGCTTCCCCCAGCAAAAGCAGTGTACAGCAGCTGTGACCCCAGCATGGCATGCAGTAAGTGTAAATATGCAGAAGGTAGGAGGAAGTTCTCAGTCCCTCACACTAGAGTCTAGCCAAGAGCAAAGGACACAGGAGGGAAAGAGAACAGGAGTTCTCTTTTCTTTTAAAGCAAACAGAAAGAGAACAAGATCCTCAAACCATTCCACTACTCATATACCACAACCACCACCCTACCCATGCATTTTCACCTGTTTTCTGTTAGGGCCAAACTAGATGTGACATGATCACAAGTAAAACCAACCACAGAAGGAGAGGCTAAATTGCTCCCCAGAACTGCTATTTGCCCCCCTAGAAGAGGAAACATACAGACACTGTATGGTGCCACTTCTGTGTTCCACTCACAGAGCAAATAGCAACTTTGGGGGAGAGATTAAATCAGGAAAATGACACATGGTTAACCCCTAACCCCCAGCACTGTGACCCAGACCTGATATGGAGATGTATCATCTTATTTGAAAAAAGAAGGAGATTGGATTGTGGATCTGCTTCTGACGTTCGGACTGCTTTGATCTGCAAATGCATAAAAGGCCACTCCTGGGTTCTGTCACACTCTAGTGTGATTGAAAATGGATATATGAAGAAGGAAGAATATGCAGATAAGAATGGGCACTGAGCTCATTTCTCAGAGGCTGCCACTGAATTCTATTTGACAATGTAAATTGACCATAAATGGAAGTTTCTACCCAGAGAGGCTTACTTGGCACCTTCACTGGCACCTTTTTTAGGTTGTGAGCCCTTTGGGGACAGGGATCCATCTTATTTATGTATTATTTCTCTATGTAAACTGCTGGAAATGTTTATTGATAAGTGGTATATAAATGTTGTTGATCACTGCTGTCTTTTAGGCACAAAGTGAAGCTTCACACACACCCACACCCGGCTTTTAACATCTGATGGGGTTTTAACTTTTGCTGATAATGGGGCTATTCACACAACCCCATGTGTGGTCGGGCAAGTGGGGGAGAGGCAGGCTTCAGCCTACCTTCCCAGAGATGACCGCTCTGAGCCCCAATGGCACACAAGCCACGCACCCACATGACCAGAGCTGCCTGAAGCAGTGCAGATGACTGTCTGTTCTGCTCCCGGCACCGTGGGTAATCAGAGGCTGAGACTCACTGTCCTGGCCTATGAGAATGCAACAATGCACTGTGTGCCGAGTGCAGTGCACTGCAGGACTCCCCCAGGGGGTGGGCACTTTCGGTGCCCATCTCTGTGTCAGCTCACGCTGGCACACGATCCTGGGAGCCAGGTGAAAAGTGCCTCTGAGCCCTTAACCTCAGCTAAGAGCCGGGCTTCAGCGCTGGGTTTAGCACTGCCGTATCGATGGGATCTGCACTGATCCCAGCGGTTGCCAGGGGAAGCCAAGCCCAGGCTTGGCTGCGGCGGCTCGTGAGAACAACCTCGATGTTTTGAATGCTGCCCTTTTAAAGCTTTATGTTTTATTATTGTTATTTGAGGATTGGCATGATTGTATTGTCTTGGGGTTTTTTGTGAGCCACCCCAGAAATATTTGTTGAGGGTCAATATATATGCTTTTGGAAGTAAAATGAATTAATCCATATATTGGCTGAGGAACAAAAGCTGCCCTCTCCAAGTAACACTGCTTACTGGACAAGAAAGAAGCTTTAGCCCCACCCCCCACTGAGGAGTATGCCTGAGTTTGGAACTTCACATAATAATAATGGCGGCCAGTCACTGTACAAATACTACTTCATTTTGGAGTGACATTGCAATGGAGGCAAAACTTGCTCAGCCTTACCCCTGGCACTGGACTGAACGGATAGTATGATATGTGTTTCTGTACCTAGAGGACAACAAGCACACTTTGCACCTCAGGGGTTCTTGCAAAATTCTGTTTGCCTCTCATGTCAACATGACAGTCATTTTCCTAGTTCATAATAGGCAAGCAAGCATACTAGAGTATATTGGAATGCCTTTATATTGAAGTACACACCAAGTTTAATTATGCACTCAAATGAAAGCACATAGTTTACCCTTCACTATCTTTTAATTATCCAGTTATCTTTTAATTATCATGTCTCCCTGACACTATAAAACTATGTGGTTCTCATTGTGTATCTTTTTTTATTTACTCTTCCTTCCCCCTTTCAAAGCCTGGGATGTCCCTGATAATATTTCACCTTTCAAAGCTAAATCTAAAAGCAGCCTCCCTGTGCTAGGCTTGTCAAGTCACAACCCAGAGATCTGCATTGTATCTTTAAGTTCTCTGATGCATTAGGGAACATGAGAACAGCCGTGCTGGATCAGGTCCAAGGCCCACCTAGTCCAGCATCCTGTTTTTGCACAGTGGCCCACCAGATGCTGCTGGAAGCCACAGGCTGGAGTTGAGGGCATGCCCTCTCTCCTGCTGTTACTCCCCTGCAATTGGTACTCAGAGACATGGCTCATGACTTCTCCCACCCATTTGTCTCCTATTCCTACCCTCTGCTTTTCACTGGAGCAGCACTACTACCCCAATTTACTACACCAATATATAAGGGGTCAAAAAGCACCCATATTGAATTAGCATCTTGCTGCCTTGTACAGCAATCTTTTACTAAGTCTTTTATGGCCAGAGTTGATATTGCTGCCACTGCCATCATTAAGACAGCTTACCTTGCAAGAGAACTTAATCTCTTGATATATTCTATCCCTCTCTGCCTTCTGACTGTGCATTGCTCTACTGTCACCAAACGGAAAACTCTGTATTTGGGTGAGTTCAGGAATCTACTCCCCACAACTGATAATTGTGCAATAATTTTTGCAGCTGAAGGTGACAGTGATTCCCCTCCCCTTGTCAGTAGCACTAGTTCAGCAGAGAAATATGGCTTCTGAACATAGAGGTTCTACTTATCGATAGTCCCCAAGAGCTGTTGACTACATGGGAAACTGCCTTATACCGAATCAGAACATTAGTTGATCTAGCACAGTATTGTTGACGGTGACTGGCAGTGGCCCTCCAGGATTTCAGACAGATATTTCTCAGCCCTGTTTGAATGCTAGGGGTTGAAAGTGGGACGTTCTGCATGTAAAGCTGATGCTACGGTCCTTCCCCATTACACCTTTCCTCCAAAGCCCTATTTACACATTATGCTTAATGCAAGTACAGATCTGTACATATGTAAGTCATTCACACATTGTCCAAATTCTGATGTAACACGAAACCAGTGTTAAAGGGGGCAGAGGTTGAAACTCTATTATGTCTGAATTCTGGAAAATGTGGTTTTACGCCAAAAGTGACTTGTGGTTTGCCTTGCCAAACTCCAGTTTGAACAAAGGGTGTGCACAGAACTGCTCCAGGAGGTTTGGTTCAAAATAGATTTGAACCATACCACCCAGTCCACATACTGGTTCTGCCAAACAGGCCAGCAGTTCAGTTCATGTCTAGAGGGACTGAACTGGCTTGACCCAGTTTGACCCCTGTTCAGGTGCTTGTAAAGGGGACTCTAGGAAGGGGAATCTGGTAAAGCACCTGAGGGAAACCCTACTGAGGTTAAAAAGGGCAGCCAGGAGGGTGGTCGAGAGGGTGCCCTACCTGCTGTGCCAGCATGGCTTCTCAGGATAGCAGCGGCTTCCCTAGGCCTTGCCAGTGCTCCCCCATCATCTGGGCTAGAGGAGGCCCGGTTTGGGCCTTTGTGCATGCATGGGGGTCACTGTAATGGCTTTCAAACTTGTGAAGAGGCCCAAACCAGGCCCATGCCAGCCCAGATTATAGGGGGCGCCAGTGTGACCTAGGAGAGCCACTGCCAGCTCACCGCCACCCTGAAGATCTGCACTATCACTATGGCAGGTAAGGTAACCTCCCGCCTGCTCCCCTGGCCTCCCTTTTAAACTCTGGTAGGGTTCCCCCAGGTGCTCGTAAATCCTTATGCAATTCCAGGGGTGGATCCAGGGTGTGTGTGTGCGTGTGTGTGCGCAAGTGTGCAGTTGCACCCCCTGTGAATTTGTGTTGAATCTCATTGAAATCTGCAGTAGCAGAGAGTTTTAAAAGGGTTAACTTTTATCCTGACATCTCTCAGCCTTATTGGTTCTCCTGGAGTCTTGTGCTCCTCCCCTCTTCAGCATTTGAGTGCAACTGCAGAGCTGAGGAAGCTGGCTGTTGGGCTTGTTGTCCCCCTCAAAGAAGGAAGGTAAAACATTTTTAAAAAACCAACAACCCTTGGCTGTTTGTTTGTGTGTGATTTGTCCCCCCTGCTTAAGCCACCATGTTTCTCTCTCTCTCTCTCCTCCCACCCCCATGAACTGTGTGTGTGCACATGTGAGAGAAGTCCCACCCCATGTATGAGTGAGAGAGTGAGCTTTAAACTGTTTTTTAAAAAATCATTTTCAAAGTATGCCAAAACTGTTCTAGTACAAACTTATAAGAAAAGCCCTCCCCATCCCAACAGCTTACTTTCCTGTGAGAAAATTAGTCAGTACAAAAGTATTAAAAGCTTTTTTTAAAAATGGGGGGTGGGGTGGGTTGTGCTCTGAAAAAATGGATCTCTTTTTGGTTTTGTTCCTGCCTTTTGTTCCTGAAGATACTAGACTGCTTATAGCTCTAATCTGGTCTCTGTGTGTGGGTTTCTTTCTCTTCCCATCCTGAGCCCTTATTAAAAATATTTATATTCTTTTTTAGCAGCAGAGTTCTCAAAAGGGCTTAAATAGCAAAATATGAGAAAATTGTTCTCTCTCAACATGTTTCCCCTTTTAAACATTACTGTTTTATTTTGCATTGTGCTTGTAACAGTAGTTCATATATAAATATATTACATATTGTCTTTTTAATAAACTTGGAATGGACTAAAATACCCCAGCTTCTTGAAAGTAGATTGACAAATTGCTAAAATGGACATTAAGCATTTCTCCTCCCCCACCAAATGTCTATTTTTGTACACTTGCTTCAAAATAAGGCTTTGCCAATCAGCTCACAAGAAACTCATTTTTAAAACTCCCTTGCCCATGAAATGATTGGTTTTCTTTAAGTTCTAAGAAATTGGGGTAATTCTATTTATGACATTCTGCTGTCCTGTTTGAAATCAAATTGGTGGCTTTTCTTTCTGTAGTGTATAGTCACACATTGTACATTGTATATACACTGTAGTATATAGACGTGCTCTATAGTCACATATGATTTTTGCTTAAATGCAATGTAGTTAATAGAAGAGATCATACTGGATTGCTTGCTGCTGTGATAGGTGTAAAAATTCCTATATGAATTTGCTTCTGAGTTTACATGCATATGACTTGAATTGGAGTGCATATGTAGCAAGTCAACATACACATATATTTTATTATGACACACATAGAGGTGAGTCTCACAATCAGTGAGACTCGCCTCTAGGGGGTTAGTGGGGAGAGCGGTCTAAGCCTGCAGACGGTAGATGGTACCGCAGCAGGGTGGTAGCCCTGGGCAGCCAGATTGGCTGCCCACACAGCTGCTGGCTCCATTACAGAGCTGGTGGGGGCTGGGGGTGTTGGGGGCCGTGCGGCCCCTGGAAGCTCCAGCATGCCCTGCACAATTGCTCAGGGCATGCTGGAGAGACCCCCGAGCTGGGAGGCTGCTTTTCAGCTTCCTGGTTGGGGGTCTCCTCATGAGTAGCCATGGTGTGGAGCCGCGCCATGGCAACTCACAAGCAGAAAAACTGGATTTGCGGAGCGCTCACTCCACAAACCCGGTTTAACTGCGGGGCTACTTAAACAGGTGACCTGCTTAAGAACCACTGGGCTCGCAGCTGAGCCTGATGGTTCTCACAATGGGAAGAAATCGGGCTAGCCTCTGCTATCCCAATTTTCTCCCATCGTGTGAATAGCCTCATCCTGTTCTTCTCGAAAGTGTTCAGGGTAGTGTAAACTAGTGGGGAGGAGAGTGTTAGATACCTTTAAGAGAGCATGAAAGGGTTTAATTATCAAAATGTGGGGAGACTGTGGGCACAGCTATGGAGTTGCCTGGCAACAGGGACACCACCACATCCCATCCCATACTTTTCAGCCTCTCAAGGGGCACAATCACAAGAGGGAAGAAGGGCATTCCTTCTTCCCACTCTGTCCCTTGATTTCCGCCCCCACCCCAAGCAGGAGGGAAAGAGAACAGGATGACAGAATGGGCACTATGTGCTTTGGTCCCTGAGAAGGAAAGAACAATGAGGTATGTTCACAAGCAGCAATGATGAATGTTAACATATATCACAATGATGTATGTTCCAGGTGACACACCTGGTGGAGGGGAACATTTGGTGGGTAGGGAGGGTGCCTGAGGTCAGATTTAAAAGGCAGCCCCAGGCAGGAATTCCTCTTTGGACTTCCCAGCCCATTCCTTTTTGTGGGTTTGCACTTGCAGTCCATAGGCTTACTCATGAGCAGGACATCAGGGTCAGTATTGCTGCAGTCAAAGAAGTGATTTGACATATGTGAGGAAGACAGATGCCGACTTGGGGCAGACCAGACTTGCTCAAGATAGTACTAGGCCATGGGGACACCCCCTCACAACTCATGAGAAGAACTATCAAGAGGGGAGAGAGTTGTCAAGCAGCATCACGAATAATGTGCAATGATAAAACAACATCCTATCCCACAAATAGCTCTCTCACAAAAAGTGACAGGCCATTGGGACTCTATATTGAGCCAGGGTTCTCTATGGAGGAAAGCTGTGGGGATGCATACCCCAGTGACTGCCCTCCCTGTCTTGGTGACTGCCGCCAAGTAGCTGCCAAAGTGAGCCCCCTGCCTGCCATCTGCCCATGTGGGCATGTGTACCCCTGCTTGTGCCCCCAAACAGTGATCCTGCTCTCTTGAGGTTGCTGGAACTTGGGGCTCCCCTCTCCCACAATTCCCCCACGCTGGTAGATCTGCATACGGTGTAACACTGGACTGAATCTGAGAATTTTTAATATGTTTAAAGATCCATACATGCACCTGGTCTTTGCCCTGTCTGAGCTTGCAGCCAGGCTCTGAGACATGGAGTGTCAAAATCTCCTTTGGGAGCATGCAAGGCTTCATGGGGAGTGGGGGTTACAGTGCAAAACCTCTATATTTTGCCATGGGGAGTTGGGGACCCCACACAAGTGGGGCCCCCTTTGGTTAGCTCAACTCATGAGCATGCAGTCTGAAGGGAGACCTAGGACTAACACCCTATGGTCTTCCCCGGTAGACGGATCCTCTCATGAGAGGGATAGCACACCTACAGAAAGCTGCCAGTGGGGCAGAAGTGTAGTTGGTCTGCATGGACTGCTTTGCCAGGGTGATCCTAGGTCACAGCCGGACACACACACACACACACCCGGATCCTTTCCCCTTTTTCATATACATATCCTCTCCTAGGAAGTCAGCAAATTCCCTTCCCTTTCCTGAGTAACAGAGAAATATCCCCCCTAACACACACACACACACACACACACACACACACACACATGCTTGTGTGGGACTATATGGGTGCAGGGCTTGTTGGGGAGCAGCCCTGCAATCGCTGTCAGAAGAAGTGCTGGCATGGCATTTAAAGGGATTTAAATGTCATTTCCATGCCTTGGCTGGTTGGACCACTCAGAGAATGAATAATCACACTCAGCATGCCCCCTTCAAGATCATGGCCAATCGTGGCTACTCTGCTGACATGCTGACACTTTGCCCACAGTCTGGCCATGGAGCTTGCTGGGATTGGCCTCAGTGGCTGAGCAGCAGGGAGGGGCTCCTCTCTCCTTGGACTGGAGGTTGGTGGACGGCGGTTGGACGAATGTCTGCAGTGTGAATTACAGTTTAAAATGGAAACAGCAGGTTCACCAACCTCCAGTTCCGTGTTACGTCTGAATTCGGCCATTATGTTCAATGCACGTTCAGTAGTACACTTTTTATCTGCATCCTGCATTTGAGGGGGCCTGTACCCCGGTTCACTTCTTCTACAATCAATCACACAAAAACATGTACATGTGTACAAATACCTGTGTGAACATACAGCGTAATGTCTGAATAGTAGGGCTATCTAGCCAGATAGGTCCGACAGCTGGATAGGTCCACAGATCTTGGCCAACTTGGCCATGGCTGCATTCATTAAAAGAATGACAATTCCGACAATCCACTGTGCAGTCTGGTGTCCTAAAGACCTTAAAGGAAAAAAATGTGCTTTTTAAAAGCAGAAGTACTGGCAAGAGGCATGGAGAAGGTGGCTCCAGGTGGCTCCAGTAGAGGACATTTCATTGCTATCCTCAGATCCAGGTAAGGGAGGGGAAGAGGGAGAGAGAAGAGGAGTGCAAGGAAGGGGCATTGGATGGCAAGGGAAGGGAGGGGAGGGGTAGAGAGCAGTGGGGGGAGTTTTGACACGTTGGTTCTCCAGTTGAAATCCATAACAGGAGCTCCATCCTGTTGCCAGAGAATTCATTCTGATAATGTGTGGCATAGGTCTCTTCCCCTGCCCTCCCTTCCCCTGCCATCCAATGCCCCTTCCTTGCACTCCTCTTCTCTCTCCCTCTTCCCCTCCCTTACCTGGATCTGAGGATAGCAATGAAATGTCCTCTTCTGGAGCCACCTGGAGCCACCTTCTCCACGCCTCTTGCCACTACTTCTGCTTTTAAAAAGCACTTTTTTTTCCCTTTAAGGTCTTTAGGACACCAGACTGCACAGTGGATTGTCGGAATTGTCATTCTTTTAATGAATGCAGCCATGGCCAAGTTGGCCAAGATCCGAAGGACCTTTTTAAAAAGTGCCTGTTTAAAGCAGCAGCAGCAGCAAGAGACAAGCAGCCAGGAGACTCCAGAGGTGGTCATTGTGCTGCTGTCCTTAGGTCCATGTAAGGGAGGGGAATGGGGAGAGGCAGTGGGAGAGAGTAAAAAGGTTTGACATAATGTCAGTAAAATGTTAGAGCTTTTCTGATCTGACACCAGCAGTTTGTGGGGGTGAGGGTGGTTCCATGTCAGCCCTTATGACAATTTATCTGTTGGGCTGGATTATATTTATTACATTCATATACTGCCCCATCCAAATGGCTCTGGCTCCAACATTTTCTACTGTGCACAGGCCTACTGAATAGGGCTCAGGAATGTGTTTATTTTATTTTATTTTTATTTATTTAAAATATTTATACCCCACCCCTCCAGTACACTACTGCTTGGGGCAGCTCACAACAACAAAATAGATACAATGTAAAATAAACATAATTAAAATTAACCAAATTAAGAAAACAAGTTAATAGTCAGGCTAAAACCACAATCAAAATTAAGTTTCAAATTAAAAATTATTTTAAAAGCAAAAAATTGAGAATTATAAAAACTAAAAACTAAAGAACCTACCAGATATAACAAAAGATGGAGCATTTAAAAGCCTCTTTTAAAAAGATTTGGTTGTTGTTGTTGTTTTTAAACACTGAGGGAGGGAGCATGTTTAATTCTATTTAAAGTCATCTGAGGTAGTGGCCATCACCACATCCTTCGATACTGGATTTCCCAAGTTAATTATGTGCTGTATTGTCTGGTCTGAACCAACTGCAAACCAGCTTCCTTGGATGACACCAAGTTCTAACATTATGAGAGAGGGAGAAGCATTAACCGTGTTCTCTGTCTGAGGCTAGCAGAGGTGGAAAGAGGAAGGGACGGGGCTATTGGGCAGACCCCTGGAGGCTTCTCCTCCCCTTCCCCAGATCTCCCCAGAGTGCCTCCACTTCTCTACTTCTATAATATTCTGACTACATGATGGAAATTGAGAAGTGCATTTTTTTAATATCTAAAAAACTGAAAGAAGCATCAGATACTGAAGCCAAACCAAAGAAGAGGTGATCCTCAAGAGGTGTCATGAAACCTTTTTTATTATTAAAGAAGCATTCCAGAGAATTTGCTATGCCTGATGCATTTGGAATCTCAAATCTCTCTCTTTATCTGAAGCAGTAGTCATTCCATATCTCCTGCATTGCATGCTTTTTCCTTGAGAGAGTGCTTGTCAAAGCCTATTTATTAGTGACACTAATTTAGTCACATTTTAGATCTGAACACGAGGAACGAATTGTAACACAAAACAAATTGTCACCAGCACTTGTAGTGATAATTGTACGTGAAATTGTTTGCTGTTATAGTATTGCATTTTTAAAACAGACAACAAAGGATCAAAATGTTTCCAGTGCCCCAATCTGTATGAAGCCATGTTGATTTCATGGTGTGCATCTGGAATACGTCTTCTCTTGGATAAAACCTGTGAGGGAGAATGTTAATAGAGAAACATTTGATGTATTGCATTGACCATGCTGTCTGCTAAGAAAAGCAATCAGCCCCACTGGCCTTTGCTTTTAAACCTCACTCTGCATTAGAGATATTTCTACAAATTCTAACGGCATTTCAGTCTATTAAGTAAGAATTTTTAGATGTGTGTGGGGAGGAGGAAGCTTTCAGGTTCGGCACATCATGCCTTGGCTCAAAATTGATTTTCCTTCCCTGTGTATGTATTCATCAGTTCCTCTGCAGCTCTTGCTGATTGCCGCTGCTAGCATTCACATTTAAACAAGAACTTCCCCCTCTCACATCCCATCTTTCCTTTTAATTGGTGCTGAGGTGGAGACATAATAGTGAACCTCTGACACATAATAATTTCCTTGACAATAAACGTGTGTGTGTGTGTGTGTGTGTGTGTGCGTGTGTGTGTGTGTGTGTGTGGTGTGTCTGAGAGAGATCATTTTTTGGAAAATATGGTTTGCAATTTCTAACATTTTACATCTCCAGTCATGTAGCATATTTAGATTACTGGGTTCTTTATTGTAGTAACAACAACAACAACAACAATGGTGTATCGGGGTAGCCTTGACCCCAATAGGGGAGTATTACAACAATTACCCCTGGAGTATTACAACAACAACAACAAATGCAATAAGAGCAAAAGTATAAAAATCAACAACAAACAGCAAGTGCTGCCTTTGTAAAGAAGCAGATGAAACCGTGGACCACCTAATCAGCTGTTGTAAAAAGATCGCAGACTGACTACAAACAAAGGCAGGAGAAGGTAGCGGGAATGATACACTGGAATATTTGCAAAAAATACAAGCTACCTGTAGCCAAAGATTGATGGAACCATAAATTTGAAAAAGTTGTAGAAAATGAAGATGCAAAAATATTATGGGACTTCCGACTACAAACAGACAAACATCTGCCACACAATACACCAGATATAACTGTAGTCGAGAAGAAAGAAAAACAAATCAAAATAATCGACATAGTAATACCAGGGGATAGCAGAATAGAAGAAAAAGAAATAGAAAAAAATCACCAAATACAAAGATCTACAAATTGAAATTGAAAGGCTGTGGCAGAAAAAGACCAAAATAATCCCAGTGGTAACTGGCGCCCTAGGTGCAATTCCAAAAGACCTTGAAGAGCACCTCAACACCATAGGGGCCACAGAAATCACCATCAGCCAATTACAAAAAGCAACTTTACTGGGAACAGCCTATATTCTGCGACAATATCTATAATAACAGCAACAACATTGACAATAAAATTCAGCCATCCCAGGTCCTTGGGAAGGACTCGATGTCTGGATAAAACAAACCAGTCAATAACACCTGTCTGACTGTGTAAACAATAATAATAATTCTCGATAATTAAAGTACCAAATCCAGTAAATAACATCTGGTTGACTGTGTGTAAATAGCATGATTTCAAAGTATTATCCATTTTTGCATTCAGATCTTGATTTTTGCATACCTACTGTGGGCTGGAGATTTCCCTTCAGATTCAGTTGTGGAAATTATTATGCAGTTAAGCCGTAAGCTTCAGCTTGCTTACTGGAGACTCTATCCTAGCAGGCTGGGCCAAGAACAAGAATTCTTATCTTCAAATTATTTTAATGAATATGAAGCAGATAATAATGAGGGGCAATATACAGCATATTTGTAAGGGGAGACACTCTCTGCAATTTCAGAACTCAGTTCTTCCCCTCCAGTCATCCTTACATTTCTGTCTCTTGCACCAATGTAACATCTTTAGATGTCTCTTAACTTGTCACAAATTACTTGTCACTTGAGAAAGGTTTCCTCTCAGTATGAGAAATATTTAAAACTCATACATATTAACCTGGGGAAACGTTCCCTGAGTTCCCTGGGCTAACTAGGGATTGTACTGTACAGAATGCATTGCTTGGAGATGTAGGGCATTTGGGGAAAGGTGTGCTTCACATAACTGGAAAGTCCTCTTTCCACCATTGATACATCCCAGGGGAAATGACTTGACTAGCAAGCAAGAGGTTACTGGTATGTTTCCCAGACTATGGGAAACACCTAAATTGGGCAGCAACGATATAGGAAGATGCTGAAAAGCATCATCTCCTACTGCATGGGAGGAGGCAATGGTGAACCCCTCCTGTATTCTAGCAAAGACAACCACAGGGCTCTGTGGTCGCCAGGAGTCAACAGCGACTCGACAGCACACTCTACCTTTACTTTAGGCAAAGAAAAACCTTGCATCTGCTAGCAAAGGCAGAATTCACATGATCAACAGGAAACAACATTTGGTACTTCTACAGAGATTATTCAGAAGAGTAAGTCTTATGTACAATTCATACTCCCTTTCTGTTCTCCACAAAGAGGGTCCTATCGAGTGAGCCCATGTGAAAATACCCTGAAATATTCCCCTGAATATTTTCCACAGAGAAAATACTCTTTCTCTCAAAAGATGGAAGGAAGCAGCTTCAGAAAATATGGATCCTTTCCTCATCACTTTGATTTGCTCTTCTGCTGCTGTAGTTTAAGAAGCTCATATGGATGTGCCATTAAACAGCCCTGTTCAAGAGTTATGGTAAACATAGCCACAGACAAATGTTTCCCCTTAGGAATGTGCATAAAACCAGTTTGCCCAATTCGGTTTGAATTCAAACCAGGTTTGAACCAGGAGGGGGTGGTTTGGTTTTGGTTTTGCTCGAACCCCCCTCTGATTCGGTTCAAACTGGTTTGAACTGGTTTCAACCTCCAATAGTGGGTGGGGTGGTAGCTGGCACCCATGGGTACCTGCCACCCAAACCCCAAAGCAATTGGACACTCATACAATTTTTTAAATGAATTTTTGAATTTTATTTTTATTTTTTCTCATAGGGTATAATGGGACTCGAACCAGCCCATTATTCCCTATTGTGGAGCACCCATGGGTGCCAACAACCACCCAAACCCCGAAGTATTTGGACACCCCTATGATTTTTTATGAATATTTGAAATATTTTTAATTATTTTTCTCATAGGGTATAATGGGACACAAACCAGCCCATATCCCCTATTGTGGAGCACCTAGGGGCACAAAAGTAGGGTGGGTGGTAGGAACTCAAGGCAATGGGCCACTCCTCTGATTATTGGTGAATTTTAAAAGTATTTTTGAATCCCTTATGGGGAATAATGAGGGGGGCAAGGAAGCTATCAGAATTCATGGTTGTAATTGAAAATCATATATGCTACCAAAGAATCTACACTCAGAACACTTCAGAAACAACAAAACCCAGTACCCCATGGGTTAGCAATCAATGGGGGTGGTTAGCACCTTCTGTGCACTACACCACCACTCACTCTGGGCCACCCCAGCACCTCACAAGTGGCTTTAAGGTCTTTCTCCATAGGGAAGAATGGAGGTTTCAGCAGCCCCATAACTGCACTTGGGGGGTGCTGGGGTGGCCCAGAGCGAGGGTGCCAACCACCTCCATGGGTTAGCAACCCATTGGGTAGTGGGTTTTGTTGTTTCTGAAGTGTTCTGAGTGTAGATTCTTTGGTAGCATATAAGATTTTCAATGACAAACCATGAATCCACTCTCATTGCTAACCTTAAAGACACATAAACTTCAAAAATCACTTAAAAATCAGCCCTTTCCCCAATTCGTTCAAATAATTCTGATAGCTTCCTTGCCCCCACCCACCACACTCTGCTTTAGGCCACCCCTTTGCCCCCAACGTGAAGCTATACATTTGCTGACACCTCCATGCTTCTTTATGGAGAAAAACCTTAAAGACGCGTAAACTTCAAAAATCACTTAAAAATCAGCCCTTTGCCCAATTCCTTTCAAATAATTCTGATAGCTTCCTTGCCCCCCTTGGGAACTACCACCCACCACACTCCACTCTAGGACTCCCCTTTCCCCCCGACGTGAAGCTATATATTTGCGGCAATCCTAATTATTCCCTATGAGGAATTCAAAAATACTTTTAAAATTCACCAATAATCGGAGGAGTGTCCTATTGCCTTGGGGTTTTGTGGGTGGTAGGCACCTTGGGGTGCCTACCACCCACCCCACATTTGTGCCCCTAGGTGCTCCACAATAGGGGATATGGGCTGGTTCAGGTCCCATTATACCCTATGAGAAAAATAATTAAAAATATTTCAAATATTCATAAAAAATCATAGGGGTGTCAAAATGCTTCTGGGCTTGAGTGGTTGTTGGAACCTATGGGTGCTCTACAACAGGAAATAATGGGCTGGTTTGAGTCTCATTATACCCTATGAGAAAAAAATATATTTCAAAAATTCATAAAAAATCGTACAAATGTCTGATTGCTTTGGGGTTTGGGTGGTAGGTACCTATGGGTGCCAGTTACCATACCACCCACTTTTGGAGGTTTGAAATGGTTTGAACCAGTTCTAACTGGTTTGAATCAAACCAGCTGCAGCTCGAACCTGATGGCTGGTTCGGTTCAAATTTGAACCATCGAACCACCCTGGTTTGAATTCAATCTGGTTTGAGTTCGAACCGGTTTGCACATCCCTATTTCCCCTCAGACCAATGTTCTATTTGTGATCCGCATGGGGATGGGGCTTGCCATTGTGCTCTCATGGCTGCTGTGTTTCGGTATAGTCACTCACTTACCATAATCTGAACAGTGGTATTATGTAGTCCAGCATTCTGTGTAACCCACTGTTGTCTTCTTTGATTGACAGCAGCTCTCTCCAACAGTTGAGATAGAGTCTTCCAAGCCCTGTTGAATTCCTTTAATTAAAGATGCAGTTGACTCTGGGTTGCAGCTATAATTGAATGAGGGGCACAAATGTCTCTGGAACCCTGAGGGAGAGGGTGCACTGGATGGTGGAACAGCTTACTCTCCAGTCTCCCCCACCCCACCTCTCTGACGCTCTGGCATGCTGTCTCTGATGCTCTGGCATGCCGGATTGGAGAACTCATCTCAGCTACAAAAAAGACGAGCCCTCTCCTGGAGGTATATATTTAGATAATAGGTGTGTTTATTTTCTGGGTGCAATGCATCTATTACTCAACCCAATGAATGTCTCATTTTTAGCCTCTATAACTATAGGGGGTGGGGAGAAGAGGTGCTGTGCTTACTACTGACTTCTAGCAAAAAAGAGATTGGATACTAATGCAACCGAAAATGAGAGTCATGGATAGCAAGTGATGTGTGACACCAGTAAACTGAAATCCAGCACAGTGGAGTGCTAATGCTTTAGATGAGTTCATCTCTTTTTTTAAACCAAGCTTACATTATCCGGTTCACAGTTTCAGTAAATCCCAATTACCCTTGCATGGGCTGTTTCTTCTCTAGTAGAGCAATAAACATTATTATCGTGAGACTAATTGCAATATGTTGCCATACTCATCAAAGTACTCTGTCTTATAAACACATGCCACACATGCCACAATGAAAACCAAAGGACAGGGGGGAGACAGAGACACACACATTGGACATCATCCAGAAGCTAGTCATGACTAAGCATCATTGAAGTTAATAAGACTAGATAGTCGTGACTAATATGATACCATTAATACCAATTGTATCTTTTGCCTTCCAAAAATATGTCCTTGAGGGCTGCAGAACACTCAGGGACATATTTTTGGAAGGTTACCAACAAAGGTAGGGATGAGGAGCAAAAATAACTCCTCCTGCACATGCACTCTGATGCTCACCAAGATTCTAGCTGAGTCAGGAGCAGCCTTTCCTTATGGGGACAGAGCTCTGCTGCATCCCCAGATTGATGCTCTGCAGGGCTGTCCTTAAAGCAACCGCCCCAGGGCCCGCTCTTTTAACCCCCATTAGAATTAAGTGGAAGGGGGCCCTGCTCTGACTGATTTGCCCCAGGCCCTGCACCCCGCCAGGGCTCTCTAAAGACAGCCCTGATACTCTGGAAGTCAGCCATTGTTTTTAAAAATGAAAAACACGATTGGAGAGCTGTGATTGGGAGCAGAAGAGTGGTGAGGGTGGGGGGAAGGGCTGTGTCACTCTTTCAGTTCCTGATGTTTGCATGAAATTCATGCCCAAGCAGCTTCTCTGCCAATGGGGAGAATCCTAGGTAGCCCACATCATACTTACTTGTGGAGAGAAAAGGTGATTTTGAGTGGGCAAGTTGCAACAATGAAAAGGATGAAGTAGCCACTCTCCCTGCCATTCCTTTGCATGCACTCAAGACTTGGTGGAAATATTGATTGACTGATTAAGTGCCGTCAAGTCGGTGTCCACTCGTGACCACATAGATAGATTCTCTCCAGGATGGTCTGTCTTCAGCTTGGCCTTTACAGTCCCTCAGTGGTGCATTCATTGCTGTTGGAATCGAGTCCATCCACACACACACACGTAAAATAGGCTTGAAGTTTGTAAGCATTCCTTATGTCTCTGTGACTGTAGTCATTTTGTAGCTCTGTAAGTTCTCATTCCCATGCTGTCCAATTTGAGTTTCCCCAAATTTTCCGGGTACTTAATAGATTTTTCTGGGGGTTTCCTTCCTTTCTTCTTCTTTTTAGCCTACTTTCCAGTAGGCTTATAAGATTTCCTGGCTTTCTGTGTGTCCATGTGTGATCCCCCACCCCCCATTTTACAATGCCTGGACCAATATGAACCAAATCAGGTACAATTGTACAGTTGTAGGGACACATAGGCACAACTCAATGTCATCATTTGTGATGATGTCATCCATCACAATTCAAGATGGCGGATGCATAAACTTTTGAGGCGCAAGTGGGCTAACTTGTGAACCAACTAACCAATTTGAACCAAATTTGCTACAGCTGTAGGGGCACATGGGGAAACCTCAATGACATTGTCTGTGATGATGTCATCTACCCTAATTCAAGATGGCAGATGCATTAATGTTTGAGGCGCAAGTGGGCTAACTTGTGGACTGTCTAACTGATTTGAACCAAATTAGGTACAGTTATAGTGAGTGACAAACAGGGGTACCTCAATGGCATAGTTTGTGATGATGTCATCTACCCCAATCCAAAATAGTAGATGCATAAATAATTGAGGCATGAGCTAACTTGTGAGCCGCTTAACCAATTTGAACCAAATTTGCTACAGCTATATGGACACATAGGGATGCCCCAATGGTGTAGTTTGTGGTGATGTCATCCACCCTGATCCAAGATGGCGGATTAGTAAACTTTTGACATGTAAGTGCACTAACTTGAGGACTGTCTAAGCAATTTGAACCAAATTTGGTAGAGCTGTAGTGAGTGACACACAGAGACACCTCATTGGTGTAGTTTGTAATGATGTCATCCACCCTGATCCAAGAAGGTGGATGCATGAACCACATTTAGTCCGGTTGTAGAGATAGTGAAAGGAAAGTAGGTAGATTAGTTCTTACTAGAACAACTTGTTTTCGGTTTGGTTTTGGTAGTCTGGGCAAAGTCTGGAACCTATCAGCAAAAACTGTTTGTTTCTATCTTTCATGGTTTAGTCCACGAATTCCATGCCAGTGAGTAAGTGAGGTCCAAGGAGCTTTATATTGTGTGTGTGCGTGTGCCCTTGCACATTCGTGTGTGTGTGTGTGTGTGTGTGTGAGAGAGAGAGAGAGAGAGAGAGAGAGAGAGAAACTTGAAGAAAGAGACACACAACTGTGTGTCACATCTAGTTTTGTCCAGTAAATATCTCTGGAACTGTATTCTACAAGAGCTTTAAAAAGAGTACTTCTGTAAATAATTTCCAGCACTGTTTTTCTTTAAACGAGACACAGTCACAGCTCACAAATTTCATTACTTTCCTGCCATAAAATATTAAGGGAACCAAATACATCCATCTGTTGCAATGTAGATTATATACAGTATTATTGATGATGGGTTCTTCTATTGAAATGGTCTCATTTATCAGGTCTGAAATCAGGTTCAAGCACTCAGACTCAAATGGATCTCTCTGAATAGCACAAATATGCTTCAGTGTGGTGAATTATTAGACTCAAATAATGCTAAATGCATTGTCCAGAACAGAGACATAAAACATGCAATTGCTTCAGATGTTACAGTGAGAGGCTGCACCAGACTTCTTAGGATGGACACAGGTCACCCCTATGCCTTGTTCCCCTTCTCCTCTGTAGCTGACAGGATTTGTCATCCTGTGTCCTGATGTCATCGCTTGCTGCATTTACCTACACCCGTGAGTGGTACCCAATGATGTGGAGCAACATGCAATATGATGATGTCATGACTCACAGTTAAGCATACCAACATTACAAGGAAGGGGCAGGAACTTGACATAGGATAGTTGTTTTCATTGGCAGTCCCATTTCAAAAAACTAGCACTACATCATCATGATAACAACAGTAACTACTACAACTTCAACATTTATTTATTTATTTACACAGTCAGACAGGTGTTATTGACTGGTTTGTATTATCCAGACATCGAGTCCTTCCCAAGGACCTGGGATGGCTGAATTTTATTATCATTGTTGTTGCTGTTATTATTATAGATATTGTTGCAGAATATACACTGTTCCCATTAAAGTTGTTTTTTGTAATTGGCTGATGGTGATTTCTGTGGCCCCTATGGTGTTGAGGTGCTCTTCAAGTTATTTTGGAATTGCACCTAGGGTGCCAATTACCACTGGGATTATTTTGGTCGTCTTCTGCCACAGCCTTTCAGTTTCAGTTTGTAGATCTTTGTATTTTGTGATTTTTTCCATTTCTTTTTCTGCTTCTGTTCTGCTATCCCCTGGTATTGCTATGTCGATTATTTTGACTTGTTTTTCTTTCTTCTCGACTACAGTTATATCTGGTGTATTGTGTGGCAGATGTTTGTCTGTTTGTAGTCAGAAGTCCCATAATATTTTTACATCTTCATTTTCTACAACTTTTTCAATTTTATGGTCCAACCAATTTTTGGCTACAGGTAGCTTGTACTTTTTGCAGATGTTCCAGTGTATCATCCCTGCTACTTTGTCATGCCTTTGTTTGTAGTCAGTCAGTGCGACCCATGGGGGAGGTTGGCACCCACTTTGCACTAGACAACCACTCACTCTGGGCCACCCCAGCACCTCACAAGTGCCTTTAAGGTTTTTCTCCATAGGGAAGAATGGAGGTTTCAGCAGCCCCATAACTGCACTTGGGGGGTGCTGGGGTGGCCCAGAGCGAGGGTGCCAACCACCTCCATGGGTTAGCAACCCATTGGGTAGTGGGTTTTGTTGTTTCTGAAGTGTTCTGAGTGTAGATTCTTTGGTAGCATATAAGATTTTCAATGACAAACCATGAATCCACTCTCATTGCTAACCTTAAAGACACATAAACTTCAAAAATCACTTAAAAAATCAGCCCTTTTCCCAATTCCTTCCAAATAATTCTGATAGCTTCCTGCCCCCCCCTTGGGCACTACCACCCACCACACTCTGCTCTTGGACACCCCTTTCCCCCGACGTGAAGCTATACATTTGCTGACACCTCCATGCTTCTTTATGGAGAAAAACCTTAAAGTCGTGTAAACTTCAAAAATCACTTGAAAATCAGCCCTTTGCCCAATTCCTTTCAAATAATTCTGATAGCTTCCTTGCCCACCTTGGGAACTACCACCCACCACAATCCAGTCTAGGACACCCCTTTCCCCCCAAGTGAAGCTATATATTTGCTGCAATCCTCATTATTCCCTATGAGGAATTCCAAAATAATTTTAAAATGCACCAATAATCAAAGGAGTGTCTGATTGCCTTGGAACTTTGTGGATAGTAGGCACCCCTGTCTGTCTACTGCCCACCCCACTTTTGTGCCCCTAGGTGCTCCACAATAGGGGATATAGGCTGGTTCAGGTCCCATTATACCCTTTGAGAAAAATAATTAAAAATATTTCAAATATTCATAAAAAAATCATAGGGGTGTCCGATTGCTTCAGGAGTTGGGTGGTTGTTGGCAGCCATGGGTGCTCCACAATAAGGAATAATGGGATGGTTCGAGTCCCATTATACGCATGAGAAAAAATAAAAATAAAATTCAAAAATTCATTAAAAAATCGTATGAGTGTCCGATTGCTTTGGGGTTTGGGTGACAGGTACCCCTGGGTGCCAGCTACCATCCTACCAATTTTTGGATGTCCGAACCAGTTTGAACCGGTTGTAACTGGTTCAAAATGATTTGAATTCGAACCGAACCGGGGGAAGTTCGAGCAAAACCAAAACCGAACCACCCCCTCCTGGTTCGAGCCTGGTTCGAATTCGAACCAAACCGGGCAAACCGGTTTTGTGCACATCCCTAGTTTGGTGTCCGAGGCCTGTTTTGTTTAGTATTTGTGAAAGTGGGGTCATGGCGATTACAAACAACAGAGGGAATAGTGAGTCCCCTTGGAAAATACCTCTTCTAATGCTAACCCGTCCAAGTGTCTTGCCATTGATTGTTAACTGTGTATTCCACATACTCATTGCTTTTAAAATAAATATCTGAATGTTTTTGCTGACACCAGTTGTTTCTAAACATTTTAGTATCCATGTGTGAGGCAATGAGTCGTAGGCTTTCTTGTAGTCAATCCATGCAACACTTAGATTTGTTTTTCTTCTCTTGCAATTTTCTAAAATCATTTTGTCAATCAGCAGCTGGTCTTTTGTTCCTCTGGTGTTCGGGAAATTTCCTTTCTGTTCAACTGGAAGCTGTTTGTTAGTTAATAAGTGTTGCATCACTTCATCTGCTATTATTCCAGTTAATAATTTGAACATGGTTGGCAGGCAGGTTATCGGTCTATAATGACTTGGAAGTGCACCTTTTGCTGGGTCTTTCATGATGAGATGAGTTTTCCCAGTTGTTAGCCATTGTTCAATATCACCTCCTTGCAAAATGTGATTGAACGGTTTTGATAGTTGTTTATGAAGGCTTGTTAGGTGTTTAAGCCAAAAGCCATGCAGTTCATCGGCACCTGGTGCAGTCCAATTTTTAATTTTCTTTGCTCTTTCACTTATTAATTCTGGTGTTATAATTAGATCTTGCATTTGTTGGTTACATTTTTCGACCTCTTTCACCCAGCCTGCTTTTTAAATTATAATCTATTGGATTGTCCCATAGTTTCGCCCAGAATTGCACTGTTTCTTCTTTATTTGGTGTTTCTATATTTCTTGCAGTTTTTCCTTCTATGCTTTGGTAGAAACATCTCTGATTCGACTGGAATTGGAGATTCTGCCTGAGTTGTGTAATTCTGGCTTCGTATCTGCTAATCGTCTTTGACACTGCTGTTATTTGCTGCTTCATTATTTCCAGGACTTCTCTAATTTTCCTTAAATCTAGGTGGTATTTTTGGATCAGATACTGTTTGGTGTTTTCATTCATCAGCTTCTTGTCTTTCATATCTTCAGTTTACTAGCATCTGATCTAAGCCTGGAGATTTTATTTCCTAATCTAATCTTCCATTTAGGTGATGTACTGCTTTCTTTTTTTACAGGTCCACTGATCTTATATCCGAGCTCTTGTGTTGTTATTGTTGCTACACTGTACATCAGTTGGTTAGTTTCTTGCAAATTCTTGGTTGTTATTTCTGCAAGTGCAGCCTTGACATCTCTTAATGCCTGAGCAAGTTGTTTTTTTGTCAACTGTTTTTAGAGCTGGAAGTCGAACCCTGGTGGTTGTTTGGTTCATGTGCTCAGTTATTTTTTGCTTTAGTTCTTGTTGCTTTTCTGTTAAATGGCATTCGGGTTTTTGAGGTGAAGGCAAAGGGGAGGTTGTTGTTGTTGTTGTTGTTATTATTATTATTATTTCTATTTATTTATAATGGAAATAAGGACATTATAAGGGCAGTACAAGGTCAGATTAGCAATTTTGGAAATGGTCTGAAATTGGCAATTTTGGAGGATTTTGGAGATATTCTTGATCTGAAATGGAGTTCTCCAACACAAAAACCAGAAGCTTTTTGGAGTGCCAAATGATGGCAGGAGTCCATATTCCTCACCCTCACCCCCGATCATGATGGGGGGAAGAGATATCTTCTGCTATCTATCTGTGTGCCTGCCTGCCCATGCATTTATTTTTTATTTTTTGAAAAATTTTAGCCAGTTATTTTGATTACAAGTTTAAAAAGAAAGCAGAAGATTCTCTGATGTTACATTGCTTCCCCTGAGATTCCCCAATGCTACATCACTTCTCCTGCAATTCATCCATGAGTCTTTGTGAGTGCAATTTCCAGGTTACTTAATTTTTTTAAAAAAAGAGAATGGATGCCCGGATTCTCTTGTAATTAGATACACAGAATCCTGCCATCCATACCTACTTGTGAAGCAACTTTCAGAGGTCCCTGTCTAACAATTTTTTCAACAATTTCCCCCTCTTTCCCCATAGACTTGGTTCCAGATCTGATCCTGATAGTCTGAAGGGTCCAAAGGACACCAAACTGACATCTATGTTCCCAATTGGATCGGGTCCAATCTGATTCAAAATTTGCAATTGTGCTCAGCCCTAGACATTCCTCCCTCCCTCCCTCCTACTCGTCTTATTCTCATTCTTATTCAATTTCTTCTTTTTTCTCCAGGTTGGTTAAGGTGACTTACATTAGAAACAAATAAAATGACGAGTCGATAATACCTTAAGGCAGATCTATACATTGAGCTTCTTCTCAATGAAGCAGTGAGAAGGCCTCCAGAGCGGGCTGCAGGGAAGGCGGGATCAGGGCTATCCTTAGGGCATTGCAAGCAGGCCGACCACCCCAGGCTCTGCTCTTTTAAACCCCATTAGAATTAACTCAAAGGGGGCCCTGCAACAGTAGATTTGCCCTGGGACCCACACCCCACCAGGGCCCTCTATCTGAATATGACAGCCCTCGGCAGGATAAACCTTCTTTCCCCACAGACGATCCATCTGGCATTGCTGGGCATGCTCCCTGCGCACCCAGTAGATTCCCTACTCGCCCAAGCAGCAGGGAGGGCTGGTGGCCGGGATGTATCATCCCAGCCCCTGGAAATACCATGATGCACCATGCAAGTATATAGGTGGCTAGTTAGATGGATTTGCTGCTGTGGTGCTGCTGGGATCGGGCCAATCCCAGAGGTTCACATGTGCATGCAAAACTGGGCTGGGAACCCTTAGCCCGGTTTTGCATGCACGTGTGACTTGCATTTCTACTTTATTGAATCCCTGCTGTAACCTCTGAAAGAGAATGTACAAATTATTTCTGCATTTAGAGTTTGCATATTCCCCAAAGCTCCTACTACCTAAATATTTACACATCTCCTCGAATCAACACTGCATATTCACAAATCTCTTTTATAAATCATTCAATTCCCTCTATGCATACTATAGCTGAGAACATTAACCCCAGACTAGCTGCAGAGAAAAAACAACACAAACTGTCAACAACAGGACAGTGTTCATGAAAATTTTGGTAGTCCAGGTTTCTCAACCTTGGGTCCCTAGATGTTGATGGACTATACCCCCATTATCCCCAGCCAAGTCTATTGTGGAATGACTGATAAAGAGATGTGTGAATATGCAGTGTTAATTGAAAATGTGTGCAAATATTTAAGTAGTACAGGTTAGAGTGATGGGATGTATGCACATGAAGGGAGAAATATACATCACAGATTGAATTAGAATTTTAACGTATCATTGATGTATTGTATCGACCTATTTGTTTTTGATGTAAGACCTTGAATATCCTGGACAAAAGACAAGATGATGACAATTATAATGACGACAATGATGATGATGATGATGATGACGACAGGGCATTTTGACTGAATATTATGGGTGTTGTAATCTAACAGCATCTGTGGACCCAATGTTTGGGACCTCCTGCATGAGTCAATAAGTTACAACACTGGATCAGTGACCTCACTTTTCAAAGAAAACCATAAATGATGAAATGAATCCTCCCACTTTAAACAGTTTCCTTCTTGACTTCTGCCTTGGCTTGTAATAGTAATGCACAATAAAAGGAGCCACTTATACCAGACTGAAAATCTGAGCGAATGCCAATGCGTAACGTTCTATTGTATAAAGGCCTGGCTGCAGGCTGAAGTCCTCTCATAGCATATCAGCAATGATCAATGAATTATTCTGCAATCTACACTGGGGCAAATAGAACATTAAAAGAGCATTTTGTTCAAAACTCTTCAAAAGACTCGAGATAAGCGTGTGATGGTGTATATGTACCTGTGTGCATTAAACTGCACTATTTCCAGCACAGAATCATTGGATTTTAGAGTTGGAAGAGACCTTGGAGGTCTTCTAGTCCAACTTCTCGCTCAGTACAGGAGTCTGCGACAGCATCCTTGACAGATGACCATCCAGTTCTGTCTGAAAATGTCTAGAGAAAAAGAGCGCACTGCTGCACAAGGCAAATGGAGACCTTTCCATAGTCAGGAAATCCCTCCTAATGATTAGCCTGAATCTGCTTCCTCCTAATTTTGTTTCATTGGTGTGTACAGACACCTGAATACACATACAGCATTATGTCTGAATGAGGTGATAGTTCCACTGTGTTCTGCATTAGTTTGACCTCAGTTGGAATACTTTGCATACCAAACTACAGTCTTCTTGCATTATCATTCTGAATTAGTCTCTGAGAATAAAATGCACTGTTGGTGGAATTTTGAATTGCTTCCTTTGGGACTCTGGGGAATGGAATTATTATTGGGTGGGAAAGCTTTCAGAGTTCAAACAAACTTCAGAAACATCTGCATTTGTGAAGCATTCATAACTGAGTAACATACATACTTCATACTGAGTAACATAACATACTTCACCCAAATGCCACACCAACAGCAGCAATGACTACTCTCTGAGCCAGAAAACATCCTAGGACCATCTGATGGACCTTGGCCTGCTCCATAGTTAAAAAGCAAATCTCTGTGAGATCACACTTTCCAGAAGGTGTGGCATACAGGGTTAGCAGAGTTTAGTCTAGATGGAGCTTCAGGGGTGTAGCAAGGTTGGAGGGGGCCCAGAGACAAGATTTTAAAATGGGCCCCCCCTCACTGAAGCTCAGCTCATGAAGTAAAGAAATCTTAGATGAGGCTGAATAGTGGTAACAAAAAGCAGTTTATATATATAATTTATGTGCCACAATAGAACATCATCCTAAATTTTTTTTTTAAGGTTTTGTAAATTGTGGATGATGCAAGTCATTTCATGGTACTAGAGAAAGACATGCTGTTCTGGTAGCTCCAGGCCTTTAACACCCACATCAATTTCGGAGGATGAATACAACTGAAGGAAGCCCGGGCGGGTGCACAGCTGGGGGAGTCAGTCATGTGACTTGCCTCTGGGGGCCCCCAAGGCAGTGGGCCCCCAGACAACTGTCTCTCCTTGCCCAATTATAGTTACGCCCCTGTGGAGCTTTTTGATTGTAATTACAAGCCCAGTATGTGGTTCTGGCTTCATATCAGCTTTAAAACCAGAATCACCTGTGGATTATGTTTATGAGCTCCTGAGATCTGTGAGAGAAAATCTGAAAGTTTCTCCAGGTTTTTTTGAAGGCTTTTAGTAGCATGAGAGCAGAAACAGTGTACACAGTGAAACGATGGAAGCTCAGTAAGTTGAGGAAGCTCAGCCTGGTTTCTGGAGCGCATGTGTACCAATGGGAACCGTGTGGCTTCAAGTGGCGGCAAGCCCACTTAGGGAGCTCACCACTTAGCCCGGGTTTTGGACACAAGGGTGCCCAAAAAGTGGGCTAATGGCTTATGTGTTGGTGCCATGTGTCTTTGTGCAGTACCTACACACAAGTAGCCTCCCAACCGGTGTCAGAATGCTCCCCATAATGCTTCCCATAATGAGCCCCATAATGTGTACTCATGTGATGAATTATGGAATCTCTAGGGGCCTCCTGGCCCCCAAACCTCCCTGCTCCCTCTCTGTTACCGGCAGAAGTAGGTAATCGTCTGGGTGGCAAATCCAGCCACCCAGCAACATGGATGGGATCGTCTGTGGGGGAAGTAAGCATTTCATGGCTCCCTCCCCTTGCCCTGTCCAAGCGCATTCTCCAATCATGAGAATGGGCTCAGTATTTGGTAAGGGAAGAGAATGAGAGGATAGGTTCCAAAGGTTGTTACAAACAACTAAAATTATGTGAATTTTCTTTCTATGGAAACATTATACCAGTAGTTTCCAAGCTTACTAGAGACATAACAGTGCACCATCAGAGTCCGTTGACTAGGGAGCTTCTGATGGATGCTGTGGGCAAAGTGTCTCATAAGGAAAGTGGGAAACTGGAGGCTATGCTGTGGGACCCTGAGCAAAGAAAATCCATTGCTTGGTATTCCTCTGAAAATCACAGTCACCTTGCATATTTTACAAGCAGAAGATGAACCTTTTCCTTTGCAGGATTATATGCTTAGATGTTGATGGGATTGGCAGTGTTGCAATACTGTATTAAGTGTCTTTTAAGAACTTAATACATAGGCTGCTCCACCCTAAGGTTAGGGGGAAATTATGCATTTTTAAAAAACAAACACCTGGCAGCAAGACACTACACTACGATATTATTTTTTTAAATCCTCCATCCTCTTTAGATTCAATCCTGAGCCCTGAAAGCCAGCCCAAACTATTACAACACTATCCAGAGGTGATCAGGTTTGGATTTTAAAATCTCTGTAAGGAAAGAGATTTTATAGAATATAGTTACTAAGAGACTAGCCAAGGAAATGGTTAATGGCTAATTTTATTTTCACCTCTGCCATGAACTCATTTAAATGGCTTTAGAGGTAAAGTAAAGTGTGACATCATGTAAGTTTCACTCCTGGTGACCACAGAGCCCTGTGGTTTTTCTTTGGTAGAATACAGCTTCAGGCAAGCAGTTTTCACTCAACCAGTTTCCCCCAAACCCTCAGTATTGGAATAATAATACTGACTTACCTCAGGGTGAGAGTGCATGTGACATAGGAGATAATGGCTGCATATCCCAATGCTACCTGCCCCCCTTTCCTTAAGGCAGCTGTGGTGGTGGTGGTGGGCTGATTTGGATCAAGGTTGCTGTTTGTGTGTGTGTGTGTGTAGGTGGCAACCTTTCCCCTCAGTACCACAGCCCCAGTGCAATTCTCCCCCTTGAAGCTTCTAGAAGTCACAGAGAGTAACACTTACAGGCATTCTTATTGTGGCTGTATGTTTTCCCCTCTTTGGCAAATATCCACTTCAAGTATGTACGTGCAATTTACATCACGGAACTGGAGTAAGGAAAAGGTTTAAACCACACACACAGCCTCACCGCCACTCACCACCCCCAAAACATGATCAGGGACCCTGCAGCTTGTTTCAAGAAAGAAGAGAGGTCAGGAGAGCCCACTTTTAAGGGTGACCCTTAGAAGGCTGTACGCATCACAAGAAGATAATGACCAACATCCAAACTAATCATGCACTGGTGCAATGAATAAACAGCATGCGCTAAGAGGGAGGGACCATATGGATTGAGCTCCCCTTCTCTCTGAAGTGACTGTGACTCTTAAAAATATGATCTTATGGGCTTTGTGTTCTAAAGCACTAATAAAGGTGATGGTGATGGCAAATTCTTTGTTTGCAGCCCAGTGGAGGCTGGTGAGGGTGGTGCTGGACGGGAGGTGGCGGCAGCGAGAGGTACTTTTGAAAAAGTGATGATTGATGGTACCATTGGCACCTTCAAGCCACCACAAGCAGCACTGCTCCTCCAGGCATCCTGCGTGGTGGCTGCCATAGCTCCGGCACTCACCTGACCTCTGAGCATGTGCAGAGGTCTTTTGTGTGGTCACCACGTAGGATGCCCGCCACCCCAACGCTGCCTTCACTGGCTGCCACTGAAACAATGGTATTGTGTAATGCTAAGATAGGGTAATTCTCCTAAGTGGCTATTGATTGAAAAGTATACCTTGAAATTAATTTCTGGGAATAAATATGGATAATGCTGGATAAATCACCCCTGTTAACTGGGAAAAGAAGTACTTTACAATTACTTTAAAATTACAAGGTACTTTTACAAGGTACTTTAAAATTTCTAAAGTTAATTTCACAACTGGAATATGTGTAGTTTGCCACAGCTCTGAATTCCTTCAGTTCATGTACTTTCTCTCTCTCTCTGCCTTACTGATGTGCTCATGTGAATAGATAGAACACTGCAAAAGAATCTCTGGTTCTACATATAATCGAGACCCTTTTTGTTTGATGTTTTCCTGATGTGCACATGTGCTCCTTGCAATGGCAAAACACCATGCAAAAATAATCTTGACTCTTTCATCTGTATTATCACATCGAGATTGGATTTTTGCAGGTTTCGGTCGATGCAGATGTAAACACCAGAAATGTAGCAACTGAAAAAAGATGCAAATAAAGGAACTCAAAGGAACGGCAAATTGTGCATGCATGTCCGGCTCTCTGTCTAAAATATAGAAATAAAAAACAGAACAGTGAAGAACTCCTAATGCATTTGTTGTGCATGAGAAACAAGACCGGAAAAACCTAGAACTTCAAAACTGGGCGAGAAATTCAAAGAAAGAGAATTTGGGAAGTCATTAGCTGATCTCTGGAGCAGCAAGCTGAGAAGCAGTGGAGCCGTGTCCCTGTGCAGAAAGGCTGTTCTGAACTCAGCCAGAGTCTTCCTGTGCAGCAGAGTGTGCATGTGGCGGGGCGGGGTGTGTGTGATTTCCGCTGCTTTTCCCTGAGGTCATGCGTCCCTTAATGTGCACATCCGCTGTAGCTGGGGCAGATAAAGAAATCTCCCCTCCTGAGCTATCTAACAAGAGTAAGGCATTTTCTAAAATAATTCCTCACACTGGTTCTTCAAATTTTGGTTTTAGGGTTAGAAAACATGAAAAAAGAAGTCCCCTTTCCTGTTCTTATAGAAGCACAGCTCATTCAGTGATGCTCCTTCAAAGACTGGTATAGCTAACCTTGCCTTTGGTAAACTAGGCTTTGTCAATGAAGAGGAAACGTACTTATGAGCTACCACAATTGCTGTTTCCTGACAGACAACTGTATTTGCTAGTGCACTGAGGTGGTTAAGTATTTTCTGAGGCATAGACACACCACTGTGAGGCTTTGGATGTTGCCATGTGAAACGCCATCAATATTGCTATTGAACTTAATTCCTTGATGAATTCCCCTCATCTATCTCCATGACAGAATCTTAACAATTTATTTCATTTGGACAAGGCGTCAAGGTGTATTTGAGCTTTGTCAACTTGATAAAGTCAGTGTAGTGGGGGAAGCATTTTAATTGGATAGAGGCATACTGTTCTACCATTGGGGATCTGTGGGACAAGTGTTTAACCACATCACATGCTACATCTTCGGGTGGTTTATTTTTTTTGGTCTTTTGTTTTAATTTAACACTCCAATGAATTATCCAATGGAAAGTCAAGGTGACAGAGCCATCAGGCTTCCTACACAACATCACTTAAAAGAACAAATTAAGATCTCCTCCATAAATCTACACGGTGTAGTTTCCAATATCTCATGCACCGCATGCATCACTTAATCTCTCAAGTAATTATTGTTTTCCCAGTGCTGATATAGAAGGAGCCATTTTTAAATGTCTTTTGTCCTTCTCTTCACTCTCCCCTCCCCTGAAATGATGCTACTTTTTGTTGTAGCTGCTCCAGACAGGAATGAATGACTACCCCTCAGGCAGGAAGAATCTGTAAATTTAGCTTTGCATTCCCTCCCCAAATCCAATTATTACAACAGCCCTCCTAGGCTATGCTATAGTTAAATGCCTGTCAGTATTTCCATTATAACCCCCTTCCTGCAGGAGTTTATAACTCAGCCATAAAAATTCACTCTAGGCGAGAACTTGTCATAGATGGTTTCAGCCCAAACATATCTCTTTTTTTCATCCACCAACTTTCCAAAACTTCTTCTGGACTATTTTTAATTCTCAGAGGTAAAAATGTAGCAAACAAGAGAGTATGATCTTTTATTCCCCAGTCAAGTCAAAGGCAAAAGTCCTCCTGATTTTATTGTCAGCTAGTACATATCAGAAACATTTATGCCCTTCTTTCTGAGACCTATATTGGTCTCTGTACTGATGCTCCAGAAAAAAGCCCAGTATGGTAGAGTAATGTTTTGCTGCTAACAAGGACACTTCATGGGCTTGCTTGCATTTAGCCAAAATAATCTAAAGGTGGTTGGGTTTTTAAAAACACAACACCAACCCTAATGTGCATGAATTAGAAAAATTATTTCACAGTTAGCATATGTTGTATTAGGGATGTGCATAAAACTGGTTTGCCCGGTTTGGTTGGAATCTGAACTGGATTTGGTACCTCTGAACAGGGCCCCCAGTTCAGTTCCAATCCAAACTGGTTTGGGCCTGGTTCAATGGTGTAGGGTGCCAATGAGTTTGTTTAACGAAAAGGCTGACTTACTGCCACTGAGGGCTACTGTGGCCTTGGGGGCTCCTGCCGGCCTCGCTGCACCTGTCTCCCCATGGGCTGTTTCAGCCTGTTTGTGCATGTGGGCTATTTGCATGATTTGGGTCATGACCCAGGTCATGCAAATGGCCTGTGTGCATGAAATAAATAAATAAATAAATAAATAAATAAATAAATAAAATGCCCCCAAAACGGCCACAAAAGGCCTGTGGAGAAATGAGGGGAGGCCACCGGGGGGAGTGGGAGCCTCCAGGGACCCCCCGTGGCTGCAGCAGCACCCCTCAAGGCCTCCAAAGTCCTCTGTGGTGTTAAGTCAACCTTTTAGAAAAACAAATTAATTGGCACCCAGCACTCCCGAACTGGGCCCAAACTGACCCCGGGGGGGGGGTTTGGCTCAATCTTGAGACAAACTGGGCCTGGTTCAAGCTTGAACTGGCTCAAGATTGACCTGGTTCGCACATCCCTACATTGCATTAATATATGCCTTTCATATTGTATACATAAAGACTAATCAAATTGGGGTGAATTGTGTATATAGCTGGAGATTTTGTTAAGGTTTCTACCAAAGCTGCTGAAGTCACTGAAGAAGCATGTCACCTTCTAAACTGAAAAACTGTTTGTCTTTAAAGCAGTATAAATGCCTGCAAGGGAAACCTCTCAAGAACACTACAAGGTCGACCAGCTCGACAAAGGCTTGGATAGTCCTATCTGAGTAGGGCTGGTTGTCTGGAGCACTAGAATCAGTCCCAATCCCCATGCTCTGCAATGGGGTAGCCTGGTGTAGCAGGAGCCCTGGCAGTAGGGATGTGTGAGGGAACAGCAGAGGCAGTAGTGAGAGATCTCCTTCCAGGCAGCTGTCCTCCTGCCTCCTGAGTGGTGTGTAGGCCGGTATGCAGCCCATTTTGGGCCTTTCTGCACAATCACACACATGTAGAAAGGCCCAAATCTGGCCATCCCATTGGAAAATGGCCTTGTAACAAATCTCTGGAGCTTGGTCCAAAGGGCATACCATCTTCTGGAAGCAAGTGCAAAAGTAGGTAAAGCACAGGTGTTTCTTTAAAACAGAAAGCAAAGCATGGAGTATAAATAGAAAGTACCCATCTGTGCTGGAAATCCAGATATACTGGAGTGAAATTCAACAAGGCAGGCTGCAGCAGAAAGTAGCTCAGAATCCTGCCTGACTCTCTTTACTAAAATAAAGCTCGTCTTTCGCAGCATGTGAAAGCATGGGCCTTTCTGCACATGCGCACACATGCAGAAAGGCCCAAATCTGGCTGCAGACCAGCCTGGGTTCCACTCGGGAGGCAGGAGGGTAGCTGCCTGGAAGGAGCTCTCACTGCCCCCATCCCACAGCTGTGCTCCTTCCAGACTCCTCAGCAGCTCCTCTACAGCTCTTCAGGCTATCATAGGCTACACTCAATCCAGAGGCTTTCGTTTATTTAAAATATTGATATCCCACCTTCCTGCCTGACAACAGGTTGCAGCAGTAAGTGATAAAAGGCTCTGGAGGGATAATGGTGGAAAGTGTCCCTTCCCCTGGCCTCTGGTGTTACATCTATGCAGAGGCCACCATGTCACGGATATGAATACGGTTGACTAAATCACCCCTTACATTGCTTGTTTCAGAAGCCAGTGTGTCCCTGCTGCTTATAGGAATGAACAGGCAGTGCAGAGATGGTTGAAAGTCAGAAGGCAGCACCAGCATGGTGAGCTTGTAAAATGCCAAGGGCAATATCAGTCACTTAGGGGCATTCTAGGCAAAATGCAGCAGATGCATCTTCAAACATGATCAGGAAAGCACCATCTTCAAAGGAAGAAGGAGCATGCTCTATATAATCCCCGGGAGCAACCTAAGTACTCTACAGGGAGCAAACTGTATCGGCCTCAGGGAGGAACACTGACATCTGCCCTAGGGAAATACAGTGTCTCCACAGGGAGCAAGTTCTCCTCATGTGTTGACTTTCCCCTCTCTCTCTACCTGATGTCTTGGTTTAAAATGCACAATATGTCTCGGGCATATTTTTACTGGAATTATCTGAAACCATTATGCTTGGGCTTTGTTTTTCAGAGCTCCCTTCACAAACAAGGCAAGGATAATAGCTTTCTGGGTTGTTGGGTTTAAAAAAAATAAAATCTGCTTATGTAACCACATTGGGGGGAAACTTGCTGCCCGCTACTTTTACTTTTTAAATATGCTGCATGGAAATTTGAGGGCTCCAGTACCCCCGCCCCCACTAGTCAACAGAAGGTCAAGAGAAATTGTAAAGTGTGGGGGGGCACACATGTCACTGGGCTCCTGAGGGAGTGGAGGCTCACCAGCTCGCTCTGCAACAAATATATGGGTGGGGGGAGGTGGTGAATGTAGGAGGCCTGAGAAGAAGCCCAGGGGACCATCTTCACATTTTTGTCTGAGGGCCCACAGCAACCTCCATATGGCCACCTGCATTGTTCTGAAGGAAGGATAGCAGTTCACTGTTCAGATGAATGCCACGTTTTTGAAATCTTCAGGACTTCTGGGCAAAGATAATAGTGTTTGGGGTTTTTTTTCTTCCCAATTACACCATGGAAGTGTTGAAGAAGACACAGGTTAAACCATCTCTCTGTAAAGAGGGAGGGATATACTGACTCAGTGGTTGCATAATATCCTGGTGTAATATATATTGTGACATAGCCCTTGTACCAAAAGTCCCAGGATATTTGAAAATAACAAACATTGGACAATACAGCGAGAACGTGTGTGTTTGTTTTTGAGGAGTTCCACATACATCAAGGCAGACATTGCAAAATATACAGTTAAATTATTAACAATGTGTTTGTGCCCACATGAGTGCGCGCGCGCACACACACACACACACACACACACACACACACACACACACACCTGCCTCCATAGGTGGTGACTTGCTACATAATCCAAAATGCCTCATTCTAGATGTGATGAGGGAATCTGAGTTAGAGAGGACAGACAGATGGTGCATCTTTCATTCATTTTCCAATAGCAAAAGATGCAACCATTACTACACACATATTGTATGACTATCATGGCCTATCCATGAAACACACATCTTGTTTTCTTTAACGAATGGACAGCACCTTGGAAACCCAACAGCTGCTCATCGTCAACTACCAGTCAGACAGACCCAGGAATGTAACTGTGCTGCAGCTCCTGCACAAAGTCCAGATTCCTCTAATGGTTGCCAGTTTGGGAATCACTCTTCGAAATTGTGAGCCCTTTGGGGAGAGGGAGCCATTTTATTTATTGATTGTATCTATGTAAATTGCTTTGGGAACTTTTGTTGGAAAGCGCTATATAAATACCTGTCATATTTATATTTGTATTCCTGTCATGTAGCTTTGTCATTGAATCTTAAATTACTTGTGATATCCTCAAATCATCTCAGCTGCATTGTAGCACACAAATAGGAGGGCCCCAGATATACTGCACACAGTCCCTGCAGTGCTTCCTGACTGGCATGAAGCACAGCAGCCAGGCAGTAGCAGCTGGTGTAGGCACCGCCAGAGGGGGCACCTGTTAAGTCTAAATTAATAGAGACTTTCCCCCTGTACCGCCGCACCTGAAAGCTCTTACCAGCAGCGACATGCAGCCCAGCACCTGCTGAGGTGGAGGACAGACTCTGCCACTCAACTGGCCTCTGCACATGTGTGGAGGTCATTTGCTGGCCACGCAAATGGCCTCCACCAGCTGAGTGGAGGAGCCGATCCTCCGCCACAGCGGGTGCAGAGCAGTGCGCCGTTGCTAGTAAGCACCTACTAATTTAGATGTAAAGGTGCCCCCCCCCCGGTGATGTGCCTAAATACACTTTTCTGGGTTCTTGTCTGGGGTCTTTTATTAAGAATAATCAGACAGGAGAAACTTTTATAAGGCTTTTAATATTTGCACTACTGCAGACAGCGCGGTACTCAATGGTTCTCACCAAAATTGAGGACCCTGAATTACAATCTCAGTAGGTCTTTATACCTTTGCTTCATGCTTACACAGCTCAAATAAACATCTGCCACACAACAATGAGAAAACAGGATATGCCTTATCAACATGAACCACAGACTTCTGTTTCCTAAGACATCACTTTATCTTTACAAAGCTCTAAACTTCCGCTAACATAAACACATTAGCTAAGCACTTACACAATTTCCACCTTTTGTGGATTCAAATACATCACCGGCACCACACCAGCCAACACTGAAGCCAGGACTAGCAGGCCAAGATACACTTTCAGTTCTGTTAAGTCAAGGTGCTTCCATTGGAACACAGGAAGCTGCTGCCGACTGAGGCAGACCATTGGGCTTTTAGTCTGAAATGCATCACTTAATGTTCACTTGGGAGGGACCTGTTGGGGTTTGTGTTTATTTTGCAAAGCGCCAAAAGGGAGCTACCCTCTCCAGTTACAGAGTAGAATGCAGAGTTTAGTTGTTGCAGTTATTTTAAGGACATGCATGGAGATTGTTGTCCAATCTAAACTAAATTGGTTTATTGGTTAAGTACATTTGACTGGCAGCCTAGGTATACATAAAGCTGGGTGGCAAGAAGTGTGAGCACTACAAGATATTCCCCTCAGGGGATGGAGCCACTCTGGGAAGAGCAGAAGGTTCTAAGCTCCCTCCCTGGCTTCCCCAAGATAGGGCTGAGAGAGATGCCTGCCTGCAACCTTGGTGAAGCCGCTGCCAGTCTGTGAAGACAATTCTGAGCTAGATAGAACAACCATCTGACTCAGTACATGGCAACTTCTTATGTTCCTAAGAGTGCTTGGCAGTGGAGAAATCAATCCACCCAGCAGCAGGGAGGGAATCCTCACCTGGTGCATTGTGGGATTTATGGAGGCTGGTTTTTGTTCCCCTGGTCTCCAGATGGCCACGCCACTCACACTGCCATGCAGATCATGTGGGCACACAAGTGGCATGCCTGAAGGAAAACTGTGACTGTATGGGGAGATGGTAGGATCAATCCTGCTTTCCTCCTGCACTCAGCAGCCCCAGGACTAAGTAGCCCTTTATATGTTACATAAAACAGTCATTGGGCCCTAGGTACTTACTTTTTTCTAACTGAAATAGCAGCTGTGAAAGGAGCTAATAGGGATTTGGACCACAGTGGCATGGGAGGAGCTGATCTGGATCAGGGCCCCTCATGACTGCTATTTGCCTGGAAAGAAAGCTGTGACTCTCAGGGAAATAGGAACGGCACAGTAGCAATGCAGATTGGAACTGGAGTAGGGGAGAAAAGTTAAAGCCTCCCCCCTGCCTAATTCTGATTAGGCCCCTTTATGGCTGCTCTTATAGTTAAAAAAGGAAAGCATGCAGCGCCAGCCTACATCTTTAAAGTAACATGTAGTTTTGCTTTGTGATGACTCATTCAGGGGCTTTGTGATGGCTCTGTGATGACTCATCCAGGGGCTAATCACTTCTGGGACAAGCAGGGGAAGAATGCAGCAAGCAAGTCACCTCATAAACTTTACTGCCTAATTCAGAATGTGTCAAAGGCAACATGGGCAGTTCCAAACATACTAGCACCTCATTTCTCCAGCTGAAAAGCTAGGATGTTAATACAAGAGACTCATTATCTGGGGTTTCAGGGATCGTAGTTTCATGTATCTTAGAGGCCCAGTTTCTTTATCTGGGCATGAAATATAGGCAATTTTTGCCTATCCGTGGTTCCTGAGTGGTTGGAAATGACTTCTGATGTCATTTCCACCTGCCATTTTGATGTCATTTCCATCCACCTTACCCATAGGGATAAGGATTTTTGTGGCTCTTTTTTGTATTAAAATTTTTAAATGAAAAATAAGAGGATTTGGGGGGCATTCCTGGAGACCTGGAAAACAAGGTATTATGCTTTTTTACCCTTATTTCTGCCCCCCCCCCCGCTTTTTTAGTGGTTTTATCAGAGTTAGAAATCTAATCCCTGGATTCCCATAAGGGTAAGGTTTATTTATTCACATTTTCAATATTCCTGCTAATTGGTGGGAATGGAACCCTCACAAATAACAAGGGTTACCTGTACAAACTCAGAGGCTTTTAATTACTCCAGTTCTGAGGGCAAGTTAAAAATACGGATGTGCAAACAGGTTCAACATTGAACGTGTTCAAATTGAACTGGTTCACTTCGATGGTTCGGGATTGAACCGAACCACCCCCTGTTCAGAATGACTTCTGACTGAACCCCGCCAGCCCATTCAGGGGGTTCACAAGATTTTTTATTTTTTAAAAAAATTATTTATTTTTCAAAAACTTACCCTGTCCAGGCCCATGCAGAGGCCCATTGTGGTGGCCTCCAAAATGGATGCCGTGCTGGGGGGGGAAGGCCCGAACAAGCTGAAGAATGTCTGAATTGGCCAGTTTTGGATGAACAGGAAGCTGGAAGGGGAGGGAGAACCTCGGTGGAACACACACACACACACACACCTGCCGCCTCAGGGAACGCCCCCCCAGAGGGAGTAAATTTTTTATTAAAAAATTATTTTTTTTCTGGTTTGGACTCAAACCAAACTGGACCAACCGGTTCCATGCACACCCCTAGTTAAAAACCTTAGATTTTCAATACGTCAAATCAACATGACCAAAGGCCAGACCATGAAAGGAGGCCTCTCTTTCAATCAGCAGGTATTCTGTGGTTTTATGATTTCAGTATTGATCATGCACCATCATTCATTTAAAATTAAAGAATGTATTTGAATTTCTTTCCCCCTACAGAGCTAACCAAAAGATATGCCAAGATCAGATGAAAATCTGTTTGTTCCCAGCCTTGGAACTGTAGTTAGTTTCTGTAACAGATTCACAGCTGATGTAAACATTTTGACAGGAAAGGGCTTAGTGGTGACTGCAGTGCAAAACTATCTGAGAATAAATGTAGTGTGACTCGCAACATAAGATACAATTTTCTTTGCATAGAAGCAAAAATGAAGTGATGACAGAGTTCAGAAAAACCTATTCTCTTCCTGAAATTGCATTCTGACCTTGTCTTTCAGTGGGAGTCTTTCAAAAAGTTAAACTTGACAGTGCAAGAAAGTTTCATAGACTTTGGTCTGTAAACTGACAATAGCAATTCAGTGGTTTCCCATTTCTTTCTTACTTCCTTTTTGTCCACAAGAATACTAAAAAGAGATTCCTTTGCTTCCAGAGCTGAGCCATGGTATGAAGCTTTACCTTTGTAAAACTGGTGCAGGTGCTTTTGAAGCCTTCATTTGCAAAGAAGCATAAGAGAGCCTGGCATAGCAATTAAGATTTAAGGGCAGTTCACACATTGGCTGTCATTCTAGCTAACAAAGTGTGCATGCAGTGTGATGTGTTCCAGACTAAAGCAGAGTGAGCACTCACCTTGGAGTGTATTTTTATTTTGTTGATTTCCCCTTCCTTCTGAAGAGTTCTGCGCCATCTGAAAATATGTCCCAGAGGGCTGCTTGACCCTCAAGGACATAATTTAAGGTGGCACAAAGTGCTTGAGAGGGAAGGGGAGATTGGCAAAAATCACACACCTGTCTGTAAGCCCATGCTGCTTTCGTCTGGAACACAGCATGCTGTACACATGCTTCAGGATTACACATAGAGTACACATTAGTCAGGATGTCAGCCAGTGTATTTTGTAGGTCTCCAAAAATAATTTTTATTTAAAATATTTCTATACAGCCTAAAACTTGTGTCTTCTTACCTGTCCCTGCTTTGCCTCTATTCTATGACCCCTGCCTTGACTCCTGAGGTACTTCCTGTAGAGAGTCAGTCCTCTTCCTTTCCTCTTAGAGAGTAGATGGAAACATCCCACTCTTCCTACCTATTCATTATGTAGCTGATAGTTAGGATAGGCCTTTCCTATCTCAAATGTAAGTAAAGTGTGCCATCAAGTCAATCTCGACTCCTGGAGCCCACAGAACCCTGTGGTTTCCTTTTATAGAATCCGGGGGGGGGGGGAGGTACCATTGCCTCCTCCCATGCAGTATGAGAATTATGCCTTTCAGCACTTTCCTATATCGCTGCTGCCCGATATACATGTTTCTCATAGTCTGGGAAACATACCAGCAGGAATTCAAACTGGCAACCTTCTGCTTTTTAGTCAAGCATTTCCCTGCTGCGCCACTTAAGGTGGCATTCACATGAACAGGGAGTGAGGTAGAAGGGCACACTTGCACCCTTCTACCTCACTATTTACCCAGGTACAAAATCCGAGCTATCCCAGTGCAGAGCGCCAGGATCAGGACTGATCCCAGCACTCCACAGAACCACCCCTCCCTGGGTGGGGCTGTGTGATAATATAGGACTGCTCAAGATAGTATAGGACTGCTCAGGGCTTCGCTGGCCTGATACATCTTGTGAGATTTCAGTAGCCTTTCCCTTTTATGAGTGCCATTTAGGGAGGGTAGGGAGAAGAGCCACTTAACTCCTCTCTGGTTCAGACCATGGCTGTTCTATATACATGCTTCTGTTTGTGACCAGCTCATTGGTTCTACTGATGCACCTATACACGAGAGAGGCATGCAGAAAAAAATAAATCCCTTTGCCTTTTTTTTAAAAAAAGGTTTGATTATACTGTCTTTATGACTTGAATTTTCTTATATATTATGAGGTATGAAAATGCAACCACAACAAATGTTCCAAAAACACACTGGATTTTTATTTTTGCAGTTTAATGGGGGTGTTCTCAAGAGCAAAAGTAAGGTAGGAGACATCTCCAACCTTAGCATGGGAGCCTGGTACGCTCCCAATATTTGATCATGTGTGAGGTAAAAGTAAGTTTGGAGGTCGAGAGCTTGCTTGTCTGTCAAGTCCCAGCTGAGGACTCCCCAGATTCCATCCCCAGCTTTTTACTGAGGGAGGAGGGTAAATCCTCCTTCCAGGATGGGGGCCTGTCAAACAAAGAAGTTCTCCACTTCCAACTTTACTTTTATCTCTCACACAATCAAATATCGGGAGCATACTCGGCTTCCACACTAAGGTGGGAGGTGTTTCCAATCGATTGTGAGAATGGAGCCAATATTTAAAATATTCAAGAGAAAATCTTTAAATCATCCAGATAAACTTGCCACCTGACCTTGTACTGAAATGGCCCTTGGTCCAGATTTAATCCATTAGTACTTAGCATTTATGTTGCACTTCCATGTTTTCAAAACACTTCACAGACATAATCTGGTAATCCTCACAACAGTCTTGCAGGGTGGATGAGTATTATTTTCTCCATTTTGCACTGGAGGGTTGAGGCTGGCCTGAAGTTCACAGCAGAGGCAAGAACTGAAGTGGCAACTTTCTGATTCATAGCTCAGTTTCTTAGCCACCACACCAGCTCTCTAAAGGTCTAATCTCATTACAATATTGTGCCTATGGTTACACAAACATGTCATTGTGTTCTTCTTCTATGGATTATACTAGCCTTTTGAGCACCTTAATGGAACTACTCCATGTAGACTTACCCATAGGAAGCCTATGGAACAATTTGGAACTGCGTTCTTTGAGAAATAATATGCCTCTTACCAGAATACTACTTCTTTCTTTGGGTGATTTTGTGAGATTTTGATTTGTCCTTTGTGAAACTCTTGAAGGCTTTCACTCAGGGATGACATCTATTGCTTTTTCTGACTTTCATCTGCATCTTTAGAGTTGAGAGATTGGCTAAGGGTGGCATTTATTTCTAAGCCATTCACCATGAACCTAATCTAAATCTTCATAGGCTTGAAAAGGCATCTCTATTTTCCATATTTTTGTGTGTTTTAGGAACAATGTGTAAGAGAGAGGCTTGAAATTCATCAGCATTCAGTATAAAACCCTATTAAATTCCAAGTTATAGCAGCAAATAAATACAAATATTTCTATTTGCAAGTTTATTTTCTAAATCCTCTTTTTTCTCCTTGAAGAAAGGTATTTCATATCTTTATTTCACAATATTAATTTATCTTAAGTATTTTTATAGCATTTACCATCTTCAAAGGCTATGCAATTGTGAAAAAAGATCATTTACAAAGCCTAATTAAAGGGTAATATTCTCCTCCTTATATGGTATTGTTTGTAGCACAGTCAGTGGTTGGGTGGATTTCCTAGAATCTCAGATAGATAAATTAGAGGTTTTCCCAGGAAAAAAAATACATACTGGAGACTTCTTAAAACTGCTTTTTGATGGGTGTTCCATAACACATATTTCAGCCTACAAAATGGAAACTGTAGGCTGTCCATAAAATGCATTCAGTAAACATACTGGCTAACATGATGACAAAAATTAATAATATCAATAGAATAAAAGGAATGAATATTTCCCAGCTATGTCTTCTGCTCTCCATTACTAATTTTATTTGTATCCTAGGTCTAAACACTGTGTGGTTAGTAACATGTTCATTTTTCAAGGGCCATTTCTTAATCATCAGCTTCTTTGGGGTAATATCACTGTCTTGGAAAATGGCACAGCTGTAAATGGAGCAAGAGAGAAAGAGTGCCCCCTGCACCATTCTCATTTGTTTCGATGTGGGTTGCACATTGACTGGGAGTGTGTCCACAACCTAGGGGCGATAACTGAGAAGGCCCGATTCCAAGTTGCCACCTGAAGATGGACCTCTCTTGATGATCTTAACAAGCGGTGGGGATCTTGGGGTGCTTTTTCGGGTAACCTGGGGTTAAGCCATTATGGACTTTAAAGGTAATAAGCAGCACTTTATATTTTGCCTGTGTGGTTTCCAGACAGTGAGCTTTACACCGCAAAAAGTGGTGTAAACTGCAGCGTTTTGTGGTGCCGATTTAAAACCACAGTTGAAATCCGTTGCCTTCTACAAATACAGCTTTTTTTTTTTTGGTAATGCAGATGTGACATTATAGGGCTATAATGCAGCAATAAAACATGAAAGAAGGCATCGGAAATGTGAATGACACCTTGCTTACAGTGCAGGGACTGTGATGTCAAGACACAGGCAGTACAGAAGGACAGTTAAGGGATATGTCGTGACACTGTGGTAGTGTGCAACCCGGAAAGCACCCTGGAAACATACTGGCAGCCAGTGCAACCATTTAAGAGCAGTCACGATGTGATCTCTGCGAGTTACCCCAGAGAGCAAATCTTGCTGCCACATTTTGAACTAACTAAATTTCCCAAACTCCATAAGAAGGCAGCCCCTCATAGAGCACATTGCAGTAGTCCAGCCTGTAGGTTACCAGATGAAGCACATGAGCGACTCTTGTTGGATTGCCTGATATATTTGCAATCTGATAGTAAAATGTAATGTTATTTATAATCAGATGATGAGATGATGTGTGCCTGTGGACTTGCCTTGGAGGCTAATCAATGTCTGCCATTAATGTGTACATAAAACATTTTTATGTTGCTTATTCCCTTAATGGATTTTGCATTCTACTTCTATTCCAAGGCCTCAGAATTTATTTGAGATAATACATAATGTGCTGTGGATATGAATTTATGCTGGGTTAAAATAATTTGCTTTATAGGAATAGTCAATGCCTAACCACACTTGGGGTGGAAGGCGCTACATCCCTGGACAGAAGCTACTGGCCCCAGCATCAACCAAGGGCATCACTCATCCTCCCATGATAGGCTGGCAGAGTAACTTTCCAGCTGCCTGAGCAAAATGGATAGGCTCTATGCTTTGACGGAGGCAGCTGCAGCCTAGTTCAGCATAGCCCATCTAGCAGTGAACCCCACTCCAGCAAGTAAGCTTGCTCACTCCCTTGCTCCCCCTCTCCTCTGCTGCTCCACTCACTGCTCCGCTCACTTTGCCTCTTCTTCCTTTCCAATTTAAAACTGAGCACAGGCTGCTGGTGGAGCTCTGTTCTGTCACCCACCATCTCCTGTCCTTCAGGGCAGGATGGTACCATGTTGGGCTTGTTGCTAGTTACAGCCCAACAGCAGCAGCGGCAGCAATACAAGGTCAGGAGGAGGGCAGCAGGAGGCAAAGTGTGTAAGAGTGTGTGCGCCCGCGCATACACCTGTGCCTGCCTGCCTGTCACACAGAAATAGGCAAATAGCCCTGCCTTCTGTGCCCACTTCCGTGTCAGCTCTCCCCAATTTACTTAGGACTCTTAACGTCATCTGTACTCATGACTGCTCCCAGCAAGCAGCCCAGCAGCTGCTCTTCACTTCCTCCTAGCTTATTCCACACACACTTTTTAAGAAGGCCATGGTCCTGTGTGCACTTACTTGAGAGTAAGGTTACTTGAAAGTAAGCTTCTGGGTCAACATTCATAGGATCAGACAGCATGTCAGTCATCCAACCATCAGGAATGAAAAGGAAAGGCATGTGTTTCCCCCTTTAAAAAAACAATTAACTGCCCTCTGATATTACACATGTATCCATGACACTTAATTCTCCATTAAGTCCACCTTGTAGACAAGGAACTGAAGGGTCTATTTAGCAAAGCCCTGAGACTTTTAAAAAACTTATTATTCGTGGCTTACATACTGCGCAAGAGTACATCTGCCTGGTAGAGTTGCATCTTCACAGTTTGCAAAAGTTGTGCAAGTTGTGCAAACACATTACTGTTTTGATGTACTCTTGCATACTATGTGAGCAATTATTATTATGCTGTTTACACACAGTCTACCAGATGTTATTGACTGGATTTGGTACTTAGGGCTCTTTCCAAGGGTCTAGGATAACTAAGGAAGAATTAAAGATATCGTCGTACTATTCATGCTGTCCTGAGTAGTGTAGCCTTCTGGAGTTAATGTGTTGTAATTTTATTGATGCCCAGGATGTCAAGATGGTGTTTAAGTTCTTTTGGTACTGTACCAAGGGCACCAACAACTATTGGCACCACTATTGTTTTCTTTTTCCAGAGCTGCTCAGTTTCAGTCTGAAGGACCTTGTATTTGGTTATTTTCTCCAGTTGTTTTTTGTTGACTCGTCTATCCCTTGGGATTGCAATATCAATTATCAGAACCTGATTTTTCTCGATGACAGTCAGATCAGGCATATTGTGCACTAAATGCCTATCAGTTTGTATTCAAAAATCCCAAAGGATTTTTGCCTCTTCATTTTCTGTGACCGTCTTAGTCAGATGATTCCACCAGTTCTTGCTTGCTTCCAATTTGTAGTTCTTGCAAAAGTTCCAGTGGACCATTGCAGCAACTTTGTTGTGTTTTTCCTTATAATCAGTCTGCATAATTTTCGTACAACCACATACAAGGTATTCAACTGTCTCATCCTCTTCCTCACATAATCAACACTTACATGAGCTATTCTCATGAGCAGCAAAAATCAGGCTAGGAGAGCCTAGCCTGATTTTTGCTGCTTGTGTAAACCACCAGGCTTGCAGGCTAGCCCACTTTTGTAGCCCTCCCCTAATCCTGGGTTTGCAGAGTGAGCACTCCACAAATCTGGGCTTCCCAATTGTGAGTAGCCGCAGTGCAGCTCTGCGCTATGGCTACTCACGAGTAGACTCCTGAAGGGAAGCCGGGAAGCCGCCTCCTGGCACTTGCGCAGGGCATACTGTAGCTTCTGGGGGCCGCACGGCCCCCGAGCTCCCCAGCCCCCGCTGGCTCTGTCACAGAGCCGGAAATCGTGTGGGCAGCTGATCCGGCTGCCCAGGGCTCCTGCTCTGCTGCAGAAACCAGGTCTCACTGATCGTGAGACCTGGCTCACTGTCTTTCTGGGTCTTATCAATTTTTTGCTTTTATAACATTTGTTTGTATTGATTGTTCCTGGGCTGCAAAAATGAGATCTTCCATTTCCTTCTTTAATGTTCCTTTCTTTAACCACTGCCATGTTGAACTATTGTTGACTTTCAATTGTATATCATTAAAGAACTGACCGTGCAATTGTGTGTTGTGTAGGGTTGTGCGTAACCCCTCTCCTGTTTTGTTTTTGGCCCGAATCCGAAACACCCCCATTTTGTTCTTTGTTCGAAATCAGTCAATCCGAAACACCCCAATTTTGTTCTTTGTTCGAAATTGCAAAATCCAAATCCGAAACGTTTTGGATTTTAAAAAATGGCTCTGGGGGAAAAATAGTGGGTGGGGGTGGTAGTGCCCAATGAGTGGAAACTATCACCCAAATTTCAGAGGAATTGGGCAAAGGGCTGATCTTTGGTGAATTTTTGAAGTATAGGATTTTTCCCATAGAGAAGAATGGAGGTTTCAGCAAAAGTATAGCTTCATGCTGGGGGGAAAGGGGTGGCCCAGAGCAGAGTAGGGTGGGTGGTAATGCCCAGTGGGAGCAAGGAAGCTGCCAAAATTATTTCAAAGGAATTGGGCAGAGGGCTGATTTTTAAAGATATAATGGAGTTTGCGCATCTGTAAAGTTCTTCCCCATAGGGAATGATGGACCTCCATAATTCCTGTCCCATAACTGCACTTGGGGGGCACCAGGGTGGCCCAGAGCAAGTGGTGGTGTTCAGCACATAGGATGCCAACCACCCCCATGGGTTGCTAACCCATGGGGTACTGGGTTCTGTTGTTTCTGAGATGTTTTGAGTGTAGATTTTCTGGTAGCATATGAGAGTGGATTCATGGTTTGCCGTTGAAAATCTCATATGCTACCAGAGAATCTACACTCAGAACACCTCAGAAACAACAGAACCCAGCACCCCATGGGTTGGCAACCCATGGGGTGGTTGGTACCCTATGTGCACTATACCACCACTCGCTCCCGGCCACCCCAATGCCCCCCAGGTGGAGTTATGGGTCTGCTGAAACCTCCATTATTCCATGGGGGGGGGAACCTTAAAGAAGCATAAACTTCAACAATTCCTAAGAAATCAGCCCTTTGCCCTATTCCTTTGGAATCTGGCTTGTGGCAGGCACCCCTTGGGGCACTGCCACCCAACCCACTGTTTTGCCCCTCAGGCCCCCTTTCTGCCCCAAATCTGCCCCAAAGACATGTCAACTTCAGAAATTCTTTAAAAAATCAGCCCTTTTCCCAATTCCTTTGGCATCTGGGTGGCAGAAGGCACCCATTGGGGCACTACCACCTGAACCACTCTTCTGCCCCCAAAGGCCCCTTTCTGCCCTGAATCCAACCCAAATAACATCAACATCACACATCAACAACAGCAGAGCTTTGGAAAAAATCAGGCAGATTTCCAAAGGTCATGCACATCCATATCCCCCCCACCCAAAGTGCAATTGATCTACACACAACAGTGTGAAACAACAACAATGAAATGCACACTGCCCCACTGGCCAGTGAGGGTAAATGCACACTGCCCCACTAGCGAATGAGGGTAAAATTTACCCTTAAATTTGCTTAAAAGGAATAAGGAGGCAATTGCCAGCAGATCAGTCCATGCATTCACTGGCCAATCTGTGGGCTGGAAGGGCTGGAAATTCAAACAGATGTCAAAACTCAAAATGGAGACTGAAGAAGAAAGACTTTTTGCAATTGCAAAATGCAGTTCCAAAACAGCCGAACAACAAAACGTTTTGTATCCGAAACAGGGATGTTTTGTTTTGGCTACAAAATTTTCTGTTTTGAGCATTGGGTGTTTTGTTTTGGCTACAAAACAGCCGAAATGGCCTGTTTTGTGCACAAAACGTTTTGTGTCCGAAACGAAATGCACATCCCTAGTGTTGTGTCATTTTTCTCATCGATTCCTCATCTGCTGACTTTTGTATTCATCCTTTGATTCCTTTATTTCCAACAGTCCTATCTTACTCACTTCTTGTAGCATTTCTTCTTGGCTTTCATTGATGTATTTCACCAATGCTTGTTTTCCTCCTCCAACAGACTGTCTGAGTTGCAACATTCCACGTCCACCTTCATTTCCTGGCAGGCACAGCCTATCAACATTACTTCTTGGGTGCAGGGCATGATTGATGGTCATTATTTTCCTGGTTTTACAATCCAGCGCATCCAATTCTGCTTGTGTCCAACCAACAATACCTGCTGTATATTGAGTTACAGGAATTACCCATGTGTTGATTGCTTTGATAGTGTTACCCCCATTGAGACTGGATTTCAGTGTCTTTTTACTCTTACTTTCTGGTTGTGTCTGCACAGTTCGCATAAGTTGTACAAGTAGTGCAAACACATTACTAGGTTGTTGTACTCTTGCACACTATGTGAGCAATTATTATTATTATTATTAATAGTAATAGTAATAGTAGTAGTAGTAGTAGTAGTAGTATAGTGCCTAAATTCATAGACTTCTTTGTAACTGCCCCTGAGCTTTGGAACTCACTACTTGCTGTTACAAAGTTTGAATTTTTTTGCTGGTTTTCAATAAGGCCTTCAAGACACATCTTTTTAACCAAGCATTTGATAGTTGATTTAATTATTCAGCTTTTAATTGTTTTAAATTTTGCTGTTTTAATTCATACAACACTTTGTAACATTTGCTAACATTTGCAGATTAGCAGGGTCCAGCTTTCTTCCTTGGTACAGGTAGAAACTCTTGCTGAACTCAGGCAGACACTCAACTAAACTCTTTGTTGCTATCTGAAAATAGGGCTTACATTAAGAAAGTGGGATTGGATTTTTATTTAAATTTGTCCTTTTCAGAAAAGGTTCGGCATTAGTTTTTCCATATATTGACCTATAATCTCAGTGCTAAAATTTGCTCAGGCACAAGAATAACTCATTTTTCTTCTCACAACAGCCCTTTGAGGTAGGTTAAACTGATAATTCAGATCAGATTACTCACAATGGTAAATGACCCCATGGAAATGTACGAGATGTCACAGCTAGGATTGAATGGTTTCTTGAGATTACTGACAAATTATTATGAATTATTATTGCTAAGAATATTTATATGCTGCTTTTTAACAAAAACAGTTCACCAAGGGATTAAAGGATGAGAAGGTGGTGTCTGTCCTGCAAGGGCTCAAAGTCTAAAAAGAAAAACACAAGAAAGGCACCAGTAACAGCCACTGGGAGGAATGCTATGCTGTGATGTGATGAACAGGGATAATTGCTATCCCTCTGCTCAGTATAAGAAAGTCACCACTTTAAAAGATGCTTCTTTGCCCAGGTAACAGGAGTACCCAGTTAACAAGGATACTGGTTACAAATGGTATTCAGAAGACCTGCATAACTATAATGCATAACAGTCTGTAATAGACCCCAACACTTCCATTAATTTGCCTAATCCCTGTTTGTTTGTTTTTAAGCCAACTAAACTGCATGAAGAATTTACAAGAAGTGCAGGTCTATGAATAATATGACGTGTTGATAATGTCTGAATAGAAGTGCTGCCAGTTTTTGGTTAAACATGCAACTCATTTCTATGTAACTCCGGTTCTGAGAATGCCTCCTTCACTCCTATGCAGACCCAGGCTTGCTCAGCCCTAACAGGGTGGGGCTTCTCGTGTGAAGTGCCAGGATCATGGCCAACCCTTCTGCCCTGCTGGATAGCCCAGGAATTTCCTTTGGGCTATGACCTAAGTAGAAGGTTGTGAGTGTGCCTTCTACTGGGGATCCGGGCCATGCGTTTGCAGAGCCGGGCACCTAGAGTGACCTGCTTGAGGGGGAATCCCCCATTGCACCAGGTTCCTTGTGCAGTGCATTGTGGGGTTTCTGGAGGCTGGGCAGCATTTATCCAAGCTCCAAAATGCCACACTGCTCACCACAGTGGTGATTGTGCATGTGGTGGCATGGTGTGGCACAGAGCAAAAGAAGATCATGTGGGGGAAGGTAGGTATACTCCTGCCTCCCCCTCCCCCCAGCCCTCCCCAACCACCAGGAATTTCAGTTGTGTGAATGACATTTAAGTCAAATCAAAGTAACCTGATCTCAGGGTAGAGTAATTAGGTTCTGATGTTAGACGCTCTGATCTGTCGTAACATAGATGTAGATTTGTATTGGTACAGACAGGTCACCTCAGTGGGAATAGGCCCAGTACAGTTTCGATCAGTATTCCTTCATTAGAAGGTCTTGAGTGGGAACCAGATTCCATCCCGATTCCTTTAGACATCACCCACATTCAGTTCCAGAAGCGTGCACTCTGCACACAGGAACACATTGTCCCAAACGGATGCAGCTATAATTGACCAAGGGAGAGGAGAAAGACAAATGGCCCTGAGCCCCTGAGGGGTGTGTGCTCTGGCTGGGTGATAGCTTGTGCTTTGTTCTCCCCCACCTGCCACTCTGAAAAAGAAGGTGGTGGGGGCTGTCTGCACATTTTATCCCAGGACCCACTCTAACCTTGCTACGTCCCCGGTCCCAAAACAATCAACCACAAGAGTATTTGCTGGACCCCTCCAAGAGGTGCCTGGGAACAGTGCTTTAGGTTTTATGAAGGCTTTTCCTGTTCATTTTGTTTCAAGTTTTTAAATAGCCAGATTTAGTTTCCTAGTTCCTACTGTCCCATCTCTTCATGATCTCCCCTCTGGCGATGTGGGGCTGTAGGTTGGGGCAGCGATAAATTCCTGGTGCCTTTTTCTTTTCTGTCTTCAGGCCTCATCTGTGTTTGTTGTGCCATTAAAACAACATTTTGAGTTTTTGCTTCAAGTGCAAAATGTCTGAGGTCAGCATGCCTTCCCCCACCACTCTCATGACAACCTGATCTAACACACCAATAAACATACAGGTTAGAAACTAACAATTTGTACCACTTTAAAGTTGCTGCTGAAAGGATTAGTTGGAGAAGCAATCTCAAGCAATGTCACCTCAATATAAACTATATTGTAACTTTTGCAATCTGACCTGTATCAAAGAGACAAGCTGCTCCTGGCAAGCTCAAGATTAATCAGGAGTATGACTTACTCATCCCAATTCCTTTGTCTGGTCTTTCTGTAAGAAGAAGAAGAAGACGAAATCACTTCACTCACTTAAGACAAGTGGCTTAGTCTTTTCTTTTTTGACACAATCACTTGCTCATTCAACCTTTCAGTTAATTTGAATGGAAGGTCCTGATACCCTAAACCAGGCCTGCAGAACCTGTGATCTACCAAATCAGACACGAACTACTAGCTCTATATTGTGGCCTCCCAGGTTGTGTTGGTGGGTCACAAATTTTTAAAGCTTGCTCCAAATGCAACTGGCCTTTCAAACAATTCAGTCCATGACTTTGCCTTTCCTTTCATTTGGCTCTATTAAACTTTTTCATTATAACTGTATTTATTTATATTTTTAACCCATATTTAAAGAAAAACATTGTTATATAGTGTCCAAAATATGATGATAGATCGATAGATCGATGGATAGATGGATAGATAGATAGATAGATAGATAGATAGATTGATTGATTGATCTGTTGGGCCTCTCCTGGCGAGTCCTGTCCTGTCTTGTGAGATCTTCTCAGGTTGCCCTTCTTTCGGCCCCCTGTCTCAGAGAGGTCCATAGTACTAGGGCCCATGGCAGGGCTTTCTCTGTTGCTGCCCTTTCACTTAGGAATTCTCTTCCCCTCCAGATTCGGTCTGCCTCCTCCCTTTCCGCCTTCAAAACCTTATTGAAGAGCCAAGCGTTTGCCCTTTAATTTTTGGATTGGGGGTTTGTTTATTCACCCCGCCCTTAAATCTCAGATGCTGCCCATATTTGTATACTGCCCTGAGTCTGTGGATTGGGTGGTATATTGAATTTCTTAATTAATAAGTAAGTAAGTAAACAAACAAACAAAACAAACAAACTTTATTTGTTAGCTGCCCCATAACAAATTGTACTTTGGATGGCTCACAAAACAGCATTAAAACATAAAATAAAAATACATAACACATTAAATAATAACAGACCAAAAGGAGAAATACAATACAAAGCTATTTAAAAACTCCTAAAACCAGTTTAAAATCAAATTTAAAAATCAAAATTTAAATTTAAAATGACAAAGTGAACAAAAACGTCTTTGCCTGGCATCTAAAAGAACAAAGTGATGAAGTTGGGTGAACCTCACTGGGGAGGCTATTCCATAAATGGGGTGCAACCCCTGAAAAAGCCCTCTCCCTAATCATCACCCACCTCACCTTGTTTGGCAGGAGCATTTGGAGGATGGCCTCTGAAGAAGATCTTGAGGTCCAAGCTTGGACAAATGGGGCAATGTGCTCTGTCCAGTAGCCCAGTCCCAAGCCATTTAGGGCTTTAAAGGTTAAAACCAGCACTTTCAATTGGGCCTGGAAATAGACTGGGAGACAGTGCAGCTGATGAAGCACTGGCATAATATTCTCAAAACATTCAGTCCTGGTTAATAATCTTGCAGCCCTATTTTGTACCAGCTGTAGTTTCCAGACCATTTTCAAAGGCAGCCCCACATACAATGCATTGCAGTAATCTAAGTGAGAGGTTACCAGAGCATGAGTAACTGTAGTCAAGCTATCTCTATCCAGGTAAGGTTGCAGTTAGCATATCAGCAGAAGCTGATAAAAAGTGCTCCAAGCCACAGAGGCCACTAGGGGTATGCACAAAACTGGTTTGCCCAGTTCAGTTTGAATTTGAACCAGGTTCAAACTGGGGTGGGGTGGTTTGTTTTTGGTTTTGCTCGACCCCCCCCCCCGTTCGGTTTGAATTTGAACTGGTTTGAGCCTCCAAAACTGGTTTGAGCCTCCAAAACTCCAAAACATGTGCTCATGGGCAAAGGGTAATGGCACATTACCCATCGGTGCCAACTACTACCCAAACCCCAAAGCACTTGGACACTCCTACAATTTTAATGAATTTTTGAATTTTTTATTATTCTCCATTATTTCCTATGTGGAGTACTCAGGGGCACAAAAGGGGGATGGGTGGGTGGTAGGCACCCAGGGGTGCCTACCACCTACCAAGCCCCAAGGCAATTGGGTGCCCCTACTATTAATAGTGGATTTTTTAAAAGTATCTCTATCAGAGTAGCTTCTCTGGTGTGTGTGTGTGTGTGTGTGTGTATCTGCTTGGGGCTGTCTGGGGGGAGTTGTGGTACAACCCACCATGCCCCCAGACCCACCTTGGGGTGCCCTGGCACCCCCAAAGGGGGGGAATGGGGCTGCCTCAAATCCCCATTATTCCCTATGAGAGAAATGCAAAAATTCAAAAAATCTCCAGAAATTCAATAAATATCACACTAGTTGCTTTAGGGTTCAGTGAGTGGTTGGCACCCCTGGGTGCCTACCACCCACCCTGGTTTTGTGCCCCTAGGTGCTCTACATAGACTAGTGAGCCGGTTCAAGTCCCCATTATACCTTACGTAGAACCTTTTAGAACTGGTTCAAACTGGGTTCAAATTTGAACTGAACCTGGGGCGGGGGGATTAGAGCAAAACCACTACCCAAACCAAACCTACCCACCCTGGTTCAAAGCTGGTTCAAATTCGAACCAAACATGCCAAGCCAGTTTTGTACACATCCCTAGTCCTGAGCACATGGAAAACAAAAGCAGACAATCAGCTCTAAACCATGGTTTGCCTTTTGTAAATCAGGTAAACCATAATGCACTCTTAACTGCTTAGCCCAACCTCTGGGTTTGCATTGTGTCTGAATTTAGCCCTTATCTTTCAGTCTAATCTACCTCACAAGTTTGTTGCTAGGGAAAATGGGGAAAGGATGATGTCTAATTAACTCCTTAGAAAAATAAAAATAAAATAGAATAATCTGTATATGCATTCTTCACCTAGGTTTCCTTGAGAAAGCCTCATTTATTAAGTGTGAGAAGAACTGCTGCTCATGTTTCATACCAAGGTAGGTCTTCATTACAGCTTTATTATAATAATGCACTTTTCTTATGCAAAAGAACTGCAGAAATGTATTTGGAGTATGACATTTTTTCCAATAAGCATAAAGAGAAATTCAGTATACAATCTATTCATTACCCAGCAGCAAGAACATGCTCCAGGATAGTAAACTTGAACTGATGAATGTACTACCTGGGTGCCTTTGCTACATGCCATGGCTCACTACATGCCATGGCTCACCAAGGTGTACGTATTCATCAAGAGTTCTGCAAAGTCTGACCTATTTTGATGCACTACACTGCCACTGTAGTGCACATCACCATATTGCCCCCACAACCCCAGTCTCAAGGACAACACAAATATATTTGGAATAAAAGGGCCACAACTTTATTAAAAATTAAATAGCCAATTGGCAAACTGGATGTGGACAGAAAAACTGCACCCCCTGAAGTGCGGGCTCTAACAAGGCTGGGTTCAGATTTTTTAGGTCTTTCCCCAAGCCCCCTCAGGGCAACACACCCTGGCTCAAAGGTGGAAGCAGTGCAAACCTGCTGCCTCCTCATCAATGCCAACCCATAGAGTTAGGGCAGCTTCTAGGGCTTCACTTCCCCCAAGCCATACAGTCTTTAAGGTCTGTGAAGCCCTGAAGCAGGAATGATGATGAGAATGTGAATGTTCAGTTCCAGGCTGTGAAATGAAGCAGCCCCCTTGAGCTGTTACATAATGACCCATGGCCACATTAACCTTTTCCCTGGCCCTCTCAACTCTCTTCACTCTTTGGACACCCCTCCAAACTCTCCATTGCAACAAGTCCACCCGCAATATAGCCGCCCCTGGCAACCAATTACGAATGGCATTAAAGTCCCCCATCGCTTGCTAAATCAAAAAAAGGCCAGTTCACCTGGCCAGATCATTATCCCCTAAATGTATTATGAGAACCCTGAGAGCAACCTTAACTAACATAAAACCCCACAAAGCTGGAAGCAACTGGCTCCACAGCATTCCACACATACCCAGCCACTGCAGCCAGCACACACTGGCACGCTTTCCCAAAGCGAGTTGGGATCCAGCCCTTGAGGTGATGGCTAGGGGTGTGCACGGAACCGCGGAGTTGCGGTCCGGCACTGGGGTGGGGGATTCCAAACAAGTTCGGGGGGGGGCTTTACTTACCCCTCAAGAATGCCGCCATATTTCTTGAAGTAAGCGGGCGGCATACCTCCCTGCCGCCCGCTTCATTCCCCCGCCTCCGCGGCTGCTACTGCTGCTACCTTTGAATCAATACGCAATCGGGCGGCAGGGTATCTCCCAGCCCCTGCCGCCCGGCTCTTCAATGCCCCCCGACTTGGCTTAAATGGCCCTGCCGCCCCAGGACCCCTGCCGCCCCTTCCCTTCCCTTCCCATGCTCCCATTCTCAAGGGGTCGGCAGGAGAACTTCCCCGCCGACCCCGTCCCCTTCCCCAGGCGGCTGCGCTCTAAAGTTAGAGCGGGCGGCGGGAGAGCTCTCAGCCGCCCGCTCACTTCCCCGCTGCGGCGCTGCAAATGGCTTCTAGGAAGCCTTTTGCGCAGGTGTGCTAAAGGCTTCCTAGAAGCCATTTGCAGCGCCGCAGCGGGGAAGCGAGCGGGCGGCTGAGAGCTCTCCCGCCGCCCGCTCTAACTTTAGAGCGCAGCCGCCTGGGGAAGGGGACGGGGTCGGCGGGGGAGTTCTCCTGCCGACCCCTTGAGAATGGGAGCATGGGAAGGGAAGGGAAGGGGCGGCAGGGGTCCTGGGGCGGCAGGGCCATTTAAGCCAAGTCGGGGGGCATTGAAGAGCCGGGCGGCAGGGGCTGGGAGATACCCTGCCGCCCGATTGCGTATTGATTCAAAGGTAGCAGCAGTAGCAGCCGCGGAGGCGGGGGAATGAAGCGGGCGGCAGGGAGGTATGCCGCCCGCTTACTTCAAGAAATATGGCGGCATTCTTGAGGGGTAAGTAAAGCCCCCCCCCGAACTTGTTTGGAATCCCCCCACCCGAACCAAAACCACGTGTGCCCGGACTGGTCTGGAGGCCTTTAGAATGGCCTCCGAACCGGTCCGTGCACATGACTAGTGATGGCTCGTCTGTGGGCCCAAAACACAAAGGAGTGGCTGCATATCAAGACATGTACAGGAGCCACTGCTCTGCCAGCCCCTGCCAAGAGACCAACAGCCCATCTGTTTGGCCTGGCCTTTCAGGGTTTTTAATTCGTTTTAATTGTTTGAATGTTAACCTGGTTTTCAGGGTTTTAATTGTTCTGGTAGTTTAATTGCTTTTTAAGATGTTTTTTAAATTGGTGTTCATATTTGTATTTCTGTTTTAATTGTTTTTAATGATTTCTGTTTTTAATTGTAAACCACCCTGAGCCATTTCAGAAAGGCAGTATAAAAATTGAATGAATGAATGAATAACAACAGTTAATACCTTGCAACAAGTAGGAAACAAGAAAACTCTCTCAACGCACGTACACAAGAAAACTTTGGACCTCCATTGCCCAATCTGCTCGATCTCAGAATCAGAGAAGCCCAAATGCCAGGCTACAGATGCCACCCCTATCCTAAAGGAGTACAAACCAAAAAGCTTAACCGGCTCCCGCAGGCTCAACAGGGCCTTGCACAGTACAGACCAAATCTGATATTGGGTAAGTGGCAGGCCATCCACATGCACCAGGAGACAGCCTGTGTGTGTGTGTGTGTGTGTGTGTGTGTGTGTGTGTGTGTGCGTGCGTGCGTGCGCGCAAGGCTATGTACTTGCACAGGGCCCGGACAGGGCAGATAGGGCTGTTTTCCGAATGAGCCAGGTACATCTTCTGTCCCCTACCTCTCTGGTTGGTCTTAGAATTACACAGCAGCAACATCACCCCTGCACTAGAAAAGGAAAGGTCCCTATGCTGCAGGCACCAAGCACTAGGTGCACGCCCGCTGTGTGGCAACAAGTCATCAGGCTGAAAGGCTCCAAAAAACAAAACTGCCACTGCTGCCTAGAAAAGAGCTGCCTCCCAGGCAGACGTACACAGAGAGTGGAGAATCCCCAGGATGGCCTCTAGCAGGTCAAGTGTAACAGGCTGTCTTCAGTCTGGAGCCAGGGGCGGGGGGAGCTCTCTGGCTGACCCCTCCAACATGCGTCACACCTTGCTGTCCTCAGTGCAGTCGCTAACCACGTTGGCCTGAGACTCAAATGACAATGTGGCTATGTAATCCGAAAGGGTAGAAGCTGCCCACCCCAAGGAGTGTAGATGTACCAAATACTGCATAAAGTGATCGGGTGGGACAGGTCAGTGCTCCTGCATGCCCATCTGCTGCCTAAATGAACTCAACAAGGCTACCTTTCTTGCATAGCTAGCCCTGGTACTGGGAGCAAGGGATGCATTGATAGCCCTACAGGCTTCCACTCGCATCAGTTCTGGTTCTTCCCTGGCCTCCGGTGCCAATTCCCTGAAGCGCCCTACCTGGAAATGAGATAGGGCCTTTGTGATATCATTCTGAAGTCCAGGAATGTGCCAGGCCAAAAGAGAAAAAAGAATGTTATACTGCAAGCAGCGAAAAATGAAAGCCCTCAACAACCCCATCACCTGAGTGGAATGGGAGGTCTGACAATTCACCACCTGGACCACCGCCTGGTTGTCAGACCAGAAGTGGACCGTGGAGTTGCTGAACTCCTCAGCCCACAGGTAGACCACCACAAAGATGGGAAAGAGTTCCAGGAAGGTAAGATCTTTCCAGCTACTGGCGATGCCATTGGTGAGGCCACCATCACTCCCGGAAAAATACCCCCAAACTGAAGGTGCTTGCTGTGTCTGACTGCACCTGGAGCTCAGCCTTTAGGAGCTGCTCTGACCTCCAAAAAGAAACTCCCTTAAACTCCCTCAGAAAAGTGTCCCAAACCGCTAAATATGCCTGCATACCCTCAGTAATAAGCAGCCTATGATGTGGTGCCTGAATCACATACGTGTCATCACACAATTGCCACAAAAAGGCCATAACTCAGCAAGTGAAATTAAGAAGATCCAATATCACTTGTAACTCCCTCAGAGTGGTCTTCCTGGCCCTCCCCAAAGCACCAAGGAGATCTCTTTGGGCAGGCGGCTGTACCCAGCAATTGTATTGAGTTTGATACCCAAAAAAGTCAAGTGGGTGGATGGTCCCTCGGTCTTTCCCTGGGCAAGGGGATCCCCTAATTCCTGAGCATGTGGCAATGACCACTATCTTGGGAACCAACAAAAAGGAAGTCATCAAGTCCTATGCCGTGTCATTACAGTCAGCCCTGTGCTGCACAGGCCATTCAAAGTGCTAAATGCTTCAACAGCAGCACATGAAATTGAGCACCCCATGGGGAGTGCCCTATCCACATATAACTGGCCCTCGAAGGCGAAGCCCAACAGGTCAAAATCTCTCAGGTGAATGGGCAGCAGGTAGAAAGCTGACTCAATGTCCCATTTAGCAAGGAGAGCACCAGAGCCGCAACCCCACACAGCCTGCACCACCTCCTCAAATGAAGTATATTGCACTGAACACAGCTCCTCCAGCATGCCATCATTCACGGAGGAGCCCTTGGGGTAAGACAGGTGGTGAATAGCGCAAATTTGCCCAGCGCCTTTTTAGGCACCACCCCAAGTGGAGAAATGCATAGGTGCGGGATGGGGGGAGAGGCAAAAGGGCCCAGCACTCTACCTGCAGGTACCTCTTTGTTGATCTTCTTCATGACCACCTCCTCCACAGACCACAAATTGGGTGCACAGAAGGTCTCACGATGGGAAGTCAATGGGATCCTAAAACCCTCCCCCAAACCTTTTAACAGAAAAGCATTGGCCCGTTTATCCAGATAATCCACCAGCAGCTCAGCCAGGACCCTAAGGTTAATTGGGCTGTGACCCTTTTCCAGGAGGTGTTGGGGGTAAGGGCCCTTTGCCTTGATTGCTGGCCATCCCCTAGCACCTGCTCCACAGCCCTGTGCTCTGTTACAGGTAGAACTGGGTGCTTTGAGCCACAGAGGCTACACACGTGTTGGAATTGGCATGGTGTCCTCAAACAGTGCCCCCAATGTTGAATTCGCAGGACACCAAGTGGGGTTGAACCCACTGCTGACCAGAGCCCAATGTGCTCGAAGAGCCGGAAGGCTTCAAAAGGAAGTGGCCGCTCTCCGCTTGCTTGCCATTGACTGGTCGCGAAGGTGACATTATGGGGAACCACAGCTTGTTAAGGGGGGCATCCCAGGGTAAGGACGAATCTAAAGCAGCCCTCATGCAAAGGTTTTCATCATATTGGGCCCACGAGGAACCAGTAAAGTCCTTAAAACCCCAATGTATTATGTCCATGTATTTTACAAGAGCCGGGACCCTGGGCTGGTCACACCTGCAGGATCACCCCCATATAGATGGTGAATCCCAACAACCAATTGTTCCAACTTCTCTCAACTGGTTTGTGCTTGGTCGCCTCCTGCTCCTTGTTCTGAACCCCCTTGGGGTTAACTTGGGGTTCCCTAAACAATAACCTAAATATGTCAACATATTCATCTAAGGATCTCCTTGGTAGCTGCCAGCAGTGGGAGGCCCATGGCACCGAAAGGAGAATGCCGTGGTGAAGGGACGGCTCCCATGGGATAAGCCCATCCAATTCATTGTAGTTGATCCCTGCCCAGTACCAGCAGAGCCCTGCCAAACCTGCTCACAAGAACCAGAGGGAGATGGGGAACCCCCCCCCCACTCCAGATTGTCCAGGGTAAGCACTGCCAGGCCACCCTTGCATTGAATATGGGCCCCCAGAATGGGCCAAATTACATTTGGACCCCAGCCAGCCAATGGTGGCCAAGACCACAGATACATGGCCCATGGCCCAGCAGTATCATCTGGAGGGTCCCCCTCTACATCACCTGAAGGGGCCAGGGTCAACATTTCCAACGGTGTCATGTCAGGGGCTGGTGGCATCGGTGTAGCCGGAGCTGCCGGGGTTTCAGGTGCAGGTGCTGCCGGAGGCATTGGGTCACCCATGTCAGTTGCAGAGATCCTTGTTCTTGTTCTTCCATCTCAAGCGCAGCCAACCTGTCAGATAAAACTTTCAGCATCTCGGCATGTGCAGCCCCAGGGTACACTTTCTACTCTTGTTAGGCACCCCAGAAGGATCTCGAGGGGCCTTCTTAGCGTGCTCTAGTGCCTCCATTCTAGCAATCAAAGCACGCAGCATGCCCATGTCATCTTCATCCTCAGAAGAGGAAAGTTGGTGCTGAGGCCTTCTGGGATTGTTAACAGGACAGCAACCCATCTTTCCTATAGCTTTTTTGGGGAAGCATCCTCAAAGCAGCTCAGTACCATATTGAAATCAAAGGCAACCCCACACTACGGCAAGCAGAAGCCACCTGCCCCAAGGAATACCAAAATTTGCACCCACTGCCCCAACAATTGTAAGCCAACAGTCAAAAGTCACAACCAGGATCCCCAGGCAACAAGCCTCACCCAAGTAACCACAGGCAGGAGAGAGTAGTGCAGCCCCCAGCCCCAGAACACCCCCCCCAAAAGCCCCCAATAAAGCCCCTAGAGGCTCTCAGTCCAACACTGTTCAGTGGCCAGATCAAAAATGGCATGTGGTGTGGGGGAGAGCACCCAAAGCCTAAAACCCAGCAGGGCAATGGATCCAATGGAGTCCAAGAGCTCCAAGTGAGGCAGGGAGGAAAAGCTGCCTCCGAACTCTCAAACCCCCACCACTATGTCCACCAAAGCAGCCAAAACAATCCCTTTCCAAGCCATCATCTATGGGGCAGCCCTGCTCGACCTCCCGGACTACGCCACTCTGCTGCCCACTGGTCGGAAGACGCTGGCCCCGTTTCACCCCAGTCAACAGCTGCTTGTACCGTTCGGCCCCAGTTGAGGGCTGCTCTCCCCACTCACCAAACTGCCCAGCAGACCACTTCCGTGCCATGAAGGAGGAGAGCCCATGTCAACACTCCCTCCTTGAAGCCAAACACGAGCCAACTGAGAGGGGAGCAGCTCACTGGGATCGTTGCTCCAACTAAGCCTGCCCTCCACAGACAAAGCACCCAATGAGGTGCCTTGGCAGCTGGCCAGAGAACTGGGGTGAGGCAAAGAGCTGTCCCACAGCACGAGGCAGAGGGGAAGGCACATTCTTCAACTTGTTTTGTCATGGTGAATCATTCTTATTTGAAAATCAGTTTACAATAGCCATATTTGATATTATTTGATATTATGAGAGTAGTTCTCCCCTACGAGAAAACCTGGATGGGAAAATGGGGATCCTGTTTTTGGTGTTAAATAAGGAACTGTACTCATTCCAAAAAGTTACCCTAAGAGCACCAAATGTTACATTTTTCACATGCAGTTGGCAGAATGTACACAACTGTGCCCAAGGATCTGCAGGCATGCAAACTACAAAGAAGTTTGGTGTGGCATATGTCACCAGTGCTGATTGAATACATACACACACCCTTCTGGAGCATCAAAGCTGACAACAGTGACTAACTGTCTGATGCTGTGAATACAATCCTAATCCAGCAACAGATTCCCTGGTTTAAATTGTTACCCCAATGCTACTATTAGTCTTACTGCAGAAAAAAGATTGTACAAAGCAGCTTTGGAGAGGAGTGATTTCAATAAGGGAAATTGCATGGTGGGTAAGGGTTAGATCTCCTCCCCCAGCACCATTTCCCTGACCAAATTAGCAGTCCTCAACAACTGGAGTTTTTTTTTTTTTAAATAAGGCCGCATAAAGGCTGCATTTGCACATAGTTAAATGGGGCAAAGTGGAACTCTGTTATGGCCAAATTCATGCAACCGTGATTTCGAGGCAAAATCAATCTGTTTGCCCATTTGAACCTTTGGCTTGTAATAAGTTTTGCCACTTAAACCTGAGGTTTGATGGCAAAAGCATTACCTCCAACTGTGGATGCCATCATAACGGCAGTTTTGTGCTGCTTTTGGAACCGTAATAAAAAAGAGGGCGGCCAAAACCTGCCCAGGAATGCGGTAGCTCTATGCATGCCGCAGCTCTCAATGGCCATCTCTCTTTGGCATGCTCACATACACACGCACACCGCCTTGTTCCTCTCTATGATCATCTGATTAATCTGTCATCCGTATGCACTCTAGTTGTCCTTGGTGGTATTTATTGCCTAGTAGCTGCCCCTTGGATTGGAGTGCTCTACTACACTTCACTCAAAAGACAATTATGCTGGGAATGATCAGTGGAAGAAGGAGATGGGGACGGCCTTGTACTCGGTGGCTTGTTATTATTAAAAATGACACCAGAATGACCATGGTGGAATTAAAGGGCTGTACGAGATAGGACGGCATGGAGTGCATTGATCCATAAAGTGACCAAGAATCGGACACGACTGAACGGATAAGAAGAAGACTGCACTATCAGGGCCTGTCTGAAGTACAGTAGATACTTTTTTTTGAGGCCTTGAGGGCATGTCCCTTCACTTGGCCTACTCCCACACTACAAGAAGTAATTGCCTGGCCACACCCACACGTCCAGTGCTGCACGATTGTGCACAGAACACACACCTGCCCAGATTCCCAATTGCATGACCACAGGTGTTTGGTGGTTCACAACATCTTGTCATGCCCGGATGCTTAGGTGCTCCAAATAGCCATGCAGTCGAAGCCCTCTTCTGCTGCCATGCTATGAACTGGTGGCACTGGCACCACCAGTGCCACAGAGAGCATTCAAGATGGGGATGCCTTGAGAAAGGTCCGTGCCACACTTTGGAGGGATGTGGAGACGGAGGTGTTTGTGGAACTGTTTGTGGAACTGTGCAGGCTCAGCTCCAGAACCAGTTCTACAACGAGGCCACCTATAGCTGGATCTCACATCAGATATCTCTCCATGCTTACCAGCGCACTGCCCACCAGTGCAAGGAAAAGGCTGAGGCACCACAAAAAGAAATTTAAAGAGATGACCGGTGGGTGGGTGCAGCACAGTTCTGGGGCGGGGGTTTGTGTGTGGGGTGCATTCTCATGCATCCAGGAAATATAGATGTATGGCAGTGGAGGAAAGCACATGCAAAAGCTGAATGGATGGCATTGAGTGGCCAGGGCTGCAGCTGCAGGGAAACATAGGGATACCTCAATGCCGTAGTTTGTAGGGATGTGCACGGAACCGGCTGGCCCAGTCTGGTTCAGGTGCAAACTGCACCCAAACCGGACTGGGCCAGTTTGGTCCAGCATCCCCTGAACCCTCCTCTGCTGGTTCAGTTCGGTCTGGGCGGGGGGCTTCACGAATATTTTTTATTTCCCTGTTTCCCCTTCAGGGGGCTTCCTAAAGGCCACAGGGGGTCCACAAAGGTCCCCCTTGCCGGCCTCTTAAATCACCGCCACGGCTCATTTTAATAATCCTTTATGACCTGTTCAGTCCTCTGTATACTGGTGAGGCGGCCATTTTGGAGGCCACTGAGCATGCTCAAATGGCCTCTGTGAGGCCTGGCATGGCCTCGGACCTCACAGGGACCATTTGCACATGTGCAGCGGCCATTTTCCCCCCAGCAGCCATTAAAAAAAAAAAGGCTGGACTTGTGGACTGTCTAATTGATTTGAACCAAATTAGGTACAGTTGTAGTGAGTGATGCAGAGTGACACCTCAGTGGTGTAGTTTGTGATGATGTCATCCACCCTGATTCAAGATGGGGGAACCATAAACTTTTGAGGCACAAGTGAGCTAACTTGTGAACCACTTAACCGTTATGAACTAAATTTGCTACAGCTGTAGGGACACAGGGATGTGTAAAGGCATGGTGTGTGATGATGTCATCCATTCCAATTCAGGATGGCGGCCACGTGAACATCTGAGGTGCAAGTGGGCTAATTTGTGGACTGTCTAACCCATTTGAACCAAATCTGGTACAGTTATTTTATTATTTATTTATTCAGTTTTTTTATACCGCCATTCCAAAATGGCTCAGGGTGGTTTACAATTTTAAAAATATCATTAAAATCAGTTAACAATTAAAACAGAAATTATAAAACAGCGTAAAACAATTAACAATTAAAACACCATAAAACAGCAATTATATAATCAGAACAATTTGAAAACCCTGAAAAACCAGGCTAAAACATTAAAACCAATTACAACTATTTAAAAATCCTGGAATGCCAGGCCAAACAGATAGGTTTTAAGGGCTCTCCTGAAGGCCAATAAAGAATTCAAATAGTGGATTTCTGCAGGGAGTGCATTCCACAGTCCAGGAGCGGTTACAGAGAAGGTCCGCCTCTGAGTCACCACCAGACACAGTAATGGAGATGGACTTCTTCAGATGACCTTAACGTGTGGTGGGGATCATGCAGAAGAATGCCTTCTCTGAGGTAACCTGGACTTAAGCCATTCAGGGCTTTAAAGGTAATAACAAGCACTTTATATTTTCCTGGAAACTTATTGGGAGCCAGTGTAACTGTTTCAAAACAGGCATAATAAGGTCTCTCTGGGTTGCCACAGAGACCAAGCTGGCTCTCACATTTGAACTAACTGAAGTTTCCGAATTACATACAAAGGCAGTCCCACATCCTCAAGGAATGGATGCAGCTGTTGAATCAGCCGAAGCTGATAGAAAGCACTCCTGGCCATAGCCTCTACCTGAGATACCAGGGTGAGACCTGGGTCCAGGAGTACTCCCAAGCTGTGCACCTGCTCCTTCTGGGGGAGTGTAACCCCATCCAGCACAGTGAAATCTAACTCATCCCTCAGATTCTGAGCCCCTACAATAAGCACGTCTGTCTTGCTTGGATTCAGTCTCAATTTGTTATCCCTCATCCAGCCCATTACTGTCTGTAGGCAGGCATTTAGGGAATGAACACCATTTCCTGATGATGCAGATGAAAAGGAGAAGTAGACTTGGGTGTCATCAGCATACTGATAACACCCAGCACCAGACCGCCTGATGACCTCACCTAGTGGTTTCATGTAGATATTAAAAAGCATTGGTGACAGAATGGAGCCCTGAGGGACTCCATATAACAGCTCCTGTTTTGAGGAGCAACTGTCACCAAGGTTCACCATCTGGAATCTACCCAAGAGATAGGAGCGGAACCACTGCAAAGCAGTGCCCCCTATCCCCAACCCCCCCAGGCAACCCAGAAGGATACCATGGTCAATGGTATCAAACGCTGCCAAGAGATCCAAAAGACCCAACAAAGTCACACTCCCTCCATCCATTCTCCAGTAGAGGTCATCCATCAGGCCAACCAAGGCTGTCTGAACCCCATAGCCAGCTCTAAAGCCAGTTTGAAATGGGTCTAGATAATCAGTTTCCTCCAAAACTGCCTGGAACTGGTTGGCCAGCACCCTCTTGATCACCTTGCCCAACCAAGGGAGATTAGAGATTGCCCTATAACTATCCATTGCTAAGGGATCCAGTGAAGGCTTCTTAAGGAGAGGTCTAACCATTGCCTCCTTCAAACATGGAGGCATCCTACCTTCCCTCAGCAATGCAGTTATGATATTAACTAGGCCACCTCCAACAATCTCCCTGCTAGATAGAAGCAGCCAAGTTGGGCAAGGATCCAGAGAAGAATTGGTAGGCCGTAACATCCCAAGCAGCTTGTCCACTCCTCAGGAGTCACAGATTGAAACTGATCCAACCTAACACTGCAAGAGGGATTGCTGGACACCTCCTTCATAGACCCTGCAGAAATAGTGGAGTCCAAGTCAGCCCAAATACAGGATATTTTATCTGCAAGGAATCCATTAAAAGCGTCACAGCAGAACACCTCCGGGAACTGTTTTGAAACAGAAGGAGCAAAATAAACTCCTCATGACGGGTATAGCTCTGCTGAACACCAACCTGCAGATGCAATGTGGACTGACCAAAATCCCATATTTTTGCTGCATGCACCGCTACTGCTTAAGCCTTCAAATGGGTCCTATAGCTGCATCCTGTCAAATTCGAGCCGAGTTCTCCTCCATTTGTGTTCCAGTTGCCTAGCCAACCGCTTCAGTCCTTGTATACCATGGGGCCATTTTTGAAGCAGGTTGGAAGGGATGCTTAGATCATGTCTACTGACCTGGTGAGTTCCCTATTCCAGGTTCCCCCCAGGGCATCGACAGAATCACTGGCTGCACCAACTTCAAAACCATCCAAGGCCTTTTGAAAACCTGCAGAATCCAGGAACCTTCCTGGGTAGACCATACTAATAGGTCCATCACCCCTGCAGGCGTGGGTAGTGGCTGTGAAACCAATCTTAACCAGGTAGTGGCCCATCCATGACAATGGGGAAACGATCAGATCCCTCACCCACGGAACAACCCCCTGATCCAAACAAAAGACCAAATCGAGTGTGTGGCCAGCAATATGAGTTGGTTCAGAAACTAGTTGGGATAGGCCCATAGTTGTCATGGCCGCTATGAACTCCTGTGTCGCACCAGATAAGCCAACACCAAAGTGGATATTGAAATTCCCCAGCACCAGCAGCCTGGGAGACTCCAATACCAACACTGCGACCAGCTCCATCAGCTCAGTTAGGGAGTCAGTTGGGCAGCGGGGTGAACGGTACACCAACAGAATTTCCAATCTATCCCTGGTACCCAGCCTCAAACATACACACTCAATATAAGTCAACTGTCTCACAGGGGCCCTGGTAAGGGTATTCTTATGGACCACAGCCACCCCATCCCCTGCCCACTTCCCCATGCCTGCTCCACAACAGAGTAACCTGGAGGGAGTATCTGAGCCCGCACTGGACCACTCGCCTCCCCTAACCAGCTCTCAGTTATACAAGCCAGGTCATCTTCCTCATCCATGATCAAGTCATGGATGATTTTGGTCTTATTCTGAACTGACCTGGCATTGCAGAGGAGCAAGGCCAGGCTCTGAGGGAGTTGCAGCCACTCCTCAAGGCCTGAGAGCTGACAAAGCAGTTGGAAGTGGAAACAGTTACTAAATTACTGATTTCCCTTCCCCTGTAATGGCTAGCTGCTCTGCTGGCACTAATTCTTTTATTCCCCACCACTACAACAATAGTGAGTGACACACAGGGACACCTCAATGGCATAGTTTGTTATGATGTCATCCAATCCAATTCAAGATGGCAAACACGTAAACTTTTGAGGTGCAAGTGGGCTAACTTGTGGACTGTCTAATTGATTTGGACCAAATTAGGTACAGTTGTAGTGAGTGACACACAGGGACACCTCAGTGGTGTGGTTTGTGATGATGTCATCCACCCCAATTCAAGATGGCAGACACATTCACCTTTGAGGTGCAAGTGCACTACCTTGTGGACAGTCTAGCCAATTTGAACCAAATTTGTTACAGCTGTAGGGACACATAGGGATGCCCCAATGATGCAGTCTGTGATGACAATAGTGTAGTCTGTAATGATGTCATCCACCCCAAAACAAGATGGCGGACACATGAACATTTGTGGTGCAAGCATTCTAACTTGTGGACCTCGATTTGAACCAAATATAGTCCAGTTGTAGCAACAGTGAAAGGAAAGTAGGCTGATTAGTTTTTACTAGAACAACTTTCTAACCCATGGGGTACAGGGTTCTGTTGTTTCTGGGGTGTTCTGAGTGTGGATTCTATGATAGCAAATAAGAGTGGATTCATGGTGTCTCATTGAAAATCTCATTTGCTATCATAGAATCCACACTCAGAATACCTCAGAAACAACAGAACCCTGTATGCCATTGGTTAGAAACCCATGGGGGTGGTTGGCACTCTATGTGCACTACACCACCACTCGCTCTGGGCCACCCCAGCACCCCCCAAGTGCACTTATGGGGCTGCTGAAAGCTCCATCTTATTATAACTTATGAGGAAAAACCTTAAAGACACGTAAACTTCAACAATTCACCAAAAATCAGCCCTCTGCACAAATCCTTTGAAAAAATTCAGGTAGCTTCCTTGCCCCTACCCCACACTACCACCAACCCCACACCACTCTAGGTCACCCCTTTCCCCCCGACGTGAAGCGATACACCCTCCATTATACCTAATGGGGGGAAAACCTTAAAAATGTGTGAACTTCAGAAATTCACCAAAAATTAGCCCTCTGCCCAATCACTCTGCAATTGGGGTGGTAGCCTCCACCCATTAGGCACTACCACCCCACCCCACTCTTTTGGCCCAGATCCCACGTTATGCCCCCGATCTGCCCCAAAGACACTAAAACTTCAACAATTCACCAAAAATCAGCCCTTTGCCCAATCCCCCTGAAATTTGGGTGGTAGCCTCCATCCATTGGGCACTACCACCCCACCCCACCATTTTGCCTCAGGACCCATTTTTTAATCCAAATCAATTCAGATTCGGATTAATTCAGATCCGAATCGAATCAGGGGTGATTCGGATGGGCCATATTCGGATACAGAACAGAACAGGGGTGTTTCGGTTTGGATCCGAATCAAAACACCGAAAATACGAATTGCACACCCCTAGCAATCTCCATGCCAGAGAGGATTGTCTGCCGGTGAGGTATGTTTTTTTAGACTTCCTCCCCTGCCCCTTCAAGCTCTTTTTCATGGGTCATGAGAAAGGGCTCAGAGAATTTTATCCTTTTTATATTTAGCTCTTAGGTATGTGAAATAACTTAGGACAGATGTATTTAGCAATAGCAATAGCAATAGCACTTACATTTATATACTGCTCTATAGCCGGAGCTCTCTAAGCGGTTTACAATGATTTAGCATATTGCCCCCAACATTCTGGGTACTCATTTTACCAACCTCGGAAGGATGGAAGGCTGAGTCAACTTTGAGCCCCTGGTCAGGATCGAACTTGTAACCTTCTGGTTACAGGGCGGCAGTTTTACCACTGCGCCACCAGGGGCTCCACTCCACTTTACCACTGCGCCACCAGGGGTATTTAATTTGTTTGTGGAACTTGGTGTTAACAACCCAGACTTTATGTCTGTTTAACATGGCATTTAACATGGAATTTTGCCCCGAGACAGTTTTCTCTCATATGCATCCTACTTGGGCTTTAAACTACACACTCAGAGTACAGCTCCAGTTTACTACTGGCCTCTTACAGATTCTGAACAATAAACTACAAACATTTCTCACAAAACCACCCTGAACAAACTCCCTTGTTCAGTCTCACACATGTGTTCTTGCTCTCAGCTCCTTCTCCTTCTAACTGTCCCACCTGTCACCACCTGTCATTGTTTGAATCACTGCCCTGAACATTCCATACATGGTTTCCATGATGACCTCCACTCTCTTACTCTCCAACAGCCTCTGCTCATGTACATCTCCTTGCAGTTTCTTTCAAAATGCAAATGCACAGTTCCCCCCAAAGACCTTGCTAGTGCCAGGGAGAGTGATGTGCAGTTTAGGTGGCTGGATGCAGCAGGGGAGGACATAGAACCCCCCACCCAACCCCTCCACTTGCTGTGTACTGAGTGGATGGCCCTGGGGTCCCATGTTGTGCAGAGAGCTTGCTTTTAAAGAACCAGGAGGTATGTCAATCCATGTACCCTTAGGTTCAGAAAACAGAGGGTTCAAAGGGAGGGAAAGTTGGGTTATTTGGCAACCACAGAGAGGAATATGGCAAGTGGGCTTCCTTGGGACCCCCACTCTAATGCTGCCCACATCCAGTCAAATGCTTAGGGGTTTAAAGAATGAGTGCCCCTCCAACTCCCCACTTGTGGATGCGCCCCTCTGCAGTCCTGCCTAGCATAGAATTCAGACACAATTCATTGCTCTGTTACAGATTTATAGTGAGGACATTGTTGGAAGTACAGTCAGAAAGGGGTTAAACTGTCAGCTGACCAACAAAGCTGCCCAGCACAGCTGGATCACGATCGATACATCCACTTGGGGATCATGGCCAATGGCATTGGTGGCCGCCCAGACAATGTGCTGATAGCATGCCCTCAGTCTGTTGATGGGAGGGGTGCATGGCTGCCTGGGATACAGCTGAGGAGGAGGGAGGGAGGGAGCACCCAGCCCTGAAACTGGAAACTGCTGAACAGTTGGATGAACATCTGTGATAAAATTCACAGTTTGAAAAATTAACTGTGGCTATGTCAACCTAATAAATAAATAAATAAATCTCCCATTTCACGTTATGTGCGAATGTGGCCAGAGATTTCTCTGTCACAGTTTGCCCCTAAATGTTCAAAACACTCCACTTGCACTGAATGGTTACATAATTATTGTAAAGTATTCAGAATTACTGTTAAAACAGTTACAGCCATCTGATACAGAGACATATTTTTAAAGCAACTTTGAAGTTAACACTCAGCATGTATAAAACGATGCATTACATTTTTTTCACTTTTCCCTGAGAAGTTTAGGGAGAATGTTTGGTGGCACCTGAAGTAAATTTTGACTCTTTCTGACCAGGTGACAAGGTTATTGGAAAACATTTTTCAGATAGAAAAGCTTTTTAAAAAAGAAATATTTCTTTTTTAAAAGTTTATACATCCAGAGCCTTTAAATTTCTCTCCAATGTAATTAAACCTTTGAGCAGCTGTTCCTTGAATTAAGGCTATTGAAATAGATTTCTAAATATTTTATGTATTGAGTTGGATGCTTTAATTATTTAGAAATCTACAAAGAAAAAGCACTTTTTGCTAATGAAAAGTGAATTGCCTAAAATAATTGTCCATCTTATTTTGTTTGTACAACCCGGTTTTCACTTTCCAATTTCATTCAAACTAGGAACATATGCAATCAAATGTTCACCTGCTGTCTTAATATCCCACAAGGCATTTATCATTTACCAAAATTAAGTGGAACTTAAAAAAATAAATATGAAAACCAGGAATGGCTACGCTATTCCATAAAAACTTTGAACAAACAGAAGCTTGCCTCAATAATTTGGTACATTATACACACATTCAGATGTGTTCTACTGTACTGCATATTCTTCAGTGCTAGGACTGGACAAATACTAAAGAAAAAACAAAACAAAAAGCATCTGCTGAATTTTCTTTTATTTGCTCATTTTGCCATATAAATGGATGACTATAACTACACAAATACCTTCTGTATCTTGTCAACAGTAATTTATTGATGTCCATGTGGGAGTAATCTCTGTTTGTCCTTCATTACCATAATATTTGTCACTGTCTTGAGAAGCCAACAACATGGCTGAATTCTTGATGTTCCTGCAGTCAAGGGTAAAAAAGCCCTGCTTGAATAGAATGTTGCATTTCACTAATGTGGTTTAGATAGCTGAACCTCACACCAAGAGCTACAAGAATGGAAGAGATGAAACATAGCCATTTTGTGACTAGTCTGAACATTTATTTTCCAGCTAAGCGCCTTAGGTTTTTCCAGAAATCAAGATCAGTTTGCTAAGCGGGTGAGGGGGTGGGGTGGGGGGTGGAGTCTTGATGGATTTCTTACAATCTTCAATTACTTTACAGTAAAAAAATTAAAGAGCTCTAGCCCAATCTAATTATGTTACTGGTGAACAGTTGCCAGCTTGTGATTTTAAAAATACTGGTCATGTAGACAAGACCCTGGGGATTGCCATGGAGCAGATCCAGAGCAGGCTATGAGCAGAATCTGGAAAATCGGAAGTGGAAACTGACAGACTAGGGCAAAGACAAAGCACAATTTAGTGGGCTATGGTGGAAGCTGGTGGGACTGGTCGTTCATAGCATAGTCTTTAGAAGTCTGGCTCATACCACCTTTATTTTAGTTGTAACTGGGTAGTGTATGTGGCTAATCTGGGCCAGGTTTAGGCAGAAGATTCAGAGAAGAAACCTAGGCCTGGCTTGTGTGAGTCTAAATAAAACTGTTCTGAGTATTGTCTTCAGACACAAGCTGCTTTCCATCTCACTCATAGGTGGCGCTTGGTGAATCTTGCACTAGGGTCAATAGCAAAAAACCTTGGTCAGGTTGGCTTTGAAATCATGTACCTCTCTTTTCCCATAGTATCATCTGTTCATTTAAAAAAAATAATTATATTCATTTTCCCACCCTGGGATTATGAAAATGTTGGCCCATCTTCCTTAAAGTGACCACTTCAATTAATAGTGCATAGCTGCAATGTCAAGTCTCTATCTGCATGAAGGAAAATGGCATAGGGATGTGCTAACAGGTTTGACATTGAACGTGTTCGATGTTGATCCGGTTTAGAGTTGAACTGTTCAGAGTTGAACTGAACCACCCCCATTCAGTCAGACTCCGGATTGAACCCCATCAGGGGTTCACAGGCTTGGGGTTTTTTCCCATTTTTTTTTAAACTTAACCCCTCCTGGGGAGCTGTCTGAGGTGGCGAGGTGGTGGTGGTCTGCAGAGGTTACCCATCCCTCTGCCAGCCTCCCTGAATCCAGAAATGACCCAGGCCATGCAGAGGCCTCCAAAATGGCTGCTGCACTGGGGGGAAAGGCTGAAAACTGGTTGAAGAATGGCCAACTAAGGGAGGCCAGCGGGAGAGGGGGAACCCCACTCACAAACCCCACCTGGACCAGACTGAACTGGGGTTCAAAGGGGTTCCAGACCAAACTGGTCAGGTCCATCTTGGATTCAGTTCAGACTCAAACTGGACCAGACCAGCCAATTCTGTGCACACCCCTAGAATGGCACTCAGTAGGAGCCCCCGCAAATCACATTGGCTACTAATCAGAATCATTAAAGGGTCCAACACATTTTGGCCCACTACATTCTGCTGTCGTAATCTGAACACAATCTGAGATATATGCCCCAAGATCCTTTACAATATTGCATAGAATGCTGCAACATGAGTCCTGGGTTGTGTACTGCATCACTATCAACCTGAAAATATTGCTGCCCCAAACAGTCACTTGGTTGCTTATGCAATTTGGCTGGACCTGAGATCCTGTAATTGTGGAACTTCCTCAGCTTGCAAGGATGCTGGGAATGCAGAGCAGCACCTGTGATGCTTCTCTCATAATCAGGTCCTATTCTTAGAAAATTAGCTAATCGTGCACAGAGCATCTGCGCCCCTAGTCACTGCAGTCACCACTCCCCCCCCCGCTGTCGCTTTTTTGTCTGTCTACCCCCGCCCATCTTCTCCCCCTGCCTGCCCACCTTCTTCTTCTTCTTCTTCCCCGCCTGCTGCCCGCCCCCATCTCCTTTTGCGGCACCCTCTGCTCCCACTTTCTGGTTGCCCGCCTGCCAGCTGGCTAGCCAGTTACCATTCACAGCACCTCGGCAGCCTACCAGTCACAGCCTCTTGGCCACCCGCCCACTGATTGCGGCTGTTTTCTTTGGTTGGCTGGCCGCCCGCCACCACCACCACCACCACCATATTCATTCTCTGGACCGTCCTGTGGCTATCCGGCAGCTCTCCGAACTCTTACAAGAGCTGCCACACATGAGATTAGCCACAGGTATGTCTTAGATAATTACGTATAAAGAAGATATATTATTGTGTACTATGTTTGCAATGCAATGCAATGCAAAAAAAGAAGAAGCACACCTTTGGTGTGGTGTGTGCATAAATTCAAGGTGTAACCCTTCTTTTCCAGGTTTTGAGGAAAAGGAGTCGATGAGCTAGATAGATGATGCCTACATAGTTTCTGGAACTGATTGAATCATTGTCAACCACTGCTGGGCAAAACTGCTGCTGCACTCTGACCCTTGAGTCCCAGATCTGAGCCCAGGAGGCCTGGAAACTCCTTCTAAATTTGTCCTTAGTGCCATTTGTGGAGCAGTTTTGGATAGCTAGTTGAATTTAATGGAACTGGAAGATCCACAAAGTCAAGCATGTTTTTGTCCTGCTAACAGATGAAGTGTTGTCAAAGTCAGCAGAGTTTGAAACATAAATGCTGTATGATCACTTGATGAAAGCTCACCTCCCTAAAAGTCCTTGGTTTTTGAGAGTGCAAAGAAAAATGGCCAAAAAATCCTCCCTTTCTAGCCTCTAAGCAAAGCTTCGTGGTTATTAGCCTTCTTCAGGAAAACATCTTTATGTCAGTAGTCGAAACTAGGATGTGTCAACAAAATTGCAGTTCCATTTTTCATGTGTGGAAACATCTATTAGAACAGGGAGAAACAGTGTTTGATTTTCAAAGAGAGGCACTGAGTCACAGTGTGCTCTAAAAAGCAGAAAATGTTATAATTCCATGAAACACTCGCAGGAGGGAGATACCCTATGCTGTGACTGTGGTCAGAATCCAAGGTAATTTTAAGTCCTCACATTTATCTCACAATTGCATTAAAAATACTGGCTGACATCTTCACTAACCATGCACTGCACCTGGGGAAGAACCAATCCTCCTTTTGGAGAGCTTCCTGCACTCTGCAGAGCTGAAAGCACAAGAGGGGTTGATTGCCATCAATCTGTCCTTCCCTTGGAAGTGCCCTGTGCACCCAAAAATATGTCTCAGAGTGACCCACCCTCTAATCGAAGGGCACAGGGCACTTCCAGGGAAGAACAGATCAACAAAAATGGTCTCCCCTTTTGTGATCAGCTCTGCTAAGTGCAGGAAGCTTTCTGCAGCAGAGATGCTTGACTCCCTCCATGTCCTCATGGTTAGTGAGGATGTTGGCCACTCTTTATCAGTTTTATGGCATTGTCATCCAGGTATTTCTGCAGTGATTATATCACCCTCTTATTCCGGCACACAACCTCACTAACTAGTGCAAAGCAAGTGTGGCTTGTTGGTTGCTTAACTACTATAGTCCAATTTATCCAACAATGTTGTAACAGTACTGAAAATTTTGTTTAAGAAAGGGACCACAATCTTTCTTTGGACTTAGATTATACATTCAAAAGCAATATGTTAAACAGATGATTCTGTACTGTGGCTTTATTTTAGAAAGCTATCATTCATTCACTTTATTTATTTATTTATTTATTTATTTATTTGACAAATTTCTATACCACTCAAAACACATGTCTTTGGACGGTTTACAATAAATTAAAAAAACATTATAACATTAAGACAATTTAAAATTTAAAACATGTTAAAAGTTTTCACTATTAAAACTGTAAATCTAATTAAAAGAACAGATATGTATCTTAACTGACCTTTTAAAAGTTGTCATAGACAAGGAAGCTCTTATTTCAACAGAAGTGCATTCCAAAGCCTCGGGGCAGCAACAGAGAAGGCCTGTCCCTGAGTAGCCATCAGACAGGCTGGTGGGGACCATGGCAAAGAAGATATTCCCTTAAATGCCCTGAGGCTTTATTATAGTTTATAACCAGCACTTTGTATTTTGCCCAGAAACGTACTGGCAGCCTGTGTAGTTTTAAAAATACAGGAGTAATGTATTACTCCACACATTTAAAGGGACAAGGAGAAGAAATTTAGATGTCTCACTAGTAATGCATGTGAAAGACTTTCCTGCCATCAAAGGCCAACGGTGCATTGGATATCATGTGCAAAGACATTCCTATCCTGCCTGCAAACACTTCCTTAACCATTTCAGGCAGCCATTTCATTGCTAAATGACATTATGTTAATCATTGGCCCATATTGACCTTAGTTTTTCCTTAATCAAGAACAATCACAGAGCCCTCAATCATGAGGGTAGGAGAATTTTAACCCTTTGTTCCCACCACAGTATGGATCTGGATTGCACCTACCCCACACTTTTTATTTGCCCAAGGAAGACAGCTTTCAATTAGATCTTTCCCCTTAGGGCAAAGAGCTGGTGTGTGTGTGCACTTAATTTCAGTCAGGATTGTGACAGCAGCAAAGAGTTAAAGCCACTACCCCCACATGCCACAGTCCTAATTGCACTGGGCCTCCTGCCCCTCAGCTGCTATTGAGTGAAGAAAAACAAAGTCCATCAGGGCCAATGAGGCATTAAACAGCATGTGTAGTTTGGAACTTTAAAGTTTGTAAAAAAACACATTAGTCTGAAATATCCTTCTATTTTTGAAATGGATTTAAAAGGTAACAAGGAGGGTGTGTGTGAGAAAAATGGATGAACTGATTCTGCTAACAATTCTGATAACATGAATAGTTTGGGAGAGGATATGGGGATGGAAAAGTCCTCTATCAATTCAAAGCTGATTGTGGGAACGGAAGCTTTATGTATTGATATTGCTCCTGCTCAAATCATAGGAGGAGAGTAAAATTGATTAATAGCTACACCTGATGTTGATTGAATTAATTTATTTCTAAAAGGATTCCTCATGTTGAAGCATAAGAAGCTGCTGGAATCAGACCTAGTTCAGTCTCATCTACACTGATTGGCAGCAGCTCTCCAAGGCTTCAAGGGGTCTTTCCCATCCCTAGCTAGAAACACCAGGGATTGAACCGAAGACTTCTTGCAAGTAAAATGTGTGCTCTCCCACTGGGCTATCATCTCACCAAACACACTTGGGAAACTTTAGACTTCAGAGATATCATAATATTGTCAAGCAATGAATATGGGCTGGTTCAAATGAACAATGGCCCCTACATGCACCTGCCCAATGTTACTAAAGGACATGCCAATGCAATCTCAGCTCATCCTTTAATTGCATGTGAAGGGTGTCCATCAGAACCACCCCCTCTGTGTGCTACAATGTGTGTAAATGGGGTTTTGTAGTACATGTAGGGGGGTGATTTGGATGAAAACCCCTCACACACAATTCAAGGACACACCAAGATTGCGTCAGCATGTCCTTTAGTGTTGGGATGGGCACGTTCTTGCCGCAGCCCTGACATGATTGTGTCTAGGGGGCATTGTTCATCTGAACTGGCCCTATGTTACTTCAGTGTGTAGAATGGTTTAGAGAATGTAGTTTGTTCTTAACCTCCCTGTAGGAATTTTTCCGTTCATTTTGCTATGCTGTGGGTCACGTATTCCCTCTCCAAAAAAAAAAAAAAAAAAAAAAAAAACCTGGGGAAAAATCACATCACATTCCTCACCAAAATAAAGAGAAAAAATTGCTTACTTTCTGTATAGAATTTCCTGTCAAAGGACTAAGTTGTTCTGTGTGATTTCTTAGAGCAGAAAAAGGGCTATTTATTGTTCCTTTAAAATGTTTTGATGATTGGGTAAGCTATTAAGGTCAGAATCACAAGTTAAATCCACATAGGCAACCCCTTACCTTGACGTACCCTGTTTTTTGTTTAAGAGTAGGTGACATTCCTTCAGCAGTCTCTAGTGGTAGCCTGGAGGCGACATGGAGATAGGCACAATCTCTCCTGTGGCCCCAAGAGAAGAAAATTTAGTATTCACATTTCCCTTCAAGCACTGGCGCATAGATGAGGTCAGCGAGGGATAAAGTGTATAGCTCGTACTTCATTTCTTTTTTTCTAGAATAACGTGTTACATTAAGGCAGCAGGCCATGGTAAATCTCACTGTATAAAGCAGTTCTTGGTCTGGGAACCAAAAGCTAACATACACAAATACTCTAACAGCCCAGTACATATGTTTATTTGGAAGTAAATCCCACTTTGTGGAAGGAGAGCTGGTCTTGTGGTAGCAAACATGGCTTGTCTCCTTAGCTAAGCAGGGTCTGCCCTAGTTGCATATAAATGGGAGACTTGATGTGTGAGCTATAAGATATTCCCCTTAGGAGATGGAGCCACTCTGGGAAGAGCATCAAGGTTCCATGTTCCCTCCCTAGCATCTCCAAGATAGGGCTGAGCAAGATTCCTGCCTGCAACTTTGGAGAAGTTGCTGCCGGTCTGACAATACTGAGCTAGATGGACCTATGGTCTGACGCAATATATGGCAGCTTCCTATGCTCCTATGTTTATTCAGTGGGACTTCCTTCCAAGTAACAGGACTCTTATACCAAATCCTATGTGAAAGGAAGTCAGAAGTACATCCCAGTCAGTGGGACTTACTCTTATGTATGTAGGCAGAGAACTACAGTCTTAGAGAATTAATATGTGTCAGCTGGGACTAAAATTGTATTTACATGTGGAATCTCTCTCTCTCTCTCTCTCTCTCTCTATATATATATATATATATCTCAGAATGAGATATATATCTATCTCAGAATGAGATATGGAGATCAGCCATTAAATCAGAGAAAATTGTCATGCAGGTACAAGCCACCTAATGGCACAGTGGGGAAGTAACTTGCCTAGGGAGCAAGAGGCTGCTGGTTCGAATCCCCACTGGTATGTTTCCCAGACTATCGGAAACATCTATATCAGGCAGCAGCGATATAAGAAGATGTTGAAAGGCATCATCATCTCATACTGCATGGGAGATGGCAAAGGTCAACCCCTCCTGTATTCTACCGAAGAAAACCACAGGGCTCTGTGGTCGCCAGGAGTCGACACCAACTTGACGACACATCTTCACATTTCTTTTATAATATATCATTCCTAAATTTAACATTAACATTCCTTAATGGTTTGGGCCCTGGAAATCTGAAGGCCTGCCTGCTCCCAAGTGTTTCTGCCCACTTCACAAGATCATTGGAGGGGCTCTGCTCCATGTGCTAACAGTGAGAGAGGCTTGGTTGTCGAGCATGCGGGACAGGGCTTTCTCAGTCATTGCCCCCAGGCTTTGGAATGCTCTCCCGGCTGACATCCACTCCTCAGTCTCCTTGACAGTTTTTAGGGAAAAAAGTAAAGACACGGCTCTTCACCCAGGCTTTTAAATGAAAGTATTGTTTTTACTGATGCTGCCCTGTGTTTCACGTATTATTATTTTTAATGGGTTACTAAATGCTTAAATAGAGATATTATTTTTATTTTTATATTATCTGTACTTTTGTATTTTAATTATGCATTGTTTTAATTATCTTCTAAACTGCTTTGAGATTATTTTAATGAAAAGCAGTATATAAATCAAACAATAAATAAATAAATTTAGCAGGCTGCTATAGAGCCAGTACCGAACCCTTGGTTGATGTATCTTCTCACCAATCTGTTATAAATAGACAACCCCCCCCAAACCCCACCATTTTTATTTATGTCATTTCAGTCTCCTAATTTGTGGTGACCCCCCATTGCTGAAGCTATTGCTTCCCTGCGATATGTTAGTCACAGATATGTTAGCCACAGGCTCCACCCAGGAGTTGTCTATTATAGGTTACAAGCCCTTGGCCTCTCTGGGTTGCTGGTGAACTAGAAATCCTCTAATCACCTGCACAGATTTTAGAGCATAATTTTACACTCTCTTTTCTAGATGCCACTTTTCTTGCTTCATTAACTGTCTGGATTCCTCCACTAAAGAAAAGATGCTGTTATGATTGGCCCATCTTCAGAATGGGTTGTCATGGAAACCCCACCTGATTACATGTGCAATGGCCCTGACTGTCTGGTGCAGAATGGAGCAAGGAAAAATAAACAGCAGGGAAGGCTAAAACCTGATTCGATGGTGGTGTTATCAACAGGATAGTGATTTACTACTGCTGCTGAAGTCAACCTCACCGTTGCAGAACTGAGAATGAAGTTTTAACTATACCATGCAAAGAACCTTTAAATATCTTGGATAGCAATCTGTCAGGATGGCTGGCTAGGGTTTGCAAAAAAAACCAGAAACCAAACAAAAACCCAAAGACCACCCCAATCTGGCCTGTTCATGTGCCTTTAACAGGAATGTGATGTACAGAAATCAACAGGTGAAGTTTTTTTAAAGCATGGAGGTAAACAGTAGCCCTCTTCAGACATTAAAAAAACAACCAGATGCTCACAAAGCATCCTGAGAGTCTTCCCACAAGCTCCGCCCCCAGGCAGGCACACACCCAGAAGCCCCATCCATCTGCTATCCACACTGATAGCATTTGTCTCAAGAGGACAGATTCTTTCTGTGATAGGAATGCTGGGAAAGGGAGTGGAAGAGGACATGTGGAAGAAAGAATAGAGTACTGGGGAGACGCTCTATAGAGTGCCTCCCCAGTACTCTTCTCTCCACATTTCCTCTTCTGTTCTTGTCCCCATTCCATAACAAGCCCAGTTGTGTGAAAAGGAGGAGGATGTGGTGAAGGGCATGTGTGTGAGAGAGAGAGTGACAGAGAAAGGTGAGGAGGTAGGAGTTGGTATTTGGTGCCTTGCCGCAGGCATGCTAAGAACCACAGTCATCTCTATGAAAAGGTGATAAATTAGATTTTTCAGATATTGTTGAAAACCATTGGCTGACATTCTGAGTAATGTAAGACGTACATAACTGAAGCTGTGTCTGTGGGAAGCTCTGCAGTGGAGCTCAGCCCCATAGAGCTCAGCCCAACTCTGCAGTGGAGCTCAGCTCTACTACTGAGTAGGCAAATGTGAACAGAGGAGTAGTGATTTTTGCTGCTCACTCCTTCCTCCAAAAGTACTTTTGACTTCTGAAATGTGTTCTCAAGGGCTGTGCATATTTCCGAAGCCCTTTTGTAGAGAGGGGTGGGCAACAAAAATCACTCCCTCTCCCCCTCCCCCCCCCCCAGCACATTTGCCCGTTGGGCAGCATACTGGGCTGAGCACCATTTCAGAGTTTTCAACCGACGCAGCTCCTGCTATGTACTCTGCTCAGAATGTCAACCATTTTATTTTCACATAGAGGCGCTTCACACAAGCAGTGTAGAGTGCCAAAAGAAGGTCTGCAGGGAGAGCAGGTTTGACCCGATCTCCCCACAAACGATCGCTTACCCTGCCTCATGTGGATGAATCACTAGGGATGTGTGGTTCGGTTCGGATCCGAACCGGTTCGTTCCGAACCGGTTCAGATTCGGAGGTTCGATCCCGGACCGAATCGGGCCCTTTTGGGAACGATCCGGACCGAATCCGGGCCGGTTCGGGAGTGCCAGAGGCTTCTATTGACTGTTTTCACTTGCCCAGACAAGCAGTGGCTTCACTGCAGTGCTCCTGCGCCTCGCTCGGGTGTTCTGGGGGTCAGGCTCAGGCAAGCACCGCCGCATGATACACCCCCCGGACCCCCAAAAATGCACCACACAAGTGTGTGGCAGCTGTGGCAGACACACAGTCACTTAGCCCAGTTTTTGGGCATGCTCACGCCAAAAACCTGGGTTAAGCGGTGGGCTACTTAGGAGGGCTTGTTGCTACGTTGCCGCTGGGAGCCACAGGGCTCCCAGCAGTTCTCCTGCACAGCAATAGCATGTGCAGCATGCACAGTTCTCATGCTTCATAGTTTGTTAATGCTTTTGTTCAGCTAGATCACAGGTACTGACAAAAGCCTCCACCCTCCATTTGAAGACGGCTTCCTATAGTTAGTGAGAAGCACTGGATGATTCTACTTTCTAATATTCTGATTACAAAAAACAAATCAGTGCTATACTGTAGATGGATAACTAGAGGTGTTTTAGCATTATCAGATTGTTTGTGAGGCATAAGCAGAGCTGCCTGTAAGTTTTGAATAGTACCACAGCTTCAAATGTCTCTCATTGAGCAGAACACTCATATGGAATTAATGAAGCCATCTGTGGGCACTGGAGTCAATATACTGCAAGATGATGCCTTGTAACATATTGTTGTACCACAGGGCAGAATTCCATTATTGCATTATCCATACCAACCACTGGGAAGAATCCATCCCATCAATGGTTATAGACTAAGCATGTCTTTCCCCGTATTCTCAAAAGCTGTTTTGTATGCAGCATGTGGCAAGGTTCATGTTCTATATCAAAACTTGTATTCAATAAGGTCTTGATGTATGAGGTTGATTTCTTATTGCAAGCTGTCAGATTTTTACAGGGAGAACAACAGAACTGCTGAAGATGATAAACATGTCAAGGTCAGTGAAGGATTATCATCCAGTTTGAATATCATAGTGTTGCTAGCAACAATAGTACAGCTAGAACTATGTCAGCATTTTCATTATAATCTTTTCTGAGAGATTATAACAGTACGCTGTGCTATAAACATCCAAGGTATCTTTCCAGGATAGATATCCCCCCCACCTGCTACTGAATATTTGTTCTTCACCATCTGCCTATCAATTACATTTTCTTCAAAAAATATTTTTAACAGGGGAGATGGATCAGCACTGCATAGTCTAAAAACATTTAAAAAGAAAATAATGTTGGGTTGTTTTATTAATTAAAACACAGTATTGTCTTAGTGGACAAATGTATTTTTTAAAAAACACCTTTGAATCAGCAATGAGTGTCATGTTAAAATAATACAAATGAAAAGGAAAGTGTTCAAGAATTTTAATAATTAGCTGTATAACCCTATGCCTATTTACTTAGAAGTAAGTCACCAGAATTCAGTGGGTCTTACTCTCAAATAACTGCATATAGGATTTTAAACTAAGGATATTAACCACTGGATAGATTTACAGAGAGAAATGATTTAAAAAAAACAACACATTTACATTATTTTAAGAGTATACTTTTTTTGTTATACAAAACTAAATCATAAGGACTATGAAGTTGACCTAAGAAACATTGTTGCACTATTGTGTAATATGCTTAAGAAGTCTTTGCTATTGATAAAAGGTAAAAATGTACCATGTTTAGGTACAAAGTCAAAATAGATTGTCCCAGTCAGAACAGAGTGCCCTGCATTTAAATGTCTTCATCCATCAACTCTATTAATCTGTTTGCCATGACAAGGTCTAATTTTGTCACTCTTGGGGCCCAGAAACAAAGCACTCAAGTGAGCACCTAAATCCCATTTATTTCAATGAGACCTAAATGGCCTTTCTCTGGATTGTGCAATATGTCTGGAAATGAAATACAAGGAGATGTAGGCCTGATGCTAAACTAATCAGAAAACTTGCCCTCACAGAGGTGGTATTAACTGATGTCCTTGGTTTGCATATAATCCATCTGTTCACTGTATTTTGAGCAAGGAAAGAATTTTCCTCCCCATCACTTTGGAAGGCAACTCTGGGTGGTTTTCTTCATTCTACTGTACCATATGATGCATCTCACTTGCTGGGACCATCTGGGATTGTTTGACTAAACATATTATTTGTCCTGCAGGGATATTTCTGGCACAGTAGAGCTTATTCCTGGGCTCTGCTCGTGAGTGACACAGCACCGTTTGTATTATATATGGGCTATTAGGTTAGGTGTGTTTGGATATGGAGGAGTCTAAGGGTATTTGCATGACCTACTGGGCAGGCGGGCGGGGAGGCAGGGTTTCACCTACCTTCCCCACTGACGATAAAGCAAATGTTGCCTGGAGTGGGGACCTTGCTCCCAGACGATCCATGCTGCACCAAGCAGTGTGGCTCTCCAGAGGCTGGGATGATGCATCCCGGCCTCCAGAAATCCCATAATGCACCGCATGATGACGCAGTGCATTGGGGAAATCCCCCAGGCGACTGGCACTCTAGGCACCCCTCTCTGTGTGCGCTCGGGCTGCAAGCAGCCCCAGCACACACACAGTACCAGCAGCTGGGTTCATACCCTTAACCTCAGCTAAAGGCCAAATTGGGGTTAGGCTGGGTGGTAGTGTCAGGATCAGGGACAATCCTGGAGCTGCCCTAGCCTGGGTTAGACTGCTCATGAGAACAGCCTTCCTATCTCATCAAGTTGCAGCAGGAGCAGCAAGGTGAGAGAGTCACCTCAAGCAGCAGATTACTGAGGCACCGGATAAGCAAAATGCCACCCCCACCCCCCAGTGTTGCCATCAGAGCAGCTCTTTGGAACTGATCTGACCCTTGTGAACTATGCAAGCCTGCAAGAAGCACGGGGAGAGAAGAGGAGGCTGATTAGCAACTTTCCTTCCTCCCTGCTCTCCGTGCACTTTCAAAACTTGCCAGGGGTGGCTTTGAAAGGCGCCTGCACCCTTCCCCTGGGGCATGGCAGCATTTTGCATCTCACCTTGGGTGTTGCAATACCTTGGGTTGCCCCTGGGTTGCAGAACAAGAAAATTTTCAGATCTGGAAGTTGAGAGATGCAAAGATGGAAAGGGATGCAATGATGCAAATATGTGCATTCCTCCTATGCACATGTGATGCATAGGAGGAAAATAGGAACATAGGAAGCTGCCATATACTGAGTCAGACCATAGGTCTATCTAGCACAGTATTGTCTACACAGACTGGCTGTGGCTTCTCCCAGGTTGCAGGCAGGAATCTCTCCCAACCCGATCTTGGAGATGCCAGGGAGGGAACTTGGAATCTCCTCTCCTGCTCCCAGTACAGGATGCCCACTCAGTTTGATAACTGACCTCCCAATCAGATCCTTCTGACCCAATTTTTTTTTAAAGCTGAAAATCATTAGCACCTATCCTACCTAGAAAGCCAGCATTTTGTTCATAAGCTTTACAATGGGATTCAGAGGCAGGATACCTTCACTGAGTACCCAAAGCTGAGGACAATTAAAAAAACACCTGTCTTCACCATGCAATGCTTGTGACCTCTTGAGAATATCTGGTTGGTTATTGCTGGAGAGAGAGGCAAGGCTCATTTAATAACTTCCCTCTCCCCTCCGACTTCTTTACATGCTGACTCTGCTGTAGGTCTTGGGCTTGAGTGGGCTTCCAGCTAGGGAACAAGAAAACTTATGGGATACTGTTCCCTAGGACCACTGTCCATAGCAGGTAGGAAAAGACCCTCAAACCTATGGGCAATGTGGGTTGGAGGGGAAATAAATCCTACTTTGCTCCAAAGGCAAAAGGTAATCCTGCATTGCCATCAAAAGAGGATAGGCGGTGCCAAGTTGCTGATGTGGAGGCAGGCTTTTGGACTTTTGCAGTCTGACAGAGCTTGCCCTCTATTGGCCAAGCTGCACAAGGCTGGCACAGCCACTTGTTAGCTATTTCAGCCTCACCTTCCCTCCCAGCAATGGGTAGATTTTGGGTAGATATTGCCCAAATTATAGTAGAGAGGATTTGGGTGATCATCCCTTATACACAAGTAAAGGACATGCTAAGAACATGTTGGCATGTCCTTGAATACCATTGAAATGTGCATGTTCCCAATGAGGCTCCACCCTGATTGAGGCTCCACCCTAAAAGGGGCAGCGGGCTGAGGTTCATCAGAACAAGCCCACAATGTTCCAACAATGTAAGGAAAGGTAAGGCAAGGCTCCTATGGATTCCTCACAATTTTAGCCAAATCATAGCCCCCTGCAGCTAGTTTTAGTCAAATCATAGCCCCTTACTAAAAAGTAGCTCAGGGCCACCCTCTGGCCTCCACCTGAGCTCTGAAATAACTGAGTCAGTTAAACTGACGCTTTTTGGAAACAACTAGTCCCAACTGAGTTTTAAAAGATAAGTTGGAAATGTCTACATTTTGGCATGTGATTATTATCAAAACAGTAGTGTACATGTGCCAGCATCTAGAATAACTCTGTTCCCAGTTTTGCTTCATGCTCAGTCTCTCAACAAACTGGATCTGCCTTTCCGTTTGTACCAGTGTTATTTTTTATCTTCAATTCTCTCATTGCACTGACCACCGCTTTACATCTTCTGGTGTATCTAAGAGCAGCAGCAGCAGCAGCAGCAGCCTCCTTTCATGCAAGGAGTGAGCTACACACAGAGGGAAAGGTTGGGGCTCGCATGTAGTGATCCACATGGTGCAATCTGCTCCTTCATTTATATTCATTTTATTTTAATAGGATTATGCCCTAAGGGGTATTGCATTACATGCTTTTAATGGACAAGGATTACATTTAAAAGATTAGTAGGAACAGGGGATGTAAGAGCAAGGGCAGAAAATAAGATAAGCATGAAAATAACCTTCTTCATCGAAAGAGACTTGGGTTGGCGGGAGGAGAGAGAGAAACAAAATGAGCACACGCCATCCAATACAAAGCATTTTGAATGACACACGAGATTTGTGGGTTACCCTTTGCAATCTGCTACAGTGGGCAGCACAGCGCAGGCCATCTCTAATGAGCGATTTGTCTGCAAACCATACGTTTGAGCCAATAGTCATGACACTGACATAAACGTTACTGTAATGGGTGAAAAAATAATGATTTCTTTAGGGACAGACACAGTTAAGAGTCTTCAAGAATGATTTCAGAGCACTCAGAACCGCAGGTGTTTTTAATAAATAAAACATGTTTGGCACATCTCTGACTAGAATGAAACTAGTAATAAATAGAGCAAGGAGAGTAGGCAGACGATTAAAATACAATCAAATACACACACACACACACACACACACACACACACCTGAAAGTCATATTACCTTTTTGGGGGGTGTCATAAAGAATCAGAAACAGCTATACACACACATTTATAGCTCCCAGGGACAATTTCTGTACAGAGCTGGATCAGAGGGTTTGGCAAGCATTCCAAAGAGTATCACAAAGACATGAAGCACCTATTTCATGGCAACCATAAAGTACGGCGATTAAAAGTGACTGGTGAATATTTTCCTTGTCTGAAGAGGTTTATGGCCCATCCCCATGAGCTGCTGCACTGAGTGGAAATAGAAGTACTTGACTCCAACTTGCTTCCCAGACATACAGGATCTTGCTTCAGATGTAGTGGGGCAGGTTTAAATGACAGTTTAAGCTAGTCCATAGGATCAGGGTGTGTATAAGAACTGAGAAGCACCTGCATTGTTGGCAAGGCTTCATGGCTGGCCCAGATTCTAGGCAATCCAAGTGAACACATACATCTGCCTAATGCTGAATGAGAAAACACCGGAGTGGGAAGAAGAAGGTAGAATAGTGACCCAAAGAAAGCAAGAGTGGATACCCATATCCAAATGCCCTATTCTTCCCCCTCTGGTGATTAAGGTGATTGAGTTTTTCACCATTCCATCATTATAAAGTCAGAAATTTCTATTCACTGTAAAAAAAACAAAAAACAAAACCCAACCCTCCAAGTCAGGTATAACCCCCAAGGGCATATTACTGAGCATATTTCATTTTGTAAGGAGGTCAAGCAGGGCTGCATATTGGCATCCTTGCTGTTCAGTTTTTATATTAACCCTTTAGTCACTTACCTGAGTAGCTTACCTTTTCATCCCCCTGAAACTTGCCAATAGAATTGTTTCTCTGCTGCTTAATGCAGATGACGTTGTTATTCTGTCTATAACACCAGTAGGTTTGAGGAGAGTTCATTGGGCATTAGCCTGTTGTAGTGCAGAAAATTGCTTACCAATTAACCATTATAAAATCAAGATACTGGTCTTTGCTGAAAGACCAAGGAAGTATAATTGATCTATAAACATAGGAACATAGGAAGCTGCCATATACTGAGACAGACCATTGGTCTATTTTGCTCAGTATTGTCTACACAGACTGGCAGCGGCTTCTCTAAGGTTGCAGGCAGGGATCTCTCTCAGCCCTATCTTGGAGAAGCCAGGGAGGAAACTTGGAACCTAGATGCTCTTCCCAGAGCGGCTCCATCCCCTGAGGGGAATATATTATAGTGCCCACACACAAAGTCTCCCATTCATATGCCACCAGGGCAGACCCTGCTTAGCTAAGGGGACAAGTCACGCTTGCTATCACAAGACCAGCTCTCTTCTCCTAAAAATCAAGATTGAACAGATTAGATGTTTTAAATATCTGGTGGTTGTCTTTATGCATATGGAATACAGACTGCTCAGGTTAAACATGCACCCCAGATACCACAGAGAAGTGCCATGGCTATTGTAATTTTTTTTTCCACATGGGAGGGGTTATTAGTCCCAGTGGCCATATTAAATTATATGAAGCAAAGATGCTGACCTAATGTCTATATGTGTCATGGCCCAGACCTCTGAGTCAGAAGAGTCAGAGGAGGAGCGGGAGGATTTGGTTGGAAAAGCAGGCTCAGTAGCACAGCAGGAGGACTTGGCTGTGAGAACAGACTCTGAAGCTGAAGTGGAACGGCAGCAGACAGGGAAATCTGAACAGCTGGCAGAGATGAGGGCTGAGGAGACTGATCAGAAGGAAGCTGGAATTTCAAGAAGACATCTCAAGAGAAAGGCTCAGTGGGAGACACGCAGGCGTAAGATCTCACAAGAGAGGGAATAGAAATGTTGAGTCAGGACGGCCTGATTGGCTGCTGGTTATCTCGAGCCCTATATCAAGCAAACGCTGTTCCTGAGATGGTACTGTGATGTCAGCAATGTTGCCAACCGCAGACAGTGTTCCTTGTGCTTATAATTGTTCAGCCTTGATTGTTTCAGCCTGTCCTTGTTCTGTTCCTTCCCTACTCCTTTATTTCAGTTATTGCTCAGATATCGTAGAGGGAGGTACCTAGTTTAGTTTCAAGGGGACTTTATTTTGTTTCTACTACTTTATCTTTGAGAGTCATCCTTCGCTTTCGTCCATGCAGCTAAGCTGCTACTTTCTTATCTACAGAATTTCTATCTTGACTCACTGAAGTGGAGCTGGAGGGACCATAAATCCTATTGGATCAGCCGTGCCAACATATTTACAACAATATGCTGTCAAATTGGGTCTTTCTTCCAATTTTCCCTTAATGGAGATAGTGCCCATCTAAATTTTTGAGGGCCATTTTTCAGGTTGCAAGATGTGTTCCTAATGTAATTTTAAGACTGGAGTCTGGAATGCTGAAGGTAGAGATAAGAGCATGACTAGTTATACTAAATTTTTGGTTGAAGCTAAAAAAATTTCCAGCTTGCTTAGCTTCTATGACTATGATGGACAATTTTCAATTCTCATGGTGACAGAAACTGGAGGCTAAAATTTTGTATGATGGGTTCTCTCCTGCCTATTTTTAGCCTACTTTCCAGTAGGCTTATGAGATCACTCGGCATTCTGTGTGTGTGTCCATGTGTCCCCACCCTATCAACTTCACAACGCCAGGACCAATATGGACCAAATCGGGTACAGTTATGGACACATAGGGACACCTCAGTGGAGTAGTTTGCAATGATGTCATCCACTCCGATCCAAGATGGTGGATACGTAAACCTCTGAGGCACAGGTGGGCTAACTTGTGAACCATGTAACCAATTTAAACCAAATTTGCTACAGCTGCAGGGATATATAGGGATGCCCAAATGGTGTGATGTGTGATGATGTCATCCACTTCAATTCAAAATAGTGGCTATGTGAATATCTGAGGCACAAGCAAGCTAATTTGTGGACTGTCTAACCAATTTAAACCAAATTAGGTACAGTTGCAGTGAATAAAACACAGGGACACCTAAATAATGTAGTTTGTGATTATGTCATCCACCCCAATCCAAGCTGGTGGACACATAAGCTTTTGAGGTGCAAGTGGGCTAACTTTGAACCGCCTAACTGATTTGAACCACATTTGCTACAGCTGAAGGGACACATAGGGATGCCCAAATGGCGTTGTGTGTGATGATGTCATCCCATTCAATTCAAAATAGTGGCTGCCTGAGCATCTGAGGTGCAAGTGGGCTAATTTGTGGACTGCCTAACCTATTTGATCCAAATTGGGTACAGCTGCAGTGAGTGACACACAGGGACACCTCAATGGCATAATTTGTGATGATGTCATCCACACAAATTCAAAATAGTGGATGCATAAACTTTTGAGGTGCAAGTGGGCTAACTCGTGAACTGCTTAACCAATTTGAACCAAATCTGCTACAGCTGTAGGGACACATAGGGACACCTCAATGGCAAAAATTGTGATGATGCAATCCACCCCAATTCAAGATGGTGGACACATAAACTTTTGAGGCACAAGTGCACTAACTTGAGGACTTTCTAACCAATTTGAACTAAATTTGGAATAGCTGTTGTGAGTGATACACAGGGATACTTCAATGGTGCAGTTTGTAATGATGACATCTACCCCAATCCAAGATGGCAAACACATGAACATTTGAGGCACAAGAGATCTAACTTGTGGACCTCGATCTGCACCAAATTTAGTCCAGATGTAGAAACAGTGAAAGGAAAGTAGGCTGATTAGTTCTTACTAGAACAACTTGTTCATCTTTAGGGTATGAACAGGTTAAGAGGATTATCAGACAAGTATTGAATTTAGAATGCCAAAATGATTTGAGTATTGTGCCAAAGTATTATGTTAGGGGGAGAGTCAATGTTAGTATCACACCTGTGGAATATTTAACCAATTTAACCATTCCTAGACAAATAAGGGCTTTTGCCATGGCTCAGTGTGATTATCTGCCATCAGCAGTATTATAAGAAAGATACTGGAGAGTTCCCTATGTAGAACGAAAATGTTCCTGTGATTTGGGTGCAGTGGAGACAGTGGAGCATGCTCTTTTGCATTTTATTTTTTATCAAGAAATCTGCTGTTTCTCCATTGCCCCTATATTACGGACCTTACCGGGCTATTCTGAGAAATTTTATGTTGCATATTTGCTTTCAGATCAGGATCCTAACATTACGTTTAAAACTACTAAGTTCTGTGCTGCCACTTATAGAATCCAATGGGAGATGGTAATTCATTCTGTTTAATATAGTCAATCAATTTGATACTTAATTGATTATCTGTATGTATATGGGTATTAGTTTGCATTATTGTATGCTGGTCAGAGACCGAAATAAGGATTTGCTTACATGCTACTCATTGTAAAATCAGGACAATTTTTTTTACCTATAGGAAGTTTGGTATGGAATCAGGGGTACAAGGTTGACAATGGCCTTGGGACAGGCCATTGGTGAGTGCACTACTCCACTGGCCATGCCACTTCCCCCTGCATCAGCATGCTGATGCAGAGTATGCGGCTGGCACAGGGCATGAACAAGAGTCCCTTTGCCCTCTCCAGCCAGTGAAGCACTTGTGAGACAGCAAAGTGCCTAGCCAGTGAAAAATGTATTCACTGGATAGAGAGAAGGGGCTAATTGTTCATGCCCAGTGCCGACCGTGTCCCCTGTGCTGATGTGCTGACTCAGGGGAAAGGCTATGGCTTCTATGGGATAACATGCCTGGCCTTCGTGGTGAGGGGAAACATGGCAAAGGGGAAGGAATAATGGAGCAGGAGGACAAGGGAGTGCTCTGGGGGTGAGGGGGCATCTTGGTGGTGCCCTGGACTCCTGTGACCCAGGGACAATTGTCCCCCCCCCCCCACTCCATTATCCCCATGTGCTTGCATGGACAATATGCCTTATGAGGGCTATAACCTGGTCAAATTTCAGAACATTCTGATGAAAAATGGCTGATAGTGCAGTTTTTTAAATGTTGCCTTTAATCTTACTTGCTGGAATCCTGACAAATGAAGTGTGTGTGCTTTGAGATACTGTGGGGGAAATGACTTCTCTTTCTCCTTTCTTCACTCAAACCTCTGCCCCGTTGCCTTGACAGTAACTTTGATAAAGGCAGAGAAATGGGCAAATAGTAGGAGAGATTCTTCCCTCTGCCTCTGTCTTTCTACTAAATTGCTCCCTTCCCCATGCTCCTTGCTTTAGGCTGTATTTCTGTCAAGTATGGTGGGCCAGTTAATTGAAATATTTGCCCCACTATCTTTTGCACTGCCCTCTATATCTTTTTCACAGAACGGTTATCAAAGATGTTCAACCAGGGATAATAGAGTACTTTACCAAATAGCATTCTTTGTATTAGCTGAAGATAGAACCTGAGCAAAGTTTCTTCAGAGGGATTATTCAATATTCCATGGCTATGTATGCGGAAAACCCTGATTGTACAGAGACACATCTATCAATTATCTCAAAAGCCAAATAAACCTTTTGTTTCACATAGTTAATCATTGCAAGGGCTACTTAACACCTTTTTATTGTTCCAACAGATGCAGTCATAGATTATTGTTATAGGGATGTTATAGTTAACGTAATGCTAACTGGGCAAAGAGACTACTTTTAAAGTGGTGGCTCTTTTCCATTTAGCAAAGAGAGATTAACTGTTCCGATTCAAGCCCGCATAGCAACACTCCAGTGGAGTTGAGATAAGGCACACCTATATGGAATAAGTTCTTTCTGCCATTGGGAGTGGGGGGGGGTTTAAACCAACAAAAATGCATTTTTACTAGAGAACAATAGCAATAGTAATAAACAAGCAGCCTTTATTGCAGAGTGTGCATATCAGAACTTTCTTCAGCTTATATGGTGGATCGTTTTAATTATCAATTACTGTATAGATCTTGAAAGTCTGTATACTGTATATCAAACTGTGATTTTATTATGACCTGAACAAATGGTTTGGTCTGAACAAATACTTTCTGTCTGATCTGATCCTGGTTGTGTGCATGTAGTTCTGTTTTTTGGGATTGTAGTCTTTGTGTGTAAGGCATTTAGGGAAACACAAAATTTAATTTTGCCCAAAGAAGATTGTGCAAAATTCATTTTTCTTTTACCTCCTGTAGCTTTTCCCTCTCTTAAGTAGATATGTATGCAGTGAATTACCTTATAAGCATATGCCTGAAATCCATGCATTTAGACACTTTCAGGATGCATTATTTCTGGATTTGTGTTACATTCATTTGATATCACTACATTTCAATGTATTTATTGATTATAGTTTTCAACATGCTGTTCCTACAAATGACATTAACAAGAAGTGAAAATGTCTTCTCCCCTGCTATGATTTAATCTCTGTTTTATGTTTCTGGTCATAGTGTAGGAGGAATGAATGAAGGAGAGATTCTAGTGTCATGTGCATGCAGTCAGAAAAAAGACTCAAGTCTTCAGTTGAAACTAATTACATTTAACATTGGTCTTTTATTTAACTACAGATTTATGGAATTTTTTTTTTAAAAAAAGACCTCAGGGCTCTACCCAGTAATATAACTGTCATATGTTAAGGCTAAGCATTTCAAGTGGAAAATTAATTCAGATTAGTCATATTTAAAGATGGTTTTTAATAAGTTGAATTATTCATTGCAAAATTAAATTCATTACTAGAGTATATAGCCAGTTTGTCTACTAAAGAGTTTATCTACAAGAATATTCATTAGCTATGAGCATGTTTGCAAAAAGCTTCTGCACAAGTGCAGAAACCAGCATTTGCCTCAGCTGCACTGAAGGCAGGCTCAGAGGCATAACTATGGGGGGGCAGGGGGGGCATGTGCCCCGGGCGCCATCTTTTCAGGTCACATGGGGGGCGCCGCCATGACCATTTTTAAAAAAAAAATTAATACAAATTTCTCCTGCTCAGTGCAGCAGCGCTGCAGCAGTCAAGGGAACGCATCGGCGCCCCCTCCCCCATGAGCGGTCCCTTCCACGCTGCCCGCGCCCCCCCCCATTGCTTTGCTGGCGGCCAGTCAGTGGCCTGGCTTGGTGGCGGGCGCCTTTCATGCTGCTCACTGCGCCTGCCCTTGGCTGAGGCTCGCTCGCTCCATTGCTCGCTTAGTCTGGAACAGCCAGAAAGAGGCCCTCTAGTGGCTTGCCAGCCAGAGGGTCTCTAGTCAGTGACGCACGCATGCGCGACTTGGCCGGCGTGCCGAGTCGCGCTGCGCATGCGTGCGGTGCGTCCGTCCTCCTCTGTTTGCCTGCACGTGGTGGCGCGGTCGCCATCGTGGAGGTTGCTGGGGCTGGGGCTGGTTGCTGGGGCTGCACTGCAGCAGGCGCAGGCAGGACGACGAGGACACACATGGACACCCGCACGGAAGAAAGGATTCGGCGGCGGGCGGGTGGAAGCAGCAGACCAAGTGTCAGGGTGAGAATGAGTTGCAAAAACTACAGAAGCCACATGTGGGGGGAAAAACATATTAAAGAATCAGGCTTTTATTTAGCTGCCCAACTATGGTTCTCAGGTGCCTAACAGGTATTAATGTTTGCATTATACGCTCCTCTCTCTGCCCCAAAAGAAAGAAAAACAATCATAAAGATTCTTTGGCACTCAATCTTAAATGCATGCATGTATATGGAACTGAGAGTCAATTCCCACAGCCTGGGTAGTACAGCAGTGTGAGTTGACTCAAGCAGTGTAACATAGCTGACTGTGCATTGTTACGTTTCAAGAGAGTTTTACCATGAGTTCTGCTTGCTGGCATGCTCGTTTTTGCACTGTGAAAGCTTGCCTTGTGATCTCAGTTTACGCTTAAGTGCTCCTATAACAGCTCCATCTCAGAAAAACCTGCAGTGTTAGCTTTAACAAGTGCCTGTGGTATCCTGCTAAAGACACAAAGTTTGGCAAGAAAAATGGGGGAGGGGGTTATATGCCAGGACCTTTGGAGATATTCTCTTGCTTGTGAGGAAAAACCAAAGTATAATGTGGTGTGTATAATCAATCATTGCATCATAATTCTGTTGTTTGAGATTCAAGCCAACTTCACAGGGTTGTTGTGAGGAAAAAACACATGTGTGTCAGTCAGATGTATGCTGGGGGGGGCGGCGGCGGGGGAGGCGCGGTGGGGGGGCGGGGCGCAATTTCAGTGCTTGCCCCGGGCGCCGTTTTCCCTAGTTACGCCTCTGGGCAGGCTACACACACTTCTGTGCCCTGAAATGATCTTTACATAATGCATTGCTGCTGGTATTCAGATTCATCTCCTGGGATCTGTATCCTCCTGTCATACCATGTGTATAACTGTCCACCAAGCCATAGCAGAGCAGGGATGTAGCAAGGTTGAAGTGGGCCATGGGATTAGAAGAGCAGATGACCCCCATCTTTCTCCACTCTCCCCCCCCCACCCAGTGTCTTCACTGCAGAAGAACTATATGGACAAAATGCTGAAAAACAAAACATTCTCAGCATGCCCTTTCTCTTGCTCCTATGCAGATATCACATGTGCTCCACATGCTGATCAACAGCCTGCAGCGTGTCACTGAGTAGGGTTGCCAGTGTTCAATTGCCAGTGTTCCATTGCCAGTGTTCCATTGCCCTAACCGGGATGTAATCAGGGAGCCTGAATAATAGTGCATATTATGTGTGCATGTGTGTTTTAAATTCACAAGGAGACCCCCGGAGGGGAGGTGAAAAGCCGCCTCCCGACTCCAGGGGTCTCGCCAGCATGCCCTGCTTGCTGACACAGGGCATGCTGGAGCTTCTGGGGGCCAATTGGCCCCCACTCCCCTGTCATGGAGCTGACAATCGTGTGGGCGGCTGATCTGGCCGCCCAGGACTCCCACCCTAATTGCGTGCGGGGAGAGCGGGCTTAGCCCACTCTCCCCGCTGAGCTCCTGAAACCGGGTCTCACAATAACCACAACAAATCTAGATAAACTTTCCACCCTCTTGCCCTTAAATTATAGGCATGACTATTGTCTCCGAGTTGGGGGAGGAGGGAAGTATAGTCACTCTATTCCTTTGCCTATCAGTGGGAGCAAAGATCCATGCTCCTATCCCGGAGTCCACCAGACCAACAAACTCCATCCCTGCTGATCCTCTCATCTTTGGCAGCCCCTGCCTTAAATAAAGCTCTGCATTTAGGACACTCCTCCCCCTCCCCACTTGCTCCTTCTTCCGTGGTCAGGCCAGTGAATTGGCCCCCCAGTCCTTGGCTTCCAAAGGCGAGCTGCTCTCCAACTCCACCCCCTTCACAAGCTTCTCCGCACCCATTTGCAGCTGTGGAGCTGATAGCATCGCTATTCCCTCTCCACAATTCTGCTGCCTCTTGGGCTGCCCCCATGCATCTCCCAGCAGCTGTTGCACGTTCCTCTGAGCCAGGGGCGTAGCTAGCCCGCTGGCGGCCCGTGTGCAGCCACGGCGGGTGCCCTGATAGCCCCGCCCCTTCATCTGATGTCAGATGCAGGGGATAGCCACGCCCCCCGCATCTGACGTCAGACGCGGGGGTGTGATCTGGCTCCCGAATGGAGCCTTGAGGCTCCGTTCGGGAGAAGCAGCTTAACTGCCGAAGGGGCCGCGTGGCCCTTTCGGCAGTTAGACAAAGGCTGGTGCTGCGTTGCGAATGCAGCACCAGTCTTAGCTCCTGAAGGGGCTGCGTGGCCCCTTCAGCAGCTAGTTAGGCTGGCGCTGCATTTTCAGCAGCAGCCAGGAACAACTCTTCCCTGCCTTTGCAGGGAAGAGCCGCTCCTGGCTGGCGCTGCAAACGCAGCACCAGCCTTTGTTTAGCCCCTGAAGGGGCCGCGCAGCCCTGCTCAGGAGCTAAACTACTGCCCCCGCGTCTGATGTCAGACACGGGGGGCGTGTCAGGGCTGCGAGTGGCGGCTCCTGATTGGGCACGGCTCGGGTTCTTTGAACCCGTTTGCCCAATTATAGCTATGCCCCTGCTCTGAGCCTTTCCTGACTCCTGAAAGGTAATTACTGGGGTTATCCTGATGTCTGGAATCCCCCGTTTCTCCTGGCATTCTGCTGTCTGACTGAGTAAACAGCCCTGTCTCGTGGAGGAGGGTAGGAAATCCCGATATCTTTTAAATAAGCAAATCTCTCATTTTTACCCAGGCAAATTCCAAAACTTCAGAGGTACTGCATCAATGCAAGTGACAAGAACTTTGGACTCCACTTATTTAAATTATAAACTATGAAGAACAGAGCCAATAACGTTTTTGGTAGCACGTTCTGAGGAATGCTTATTAGACCTAATCAACATGGCACTTGTGACAGCAGAGAATGGAATGAAGTACACTCTGTTTCAGGATAGCCTATTTGTCTTCCCCAGATGCAGGCAGGAAATGATGCACAAGCATTCAGGATGATAGAAGAAGTTAAGAGCAGAGGACTACACTGATATTTATTCTGCATTGTAAAGAACATCTGTATGATGCTCTGCATGGTGTCCTGTTTGTGGATGAGAGCCACCAAACTAACTTGTAGGGGTGGAAGCCAAACTGAAACAGAACAGAAAGGAAGACTTGTAAGAGAAGCAAATGATTTTACTAGAGGGAAGGAAACATAGGAAGCTGCCATATACTGAGTCAGCTACTGATGCCAGGGAGCGAGCTTGGAACCTAGATGCTCTTCCCAGAGCAGCTCCATCCCCTGAGGGGTGTATCTTACAGTGCGCACACTTCCAGTCTTCCTTTCATATGCAACCAGGGCAGACCCTGCTTAGCTAACAGGGCAAGTCATGCTTGCTACTACAAAACTAGCTCTCCATAGAAGTTGAGAAAGTCAGAGATATTTAATTTGCTATGGTTACTGTGCTTTTTCTACCCTTTCCTTTGTTCCTTAACCCATAGTCATCACTTGCTTGATAATACCGTAATGCAAAATGTCCTGCTTTCTCATTATGCAGCCGTTATTTTTGTATTTGTTATTTTTCTTTGTTTGGGTGCATTTCTAATGCCATGTTTTCTCTTTAATGATAATCTTTTATCTTGCTTTTGGAAAAAGAAAATTTGTTTAATGTTTTTTTAAAAGAGTTAATTTGTTTGCCCAAGGCAAGTCCAAAAACCAAAAAAGTTAGATGCACTAAACTGTCCTTGGAATCGATGACCATTAAATTTACAATTAAGCCTCTGAAATGCATTGATTTGAGGTGGAATTAAGCATACCTAACTTTCTCTGGATTCTACTCAAGTGTGAAAGAGCAAGTGTGCTGAGCTGTAGAAATAAAAAAAGAAGAAGTTCCCTGTTACAAAATCAGTCTAAGACACAGGAGGCCTTTTTTGTAAATGGAGTCACCAGTGCACAAATCCATCTCTCATTTGAGGCTTGTTTTAATAAAGAGTTACTCCCTGTATTTAGCTCATCTCTTGGTTAGGTATTTTCACTGGACACCAGTATCAAAGTTTCAAATAAAGCTTTATTTCATTGCTAGCAAAAGCTTTTGGGTGCAGCCGCCTCCCTAGTCTGGCAGGCCATCCATCTTTTTATACTCTGGAGTCAACAACTTTTGCACCTGTGCATCATATACAAGCCAAAGTGTTACTTTAACCCCAAAGCTTCCAATTTGCTTCCAAGTGTTATATTTCCTACTTACACTCTCAAGACATCTGGCTTGGAGCCTTGGTTTATTTTCCCCTCCCCGTTGAGACATACTTTTAAGCAGTGCCATCATAAAATATCCTCAAGGAATGGGGGAATCTACCAACCACTGCAAGCGCCATTGATAGGGTCGTGGGTGGCCAAACAAAATTTCATAAGGAGAAAGGTCACAATCCTTCCTGGGTCTAGTTCTCAAGGTGAATAACACAAAAGGTAAGACCTGAGGCCACTTCAACTTTTTCTCCTGGCATAGTTTTCCCAATAATGTTTTTATCTCCCTGTTTGCCCTCTCCACTCCCCCAGAACTTTAACTCTGAAGTCGGAGTACAGGTCCTTGAGTAGGGCGACCAAAAGTCCAAGGCGGGGGATGATGTCCTTCATCAGGGCCCACAGGACAACAGCTGCTGTGGCATGTGCTGCAGGAAAGGTTTCGGTTCAATGGGTCAGCTAGTCTCAGATCACAAAGACAAAGTGGTAACTCTGTGCAGGGGTCAAAGCAATAAAATCAAGTTGTAAACATTCAAAGGGAAGGGATGCCCAGTATGCCACCCTTTGTGAACTTGTGGCTTTGAGGAGGCATTAAAAGCCTGATAAGTCGGACATGGTTTTGTCACTCGAAAGGCCTCAACATAAACACTAGGAGCAAACCACTGGGCTTGCACAGCATCAACAATGTCTTGAGCTCCACAATGGCCTTTTGAGTGTAACTGCTGACAGAGCACTCTGAGGAGGGCTCTCAGAGCGATGGGGTGACCATCTGGGACAATCCAGAAATCCTTATCTTGTGTGGCCTCATACAGTTTCTCCCAGGTAGGGGGTTCGCTTGTATGTACAAAGGTCAGATATGGCTGCTCACGGCCCGTGGTAAAAATTGGAGGAAAGACTGAGATGATGTGTGGCTGTTTAGCTGCCTGTTTAGCAGTGGCATCTGTAAAGGAGTTTCCCTTGGTAACACATGAGTCATCAGTCAGATGAGCAGAGCAGTGGACCATGGCTATTTCGCTGGGCAGTAGAATGGCATCCACCAGGTTCAGCACCAGTTCTGAATGAGAAATCCTCTGCCCAGATTAGGAACCCCCTCTGTTTCCACAGGGTCCCTGTAACATGACAGATCCCAAAGGTTAACTTACTATCAGTGTAAATAGTAGCTGTCCTACCCGTGGCATACTTACAGGCTTCTTTCAGGGTGACCAGTTCAGCCACCTGTGCTCCAAGTGAGGGGGGGTAGAGACTCCATCCACATGATCTCGTGCAATGACACTACTGCTGCCCCAGTGTACCTGACTCCGTCTTCCATGAAGGAGGACCCATCTGTGAACAACTCCAGCTCAGGGTTTTCCAGAGGCACATCAATGCGATCTGGCCTTGGAGTCTCCACCATCTGGATCACATGTAGACAGATGTGGTGTCATATCTCTCCGTCCTCTGGATCAGGCAGCAAAGTAGCAGGATGCAAAGTGTGCCTCTGAGTACCAGTTGCAGGGGGGTAACAGCAGGAGAGAGGGCATGGAACTCAAGACACTGGCCCTCAACTCCTGCCTGTGGCTTCCAGCGGCATCTGGTGGGCCACTGTGGGAAACAGGATGATGGACTAGATGGGCCTTGGGCCTGATCCAGCAGGGATGTTCTTATGTGTTACACTGTCTAATGGTGATGTTTGGAGAAGTCAAGAATTCAGCCTCATAGCTAGCATGCCATTGATGAGTGAAGGCCTGGGTTTGACATTTCAGCAGGATAGCAGAAATCTCATGAGGAACCCACAAAAGGAGAGGGTAGCCCATGACTAGATCCATTTGTTGTGGTCCAGGCCTGACTAAATATGCTCATTAGCTAGCATACAAGATTAGGCCTGTCTCATCAGTGTCACCAAGTGACCAAGTTCTTTTATATAGTGACCATGTAGGATCTGGGCACAAGGAAGAAAGGAGATCAAACCAATCCTAAATGATTCAATGGGCTTTATTGAGTATAAAAGAATAACAACATCAATCTAGCTGAGCAGAAAGCAGAACATTCTATCAATATTACTAACAGTATTTCAACCCTAGCCAGCACCAGTATTCACCCAGTGTTCCTAACTAACATATGTGTGTGTATTAAATCTTCCTAGAGCCTAATACAATTCAGATATAGATGGAAAAGTGGGGGGGAGGAAGGCTGAGGGCTGGCATGGTTTGGGGAGATCAGGAATTAGTAGAGGGAAAGGGGGGGGAGGAGAAGGAGGGGAAAGGACGGAGGGATCCATGGCTTGTGGGGTGGCATATTACCCAGATCAGAGGCTTGAGAATTTATTTATTTATTTATTTATTTGTTTATTTATTTATTATTTATTTATTCATTCGATTTCTATACTGCCCTTCCAAAAATGGCTCAGGGCGGTTTACACAAACAAATAAGATGGAACCCTGTCCCCGAAGGGCTCACAATCTAAAAAGAAACCTAAGATAGACACCAGCAACAGTCACTGGAGGTACTGTGCTGGGGGTGGACAGGGCCAGTTACTCTCCCCCTGCTAAATAAAGAGAATCACCACATTAAAAGGTGCCTCTTTGCCAAGATAGCAGGGGTAATGGTGGATCTTGAATGGTGGATCTTTCAGCTGAAGGAGAGAGGCTTTTGGCTGGGAACAGCAACTTGGGAGTGGTAGTCTGGCTTCTGGTGGTCAAACAGACAGTTTGCTCAGAGCGAGGCAGAGAGTGAAGGTCCCATGGCTGGGGAAGTCTAGACTTCTCACTGCGCAGTGGAAGTCACAGACAGCTCGTGTCCATGGACAGAGTTCCTGCTTGTTGCCCCGCAGCTTAGCAGGGAACTCTGGGATTGCTCGTGAGCAGGTCTTGCTTGTAGGCACAAGATTGCGTGTAGGCACAAGACTGCTAGTTATCTGTCCAGTAGCCTCATTCTTTATAGTTGTATTTTCCTTTGATCTCTCATAGAGTCTATTCACATCTCCTCATCTTTTCCTGGGTCCCCAAAAGGGTGACAATGCTGTTACCTTCTGGATAATGTCTTTTAATTATTCAGGATATTGGCCAGTCCAGAGAGATCTGAATCTCATCTTCTGTTAGCTGCTATCTTGAGTAGGGATGTGCGAAACATTTTGGGTACAGAACGATCTGTACCCGAAACAGCGAATTTCGGGTGATTCGGATCCGAACTGAATCACCCCCGAAGAGATCCGAAAAATTTCGGATCCGAAACGAATCACCCCTGTTTCGGATCCGAAATGTTTTGGATGTTTAGGACCTCCCTTTTGTGGCTTTCTTTCCCCCCTCCATTTTGAGCTATGACGTCAATTTGAATTTCCTGCCTTTTTGCCTCCCATTGACTTCAATGCAAAAAGGTCTGATGTGATGTCTGCTCGAATTTAGGGTCCCAGGGGCAAAATATTGGGGTGGGGTGGTAGTGCCTAATGGGTGGAGGTTACCACCCCAATTGCAGAGGGATTGGGCAAAGGGCTGATTTTTGGTGAATTGTTGAAGTTTTAGTGTCTTTGGGGCAGATCGGGGGCATAACGTGGGATCTGGGGCAGAAGAGTGGGGTGGGGTGGTAGTGCCTAATGGGTGGAGGCTACCACCCCAATTGCAGAGTGATTGGGCAGAGGGCTGATTTTTGGTGAATTGTTGAAGTTTACGCGTTTTTAAGGTTTCCCCCCATGAGGTAGAATGGAGGGTGTATCGCTTCATGTCGGGGGGAAAGGGGTGGCCTAGAGTGATGTGGGGTTGGTGGTAGTGCCAGGTAAGGGCAAGGAAGCTACCTGAATTTTTTCAAAGGATTTGGGCAGAGGGCTGATTTTTGGTGAATTATTGAAGTTTACGCGTCTTTAAGGTTTTTCCTCATAAGGTATAATTGAGCTTTCAGCAGCCCCATAAGTGCACTTGGGGGGTGCTGGGGTGGCCCAGAGCGAGTGGTGGTGTAGTGAACAGAGGGTGCCAACCACCCCCATGGGTTGCTAACCCATGGGGTACAGGTTTCTGTTGTTTCTGAGGTGTTCTGAGTGTGGATTCTATGATAGCAAATTAGAGTGGATTCATGGTGTCTCATTGAAAATCTCATTTGCTATCATAGAATCCACACTCCGAAAGTCAGTGTGTTTTCTTTGTGTGCATTTACCTATGTTGAATTTCTATAGAGAGCAATTGAGTATAGCAGAGCAATCATTGACAGAGATTAACATAGACTTCTTGCAACAGGAAAGGGGAGATCAGCCTCTGGCCTCTTCCACAGACATTATCTGATAGTGAGTCACATTTTAGCATTTGGATTGTTCTGGCCTGGCTTTTGTGCTTCCTTGAGTACCCATTTCACAATACAATACTGGATCGTCTCTTCCCTCACAGACCAGTTGAGATCTGGGGTGTCAATTCACCCTGAGCCCAGGCATTAATTCCTGTCTTAATAAAATTGGAACCAGACACAGGCCTTAATTCCACATACTTCTGTGCCGGTACCTCTGGATCTAAGGTTGGGGTACATGAGCCCCAACACTTTGACCATTTGACAAGTAGGACAGTCGCTACCAGGGCTCTTAGGCAACCCACAGCACCTCTTGTCACTAGATCTAGCTGGACAGATTAGTAGGCGACTGGTCTCTGCCTACCCCCAAAGGATTGGGTCAACACCCCCGAGGCCATGCCTCCCTTCTCACGCACATAGAGGGGAACAGCTTGTTGTAGGCATCAATCAATTTTTGAATTGAGTCCAAAGCTTCCTGGGGCAGGGTTTTTTGCGGTATATAAGAGGGAGGTCCTCCCTTGGTATAAATAACCACAGGAGTGGTGGATTTCAAAAGTCCCTCATCAGTGGATGGCCATCCCCACAACAAATCAGGAATCTCTTGCAAGGCTGCTGGAAGTTGGAATTTAGAGTTCTCTGTGAAGCAAGCAGGGAGGCAAGCAAATACTGTTGGCCGAAAGGTAAGGTAAATTGTAGGCCTTTTGGACTGCAGTGGATAGTGGCTCTCAGTTTACACAGGAGATCCCTCCCAAAGAGGTTTACAGGTGAGTGGTCAGTTAACAAAAAGGAATGTTACAAAGACAGAGGACCCACAGTTGTCTCTTCAACTTCAAATCCCTTCCCTCCTACCCTACCAATCTGCTGACAATCCTTCACATCGTAAAGAACTTGAGCAGGTTTAACCACAATCAAAGATCTAGAAGCCCCCGTGTCTAAGAGGCATGAATACTTTCCCCCTTGTATTTCTACATTTACATAAGGTTCTCCATGGTTAGACTGATCCCCTGGAATGCAAGGCGACTACAAAGAAATCCCTCCCTGTGCCTCCCCCCCCATCATTGGGGTTGGGCGGGGGATATACTCATCCCATCCGTTGTGCACCGGAAACTGCTGCAGTGATGGTGATGGAGGTGCAGGCGTGAGGTTCCGGGACGGCTCTCCTTATCATGGCTGGCGGTTGCCTTGGTAACCATGTCTGTCTTGTGGGTGGGAGGAGTGGTTGGGGGCCCCTTCACGCTGCTGGAGTTTACAGTCTCTCTTAAATGGCCTGGTTTCTTGCAGTGAAATCAAAAGGGGTTGATTTACACTTCCTGCTCTCACCTGTCCTGACCTGGGCTCGTTCCATCCTCAGGGTCCTCTTTAAGTCGCCTGCAAAGAACTCACCAACAATTTAAAATCTTCCTTCCTTTCTCGCTTCCTATCCTCCTTCTCTTTGTCCAGTGTTTTCTCCTTTCTGCTTTCAAAAACATACATAGCAGTAGATCTAATTTTCCCTATAGGCTTGCTATTCCAACCCGGGCAATACTGGTGGAAATAAGCCCGAATGTCTGGTGCTGCCTGATTCACAAAGGCAGCTGCAATAGCCTTCTGATCATGTTCGTTTTCTGCATTTAACTGAGCATATCTCAGGGCTCCTTCACACAGGCAAACATAATAAGCATTTGGGTTTTCATCAGCTAACTGGACAATGGAATGAAATTCCTCCCAGTTTAGGGGCTTTGGGGCTGTTTCTTCTAGGGCTTTGAACAGTTTATTTTGCACCCTCAAAGGTTCTCCAGTCAGCATCGTCATTATAATCCCAGGTGGGATTTACCCTGGGCTAGTGAGTAACGACTCCTCCCCGCCCCTTCAAGTTTTCGACAATTTGCATAAACCTGGGCTCTTTTTATCCAGAGTCCGAAGAGCAGCCAAAAGTTCAGTAATATCAGCCCATGAAGGGTCATGCATATGCACAATGGTTCAGAAACGTCTAATCACCTGCTGGGGGTCTTTTTGAAAGGAGAGGGTAGATTGCTGCCAAATTATGATGTCGCCTGGGGGAAAAGGCATATGTACGTGCCACCTAGCTGGGCCAGCGTTGCCCCCTTGAGCAACCCACCGTGTCTGTAACGGCACCAGGAAGGCCTCTGAGGCCTCCTTGGCAGGCCCTACAGTCACACCCAATGGGGGACTCACAGTCCTATAGGGCGGTGGCGGCAGGGCAGTCACATTTGACAGACACTTTCCATCAGAAACTTCTCCCGAACAATATCAGTAATATCAAATCTGCCACTAAAGCATGAAGCAAATTATGATGACATGATTTTTGGAGAGTCCTACTCAGAACCCTCTTGAACACTGGTGCTAGTCTAATCAAAACTCCATATGCTTTTCTTGAAATTCCCTGGATGTTTGGCCACTCTCCAAATTTGCCTTAACATTTCACTTCAAGCAACATTCAGTGGCAACCCTAGGGGGGGAAACATCTAAGTATGTTGTGCAAACTTTAAAAATGGCTCACATACCACACTATGCTCCATCTGCCTAGCCACTGTTTGGACAGTTGTGCAAGAGCAATCTTATGCAAGGTACTAGAACTGCACAAACACAACTCTGTGACAGACAGCCATTATTTCCAATGGCCCTCTATCATGCAACTGCTTTTGCACAATGCTAGCATCTTGCACAAGAGTGCCTTTGCATAACTGTGCAAACACTCAGTTGCTAGGCAGATTGAGTCTTGGGTTTGTATGTGACTCAGTCTGTATTGGAGTGTCAGGAACCCTCTGTGGCAGCTCCAGGGCAGGCTGAACTCTGGCAAAGGCTGTGGGGGAGACCAACTCAGAGCTGCAGGGTATAGACGGGAAGAAGGAAGGCCAGCATAGGGAAAAGCAGCCAACTGTTTGGGAAGGGGAGGAGCTGTGTGAGCTGGAAAGAAGAGAGCTTTGCGGGAGCAGGAGATCTCATGAGAGGGGAGTTGGGCTCTCACAAGACCTGTCTGGAGTGCCCAGAAGTATTTAAAATACTTCCAGTAATAAAATACAGGCCAATAATGAGACAGCCAGGGAGGCTATGAGGAAGGAGGCGGCACTGAACATCTCTGAGTGAAGGTAGAGAGAGAAGGGGAGTGCCAGAGAACATTCGTCAGAGAAGATGGGAATCAAGGTGTTGAAACCTCCCCACTTCCCCAGTCCTCCATTGTCAGCTGAGGCCACACAGCTTGAGGGAAATTAAGGAACCCCAGGGAATTGACAATGAATAGCAACATTTCTCAGGAGAAGAAATAATTAATATACTAATCATGCAGACTTGATAAAACATTGCCAAAGAATTGGTCACTCCATGATTCTGTCTGCTTGTTGGAGGCTCTGTTCCATGTCCCATCACTACTGGTGGATAATGGGGTAGGACCTTCTCAATGGTAGCACTTAGGTTAAGAACATAAGAACAGGCCTGCTGGATCAGGCCCAAGGCCCATCTAGTCCAGCATCCCGTTTCGCACAGTGGCCCACCAGATGCTGCTGGAAGCCACAGGCAGGAGTTGAGGGCATGCCCTCTCTCGCCATTACTCCCCTGCAACTGGTACTCAGAGGCATCCTGCCTTTGAGGCTAGAGGTAGCCCACAGCCCTCTGACTGGTAGCCATTGATAGACCTCTCCTCCATGAAGTTATCCAAACCGCTCTTAAAGCCATCCAGGTTGTTGGCTGTCACCACATCCTGTGGCAGAGAGTTCCACAAGTGGATCATGCATTGTGTGAAAAAGTACTTCCGTTTATTGGTCATAGACCTCCTGGCAATCAATTTCATGGAGTGACCCCTGGTTCTAGCATTGTGTGAGAGGGAAAATAATTTCTCTCTCTCCACTTTCTCCACACCATGCATGATTTTATAGACCTCTATCATGTCTCCTGGCAGTCGTCTTTTTTATAAACTAAAAAGCCCCAGGTGTTCTGGAAGCCCTTCCCCTGGGGGAGCCATCTAACCCTTTCCCTCTCAACCTTTAGGGAGACTGTGAAGACAATCCTTTTTTCCTGAGCTGCTAAGATGGAATGGTTGTTTCTCCAACTGGATCTTTTCATTTGGGATTTGCAAGGGGCCCTCTCCTACCCTGCTTGGCTGACACAGTACACAACACTCCATTGGATGGCCATTATTTCCATCCATTATTTCCAACGGCCATCCATCACACAACCGTCATTGCTCAATTTTTGCATTTTGCGGAAGAGTGTTCTTGCGCAGCTGCGCACACTTCATTAAAACACCAACAGAACGTTGTACAGTATTTCAGCCCTTGACTAAAAAATGACAGTTTTTTTTCTTTTAAAATGGGTTCTTATTACAGCTAGTTTAAGGCTCAAAATTTTTAAAAGGACCATTCCTGCCAGCTTCCACCATTCAAAGCATGCACCACCCCTCTCAGACCCCACCCCAAAGAAGTACACAGTACACATACACTTACCTCTACCAGACTACTTAGGAAGCGGCCATTGATGGAGAAGTGTGGTGGCTCACTTTCCTTGCTTAAAATGAGGCAGCAAAAGGTCTTCCCCCTCCCTAAACATAGTTTTCTCCCATGGGGATTCTTGGGACTAGTAGTCTTTCCAAAGGCTTCTGCAATGCGATAATGCTGATATCTCTATGAAATGAGACAAGCTGTCTCTAATGCCATTCACTTTTTTGTCAGGAAAGGCTTCATGAACACACATTACCAGTACACACTTAAAACATTCCCTCCCCTCTCTCTGCCTGCCCTCAGCTTGATGTACTGCCACTGTGTAGTAGAGTATATAGCAACACACCTGGCCATTACTGATCACTTGCCCCACATGTAGGTATCTAGTGACCCTGCTTGGGCCCCTTTGGACTCCTTGTTCACAGACTACTCATGCCCACATTGAATAGGAATTAGAGGTGAATGGGCTGCTGTAAGGGATTGGGAAAAGGCCTCCTATTTGCAGTAATGGGTGGATGCTTTGCATTGCACCTGGACTAGCAGCAATATGTGTGGGAAGGGAGGAGGAGGAGGGGAAGTCTCCCCCAAATGCCTATGGGGAGCCACTGCGACCCAAGCACAAGGGAATGTCCATTCTATTGTTCTGTGTTCCACCATTCCATATTCCATTTGAAACCTCTCTTAGGCGAGCTTCAAAAATATTCGGAATGTGTGTCAGTCTGATAAGCATGTTGGTCACTCAAATGCAAACAGACAGGTCAATTTCACACCTAAATCTCTGACAAAATATTCTGTAATGCCTGCTTCTGATAAGTGTGATGCGGGCGGGTGGGGGGGTGCTCCCAAGTTTCATGTATTAAGTCTTTCTTGGTTTCACTAAGAAGATTCTGCTTGTATGGAATAAGTGATGTTTTTGACAGCTAACATTAGAAAAGTTCTCTAGCAGGAAGTTGTGCTAGTAACGTTTTATTTTCTAATAGTATATGTCTTATTTTCCAGTACAGTTTATTTTCCAGTGTATTTCCTTAGCTTTTTTAAAAAAATAAATGGAAAAATCACTGGCCGACAGGAAATATAGCAGTATGGTGCTGCTGCGAACTGCACTGGGGTTGCTGGGGACTCATGAGGCAGCCTGACACTAGCTCTATTTGGAGGTTAGTTTTTTAAAAGCCATACACAAGTATAGTCATCCTACAGCATAGTGGAAGTCCCACCCCGATGCATCACTCACACACACACCCACTTCTCAGTTAGGGCCGCATTCGTCTCAAGAGGCAAATGCTGTAACCATGATGGCAGGCGCTTGTGTGATCAGAAGGGTCAGAAATGTCCTCTCTCATGTTTTCAGCATTCACCCTTCCATAGGGATGTGCACAAAATCGGTTTGCCTAATTCAGTTCGAGTCTGAATCAGACTCGAAATGGACCGGGCATGTTCAGTTTTGGCACTTCTGAACTTGGGGCCCAGTTCAGTTCAAATTCGAACCAGTTTAGGCGCGGTCCAGGGGTGCCAGACATGTTGGAATTTTTATTTTTATTTTTTAAAAAAAGTTGACTCACCACTGCTGCTGGGATCGGTGGCAACTCTTGGGCCATCTCACCCTGTTTCGGTGCCATTTTGGCCCTCTATGAGTGCATGGTGGACATTTTTGCCTCATGACCTGGCCAGGCAAATGACCCACGTGTATGCATGTCAGCCTCAAAAATGGCCACCACACCCCCACAGAGGACCGAAATGCCCCCAAACGGGCTGAAACGGCCCACAGGAGACCAAGGGAGGCTGGCAGGGGGAGGAGAAGCCACCCAAGGCCCTCCCACAGCTGCAACAGCACCCCAAGGGTGAGTCCGGTAAGTCCCAAACCAGCCACGCAAATGACCCACATGCATGTATGGCTGACTTTTAAAAAACAAACTAATTCTAATTTTATTTATTTATTTATTTATTTTTACATTTCTATACCGCCTTTCATTAAAAGAAAACCCCAAGGCGGTTTACAAAAATTAAAACATACAATAAAAGCAGTAAAAACATCAAGCAATAAAAACATCAAGCTAAAAACATATAAACAAGCATAAAAAACATGACAACAGATAGATAAAAACAGAGAAGCCGCAGTAAAAACGATCATGTAAAAGCCTGGGTAAAAAGCCAAGTCTTTAAAAGCTTTCTAAAAGCCGTGATGGAGTCTGAGGAACGAATGGCCACTGGGAGAGCATTCCAGAGTCTAGGGGCAGCAACAGAGAAGGCCCTGTCCCGAGTGCACGAAAGCCGGGCCTCCCTCATTGTCGGCACCCGGAGCAGGGCCCCCTCAGATGTCCTTGTCAAGCGGGCAGCAACCCTTGGGAGCAGGCGGTCCCTCAAATACCCCGGGCCCAAACCGTTAAGGGCTTTAAAGGTCAAAACCAGCACCTTGAATTGGACCCGGAAATGAACCGGCAGTCAGTGCATCTCTTTCAAAATGGGGGTGATATGTTCCCAACGGGCAGCTCCAGATAACACCCTCGCTGCCGCGTTTTGCACTAGCTGCAGTTTCCGGATATTCTTCAAGGGCAGCCCCACGTAGAGTGCGTTACAGTAATCCAACCGCGACGTGACTAAGGCGTGGGTAACCGTGGCCAGATCTGCCTTCTCGAGAAAGGGACGCAGCTGGCGCACCAGCCGAAGCCGTGCAAAGGCACCCCTGGCCACCGCCTCCACTTGAGCTTCCAAAAGCAGAGCCGGGTCCAGTAGTACCCCCAAGCTGCGTACTTGCTCCTTCAAGGGGAGTGCAACCCCATCCAGAACCGGTAAAATCTCCTCATCCTGATTGGCTCTCCTACTGACCAACAGTACCTCCGTCTTATCCGGATTCAATTTCAGTTTGTTAGCCCACATCCAACCCATCACGGCCTCCAGCCCCCGATTCAGGACATCCACCGCCTCCCTAGGATCAGATGACAAGGAGAGATAGAGCTGAGTGTCATCTGCATATTGCTGACAACTCAGTCCAAATCCCCGGATGACCTCTCTCAGCGGCTTCATGTAGATGTTAAACAGCATGGGGGACAAGACCGAACCCTGCGGGACCCCACAGGCCAATGGCCACGGGGCCGAGCAGTAGTCCCCCAGCACCACCTTCTGGACCCTCCCCTCAAGAAAGGACCGGAACCACTGCAACGCAGTGCCTCCAATTCCCATACTCGAGAGGCGGCCCAGAAGGATACCATGGTCGATGGTATCGAACGCCGCCGAGAGGTCCAGCAGAACCAACAGGGACGCACTCCCCCTGTCTAGTTCCCGGCGTAGGTCATCCACTAGAGCGACCAAGGCAGTCTCAGTCCCATACCCGGGGCGGAAGCCAGATTGAAAAGGGTCCAGATAATCCGTATCATCCAAGACCCTCTGCAGCTGGGACGCCACCACACGCTCCATCACCTTGCCCAAGAAGGGAAGGTTAGACACAGGTCTATAATTGTCCAGGTTGGAGGGATCAAGGGAGGGCTTTTTTAATAGAGGTCTTACCACCGCCTCCTTAAGGCACGATGGCATCCTGCCCTCCCTTAACAAAGCATTAACGATCACCTCCAGACATCTGCCTGTCCCCTCCCTGGCAGCTTTTATTAGCCATGAAGGGCAAGGGTCAAGAGCGCATGAAGTCGCCCACACACTGCCCAGGATCTTGTCCACATCCTCAGGCCGCACCAACTGAAAAGAATCCAAAACAACGGGACCAGATGGTTCCAGAGGCACGTCTGCCGGAACTGCCAAAACTCTGGAGTCCAGGTCAGCACGGATGCAAGCGACTTTATCTGCAAAGCGACAGGCAAACTGATCACAAAGAGCCGTAGATGACTCCTCCCCCATTGTCCGGGGGGATGTGTGGAGCAATGTTTTCACCACACAAAACAGCTCTGTTTGCCTGCACTGAGCAGACTCAATGGAGGCGGAGAAAAAACGTTTCTTCGCCGCCCCCACCGCCACGGCGTAGTCCCTAAAATGGGTTCTAGCCCGTGTTCGATCGGATTCGTGACGACTCTTCCTCCAGCGTCGCTCCAGCTGTCCTCCGAGTTGCTTCATCGCCCTAAGCTCCGAGGAAAACCAAGGAGCAGAACGGGCTCCACCAAGCTGGAGAGGGCGCTTGGGGGCAACCGTGTCAACAGCCCGGGCCATCTCTCCATTCCAGAGATCAACCACGGCCTCGACAGGGTCACCAGCTCTGGACACTGGAAACTCCCCGAGGGCGGTCTGAAATCCAAGTGGATCCATAAACCTCCGGGGGCGGACCATCTTAATCGGCCCACCACCCCTGCAGAGGGCAGATGGAGCAGTCAAACTAAACCCCACCAGATGATGATCTGTCCATGACAAGGGAGTTGTCTCAAATTCCCCCACCTCCAGATCATTTATTTCCCGGTCGGCAAAAACCAGATCCAGAGTGTGTCCCGACACGTGGGTAGGGCCCGATACCAATTGAGACAGGCCCATGGTTGCCATGGAGGCCATGAAATCCTGAGCCGCACCCACTAGGGGAGCCTCGGCGTGGACATTGAAATCCCCCAAAACAATAAGCCTGGGGGAACCCAAAGCCACCTCCGAGACCACCCCCGCCAGCTCAGGTAGGGAGACTGAAGTGCAGCGGGGTGGTCGGTACACCAGCAGAATCCCCAGCCTATCTCGGAGGCCTACCCTCAAGGACAAACACTCGAAATTCTGAGATTGCCTGACCGGGCACCTGGAAACGGGAAGAGTCTCACGAATGTGTTTGGCACACCCAAACTGGGCCCAAACTGGCCCAGGGGATTTGGCTTGACCTCAAGCCGAAACTGGTTCCAGTGTGGTTCTCATTGGTGTCATACAGTTATGCGTCATGTTGGCCACTTTGTCTAATGGGACACAGAAATTTCCTTTGCTTGAGATTTATTTCCGAGAAAATACGCTGCAGAAGCAAATAAACCATATTTGGGGTAAGAGGGATTTTTCTTTCTTTCTCCAGTGGTTATCAGTGTAAGGGCAGGTATTTAAAGAGAGAAACTCACCTGCTAAGAACAAAAGATAACTTCTTCACTGCTTGCTTGGCAGTTGCTGTATTCTTTTGAAAATCCTTTCACAATCCTTTTCTAATCACCATTCATGTACCATAGAATCTGCCCAAGTAGCAATCAGAGCAACTCACTGCTAAAGGCCTGCACAGAGTCTGGGCTGGGTAGCCAGAGCGGAAAAGCAGACAGAAGACTTGAACTGACTCAGATCAAGTCTCGACCTAATCCAAGCTCTTAAATGTGTCTGTTCCATACTCTAGGCAATAGGTGCACCATGAGGGGAGTGAGCAACTTACTGTATTTGGTCTCCTTTTCACTTCTCCCCTCCTCCAATCTCTACTACTTCCACAAAATAGAAGTCTTTTTCTTCCATTAATCACATCAAGATTGATATTGCAGCTATGTTTTATTTACCAAAATACTACAGAAAAATGGGATTTTGAGACAATATGCATAGTTCATAAATAGTGGGTGGCTGTAGCTCATTAGTAGAGCATATGGTTTATAGGAGGTCCCAAATTCAGACCCTAGAAACTCCATGTAGGGCTGGGAAACCCTGAAGAGTTGCTGTGGGCCAGGCTAGACAATACTGAGGTAGAATTATCAAGGGCCTGGCCCAGCAGAAGGCAGTTTCCCAAGATCACATCAAGATTGCTGTTTTGTAGTGATTTATCAATACAGATACAAACATTGGTAATGTAGAGGAGAGGAAAATACATGAATAGAGTGAAGGAAATCTTAAGTCCAGGGTATTTAAAAGAACACCTTCTTTGTTATGAACCCTGCCACCTATTAAGATCTTCAGAGGAAGTTCATCTGAGGGTGCTGCCAGCTCGTCTGGTGTCGACTCAAAGGAGAACCTTCTCTATAGTTGCCCCAGAGCTTTGGAACTCACTTCCTGCTGAGATTAGAGCTGCTCCATTCCTGTTGGCTTTTAGGAAAAAACTGAAGATACATTTCTATAGCCAAACGTTTTCTCTCTTTGATAGTTTTCATTGGTGTTTTTAATTTGATCTTTTAATGTGTTTTAACTGTTGACATTTCTTGGTTTGTTTTATTGCCGTAAACTGCCTAGAGACTTTGGGAGGAGCGGTATATAATTTGTCAAATAAATAGATAAACAGATAAATAAGTACATACACAAACTTCAGCCAACTGAGCATACACAGCATTCTGTAAACTAATGGAAGATTCCTAATGCATGGGCTCCACTCTGGAAACAAAGACCAGTTTGTTTCAATTCAGCTCCAACATCCAGGGAGAAATTTTGATGAGAATTTAATGTTAATGTCTTTAATGTTAACTAGTCACATAATAAATTTGTACCTCACTTGTTTTCTTTAAGGAGGTAACACCAGTCTCTGGCTGACATCCAGACTAAGTTATCAATAGTACTGCGACAATGGCTACCGTTAATATTTTTATATTGCTTTTTAACAAAAGTTCTCAAGGCAACTGCTTTTAAAAGATAAATAAAAAATAAATGTTTCCATGCCCCCAAAGGGCTCACAATCTAAAAAGAAACATAAGTAGGGATGTGCACAAAATGCGATTTGGACACCGAATCACAGCACATCCCTTTAACATGGAGGCATCACACACTCATACCTGCTCCTCTGCCACTCGCCACCACTTACGAACATAAGAACAGCCCTGCTGGATCAGGCCTAAAGCCCATCTAGTCCAGCATCCTGTTTCACACAGTGGCCCACCAGATGTCATTGGAAGCTTACAGGCAGGACTTGAGGGCATGCCCTCTCTCCTGCTGTTACTCCCCTGCAACTGGTACTCAGAGGCATCCTGCCTCTGAGGCTGGAGGTGGCCTATACCCCTCCAACTAGTAGCCGTTGATAGACCTCTCTTCCATGAAGTTATCCAAAGCCCTCTTAAAGCCATCCAGGTTGTTGGCTGTCACCACCACATCTTGTGGCAGAGAATTCCACAAGCTGATTATGTGTTGTGTGAAAAAGTATCTCCATTTGGTGGTCCTAAATTTCCTGGCAATCAGGTTCATGGGATGACCCCTGGTTCTAGTCTTATGGGAGAGGGAGAAGAATTTCTCTCTATCCACTTTCTTCACACCATGCATGATTTTATAGACCTCTATCATATCTCCCCACAGTCATCTTTTTTCTAAACTAAATAGCCCCAGGTGTTGTAGCCTTGCCTCATAAGAAAGGTTCTCTAGGGCCCTGATCATCATGGTTGCCCTTTTCTGCACCTTTTCCAGTTCTACAATGTCCTTTTTTAGATGTGGTGACCAGAATTGTATGCAGTACTCCAGGTGTGGCTGCACCATAGTTTTGTATATGGGCATTATAATATTAGCCGTTTTATTTTCAGTTCTCTTCCTAATGATTCCTAGCATGGAATTTGACCTTTTCACAGCTGCTGCACATTGAGTCAACACTTTCAACGAGCTGTCCACCACGACCCCAAGATCCCTCTCCTGGTCAGTCCCTGACAGCTCAGATCCCATCAGCACATACTTGAAGTTGGAGATTTTCGTCCCAAAGTGCATCACTACACTTGCGAACACTGAACCACATTTGCCATTTTGTCGCCCACTCACCTAGTTTGGAGAGATCTTTTTGGAGCTCCTCACAATCTGTTTTGGATTTCACTACCCAAAAGAGTTCAGTATCATCTGCAAATTTGATGCAGGTAGGTTTCCTGAATCTGATGTAATTAAAAAGGTTTTTGTTATTCCCCTTGATGCTTTTAGCTAAATGTTCCTCAAACTCTCTTTTTGCCTCCCTTATTGTCACCTTGCATTTCTTTTGCCAGAGATTGTGTTCCTTTCTGTTCTCTTCATTTGGACAGGCCTTTCAATTTCAGAAGGAAGTCTTCTTCCCCTTTGACATTGCTTCCTTGACATTACCTGTTAGCCATGCTGGCATCCTCCTGGACTTAGTGGTACCTTTCCTCCTTTTGGGTATACAATCTAACTGGGCTTCTAGTATTGTGGTTTTGAGTAAACTCCATGCATTCTGGAGTGTAGTGACTCTCCTGATTTTCCCTTTCAGCTTTCTTTTCATCATACTCCTCATTTTGGAGAAGTGTCCTCTTCTGAAATTCAAAGCATCTATGTTAGACTTCCTTGGTGATTCTCTCCCCACATGTATGCTGAATTTGATGGCACTATGGTCACTGTTCCCTAAAGGGTCGATGACACTGACATCACATACCAGGTACTGGGTGCCACTCAGGATTAAGTCCAAGTTTGCCTTCTTTTTGGTTGGTTCCAAGACCAACTGTTCTAGGGCAGTCACTCAGCATATCTAGAAATTTGACCTCTTTGTCATTACCTGACTGTGAATTTACCTAGTCTATGTGTGGGTAATTGAAGTCACCCATTATTACTGCCCGGCCTCTCCTTGATGCCTCCCTGATTTCCTCCTGCAACTCCCAGTCACTGTCGGCATTTTGATCCGGAGGGCAATAGCACGTCCCCAGTAGCACATTTCCTTTCATGCCTTGTATCGTCACCCACAGGGTTTCTGTGGAGGACTCTGGTCCTCCTAGGTTTTCTACCTCGTTAGATTCTATCCCCTCTTTAACCTACAGTGCTACTCCACCTCCAAGGCGCCCTTCCCTGTCCTTTCTATAGAGTTTATATCCAGGGATAACAGTGTCACGCTGGTTGTTAATGTTCCACCATGTTTCTGTTATGCCCACTATATCTATTTCTGTGTTAGCAACCAAGCACTCCAGCTCACCCATCTTGGCTCGGAGGCTTCTGGCATTGGCATATAAGCACCTATACACTGAATCTCTCATCTCATCTTTCTTTGAGTCTTTGACCAGATGGCACAGCCTTCTGTCTGCTCTTTATGCAGTCCTGCTCTGTCCCCTTCTGTTTTATCTGAATCCTTTGCACCCTAGCACTTTAAAGGATGGCATTTGCTGAACCGGATACTGCCCAGCTCCCGTTGGCTGTCCCCCAGGCATCATTTTAAAAGCTGCTCTGCAACCTTTTTGATTTTAAGTGCCAGCAGTCTGGTTCCATCTTGGTTCAAGTGCAGCCTGTCCCTTTTGTACAGGCCTTGCTTGCTCCAAAATGTATCCCAAATCTAAACCCCTCCTCCCAGCACCGACGACTCATCCATGCATTGAAACCTCTCAGCTCTGCCTGTCTCACTGTACCTGCACATGGAACAGGTAGCATTTCTGAGAATGCTACGTTGGAGGTCCTGGACTTCAATATGCTACATATCAGCCTAAATTTGTCTTCTAGGACCTCCCGACTACATTTCCCCACATTGTTGGTGCCAACGTGCACCACGACAGCTGTCTCCTCCCCAGCACTGCCTAAGAGCCTATCTAGATGGTGTGTGATGTCCACAACCTTCGCACCAGGCAGGCAAGTCACTGTGCAGTCAACACGCCGGTCACAAACCCATCTCTCTATACCTCTAATGATCAAATAGCCCACTACAAGGAGGCCCCCCACTGGAGGAGTATCCCTTGTGCAAGAGGATATGGGTTCATCTTCAACAGAAGGGTCCCTTCTAAAGGAGCATTACCCTCTTCCTCAGACCAATGTCCTCCTTCCCTGAGACCTTCGTTCTCCTTTACAGCAGAACAGCTATCAGCTCTGGAGTGGGATGCCTCTGCTACATCCCTGAAGGTCTTGTCTGCATGCCTTTCTGTCTCTTTGGGCTTCTCCAGATCCGCCACCTTGATCTCAAGGGAACAAACTTGTTCCCTGAGAGCCAGGAGCTTCTTGCACCGAGCACACACCCATGACCTCTGCCCATGGAGCAAATAGTCATACATGTGACACTCTGTGCAATACACTGGGAAGTGCTCCCTCCCCTGCTGACTTTCTATCTTCATAACTGTTTTTGTTGGCTGTTTATAGTGTTTAGGGATAGTTTATTAGAAAGATAAGTCTTAGCTGTATTGGTCAGCTTTTTAACTGTCCAAATAGCCTTTCTCAGGAATATGAGGGAGGGATCAGTACTTAAATGAGGAAGGGATTTGGACTTACCTTCTCTTATCCCCCAGGCTCCTTGTGATCACAGGGACTTGTTCCAGGCTTCCCTGCACACTTCTCACTAAACTCCAGCAAAACTCCAATTCCCTGTTTGCTATCCCTGTTGGCTATGCTCTCGGGCCTTCACCTCTTATGTAGAGAGTAGGCTTCAAACTGAGACACAGGATGTGGCTCAAAGGAATGTGGGGCTTCACACAGCCCTAGCTGACTCCACTCTCTCCAGGCAGGGACAAATTAAAACTGGATGCTACAGGAGTTTCTTAGCCCTGGCAAATAACCAACACACAGACTCGGACTTATCCCTTAAAGAGAAACCAGCCCCTCAAAATCTCCCCTCATCCTGTTATTGTCTGAAGGAGGAAAGGCTTGATGTTGTTCTGTTTAGAAAAGCTTACTCACCTCCTGAAGCTGCTTCTGCTCTTCCCAGAGTAGGCTTCAGAGTAGGCTGAGACACAGGATGTGGCTCAAAGGAATGTGGGGCCTCCCACAGCCCTAGCTGACTCCACCCCTCCAGGCAGGGACAAACAAAAACTGGATGCCACAGGAGTATGCTAGCCCTGGCAAATAACAAACACACAGACTAGGACTTATCCCTTAAAGAGAAACCCCAGCCCCTCAAAATCTTCCCTCCTCCTGTTAGTTTGAAGGGAGAAAACGCTTGATATTGTTCTGTTTAGAAAAGCTTACTCACCTCCTGAAGCTGCTTCTGCTCTTCCCAGAGTAGACTTCAAATAGACACAGGAGTTTGAAGGAGGGGGCGCCACTTCCTTAATCTTGGCACTCCCATCCCCAGCTATCATTGTGTGTGTTGGCATTGTGCAGGGGCAGCTGGGGGAGAGCACCACCAGCATACAGTGGCAAGCAGCAGAGAAGCATGTATGGACCTGTTCACCTCTGTGTTAAAGGAGATATGTAATCTCTCTGTGTTAAAAGGAATGTGCTGCAATTCGGCATCCAAACTGCATTTTGTGCACATCCATAAACATAAGGTAGATACCAGCAGCACCCACTGGAGGGATGCTCTGTTAGGGTTGGATGGGGACAGCTGCTGTCCTGCTAAATATAAGAGAACCACCACCTTAAAAGGTGCCTCTTTGCTCAGTTAGCAGAGTAGAAACTCAAGTGTAACTCTTGAGTAGTACCGATCAGGTTTTACTCTGAAGGGCTACTTAATTTTAGTAGGACTTCCATCAAGTAATTTAGTCCAGATGTCAGACACTATTTTTATTTGAGTTGCATGTTTTATGGCATTTTTAATGTCTCTTTTAGAATCCGTCAGTTTGGAAGTTTAGTATCTTGTACAAGATTGCCACACTCCCAGCTTAATGCATGGGGATGGTGGCTTTGCTCAACCCAGCTTTGAGAGGGGTATGATGCTTTGAGTGGATTGATGACAGCACTGACAGTGGTGTAGGGATTTAGTGAGCCACTGGTGTGCTCGTCCCCATTATCATATTATTTGCACCATTTTGACTTCCCTCCCCTCCCACTCAGGTTTAGAATGCCCTATCAAGGGCTCATTTGAGCACTGTACAGTTAAGATTAGAGATCTGCTAATCAATTTGAGCTGGAAATGGCCATTTCGAGTGTTTCAAGCTCAAAATGAATCACCCTTAAAACAAAGGGCCTGTTTTAAGCTTGAAATAAAACCACCCCATTTCGAGCTCAAATCATTTTGAGTGTTTTGAGTACCATTTTTCTAGGGAGAGCTGGTCTACTAATTGGGATTGGTGGGTAGACCAGTCCTCCGAGACGTGCCTACATGGAAAGGCCAGGAAAGGCCTGGTCTACCTGCCTCACTCGGTGGGTAGCCCAGGCCTCTGCCCCAAACTTAATGCATTGGCCCACCATGGAGGACTGATCTACCCAGCAGACCAGTCCTCACAGGAACACAGGAAGCTGCCATATACTGAGTCAGACCATCGGTCTATCTAGCCCAGTATTGTCTTCACAGACTGGCAGCGGCTTCTCCAAGGTTGCAGGCAGGAATCACTATCAGCCCTATTTTGGAGAAGCTAGGGAGGGAACTTGAAACCTTCTGCTCTTCCCAGAGTGGCTCCATCCCCTGAGGGGAATATCTTACAGTACTCACACTTCTAGTTTCCCATTCATGTGCAACCAGGGAAGACCCTGCTTAGTTAAGGGAACAAGTCGTGCTTGCTATCACAAGACCAGCTCTCCTCTAAGGAAAGCTCCAAGGAGTACTGATGCATTAAGTCCAGGGTGGAGGCCTGGTCTACCCACCTTACACAGTGGGTAGACCAGTCCTCCAAGGTGGGACAATGCAGAGTCCAGAGCAAGGCCTGCTCTACCTGCCATGAGAGGCAGGTAAGCTAAGCTTAATCTCTGGACTTAGCACATCAGACCACCTCTGAAGACTGGCCTACCCATCTCCCCCAATCAGTAGATCAGCTCTTGCTGGAAAAATGGCATTTGAAATACTCAAAATTTTCAAGTGTTTCATCGAAACAGCAGGCTTGGTGCTATTTTTACAAAATGTTTTGAGCTTTTTGCTTTCATTTCAAGCTCAAAACAAAACACAAAATTCATTCTGTGCACACCTCTAGTTAAGATAAATTGAAATTGGACCCAACTGACCCAATTTGGTTTAACTTCTCATTCATCTTGAAACGAATGCAGGCCCTACTATCTTCCCATTATTGCTTACTTCTTCTTTTTTTTATCAACCAATAGCCAAAATTATTGCAGAATGCATGAACTATTTTGGCAACAAATCACATCCATAAATCATGTTATAAAGAGTGCAGAGTGTGTATTTGCCTTTCCCTAGATCTTCCTTTGCTTACACTGATGTACATAAATACCACTGAAATGGAAATGTCCTGTGAATCAGCAGCTCATCACAAATGTTCCTGTGCAGTCTCTGCGCATCTACATACAGGTGAAAAGGACTGACAGTGTGATTGATGGCTGTTGGTTGTCTCCAGGAAGCTAGCATAACTCATTAAAGGAAAGCATTAGACTGAAGAGCTGCAGGTCCCTTGCTAATCCCTAGAGTTTTGACAGAGTTATCATTATAGTTAAATTTCTATTCCGCCTTTCATTAAAACAATCTCAAGATGGTTTACAAAACATTTAAAACAAGACTATAAAACAGTTACAAAATAAAAACATTAAATTGGGATATAAAAATACAAATCTAATTAAAAGTTTAAAACAAAACCCACAGAATAGGACCATAAAATACAGAGCACCAGCAACAAAACAACATTCATATAAAAGCCTGGGTCAAAAGCCAAGATTTCACTTGCTTTTTAAAAAACTATGATGGAGACTGAGGAGTGGATGCCCACCGGGAAAGCATTCCAAAGGCTGGGTGATATAACTGAGAAAGCCCTGTCCCGCATGCACAACAGCCAAGCCTCTCTCACCATTGCGATGTGGAGCGGAGCCCCCTCTGATGACCTTGTCAAGTGGGCAGAAACCCTTGGGACCATGTGGTCCCGCACCATTAATGGCCCAAACCGTTAAGGGCTTTAAAGGTCACAACCAGCACTTTGAATTGGGCCAAGAAACAAATTAGTAGCCAATGTAGCTCTTTCAAAATAGGTGTAATGTGATCCCAGCAGGTAGCTCGGGATAAAATCCTAGCTGCCACATTTTGCACTAACTGTAGTTTCTGAATATTCTTAAATGGCAGTCCCACATACAGTGTGTTACAATAATCCAGCCATGACGTGACTAAGACATGGATAACTGTGGCCAGATCTGTGTTCTCGAGAAAAGGACACAGCTGGGTCACTAGCTGAAGCTGTGAAGAGGCACTTCTGGCCACCGCCTCAACCTGAGCTTCCAAAAGTAGAGCCCGGTCCAGAAATACTCCCAAGCTATGCACCTGGTCTTTCAAGGGGAGTGCAACCCCATCCCCTCATCCAGATTGGCTCTCCTACTGAAAAACAGTACCTCCATCTTGCCTGGATTCAATCTCATTTTATTAGCTCTCATCCAACCCATCACTGCCTCCAGACCCCAACTGGGATGAGATGATAAGGAGAGATAAGACTGGGTGGAGTTCATCCAGCAAGTCCAACTCAGCAATTCCATGAAGGAGATTTTCCTAGGGTGAGGGTCATCCATTGCACTGAGGATGTGCTGACTCCTGTGATTTCCCAAAATGCGAGAAACCCAACTGCATAATTTGTGGTAGGCAGTGGACAGCAGGATTTCTACATGAAACCCCAGCGGTTTCATGTAGATGTTAAACAGCATAGGGGACAAAACCAAACCCTGCAGGACTCCACAAGCCAATGGACAAAGAGCCGAGTAGCAGTGGTAGTAGTAGTAATTAATAATTTAAAATTTTATTTGTTAACCACACGTAACAAATTGTTCTCTGAGTGGCTCACAATAGAGGATTAAAACATACGATAAAAACACTTAACACATTAAATCATAAGACACACAAAAAAGGTAAAAAGAAAATAAAAAATACAATACAAAGCAGCTTAAAAACTCATTTTAAAATTATTTAAAAATCAGGACAGATCTGAAAAGCCAAATTTAAAAGCCTGAATTTGAAAAGCCTGTGTGAACAAAAAGGTATTTACCTGGCATCTAAAATAACCAAGTGATGAAGCCAGGCGAAACTGACTGAGGCTATTCCATTAATGGGTGCAAGCACCAAAAGGGTCCTCTCTCTTGTAGCCACCCACCTCACCTCATTTGGCAGGGACATCCGGAGGAGGGCTTCTGAAGATCTTAATGTAGTCCCCCAGCACCACCTTCTGGACCCTCCCCCTAATAAGGGACTGAAGGCATTCCAAAGCAGTACCTCCAATCCCCATACTCGAGGCAGTCCAGAAGGATACCATGGTCGATGATATCGAATGCCGCTGGGAGGTCTAACAGGTACACACTCCCCATCTGGTCCCTAGTGTAGGTCATCCACTAGAGTGACCAAGGCAGTTAAAGTCCCATATCCAGAATGGAAGCCAGATTGAAAGGGGTCTTGATAATCCTAATCATCCAAGACCCTCTGCAGCTGGGATGCCACCACATGCTCTATTACCTTGCCCCCCAAAGGGATGATTAGAAAGGGAAGGTGACTGGTCTTCCTAACTGTGGACAATGCTCTTTTGAGGGGAGGGGCTATAACAAAATCATGCTTTGAATCCCTGGAATCTCTATTTTAAAAGATCTCAGCAGCATTGGGAAAACCTATGTATGAAAACTTAAAAGAGAATCTTCAAGGGAAACCAAATGAGTATCTATAGGACATGTGACAGTTTTTAGGGGATTTTCTGCACATCCTGAGGACTGGCTCCAGACTTTGGCCCAAAGTGAAAGGTGAAACAAAGTTCAGAGTTTCTTCCCAGTGAAATGCGTAGAATTTTCAAGGGAATCTACAGAAGTTTCTATATTTTGAAGGTATTTCCTTTACATTCCTAATTATTATTCCATTCCAGAAACCTTTCAGGAGATGAGATAGCTACAAACTATAAATGGTATATTCCTCATTTACATTACTTTGGGTGATATAAACATAGTTACGAATGGGACTTATTGTACATCTTTCAATGGTATGTCTTTTACTTAAATTATCTTCCTTTGCAGAATAACACTTTCAAGGAGATCCAACTCCTGGATAGATACTGTAACACTTTCGAAGAGATCCATAAGGTCCTTTCTTATGAAAAAGGCAATCTTAAACTAGAAAATAGAATTCCTTCAAAATCAGGGGAGAAACAAAAAGAAATCAAAGATCCTTAGTGATGGAGGCTTGCTGATTGTTCCTGGTCTGGAAAGGGGAGGACCTCCCCACACAATAATTTAAAATATCTGAGTTTGGTAATAAAAGTCAAATAAATTGCTGCTGAGTTCTTATATAAAATCAATAATCCATCTCACCCTGCCTAAGTAATGCAAGTTAAAATTGTTGCTCTCACACTGGCATTTTATTCCACAATCATGTTGCTAACCATAAAATGTGTTTAAACTAGCAACAACATAAATGCCATTTGCAACTGGGTGTGTCTTAAGGGCACTAAGCAATATGTGTTATGTAGCTATTGAAAAGCGAGGCAGAAGAATTGCAGATATTATACAAGTAACAACAGCTGTATCTTTGGAAGACCTCATTCCTTTAACAGAGACATAAGCTGAATTTGGACATAACGTTCAATGGGGCAGAGGTTGGAACTCCATTACGTCTGAATTCATGCAACCGTGGTTTTGTGGCAAAAGCCACCTGTGGTTTGCCTTGCCCAACTCCAATTAGAACTTTCAGTTTGCAGCAAGGTTTGCCACCAAACCTAAGGTTTGGCCACTGAAGCGTTACGTCCAAATGCAGACGTGAGGTTTTTGAAACTGCAATCATAGAGATGGCGGCACAAACCCACCTGGGATTGTGCCTGCTCCATGCCTGCGGCACATCTTGCTGGCAACCTCTCTAAGCACCAGCCCCATCCCTCCTGTCTCCACGTCCCATCCCAAGAGACTGCCACGTCCCATCCCAAACATCAGCCTGTCAAGCAGCAAAGTAGCACAGGGACATTCCCTCTTCCCACTCTGCCCTCATTCCCTGCTCCTGGCAAGCAGGGCAGGCATGGCAGTGTTTTGTCATGGCAGTGGGATGACAGGATGGGCAGTAAGTCCTTAGCTCCCTCTTCCTTTTTGGGGATGTTTGTATTCCCCAAGCTTACTCATGAAAAGGGCCAGGCAGTAGAATCAGCACTGACAATACAGAGAGGGGAGATTCCTCATATGTGATAATGATGGATGCTGATCCCAAGCGGACCGCTCACTCGCGAGAGTGTAAGGCCATGGGGGCACCCCCTCATAACTCACGAGAACTGTCCGTGGGGACTGGGATGTCAGGCAGAATCTCTAATAATGAGTGTTAACAACATTAAAGGGGCAACAAAACAACTCCTTCTCCCATGTACAGCTCTTTCATGAGAGTGTCAGGCCATGGGGGCTCTATATCAAGCCAGGTTGCTCTGTGCAGGAAAGCTGCAGGAAAAGGTACCCCAGCAACTGCTCTCCCTGTTTTGATGACTGCCAACAGGTAGTTGTCAAAGCATGCCCCCTGCCAGCCCATCTACCCATGTGTACATGTTCTCCCTTGCTTGTGTTCCCAAATGGTGACGCTGCTCTCCTGTGGCCATTGGAAATTGGGGCTTCCCTCTTCCATGATTCCCTGCAGCAGCAGATCTGTATACGGCACAATGGCCCACACCCAGGAATTTTGAAAGGGAGTAAAGATCTGTCCCAGCACATGGTGTTCTCCCGTTTGCATATGCGGCTAGGCTCTGACATACGGAGCAGCACAATCTCCTTTGGGTCCATGCAAGGCTTCCCATGGGAAGAGGGGGTTTCAGTGCAAAAGTTCTATCTTTAACCAGAGAGAGTTGGGGCCCCACACAAGCAGCAGGCCCTTTGTAAGTTTTGATCAACTCATGAGCGTGCAGTCCAATGGAAGACCTAGGGTGCTCATCCCAATGGTCCTCCCCAGTAGACTGTCCCTCTCATGAGTGTGCTAGTCTGCTGGAAGCAAGCTGGCAATGGAGCAGGAGTGTGGTTTGGTCTGAATGGACTGCTTTGCTCGGGTGAGTCCTTGCAAGAGCATACTAGGTCATGGCGGGACAGTCCTTCCAGAATCATTTGCTCTCCCTCATATACATATCACCTCCTGGGAAGTCATCATGTTCCCTTCTCTTTCCTGAGTAACAGAGAAATAGTGCCCCCAAGACATTCCCCCTCAAAAAAATCATGTTTGTATGGGACAGTTTTGTTGCAGGGCTATTAGGAGGCGTGTGGTGCAATTGGTGTCAGAAGAAGCACTGACATGGGATGACATTTAAAGGGATTTAAATGCCCTTTCCCTGCTTCAGGTGGGCGGACTATTCCGAAAAGACATGATTGTATGATGAATATTGATATATTGCTTTTCAACAAAAGTTCATACACACACACACACACACACACACACACATATATATATATATATATAGAGAGAGAGAGAGAGAGAGAGAGAGAGAGAGAGAGAGAGAGAGAGAGAGAGAGAGAGCGCGCCAATGCCAATTGCTAGTGGCTGCTGCTCTTGTGATGTGATGATGCTTTGCTCACAGTCTGGCTACAGAACCTGCTGGGTCCGGCCTCAGCAGCCAAGAGCAGGAGCAGGGTCACCCTGCCCTAAACCCAGAGGCTCCTCAACTAGGTTGGATGAATGTCTGTGATGCGATTAACGGTTTAAAATTGAAACTGTGGGTTCACTGACCTCCAATTGCATGTTGTGTGCGAATGTGGCCATAGAAAGGCTGTCAAACTGGAAGCGAAAGTTAGTCAGTTAGGCATACATTTGAGAATACTGCATGGAAGATTGCAGGGGAAATTCCTTTAGTTTTCTGAGTCAAACTCGATGGAAGTGCTGAGAGTACAGCTTTCACAACTGCAACAGGAACTTTGTGCTGAATCTGAGTCAACATTACAACAATACTTCACATTGATCTGAGGCTAGAGTGCCAAATAAACATTATGTGCAAGTTTCATGATGGGATATTTCCTTTTTTAGAATGCAGCTGAGGAACTGGACTAAGCCACAAATGTGGGCAGGAGGGGACATTAACCCGTTGCCCAATGTTGATGCCCCGGTGCAAATTGCCCCCTCTCTCAAGCAGCTGTTAGCTTTAAAGGGACAAAAATTATAGCTCTACATTGTCCTTCCTTAGTACATAGCCTGGAAATTACAGTGGCTAGATTGGTCTCCAGGGCAACCGGAAGAGATCATATCACCGCTATTTTAAGAGAATGACGCTGGCGGCCGTTATGTTTACGGGCAAAATACAAAATGCTGGTTATTACCTATAAAGCCCTAAATGGTTTGGGCCCACGGAATTTCAGAAAATGCTTTCTTCATAATGAACCCTGCTGCCTATTGAGATAATCAGGAGAGGTCTGGTTGCAGTTGCCACTGGGCTGTTTTTTGGTGATTCTGAACTGGGCTTTGTCTATAGCCACCCCGGGATGTTGGAATGTACTCCCTATTAGGGATGTGCAAAATGTTTCAGGTATAGAACGATCTGTACCCGAATCTGCTTGGTTCAGGCAATTTGTGCACAAAACAAATCGCCCGAATTTCAGAGCTGAAGGTTTTGTTGTTTCGGACCTCCATTTTGTGGCGATCTCCGTGTAGTCTCCATTTTGTATTTGACATCTATTTGAGTTTCCCGCCCTTCCAAGCTTCAGATCAGTAAAGTGTTTTGTTGTTGCGCCTGTATTTTGGGGACCTAATGGATGGGCACAAGACAGGTTCTCTCTCTCTCTCTCTGGACTCCTTGCAATATTGAGTCATATTGTGACTTCTAGCATCATCATCATTTTTATTCAAACTCGATTGCTTGCATCTACAATAGGTTGTGCTGGTACCACAAGCATGTGCTGATCAGCTGACGATTCCCTCCTGGTTCCAGATTGGCTCCTTTGGCTCTTGCCACTGACACCACATTGGCCAGGGGAAGGGTCGAAGAAGGGGCAAGGGTGGAGGGATTCAAGGAGGGATTTTCAATTAGATATAAAGAGGCAGCAGCCACCATTCTGCCTTTCTGCCTCATGGGAGGAGAGAGAGAGAGAGCTTTGCTTTGCTTTGCCTTGCCATGCCTATTGCCTTCTGCCTTTCCAGCCTGAGCCCAGCCTGCCTGCCCCTGTTGCTGCATGCCAGCCTGGAAATGGATTATACAGTATCTGCTGCATTGCTTGTTTTTTGCTCCTGAGAAGAAGAGAATTCTTTTTCCACCCCCTTCCTGCTGCTGAGAGAATCACTGCCTGCCTTAAAAGGGTAGCGTAGCTTCGTGGTTTTAAAAAACAATTCTGTCTTTTTTCCCATTCCAAAGTGGGGTTTGGGTTTTTTTTTGCATTTTTAAAAAAAGAGAGGCCTGTCCTTCAGCCCTCTTGTCCTCATAATATGTCAGTATAAATATTCTCTTCCCAGCAGCCTACAGGCTCTGAGTGGGCAGGAAGGCACAGACTCTAGCCTCCTCCCTGTGCCCATTTACATCCACCACACTCCCACCTGCAGCATTCTGAGGCCATGGCAAAAATTAACCCTAAACCCACCAACCCTTTCGCAGAGCACACACGCACAGGTATACTATGCTTCCCCCCTACATAATCTCAAGTCTAGCAGTATATATATTGTGCAATTCAAATGCCTTGGATGGTTTGTTGTTGTGCCTGTGTTTGGGGTACCTCATGGATGGGTACAGGACAGGCTCTCTCTCTCTCTCTGGACTTCTTTGTAATGAAGATTGAGTCATATTGTGAATTCTAGCATCATCATCATTTTTATTCAAACTCGATTGCTTGCATCTACAATAGGTTGTGCTGGTACCACAGGCTCCGATCTGTTGCTGAAATGTTAAAAAAATGCACCAAAAAAAATGTGTGCCATTGTTGTCAACATCACTCTTTTACTTGTGTAGGTGGGAGAGGGTCCAAACCTCGCTGTTCCACTGGCAGAATGTTGTTTTGCACCCTTCCTTTCTTAATCCGCTTTTATGGCCAGTTGCCACAGATGTAGCTGAGTCTGTTGCTCATGGATTAAAAATGCTTGGGGTGGGGGTGGGGGCGCAGGGCACATTTGATGCTGTTGTTGGTCCTAGTCTGCTGCATCTGTGATATCACAGTTGCTTGCTTGCTTGTTGCTGGCTGCTGCTGTTACCTTGCATTTGGAGGGGGTGTGTGGGGCAGTGCATTTCATTGTTGTTGTTTCACACTGTTGTGTGTAGATCAATTGCATTTCTGGGTGGGATGGTGGGACACAATGGATGTGGTGAGTGACACAGTGGATGTGTGTGATCTTTTGAAACCTTGTTCTTTGCAAAGCTCTGCTGTTGTGGTGGTGTGCTGCATCCACCTTATGGAACAATGGGACAGACAGTGCCCATTTCTGCCTGTGGGTGCCTCCTAGGAATGCCATAGTGGGTCGGGTGGTAGTGCCCCAATGGGTGCCTGCTACCACCCAGGTATCAGAGTGATTGGGCAAAGGGTTGATTTTTAAAGATTTTCTGAAGTTTGTGCGTCTTTGGGGCAGATTCGGGGCAGAAAAGGGCTTTGGGGGCAGAAGAATGGATTGGATGGTAGTGCTCCAATGGGTGCCTGCTGCCATCCAGATTCCAAAGGAATTGGGCAAAGGGGTGATATTTAAAGAATTTCTGAAGTTTTGCGCATCTTTAAACCTTTTCCTCATAGGGAATAATGGAGATTTCAGCAGCCCCATAACTCCACTTGGAGGGCACCAGAGCAAGTGGTGGTGTAGTTCACATAGGGTGCCAACCACCCACATACCTACAAGACCATGCGGTACTGGGTTTTGTTGTTTCTGAGGTGTTCTGGGAGTAGATTCTCTGGTAGCAAATGAGAGTGGATTCATTGTTTGTCATTGAAAACAAATCCACTCTCATTTGCTACCAGAGAATCTACAGTCAGAACACCTCAGAAACAACAAATCCCAGTACCCAAATCTGCCCTCAAAACATGCCAAAAATCATTTAAAAATCAGCCCTTTGCCCAATTTATTTGAAATCTGGGTGGTAGCTTCCTTGCATTCATTGGGCACTACCACCCACCACACCCCACTGTGAGCCACCCTGGTGCCCCCCACATGGAGCTATAGGGTTGCTGGAATCCCCATTGTTTGCTATGGGAAAATTTTTAAAGACACATGCACTCCAAAAATTCTTTTAAAATCACCCCTTTGACCAATCTCTTTGAAATTTGAGTGGTAGCTTCCACCCATTGGGCACTACCCCCCCCTCTTTTGGCCCTAGGACCCTTTTTTGATTCAAATTGATTTAGATTCAGAAAATTTGGGTACAAATCAAATTGGGGTGATTCGGGATGTGTGTGTCAGATTTGGACCCCAAACAAATTGTGGGTGTTTTGATTCAGGTACAAATTGAAATGAAAAAATAGATTCGTGCACATCTCTGCTCCTTATGTCAGAATCAGAGCTTTCCCAACTCTGACTGCCTCCAAGAAACCTGTTAAGACACACTTGTTTCTTCAGACTTTTAGTTAAATTTTAAACGGTTTTAATTGTTTTATTGTAGGTTGTTTTTAACTTTTATTTGATTTAAATTATTTGAAGATTACATTATATATTTAAATTAGATAGATAGATAGATAGATAGATAGATAGATAGATGGAACAAACTTTTATATATATATATATATATATATATATATATATATATATATATATATAAAAGAAAAACCCCTCACTGAAACCCCCTCTTCCCATGGGAAGCCTTGCATGGACCCAGCCACATATAGATCTATCTATCTATCTATCTATCTATCTATCTATCTATCTATCTATCTTATTACTATCTATCTATCAATGTATCATGGTATACAAATTTGAAATAAATAAAGGCATACATATTTTTCTCTTCATGGTTAATAGCAGCTTTGGGGGAGGGGGGGACTTGCATCAAGGAATATATTGGAGCAAAGGGTTATCCTTTCCAGCTTTGACTTTCAGCTCTGATCAAAGCAGCAACCCACATAGCTAATGGAATTGATGTGGGAATCTCCACTCCACTGTGGCTAGTATAACTTGGCTATTGTAAGATAGATCAGAAACTTCTAACCTTAAATTTGGCTGAACAAAATTTGAGCTCCCAACAGGGAGGGAACATTTCAAAATGATATAAAGTTTTCTTTATTCTACAAACATGATGACTAAGGAAAGACATGAGAGAGGTTTATAAAATTAGGCATGGTGTGGAGAAAGTGGAGAGAGAGAGATTTTTCTTCCTCACTCACAACGCTAGAACCGGTGGTCATCCCATGAAACTGATTTCCAGAATATTTAGGACTGATAAAAGGAAGTACTTTTTCACAAAGCACATAATTAATCTATGCAATTCTCTGCCACGGGAAGTTGTGTTGGTCACCAGCTTGAATGGCTTTAAAGGGGGCTTAGACAAATTCATAGAGGTCAGGTTTATCATTGATACTAGTCTTGACAGCTGTAGTTGTCTACCTCCAGGCTCAGAGAGGCAGGATGTCTCTGAATACCAACTGCAGAGGAGTAACAGCAGAAGCAAAGGCATGCCTTCATCTCTTGCTTGTGGGCTTCCCAGAAGCATTGGGTAGGATACTGTTGGAAACAGGATGATGGACTACATAGGCCTTGGGCCTAATCCAGCAGGGCCATTCTTATGTTCTTGTAAAATAGTTAAGAAAAGAAGGTTTAGGGAAGAATTTGTTTTAACACCCCTTCAGCTTAGTTTTTCCTTTTTTTTCAATCAAAGAACCTCTTTTTTGAAAGATTTCAGGGAAAATAATTAATCTTTCTTTGTTTTACTAACTCTCTCTTTTTGCAATTAACAAGAAAGTTAAGCTTTTTAATTTTGTTTAAAATGGAATCCATCTACTGCCTATATTTCAGACAGGGAGTTCGCATTGGATGATTTCACAAACAATCTGCAAAGTTCAGACTTCAATCAGAATTTGCTTAGCAAGATTTGTATTTATATTAGAGTTCACTTTTAACTTTTTTCAACAGCATTTTCCATTCCTGTCGTATTAAAGACTATCCAGGAAACAACAGGCTCTGTTCAGAGAGTCTTCAAACCAGGGTTACAGACTTACAACCCCCACCACTCCCACTGTCTCGCTCCTCTCATCTCTCACACAGATGCCCTTTCACTTTCCTATTTGATACCAGCCATAGATTGCAGTGACAAGATACTACAGAGTCTCCAACATTTTGCAGATAAAAATGGGGATAGTCTAGTAACAAACAATTCTCCTACCATGGATTACCACCCAAGCCCCTCCCCATAACTATTTCACATATCTGAAAACTGGATTCCAGCAACTATATCAGTGGTTCTCAACTTCTTGGATGCCAGGGGCCAGCAGACCACCTTCCTAAACTGATATGAGCCAGCTAGCTATGCTGCCAAGGACCAGCATTGTTCATGGACCAATGGTTGAGAAATTCTGCACTGTAATGTTATATGGGCAAAGTGCCATGTTGTTATGCTCCCATTTACATGCAGGTGCACTACATGATGAATCCACCCATCCACTTGGAGATTTGATTTCTAAGGAGGCAGCTGAATGTTGAAGAACGACAACTCTAGCTGTTGCAGAGTGATTACTTATCTTCTATAAGTAATGGCACAGGGAGCTTAGCTTTAGTTGCAGGAAACAAGAGCTCGAACATTTATTATTTCTAAAACACTAACAAACATAACAGTCTCTTATGCATGTGAAAGAGAACCTCTCAGTTTGAATTCTAGGCAACAAAGAAGAAGACTTAACTGAAACTTAGACTCCACCCCGAAGCTTGAATGGGGTGGAGTCTAAGTTTCAGTTAAGTCTTCTTATTTGTTGTCTATATATATATGCACCTCTAGGACTGTTGGGATATGCAACAGCTGCAGCCAAACATAAGTTTGCAAGTAATCTGTGATGAAGCCAGAGGGGGCACTGTAGCTTCCTCAGTATTGGTTGGGCTAAGGAGAATTAGTTTCTATTCTCCTTCCTGTTCCTGTTTGTTCCTGTTCCTGTGTGAGTTAGCAAGTTCTGAACTGATCTTGATGTGCCTCTTTTGTTTGTCTCACAAGTAAAGTTATCTTAAACATTTCTCTTGTGTTTGTTCTGAAACCATGCAGACAGCTCACATTCTGCAACAAGAACTGAGACAACGCAAAACAGTAAATTCCAACACTAGCAACTTGGATTGGGGTGGGGTGGGGACTGAACAAGGCATCCCCAAGAGGCAAACATAGGGGAAAAATAGGGACAGTGATTTGCAAGGGACAGCTTCCAGAAAATAGGGACTGTCCCTGGTAAGTAGGGTCAGTTGGAGCTTATAAAACTGTGGTTAGAGTTTGATCGCCAATCCAGAATCAGTGACTGTCATTTGAAGTGGACTTCTGATGCTATGTGGGCAAAGAATTGTTTTCTGATTTGGACATCACAGCAACTTGTAGTTAGAGGTAAACAGGAAACTGAAGGTCACCTGTGGCCCACTCACAACTCCTAGAATGTAGTTTGGACAATAATCTGAACTGTGTCAATAGTTATCTGAAATGATATGTTTGTAAAGAACAAAAATGACTTTGTTGCAAGGACACAATAATGTCATTTTAGTGCTCAGGCAGCTCAGTATAGTGATTATTGATTTTTAACTATTAATTTACCTGTGCCCCAAAGGAATTCCAAAATGTATCTAACTCTTTACTGCTTTTGGAACTATGCTCTCTAACGATGATGCATGGAGCATTAGCTACAAATGAAGGAGAAAATGTGAGTGCTGTGGATTACTGGAACTTTGTCTCTTTGCCTCGGAGTTAGGTAAAAGCAAAAATGACTCCATTTTAGAGATGCCCCCTAATCCCAAATAACCTGGAATTTGGTTGTGGATCCTGGGCTCTGTGTGTCACAGGGAGGGGAGGGTATTGGGCTGAAAGGATGAGTTGACATGTGCTGTGCTCCACGTGCCACTCAAGTAAAGGGTGGCATCTCAGCATACTGCCTCAGGAGCAAGGGGTGAATGGGCCGGGTTTGATTATTGATATGGAGTAATTGGTGAGTGCAGATTAAACAATCATTTTATTCAAGAAATAATTTGTAGCAAGTTTAGGATAAATATAAAAATAGGCTAAACCCAGTAAAATCCTCAACTGCAGCCATAATCTATGAGCCAGATTTTAATCCTGCAGATTTACTAGGAAAATTTACTAAGAATTTAGGGAGAATTAAATTTACTCCATAGTAAATTTACTAGGTATTTATAAATATTAGGCCTGATCAAAGTCGGATAGGTAAAATTAGACATGGTCTGATTTTACCATAACCGAAGGGGTTGAGACAGAGTTCAAACCCCAAATTTAAACACCCCAGTTCAGGTCGGACCTCTCCAACTCCTTTAAAAAAAAAAATCAGAGTGGCAAGAGGGTGTTTTGTTTTGGTTTTGGTGATTGTGGCTGCAGGTGGGGGGGGGGACTAGCTTCTGCCCACCTGTCTACCTGTCCTTATCTTAAGATCCACCCCCCTCCCTCCAAGTTTTTTTGGCCTGTTTTTTATTCACATTTGCAGCCACCAGCCAATTTTTGGATTTCTCCTGAGATTTTTTGTGCCCATGCACAGGCCTAATAAATATATATGGATTTATTTGAGAATGAAGTATTTTAACATACAAGAGATTTAATGTCATAAAATGGAATAAAATTGACCATATTTGTTTTGATTATGTAACAGATACATCGCAACAGAAGTAAGTGGCAAAAGAAGAATTTCCAGTTTAGGGCATTAACCCAATTTGAAATTTTAAGTTTGGAAGAATAAAATCAGATGTTTCAGATATGTACAATTTTATCGTAATTCTATTATAAGATGAAGAAAGTAAAAATCTGAATGAATTTTATGGCACACAATGTTAAACATAATATTGATTTGAAGAAGCATGAAGATAAATAGAAGAAAAGTAACCAAATTTCATATGTTGCTTTACAAGAAAACTGTTTTATGTTAATGAACCACTGGTATATAATTTCTTGGTAGTGGTTTAAAATGACAAAGACTGACAACCCTTTATGTTGGATATGTATTGTGAAAATAAGAACATTTTATTATCTGTGGTGGACTTGTTAGAATCCTCAGAAATTTTGGATAGAAATAAAAAAAAATGCATGGCTACCTACATGATCTGCAGCCCTCCAGCAATGGAAGGAGGTCTGTGGATCTGCACAGTGGGCAGTCCCCATCCCCCACGCTGCACTTTCTCCCACGCATCTCCCACGCTGCACTTTCTACCCTGGAGGCAGTGCAGCTCCCTGGTGATGGCAAAATGCTACCCTGGTGGCGGCATGCTCTTCTACCCGGCCGTGACAGCAGTGGGATCCTGATTCCTCTCCCGGGGGGGGCCTCTTACAACCCATGTGATGCACTCCAGCTAGCTCAGACTGCCCTGAAGGCCACACATGGACCCTCATTCCCAGGCCACCTCAAGGTCAGAACCTGAGCAGCTGGGGAGCGGGAGTAGGCTCCAGGAGTGCCATGCCACTGGGGATGGGGGAAGAAAGCTGGTAGGAGGGAGAGGATGGTGAAGCATAGCACCAGCAGGAGTGGCTGGCAGGGGAGGAGAGTGAGGTGGCCCCAGAAGTGAGTGAGGCAGCCCTGGAGGAAGGGAGGGTGTATGTTCTTAACGCACATCTGCTCAATTATAGCTCCATCCCTACTAAATACTACAAATGTGGAGCCAGAAACATAACTGCATGAATATGCAGTAATAACAGCATATATTCAGATAAAGGCAGTCCTTTTTGTTGGTTGGATACACTTTTGAGAGAACTAGTGTTTATTCATTATCGACTGGGGTGGGGGGAACTTGTGCAAATGTTTATGCTTTTGAACTTATATACACATAACAAGAAAGAGACTGCTTATCATTCTGCACCATACTTATGTCTGAACCATAGCTCCTGTGTTGAAGTTTATTTTGCCGAATTTTGATGTGGCTTGTACCTCATATCTCTAACTGTTCCTGTGTGGTTCTGGGAATGTCTGCACTGAAGCCTTGTCAATAAAGATAGATAATGTATTAGGTTTCCCCCCGCCCCAGTTTTATAAGGCCTTCTCTTCCCTCTCCTTACCTTTGTTTAAAAAAAAAAAAAAGGATATCCTATAGCCCCCCCGATTCCCCTAGTCCCCACCGGGTCTGTAACGGAGCCGGCTGTCATGTGGGCGGCCAATCTGGCCGCCCAGGGCTACCACCCTGCTCGTCTGCAGTGAGAGTGGGCTAAGTTCGCTCTCCCTGCTAACCCCCTCATGGCTCTTCTCACGAGCCTCCTTATAGAGCATTCATGAATCTACATAGATTCATGGTTGCTATATAAGTTCTTCATAGGGATTCATTGCGAGAACACATCAAAGAAGCCCAAAACTCAAACATTCCTAAAAAAAAATAAGCTGAGTACTACACCAGCTTGCAGGTTCTGGGGGATTGTGGGGGAGTTAGCACCCAATGTGCCCTACCCCTAAACCCACTAAAGCACCTAGGCACCCCCAAGGGGAACAATGGGTACCTACCACACAACCTGGTTTTGTGCCCCTAGGTGCTCCCATAGGGAATAATGGGCTGGTATAAGTCCCCATTATTCCCTATGGAGAACCTTTTAGAACCAGTTTGAGTGAGGTTCGAATTCAAACTGAACCACTGGTCGATTAGACCAAATCACAACTTGAACCTGGGTACCCGGTTCAAGTTTGGTTCAAATTCGAACTGAACCACTCCAGCTAGTTTTGTGCACATCCCTATCAGACATACTTAGGGATGCTGTACCCTAGAAATTTCAGAAATCTTGGCAAAATTAGTTCTGCTTTCCTTGCAAGTCTTCAGCTGCTGCTTCTGAGCAGCAGCCTTCAAATTAGGGATGTGCAAAAAATTTTGGGCACAGATCAATCTGTGCCCGAAATGAGCAATTTCGGGTGATTCGGGTCCGAACCAAATCACCCCGATGTCCCCCGATATTTTTTTGGGCTGAGCCGAATCACCCCTGATTCATGCCTGAAAAATTCGGGTGATTCGGGATGACGTCTCTTTGAATTTCTGCCTTTTTGCCTCCATTGATTTGAATGCAAAAAGGTCTGATGTGACGTCAGCTTGAATTTTGGGTCCCAGGAGAAAAATAGTGGGGTGGGGTGGTAGTGCACAATGGTTGGAGGCTACCACACAAATTTCAGGGGAATCGGGCAAAGGGCTGATTTTGGGGGAATTGTTGAAGTTTACGCGTCTTTAAGGTTTTTCCCCATAGAGAAGCGTTGAGGTGTCAGCAAATGTATAGCTTCACATGGGGGGGCAAAGGGGTGGCCTAGAGCGGTGTTGGGTTGGTGGTAGTGCCGGGTAAGGGCAAGGAAGCTACCTGAATTTTTTCAAAGGATTTGGGCAGAGGGCTGATTTTTGGGGAATTGTTAGAGTTTACGCGTCTTTAAGGTTTTTCCTCATAGGGTATGCATGGAGCTTTCAGCAGCCCCATAACTGCACTTGGGGGGTGCTGGGGTGGCCCGGAGCGAGTGGTAGTGTAGTGCACATAGGGTGCCAACCACCCCCATGGGTTTCTAACCCATGGGGTACAGGGTTCTGTTGTTTCAGAGGTATTCTGAGTGTGGATTCTATGATAGCAAATTAGAGTGGATTCATGGTGTTTCATTGAAAACCTCATTAGCTATCATAGAATCCACACTCAGAATACCTCTGAAACAACATAATCCTGTACCCCATGTTGAGATTAAACAACGTATCATGGACATGGAACTGCAGGAAGAAGTTGCTTCTCTGCCTAAGAATATCTTTCTAGGGGATCAAATCTTCAACACTAAACCAGCTAGCTATCTAAGTCTAGTTACCTTCCCCAAATTTAGACGTGCTCTGACGCTTGCCCGTCTTAATGCGCTTCCATCTGCTGTCATGGAGGGAAGATTTAAAGGTACCCCTTTTGTCTGTTCGACTTTGCCCTTGTGGGTCTGGTCAAGTGGAGACAATTGCGCATGCCATACTTTATTGTTACTTTTATAGGTACACCCGCTTAAGATTAGTGTCCCCTTTGTTGCAACGTTTTCCCGGGCACTTGGATGACTTCTGTTTGAAGTACTTATTGTCCAGTTCTGATGACAACCTAATCATCAAAATGGCAAGGTATTGTCATATCATTTGCACCATCCGCTCAGGTTTTCAATAATGTTCTGTTCTTTCCTTTCCTTCCCCTGTGATTCCTGTTTCATGATTGCAGTGGAGGGTGCTCTGCTTAATAAGGTTTTCAGTCAGACCTATTTGGAGTTCACCATAACTGTTCTAATTTTAACTTGGTACTATTGTGTTATAATCTGTCCGTTTTATTATGCGGAGTCTCTTTTCTTATATGTAAGCATGTAAGCATGTATGTTTTAGCTATGCACTGGTCCATGACCGTAATAAAGGACTGACTGACTGACTGACTGTACCCCATGGGTTAGAAACCCATGGGGGTGGTTGGCACCCTATGTGCACTACACTACCACTCGCTCTGGGCCACCCCAGCACCCCCCAAGTGCAGTTATGGGGCTGCTGAAAGCTCCATGTATACCCTATGAGGAAAAACCTTAAAGACGCGTAAACTTCAACAATTCTCCAAAAATCAGCCCTCTGCCCAATCACTCTGAAATTGGGGTGGTAGCCTCCACCCATTAGGCACTACCACTCCACCCCATTCTTTTTGCCCAGATCCCACGCTATGCCCCCAATCTACCCCAAAGACACTAACACTTCAAAAATTCCCCAAAAATCAGCCCTTTGCCCAAGTCCCCTGAATTTGGGTGGTAGCCTCCAACCATTGTGCACTACCACCCCACCCCACTATTTTGCTCCTGGGACCCATTTTTCTTACCTGAATCGATTCGGATTCGGATTTAATCCAAATCCGAACCGAATCAGGGGTGATTCGGGTAGCCCAGATTCGGGCACAGAACAGAATGGGGGTGATTCGGTTCGGGTCCGGAACTGAATCACCGAAAACCCGAATTGCACACCCCTACTTTAAATTCCCCCTTTTCACCTTTTGCACTAGGTGAAATTCAGTGAACTTTAGATACAGTTAACTTTTTCTGTATTGCCTCATTCCAGAGGCTTCATCACTGCCACGATAAACATATAGAGATCCAGGACATATGGGCTTCTCTATCTTCTTCAATAGAGACAACATATCCCTGCCACTGAAATGGATGGGGAAACCCTTGGGGACACAGAGAGCTCCATCTACATATTGCAAGGAAAATGCAAATTGCACACTAATATGGAGATCATCTGACTAATGTTCATATGACGTTCAAACCCCAAATACTGAATGGTTTCAATAATAATCAGAGCTAAATTTGAAGTTCTGTTTTAAATTAGGGACAACAGTATTAATATTCATTTATGTATCACTCATCTTTACATCAGCTCAATCAAAGCTTTCCCTTCTTTACAACCTGTTAATACATTAGTTAATTAATCACCACAAGTAAATTGGAATACATACAACATCTTTGAATAAGTAAATACATTAAAGTTTGAGTTTATTGTCTTCAGTTGCTTGTTCAGTAATTGAATCAGTTGTACTTCTCAATTATTTCTAATTGCTTTCACTTTTCTACAATGTGGGCAATACTTCTCTGTACGGAAGACCAACCTGTCTAATTAAGAGTCTCACTCACTATTCATCTGCACATCCTGGCCAAAACCCAAATATTTAAATTCTGCCATAATTACTTCAATCTCAAAGCACTAGACAGCATGCTTAGCTCAGATGCCAACTTTTTCCTGGTAACCCTGGTTAGTGAGACTCTCTCCATTACATACACCAGGAAAGCTTGCTAGATTATCTACCCCCCCAACCCCCCTCCCCAATTCTGCCCCCCCCCATTCTATTTAAATTGCACTTCCTTGCCAGGCCTGTAGTGGAAGGAGCTTGGTGCTCTCACCCTGGTGAGCAGAGCTGGCACCAGGTTCATCTGATCCCTTGGCCCAAGTGCTTTTGTGGGCCCCTCTTAACAGTGTTATGGACCCTAACTTAGGGTTGCTATGCTAGTGCCCATTATCTTTTATCTTTGTTTCCCAATAATGCTATGCAATGGTAATTATCTCTGCATCTAGTGATGCAACCATGGAGATGAGCGCATTGCATAATAGGTAAACAGAGATGGCAAGCAAGTGCCAACAGCGCAGCTGTCAAAAAACACTCCATAAAGGTTTGCACAGCCGTGGGGCAACATTTATTGATATATTTCTGTACTGTCTGATATGTACATCTCTAGGTGGTGTGCAAAATTCAAAGTATTTAAAAGTCACTGATTAAAATACCTGGCAATAAAAACAATAGAATAATAAAATAGTTGTTAAAACAAGTTTTTAAAATGATTGAAAAAAATTTTTTTAAACAATTCTAATGAAAAGCCTGCGAAAACAGGAGATTATTGAAGTTCTTCCTGTAGACAAACAGAGAAGGAGATGCTCTTATTTCAGTAGGGAGCATATTCCAAAGCCCTGAGGCAGCCACAGAGAAAGCCCGGTCATGGGTCGCCATGACATGGCCTTATAGGTAAACAAATATGGCAAGTCCTGGAAGCATAGCTGCCAAAGAGGGCCTTGGACTGCTGTGCTGATATCACTAAAGCAAACCCTCATGGGCCTTGGAGGAGGTTTACCATGTAAGAGATGCTAGTGGCATTAGTATGGGGTATTTGGTGGCCACCATCTTTCTTCACAAGGGCCTCGGTAGTTGGTTGTGGGCCTCTTGATAACCCTGGCCCTTAGCCTCTGCCCCAGCTGGCTGACTGAGAAGGGGGGTCTCTTGCTCCCCTCTCAGGCTGACATTGGTTCACTGGGTAGGCTCTAGAGGCCTTGGGGAATATAATTTCCCCAAGGTTACTGACAGTGATGTGGTAGGAAAATATCATCTTCCAAGACCTGTACAGTGACCAGAGTCAGGTGCCAGCCAGTGAGGGAAGGAGAAGACCCCCACCCCGACACCCTTCCTTCTTACTGTGACTGGAGTGTTACTATTGTTGCTGGCACTGCCAGTCCAGTTGGTAAGTCTGATAAATGTTTTCTGAATAACATGTCATGACAGATACTCCCTAGGTCTGCAACAGCTGTTATTGTGTGCATTTATATAGTATATAGTATATAGTATTCATAGGATTCGGACATGACTAAACTGCTACTCAGTTAAATGATACCAGTCTGTTTCCTAGGTTCCCTTAAAGAAGTCTCAAAATACACATTAGACAACAACAAAGTGTGGGTGGGTGGAGGGGGGAGCTCCCAACAGAGCTTTACATGTTTTTTTGTTAGTTTTAATTGAAGTTGATTCTGTCCCCTCCCCACAAATAATTGTGTGTAACAGTAATCAGGAGCAAGGAAGAATTATGGCCATCAGCATTTTCCCTGATCAGGCAGCCCCAAAGGCTCTATACAGCAATTGAAAGCTATAGATAACTATCATTTGGCCACCTCTGCACTGGCAGTGCTTACAAAAGAGATTTCTGTTAATTGTGATGAGAACAGCTCACAAAGGAGTGGGAGTGACTGAAGGGCCTGAAAATGACTTTTCATTAGAAATGGTGAGCAACTGTGCTATATATATATGGTATATATATATATATTTACAGATGCAATCATGAGGCTGCTATTAATTTGGGCCTGCAAAATGTGTAAATAAATAACTGCTATTAAGGGAGTTGCATCACTCTCTATAAAACTGACAAACAAATTATCTGGAAGTGTGAAATGTACAGCCCAGATAAAAACAAAGAAAGGGTCTTATTCCAGTCATTTAATATTAGAAACAAAATTTGTGGAGAACTGTAGCAGGTTGAGTGGCCAAGGCTTGCTTTTAAAAATAGGCTGGATTATTTATTCAATTTTATAAATTTATACCTATCCTTTCAAAAAGTGTTCTCAGAGTGGCTCACATTTAAAGGAACACTACAAGTGAAATAAATTCTTTTTAAAGCTCAACTATAATCACCCATGCAGCACATGTATAGACACAAAGTCAATTGCATAATGCAGGGATTCCCAACCTGTGGTACTCCAGATATTGATGAAGGTCAACTCCCATAATCCCCAGCCACAATAAATTGTTGCTGGGGATGATACGAGTTGTAGTTCAGCAACATCTGGCATACCACAGGTTGGGAACCCCTGGCATAATATATTAAAAGGCCTCAGGGAAGAAACAAGGTCTTCACTTAGTGCTGAAAAGACATCATGGTTGGTGCAAAATGAGCCTCTTTGGGAAGAGTGTTTTAAAAAGGGGGGGCCACAACTAAGAAGGCTCTTTCTTTTGTTGCCACCTGCCTCACTGCAAACAGCAGGGGCACCTAGAGGAGGACCTCTGATGATGACCTGAATGGCTGGGGAAGCAAATGCTCAGGTACACATGCACATTGCAGGCTGAGAAGATGAGTTACATGCTTTAGGTCAGAGAGAATGAAGTCTAACCTGACAGACTAATCTCGACAAAAAAATGTATCATGAACAAAGGACTGAGTATTTCCAGGGATCTGAGTACTCAGCTATACATAAACAAACACATAAGGCAGTTTCACATGGTCTGCCACAAGTAAGCCGGGGAGTGGGGGGCGGGGGATATTGGGGAAATGTTGGAACCAGCAGCAGGAACTCCTGGTGAGTGTGACATATGAACCAACCCAAGTTCAGTTTCTGACTCTTCCACCCAACATTCTCACAAGATTATATGCCCAACTTCAAATTTTGGTTACAGAAGTCAGATGGAAGTCAGTGAGGCCCCCCCCCCCCCCGGGCATGCACTGCAGATTCCAACATTTCCCCACCCCCATTCCTTTCTTGTGGAGGATCATGTGAGCCTGCCCAAACCTAACATAATTCTCCACCAAGTTAATACAAATTCTCCACTTAGAGAGACTGAATTCAGCAACTGGTATACATTGTGTGAATTTAACATGACACATTTGCTTATTTTACAAGGCTGATTCTGCGTCTCATCCTCATTCTCATCAGAGAAGGGCAAGAAGCTATGCAGTGTAGCAAATAAACAAACTGAAGTCAGGGCCAACGTCCTCTCTAATTTTTTTCATCTGTGTGCAGAATTATTTTTGTTCTTGGCAGTAGTATCAAGGCAGTATGTATGCGCATGCATTCAGAGTGGGTCCTTCCTAATTCAACCTGAACGGGATCTAAAATTAACTGAGCAGCCATCAAAAAGCTTGTGAGTGGGCACACATGTGCACACCTTAGAGGGAACACTATTTGCTACCACAAATTATGCAGTCGAGTTTCCCGCATTTGGGGAAATCGCAGGGGTCAGCACACCCACAGTGCAATGGATGAGCCTCACCCTGGGAAAACCTGCTTCATGATCAAGGTTCGAATAAATTGAATTAATTAATAATAATAACACTGGTCAGAACTTGAATTCCAGGGGGCAGACGGGGCAGACCCTTTACCTTTTGTGATAACTTTCTTAGCAGCTATACTTGGAAGGCTTCTGGGGTGGCGGGCAGGATTTGGCTCAGACTGATGGAAGTGAGGAGGTGGGACTTGTAGATTTCAATAAGGACCTCCCCCCACCCCCGCAATAATCTGAGCACTAAAGGAAATCCTGCTAAGCTACTACTTAACTTTTTAAAAAAAAATGCAGACATTTTCAAATGGTTAAAAAACTATGTTTGCAGACCTAAGCAATGGAAACTTGCTTTTTCCCTCTCAAAACAAAGTTTGACTCTGTCAGCATATAGATTTCTGCAGCCAGTACCAAATTCTGCACCTATTTAGAATAGCTGAATTTGCATTTTTATCCCATCCTTCCCCAAATAACTAGAGGCAGTATAGATGATCACCACCCCATCTTTTTATTTACTAACACCCCGTGAGGTAGATCAGCCTGAAGAAGAAAGTGAATGATCTTGGATTACCCAGTAGACTTTGTGGCTGAGCAGAGAATTGATTGAGGCCTTCCCAGTCTGTCATGGTCACCGTTATAACACATGGGGCTCTCCACCTCAAGCCATACACAACCAACAATTTTTTCATTACTTCATTTCCTCATCTACATACTCATTAAGGAATGTGTAGAACATATAATTTCTCAGAAAAAGGGGCAGGAGCAAGGCAAATAGCTTGAGTGAACCTAATTTATTTATTTATTCAAACAGGTATGTATCAAGGGTAATGAAATAATTAGAGCTGGGAAACACAACCTTATAAGTTGAAAATTTCTCATGCAGAAATCCTTATGGCCAACTATCTGTTAGGCAATTTATACAGGCCTGTATATTTCCCCTGGTAGTAAAGGTATTACAGATTCAGAAATCCATGCAGGAAACTGTACAACCAAGGCATACAAGACGTATGCCAATATTTCCAGTACCACTCCAAGGTCACACCAAGGAGAAAAGCAGTCTCATAACTGCTGAACTGAGAGACTTGCATTTTGGGTGGTATATAAATATATTAAATTAAATTAAATTAAATTAAATTAAATTAAATAACCAGTTTTTATTGTGAACCATGTGTGGGCCCCAAAGCACCTACTGTCCATTTACTATCATACGGAGAACTATTAAATATAGTTTTATTCATTTTTAATCCAGATGTTCCCTGGAGATTTCTCCTTCCTGATCTCAGCTTAGCAACTACCCAAACAGCTAGCCGTCAAGCTCTAACTTTCCTTTTAGATATTATCCTACAATAATTGCTTACTTCGCAGCTTCCAACACACCTTTCATTGGCCAATGGACTAAGTCAATCATAAACTGTCTCAGAGTATTGGTAACACCATGATTATATGGCTCTAGAGATGAAGGTACCGATACTGGTCTTGGTACAGTTGTAGTTGACCTGATTGTACTTATTTTCAAACCTCTCCATTGTCTTGTTCTTCTACATCTATCTTTTTTCTATATAGTCCTCCTTGGATCCTTCATTCTGCAGGTACGAAAGTTCTTTTTCAGGCTAAGATTTTCCTCTGTAGTTTGTGCCTTCTGGATTGCCTTTCTACGTGACATCCAACTCTATCCCTCTGTCTTTATATTCAGGCCCCTCCTTAAAACAAATCTTTCCCCTATGGTTTATCCTAATTGACCCTCCTTTTACTTTACTTCCCCTTCCTCTTTGTTGTGACTTTTTTCTTAAATTGTAAGCCGGCTGGCAAGGCCTGTATAGTTGATGTTTTTAAATTTTGTACAGGACTTAAACATTTTCAGTACTTTGTTAATCGTGGCTGACATACCATGCAGCAAAACACAGGGGTTGGGGTGCTAGGGTTGGGGCAATACCCCTGCTGCTGCATGTGTGTGACCTCTGCCAAGAGTGTTCCATCCATGTTTCACTCATAATTTGCTGCACAGTAAGTCATCCAATAATAACTACTACTACTATTAATGTGTAAGTTTAGATAGAGATTGCAGTGGGTTGCATCCACAGGTTACCTTTCTCCAATTGAAAGTGCTTCCTCCAGAGGAATTTGTCTTCTCTGGAAGGAGGATGGAAACCTTCAGATGCAATGCAATGTAGATACATATCTCCATCAATAAAGTGTGACAAACGGCTTACGCTTAGGTAAGCCTGCTTATATTTGTGGCCCTCTCTTGCTAGATCAGAATGATTCTGTTTCAGAGATACAATGAATAGCACAGCAATACAGCACTTCTACAAGGGAAGTACTGGAAGTTATTGGAATGTAATTTCTCCCTTTCTTGGCAGAATTCAGCAGCAGCTCTAGTGCACACATAGATGTTTGTACCTGCAGAGTTTCCCTATTCACTTGGTGCAACTGCTGAATAAATTCTATGAATATGGATGGAATATTTCCCATTATAGCCTCCCAATTGCTGAGATCCTGAAATGTTTACACTTTTCAGAACCTCTTGAAAGTCATCGGCAGCACAATTTCTTTAAGGGCTGAAACCTCTGTATGCAAATTCTAAGGCACAACTATTACTGAGGGGAGTCAGCATACAACTGAGGCAGATGGGTGTTATATACTTCCAGGGAAAATGTCCTGTAAATTATTTCTTAGATCACTAATGTGGAAAAACCATTTCATACTTTATATGCTTCTTTGGAGGGGAAAAAAAAAAAAAAAATATATATATATATATATATATATATATACACACACACACACACACACACACACACACACATATACACACACACACACATACACACACACACACATATATATACATACACACACACACACGCACACACACATTTTTAATTTTTCCTCCTGTGCTTCTTTTTCTGGAATTCAGAAAATACATTGTTCATTGATCACAGAATGATTCTGGAATGCTCTTTGTTTTGTAACTTTGTCTCCTACCTAGCTTTAAAAACAACAACAACGGAGCTTGCAAACACTGGCCAATCCTTCTGTTTCAGGTTTTTGAGTACAGACTGTAAGATCAGATCAGTGTCTCCTGTTAAACAGCAGCATGGATGAGTGTGACTTTCCTTTGAAGTGAAAGCCTCCTTCTGATGCAAAATCTTCAAAAAAAGAGAGAAAGGGACCACCATCAATTAACCATGAAACAAAGTCTTCCAAGGAAATCTAATGTGAAGCCTTCCCCTTTTTATGAGGTGTGGAACTGCCACTCCCATGTGTAAGATGAATTAATCTGACAAGACTCTTCTGAAGTATAAAATGCTTTACAGCCAAAGAACTACTCCTAACAAATGTGAAGAGCAGCTCCTTTTCCAGCAGGAAATAAGCAAAAAAGACAGCTATCTCAAAGTCAATGTACTTTGTACTTATTTCCAGTCAGTGCTCTTCAATACCAGGGTCACAGTTTCATTTTATTTTATTGCTTATTTATTTTTGAATTTCTATACCGCCTTTCATTAAAAACAACCCCAAGGCGGTTTACAAAAGTTAAAAACATACAATAATTAAAATATTAAGCTAAAAATATAAAACAAATCTAATTTAAAAACTATAAAATACAAACATAAAAACACATAGACACAAGAATCATGGTCCTCATCACATCTCATGGTCATGGTCATCTCATGGTCCTCATCACATAAGAAGAGGCCTTCTGGATTAGGCCAAGGCCTGTCTAGCCCAGCATCCTGTTTCCAACTGTGGTTGGCCAGATACCTCTGAGAAGCTCACAAACAGAAGATGAAGGTATACGCCTCTCCAGACATTGCCCACCTTCAACTGGTATTCAGAGGGATTGTCCCTCTGAACCTGTAAGTTTATCCATCAAGACCACTGATAGACTTGTCCTCCATAAATTTGTCTAAACTCCTAATCATCCAGGAGAGGGATGCACAAATCTGTGTTATGGGCAGCCAGCCTGAACCCCCCACCCCCACCCATTTCTCTCTTTACAACCTGGGGAGTTGCATGGGGGTAACAGCAGGATAGAGGGCATGCCCTCAACTCCTGCCTGTAGGCTCCCAGTGGCATCTGGTGGGCCATTGTGTGAAACAGGATGCTGGGCTAGATGGGCCATGGGCCTGATCCAGCAGGGCTATTCTTATGTTGTTAACCTCCATGATTTGGCTCTGAGCATTGGAGTTCTATCAGTATGATTTGGCATTCCTAGTGCTCCAGAGAAAGAGTAAGCTTCTGCGTACAGATCTGTACATACCTACACCATACACAGATTGTACATACATTGAACATAATGTCTGAATAGAGCTATACTTGTATTTACGGAGTGGGCATAGTACAAAGAATTTAGAATTCTGAATGCGTATGGAACTCATTTGCAACTGCTCTGCTGGAGGGCAAAATGAGAAGCTTGAAAGATTTCCAGTTTTTGCAAAAACAATATTCCTATTTGTGCTGTCCACTGACCAAAATACAATATCAAATTTCATAGAGAAGTATAATAAAAGGGATAATCGTCAGCATTTCAAACATCTCTTAATAGCATCCTCTTCTTTATCAAAGTGTAGCGGTTGTGATCTGTGTTAAGTGTACTTGTTATATTCCAGAGAAGCATCAATACTGGCATTGCTATAGAAAGTCAGGCAATCAGGCCAGTCGTAACCATGTTTACTCACTGGAGCTTACATCATTAAGGACATAATTGGAGGTCTAGAACAACAGCTATTACCACCAAATTGGCTTTCTGAGTTAATGAAATGCAGAAAAGTTGACAGCTCCCCAAAATTACCAAGTGAGAAGTTTTAACAATACTTTCACCAATTGTCAGGTATGTGCATTAAAGAGAGAGAACAAATAGAGATGTTGCATGGAATTGCTACCAAATTTCACCTGAAGTGAAATTTAAGGCAGATTTGGAAGGTTGTGCTCAGATGAAAGTTTGCTGGAATTTGGGGGGAAATTGCTCAGGGGTTTTTCCCTGAGCTGTTATCTAACTGCATCTAAAGTAAAATTCAGCATCATAACAAGCTGACTATATGGTTTGAAGCTACAGATAACCAGCTTTCCTTGCTGTTAGAGCATCCATGCAGTACTTTTCCAGTAGCCATAATGGACAACTAATCATGTGGATATATCTCTTAATAAACAGACATGTAAATGTCTCATGATCTATAGTGGTATCAATCCACAGATCTCCAGCACATTAACAATGCCTCACATAGGAAGATTCAGTTGCCCTCTTAATGGTAAATTAATAACAGATGCCATCTGGAATCTGAAACAACTGAAAACGTTACAAAAATTATAGGTGATCAAATACCAATACAGTTTAGAGAATAGGGACTGCCTATTTCCCTTTACTCTTTATGGCCTGTCAATTCGCTGAGTACTTTTAAGGGCTAAAACTGCATTTAGAAAATTAGCTATGATTACTTATTTCACCTCAGCAGAGAACTCTCATTCCCCTGCCATAGATGCGTATGAATCTGTTGATAGCAATGCTTTATTAAATCTTTAATAAATACTATTATAGTTTATTTCTAAGAGCGGAGATCAATACATTGCTGCATGGATAACATCATTCCTGACCTTTTTGTTTCATATCACTTTTATTAAAGTTCGAGTTCTCAGCAACTCTTCATTCAAAGTCTGAAAATGTCTTATAAGAGCATGAATTCCAGCTCTTTCCCCCCACTGCTAAAGAAGTGATGAAGCTCTTAAAAAGGAACAGTGCCAGTATGAGTTCTTCATTTATAACAGGGTACCCTTAGGTAGCAATAGGAGGCTGATGATGACATTACAGTATAAACTCCCATCCCTCTAATGCCTTCCAATAAGGCTCTGGTCAGACCTCTCTCTTCCACTCCTCTCTGACACATGGTTAGCATATGCAGACACCCATACATATACCATGGCCCAAGGAAGTTGCTACTATGGTATGATCCACCATGGGGGCGGGGGGTGGAGGAGGAGAGGGGAGAATAAACAAATAGGGATTTGCTTCAATCATTTTGTGTACATCGGAGGGGTGGAGAGCGGTGGCTTTAAAAGGAGGAAGGCAGGTCTTACCTGCCTCTCCATGGCCCCTCTACTGCCCTCTGCCACCCCAGCTTTCGGGATTAAATGCCCCGCACACAGCTGCATGGAAATGGCATCTGAGCATGTGCAGACACCATCCTGAGTGTTCATCAACACCATACTGACCACTCAAGCTGGCGTCCACTCATGGTCAGATGACATCTCCGTGTCAACGCCACCCCTGGACTGCTGGGAGGTGTTGTGCACCTGCATGCAGGGTGTTTAATCCTGACAATGCCGCATTATGGGGGGTGAGGGGTGGCAGAGGGGCCATGGAGGGGCAGGTAAGACCTTCTTTTAGAGTGTCTGCTTGCACTCACTGAAATGATTCGGTGAGGGCAGCTCAAAGCGTTTCGGAGCCTCGAAATAGAGGTGCCAAAATGCTTTGTGCACATCCCTATAAACCAAAGCAAAACTTCAGCAATCTAAATTCTACTACTTGATCTGCTTTGATTTGGATATGGTTAGGGCCAAACTGAGGGCAGTTTTGATTCATTCCAAATTAGGCCAAATTAGACTAAATCCCAATAAGCTGCTGAAGCTTCGCACAGCCCTAGTATTTTTTTTATCTTGTCTTCAAAAACTGTCTCAAATGACAGAAGCAGCATGTAAGATGATGTAAGCATTAAAAATGGGTATACATAAAAAATAGATAGGGAAATGTCTCTTATCCTTCACTGTATACTTTATCTTTTATTTTAAAGTATCTATCCAAGTTACATAGCTTGAAAAATTGATGTTTGACTCAATATGCAACAGAGATTATTCTAATCCTGCATTTGGCTATACTTTCTCACTTACTACTACTTATTCATAATGGCAGCAACTTGGACTGCCATGAAGGCCTTAAACCATTTTATGTCTGCTTAATGTTCACATGTAAATGGTAGTAAAGCCAAGAATGCATCCAAATAAATCATTATCCTTATGTACCAAACTCTCTTGATAGATGAGCAACATAAGAAGGATTGTCCCAGAGAAAGACCTGTGTTCAAATGAACACAATAGTAATCTGGTTAAATTAAGCAGAACTACAAGAGGGGCTGCTTAATTTAACCAGATTACAATTGTGTTCACGTGAGCACAGGTCTTTCTCTGGGACAACCCTTCTTATGTTGCTCACATATCAAGAGAGTCTGGAACATAACTACAAGAGGGGCTGTCACCTTAAGTGGCGCAGTGGGGAAATGCTTGACTAACAAGCAGAAGGTTGCCAGTTCGAATCCCCACTGGTACTATATTGGGCAGCAGTGATATAGGAAGATGCTAAAAGGCATCATCTCACACTGCGTGGGAGGAGGCAATGGCAAACCCCTCCTGTATTCTACCAAAAGAAAACCACAGGGTTCTGTGGGCGCCGGGAGTTGAAATCGACTTGACAGCACACTTTACCTTTACAAGAGGAGCTGATTTGTGTATCCTGCAGGCATTCATGACCTCTCATGGCCTTGTATGAGAGAAATGTTGATAGGGAGGAGATGCTAGCCCGATTCAGACATTATTTTGTGCGCATGTAGAGATGTCTGTACACCTGTACATCTGTTTGCATGAATGACTGTAACTTTATTCTTTTAAAAAGTGAACCTGGATATAGGCCCTTCAAATGCATGATAGAGATAGGAAGTGTACTTCTGTACCTTCATTCAGCTTAACATGAAAATGACTGTACCTGTATGCAGATGTGTGTCACTGTACATTTGAGTGTACAAATGCTGAACATACACTGTGCACACTGTACATTCATTGTACGAGTGTTGAATAGGAGTGTGCACGAACCGGTCCGGGGACATGTAAGAGGCCTCTGGACCGGTTCAGAATTCGGGCAGTCCGGCAGGGGGTGGGGGGTGGCTTTAAGGGCAGGGGGGTAGTACTTACCCCTCCCGTCGCTTTCCCCCCTCTGGCACTCGGCTTATAAGCAAAGTTTTTGGGGTGGCAGAGTTCCTCTCTGCCGCCCCTGTCGTCTTGAAGAAAGAGAAGTTGGTGCCATGCATGTGCCTGTCGCGGCGCGCATGTGCCCGTCGCTACTGCTGCTGAGCGTGTGCTGCATGCATCACAGGTTGCGGCATGCTCAGTGGCGGCAGTGATGGGCATGCGTGCGCTGCGACGGGTGCATGCGTGGCACCAATTTCTCTTTCTTCAAGACAACGAATGGGGGCATTCAAGATGACGAATGGGGGCATTCAAGATGATGAATGGGGGCATTCAAGACAACGATGGGGGCAGGGGCGGTAGGGAGGAACTCTGCCGCCCCAAAAACTTTGCTTGTAAGTCGAGCGCTGGAGGGGAAAAAGCGGTGGGAGGGGTAAGTACTATCCCCCCACCCTTAAAGCCACACTCCTCCCAGTGCCGGACCGCGCCTCCGTGGTTCCGTGAACACACCTAGTGTTGAACATAATGAGGCTATTCACACAATGGAGAAAAACTGGGCTTGGGGAGCCCAGCCCGGTTTTCTTCCATTGTGAGAACCACCAGTGGTTCTTTATTTTGATTTGGTGGCTAGCCCACCAAACTAGCCCTCGCCTTAAACAAGGTTAATGGAATGAGTGCCCCGCAAACCCTGTTTTTTTTATCATGAGTCACTGCAGCGCAACTCCGCACTGCAGCAACTCACAAGGAGACTCCCAACTGGGAGGCTACAATAAGCCTCCTGGCCTCAGGAGTCTCCGCAGAATGTTCCACATACTTGCAAGGGGCATTCTGGGTGGCCCCTGAAACCCCACTGCCCCTACCAGCTCCATGAAGGAGCTGGTTATTGTCTGGGTGGCTGATCTGGCTGCCCAGGGCGGGCTAGCCATTCATGTACAGGGAGAGTGGGCTTGACCTGGTCTCCCTGCCAAAACCCTCATCGATTGTGTGTAGAGCCTCAATGTGTGAATGGGCCTGCTGCCTTTCCCCCACATGTGGATCAAAGAAAGATCCAGAGATGTCAGAGCTCCAGCTAGAGCCAGAGGAGGAGGGGGGGAGTTCACTGGGGTGAAACCTTGACTGTAAGGGATTCACAGTAGGCTGCCATCCACTTTATTTTGATGTGGGAAAATCCACTCTCCATACAAGGTTTTTTTGGGAAATGCACTCTCCATATAAGGTTTTTGTAAAGTGGCAAAACCCTTCCTAGAAGGGCTGAGCAGTCCTAGGCCTCCGAAGGCCCATGAAAAGGCAGACCCAAAATGTAGAGTAGCACACTTCATCAACAAGGGCTTATTACCACATTTAAAAGAAAAGGTTATGCAATACGATCAATTATCTTTGCATAGAGCAGATTGTAAGAGAGAGAAGTTTTTATTAACCAGGCAACTCAGATTCAAGCAATTTAATAAAGGAAAATAACTTCCCTCATACATCTAACTGAACTGCTCCCTATCTTATTACTCATAGGTAGGGGTCTTTCTGTGGTCTCCAGCCTCCAGGCTGTGGCCTCCCATTTTCCCAGCAGCTTCTCAGCCTGCTGCTTCCTCAGGGTACTCTTGGGAGAGAACAAACCATTCTGCCGGTGGCTGTGAATGTAGTTCCCGATCAGTCATCTGGATTGGTCCTTACATTTTGATTTTTCCCTTATTAGGAAAGGACCACCCTCCCGGCAGTTGCTCTAAGTGAGGCCTAGTACTCCCTCAAATCCTTCCCACCACTACAAGGGACAATCGTTTTTGACCATATGCAAGTGTTATCTTCTCATTGGCTGGAGAAATGTTGATGGGCTGGAGAAATGCCCATCAACACTTCAGTGGTTGTGGAGCTGGGATGGGTAGGTTCCATGGATCACCAGGATAATACTTAGGGGTGAGAAAGAGACTGAGTCTTGCAGTGATGGTCAAGGGCTTATTATTTATGCTAAATAATTGTAATATGCTATATACATATTACATATAATTATGTAATATATAATTATAATATGCTAAATCATTGTAAACCGCTTAGAGAGCTCCGGCTATAGAACGGTATATAAATGTAAGTGCTATTGCTATTAATGAGCCCTTGGTGGTGCAGTGGTAAAACTGCCGCCCTGTAACCAGAAGGTTACAAGTTCGATCCTGACCAGGGGCTCAAGGTTGACTCAGCCTTCCATCCTTCCAAGGTCGGTAAAATGAGTACCCAGAATGTTGGGGGCAATATGCTAAATCATTGTAAACCGCTTAGAGAGCTCCAGCTATAGAGCGGTATAGAAATGTAAGTGCTATTGCTATTGCTATTTATTATTATTATTTACCACTTGCCATCAAGGAAAACATGAGTATGGCAGGTCAATGTTTAAAGAGAGACAGTGTTTCCCTCTTCAGAATACATTTCAGCTTCTAGATAGATGTAGATGTATTTTCTGGTGCATCTGTACACCACTGAAGGATAGACATGTGTACCTTTAAGAACAAAGCCTCTGTTTGGAGGACTGGGAAAAGGAGAGAAAGCCAGTGAGAACAGGGTAAGCAGTTTAAGGCAAAGCAATTTCAGTTTAAGAAACTTAAAATAAACAACACCTATTTCAGTGTCTTGATTATTAGAAAACAACACATACAATCGCATTTGTTTATCATATGAACATATAACATTGTCTTATACTTTTCGTCCATCTAGCCCACTACAGTATTGACTATTTTGATTGGCTCTGCTCTCTCCAAGTGCTCAGATAGAGGGGATCCTGTTTTCTGGACAGTTTGGTCCAAGGTGGTCCAAAAGCATGGGTGCAAGCAGGTGTGCTAACGTAGCCCTCCCTTCTAGAAGTCCAGCACTCTCTCTTCAATGTACTACAGAGTCCTCACTTATATTTAAGAACCTCAAGCCAGCATAGATGGGGGAGTCTCATTTTATCCTCATAACACTTTGACCCAGAGAGCTTCATAATCTGCTGTTTAATGCTGAAATCTTAAGCAAGCTTACTTGGAAATACGATCCACTTCACTCAGTGGGATTTAATTCCTAGCAAGTTGCTTAGGACTAGCGTGCCAAATATAGGATTTCAGTGGTGCTGATTTACAGTTTTGAAAGGCTTTTGTTTTATAAAACTACATAGCCATAATCCAAAACCAGACACCCTTAAGCCCATTAACTTCAGGGAGTTTAAGTGCACTTATCTCTGCACTGGGTTGTGGCCAGAGCCTTTGGCTACAATCCTGTGCACACTGAGGCTGCTTATTTTCCATTGCCTTCAATGGGATTTAAACAACCTGTGTATAGGATTGAGGTGGTTTTAGAGTCTGAAGTAAAACTGCAGTTTTTAAAAAAATACATTTTATATTCTGTTCCTTTAAAAACAGCCCACAATTGTTTAATAGAGATTTATAGATTTCTGCTTTTTTTTTTTTTTAGTGTGAAGTTATTTTATGTTGTGAGTTTGCTCTGATTATCACTATGAATGGATATTGCTTTGCTCTGCCTTTAAGTGATGCTGGATTAGTATCCAGAATTTGACAAAAGAGTATTGTTAGTTCTTAACGTTTGTAGATAGTCCCCAGAGAGGGCTAGGTCTAAGTTCAGTATTTGATATATGGCATGTGAGAAACACCAGTGTTTGCAGTTGGGATTTACACAAAGAGTGGGACAGATAATGATTCAGCAGATGATGAAGCACTTAAAGAGTTCAGGGGCTCTCTCTGGCCATATTCGCACATCACACAGAACTGTGGGTCCAATGGTTCCACTCACACCCACTGGAAATGGCTGTGTGAGCTTCCTTCTTGCTTGAAGGACAGCCCATACATCCAATAATGGAGGGAGAGTGGGAGGAGCTTCCTCCTCAACTCCAGTGCTGCATTCGGACAGAACAGAGGCTCCATGAACCCTCAGTTTTGAGCAGCAAAACTCACTACAAATTGAGGGTTCAAATTGGAGTCTCCCGAGCGAAGCCTTGGATTGTACAATGGATGGGCTGGAGCTGCACACATTCGGACATAATAGTAAGGAAACCGCAGGTCCCTGTAACTTCAGTTCCCTGTTACATGCGAATGTAGCCTCTGTTTCAGGCAGCTGAGCCACAGACTGCAGTCATGGGTGGGCACAAGTCCAAAGCCAAACACTTGGAAGACCAGGAACATACCATGTGTCCAGCCAGATAGATGTTCAGGAGCCAAAGAATCAAATCAGGAGTCAGGAACAAGCCAAGGTCAAGCCCTATCAGCAATCAGTTGATACTGATTGTTCAGCCAGGGGGTCAAGCAGGTAGGTTAGCAAGCCAGAGGTCACACCAAACAGACAGGAGAAGAAGCAAAACAAACATACCAGGAACAAGAGAACCTTGCTACTGAGACAAGGAGGCTCTTCACATGATTAGTATGAAGATCCTTAAGGGGGTTTGTGCAGAGAGCGGGCTTAGCCCACTCTCCCTGCAGATGATCCAGAGGCAGCCCTGGGCGGCCGGATCAGCCACCCACACAACTGCCAGCTCCATCACGAAGCAGGCAGGGGCTTCAGGGATCGGGGGTCGTGCTGCTCCCAGAAGTTCCAGGATGCCCCTTTCAGCTTCCTGGTCAGGGGTCTACTTGTGTGTTGCTGCACACCGGGGCAACACATGAGCAAAATGATGAGGTTAACAGAACGCTTGCCCCGTTAACCTCGTTTAAGGGGAGGGGTATTTATGGAGGCTAGCTGCCAAGAGCCAAAGGACTGAAGTCAAATCAATTGCACTGTGCACTTGGGCCCATGTGGAGGCAGCAGCTCCCCTTTCTTAACTCTGCAGAGAGTGTTATCCGCACAGACCATAACCCAAAATTTGGCTTTTAAAAAGTCAAATCTGTCAACAGAGAGCTGGTGTGGACAGTTAAAAGAATGAGGAGCAGGGTGCAGCTTGACATCATGAATGGTGTGTGAAAGCCACCCATGGATGCTGGGGTGTGTAGTCCTTCCGAGGGTTCTCCCCAGAGAGTTCTATGGGGAAGTCACTGGGAAGGACTACACTCTCAACCATGATATCATTGAAGCTTCACTCAACTTGTCATCTCCTTAATAGCCCACCCTGGTTCCATGTACATAGTGCTCTGGGTGGAGGTAAGCAGGGCAAACTACTGTCTTTGCAGGGCCCAAGTGCACAGTGCAATGTATTTGGCTTTGATCCTTTGGAGCCAAATAATTGCACAAGTCTACTAAATACCTCAAAGTCCGATTAAGAATGAACTGCTTCTCATTAAAGATGTTGCACACATTTGACTGGGGCACTCTTAATGTCAAACACGCCTGCTCTAATGCACATGTGCAGGCATGTGCAGGCCTGAACCAAACACAGCTCTGCCTTTGAGCAGGCTGAGGATGGCTGTGTTTGGCCTGATCCTTTAGCCCACCTCTTTTGCCTCTTCTTTCCCTTGCTCTGAAAGCCCCCAGAAACCTATCCTGAGGTAGGTGGAAGGCAGCAGTAGCAGAGGTAGCTGGGAGCATTCAGGTTCCAATGGACATTTTTTTTTCCACATTAGGGAATGGATTGCAACTACAAGTCCCAGCATCCCCAGTGGGAAAATGATGTTTTGCACAGTATGCCCACTGTTCACATGGCTCCAGCTTTGCAGTCCCACTTCAGTTCCTAATGAGAAAAGACACACCATTGTGGCCAATACTGCTCTCTAACCACTACATCACAATGGTTCCCTGCACAGGTAAATGATTTTAAATTTCCCGCTTGGGAGCAACCAAAGAGAGTATGGCAATCATGTCTCCCCTGGTCGTCAAACAACTTTGTCGACACACTTGGATAACAGTTAGGTGTACCTAAGTCCTACTGAAATCAAGTAAAATCTGGTATCATTGGGGTTTAGGTGTGCTAAACTTCCCCTGGATTGTAAATTATCCCTTCAACTGGGACATCTAGTTAAGATCACAATCACATATTCTCAGAAGAAAATTGCTGCACAGAGATCCACAGGGGGTATAGCCCTTCTCACCCCTTTCCTGCATCTATTATATTAATTCTATTAGCTGGTGTGTGTCCTCCTGGATTTGGCGGCGGAACTCTCGCGAGAGTTCCAAGCATTGGGTGAGAGTTGGGGCAAAGAAAAAATGGCGGCTGCCGGGAGGCGGCAGCAGCAGCAGCAAAGCCCTGTCCATGTGAGGCAGCGGCAGGATGGCCATCCCGGCCATCCCAGGTAAGGGGAAGGCGGTGGCGGCAAAGCCCAGTTTGCCGGCGGGAGGCAGCAGTGGGATGGCCGGGACAGCCATCCCAGGTAAGGGGGAGGCGGCAGCGGAAGTGGCAAAGCCCGGCCTGCCCGCGGGAGGCGGTGGCAGGACCGCCGTCCCGGCAGTACCAGGCAAAGGGGAGGTGGCGGCAGTGGCGGTGAAGCCTGGCCTGGCTGCCAGGGGTGGGAGGCAGCATGCCAGGCCGGTGAGACAAGAAAGTGGTGAGGAAGCAGCGGGGAGACTACAAAGGGGGTGAGTGGGAAAGAGAGAGTGCAGAGTGGGGCAGGAGGGAGGGGGAGGGGGCAAGAGAGAGTAGGGCAGGAGGGAGGGGAGGGGGCAAGAGAGTGGGGCAGGAGGGAGAGTGGGGCAGGAGGGAGGGGGGAACAGCCAGCCCCAAATAGCACACAGATGCTCTGTGCGGGTAGGCTAGTTTAGTCTTATTTACCAAATACAGCAGAATATATTATTTCCCAAATACAGCCCTAACAGTCAACTGAACTGAAACTTGATTACAATTATGTAATATACAGCCACAGTAGCAGTCCTATGTGCAGGGTGCTGTAGGTGCTACCTCTTACAGTTAGGAAATGGCCTAATTGGTTAATTTTGAAACCTGACAGTAGGGATGTGCGAAGAGGCTCGAGATTGAGCCGGTTTGCCATCAAATGTTTTGGTTCAAGAGTTTGCTCTCAAGCTGGACTGGGCCTGGTTCGGCTCAACCTCGAACCAAACCCCATGGGCCAGCTCAGAGGTAGTCCAGGGTTCAAAATCTAAAATAATAATTAAAAAGCAACAACAACAAAACCTCACCGCCGGGTCTGGGTTAACTCTGCTGCCTCTGGGGGTGTTGCCATGTCAATGGCTGTGGGGGGGGGGAGTGTCTCTAAAGCTTCCCCCTCCCCCCCACTGGCCTCCCCCCAGTCTTCACAGGGCTGGTTCAGGTCATTTGGGGGCCTTTCCGGCCCTCTCCCGGCAGCCATTTTGAAGGCCGCCATGCATGCATATGAGCTATTTGCATGCCCAGGCCGTGACTCGAACCAAACCGGGTAAACCGGTTTTGTACACACCCCTACTTGACACTGTAGGAGAGGAGGGTCTAAAGATGATTGCTGCCAGTTTTGAGGTAGAAAAGATTAAAAAATTCCTTACTTATAGGCATTTATCATTTGATGAGCGACTCCAGCAGTTCGACAGACTTTTGTTACTTTCTCCCTCATCATATAAAAGGTGAACCATATAAGCCATAGTCTTAAAAACATGGCAAAGAGCTACTTTTCACATTTGGTATAAACAGGAATTATATACAGTAACAATACATACCGAATGCCTTGCTGTTCAATTGATGAAAAATCTAGGGTGGCTGTACTCCCAGCATGATCTCTGCATATGTCCTAATTACAGCTTGAAAATAGGAGGCTTTTAATTAACAATCTGAAGACATTTTTCAAATGATGTGGGTTTACTAAAATGCTAATATTTCAATGAGAGGAATTGACACAGCAAAGTGCTTTTATTCTGTAAACATATCTTTTTCAAGTGTCGGTATCATTTATGAAAACACATTTTGCAAATTTCCATTGTCCTCCTATTACCTCATTCCACTACTCATAGTTCATTTTGAAAAAATGTTCCGTCTGTGCAAGCTGGCCAGGATGTGAAATACATATCTGGGTATTGATCTCTGGGTATGTTATATCTCCTGGAGAATTAGACTAGAGAAAATAGCCTGTTGTGCCTTATCCACTGGGAGAAGGTCTACACTTTATTGATTTTATGCCAGTTTAAATAGCATGACTTTTTAAAAACAATCCCCCCACCAAGAAACAAAAACATAACAACCCAGCTGAAAATTGTAATTTAGTTTGAGTACTGAGAACTCTCTGTCTGATTGCCTTACTGTTCTCACAGACTACAATTCCCAGAGTTCCTATTGTTGGAATTTTTTAGATCCTAATTTTCCCCAGTAGCTCTAGGTTTATTGAATTTTGACTAGCTGCTTGCCCACTGCCCAGAAAGTGAAACACACAAACTAGAAATCAAATTAACATTTTATTTGAGTTAAGTTAGAAATAGGTTAAAGGAGCAAATCTTAAGAGGTTGCTGCTTGCTGCTAGAGGCACTTGGCCTAGCGCTGCTACCAGCAGAGGTTTGGACCCCTGAGTGATGCCACTGCAGTTGCAACAGGAGACCCGATGTGCTGAAGTGCTTAGGGTCCTTGCCCCTGCTAACAAGTGCCTTGCAATGGGTGCAAGCAGCATGGCTGGGATCACCAGGGCAAAGCTCAAAGGGATCCCACACCATACTGCTGGACTCTCCTATGGCACGTGGTCGCTTTGGTGGTGGTGCTTCTACTAGATCCTTCTGAGGCACGCCACCACCACTGCCCTCAGAGCTGGCCTGGGAAGTCCCAGGGACAGGAGAAACAGGGGCTTCCTCCTGGGCCTCCTCAGAAGCAACTTTCAGCACCTCCACACAGGGACACTTGGGGAGGGCGGCAAGGTGGACCTGGCTGGACTGGCAGCTGGCTCCACCTGCAACACCTCCACATCTGCCATGGGAAGAACTTCTTCTCTGGCAGGGGAGGCCCTGCCCCTTAACTGCTGCCTGGCTGCTGGCCCTGGCATAGGGCCAGGCAGATGAGAGAAGAAGAAGAAGAAGATGATGAGAGAGAAGAAGATGAGAGAAGATGAGCACACAGATGGTGTGCTGGCCTGCACACCAAAGCAGAGGTGGGGAAGACTCAGGGAATAGGCCCGTGTCACTGCCACCCATCACGACCAGCAGCAACAACCCTCCCCCTACCTGGCACTCTATCACCCCTCCCAGCCATCTCTTTTGGGAGCTGTTTAAAACCCTGCCTTTTTAAAAAAAAAAAAAACTTTTTTGAAAGAATAGTGGGGCAAGGGGCAGAGGTGGGGTGAGTTTCTCAGGGCAGGGAACAATCAGTTGGGAGAAGGGCCAAGAACAGGGGCTGGGCTGAATTCAGCAGAGTGTGCCCCCCGCCACACACACACCCAGTGCCAATGGGTTGTGATGCTGAGTACGAGCTGCAGAAAAAAGGCTTGGGCTGGAAGCTGAGAACTGTGCACAGGGAGGAAGCTAGAGTGGGCCCATTCGGAGCCTATAGGCTGCTGGGCAGAGAATAATATAGCTGGTGGTGGTGGATTTGGGGTGGGTCTAAGTTTCTTTGCTTAAAAGCTTGAGTTTTGGGATGAGTGGGTGAGAAATGGGCACAGACAGGTTGCCAGAACCTAAGGGGTATACTCGTGGGTCAAATGGGCCGTAAGCCAGAATTTGGCTTTTAAAAAGCCAAATCTGGCCACTCAGAGGCTGGAGAGGCTTCTGTTTTTAAAAACAGGTGGCAGGGGGATCTTTGGAATTGGAAAGAAGACAGTTTAAAAAACAAACAAACACTAGTCTAGGCTTCCCATTCTAACCACCTAGTACCTAGCTAATACAGGGATCCCTCCTACAAACAGAACCCCTGTTAAAACTTATTTTAAACTAAACACACAACTTTTAAAAATGCAATTGCAAACCCAAACCAAGTCAAACCTCCCTCCAACCAGGAAAAAAACCCCCCAAAGTACACAATTCAGGACGTGTGTGTGTGTGTGTGTGTGTGTGTGTGTGTAAAAGGGTACTAACTCAGCCTAGGACTTCACCCACATTGCGATCTTCTTCTCCGTTTTCTTCTCCGTTTTCAGTCCTCAGATTTTGTACCCAAATCAATTCACACACCCCTAAATTTAAGTATCATCTGTATATCCGGGAGGAACTATTGTTATATTGATGAAAAATAGAAGTCTTGAAGCCTCTCTCTCTCTCTCTCTCTCCCCCAAAATGTACTTGTTCTGATCCCAACGTCCAGCACAGCATCTCAATTTATGGCAAGCTACATGTATTTTCTCCTGTTGTCTCAGCTGAAGTAAAAATATAAGATTGCACTTACAGTTGGGTTGTCTGGTCAAAAGAGCCCTCTGCAATCAGGTTGCAATCTTGCACAGCTCGCAACTCAAACCAGCTAAGCATGAAGACAGATGTGGTATAAAAAGAAAGAAGATTCCTCATCTATAGTCTGACCCAGGCGTTGAAATCTGACATACGTACATAGCAACAAATCAACTGCTGATTCATCCCTCAGTCTTATGCCTCCCGATGTTTTGCATAACCTGCTTACATTTTGTAAAACATTTATCATTTTTTATTATATAGGAACATAGGAAGCTGCCATATACTGAGTCAGACCATTGATCCATCTAGGTCAGAATTATCTATGCAGACTGGCAGAGGCTTCCCCAGTTGCAGGCAGGAGACTCTCTCAGCCCTATCTCGGAGATGCCAGGGAGAGAACTTGGAACCTTCTGCATTCAGGTGCTCTTCCCAGAGCAGCCCTATTCCTTGAGGGGAATATTTTACAGAATTCACACACGTCTCCCATTCAAATGCAAGCCAGGATGGACCCTGCTTAGCAAAGGGGACAATTCATGCTTGCTTCTACAAGACCAGCTAGTCATTTATCATTTTATTATTTGTTTTTTTAAAAACCATCAACTTCAAAAACTTAAAAAGGATTGAGAGCAAGATTTCTTGATTACATTGTGGATGACAGTCAATCAGCACCGTCTAGAGTTAAGGATGTCCAAACAGGCTTGAATCTGAACCTGTTCAATATTGAACTGGCTCGGTTTGAAGGTTTGGGGTTGAGCCGAACCACCCCTGGTTCAGCTCGACCCCAGACCGAACTCCACCCCCACCCCCCGCAGTTTGGGCGTTTGTCAAGCCTTTGTCAAGCCTTTTTGTAATAAATAAATAATTATTTTTGTCTTTTTTTAAAAAAACCTACCCTCTCCAGGGGCTTCTCCAAGGTGGTGGGAGGGGGGGAGATCTATGGAAGTTCCCCCTCCCTCACCGGCCTTCCTTATTTTAAAAAATCACCCAGTTTGGGCATCATTGGCCCTTTCACGGCCTATTCCCCTGCGTGGCAGCCATTTTGGAGGCCAAACCGAACCGGGCCAGGTGGTTTTGTGCACACCCCTATCTAGAGTATGTTTCTGTTGTAAATTTCAGAATGGATTTTTAATCTGGAGCTCAGTCAGAGAAGGTAAAAAAGCTGTTCACATGAACAGCCAAAACCCAGGCTTGGGAAGCCCTGCCTGGGTTTGGCTGCCTGTATGAAGCCCCGGGATTGAGGCCGATCCTGGAGCTGCTTTCACCGTAAGCCCAGAAATTTACTCCAGGCTTTAATCCAAGTTAAAGGGCATGAGCACATCCTTTACTCCAGGTTTGGGGCCATGTGTTTGCTTGGGCTGCACACAGCTGAAGCAGACACAGAGCTGGGCACCTAGAGTGCCCGACTCATGGAGGAATCCCTAAATGCACCACCCAGAGCCTTTTGGATGGGGCGGTATAAAAATGTAATAAATAAATAAAATAATAATAATAACAAATGCTACACACTGCTCATGTGGTCGATTGAGGGATTCCTGAAGGCTGGGACTCATTTTCCCAGCCTGCAAAGATTTGCGCTGCCAGGAGTAGCATGGATCATATGGGCACATGAGCAGTGCATCCAACAGAAGGACAAAGATCATCTGGGGGGGAGATAAGCACGATCTTGCCTTACCCCTGCGCCCACCCTCCCCGCAGAAAATGCTCATGTAAACAGCCTTAACTAGTTCTAGGTAGACCTAATGGAGCCTACTTTCCACTTTTTAAATTGGATCCCCCTCTCATATGCTATGAATTCAGTTTGTATCCCACTGTCAGTGCATGGGTACAGTGGGATACAACACGTCTATACTTTGTAGGGGTGTGCATTTTGGAATTTTCTTGTTTCGCTTTGTATCCAAATGGAAACACCCCTGTTTTGTTTTGTACCCAAATTTTCTGAATCCGAATCAGCCCTGTTTTGTATTGTAGCTGAATTTTCCAAGTCCGAATCGATTTGGATTTTTAAAAAGCATCCCAGGGCAAAATGAGTGGGTGGTGGTGGTAGTGTCCAATGGGTGGAAGCTACCACCCAAATTTCAAAGGAATTAGGCAAAGGGCTGATTTTTTGTGAATTTTTTAAAGTTTACACATCTTTAAGAATTTTCCCATAGGGAATAATGGGGATTCCAGCAAATGTATCGCTTCAAATCAAGGGGAAAGGGATGAGCTAGAGCGGAGTGTGGTGGGTGGTAGTGCCCAATGGGGGCAAGGAAACTTCTAGAATTATCTCAAAAGAATTAGGAACATAGGAAACTGCCATATACTGAGTCAGACCATTGGTCTATCTAGCTCAGTATTGTCTTCACAGACTGGCAGCGGCTTCTCCAAGGTTGCAGGCAGGAATCTCTCTCAGCCCTATCCTGGAGAAGCCAGGGAGGAAACTTGAAACCTTCTGCTCTTCCCAGAGCGGCTTCATCCCCTGAGGGGAATATCTTACAGTGCTCACACATCAAGTGTCCCATTCATATGCAATCAGGGCAGATCCTGCTTAGCTATGGAGAAAGGTCATGCTCAGCCACAAGACTAGTTCTCCTCTCCATTGGGCAAAGGGCTGATCTTTAGTGAATTGTTGAAGTTTACGTGTCTTTTAAGATTTCTCCCATAGGGAATAATGGAGGTTTCAGCAGCCCCATAATTCCACTTGGGGGGCACTGGGGTTTTCTAGAGTGAGGGGTTGTGTAGTGCACATAGGGTGCCAACCACCCCCATACCCACAAGCTCTTGGGGTACTGGGTTTTGTGTTTCTGAGGTGTTCATTGTAGATTCTCTGGTAGCATATGAGATTTTCAGTGAAAAACAAGAATCCACTCTCATATGCTACCAGAGAATCTACACTCAGAACACCACAGAAACAACAGAACCCAGAACCCCATGGGTTAGCAATCCTTCCCCTGGCCAATGTGGGGTCAGTAAAGAGTGGCAAGAAGCAAAAGAGCCAATGGGGAACAAGGAGGGAATTGTCAGCAGGTCAGCCCATGATTTAGGTCACCGATCAGAAGGCTGGAAGGGTGGGAAATTCAAAGAGATGTCAAACACAAAATGGAGACTGACTCAGAGATCACTACAAAATGGAGGTCCGAAACAACAAAACATTTTGTAGCCGAAACAGGGACATTTTGTTTTGTATACAAAACTTTTGGATCTGGAAAATGGGTGTTTTGTTTTGTCTACAAAACACCTGAAACAGGCTGTTTCGGGTACAAAACTTTTTGTATCCGAAACGTTTCGCACATCCCTAATACTTTGTAGGGATGTGGCCGAACTGGCTTGGGCAGCTGCAGGTGGGGTGGGGATCGTTTCCCCACCATGTGGCTGCCATGTGCATGCTGACATTGTGTGCAGGCTGCTGGGAGAAGCATTGCAGTTGCATGCGGCCTTTTGGAAAATGGGTGCCATACCTGGAAAAGAGGTTGGGCGGCAGGGGAGCAGGTAAGGACCTGCTTTTAAAAGGAACCTATCCCTGCCTTGCTGAACTGATTCAAATGCAAGCACCTGAGCTGGTTCAATGTTTCCCTAAGGAGGCACCGAACCAGTTCGGGCACATCCCTAATACTTTGTGTGATCACCATCTTGAAACAACTTTGTGGAAATCAGGAAAAAAAATTCACCCATCGGGGTCTCCTAGAAACCACTCTTAATTTGTATCCACCTGTTAGCACATAGGTGACAAAGGAGTGTTGCCTATAATTTGAGTGGTGCCATCTTGAAACAACATGACAGATCATACCTTCTTGTGGGCCCATAGGACTGTCTTCCATATGCTGTGAATTTGGTTTGTATTGAACTGTAAATGTAGAAGTTATTAGAGAAGATACAGATACAGACACACACAGGGACATGGTGATCTCATAAGTCTTTTCCTTTTGGAAAGTCTGGATGTCAGCCATGGCATTAACTTAAATATTTGGGTTCCCCCTGCAGTACCTCCTTCTCATTTCTCCCCATTCAGATCTTTCATTAGGTCATTAAGATTCTTCTGTTACACCAGGTATTTCACCTCAGCTGCTTTTTATTTTGCTTTCTTGATTTGTCTTGATTTTATACTTCTGTTTTTTTCCTTGTCATATTAGTGTTTTATTTTATTACTAGCTGACCCCGCACAGTGCATCTGTGCAGTCGTGCCCTGAGCCTGTGGCATCCCCCTGCCACACAACTCAGTCGCTCGCTCTCCCCCGCACAACTTGCTTACTTGCACTCTTCCTGCACAACTTGCTCGCTTGTGCTTTCCCCCCCAGCTCTCATGCTCACTCTCTCCCCCACACAACTCTCTCGCTTTCTCCCCCCGCACAACTCGCTTGCTCGTGCTCTCCCCCGCACAACTCTCTCTCGCTTCCCCCCCCCCCCCACGCACAACGCTTAGGTCTTGCTCGCTCTTCTCCCATGCACAACTTTCTCGCTCGCTCTCCCCCTGCAACTCTCTTGCTCACTCTCACCCCGCCCCCCCACAACTTTCTCTCTCGCCCAGGGGCGTAGTAAGGTTGGAGTGGGCCCAGAGACAAGGTTTTAAAATGCACCCTCCTTACTGAAGCTCAGCTCATGAAGTAAAGAAATCTTAAATGAGGCTGAATAGTGGTAACAAAAAGCATAGTAAAATCTCTCTCTCTCTCTCTCTCTCTCTCTCTCTCTCTCTCTCTCTCTCTCCTATGTGCCACAATAGAACATAATCCTAAATTATTTTTTAAAAGGTTTTGTAAATTGTGGACGATGCAAGTCATTTAATGGTACTAGAGAAAGACATGCAGTTCTGGTAGCTCCAGGTCTTAACACTCAAATCAGTTTCGGAGGATGAATACAACTGAAGGAAGCCCTGGCGGATGTGTGGCTGGGGGAGTCAGTCATGTGACTTGCCTCTGGGGCCCCTCCAAGGCAGTGGGCCCCCAGACAAATGTCTCCCCTTGCCCTATTATTGTTACGCCCCTGCTCTCGCCTGTGTTAACCTGTCATTGTCCAACTGTCCTTCAGTCTCCATTTCTCCACCGGTGGGTGCAGGCAGGCAATAGCAACGCGTTCTAAGGCCTCCAACTGCCAGCCGCCCCTTTCTGCCAAACTTGCTCGTGCTTGCTGATGTGGCCCAATGCAAACTCCCTTCCTCCAACCGACAGCCAACCCCAGCCGGCTAACTTCCTCCTGATGGCGGGTGTGGCAGGCGGGTGCTAACAACGATGTCCCTGCTGTCCAACCGCTTTCCGCAATGCCCTCATTCTGGCCTCAAGCTCCTTGGCGCGTTTTGAGGTGGTGAACTGCCACCCGCCCCCTTCTGCCAAATTCCCTGATGCTTTATGTTGCAGCCCTCCACAAACTCTGTCCCCAGTCCCCAAACCTTGCTTCACGACCCCAGCCGGCAAACTCCATGACTTTTGCACTCCTCTCCAGCTGCTGCCTTCTTGCTTTCCGAACTCTCGCGCGGTTCGACAATTGCCTCCCCTGCCTCTGTCAACCAATGGCCTCCTTTTCTCCCCTGCCCTGTCGGCCAATCACCTCCTTTCTGCCACATCCCCACGCATGGCCCGTCTTGGAGAATTAATAATATAGATATTTTATTGCATCTCCCCACTTTGAAGGTCATTCTAGTGGGAAAATGACTTAGAAGTCTTATGATAAATACAGAAAGAAAATAAAGGCATAATAGTCAATTGTTCTAACTTTCACAGACTTCAAACTCTACCTCTCTTTGTGGAAACACTACAGGCGTTTAATAGCGTATTATTATGTGCCATTAACAGGAATCAGGGCGGGGGGGGGGTTATTCAGTAATATAACCTCTAAACATATCATCTCGCCACCCCCACTCCCCGATAAGCTCACTTAGGTTGTATGTGGCAAGCCCCAACCACACAGTGCATTACCAATTGGAGGCCCAATCTGCAATGCTGTGCGGTGGCAACCCTCTGCCCTGCTGCCCCCTTCCCTCGTGGCTCCCATGGTTTCAAGCACGGAAGACCCACCTGTGCAAAGCAGGGCTCCTCGAACTCTCTCTGCACTCTCTCCACCAGCCCCACATGACCCTGATAGTAGCTGCCGAGTCTGCTCCACTGCTGGCCCCACCCCCTTCCCCCTGACACACCACCAGGGCCACCTCTGATTGGCTGAGCTCCTCTGCTGCTGCCACAAAGGAAATTGGGATTGTAGTCCTCAGAGAGAGGCAGAAGGTGGAGCAGCGCTGGAGGTGGAAACGTTAAAAGAGAGCCCTGAAATGGGCCCGAAAGGGCCCAACCTGTCATTTGGGTGGCCGGAGGGCCCAAGGAAGGAGCTTCCGTTGCCTCTGCTGCCATCCCAGATGGCGGGGGTGGCATAAGGTGGCGGAGGGAGAAGGCGGGGCAGGGGGCGGATTGGCCTGTGGGGGTTAGAGGCAGGGAGAATTAGTGCACAGATGCTCTGCACCGGCCCACCTAGTATCATTTAAAGCTTTACAGTATTCCAAGTACTTCACATACATTTTCTGACAATCCTTACAACATGCAATCCTCTGTGTGTGTGTGTGTGTGTGTGTGTGTGTGGTGACCAGGGTACAGTAGAGAGATTGGACTCAGGACTGTGGTCTTTTTGGTTAATTCATTCCTTGATCCAGGCCAGCCTTTGAATGGGGCTTTAGTTTCTTGTATTCCAGTCCTGGAGAAGAGGCGGGGCTCACAAACAGCCAGCGGCAAGAGCACGGAAAAGCAGCCTGCACTTGCCTCTCTGTACACAATATCTATTCAATTAAATTATTCATATTCCTGATTCCACTCCACTGCCTTGTCCTTGCATACCACAACTCTTTCCCTTTTATTCTACAAGGACCATGGTGCATACCCAGGAGTGGGTGGGTGTCAACCCTTTGCCATGTTTCTGATGAAAATCTCTCTAAAGCTGATATTATATGGCTTTTACCACTATAGCAGGCTTTATTTCTGGGGCATATAGTTGGGGCGGGGGGAGCATTTTCATTAAGAAGGTGGTGCAGGGTAAAGGGTTATATGCTCAGTCCATCATCTTGTCATGTCAGTTCAGACTGGCAAGGTCTATACTGATACTAATGTTTAAGCCAGCCAGCATAATCACATGTTTTGTGTCATGTGCCATTTGATCCTCAGATCCTGCCTATGGCTGTAGTCCTATGGATAACTTCCCTGGGAGTTAGCCCCATTGAATGCAGTGGCAATTACTTTCAAGTAAACCTACATACAATTGGGCAGCAAATGTTAAATTAGGTTAATTCTAAATTAACAGCCAACTATTATTATGGAGCATATACCAAAAACTTATCCAAACTGGTATCACGGAAATGAAGAGTGATTGACACCAAATGCCTAAGACACAGCCATATGCTTGGTGGCATTTCTTCTTAGCCATCTTGGATTTATTGATGTAATCTCACCAGTTCTGTAAGGCTTCATTTTTCTATATGAATAAGTATTGTATGTTTGGGGATGAACTATATCATTGTGAAGAAAATGTGCTATCTGGCCATGATGAATTTGCCAATGGTTGCTAAACCTTTTTCTGCTTTATTGTGCCTTCAGCTTCAAGATTCTCCAATATATAACCAAACTGATCTATCAATATGACCATTTGCCATTGAAATGTATTGAGCTGCCATGCAATACTCTGAGCATTAGGATACCTGTTCCTGTCATCTGCTTAACACTTTCAAAGAGATACTGAAGAATTCTCCATCATATCCAATTATTATTCTCCTTGTCCAAGGCCTACAGAGGTCACTGAAAGATTGGATCTGCATTATGGCCACTGAACTAAACTGCACTTATAGGCTCGAAAAATATATTGGAGAATGCTGAAAACTACCAACATTCAGAGTTTGTTTTTAAATTACAAATCAAGAAATGGTTCCCTGCTGCCTTATGTGAAATACTACTGGGCTGCTTTACAGAGTAGAGGTTAGAATGCATCATGAGTATTGATTGTGTTGTTTTAAATGGCAGTGATGACACCAGGGGGAAAAAAAATACTGAAAGAGGAATAAAGGGGCAAAGTATATTGGGGGGGGGGGGGAGGAAGGAAAATGTGTCCCAGATATTAGATTTCTGAAAGAAAAAGATCAGTGTATTTCATACTAGTACTCCTGTCCTGCAACTGCCACTTAATGGGGGAGCGGAGAAATGATTTGACTAGCAAGCCAGAGGTTGCCGGTTCGAATCTCTGCTGCATGTTTCCCAGACTATGGGAAACACCTATATCAGGCAGCAGCGATATAGGAAGATGCTGAAAGGCATCTCACATTGCGCAGGAGATGGCAGTGGTGAACCCCTCCGGTATTCTACCAAAGACAACCACAGGGCTCTGTGGTCACCAGGAGTTGACACCAAATCGATGGCACACTTTACTCCCATACTAAACATAAATTGAAATGAGTCCGTGGATACACACACACACACAGTTTAAAAAAATTGTTATTGGTATTGTTGTATTGGTATTGTTGTCCACCACCTAGAGTCTTTGGAGGAGGCAGTATATAAGAACATTTTAATAAATAAATGTATATGTATATGTATATGTTGAGAGAGGTACCAATAAGCAAGCCGATCGCAGCCGCTCTAGGCTGCGCAGCTCGTTTGCCTCAGCCCCCTAGGAGGAGCACGTGACACTGGGAGCTGACTCCCATTGGTCAGGCGTCCTCCTGGGGGTGGGGCTGGAGCAGGCCCACGGCCTCCATGCAGACACCCGTCCAGTCCGTCTCTCGGAGCTGCAGAGAGCAGACGAGTGTGGGTGATTCTCCCAGGCCGGCTACGAGTACGTGGCCAGGCCTGTGGAGAATCCAGCTGCACCGGGGGCTGTGGAGGGGGGATTGGGCTTTTAAGCCCTTCCGCCCCACAGTTAGGTGGCAGAGGGGGAGATTGGGGCTTTTAAGCTCTCCCACCCCACCAGTAGGCTGCATAGGCCGCTGCACTTTGCCTGCTCGCCTGTCGGCCGCAGGCAGATTCCCCCGCGCCTTATGAGGCCCCAATTCGTGCACGGCCTGCACCGCGGCCTATTTCAGGCTGCGTGCGGCCACCGCAAATTTCAGCCTGGCCTCTAAGGCCCCACACCCCACTTTGCGGTGCAGCCCGGCGCCACAGACCATTTTCAGCCGGGCCTTCTAAGGCCCCACTTTGTGGCGCGCCACGGCCTGTTTCAGGCCACACATGGCCGCCAGGATTTGCTGCCGGGCCTTCTAAGGCCCCGGTTCGCGGTGTGGCGGCGCCTACAGCGGCCGCCCCTGCTGCGGCCTGCCCATCGGGCCTATCGATTGGGGCTGCGGCGACCACCCTTTGCCGGGCCTGCTAGGGCCTGGCTCTGGCAGCCCACCTGACATGCGGACCAGCCACCGACTAGCACCATAGCGCCTGCAGCAGAGGAGGAAGGCCCCCCCGGGAGCATCGTATGGCAGGTTTGGAGCAGGCCTGAGGGGGAGGGTAGTAGTGGTTGGGGATCATTTAAATGGGCACCCACCCCCCACTGTGGGTTTGGAAGGGCCTTTGGGGCTGGCATTCTGCAAAGTCTGCAAAATTCCCACCCTCTCTCAAGCCTTGCTTGGTTTTGCCCATGGCCACCTTCCGGCCTCGATACTGTGGAATACTGCCCCCCACCCCCACCCCTCGGGGATATAATCCTTGGGTCTTTAAGGCTTGAAAAGTTCTATATTTTGAAAGGATAATGGGCGGCAGGGAGGGAATGAACTGAAGCAAGAGGGGATTTAACAAAAACAGAATGGAATGGAATATGTAGAGCAAATTGTATTAAATGCACTAGGTCCTTTGAAATTGGAGCAGGGAGCAATCATTTAAAATGGTGGACTGGAGGGCCGGGTTGTAGCAATAATGTAGTATGCATTGGGAGGCCAGGCCATGTCTACTGCTCTATTAAAAATCTCTCTGTCTCTATAGACAGAGAGATGTGTGATAGGGTGTTATACTTACTGCATTCAGGTACTATGTTCATTTCCCAGTAATAGAATAAAAATGACCCTGTTTTATTTGCTAGGCACTCTGTTCCCTGCTGGGTAGTGGTGCTCTCTTCCCGAGTGGCAGTGGTTGGTGTACTGAATTGTGTCTGGGGAGACCCGAGTTCGAGTTCCTATTCTGCAAGATACTAGTTGGGTGACTCTGGGTCAGTCACTTCTCTCTCAGCCTAGTCTGCTGCAGAGGGTTGCGGTGATGAGGAACTCGCAGGTGCATGGTGCACCACTCTGGGCTCCTTGGAGGAAGAGTGGGATATCAATGCAAAAATAATATAATTACAATAATAATATAAGTTAACCGCCAGACCTTGATAATGACCAACTGATTAATCACTGTTAAAATGCATCCATAGTATTAGATGGCCTATCTGAGGGGTGCTGAACTGCAACACCTTTCTTGCAAATTTAATCTTGGCACAAGTTAAATGTACCCAGACTGAGACCTGAGTTCAAATCCCCACTCAGCCTTGTTTCTTGCTGGGCTCCTGGCCAGTCACTCTTCTCAAATGCTTGGAATAAATGCTCTCCTCCATGAGAATACCCATCAGGCTGGGGTACTAGCTGGGAGAACCAGTGTGGTGCAGTGGTTAGAGTGCTGGACTAGGGGCGGGACATGAATATTAGAATAAATAATAGCAATAATAATAAAGGAGTTGGCAGCCAGACCTTGATAACGAACCTTGGATAAATTGCTGTTCAATGCACGCATAGTAATATGAGCCGGTGTGGTGTAGTGGTTAGAGTGCTGGACTAGGACCACGTTCGGGTCCCCACTCGGCCGCAATGCTGGCTGGGTGAGACTGGGCCGGGTGACTCGCTGGGCCTAGGTGACTCGCTGCTCTCTCAACCTGGCCTGCTTCGCAGGGTTGTGGTGAAAGAGAATCTTGAGTGTGTGGTGCACCGCCCCGGGTTCGCCCGGGTTCCTTTGATGAAGGGCGGATATAAATGTAAGAATAGCAATAATAATAGTATTAGATTGCCTGTCTGAGGGATGCTGATCTGCAGCACCTTTCCTGCAAATTTGATCTTTTCGGGAGTTGTAGGTGCCCAGAGTGGGACCTGAGTTCAAATCCACATTCAGCCATGGTGCTTATTGGGTGAATGCGGGCCAGTCTCTTCTCCGTTCAAATCCCCATTCAGCCATGGTTCTTATTGGGTGAATGAGGGCCAGTCTCTTCTCTGGGTGCAACTCGCCCGCAGGGTTGTTGTGTGGCTGGCCCTGGGTTGCAGGGCTGCAACGCTATTTTTGCAATTTAGTCTTGGCATCAGTTAAATGCACGCAGACCTGGCATCAGTTAAATGTACACAGACTGAGACCCGAGTTCAAATCCCCATTCAGCCATGTATTCTTACTGGGTGACTGAAGGCCAGTCTTTCTCTGGGTGCAACCCGCTCCGCAGGGCTGTTGTGTGCTGGCCCAGGGAGGCCGGGCTGCAACACCGTTCTTGCTGCAACACCTTTCTTGTGATTTAGTCCTAACATCTGTTAAATGCACCAGGACTGAGACCTGAGTTCAAATCCCGACTTAGCCATGGTTCTTACTAGATGACTGCGGGCCAGTCATTTTTCTTACCGGCTCCTCAGGGCTGCTGGGTGGCTTGCCCCTTGGCTGGCAGGGTCTCTCCTGGTTGCATGCAGGTGGGGGGACCCGATGGACGAGACCTGAGTTTGACTCCTCATTCAGCCATGATTCTTCTGGCTTGGTGACGCCTGTCCAGTCACCCCTCTCGCAGACTAACCTGCCCCACGGGGTTGTTGGGAGGAAGAACCAAGTTGTGTAGTGGACCCTTTGGGCACCCGGGGGGAAGGGCAGAATACAACAGGTTAAGACAATAATAAATAAATAAATATTGGGGAGTAACAGCTGCAATTCTTGCTGGGTCACTCCTCTCGCAGCCTAAACCTGCCCCACAGGGCAGCTGGGAGGAGGAACCAAGTAGTGTAGTGCACCCTTCGGGGCTCCCGAGAGGAAAAACAGGATATAACATGTTAAGACAATAATAATAATACATAAACAAGGATTGAGGATAATAATAATTCAACATGATGCAGTTGCACAGGTTAATATTTTTCAGATCTCCACTCTACGGGCTCGACCCTCCATTGCCAGGCATCTCAGCGACGTGGCATGTAACACTGAATGGCCCAGGGCGCGGGTCTCAGCAACATGCTGGAGAATGCACAGTGGTCTGGGACGCGGGTCACAGCCATGTGGCTTTGAACGTGGAATGGAACACCAAATGGCCTCAGACGCGGGTCTCAGCAATATGGTGGAGAGAGCACAGTGGTCGGGACGTGGGTCTCACCCATGTGGCTTTGAACATGGAATGGAACACCAAAAGGCCTGGGACGCGGGTCTCAGCAATATGGTGGAGAGAGCACAGTGGTCGGGACGTGGGTCTCAGCCAGGTGGCTTGGAGCATGGAATGGTCTGGGACGTGGGTCTCAGCAACGTGGTGGAGAGCACACAGTGGTCTGGGGTGCAGATCTCAGCCATGTGGCTCGGAACGTGGAATGGAACACCAAATGGCCTGGGACGCGTGTCTCAGCAATATTGTGGAGAGCGCACAGTGGTCTGGATACGGGTCTCAGCCACGTGGCTTGGAATGTAGAATGGAACACCAATGGCTGGGTCCCAGCAATATGGTGGAGAGCGCACAGTGGTCTGGAGGCGGGTCTCAGCCATGTGGCTTGGAACATGGAATGGCCTCAGCAATATGACAGGGAGCACACAGTGGTCTGGGACGCGGGTCTCAGCCACGCGGTGTCTCCAACAGAGCGGGCCAGAGTCCTCGTCTGGGGCCACGCTCTGGTTTGGGGCGTTCAAATGGGCGCAGGGCGCCGAACCTGGAACGCTGGCGGGCCTGGGGCAATGGGCCTCAGCGGAACAGCTTGGAAGAATGGGCATGCAGAGGGCCCAAGGAGAATCCGGTGCCGGAAATCCTGCCGCTGCATTTCGGGGGCAACAACCTAGTCAGCCAGCCGGGATTCTTGCTGTCTCAGCAGACCATACGGGACCTGGAGGAGGTGCTGTCATGGTGCCTGGAGATGGTTATACTCTTGTCTGACATCCCTCAGCGTAGAGTATGGGGTGGGGGCACGTTAGCAGAACAAGATCATAGGGCTAGACGGAGAGTTAACGCGGCGATGACACGCTTTCTGGCCACCGGGGGGGGGGCGGTTGCATTCCGCACGATGACATACTCTTGTTGCAGCCCACACTCTACAGGGGTGATGGGGTACACCTTTCACCTGAGGGGATGTGGCTGCTCATTGATGACTGAGGCTGGGATTGGCAATGGTCCTGAAGGGCCTGTGGGGTGTGTGGCATTAAGCTAGGCTAACGTCCGCTGTGGCAGGTACAGTGCGGGTAAAAACTGGGAAATAACTGGTGCAGCACCTTAAGTAAGCTTTTGGGCTTCAACTAGGAGGCGCTGATCCCCTGAGGCTTGACAGATCGGGGATGCAGCTCAACTCCTACCCCGCTCTAGGCGGCTTCCTTCCGTATGGCTGGACAGCGTCGGAGGAATAGTGCCGACAGCAGGGACCTGACATTAGGTTGGCTGAAAAGGGCGTTCCCGCTTGTCAGCGGTCAAATTGCCTTGAGCCAAGGTGCCAGCGCCCTCGGCCTTAGAGTAAGGCGGCCACATGCGTGGCCGACCTGTGAGTGCCCGCACTGAGGGGGTGGAGTGCTGAATGCTTCAACAAGTCCACTGCAATTGGAATGTTAATAAAGAGGCCAGTTTTACCAAAAGTAACTGCGTACGTGTCTCCTTGGGTCTGGGTGCAAAGAAACGTGCTCTGAATGCATGAAAAATATCTTCTCTCAAGTTATCACAAGATGGGGGAGTGGTGGTGGGAGGAGGAGGAAATCTATTTGTCGGGGTGAGCAGCACTTCCCCCTTTCACCTCCACCAGTCACTGCCTACGTTGAATGGCATGGGATGTTGAATGGCATCCTCTTGCTATATAGAATTTTACAAGTATAGTGCCCAGACCAATGAACCTTTATGGCAGATAAAACGTATGATAGATTTTCAGAGTTCTCTTGAAGCAACCCTGCTCAAAAGGCACTATCCATGATTCTAAGTTTAACCTGCTAGTTCTCTGCAGGACTCAAAGAAGGTTGTTATCTATAATTAGAACGATTGCTTGTATTTCTTTGTAAAGTTGTCACAATATGGCAGGGACATTATGGACTAGGAAAGGAAGTAATAGGTAAATACTCTGAAGCACTTCCTAGGTTAGGGCTGGGCAAATTTGGCCCTCCAAATGTTGTTGAACTACAACTCTCATCATCCCCAGCTGTGGCTGGGGATGATGGGAGAAGTTGTTCAACATCTGCCTAGCCCTGCCCTAGGTGATGATGGGATCTTTGACACAGCCATCAAGTGCTGAAGACATGGGATTGGTGGGCAGACTCCCTTCGGTTTGGTGGGGAGACTTCCTTCAGTTTGAGCAGTTTTGCCTTGCTTGAAAATGGTCTTTATTGAAAGTATGGAATTTTTGCAGTGTGGAAGGAAACCGCAATCCCTCTTAAGCCCTTGGTTAATAGTGCCAATTTTTATATGAACTCCTGTTCAGCTTTTCCCCATTTCGTGCATCCACCAGGATTGATCTTTTGAAGAGCAGTTATTCTCATTTCTGTGCTGCTGTGTACCTGTCGCAGTGATAACTGACTGGCTTCTTGGTGGTATTTTTCTTGAAACATTTGTGGCTATTTAGTGATTGTCTTAAGAACAGTCTACTTTGTCCTATGTAAATAGTCAAGGGACATTTGGTGCATAATATACAGTACACCACATTGGTGGATGGGCCTTATTTTCCGGAATCAGTCCCTGTTAAATCACTGTCTCTATTTCTCTCTGTTTTATGTCTCTGGGGATGCTGTATTCAGGTGTGGGTGTTTTTTAGTGGTTTTTTTTAAAAAAATGTTTAAGTTTTCAGGTTGCTAGAATTGTCATTCTTCAGTATTCAACTCTCTTCCCAGGGTCTCTAGAAAATGAATCTCTGAATGGGTGGGTGGATTAATTAATTGTGCCTCTATGCATCTGCATGTCAGTGGCTGCACAACACTAAGACTGTGTATAATGTGTAATATGGTGGTGTTGGGTGGCATGGGCAGTAATCCTTGGTTGTTGCAAAGAAATGGTTGTTTTAAATATATCCCAATTTTCATCTTCTCTGCAAAATGTCAGCAGATATGGGCTTGGCTCATCTGCTTTGGTAATCTGGAATAATGTGCTCTGCCTTCCATTTGTGGCATGCTTGTGGTCAGAATTGTAAGAAGCTTGGCCATGCTCCTTACACTTTCACATGCACGTTCCTATTTTCATCAGTTAATTGGCTCATTCTCTGCTGTTTGTTGAGAAAGTTATGGCCCAGTTTAGCTCCATTTGCTGTTTCTTTGCAATGAGCAGACATTATATTTGTCCCTCAGGCACCTAGGTTAATGCAAATTGTGCACACTCACACACACACACACACACACACACACACACACACGGAATCTTAGGCATTTATCAGTGTAATGTTTTTATTCCCATTCTTGAGCTAGCTGGTAAAAATGCTGTGTGTCACCAGTGCTTTCCTTCTAAGCGGGATCCTGTTTTCACTTTTTATTGCATATGTTGGCCTAGCGAGTTAAAATTATTCACAACAAAATTTATTGAAAGCCCTCAAAATAATGAATGAATTAGAGGAAATTAGAGGAAATTACAGTCTGCTCACAGATGTTCTTTGAGTTAAAAAAAGGGGAATATTTGCTGGAATAAATTATTCATTGAAAACTATTAAACTTGGTTCCGCACATTAATGACTTCTAAATCACTGAGTTTACAAATTCAGATGACATTTTTCCTAATAACTAATATCAGAAGGAAAATATTATAAACATTCAAATAGGAAATGAGCTATACATAAACACAAACACAAGCAATACTGAAGAATAATGTTTAATAAAAAAGCAAACAGTGTTGTATTAATGTTAAGTAATTGCTTTAAATAACGATTGGCAAAGAAAGCTTTGGGAATCAATCATCGTTCTGAAGAAAAATTTATATTATTCAGCTCTGCCTTTTATTTTATTTTTGTTAATGTGAATAGAATCACAACCCTAGCTAAATCTGGAATGCATGGCCCAGTTCACAGCTGGAGGAACAGAGAAGGAAATGTCAAGAAACTGTAGGAATATAGCAGACAATTTCTAATCTGGCAATAGAAGAGTGAGGGTGAGGGCTTTAATTATAAACTAGCTTGACCCGCGTAGAGCATCTGCACACTAATACTTGAAAGCGGGTGGCGGCAGCTGAGGGGGAAAGAGGAGTCGTAGGGAGAAGACAACACTACGGGCTTGGTGGGTCATCTTCCCCTTCGGCCTCCTCCTCAGCTAAGGGGTCAGGAGGGCAGACAAGCAAGCAAGTAAGCAAGCAAGCAGGGGGTTGGTGCGAGGCAGCCCACATGGCTTCATTCCGGCCCACATGACTTCACCATCTCACCCTCCATTGTCCGCTCAGCCCCTCCCAGCTGGAGTCTAGCAGGCTGCCGAGCAAGCCAAAAGACACTGACAGACCTAGCTAACACGTACAGTACGTGTCTAATCCTTTCTCAAGCCATCTAAACTGGTGGCCGTCACCTCATCTTATGTTAATACATTCCATAAGTTAATTGGTGCATTGTGTATTATTTTCTTTTGTCTGTCCTCTTGAAAATAAACTTCATGGCATGATCTTCTGTTATTATGTAAGGGAGGAAATCTCTCTCTCTCTCCTAATCCAATCTCTCCATACTGAAATGTAGACTTGGGGCTCATACAAATATCATCCAGCTGTGGTTTGGATCAGCAATGACTATAACCTTGCTGCCAGGAGCCAAGATGCAGAAAGGTGGCCTGTCTCCTTCCCCATGAAGGGTTTGGTCTGAAGTGAAGAAGGACGCCTCCTCCACAGCAAGTCTGAATAGAATAGGGGACTCCTCTGAAGTGCCCTGGATTGAAGTGCGGCTACTTTACACAGCCCTATTAAATAGGGCTTCAGTCATATGATAAACAGCACTCAAAGTGCTCTTACAAACTTCTGATTGTCCACCTCTTTCCCAGCTTGACTACCAGATTTTATTGCCCCCAGACCTCTATCACCCTGACATCAGCAGAATAGAGAGTCCAGCCTAGTGCATTCGACAAGGCTTTTCATGAACAAGATAATGTGGAAAGCTTTTTAAAGTGGTGAACTATTATAACTCATGGAGATCTGACTGTGGATATTTAAAGCCCTAATGACTGGATGCTAACTATTCTAAAGTAGCAAAACTACACTCTAATTGAAAATTCAGTGTGGGCAACTTTCACTCAAGATTTGTTTGTTCGTATAGTTCTAAATCAAACCAAGAGCAAAATAGAAAGAGGGGGAAAGATATAGGTAGGTGAACAGGCTAAGCCTCTGAAGATCACATTCAAGGGCTCTTGCTTTAACTCTCAGAGGAAAAGAAGTCAAAAAGAAAAGGTGTGGATTGGAACTTCAAAACAGCAAACAATGCTTCCAACACATTCTTTAATCCCCAGCACTGCCTTCAGAGGACATTTCCTTCAATGAGATGTGCAGCATTGAGAATTAAACTGAAAAGAGAGAATGAAACATCCGCAACCTCCCCTCACCCCATGCTTTCTCTGTCTTCTCTCCCAGGTCCTTTTATAAGGAAGTTAAAAAGCTTCAGATGTGTGCCTCCTCCTTATGTAAAACAACAACTTTCACTCTAATGCTGTGTTGAGATGATCATGTCTGTGGAGCAGCAGGAATGACTTCCCCTTACCATTATTGTGGCACAAGTCCTGCTACAGCATCCGTAGCTTGAGAACCACACAGACATAATGAATGTAAGAGTCATGCTGTACATTTTAATCAAGCATCCTGCTTTCCAGAATCATCTAGTTGGCCTATTCTATGGGAAGTACAAAAGCAAAGCTTAAAGCTTCCACGATTGCTTCCTAGCACATGGTAATGGCAAGGCTGGCCCTTGGGTTTTTGGTGCTCTTGGCGAAGTTTGACTTTGGCACTGGTCTTGTGGTAGCTGTCATAAATTGTTATGTTTGTTAAGCAGGGTCCATCCTGATTTGCATTTGAATGGGAGACATGTAAGCATTGTAAGATCTTCCCCTTGGGGATGGGGCCACTCTGGGAAGAGCATCTGCCTGCTTGCATGCAGAAAATTCCAAGTTCACTTCCTGGCATCTCCAAGACAGGGCTGAGAGAGACTCCTGCCTGTAACCTTGGAGAAGCCGCTGCTGGTCTGTGTAGACAATACTGAGCTAGATGGACCAATGGTCTGACTCAGTATATGGCAGCTTCCTATGTTCCTATGAGTGTGGAACCCTGGGTTTAACTTGAGTGGTGCAGACTGCTCATTCACCGAGCTGAATGACCGGCCTGCACAGATGACCAGCAAATGACTAGCCCACGGTAGTTTGGGAACATAGTGGGAGATCATCACAGAGATGAGGAGCACAGAGCCACCCAACACATGCCCTTTCTCTATTGCTGTTGCCTTCCTCTATTCAGCAGCATAAGACCTGCAATCCTCAAGGGCAACCAAGCTCCCTGAGAGGCAGCTTTTAATGGTGCTGTGAGGAGCTTCCCTCCGTGACCAACAAGGCCCGATTGCTGCAAAGCCAACTGTCATATGTATTTACTTTCTCTTTTGGGTCTGGGAACTTCAGAAACCATAATGGAGGCTCCTGTCTGAGTAGCCACAGCAATAACAGAGCATAAGAACATAAGAACAGCCCTGCGGGATCAGGCCCAAGGCCCATCTAGTCCAGCATCCTGTTTCACACAGTGGCCCACCAGATGCCTCTGGGGAGCCCACAGGCAAGAAGTATGTGCATGCCCTCTCTCCTGCTGTTGCTCCCCTGCAACTGGTATTGAGAAGCATCGTGCCTCTGAGGCTGGAGATGGCCCACAGCCATCAGACTAGTATCTATTGATAGACTTGTCCTCCATGAACCTGTCTAAACCCCTCTTAAAGCCATCTAAGCTGGTAGCCATCACCACATCCCATGGCAAGGAATTCTATAGCTTAATTATGCACTGTGTGAAAAAGTACTACTGCTTGTCGATCCTAAATTTCCCAACCTTCAGTTTCATGGGGTGACCCCTGGCTCTAGTGTTGTGAGAGAGGGAGAAAAATTTCTCTCTGTCCACCCTCTCCACTCCATGCATAATTTTATACACTTTGAGCATGTCTCCCCTTAATTGCCTCTTTCCATGGTAAAAAGTCCCAGATGCTGTAGGCTAGCCCCATGAGGAATGTGCTCCAGGCCCCTGATGATGTTGATTGCCCTCTTCTGCACCTATTCCAGTTCTACAGTATCCTTCTTAATATATGGTGACCAAAGCCGCACACAGTACTCCAGATGTGGCTGCACCATAGATTTGTATAAGGGCATTATAACATTAGCATCTTTATTTTCAATCCCCCTTCTAATTATTCCTAGCATGGAATTAGCTTTTTTTACAGCTGCCACACACTCAGTCGACACTTTCAATGAGCTGTCCACCATGACTCCAAGATCTCTCTCTTGGTCAGTCACCGACAGCTCATATCCCATCAGCATATATGTGAAGTTGCTGTTTTTTGCCCCAATGTGGAATTATGACACTTTACACTTGCTTACACTGAACCACATTTGCCATTTTGTTGCCCAGCCCCCCAGTTTGTAGAGATCTTTTTGGAGTTCCTACAATCCATTGTGGATTTCACTACGCTAAATAGTTTAGTGTCATCTGTAATTTTGGCCACTTTGCTGGTCACCCCAACTTCTAGATCATTTATGAACAAGTTAAAGAGCACTGGTTCCAGTACCAATCCCTGGGGGACCCCACTTCCTACCTACCTCCATTGTGAAAACTGTCCAATTATTTCTATTCTCTCTTTCCTCTCCTTCAACCAGTTACCAATCCACACATGAATCTGTCCCCTTATTCCATGACTGCTAAGTTTACTAAGAGCCTTTGGTGGGGAACTTTATTAAAAGCTTTTTGGAAGTCTAAGTATACTATGTCAACCAGATCACCTTTATCCACATGCCTGTTGACACTCTCAAATAACTCCAAAAGGTTAGTGAGACAAGACTTTCCCTTGCAGAAGCCATGCTGGTTCTCCTTCAACAAGGCCTGTTCTTCTATATGCTTAACAATTTTGTCTTTAAGTATGCTTTCCATCAATTTACCGAGCACTGAAGTTAAGCTGACCAGCCTGTAATTTCCCGGATTCTCCCTGGCTCCCTCCTTGAAAATTGGAGTCACATTGGCTAGTTTCCAGTCCTCTGATGCAGAGCCTGATTGTAGGGACATATTTTTGCTAGGAGATCGGCAATTTCACATTTGAGTTCCTTTAGAACTCTTGGGTGGATGCCATCTGGCCCTGGCGATTTGTTACTTTTTACCTTTTCAGGACAGTTTAGAACATCTTCCCTTGTCACCTCAAATTCACCCAGTCCCTCAGCCATGAAACCTGAAAAACCTAATTCTGGAGAGGATATATGGTCAGTATTCTCCGCTATGAAGGCAGATGCAAAGAACTAATTGAGCTTCTCTGCAATCTCCTTATCCTCCTTAATAATCAATTTCATGCCTTCATCATTTAAGGGGCCAACCACCTCCCTGGCAGGTTTTCTACTTCTGATATATTCAAAGTTGTTTTTGTTCTTCTTTAGAATGAGGCAGAATGAGTCAGGGCAGGGGCAGAGTGTGCTGAGGAGAGAGGAGGAGGAAAGCAAACCAGAGATGAGCTAGGAGGCAGGTCCCGCCCATTCAATTTCCACCCAGGGAGCTATTTCTATCCCTCAAGGCCTAGGTCTGTCTAGTGGGTAGGTAGGACTTGGGTAATGGAGGGATGAGAGACCATAGTTAGGGAAACTAGAAGACGTGGCTGCAATTATGAGAAAGGTTCCCAATTTTATGACATTGCCAATGGGAAAGACAGTTTATCCTTAAGTCATCCTTTATTTTCAAAACACTTGTGAAGGCAAATGTTATGCAGGATTCTTTGCTTTGAAACATACTGATTTAAAGCTGCAGCCCTAGATGTCGAGGTTTTAAAGAGGGAGCCCCACTTTTGTGTGGAACTGTGCTTGTCTACACCATGGCATCCTGCTATCAGTACCTTTTATGGCATTCACTCAAATGTTTCTCCACCCTTCAACTTGTAGCTGCATCACTTTTTAAACCCAGGAGGACACTGGTTGTTGTTACTGAGAGATCCAGAATAATCACAGGGTCACACTCTCCATATACTACTGGTAAAGATTGTCCACCAGAAAACAAAAATTGTTTTGGTCTCAAAACCAGGCCACAAGCCAGATTGAAATGCATGCAGACTTGGGTAACTTCTTGTTTTTGGGCTAGAATTCCCATTGTCCCCAGCCTTTGGCCAATGTGGCTGGCAATGATGGGAGTTGTAGTCCAAAAAGCAAATTACCCAAGACTAGGTCTAGACAGTAACAATAGTCTATTTCACATTATAGATTCTGTTGCACACTTCCACAAATGTGTTGAGGAATGCATGGTGTTAGCTCCCTGATAAATCTGTAAACAGGAGCCTCTGGCATCTGTCTTCTAAACTCAGTTTTGTTGGGAAACCAGTCACATGACAAAATATCTGTTGAATGCAACCATCAAAATGACTCTCATAGCATCTGCAAAAAGCAACAAGAGAGAGAGAAGACCAGGTTTCAAGTGTTGTGCCTGGTGTTTGTATTCCACATATTCACATACTGCTTTGCTGCATTCACAGCAGTAATATTTAAATCTTAGAAGTAAGGAAAGTGATATTTCCAAATATCGCTTCCAAGGTAACGTATAAGTTAGTGCTTATACCCTTTTGCACAATGTCAGCAAAATGTATAAACACCACTCATTGTTCAAAATTCAATTACACTTCACGTTGATCAGGAATCTGCAGAGGTGCAGAGTCTGAGCTGCATCCTGGTGCATTCAGTTCAAGTTGCCCATTAGTACTGCAGGTAGCACTCCTGTGGGGAAAAGAAGGAATTCAATCCAGGCTGACACTGACACACATTTGATATAGTCGCAGTTCCATGAGATGAAATTAAGGCCCCATTCTAATTTTTCCTTTAAAAATTTTTTCCAGCTTTAGTTTAAAGAGATTTGCTCTCTCTCTAATGCATATAATTTATCTACATCCAAGTACCGAGAGCACCGTATAGGCCACACCATTCCCACCTCTAATCTGTTCCTTCTTCTGAAGCTGCAGTACAGAAAGTTTTTGAGTTTTCTCAATATATGTAACTCCACATCAGGCCCTTTGAAAGCCAAAGAACTGAGAAAAGGATGAGAAGCCAGAGTGACAGTAAATGGGTTAGCAGTCCTCACATGATGGAGGAAGGGGCAAGTACTCCCCTTCCGTAACCTTCAAAGCACAGATTTGGCACCAGAACCCAAGTTCCTTACTCTCTACACCACCACCATAGTGTGCTGCTAGAGAAGGGACCTCCTGGTGTACTCTGCTGCCAGCCAATGTCCAGAGGGCAATATAGCACCTACTAACTCAGGAATGGTTAGGTGACTCAAGGGGGCAATGGGATTTATAGCCCAGGATTTATAGGATTTATTGCCAATAGGATTTATAGCCAAGGTGCATATGGATGTCCGAATGTGTGAAGACCCCAGTTGCATTATTTCTTTCCCCCAATTTGCAGGGGAGAATCACATGATGGGCTAACTTTACATGATCAGCTGTTGAGAGGCAGGACTCATACATGTGGTGGAGTGGAGAAGGGGCACCCACCCACTTCTCTAGAATACGAGGACTGCTGCCATCTACTTGATGTTGGGTCTATATGAGATATAGGTCTGGTTCACATGTAATATGGAACCACGGTAGGAACACGAGGTTCACTCAGGGAATCAAATCTAGATGTGTAACCAAGATTTGAAGTTGGCTTGTGAAACCAAGTGCTGCTGCCAATAAGTGGTGCACAAGGTCAGAACCCATGCTCCTTGTGAACCTCTGGTTTATTCCAGGTGAGCCAGCCCTCTCCAGTTGGGACCAATGGCTGAGAGGCAGATGGTGAGGAAGGCTTTCCAGTAACAGGGCAAAACAAGGCAGTAGAAGGGCAATCCAAGGCCTCACTGGGAGGCCAAGGCAGGGGGTGCACCTCTGGTTCACCTTGGCTACTTCCGTAAGATACGTGGTCGTCTGCAGTGCCAACTTCAAGTTCTCTCAATATCCTGGGCTTGGGAACCCCAGGTTCCGTGTTAGGTGTGAACCTGCCCCTAGTGAGAAATTTGGATAAACAGAATAAATTTAGGTGGTTAGATACATTAGTTTTCAGCTTTAAAGTTCAGCCTACGGAGATATGTTTGCTGCACAGCCAGGATGATGGTCTTAGGACAGCCAAACAAAGGATGTCAGTGATTTTGAGAGCTAGCAGTGAATGCAAATGGCAAATAATCATTTCAAAAAATCAGTGCAGTCATAAGGAATGCTGACACGACTGTCAGTTTTGTGTCAGGTAGAATGAGCGCACTATACATCCGACGAAGCAATGGGTTCCTTGGTCAGAAGACAGCCATTCTTCTTTAAAGCTCCTCATGAAGTTACATAAGAACCCGTCAAACCTAGGTTTTATCTCTTAAATTATAATTAAGGCATTAAATTATATTGCTGAAAAGCTTCTATTTAAGAAGGAACCATGAATCTGAATAAAGGAAGGGTTATTGGATGAAAAACCAGAAATTAACCAGCTGAAAAATAAACAGAAATGCCATTATTTCTCCCAGAAGCAGGCACGAAGCTAAGAGACACATTTATTTAAAAGTGCACAAAATACATCAGCCTGCAGTTATCAGCTTACCATGACAGTCACAGAATCAAAGTTTAATTTGGATAAATAGATTGGAAAAGAAATGTTGTTTTCTGTTGGCAGGTAAGCCTGTTTTCAGTTCAGATAAATTGTTCCACTAAATAACTTATATTGACAGGCTTATGAGGAAAGCAAATATGCTTGTGAGCTAAGGGCACAAGTGGGAATGGGGTGCATTATTTATTTATTTTACATATCAGCTGGAAAAGCTGTAGATTCTGAGGGTTCATTCTGCTCCAAATCACAACCTCGGCTATAGAGTATGCCTCTGTTTGCTTGGCTGAAAAAAGTTATTCTTTTATTTTTCGATGCTCATGGCATGAAGACTATGAATAATAGAAAATATCTTGTCTGCAAAAAGAAAAGAAAAGATCATGATTCTACAAGGCTCATCTTGCAGATAATCTTTTTCTAAATGCAATAAAACCAGAGAAGCCTCTGCACAGCAAAATACACAGGGCCAGTTCAGAAGATACTTTCGACACGTGATTAAATTTCTCTGTACAAAATGATCATCTGAATGGAAAACCACACATTCTCTACCCTGGATTTAAATACTAAATATAATGAAGGATTTAAAATGTGGGGTAGTCAATATCATGTGATCAGATGATCATCTGAATTGCAATGTGATATGTCCCCTCCCTGCCCCTACCAGACACTTAACCATAGAGTTTGCATTGTAAACAGGACAGAGTTCAAGACTGGATCATCCAGTTATGTAGGCGAGACTTACTTTGGTCACAATTTTTTTCTTCACCTCTGCCTGAGGTGGAGAGTTGTAAGAGAGTCCTTTTAATCTCTGCCATACTAACTGACCAGGTGGAATAAGTGCTGTTTACAAGGCAAGCGTTCTGTTTACAAATTTCACCCACTTTCTAGTATAATACAAATGTGAAAAACTGTGTGTGCACGGATATGTGTTTGAGTTTCAAACATGGATTTTTATTTTTATTTTATTTTTTGCTGTGACAAGAAAAAAGGGGGCAGTTTCCCCACCAAGCCTTAAGGATGACACCTGGTCACTCCCCCACCTTTCAGAGCCCCACTTACAGCCACTTCAGTCTCCCCACTCATTTCTTCCTTCTGGGATCTGGCAGAGCATTTTGCTCATGAAGATCCCAGTCAGGTTGAGGGTGAAGGAGAGGTTGCAAGAGGAGAGAGCCCAAGGTGTGCTCGGGGGAGCCAGACAAGTCCCTTAAGGCATAGCAGAGACATATCTGCCAATAGGTCCCTATTTTCTCATTCAGATGAATGGGAAAATACGGACATGTTGGCAGGTATGGGGTCAACCCTGGTCTCTTGCCTTCTCTTCCTCACTTTCCAGTACCCCACTTACAGCTGCAAAACAGTGAGGCTATTCACACAACTGCTCAAAAGCAGGCTAAGGGAGCCCAGCTTTTGAGTGGTCGTGAGAACCTGCTTAACACCCCCCCCCCCCCAGATGAGCTTAGTGGAGCGAGCGCTCCGCTAACCCTGTTTGGGTGATCATGAGTCGCCACGGTGCGGGTTTGTGCCATGGTGACTGAGGAGACCCCTGACTATGAGGCTCCAACTAGCCTCTCAGCCTTGGGGGTTTCCCCAGAATGCCTCGTGCTCTTGTGCAGGGCATCCTGGGACTTCCGGGGGCCAGGCAGCCCTTGATCCCCACTGCCCCTACTGGCTCTATCACGGAGCTGGTAGTCATGTGGACGGCTGATCTGGCTGCCCAGGGATGGCTCCCTTCTCCTGTGCAGGGAGAGTGGGCTAAGCCCGCTCTCCCCACAAACCACCTCTAGGCGCTTCACTTTGATCATGCGAAGCACCTCAGTGTCTTTTCATTCTCCAGCGGAAAAGTGGAGTTGTGAGCTTAGAAATTGTGAGGATCCTTTCCTATAAAGGTTTTTCCAGTTTGGAGCTCACTATATCACTACCTACCTATCTAAAGATATCGAGAGCTATCTAACTAAAACTGCTTGGGCCTCAATCACTGACATGAAACTCCCAGTCCAACACACACAAAACATCTATCTAGTTTTTGTGGGTAGGTTCCAGACCTCATCCAGACTACAACAAAACAACACAAAACAAAAACAAAAACCCAAGCCCCACAAAAATGCATTACTTCCCCATAAAATATGGGGAAACCTTCCCATTGAAACATATGGCAATGAAACGTCATAGAGATAGGAATGGCTAGAGACACAGAAAGAGCTGATATTTGGAAGATTTTTTGCAAACTGCAAGCCCTTTTACTAAGATCTCACCCTGAGATCTCCAAACATGCCCATTTAATTTGTGTTTTTCAAGCTAGCAGGCGGGTAAGCATGTCCCCATAGAAGAGAAAGGAGCCAAAGCTCTCAGTTCTGCCTTGGAAAACAACTGCATTCCAACAGCTGTGCTGTTGCTGTCCTTTGCTGTGCTGTGCATGACTATCATTTTATATAATTATATCTATGAGAAGGTGCTGTGTTTGAAGCAGGGAATACAACAAAGGAAATCTGGGAAACATTGAGAGAGGGGAGTGATAGGCCTGCACATGTGAAAGGAAGGTTCTAAAAACACGATTAGAAGAATACACTCTATCCGCAGTGGTCTGTTCATCAGAATCTGTTTTCTAAGTGGGTATAAAAAACCACAGATATACTAAACGCCTGTTTAAAAGTATCATCTGAACTGAACCACAATAAGGCAATAAGGTCCACAATACTGGACCATTATTTGGTCATCCAACAAAACTGCAATCCTGTCTTTGACTGTAACCAGATCTGTACTCATCAGTAGGGATGTGCAAGGAATCAGTTTGGAGGCCCAGTTCAAACAGTGAAACTCTGAACCAGTTCAAACGGTGGCCGGTTCCACTGGTTTGAAGGCAGGGATGTGCATCTTTAAGGGCGGAGGAGGGTGCACTTACCCCTCCCTCAGCTTTCCCCCCGCTGGTGCTCCGTTTTCTTAAAGTCCATCGGGGTGGAAGCACCAGTGCGGCATCACCCGGATCTCCTTGCCTCCACTGGCAGTGCTAGTGTGCCTCTGACTAGTGCTGACAAGGGCTGTGCGAAGGCTTTCTTGAATCAGGGCATGCTGCCAGTCAAGCAGTGGACACAGTCATCAGGCAGAAAGTGTCCTGGTCATGTGGACCCACGTCTCCTCATCCACCTCATAGGGGAGATGAAGGCCAATGACAACCAACCTTTTCATGTGGTTGAGAACCCCAGCATCTTCTGGATTTTCCAGACACTCACGCCTGGCTATACGATCCCCTTAAGAACCACATTCAGCTGGACCGTGGTTCCCTCCCTGTACGTGAGGTGCAGGGAGCTCATGTCAGCCACTCTGTGTGCAGCACTGGCTGGCACCAGCATGCATTTCACCACGGATCTCTGGAACCATGTGAGTAGAACACATGCTGCTTTCCTGGCCCTGACTGCTGGGGCTTGGAGAGAGAGGGGACCTCTGGTGATGCCTCTGGCTCCAGCATGTCCCACACTGCATTTTGGCTTAGGTGTGCCATCTTGCACATGGAAACCTTGGATATTAAGCACATTTTCCTAAGTGATTGTGTAATGAGTCTGAACTTCTAACCAGATTAGAGGAAGAATCTTATTCTTCCTGTTCAGCTGTATGTGCTCTACTGCGTCATGGTGCTCCTCGCTGAATTGATTATCTAAAGCAGGCCTGCTCAACGTAGGCCCCCCAGATGTTTTTGTACTACAACTCCCATAATCCCCAGCCACAGTAGCCAATAGCCAAGGATTATGGGAGTTGTAGGCCAACATCTGCAGGAGGGCCGAAGTTGAGCAGGCCTGATCTAAAGAGACTGAAGGTATGGTGGGGATGCATTTCTGTGATTGAGAACGATAGTCCTCTGATGGTGAACGTGGCGGTGGATCATTCAGAATACCATTTTGAAAACACGGAGTCACTTGGAAGCCTAAAGCAGAAGGAGCTTTATACCCCTGATGTGGGGTGGGTGGAGTGTGTGTGTGTGTGTGTGTGTGTATGTGGCAGGGGGATGGTGTCCAAGAGAAGGGACTGAATATTTAATTTGTTACCTGTATATCCATCCTTTCTTTCATGATAGAACTCAGGGTACCTAGGGCTCTCAGAAATTCCAACCAGGCACTGACCAATAGGGGTATGCACATCATGCACTGCATGAAACAAAAAATGTGGTTCGGTTTGAATACAAATCTATTCAAACTTAACCACGTTGCTTCAGACCAGTTCAGTCTAACTGGCCATCCGATCCACGTGGCTAATATACTTTTAAAGGGGAATCTAATGAGGATTCCCCTTTACAAGTCCAGGGGGTGGGGGCCCTTCAAAAGGTAAGAGGTGGGCGGGCAGGGGTGTTGAGAAAGGAAAAAAGCTGCAGTGCTTACCCTTATTGGCACAGCTACAGGTTCTGCCACTCACCACTGCTCAATGCTGCTCGTGGTCACAAACATGCTCGCCCCTCCTTTACCAAGATGCCGGCTCATATTGCATAGCCCATATTGTGTGGCTACACACATTTGTGTCTGGACAGTACACAAATGGCACTTAGAACTGAAGTACCGCCAAGCCAGCAGTTTAGTAAAGGAGGGGGGAGCACACTTGTGGCTACATCGGGCGAGCGAGCGGTGGTGCCAGTGGTCATGCTGGCCAGGGTAAGGAGCTTTTCTCTTCTCTCGCCACCCCCATCCGGCTGCCCATTACCATGCCAAACCGGTTCACTTGAACCGGGCCTGGTTCAGTTTGACCACGGACCAAACCATACCCATTTCAACCTACGATCGAATCTCCCAACCAGTTCAGGGTGAACTAGTTCAGCACAAACTGTTTGTGGGGTATGCTGGGTCTGTCCAGACGTAGCCTGCTTAGCTTCAGCAAGGTGGCTGCAATATGTGCCCTCAGACAATGTCCTGACACCATAGAGATGATTATAAAGCTAGGCATGATTTTGCGGAGAGAAAATGACATATGACCACAACCAGATTGCACATGCTAAATTAATCATCATGGCCATGGGGAGCAGAAGTGCTTAAGTGTGGTTTGGCCACCTGGAAGGCGCTGAGGGCTGCCCCTTAAACAAGTCTGCAGTTGGGTCCTCATAGAAACACAGGAAGCTGCCATATACTGAGTCAGACTATTGGTCCATCTAGCTCAGTGTTGTCTACATAGGCTGGCAGCGGCTTCTCCAAGGTTGCAGGCAGGAATCTTTCCCAGCCCTATCTTGGAGATGCCAGGGAGAGAACCTGGAACCTAGATGATCTTCCCAGAGCAGCTCCATCCCTTAAGGGGAATCTTACAGTGCTCACACTTGTAGTCTCCCATTCATATGTAACCAGGGCAGACCCTGCTTAGCTAAGGGGACATGTCATGCTTCCTACCACAAAAACAGCTCTCCTCCCCTCTATTAAAAACATGTTTAGATTTTTATTTTATTTTTAAGAAATCTCTCTCTTTAAACCACTTGCATTCCTTGCTTGGCTCTGGTACACAGAGGAAAGAGGGAAAGCAAAGGTTGGGGTGGGGGGCGAGGGCAGGGGAACAACAGCCTGGTCTTTCCTAAGCCTTAAAAGTTGTTTGATGTGAAGAAGTAAGCAAATGAAACTCTTTATTTCATAGAACTAACTTGCTATCACTGCACTCCAAGAGCTGTTAAAGGAAAAGCTACAGGGACTGGTTCAAAGGCTGGCAACCACTGCAGAGAGAACATGTTAAAACAAGTAGGCTACAAGACAGGAACTAATGGATAGGGGTGTGCATAAAACCAGCTGGCCCGGTTCGGTTCGTGTCCGGACCGGACTCAAACCTGACTGCACCAGTTCAGTCTGGCACCACTCCGAACCCCCTGGTCCAGTCTGGTCTGGGGGGTTCGCGTAAATTTTAATTTACCTTCAGCCCTTTGGGGGGGCTTCCTGTAGGCCACGGGGGCAGGGGTCCGCCAAGGTTCCTCCACCCCCGCTGGCCTCTAACATCACTGCCATGGCCTGAATTTAATCAGTTTACTGGCCCGTTCGGGCCTCCATAAATTGGTGGCCATTTTGGAGGCCACCATGCATGCACAAATGGCCTCTGTGAGGCCTGGCATGGCCCAGGGCCTCGCAGAGACCATTTACACATGCATGGTGGCCATTTTTTTAAAAAACCAGAGGGGTTCGGTTCAACCCTGAACCCCTGAACCAAACCCCCAGACAGGTCCACACATCCCTACTAATGGATCCATTGCCTGGAAAGAGAGGGGAAGTGGTCTCCTACTCATATCTAGTGTTACTAAGATTTTTTTTTTTAAAAAAATCTGAGCTGAAACAGTGTTTCAGTTTCATTATTCTCAAAGGGCAACTCAAACTAGTCCTGACACTGTAGAGAACGAATGGTTGTGCAAGTAGCGCTGCCACAGTTCTTCCCATTGTTGTGCAACCACTCAGTCTCCACAGCATCGGGACTGCCTGGCATGTCTGCCGTAGCCCCAGTGTGGTGAGCAGCATTGCTGAAAGCCAGGATTGTTTTGACTGTTACTTCAATTCAATTCAATTTAATTTAATTTAAAAACAAAAAACATTTGGGGTGTCAAGATCTTGGCTGCTTAAAGGTCCTCAAAGGCTGACTTCTGAAAACTGAAACCCATGAGTAGTATATATGGGCAGTTAGGGTGATCTACTTCAATTTGCATTTCTCTTTTCTTTACATTTGTTCCATTTGCATTTCTCTGGCTCTCACTGGTTATTCTGCTGTCCAATGTAGAATGAAACTTCTGGAGCCCTTTATATTATACTTTGCATTTTACTGTCCTGATTATTTTTGTACCCTCTGCAGACTTGACCTGCTCAGCGTGTACTTCTTCTTTGCAAATTATTTATGAGTAACAGGGTTCTAATAGGGCAACCTGTTTCTTGTCATCCATTTCCATTCTCCAGCCATTTAAAATGGATACGCTAAGCATAACTTATTGCCTGTTCCATCTTAGCTGATAAGGGTTGACATTCTTACCTCCCATTATTCTGTGAAGCCTTTAGATAAAACACTTTGGAAGAACACCCAGGGATTCCATACTTGAACTCAAATATGAATTCATCTTTCCTAGGTCAAAGTCTGCCTGTATACCCCATAGCTGCTGTTATTTATGTCGCTATAATAAATCTTCAGCATTGAAATCAATGAAGCACTTCATTTCGTAAGTGTATTGAAACCACAACCAAAATCCAATGTTATCAAGCAAACAAAAGTAATTTTTTGTCTTCTTTTTAAAAATTGTCTTACTGTGAGACAAAATTACTTTGCAAAATGTACGCCAGGGTGCTAATTATGTAGAGAGCAGCTGCACAGAAGGTTTTAAGTAAAAGTTCACGACAGAGATGAAAGCATCTTCACAAAACCATGACACGTCAGAAAACTCTAATGGCTGCTTGTTCTGGAAATGCACACAAAATATAATGAGTTTTGGAGCCTGAACTGATTGAGCAAATTAATGAGGTTCTGTCACCTTTGTGCTCCCTCAGGATCCCCGAAGAATCTGAATGTATCCAGCTATCCCTGAGGACTCATTTCATCTCCAGCATTTCATTCACAAACACACAAGATTTGTCAAATCTAGAAGCGTTCTTGATATCAAAAGTATAAACTGTAAAGTTTTGGATGCCCCCGAACACCCCTCAATTTGGTTTGGGTTTGTGGGATCTATCTATCTATCTATCTATCTATCTATCTATCTATCTATCTATCTATCAAACTCACCGCCTCCCTGGGTCATGACTAGGCTACATGAGATTGGGTCAAACAGGGGCTGGTTCAATTCAGGGGTGGTTCAACATCGAACCACTGAACCAGCCATGTTCAATGTCAAACGAGTTTGACTTCAAACCCATTCGCACATCCTTAATAAAGGTAAAGTGTGTAGTCAATTCGGTGTCGACTCCTGGCGACCACATAGCCCTAGTAGCAAGCATGAATTATCCCCTTTGCTAAGCAGATATGCCCTGGTTTGCATTTGAATGGGAGGCATGTGGGCACTATAAGATATTACCTTTAGGGGAGTGGTCCCCAAACTGGGAGCCTCCAGATGTTGCTGAACTACAACTCCCATCAGCCCCAGCTATAATTTATTGTGGCTGGGGATGATGGGAGCTGTAGTTCATCAACTTCTGGAGGCTCCTAGTTTGGGGACCACTGCCTTAGGAGATGAGGCTGCTCTGGGAAGAGCATCTGCATGTTCCAAGCTCTCTCCCTGGCATCTCCAAGTTAGGGCTGAGAGAGACTCCTGCCTGCAACTTTGGAGAAGCCATTGCCAGTCTGTGTAGGCAGTACTGCACTAAATGGACCAATGGTCTGACTCAGTGTGAGGCAGCTTCCTTTGTTCCTACATTCCTGTACTCTGTGCAGGTGCCTACACTGCTGCAGGTTCTTTCTGGAAGAGGCCATGGAGAAGATAGCTGGCTGATGAGATTTAGGGCTTTGAGCAATTCATGGGGGGATCACATCCCATGGGCCACCTTCTAATGTTCTGTACTTGTTTTCTGCTAACAACAAGCCCCTGAAACAGGTTAGGCTGACAGATAGTGGCTGCATTTGGACGTAATGTGAAACCAGAGGTTGCCGAACCCACAGTTAATTTTTCTAACCATGAATCCAGTTGCAGACATTCATCCAACCACAGTCCGGCAATCTCTGTATTCAGGGCAGGGTAGCCCCTCCCTCTTCCTGCTCTACTGAGGCTGCATCCCAGCAAGCTTCATAGCACTCGTGTCACCAGATTGTGGGCAAGGTATCAGCACATCTCCAGGCTGACAGCCATTAGCCACAATCTTCAAGGGAGTGTGCAAAGTGCGATTGTGCCTTTTCAGAAAGGTCCACCCAGCCTCAGCAGAGAAAGGGCATTGAAATCCATGTAAATGCCATGCAAGTTCTCCTTCTGACAACAATTACACCACTGTCCTCATAAGAGCACCACAACAAAACAGTCTCACACAAGCACAATTCCAGGCCGGGGAGGGGGGATGATGAAGGGCACTGTTTTTCTGTTACTCCAGGAAGGGAAGGGAACACAATGACTTCCTAGGAGGGGATATGTATATGAAGGAGGGGAAAGGATCCTGGGGTTTGGCCCGCTGTGACCAAGGATGCTATTGTAATGGCTCACCCCAGCAAAGCAGTCCACGGAGACCAAACCACACTCCTGCTCCTGTTGCCAGGGTACTAGCACTCTCATGAGAGAGCCAGTCTACTGGGAAGGACCGTTGGCTCAAAATCCTTCAGTCTTCTGTTGGACTGCATGCTGCTTGCACGGGGCACCCATTTTCTCTTGTTAATGATAGAACTTTTACACAGCATCCCCTCCTCTCCAGGGAAGCCTTCTGAGGCACCCAAAGGATATTTTGACATTCCATGTCTCCAGGCATAGCCAGGTGGACAGGCTGGGGAAACACCAGGACCAGGGACAGATCTTTACTCTCATTCAAATTTCCCAGGTTCAGACCAGCGTTGTGGTGTATGCAAATCTGCCGCCATGGGGACTCACGGGAGAGGGTAGCCCCAGTTGTCTGAGACCCCAGGAGAGTGTATCTCCTGGGGTATTACCACAGGTGTGTCCAATTGCTACAAGGGAAAGAGTAGACTGTATTTAAGCCATTTGGCTGGAACAAGCAGATGGAGGTGAAAACAGAAGCCAGTGAAAACCTCTTCCTTCAATGGATGGAGTTTAATAGTGTATAGCAAGCATTATATACATCTTCATGAGATACCTATACCTTTGGAAGAACAACAGACTACTGTGGTAATTTATTGATTTCTATATTCTTGTAAGGATGGTTTTTCACAACATGAGATGTTTGGCTATTTAAACCTGTTTTAAATGTTGGGATTTGGAGTATAATATATGTGTGGTATTAGTCTCCATTGTGAATGCTTTATATCCATATTTTGTTCTACAGTGGGGACACTTGCCACCAAAGAAGACCTTTGTCTTCGGTCAAAATGCATTTGGCAGTTTTTAACAATATAACAAGCTACAGTGGAGCACTGACTCTGGATGGAGTACTCTTCAACAAAAAGATTAGATTGGATTTTTTTCATTTACATTGAGAAACCTTCAGCACATTCAACTTCTTTTTCTACAGAGACTATTTTAGCATCATATATATGTGACTGTGATTTTTAAAACTGAGTTTTTAACTCCCGAACCGGTCTGTGTCACCTGGGTGGGATAATTACAATGGTCTTCATTGTAATTAAAGGGTATTTGCTTATCTATCTATCTATATTTGGATTCTTTCTTTGACAAACTGTTGCCAGATTACCCATCCCTGTGGCTTACTTGTATAGAGCAACCAGGCTGGGAAGTCTCTGGCCTGCATGCATATCTGCAGGGCCTGAAACTCTCGCGAGAGAGTGGTTCGTGGGAGAACGGGTGTCATTACATATTAATAGAAATTCTGCCCAACACCCCTATTCCCCACAGGTGGTTCTTCTCAGGAGTTGTGAAGGGGTATCCACATGGCCTTACACTCTCATGAGTGAGTGGTCCACTCAGGAGTAGCCTCCATCCTCATTACATATGAAGAATCACTCCTTTCAGTGGAGGCAATGCTGATCCTGTTACCCAGCCCTTCGCATGAGTCAGCCTAGGGACCACATTTGTTCCCCCAAGGGGAAGGGGCTGGGCCCTTGTTTCCCAGCATCATTGCACAAAAAATAGAGCAGAGCCATTAAAGAGTTCCTGGATGGGGTTGCCCTTTAAACCCAACCCCAGGTATCACCTCCCTGCCATATGTTCCCTTCCCAGTGCTCTCATTGGGTTGCCTGGCTTATGATGCCACTGCAGCTGCATGTGCTTGTGAACAACATCTTGATCACTTCATTTTCTGAGAGCAAAGCCATTTTGCCATCCTGTCCCCTTTCTTTCCTTTCTGCCAGGAGTGGGGGACAGAGTAGGAAGAGGGAATGACCACATGTGGCTTTCTCATTTGACAGGCTTTGAAGCTTGGGATGGGATGTTGTGGCATGCCTGTTGCTGGGCAACTGCTTTATGGGCTCAGAGATGGGGGACAGCCAGCGAGAAGCATTGCAGGCATGGAGCAGGTGTGATCCTGGGTGGGTCTGGGCCACCCTCTCTATGATTACGATTCTGGAAACAACACGAAACTGCAGTTATGATGGCATCTGTATTTGGACACAACTCTGCTGCTGAAAAACCTCAGGTTGTGGTGACGAAACATACTATAAACTGAAGGTTCAAATTGGAGTTTGGTGAGGCAAACCAAAAGTCTGTGCTTTTGCTGTGAAACCACAATTGCATGCATTCAGACATTCACAAATTCAAACCTCTGTTCCATTTAACTGCACTTTTGTGTTATGACTGAATGTGGCCCCTAACGAAGTCAAGATTACCCATGCATTTTGTGGCTGAATGGGAGTTTGAAACAGCATCTCCCCAATTCTAGACTGACACTCTAAGCCAGGCCTGCTAAACTTTGCCCCCCCCCCCCATCCTGGTTCTTTTTGGATGACCACTCCCATAATCCCCAGACACAGTGGCCAATAGCCAAGGATTATGGGAGTTCTAGGCCACGAAGTTGTAGGTCTCAACTTGATTTCTTGAGGCTCATTGCAGTGTTTGTGTTTTCACTTCTGTAATCACCATATTAAAAATTATTTGGTTCTCAGAAACACTTTTCATCTCTGCCTTCTCTCCTTCCCCTGCACTTTCTGACAGGAATCCTGGCTTACTCTGTACATTCTGCATGACTCCAATGAAGAAAATGAATTAGATCTTAACACAAGCACAATGGCTCTCACACAAGCAATCTTCCTTGCCCTTCCTCTCTACTGCCATTCCTGAGGATTGGTGGGACCCTTGGGAGTAGAATGGGATGCAACTGTGGGGGTGGGGCTGAAATTGGAGATGGAATTGCTGGAGATGGGGTGCAGGAATCAGAAGGTGTTGCATCCAGTTTTGAGGAATTCTCTCCTCCTATTGCAACTCCTCATGATACATTCTACACCATTCTCAAGGATACCCGACTGACATTAGTGGCTTTTTGGGGAATTGCAAGGAGGAGGGGAGGGGAAATTCGCTTCTGTGACAATGACTATGATGAATATAAACCACATTTCAAGGGCTCTTCAAGAGTTGTTGCATTTGCAGTGTTTAAGATCCAACCCAGTGGACTTGGAAAAGGGAGAGAATTTGTGGCTCTGATTGGGAATAATAGTCACCATGACCAATTTTCCTCTATGAACACTGTTGTGCAGATTGTTGAAGCTGGGGTGTACCAATCTTTTCATAGGTCCCAAGGAAAGTAAAATATTAGGTCTTCTCTGACACTACTGCCCTGAAAGACTTCAAAAGCCTCATCATGAAATAATTGTGGTGTGGCCCTGCTAGTTCAATGTGGAGATAACACACTATCAGCTTCTGTTTCTATACAAAGTTCTAGCCAGGAATAAATACAAGTCAGTTGTGTCAGCATGATTATTGTTACCAGAGCACAATATAACAGAAAAGGCTCATCAGGCTCTGAAGTGAGGAACAATTTACTGCTTATTCTGCTAATATAAATTTAGCCCTTTCAACTATGCAGAATAGTTTCGCACACTAATACTTCATATACTGTATTGCCACAAATCAACATGAAATGGCAAGGGGTGGGGTAGGTGGGAAATTTAAGACATGTGTCTAAAAATTCTTCGTAAGCTGGAAAATAGATTCTAAATGAATTTGAATAGAATGTATGGGCCATCAAATACAATTCCCTGCCTTTAAACAGGATATCCTACTAAAATAATCTCCATGGAAGACTAGCTCAACTTTTCCTGCTGATTATGTTGCTGAACATGATTCTGTTGCTGAACAGTCCCTATAGTGAGCGGTTCTTGCTTCCTAGTGCTTAGCCCTTTGTGCTTATTATTGTATCTTCTGTTTTCAATATGTTTGCATGTTTTATTTTCTTGTTTAGTTATCATTGCACATTGCAAGCCCTCTGAGAGGTTTTTAACCCTCATCCAGATTCTGGTGTGGATTTCTACCCCCAGCTCCGTAAAGGTGCATAAACAAGCAAGCCACTGCACCCCCAACAATGGTCCTGTTGTCACACTCTTACCTGGACTCTGGTATGCAATATATCCACAAGTATGGTCCTTCACCACTTATAATATTTCTGTTATTAATAAAAATTAGGGTAAAAAACTACTCCAAAGTGAATGGGCTCCCTGTGGTGGGGTGGTTTCTATCCCATGCACATGTTAGGCCATTTGGGATGGGGGAGAACACCCTGTTTCTCTTTGAAAACATCAGTTTTCTTTCTCCTGATGATGATAGTGTCTCAAAACCAGCCCAAGGCACAGCTTCTGAGTTCAGGCAGATGAAACTAGTCCCTCCCACAATCTCAGACCTAGTGTTTGGGACAAATGAAGCATTCCGAAGCATCTGACCTCACAGAAGCAGGGATTTTAGCCAGCAGCATCAAACACCACAATATATCAGCTTCAGTAAGCCTGGCATCAATGGATCAACCATCCACACATGATGTAGTGTTAACAATTATCAAACCAAAGATTTCGCTGGACTATGTAATGGAGAAAATCCAACAATATGGGAAGGTTTCTGGATACAAACTGAACAATAGTGAGACGCAGATGGTAACATGTAATATTAAAGATGAGGAACAGAAAGAATTGGAAGAAAGAACAGGATATCAGTCCAGTATTAACCAGTAGAAAAATTGGGGATTAATGTAACGGCAACAAAGACTTGTTCAAAAATAATTATTTACTGGTATGGAAGAAAACACTGGCTGATCTGAATAACTTGGAGAAGCCAGGGAGGAAACTTGGAACCTTCTTCCCAGAGCAGCTCCATCCCCTAAGGGGTATATCTTACAGTGCTCACACATCTAGTCTCCCATTCATATGCAACCAGGGTAGACCCTGCTTAGCTAAGGGGACAAGTCATGCTTGCTACCACAAGACCAGCTCTTGTCAGTCATGAAGCACTGTAGGGACTATGGGAAAGACATTTGGGACCCTCCTATTTCTGTGCGCCGATGCAGTTGAAATGATTTGAGGAGTAATTAAAAGTAATTGGAGGCCATTCTCCAACCTCCATGATTGGGTACGATGATTGAAAGGATGTTGGCTGACCAGCTCCAAGTGGTCTTGGAGGAAATTGATTACTCAGACCCATCTCAAACTGGCTTTAGGACGGGCCATGGGGTTGAGACACCCTTGGTCAGCCTGATAGAGGACCTTCGCCAAGGAATTGACAAAGGAAGTGTGACTCTGCTGGTTCTTTTGGATCTCTTAGTGGCTTTCGATACCATTGACCATGGTATCCTTCTGGATTGCTTGAGGGATCTGGGGATAGGAGGTACTGTTTTATAGTGGCTCCACTCCTATGTCTTGAGTAGATTTCAGATGGTGTTGCTTGATGACAGTTGCTTTTCAGAACAGGAGCTACTATATGGAGCCTCTCAAGGCTCCATTCTGTCACCAATGCTTTTTAATATCTACATGAAACCTCTGGGTGAGGTCATCAGGGGATTTGGTACTGGTGTTATCAATATGCTGATGACACCCAAATCTATTTCTCCTTGTCATCAATATCAGGAAATGACAGTGGAACAGCATCTGGTAACCTCCAAGTTGGACTACTGCAATGCATTCTATGTGGGGCTGCCTTTGTACATAGTTTGTAAACTTCAGTTAGTCCAAAATGCGCTAGACATATGGGGTATTCTGGGGTCAGCACATTATGCCTGTTCACATTATGGGGTATTCTGGGGTCAGCACATTATGCCTGTTCTCTGGGGTATTCTGAGGTCAGCACATTATGCCTGTTCTTAAACAGCTGCACTGGCTGTTGATATGTTTCCAGGCAAAGTACAAGGTGCTGGTTATTACCTTTAAAGCCCTGAATGGCTTAGGTCAGGGTTACATGAAAAGCAGCTTTCTCTACAAGATCCCCACTGCTCATTAAGATCATTAGGAAGAGTCTGTCTTCGGGTGCCACCAGATCATCTGGTGGCAATCTGAGATTGGGCTTTCTCAGTTATCATCCCAGGGTTGGGGAATGCATTCCCCATGGATATTCATTCATTTGTATGCTGCCCTATACAAAAAAGGCCCTGGGTGGTTCACAATATAAAAACCATTAAAACGTGAACATGATTAAAACAATTTAAAATACAATAAAAACTCTAAACATTGAAGCTTTGAAACCATAAACTAGTATGAGAGGATTATCTTCCCTGGAAGCCTTCAGGAGAGCCTTAAAGACCCATCTTTTTAGCCCGGCTTTTAATGGTATCTAGTTTTAATATTAATCTGGTTCAAATGGTTTTTTAAAAAAAAATTAATTGTTTTATTATGTGTTTTTATTTTAATGTAAACTGCCCTGAGCCACTTTAAGAAGGGCAGTATATACACTAAATAGATAGATAGATAGAGATAAATTTAAGATTGGATGGCAAAGCTGCATGGAGATGTTTTTGCAGGAGCTGCTGTTCAGCTACATTCCTGGGTCTGACCAGTTGTTGATGTGGAGCTGTTAGGTTTCTCAGGCACTATCACTTCTGGAAACAGATACCAAGCAAGCCAAAGAAGAACTGTCTGAAAATATGATGGTGTTGTGATGCAAGAACATCCTTCAGGGAATGTAGACCTTGGGAAGCAAGCTGGAGGAGTGCTGCAACAAAGACTGGTAGGCCTGCACGTTGTGCCACAATGTGTAGAGCCACAGATCAGGGGCATAGCTAGGGGAGAGGGGGTCCATGTTCGACCCTCTCTCTGGCAGCCCCTCAGAGTGAGGGAGATAAAGAAAATAGGGAGAGCCCCTCTCTCTGGGGGCCCCTCAGGAGCTTGAGGGCATGGGTTCTTTGAACCCATCTGCTCAATTATAGCTAAACCCCTGCCATGGATCAACCCTTGGGGCCACTTGTTGAAGCACATGTAGAGGGGTGATTCAGATGAGCATCCCTCTCATGTGATTAAAGGATGTGCCAAGAGTGCATTGGATCATCCACTAGTGACTTGCGTTCAGGCATGTTCTTGCCACAGACCTGATGTAGGGGTGTGCATGGAACTGGCTGTTCTGGTTTGGTTTGAGTCTGAAATGGACCCAAACTGGACTGGGCCAGTTTGTTCTGGTCCCTCGAACCCGCCCCGCAAATCTGGCCCACCTCAGTTCAGTTCAGGGGGGGGGGGTGTTCATGAATTTCTTTTAATTTTTTTAACGTACCCCCTCCAGGGGAGTTGTGCATTAATTTTTTTTAATGTACCCCCTCCAGGGTCTCCCCTCTCCCCACTGGCCTCCCTTATTCCATTAATGGCCACTCTTCAGCCAGTTTTTTTTTCCCCCTTGGCGTGGAGGCCATTTTGGAGGCTGCCGCGCCTGCACAATAGGCCTCTGCGTGGTACAATGGTACACCATTTGTTACTGAATTCTTCATTATCTTGAAACATACCCAGTTCCTTTAGAATCCTTAAACCCCTGCAATGTAACCAACAGAACTACTTGGGGAGTAGGAGGTTCTACTCAAGTGTAAAAATCATGACTGGATGAGGGTTAAAACAAATAGGTAGGATAAACATAGTTTAAGTAAATAAATTATAATGATGTAAATTTTACATAGTGAGCTGCTGATCCAAAGGAGAGACAAGCTCACTGGCTGAGTGGCACTTTAAATTCCGCCAGTGCTGCTTTCGAAGGTGGGGAGTCTCTGTATCTGCTAATGCCCCATGGTGGGAGTACTGTCAGAAGTGCAATAAGAAACTCTTTGGTAGGCACAGATCCTCCCTGCCTTCAGAAGCAGTGCCAGTGTGATTCATTGCAGGGCCCGAGAGCCAGTGGCAGCTCCTATTGACCCTGTGCGTGTCTCCCTCATTGTTTATTATGCCTGTGGAAAGCTTCAGCCAAAGCCAAATACGACACACAGCTCCCTTGGCATTATGCAAAGGCAACCATACCTAGCACTGTGGGGCTCTTTTAAGGGAAGCATAGCCCTCCCATACTCCAGGGCCATCTTGGAGTGCTAATGGAGCATTGGGAAGAGTGATTCCTAGACTCTGTGGGGAAAGCATTGGGAAGGACTACACTTCCCAGCAGTCTGTGTGTACCTTCTGATATAGTGCTGAGGTTTGACAGGGCTCCGTTTCTCTTAAATCCACCCCCCACTCCTGGCACTGGGGAAAGCACAGGACTTGTAGAAGTTAGCATAATGGGAAATTGCTCTCATACTGTAAGTTTTTTTGCCCCAGTGACTCCTGCTTGAAAAATAGTGACAAACACTGTGTTAAGTCTGAACATCACATACAGAAGATTTCAGTGGCATCCCATGGAAAGTGTAATATATGTAAATCAACCATAAATCTGTTAACTGTACCTTTTTGTAAATCTCTTTTCCCATTAATAATAAAAGGAAAAAAGGATTCTCTCTGAGGAAGAAATTCTTGCGATGTTTCGTAATAACAGAATTTGTCCATAGATTAGTGTTGCAATAGAGTCAGAAAAAATAATGCATGGCATCCACACTTTTAGCAGAATAGTGCTTCGTTGATAAAAGCTCCTTCTGTGAATGGAAGAACAGTTCTTCTCACACAAGGCCCCTTTCTCCCCCTCCTCCCCCTCCAAATATTTATATACCACTTTACAACAAGTTTCCAAACAGAGGAGAGAGAGAGAGAGAGAGAGAGAGAGAGAGAGAGAGAGAGAGAGAGAGAGAGAGAGAGATGACTCCCTGACCCCAAAGGGCTCACAATCTATTTATGCAAAGACCTCTTGTATGAACGCAATGCTCCTTCTATTCATGGAGATTTCGCCAATGGAATCTACGAACATTTACATATTGCTTTACAACAAAAGTTTCCAAAGTGGTTTACTGAGAGAGAGAGAGAAGCAGATAGATAGACAGACAGACAGACAGACAGACAGATAGATAGATAGATAGATAGATACGGCTCTTTCCCCCCAAAGGCCTCACAATCTATTTATGCAACGACTCCTTGCATGAATGCAATGCTCCTTCTGTTCATGGAAATTCCACCAATGGTGCACTGCTGTGCCAGATGTCCTGCCCAATAAATGCAACATTTTCAGGTGCCTCTCTAATTAAACTCTAAAACTTTCCTTACAACCTGTATTTATAGAAATATGTAAATGGCATAGTTGCAACAAAGACAAAAGATAACAAAACTTGTGGGTAATTTATATTCCTGAAGCATGGTTTAATGGATGCCAAATATATTTACATGTTCTTGAACTCATTACACCAAAGAGAATATTTTAGAAGATGGAAGAAAGGTGATCTTAAATAGCACATGTTATATAAAACCAAACTTATGTTATTAATTGATATTGATGTGGAAACATTGTTTTCCATCTCAGCTGGCACTACAACTTTATTCTGAAGAGCATAACCATATGGACATGCAAAAAAGTAAACTTAGCAGTCATGGAATAAGAGGACAGGTTCATGTGAGGATCAGTAACTGGTTGAAGGACAGGAAACAGAGAGTAGGAATAGATTGACAGTTTTCACAATGGAGGTAGGTAGGAAGTGGGTCCCCCAGTGATCGGTACTGGGACCAGTGCTCTTTAACTTCTTCATAAACAATCCAGAAGTTGGGGTGACCAGCGAAGTGTCCAGAATTGCAGGTGACACTAAACTATTTAGGGTAGTGAAATCCACACCGGATTGTGAGGAACTCAAAAGACCTCTCCAAACTGGGGGAATGGGCGACAAAATGGCAAATGCGGTTAAATGTAAGCAAGTGTAAAGTGATGCACATTGGGGCAAAAAACAGCAACTTCACATATATGCTGATGGGATATGAGCTGTCGGTGACTGACCAGGAGAGAAATCTCAGGGTTGTGGTGGACAGCTCATTGGAAGTTTCGTTTCAGTGTGCGGCAGCAGTGAAAAAGGCTAATTCCATGCTAGGAATCATTAGGAAGGGGACTGAAAATAAAAATGCTAATATCATAATGCTCTTATACAAATCTATGGTGCGGCCACATCTGGAGTACTGTGTACAGCTTTGGTAACCATATCTTAAGAAGGATATTGTAGAACTGGAAAAGGTACAGAAGAGGGCAGCCAAAATGATTAGGGGCCTGGAGCACCTTCCTTATGAGGCTAGGCTACAGCATCTGGGGCTCTTTACCTTGGAAAAGAGGTGACTAAAGGGAGACAAGATCGAAGTGTATAAAATTATGCATGGAGTGGAGAGGGTGGACAGAGAGAAATTTTTCTCCCTCTCTCACAACACTAGAACCAGGGGTCACCCCATGAAACTAAAGGCTGGGAAATTTAGGACCGACAAAAGGAAGTACTTTTTTACACAGAGCATAATTAATCTATGGAATTCTTTGCCATGGGATGTGGTGATGGACACCAGCTTGGATGGCTTTAAAGGGGGCTTAGACAGATTCATGGTGGACAGGTCTATCAATGGCTACTAGTCTTATGCCTCCATCTCCAGTCTCAGAGGCATGATGCCTCTCAATACCAGCTGCAGGGGAGCAACTGCAGGAGAGAGGACATGCCCTCACCTCTTGCCTGTAGGCTTCCAGTGGCATCTGGTGGGCCACGGTGTGAAACAGGATATTTTTATTTTTTATTTTTTTATTTATTTTTACATTTTTATACTGCCTTTCATTAAAAGAAAACCCCAAGGCGGTTTACAAAAATTAAAACATACAATAAAAGCAGTAAAAACATCAAGCTAAAAACATACATAAAAAACAAGACAGCAGATAAAAAACACACAAGAACAGCAGTAAAAAATGATTACCGTATTTTATGGACTATAAGACTCACTTTTTTCCTCGAAAAATATCCGCCAAAATTCAGGAGCGTCTTATATGTTTTAACAGTTTAATATGTTAAAACTCTGAAAAACTGGATTAAAATTAAGGTGCGTCTTATAGTCTGTAGCGTCTTATAGTCCGTAAAATACGGTATGTAAAAGCCTGGGTAAAAAGCCAAGTCTTTAAAAGCTTTCTAAAAGCCGTGATGGAGTCCGAGGAACGAATGGCCACCGGGAGAGCATTCCAGAGTCTAGGAGCAGCAACAGAGAAGGCCCTGTCCCGAGTGCATGACAGCCAGGCCTCCCTCATTGTAGGCACCCGGAGCAGGGCCCCCTCAGATGTCCTCGTCAAGCGGGCAGCAACCCTTGGGAGCAGGTGGTCCCTCAAATACCCCGGGCCCAAACCGTTTAGGGCTTTAAAGGTCAAAACCAGCACCTTGAATTGGACCCGGAAACAAACCGGCAGCCAGTGCAGCTCTTTCAAAATGGGGGTGATATGTTCCCAGCGGGCAGCTCCGGATAAAACCCTCGCTGCCACATTTTGCACTAGCTGCAGTTTCCGGATATTCTTCAAGGGCAGCCCCACGTAGAGCGCGTTACAGTAATCCAGCCGCGACTAAGGCGTGGGTAACCGTGGCCAGATCTGCCTTCTCGAGAAAGGGACGCAGCTGGCACACCAGCCGAAGCCATGCAAAGGCACCCCTGGCCACCGCCTCCACCTGAGCCTCCAAAAGCAGAGCCGGGTCCAGTAGTACCCCCAAGCTGCGTACTTGCTCCTTCAAGGGGAGTGCAACCCCATCCAGAACCGGTAAAATCTCCTCATCCCGATTGGCTCTCCTACTGACCAACAGTACCTCCGTCTTATCTGGATTCAATTTCAGTTTATTAGCCCACATCCAACCCATCACGGCCTCCAGACCCCGATTCAGGACATCCACCGCCTCCCTAGGATCAGAGAGACAGAGTTGAGTGTCATCCGCATATTGCTGACAACTCAGTCCAAATCCCCGGATGACCTCTCCCAGCGGCTTCATGCAGATGTTAAACAGCATGGGGGACAAGACCGATCCCTGCGGGACCCCACAGGCCAACGGCCACGGGGCCAAGCAGTGGTCCCCCAGCACCACCTTCTGGACCCTCCCCCCAAGAAAGGACCGGAACCACTGCAACGCAGTGCCTCCGATTCCCATACTCGAGAAGTGGCCCAGAAGGATACCATGGTCGATGGTATCGAACGCCGCCGAGAGGTCCAGCAGAACCAACAGGGACGCACTCCCCCTGCCTAGTTCCCGGCGTAGGTCATCCACTAGAGCGACCAAGGCAGTCTCAGTCCCATACCCGGGGACTGAGACTAGATGACTGAGACTATTGGACTAGATGGGCCTTGTGCCTGATCCAGCAGGGCTGTTCTTATATTTTTAAATAGGGAAATCTCAGATCATTAATCAAGGATTTTATTTTCCTGAAGCATGGGAACGGAATTTTAAATAGATATTGAAAATATAGAATATAATCACAACAATGGTTCTTGAAACAGACAGTAAAGCTATTCACGTGACCAGGAGTTGGGGAGGGTGGGTGGTCGGGGGAGGATGCACAAAACCAACCTCCCCCCAGATCATCCTGCAGCGTTCGTGGGAGCATGGGCCATGTTCCCATACAATCGGCACTGCTGCATACAGCGAGGGATTGTCGGAGGCTGAGATGATGCATCCCGGCCACCACATTTCCCACAGTTCACCAAGTGTGGTGCATTGGTGGATACCCCCCATGAGATGGGCGCTCTAGGTGCCCATCTCTGTATGTACTTGGGCTGCAAGCAGTCTGAGAACACACATGATCCCGGCACTGGAGTTAAGGGCGTACTCACAACCTTAACTTCGGCTAACAGCCAGGCTCCAAAGTCGAGTTAGGTGGGTGGGCAGTGCCGGGATCTGTGTGGATCCCAGCACTGCATACCAACAGGCTAACCCAGGCTGGGCTGCCCTAGCCTGGGTTAGGCTGCTCGTGAGAATAGCCTTAATAACTGGATTCTCATGATGATGGTTAGTGTGGTTAAATAGTTAACCATAATTGCTGTGCCTCGTGTGAGTGTGACATGGGAACATGGAATTTCTAGGCAATCCTGGTCAAATCGCTGTGGTTAAGCAACCTTTAACCTGGATCAGATAAAATTACTGGGCCACATTCACACAAACCTGGAAACAATTTGTTAATTGATCACAAACCAAATCTATCATCATCATCATCATCATCATCATCATCATCATGCATTGTTGCCATTGTTTATTAATATACATAACATCTAAACAGAGTAATATAAGCAAATCAATACAGGTCCCTGCCTTGAGGAGTTTACAATATAAATTGTGCCAGGAATTCAGACACAATAAGTGAGGCACAGCCTCACTCTTCTTAAAGGTTTTTCCCTCCTCAGTTGCTGATGTTGCAAGATCCCATTAGACCTCTTTTTTCTCTTCTTGGCTTTGTTCAAAACAAAGATGTGTCTCATATTTCAGGTATCGGTATGAAACCAGTTAAAAATAAATAAAAGAATTCTCCAGAGGCTTTTGGTAGCATCCTAGATAAGAAAAGCAATGTGGCTGATTGTCTGGAGACATAATTTGAGTTCTTGGTTCTCTCTGGACATCAGAGTGTCTCTGTGAGAATCTCTGGTTCTTTCTAGTGCATGGCAAACAAAGCTAGATAGCAAAACCTAACCAGCAATTGCAATATTCCCTCGTCATGGATGTTTCATTTCATTATTGTTATATTGCAAAGGCACCTGAAAAGTTTCATTATGCTGAAGCTGTCTTTCAGTGCCAAAATATACCTGAAATCTTTCAAAAGAGGGGAATTCCCAGTAAAGCAATTAAAGCTGTTCCATTTCAAATGCACTGTTTACTCTGCAGGGGTGGGGGGAGTTTTTTTCTACACAGAAAAAAAAAGTAACGGGAGAGGTTAGATATTAAATTTTCCTGTTGTTTCTTAGAAGTCCAAGTTCTGAATGTCTCCCCCGCCCCCTTTCCACTCACTTTCCTATTTTACTGCTGGTGGAATGATATGTGGGAAGTTTCTCCTGTATATCTGTGGAGGAACAGATATCCCACCACGCTAGCATGGGTGACAGATCCCACCTCTGCCACTACGTGTGGAGGACCCTGCTATCCCACCAGACTAACAAGTGTGGGGAACAGTCCTCTGGTTCTTCTGACTCCTTTACCGCTGCTACCAAGTGGACACTTGGTGGCAGCGGTGAAGGAGTCAGGAGAACCAGAGGGCTGTTCCTCCACACATGGTAGTGTGGTGAGATAGCTGTGTCTCCACACGTGGTGGGATATGTATTTTTGTGGAGACAAGCAAGCATTATTGGCATTTTTGAAAAGTGATTTTTTGAATTGGGATTTTTGAAAAAGTATTTTTGATCAGAAAAGGGTTTGGTTAGAAAGATGGCTGAATACATGGATATGGAGAAAGCAGCTCTAATTGGAAATTGCCAAATGTATGGACTGCCCTTTCAGGGGAAAGATGTAGTGGAGATGAAGTTTCTCCTGATCCAAAGTTTTGCAAAACCTATCCAAGCTCCAGAGAAATATGATCATGAGGAGCAGGAGAGAAAGAGATGGCTTCGCAAAGAGAGGGAACTAGAGAAAAAACTTTGTTGGGGGAAAGAGCACCTTTGGTTGCTGAGGGACCAGATTCTAGACCTGAAAATGCAACACCAGCATGAAAAGGAAATGTTCACTATGAGAAAGCAATTCTGGACACAAAATAAATCACCAGAAGAACAGCTTTACCTATGTCAGCAGGAAGAGGAGTGTCTTGCCCAGCTGGAGGTACACCACCATCTAGAAGGAGATGATCTTTTGCATGCAGTGGGCACAGCGCTACAAACAAGCTGCAGAACTTCACAAAGAAGAGGAGCAGCTCAAGCAGAAGAAACAGAAGTGAGAGGCAGAGTGCCAACTAGAGGAGGAGCGCCTGTGTCATGAACAGGAGTAAGAGATGCTTCAGCTTCAACAGCAACAGCTAGCTGAGGTCACCCCAAAAGGTTCCACTTCAGGAGAAGATCCCCAGTTGTTTCTTGCCACCTTTGAACAGGTTGAGCAGAACCAGGATCTCCAGGAGGGCAAATACATGGGTTGTGTACCCAGTGTGGTTAATGGGAGAATGGCAGAGGTTTTTAGTAGCATTCCAGGAGGAGGGTATGTTACTGAGGCTACAGTATGTGTGAAACCTGGGTGTCTCAACCAGGAAAGTTACTGAGTCAATTTGAAACAAAAATAACGGGTCTGTTACGTAAATAGTTGCAGGGGGACAAGTCAAGTACCAAGGAAAAGGTACTAGAGTTACTTGGGCTGAACCAAATATATTGTACAAATCCTAGAGATACTGGACTAAGGTTGAAGGTGAAAGCAACTGAAAATGAGTTGTGGGCAGCTGTTATAGCTGGCCAACTAATGGTTAACAAAAGAGAATCTGGGTTAAACTTTCCCAAGTGTAAAAGAGAAAAGGGAAAAACCAAAGAAGGAGAACTGGCAGTAATATGGACTATGGATATATTTAGACTTTATTTCTATGAACTACAGTTAACCTTGTGGACTAACCACCATGTTATACAGTGGTCACAGACTATGGGAATTTTGGGTTCTAAATGGAAAAGGTGGCCATGGAAACTGCAAGAGTCACAGATGCAGGTACAGCATGTGCTTGGCACTGAAAAGTTATGAGTGCACCTCATCACTGGTGCACTCTAAAGTAGGGATGTGCGAAACGTTTCGGATACAAAATGTTGGGTGTTTTGTAGACAAAACAAAACACCCATTTTCCAGATCCAAAAGTTTTGTATACAAAACAAAACGTCCCTGTTTCGGCTATAAAACATTTTGTTGTTTCAGACCTCCATTTTGTGGTGATCTCTGAGTCAGTCTCCATTTTGTGTTTGACATCTCTTTGAATTGTCCGCCCTTCCAGCCTTCCGATCGGTGACCTAAAGCATGGGCTTACCTGCTGACAATTCCCTCCTTGTTCCCCATTGGCTCTTTTGCTTCTTGCCGCTCTTTCCTGACCCCACTTTGGCCAGGGGAATGGTTGAAGAAGGGGCAAGGGTGGGGTGGGGGAGTTCAAAGAAGGGTTTTCAATTCATTCAGCAAGTTAGTAGTCACTATTCTGCCTTTCTGCCTCATTGGGGGGGGGGAGAGAGAGAGAGAGAGAGAGAGAGAACTAGTTTGCAGCATTGCATTCCTCAAGTTGTCATGATGCCATGCCATTGCCTATGCCTGCCTTGTTGCCAGCCTGAGCCCAGCCTGCTGTGCCTACTGCATGTCAGCCTGGGAATGGATTCAGGGGCAGAAGAGTGGGCGGAAGAGTGGCCTGCCAGTCTGCCACCACCCAGAGTCCAAAGGAATTGGGCAAAGGACTGATTATTTGTGATTTGTTAAAATTTACACATCTTTAAGATTTTTCTTCATAGGGAATAATGGAGGTTTCAGGAGCCCCATAACTCCACTTGGGGGGGGCACCAGGGTGGCCCAAAGCGAGTGGTGGTGTAGTGCACATAAAGTACCAACCACCCCCATCGGTTGTTAACCCATGGGATGCTGGGTTCTCTTGTTTCTGTGGTATTCTGAGTTTAGATTCTCTGGTAGCATATGAGAGTGGATTCTTGTTTTTCACTGAAAATCTCATATGCTACCAGATAATCTACACTGAACACCTCAGAAACAACAAAACCCAGTACCCCACAGGTTTGTGGGTATGGGGGTGGTTGGCACTCTATGTGCACTACACAACCACTCACTCTCTGGGCAACCCCAGTGCCCCCCAAGTGGAATTATGGAGCTGCTGAATCCTCCATTATTCCCTATGGGAGAAATCTTAAAGACACGCAAACTTCAACAAATCACAAAAAATCAGCCCTTTGCCCAATTCCTTTGAAATAATTCTGGTAGCTTCCTTGCCCCCATTGGGCACTACCACCCACCACACCCTGCTCTGGGCCAGCCCTTTCCATCAATGTAAAGCAATACATTTGCTGGAATCCCCATTATTCCCTATGGGAAAATTCTTAAACATGTGTAAACTTTAAAAATTTACAAACAATCAACCCTTTGCTCAATTCCTTTGAAATTTGGGTGGTAGCTTCCACCTATTGGACACTACCACCACCATGCACTCTTTTTGCCGTGGGGCCCTTTTAAAAAATCAAAATCGATTCAGATTCAGAAAATTCATCTACAAAACAAAACAGGGGTGTTTTGATTCGGATACTAATCAAAATGAGAAAATTCCAAAATGCACACCCCTACTCTAAAGCCAGAGTTTTGGAAGCTAAGACTTAACTTTTTGCTTGTACGTTGCACACTTACCCTTTGCTAGGATAAGTGTTCCACTTGTGAAGGAAATGAAGCAGAAATTCCCCGGGTTCTGTGACAGAGACTGACACCAAGGTGAGAGAAAGCAGATTTATTTATTTGCCGGCAAATGGCCCCAGCGGAATAATTTCCAAAGGCTGAGACCCCGATCACACTGCGGCCTCGCCTTTTATACACATAACAATTTACATATAGTGGGTACAATTCTCATTGGTAAGCATCACTTAATCGTCATCTTAACAATTACTACCAATCAGACAATTTCTCTACTAAACTATAACTTAAGCATTCCCCCCTCCTTCTCCCTGCATATCACTACAACTATTTCAATCCCTACAGCTGTGGCCTTGAGCAAGTGTCTACCAGCAGTTTGTTATCTACAGATAGCAAGGGCCCCCCTGCCTGCATACCAGCAGTGGACAGGAGTTTGTTATGCTGCCAGCAAGTTGCAATTAGAGCAGCTTGGTTTATGCAGACCTTCTTTAACCATTTCTTGACCATAAAACTGAGTCCATAAAACTGAGACCATAAAACTGAGAATGAGGCCTAGACCTCCTGGGTTTGTTTTTTTCCTAAATAAGATCACATGAATTATAAACTGTATATATTCTTCAATCTGCAATATTGTACATAGGATTTCTGTGCTTTCAAGTCCCTATGCATGAAGAAGGTGCAGGGTCAAAGGTTCAGCTGTGTTTTCCTGTTTCACTTTTGGTTTTGGCAAATCTGTCAGTTGGACTTTGGAGGGGGAAATTATTTTAAGTTATGGAAGGAATGTTTGTTGAGTTCTGATTGGCTGAACTGAATAACTGATGGGATGGAAGAAGTTGGGGGAATTTGAGTGCGGTTCAGGGAGTGCAGTTCAGTGCTATCCCCTGAACCAAGAAGTCTGCCCAGCCAGAGGAAGAAAGAGACTTTGAGGAAGAAATAGACTTTGAAGGAAAACCTGGATAGAACTGAGCAGTGTTAAAAAGCCTACAGCTTGTTAGTTACCCTGACTTGCTCTGTATTATTTTGTGATTTTCAGTAAAGTAATGTTTTAATTGGAACTTTTGTTTTTAGTAAAACTTCCTTGTTAATATAGTAGAGCTTGTTAATTGTCTCTACTCCATGCCTATAGGCCTTTCCACTCTACTAAGGTTTTATTTGGGTTTTTTGAATTCCTAGAAGGGCTGTTGCAGTGGACACAGCCTTACCAAAAGCCCACTTGGTGGAAGCAGTGAAGGAGTCAGGAGAACCAGAGGGCTGTTCCCCACACTTGTTAGTCTGGTGGTATAGCAGGGTCCTCCACACATGGTGGCAGTGGTAGGATCTGTCACCCGTGCTAGCGTGGTGGGATAGCTGCTCCTCTACAGTATTCTTCAAAACTTTCTGCACTTCAGAATATAACAAAGTGAGAAAACCAAAATATGAACTTTGTAGCATTTCCATGTTGGGAATTTTTCAAAAAGCAAAACCATTTCCCAAGAAGCTTCTGTTAATACATATTGTCACTATCATTCCTATAAAAACTCATTCCTATAAAAACTTTGAATAGGCAGCAGAAAGGGCTCCTTCCTCTAAGGAGCCCCCATCCCAATTTATCCCCACAACTTTGGATGACAGACAGGCCTAAGGTCACCTGCTGAGATTCATGGCTGAGTAGGGATTTGAACCATACAACGCATGCATGTTGTTCACTCAGTGACCACAATTTGAAGAAAAGTGTTGACCCACAGTGTGTGTTTTATATTTTTGCATTTATTTATTTACTTCCCTTCTGTCTATATAAGTCTAATAGTAACCTATTAGCTTAAGACAATTTTTGTTTATTGTTCTGGCCATTTAGATATATCCTGTATTAGTTATTTACTGTCAACTCGAGATGCTGAGGTTACATACAATATGGCCAAATTTCTTCTGAATGCTGATAGGATTAGACAAGTTATGATATCTTCTACAGCCTCTTAACTTTTTTGTATTATAGTTGTAGGATTTAGTTTGTTATGCTTTGATGCTCTTTGATATTTTAATGTATTTTTTCCGGTCAGTGACCGAATAAAGCACGTAACGTAATGACTATTTTTTGTCTGAGTCCTCAGCTCAAACAGAGCTAATTAAAGAGTGTGCTTTTTAAAAAAAGGGAAACATGCACTGGCACTGAACCCAGGGATAATCCTGAGCCTTAGAGAACATAAACTAAACTTTCCTACTCAACTGTTGGGACATTCACCTGTTGGGAGCACAAGCCAACTTAAGACTTTTATTACAGTTGTGTTTTGGCCTCTTTTCGTTACCCTATGGCAAGACCTTCCTCCCAGAAGCCTCAGTATAAAATGAAAATCCATTCTGAGTATATTTAAAACAGTCAGGAAATGAGTAACCCCCATTTTCTCCAGAGATACCTGTCATTGCTGATCCAATTCCATTTCAAGCTGAAGGGAAGCAGATTCATCACTGGTTCTCTCAGGGAGCTGATACTGCCTTTGACTGAAAGGAAGCAAGTACCTGCCCATTCTCTCTTAGTCTAATCAAAGCTCCATTAGTCCCTGTGCCACCTTACCCTCAAAGAGGAAAAGAACAGAGAAGGCTACTCCTGCAATCAACCTGCTTAACTGGTAGAGTTCTAGAGTCAAGCAGATATGCAGCAGTGGTACCCACTGGGTCTCCCTATGAACCACTTCTTTAAACAGTCATCAATAGTGGCCTATCACTGCTGCTTTCAGCCCTGGAGATAGTGGCTGCATTCACACATAATGCAGAACCACAGTTCAATGGACCTGTGGTTCTGCTCTCCCCACACTGCTCTCCTGTCCACATTCACATGTAAAGGACAGGAGGCCCTCTGCAGGCAGAGAGACTGCAGAGAGGAGGGGAAACTGGTTGCATGGGCTTCCTTCTGGACTGAAGGACAGCCCCAGGAGCCAATCACAGCTGGAGTGAGGGAGGAGCTTCCTTTCTCAAATCTGGTTTCACCAGAGTGCAAATGTGATGCAGTGTTCACACTTAACACTGTCACCACCAAACTGCAAATAGAGGTGGCGGAACCTACTACAAACCAAAGGTTCAAACTGGAGACTCGTGAGGGAAACTTTGGTTTGCTTTTGGGTCCAAACTGTGGCTGCATGCATTCAATCATACAAAAATTTTCAACCGAAGGCCCCAACTCTGGTTTTATGTTATGTGTGAATGAATGATGCAGGATGATAACAGCTGAGTCCTTCTATGAATTGCTTCAGTGGATACAACTTGCAGAGGTGACCTACTGGCAGAGTTGTAACAAGTCATTCCTGCATTCTGGACAGATTTAGAGTTTGCTTTCAATAGTTGAGCAAAATGACGATGCAGTTCAATAAGTAGAGAATTATTTTGCTCTTCCTGTCCTCTCCCTCCCATAAGCAGCTGTGCCTGCTGTCATCTCCTAGTCTTGCCCGTCTGTGGAGACTTACATGAAGTGGGGTAGGAGGCAGAAGGGATGTTCTGTTAACCAGTTATACACGGAGTGAAATGAGAAAGGAAAGGGCAGCATGGCCAATGACCACACACCCCAACTGTGTGTGCATCCTTAATGTGAAAGAGCCCTATACATGTCAGCTCTTCCACATAAATGGGAAAAAGCAATAACGATAGGCCACTCTGCAACCCATTTCCAAAGAAGTGACTCATAGTGATTGTCCCAGACTTCCTGACTGCATGCAAGATAGAGCCCTACCCCTGTACAGCATTATATGTGTAGGGTCTTCTATCTATCTATCTATCTATCTATCTATCTATCTATCTATCTATCTATCTATCTATCTAATGTCTAGACTGCCCCAATCCTCCATCTCTGGGTGGTTTACAACAACATAAAACAAATTAAGACTAAAATAAAAACCTTAGAACAATTTAAAACCACAGTCAAGTTAAAAAGCTTGGGTGAAAAGATGAGTCTTTAAGGAATTTTTTTAAGTTCTCAAAGATGGTGAGGCTCTTATTTTAGCAGGAGGGGAAATTCCAGAGTTTCAGAGCAGCAACAGAGAAGGCCCATCCCTGTGTAGCCACCAGACGAGCAGGTGATTACTGCAGATGAATCTCTCCTGATGATCTCAATGGGTGATGATGGGGCTCATGGCAAAGAAGGCTTTTTAAAAAAAAAAATACCCAGAGGAATCCCATTAGAGCAAATGTGGAGTGTGTGACAACCAGCTATGCCAAGAGGAAGGAAGAGGTTAATGAGTATGGGCTGACACATCACTTGGCTAGAGGGTGGGAATTGGGAATTTCTCCCCCCCCCCTTTCATTTGCTATGAATTATTTCAAGTCTCCACTTCTAAATAATGAACTGACACCATTGAATGAGTTAATGCACTCTGGGTTGTGCTTCTTTCCTGCAAGTACCAAATGGATGCAAGAAATAAGGCTTGCTCTAGGAGTCATTGCCAAATAGAACAACAGACTGGGAAAGCTAGAACACAATGGAAAACCCAAAACATTCAGAGTTCTATTTAGATATTTGCCATATTCAAACCTGCTATGATATGTCTGTAGCACACTTTCTGAGTAGGACATACATATATTCCACTCCTTAAGAAAAAATGAATTGCATGCCTGGGAGTTTACTGATACCTTCCTTAAAACCCAAAATGGGAAACTGCCAAATGAGGGAAAACTGAATGTATTACTTTTGATATAATTATAGATTGTACAATTTGAAACATCGGGTTGGAATAATGATTATAACAATAACGCGGCTATTTGCATAATTGTTTTGAACTACCATGACCGAAAGCTGTGAAATTATGTAGAAGCAGAAACAAAATTTTGACTCAGTTGTGATTCATCATAAATATGCTTTAAAGTGACTCAGTAGCTACCAAATTAAGACTATCAGACTATAAAAGTTCCATTATACATAAAGGGGACTGCCCTCAGAAAAATTAAAATTGTGGGAGTTCTATGCTTATCTATAGTTGTTCCCCATACCCATTTCTTATCCATTGTACTTCTCTGAATATTTAAAACATATTCTGTGCAAGCCCCGGTAGGAATGCTTGTGTGAACAGCCTCTATGATTCATAGCACACTCCCTTTCTGCTTTCAACCTCAGCAGGTGATTATGTTATCATTGCTGATGGCAGCAGTCATCTGCTTGCCATGGTCCAACAATCTGTTTGCACATCTTCCTGCATAGGAACATATATGGACTGGCACTACTGTTTTTGCTTTTAAGTGTATGCACATGTATTCTAAAGATGGAGAATAAATATAGTTCGCCTTCTGCAACCGTGCTAGTACTTTTTCTCCTTAATAATGCTGATCAAGTATTTGCATAGCAAAATCTAACAAACCACCACGACCACCACCACCAGGAGCATAGCAAGGAAGGAGTGGGCCCAGAGACAAGGTTTTAAAATGCCCCCCCCCCGCTAAAGGCCAGGGCCTCCATACACCCCAGGCTCCCAAAGATTTAAGTCTGATATTTCAAAATAAGTATGCTGCCTGGAAATACATTTCACTACACACACACACACACACACACACACACACACACACACACACTTCACAATATAGAGTGATATACATTGAATACTATATATTTGTGCTACTTTTAATGCCTAGAACACTCTAGAAACACTAATTATTAAAATGGGCCCCTCGCTGCAGATTAGCAAAGGAGACATTCAGCCATGCAGGGTGAGCCTATGTTTGTTTTCTCAGAATTCTGAACAAATTCAGTAAAGTTTGATTCCAGGAGGTTTTTCACACGGGGCTTTTAAAGCCCTTTAACAGACATCTCCTCTGGAATGGAGGTGCTGCATTCACATGGCCAGATTTACCCTGAAGTCCCTGTGAGTTATTGGGGAACAGTTCACACACAATTCAAGTTTTTCACTGCTCGTTAGAGTGTAGCCTGATATATATCTAGAGTTAAAAAAAAAAAAATCCACTATTTTGCATTGGTTCTTTGGGACAACTTCAATTTCGCAGTAAAGCCTCCCAGTAAACCTGCAGTAAAGCCTGCTGTGTGTAAAAGTCCCAGGTAAGTGTGTGGAGAATTGCAGCCTCAGGCAGGAAATCTAACCACATTTAGCTGGAAATACATTTCATTGAAACCTAAAGGATTTACTAAGGAAAACATGTCTACTTAAAAATAAACTCCATTGAATTCAACTGTCTGAGATCCTTCCCTGGTAAGTGCATATAGGATTGCACATGCTCAGGGATATAAAGTAAACCAAACTAATTTGTGCTCTCAGCATATTTTGCTCCCTATAGGAGACCAGTAAGTCCCACTGTAGCAAGTAAGATAGGTGGGGAGAAATAGAGAAAAGAGCAAGAATTAGCACCATTCAAAAACGGGTGCTGGGTGGGCAGAGAATGAGGAATCCGCCTCTTCTTGGTAAAATTTTAAGATAGATTAGACATGCTGCGGCTCAAGGAGCTCCTGAAGTTACACCCTAGTCTGTCCTAAAAGTCATTCTCCCTGCTCCCCAATGTGGACGTAGGGCTGGTTGTGGTCTCTCACTGTACTAAGATAAAAAGCACTCTCTGCAGGTGCTCAGAAGCAGGGTCATCCCTAGTGGGGTGTGGGGCTGGGAGGCAAATCAGCATGTGCAGGGCCTCCTTAACATTTCATATCATTACAGAATCATACTGACTGATGACATGTCCAACCAGCTGGACATTTCTAAAGAAAAATAAAATACAATAGAAGCACCACACATGCTTCACAGTTCTCACTCAGACCTTCTGGGTTGCAAAACAACTTGAACATAAGTGCATTTATAAATGAATAAATGAATGAATGAATGAATATAAATATAATATTGTTTGTTCCAGAAGTTTTTTGTAATTTTCTGCTATGAAACAAGCCACTTATAAGACTTTTTAGGTAGTTTTTTTTAAAGCCAGTATATTTTCCAATCTCTTTAAATTAATTGTTCAGAGACTTCTCTGTCTCTCCCCCCCTCCCCCCGATATCAAAGCCCTATGGCAAGCAGATCCCTATTTATTGGGGGGAGGGGGTAACCACAAAAAGGAATTCACATTCTACCTCCATTACTGGCAAAGGCTGGGCTGTGGCTGGCTTGGGCAGAGGGTCTGCAGAGAACTGTGGTGGGTAACTGTGGTGGGTCTGCAGAGAACTGTGGTGGGTCTGCAGAGAACTGTGGTGCCAGTGCTGGCAACTCTGCCTGCCTCCTTTCTTGTTTGCTTGCTGCCTGGAGAGCTTCAGGCTTCAGTAAGGCCTACACAAAGGCCTCTCTGGAAGCCCCACCCACCCACCAATCAGCTGAGAGGTGGAGAGAGAAGGAGCTCTAGCAGCTTGCAGGCTGCTTAGATTGCCGGCCTGGAGGGCAAGCAGGAGAGAGGGCGAACAGGGCAACTGGCTGAGGGGCCTTGGGGCTGGGCAATGGGGAGTCATGTGATGTGTCTCTAGGGTGGCCCTCTCGAGGCAGGGGGCCCCAAGACAACTGTCTCCCCTTGCCTAATCATAGTTACGCCCATGACCACCACCAAAACTGGAGAGGAGAGCTGGTCTTGTGGTAGCAAGCATGACTTGTCCCCTTAGCTAAGCAGGGTCCACCCTGGTTGCATTTGAATGGGAGACTTGATGTGTGAGCACTGTAAGATATTCCCCTTAAAGGATGAAGCCGCTCTGGGAAGAGCATCTAGATTCCAAGTTCCCTCCCTGGCATCTCCACGGTAGGAGATTCCTGCTTGCTACCTTAGAGAAGTCACTGCCATTCTCTGTAGACAATACTGAGCTAGATGGACCAATGGTCTCACTCAGTATATGGCAGCTTCCTATGTCCCTATGTCCTTAAAACAATCAATTATGCTTAAATTGCATATTTTGAAATGCTTGCAATATTATTAAGTTTCAAATAACAGCACCTCAAGCAGAAACGTTCTGTGCAGAAAAGCATTATTCGTAAATCAACTCAATTTCGGCTGGATTACCCATGAGAAACAATAGGTGACATCTTTTGAGGGAAAGCATGACATGACTGATGTAAGATGACTAATCCCATTTGTTACCAAGAGATTAATGGCACAAACCTTTAACTGGGAATATAGAGCCACACAGGAAGAATTTTTTCAACTACCAATATTAACTGTAGGATCTTTTCCCCCATTTGCGCTTGTAAAGCCATTTCAAACTGGCTTTCGGGCGGGCTATGGAGTGAAGACTGCCTTGGTCAGCCTGATGGATGATCTCCAATTGGGAATTGACAGAGGGAGTGTGACTCTGTTGGTTCTTTTGGATCTCTCAGAGGCTTTCAATACTATTGAACATAGTATCCTTCTGAAATGTGTGAGAAGATGGGAGGCACAGCTTTGCAGTGGTTCCACTCCTACCTCACGAGCAGATTCCAGATGGTGTCTCTTGGAGACTGTTGTTCTTCAAAATATGAACTTTTGTATGGTGTCCCTCAGGGCTCCATATTGTCTCCAATGTTTTGGAGACACAACGTCTACATGAAATCGCTGGGAGAGATAATCAGGAGATTTGGTGCAGGGTGTTATCAGTATGCTGATGACACCCAAATCTATTTCTCCATGTCAAGGTTATCGGGATAAGGCACAACCTCTCTAAATGCCTGCCTGGAGGCAGTAATGGGCTGGATGAGGGATAACAAACTGAGACTGAATCCAGATAAGACAGAGGTACTTATTGTGCGGGTTCGGAACTTGGGAGACAATTTTGATCTATCTGTTCTGGATGGGGGGCACACTCCCCCAGAAGGAACAGGTTTGTAGTCTGGGGATGCTTCTGAATCCAAATCTCCCTCTGGTGTCCCAGGTTGAGGCGGTGGCCAGAGGTGCTTTTTATCAGCTTCGGCTGATATGCCAACTGCATCCGTTTCTTGAGATGAATGACCTCAAAATGGTGGTACATATGCTGATAACCTCTAGGCTGGATTACTGCAATGCAATCTATGTGAGGCTGCCTTTGTACGTAGTCTGGAAACTGGAGTTGGTCCAGAATGTGTCAGCCATGTTGGTTTCTGCATCATCCAGGAGAGACCATATTACTCCTGTGCTGAAAGAACTACTCTGGCTGCTGATATGTTTCTGGGCAAAATACAAGGTGCTGGTTATTACCTATAAAGCCTTAAACCGCTTAGGCCCTGATTATTTAAGAGAACATCTTCTTCACCATGAGCTCTACCACCTGTTAAGATAATCTGAAGAGGTTCATCAGCGGTTGCTGCCAACTTGTCTGGTGGCTATTTGGGACTGGGCCTTCTTCATTGCAGCCACTGGACTTTGGAATGTGATCCCTGTTGAAATAACAGCCTCACCATCTCTGGCAACTTTTAAAAAGGCGCTGAAGGCACATTTATTCACCCAGGCGTTTAATTAGATTTATAGTTTTAATATCTTTAATACTGGGTTTTAAATGTTTTCAGTGTTTTAAATGATTTTAATTGTAAACTGCCCAGAGATGCAAGTTTTGGGCGGTATAGGAATATTTTAAATAAAATAAAAGTAAGTAAATAAATACCCTCTCTGGTAATGCGGATGAGCATAGTTTGGAAATCAAACGAGCACAGTTTGGAAATCAAACCTGGCAGTCTTGCAGTGCTCTTGTCTGGTCCAAGAAAAGCACGGGTCTGTGTATATTCCTCTAACTCTGTTTTCAGTCAGCTTTTTGTACTGAAACACACACACATACCCCTTCTCTAACTCAGATTTTAATCTGAGTTGGGACAAACTTAAACCTGCCACATCACAGGATGCCAGAACTAAAGACTGCTGGGAATAGCTGGGAAGTGCTAGTTTTTCTAGCACTACTGACTACTGGAAAGGCAGCAGTTCCCAGCATACCTTTCACTAGCATACTAAAATGGCTATACAGAAGGCATCAAGAAGATGAGGGTTGGAGAGAAATGTGCTTGTGCATCCTTCTGCTGTTACTGCCACCATAGCAAGAGTAGAAGAAAGGTGTTGGGAATTAATAGAGTGTTGTGAGAGGGATATCAGAACAGATCCTGTTGTATTCCCGATGAAATCACTGGCACTGCAAAAGGATCCAAATAAATTCAGGGACTAAAACAAACAATTTTCTCAGGAAATAGTTACTTCCTTCTTGATGGTGAGCCAAACTGGGTGAGGTATGCCAACCAGTACCCCTCTCATTCAAAGATCACAAAAGCCTGATTCACACATTTATTTTTCAGTGATTTTACCACTTCATTCCACATAGGGAAGTGTTTACAGTACATTTAACAACCCCCATGTGAAAACTGAAAAGCTACTTCAAGAAAGAGAAAAATAGCAAATCAGCCTTTTCTTTGACATGGCAACATAGGATGGCTTTTACACAGTGGGAGCTTCATGTAAAAGTGACATAGTGAAGTCATTATGTTCAGACTTTATTACCTCAAAAATAAATTTATTTCATATAAATCCTCCTCAGACATAATGTTATTTATGGTAAAATATATTTTATTTAATGTTACATTTTCTGGGTTTCTACTTTTGTAAACATATAGCAGAACTCAGTAAAAATCCATATGTGTGTGTGTGACACACATAAACATCCAGACATTTCTTATGATTTATTTATTTATTTATTTATTTATTTATTTATTTATTTATTTAATATATTCATATCCACCCCTCCAGTACATTACTGCTCAGGGCGGCTCACAATATTTATAGAATGGTTACAATATAAAACCAGACCAATAAGGTTAACCAAATTAAACAACTTAGAAATCCAAGCTAAAACCACAATCAGAATTAGCTTTTAAAATTTCAAATTAAATTCTTTATAAAGTTAAAAACTAAGAATGATAAAAACTGAAAAACCTACCAGATATAAGCAACAGGTGAAACATTAAAAAGCCTCTTTAAAAAGATGTGTTTTTGATTTTCACACACACACACACACACACACACACACACACACACACACTGCTATTAGTTATATTTTTGTGTTGGATGTACTGTATAGAATTATGCAGAGGCCTCAATGTTGATAAAACACTTACTTTTAAAATAATTTTATGCAAGATATACCAAAGTTTCCCCCAAGAGCAACATCAACAACTGGCTGAAGCAGAAAAGTCACATTTGAATATATTAAGTATGACTTTTAAGAATGTGAACCACTTCACAGTTGTTTCTAGCTAGATAATGGATTGTTCTGCTACATTAAGATTTGGAACATGAGCCATTTCCTTTACTCCTGATCATAAGCTTGATGCCGGGTTATTACTATGATGTACACACAGGATTGCCATGTTGTAACCTGGAGATTTGGGCCATAGTGTTAAATTCCCCTTTGCAGCAGGAAATGAGTCAGACCCTACTTTCCCTGACAGCAGAGAAAGTCCTCTTTTTCCTGTTTAGTCCTGTTTTCTCTCTCACTTAACCCTTGCTGTGCAGCCCACCTAATTTCCTGCTTGGTAGGTGGAAGGTACAGATGACAGGACAAGGCGAGGAATGGGTGGGAGAAGCCATGGCTTCCATATCTCCCACTGACAATTTAGAAGTATCGTACAGGTGATCTCCAGTTTGGGGTACAGGTGGTGATCTCCAGGAATGGGTGGGAGAACCCATGGCTTCCATATCTCCCCCAATAAATTTAGAAGTATCATACAGATGGTGATATCCAGTTTGCAACTTAGATGCAAGAATGTCAAACTAGTGTGGCCAGTGGCTGAAACACTGCAGCACAAAAAGGAATCTTGCTGTGATCCGCTATTGAATCAACCTTCATTTCCCATGGTGTTTCAGTCAATGCGCACATGTACTTGTGGACACTGGTAATCCATACAATCAATGAAGACTGTGGAAAACTCCATATGTGCCAATACTGCAAGTCTTCTGAAATAATTTCTGAAATTTGCCAAGTTATCAATGGAAAGCAAGCTGAGCAGAATGAAGGTACAGCAGAATCCACAGAACAATAATGCAACAGAATAGAGGAGAGCTGCTACCCCCTAATTTGAATGGCTTTTCATATGCCTTCTCATATGAGAAACAATTTGTGCTTTAGATTGGCAGATGCAATTTGTATTGGGATAAGGCCAGAGTTCACAGTACTGGCACCTGATTGCAGTGAAGGGAAATGTGAACCACCATGCAAACACACACCCCCAACACTGGCCTGGCAAGAGCCAACTAGCATTTCACTCCACCCCTCCAAGAATTGTGCCTTCATACTGTAACAAGCTTAAGGACATGGACATCAAATAATCACATATTCTTCCCCAATTCCCCCCAGCTTCCACTTCACTTTCTCTGTTGTCTCTTTTTGGATTGTGAGCTCCTTTGGAACAGGGAACTGTCTTCTCAAGTCAAGTTTTATTTACGGTCATAGACCAAAACAAAAAACATATACCATTGATGAATACAATTACATCTGTACAATAATACATTAACATCCTAAAACGATTCCCCTATATACATCCTGGAAGCAATATTACAGAACTTAGCTACAGAGTTAGAAACTGAGGCATCCTCATCTGAAAGTAAAACTTTAACAAGATGTTCATCAGACTGGTTTGACAATCTACATATCAAAGGAAAAATAAAGCATGTCTTTAGGTTTGAGTGTAGTTCTGAGTGCAATAAAATGTGATTGATGGTTTCTACTTCCCTGGATCCACAGCTACAACAGCGTTCTTCTATGGGGATACCTTGGTATCTCCCGACTAATAACACTGAAGGGAAGCAGTCCTAGCTCTTGTTAATGCCCAGTGAAATTTACTCAGAAAAAATGGAGGACAAATAATTAGCAGGTGAGAGAGCCATCTTGGATCTTATCCTTTTATAAAACTTTGATAGAGAAGCCCAGTTATTTTGCAACTCAGTATCTACTAGATGTTGTCTGACTGCTCTTTTAGCATTTGCCTGGCCCAACTCTAACAGCTGTTCAGGAACTATTCCTAAAGAGGTAAGCTTGTTGCTTACCGCTAAACACCAGGTCGGCTGAGGAACAGCTGATAGAAACTCGGGAATTAACCCAGTCGGCCACAAGTGTACTCTCAACCAAAAATCTATATATTTAATTCTCCTGGGTGTGCCTTGGAATGTGTGTCCCAGCGCCCAGCTGATTGGTTGGGCGGTGGAGGCGCCTGATTGGCTGAGGTGCATGCAGGAGGATGGGTTGCCGTAGCAGTGGCGGGCCAACCGCGGAGGCCAGAGGCGGCGGCAGGCCCAGCCCAGGCGTGGAAGCAAGGCCCAGGAGTGGGGAAAGAAAGGGGGGCAGAAGTGGTGGTGGGGAGGAGAGGCGAGGTGGCTGGGCCCGGCACGGGCCGGCCGTGGTTAGGAAGCGGAGACTGGGGCAGAAGGTGGGGGGGGAGGTAACCGTCGATCCCAAACAGCGCACAGATGCTCTGTGTGGGGTCAGCTAGTAAATAATTAAGAGCCAAGCACATGATTCAGTTTTTAGAAAACCAGCCTCCATATGCAGGACCACATTTGGAGTACATCTTGGGATACCAAGTAAAGTTCTCAAAAACGCAGACTGATTTTTTTCTAGCATATCAAAACTTGAGTATGGACCCAATTGAATGCCATACAACAACTGAGGGATTACTTTGGCAGAATATAACTTTAACGCTGCAGGGATAAACCCTGCACCTTGCATTCTAAAGAATCTATTAATTGCCGCCACACTGTGTTTTGCCGACTTGGCTACCATTCTCATATGTGCAGATTTCCTGGCATTTTGTTGAAAAATTACCCCCAGATATTTTATTTGAGTGACCTGTTCTAATTGATGTCTGTTCAATAGACATATAAATTTCTTTGCTTTGTTCTTAAAACACATAATTTTTGATTTATCATAATTGATTTTTAACTGGCTCAGTTAAAACTGGCTCTGTAAACCGCCCTGAGCCATTTTGGAAGGGCGGTATATAAATCTAATAAATAGGTAAATAATAAATAAACTGTACCTCATTACAATATGAGGCTAGGACATCTAAAGTTATTTTGAGCCCAACCCTGGTTTGAGATAAAATAACTGCATCGTTGGCATACATCAGGATTGGGATCTTCTTATTGGCCAATTTCGAGGCATGAGTGAGTATCAGACTTTTGCAGGCACTTGATCAAATTCATTAACATAAAAATTGAATAAGTAAGGAGCCAATACACACCCTTGACACACACCTTTCATGACTGGAACCAGGTTATTGAGATTACCAGCAGAATCCAAGCAGAATCTTAAGGAGGAATTCTCATGCAATTTAATGAGCAAAAGCCTTTGATCAATAGATGTATCAGCCAATTTGGTCCATAATAGGCTTCTAGAAACTGTATCAAAAGCCACGAAGGCAGCAAAAAGGGGTCCTTTACTGATCCTAATTTGTTTGTCCACAAGATACTGCAAGGCTAGACACTGGTCTATAACAGATCTATTGTATCTAAACCCTGCCTGCTCATCTTCAATTATACACTCATGCTCCATCCAAGTGCAAAGTTTGACACATAGGTGCTTGGCGTAAAGTTTACTTATAGTATTTAAAAGGCTGATTGGTGTATAGTTGGAAGGTTCTTCCCTACTGCCTTTCTTGTAAATCGGAACCACGATAGCCGATCCCCAGTCACGGGGAAATTGAGCAGTTTGATGTATGTAGGTAAACAAAGTGGCCAACACAGTGGCCCACCAATCAATGGGCACCTTCAAAAGTTCCAAAGTAATACAGTCATTCCCTAGAGCTTTCCTGCTTTTCAACTGCAAAACTGGCTGTTCTATTTCATAAGCGGAAACCGAAGGCCAGTGTGGTAAGATATCTATGTGAAAATCAATCTGGGGACATGCCGTTTGTTCATTATAAAGCGCCTGAAAATGTACCTCCCATAATTCGGAAGTAATTGGACAAACTTGGTTGGAGTAAACATTATTGTTTGATAACAAAGTCAACCTCCAGAAACTCACTGAGTCATTATTTCTCACTGCGTTTAACAGGAATGACCATTTATTTTGCATTGCAGCCCTTTTCTTGGCTCTAAGGAGAGCTTTATAGATCTTCTTCCTTTTTGATATTTCAATAGCCAATTGCATAGAAGGGTTACAAATAACATATTTTGAAAGAGTGACAAGATATTCCCCCCCCCCAATGCATTCTTGATCAATCCATTTTTTGGAAAAGGCCGATTTTAATTTAGGCTTGGCATGGTATGATTTAATAACCAGGGATTTAATTGAATATGTAAGGATCTCATAACTCTTAAAGATATGGGGTTCTTTATCCATTTCAGTCGGAACACCAAGTAAGTCCTCCATAACTGTTTCTCTGATCTCCGAACTGATCCATAAGGAGAAGGCTTGATCAATTTGGTGATTCCACCTAATTCTGGGACCCCAGAGTCTACAGACTGAGAATCCTGAACATCCGTATGGGTCTTAAAATGTTCTGCGAGAATGTAGATTAGCGTTAAAGGATAATGATCACTTTCTAGTCTGGCATTAATACTAAAGTTACCTATTGAATTAAATAAGTCTCTTGAAATTAATACATAGTCATTGGTAGTCAAATTAATTCCCCAATGGAAAGTATACTGCCCTGGACAATCTCCTGGAGCTCTTCCATTTACAATGAATAAATCCAAATTATTGGCCATATGGGCTAAACATAGCGCTGCGAAATTACTCGTTGTATCTAGAGAGTTATGGTTAGAAGGGCCAAGCTCCAAGTCATCCGATGGGGGCCACAGGGAAAACTTTCCATAAAGTAAACATCATTCTATCCTAATCTTGCGTTGCAATCTCCTGCTACAATCAGAGGGTACTCGTCAATTAACTTTAAAATATATAGTTCAACTTATTCCCATATAGCCTCAGTCTGAGAATTACAGCTCTGAGTAGGAATATGTAAATTGACACAAAGAAACTTGGTTTTGTGTTAAGAAACCAGCACTGCCAAAACTCAATCAGCAGGGCAGGATACTTTCGTGGCTTGCACATTCAGATGAGAAGCGACAACGATACCAAGACCTCCCAATGGTCTGCCAGCTTTCAAACTTGCGAGAGCAGGCCTCGTATACGAGGTATAATTAGAACATTTTATCTCACTCAGCCACCAAGTCTCCTGCAAAATTATAATATCAAATTTGGAGAGGAAATTTCAAAAATCACAATCCAATAATTTTGAGCCCCAGCAGTGAACATTCCAAGAGTTTATAGAGAAAGACTGCCGATGTGGATGTAAAGTAATATGTCAATCTTCCACCACTGGTTTCTCCACAATTCGCTGTGCAGCCGTTGTTTTGTCTTGATTGTCATACCGATCCATCAGACCCAATTTAGATGGTGTCTGGAGTATAACAGAATTGTACTGAAATGATTGTTCCAATGCTGGTGTTAATAATTCCAAGGAAGAGTTATCCAAAGATTGATTAGGCTATCTTAACAGATTTCTGTTTACACTCTGGGACTCAATTTGTATTACGTTGCTGGATGAGAGCCAGGCATAAAAATCACCCAAATGTGGGTCAGATGCTAATGGTAAACTTGGGACAAATCTAAGAGGGTCCAGAGATTTAATGTCTAAAGGTTTGCCCCTTCCCAAAGAGGATACAGATTTATCATTTAGAGTTGCTAGATAGTCAAAATATTGTATAATCTCTTCTCTTGGATTCGCCATCTTGGAAGATAATATTGTTTTCCACAATCGGATTCTGAATTAAAAATAGTGCTTAGGTTTCCTTCCCTTAAAGGAGAATTAATAATATTCACCTTTCCACAACTCTCTACAAAAATTGTATCATTAGTCCTAGGAAGAGCACTTTGTGCATCCAGCAACAAAGCTGTTAAGATCCTGGCTTCTTATTCTGTGTAAACCACCATGTACTAGGGATGTTCCGAGAACCAGCAGTTCTGCCAGTTCAACAGCGGCAGGTGTCTAACTAAGAGTGGGGTGTGTGTGCACTTATCCCTCCCGCCACTTCCCCCCTGCCGGTGTCCATTTTTTGCAAAGCCCATCGGGGTGACAGCATACCTCCCTGCTGTCCCATTGCCCCTGTTGTCCAGATTTGACCGGGAGACTCCAGTGTGCCTGTGCGTGCCGGCATGAGCGCGTGCATGAGTGCGACATGCACGCGCCTGTGCCAGAGCATGCAGGTGCATCAGAGACTTCTGGTCATAACCGGACAATGGGGTGGCAGGGAGGTATGTTGCTGCCCTGATGGGCTTTGCAAAAAACAGAGGAAAAGCAAAAAACAGGGGAATGGGCTGATGGGCTTTGCAAAAAACAGGGGAAAAGCAGCGGGAGGGGTAAGTGCACCCTCCCCCACTCTTAACGTAAGACACTTGCTGCCTTCGAGCCTCCGCCGTGCAGTTCTGCGCATATCCCTACCATGTACACAGATGGCATCATGAGGATGACGACAACGATGACGATGATGGCTGGTATATGGCACAATATTACATGCATCTTGCAAAACTGCAATTGTGCAAAAGCGAACATTTAGCAAATTGGAGATGTTCAAGAGTAATCCCATCAAAAATAATGAGATTACTCTTGTATAACTGTGTTTCTTCAATTTTTGTTCTTGTGCAGCTGCACAAACACAACATTGTGAGATGCATGTAGCATTGCCCTTTATGCCCACCTATAATAAACAACCTTATATCGTTCTCCCTTCTCCTACAAAGGCTGGCTGTGATTGTTGCCCTTCAAATGGAGACATGGCTTTGCAACTATATATCATAGCTGGATCTCTGCAGGGTTTTTTAAAACTCAAAATAGCTGGAGAACCCCTTTTAAAAAATGATGTTTATGAACTTTTCAATTTAAAGGTTAAGATAGCTATGTGAGATAATACCTGGTACGCCAGAGAGGTGCATATCACCTGTCTTCCAACTATGAATTTAGCAAACAGAATATGAACCATCTGCCCCATCCATCTTTGTCAGCTGTGACAGTCAAGGCCAAAAAGTCTACCTTGGGAAACTGTGGAATATGTATGTTCAGCTATTCCCCTCAATGCACGTTTCCTCACTCTCTCATCGAGATATACTCCTGTTGCTTTGACTGTTGCTGCTCTAAGCCTCTACAAGTTTATGTATGCAGGGCCATGAAGAGGATGAGTGAGATGTCACCCTCTGCCCATGTACCAACCACAAAAAAGCTCATTTCCTACAAAGCAAACTCTACCTCTTTTATATGCACTGTTTCTTTACCATAAAACATTCATTCTAAGCAGAGAACAGCATCAGTTATTAATGATTGGCACTGCCAATATTTGATATATCTCCATTCTTCTAAAATATAAAATTATTGGTCTGAAATATTCATTGTCAGTCCACACGTGCATTATCTGTATCTCCCATGTAATTACAATGGAAATTAACCAGGACTTTTGACTCCTACATGTGATTTTCTAAGGTGTGGTTGCTATGGTCCCACTCCACAAATGGTGTTATAGATTTTAGTCTAGTATACATTCATAAAAAAGTTAACTTTCTTTTAATATTCTAGTTTTAAAAAGAGGGCTGGCATGCGGACTATAAGTGTGTTTCTTTCTTCAAAGTGTAAGCCCTGTAAAATGCCAAGAGATGGAAATTCTTTTTGCTACTCCTCCTCTTTTTCCAGGGAGAACAGCAGGATTTGTGCATAATCATGAATGTTTATGTGGCTCCTTGAAGCTCTCTGCTATTTGCATTCAGTGGAACTTGCTAATTGTTATTTTACTCCAGTGCCGCCAACTCCCTCTTGTTGCCCCTTTAACACCAGTGGGGGGGAAAATATCCACGCTATTTTCAAATTAAAAACTAATAAAAAGAAAGCAACAGTGATAACAATGTTGATGTTTTTTACAACGTGAGCCGGGGGAGATGGATGGGGTCACATCCATAAGGTGGCTTCTTTTTCATCTCGCTGGGAAATGATTGACAGCTCAAGGTGTGCTGTAGACACCACATGTTAGATTATCAGACATTAAAGTGAATCATAACTGAGTTGCGAATGGAAAGCAAGAGGCACTCCTTTTCAGGCACAGGTTTTTTAACCCCAGTTGCTTAGCGCAATCCCATCTTTCTCTCTAAGTGTCGCTCAAATGTTTGCTTTTGAATTTTCAAGTGCAGGATGAGCATTCCAGGTAAAAAGAGAGTGGAGGGGGGAAAAAACCCTAAGCATTCTTCCTGTGTTTTCTATCCTCTGTATGCTTAGCTTTTAGAACAGTACTTTCCCACTGCCACATGATACTTTATTGGGATGTTCTCCATGGCCACAATCCAGCACAGGATTACTCAATTAAGCACATTGCTTTTGTCAGGATTCAGTGCACCCAACTCTCTCTGAAACCTCATTGAAAGGCTGCATTTGGGGATCATTGTCTTGCAACAATAGTAAATAATTTTGCTTTCTTTTAACATGCAGGAATGGCATTTGCCATTAGACAGCTGGTAAGGAAGCTGTTCTTTTTATCCTACAAACTTTTCAATGAGACTGATTTTGTTTGCTCAGTTGTTCCGGTGATGTTCCAAAAGAGCCTTTGGATGAAAACAGATTATTTTCTTCTTAGTCCAGACTTCAAGGCAGTTTATAGACATATAAACATTTATAAAGAAACAATAAGGTCATTCTCATGATCACAACTGCTGAGGCTGGGTGTGTGTTGGGCGGGAGGAAGCTTGTCTGTCTTCCCCCAGATGATCCTTGCCACTCTCAGGCTCCACCATGCTGTGCGCCCACACAACCAGTGTGCAAGAGCTTCCGAAACAACAAGAGGGAGGGGGTAGATCAGGCTGCATCCTCCAGTATCCCACAATGCACCATGCGAGATGTGTGGTGTGTTGGGGGAGCTCTGTCCTTTCCCCCAGCTCTATGGAAGACCTGGTTGCTGGCAGCCCAAGCTTCCACACAACCGGGCGGTGAGGTAGGAAGGTGTGCATGGTTTTAGAACACCCTCCTACCTCAGTCTTAGCCCTGTTACAAAACCCGGGTTACCCAGCAGAAGGTAGAGCTGTTCTCACCGCCAGCCCTATCTGGGCAGGGTAGTGCTAGCCTAGGTAAGGCTGATCGTAAGAATGGCCTTAATATAAAATATATTAAAAATATAGGACAAAATCTAGCTATAGCTAAGCACTTTTAAGTTCTTTTGATTTCAGAGAGCCAAGTTAAGCACACAGTTAAATGTCTTTCATTGAAATTAATGGAACTTGAAAATGTTTAACTTTGGCTGAATTGTCCAAGAGTTAAGCCCTCCGCAACTATTTAAATATCAGCAGATAAAATCACTGTAATCCCCAGAGCAGTATTATCCACCAAAGGCAACTTTAAATACTAATAGCTTGCATTGGTTAAATCATTCTTTTCAATACTTATACATGTCTACAAATCGGGTTCTATGGCTATATTTGATCTGACTCAGGGCTGAACTGGATGTGACGTGGGAGTTCTATGACTGGACTTTCTTTTCAAAAAAGCAGCTGAAGAGGAGGTCCAATTTGAATTGGGGTCATGGCACAAGAGGACAGAGATCTAACCATTTGCCCTGTGCAACAACTTCAATCTAAATCAACCCTCTCCCCAATTTGGGCCTGTAAATATTTCCCTCTGCTGCTAATAGCAGCTTTGGGGGAGTGCTTTAAGTTCTTGATTTGGTGTGGCAACCCCCCCCACCCCAAAACACACACAATCCCCCACTCCCCTCCCCCACACACATTAAGGCTCTGATAAAAGATCTGGACCCCATGGATCTTTTATAAAAAGTTCCAGTCACACAATTTCTACCTTGGTCCTTAATCTTAATTAAGTTTATAGAAAGTTGCACATTTTAGGGAGGTAAATCCATATTAAAATACCAAAAATACCATATTAAAAATACCAAAACTGAGAATGAGGGTGATTGCAATTTTCCTTCATGATCTAGAAAAGTATGTGGTCACCTTAACTTCTATTTTATGCAAGCTGTAAAGACTTTCTACGTCTCGTATATTATTCTGGCTTTACAAATTAGGCTTCATACACCCACACTTTACCTTGGTCTTTCTGTTCAACATTGGGCTGGGGAGAACATAACAAGAGCCTTGCTGGATCAGGCCCAAAGCCTATCTAGTCCAGCATTCTATTTCAACAGTGGCCCACTAGATGCCGCTGGGAAGTCCACAAGCAAGAGCTGAAGGCATGCCCCCTCTCCTGCTGCTCCCCTGCAACTGATATTCAGAAGCCTCCTGCCTCTGAACCAGAAGGTAGCCTGTAGCCATCAAGACTAGTCGCCATTGATAGACTTGTCCTCCATGAATTTGTCTAAGCCCCCTTTAAAGCCATCCAAGCTGATGGCCATCACTGTGGCAGAAAATTCCATAGATTAATTATATGCTATGTGAAAAAGTGAAGAATGAATGGATTTCTTTATTACAGCCAGAGGCCAGCAAGGGCTTCCTTCAGTGTGTCCTAAATGTCTTGACAATCAGTTTCTGATGAGTCTTGTGAAAGAGGGAGAAAAAATATCTCTATCTATTATCTCAATTCAACAGGTGAAACTTTCTCACTCATTAGAGGTGCCCCTGATTAATTTCTGCCTGATTCATCAGCACTGAAGGCAGTGAAGGCACAGTGCTTTCCCAAAATGCCATCTACTATAGAAAATGTCCAGGCAGAAATTCAACAGATACAACAGCTTTACCTAGTGCTCCTCTAGCTTCTGTTACAACTTGAGCATCCTTTGTTTCCCTTGGTAAGGGCTTCTTTCTTAGTAACGTACCAAAAAAAAAAAAAAAAAAGAGGAAGAACAACATATCTAAACAGAATTACCATAGAACAAGAGATTCATAGATGTTATACAACCCCCTGAACTTGAGGCATGGAAGATTTATGGTATGTTTCCTGTTAACACTAATAGAAAATTATCCACAGTAATTTCTTAGGTACAGGTGGTAGAGCAGATGACATGCACATCCAGCATAGATGCCTGTTTTAAAAAGTTTGATGTCCTGCTGAAAAAAGGACAATTAATGTAATTCCCACAGACTTTGGCTTATCTCTTGGTCTGGGACAAATGCCATGCATTGATTATAAGGAGAAGCATGAACAAATTGCAGGAATTTAATTTGCAAAAGCTGCCTGTGCCAGTAGCAATTGAACTGAGGCTGCAGATATGAGTACATTTCCATGATACTTTCATTTATCCTATGACTAGACTAGACTATGGATATTTATGCACCACTTTTCAACAAAAGTTCTCAAACCAGTTTACATAGAAAAATAAACAAAAAAGATGCTTAATGAGCTCTATCAACCCTAAAGTAGAGGCCTGAAGCAATCTGAAATAGTTTTACATTGTGAATGTACTAAAGATATATTATTCTCAAGGACTTGGGACTAAAAAATTATTTGTTTGTTTGTTTGTTTGTTTGTTTGTTTGTTTAAACATATTTCTATACTGCCCCAAACATACATCTCTGGACAGTTTACATTACAAGCCTCTGTCATAGGTTCAGAGACACATCTGGGTGAACCACACTCAGAACTGATAAACGACTAAGCCAAAACCTTCAGTCTATAAAAGCTCAGAGAACATCCATAAAGGGGCAATTTGTAAACTTATCTCCTTCAGGTCAGGGAGCTTGGTCAGATAACCTCAGGGATTGCACAGCTCTTGTGCCCAGATCGTGGGAGCCTCCCTGAGTGGCCTAGGGCAGATTGAAACTACTGAGCATGTTCTCCTTTACTGCTCATTCTATAGAGACATTAGCACCTCCCTCATCCTTCCATTGCTAAGCAAATATCCAGGTCTTCTGAGCCAATTCTACATCTCCCTGCTACTCACTGACTCTAAGCCTGCCATCATATATAGTATTGCCAGGTTCTGTATGGCAGCGATCAGCATTAGCCGGCGAATGACATGCAGCGAGTCCTTGCAGCCTTAATTTGAATTTCAATGACTTTGGGCGAGTCCTGCAATTGCTTATGTGCCTCCCTCTTTACTGCTCCTTATAACCTTTAACAGGGCTGTTTATCAATTTTGTCACTCAGAATCTCATATACTTCTGTCCTCTCATGTTTTTTTAAATTCATGTATTTTTTTAAACTTCTTTTATCTTTTTTAGGCAATTAGACCTCATGTCATGAGTGTATTTCCTTTTATTTTAAGTATTTTAAAGTATTCAAATATTTTTAGCATTTTAGTCCTTTTAGTATTAATATGTACTTCATAACATGTAATCACTCTTATATTTTAGTGTTTTAGCTTTTTAAAATGTATTATCCTATATGCAATCATTTCTGTTATCTAATCTTACTTTTATTATGTAATCACCCCTACATTTTATGCTGGTCCAAGACCGTAATAAAGATTGATTTGAGATTACTTACTTCTGTATGTATGTGTCTATGTTGGGTCCTTGGGGAAGAGTCAATCTTCAGTTCTGTTGATTGATTTATTTTATCAGTTCAGTTGGCTTTGCTCTCCCCCTCTTACAGAAGTGACTGTTACCTTGTTGGCTAGTGCTAAAAAGTAATAAATAATTAAGATGTTGTTTCTGGAACTGAAGTTAAGCCTCTTATTTCATTCCTTTAAAAAAAAGGAAACACTCTGCAACAGTGAGGAAGATGAGAAGAGCAGCAGATGAGGTGGTGGCTGGAATTAAGGCTGTGCACAAACCAGTGCAGCAGTCCTTTTCCAGACTGCTGAACCAGTTTGGAGGTCCAGCATTTGGACTGGTTGGTCCTTACCACCACCACCCTGTCCACGTTTCCCCAGCATACATGTCGGGCACTTTGATGCTGACCAGGGCTGCAAGGAGGTACGCAGCAGCCACACACCAGCAGTTTGGGTGGGAGTGCTGGTGGGGAAAACACAGTAGGGGGTGGAAAGGCACCCTCCTTGCTCCTTAAAGGTAAACCCCCCCCCCGCTGCTGAACCATCCGACCGACAGTTCATGCACATCCCTAGTTGGAATGAGTGCCTGAGAGAGAATTTGGCTCCCCACCTCAGGCTTCCAAAGGTCTTGAGCTGTCACTGATTCCAGAAGTGCCAGCTCAGGGATTCTAGAAATTCCCTTGACATTTAAAAGTCAGACTTTGGGGGCTTTTGCATCGTCTGCCTGCACTTTGTTGAGATGAGGCCTAGACAAATTCTGAGGGACTGCTGAAAAACAAAAACCATATGCTTATTTCAGCTTTGCTCTGCTTTTGGGATAAGATCTCTCACAAATTGGTGCCAATTATGAGCTGCAAGTGAACTCTCAGGGAAAATGACATTTTTTTAAACAACTGCCAAGAAAGTCACCACCACCTTCTGGACCCTCCACCTGAGAGACGACCAAAGCCACTCCAAAGCAGTACCTCCAATCCCTATACTCAAGAGGTGGCCCAAAAGAATACCACGATCAGTGGTATCGAACACCGCTGAGAAGTCAAGCAGAAGCAACAGTGATACACTCCCCGTGTCAAGCTCCTGGCATAGCAATAGTAATAGCACTTACATTTATATACCGCTCTATAGCTGGAAGCTCTCTAAGCGGTTTACAATGATTTAGCATATTGCCCCCAACATTCTGGGTACTCATTTTACCGACCTCAGAAGGATGGAAGGCTGAGTCAACCTTGAGCCCCTTGGTCAGGATCGAACTTGCAACCTTCTGGTTACAGGGCGGCAGTTTTACCACTGCGCCATAGTTTTACCATAGGTCAAGGAGGGACCAATTCAGTTTTTGTCCCATATTCAGAATGGAAGCCAGATTGAAAGTGGTCTAGACAATCTGTATCATACAAGACCCTCTGCAGCCAGGATGCCACCACACACTCTTATCACCTTGCTTTAAAAGGGAAGGTTAGAAACAGGTCTATGGTTGTTCAGGTTGGATGGATCAAGGGAGAGCTTTTTAAAAATATTGGTCTTACCATCGCCTCCTTGAGGCATGGTGGTATCTTGCCATTCCTTAATGAAGCATTGATTATAGGCTCCAACCATCTGCCTGTACTCTCCCTGGCAGATTTTATTAGGCATGAAGGGCAAAGGTCAAGAACGCACAATGTCACCTGCACACAGCCCAGGATCTTGCCCACACCCTCAGGCTGCACTAACTGAAATGAATCCAACACAATAGGACCAGATATTACCCGAGGCACATCTGCGGGTACTGCCAAAACTCTGGAATCCAAATCAGCACAAATGCAAGCAATGTTATCTTCAAAGTGACATGCAAACTGATTACAATGCACTGTAGATGGTTCCTTCTCCATTACCTGGGGGGATGTATGTAGCAGTGCTTTTGCTACACAAAAAAGCTCCTCTGGAGGCTCCTCCTCCTCCTCTGAGCAGATGCAATGGAGATGGAGAAAAACCGTTTCTTTGCGCGCGCCCCCCCCACCGAGTTGTCCCTAAAATGGGCTCTACATCGTGTTCAGTCAGATTTATCATGACTCTTCCTGCATCTCATTCCGCTGTCATTCAAGTTGTTTCATTGCCCTAAGCTCAAAGGAAAACCAAGGAGGAGAATAGGTTCCACCAATCCAAAGAGGGTGTTTTGGAGTAACCATGTCAATATCCTGGACTGTCTCCATGTTCCAGAGACTAACCAGGCCCTCAACAGAGTTTCTCTGGACACTGAAAACTCCTCAAGGGCTATCTGGAAACCAAGCAGATCTCTGGGGGAGGACTATTCTAATTGGTCCACCACTCCTGCAGGGAGTAGACAGAGCAGTCAAACTAAACCCTACCAGACAGTGATCTGTCCATGACAAGGGAGTAATCTCAAAGTCCCCCACCTCCAGATCATTGATTCCCTGGTCAGCAAAAAAAAGATCCAGAGTATAGCTTGCCATGTGGGTAGGGCCCAATACCAACTGAGATAGGCCCATGGTTGCCATGGGCCTATCCTGAGCCTCTCCTATAAGGGGGACCTCAGCATGAATGTTGAAGTCTCCCAAGACAATAAGCTTCGGGGAACCCAAAGCCACCTCTGAGTCACCCTCGCCAGCTTAGGTGGGGAGATTGAAGTCAAACTAAACCCTACCAGATGGCGATCTGTCCATGACAAGGGAGTAATCTCAAACTCCCCCACCTCCCTTCTCCCAAGCCCTGGCACAGCTTGTTCCCATTTAGTTGTCACCTTATGGGGGTGAAGCAGAGCAGTCAGGGCCCTACCCAACAGCACTCTCTTCTCTCCTCTGAGGTATACTGGACTGATTCCAAATCGCACTGAGGATAGTTCACCCATTACTGGTAGAGGAGTGGTCATGTTCAGTGACAGTGCACATGATTTGCATGACAAGGTCTCAGCTTCAGTTCCTGGCATCTTCAGATAGCGCTGAGGAAGTCTCCTTTCTGAAACTCTGGTGATTCACTGTCAGTCAGTTTAGACAATACTGACCAGTAGTCTGAATCAGTTATTAGGCAGTTTCAGGTGCTCATATATGTCCATGAGTATATGTGATGATCTGGCAGTGCATGCCCATACACAGTTGAATACAGTCCCACTGGATTCAAATGGATCCGTATCAGGTAAGTTTGCATAGGATTGCAACCTAGTTTGGCTAAAATTCACGTTGCCTAAAGGAAGTGAATCTGATGATGTGAATTTGACTTAAAGTCATATCATATTTCCCATTGGAATACATTTCCCTAAGCAGTATAAACTGAGCTCCATGGTGGAACATGAATGTGTGTTAGGATCTGAAAGTGAATTAAACTGCTATTATGTGCCTTATTCAGAAAGCATACACATTATGATATGAAATATATGGTCAAGGGGAGTTACCCAGAACTCTGGAAATGATCTGTAGTTTCAACTAGACCACATACTTTAATTTAATTTAATTTTTCTTACATTTTATATCCCGCTCTTCCTCCAAGGAGCCCAGAGTAGTGTACGACATACTTAAGTTTCTCTTTCACAACAACCCTGTGAAGTAGGTTAGACTGAGAGAGAAGTGACTGGCCCAGAGTCACCCAGTAAGTATCATGGCTGAATGGGGATTTGAACTTGGGTCTCCCCGGTCCTAGACCAGCACTCTAACCACTACACCACTACAGTGGCTACATCACTACACCATGTGGCATGCTTCACATACAGCACAATCCTGATTTGCTCTGTGAATGATTGCACCATGTCTATTTTGCATTCAAGAGGAAATGTAAATGTATCTGACTTCCCCGCATCCCACATTATATTGAACTATGTAGTTCAATGTTAAATGAAAAAATGTAAATTTAACAAATGGATTTTGGCAATGCTTGCAGATGCATGATTCAGGTATATTGAATTACCTGTTGGTAATTTGAGAACTTTGGATATTGCAATACAATACATAAATGATTAGTTTAACCTGGAAAACCTCATTAATAAAACACAGTATGGAAGGAGTTCTCCAGATCTGATGACTATATGAAACTTTTGAGGCATCTGTTAGAATTGCAGGAATAGTAATTTCAAACCTCGTTAAACTTTCCAACCCTCCCAAAGCCAAGCCAGCATTATAGAAAGAAAATCTTGTCAAGCCTCTTTGAAATAACAAATATGAAATATGTACATGTCTGGCAATTAATTTTTCTGTGTGTCAAAATAATGATTGGATCAGCGCATCACTCTTCACTAAGAGGGACCTCACTGAATATTTTAAACCTTCAGCGGGAATGGTTTTTAGGTGCCTTGCAGAGCAAAGCACTTTCATTTCATTAGAGTTGGTAGCGATGAAATGGCTCTTTAAAACAGCATCCTGGGACTGAGAGCACAAATGAAACCTGATTCCTCTGTATGCATCAGATTAATCAGTCTCTGTTCCAACCCTTCAAATGTCTAAATGGGAAAACTTTCAAAAAAACATCTCCAATCTCAGACAATTGTGTGAAAGACATATTGGGCATCATCCAGCCAAATCACACACTTTAAGTCCCATTGATTTCACTGGGAAAATTAAACAAGTTTGTAAGTCCCTCACTCCCTCCCGACTATGAAATCAATTGGACTTAGACATGCTTATCTTGATTGGAACATGCCTGTTATTTGGGCAAAGAGAATTTGGATGAGGGCATTTCTAATCTATTGCTTTGATTGCACTTGAGTGCACAACTTTGGTTAGAGTAAGCCTCATGAGGGTCAGGAAAAAAGCTCTCCAACATGGCATTGTATCACACATAGGGATGGGGTGACTGTTTGAAAGGAAGGAAAAATGCAGTCCCCTTGCTCAAATAGAATGACCTCAAATATAATGAGGCATAGCCCTCCCCACACACACACTTTGAGTAGGGCCTGACTTGAAGTGGGGCATGCAGCTTGCCTCCTCTGCTCCCATTCCCAGGGGAAAGGAGAAGGGATTCAGAGCTGGGAGGGAGGGCTCCCATGGACAAAGACACCTTTACTCAGTACTAAATGATGCTCAGAGCATTGTTTCCGGCCGTGGATTGTGGGTCTGTAACACCCTGCATCTTCCTCAAGGTGATGCTTTTTTGGCTTGGGGAAGGGGGAACTGTCAGGTAAAGGGCAGTGGTAGCTGAATGGTGCTTTTCAAGTGTTCATATAGAGCAGTCAAACTTTCTTGAGGCTTTTTGAGAATTCAGTATGAGCACTCAAAAAGTACTTATTTTTTTGTTTTGGACATGAGCAGCAGCATGATCACACATCTCTAATCCAGTTGGCAGCACAAGAACCCAACTGGAGCTAGGGACTAACCACAAGTTGCACTGGGCTAAACAATCAGAGACTAGACTGGGGATGATATGCAGATATATAGGTGATCAAATCTGGCATAAATGGAAAGAAAATGTGAGTACTAGTGAAACATTAATATTAATGAAGCTCCCAACATTTGTAATGTCCTGGTTCAAAACACTAATTTAGTGTGCCTGTATTCCACAAGGGTGTCTTGGCTCAGATAGTTCTTCTCTTCCTCAGAATGTAAGCTGAGCTGGAGACCTCCTCCAAGCTACCCATCCACTTCCTTCCTTCTCCTCCTCCTGCTGCTACAGAAGCTATGGCACTGACAGGGAGGGAGAGAAATGGCTGTCTTCTTCTCTTCTTAGTGCACGAAGTACCAAGGAATGTACTTTTTTCAGGGCGCCTGATTTCCACAGTCTGCAGGTGCTGGGCAGTGGGCACCCTTGGAAAACTATATTTCTCAAGCTTCCTGGCACCCGAGATGGTGCTGTAGTCCAGGTGCCAAGAAGGGTGGAGAGACTTTGCCCTGCCATCATAAGAATTGCAGCAGTTATGACAAGCTCCAGCAACAACATGAGGTCTTGTGGCATATGAGTAGGAAGGAATTCATCACACCCCAGTTATATCCCTTGGAATGCAACAGGGCCCAAACTAGGCTCAGAATAAATTGTCTCTTCTCTTCTCTTCTCTTCTCTTCTCTTCTCTTCTCTTCCAGGTAATGAAGCCAGATTGTGAATCAAGCTGAAGGGGGAAAGAGTTTGACCATCATTAATTAATAGCCACCCGCAAGCCACCCTTACTTATTTGAAAGTTCAAAGTCCATAGGATTTGTATTAAAATTATACCAGAGCCCTCACATCATTCCCTATTCCAGCAGTTGAGGCTGTACAGATGTGGCTGCAATGGGTGTAACCAATGGTGGCATCTCAGGAGGGAAAACCCAAGAGAGTGTAGAACATGGATAACAGGGGAAGGAATAATCATTGCTTGACTAGAAGGCTATGGTGGATTAACCTAGTAGCAAATGTAGCATTTGCTATGGGCCCCACGTCTTTGGGGGCCTCGCACGCCCGGCTTCCAACTGCCCCTTCTGCTCTCTCTACTTGGTGGGTGGGGAAGAGCGTGCTGAGAAGTGGGCTCTGTGGACGCCTGCCTCCGCCGCGGCTACAGTGAGTGCCTGCTCTCACTTCACTTGCCTCCGATCAGCAGGCTCAGCTCAGCTGTAGTGCGCCTGCGCCCCTCCCCTGCCAACAAGTAATGGGCCATTATTTGCAGATCTTTATCTTTATCAGGTGCATTAGTTTCCAGCTGTACTAGTTCTAAATGCTAGATTGTAGATTTAAATGATAGCAGAACTAACAGACTATCTGGTTTGTGCCATTTTCCAATCTTGCCCTTCACTTTTCCTGTAATGTTTGTTTTCATTCCTAAGTGAAAAACTCTGGGAATTAAAGTTAAAAAACTTTAGCTGTTTTATTTGGTCCATGTTAGATAAAATATCCCCTTTCTGCTAAATGTGCCTTTTAAGAGAAGGCCCAGCACAGCATCTGTCCAGTGGCTATTTCTAGTGCCTACCACATTTTTCTCTTTAGAGTGTGAGCCCTTTGGAGACAGAGAATCATCTATCCACTCTTTATTTTTTCTATGTAAACCACTTTGAGAATTTTGATTGAAAAACGGTATATAAATGTTAATGTTGTTGTATTAAGTGTCAGTTTGTGGCTTGGTCTCCCATACTCCAAAATATAGTAAATGAAAAAATTGAATTACTTTACTATGCAAGTAAATAATTTTTTGTTTTAATATTTATGTGCATTTTTTAAAATTTAGGGCCCCTTCATAACATATGCTACAGGCCCCGCACTAGCTTAATCCAGCCCTGCTAGAAGGTGACAGGACTTAAAAAGATAAATTATCGTACAGGAAATCTATAGCATGGAACTAAGAAAGAGAGACATAAGGTCTAAAAAATGTGGCACCTGACAGGTTGTCAATAAAGCCATAAGTATCTCATGGTCAGACTGCTGAGTATTTATTTATGCCAGAGTTTAAAATATTTAGCATTTCCAGAGGCCATGGCTTATAAAATATGACACCATTGAGATCTTTAATGGACATTAGGTTTATGCAGCATTACAGTTCATTCCATTTCCTCCATGAATACTGGGCAGCTCATTCAAACTCTTCCTTTCTCTTTCCAGTCAAAGGAGATAAAGGAATCCCATGGCAAGTGCAATTTTGACAGTCCCACAGTGACAGCTTTCCCATATAGCTGCTGCTGATATCCAGATCAAGGTGATACAGGGTTAGGTCACAGGAACAAGCTGAGGTGTTGATGTGGATTAAGCAGACCATGCAAAATATGGCATGGAGTGAAGGGGCTGTAATGGCCAAACTCACCCACCCCGCTACCAAAAAGTAGGATCTGAAGTGCATAAATATTATTCATGCCAGGAAAAAGCCAAGTCTATCCCAAAATGGAGTTTACAATGTTGTAGCAAATGTTTCTGAAATAATTTAAATGAATTCAGTTCTTCAAATAATAATGAGAAGTCTCTTAAGTGCAATCAATAATATTATTAATACGTTCAGGAATAAAATGTGCTGGATGTGTTTCAATTGGCATCTTCTTTCACAATCATGTCTAAAAAATAAACAAATCCAGGATTGAAAAATGACATTTTCTGTGTATTCAGAAGCTGTATACATAAACCTCAAAAATTCCAGCATATGTCTGCAAGATATTAGCAATATGGGTACATGCCTTAGCAATATGCTGCCAAAACCTAATTTTTTAAAAAATAAAATAAAATCCTCTGTATTCAATAAAGCCAGAGCTTCCTCACAGCATTTCAAGAGATTTTCTGCAACCATATTGTCTTTTTAAAAAACATATATAGAGGACTTTTATTAATACTTTCAGACACATGCTGAAGTTTATAAACTTCTTTGACACATACAACATTGAATATTTTTAGAAGATACTATGTTCTGTGTTAGATTATGTTATTGAAGACGACAGCATTTGAAATGTGTTTGGTAGGGATGTGTGAATCGATTTGTGGCCAAATTGATTTGACTTGAATCTGGGTGGTTTGAGTGATTCAACCTTGAATCAAATCACCCTCGGTTTGAAATCAAATTGATTCAGTGATTCAAGCCTCCATTTTGTCCCCTCTGAGCTTCTGCCATCACTGCCAGGGGTGAATTTTTAGGTGTGGATTCTCGGTTGTGAAATGACTTCTTCTTAGGGAATCCTATGAAGAAGTTATTACACAACCAAGAATCTACACTGTGGATTCCCTATAAAGAAGTCATTTCACAAACGAGAATCCACAACACATAAAAATTCATAAAAATGTATCCCTTTGCCCAGTTCTTTTGGGGGTTGGACGGCAGTTGAAACCCATGGGGCCCTGCCACCCAGCCCACTTTGGTGCCCCCTAACCCTTAAAAATCTAGCCAAATCCATTTGAATAGAATCAAATCAAATTCATATTAATACAGATTCGAGGGCAGCAGGTTCGAGTTTGATTGAAATGCAAAAATCGATTCTTGCACATCCCTAGTGTTTGACAGTTTTATCCATAAATGTATTAGAAGAATTATTGATTGAACTGAAGTGAATTCTAATAAATATTTGCTTAACAAGCTCACTTGAATTATGTTGAGACATTTGTTAATGAATGGTAAACTTGATTCTTTGGAGGGGGTCTAACATTCTTTTTTCTTTTGTTGTATTTTGTTGCATACTCTCACACACAACCTTGAAACACAACTCATTTTTATAGAGCTGTTAAATCACTTCTAAAAGTGGGGAAAGAAAATGTGGATTCTCTTGGAGCCTAGTCTCCAAATTCTTACAGTGTGTAGCTCAGCTCATGGTGAGTTGCAGTTGTATGATGATGGCCCATGCTGAGCTTTGCATGGATTGGATTTTAGTCCACCATCATAAATGTCTAGTCTCATGTGACGGCACTCTGAAAGCCAATTTGTGGAGAATTCCATTTAGGCTGGTGATAGTCACAGGACTCCCCTAGCATGCACTGCTGAATTTAGAACTCAGTTTAGTATTTTCCAGTGGGAGCCCCCAGGTAATGTATTTTGAGGAATAAGCAATCATGACTATAGTCACCATATGCCAAACCCTCCACTCAACCTACCAATTGGGTTGCGTGAATGAGTCCTCAGATAACAACAAACCCATGAAGGAGTTAAGCAATTAGCATGCAATTGGTGCTAAATACATATTTAGTAGTAGTTAAGCAGCTGATTATACATGGTCACTTAAATGCTGCATTCAGTATGGAAGCTACTGAGGCATGTCTCCTCTATGTAAATTGGATTACAACACTATAGAAACCAAAGGCTTTTCTCTGAATGTCTGGTGAGAGGATCTCCTCCATTCTGTTCATATATTTATTTTCTTATAATGCATTTAAAAGATTTATAAGCCATCCTTCAGCAAAACCTACGAGGGCAGCATATAACAATGAAAGCAATACAATAAAACCCAAAACAAAACAGAGTCAGGAAAAAACAATACACCATATTATCATAAAGATGCCACAAATATTTCAGAGTGCCACATAGAATGCCACACAGTTCACATGGTGAAATGCCTGAGCAAATAAAAAACATCTTCTGGCATCACAATGACATCATATACGGCAACAGGCAGGCTTCCCTTGATGGGAATTTCACAGTCCACAGAGGAGGACTTCTGCTAATGTATGTGGTGTCCTGAAAAGCTAATGTGGCCACTGGTGGCCCTTAAGGTACCAGGCTTTCTTGTTTGGTAGTATTTGCACCACCCTATGCTGGAAGGGTGGTTGGAAGTTGGAAAGCTACTCTGTGAAGAACAGACACAGATAAGAAGGTGAGCAAGCTTTTCTAAACATCTAGCCTTTCCCCCTTCAAACAAACTAACAGGAAGAGGGGAGATTTTCAGGGGGCTGTTTCTCTTTAAGGGGTAGCGCTCTCTCTCTCTCTCTCTCTCTCTCTCTCTCTCTCTCTCTCTCTCTCTCTGTTATTTGCTAAGGCTAGAATTTCCCAGGGCTAGGATTGGCTAGGGCTACCAAACTCCAGTATTTTACTTTGTCACTTTACTTTGTCACTGCCTGACAAAAGGGATGGAGTCAGCTAGGGCTGGGAAAGGCCCCACATTCCTTTGACTCACATCCTGTGTCTCAGTTGGAAGGCTACTCTACATAAGAGGTGAAGGCCTGAGAGCATAATGAACAGAGCATAGCAAACAGGGATAGCAAACAGGACATAGGAGTTTTGCAGGAGTTTAGCGGGAAATGTGTGGGGAAGCCTGGAACAAACCCCTGTGATCACAAGGAGCCTGGTGGAGAAGAGAACGTAAGTACATATCCCTCCCTAATATCCCTCATATTCTTGGGAAAGGCTGTTGGACAGATAAATAGCTGACCATTACAGCTGGGACCTATCCTTCTAACAAACTGTCTAATAAACAGATAATAAACTACTTCTAATAAACTAACTCTAAATACAGTAAACAGCCAACAAAAACAGTATGAGAATAGAAAGTCAGCAGGGGAAGGGGCACTTCCCAGTGTATTGCACAGAGTGCCACATGTATGACAATTTGCCCCATGGGCAGAAGTCATGGGTGTGCACTTGGTGCAAGGAGCTCCTGGCCCTCAGGGAACAAATTCATTCCCTTGAGACCAAAGTGGCAGATCTGGAGAAGCTCAGAGAGACAGAGAGGAATGTGGACGAGACCTTCAAGGATGTGACAGAGGCATCCCACTCCAGGGCTAGTAGCGCCTCTGTGGCCAGGGAGAATGAAGGTCTTGGGCAAGGAGGACATCGGTCTGAGGAAGAGGGAAATGCTCCTTTAGAAGGGACCCCTTCCATGGATGATGAGCCCATATCCTCTCGCACAAAGGATACTCCTCTGGGGGGTGGGGGCCTCCTTGTAGTTGGTGATTCGATCATTAGAGGGATAGAGAGATGAGTTTGTGACCCGCGTGTTGACCGCATGGTGACTTCCCTGCCTGGTGCGAAGGTTGCGGACATCACGCAGCGTCTAGACAGGCTTTTAGGCAGTGCTGGGGAGGAGACAGCTGTCATGGTGCACGTCGGCACCAACGATGTGGGGAAATGTAGTCGGGAGGTCCTGGAAGCCAAATTTAGGCTGATAGGTAGTGTATTGAAGTCCAGGACCCCCAAGGTAGCATTCTCAGAAATGCTACCTGTTCCACGCGCAGGTACAGTGAGACAGGCAGAGCTGAGGAGTTTCAATGCGTGGATGAGACGTTGGTGCCAGGAGGAGGGGTTTAGATTTGTTAGGCACTGGGATACATTTGGGGGGAAGCAACACCTGTACAAAAGGGATGGGCTTCATTGAACCTAGATGGAACCAGACTGCTGGCGCTTAAAATAAAAAAGGTTGCAGTGCAGCTTTTAAAATGACACCTGGGGAACAGCCGGTGGGAGCTGGGCAGTATCCCGTGTGGCAAAAGCCATCCTTTAAAGTGTGAGGCTGCAAAGAATTCAGATAAAACAGAAGGGGACAAAGCAGAACTGCATAAAGAGCAGACAGGAGCCTGTGCCAGCAGGTCAAAGAGTCAAAAGAATAGCATACATCAGGTGAGAGACTCAGCGTATAGGTGCTTATATGCCAATGCCAGAAGCCTCCGAGCCAAGATGGGTGAGCTGGAGTGCTTGGTTGCTAACGCAGAAATAGATATAGTGGGCATAACAGAAACACGGTGAAACAGTGAGAACCAGTGGGACACAGTCATCCCTGGGTATAAACTCTATAGAAAGGACAGGGAGGGGCGCCTTGGAGGAGGGGTAGCACTGTAGGTTAAAGAAGGGATAGAATTGAACAAGCTAGAAATCCTAGGTGGACTGGAGTCCTCCACAGAAACCCTGTGGGCAACAATACAAAGCCTGAAAGGGAACGTGCTACTGGGGACGTGCTATCGCCCTCTGGATCAAAATGCCAACAGTGACTGGGAGTTGCAGGAGGAAATCAGGGAGGCGTCAAGGAGAGGCAGGTCTGTAATTATGGGTGACTTCAATTACCCACACATAGACTGGGTAAATTCACAGTCAGGTCATGACAAAGAGGTCAAATTTCTAGATACGCTAAATGACTGTGCCTAGAACAGTTGGTCTTGGAACCAACCAGAGAGAAGGCGACCTTGGATCTAATTCTAAGTGGCACCCAGGACCTGGTGCGTGATGTCAGTGTCATCGACCCTCTAGGGAACAGTGACCATAGTGCCATCAAATTCAGCATACATGCGGGGAGAGAATCACCAAGGACGTCTAACACAGACATTTTGAATTTGAGAAGGGGAAACTTCTCCAAAATGAGGAGTATGGTGAAAAAAAAGCTGAGGGGGGAAATCAGGAGAGTCACTTCACTCCGGAATGCATGGAGTTTACTCAAAACCATAATACTAGAAGCCCAGTTAGGTTGTATACCTAAGTCCAGGAGGATGCCAGCATGGCTAATGGGTATCGTCAAGGAAGCCATAAAAGGGAAGAAGACTTCCTTCCGAAACTGGAAGGCCTGTCCAAATGAAGAGAACAGGAAAAAACACAAACTCTGGCAAAAGAAATGCAAAGTGACAATAAGGGAGACAAAAAGAGAGTTTGAGGAACATTTAGCCAGAAGTATCAAGGGGGATAACAAAAACTTCTTTAAATACATCAGAAGCAGGAAACCTGCCAGGGAGGTGGTTGGACCATTAGACAGTGAGGGAGTGAAAGGGATTATTAATGAGGACATGGAGGTTGCAGAGAAACTGAATGAGTTCTTTGCGTCTGTCTTCACAGCAGAGGATACTGAGTATATACCTGTTCCTGAACCAGGCTTTTTAGGGATGGAGGCTAGAGAGCTGAGTCAGATAGAAGTGACAAGAGATGATGTTCTAAACTGTCTTGAAAAACTGAAAACTAACAAATCACCAGGGCCGGATGGCATCCATCCAAGAGTCCTCAAAGAACTCAAATGTCAAATTGCCAACCTCCTTGCTAAAATATATAACTTATCTCTGAAATCGGGCTCTGTACCAGAGGACTGGAGAATAGCAAATGTTAACACCGATTTTCAAAAAGGGATCCAGGGGCGATCCGGGAAATTACAGGCCGGTTAGCCTAATGTCTGTTCCAGGAAAATTGATGGAAAGCATCCTCAAGGATAAAATTGTAAAGCACCTAGAAGAACAGGCCCTGCTGGGAGTGAGCAACATGGCTTCCGCAAAGGTAAATCTTGCCTCACCAACCTTTTGGAGTTCTTTGAGAGTGTCAACAAGTGTGTGAATCAAGGTGATCAAGTTGACATAGTATACCTGGACTTCCAAAAAGCTTATGACAAAGTTCCTCATCAAAGACTCCTGAGGAGACTTAGCAGTCATGGGATAAGGGGACAAGTACATGTGTGGATTGCTAACTGGTTGAACGACAGGAAACAGAGGGTAGATATAAATGGAGAGTTTTCACAATGGAGGGAAGTAAGAAGTGGGGTCCCCCAGGGAACTGTACTGGGACTGGTGCTTTTTAATGTATTCATAAATGATCTAGAAATAGGGGTAAGCAGTGAGGTGGCCAGATTTGCAGATGATATCAAACTCTTCTGGGTAGTGAAATCCAAAACGGATTGTGAGGAGCTCCAAAAGGATCTCTCCAGACTGGGGTAGTGGGCGACAAAATGGCAAATGCGGTTCAATGTTAGCAAGTGTAAGGTGATGCACATTGGGACAAAAAAACCCAACTTCAAGTATATGCTGATGGGATCTGAGCTGTCAGTGACTGACCAGGAGAGGGATCTTGGGGTCATGGTGGACAGCTCGTTGAAAGTGTTGACTCAACGTGTGGCAGCTGCGAAAAAGGCCAATTCCATGCTAGGATCATTAGGAAGGGGACTGAAAATAAAATGGCTAATATTATAATGCCCTTATACAAAACTATGGTGCGACCACACTTGGAGTACTGTGTACAATTCTGGTCACCACATCTTAAAAAGGACATTGTAGAACAGGAAAAGGTGCAGAAAAGGGCAACCAAGATGATCAGGGGCCTAGAGCACCTTTCTTATGAGGCAAGACTACAACACCTGCAGCTTTTTAGTTTAGAAAAAAGATGACTGCGGGAGACATGATAGACGTCTATAAAATCATGCATGGTATGGAGAAAGTGGAGAGAGAGACATTCTTTTCCCTCTCACACAACACTAGAACCAGGGGTCACTCCATGAAATTGATTGCCAGGAGGTCTAGGACCAACAAACACAAGTACTTTTTCACACAATGTGTGATCCACTTGTGGAACTCTCTGACACAGGATGTGGTGACAGCCAACAGCCTGGATGGCTTTAAAAGGGGTTTGGATAACTTCATGGAGGTCTATCAATGGCTGCCAGTCGGAGGGCTGTGGGCCACCTCCAGCCTCAAAGGCCGGATGCCTCTGAGTACCAGTTGCAGGGGAGTAATGGCAGGAGAGAGGGCATGCCCTCAACTCCTGCCTGCGGCTTCCAGCAGCATCTGGTGGGCCACTGTGCAAAACAAGATGCTGGACTTGATGGGCCTTGGGCCTGATCCAGCAGGGCTGTTCTTATGTTCTATGTTCCGCTCCTGCTGAATAGTGGCTTAACTAGGGAATTTCTAAAATTATTTTCACAACTGAAGCATTCACAGTTTGCCAGAGTGGAGACTGGATTCTTTCCGTTTATCTGCATCTTCCCCTGTCCATGATATCAGCACACACATATGGATTTATAAAACTCTGAAAGAAAGCAACCTTGATTTGATCATGTTCCTATGCCTGTTGGCACTCCTGTACCCCCATGTTTCTCGCTCTTGGCACCCTCCATTTTGCCTAGAACCTGATTCCCAGTCAGTGAGGAATGCAATTAGGCATTCTGATTGGAGCACATTCCTGACTCCTTAGATAACAATAGAATCACAATGGGCCAGGGAAGAACCATCTTAGTATTATAGTTGCTTTACTGATGCGCATATGCATTCCTGTGCTTTTGTAAAGCATGACAAAATTAATCTTGATTCAAATGATCACATTAGGCGGTTGCAGTTTTTTAAATCAATGTGCATCTGCGAATTGTTTAAAGTAGAGGGGAAAACATGACATGAAGGAACTGAAAGCTGTTGGAAACTGTGCATGCACAACGTTCTGTTCAAACATTGGATTTTTTAAAAAGAAAGAAATTAGATGGTTCTAAATGCATTACTTCCATTTCAGAAACAAGACAAGGTAATTCAGAATTCCAAAAATGCAGAGAGAGATTCAAATTAAGCATCCCTACCTGAAGGGGGGGGGCACCTTGAGCAGCTATTTCCACAGGATTAGTGTACTAACATGGTCTGAAGTTCAGAGTCACTTCCTGCATTACATTTTCCACAGTACATTACATTACATTGAATGTTGAAGTGGCATTTTTGAGAAAATGTTATATCAGACTAGTATTTTAATTCAGAGAAGGGGGTAAATCACCCTGTGCACAACTTGACAATGGACAAAATGACTCTGGACACAACTTGACAATTCAAGTATTCTGTATTACAGAAACTTGGTTGGGGGAGGCTGGTGGTCCAGTTCCCAGCTTCTCCCTCCAGGATACTTTGTTGAGGAGCAGGTGAGGGAATATGGGCAGGGAGGTGGAGCGGCTGTGGTCTTTAAGGATAATATCTCTCTTACCAGAATCCCTGTTAGAACGTCTGATCATATCGAGTGTGTGTACTTGTGCTTGGGGAACAGAGATAGACTGGGACTTCTGTTGGTGTACTGATCACCCCGCTGCTCAACAGAGTCCCTAACTGAGCTTGTGGACCTGGTCTTGGATTTGGTGTTGTAGTGCCCCAGGCCTGTGGTGCTGGGGGACTTCAACATCCACTTCGGGACCAGGTTGTCTGGAGCAGCTCAGGAGTTCATAGCGGCCATGACAACTATGGGCATATCCCAAGTGGTCTCTGGGCCAACAAATACTTCTGGTCACACCCTCTCGATTACCTAGCCCAGGCAGGGGAGATTGGAGATTGACCTATAACTATCCATCGCTGAGGGATCCAGGGCAGGCTTCTTAAGAAGAGGTCTAACTATTGAGTCCTTCAAACAGGGAGGCACCCTACCCTCCCTCAGTGATGCATTTATGATATTAACTAGGCCATCTCCAACAATCTCTCCGCTAGATTGAAGCAGCCAGGTAGGGCAAGGATCCAGAGAACAAGTGGTAGGCCGTACCGCTCCAAGCAGCTTGTCCACCTCATCAGGAGTCACAGACTGAAACTGATCCAACCTAACACTGCAAGCGGGATTGCTGGATACCTCCCTCACAGACCCTGCAAAAATAGAGGAGTCCAAGTCGTCCCGAATACAGGAGATTTTATCCGCAAATAACCCACCAAAAGCGTCACAGCAGAGTATCTCCAGGAACTGATTTGAGGCAGAAGGTGCAGAGATTATACTCCTCACCACCTGGGATAACTCTGCCGTACGTGAACCCGCAGACGCAATGCGCGCCAACAAAAAACACTTTTTTGCTGTGTGCACCGCCATCGCGTAGGTCTTCAAATGGGTTCTATGCTGCTTCCTGTCAGATTCGAGCCGAGTTCTCCTCCACTTGCGTTCCAGTCACCTACCAAGCCAATTCATCCCCAGCAACTCCTCCATGTACCAGGGAACCATCTTAGAAGCAGTCCTGGAGGAACGCTTAGGAGCAATAATATCTACTGCCCTGGTGCATTCCCTATTCCAGGTTCCCACCAGGGCATCGACAGAATCACCAGCCGCACCAACATTGAAACCCTCCAAGGCCTTTTGGAAACCTACTGGATCCAGCAGCCTTTTTGGGCGGACCATCCTAATAGGTCCATCACCCCTGCAGGGGTGGGTTGTGACCGTGATACCAACCTTAACCAGTTATTGGTCCATCCATGACAATGGGGTAACCATCGGATCCCCCACCCACGGAACACCTCCCTGATCCGAACAGAAGACCAAATCCAGTGAGTGGCCGGCAACATGAGTTGGTTCAAAGATTAATTGGGATAGGCCCATAGTTGTCATGGCCTCTATGAATTCCTGAGCCGCACCAGACAAGCCAGTCCCAAAGTGGAAATTGAAGTCCCCCAGCACCAAAAGCCTGGGAGACTCCAACACCAACTCCGCAACCAGCTCCGTCAGCTCAGTTAGAGAGTCAGTTGAGCGGTACACCAACCGAATCCCCAATCTATCCCAAGTTCCCAGCCTCAGAAATACACACTCAATATAGGTCAACTGTCTCACAGGGGCCCTGGTAAGGGAGATAGGATTTTTATGAACCACAGCCACTCCACACACATTTGTGTCAGAGCACAACTTGAAACTAACTAGTATACTATGGTTCGGAGTTTCAACTGTCTATCTCAGAAAATGCTCAGATCACAGTGGAAAATAGCAGTTAAATATATACAAGAGACTGGCATTCATTGGAGTGCAAACCAAGGCAACCAGAGAAAAATCCCTGATTGTTGGGAAACCAAACATGTCATAAATAGAGCTTATGTTAAGATAGTGCTGCTTGACTTACATTAAGGTTGGAACCAAACTCCCCCAACATGAAATTCAGATAAGAATTCCAGCACTTCTCCAAAGGAAACTGATATTCAAAGAGGAATTTCAGGGTTTCTCCCAAGAAGAAATTGAAATTTAATTATAGGCTGTGTTCACATGTAATGCGGAGTGTAACGGTGGACTCCCCTGCTCTCCTGACCACCAGCGAGAGCCAGCGTGGTGTAGTGGTTAGAGTGCTGGACTAGGACCGGGGAGACCCGAGTTCAAATCCCCATTCAGCCATGATACTAGCTGGGTGACTCTGGGCCAGTCACTTCGCTCTCAGCCTAACCTACTTCACAGGGTTGTTGTGAAAGAGAAACTCAAGTATGTAGTACACCACTCTGGGCTCCTTGGAGGAAGAGCAGGATATAAATGTAAAAATAATAATAGTAATAATAATAATAATAATAATAATAATAATAATAATAATAATTATTATTATTATTATTATATTATTATTTGGGTGTAGTGGATAGGAGGCTCTCTGCACTCAGGGAGGCTGAAGAGAAGAGGGTGAACTGGCTGTGTTGGCTTCCTCCTGGACTGAAGGACAGCTCCAACAACCAATCACAGCCAGAGTGAGAGAGGAGCTTCCTCCTTCAACTCCAGTTGCACACAGTGGGACTGTGGTACAGCTTTCGGACACAATGCTGGCACCATCAAACCAGAGATAGGAGCAGCAAAACCCACTACAAACTAAAGGTTCAAATCATAGTCTTGGGAGAGAAACCTCAGATCGCTTTGGGGTCGAAACCGCAGTTGCATGCATTCAGACGTACAAATATTTCAGCCTGAGGCCTCTTCAACTCCGATTTCACATTACATGCAAATAGGCTCAATGGGTTCCTCCCAAGAAGAGAGAGAATTTCCTCAGACCATTCTGCACATTCCTGATGATCTAAACTTGGTCTTTTAAGAAATGCTCCCACACTAGTTTTTAAAAATGGTCATTTTTGTGCTAAATGTTGCTCAAGATGTTGTAATTAGAAATTGCAATAACTCTTCCAAACACGTATAAGAGGATGAAACATTGTTAGAACCAAAAACTGAGTCTATCCTGGCCCCTGCCTGGACTACAAGCTTCTGCCCGGATGTGCTCTCAGAAGGTCACTCCACAGCCCTGTGCCCTATCCAACCCCTTTGGAGGGTCCCCCAACCAGGCGTAGCCCAAGGCATTGTGGTGCCTGAGGCAAGATGCCAACTGTGGCCTTGTCTCATGCACCTGATGGGAGCCAGCCAGCCCCTTTTCAGGGAGTGAAGAAGACTGAAGAGTGCCAGCAGCTTATTCTTTTCTTCTCATGCTTCTTGCAAGCTTTGCAAGGAGTGAGAGGAAAGGCATTCCTCACTAAGCTTTCAAGGGGCAGCTTGGTCCCAAAGAGCTGCTCTGATGATGGTGGGGAGGCATCCTGTTGCCCGTCAGTGCCGGAATAAGCTGCTGCCTGAGGCAACTGTCTCATCTTGCCTCCTGAAACTGTCTCATCTCCCCTGCCTTCAACCATCTGGGAAGGTTTTTGAAGAACATAGAAGGCTGCGGTGAGAGGGAAGGGCTGCGGAGTGTTGCCTTTCACAAGTTTCTTTTTGCTCATGATTCTTAGCATTTTTTCCCATTTGCTGCTCTTAAAACGTTAATCCGTTGTCACCTTACAGTGATAACACAAATGCTACTGAGATTTCAGGTGGTTACAGAGTGGCAATTCAGATACTGGTCATGTTTATTAAAAAAGAACATTTATGCTAATGAAAATTATAGAGTTAGAAAGTTTACCCTCCAAATCTTTTAAACTGTCAAGCTGCTGTCACACTCCAGTGCTGAAAAGTGCATCAAATGCTAAACACGATTAATTATTCAATAAAAGCAGAATTATGACAAAAGGTTACATTTTTTAAAAGGCAACAAAAATTTGCATAATAAATCAGGGTTATATGGCACGTTTGATCTTTAAAGACTGCACAAACAAAAGCTAATTAAGATGAAGCAGAATATAACAGCTGCTGTGCCCTGATGCCAGTCTGGGCATGAACTATAACACAGTGAGACTGGACAGGAATGAGTCTGAGCTTAGCCAGCACTTTCCCAGTTGGCAAGCAGGAGTACTTAAGCTTCAATGTTTAATCAACAAAGCAAGAAGCATAATTGTTTCTACAAGACCTGCCTCCAAATTTCATCTGAAGTGATATTTGGGGGCAGGCTTCAATAAACTAAGCTGCCTCTTTACCTGTGGTGAAGCCCCACCACCACCCTGCTGCCCCTTATGGTGAGTGAAACATATTTCTCCCAGCTCCTGGTCAGGAATTGGTGTGTGTGTGTTGGCGGGGGGGGGGACCAAGAGTAAATTTTGAGGAAAGTGGAATTTGGAAGGGGGTGAGGGGGAATCCCAGTAATGGACTGCACACTTGCATGGTGCATTTTTGGTGGCTCGGGGGAGAGGCGACCCCAACCCCGGGAGCTGCAGCAGGAACTGCTGCTCATCTGGGCAGGTGATTCACCCACCCAGTGACTGACAACCAATCGTCTGCAGGGAAGGTTAGTTTAACCCTCCTTCCCCACAGACTGCCCACAAGCTCTTCTCATGGATCGTGAGGAGACCTCTCCAGTTTCAGTAAAACTGCCAGTTCTCAGTGAATTTCCACACATCCTTACCTGGGGCCCCCACAGAGAACTCTATGCAAAATCTGTCTATGCAGATTCTGTTAAGGTGTTGCTGTCCTCTAGTGTTGTGGAGAAATATCTGAGAAAGTGATTCAAAATTTCTTGAAATGCTCTTTGGATTCTTTCAAATTTCCAGCTGTAGCACCATCTGTTTCTCATCATTATAAGATGTCCATTGAGAGTCTAGTGCTGGTGATTAAACTCTCCACACTGGGCAAAATGGGCATGGCCTAGAACTAGAGAGTTCACTAAATTTTACCTAAAGTAAACTTTTCAAGGTAGATTTAGAGGTTGTTGCCAGAATTTCCAGGGAATCAGAATGAATTTCAATAAGACTGGCAACAATTCTCCACAGGGTTCCTACACATCCCTGGTTTCTACTGAATGGGGATCTCATGCACTGGCACCTGGAAGTCTCACTTAGTTGTGAGTCTTTGGAAGATGTTTGACACATTTTTCAAGCCAATAAGTGCTCTTCAGTTGTTTGAGAAAAGATGCAGTTAAACCTGTGAAAATAGAGTAACCCATCTTTTCTGCAATACATGAAGTAGCCTTTGGAATGCCCCTGCTCTGTTATATAACCTGTCAAGTATTCTCCAGGTTCCTTCCCCAAACCTCTCTCTTCCTCAAAGTTATTTATTTTACTTATTACTTATTGTCACAATAGGTGTTTTCTCACTTATTACTTTGTATGGCAAACTCAGGAAAACTCAGTTCCTGGTTAGCTTTGAAACTCAACAGGAACATTGACTAAGTAATTTATCTCAGCCTGACATATCATACTGGGTGCTTGTGGGGATAAAATGTTTCTCGGATCAGATCCTCTTGAAGGAAGAGAAGGATATCAATGTAACAAACTATTAGATTAACAGTATATTTGAACAGAGAATTGCTCCTCTGCCCCCCAAACTTTTTTGTTATCAAAATCATTTTGGCTTCCATCAAAATTCCTCAGACATTTCACCTGAGCAGTAACAATATTGTCCAGCTGAGCCATTTTTGGAAGGGTGGTATATAAATAAAATAAAACCAACCAACCAACCAATCAATCCATATCAAATTTGATTTGCATTTCACCTTTAGTGAAATCTCTTGATAACCTAGGAATGTGTAGAAATCCACTGACATTTCCCCCCCAGTTTTAGTCATACTCCGACTTCCTTTTAAATTCCTCCTCAGATGTAGTCATCTTGAATTTTCCTTTGGAAGAAATTTCTTGTCCTCAAACAGAAAGAGATAATCAAAGGTGTTTAAAAGGCTATTTTAGGCCCAGTTTGGATGATGCCTTTCCTGCCCACATGATTAAAAAGGGGATGTTCTCGGAGTACCCCTGTTGTGACATCTTTTGCAGACATCCCACTACCCTCCTGCATGTTTTTGTATTATGTTTGGGGCAAAATATCTAAATTGCCCTTCTACATGTGCTCCAAATACTAGCTTAAACTCTAGACCACATGTAGAGTGGCTGTTCAATCTGTCCCCCCCCCCACAATAAAGGAATATGGTGAAGGGCATTGGAACATCTGTGAAAGATGTCACAAGAGGTGTTCTTTAGGCATGTCCCTGGAATCATGTGGGGCAGTTTGGGAGGTGGCAATATTGTCTGGCAGCCCCTTTTATGAGATAATCAGTAAAAGTACAAACACCTGATATGCTTCAGGCTGTTGTTCTTCCTTAAATATACTCCATTCAAGATATCAAGTTATAGTCTACTCAAGAATATATCAGTTTTACTCAAAATACATCTATCAGCAACAAGATTCAGATGGGGATGGAGTATCCCAAATGCAAATATTTTTTCCAGCACCTTGAATTGCCCCTCATTTTTTGGATTGCATTAGTTCTCCCTCCCCTTTCCTTTCTTTACTTCAAGAAATTTCATGGCAATTCTTCATTTGTACTTGTGCTAGTTGTATTTTCCTGATATTGGTGGAATGTCCCGTTTCCCCCTAGAAGGTCCAACAGAAGGTGTTTAAATGAAAATATTAAAACTAAGGCTTTGATTTTAAGCCTTTGTTTTGTTCTTCTGAATCCATGCAATCTATATTTACAACTTCAGAGACATCTAAGCAGACAAACATCTGTTTAGCAATTAGCACGTTCACCTCAAAGATATTATAGTTTAAATATCAATACACAGAAGACTGCAAGATGGGGATTCAAAGTGCACTGTAATATGTTGGACTCTTCCCGCTTATTATAGCAGCTTTCAAGTATGTCTACCTAGATAGCTCTTGGGTAAAGCAAGAGTGGGAAAGTATCACCCTGAAAAGGTGTTTGTTTCCATTTGCCCCTCTGTTAATGGACTAATAATAATAATAATCTTTATTTGTTAGCCACCCCATAACAAATTGTTCTCTGGACAGCTCACAACACAGCATTAAAACTTGAAATAAAAACACTTAACACATTAAATCATAACAGATCAAAAGTGGGGGGGGAGGAAATACAAAATACACAAAGCAATTTACAAACTCTTTTAAAATCAGTTAAAAATCAAATTTGAAAATCAAAATTTAAAAGGCCTGAGTGAACAAAAAGGTCTTTATCTAGCATCTAAAAAAACAAAGTGAAGAAGCCAGGTGAACCTCATTGGGGAGGCTATTCCATAAATGGGGTGCAACCACTGAAAAGACCATCTCCCTAGTAGACACCCCACCTCACCTCGTTTGGCAGGGGAATATCACTGGGGTCATCATTCAGAGAATGCCATAACAAGAGTGTCACAAATTCTTAGGGCGCAGCAATCAAACAGGGTCACTGCATGGCAGTTTAAAGTTTGAAAGGCAAAATAGCATGGTCCTGGGCAGGTGAAGCTCATGTTCCAGAGGTAGCAAACCAGCCAGAAGCACCTAATATAGTCCAAAAGGCACCATTACAAAGGGAGGGGAGGTGGTCTTGTGGTAGCAAGCATGAATTGCCCTTTTTGCTAAGCAGGGTTAAACCTGGTTTCCATTTGGCTATGTGGGTCCTGTCTGCTGTGAAAAGATTTCCCTTAGGGGATGAGGCTCTAGCTCAGTGGTACAGCATCTGCTTTGCATGCCGACAATCAATTGCTGTCATCTTAAGAAAGGGCTAGAAGAGACTCCTGCCTGAAACCTTGGAGACCCGCAACCAGTCAGTATAGACAATACTAAGCTAGATGTCTCACTCGATATAAGGCAGCTTCCTATATTCCTATGGAAATAGAGTTGGGCCAGGCTTTAAGAGTTGTAGACAACCAAGTTGCCTACAGGAGAACCAAATCTGAGGCAACAGTTAATAGAACATCAATGTTACCCTTACAGGTTGCCAGATCACTGCAGGACACCTTCCAACTAGAATCAGAGTGATGCTGTGGAGTTGTGCTGGAACCAGCAGCTCCCTCCATCCACTGGCATAGAGATTAAGGCACTTACTGAGGGGGGAGATTGGGTAGTTTTGTATGGACCTTAAAAATGTCTCCAAAACTTGCCCTGGAGAAGCTTACCTGAGATGTGGAGTCGAGTGTGAAGTGCTTGAACCATTTTTCTGTTCTTCATAATGCTGCCTGCAGTAGCCACAGATTTAGGTGCTGCCGACTTTTCCTTAGCAGCATGGTCTGCCATTGTTTCAGTGTTAGGTAATGATGTGAAATGTCAGCCTCTGCTATTTTTTCTTTGAAGAAAAATTAGGAAGAATAGAAAGCAAATAAGAGGGAAATGGTCCTATCAAGGATAGCTCCGTATAGTTTCAGTGCCAGCTTATGGCATTTTGCTGCCAAATGGCACTCCTCCTTTTTCTCTTTTTCCCCTTTTGAAATCATATTCTTAGTTCCATTCTTTCTCCAAACCTATTTCTCACCTAAATAGAAAATAAATAATAAATAATAATAATAATTCGATTTCTATACCGCCCTTCCAAAAATGGCTCAGGGCGGTTTACAAAGAGGTGAAGGACGTGGATGATGAAAGGTAGCATGGTGTAGTGGTGGTTGCTGCCCATTGGGGCTGCGGGGGGCGCAGAAGGGAGTGGGGTCTAGGGGTGACCATAGGTTGGGCTTTCAGGCTCAAACTGGCCCACAGGGCAACAGGACATATTCCCGGTGCGCCCCACTCACGGTGCGCCCCTGTGCCCCGTCGCACTCAGCAGCAGTGAATACTCCCACTTTTAATTACCCATTCTGCTCAAAACCCGGTGCCCTCCACACATACATTCCACTGCCCTCTCAGTGCCCCCACTCCAGCCCTGGCTAAGAGTACGCAGATCCAACCCCAAAGCAAGTTAAAAAGAATGAAAAGGCAATCACCATCCCTTGGTTTTCTCCAGTCTGTAAAGTTGTTTACTTATCTCAACTAAAATCTCCATCATTCACACAAGCATTTGGCAGCTGGCTGTTTAGTACTAAATTCATTCCTCAGTTGCCTGCAAGTAAAGCACTCTTGGCCTTAGACTGGTTAACTGTAGGTGTCAGTGTGGAAAATAACAATGTCCTTTCTATCTCTCAAGTCCCCCTGTTTCTTCACCTCAGTAGCTCCATCCCTTCTATCAGCATTGCCTCCATTTCTTCCTTGCAATCTGAGCCCTCTCCTCCCCATCCAGGACTAGGCTAAGAAGACCACCTTAAGTGGAGTGTGGGGGTTGGATTATTGAACACCTATCTGCAGTTTCACTGTGTTTTCAAGTTTCACACTGCTTGAAAATACAAGGCATTTGCTCCCACCCACACACACATTGCTCACCAGTTTCCTTTCTTCTCACAAATATGCACATTTTTAAAAAATGCAAGCCTTTTTTCTCCCTCTGTCACAATATAAACATTTCTGGGACATGTCCTTAGGCTGCAATCCTATGCACACAACAGTTACTTGGGAGTAAGCCCCCATGAGTTCACTAAGGCATTACTTGTAAACTATATATAATTGGCTGCAATTCTATGCAACATTTACTTTATCAGATTTGAAAATTAAGCCATACAGATCACAGACCTGACCAAAGAAGTGATGCTGACAATCTCTCCTTTCAATATTCCTACCACTCACCAAAAAATGGTTTAAAAACAGACAGTGAACAAAAAACGGTATAAAGACTATAGAGATAGGTGCAGCTATGTAACTATTTTGAACTTGCCTGGTTTCCAAGCTGCACCTGTTAGTTTGCTCATAAAGGGAAGGCAGTAATCTCAGAATTCTTAAGAATTAGAATAGGTATTTCTGTATTAAAGACACACATTTCAGAGAGGATAAATTTGAAATTGTCCAAATAGTAATTTCAGTTAAAATACCATTCTTTGTTAAAGGTAAGGCAAAGTGTGCCATCAAGTCAATTTCGACTCCTGATGCCCACAGAGCCCTGTGGTAGTCTTTGGTAGAATACAGGAGGGGTTTACCATTGCCTCCTCCCATGCAGTATGAGATGATGTATTTCAGCATCTTCCTATATCGCTGCTGTGCGATATAGGTTTTCACATAGTCTGGGAAACCATACCAGTGGGGATTTGAACCGGCAACCTTCTGCTTGTTAGTCAAGCATTTCCCTGTTTAACCAAATAAAGTCCTCCCTCCCTCCAGAGAGGAGAGAGAATAAGAGAAAGATGAGGGAGCTAGCAACAGGCTTTCCTTAAAATCCTAGGACAAGGGGGAAGAAAGAAGGCTTCCTGCTTCCTTCCAGTCCCATTCAAAAACTGTGACTGCCTCCAAGTACTCCTGATTAGTGGTCAGATAAATCAATCATAGCTGAGCCTTTCCTTATTGGCTGAGACTTCTGGATGACCTGGGAGTGGCTTCTGGAGGACTAGCCCATCTTGCAACGACCATCAAAAAACTGATTATTAGCTAGGAGGCTTCTTAATATTAAAACTGGGGAGGGAATTCTTATGCTAATGTTGTCTATCAAGGGCACAGAGCCTGGAGCACACCATAGACACACAAACTGCAGGCCCTGGAGCAGTAGAGCCTTGATAATTCCTTGAGAAAAGGAATTCTGTTCCTAAAAAATAACAAGCTCTTAAAATTTAATCTTGAATGTATCCAAGTGTGACAAACTGTACCTAAAACCTCTGCCCAGCCTATTGAAATCTGAAACAATATCCTATTAACACAACACATTCATAACTGAGATGATTTCATCATCTGTGAGTTTTTCCAGCTGACTACAGCACATCGAAGATTAATATATTATCTTGTGGTGAATCACCATGTGATAAAAAATGTCAAACTATCAGGCTACCATGTGACAATTGCAATTAAAATGTAACTTATGATTAACTAAATCTAGACATGAGGCTTATTTTGCCGTATGGAGTTTTACCCTTCTAGGATCAGGTTGTTATAAACCAGTTCAGCTTTTCCCCATGCCATACTTTCCCCATATTGCTCCCACAGTATTTCCCCCCCCCCATGCCATACTTTCCCCCATACTGCTCCTGCAGTATTGCCTGTTTCTGCCTTCTGTGTATAATTTCCACCTGGACAATCCATTCATTATATTTCAATATAATTTTTCAGTGTCAGGGGTGTTGCTTTATCCTTTTAAAAAACAGAATCTGCTTTATATGCTGGTCAAGCAAATTTCAAAAAATAAAAATCTATGATATTACCACATGGGGGACCTATCCAAAACATAAATAAGCATTATTTCCTGGACACATCTTGAAAGAAAATGTAAATGCCAAATACGAAAAGGTGACTAGAATCACAATTCCAAAACTGAGAACTATGACTAGTTCCTATTCATTTTTTGAGCTCAAAGCTGCTTGGGTTTGCAATACATCTACATTTATTTATTTAATGAATTTTTATCTCACTTTTAATCAAAACTCAAAACGGCTTGCAGGTAAGACATAAAAACAAGATAACAAAAACAATAGTGCCATAAAATACAAATAAAACACAGCAAGCAATAGAATCATAAAGCAGCAGCTAAGCATAAGACATACACATACCCACATTCAATATAAAATACCACTTTATGTTTTGCTTAACCCTTCCCTCTTAAAAGATGCTTCAGTTGTACCATCCAATTGTAACAACTGCATAGAACAAATTAATCATGCTTCAGCAACCCATAGTTGCTACTTCCAGTTTGCAGGAAAAAGTCTGGCCAAAGGAGAACAGCAAAAACCACCCCCTCTCTAATCCCCGCAGGCAGGCATGCTGTGTTACTGCAGCATGCAGCCGCAGTGTCTGCACTTTCCTAACACTTCCCTGGAGATGCTGCCATTTCCTTAGTCTGCATGTGAGCTGAGCCTTGCTCTTTGCCTCAACTGGACAGAAGCTGTTAACATCATGACCAGGGGATTTTGGTTTCTCAAGCAACCCAAGAACCTAATGATCTGGAACACAGGAACATAGGAAGCTGCCATATACTGAGTCAGACCACTGGTCTATCTAGCTCAGCATTGTCTTCACAGACTGGCAGTGGCTTCTCCAAGGTTGCAGGCAGGAATCTCTCTCAGTCCTATCTTGGAGAAGCCAGGGAGGGAACTTGCAACCTGCTCCTCCCAGAGTGGATCCATCTCCTGAGGGGATTATCATACAGTGCTCACACACCAAGTCTCCCATTCATATGCAACCAGGGCAGACCCTGCTTAGCTAAGGGGACAAGTCATGCTGGGCAATGTAAAAATTTTCTTTTGTCAAGAGGAGAAACTCTTTTGACTAGAAGATATCACAATCTCATGTGCATCAGAAGGACTAGCTCCAGGAATCTTTGAATTTTTAGGGAAAGGCAATATCCTCTTAGACAGCTTATTATCAAAGTTAGCCATAGTACTGACACTTTTCTTTGAGGTGAGCTTTTTCAGGCATCCAAAATTCCGGTCCAGGTCTGAACTTGGAGAATATAGCTGGCATCTCTATTTAGTTCAACTCAAGGAAAATTTCAGGAACTAAGTTTTTTTTTGTCTGGGTTGAATATGTATAGTAGTCAGATTGATATTTTAAGATGCAGGAAAGTTATATCTACCAACTAGCAGAGGCATAGCAAGTCCCATGACAGCCTGTGTTCTATCCCCCATCCCCCCCAACACCCCATTGCCCCCTCTGCTGCTTTGCCATTTGTATGTGGGGGGCAGCACTAGCCCTTACGTCTTGCAGTGCCTTGCCCAGTGATGTAGTTGCCCTCTCCATGATAGCCCCCATGGCCATGCCTACCTCAACAGTCAGAGAAGCTGAGATGTACCAGTGCTCCGTCTCTGGGCCCTCACTACACCCCTGGCCTTGCCTCTTCCTCCCTCCCTCCCTCCCTCCCTCCTCCTCTCACTGCCCCCACCATTACCCAGTGACAGCTGTTGCAGGGGGGTGCAATATTTCCTTTCGCACACCATGAGAGGAAACACCTTGTCCCCTTTGTGAAGGGAAACATCCTGCCAGGAGGCATTTCCTGGAAGGCTCTTGGAGCAGTGAGTGAGGGGATTGGATGTTTCCTCTCTCATGCATATTTTGACGATCTCCCCTTCCCCAGAAATTGCTCTATGTCACCCAAAATTTTATCTATCTATCTATCTATCTATCTATCTATCTATCTATCTATCTATCAAGATATTTCTATACAGCTCAAAACCTGTGTCTCTGGGTAGTTTACAATTAAAATCATTTTAAACAGCAAAATAAATTAAAATCATCCTCAGGGACATACAGGTATTTTTGGATGATGCAGAGGGATTCAATGGGAATGGGGGTTGTTGAAATCACACACACACACACACACACACACACACACACACACACACACACACACACACGTGCAGCATTCATCTGGACCTTTTCAGAAGCACTGGTGTTACACCTATGCATCTCCCATTACACTGGTGCTTCATTAGTCAGTATGTCAGTCTGTAGATTTATGTACACTATTCCGCAGCTAATTCTGCTTGTTTCATCTGTGTACCTATGATCAGTAGTGGCCAGTGAGGGTGACAGCAGGGCCATGGCTTCTGCACATATGCAGAGGCAATTTGCGTGGTCAGCAACACCAGTAGTGGCCCCTCTGCCACCACCCTCACCAGCCGCTACTGTCTTTAATGTAATGTTTGGCTCTAGGATTGGGAGCACTGCCCCCATAAATGCCCCAGCAGTTGCTTATCATACTGCCAGTTTTGTACCGTAAGTGCCACAACTTCTGCAAAATATCCAGATAGCCAACCCTCACAGTGTTCCCTCTAAGGCATGCACACATGCCTGCTCTCACAAGTTTTTATATGTTTGCTCAGTTAATTCTAGTTCCTGCTCAGGTTGAATCAGCAAGGCCCCACTCTGAATGCACATGCGCGCACACTCCCTTGATATTGCCGCCCAGAACAAAACTCATTCCACACACCGATGAAAAAAATTAGAGAGAACACTGAACCCTCGTTATTTTTTTAGTTCCTCACAGATTTATTATCTGGCCCAAATCCAAGATGACAGCATGCCAAAAGAAGGTGTCATCATTTCCCCAAGATATTCTGTATGCTGTAACAATTGGGCATGTGGAGTCATCAAGAGAACTTCAACTTGAAGTTGCAATGAGAAGTATTGCTGGCAGTAGGAAAGTACTTGATAGTCAAAAATGTCTAGTTCTGCGAGCTACAATTGTGTGTCATTCTATACAGTGTTCTTAAACAGATAATGCTTCTTTCATCCATGTATCTTAGGATGTAATTATTGCCCCCAGAGTGGGTTCTTGCAGGTTGCCACCCCCAAAGTGCCCCATAAACTGGCAGTTTTGGAGATCCCATGACTTTTGTTAGAGCATTTTTATACGTTATGGTGGAAGTATGTTGACATGGGCTCTTGCATTATAACATACACATGTTGCTGTCACAGAAATAAAAAAGGTTTCATAGTACAGAACGTAGGACAGTAAACAGTGCATCCATATCACTGATGATGACAAAATGTAACTTGCATTGAAACAAAGACCCTCAAATGGCATGCCATCTACTAATGTTCACTCCTAAGCTGATCTCTGCCAGACAAATGTGCAGATAAAATGAACATTGTAGTAGCTTCCAAGGCAGGGCTGAGACACTCCTTGACATTTAAACTTCCTCATAAGCACATCTGGTATGGTGAGTAAATCAAACATCTTATTCATATGCCACAAAAATAATAAAAATATATCCTTTAAAATGATGGTTTCCATGAAGAGCTACATAATGCTGAAATCCATAGTCATGGCTACACATAGAATGAGTCAATCACAATGTAATGTGGCAACATGGCTCCTGGCAAATGAAGGATATAGAGTACTATCATGTAATGAAATGCTGAAGCACATGATTACTCTTATCCATATTCAACAACATGTTGAGCTACAAAACTGATGAGTAGTATATCCTGGCTTTACGAAGGATGCAGTCAAGTAGGCCAGTTTTGATGAAAACAAATCCACGTAGCTAACCTAAATAATATATTCACTTTTTTTCCTCAGTCATTTTGCTCAGAATCTCCTAGGATGATGCCTCATAAGCAGTTCAAGCCAGTCAAGCAAGTACTGAACATTGAGGCATACAAATAGACTTGCTGATATCATGGTGACGATTTTTGACAGGATGAGGTGATGAAAATCAGAATGCGCCTAATCATTTGAAGCTAATCATACAAGTAATGGGTTTCTGTTTTCGATTTTTGTTGAACTAGCAACTATATCATGGAAGGAAATTAATGGAAGAGAGGGAGCCAGAGCTTGAGAGCCAATTTTTAGACTATGAGATATCGGATCTCCTGAGAAATCAAGTGAATGAGTAACATATATTGGATTTCATGGGACTGTTCAGATGGTATTTGGCCAAAAAAAATTATTGCTCTCATGCAGACTAATGCATATAGTGGAGATGACATTTTGCCAATGTTTTGGTAAATGAAGATGTGTCTGTTTGGATGCATTTCTCAATGCATGGAGAAGTGTGGGCCTGAATGACTGAACTCATCAGTGCACTGGCATCTGGTTGTATAATGGGTAAAGTAAAGTGGTTTTGAAAATCAATACTACTTTGAAGTAATATTAAAACTATGCTTTGAGGGGCAGTTTGAAGAAACTCCCCCATGGACTGGGGCACCAATACACAACTTGATGAGGCCATGTGTGAACCCATATGCCTCTCTCATGCATAGAATTGGACTGGTTAGAGTATCATTCAAATGGGTACGTATATTTGTCCTCTCTCCGTATTTGGTTTTGTCTGCATAAGAGAAATACATTTTGTTTCATAATTCTCTTTGGCCCATTTTTCTTTCTGTACTTCTCTATTATCTGTTGTCTGTTTTAATGGCTTTGACACACCAACGGAACCATTTAATGCAGCAGGATTAGATTTTTGAGAATGTGTTGTATAGGTCTCTGGGGAGACTCACAAGTCACTAATTACTCACATTTAATATCTTTATTTAAATTTCTGCAGCTTTAACATGAGGCTCACTCTGCAGTGTTCAATAGGCATGAGAATAATTTCAGGACATTTTGCTTCCTAAAAAAGAGCACCAAACGATGTCCACTCCCTCCCCTCCACTTTCTCTCTCTCTTTTTAAAATTTAAATCACAACAACTATTGCTTCCTCCTCCCTCTTCTTCCCTTTTCTATCAGGAAGGGAAGAGGAAAAGCAACATGGTGCCACACCCACATTCCTTCCTTTGCAGGCCATCTATGGTGGGATGTTGGGTGGGCCACCCTGCATCCCCTGAGAACTGACACACAAGCTGCTTCCTGAAGCAACACACTTCATGGTTGTCAATCCCTACAGACCTGAGTTCTGATGTTCCTCTTCTCCATCTTGCACAGGTTTTTAGTCCAATTTGTTTTGCTGAAGCAACACATTTAACCCGCTAGGCCAAATGCTGTCATATTTATTGCAGCCATGAGCATATCCAAGCTTCCATAACACCTTTGTGCAGCCATATCTGGGATGGTAGCACACACACACACAACCCCTTAGAGTCTCCATAGTATCAAGAAACTAAGCCAGGAGCACTGTCGCATTTGCATATAATTCAGCAATACAGTGGCCGAAATCCGGAATCAAGAGTAGTCCCATTGAAATTATTGGGGAAAGTCAGACATGACTAACTGGTCTCTTAACTTCAGTGGCTTACATCCATTCCTGTCAATGAGTGGTGACACACTGCCTCCGTTCATCCTGAAACTTAGTTTCAGGCGGAGCTGCTCTGTTGCAATGCGCTGTTTGGATGGAGCCTCCTGTGCCATTGCCAGGCATGCCAGTGCAGCTTCAGGATGGACAGTGTGCATGCCACACATAGAGCAAAGATGCATGGATACAGTGAAAGAACAACCTGCTCAGCCCACAGAGGTGGCACAGAGATTTCTGAGGAAAGGGTAAGTGCAGATTCCCGACTGTATCAGTGCAACTCATTGGGAAGTTCTGTTAGGCTGCTCTTTCACTGCTGATTGGTGCATCCTTGCTGTGTATGTCAGCCACTGGGTCTATTCCTGAATAACTTAGGTCTGGATGTCTGCCACAGATATTGCAGTTGTTCAGCTTGTTAAATTAGCACCCATTTTGGAGTTAAAACAGCCTGTGGGATTCTTACACACAGTTTCCGCTAGAGTATATTTTCCAGTTCTTAATATGCACCAAGGAAATGAGTTATAGTGATGAATTTCTGTTTTGTGATTATTAGTTTTTTAGATTAAACATTTTATCTTGCTGGCTGGAGTGAAATAAATGTAATTTGCATGCAGAGCACTTTACGTTTCTCATTAAAAGCACCGGGTTTCAAATTTTCAATCCAACTTCAATTCTAATGGCCAATGAAAAAATTCTGTCTAATGATCAAGTACTGTGGAGCAATTAATAGCATGCACGCTACACTTCAGTCCCAGCAGTAGGGAAATAATTCCTAGTGCTGCCATTGTTCCTACCAGTATTTTTTCACATCTTTTCATAAGAACAACCAAAACAAATATTCAGAGGGATTCTTATTAGTGGATTTTACAAGTGCCTATTTCAATTGTCATCACAATTAGAAAAGGTTACACAGAAACTATTGCTTGGTTATTGTTTTTTACTGCAATTCAGAAAGACCTATCCATTTACTATATCAGTTCCTCAAGAAACAGGGCAATCTGCATGACCATATATGAGTCCATTTGGACTTCACCACACAGTGAATTTGTCATGTATTTTATTTTTCCATATCTCCAGTTTGTTTCACCACAATCTAAGAAACCTGTTCAAAATGAAGGTTGAATTAAAGCATTCGATGATTTAAAGGAATGCTGAACAGGACAGAAATGCATCAGGGGGGATTCTTAAACACATCCTAATTATCTATATATATAATTCTCTAAGACATACCCATGGCTAATCCCGTGTGTGGCAGATCTCACGTGAGTTTGTGAGCAGAAGCACTGTGGTGATTGGGCAGTGGGGATTCCATATGCAGATAGGGAGGAGGAGTCTGTGATGGTTAAGGTCAGTTGGAATGCAATTGTTACTGATCAGAAGATGTTCTTGACTGTAGAGGAGAGGAATATAGATAGATAGATAGATAGATAGATAGATAGATAGATAGATAGATAGATAGTGGGCAGGGGTCTGCAAAGACAGGGGTCATGAGAGAGGAGTGGGAAGGCATTCCAGAGCCTGAGGGCAACAACAGAGAATGCCCTGTCCTGTTTGCACAACAATTTAGCCTCTCTCAACGTTGCCACATAGAGCAAATGCCCCTCTTATGACCCTGTTGGGTGGGCATAATCTTTGGGAGCAGGAGGGCATTCAGGTATCCAGGGCCAAAACTGTTAAGAGCTTTAAAGTTTGAATTGGATCTGGAAACAAATTCTCAGCCAGTGCAGCTCTTTCAAAAGAGGTGTAATATGCTTCAAGAGAGCAGTTCCAGAGATAACCCTGGCAGCTGTATTCTGTACCAGCTGACGTTTCTCAAAATTCTTCAAGGGTAGTCAGAGGTACACCTAGGTAATTTTGGAGCCTGGACCTAAAGGCCTTTGGAGGAGTCACTCCCCTACAAATTAAGCATCATCATGCTCTGCCAGGTGACCACACCACCCAGGGCAGACTAAAGAGGACCGGGGGGCCCCAGGGGCTGTGGGGGCCCTGGACTTAATCCTCCACAAGGTAAGAATGCCTCTGCATGTAGTGTGTGTTGTGGTAATCCAGACACAACATGACTAAGGCATCAGTAATCATGGCCAGATATGACTTCTTGAGTAAAGAACACAGCTGGCACAGTAGCTGAAGCTGTGGAAAGGCACCCCTGGCCACCACCTGCACCTATTAATCCAATAGCAGAGCCAGGTCCAGTAGCACCCTCAAGCTGCAAAGCTGCACACTTGCTCTTTCAAGGGGAGTACAACCTCATCCAGAGTTGGTTGAATCACCCTGTCCCTGGTGATTCTACTGACTCTGGCTTTTCTACTGACCAGCAGCACCTCCATCTTGTCTGGACTTAACCTTGGTTTGCTAGCCAACATCCAGCCCATCACTGCTTCCAGTCCCCAGTTCAGTGAATCCATTGCTTCCCTAGGATCTGATGTCATAGACAGGTAGAGCTGAATGTCATCTGCATATTGATGACACTTCAGTCCAAACCTCCTGATGACCTCTCCCAGCAATTTCATGTAGATGTCAAACAGCATGGGGGACAATACTGAGCCTTGCAGTACCCCATAGGCCAGAGGGCAAGTCGAGCAGAAGTCCTCCAGCACCACCTTCTGGAACTTCCCCCCAAGAAAGGACTGGAACCACTCCAATGCACCCCCCCCAATCCCCATACCTGAGAGGTGGTCTAAAAGGATACCATGGCCAGTGATCTCAAATGCTGCTGAGAATGCCAGCAGAACAAATGGGGACACACTCCCCTTGTCTAGTTCCTGATGTAGGTCATCCAGGCAGTTTCAGTCCCAAACCCAGGACAAATTGAAAAGGGTCTAGATAATCCATATCATCCCTTTGGAGCTGCAGAGACACCACACACTCTATCACCTTGCTTAAAAAGGGAAGATTTGAAACAGGCCAATAGTTATCAAGGTAGATGGAATCAAGAGAGGGCTTTTTAAATAGTGGTCTTAGAAAACTGCCTGATTGAGGCTTGATGACATCTCGCCCTCCCTTCATGAAGATTAATAATTGGCTCCAACCATCTACCTGTTGCTTCCTTGGTAGATTTTACTAGCCATGAAGGACAAGGGTCCAGAGCACATGATGTTGCCCATACACTTTCTAGGATCTTGTCAATTTCCTCAGGTTGCACTAGCTGAAAAGAATCCATCACAATCAGACCAGATGGTTGCCGAGACACATCCCCTGGAACTGCCAAAATCCTGGAGTCCAAACCGGCACAGATGTGAGTGATTTTATCTGTGATGTGACAGGCAAACTGGTCACAGTGGACTGCTGATGGTTCTTCTCAGCCTATGTGAAGCAATGCTTCCTTATGCTTCAATCTTAGTCTTGTTCCTCATCGCTTAGGGGTGTGTACAAAACCAGTTTTCCTGGCTTGGTTCAAATCCAAACTGGACCAGATTCTAACTGGGCCAGACAGGTTTGGTTTAGTCCCCCTCCAGGCCTGGAAGTAGTTCAGAGCCAGTTTGCATATCCCTACAGGAGTCACGGCTATCCCTCAGGGTACACCCTTTGGCGCCCTTACCAGTAAAAGAGAATCCTCACTGGATCCCCTTTTGCAGGTAGGGCCCCAAAACTGGTATAAACTGGCTCAATTGGTTCGGTTCAGACCCGGACCAAACTGGACCCAGTTCAGTTCCAGGTTGAGCTCCTCGAACTGAGCTGGTTCGCACATCCCTACAGGAGCCATGGCTGTTCCTCAGGGGACATCTACCTCCATCATGGCCATTCTCTGAACTCAATAACTCTGAGCACTCCTCACATGCACTGGGAATGCCTCTCATCTCCATCCTGGCTCTGCCCCTTCCATGCCTGTACCACCCACATACTGTAGTTGTGCAGCTCCTCCACATCAGTATTGTGCTACTGCCAATCTGCTCCCCCTCCCCCTGAGCTGCTGTTGGGAGACTAGAAGTGTGAGCTCTATAAGATATTCCCTCAGGGAATGGAGCCGCTCTGGGAAGAGCAGAAGGTTTCAAGTTCCCTCTCTGGCTTCTCCAAGATAGAGCTGAGAGAGATTCCTGCCTGCAACCTTGGAGAAGCCGCTGCCAGTCTGTGAAGACAATACTGAGCTAGATAGACCAATGGCCTGACTCAGTATATGGCAGCTTCCTATCTTCCTATGTTCCTATGACTTCTTTGATGTGGTCAGCACCCTTCTGGGCTATGTCAGACCACTGAGCAACTTCCTGCCCACTCCCAGACAGCCCCAACCACTGACACTATACATAACACTATATATAATTTTCAGAGTAAAGCAAGCGTTATATTGTTTGTTGCAAAAGGAAGTTAAGGTTTGTCAGGCAAGCGCTGTGTCAGAAGTTGTAAGCTCTGACAATGTAATTCTGCTAAAGTATTTCAACAATGGTTGTTTTGGGCCCACATTCTCCACAACTTTATGAAGGCAGAGAAAGATCTCTGCCCTCACAGGAAGTCAGGACACAAGCTACTTTGCTTTGCATCTGGAGGAGGGGGAGGGTTAGTGAATTTTGCTTCTTTCCCCTCCCTGTAAAAGCCCTGTTCACTGCCAATAATATGTCCCTAAGGATCAAGCAGCCCTCAGGGACACATTCCTGGCCGTGAACAGGGTTTGTGCTGGGAGAGGAGAGAAGTGAAAACTGATTCCCCTCCCCACACGCTGGGCTGTGGAGCAATGCAGCTATGTCCTGGCTCCCTGAGAGGGCAGAGCTTTTGCTCCGCTCTCGTAAAGCTGCAAACAATGTAGGTTGTTATTATTATCATTAATAATATTAATATAACACTTCTCAACATAAAAGGTCTCATAGTGGTTAACATCACAAATTAAATTAAATTAAACAATAAATGCATTGAATAAAATGCAAAATGAAAGGATGGTTTCCTGTTGCCAAGGGGCTCACAATCTAAAAAGCGCTAGAAAGGAGGCACCAGCAGACAGTCATTGTGATGCTGTGCTAGGTCAGAGGTAATTATGCTCTTCCCTTGCTAGTTCAATTTAAAAATTGAACTAGTGGCCCTCAGGAACAGATTTATACAACAGCAAAGGGCTTTTGAAGGGAGGGGAGAGATGCAAAAATTGTTCTCCCTGTGCCTAGAATGCTGGACAGAGAAACCTTCAGTGTAGGGATGCTGAAGTCTTCTTGTGAACCCGTAACCCTCTACACCCCTCCTTTCAGTGACAAGGGCTGCACATCATGTAAGTCAATGTGATTAATCTCTTCCATCCCCTAAATACGCACAAAAATGATAGTCCCATAAACACTGAAGGTGGGCTAATCACATATGTATGTATATCTAAAGCTGCTTGGGGCCCACTCAGTCACTGACATGAAACTTCCAGATCAAATCACGAAACTTGCTGTTTTCACAGGTAAGTTCCAGACCTTGCCCACAATACCAGGAAAAAAATTAAAATTTAGGGGGGGAAATCATTAACTTCCCGGAAAATGCATTAAAAACTCTCTCATTGGAAAAGCATGAGACATGGTGCCTTCAGACAAACTTTGGCAGTTTTCTCGCATACTTTTAGAAACAAAGTCTGGACTTTCAGAGAATGATGAGGAAACACACCAGCTATATTTTATTTCACTGCATTTCAATCTGTGTTGGATTTCCACGAATCTTGCTTCAGTAATTCAAAACCATGAAAAATTTCATACTAGATATCTTCATATGTCTATCTCATTCAGTCTCCTGGAATTTGTATTTTTCAAGGTTCTTAGCAGGAACATGATTACACCCTTAAAACAAAGCAGCTTTTCTGGTCATCAGCTAGCAAAGAAAGAACGGAGAGTGCATGGCCATCTTGTGGTACAGGAGGTCCACAAAAACATTTGTGTCTGTGACTGTGTGTGTGTGTGTGTAAAGTTCTATCTGGGATCTGGCCCTGACTCATGGCACTGCCAAATGAAGCCAGTGGGACAGGGCTGTTATCCCAAGATGAAGAGGAAACATAACTTGTAAGATGGCACACAAGAGAGAGGCCTGCAAGCCAGCAGTGACCCATGAGAAGGAAGGAAGAGCTTTTACAGCAGAACTAGGAAGTAAGTCTTCCCAGATGTAGACTATTGTCAGGCATTTAAGAGCCAGCCAGTGTAGAGAGCTGGGAGGACATCTCTTTCTATTTCTTCTCAGTAAGTCAGAAGAGAAGCAGGAGAGCTCCAAGAAGAAAGGCAGAGCATTCAGGGGGATGCAATATTTTCCCTCTAACACATGCTGTTACATAGACTTAGCCATGGCTGCCTGGTTGACCTTTGTTTTGACTCACATACTTGCTAAACAAAAGAGTGAAGGGTAGAAAGCACTTCAGTATATCTGCTGCTTCTTAGCCTCAAGTAAACAGAAACATTAATATCTATATGATTTATAATCTTCGAGTTTGTGGGAGCCAGTTTTGTACAGTGTGTAATCTTTGGTTGCAAACAATGAGCAAGACCATGATTCGGTGCTGGATTAAATTCTTTCATACAGCCAAGTCAGATAATTGATAGCGGCATCTGTATGCCTCCAGGGAGCAGAGCCTGAATTTAGTCTTCTCTCCCCTCAGAGATGGCTTTAAAATGGGATTTGACAGTTTCATGGTGAAGGAAAGCTTTATCAGTGGCTATTCACCATAATGAGGCTGTTCTCATGTGCAGCCAAGACCAGGCTAAGAAAGCCAAGCCCGATCTTGGCTGCTCTTAAGAACCGCCAGGATCACACCTGATCCCGGTGGGGCTTTGGCAGTAAACCCAACTGCGGAGCCAGCCTCTAAATGAGGTTAAGGGAACGAGCGCTACTTTAGCCTTGTTTTCTCAATTGTCTGCAGCACTGGCTGCTTGTAGCCAGTGCTGTTGCAGTGACGGGTGCCTGCCCATCACTGTAGGGATCCCCACAATTCACCATGCACTTGAACAGTGCATTATGGGATTTCTGGGGGATCAGATGACACATCCCAACCCTGACCCTCTGTGCTGGGTCAGGGCTGGGATGGGCCAGCAGAGGGTAATCTGGGCACATGGGGAGCACACCTAGCAAGGACTGACAGATCATCTGTGGGGAAGATAGGTTTGAGCAGCCTTCTCCATCACATGCCCTCAAGAGAGAAAAGGTTCAATATCTAATTAGAATTTCCATGGTCAGAAGATGTATCCTTCAGTTGCTTGCTGGCACACCAAAGAGCATCTTGCCTACATGCACTGCTTGGATGCTTCCTAGGAGCACTGGTTGCTCTTCGTTGGAAACAGGCTGTTGGATTACATGGATCTTTTGGTCTTCAATCATCATGGGACTAACAGAGGGGATGCAGCTGTGGCTTATTGGTAGAGCTTCTGCTTTGCATGCAGAATATTCTAGGTTCAAGTCCTGGCATCTCCAGATAGGGCTGGGAGAAACTCCTGCATGAAACCTTGGAGAAGCTGCTGCTAGTCAGTATCCTCTCTAATAAAACGCTTGGTGTCCGTCTGTGGACGCTCACCAAGCGTGTGTCCGTGCCTCCCTGCCCTGTTCTGCGCCTGCGCGAAGCGCAGGCCCAGAACAGGGCAAGGGAGACACGCTTGCCGGCACCGGCAGCCATCTTGGGCGGCCAGAAGCGGCCGCCCCGAAGAAGCCGGAGAGGCGGCGGCGGGGGAAAGTGACCGAGGCGGCGGCGGAGCCGCCGCCTCGGCCAAAATAGATGGAGGCCGGGGGCGGAGCGGAGGCCATGTAACTTTAAAAAAAAATTGCTCCCGCGGCCGACACCGCCGACCGCCCACCCTCCCTCCCAGCTGCCGAGTCCCCCTTACCCTGGCCGACTGCTGTCGGCCGAAGACAGCCCTTAATTTAAGAGGCAGAGAGGAGCTCGCAAGCAGAGCTCCTCTCTGTGCAAAGCCTCTTGCCGAACTGCCGCTTTGGGCGCTTGCGTCCCTTGCGCCCAAAGCGGCAGTTCGGCAAGAGGCTTTGCACAGAGAGGAGCTCTGCTTGCGAGCTCCTCTCTGCCTCTTAAATTGAGGGCAGTCTTCGGCCGACAGCAGTCGGCCAGGGTAAGGGGGACTCGGCAGCTGGGAGGGAGGGTGGGTGGTCGGCGGCGTCGGCCGCGGGAGCAATCTTTTTTTAAAGTTACATGGCCTCCGCTCCACCCCCGGTCCCGGCCTCCGTCTCCCCGGCCTGGCGGGGACAAGTGCCTGGGCCGATTTGGCCCTTAAAGGTGGGGGGGGCGTACGGCGGAGGGAGGGGGAATGGCGGCGGGAGGCCAGGAGCGCCATTACTAGCGCCCGTTATTCAACGGGCCAAAATTCACTTGTAGATAATACTGTGCTAGATGGACCAATGGTCTTACTCAGTATAAGGCTGCTTTCTATGTCATATGGCCAGGGATACAAATATGGGGAAGGTCTGTAGCTCAGTGGAAAAGAATCTGTACTACATGCAAAAGATCCCAGCTTCAATCCCTGGCTTTTTAAAATACAGCTGAGAAAGACCCATCTGAAACCCTGGAGAATGCTGTCAAGTGTGGAAAATAATGAGCTATATGGGCCAATGGTCTGACTTGGTATAAGGCAGCTTCTTGTATAACCCCAGTTTATGCATACTGCTAGATTGGAACCTTAATGTTTGCAATCAGAAATGTTTGCATCCACACCAAACAAAGGCATATGATAAACATACTGGGGCCATTCACATGACCGGGCGGGTGGGGGAGCGGATGGGGGGGGGGGGAAGGCTGCACGAATCTTTCGTTCCCCCTAGTTGAACCATGGAACGTTGCTAGGAGTGTAAACCACACTCCCACATCTTCTGCTGCACTAGGCAGCGCAGAGCTCTGGAGGCTGGGATGACACTCCCAACCTCTGGGTTCAACACAGCCCAAGGAGACACATGATCCCAGAGCCTGGGTTAATGGTGCACTGGCTTCATTAACCCAGGCCAAAAGCTGGGCTAGGTGGCACTTCCCCACATGAAGCCAATCCCAGTGATTCTCATGTGCCGTCGAGCCTAGGTTAGGCTGCATGTCAGAACAGCCTCTATGTGTAGATAAGCTCTGAAATTGAAGATGCTAATGCACAGTATACATCAATCCATGCAGAGCCCAGGCTCTGGTTGATATCCTGACTTTTACATAAGAACAGCCCTCCTGGATCAGACCAATGGCCTACAGTATCTAGTCCAGCATCCTGTTTCCCACAGTAGCCCACCAGATGCCTCTGGGAAGTCCATGGACAAGAAGTGAAAAAGTATGCCTTCTCTCCTTATAGAGAGGACAGCTGGTCTTGTGGTAGCAAGCATGACTTGTCCCCTTAGCTAAGCAGGGTCCGTCCTGGTTGCATATGAATGGGAGATGATGTGTGAGCACTTTAAGATATTCCCCTCAGGGGATGAAGCTGCTCTGGAAAGAGCAGAAGGTTTCAAGTTCCCTCCCTGGCACCTCCAAGATAGGGCTGAGAGAGATTCCTGCCTGCAACCTTGGAGAAGCTGCTGCCAGTCTGTGAAGACAATACTGAGCTAGATAGACCAATGGCCTGACTCAGTATATCGCAGCTTCCTACATTCCTATGTTCCTGCTTTTATTTCCCTGCAATTGGTATTCAGAGGCCTCCTGCCTCTAAACCTGGAGGTAGCCTACAGCCATCAAGACCAGTACCCATTGACAGACCTGTTCTCCACTGATAGACCTGAAAGAACCTCTTTTGTACTTGCAGGCGTGCCTAACTGTGAGCACATGTTTGGATGGGATAATTCATGGATATTAAGTAGGAGACAAACATGTAAATATATGCTGGATGATATTCTAACAACGTGATCAAAATCTGGAGTTTTACATTTATAGATAAGCAACATTTGATTGCACAAGAAATTCTGATTATATATAACAGCAGAGAGTTCAGGAATCTTTGCAAATGAAAGTTTGCATTTTAGGCACTGATGATTTGAGGTTACTACTCAGTTGGCTGCCTAATGGATAGTGAATAAACATATTTTTAAAAAGAGAAATGGGGGCACATAATCTGAAAAGGCTTTCCTCCACTTTCAGCTGGAGCTCATCTGTAGTCAGTCTCTCTCTCTCTCTCTCTCTCTCTCTCTCTCTCTCTCTCTCTCTCTCACACACACACACACACACACACACACACACACACACACATGACTTGGAAGCAAAATTGTGTCTTTCAAAACAGAGACCACCACAACTCCTTCATAGTTATATGGATAATTGTTTATGCATCTCCTCTACTAGTTGAATATGCACCACTGTTTTTCAACAGAACCGTGAAATCAGAACTCTAGCACGTGTTCTATTCTTCAGAATCACTCTTTTTCAGTCCAAGCTTCATCTGAATACCATGCAGAGCTCAGTAATGAGAAACTGTCTCAGATCTCACAGCTATATTCTTATAGAACAATTTCAGGGAAACTCTAAATCTGGAGGAACAGATGCTTCAAATTACAAATGATGCAGGTGAGGGTGATTTCTCCCCCCGCCCCAGCAAAACATGGATGAATAGGGACATCTGCCTTCTTTTCTATTACTTTAAGCTCTCCCCTGCTGACATTGTACTGTCACATTATATTGTTCAGCATTTACTTCTACAGGGAGCCATCTTGTTCCTTAACTTTTCTTTTACCCACCTATCACCATTAAGCTGTGAAATAATCCACTTTGTTCCTTAACTACTATCACAAAGTACTGCTTCATAGGAGAGGCACACTGCACACTTGGGCATAAATTCCAGCATCTCTATTCTGTTTCACTATCTGCAGGTGTAGGGAGAATCTATTTTTCTCATTCATCTCATTGGGAGGGACAGTTAGCAATTCCTTTTTGGAAGCATGTTAGCCGTGAAACACAATGAACTGTATTTTTACTTAATGGTACCTTTTAAAAAGTGTTCTGCACAATTCTCAAAAAACATTAGTCAATAACTTAATGGTCCTTCCATTCACATCCAATTTTTGCTCACAGCAGAACTGATGGGCAGAAATATGGACATACTTGAAGATATTTTTCCGACTGCTTTGCTGGAGAATGTCATCACTGCTCCTGAAGCCAAAATGCAAAAAAGACACTGAATGGCATATTGTGTGAAAGGACCACAGCTTTATTAACAATGTAATGAACCTGGCTAATGTAAATTCTGCCACCATGTAGAGCAGGTCTAACTTGCGCAGGCCTAACAAATATGTCCTCCCCCCTTTTAAATATCACACCCTTGCTCAGAGCCTTGAATTGGTGTAATGCTGATTCCTACTCTTCTTTGCCAACCCCGATGGGTCAGGGCCCTTTTATGGATGTCGTCCCCCAAACCATTCAGCCTTTGATGTTTGTGAAGCCCCCAAAGCAGATAAGAGTATAAACTGTAGTCCCTGAGCTGCAATGCCTCTAAGGACCGATTTACTACTCCCCCATTTTAAACCAACTCAGGGATGCTCACCCATGAAAAGTCCACTACTCCTACATACATCCAGCCCTCGCTGCACCTGCCCCATTGTGACCTATTTATTTATCTAACTTAGAGAGAGGACAAAATGGAGTAGATGAAAAAATGTCCCTCCAAGCCCAGACAACCTTCTGGGGAGTGGGGGGAAACCATACTTGGCCCCAAAAAGGACAACCAGCAAAGCTCATTCCCACCTCCCAGGGAGAGGGAGAGAGCGCCTGCCTGGTGAAGACTGAAGTGACATGGGACAGAATGTTGCAATGGCAGACTAAGCCCTGTCCCCTCCAATAGCCCATGCCTTGTGCCTTTACAGAAGTATGGAACCAGGCAATTCACCACCACCCAGCATGAAGCCAAGGAGTAGCCACAATCTATCCCATCAGATTATGTATAGCACCTCCTATTTGTTGGAGATCCAGCTTCAGATGACATCGACCTTTTGCACCAAAGGCATTGTGACTAGAGATACCGAGTTAAGGTCTCTTTCATTTTCCTGTTTATATCTGCCTCTGTGACCCCCTCAGTTGATAGAATGTACTCAGGAACTTCCTGGGAGTGACCTCCTCCTCCTCCTCCTCCTCCTCCTTCCCAGAATGCTTCTATAGGTCTCTGTCTAACCACCATGTAGCTAAGAGCTAGGGTATAGGTCTTTCCTATCATCATGTACATCTAAATGAAGTAGATTCATTTAACCTTACATGAATCTCCATGCTTATCATTTACAAATTGTTATCCCAAGACCCTGTTAGCTTCTGCTGTAATGGGAGTGAATGAGCTCCTGAAATACTCTGCTATATATATTGAAGTAGCCTGTCCATAAACCCTTACAGGTTTGGGTGCTTCAGGCTCAGACTTTAAATATTAATTATCTCCAACACTACCCTCCTGTTAAAAATACAATACTGTTGCTTATGCATTAATTCATAATCTGAATAACGATTGTCACATAACACAGCACTGTCCACCCAAATCCTAGCTCCCTGATCCAACTAGGGTAGCTATTTCATAAGCACATCCCTGGCTGGATAGTGTGGCATATGGATGGTATTTTTGCTCCATTTTGACATTGGTTTTGGCCATGTTCTCTAACAGGGAGAGCCATTTGGGTGATTTTATTCCCTATCATGATGAGAGAGCAAAAATTGTTGCTTATTGAAGCTGTTCTTAGTGTTATATCTGCTTCTCCAGGACAGTGAGCTGTTTTTTGGCCTTCAGCTAAGAGCCCCAAGTTAAAAAACAAACCAACCCTGACTTAGTTAGCCCTAAAAACAAAGACAGTGGGGGGACTGTATAATTGTCAGTGTGTGTTCAGTAGCATACACAGAGATATGGGCGTAGTGTCCATTGGATAAGCAGGGACAAATGTCCCTGGGCCCAGAGGGTCAGGGGGCCCTCAAGGGGCCCCCAAGCAGGCTACCCCACCACCCCTGCCCCACCACCACTTCTTCCCTTGGCCTCCAGGTGGTGGTGGGTGAGCTGAGTGGGACAGCCCAACCCTGTGTCTGTGGCAGCAGTGGCAGCCCTCTCTGGCCTGCCTACCTCTCCAGCCAAACTGCATGCCTGCACAGTTCGACTATGGATGTTGCATGCCCATGATGTCACTGGCATATGGCATCCGTAGTTGAACTGAGCAGGTGCACAGGCCAGCCAGAGAGGCAGGCAGGCCAGAGAGGCCTGTCAACGCCTCCACGGGGATTAGCCTGCCCTGCTCGGTTCACCCCCCACATCCCAGAGGGTAGACCAAGATAAGCAGTGGCGGGGCAGGGGCGGTGGTGATGGGCAGGGGTGGCATGATGGGGGGGCTCCACAGATTTTGGCCCCTGGCCCCTGGGGGTCACGCTACACCCCTGCACAGAGATCCACAGAACTCCACAAAGAACACAGCTACACAGAAAGCTAACAAAGAGATAGATTTTGAAAATGGTGCCTTTTTCTCCTGGACTTTATCATAGAGTTGTAGAGAGAGGGATATTTACTTTTTGACCCTTTTGAAATGGACTGTAACCTGCTTTGAAGCAATTCTGTGAGCTTTGCATGCTTTTCAATGCTCTGTCAAAGATTTGGTGTTTTGAATTTTGCCTATTTTGCCAATAAAGAGAGAATATAGGAAGAAAAGCTCTCCCCTTTTCATTACTTGTCTGGATGGTCCTGCCCTCTCCCAGAGAAGGCAGCTGTGTGCAACCATAGGGAACTGCATGTGCACAGCCAGGCTGCAGCACACACCAGCTCTGCTCTTTTTTCCTTAGAGTTAGGATTGCACATGCAAATTCCTGTTTCAAAAAGCTAAAAGCCTAGCAGTAGGATCTTGTGAAAGGAGACAGGGACTGAACAGTTCCTCTATTCCTCCTTTCCTGCTGGACCATTAATTGGCAGGAAATTTTAGCTTTGAAAGAATGGCTCTGTGCACATGTCATTGGACTGGGAAGAGGCCATTTAACTTTTTTGGTAAAGGTCCAATAAATATTGAGCTCAAGCTCAATATTTAGGTGTCATCCCACCCACCTTACTGCCCTTTCGTACTGTATGGCCTAACCATTTTCTTGGTTCCTCTTTAGGGGTGTTCAAACTGGTTTGAGCTTGGACCAGACCAAAAAGTGGGGGCTGGTCCGAGCTGCAGCCAAACTGGGCCTGGTTCAGATCAAACCAGTTTGGCCAGGTTCAACCGGGTCCAGTGCTTACAAGGATTCCCCTATGGGGTTGAAAAAGGGTGGGCGGGGGTAGGCTGGAGGTTACCTAATGCATCACCATGGCATAGAAGCCTGCTGGATAGGGTGATTAGCTGTTAATTAATTGTTTTAGGATAAAGGCCTGCCTATCTAGAGAGGCTTTAGCTTAATTAAAGTGTTTGAGCTGCAGTCAGAAGATGTGGAGTAGTATTCTACAGGTCTTATCAGAAACTAAGAGAGTTTCACTCTCATTTAGGCCTTTGAAGGCCCATGGTTTAAGGGGTTTTCTTAGGTTTCTAAATTATCGTTGGGGTGATGGGTAGGGCCAGTGTTGGATAGGGCAAATATGGTTATTGTTGGTAGTATGATGGTGTTTAACTTATCAAGTGCAGTGGTGTTGGGGAGGGTAGTTAGAGTGGTAATGTAGGATAATCAGAGGTAGAAGAAGAGGCTAATTAGTGTTGAGATAGATATAATGGTTGTGATTAGTATTATATGTTGGGTTACAAGTTCTTGTAAGATTAGTCATTTTGGTATGAATCCTGTTAGTGGTGGGAGTCCTCCCAATGATAGGAGGGTTACTATGGTGGTGATTGATGTGAGTAGTAAGGTGGTTCAGGTTATTATTACGTTTTGGATGGTTTTTGATTGTGTGGAATTTAATAGGAAAATATTGTGAGGCTTATGATAATATAGGCTAGTTATGATAGGTTGTGATAATATAGAAATTTATATTTTTATTTATTTATTTACTTTGTTTGCAGTCTTTAAATAACACTTTTTAACAGCACAGGAAGACACACCATTAAAACCATAAAAATCATAAAATCACATAAAATGCCATGATCAACTATCATTAAGCCAAAGCTCTGACTCTATCTGCCTTAATTAGACCCACATATCCAATAGGGGTGTGCAATTCGGATTTTCGGTGTTTTGATTCAGATCCGAACCGAAACACCCCTGTTCTGTTTTGTATCCAAATATTGCCCATCTGAATCACCCCTGATTCGATTCGGATCCGAATTAATCCAAATCCGAATCAATTCGGATTGAAAAACGGGCCTTGGGGCCAAAAGAGTGGGGTGGGGTGGTAGTGCCCAATGGGTGGAGGCTACCACCCAAATTGCAGAGGGATTCGCCAAAGGGCAGATTCTGTGATATTTGTAGATTCTATGATAGCAAATGAGATTTTCAATGAGACACCATGAATCCACTCTAATTTGCTATCATAGAATCCACACTCAGAATACCTCAGAATACCTCAGTAGTGCACAGAACCCTGTATGCAATGGGTTAGCAACCCATGGGGGTGGTTGGCACCCTATGTGCACTACACCACCACTCGCTCTGGGCCACCCCAGCACCCCCCAAGTGCACTTATGGGGCTGTTGAAAGCTCCATTATAGCTTATGAGGAAAAACCTTAAAGACACGCAAACTTCAACAATTCACCAAAAATCAGCCCTCTGCCCAAATCCTTTGAAAAAATTCAGGTAGCTTCCTTGCCCCTACCCGGAACTACCACCAACTTCACACTGCTCTAGGCCACCCCTTTCCACCTGACGTGAAGCGATACACCCTCCATTATACCTAATGGGGGAAAACCTTAAAGATGCGTAAAATTCAACAATTCACCAAAAATCAGCCCTCTGCCCAATCACTCTGTAATTGGGGTGTTAGCCTCCACCCATTAGGCACTACCACCCCACCCCACTCTTTTGGCCCAGATCCCATGTTATGCCCCCAATCTGTCCCAAAGACACTAAAACTTCAAATAGTCACCAAAAATCAGCCCTTTGCCCAATCCCTCTACAATTGGGGTGGTAGCCTCCACCCATTAAGCACTACCACCCCTCCCCACTATTTTTCCCCTGGGACCCAAAATTCGAGCTGATGGCACATCAGACCTTTTTGCATTGAAGTCAATGGGAGGCAAAAAGGCAGGAAACTCAAATAGACGTCATTGCTCAAAATGGAGGGGGGGGGAAGAAGGCCACAAAATGGAGGTCCGAAACATCCGAATATTTCGGATCCGAAACAGGCGTGATTCATTTTGGATCCAAAATTTTTCAGAAATCTTCAGGGGTGATTCGGTTCGGCTCCAAATCACCCGAAATTGGCCGTTTTGGGTACAGATCGTTCTGTACCTGAAATGTTTCGCACATCCCTAATATCCAATGCATTTATTTGGAATGAGTGATTGGAGGATTGTAGATTTCGGCTTCTGGACACTTTTCAAAATGGTGGCCTGCAGGAACAGATTGCTCATTTGCAGTTGAGGGTCAAGTCATCAACTGAGTGGTCAAGTCACGTGATGATCAGAAGACAGAGAAACCCATTTTGCTTCTGAAAGAGATGGTGCAACAGCCTTCCAAGAGAAAAATGTATTGAAATTGGAATGTAGAGGAACTCTGACTCTACATTTGGTTCATTGTGTTGTCTTACAATGCCTTTGTGGAATGCTGATATGCTAAACCAACCAAGCTGGACATGCAATCAAGCAGGATTCATTTGACAGTAGATATATCCCCTTAGCTTGTAAAATATTGTGTGCATGGGAGAGACCAATTGCTTCCTTTCTTCTCTAGATCCCTTTGATCATATATCTTCTATCTGAATTGTACATCTTTAGCCATTTATTTCAATACTTCTGCAGTGACAAGTGAGTGTAATAGGATTTATGGGAAGCTGCTATTTAGCCACCCTGTTTGTGTAAATCCCATTAATCGACATGCCAAACAGGATAACCAGTGGGTCAGATTACTGCGTGCAACCCTGCAATTATCTTCATCACTGCACGCATGAGGCTCCCATAAATATTAATATGTGGGCATTTCCATCATGCATGCGTAAAAATCCCATCCTCCTATAAAAGCTTTGATGAGCATCTCTGCAGAATATTTGTTGGGTTTTAGACATACTGTGGTGACAGGGACAGTTCTTTGTGGTAGAAGCGGAGGCAACGGAACTTAGAAACTTGGCTTTTTAAGTTGTAAGAGAAACAGGGTGGGGGGAGTGACTGCCTTTGACATTTAAAATAGCAGCAATTTCCGTATTATCAGTGCATAGTACAATATGCTTGTTTGATGTAGGGATGCATGAACTGAATTTTAAAGATAGAGAACTAAGACACAAAGAAGCCAGTTCACACTCTGCTGCGTGAGCCCAGTTTTGAATATTTATCTTGAGATATTTGCAAAAGGCCACCAGGAAAATTGAAGCCAGCATTCTGAATTCTATCCAAAGTCAGTTATCCAGTTTCCAACTTCCAAAAGGATTACTTAGAGTATGAAGCTGACTTTGAAAGAGTCAGACCATTGGTCCATCTAACACAGTGTTGTCTCCATTGATTGGCAGCCACTCTCCAGGGTTGCAGAAAGGAGTCTTTCCTACCTGGAAGTGCCAAGGATTGAACCTGAAAGCTTCTACAGGCAAAGCATGTGCTTAAAATAACTACTGAGCTATGACTCTTTCCCTGGAGCTGCACAGTTCTTAAGCAATCCAAGATTATGTTACAGGCAGCCTATATGCCCTTTCTGTATAGCACTTCCATCAGTTTAAGAACATCAATTGCCTTATTGGATCAGTGATGCACACTGGGGCCAGAAAATGCAAGCGATCATCATATACTCTGATGAATGCTTAATTATTTGTGATTATCTAGAAAAGAGATCCTGGGGTTCTGGTGGATAGTTCAACTGAAATGTCAGCTCAGTGTGCGGCAGGCAGATTCCATGCTTGGAGATATTAGGAAGGGGATTTAAAATAAAATGGCCAGTACTGCAATGATGCCTTTCTGGTATCCCATCTCATAAAGAATATCATAAAACTAGAAAAGATACAAAATGTTCAAAGAGCTGAAGTACTAGGAAAAGTAACAACAACAACAACACTACTCGGGACAGCACAAATACTACGACACTATCTTTAATTTTTCTTTAGTTATACTGCACCCTTGGAAAGGGCCCAATAATTAAAGTACCAAATCCAGTCAATAACTTCTGGTAGACTGTGTGTAAATAACATTAATAATAGTAATAATAACATCAACAACAACAACAATTACAACAACCCCCAGTGAGGCACTACCTTGGTATGGATGTGGGGCTTGTGTGCTCTGAGGAAGGTGAGAGCTATGCCAGAGGTCCAACCATACTGGACAGGTCTCACCAGAGGAGCCAGACGAAGAGTGCCTCTCCCATCAACAATATGGTGAGATGTAACTTTAATAAATCTATACCGGATCGGTTGTCACCCAGGTCAACAAGGATCGCGCCAGGTGCTGGAGTCCCTGGACATCTGGTGGCAAGCGGGCTACAGGACTCAGTTGAGCAACTAGGGCTGGAGACTGCAAGGTTACTGGAAGAAATGTCGCTTAACCGAAAAAAATATACAAAAAATGCCAAAAAGGGAATAATGATCTGCTATTACAAGTCTAGTCCAACTAGAAGAGGTTATTTAAAAAGAATGTACCAGATTTGGAAAGAAAAGCATCCAGATACAGAAATAACAGAACAAAGGCTAGCAGACCAGAGAAGATTCATAACAAGAAATAAAGTATTCACAGGAGTTGAACTGGAAGAACTGCAAAGAGCAACACAGGCTCAAGATATGGAAGAAGGATTACCACCAACTGAAGAAGTTGCTCAGGTGCAGGTGGAGGAGGTGTTGGAAATAGAGGTTGCCACTGTTGCTGAACTGTTTCAAAATCAAAACCAGGCAACCTCCCCTTTGCCTTCACCTCAAAAACCCCAATGCCGTTTAACAGAAAAGCAACAAGAACTAAAGCAAAAAATAACTGAGCACATGAACCAAACAACCACCAGGGTTCGACTTCCAGCTCTAAAAACAGTTGCCAAAAAACAACATGCTCAGGCATTAAAAGATGTCAAGGCTGCACTTGCAGAAATAACAACCAATAATTTGCAAGAAACAAACCAACTAATGTACAGTGCAGCAACAATAACACAAGAGCTCGGATATAAGATTAGTGGACCTGTCAAAAAAGAAAGCAGTACATCACCTAAATGGAAGATTAGATTAGAAAATAAAATCGCCAGGCTTAGATTGGATGCTAGTAAATTGAAAGATATGAAAGACAAGAAGCTGATGAATGAAAACACCAAACAGTATCTGATCCAAAAATACCATCTAGATTCAAGGAAAATTAGAGAAGTCCTGGAAATAATAAAGCAGCAAATAACAGCAGTGTCAAAGAAGATTAGCAGATATGAAGCCAGAATCACACAACACAGGCAGAATCTTCAGTTCCAGGCGAATCAGAGATGTTTTTACCAAAGCATAGAAGGAGAAACTGCAAGAAACACAGAAACATCAAATAAAGAAGAAACAGTGCAATTCTGAGCGAAACTATGGGACAATCCAATAAATTATAACAAAAAAGCAGGCTGGGTGAAAGAGGTCAAAAAATGTAACCAACAAATGCAAGATCTAATAATAACACCGGAATTAATAAGTGAAAGAGCAAAGAAAATTAAAAATTGGATTGCACCAGGCAACGATGAACTGCATGTCTTTTGGCTTAAACACCTAAAAAGCCTCCATAAACAACTATCAAAACAGTTCAATCACATGTTGCAAGGAGATGATATTAAACAATGGCTAACAACTGGGAAAACTCATCTCATAATGAAAGACCCAGCAAAAGGTGCAGTTCCAAGTAATTATAGACCGATAACCTGCCTGCCAACTATGTTCAAATTATTAACTGGAATAATAGCAGATGAAGTAATGCAACACTTAATAACTGATAAGCAGCTTCCAGTTGAACAGAAAGGAAATTTCCCAAACACCAGAAAGGAAATTACCCGAATGAGCATGTGGAGTACACAGTTAACAATCAATGGCGAGACACTTGGACAAGTTAGCATTAGAAGAGGCATTTTCCAAGGGGACTCACTATCCCCTCTGTTGTTTGTAATCGCCATGACTCCACTTTCACAAATACTAAACAAAATAGGCCTTGGATACCAAACATCTAAAACATCCAGTAAAATCAACCATCTGCTGTACATGGACAATCTGAAGTTGTATGGAAGGTCCCAGTCAGAAATCAAATCACTGCTAAACACTGTCTGTATATTCAGTAGCGATATAGCAATGGAGTTTGGACTAGACAAGTGTACTGCATTAATAATGAACAGAGGAAAAATAAGAAAAACAGAAGGAATAGAACTTCCCAATGGAAGCAACATCAAGAACCTGGAAGAGAAAAAACATTACAAGTACTTGGGCATTCTCCAGGCTGATTACATTGCATGCACTGAAGTTAAAAGAAAAATTGGAAGTGAATATATCAGGAGAGTTAGAAAGATCCTCAAGTCCAAACTCAGTGGCGGGAAGACCAAACAAGCCATAAACACCTGGGCTATACCTGTTATCAGATACACTGCAGGAATAATAAACTGGACCCAGGCAGAGCTAGAGATACTAGATCGAAAGACCAGGAAAATAATGACCACCAATCATGCTCTGCACCCCTGCAGTGATGTAGATAGGCTATACCTCCCACGCAGCTCAGGTGGAAGAGGAATGCTGCAAGTCCATCAAACAGTAGAGGAGGAGAAAAGACGCCTTGAAGAATGTATCAAAGACAGTGAATAAGATGCACTTCAAATGGTCAATAACACGAAACTATTCAACACCAATGAAGCAAAGCAGGCCTACAAGAAAGAACAAGTCAAGAACCGAGCAGAAAAAATGGAAAAATAAGCCCCTGCATGGTCAATATTTGTACAATATAACTGGAAAATCAGACATCATGAAGACCTGGCAATGGCTTAAGAATGGCAACTTGAAGAAAGAAACAGAGGGTTTAATACTGGCTGCACAAGAACAGGCACTAAGAACAAATGCAATAAGAGCAAAAGTTGAAAAATCCACCACAAACAGCAAGTACCGCCTTTGTAAAGAAGCAGGTGAAACTTTGGACCACCTAATCAGCTGTTGTAAAAAGATCACACAGACTGACTACAAACAAAGGCATGACAAGGTAGCAGGGATGATACACTGGAACATCTGCAAAAAATACAAGCTACCTGTAGCCAAAAATTGATGGTACCATAAAATTGAAAAAGTGGTAGAAAATGAAGATGCAAAAATATTATGGAACTTCCAACTACAAACAGACAAACATCTGCCACACAATACACCAGATATAACTGTAGTCGAGAAGAAAGAAAAACAAGTCAAAATAATCGACATAGCAATACCAGGGGATAGCAGAATAGAAGAAAAAGAAATAGAAAAAAAATCACAATATACAAAGATCTACAAATTGAAATTGAAAGGCTGTGGCAGAAGAAGACCAAAATAATCCCAGTGGTAATTGGCACCCTAGGTGCAATTCCAAAAGACCTTGAAGAGCACCTCAACACCACAGGGGCCACAGAAATAACCATCAGCCAATTACAAAAAGCAACTTTACTGGGAACAGCCTGCGACAATATCTGTAACAGCAGCAACAACATTGACAATAAGATTCAGCCATCCCAGGTCCTTGGGAAGGATTCGATGTCTGGATAAAACAAACCAGTCAATAACACCTGTCTGACTGTGTAAACAACAATAATAATAAACAAACAATTTTATTTGTTAGCCACCTCATAACAAATTGTTGTGGCCTTATAATTGTTCCGCCCCATAAAAATTAAAAATAAGGGCCCCATAAAAACCCCTTAAAATTGTTCCATCCCATAAAACATTGCAGCTTTTTTGATGTGAGTTAATTTGCAGTTCTTTTGTAAAATCTATTGTCTGAATAATGTTATAATAGACAAAACTCATCTGGAAGGACTTGCCTTATAAATATTTATTTGTATTGGCCTGTACAATACACACACACACACACACACCCCTCCAAGGAGATTTTATTCACCAAAGAAAGCAATATAAGAACATACAGTAAATGTTTGCTGAGTGAATTCAGCTGTTTTTACTCACCCTCCCCACAAACCATCCCTACATTTGACCTATTCAAAATAAATTTGAAGATCATGTGTTTCGACAGAAAGCTTCATATACTATATAATGCATTATATAGCTGACAGAAAATAATTAGGTAGGATATATTTATTATTTAGAATGTCTATATACTTCTTTTTAAGAAACCAATGCGCAAAGCAGTTTTCAAAGCAAAAACATGCCAAACCATGTTGACATAAGTTGCTATATACATATCATGCCAAATAGTATTTCCCTTTTCATGCAGTAAAATATCTTCCTGTCAAGTCAGTTTACATCCTGTTTCAGAGCAACAAGCTGGACTACAGTGTAACTTGAGACAAAAAGTTGTTCATTTCTTTAGGTGAGGGTTCCCTACTTTGGTTCCCCAGATGCTGTTGGTGTTGGACTATAATTCCCAGACTTGTGTTTTGGGCGGTATATAAATGTTTTAAATAATAATTTAAAAAATCATTCCCAGCCACAGTCGTCAAAGGTCACTGTGGCTGAGGATGATGGAATTTGTAGCCCAACAACATTTGGCTGAAAATTTGCTTTAGGTCAAGAAAGGAATCAACAAGACGACTGTTCCCTTTCTGTGTTAATATTTATGTTTTCTGTGTTTTTTTATGTTATGGCCACCACAACTTATTGTGACTGGGGATGATGGGCATTCTATTTCAAGAGCAGCGGGAGTTGCCAAAGGTCAACAGATGATGATCTCTGTTCCATTGAGACACACCACTGAATATCCTCATGTGAAGTGACTATTATGTCACCATTAAGGGCCTGCCTCCAAGATACTCATCACATTGTTCTTCATTGGTGCCTTCCTCAAGCTTGCACTTAGAGTTGGAGCCAAAATTCCTCCAAAGTGAAATCTGAAAGAGAATGTAAGGGTTTCTCCAAGGAGAAATTATAAGAGGGATTTCAGGTAGGGATGTGCACAAAACTGGTTTGGCCTGTTTGGTTTGAATTCAAACCCAATTTGAACGAGGGTGGGTAGGTTCAGTTTTGGTTTTGCTCGAAACCCCCTCACCCACCCTCGTTTCCGGGTCCAATTCAAGGTGCTGGTTTTGACCTTTAAAGCCCTTAACGGTTTGGGCCCGGGGTATTTGAGGGACTGCCTGCTCCCAATTGATATGTTTTATGTGTTATTCTTTCCTTTTCCTTTTTCTTCTTCTGATAATTGTATTATTGCTGCTTGTTGTATGTACATTATGTTTGGTCTTGTACCGCAAATAAATAAATAAATAAATAAATAAATAAATAAATAAATAAATAAATAAGTTCTACGGTTATGAATGCGGGAGGGATTCCTATTCATTGCATTGAAACAGGCTAAAATCTTTTTAAAAACCCACCAAAAAAACCTTGAACCCCACCAGCTTGGGGCTCCTGGGGGGAGTTGTGGCTATACCTGCCTTGCACCCAAACACACTTTGGTTCCCAGGCAACCCCCAGGGGGGTGGTTGGGGCATCCTCAAATCCCCATTATTCCCTATGGGAAAAATGAAAAAGATGGGGGGGGGGAATCTTCAAATATTAAATATCACAGGAGTGTCCAATTGTTTTTAGGTTCAGTGGGTGGTAGGCACCCCTGGGTGCCTACCATCCACCCTGGTTTTGTGCCCCTAGGTGCTTTGCATAGGGAATAATAGGCCAGTTCAAGTCCCCATTATACCTTATGGGGAAAAATGCAAATATTTGAAAAATCTTCAAAAAAAGGTCATTAAAAATTGCAGGAGTGTCCAATTGCTTTGCATTTGGAGGGGTAGTTGGCACCCATGGGTGCCTACCACCCAACCCAGTTTTTGAGGCTTGAACCTTCGAACCGGTTCAAACTGGTTTGAATAGAACCAGACTCTGTTTGATTCGAACCCGGACCAGCATTGCCAATTCAATGCCCTGTTTGGTTCGGGTTCAAACCTTTGAACTGAACTGGTTCAAATTCAAACTGGTTCAAATTTGAACCTGTTTGCACATCCCTAATTTCAGGTTTCATCCCAAGGAGAAGCATGGGAGGATTTTTTTAGTTCCTTGGCCTAAGCCAAGCCATTGCATCAGAGAGCCAGGCAATGGCTTATACTGACCACTTATGTGGGCACTCCAGAAGTAATTTCACCTTCTATTGCCACTGTCCTGGGATTAAATATGAGCAGAGCAACTGTGACCTTTGGAGAGGATTCAGGGGATGGTTAAAACCAAAGACAACCAAGTTGCTAGTGTGAAAGCACTGTAGTTTTCATTTGTTTAAAAATTATTTTAACAGGGCATTTTATTTATTTATTGTTCATTTTCTATATCTCCTTTCATAAAATTATCCCAAAGTGGTTTAAACAAAAGGGAAATGTGTCATTGCCTTTAAACATTAGTGGCAATAAAGCCCACACTTCAGTGCATACTTACGTGGGCATAAATCCTACTGAATTCAGGGGGACTTGCATCTTAGTAAACTTGCATAAGATAAGGCTGTATGAATAAAGATTACAGGTCAGCTTGGGAATCATTATACTATTACTACTCTATTACTTTGCACAGAATGATTGCTGTGTTATCTGATCCACTTGTATAGGCTGTCTCAAACTACACCAGGCCTGTTACCAGGAATCTGATATTGTCAAGTCACATCTTTACATCTGCTCTTGTCATTACAGGATGTTTCCCTTGTGGCTTTTGTTCTTCTTACAATATTGCCATCCAAATCATGCTCCTTACCAGCATGCTGCTTACCATTCCATACACTTGAAATTCAAGTTGCTTTCCAGCTTTCCATGCATGTTTACAATATATTGGGTTCTTATTCTACTCATACTTACATGGCTTTAGCGCAGAATATCACAACACAACACTGCATTAAAGCAAAGAGCCTGTTTACAAGTACTTTAGCAGGTATCAAACACTCATAAGCCTTAAATGTTGCAAATGCAAAGTTAAATAATTTAATGGGATCCAGTGAATGTTGTATTACTTTGGATTTTGGTTCTAATGTCATTCTAGAGTGGTGGTCCCAAAGGGCATTTCAGGCACTCATCTGATACTGAAGATCTAGACAGTTAATAGCTATGCAGACACTACAATGTGAGCAGATTCCATATTGCTTTCCCAGTTCAAAGGAACAATTCAAAAGAACACAGTGGCCAATATCCAGACTAATAAAGCATGCATGCAGCAAAGAGAGGAAGGGTGATTTTTGTCACTCTTCCCTTCCCTCTGTAGCCAACAGTAACTCCCAAAATATGTCTCTGAGGACTGCATGATCCTTGGGGACATATTTACAGGAGTCACAGTTAGCTAAAGAGGGAACAGGAGATCAGTGAAAATTGCCTCATTAATTGATTTAGGTTTCATGATTCCTTGCTTAAGTCAGAGGCCATCATTCCCAATATAGGAGGGAGCTGTTTGGTAACATTATGTATGGATATGAATATGAAATCCCTTTGGCTGGCCAGTATTATTAAGTGTAACCTTCCCCTACTTTCCCCAGTTTTCAAATTCCAGAGACCAATATTGAAATTTATTTATTTATTCATTTATTTATTTTTATACCACCCAAAACTCATGTCTCTGGGCGGTTTACAACAAAACAAACAAACAGAAAACGTTAAAACATTAGTTAAAATAAAGAAAAATTAAAACACCAGTTAAAACAAAGTAAATGATACAGCAAAAGTTAAAACATTACAATTCAAACCTTAAAATATTTTAAACAATGTTAAAACTATTAAAACAATATTTAGTTAAACGCCTGGGTGAATAGATGCATCTTCATAGACTTTTTAAACGTTGTCTGATTAATGATTATTAATTTAATCATTAATAGCATTTTTTCCTATATAGATTTTTAACGCATATATATATATATATATATATATATATATATATATATATATATGCACATATATATTTCAATAATAAAGAAATCCAATTCAGAAACAGTAAAACAACCAAACAAAATGGACTGCAAAAGTCTAACATGTTTTCTTGTAATCCTCACAGGAACAATTGAACAGCCACTCCCATGTTTCTCTTCAGTATGTGGTCATACTCCTTTAGGCCTGGTTAATACATAACATGGAGCCATACATCCAATGGACCCACAGTTCCATCCCCCTCCCCACTCTCCCATCCATGTTTGGATGGTACAGAATGAAGAAGCAAGCAGAAACTTTTTAATGCTAACCTGCTAACTGGGCAAAGAGGCACCTTTTACTGTGGTGATTCTCTTTATTTAGCAGGGGGATAGTAACTAGCCCTATCCACCCCCAGCACAGTACTTCCAGTGACTGTTGCTGGTGTCTATCTTGTTTTTTGCTTTTAGATTGTGAGCCCGTTGGGGACAGGGAGCCATCTTATTTATTTGTTATTTCTCTGTATAAACCTCCCTGAGCCATTTTGGAAGGGTGGTATAGAAATTGAATTAATAATAATAATAATAATAATAATAATAATAATAATAATAATGGTTTCAGAACTTAATTTTGACAATGGGGCACATTTGGGCTCAACCTTGCTCACAAATCCTCTTGTACCTGTGAGGTCTTTGCCTCTAATTCAAGGTTTACTTCAGTTTTTAATGTATTGTTTCATTTTTATGCTGCTCTTTGCAAGGAAAGAATCCCAGTGGCTTACAGACAATAACACAGGAACATGCATTAAAACAGTTAAGGGAGAGGATGGCGATTACTCAGTACAGTACTTTACAATGAAACATGGAGAAAGACAGTGTGAGTGGCATTTCATCCAATTGCACTTCTGCTGTAGCAGGCAAAAAGGGTCTTGAGCACAAATGTGCAGCAGTATTGGGAGAAGATTTCCATGTTTATCCTCGTGGCACATAATACACTGTCATGGTTCCTCATCTCCTTTCCTTTCATCCATGCAGAAATTGAAATGAAGAAGCAATAATGCCTGTGAATTGTACTATTGGACTTCACTTGGGCTGGGCTCAGCAAACATTCTCCCATTTCACTTTTCAAGTAAAAATTAGGTGTAATGAGGTGGGGCGGATTTTAATTGTGAATATATTTGCATGTTCTCAAGACTATTCACTGCTCTTGTTCTCCTAGCTGCTGCTGATCTAACACATTTCTTCTTCCTGGCTACCTCTTCCTTCTCCCTCCTGCATAATTCACATGGGTGAGCCCAACTAACCAGCAATCACATAATGAAAATGATGATTTCACACCACTACATAGTCAGTTAGACTCAGCTGCATGCTGATGTCTTTGAGGACAAGGGTAGTTGATCAGGGGATGTAGTAGTGCACAGGCTTTGCATGCCCGGTTCCAGGTTCAGTCCCTGGAATCTCCAGGTAGGTCAGGGAAAGACTCCTGTCTGAAACCTTGGAGAGCCATGGCCAGTCAGTGGGGACATTGGGGAGAGTGCCTCTCTGCAGTCAGAGAGATTGAAGAAAGGTGGGGGAGCTGGCTGTGTGGGCTTCCTTCTTCACAGGAGGACAGCTCGCACAGCCAATTGGGCCGGAGAGAGGGATGAGCATCTTCCCTTAATTCCAGCTCTGTGGGGCCCAAACTGTGGTGCCTGCATTTGTATGTAATGCTGGCACTGCAGAAATGGAGTCTGTAGCAGCAAAGGTTCAGAGTGGAGTTTGGCAAGGAAAACCACGGGTCGCTTCCCCCCCGTAAACTCCATTTCCCCCAGCTCAGACATTTCAGGTTTGGAAACTGGAGGTGAAGAGACTTCCAGTTTCCTGTAATGTATAAACCGGGCCTTGGTCTCTCTGTGTCTCCTGATGCTGACTCCACAACTGAGCGACACTGTAGATCCGGAAGCTGTTTTTCAGTTCTCCTTGTCTACAATTCAGTCTCTGTTCTTCCTCCTATTGTTGCAAACTCTCCTCCTCCTTCTAATTTCCTCAAGTCTCTCCCTCTCTCAGGAAAAAATATCCTCACAGAAAAACTCTTCTACGGCAATCCACACAGGCCAAAAGTAATTGAGTCGTCAGTCCCCTCTCCATGCAATGGAAGGCTACATAAACTCAGGGTTACATGCACACTTACATGGCTGAAACCAGGGGGAAAACACTGAACATGAAATATCATTTGTGTCTTTGGATCACTTATCTCATCTCAGCCAAAGGACAAGGGAATTACTACTGAGTAGCAAACTAGCCCAACATTCCTTTCCCGCTCTGACTTCTCTCTTCCCTTCCGAAAAGGAACAACTGACACCCAGCTATTGGCTTTCCATATGTCTGTGATTTTAATTATAATCAGAACTGTCAGGGTGGCATTTTAAATCATGGAGGTTTGTCAGTGTCTGCTGGTATAGGCATGGAAATTTTCAGTGTTAATCTTTTCTCTGACGTCAAATTTATATTAATGGCCACCGTTCCTCAGGCTGCCTTTCGAAGAAGTGGTGGGCACTGTGATTGAAAGGGAAATAAACTATATATTGCCTCCAGCAGTGAGCAGCTGGTGTTTTAACTGCCTGAATGCAAACTTAAGATGTACAATTCTAGCTTTATATGACAAGGGTTTTTATGGCTCCGATTGAAACAGCACGTCGCTTGTTCAACTTAAACCATGAGAACTGACATGAAGAGATTACTGTAAGGCTAACTGTGTTAGGTGGAAACTGTCATTACAGGGAAGAGGGCAAAAAACAAGAAAAAGGAAAGAAGAAGAAAGAAATCTGTCGAAGTTCAGAGCAATTATTCTCTCAAATGGATGAACAGTGGCAAAGCTGACTTTCTGGCCCTGCTTTTCTTTTCCCCCTAAAGCAGATTTAATGTATAAGGATAAAAAAATAATTATAAAAGCTCCATGTTAATCCTAATTGATAGGTGTTTCATGTTTGGATATGCTTTTAAAAAAAGGAAAGAAAGCATTTGATATGTTAATCTTTTCTGGAGGAGAGGAAATGGACACAACTGGTAGATACATTCCTTAGAACTGTTATAGATGAGAAACCAAGGGCACAACCCATTCAGTTATTTTAATACAATTTAGCCCTTGACTACATATGCAGAAGAATGAGATGGCTGAATATAAAGATAGAATGTAGGGATGTGTGAGCTAACTTGCTTCAAGCCAGGCTCGACATCGAGCTGGCCTGGTTTGGGCCGTCCATGTTCGAACTGGCCCTTTTCCAGTTCTAAGAACTGGCTCATGGGCCGGCTCGGGGGTAATATTTGTAAAGCTGAATCTGGCGAGAATTCTCCTTTACAAGTAAAGGGGGACTCTCTAGCCTAATGGGGCAGGGGGTTAGAAAAGGGAAGCCTTACCGTTATTTTCCCATAGGCAGGGATGTTGGAGGTGGCCATGGTGGCGGTAGCAACACCAAAGGCAGGCGCTCCTCCAACTCCCGCCGCCAGCCTCCCAAATGACAGGCCGGTCTGCACATGCGCAGAGGCCATTAGAGGCACATGCACAAAGGTCTTAACCACAGCTGGCCCGGCCTGTCATTTGGGATGCCAGTGGGGGATTAGAGGAGCCGCCAGCGCCACCTCCAGTTTCACCACTGCTGTTGCCATTATCCCTCCCCCCAGTGGGAAATAATGGTAAAGATTCCATTTTTGCTCCCTACCCCTGTAAGAATATGGAATTACCCTTTACTTGCACAGAGGAATCCTAGCCAGATTCCCCTTTACAAGTATTACGCCTATGCCAGCCCGTGGTCTACCCATTGCTTTTCTTGGAGGGCTGGCCTACCCATTCAACCCAAAGGGTAGACCAACTCTCCCCAGAAAAACAGTTCTCATATTGCACTATTTATCTGGGGAGAGCTGGTCTACCAATTAGGTTTAATAGGTAGACCAGCTCTCCATGGTAAAAAAAAAATCAATTTCATAATTCACAAATCAAATTGTCTTTTTTCTTTTTAAATATTTTTTATTCAGTTTTTCCACAATACAAAAAAGAAAACACAAATAGAACAAACAAACAGAAAAAGGGGGAAAGAGCACATAAAGACTTCCATCTCATCATTGAAAAAAGTATCAATAACAATATCCAGGCCTTGCCTGTAGTTTCATCGTTCTCCCCCCCGGTAAATCATACAGAAATCAGCTCTGAGACGCTTTTTAAGCATTTGTTGTTACCCCTTGAAGGCCTGATAAAAATCCATTTTATAGTGTGTTTTTAAATAAACAAGAAGAGGGTCCCAATCTCTTTTAAAAACTTCAAGTTTATTTCTTAATAATGCTGTTAATTTTGCCATTTCTGCCAATTCTAATATTTTAAATATCCAATCCTCTTTACTGGGGCAATGACTGTCTTTCCATTTGCGAGCAAATGTCAGTCTTGCGGCTGCTGCTGTCAGATACATAAAGAGGATTCAGTATTTCCTCGGCAGAGCATTGTTGTCAATACCTAATAGTATTGTTTCTGGGCTCTTGGGAAAAATAATTTTAAACACTTTTTTGAGTTGATTATAAATTAAATCCCAATAGCCTTTAGACTTTTTACAAGTCCACCATAAATGTATATAGGAACCCTCCTCTTTTTTACACTTCCAACATTTATTTGACACGTTCTTGTAGATTAAGGCCAACTTCTTGGAAGTTAGATGCCATCTATACATCATCTTGAGATTATTTTCCTTTAAACTAGATCAGGTATATTGCATGTCTTTTATCCATAACTTTTCCCATTTCTCCAAGTCAATATTATAACCAAAGTCCTGAGCCCATTTTACCATAGAAGTTTTCACTACTTCCGTTCTTGTATCTTCCAATAATAAGAGACTGTACATCCTAGAGACTAGTTTTCCTTCCTTGTCACACAACTGTTGTTCAAATTCTGATTTTGATTGGTTAAAACCTTTTTTACAATCTTGCTTAAATAAGGCGCTGATCTGATGGTACTGAAACCAAGAAATATCCCAGTTCTGCATAAGATCTAGTTTTTTGAGTTCGTATTTTGTGCCTTGAAGAACAAGCAGTTGTTGATATGTGGGCCATGTCTGTTACATATTTTTCTGTTTTCTAGATATAACTTCCAGTGGAGATACCCATAGTGGAATTTTTGGTTCTAACACAAGTTTGTTTTTCATCCATACCATATATAGACTTTTTCTAACATAATGATTTAAGAAATCTTTATTTACTTTTACCTTATCATAAAATAGATATGCATGCCAACCATATCATATATCGAATCCTTCTAAGTCCAACAATCTTGGGTTTTTTAATGTAACCCATTCTTTCATCCAGCTTAGATATATTGCTTCAAAATATAACTTAAAATTTGGTAGCACAAATCCTCCTCTCTTCCTATCATCCATTAGATTTTTAAAGTTTATTCTTGGTTTTTTACCTTGCTAGACAAAATTCTTTACATTTTTATGCCATTGAGCAAAAATTGACATTGTATTTATTATTGGTATTGTCTGGAAGAAGTATAACAATTTAAGAAGAACATTCATTTTAATAACAGAAATTCTTCCACTTAATGATAAATTCAATCTATTCCATCTACATAAGTCCATCTTTATTTCCTTCCAGATTTTAATGTAATTATTTTGAAACAATAAGGCATTGTTTGTTGTGTCACTCCTAAATATTTTATCTTTTCCCCCACATTAAAACTAGATCTCAGAACAAATCTTTCAATATCTTCTTTATTCATATTTTTAGTTAGTACCTTTGTCTTATCCTTATTTATATAGAACCCTGCCAAATTCCCATATGATTCTAATATTTCCAATAATGTATCAATTGACTCTAGAGGATCTTGTAAAAACAAGACGATATCATCTGCAAAGGCTCTTAATTTATATCTTTGTGTCCCTATTGGCAGTCCTTGTATTTTGGTCTCCTCCCTTATCATCCTGCACATGATTTCCAAGACCAATATAAATAATAATGGAGACAGGGGGCAACCTTGTCTAGTACCTTTTTGAATACTAAATAGTCTGTAAGTTCTCCATTAACCTTAATGTTTGCTTTTTGTTCAGAATATATGGACCCAATCGCCCTGATATAGTTAGCTCCAAACTCTACAATTTCCAGGGTTTTCAACATGAAATGCCAGGAGATGTTATCGAAAGCTTTTTCTGCGTCCAAAAATAACATAGCCAGTTATTTATCATAACATAGCCAGTTGCTTTTCATAATATTCTATTACATTTAAGACAGTTTGCACATTATCCCTTATTTGCCTATTTGGTAAAAATCCAGCCTGGTCTTCATGAATTAACTCTGCCAAGACCCCTTCCATAGCTGCTTTGACGATTTGATTCAAGATTTAGCTATTTGATTCAATGTCAAATAGAATTGCAAAATCCAATTTGAGAGGAGAGCTGGTCTTGTAGTAGCAAGCATGACTTGTCCCCTTAGTTAAGCAGAGTCCATCCTGGTTGCATATGAAAAGGAGACTAGAAATGTGAGCACGGTAAGATACTCCCCTCAGGCAATGGAGCCACTCTGGGAAGAGCAGAAGGTTTCAAGTTTGCTCTCTGGCTTCTCCAAGATAGGGCTGAGAGAGATTCCTGCCTGCAACCTTGGAGAAGCTGCTGCCAGTCTGTGAAGACAATACTGAGCAAGATAGACCAATGGTCTGACTCAGTATATGGCAGCTTCCTATGTTCCTATGTTCCAATTTGTGCACACACTTAGAATATATTACTCAGTTTCTTGCTGAACTGTGAACCCTGAGTTCCTGTTTTTTTATGTTCTTCCCAAGATTCACAAAAATATACAAAATCCAGATGGGTAGACCCATCATCTCTGGTTGTAATTCTATATTAGAACTTTTATCTAAGTATGTGGATTTCTTTTTTAAGCCCTTTGTTGCACAGTTGTCATCATATATTTGGACTTTATGAATGGACTTTATGAATAAACTACAGAAAGATAAGATTCTCGATGAAGCCATTATGGCCAGTATGGATGTTTCCTCTTCATATACCAGCATTTCATTAGATGAGGCTATGCAAGTTATAGAGAATACTCTAAATCTTAGAAATTTATGTAGGCCACCAACTCATTTCATTTTGGAATTGGCTGAAATTGTCTTGTTTAATTATTATTTTTCGTTCAGCAAATTTTTACTTTTGACAGATTAAGGGTATTGCCATGGGTTCTCCCATGGCCCCAGAGGTAGCCAATTTATTTATGGGATCTTTTGAGTCCTAGTATATTTATCATATCAATCATTCTTTTTCTGATGCCATTTCATTAATGAGATTTTCTTTATTTGGAAGGGCAACTCGCAACAACTTCATGGATTTCGTTCATGGATTAATCATAGATATACCAGTATCCAATTTGTTCTACAGATCAATTCCCCCCTGGTTCATTTTTTTAGATGTGCCTATCAAAAGGTCTGGCCCACAGATAAACACCTCTCTGAGCCACAGATTGCAATACTGTGCTCAGATTTGATAGTTGTTACCTCAGACATGCCAGATACAATTTACCATTTGGTTTATTTTAAAGAGTCAAATGGAATTGCTCTTTAGAATGTGATTTTCTTGTAGAATCAGACAAATTACAGAGGTTATCCTCTATCAGTCATACAGCCAGCCAGAGTTAGAGCTACTCTTGAACAAAGAGAGATACTAATGCACTAGAAATCTAGTTTTAATAATTTTAGTAAAGTAGTATGCACTGTTCCTTTTGACCATATAGCCACCAGGCTTACAAAGGCATTTCTTAAATATTGGTCCTTGGTCTCAGATATTCCTGGCTGTCAGTCTAAAGCTACTTCCTTTAGTCATATGAGAAACATTTCTATTTGGTTCATCCAAAGTGATACCACCCTTCCCATAAAACAGTACGTTCCCATATTTAGATCTAGTCTCCCCCAAGGACATTTCCCTTGTGGAAATTGTGTATATTGCCATTACACTTCTAAATGTAATGAATTTACCAATCCTGTCAGGCAAAAGACATACATACAATTTATATTATTTTACCACATGTAATTCTGCCTCTATAGTTTATGTTGTTCAATGTTTCTTTCAGTTACTGTATGTGGGCAAAAGTATTAGAACTCTAAAAAGAAGATTGGTGGACATTTATGTAACATCAAACATAAAAATCCCAAAGCACCATTGGTTACAACAGAAACACTGGCCGCATTTGCACATAACGCCAAAATGGAGTTGAATGCGGCAGATGGGTTTGAATGGGGCAGAGGTTCGAAATCATGCACGCCTGAATGCGTGAAACCACAGTTTTGTGGCAAAAGCAACCTGCGATTTCCTTCACTAAATTTCAGTTTGAACCTTCAGTTTGTAGTGAGTTTTGCTGTTCCAACCTGAGGTTTGAAAGCAGAAGTGTTATGTTGGAATACAAATGCTGCCATAACTGTGGCTTCATGCTGTTCTGGAACCAAAATCACAGAGAAGGCAGACCAGACCCATCTAGGAACACGCCTGCTCCACGCCTGCTGCACATCTCGAAGGCACATCTCGAAGGCTGCACATCTCCAAGCACTTGCCCTGCCCCCTGCCATTCAAATCATTGCTTGGCAAAAGGGATACCACCTCATCCCATACCAACCTCATAATCCCATCAAAGGGAGAAGTCACATCACGAGGTGCCAGCTTCCCCCTGTGTCTCTTGTTCCTCCGGCACTCAGAAGATAAAGGGGATGGAATGGCAAGACGGGTACAACGTTTTTTATTCACCAAAAAAAAAAAAAAAAAAAAAACAGATGAAGAAGTATGTTCACAAGCACATGCAATCATGGTGGCACCATAACCCGGGCAGTCCGATGAGATTGCTGCAAAGATAACATATGGCAGGGCAGCGATTCTCAGGGTCGGGTTTACAAGGCTGGCTCACCCAGGAATTCTCTAAAGACTCTGTCTATTTTTTTGTACAATAAAGTTTGGCGGGGGGGGGGCAAGCACACACTCGCTGGCATTACTCATGAAAAGAACTGTCTGGAGGGGACACAGGGATTGGGCAGAATCAGTAATAATGTTTGATGATGCCCCTTCTCCCAAGGACCACTCTCGCATAAGAATGAAAGGGCAAGGAGACATGCATGTGGGCCAGATGGCAGCTGCCGCCCAGACTGGTTGCTCAACACAAGCAAGCCTTGGGGATGGGTACACCAGCAACACTTCTTCCTATCTTGGTGACTGCCACAAAGAATCAGTCCAAGCAGGCCCTCCGCCAGTCAAGCTATCCATTAAAACATACCTATGTATGCCTTTGCCCTGCATGGCGACCCTGCTCTCCTGGGATCAGTGATAATTAGGGCTCCCCTCTCCCGTGATTCCCCACAGTGGCTGACTTGCATACTCCACAATGCTGATCCAAAGCCAGGAAATTTGAATGGGAGTAAAGATCGATCCCTGGTTTGGGTGTTTCCCTAATCTGCCCACCCAGTATCACCCAGACTCAGGGAGTGGCAATTACTCCTTTGGGGGCATGAATGGGTTGCCTGGATAGGAGGGGGTCATGTTATAAAAGTTCTGTTATTTACCAGATATAATGGGGGCCCCACACAAGTGCCCTCCCTTTATTTGGATTGCCTAACTAATGAGAGCACAGTCCGACAAGAGGACTGAAGGTCTTTGAACATCTGGTCATCCCCAGTGGACTGGCCCTCTCATGAAAGGGATAATCCCTGGGCAGCAAGCCAACAGAAGCAGGAGTGTGGTTTGGTGTCCCTTGACTCTTTTGTTGGGATTAGCCATTGCAAGAGCATCCTTGGTCACAGTTGATGCCCCTTGAAGATTGTGGCCAATGGCTGCCGCCTTGCAGATGTTCTGGCACCTTGCCCACAGTCTGGCAATGTGAGCACTACAGAGCTTGCTTGGTGGACTAGAAAGAGGGAGTGTCTCCCCTACCCTCAAACTGGAGGGCTAGGCTGCAGTTGGATGGATATTTGTGATGCAATTCATGGTTAAAAAAATTAACCATGGGTTTAGCAACCTTCAGTTTGTTGTTACATGTGAATGTGAACATACCTTATCAGATTTTTCATTTATATACCCTCATGCCCTGATAAAATCTTGTTGCTAAGAGGCTAGATGGATCCTTAGACTGAAGTGCTTAGCCCCTAGGGGCCTTGATGAGGATCTTGATTTTATAGCATTAATATAATTTCTGTATGTTCAGTAGAATACTGTTGTGTTTACATTCTTGGTTTTTCCACTAATAGTTTATTCTAGCTTAGTAATAAAGTGTTTGGGCTTAATAAAGAGCCCTACGTGGAAAGGGAATTGCTGGATGTTCAAGCTGGTTTCAGAAAAGGCCGAGGAACCAGAGACATCATTGCTGATGAACGCTGGATAATTTAGAAAGCCAAAGAATAACAAACAGAAGTCAATATGTGTTTTATTGACTACAGAAAAGCCTTCAGTTTTGTTGACCATGTCAAGTTGTGGACTATCATTAGGAAAATGGGCATCCCAGAATACCTCATTGTTCTCATGAGAAACCTATACACAGGACAGGAAGCCACAGTCCAGATGGAACATGGTGAAACAGACTGGTTCCAGATTGGCAAAGGAGTAAGACAAGGCTGTATATGTTCTCCTTCTTTATTCAGTTTATATGCTGAACATATACTGAGAGAGAAGCTGGACTGGAAGAAGATGAGCGTGGTTTTAAAGTGGGAGGAAGAAATACCAATAACCTGTGCTACACTGATGACACCACTCTGATAGCTGAGAATGCGGATAATCTGCAAGCTCTAGTAATGAAAGTCAAGGAGCATAGTGAAAACATGGGACTATGCCTAAATATCAAGAAGACTAAACTAATGACAACAGGCACAGCAACCAGCCTCAGAACTGATAATGAAGACACTGAAGTGGTGGATAGCTTCTGCCTTTAGGATCAATCATCAACAGAAAAGGATCTAGCATTCAAGAAATATGTCACAGATTAGCACATGGTAGGGTTGCAATGAAGGCCTTGGAAAGGATATTTTGATGCCGTGACATGTCTACACCGACAAGTATTAGAATTGTTCAGACAATGGTTTTTCCCGTGACATTCTATGGATGCAAAAGCTGGAATTTGAAGAAGCAAGATAGAAAAAGTATTGACGCTTTTGAACTTTGGTGCTGGAGAAGACTTTTGGACAGCCAGGAAAACAAACAAATGGATCATAGAACAAATCAATCCAGAATTTTCACTCAAGACACAAATGACCAGTCTCAAACTATCATACTTCAGACACATTATGTGAAGATCCAGCTCCCTTGAGAAGTCCATAATGGTGTTGGAAAGTTGAAGGAAAGAGAAGAAGAGAATGCCCAGCAGCAAGGTGGATGGACTCGATTACGACAGCAATGTATGCACCACTGAAAGACTTTAGAGGCCAATTTGAAGACAGATCATCCCGGAGAGTATCTATCTATGTGGTCACTAAGAGTCGACGCCAAATTGACAGCACTTAATCAATCAATAAAGTGTTTGTACCTTGTGTTTCATTCATGGTTTACTGTTAAACTAATTAGTCCATGCACCTGTGGTCTCCTTACCTTATATAGTACGATGACTGATTAGCTAAGCCGTTTAGAAGTTTGTATCTGAGAAGTTATTTATCATCATGGTTCAGGTAGTTTTAATATCTTGGTGATGCTGTTTTAACTTGTTAGTTTCTTTCCATTTGAAAATTATACCATTCCTGTTTTTTATATAAGGTCACAATCATGACTTGTTTTTATCTACCTTTGAATGTTTCTTTTAATATATGTTGTAGTCTCCTAAATAATTTTACTCGAAATGGGTCTGTCTGGATCCATTGTTTAATAAACCATATTGCAGAGTTTCTGTTTCCTTCCCTCCTAGCTGTTGACATGGTGCTTTTCCCTCCTGTGTGCTTCTGTCAAAGTAGAGTATAAATATTTTGTGGTATATACATTTTTAATAATAATAATAATAATAATAATAATAATAATAATAATAATAATAATAATAGATTTCATGATGTGCAGCCCTCCCACTAAGGGTGTAACATGACAGGGTAGTGATAGGGCTGCTGCAGAATATCTTTTAAAAGCTCCCGGACAGCAGTGCTCCTTTCCAATGGAAAGGTGTGCTTTGTTACCTCAAATCTCAAAGTCATTGTGCAGCAGCCCTGGTGCTACATCTTTGGGGATACCTTTGAAGATGCTCAGAAGCCCCAGCATGCCCATAGGCTTGACAGAGGGCTGTGCATCATATAGCCCAGCCATCATACTGGTGAAGTATTTTTGCCATCCCTCATACCATTTCAAAAATCTATCAACTGCTGTCAAAGCCAACATAGGAACATAGGAAGCTGCCACATACTGAGTCAGATCATTGGTCTATCTAGCTCAGTATTGTCTTCGCAGACTGACAGCGGCTTCTCCAAGGTTGCAGGCAGGAATCTCTCTCAGCCCCATCTTGGAGATGCCAGGGAGGGAACTTGGAACCTTCTGATGCTCTTCCCAGAGCGGCTCCATCCCCCAAGGGGAGTATCTTATAGTGTTCACACTTCTAGACAACTTGGAGTTTAGGGAGATTTGGGGGAGTACTTGTGTAAGACCGGACTGAGAAAGCAAATCCCATTTTGTCTCAACGCACAAATGTACAACACTCTGCAGTTATTCAGGCCTGCAGGCTCACCACACACACCATCTGCATCACACATCTGGGCAGATGGGCCACTGATGCCACTGCCTTATACTTCCCAACTCATTAATCATCATCTAGCTGCAAATTTGTCATGGCATAATGTCATGTGTCTAAAACAAGGAACACATTATATTGGAGACAGATGGTGCCACCACACCCACCTGTAAAACTGGGTAGCAGCTTAACACATCATTTCTACTCTAGCTGCTTTTTGTTTAAGCTCTTTCTATCAAAAAAGCACATATTGAATGAATTTTCACCTATACTCAGCCCTATCTCAACCTTTATCTGTGCTATCAATTCTAATGATTTGAAACTAAGTTACCCCCCACCTTCTCAGACCAAATCCAACCTTACAATTGTGTATTGTGGCCTGCCAGATGCTTGACAGCCCTTTTTAAAAAAAGTCTCCAGCTGTTAGATTAAGCAAGCAGCTTGTTGAGCTCCAGTGGGCACGTATTGCTGCTTGATGGTCTGCTTTTGGCTTGGTAGAGTTCTCCTGTGGGTGTGGTAAGGATGTCTGCAATGATGGGAAAAGGAGTGGAAGCAGCAGTGACTCAGTATACAAACACCACTGGCAGACCTGAGTCGTGTGTGTTAACCATTTTCACATCTGGACGAGAGCAGTTTCTTCCTTGTCAGGATAAGGCTTTACCCTGCTGACTGGATAAAGAGGCACCTTTTAAAGTGGTGGCTTTCTTCTGTTTAGCAGGAGGAGAGCAACCGTACCTATTCAATCCTAGCCTAGCGTCCCCTAATACCAGCTGTTGCTAGGGTCTACCTTGTCTGTCTTTGTATATTGTGAGCCCTTTTGAGACGAGGCATTATCTTCTTATTGGCCAGTATCCTAACTAATGAAGTGCTGGTGCTCTGTGAGATGCACCAATAATGTAAATCAATTCGAGACTAATGCAGCATCAATATTTGCAGGCAGTGGGTGGAATTTCAATTACTCCTTGAAAGTCCTTTGTGCCACCCAAAAATATTCCCCTGAGAGCTGTGTGACCCCCAGGGACACATTTCCCATTGGCACAGAGGACTTCTGGGGGAAGGGGAGGGCAATGCAATCCACTACCATCACCATCTGAGTGCTGGTGCTGAGTCACAGTCTTGTCTGTAGCACCTAACTACATTTCATGGAGCACCTGTGCTTCATTCGTTAAGATGATGGCCATTTCCCCCCTATGTAAACTGCTTTGAAAGCTTTTTAAAAATAAAAAGGTGGTATACTACCCCTACTCCTAATGTGTACTGATACATATTGGATCATTGGGAGGGGGGGATGTCTAATGGACATGTCTTGATTCTTTTTTTGTACTGTGAGTAAAGTTTGCTGATATTGATGTCTTTTTGTATCTTTACAAAATAACAATTTTAAAAAGATGCTTGACAGACCTGGACATCTCTGCATTATCATCCAATTTCAGGAAGCTACTTCAGATGTCACAATGCACATCACTGTTCAAACCATGGCAACTGAAGCTTAGTTCAGTTTAGAACTAAGAACTGAAGTTTAGAAGCACTGAGTGCTTCCCCAGTGTCATCTAAAGCAAAATCTAAAGCAAATTTGGAAGGTCCCATTCAATTGGAAAAGTGATTGCAATTTCGTGGAAAAGTGGTCACATTTCTTAAGCTGCCATCAGGTTGTGCTTAAAGCACAGTCCTCCACTCAAGACTGTAAGCATTTAGAGAGCAGTTGAAAGAATGGTGATTAAGGATTACTCAGAGGATTTCACATCTCTTATTTTTGCGTCTCTGAGATGGGAAGTGCTCATGGTTTCCAATTTGAGACCAGTAGCCATGTTAGTCTATGGCAGCAAAAGATGCAGCATTATAAGGACTAACACATGTATTTTAGCAGAAGCTTTCCTGGATTACAACCCACTTCATCAGATGCATATACATCATGATAATGGAGGCTCAAAACCATGAAAGCTTACAATACACTAAATTTGCTAATCTTAAATTGTGCATGGTTTTCAGGGGAATCTTTCCCCACAAAAATACGTGCTTACAAAGAAGAGACAAGACAATTATTAGTTTCTAGAATCTCAGGCACTAACATTTCTCCCTTGGATGCTTAACTAACCTTTCTTGTGTCTTATCTCACCAGTCACTCTCTCTTTTGCAGTGGTGGCAGAGAAACAGCGAACGCGCTTCTGACAAACCAGGGCATCTAATCGTTCCTGGCAATCAAAGGATTTTGAAAATGTCACTGCACTTTGTCGCATCCTTCCAGCTGCTGCTACAACAAACATGATTTCGCTTGAGTGCTAAAATTCTTTTGCCTGACCTGCAACATTCACATACACAAAGACTGTCGCAAACTGAAAGCTGCCACTTTCACTGCTTCAACCCATAAATACCCCCTATTTTATTTTTTAAAAAACAAAGCCCAACAACAAGGCTACCAGTTGCACAGTTGTAAAAGACATGCAGCACCTTGGTGAGAATTTTCTGTCTATGCAGTTCTTGTTGACTGAGGTGAATACAACCATTTATTTACCAAGTAGCAACTTATATTGTTGGGCATACAGCCATCTGTGCAGCTGCATGAGGATTTCAAGCTCCCTCTTACCTTGGAAGTTCCTCAAAAGCAAAAAGGGAGAGTGGCTTCAATGGGAGATAACAAAAATTGTTTTATCCTGCCCTCTCAACCAGAGATTGGGTCCATAGCCTGGAGGCTGTTAACTGGAGCTCTTCCCCTTCCTCAGCCAGCAACACAGATAGCTTTTGTATTTTAATGTATTTATTTATGTCTATCCTGGTTTTTAAAAATCTTGGAGCCCCTTACCTACTTCTGTAAAAAAGAAAAAGAAAAAGAAAATCAACTGCAGCAGCTTCTGTCCCCTGTAACACAAGAGTGTCATTCCCTCTAAGAAAAAACCAGTCCTCATTAGAACATTATGGATGTTCTGGTCCCCTTTCATCCAATCTCACAATCATGACTGCCGGCATGGGTAGTCAGCTAGCCGTGTCTTCCTTCCTTCTAAATTGCAGGCCTTTTCACTGTCTACGGGCTCAAAAGAAGGAGCAGCTGTGCATCAGATATATCGAGAGCCTCACCCTCTACCAAGAAGTCAGAACACTGATTAAGCTCCCCGGGACTTGGCTCCCCACCCCTATCAGTACTCATCGGGGAAAGACTAGTTCCTATTTAGGTAGCCCTTTGCAAGTAGCCTTGCAAATCACAGGAGATATTCAGATCTAGATTTTAAAAAAAACAACCACCCCAGAGTGAAACAAAAGAAATTGAGAAGCAGAGCCATAGTCAAGTAAATGTGTCCACTGAAGATGGAGAATGGAAATGGAGAGGTGGAGAATGGAGAAAGTTATTGCTTCTATAGCTTACTTAAACATATAGGGAAGCAATACAGCTGTCTACATGATAGATCCGTATTTATGTATAAGCCAAGATTGCACTGTGCACTAAAGTGATGACAACAGTAACATGGTCCCCCTTATCCTTTTCAGGTATGTAGAGACACAGCATGTCTGGTAGGAATATTCATCCTGATTTAATAAGGCTGTATAAAGAACAGTTTATGCATGTGGTGTATCTGCAGCTTTCCAAACTGAATGCATAGAGCAGGATTCTTTTCCATGACTGAATGAGCAGGACCTAGTTTGCTCAGCTGCATTGAATGGGCTACTTTCAAAGCACATATAAAAAGTAGAGAATATACAGCACAGCAGTTAAAGAGAGAGAGAGAGAGAACGTGCACAAGAAATATCCAGTTTGTCATCAGATTTCACCTAATGCAGAAATGTTGGAAGGCATTTCCAAGTTTGGCCATGGAGAAGAATTTTGGGGACTAAAAAAAAAAAAAAAAAATCTGCCTTGACTCACACTTGAATATCTTAAGTCCCTATAGTTTTTTCCAAGCTCATGTTGGGTTGTGGCATGGGGTGGGGAACCACTGGCCTCTCCTCATCAACTCTCCCTGCCAGTACGGATGTGCAAACCGGTTCGAATTTGAACCAGTTCGAATTCAAACCGGTTCAGTTTGATGGTTCGAATTTGAACCAAACCAGGCATTGGGTTTGACCTGCTGGTTCAAATTTGAACCAAACTCAGCCTGGTTCGATTCAAACTGGTTTGAACCAGTTTGAACTGGTTCAAACCCCCAAAACTGGTTTGGGTGGTAGGCACCCATGGGTGCCAACTACCACCCAAACCCCAAAGCAATCGGACACTCCTACGAATAGTCTGCAGACTATTACTTTCCCTGCAAGGGAACACATTGTACACTGATAACCTTAATTGCTTAATGACTGACCTGAGGTCAGCAATTAGGTCAATGAAAGTGTTTCTGTAAAATCTGCAGCAGCAACCTGCGAAATAGAAGGAAAATATAAATACCTTGAAAAATCCACATCTTAAGAACTAAAAATCCCAGGGACTTGGGGGTGTCTCGGATGGCTTGAGGCCAGCCCTGCCATGCCTACAGACACACTTTGGGGTGCCCGGCCACCCCCTGAAGCAGTGGGAGTTGGGGGCTGCCCAACATTCCCATTTTTCCATATGGGGAGAATAATAATTAAAAAATTCACCATTAGTAGTAGTAGCAGCACACAATTGCCTTGGGGTATGGTGGGTGGTAGGCACCCCTCTGTGCTTACCACCCACCCCACTTTTGTGCCCCTAGGTACTCCACATAGGGAATAATGAGCAATAATAAAAAAATTCAAAAATTCATAAAAAATCATAGGAGTGTCCAATTGCTTTGGGGTTTGGGAGGTAGTTGGCAACCGTGGTTGCCTACCACCCATACCAGTTTGGAGGCTCCAATTGGCTCCAACCAGTTCAAACCTAGTTTGAATTCGAACCAAACTGGGGGGGGGTGTTTTGAGCAAAACCAAAACACCCCACCCCGGTTTGAACCCAGTTTTAATTCAAAGCAAACTGGGCAAACCAGTTTTGTGCACACCCCTACCTGCCAGCACTGCATCCCACACCACACCCTTCCTATCCCTCACATCTGGCAGCAGTAGTAAACATGGGCAGCAGGTCTATTTCCCCCTCTCCCTTCCACTATGCTCATGCTCTGGTTCGCAATACAGCAAGAAGAAAAGGAATCAGGGCTTTTGGAAGTAGGAATATTACCAAAGACTACTGATGGGCTCACCCAATTTTAACCTAAAACTAAGCTGACTAGCCACTTAATGGCGCAGCGGGAAAATGACTTGACAACAAACATGAGGTTGCCGGTTCTAATCCCCGCTGGTATGTTTCCAAGACTATGGGAAACACCTATAAGGGGCAGCAGAGATATAGGAAGATGCTGAAAGGCATAATCTCATACTACACGGGAGATGGCAATGGTAAACCCCCACTTGTATTCTATCAGAGACAATCTTTGTGGTTGCCAGGAGTCGACACCGACTCACCAGGACCTTTATGTGACCAATATTTTATAGGCCAGTGGCTGCTGGAAGACTGGATTTTATATCTGATTATAATTTTTATGTTTAAAGAAGTCTCCTTTTTATTTATTTATTTTTAAAGACTAAAGGTGTGAACTTGCCCCTTTGAGCCGACTGCCTATATTTGGAAAGTCTTCCTTTGGCATATGGATTTAAATTGGGCTGAAGTGGTGCTTGGGCTCTATGTTGACGCCCTGCACCAATGTAAAATATATTTGTTCTGTTCAGCTGGTGGAATTTCAAAAACCAGGGATATTTCAAGGTATTTGGGAGCAGAAAACATTATCAATCTCACAAGAAAAACCTGTTCTTGCAAGATTATCAGACCAGTTATGTACAATCAAATACCAGTCAGAAGCTCTGGCTCTAATCAGAAACTTGACAATGCAATCACAGTAAAATGACAGCTACAGTGCCAAGTGGGGTATGAACATAATATATGGCATGGAGATGGGAGAGCAGGGCGATCTACTAAATTTAACTTCTATTGCCAACCTGTTAAACCACGTTCAAACTGAGCAAAATATTTAAATCAACCATGCTTTAAATGAAGAAATAAGCACTGTGATGGGATTTTACTTCAGTCTCACTCCAAGTGTTTTAATTTATACAATCCTGTATAAAAGATTGTATACCTGTTACCCCAGTCTGAAATTTTGTGTACGACACATTTCTGCTTTAGGGGAGTGGCATAGCTCTGTAGATGCTTTACATGCAAAACATTCCTGGGCATCTGAGTTAGCAAGGATGGGAAAGACTTCTGCCTGAAACTTTGCATAAGTACTTCCATTTGGATTAGATTGTTGGCTAAATGGATCAGTGGCCTGACTAGTGATAGGATGGCTTCTTATGTTCACTAGGCTGGATCCAGCTGGTAGCTTGATAAATATAGCCATAGGGAAGGGGAAACCTCACTCGGAGAAGTCATGAAGTGGAGTGGCAACATATAGGCCTGTTGGTTCCCTCTTTGCTAACTGGAACCATATTCCATTGTCACATGCAAACATCAATAGAAATGTGAAATTGATCCCTAGTGTAGATACCAAACATCTGGTCTAATCAATTCCACTCCTAGGAAACCTCAAAACATATCATTGAAAGAAAAGAATAACTGAGTGGGGCGGGGGGTGGGGGAGACTTGTCCTAGTTTAATTTTTTTGTTTATAATTTATTATTATTTCTTGTTTACTCAGTCAGACAGGTGTTATTGACTGGTTTGTTTTTATTTATAGAATTTAGAAGAATTTAATATGAAATTTTAAAAGCTAATTCTGATTGTGGTTTTAGCTTGGGATTTTCCACTTGTTTAATTTGGTTAATTTTATTACTCTGATTTTATATCGTAATTGTTTTATAAATGTTGTGAGCCACCCCAAGCAGTGGTGGAGGGGAGGGGTATCAATATTTAAAATAAAGAAAGAAAATTCGAGAATTCAGTGAATCAGATAATTCCTCCTTACCCGTAGAGAGCAACTGAATCCAGTCAGCTGAAGGTGAAATTAGACATTCATGGTTTGTGTGATGGAAGTGATTTGAACTCACAGAAAAAAACCTGGGTAGATGTGATTGTGAGGAAGCAAAGTAGGAGGAAAAGCTACCCAGGTTTTCCTCCTACCTTTCTTCCGCACAATCACTTCTACCCAGGTTTTCCTCTTACATTGATTCCACACAACCAAACATTGGGAGCACACACCGCTCCCAATCCCAGGTAGAACACAGTTTTTGATTGTGTGAATGACCTCAGTAACTGCTAGAGGCCGGTGGGTGGGTGGAAGGAGCCATTGCCACCATCCACCATCCCTGCCATTGTAGCCGTAGCTTGGTTTTCAAGGTAAATGAGGACAATGCTAGTAGGGATGTGCATAAAACCGGTTCTCCCGGTTCGGTTCGGGTCCGAACCGGGTCCGGACCGGACCGGGGTGGTTCGGTTTTGGTTTTGCCAGACCACCACCCCCGTCCGGTTCGGTTTCGAACCGGTTCGGATCCGAACCGAACCGGTTCGGATCACAAAAAGTGGCTGGTTTTGAAGGGGACATTGTGTTCTACCTGCCACCCAAATTTCAAGTCGATTGGACCTTCCTCTGATTTTTTACAAATTTTTTTCAAAAAATAAATTTTTGCCCATAACTCACAATGTGGAGCCCTTAGGGGCAAAAAAGCTGGGGTGGGTGGTAGCCACCCATGGGTGTCCTCCACCCCAAAAATCCCAAGGCAATTGGTGGCTCCTAGTATTATTGGTGAATTTCTGAAGAAAATTTTTTTCCCATTGGCTAGAATGGGGGTTCGGGGCTGCCCCAGACCCACCTCTGTGGGGTGGCAGCACCCCCAAAGTGGGTCCGGGGCCATGGCAAAAATGCCCTCAGTCCCTCCCAGCAATCCCCGTAGAGATAGGAGTGATGGTTCTGTTGTTTTTCTGAGGTATTCTGAGTGTAGATTCTATGATAGCTTATGAGATTTCCAATGAGACACCATGAATCCACTCTCATTTGCTATCACAGAATCCACACTCACTCAGAACACCTCAGAAAAACAACAGAACCATCACTCCTATCTCTACGGGGATTGCTGGGAGGGACTGAGGGCATTTTTGCCATGGCCCCGGACCCACTTTGGCGGTGCTGCCACCCCACAGAGGCGGGTCTGGGGCAGCCCCGAACCCCCATTCTAGCCAATGGGAAAAAAAAATTTCTTCAGAAATTCACCAATAATACTAGGAGCAACCCAACAATTGCCACCCCATCTTTTTGGCCCCTCTCTCTGGGCGCCCTAACACGTAACACCTAGTCAGTCCATCTTAATGCCTACCTACTACCACCACTCCTATCCAAGCAAGTAAGAGGAGGACACTCAGAGAGACAACACCCACTCTCTGATCTAACAAAAAGGCCACTGCTGTGCTGCCTGCCAGCACAGCAGCAGCAGCGGAGCAGCACACTAAGCACAAGAGCAGCACACACAGAGAAGAAGCAGGAGGCGGAGCAGCAGAGCAGCAGACCTGCCGCTCTGCATGATGGGTGACGTGATGCCCAAAGGAACCACCGCCTCACTCAGTGCCTGCCACTGACTAGGCCCGACAGACAGAAGCCAGCCAACCTGCTCTGCTCTGCTCTGATGCTCCCCATGGATGATGCACACACACCCTACATCTGCATCCCAATGACCAGACCAGACCAGACCAAGTGCGCAGAGTCAGCACAGGCCAGCAGCCACCAGCCCAGCAACAACAACAGCTACTACTGCTACCACCACAACCAGTGTTGCCGCTACAATAACATTCCCAGTCCAGTCACGCGCGCCGCAGCCTGAGCCTAGCACACAGCCAACAGCTGCTGCCAGCCAGTGCCTGGCAAGCCCAGCCAACATGAGGAGGAGAGAGCTAACAAGTAGACGGCGCACGCACATCACCAACCCATCACGACGGCGCAACTGCAAGGGGAGAGGGCACAATTACAGGCAGGAGGAGGAGGAGGAGGAGGAGGAGGAGGAGGCGGGCGAGGCAATCCTAGCACAGATTTGAAAGTTTAAAATCCACCAGGACATCTTCTAGAATCTAGACTTCTGTTTTTTCTACCACCAGCTGTAGTGTCTAGTTAGTCAGTGTGCTGTGCAGCTGAGCTGAGCTGAGCTGAGCTGCATGTGAGGAAGGGTGATTGTAGCTAGTTCTTTAGTTTCAGCAGACTGAGCATTGAGCATGGGCAGTGGCCTTGGGAAGCAACACAATTACACGACACTCACCTGCTGCTGCTGGTTCTAGAAGTTGCCTCTTCTCGTCTTCACCTCTTCGTGTGTGTGTGTGTGTGTGTGTGCAGTGAGTGCATGCCTTTTGCCTTGCTGGAAAGAAACGCTTCTCTGGTCCACCACCACATATCTGCTCAAGGACACAGAGGCCCAAGGCAGAGGTGGTGGCACCAGTGTGAGTGCATGTGTGCTGGTGGTGTTTGCCACCACAGGTGTTTTGTGTGTGTATGTGTGCGCTGCTAGCTAGGAGGGGGGAGGGAGGCAGGGAGGGAGGCTGGGAGGCAGGGGGGAGGAAAGGGGAGGGGGAGAGGGATGTAGAGGGGATTGAAGGGGGGAGGGTCCGGCTCAGAGTTGGTCAGCCACATATTTGTGCACACACGTGCTCACGTGTGTGCTTCGGTGGGAGAGACCAGACTCTCATCATCTGCCAGACCGGGGTTGGGGGCAGGTGAGGCGGTGGTGGGCTGGAAGGGAGGGAGGATGGAAGGTGGTGAAGAGGAAGGGGAGAGGATGAGAGGGGAAGGATGGAGGGAGGCATGGGGGGGGAGGAAAAAAAACATGTAGACAGACACACACCACACTACACACAGAAAGCATCCACACACAGAGACAGTGCTAGGCATCCATTCACACAGACAGACAGACAGACACACAACAGGAAGAGACAGACTGAGCCTGCACCACACACACACACACAGACCCAATTCCCCCCCTGCACAGTTATCAATCAATATGTTGTGTTGGCAGCCAGTTCATTGCTATTCTGATGGTTTTGGGTTTTTTGCCATCAGCCAACATCAACAGTGACCACAATCAAGATGAACATAAGATGATAATAATTCATTCGTTTCATTTCAAAAAATCACCCAATCATCTTCTCCATGTAAACCAAGCCCCCCACACATGATTTCTGGTGACATTTTCAATAAAATCAATTCATTTTGCATTCATCATTTTGTTCTCCCTTTGTCACCTTTTTTTCTTTCTTTTGCATAATTTTGAGGCTTGATTTTGACATGGGGTTTTTAAAGAAAAAATTATTTACATGTTTATTTACATACAGTATTTACATATCTACACTGCATTTTTGAACGTATACCCGCCGCTGCCGCTAAGTCTAGTACTCCGTGGGCTGTGCTACTTTGGGGGGGTGTGCCGTGCCCACGCCAGGTCCCCAAATGCTGACAGGTGGATAGATAAAGGGCCTGTGCTGGTCAGCATTGGGTTTCTTTTTAGGTGGGCGTGGGCATTGTAAACATCTGGCCAGTCGCAGCACTACAACTACTACTACAACTGCATCTCTGTGTGGGCACACTACACGCTGCGACTGGCTGGCACGGCTCAGCATCTGTCACGTCAGCTCAGCTAGAGGTGGAAGGGGGGAGGGTAGGGATAAGCACAGAGTTCGAGCCAGGCAGGTGACCAACCATGGGGCAACCCACGGTAATCACTCGCCCGTCTCAAACTGCAGCTTGGGGTAGCCCAACAGGGGGAGGTTCACCTTAAGGAAGACCAGCTGCTCCACCAGACCAGGGTCCAAGCGGGAGCGAGAGGGTGTCACCACGTCCCCGGCACGTGAAAACACCCGCTCGCTCTGGACACTGGTTGGGGGGCAGGAGAGGAGGCGCACAGCCACCACCGCCAGGTCCGGCCAGACTTGGCGGCGGCTCGCCCAGAACTGTGCGCAGTCCACGCCGTCTCCCTCCACAGGCTCCTCCAAGTACTGCGCAACGCATTGCTCAGCACTGGAGGGGGGCCTGGCAGGTCGAGCCTCCCGCATACCAGGCATGGCGCCATAGCAGAACCGCTGAAACCACTGGGCGGATCTCGAGTCGGTAGCAAATGGCTGCTGCGATGGCGCCGCCTGGGATGCCGCGCTGCTGGACTGGGAAGAGGGAGGGGAAGGGGAAGCTGACGCCGGCTGGCCGCCCATGCTGCTGCTGGGTGCGGGTTGGGCCGCGAGGGCTGCCCCCGCACCACTACCAACACCCTGGTCTCTGCGGGCCCTAGCGGCCTCCTCCTCCCTAACCTTCTCGACCAGGATGCCCTTCCACCTGGGCAAGTCGTCGGCACTCACGGCATTGCCCTTGAGGGCTGGGTGACAGAGACAAGCGAGGACATACTCCTCCCTGTCTCCCAGCACATCAACGAGCCGCTTGTCAACCCCAGACCTCAGCCTCCCAGCCAGAGCACGACCCTCTGGCGTGGTCAGAGAGATATGGAGTCCACCCATCAGCTTCTCGAGACCAACAGCTGTGGGCAGCGCCTGGCTCAAGGGAGTGGTGTCGCCACACAAGCCCTTCGTGGCAAGCTGGAAGGGCTCGAGTGCCGACACCGCCTCGGACATCTGCTTCCACTCTGCGTTCGAGAAGTCGCAGACATCCAAGGACTCGTCCCTCGCCAGGGCGACAAGGGCTCTCTCCTGCTCCAACAGGCGCTGGAACAGGAGGAAGGTGGAGTTCCACCGCGTCTCCACATCCGTAGGGATGAGATGGCGAGGAAGGCCAAGGTCATCCTGCTTCTGGCGAAGCAGTCTCCTGGACTTCTCGCTGCGGTGGAAGTGGGCGGCCAGCTTGCGGGACTTATCCACAAGCGTGGCCGTGGCAGCAACAGCACCTGCGATGGGGCGGGCCCCCTTCTCCTGGGACGCCCTCAGCTCCCTAAGGCCAAGGGCGTCCCTGACGGTCAGATGGAGCGTGTGTGCCATACACCGTATGTTCACACAGTCCATGACTGTCTCGACAGCGGCGGTAACGTTGGCTCCATTGTCGGTGACAATGAAGCCGCGGGAGAGGTGTGGACACCCGCCAATCCACTCCTCTATCTGGCGGTCGAGTACGGCCGCCACCTCCTCCGCGGTGTGCCTCGTGTCCATCGTCTCCACGTGCAGGACGGCCCACCTGTGCCGTAGTGCATCGGGAGCCGCGCCGGACCCGGAAGCATCGCCCGCGGAGGTCCCCTCACTCTCCGGTCCCCACCAGTGGGCAGTGAGGGCCAGGAAAGAAGCGTGCATCCCACTGACACTGGTCCAGAGGTCAGTCGTGAAATGCACGCTTGTCCCGGCCGGAGCTGCACGCAGCTCGGCCGACACGAGCTCCCTGCACCGGCGGTACAGGGAGGGGACCACGTTCCGGCTGAACGTCGTCCTTGAGGGGATGACGTATTCGGGAGCCAGGTATTGGAGAATACGGCGGAAGCCGTTGTTCTCGACCACCTGAAACGGCTGGTCATCGGTGGAAATCATCTCCCCTATGAGGCGGGTGAGGTGATGATGGTCCACGCGAACAATACGCTGGCTGCCCGAGGACTGCGTCCACCGCTGGACGGGCAGTGTAGCCTGCCTGCTGGCTGGCACACTGCCGCTGCCCGCCCTAGTGGCAGATGCACAAGGCGCACTAGCGCTGCCAGCCTGTCCCCTGAGACCTGGGTGGTGACGCTCTAGGTGTCTCCACATAGGCGTCGTACCCAGGTGCGCAGGGTCCCTTCCACGGCTGACAAGCATCCTGCAGTGGACACAGCGGGCGTGGAATGGGGCATCTTGAGGGACCTCAAAATGCACCCATGCACCACTGCCCTTGGCCTCCTGCGCCCTGGGCGCCGTCCTAGGCCGTTTCTCGCAGGGTGGCTGCAGTCCTAGGGGGGGGGCGGCCGCCGCTGCCTGCCCACTGCTGCCACCCAACCCGCCCCTTCCGCCCTCCACAGCGGAGGAAGGGCCCGGCTCAACTGGCATCGGAGAGGCAGGCCTCTCCTCCACCACCTCGCCAGACCGCTCCCCACCAGAGTGTCGGGCTTCACGAGGGGGGGCCCCACTGAGCGGCGAAAGGATAGGGGGAAGGGGCCCCAGAGGGAGGGAGAACCTGGCTGCATCGCTGCCAGCCGCACGGTCCTCACCGCCCTCTACCTGCTCTTCCAACTCCACAGTCTCCTCCACCTCAACAACTGGCGGTAGCTCAGCAGCACCTGGTGCCGCCGGCGAGGAGGGACCCGCCACAGCCCTAACGGTGCCTCTGCCTCTGCCGCGATTGGCGGCAGCAGGCGTGGGGAACTGAATCCTGCGCACCAAAGATGGGGCCGGAGCAAAGAATTCTCCAATGGGGAGAACTGGGGTGTCCTCAGGCTCCCCGCGTCCTCTCCCTCCCCGTGCCGCAGGCGCACCCCGCACCTGGCCTCTCCCACCTCTGCCTGCCAGCCTTGAGCGAGCCCTGCCCGCCACACGGCGCTCAGACATGCTGCTAGGTCAGAAGGAGGGAGACTTTAGGAGGAAGGCCAGACAGGGTCAAAAAAATAATTTGGAGGGGCTTAGGGGCCAAAAAAAAGGCAGCTGATTTGGAGGCGGCAGGGGGGAAGTTTGTTTTCAAAAAAGGAAGCCAATTGGGGGGAAAGGAAGACTTTTTGATATGGGGGGGAAGCCAATCGAAGTGAGGGGGAGGGTGTCCTTTTTGAATTTGGGAGTCAACCACCAAGCCAATTGGGGAGATGGGTCTGGGAGGGTTTTTTTTTAGAAAAATAGGGGGTTAAAGGGTGGAACCCCGGTGTGGGAGGGTGGCACGGGCAGTTGGGTGGAGTAGTTGTGGTGTGGGTGGCAAGTTTTTAGCTTTTTTGGGGGGGGAGAGTGGATGGGGGGAGGGCACAGCACCTACCGGGGGTGGGGGAGGGATGCAGTCAACGCTTGGGAACCTGCAGATCAAAGGAGGAAACCCTTATTTAGTGAACTGGAACACAAAGTGTGGGTTCTGGGGGGTGGTTCTCAAGTAATGCTCCTGTGGGGGGAGCATCAAACTCAATGCAGCCTATTTAGTGACTCTAAATTGCACACAACCAAAACCAGAACCCAGTCACACCAACACAGAGGTTGAACCCACCCACTCTGTGACTCTGCCTGCCCAATGCCATGGCAAGCAAGCAGCAGCAAACACTTGATGGCAGCCTCATGGATTGAACATCATGATCATCATCATACGTGTGTATTGGCCCAGCATGTAGTGGCAGCATCAGAGCCCAGCCAGGACCCCACTCAGACTGCCCCAGAGGCAAGGAAGCACTCTGGCATGGCATGGGCCCAGCATGTAGTGGCAGCATCGCATCAGAACCCTGGACCCCACTCAGACTGCCCCAGAGGCAAGGAAGCACTCTGGAAGGCACCTGTTCAAAAACCACCTGCAAGACGCATGCAATGCAACGCAACACACAGCAGCAATTTCTTTACTGGGCATGGGCATGAAGACACAAGTTTTACAACAGTACATCTCCTCTCCAAGGTTCCCTCCCTCCTCCCCACACCCAAATGCATTTCAGAATAGGGGTGTCCCTATTTAAAACCGCCAGCTAGGGAGAGAAAGGGGCAACAAAAGGTGCACAATCGCACACGCACTAACCCCTCTTCTTCCGGTCCTTCTCCTGCCACTCACTGCTGGTCACGGATTCGCCGCCGCCAGCCAGCCACCCTGGGCTGAGACACAGCAGGGCGGCCGCACGAGGCACACAGGCAACCGGGGTAGTTCAACAACGATGGAGGGGCAGAAGTGAGGAGACAACACTATTTGTGTCGCTCAACTCACCCCCAAGCAGAGACAAAATCAACCAAAAACTATAAAAAGAAAAAAAAAACCGATGGCAGCCGCCAGGTGGGTAGGCTACTGTGTGCGGCTGCAGCTGTGGGAGAGGAGGTGGAAAGTGAAGGGGAGCAGAGAGAGAAAAGACTAAGAGAGAGAGAAAAGAGAGGGGGGGCAGGGACAAAGAGAAAGAGAGGAGAGAGAGAGAAAAGAAAGAGAGAGAGAGGAGAAAGAGAGATGATAGAGAGAAAGAGGAGAGAGGAGAAGCGCAGCGCAGCAGGGAGGGGGGATTCAGGTGTGGGGGGAGGACACAGCAGTAGCAGCGGTCCAAAGAGGTGGGGGGAGCAGAGAGGGTGTGTGTGGTTGGGGGCTAGTGTGTGGCAGGGGGCCTGGGGTAAGTGGAGAGAGTCGGGGGCAAGGAGGAAAAGAGGTGGGGTGGGGGGAGCAGAGAGGGTGTGTGTGGTTGGGGCTAGTGTGTGGCAGGGGGCCTGGGGTAAGTGGAGAGAGTCGGGGGCAAGGAGAAAAAGAGGTGGGGTGGGGGGAGCAGAGAGGGTGTGTGTGGTTGGGGCTAGTGTGTGGCAGGGGGCCTGGGGTAAGTGGAGAGAGTCGGGGGCAAGGAGGAAAAGAGGTGGGGTGGGGGGAGCAGAGAGGCTGTGTGTGGTTGGGGGCTAGTGTGTGGCAGGGGGCCTGGGGTAAGTGGAGAGAGTCGGGGGCAAGGAGAAAAAGAGGTGGGGTGGGGGGAGCAGAGAGGGTGTGTGTGGTTGGGGGCTAGTGTGTGGCAGGGGGCCTGGGGTAAGTGGAGAGAGTCGGGGGCAAGGAGGAAAAGAGGTGGGGTGGGGGGAGCAGAGAGGCTGTGTGTGGTTGGGGGCTAGTGTGTGGCAGGGGGCCTGGGGTAAGTGGAGAGAGTCGGGGGCAAGGAGGAAAAGAGGTGGGGTGGGGGGAGCAGAGAGGGTGTGTGTGGTTGGGGCTAGTGTGTGGCAGGGGGCCTGGGGTAAGTGGAGAGAGTCGGGGGCAAGGAGAAAAAGAGGTGGGGTGGGGGGAGCAGAGAGGGTGTGTGTGGTTGGGGCTAGTGTGTGGCAGGGGGCCTGGGGTAAGTGGAGAGAGTCAGGGGCAAGGAGGAAAAGAGGTGGGGTGGGGGGAGCAGAGAGGGTGTGTGTGGTTGGGGGCTAGTGTGTGGCAGGGGGCCTGGGGTGAGTGGAGAGAGTCAGGGGCAAGGAGAAAAAGAGGTGGGGTGGGGGGAGCAGAGAGGGTGTGTGTGGTTGGGGGCTAGTGTGTGGCAGAGGGGTGTTGGGAAGGGGAGGGGGCAACAACAAACAGCAAAGGAGAAACTGGAACAACTCGGGCAGCAGCAGCGATTAGGCTGGATGGGGTGGTTGGGGGAGGAGCTGGGCCTGGGCTAGGGTAGGGTCTGGGAGGAGGGAGGGTGGGGGGGGGCAGGCAGGGGGGGGAGGAGGAGGAGGAGGGTAGCAAAATATATAAAGCAATATATATCAAGAGAACACAAGCCAGAAGTTTAAAAAAAAAATTAAAAGAAAGACTATAACCAGCAGAAAAAACTTGGGGGTGGGGGTGTGGGGAGGGGGAACCAAACACAGACTCTGAGGGGGGCCACTAAGTGAACAGAGACAATGAAACCACAATTGCTGCAAATTAATAATAGCAAATGAATAAGTGGAACCAAGCAAAGAAAACTGGACTCGGTTTGGCAGCAGCAAACTTGGGAGAAGACTGGATGGGGTGGGGTTGGGGTGGGGTGTGGTTGGACTTGGAGGGGCAAGTTTGGAGCAGGGAACCAAAACTGATTATATGGGACAACAAGAAACAACAACAGAATCCTCTGGGGGTGGGGGGGAGGGATTCAGGGAACCAACTCGCAGGGCAGCAGCAGTCAGCAGAAACAAACAAAATGGTACAATTTAAGCAAAACCAGCAAGCAATATATAACTGAAACCAATGGAATGCAATGTGAAAATCAAAAAGTTGGACAACAACAAGGCAGGACAAAGAGCAATAATTAATGGAAGAAGATTTAAAGCAATGAGGATGCAGTGGGTGGGAGTGGGGGAGGGGGAGGGTAGGCCCAAAGGATGAGAAGGGAAAGGGGGGGAGGGGGGGGGAGAAAAGCAGACAGACAAGGAACAGGGAAAATTGGGGGAAATTAAGAAGAAAGTAAAGTGAAGTAACACACAGTATACAGGCAAGAGAATAGACAGACAGAGAGAGGAGACACACAGAGAGTCACAAAGGGCTGGTGGACAAAGGATTAGACAGAGCACACACAGAGAGACACAGGACACAGTCAGGACTCACAGAGACACCAGAGCAGCCAGCAAAGGGCAAGCAGGTCTCAGAGATGATCCCACAACTGCAGCCAAGAGAAGTTTCCAGAGAAGAGGCTTGGGTTTATATAGGTTTGAAATTCCCTCCTTTGGGAGCCCCCACCTTTGCACTCCCCCCACGGCCAACAGGGTGCCAGCTCTCAACAGTGCAACAGCCAAGCAGCCTACCAGACCAAAGGACTCATTCTGGCCAATCAAGGATCAATAGCGCAGCCAATACAATGCCTGGAAATAGCATCACAAAATGGATGCAAGGAGGAGCAAAAGTTTCGGGAAGGAGACACAAAATGGAGGACACACTTGGAACTTTAAAGAGACACTCCAGAGACTCAATTTCGTTCCCGAACCGGCTCGAATTCGGTCCGGCTCGGTCCCCGGGAGGGCCCGATTCGGTCCGGGATCGAGCCGCCGGATCCGGACCGGTTCGGACGAACCGGTCCGGATCCGAACCGAACCGCACATCCCTAAATGCTAGCTTTCCCTCCCCCCCCCGCCATTTAACCATTTACTTGTAAAGAGGAATCCTTGCTGGACTCCCCTTTACAAGTATCCCTGTTGAGCCCCTCAAGCTGGCTCGATGGCTGGACTAGACTAGGCCCAGGCTCAATGGAGCCCAAGCTTCCTGGGGCAGCTAGAAGCTGGTCCTGATTTGAGCTGAACCAGGATAGTCAGTTCCTTGCACATCCCTAGTAAGTGATTAGCATATCAAGCTAGGCCTGGTAAGATCCAAGTTCAAATAGGTTTAAATCCCTATTCAGCCATTGGGTGACTCTGGGCTTTTCATGTTTCTCTCAGCCTAACCTATTTTACAAGGTTGTTGTGAAAGTTAAGATAACCACACACATTGCCATGAGCTCCTTGCAGGAAGAAAATAATATAAATGTATATTATATAAAGATAATAATAGACCCAAAGCTCATAATCCTTGACTAGAAAGGCTTGAAATACAAATCTCAGTAACTTGTGTTTACCCTCAGCGTGACAGTGAGCATCACGTCTCAGACGTGAGAGTTTCCAGTTGTTAATGGGATCCCTGTGAGTATGAGCAAAGATTGTCCATTGTGCTGGGGCAAGGGGGAAAGGGAGCACAGCCTTGCAATGCCAGGCCATGCTTTTTGAGACATCACACATCTATCTAGGAGCTAAAATATATTCACAGAACCACAAACAGGGCTGTAACAAAGTATGGGCCCTTTCTCACGATCAGGGACCCAGGTAGGAGTGTGTGTGCGGAAGAAGGCTACAGAAGCCCCCGCAGATGACCAGATCCCAGTTGCTGGGTGCATGGATCACATGTCCAGATGATCTGCTGCTGCCTCAGGCAGCCCAGAGCTGTAGGGGGTGGGATACATCATCGCTGCCCCTGGACATCCCACAACACACCGCATGAGTGTGCGGTGCATTGTGGTATCCCCTCAGCAATGGGTGGGCAGCCCTCCGTGTCTCAGCAGTGGCTGAAAGCAGTTGGCGCTGACACACGGTCAATTAAACAAGGTTAAGGGAGCACTCGCTCCCCGAACCTTGTCCAACATCCAAGGTTCATAGCTGGGTCTGCTGCTGAGGTGCCGCCGGGAGCCACGCAGCTCCTGGAGGTTCACATGGGCAGCCAAGCCTGGGCTTGGCTGCCTTAGCCCTCTCTTGGCTGCTTGTGAGAAGAGCCTCCATATCCTTTTAGTGAAATGAGAATAGTTCAAAAGAAAGTAAGCACAATTTGATGGAGGTCAAGGGCATGATATGATACAGCCACCACATGGAAGATGTGCTTTATGGCACAGTGCAGATATCATGCTGGCCCTGCAAGCTGCAGTTTAGCAATCAGGAGGCCCTCTCACAGGAACATGAGCTTCCCTACCAACTCCTCTCCAGCACAGGTTTCCCCTTGCCCATTTTAATCATGGTCAGGCGTGACTTTAGCTCTAAGATTAAGGTAAATTGTGCCATAGGATTTCTACTCCTGGCACCCACAGAGCCCTGTGGTGTCTTTTGGTATTATACAGGAGGGGTTTGCCATTGCCTCCTCCCACGTAGTATGAGATGATGCCTTTCAGCATCTTCCTATATCGCTGCTGCCCGATATAGTACCAGCGGGGATTCAAACCGGCAACCTTCTGCTTGTTAGTCAAGCATTTCCCCACTGCGCCACCTAAGGTGGTCCTGATATGGTTAAATTCCATCTTCACTGTAATATGAAACCTGAGTTTGAAGTGGGTTTGCAGCTCCTAGTTTAGGGGGAACATGAATAGCACTAAACTGTAAAGCACTAAACCTGAATAGCATTAAACTGTAACCAACATGGCAAAAGAAGTAGGAGCAAAAGAGTGGAATAGGGAAGGGGAAATGCCTATTACTGAGGCAGCCACCCAGTTTACAAATCACAGTTTTCAGGTTGCCAGTGTTATATCTGCACCAGACCTAAATCACTCTCCTGAGCAGTTATCTCCAGTTCACCATGTAGAATGCATAACTACTGCATGGCCTAAACAAAGGTCATTGAGAATCCTGCCAATCTGCAGAGTGAGCCAGTGGCCATAAACATCTTATGTCTTGCCTCATAGACAGTCACAGCGGGGACTGGCTGACCATCGCAGCAGGTGCAGATTGCCCATTGCAACACATGCTGGAAAATAAGCACATTGTCACCTTAAAAGGTTCGCAGCTTAGAAGAGTACTGCCAATGTCATTCCATTCTGATCATCTCAGGATTTATTTAAACTGCAGTCTTTCCCTACTGTGAAATCTTTTCCCTTCCATTTCATATGAGGCACAGGCAGTAAGGATGTGCACAAAACCGGTTTCCCTGGTTCAGTTTGAATTCAAACCGGGTTCAAACTGGGGTGGGGAGGTTCGGTTTTGGTTTTGCTTGTACCCCCTTTTGTTCGGTTCAGATTTGAACTGGTTTTGAATAGGTTCAACCTGGTTTTGAACTGGTTTGAACTGGGTTGAGCCTCCAAAACTGGGTTGAGTGATAGGCACCCATGAGTGCCAACTACCACTCAACCCCCAAAGCAATCGGACACTACTACAATTTTCAATGCATTTTTGAATTTTTATTATTGCCCATTATTCCTTATGTGGAGTACCTAGGGGCAAAAAACTGGGGCGGGTAGTAGGCACCCTGGGGTGCCTACCACCCACTTAACGGCAAAGCAATCGGACACTCCTGTGATTATTAGTGATTTTCTGAAGATTTTTTCAATGTTTGTATTCCTCCCATAGGGAATAATGGGGATCTGAGGATTCATTCATTCATTCATTCATTCGATTTCTAGACCACCCTTCCAAAAATGGCTCAGGGCAGTTTGCACAGAGAAATAATCCGTAAATAAGATGGCTCAGATGCCAGAGCCCAAAGTGGGTCTGGGGGTACGGCAGGGCTGGCCTCCACCCCCAAGGCACCTCCAAGTTGATAGGATTTATTGTTGATTAATCAGGAATTTTTAAAGAATAATTTTTTGGCTCCATAGACATGCATTGGCTCCATAGGAAACCATTGCCTGAGCCTTTCCATTCAGAGAGAACACTGTGTTCCCTTTCACCTTAATAGCTTAATTGCTGTGACCCGAACTCAGAGTTCAGAGGAATACGCAATTAAGGTCAGTAGGTGAAAAGGCACTCTATTATTTCCTATGGAGCCAAAAATGTATTCTTTTTAAAATAATAAATAAATAATAATTCCTATCAACATGGGGTGCCTGGGGGGGAGTTGAGGCCAGCCCTGCCATGCCCCCAAACCCACTGTGGGGTTGGGGCTGCTTCAAATCTCCATTATTCCCTATGGGAAATTGTAAAATACTTAGAACCACCTGCTGCAATTACTGTGCATGAGATCTGCTCTCTAAACTGAAAGTAGCTGTGCAGCTATGTTGTGGCTATTGATCCATACCTTCTCTCACCCACCAACCCAACCACCACCCGCTCCTTCCCGTTTCTCAGGGAGTCTTATGTGTTTCTCCCCCAATATCCCCTTCCCATCTGGAAGAGCCCCTTGCTATCCTGGGGTATCATTAATTGTGTATATGCATGACTGTGTAACTTAATTATTCTGGAAAGTCACTGCTATAAGGAGTGGCAGGGAAGAGTTACTATATCTTTTCCCTGCCAGAAGACACGATTGCACAGAGCACGCCCCCTCTCACATTGTAGCCAATCATTGCTGGGTGACTGACATGTGACACAATGCCCAGAGTCTGGCAATGCCAATGGAATGGAGATTGCTGGGATGAGTCTGGATGGACTAGAAAGAGGGCGGGGTTATTCTGGCCAGCAGCCAGAGGAAACAATACTGGAGTTGCTAGATCATCTGTGGCATGATTCTTGGATGCAGAAATTAACCACAGGTTTGATCAAGCTATCTTCTTGATCCGTGTATCTTCTTCTTTCCAAGTTCCAAAATGTATTGGTATTCCCACTTGCTCCTCATATTTGGAACTCTATAATAAGTAACTTGATTCCCTTTAAACCATTCTTCAAGGTCTTTGTTGGGTGTTTGCTTGTCTCCTTTTAAAACTCCCTGCTGTTGCTACTACAACAACACCATTTTGGTTTTGAGTGACATCTAATGAAAACATTCACCTTGATTTAGTAAAGTAAAGTTAAAAAATAAAAAAAGACCCAGTATGTGCTCATCCAGGGCCCAGGCCTTGTTAAAGTAGTTGAAATGTGCACTCCCATTTGGTGCCACAAACTGAATCCTTCTTAGTAATGGGCTACCTTTCCATACGCAGACAATTTTGATATGGGAAGAGCATGCAAATATGCAGTCTCTCAAATATGCCCTCTCTCACATGCATTCTGCAGAATCCCTGGCAAGACTTGTTACACATTTTCTCTGAACACATAGATTAACAGTGTGCACAATTACAGCATCATGGGCTCATTTCATAGGATTCACTTTGAATTCCCATTACTCACATTTCATCTTGAAACAGAAAATAAAACATTAAAATCCCTTCCCTCTAATATTTGTAATGTTTGTAAGGGTTTTTCCCCCCCTGGGCTCAGGAAATGCTTGTGTGCAGTGTTGCTTCTTCCTGTGCAAAGGGAGAAGCAAACCTTCTTCCTGTGCGAAGGAAGCCTTTGGGAGGCTTCATACTTTCCTTAGACTGTTTACTTGCTGAAGTAATTAATCATTCACATAGTTGTTGCTTCAAGCCCGCCTAAGGCACCTTGTCTTTTTGAGTCTTGAAGCCTCACTCCAGAGCAGAATACCAGACATTCTACTATGTACCTGTGTTCAGCAGCTTATGTCTTCAAACTGGGAAGATGTCTTCATTGATTTCAGTTTTCCTTTCCATTATCAAGTCAGCCTACTCTTGACATACCCACTTCTTAAATTCTTGAGTTCCATTTGAGATTCATATGTCAGAATTTCTTTAGAGAACCACATTTTCTATATAATAGTCTGCATAAAACCAGGATCTGTGCTCCATTTATTGAAATTGCTTACAGAATCATCCAAGATGCTCAAAGCTGTTTCTGCAAAATTCCATACTGCATCCATGGAATGTCCTGATTTGCATTAGTCTGCCTTATATATCAAAGGATGCAGTTTTAAAGGGTCAGTTAGCTTGTGAAAAGGAAATACTGAGCTTTGGAAATATCTGTGTACTCATTTGTAAGTATAAGCAGGAGAAGGAAGGCACAGGCCAGAACTGGGGGTCCAAAGCATCCGTTTCCCAGGAGCAAGAGCAGCCCCTCTGTAGCCCCTCTGAGGATACTGCTCTTTGCCAGTTCTAAAACAGAAAACCTCTTTCTCTTCTGCTGTTCAGATTCAAACTGCACAAAGGGAGTGGAGTTTGAAATGTGGCCCAGCAGTTTGAGAGGAGGGAGTTCACATTATGAGTTTCTCCACTTGAAATCTTGTGCCATCCCTAAGCCCATTAGTGGAACATGAATTGTTTTTCACCATCAACAAGCAGGATCCTAAAATCGGCACATCTTTGTTCAGCACCACAGAAGAGCATCGTACTTAACAATCTGAACACTGAGCAGAATTATCGCTATGCAAATCAGCAGCTGCTCCATGGAAGAGAGCGACAGAGAGAGAGATGCAAGAACTCAAAGAGAGCGTTCTCTGTTTGTAAACCTCATTATTTCTCACAAATATTCTCTCTAATAGCACCAACCATGAGCCATTAGGCAGCCAGAGAGAGAGAGAGAGAGAATATAAATGCATTTTTAAAATATGACAACACACTGCAAGAATGGCATTCCCCAACATAGCTTAGTTCTGTGACCCTTCTAAAGTGGCAGTTTGGCCTCTCTGCTTCCTTGAGTATTCCTAGACATTGCAGACCTGGTTCAGATACTTGCTGGGGTGATGACATTCTTCATATGGTGGAGGTACAGCCTTGACTCCTTCCCCCACACCAAGTATCTTCCCTTAGGACACCAAGTTTCTGATTCCCAGGGCATGGTCGAAGGGCACGTGCTATAACTATCCTCCTGCAATTAAGGAGGTATAGGTCAGACCAGTGTCTGGATGGGAGACCACCTGCTAATCCTGTTTACATTGTCTTCAGTTCCACGACAGAAGAAACATGAAATAAAAATGTAATAAATGTAATACTAAAAATGTAATAAATGTAATTAAGAATGTGGTGCAATTGTTAGATTCATGTAAAATGTCCATTGCTAGCTAGGGCTTGCTGTTTAGCAACGTTAATTTTTCATCTGTGGTACAGCAGCTAGTGTCTTCCATTTAGATGTGGGAACCCAGGTTCAAATCTTTGCTTAGTCATGAAGATCACTACGTATTAGTGGTGTGCACAAAATGGATTTTGCATTTTGTTTCAAGCTCAAAAGAAAATGCAAAATGCTCAAAACATTTTGCCAAAACAGCAGCCAAGTTGACTTTTTCAATGAAACAAACTTGAAATGTTTCAAGTACCGTTTTGGAGGGTTGTTTTTCTAGAGAGAGCTGGTCTAACTATTGGGGTTGGTGGGTAGAGCAGGCCTCCATTCTGGACTTTGCATGCTGGCCCATCTAGGAGGGCTGGTCTACCCACTGCACGAGGCAAGTAGACCAGGTCTCTGCTCCAGACTTAGCACATCAGGCCACTTCAGAGGACCAGTCCACCAGATAGATCAGTCCTCCAAGGCGGGCTGACATGCAGTCTAGGGCAGAGGCCTGGTCTACCCACTGACCCCAATTGGTAGACCAAGTCTCCCTGGAAAAACAGCCCTCCAAAATGGTGCTCAAAACACACAAAACAATTCTAATTTTGTAATTCTAATGTTCCAAAACGGGGGCCATTTCATCCCAGAATCTCTGCATTCAAGTAATATAAGCTCAATACCTCTATTAGGAGCACTTCCTTGGTTTCCTTCTGTTCGGGCCTGGCCACTTTCCACCATTATAGTAAGAGCCATCCGGGGTCTCCAGTTCCATCCAGAAACAGAGGCACTTTTTCCCCATTCCAAGTGCTGACACAGAACCTAGCTGTTCACAGAGCTGGATGTTTCATAACGGCCCAAGGCAGAGTTTTATCTCTGAAAGCTGTCAGACCACATAAGGATCAGACATTAGCCAAGATCACAAGACTTATCAAGTGCTTTTCTTTTGCTTGCTTGCTTTCCAAAGTGTATACTTCTATGGTGCACAAGTCAACAACTTCTGAATCCCTGTATTCATTGCACATAAAGGTTCAGGGCTAGCTGGAAACTGAGAGTTGCTTTGGTAGTGTACCATTTCCCTTCCCTCTCTCCCAAACTGATGATCAATGACTTTGCTGATTTTATTGTAAGGTTATGTGTGAGCTGCCCCAGAAGCTGTACCATGGCAGCAATTGTTCATATTTACACATGACATTTCTTACCCAGCAGGGACACCCATCTATAAAGAATAGGGACACCCTTTTCTTACATGGGCATTGTGTGTGCTCCCTCTGCCATGCATACAACTTGGTATCTGAAACATTTAATTCCAAGTGTGTATCCCTAGCTAGATGGACTGTGTGCAGAGAGAGGTATTCCATGGGTGACTGTCTCCTGAGCTATGTGTGAGGACTGCACACCTATCATCCTGTTTGAAAATCAGTGCTTAGTCATAAGAGGAGAAGACCTAGTTTTAGTTTCAGTTCTTCCTTCTCCATTCCAAGCAACTGACTGGTGGCGTTGCCAGTTTGACAGGGCCACACAAATGCCATTCCAGCAACAACACATGTATGCAGCTGAGTGGGTTGTCTTGTATCTTAACAAGGGAGCATAAGAGATTCAGGATTCAGAAAGAAGTGCTGGTGTGGGCATGAACTATATTCTCTTGAGCATTTGCTGATCCCCTCACCATATTACAAGACTAGCAGTGGATCTAGCAGTGGATAGCAAAAAACAGTGAGGCGGGTCTCATGATCAACGAGACCCACCTCGAGAGGGTTAGCAAAGAGAGTGGGCTTAGCCCACTCTCCCCGCACATGAGCAGGGAGGCAGCCCTGGCCGGCCAGATCAGCCGCCCACAAGACTGCCGGTTCCCTTCCCTCTCTCTTCACTTCCCTTCCCTCTTTCCCAAACTGCCGGCTCCATTATGGAGCCAGCAGGGGCTGGGGGGATCAGGGGCCGCACAGCCCCCAGAAGCTCCAGCATGCCCTGCATGAGCGCACAAGGCATGCTGGAGAGACCCCCAAGCCGGGAGGCTGCTTTTAAGTCTCCTGGTTGGGGGTCTACTTGTGAGTTGCTGCGGCACAGAGCCACGCCACGGCAACTCACGATCGTAGAACCCGGGTTAGTGGAGCACTCACTCTGCTAAACTGGGCTTAGGGGAAGGTTATTTAAGCGGGTTAAATGCCTGGAGGCCACCGGGCTCGCCTGTGACCCCGGTAGTTCTCATGGTCAGGCAAAATCGGGCTAGGATCCCATAGCCCAATTTCGCCTGATTGTGAGAATAGCCTCAGTGGCTAACATCCAGACTAACAAAGCATGGGTACTATGAGAGACGCACCAGTGTAGCACCAATGCTTCTGAAGAGTTCCAGACCAGCATGGCACCAGTGCTTGTGTAGGGAATGGGGTGACTTCAATGGCTTTCCCTTCCTCCAGAAACTCTCTGTGCCCAGAAACACTTTGCAGAGAGAGAAAATATCTCTGAGGGCTGAACAACCTTTGGGGACATATTTTGGTGTGCCACAGAGCACTCCTTGGGGAAAGTGAGGTTGTCAAAACCTGCCCCTTTCCTGCATGAGCAGTGGAGCTGAGTTAGTTGAATTATTCAGAAGTGCTGGTGCTTCTCCCTTAGCACTGGTGCGTCATTAGTCTGGATGTCAACCAGTGGAGCTCTTCTCATGATCACGGAGAAGAGCTCCTTTGAAGTCTGCGAGGAGAGCAGGTTTCACTCACCGTCCCTGCAAACGATCCCTTACACCAGGGATTCTCAAACTTGGGTCCTCAGGTGTTATTGGACTTCAACTCCCATAATCCCCAGCCTCAGTGGCCTTTGGCTGGGGATTATGGGAGTTGAAGTCCAATAACACCTGAGGACCCAAGTTTGAGAATCACTGCCTTACACTTTGCTGGGCAGACGGATCACTCGCCCAGACAAGGAGCTGCTCACATGCGGCTCACCCGCTGCCCACCCCCAGCTCCAGTGGTTGGATGCAGGGAAGCGCCACCACACGGCACCCTGCCCTGCCCCTGGAGCCTCAATAATGCACCGCGCAAATGCATGGTGCATTACTGGGACTCCCTCTGCCACAAGTATGCTCGCCATGGCTGCAAGCAGCCGCAGAAAACACACGATTAAAAAAATGAGGCTAAGGAAACAGTCGCTCCCTCAACCTCATTGAACATGGAGGCTACTTTGGCAGGTTTGTCGCCTTGTGGCCACCAGGATCTATCCCAATCCCAGTGGTTCACACAAGCATGCAAAACCAGGCTGGGCTCCCTTAGCCCAGTTTTGCACGCTCATGTGAATAGCCTCAGTGTCTTCCATAAATATGGGACTGGAAGTCATTTTGATGGGACTGGCAGCCATTCCAGTCCTGCAAAAATAGACCCAGGATCTCTGAGAAGATCTCTTTTACTCTGCCAAATAGTGGTTTACAAATATTGCACACATGGATTTTAACTGAAGCTCACCTCCTTGACCTCCTTTAAGAAGATGTGATGAGACTGGCTGGATTTGTTGGTCCAATTAAACATATAAAGTTAACTTGTTGCTCCAGTAAAGACTCTTGTCTAGTTTATGCCTCCAGAAACAGGTTGTAAAGTATAATACACTTGTGAGAAAATTCAGCTTTATATATGTTGGTTGGATGTTTCTAACCATCTAAGGCAACACATGGAAGTTGACATCTTTAGTTTTTAGGTTCTCAGCTTCCTGAGAATCTCATATTTCATGTAACACTAGAACCCAGAAAGGTGGCTGTTTAATAATCAGTAGCTAGAGCTTTACTACTACAGCTCCTTGCCACTTCTGACGGCTAACAAAAGCACAACAAAATATGCTGAAATGTGAAATAATGAAAAAGGAACTATGCAAAATAAAAGAGCATTTGCAAATGTGATCAATTTACTTAATATATATAGGTTGCAGAATGCAGCTATACTGGGCACATAATTTGAATCGCTTAGGTGCAGACTTTTCTTTATTCATTAGCAATGAGTCAGTGCCAGCTGCTGCTTCTTAGGGCAGGGGGAGGGGGAGGGAGCCAGGGGTAATCATAGGCAGGACTAATAGTAGGCGGGTCCAACCCTAAGTTAAAAAGAAGTGAATCACCAGCCATCTGTAAAGTTTACTTGTCTCAACCAAAATCTCCATCATTCACATCAACACTTGGCAGCTGGCTATTTAGTGCTAATTTAGTGCTAAATTCAGTCCTTGGTTGGCTGTGAGTAAAGGAATCCTGTTCTTAGAGTACAGATATGCACAAAACACGATTTGGATGATAAATCACAGCACATCCCTTTAATACGGAGAAGAGCAGGTCCATACCTGCTCCTCTGCCACCATTTCCTTAATCATGGTGGCTTCTCGCAGCTATCATCATGCACCAGAAACGCTCTCCCTCAGCTGCCCCTGCATGATGCCGGCACGCACATGGCCTCCATGCATATAACCCCTACCCCTTTCACCCTCAAGAGAGGTGAGAGAGTGAAAGAAAGAGAAAGGGTCTAGCATGAGGATTTGCTTAAAGTCCCAGAAGAAGAGGGAAGGTGGGGGGCTGCTTGCTTGTTAGTAAAAGAACCACCCAGAAGATGTGGCAGTCCACCATATCCCCCACTTTCCTCCTCATTCTCTAAATCTCTGAATATTGTCAAGATTTGCTAGTGGCATTTCTTTTTAAAAGGAAAGGAAAAAAGCTCCCAGCAAATGCTGGAGAAATCCAATGCCTCCTGAGGGCTTGGTCAGGTTGCTGAGTGAGGAGCAAAGAGCTGGCTTCCCTCTGGAAAAGGAGAGCCTGGAGAAATGTAGTCAGGGCTCCTACCTGTTCTGTACTCCATTTGCTTGCAGACTAAATTATTCCATTTTGCATACAGATCTTCCTAGAAGGACACTGGGAGATCCAGTCATCTGGACTAGGCTGACCTTGTTTGCTGGCTATTGATCAGAATAGGTTCCTGCAAGCTATTCTGACTTCTGATTGGTTAGGGGCTGTGCTAGCCCCTGCCCACCCTCAGGAAGGGGAGAAAGGCACATTCTGATTGGCACTAAGGCACTCAATATGCAATTTAGGTAGTGACTAAGTATGGTAATTACTCCATTTGGAGGCAACGCCCTAAGAAGGACACCCACTGAACACCCTAAGAGGGAGGAAATGGCTTTACAGAGGAATTTAGAAAAAAGACCAAGAGCAAGTGCCATCTACTGGTAAGCAGTGAAAATGCAAAAGCAACATTCAAGCAAGAGAGGAAACATTCTCTTCAACATTCAACACAGAGGGAAAGACAGAGAGGAAGAGACAGTATGTTTGGTGAGAGAATGGGGGACTGACGAGGAGCAGGAGCAATGCCCCGCTGCCCCAAATGAGGAGCTCGCTCTGCAATGCAAACATACATACAGCCCTGTAAATGGCTCCCATCAACTAGGAATGGAGTACTGTGAGTTTTGGCTACACTTTCCTATACAGCTTTAAGCTCAAAATTAAAGTACTGTAATAAGTCTGGGGTTATGATTATGAAAGCTAGCTGGCCATATCTTTGTTCTGCAGATTACTGGCTGATGGTCCAAGAAGCCAGTGGACGTTTCTGAAGGGAGAGTTAATAGCTCTGCAATATACTGAATGGGGGAAGCCATTGAGCTTGTGAGGTGACTCATCCTCTCCTGCACCAGCCAAGGAAATGTGTGTGTGATCAGTGAAAAGAAACTGGAATTAGGCAGCTTCTGAGTGAGAGAGATTGGAATGAAGAAGCAGAGAGAGAGAGAGAGAGCGCAAAACCATTTTCTCATTCCTTTTTGCTGCGTAAACTGCTTTGAGAACCCTTCTTGGTTGAATACCAGTATAACACCCCTGAGCAAAGAGGCACCTTTTAAAAGTGGTGCTTCTCCTATATTTAGCAAGGAGAGAACAACTGTTCTTATAGAACCCCAGCACAGTAGTTGTTTCTGGTGTCTACCATATATAGATAGATAGATAGATAGCCCTTTGAGGATAGGGCACCATCTTATATATTTCTCTATATAAACCACTTTAAGAACTTTTTCTGTTGGAGAATAGTATATAAATATTCATCATAGTAGTAGTCATCGTAATGGCTGTAGTAATACTTTTCAGCAGGAGTGAAAGTGCTCACTGATGGTCTGGTCATCCCTTGATGCCAGCATGTTGATTTTTACCCAGCACAGGCACTTGGCAAGAATGGCTGAAAACGGGGGATCCCCTCACGCGCAGTGGCCGATCTGCATATTCCGCAATGCTGGTCTGAGACCAGGAATTTTGAATGTCCACTAGGAGCCATCCCTGATCTTGCCAGACAGATCCCACAGGGAAACAGCGGGACAGATGGAGCAGCCCAGGCTCCTTGGGAGTCTGTAAGGATTGAGTGTCGAGGGGAAGTCTGTTCTGTTCCTCAAGTGGCCAAGAATTGCAATCTTACACTCAGATGTCCTTATTCTAGCTGCATACTAGAACTCATTTTAGCAAATGGATTCTAGTCTCTTTCCTGGGGCAAATACATGATTACGATAAGCCAATAAACTAAAATATGTTAGCCACATTAGTTACAGACATTTTAAAAAGCCACTAAATAGGCATAGCAGTTTTACTGGGAGATAGGTAAACACAAACTATGAAATATATTCAGGGAAACCCAAGATGTATGCAGATGCCACAATCCAGAAGGGGCAAGGATGCGCTCAGGTGTGCATTCCTGTTTTGATGACTGTTGACTCTTGCTTACTTGTGGAAGCTCTGCACAGATGTTAGAGACATAGTGCATTTATTAAACAGGAACATAAACCACTCCTGACAGGGCTCTTATGCAGGCATGGAGCAAGGTCCTAGAATTAGGGAAAAGGAGGTGGTGCCATTTAGAAACAAAGTTCTACTAAAGGAGACAATGCACAGTCAGTTCTCTATGCCTGAATACACAGACTGATATCCTGACTTCAGAAGCACTGGTGCAACAGGACACACACCAATGTCGTGCTATTGCTTCTGAAGAGTTCCAGACAAATGATGTACTGTTGCTAGTCTGTTGTGTGGGAAATTTCAACAACCATCTCTTTCCTTGGAAGGGACCTGCAGTTTCCTTTCCCAAACTCTTTGCTGAACCTTCACTGACTGCAAAGGGAAGCCTGAAGTCTCACTGACTGCAAAGAGGTAGCTCTCCCAAATGTCTGAAAGTGGACAGAAGAGCAAAGGGGGTAGTGGTGCAGCAGAACCATGTGTCCATTGGCAGAAGTGCTCTTACTCCTGGACTTCGGGGCCAAAGTTCACGGCTTCCACAGCCCCTAGGGCCCCCCAAATCCTCTTCAGTCTGTCCCAGGTGTTGTGGTCACCCAGCAGAGCATGATGATGCTTAATTTGCAGGGGAGGGGGGGCCTCCAAAGGCATTAAGGTCCGGGCTCCAAAATTGCCTAGGTGCACCTCTGTCCATTGGACCTCTGGTTCCTTGTTACGTCTGAAGGTGGCCATAGGCTATTCTCATTTGTCTAACATGGCAGTTGTGCTTCCTCAGCACTGTTCCCTCTAACAAGGATTCCCAAATGTTGTTCATGAACTCCCAGCATCCCGAGCTACAATGACCTTTGGCTGGAGATTATGGGAATTGTAGTCAAAAACATCTGGGAATGCCTGTTAGAGGGAACACTCAGTCATGGCTGTCGTTCTTCCTCAATCAAAACAGCAGAATGTGTATTCAGAATCTGTTTAATGTGGCAAAGTCTATTCTTATTTTAATTCTCTTTTGTAGTTCTCTTTCTGCAGAATATATTTAGTATCTGATTTTGGTATTGCAAATTTCAGCATAACCTACATTTCAGAATCCGTATTTTGAGTTCAATTCAAAAATAATGCAAAGACTGATGTTAGGCTTACTAATTCTTAAACAATGTATCTCTGTAATATTTTATATACTACACTCTTTCCTGTCTCTAATTCAGATGGATGGTTTCCAACCATCTGTACCACTGTTTTGAAAATTCTTTTCAAAATCATACTTTAGTTCCTGATACCTTTTTAAAAATCTTGATTAATAGGATTAGGATTAATAGGATTAGGATTAATAGGATTAGGGCTACTCAGAGTAGCCCCATTAAAATTAAAAAGGGTGTGTTAGGCAATACCTGGACATGGTCAAAGAGCAATATCATTTTGAGTCTAGTTGCAGCTTACTTATTCATATCTAAAAATCACACAGCAGATGAAAACTGATTATGTTCCCTCTCTCAAAAATAGCCACTAAACAGGGTACAAGAATGCCAGAAATGTCATGCAATTATCAATCAATCATATTTTTATACTGCCTGATATTGACATATCTAGGTGGTATACAAAGGTAACATAAATGTTAACAAAATATAAAACAGTTAAAGTTCATAAAACCAATAAAAACATTTAAATTTCAGTTAAAAGCCTGGGGAAACAGGAACATCTTATTAGGGTTGTGTGTTTTGTATTTTTTCTGTTTCAATTTGTATCAAATCCCAATCAACCCCATTTTGTATTTTGTCTGAAATTAAGCCTTCCAAATCACCCGTTTTGTTTTGCATCTGAATTAATGCAAATACAAATCCAAATTAATTCGGATTTAAAAAATGGGACACATGGCCAAAAGAGTGAGTGGAGGTTGTAGTGCCCAATGAGTGGAAGCTACCACAAAAATTTCAAAGGAATTGGGCAAACAGCTGGGCTTTGGTGAATTTTTGAAGTTTGCGCGTCTTTCAAATTTTCCTCATAGGGTATAATGGAGGTTTCAGGAAAAGTATAGCTTCACGCGGGGGGGGGGGGGTGGCCCATAGTGGAGTGTGGTTGGTGGTAGTGCCTAGTTGGTGCAAGGAAGCTACCACAATTTTTTCAGAGGAATTTGGCAAAGGGCTGATTTTTAAAGAATTAATGAAATTACGTGTCTTTCAGATTTTCCTCATAGGGTTTAATTGAGGTTTCAGCAGTCCCATAACTCCACTTGCGGGGTACGGGGGTGACCCAGAGCAAATGGTGGTGTAGGGCACATAGGGTGCCAGCCACCCACATGGGTTGCTAACCCATGAAGTACAAGGTCTTGTTGTTCTAGAGGTGTTCTGAGAGTAGATTTTCTGGTAGCATATGAGAGTGGATTCATGGTTTTTCATTAAAAATCTCATTTGCTACCAGAGAATCTAAACTGAACACCTCAGAAACAACAAAGCCCAGTACCCCAATGAGTTAGCAGTGGGGGGAGGGTTGGCATCCTCTGTGCACTACACCACCACTCGCTCAGCACCACACCAGTGGCCCCCAGGTGGAGTTATGGGGCTGCTGAAACCACCATTATTCCCTCGGGGGGGGGGGAGCTTAAAGACACTCAAACTTCCCCAAATCACAAAATATCAACCCTTTGATCAATTCCTTTGAAATCTGGGAGGTGGCAGGTACCCCTTGGGGCACTTCCACCCAACCCACTGTTCTGCCCCAGCAGACCCCTTTCTGCCCCAAATCTGCCCCAAAGACACTCCAGCTTTCACAATTCCTAAGAAAGCAGCCCTTAGGCCAATTTCATGGGAGTCTGGGTTGTGGCAGGCACCCCTTGTGGCACTTCCACCCAACCCACTGTTCTGCCCCAGCAGACCCCTTTCAGCCCCAAATCTACCCCAAAGACACTCCAACTTCCACAATTCCTAAGAAAGCAGCCCTTAGGCCAATTCCATGGGAGTGGTGTTGGAGGGCAATTAGAGAACTTAATTATGTGGAATTACGTAGCAACTGGGCAGGGGCTGAAGTATGGAACTGATTGGGTCTTCAACCTAAATAAGAAGGTTTTTCAAGATCTCTCCAGGAAATTGAGTGGAACACCCAAACTGACATTTCATATTAAATATTATATTTGTAGGGCTGCCCCTTTGAGTCCATTGGCTTTGAACATCTGGTAGCCCCACTTGTAAGTGTAGAAACTGAATACCTGCTTGGAATTAAGCTCATCAGAGCTCAGAAATTAAAATATTACTGGGTGCACTCTGAGCTGGTCCAATAAAAGAAGAGCTACTTCCCAGTGTGTTAATAATAACCCAGCAATTGTATGCTTTTTGCTTTAACCAAGCATAATAGCTTGTGCCTCCCATATACCTTGAAAGAGACTTGAAGAGCAGTGTCCTTACTGGCATTTTGTTAAAATTTGTTTTGTTTTCTGCAAGGGCTTAGATATTTTAAATGCAATCAGGACAGGACATGTGGAATCTTAATCATTACAGATAAAATAATAAAGAGGGAGAAAAGGGGGGTGGGGAGGAGAGGAAGTCTCACACTCTCAGCAGCCCAGACAGAGTTGACAATGGATTGGCTGCTCTCAGCTTAATCATTTCATTCTCAGCACACAATTGTATCACAATACAGTGCATTTCTCTTAACTAAATATCATTCATTGCCCAAGGGAATGTCATTGTCTTCAGAAAAGCTGTGTCCCTTTTTGCATATCTTATCTTCTGCTATGCTAATCCTTCTGACAAACACTCAGTCAGGTGCTGCTGGAGAGACAAAAAGGACAATTTGCAATGCAATGCTGAAATGGAGCTCCGAAACGTTTTGCTAAGTAAACAAAATTTGGATCCGAGATGAGGTTTGTAAATGAAAATTATCGGAGGTCTAATTCTGGTTTCGATTTGTAGACAAATCATCTGAAATTGCCATTTTCGGGCACAAATCAATTTGTGCCTGAATCGAAATGCACAAGCCTACATCTTATGGGTCTTCCTAAAAGCAAAGAGAGAAGGAGATTCAATAGGAAGTGAGCCCTGGGCAGCTACAGAGAAGTCCTGGTCCCAAGTCACCAAACAAGCCAGTGGCAACCATAACTGGACCTCCTCAGTTGAACTTAATAAGTGGCAGGGTTCATGACAGAGAAGGTGCCCTCTTAAGTACCCTGAACCCAAGCTGTTGAGGGCTTTATAGGTAATAACCAGCACTTTATATTTCATTTGCAAACATAGCAACAATCAGTGCAATTCTTTCAAAATCAGTGTTATGGTCCCTTCAGGTTGACGCAAAGATCAATCTGGCGGCCACATTCTATACCAGTTGTAGTTTCCGGACTATGTACAAAGGCAGCCCCACATCGAGTGCATTGCAGTATTCAAGTCTTGAGGATGCCAGCATATGTGCCACTGTTTTAAGGTCATTTACCCTGAGAATTGGATGTAACTGGCATATCAGCCAAAGCCTCTAAAAAACACCCCAGACCACTGCCTCAGCCAGGGAAACCAGGGAGAGATTTGGATCCAGGAGCATCCCCAAGCTACGTACCCAATCTTTAAGGGGGAGTGTCTGCCAGTTCAGAACTCACTCTAGAAAATTATTGCTGCCAGTTGAAACTCAAAACTAGATTAGCTGACATATCCAGACTGGGAAGGTGCAGCAGTAGCTGACATATCCAGACATCATGCTGTACATGCACAGGACACATTCTCCCCTTCCCTCTGTAGCCTCCTGAACATAGGACCCTGAGGACCGCACAGCCTGAATAGGGCTACAGTGATTTTATTTTTCAATGTAGATATTAACGTTATGGTTTGGGGATGCCCCCTGCCCCCATATAGGGCAGGAGTAGTTCAGTTTACAGATTAGCTGTACTATATTCTGTCCAGTGACAAAAGAGCCATCATCTGTGTTTCTGCAGAGGCACTTATCTCTTCCATCACTGATTTGCTTCTCTCTTTATGAAGGATTATATGCAGGGGCATCAAACTGGAAGAGAAAAGAGCAAAGGCGTCCAGCAGCAAGCAGTCCATTAGTGGAGAATCATGAGATGCTCTGGAATGAAAGATTACCACAGTGAGACTAGGTTAATCAAGCAGAGGAATAGATAGGTATAAACTGGCATATGGGAAGGCAATAACATAAAAGAAATCCTCACTAATATTTAAAAGCCCCACAATTTACAGCCAGATGCTGTGTGCAGTGGGATGAAATGTGTCGGTGGATGGATAGCTTCTGGGTATTTGCACAGAGATATGTCTGAAAGACCCAAAGACTGTACTGCTTGGCAAGTGATTTTGATGAGCAAATAAAAAATTTAAAACTCTAAACTTTTTCAAAGGGAGTCTGCACTGGATAATCTCATTCTCCTTCAACCAAAATTGAATCCAGACGTCCAATTTAAATCTTGGCAGCCTTACAGAAACATTAAAAGAAAATTAAATCTATTTTGGAAGGCTAAGCACCTATATTTCAAAATTTTATATTTTGATGGATGTTTAAAACCCTGGACTGCTTAGAATCTCTCCCTCTCCCAGGACAAAGTCCCAGTACCACGAACCCTTTGCCTGACCCTTTTATGTTCATGGAAATGCATTCAAAGAACATTCATTTTTAATAACAATAAGTAGGGCTTTTTTAGCAGCATGATGATGGCCAGCATGATATATTTTTTGTTTTTCTAAAGCTTCTTCAGGTAAACATTACTGCAGGCTTGTAATGAGACTGCGTGTGTTTTGTGTGTGTGTGTGTGTGTGTGTGTGTGTGAGAGAGAGAGAGAGAGAGAGAGAGAGAGAGAGAGAGAGAGAGAGAGAGAGAGAGAGAGAATAAGAAGCATGTGTTGCAGCAATGAACTGGTCATAATAAGAGAAGAATAAACTAAATGGAAAAAAGATCATGATAATTGCCTAAGCACCAGCATTACAAAAATGCCTTTAGGAAAGGAGAAAAACGGGGAGAGAGAAAGAAGAGTACAGAACAGAGAATATAGCGGCAGCATTGCTTTTTCACACACATTTTATCCCAGCATGGGCATTAGTCTGTCTGAAGAAAAGCATATATTTGAAAAGTGTGAAAAGTTTTGCAAGTGTCCTTATGAAAGCTATGGAATGGGAATTAGCTGTGATTACTGCACTTGCCAGCCCGCCTGCCTTGTGTGGATAGGAGGGATGGAAGCAGCAGCAGGAACCTGACCAGCTGCCTTGTCTTGACAGCCTAGTCAGTCAAGGCAGGTGTGTGACTGCATACGGCAGCCATGCCTCCCTCAAGCCATGGTGGCAGCCTGCCCACTCCCCTGACTTCTGGCAGTGCAAGATTAGCTGAGTAGGCCCATGGCGGTTTCATGATGGCAATAAAGTGTGGGATCTGCAGTGCTTTTGCGAAAGTTCCAACTGCGTTTTAACTCACTGCACTGTTGCTGCAAGCTTCTGCGCTCCTTCCCAGCACAATTCTATCCTCTGTGCTCACACCAAAAGGGATCTCATGTAATTTTTGCCATGTCACCTAAAGGTGAAATGTGCCATCAAGTCAATTTTGATTCCTGGCGCCCACAGAGCCCTGTGGTTTTCTTTGGTATTATACAGGAGCGGTTTGCCATTGCCTCCTCCCACGCAGTATGAGATGGTGCCTTTCAACATCTTCCTATGTCACGGCTGCCAGATATAGTACCAGCAGGGATTCGAACCAACAACCTTCTGCTTGTTAGTCAAGCATTTCCCCACTGCACCACTACCCCAAAATTTTCTTCATTGCTTTTTTTCTAGTGATGCGTTGTGGGGGGGGGGGGAGATTTTTCTTGGAATGCAAGAACTGTCTGGCAGGTGGCATTGCAAAAGAAAATATATATATGCTCAAGGCCCTCCTTGGTGTGTGTACAGAGGGCAAAAGTGCATTGGGAAGGAACATTGAAACCTCCAGGAGACTAAGGAAAGCAGTCCTGGAGATTGTAATAGCTTGTTGTTGTGAAACATATTGGGGTAAAATATTGGGTGGGGAGGAATTGCCTGGAATACCTTCACTTGCCCTATTACCTCTCCACTCACTTCCCCCGAGACAGCATGGGCATCCAGAGGAGGGTTGTTTTATAGCTGTTTCCCTTGTAAACCACAGGGAGATCTTGTGCTGGTTTAACTCCATTTTCTCCTCCTCTTCCTCCCTTTTCTTTCTGACTCCACCCCCCCCACACAATTTCTACAGGATCGCTACTTAGAGAAAAGTCCAAATAAACACAAAATATTACTAGATACGTAGAATACAACACATCCCTCCTCTTTATAACAACCAATACTGAATCGATTTAAAATCGATTACTGGCAAGTCTTTTGAGTGGTCGGTGATCTCTGGTCTCTGCACAAGATAGTAGACTTTCCTTCTCTACTCTCACATGCCACAGCATCATTACACAACACCTTTGCCTGTTTTGGCATTCCAGCAGAGCTCATAACGGATGTGTCCCAGTTTACGGCAGTGGAATTCATGCTTTTTTGCACGTCATTTAACGTTAGCCATGTCACAATGAGTCTTTACTACCCTCAGGCAAATGATGAAGTGGAGAGGGTAAGAAAATTCTGAGCCAGGATTATCCACATCTTGTTCTCCTGAGCTACAGATCCACACATTGATAGGGGCTGGATATAGCCCTGCTGAACTGTTAATGGGCAGACAAATCAGAACGCCTGTTCCAACCCTAGAGAAAAATCAGGCTCCAGGGTGGCTTGATCTGCACAGGGTTGCATCTCCGGATTGCAAAGCCAAGGACAGCTATGAGCATTTCTAACAATAGGTGACACTCAGTACAACCACGACCACACCTAGAGCCTGGCAACAAAGTCTGTATAAAACATGGAACATAGGAGCAGAGGGAGCTGTCATATCCTGAGTCAGACCACTGGTTTATCTAGACTCTGGCTACAATTATGCATATGGAGGTAGCAGATCTGCTATACAGACTCTGCTCTGTATCGTGAGGAGGTCATTGTAGAACGAAGACCTCCATTGTTTCCAGGGAAGAGCAGGTTCTCCAGGGATGGCGGGGGGGGGGGGGGGGAAGTGGTTGTGGATCTGATCCATGCTGCAGTGGGTATCGAGTGAACAACAGAGTCCAGCATTCATCGGGGGGAAAGTACCTTCCGGGGTTGTGCAGGTCAGGAAGCTGGAGGAACAATCCACAGCAGCAAGAGTAGAAAGCAGTTCAGGAATGTTGGTCCAGGAATGCAATAAAAAGAAGATGCAGCAACTTTCACAAGCTTTGCAGGCTCACACACTTAGCTGGTTCGAAATCCTGTCACCAAATCCTTTATAGCTGCTTCCCTTGTAAACACAGAGAGATTTTAACTAGGACTTTATTCAGAAGCAACTCCAATTTTCTCCTCCTCCTCTCCCTCCATTTTCTTTCTGATTCTAACCCCACCCACCCACCCACCCACATACTATCTACAGGATTCACACTGGGACAAACGTCCCCACAAAAACACAAGATTACTAGATAGAATACAACAAGAGTCTATAACCTCAATCTTCAGGCAGGCCAATGAAGTGAGAGATGCTCCACTGAATGCCCCAGTAGTAAAACTATACAGGTTTTCAAGATAGCCACCAGCACTTGGAAGGATGCCCATAGATCAGGAGTCAGTGGAACTGGAGGTGTTTCTACACTGCTAGTTATGTTCCAAAAGAAAAGACCAACCCATGTTCACAATGTGATAGACAAGTTTTCAGAATGAACACATATCTTCTGTATATCTCCTCTCAGATTGGGAGCTGAGCTGTGTTTGGAGTTGTAATTGTTCAATTAGCAGGAATAAGCTGCCCTTTTATTTTAATCTATTTCACTCGTATTTTACTAGCATTTTCAGTGACTCTGTGCTGAGCAGGACCCCACAGAATGCTGATTATCCCCTCTTTTAAATTTGTTCTGATTTTATACTGCTTTTTGACTGAAACAAAGTGTTTGGCTGAGTCCTTTTTAGCTTACATGCATTTTATCTATTCTGTTTGTGTTTTATATCATGTTTTAAAATTTTGTATTTTTAGATTCCCTCCCCCTCAGTCTTAATGCTACATCAATTTTAATCTCCGTAATACTGCAACACTTTCTTTATATTGCATTTACTGTATAGTATTACTGTTTTACAACTTGTGCTGGTCAACGACCGTAATAAAGATTATTATTAACACATATCTTCAGGTTGTAGAGGACAAAGAAGAGAAGTTTCTGTATTGCAAATGGCTTCCAAAAAATGTTTCCCAAAAATGGCATCAGAAGGGATGTGATCAAACCTCACAAGATCCAGGTCAAAATTAACTGTACATTGTGCATATGAATGCAGAGGAAAAGGTCAGTATTATCTATATAGGACAAACCAGACAATATCCATCTGTCTAATAAATGGCTAACAGCTGAAATGTTGCTGAAATTTATGCATCCAGACCGGTGATATACCTCTCACCAGACTGAAAATAGCTTTTAAATCAGACCGGACAAGAGAACTGAATAAGCAAAATTATTCACCGCATGAATGGGACTGTCATTACAGCATGACACACACAAACATACAAAGAACACCCCTCCCCCCATTATCTTTTGCCCATTGGGCTTCCATTATCAGCTTTGGTGAAGTAGCCAATGCTAATTAGCCCCTTGAAGGGAAAAGGTGTCATTTCAAAGAACAGCTGCAATATCAGCCAAATAATGGCACACATGCAACTGATAACAGTTATCCTGTATCAGTTCCTGGGGGGAAACGCACAACTGAAGTTCTCATAATCATCATCAAAATTGCTAAGCAAAAAATCATTGCAGAAAATAAGCCACTGAACACATAAAACAAGAATGTGCCAAACAGAAGAGCTTGACTACTTTCGTACATTACACCAAACCAGAGGCAAACAAGCCAGAGGTTCAATTTGGTAGTTGTCCAAATGAATGAAATTATGCTTTTGTCTCAAAAACCAATCCCAAACTGAGGTTTGCAACCCCAAACTGTAATCTGAATCTTCAGTTTGTAGTGAGTTTCACTGCCCGAACCTCAGGTTGAAGGTGGCATCACATCATCTGAGTTCTGCCACCACTGTAACCTTCGTTTTGTGCTGTGCCTACTCCTGATACCATAGAGAGGACAGCTCAGACTAGCCCAGAAATGCATCAGCTCTATGATTGCCACACTTCTTTCTGGCTGCCTCTCAGATAATTTGCCCCACCTTCCGGAGTCACCACACGCCTAACATTGCCTGGCAACAGGGATGCTGCATTGCTATATCCCAAGCTCCAATGCATGTAAGGGGGAGACCCACATGGGGGGCATTTTCCACTACATCTTAATGTTCCCCCCCCTTTCCCAAAACTGCACAAAAAAGAGATGGGATGACAAGATGTGCACAGTAGGAGAGGTCTTCACAAAGCCAGGGCTACAAAAGTATTTGCACAAGCAGAGTCCCAATGACACCAGAAACCAAGCAGCTTGGTTGTTCCCCAAAAACTATCACAAATGCCAGGTGTGCAATACCAGACACCTGGGTGAAGAGATGGCCCCTGGAATTCTTGAGTAGTGGTGCTCTAATTTTTGTACAAGTTTGTCGAGGAAGGGGCACCCCGCCCCTTCCCCTAGGGTGCAAGCTTGCAGTCAAGAAAAATAGAAAATCCCAATACTGCTGTATAAATATATGGATATATTTTTTAATGTGCTCAAAATTGCATGTTGTACTTCAGTATTTATACATCACCCAATCTTACAAAAAAAGAGCTTGGATAAACGTCATACAATACATGATATATTGAAATAAACAATTTTGTACATACAAATAACTCAGAGATAATTAATGAGAAACATCCAAAAAAGTGGTAATCAATCTGAACACAACAGCTAAATGTCACTAATAAATGGAAGAGTAATAATCAAACCCAACACAACTGAATATCCTGAAGGCTGAAGTCAAGCAAAAGCAGCAGCATATGTCAATGATTGGAAGACAGAAAGTGCTAATATTCTTCATAATCAATTCCAGTCTAATTTCCTTTCTTTAATAATATATAAGCTTGTCTTCTCTCCATATGACTCATTTTATTCAGAATAAATTATTTTTTAAAAAAATATCATGGTCATTTATATATAATGATAATGTAATAAATATTAAGTTTGATATAACCAATTATCAGTAATTTTAACTTCCAAGGTAAAACTATATGATTATTCTCCCTATGATACAATTTTTTCTCTTAAGCTTAAATGTTCTCAGTTTCTTATTCTTCTCCTAATATTGCATGGACGTATAACATGAGTCATAAATGTGTTAATTAAATTTTAAATGTAACCTCAAACTGATAAATCTATCTCAATAAAAATATAACACCCATCCATTCCCTGATAGACTTGGAGAACTATTTCTTCCATGAGAACTATGTAGTCTCTGACAAGATTTCTTCTACTATGTTGTCTCTGACAAGATTTCTGACAAATGCTCTCATCTAGCTTTGCTTACCTAACTCTCACATAGGTTAATTAACTACCTAACAGCTGTGGATATGTTCAGCCGGTATCACACGTACAAACTAACTGTACGGTTCAGATGTACAATTTAACTGAGGCTAAAGCTAATAGAGCTTAACTCTAGATAACTCTTTATTTCTCACCCATCCCAAATCAAGTTGCTCTCTGGGCAGATCTCGTCACTGCATGAAAACACGAGATATAAATACACAAAACATATCATACACAAGAAGGGGTGTGTGCCAAGGGAAATACAAGCAGGCATTGCCAACGATTAATAATTCTGCTTTTAAAAACCATGCACCTTAGGATCATGCTGGCCAAAAACAACTAGGTGGCCTGCATCAATGCCCTGCTCCTGACCAGGTGAAACAGGTAGAACCTTGTTGGTGAGGAAATTCTACAGACAGGCAGGAAGCACCTTGAATGGTCAAAGTGGTTCTGCCCAGCCACAGCCCTGGGACAGTACTCTGGATCTCAACTTTTAAGGCTCAGCACACTCTTTCGTGGAGGTGGAAATGTCAACAATCACGGCTGGGCTGGTCATCCCCTGAGTGTGCCATCAACACTGAATAGCCCAGCCATTGCCAGGCATGGTGTTGTCTGTGCTAGGAAGTAGTTCGTTTCAGGGTGGGTGGTTGTGTGCTTCAGCCTTTTTGTGCTAACATAATTGGCCACAGTTTTACATAGGGAAGCAACGTTACACTGTCCTTGGCCTGCCTACACATCCCTAGCAAATGCTAGGGAGCTGAAATGTGAATCTGTCAACAATGCCCTCCCCATTCATCCTTGCCCTAATTTTTTGCTCTGCACCTGGCACATTCTTTGATGGGGGCACTCATTCTAGTGTTGAACATCGTGAGATGCGAGCATTTGTCCAGCCCTTGAGGCAAGGGATCTCCATGTACTTGCACCTGGCCACACACACCTCCATGTCCCACCAGACCCACACCTATGTCCCACCACACACACCCATGTACACACAGGCATGCATGAGGCAGAATGCCTCCAGGAAACAGGGCCATGTGACCATTGCTTTCTGGAGGCCACTATCCAAGGTTTTGTTGAGGATCACCATCATTGCCCAACAATGGATTCCCAGCTGACATCTTGCTCGGGTCCCTCGGCTAGCAGTGCTGGTAGTGCCACAGGCAGCAGCCAGGCTGATGAGCGATAGAAAAAAAGGGAAGGGTGAAGATCCACAGATTGGTGGACTCATTCCTGGAACTTGTTTTCAGCTACTGCTGGACCTTCTCCCAGGCCCACAGCTCCATGAACATGCCCACGTGACATGTTCTGCCTTGGTGCAGGTCTTCGCCCTTCCCTTTTTCTATAGCTCGCCAGCCTGGATGCTTCCTGTAGTGCTCCCAGAACCACTGGCCAAGGGGTCCAAGGAAGTTGGCAGCTGGGAATCCATTGCTGGACGACAATGGTGACCCTCAACAAATCTTTGGATAGCGGCCTCCAGAAAGCAATGGACATGTGGCCTTGTTTCCTGAAGGCTATATTTCCCTGGGCATTCTGCCTTGTGCGCGCCTGAACATGCATGGATGTGTGTGGGTATGGTAGTGACATGGGCACAGACTTAGGGGCACATGAACAGGTGCGGGTGCATGGAGATCCCATGGCGTCAAGGGCCAGGTGAACTCTTGCATCTCACTACAGTCGATGCTAGTGCAAGGGGCCCCATCAAAGAATGTGCCAAGTGCAGGGCAAAAAATTAGGGCAAGGATGGACGGAGAGAGCATCATTGACAGATTCACATTTCAACTCCCTAGCACTTGTTAGGCATGTGTGGGCAGGCCAAGAATGTCATAGCGCTGCATCCCTATGTAGAACTGTGGCCAATTGTTAGCACAAAAAGGCCGAAGCACACAACCACTTGTGATATGTTTTTTCTGTGTTTATATCTTGTGTTTCCATGCAGTGACAAGATTTGCCCAGAAAGCAATTTGATTTAGGATGGGTGAGAAATAAAGTCCATTGTGAACATTACTACCTGGTGCTTGTATGGTGAGATCCAGTGGGCAGGAGACTTGGGTGTGGATGTTCTCCCACAGTGGCTTTCCGTGAATGGACCCGTGCTGTGCGTGGGTGCATGAGAGCATGTCCTGAGGAGAGATTTTGAGCCCATCCCTTTTTTCAGCTGAGAGTGCAATGGGGGCTGTGTCTCTTTACAACTACAAGCAGGTGTCCCTGTTGCCAGGCAGAGATGGCAATCGAGGGGGAAAGGTTGTGGGCGGAGCATATTCTCTGAGGCTGGCCACCAAAGTCTGCAGCATTTGTACTGCTGGAACACTCTTGGGCAGTTCTATGACTCCACCTCTATGAATGGAGTTAATGTTGGGAGCTTAACTGAGGCTAGGGACCAGTCTCATTTCGGGTGTAATGCTTTGGTCACTAACCACAGTTATTGGCGGTGAACCATTGAGAAGGCCTCAAGTCCCAACTGAAGTTTGTCGGGGCAAACTGGTGTTAACTTTAGCCCCTTAATAGAGGTTTTCTGAGTTTGGGTGTACTACAGTTAAAAACTGTTAGCATTAACTGCAGTAAAGTGCACATCTGCACCAGTTCTTACTCTGCTTTATTAACAAAACATGGCTAGGTATTAAGCAGGCTCCCAGTTAAACCTATCTGCTCCTACGCTAATTTAAATTTAAACTCTCAAAATCTTGTAACAAGACCCACAAATCATGTCATGATCATTTTAAAAAAATACTGAATAATTGATTTTATCATTAAAACCGTTGGGAATCATAGTATTGATTACAAAAATCCATTTAGTCTCTGTGTGTCAATAACTTATTTTTGTCTCCTTTATGAAATTTGTTAGTCAACTTTATCAATAATCATTACTCTAAAATCTCTGTAATCATGGTGATTTTGAAAATATTTAATAAATATTGCTTTACCTTTCCCAACTTAAAGTGTACTTCTATATTCTTGTATTCCTATTTTCAATGGGCAAGTAGTTTGACCTACATACATCATATTACATGGGCATATGTGTATATATATACACATTATTTATTTATTTATTCATTCATTCATTCATTCATTCATTCAATTGCTATACCACCCTTCCACAAAAATTGCTCAGGGCGGTTTACACAGAGAAATAATAAATAAATAAGATGGCTCCCCGTCCCCAAAGGGCTCACAATCTAAAAAGAAACATAAGATAGACACCAGCAACAGTCACTGGAGGTACTGTGCTGGGGGTGGATAGGGCCAGTTACTCTTCCCATGCTAAATAAAGAGAATCACCACGTTAAAAGGTGCCTCTTTGCCAAGTTAGCAAGGGTACAGTGGCCACATTTAAAAGTCCCTTTAATGCTGGACAATTTAATGCTATATGTTCTACTAAATGCCAAACTCTCTTAATTTGATTAGACAAATAATTATTTTCCATTCTTCAATATTCCTTTCTTTCTTAGGGACATATTTATCCTTTTTAATTTCTAACAGTTCCTTTCTAGTTCTGTTTGAAACTTTATCCACCGCAGTTTGTATTAACTTGCTGGGATAACTCCTGTGTGCAAATTGCTTTATTAACTTATTAGCTTCTAATGCAGATGTGCTGTCTATGATACAATTCCTATGTAATCTCATAAACTGGCCATGTGGTAAATTGTTCTTCAAAAAAACTAGGATGAAAACTTCTATAATGTAAATATGAATTTTTAGTTATGGTGTTGTTTTTTAAATAAAGCCATGGGTTATGCCAGAGACATGAGTTATGTCTCTGGCATAATTCATGAGAAGAACTTTCCATCTGGAGCATTATTCAGTCCAATCACAGGATAGATTCAATCACAGGACAGATGTATTTCCATGACCACTCTTGAGAGAGTAGAGGGCCATGGAGACACACATGTGGGCCAAAGGGCTGTTGCCACCCAGCCTGGTTGCTATATCCCAACAAACCCTGGGGAAGGGTACCCCAGCAATACTTTTGCTGATACTGGTGACTGGCGGACTACAGGAATCAAAGTGCTCCATATGGCAGTCTGATCATACCACATGCACATGCTTTTATTTGCCCACCATGGCCATATGGCATGGCAGGGATCGCTGAAAACAGTGACTCCCTTCACCCGGGATTCCATGTGACGGCTGATCTACATACACCACAACATCAGACTCCCAGCCCAGGAATTTTGAATGTGTATTAGGAGACATCTCCAATGTCACCCCACTCTGCCGAACCAGGAGCACACCAATATACGGACCAGTCCAGACTCCTTGGGAGTCTATAAGGGTTCAGCGGAGAGGGAAGGAGTAGAATATGAGTTATATTGTTAGGACATAAGATCATAAGAACAGCCCTGCTGGGTCAGGCCCAAGGCCCATCTAGTCCAGCATCCTGTTTCACACAGTGGCCCACCAGATGCCGCTGGGAGCCTACAGGCAGGAGTGGCAGGCATGTCCTCTCTCCTGCTGTTACTTCCCTGCAATTGGTATTCAGTTGGTTAAACATAAATAAGCGGGGTCCCCACATCAGTGGGCCCCACTATTTATGTATTTATTTTATTTAAACTATTTATACCCCACCCCTACAGTACACCACTGCTCAGGATGACTCACATCAATAAAATGGATACAATGTAAAGTAAAAGATCAATAAAGGTAAAGTTAAAAGACCAGGCTTAAACCACATTTAAAATTACAAATTTTAAAAGTTTCAAAGTAAAAGTGAATAAAAAGCTATAATTGGATCTCATGAGAGCGCAGTCTGAGAGACCTGAAGCTCATGGAGTCTCTGGTCCTCCCGAGTGAACTGGCTGTCTCATGAGAGGGGTAATCCCCAGCTGTCATGCTGACACGGGGGCAGGAGTGTGTTGAGGCTTCCTGGACTGCTTGGCCTGGGTCTACAAGTCCAAGAGCATCTTTTGTCATGGTGGACCAAGCCCCAGGATCCTTTCCCTGCCCTCGTATACATATCCCCTCCTAGGAAATCCTCATGATCCCTTCCTTGAGTACCAGAAAAATTAGTGCTCCTCTGCATCCCCCAACTCCAGTAGTTCTGCTTGTGAGAGACAGTGTGGATGCCAGGCCCTTGCAAGGGCTTTGTTGCAAGTGGTTTGATGAAGGGGTTTAAATGCCCTTTCCCTCCCGAGGATGGACCACTCAGCAAGCCCCCTTGAAAATCATAGTCAATGTTTTTTGTTTTTGTTTTTTAAAAAAAACATATTTCTATACTGCCCCAAACGTGCGTCTCTGGGCGGCTTACGATTAAAATCTTTTAAACATTAAAATCAGTTAAAACCCAACATTAAAATTATTAAAATTATACATCTAATTAAAAACCTGGGTGAATAAATATGTCTTCAGTGCCTTTTAAAAAGTTGTTAGAGATGGGGAGGCTCTTATTTCAACAGGGAGCACATTCCAAAACCCAGGGGCAGCAATGGAGGAGGCCTGTCCCAGAGTAGCCACCACAGCAGACAAAGCTCTCTAGATGATCTTAATGGGCAATGGGAGTCAGGGTGAAGAAGATGTTCTCTTAAATACCCAGGGCCTATGCTGTTTAGGGCTTATGGTTCCATCCCTATTGACGTGCTGATGCCTTGCCCACAGTCTGGCAATGCGGGTGGCCCACAACTTGCTGTGATTCAACCTCAGCAGACCAGGAAATGGGAGAGACTCCTCTGCCCAGAAACCAGAGGTTGCTGTACCATGCTTGGACAATTGTCTGTGGGATGATTCTTGGGTTCAAGAATTAGACTTGAGTTCATCAACCTGCAGTTTCACACTAAGTCCAAAAGCAGCCCTTAATTTGTTCTCCGCAGATCAAATGCTACACCATATATGCTGGGCAAAAGCTATGTATTGTTATCAAAATTTTATATTAGAATCTTAATTACCAAGAGCTTTCTCTGTCATATTTAATTTTCCACAGCCATTTTTTTCAATGCATATTTCATTCAAGAGGCTTAGCTAATCAAGTTTTTTTTTTTTTTTAAATGCATTCGTTTTGTGAAGTTGCAGAAGGGACAGGAGCAAAAAAAGGCCATTTTGTTTTCTTCTTTTCTCAGTATAGGACATAGTAACTACACTGAGTTCTCTTTATACAGTAGTTTGATTATATCCCTTTTTCCAGACCTGGGCTGAATTTTCTATGAAGCCATAAATCATGAGAAGCCAAGAAGATGCAGACATGTTCTTTAAAACTCCACCACTAATCTGTACTCATAGACTGTTCTAAACATCTGCTTGCCTGCTGTGTTCACACATCATATCTACAACAGCTTTTCTTTTTTTTAGTTAAGTTTCTAAAGCTTCTTATCTGGCCATATGAACAAAGAGTAAAGCTCTGCTTTGCTTACCTGGCCACCTTTTCTTTTAGCAAAATGGATTGCACAGCAGACGGCTTCTCCGTTAGTTTGGAGATTGTATTAATGCAAATAGATGCAAGTCTGAAGAGAGAAAAGACTGGTGCCAATATCAGAAAGACACTAGAACTTGCATACACAGGCAGCCTTGCTATTGTTTTCTGCTGTGTAGTTCCCATATGATCATAAGGGCATTGAGGTCATATATCATCTGTACTACACACAGATCAAAGTGTTGGTTCTTATATTTAAAGCTTGGAATCTGGGTTCTTGAAAGAGAAGGAAGGTAGGAACGAAACATTTGGGGGATTTGTCACAGGAAGAAACATATTTGGGTTACTCTGGGCCAGTCATGTATCTCTCAGCCTAACTTGTTGTTGAGAGGGTTGTTGAGAGGATAGGGTTGTTGAGAGGATAAAAATAACCATGTACACTCTGAGCTCATCAGAGGAAGAGTGGGACAGAAATGTAAAAGATAAAATAAATCCAGGTAGGGATGTGCAAATCATTCTAAGGTTGAATAGATTAGACTTAAATCTGGTTGATTCAAGTGATTTGACCGTGAAACAAATCTGCCCAGTCACCCCTGACCAAATTCAAGCTTGAATCGAATCTCCCCAAATTAAATTCAAGAGTCAAGTTTCCCTTATTCATTCCCCCACATTCCCAGTTCTATTTTTTTTAAAAAGCTAAACCCTTGAAGAAGTGGAATTATGGAAAAAAACATGCAGTTACTATTCTGCTCAACTGCTGGAATTTTTGAAGTGTTTAGACTCTTTGGTGTGTAATGAATTCTCATAGGAATTCATTATGAGGGAAAGTAATTACACATCAAAGAGTTTAAACACTTCAACAATTCCTAAAAATTAAACTGAGTACCCCACTGCCTTGCTAGTTGTGGGGTAGTTAGCACTCAATGTTCCCTACCTCCCAGCCCACTTTCGACCATCTTGGTGCAACCCAAGGGGAGTAATTGAGCTGCTTTGATTCCCCATTATTCCCTATGTCAGAAATATACAAAATCACTAAAAACATAAAAATCCAGAAATCATCAACTGAGTGCCCCACTGCCTTGAAATTTGGGTGGTAGGTGGCACCCATGGGGCCCTAACCATCACCTCACTTTGGTGTCCCCTAGATTTCTATAATTTCTATTCTATTTCTACTTATGCTGCATTTCAGTTGTGGATAGTACTGAAAAAAATTAATTCAAAAACTTCTTCAAAAAGGTGGGTTTTGAGAAAGGATTTGAAAGAAGAGGGAATGGTGGCACCATGCAGATATTCTGGACATTCCAGCCATTTTGGTTTTTTCAACCCATAGTTCCTGAAGATGATCTCTGTACCAAAGCTAAAGCTGGGGTATAACTTCAGCAAAAGCACTGCAGTTCTGTACAGTGTATACACTTACAAGGGAGTCAGTCCCATAGAATTCAGCAGAATATACTTCAATGTACACACACAGATTATGCTGAACTACTGATTCAGTCATTCTCCTGGACAAGAGAATATTGATGTTATATGATTGTACCGTGCAATACAGAAGCATTAGCAGTAGTGCATGGGCTGTTCAAATGAGTTACTAAGAACCCATAAGGGAAAAAAAGACCCTAGGCTGGTTCAGAGTCAGACCCTACTCTGTCTATTTGGCTCACCACAATTATTTATTTAAGCACAATTATATACTGCTCCAAACTGACATCTTTTTGTTCACAACAAAAATTAGAAATGAATACACAATAAAAAAGGCTAACACGTTACAATTTAAAAATGTAAATCTAACTAAAAGCCTGAGTGAACAGATGTGTCTTGTTCCCTTTTTTAAAGGTTACCAGAGTTCAAGAGGCTCTTATTCCAGCAAGGAGCACATTCCAAAGCCTCAGGACAGCAATGGAGAAGGCCTCTCCCTGAGTATCCACCAGATGAGGCGGTGGCAACTGAAGGCAAACTTCTCCTGATGATCTAATGGGCAGTGGGGTTCATGGCAAAGATGGCATTCTCTTAAATAGCCAGGGCCTAAGCTGTTTAGCGCGTTATAGATTATAACCAGTACCTTGCATTTTGCCCCTTAGCCTATCGGCAGCCAGTGTAGCTCTTTCAATATAGGAGTAATATGGTCTCTCCAAGTTGACCCAGAGACCGTGTTCTGTAGCAAATGCAGTTTCCAGACTACGTACAAAGGCAGCCCCACATAGAGTGCATTGCATTAGTCAAATCTGGAGGCTAGTAGCTGATGTACCACTGTTCTTAGGTCATTCATCTCAAGAAACAGACGTAGCTGGCGTATCAGCCAAAGCTGATAGAAAGCACCTCGGGCCACCACCACCTCAACCTGGGACACCAGGGATAGACTTAGATCCAGAAGCACCCCCAGACTGTGTTCCTGTTTTTTTCTGAGGAAGTGTGACCCCATCCAGAACAAGCAGATCAAACCAGTCTCTCAGGTTCCGACCATGCACAATAAGTACTTCCATCTTATCTGGATAAGGTCTCAGTTTGTTATCCATCATCCAGTCCATCACCATCTCCAGGCAGGCATTTAGGCAGGTTTTGCCTTCTCCTGATGATGTTGACATGGAGAAATAAATTTGGGTGTCGTCAGCATACTGATAACACCCTGCACCAAATCGCCTGATGAGCTCTTCCAGAGGTTTCATGTAGATGTTAAAGAGCACTGGAGACAATATAGAGCCCTGGGGGACAACATACAAAAGGTCAGATTTTGAAGAGAAACAGTCTCTAAGAGTCACCACCTGGAACCTGCCTGAGAGGTAGGAGTGGAACCACCACAAAACAGTGCCTCCCACCCACAACCCCCTCTGATGCTTCAGAAGGATACTATGATCGAGAATATTGAAAGCTGCCGAGAGACCCAAAAGGACCAACAGAGTCACACTCCTTTTGTCAATTTCCAATTGAAGATCATCCACCAGGCTGACCAAGCCAGTATCCACCCCATAGCCTGCCTGGAAGCCAGTTTGAAATGGGTCTAGATAATCAGTTTCCTCCAAAACTGTCTGGAGCAGAGAGGCCACCACCCTTTTAGTTACCTTGCCCAGCCACGGGAGGTTGGAGACAGGCCTGTCATTGCTTAACTCTGAGGGATCCTACACAGGCTTCTTCAGAAGAGGTCATATAATTGCCTCCTTAAGACAAGGAGGCATCCTGCCCTCCCTCAGAGAAGCATTTATAATCTAAACCAGGCCTTCTACTACAACAACTCCCCTTCCCCATCCACCTGATAGTATAAGCCATGTTCGACAAGGGTCAAGAGAACAGGTGGTAGGCCACACCGTTCCAAGCATGTCCATATCCTTGAGAGTAACAAACTGAAACTGATCCAGCCTAACCACATAAGAGGACACTTCTGATGCAGACACTGCAGTAATTGTGGTGTCTAAGTTGGCCAGTATATGAGATATTTTATCCACAAAACTCATTTAACACATCACAGTGGGTAATTTGATGGTTTTAAATTCTGATTCAGCGTGAACATTGAAATCCCACAAAACAATAAGCCTGGGGAAACCCAAGGCCACCTCCGAGACCACCCCCGCCAGCTCAGGTAGGGAGACTGTAGTGCAGAGGGGTGGTCGGGGTGATTAAATGTGCAGCAAGGTATTGGAAATGTGAATGGCATCCTGCTGTCCATATAGGGACTGCGGTTTCATGACACAGGAAGTGTGGAAGCACACTTCCAAGATTTGTCCTGACCCCGTTGTAGGGTCTTGTCTGGAAAGCACCCAGGGCATCAACAGGATCACTGGCAGAGCCAACACTAAATCTTTACATGGCTTCCTGGAATCCTATTGGATCCAATAACCTTTTCGGGCGGACCATCCTAATAGGCCCCTCACCTCTGCAGAAGTGAGACGTGATTGTGAGTCCAACCTTAGGCCCCCTTTGTCATGGACAGATGGTGGTCTGTCTATGATAATTGGGAAGTCACAGGAGTCCCCATCCACAGAACACCACCTTGATCAGCGTGAGATCAGATAAGCGTGTGACCAGCAACGTGTTTATGTCCTGAAATGACCTGGGCTAAGCCCATAGTTTTCATGGCCGCTATGAACTCCTTAGCCACCCTGGATAAATTGGTCCCAAAGTATACATTGAAGTCCCCCACCCTCATCAGCCTGGGGGACTCCAGCATCAAGCCTGAGACCATGTCTGTTAGCTCAGATAAGGACTCTGCTGGGCAGTGGGGTGATCATTACACCAACAGAAGTCTCAGTCTATCCCTCATCTCCAAATGTAAGTACACACATTTGATATTTAAATTTTCATCTGTTTTTATCTATTATGATTTTTATCTTTTTGTGAATTTTAAATGTGTTATATTTTATCTTTCAATTCTGTACACCACCTAGAGATTTTTATACTAGAAGGTATAGAAATTAAATCAATCAATCAATCAAATAAAATAAGGTCAGACAATTCAACAGGGATCCTGGTTAGGGAGATATTCTTATAGACCACAGCCACTCTGCCTCCCCTCGCACGTCCCCTCACCTGCTCCTCAGAGTACCCTGGAGGGGGAGGCTGGGACCAAACCAGGCCACTGGCCTCCCCTAACCAAGTCTCTATGAGAGACTTGGCATTACAAAGCAGCAAGGCGAGACTCTGTGGATGGTTGGCAGTACTCCAAGGTCAAAGAGCTGGAAGGGCATCCAGAAGGGGAAACAGCTAAGAGAGTTATCATTTCCCTTCTCTTGCAAGGGCCCACTGACTTGCAAATGTTACTTCTTCTTTTCCCCACCACTGCTGAACCCCCACTCGAGGACAGTGGAGAGGAGTGGGGGGCAGGCAACTTCCTAGAAGGTGGAGAGGCACCTGAGGAGGAGCGGTCCAGGGAGATAACTGAGACAGGCCAGGGTGAGTGTTTGGCACAGGAGGAGCCATCAGGACCAGGGGACCTTTGGGGAGATGGGTCAGGATCTGAGCCAGAGTTTGAATGGCCACTATCTCCTCGAGGACAAAGACAGGAAAAACGTCAGTAACAGGTGAGGTAATTACGTCGGAGTCATCGTCTCGTGAGGAGGCAGAAGGAGCCAGATTGAATCGATGACAGCTGGCAGGGGTGGAGTGTTGATTAAGTGCACGAGGCCGAGGACTATAAATCAGGCAGCCTGTGCCTTGAACAACTGCTGGAAACAACACGTCAGATCGGCTCAGGCCTCCGTCGGAGAGATTTAGACCTTGTAATTGGACTTCTCACTCCTCACTCCGGTATCCCTGGAGAGACTGCTGAATCTGTCTCTCTAGCAAATAAACCAACTGAAGCCTGATATCTCTGGCCAGCATCTTTTGTTGAGTGAGCTCATGACAACCACCACCAGAATAGCTGCCCATAATCAGTGGATATGCCCCCTGTCTCCTCATCTCCAGACAAACCCAGCCACATCTCACCCAGGACTTACTTAAAACACAGGCAGTGTCCCTAAATAGGCCCAGAGATGGCCACTCTGGGCAGGTCGTACTGCAGAACTGCTGAGTCAGCATGGGCCTCAGTCCTGCACAGACTTCCCATAGAACAGCAGCAACATCAACAGCTCCATATGTCAGGGGGCAAGCAGCGGGCAGGCTGACAGGCAGGCAGCAGACCAGGGAAATGCACAGAATTGGTTCCATGCACTCCTGGGAGGATGGGCGGGGGGGAGTCACTTTAAGGGGCAGGGAAGGCACTGCCTACCTGCCATCCCCCGCTCCACTGTTTTCCCAGCACTGGCTCTCTTGCGTGTGTACACAGTATGCACACCAGCCATTTGCATGCCAAAGCTGCACCCGGCTGCAAGGAGGCACGCTGCAGCCCCGCTTGCCCGCTTTTTGGAAGAGCACTGTCAGGGGGGGAGTGGTGGGGTGGGGGCTTACAAGTAGGCAGCACTTCCCCTGCTGCTTAAAGCAACTCCCCCTCCCACTCTGAACCAGTTCAAATGCCAGTTGCCAGAACCGGTTAAGTGCTCCTAGAATGGAGTGCTGAACGCTTCCATGCACATCCCTATAGAGATGTGCATGGAACTGGTTCAAACAGCGGGTCGTTCCGCTGGTTTGACGGTGTGTGTGGGGGGTGCAGCTTTAAGGGAGGGGAAGGATGCACTTAACCCCCCCCCCGCCACATTTTCCCCACCAGCACTCAGTTTCTTAAACATCCATCAGGGCAGCAGCATGCCTCCCTGCCACCCCCTTTGCTACCATTTCCCAGAAGTACCTGGAAGTAGTGTACATGTGTGCGCACAGGCACATCTGCTACTTTCGGGTACTTCCGGAAAACATAGCAAAGGGGGCAGCCGGGAGGCACACTGCCCCCCTGATGGATATTTAAGAAACCGAGCACTGGCAGGGAAAATGTGGTGGGGGGGGGCGGGTAAGTGCATCCTCTCCTGCCCTTAAAGCTGCACACACACCCCACAATCAAACCAGCCCCCACAGGCTCCGTGCACATCCCTACAGCAGACAGACTGCAACTCAGGCTCTCACATCCGGGAAGCAGTCCTCTAGGAAACAGATGTTCAGTGGTCTTCCTCCCTGCAGGGCTTCTGGCACGCTGAGGCCACAAGCAGCGTCCCTAGACAGGCCCAGAGATTGCCAGTTGGGTCAGGTAGTACTGTGAGGAAGTGCTGAGGAACTGCAGGCCCCAGTCCTGCACAGACTCCCCACAGAGCAGCAGCAGCAGTACATGGGATGAGAACCTGCATGTGCCATGAGTGTGCAGGGGTGTCTCTCTATAATCGTACTGACTGACATGACGCGCACAGTGTCTCATTTCTGGAACACTCCACCCTGGGGCTGCTCTGGGCTTTTAAGCCGCCCCTACTCTGATCAGAACTAGTGGTTGTAGAAGGAGCCCTACCACAGATTCCCAATGAACGGGGCACACTGTGGTAATGCTGCATTCACAATCACTTGTTCTGAACAGCATAAGGACTGCTTACGAGCCTGCAGCAGCCCCCGGGTGGACTGTTATGGAGATGCAACACTTCACATCATGTACAGGTGAAACTCGGAAAATTAGAATATTGTGCAAAAGTCCATTAATTTCAGTAATGCAAATTAAAAGGTGAAACTGATCTATGAGACAGACGCATTACATGCAAAGCGAGATAAGTCAAGCCTTAATTTGTTATAATTGTGATGATTATGGCATACAGCTCATGAAAACCCCAAATCCACAATCCCAGAAAATTAGAATATTACATGGAACCAAGAAGACAAGGATTGAAGAATAGAACAATATCGGACCTCTGAAAAGTATAAGCATGCATATGTATTCAGTACTTGGTTGGGGCCCCTTTTGCAGCAATTACTGCCTCAATGCGGCGTGGCATGGATGCTATCAGCCTGTGGCACTGATGAGGTGTTATGGAAGACCAGGATGCTTCATTAGCGGCCTTCAGCAATTCTGCATTGTTTGGTCTCATGTCTCTCATCCTTCTCTTGGCAATGCCCCATAGATTCTCTATGGGGTCAGGTCAGGAGAGTTTGCTGGCCAATCAAGCACAGTACACTGTGTACTTTTCAGAGGTCCAATACTGTTCTATTCTTCAATCCTTGTCTTCTTGGTTCCATGTAATATTCTAATTTTCTGAGATTGTGGATCTGGGGTTTTCATGAGCTGTACGCCATGATCATCACAATTATAACAAATTAAGGCTTGACTTATCTCGCTTTGCATGTAATGCGTCTGTCTCATAGATCAGTTTCACCTTTTAATTTGCATTACTGAAATTAATGGACTTTTGCACAATATTCTAATTTTCCGAGTTTCACCTGTAAGCCCTTGTTTGTTAAGACCACTCCTCTATATGTGCTAGAAAAGTACTGGATGAGCCTTCCCCCATAAGATTAGGGAGAGATGGCCTTGCATGCTGGGGGTGGGAATAAGGATGGGCACATTCACATAACATGCACTTCCTCACTGAGTGTGGATATTGTAGCTTTCATTCTTAAACAGACTACGAGACTGCAAGTTTACTAGAAAATTGACACAATTCTATGTCATGTTCCAGTTTCCCATAATAAATACACATTCATCTCATAACAGTAGCTGTGCAGCAAAGACCTTGAAAACCTGTTGCTTTCCAGCTCTCCTGGCTGCAAATGGAATCCTCCTGATATATAATGGAAGATCTGGGTTTATTCAGATTAGGTTCGTTGTTAGACAATGTTCAAAATTGTTAGGAGTCAAGGCCAGTGTCAATAAAGCTCATGTGTATTTCATTTCGCAATACAATTAAAATGAATCTGCCAAGATTATAAAACAGGAGGATTAGTAAAGGAAAGTCAGGGTGAAACGCATATACAAGAGAATTAATGTAACGAGAAGAAGCACCTGTATGAGATGAAAAGGCACATATCCCATCTTCTCCTTAAAAGCAATACCAATGGTGAGGATTATGGATGCATGCTGCCATTTTACAAATAAATATCTCTGTTCAAAGATGGATCAAACAATTGCTTTGTATTGATAATCTATATTGGGCAACATTAGTCAAGGCCTTTTATTTTTAAAACTGCAGAGAGCTATACATTCCTGTAATGTATAGTTAAGATGCTGGCTTCAGTGCAAGGGATGGGGGGGAAAAACTTATGGAAGATTTCTGATGTGTCTATGGTAAACCAAAGTTTGAAGATCTTTTTGCCCCACAGCTTTGCATTTTGCAGAGTCAGACAACAAGTATGTCAATACATTCAGGAAGCCATACTTTCAACCTTCAAGGCTTAATTGGACTTGTGTACACAACTGCTCATTATGAGTTATGCTAGGTGGTTGCTGCTTAGCCCACAGAGAAAATATGACTCAATTACTGCTTAGCAAAAAAACAATACGGTTCTTTAGCTCAAGACGGAGAATTTACTCTTGACTTCACATGGGCCCAGTTCATTCCTCAGTGCAAGAGCCACATATGTGACTATCATAATCCAATTATTAGTGAACCATTTTGGACTTAAACGATATAAGACCTTTTATTTTTCTCTTATCCTTGAGGGATTGCAGTCTATCAATTTGCATCTGACTGGTTTCTGTCCTTGCTCCTCATTCAGTTTAGAACAAACAAGTCTTCACAAAAAAGCCTGACTTCGTGTGATCTAGTCTAGTCTTCACTCAGCATGACTGACCGTCAGAAAAGCACTTCAGTGCTCAGGACAGATTTACACAGGTTCCAACTGGTTCATTAGTCATTCCCTGTCCCTAGGGAAATGAGGGAAATTTAGTTCTGTAAGTGAAGCTAGGGGTCTGTTGCCGACAATTTTCAGCACCCTTACCAAATTCAACATTTCCTGGTTTTTGTTGTTGCGTGGGAAACCATGAAAATTAAATTGTTATAAGACTGCTTAGGTCCAGTTCCAGGTCTATGAGGATCTTCAGCATGTGAGCTGAATGTATGTATGTTGGGGTTGGGGGTTAGTTTATATAGGGGAATGTAGTGGTGGTAGCTCCTCTCCCCTCCCTGCTGGCAAATGGGAGAAACAGGGACAGAGGAAGCTGCCATATACTGAGTCAGAACCCTTGGTCCATCTAACTCAGTATTGTCTACACAGATTGGTAGCAGCTTCTCCAGGGTTGCAGGCGGGGGTCTCTCTCAGCCCTATCTTGGAGATGGTGCTAGAGAGGGAACTTGGAACCTTCTGCTCTTCCAAAGTGGCCCCATCCCCTAAGGGGAAGATCTTACATTGCTCACATGAAGTCTCCCATTCATATGCAACCAGGGCAGACCCTGCTTAGCTAAGGGGACAAGTCATGCTTGCTACCACAAGATCAGCTCTCCTGTCCTGGGGAGTAGAAGCAGCTTGTCCTGCTTTCACCATCCAAGGGTGGGAGGAGAAAGAATTTGTAACTGCACTACTAAATTGCTAATGAGCATCGGAGGAGGGGGAAGAAAATGCCACTTAGTGGACTTAGTGGTGACTCCACTTCCCGTCAGTGAACTGTGGGGGGAATGCAATGACAGCTCTTCCTCTTCTCATCTTTGGAGGGTAGGAGAACGAAAAGGAGCCGCTGCCACTACTGCCAGTGTGGTATAGTGGTTAGAGTGCTGGACTAGGACCGGGGAGATCTGAGTTCAAATCCCCATTCAGCGATGGTACTTGCTGAGTGACTCTGGGCCAGTCGACTCTGGGTCATTGTGAGGAGAAACTTAAGTATGTAGTACCCCTCCCTGGGCTCCTTGGAGGAAGAGCGAGATATAAAATGTAATAATAATAGTTGTTCTTCTTCTTCTTGTTGTTGTTGTTGTTATTATTATTATTAATGGCAGAAGAAGACCAAAATAATAATTATAATAATGGCAGAAGACGACCAAAATAATCCCAGTGGTAACTGGCGCCCTAGGTGCAATTCCAAAACAACTTGAAGAGCACCTCAACACCATAGCGGCCACAGAAATCACCATCAGCCAATTACAAAAAGCAACTTTACTGGGAACAGCCTATATTCTGCGACAATATCTATAATAACAGCAACAACATTGATGATCAAATTCAGCCATCCCAGGTCCTTGGGAAGGACTTGATGTCTGGATAAAACAAACCAGTCAATAACACCTGTCTCACTGTGTAATCAATCAATCAATATAATAATAATAATAATAACAACAACAACAACAACAACAACAACAACAAAGGCATGACAAGGTAGCAGGGATGATACACTGGAACATCTGCAAAAAATACAAGCTACCTGTAGCCAAAAATTGGTGGGACCATAACATTGAAAAAGTTGTCGAAAATGAAGATGTAAAAATATTATGGGACTTCCGACTACAAACAGACAAACATCTGCCACACAATACACCAGATATCACTGTAGTCGAGAAGAAAGAAAAACAAGTTAAAATAATCGACATAGCAATACCAGGGGATAGCAGAATAGAAGAAAAAGAAATAGAAAAAAATCACAAAATACAAAGATCTACAAATTGAAATTGAAAGGCTGTAGCAGAAGAAGACCAAAATAATCCCAGTAGTAATTGGCACCCTAGGTGCAATTCCAAAACAACTTGAAGAGCACCTCAACACCATAGGGGCCACAGAAATCACCATCACCCACTTACAAAAAGCAACTTTACTAGGAACAGCCTATATTCTGCGACAATATCTATAACAGCAACAACATTGACAATAAAATCCAGCCATCCCAGGTCCTTGGGAAGGACTCGATATCTGGATAAAACAAACCAGCCAATAACACCAGTCTGACTGTGTAAATAAATAAATAATAATACTGTATCCCCTCTGTACACTAACGGGGATGAACTACCTCTGAGCCGTAGTGTATGTGAAGCAATGATAATTAAGAATGGTCTTGCTTCATTTGGAAATAAGACCCAACATTAGGGAAATGACTACAGTAGAGCTTTGGACTAGAAGTAAAGGCCAGAGAGGAAGTTTCCCAGATGGAAGTACTTCCTGAGGCAACAAAGCTTGGATGCATTTATCAATTTAGAGTATCAAATTGTACGTGTGTGTGTGCATAAATAAGTAAATAAGACTAAATAGCTTTGCTGCCGGTCTCTCAAAGAGTGTGTGTGTGAGTGTGCTACACTTTTAAAATGGAAGCCAGTTGTGTCAAGCTGGCAAAGACTTGGCAATCATGGCCTGGTTCATCACCATTCCTTCATTGTATTCATTACATTTTTAAGTTGCTTCTCTAAAAATACCCAAAGCTGCACACAGCAAAAATATGAGACCAAAGCTACATTCCATTACACAGTATTTGTATTGACTGCAAGATCTTTTGCTTATGTTATTCTGTAAATGTGTTGATGGTATAAAAATAATGATAATAACAGTAATGCAACAGCAAAGGATTGACACACACACCCATTAATACAAACAAAAAGGGATGTCTACAACATGCAAATGGACTTGCCAGAGGGGAAAACCTGACACATCACAGTGTAAGAATATCCCCTTGTGCAATACATAATTCCCCTCTCTGAGCCCAAAGAGGGCTCCTGGGTCTTTAATAGCTGCATGTCAGAGAGATCTTCTGCAGGTACAATTTTTCTTGTCACAATAATGGGAAGAGCTTTCTCTGCTAGAACATTCCATGGAGCTTATCACTCTGGTTCAAAACTCATTGTCATGCAAGTTTCAGTATCACCCATCTATGAAGTGGCATGCACACAAATTCAGTGATGAAAGTTAATCATTGGGAAACAATAATCAATACAATAGTCATTTGTTTGTGGACCAATAGCGACAGCCAGGTTAAGCAATAAGATAGTTCCATAGAATAAAGAATATGCTGTAGAAGGCACATTCAGCATCTGATCTATCACCTGTATCCATACACATTACTAAAGATGGCTTCCCATGTACTTTTCATACCCCACAAGACATTCCAGTGAACATAAATACAGCAGATAGCTGATCAGTACAGGGAATCATTAATTCCCTAGTTAGACAATAAATAATGGAAGCATCTCCAACTACCGTTACTACTATTTAGATAATCCTTTTCTACAAAGTTTCCAAAGCAGGTTACATAGAAAAAATAAATAAAGATGGTTCCCTGTCCCCAAAGGGCTCACAATCTTTAAAAGAGAGAAGATAAACACCAACAGCAGCCCCTGGAGGGATGCTGTGCTGGGGTTGGATAGGGCCAATTGCTCTCCCCTTGCTAAATGTAAGAGGATCACCACTTTGATAGGATCACCACTTACTCAGTTAGCAGGGCTCTCTAGAACCACATAATTTTACCGAAACTGAAGGGGGGGGGGGAAGGTGGGAAGCATCCAGACTAACGAAATGTTTGTGCAAATGTGTTGCACAAGGATGCTGTGGCTCTGCGACATTGAGAGCTTGCATTCTTGACTAGTGCTTGTGCAACATGGTATACAGATTGGTGTGTTTCTTGCTGGAGAACCTCTTCCTCAGTCCATCAATGCCACAGAGAACATTTGCACAAGACATTGAGGCTATTCCCATGATCAGCTGAAATCGAGCTAGGGGAGCCTAGCCTGATTTTGGATGATCGTGGGTGCCACCGGGCTTGCAGCCAAGCCCGGTTGCCTCCCGGTGGTTAACCCGCCTAAGTACCCCTCCCCTTAAACCGGGTTTGCGGAGCGAGCACACCGCAAAACCGTTTTTTCTGATCATGAGCAGCCACGGTGCGGCTCAGCGCTGTGGCTACTCATGAGTAGATCCCCGGAGGGGAAGTGAAAAGCCACCTCCCAGCTCCGGGGGTCTCTCCAGTATGCCCTGAGCACTTGCGCAGGGCATACTGGAGCTTCTGGGGGCCGCACAGCCCCCAATCCTCCCAGCCCCCGCCGGCTCTGTCACAGAGCTGGCTGTCATGTGGGCGGCCGCCCCAGCCGCCCAGGACTCCCCCCCCCCCTGCTCGTGTGCGGGGAGAGCAGGCTTAGCCTGCTCTTCCTGCTTCCCTTCCCAAACCGGGTCTCACTGATCGTGAGACCCGGCTCATTTTGTGCAGCTATGCAGTTTTCTTGCAGGCGTGCCTAAGTCCTTTGTTAATCTGCCCCATATATTACAGAGTTAATCTTCCTGCCTGAGAACCAACAGCTGAAATCCCACTCTACAGCTTGAACAGTCAATGCCAAGCACACTTTTCCTTCAACTCCCAGGAATTATGAAACTAGTTTGACAAATTCATGTATGCAAATTGTCATGATGATGTTATGCCATTATTCAACATAACAGCTATTTTCCCTATACTTTCTGAATATGCAGCAAATCATCATTAATCCCTTTGATATTTACTATTTTAATATTAAGCAAGATGAATTTGATATTAGCAATGCACCTTCTGTCCATATTTTAATCCTCATTGCCTCCCTACTTATATATTGTTTAGCATCTTGAAGATCTGGGTAATCTACTGAAGACATCTAGAAATACTGCCATCTCGTGGAACATCATACACTGTATAGTATGTAGTATCATTAGTATTCTTCAGGTACCATAATATACATTTGCTCTCTGGGGAAGATTTATACTGTTGCAAGTATAATATAGAAGTTTATACAGACTGGTGTGTCTTTTTGATCCTTCTAGAAATAATTTAATCTGTGCTTTCAGTCATACCCAAATGAAGAGATAATAAACCAAGAGAAACACCACAAAGAAAGCTTTCTTAATATCCAAATCTAAACATCATTCACCATCTGTTCTGTTGCAAAGCAAATATAAAAATACGTTATCAGGCAAAAGTGATCTTAATGCAATTGTGATTTCTCGTTCAGAATGCATTTGTCTTTTGAAGGTCCTAGTTATTACTTGTCCTATCTGGGTTTAGGGGGAACATCATGACCTAACAGGTGGCATAACTTTACTGTTGTGTGGAATGTGCCCATTGCCAAACAGTGGCCATTAAACTGAATGCATGTGACAATGAGTAGCCTAGCCCCCCTGTGCTAAGCCGTACTTAGTAAAGCCATCTGTGGATGGAGCTAGATGTTACAGGAGATGGATGTCTGGTCAAGCACAGAGCATGATGTGATCTTACTATACTCAGATTTTCCCCACCCCTGCTCCAGTTTAGCCAGGGAGTGAGGTAGAAACAGGGAATGTTGGAGCACAATGATGTCACACCATGCATTTTGTTCCCCCAAATTTGGCACAACTGGATGTTTTCCAGATTACTCCTTGCAACAGATTGGCTAGGTGTCCGCTAAGTGCCTCTACGTATTGTCGATGTTTTGACATCGCGGTCGCTACACTGTTAGCAGGGTGCCGTTCATATTCCGATGCCTTGTTTCAAATTTTATTGATGCGTTTTAGCACTATAACATTGTAAATGCATTGCAGGAAAGTAGCTGTATTTTCCCATTTTTAGGAGGCTTGCCCCATAGTTGTGCATTGCAATGTCATGTAGTATGGACGGTTTTTTGCCCCCCACCCATGCCTGCCTCCCCCACCCCTTCACTGTGGGATTCCAAGAGTCACTGGCACCACCTCCCTTTGCCTTCTTACCCCACTGCCAGTGCTGGTGCCCCCCTCGAGGTATTGGGAGACAGCCAGGGGATGGGATGCAGTGCTGGGGCAAGGAAAGAGAAGGAGGCAGCAAGGCTCTGTCAAGGGAGCAAGTGGGTGGGCAGGGACAGAAGGGAGGGGTACAAGTTTGAGGCAAGGCTGGAGGGCTGGACCGTGATGCAGGGAGGCTTTGGTGCGAGCAGAGGTGGAAAGATGCTGTCCTCCATCAAGGGAGATGCAGCCCTAAGACTGGAGGGAGAATGAGGGAGCACAGCCGCCCAGAGCCAGAAGAGCAGAGGTGGAGGGGAGCGACAGAATGGGGTGTGTATTAATGCTCAGCCTCTGGAAGAGCCCCACACTCTCCTGTGGGTCCCAGCAGCCTCTCGTCATGGCCCCCATCCAGGCCTCCTGCCTGAGCAGGAGAAGAGCAAGATGGGGCCCTCGTGCGGGCTGCTCCCGGCTCGCTCGCTCTGCCTCGCTGGCCTGCCCACCTTCCCAGCCCGGCTTTTGCATGGCATGGTGGCGGCACCTCTTCTTCCATTGTTGCTTCCTTGTGCGTTTTGCTTTGGGGGCAAGCGTGGATCTGGTCATCTACTTAAGAGGAAGCCCATTGAACTGAATCATTTACTTCTGTGCAATCCCATTTGCTTTATCCGCTGAGTGGCTGACTGGAGGTTCAGTCTTTACCATTTGATTACGGAAAGGCAGTGGACTTCCGCCCCCCTTGTTTACTGCAAGGAAGCCCAGCAAAATGTTCTCAATGCCATGAGGTATGGAGGGCTCATTCGTAGTTCAAGGATTTGTTAATATCGAAAGCCCCTCTCCGTATATGATTTTTTTGGCGGGCGGGGGGAGGGGGCTTGGGTTCTTGTGCAAATGCACAATCTCTTTCTGTTTCCTTAATATAGAGGCAATCAAGGGATTGTGTAGTTTGTGCCATGGTGCTCCTCCTAGTGGTAGTTTTGCACAAAAAGCAAAACCTAGAGAATTTTTTTAAAAATACTTTGTCACGTCATTCCTGCTCTGCAACCCCATTGGCCTGAAATGGAGGGGGGGGGCAGTGAATGTGATTCCGGTGGAATATGGAAATCCCCTGTCAGGAAAACCCACTGCAGTGGTGGGCTACTTGAACGGCCACAACCCTGTGATGATGCATTGATAAATGCATTGAAAAATGCTGTGCTCTCAGTTTCCAGCCACTGCCTAATACCGTTGCACTTTGCAACACTTTAACCAGCACAAATCTCATAATCTGGAAATGCCCAGGAGGAGGGGACATGGAGCTGCTGTTTATGATGGCAGGCAGCCATCTCTCTCCCATAACAAAACTCTTTCTCTCCCCACCCTCCTCTCTGAACACCCGTTCAAACAGAAAGGGTACATAAAGAAAGAGTGTGTCCAGATTCTGTTCTTACACTTTTAGTCCTGCCTGATATTGGCTGCCATTTTCTCCTGCTGCCTGTTTGTTCTCATGTCTGTTTTAGAGCCTGTTCTCCTGACTGCAAAGTTAGTCTGAGGAGTGTCCAGCTAAGATGCAGGAGCTGTGCACTCTCCAGAAAAGAGGTTGTGTGAGAGGGGAAGATCGTGTTCAGAGGAGTGGGAAGTGATAATCTGCAAGGTAAAATAATAGTTGGGCACGGCACCAAACAATACATCTACTCTAAGATTGCTGATACCTGGTATGCTGCTGGTGCCCAAGGTGGCAAGAAGCAGTGGTATATTTTTTAAGGAATTACATGCTGCAGTCACCACCACCCTAGAGTCAGCTTCACTGGCCACTCCATAAGCTTAAAAAAAAAGTCATGGCACCAACAGGCAGCATCACTTCTGTATTCACACAAAAACATGTATGAGTATGCAGGCATCTGTACACTCATACAACTTAATGTCTGAATATGGATTATGTATGCAACAGTAAAACACTGTACAAAAAAGTATGATCACATCAAAGTGGCTTTGTCATTGGGGAAGGGAACTCATTTTTACATGTACATGTTGCACACATTAATACCACAGGAGATGCAAATTGACTGAAACAATTGAAAGCTTTGGACAACTGTAAACATTCCAAGTCCAGAATTAATTTTTGGACGTCTCCTAGTTAAACCAGAATTCTGTAATGAAAAGTAGAAAGAATGCATGGAATAATTTAAAAATGTTCTGGGGAAAATCCTGAAGAGGAGAATTTGAATCAACTCCTTTTTTAGCAGAGCAACTTAGTTTGATGAGAACAGAGTTCACAGATGAGATCTGGAGACAATTGCTGAAGGGCTAACACAGGTAAAGGTTATCTGAGAAGTTATAAACTCAGAGAAACCTGCACCCTGTACTAGCTAGCTCGTGGTGGAAAGAAGAAGAAAGAACAGAGAGAGCACAGAGAAAGGCGTGTCCTAAGAGTGTAAGTCTACCAATCACAAGAGACTTAGAGAATAAAAGAGAATGGGGGAGCAGTCTTGTACTCTCTACCTCTAATCCTAATGTCCCTAGTGGTCAATAGGAGTTTTTAGGGATGTGCATGAAATAGATATTGCAATTTATGTTGAGCTCAAAATGAACTGCAAAATCCTCAGATTAATTCGTTGGAACAGTTGCCAAAGCCAGCTGTTTCAATGAATCAACCTTGAAACACTCAAAATGTTTCAAGCCCCATGTTGAGGCCTGTTTTTCCAGGAAGAGCTGGTTTATTAGTTGGGGTCGCCAGGTAGACCAGTCATCCAAGGTGGGCTGACGCACTAAGTCCAGGGTGGAGGCCTAATCTACCCACCTCATGCAATGGATAGACCAGCCATCCACCTTGGACTTAGCATGTTGACCTGCCTCGGAGGACTGGTCCATCTGCTGACCCCAATTGGTAGACCAGCTCTCCCCAGAAAAACAGGCCTCAACATGGGGCTTGAAACATTTCAAGTCAAAATGGGTCTGTTTCATTCCGAGTTCAAAACAGGTCCTTTCTTTTAAAGGCATTTTGTTTTGAGCTTGAAACAACCAGTTATGAGCTTGAATTGATTTGCACATCTCTAGGAGTTATGGGTTGAGAGCTGATGCTTATGGAGTCACATCTCCAACAAATCCTCTCATCCCTATAACTGTCCAGGATCTCTACCTGCTGCTTTGAGACAATTCCCAGAACTCACATGCTACTGCACAGCCTAACGAGCCACAGAGGAAAGCAAAAGAAGATGGCCTAGGAAGACTGGCAACAGTGGTACAGTTGCTGAGCTGGTGCAGTACAGAGCACAGGAAGGCAGCTAGGTGAGTAGTAGTGGCCCAGTTGCTTTGGCAAAAGGTACACTTCAACTTCCAATGGAGGGCTCAGGCATCATCCACACAAGAGATCAATACAGCTCTCATGAGGGGCCATCCTTCATTCTAGGAGTACACAGCGTGTCACAGCATGCTACATTTTATATGGAGAGACGATAGAGTTGGAGGAAGAGGAAAAAAGAGACAAGCAGGATGGGGGAGGCACCTGGGAGGATGAAGCATGGAATGGTGGGACAAGCATGAGACAGAACAGAGCAGGATGGGGGTGGGACATGAGTCCTGATGGAAGAAGCTCTACTGGTAAACTAGTTCTTCCCCCCCTTCCATTACACACACACACACACACACACACACACACACACACACACACACACAGTCCTCTAGCTTGTAGATGGTCAGCAGTTCCGCTTGTGACACTATAAACAGATACTTCATTTGGGGGGGGATGGGGGAGTGTGACCCCATCCAGAACTGGCAGATCAAAATTGTCACCCTAGTTCTAGCCCCTCACAAGAAGAACCTCCATCTTATCTGGATTCAGCCTCAATTTGTTATCCCTCATCCAGCCCATTACTGTCTCCAGGCAGGCATTTAGAGAGGTTATGCCTTCTGATGATGTTGACATAGAGAAATAGATGTGGGTGTCATCAGCATACTGAAAACACCCAGCACGAAATCTCCTGATGACCTCACCCAGTGGTTCCATGTAGATATTAAAAAGCATTGGTGACAGAATGGAGCCCTGAGGGACTCCCTATAACATCTCCTGTTTTGAGGAGCAACTGTCACCAAACTCTACCAACTGGAATCTGGAAGCGATGGGAGCAGAACCACTGCAGAGCCGTGCACCCTATCCCCAAATCCCCCAGGCGATACAGAAGGATACCATGGTCAATGGTATCGAATGCTGCCAAGAGATCTAAAAGGACCAGCAGAGTCACACTCCCTCTGTCGATTCCCCGGTAAAGATCATCCATCAGGCTGACCAAGTCTGTCTGGACCCCATAGCCAGCTCTGGGGTGGCGGCAATGGCTTGGAGTGCTTCAGAGAGGCTGTGCTGCTGAGAGACATATTTTTTTAGCAGCAATGCATTGTGCCCATCGAGTGCTTTGCTTTCATGTTACAACATAGCACCCTCTAGCACAACTGCCACAAAGTGCTCCAGGTTGCTGCTGCCGCAATGCCACAAAGATCAGCTTCCACTTGAAATGGGGGTGGGGACTTGACCCTGGAATGTAGAACTGGTCCTGTGAGGTCCCATTGACATCAACGAAAGTGAGTGATATACATATTTATGTAGCTCACCCACTGATGTCAATGAGAGGGACTGTGCCCTTGGAAGTGATCAATACACATAGCATTGTTTTTGCGAAGAGTCACCAAACAACAAGGCAAGGCCTGACAGTATGGCAGGAGCTGTCTATTTGATGTTGAACTGGACATCCTGAGTCAGTACACCACCTCTGACTTTTGCACTGGCATACAAACGCTCCATATGTCATTCTAATTATACAAGCATTGTTAAGTGTTCTCACGGAAACAGGAAACGAAACAAAAGCTCTTCCAGTGAGGCTGACACACTACATCTCATTTAAAGCCAATTAAAGCCACCAACGTCCTTACTCTCGTTTCATAGGGCAAGAAGTGCCCTGCTCCCTGTCGTACATGCTGTAAGTTCTCAGCTTGGGTCATACCACAGCTTAGGCACTTGGGCATTTTTATTTGGATCATGTATGATTATGGCTCTCATTCTAAGCAACGGGGTAAGGGAGCTGGAAAAAAGCACATTTACTATGGCACTTAAATAGGGATTTATTTTCCCCTTGTGGACATACAAAGAAAGGAATAAACCTGCACTGGAGAAATGACCACAGGACACTGCTCAATATGTAATTTACAACTCCCACTAATTTTTGCTTCCTCACAGCAACAGAAACAAAAATCAAATATTAGGCATTGGGTGGGGGGAGACCCACATTATTCTGCCTAAGGTTATTTTGATTTTCCATAGACTGCATTTTGAATTATTGGAGTTTTACTTTCAGTCCATTTCATTCCTCTACAAGGAAATGGGGTAGATCTGTTTTAATAGATGTCATTGCTAGGCTTACCTCCCAGCTTTTAGTGTTACACTTGGCTGGTTCAGAAGAACAGCAGCAAAACAGCAGAGGAACACAAAAAATATCCGGGCCTGGGCCACGGCGAGAACTCACCCACCTCAACATCACTAAAGAAATCACCCCTCTAAATGCACTACAAAACCCTGAACATCCTGATGAATGAATGAATGAATGAACATCCCCCCCCCACCCAATACTATAAAAGGATGTGCTGAGACTGCACTGGCTTTTCCTTTAGTTGTATCACAGTGGGCATGTGTTTGCCATGGTCCCAACATTATTGCATGTAGCGACCACTGTTGGTTTGAAGCAACAGCCCACTGTAGTTTCTTTTTACAGCGATCACACTGTCCTTCAAGTTCTCTGGGAAACAGACACAACCTCAGTTTGCATAAACCTGTGTTTATGCAAGCACAGTAGCAGTGCCTGTACTTATATTAGCAAAAGTAACAAAAACCATATACCGCGGATCACAGACTGTGCAAGCTGACAAGCATGCATGCAGTTCCATAAATGTTCTCTTGTGCACATGCACAAATTGTGCAACTGCAGTTGCACAATTGTATAGCTAGCCATTGGAAATAATGGTTGTACGGTTGAACAATTTTTGCAAGTGCACCAGAGCACATTTGCACAACTGCTTGCATGCGGTGTTACATCATGTTCATAAGCTTGCAATGTATGTCAGTTAGTGCATTTATCCACAGGTTCAAATGGTGCTTCTGGAAAAACCAGGGTGACCTGCCAATTCTCATCCAAAAGTTACATTCCTCTGTCTCCCTGACATGGCCTTTTTGCTTTAATCATTGACCACTGTCTCAGACTAAGGTGATTTTGTCTAGTCCTTTGATTCAAGGTTCTGGGATTATACCAGCCAGAAAAAAATGAAGAATATTTACCACAACTCTAGTTTTTGATCTAACATTCCAAGAGAGCCAGTTCTGAAGGGCTTTGCTAGAACCTAGGAAAGGATTCCACAGATGTGGCACAAGTAGAGAAGTGGCCCTGTCTCACACAGCATCAGCCTGTCTTAGGAACATAGGAACACAGGAAACTGCCATATACTGAGTCAGACTATTGGTCTAATTAGCTCAGTATTGTCTTCACAGACTGGCAGCGGCTTCTCCAAGGTTGCAGGCAGGAATCTCTCTCAGCCCTATCTTGGAGGAGCCAGGGAGGGAACTTGGAACCTTCTGCTCTTCCCAGAGCGGCTCCAAAGGAGAGAGCTAGGAGATTTTCATGATCGGCCAAAACTGGGCTAAGGGAGCATAGCCCATTGTGGGCGAGCATGAGAACCACCGGGCCCACAGGTAAGCCCAGTTTCCTCAAAGCGGGTAACCTGCTTAGGTAGCCCTCCCCTTAGACGAGGTTAGCGGAGCAAGTGCTCTGCTAAACTCATCTATTTGATCATGTATTGCCGCGCCGTGGCTCCACACTGTGGCAACACATAAGAAGACTCCTTCCGGGAGGCTAAAACAAGCCTCCCGGCCCTGGCGGTCTCTCCAGAATGCCCCGCGTGCTCACATGGGGCATCCTGGGACTTCCGGGGGGTTCCAGCCCCTGATCCCCGCAGCCCCCGCCAGCTCCGTGAGAGAGCTGGCAGTTGTGTGGGCAGCTGATCCCTGCTAACCCCATTCAGGCGAGTCTCACTGAGACTCGCTTCAGTGAGGCTATTCTGACAATCACCAGAAAGCGGGCTAAGGGAGCTAGCCCGCTTGCTGGTGCTTGTTGGAACCACTGGTCTCGCGGGTGAGCCTGGTGGTTCCAAGGCAGCTAGCTTACCTAAATCCTCCTCCCCTTAAACAAGATTAATGGAGCGAGTGCTCCATTACCCTCGTTTATTTGCTCGTGTGCTGCTGCGGTGCATGGCAACACATGAGTAGACCCCTGGCTAGGGGGCTACAAGCAGCCTCCGGATTTGGGAGGTTCCCCCAGAATGCCCCACATGCTCATGCAGGGCTTCCTGGGACTTCCGAGGGCCGAGTGGCCCCCCGATCCCCACAGACTCCACTAGCTCTATCACAGAGCCTGTAGTCATGCCAATCTGGCCACCCAGGGCTACATATTTGATCCATTTGAGTGGCTCATCCCACTCTCCCCGCAAACCACCACGAGGTGCTTCAAACTGCTCGTGTGAAGCGCCTCAGCATATAACAATGTCTGCCTTTTCATAATCTGTCGAAGTACAGACACTCAGATGAGTGTCAGTTAGAAACCCTTTGAAGCAGCTTGCTTTTATCATTCTTCAGGTAAGTAAGTTTCCAGCAATATATCCATGATGAATATAAATGTGCCATTATTTCATACCACAAAAGTGCCAAATATAGTATTTTGTGCAGAATTCATTAGCCATAAAATCTCATGTTTTTGTTTAAAAATAGGTTTCTAGTTCTTAGACTGTGGGCTGTATCCTCCTCTTTCTTTCCTCTAAAAGAAGAGGAGCTTTGGATACAGCCCTCCAAAGATGGGCCTGAGCAATGCATAGGAGTTCCTGCTTGTGAGTAATAGAGGTGAAATTTCAAAAGCTGGAGGAGGAATATATACGAGTATTTTCAGGGCCTGACCTGTATAGATTTTTATCCCGCCTCATGTGTTGGACTTCAAGGAAATCTAACACAGATGCGATGGATGTCAGAAGAGGAAACTTCTCAAAAATGAGGGGACTGGTAAAAAGCAAGTTGAAAGGGAAAGTCAGGAGGGTCAAATCACTCCAGAAAGCATGGAACTTATTCAAAACCACAATAGTAGAAGCTCAGTTGGAATGCATACCAAGAAGGAGGAAAGGTACCACCAAGTTCAGGGGGATGCCAGCATGGCTAAAAAGTCGAGTAAGGGAAACTATAAAAGGGGTGGCGACTTCTCTCAGAAAATGGAAGTCTAGAAAATGGAAGTCCTGCCCAAATGAAGAGAATAGGAAGGAACATAAACTCCAGCAAAAGAAATGCAAGGAGACAATTAGGGATGCAAAAAGAGTTTGAACAGCATTTAGCTAGAAGCTTCAAGGGGAATAACAATAACTTCTTTAAATATATCAGAAGTAGAAAACTTGTCAGGGAGGCTGTTGGCCTCTTAGATGATGAGGGCATGAAAGGGATTATTAAGGAGGACAAGGAGATTGCAGAGAAGCTGAAAGAGTTCTTTTCATCTGTCTTCATGGCGGAGGATACTGGCCCTCTCCGGAATTTAGCTTCTGAAGAACTGGGCCAATATGAGATGAGAAGGGCAGATAATTGCCTTGAAAAACTAAAAATTAATAAATTGCCAGGGCCAGATAGCATCCACTCAAAAGTTCTGAAGGAACTCAAATGTGAAATTGCTGATCTCCATGCAACTTGTCCCTACAATCAGGCTCTGTACCAGAGGATTGGAAAGTAGCCAATGAGACTCCGATTTTCAAAAAGGGATCCAGTGGGGATCTGGGAAATTATAGGCCAGTCAGCTTAACTTCAGTGCTGGGTAAATTGATGGAAAGCATACTTAAGCATACTTAAGAACGAAATTGCTAAACATATAGAAGAAAAGGCCTTGCTGAAGGAGAACCAGCATGGCTTCTGCAAGGGTATGTCTTGCCTCACTAACCTTTTGAAGTTCTTTGAGATTGTTAACAGGCATGTGTGGATAAAGGTAAAGCTTTCTGGAAGTCCAAGTATACGTAGTATACAAAATTTTGACAAAGTTTCCGACAAAAGGCTCTTGAGTAAACATAGCAGTCATGGGATAAGGGGACAGGTTCATGTGTGGATCAGTACCTGGTTGAAGGACAGGAAACAGAGGGCAGGAATAAATGGAGAGTTTTCACAATGGAAGGAAGTAGGAAGTGGGTTCCCCCAGGGATAGGTACTGGGACCAAAATTTTCAGATGACACTAAACTATTTAGTTTAGTGAAATCCACAACAGACTGTGAGGCGTTCCAAAAAGATCTCTCCAAACTGGGGGAGTGGGCAACAAAATGGCAAATGTGGTTCAATGTAAGCAAGTATAAAGTGATGCTTGGCATATTGGGGCAAGAAACCACAACTTTACATATACGCTGATGGGATCAGCGCTGTAGTTGACCGACCAGGAGAGAAATCTTGGGGTCATGGTGGAGAGCTCATTGAAAGTGTCGACATTGCACAGCAGCTGTGAAAAGGGCAAATTCCACGCCAGGGATCATTAGGAAAGAGTTTGAAAATAAAAATGCTAATATTATAATGCCCTTTTACAATTCTATGGTGTGGCCACATCTGGAATACTGTGTACAGTTTTGTTTACCATATCTTAAGAAGGATATTGTATTACTGGAAAAGGTGCAGAAGAGGGCAACCAAGATAATCAAGGGGCTGGAGCACCTTCCTTATGAGGCAAGGCTACAGCATCTGGGGCTCTGTAATTTCAAAAAAAATTGACTAAGGGCAGACATGATAGAGGTGTATAAAATTAATGATGGAGTGGAGAGGGTGGATAGGGAGAAATGTTTCCCCCTCTCTCACAACACTAGAACCACGAGTCATCCCATTAAACTGAAGGGACAAGAGGAAGTACCTTTTCACACAGCACATATTTAATCTATGGAATTATTTGCCATGGATGTGGTGATGGCCACCAGCTTGGACAGGTTTAAAAGGGGTTTAAACAAATTCATGGAGGACAGGCCTAGCAATGGCTACTAGTCTGGTGGCTGTGGGCCACCTCCAGCCTCAGAGGCACGATGCCTCTCAATACCAGTTGTAGGGGAGCAACAGCAAGAGAGAGGGCAGGCATGTAAAATAAAGCATTAATAAAGTTAAAATTGAAAAACCACATTTAAAATAACAAATTGTACAAGTTTCAAATTAAAGGTTAATAGAAAGCTAAAAGCAGAACTAAAAACAAAAAAAATCAAGATATAAGCTGCAGATAAAACATTTAAAAGCTTCTTTAAAAAGATGTTTTAAATAGGGTTGTTGTTTTTTAAGATACAAAGTGAGGGAGCATGGCACAGCTCTTTGGGGAGGGTTAGATTCTCTTGAATCTAACCTGGAAGCAGATTGGTAACCAATGAAGCTGCCACAATATGAGTGTGACACTCATGAAGTGACTTGCGCCCATGAGCATCCTTCTAGCAGCATTCTGGACCAGCTGAAGCTTCCAAACCATAATTTAATTTAAGGGCATGATCAATCCACTCTGGACCACTGGAGCAGGGGTGGGGATTAAGGTTCAATTCAGCTCTTTCCCTTCCTTTCGTCTCCCTGACCAATCCTTGGCTTAAAGCATGTAATGACAGACACACAGCAATGTGCCTAGGCATTACCTCCACTGGAAGTGCTATATATGCCTTCCCATATGTAGATCCAGGCATCCCACTTTTCACAAGGGCTGCATGCCCAAGAGACTTGTATTCCAATATGCCCTGATATTTCTCTACAAGAATCCTTTAAGAAGTGAACACTAGAACTGCCATCATACAGTGCACCATAATGAACCCACCACATTCCAGTGCTGATCTGAAAACTGCATAGAATATTCATTCTCAAGCATCAGTTCAATAGAACAGTGCAGATTTCTCCAGGGAGATCTGAAACACCACTTTACAAGATATGCCAATCTGCAATGACCTTGACCATGCTGACATGTAAAGGATACAACAATATGCACTGCTTACCTAATATATTGTTCATGCTTTCATGCCACATAAAATCTTTTGGTGACTCCATTGCACCATGTTTTTTTGGACAATGATTGTTCCTGGTGTAGAAGTGCTGACCCATGCTTCAGTGGCATATGTCCTGGGATACATTATACGAAAACACAATGAAGGATGGAGCGTATTGCCAGAGAATGTATGTGGATCAAATCAGAAACATGAAAACCAGGATTATTGAACATAAGAGCTGCATAAAGAAAAGGAAAATACAGGCACCCCTGGTGAAACACTTTTTAGAATTTTGAATTTTGAACCATAAAGCAGAATATGTATAGTTCTGGTTGTGTAAAAAAGGTTAGGAAACATAAGGTAATATCAATAGTATATTACTGTGTTGAGAACTTTTCTGGATCCATACACTTAAGACCTGGACCCCATTTGGATTAAATGAGGAGGTCGATTGAATATAGAACATAGATGTAGATTTCTGGCCATTGTTAGAGAATTTTTGGCATATATGGTTTTTGTGGAGACACATCGTAATTCAGTAACTTGCAAATTCTGAAGAACTGAATCCCAGTTTAGTTTTAGATTAGGTATTTACATGGCTTATGAACTGGTTTCTTTATATTAGGCACATGAAGATGTATAGGGTTTGTATTATACCTTCTAAGAATCAGTTATATTGACTTCCCCTGGGAATAATATATTTGAGCCTGCAGCATCTAATTGGAGTTAAGTCTTTAAGTAGTTTCAGAATCAGGTGTTCTTGTATATTTTAGGTTTGACAAGGTACAGGTGGCATAACCACCTGAGAGACTTTCAGAGTATATTAACTGAAAGCATTGATAAAAGAGCCATCATTGAAAGAGGATATTCACATCAACAAAGTTGTTGTTAAATAGAGTATGTGCTGGATTTTCAGTTAATATTTTTATACCCTTTAATATATATTTTAATGTCCTATAATATTTTAGAAATTGAGTTAATATATTACTTGAATTTTGTTGGCTAGTTACTATTGTTTCTTATATAACTGTTGAGGTAATACATTAATAGAAAGAGGAGTGGGATGTAGCTCCCAGTTGAGGAAAGAACTGCATCAGACAAAGTTTGCAAGACAATTGCAGCATGGTTTGTAGGGATGTGCCTGAAATACCTCAGGCACATCCCATGGGGTGGGGAGGAGTTCCTTTAAAAGGAGGCAGGCAGGTCCTATCTGCTCCTCCTGCGAGCCTCTGCCGCCCAGCCTCATCGCAGCGCTTTTCTAAGAGAAACATCCCCGTGAAAGTGGCAGCCTGTGCTGCAGTCTCCTTTAAGGCACCCTGCCACGATGACAGGATGGTTCCCCCAGCATCCCTTGTGTAACTTTGGCATGCAAATGGCATTGGTGCATGCATTGACCCTGCAAATGGCATTGAAGCTTTTTGCATGCCGACGCCACATGAGGGATGCTGGGAGAAGCATTCCATCGCAGTGGTGGGGTGTTTTAGAGGAGACTGCAGCACGGGCTGCCACTTTCAGGGGGATGGTGCTGTGATGGGGCAGTGTGGGGTGGTGGAGGCTCGCAAGAGGGGCAGGTAGGACCTGCCTGCCTCCTTTTAAAGGAACTCCTCACCCCTCACTGAAAAGTTTAGGCTGAAGGAACGAATCATTTCGGTGCCGAAATGATCCGGGCACATCCCTAATGGTTTGGTAGATATGTTTATATTATGTAGAACAACCTCATAAGAATACAAGGTGCATGTTTCATCACAGTTAAAGCCAATGTGCATCAGTGGAAACATGTTTTGAGCAGATTGTAAAGTATCTCCATGTGCTGTGCTACACCATGGGAGTACAAGCCACTTGTAGAATAGTTTACTCCATACCTCAGATACAGAAGCTTAACTCCCTTGAAGCTTGAGATTCCTGTTGAAGCATTTCCTTTGGGACTAAAATATATTTACAGATCTTTCTACATATACTTGTGATGGATTTTTACCATGGAGAGTATACTTGTTGTCTTTTAATATATATTCTGTTTGGATTGATGCTAGTTTTATGCAGGTTACTTTTATGGCCCTATCCACCCCCAGTACAATACCTCCAGTGACAGTTGCTGGTATCTATCTTACTTTTCTTTTAGGATTGTGAGCCCTTTGGGGACAGGGATCCATCTTATTTATTTATTATTTCTCTGTGTAAACTGCCCTGAGCCATTTTTGGAAGGGCAGTATAGAAATTGAATAAATAATAAATAATAATAATATGGTACCTGTTCTTCACAAAGGGAGTATATAGATTGTGGATCTTGATTATTAATATATTATATTTCAGATTAAAACCAATATAAAGATGGGGGGGTGCTCCTTGTTCACCAGCATATTTTCACTGAGACCTATAAGGTTTTGTGCAACCACCACTATATAATAGCATTTTTACTGCTTCAGTTCTGACTATGGTTCTTTCCTCTCACCTAGGGAGGAATGTTCAAAACACTAGAAACTTCTTAACAGGAACATGTCTTCCAGATCAGGCTGAAAACTGAGACCTCAAAAGTCAATAAATGTTAGCAATGAAATGTCTTAAAATATGATTAGTTGTGCAATAAAATATTTGCAGTTTGTGTATGCTAGCCCAGATTGGAGCACTGCTGCTACAAGTTTCCACTTTAATTATGAAATGTTTCACTGAAAGGCTGAAGAGGCAAGTGCTTTGAAAAATAGCTCTTCCCTATAGAGCAATGTACTTTGTAACTTTGCATATTTGGCTGTTTAATTTCTTTAGCTCAACACAGCTGTATTTTACATTTGTAAATGTGAATCTATATTCACATGCAAAGAAACAGATGGTCCAAAGAGGGGGAAAGACATGCAAAACATTGGGAGGCTCTACAGATAATTTGGGGGCAGTGTCGTTCTGACCATTGTACTATAACCTATGCCCACTTAGCTCTCTAGATGAGAGCGGATGAACAGCTAGCTGATTTGCAGGAGTTTAGAATTAAATGTTAATTTAAGGAGTTGGGCATTGGAAAGTCAGGGCTTTAACTAGGATGGTCATACAACTGATTTGCAGAGGTTCCAGAAAATGTTAATTAAGGCTCTCGTACCACTGCAGAGTAGAGGTTTTATTGCCTCCCTAGGCAGCAGTGATGTAGTGCACACACAAAAAGTTGTAACTACAAACAAAATGTGATGCTTTGAAAATTTGAAAGAGATATTTTAATTCCAAGGCAGCTGCTCCAAGGCAGTGAGCATCTTGTAGTTGTGAATCAACCCTCAGGTAGGGATGTGCACAGAACCGGTTTGGAGGCCCTTCATGGGCCTCCGAACCAGTTCAAAGAACCGGCAGTTCTGGCAATTCGAAGGTGGCGGGGGTCTCCCTTTAAGAGCAGGGGGAGGGCACACTTACCCCTCCCGCTGCTTTCCCCCCACCGGCGTCAGTTTTTTTAAAAGCCTGTTGAGGCGGCAGCATACCTCCCTGCTGCCCCGTTGCCCTCGTCTTCCAGATATGACTGGAAGTCACTGATTCGCCTGACTTCCAGTCATATCTGGAAGATGAGGGCAAAGGGGTGCCAGGAAGGTACGCTACTGCCTCTATGGGCTTTTTAAAAAACTGATGCTGGGGAGGGGGAGTGGCAGGAGGGGTATGTGCACCCTCCCCCCGCTCTCCCCAGCCACCTTTGAACCTCCCCACCGCGGTTCCATGCACATCCCTATCCTCAGGTTCCATTTCCTCCACCTTCCCCTCTAGTTCTGGAATGAGTGTGTGCGCATTTCTATTCAGTTGAGAGCTTTTCTGAAGAACTTCTTACACATATAACAGTCTGCAGCAGTTTTCCAAGTGGCTGTGCATGCCCCAGCTCTCTCTCTCTCTAGCTCTCCCTTTTAAAATGAAAAGGTTCAAATGCAGGATGGGGTGACAGAGCATTCGCGCAGCTGCTCAAGAGTTCTCTTGGCAAGACCACACAGTTGTGCAAGAAACAGTTGGAAACAACTGCCCTCTGTTGTGCAACTAGATGCAATTCTGTGGCCTTGTGTAAATGTGCAAGCACTCCATTACAATGCTGATGAAGCTTTGTGCAGTGTGAGTATGTCAATATTCCCTACTTCTAACTAAATTTCCATTTGAAGACACTTGGGAAGGACTATTAGCACTTACCAGCATCACAATTAAATACACATTGAGGGGGCAGAGGGGTTGCCCTGGCCCCACCTCACCCACTATGGAGTTCAGCATGACTTCCACAAGGACCTATGCACACAGTTAGTACTCACATAGGCTCTTTCAGTTCTGCTAAACACATGTAAAGGTGGGGCCAATCACTGATGTGTAGTAGTGAGATTTGTGACATTTGCAGTCCTTCAAGATGACCACTGGATGCAAAAGAGGGCAGAGGAATCTTTATCTCTGCAAACAAAGGCAATGCATACAGTCGTCCTATACACCATTAAATTGTCCCAACCAGAGCAAGTGGATAACTTGTTAAATTACGGTATATCGTCGCTGCATCATGGGCCCTTAGACCATACCCTGGGATATGAAGAACTTGTGAAATAGCTATGGGGCGCAGAATGTCAACTATGAGAACATTGGCAGAGGGAAGATGGACTATGAATGTTAGTTCTCAGGAAGCCCAGTCTTTCAATCCCTGCAGAGTGATTTCACAGTTGATGGCACAAACCAAGGCCCACCATACATCCCAGATAGGGATGTGCAAATCAACTTGTTGCCCAATCAATTTGACTCTAATCTGGGTGATCTGAGTGATTGGGCAATGAATTGAATCAATTTGGGGTCCAGTGGGCAGATTTGATATAAAATTGAATCAACCAGATTTGAGCTTGAATCGATTGGCTGATTCGAGTCATCAATTTGTGTCTAACTTCTTCTGCCTAAATTTTGTGTCCCTTCACAATTCCAGCCCTCTGGGGTTCTCTGCAGCTCTGGTTGGTCAGTTTGCAGGGTTCAATGATTGGCTATCTCCCTTGCTTCTTGATTGGCTTGTTGGCTTTAAAATCCAATCCAAGTTTAGTCTTCTCAAGCATTTCATTCATGCAGCCAGGCCTCATGGTTGGCTGTTTGTATCTCTCAAAACCACACACTAACAATTTCAACTTCAGCAAAACATTTGAATTCCAACAAAATTTGCTCAGGATTGCATGAAACAACATTTTGTTCACCTGGAAGTTTTTCACACGGGGCTTTGAAAGCGCTTTAATTTGCATTTCCTCCAGAATGGAGGGAGTGCATTCATATACAGTATCTGTCAAATTTAGCCTGAAGTCCCTGCAAGCTGTTGAGGAGCAGTTCACACAACTGGAGTTTGTGCATTAGAGGATAGCCAGATGTATATCCAGGGTGGTAAATCTACTATTTGCATTGTTTTGGGGGGACAACTTCAAGTTTGTAGTAAAGCCTCCCAGTAAACACACGATAAAACTGCTGTGTATAAAAAGTCCCTGGTGTGTGTTCTGCCATAGGGAATAATGGGGATTCAAAGTGACCCCATTATTCCCCACAGGTAGTGCTTAGGTGCCCCAAAGTGGGTTGGGGTGTAGAGTGCCATGGGTGCTATCAAGCACTCTGATTCCTATGGAATTTTTAAAATGTATTTTAGATTCTTTGATGTGCTCTAACCTTTTCTCATAATGAATCCCTATGAGAATTATGATACATCAGATTCTAAAATACATAAATTCCCTAAAAATCACCCAGGTACCCCACTGCCTGGAGGCTTGAGTGCTGGGTGGCACCCAAGGAGACCCACTCCCAGACTACTCTGGTGTACCTAGGGGCTACCCACAGGAGATAATGGGGCTGCTTCAAATCCCCATCATTCCCTATGGTGGAAAAATACAAAATAGCTAAACTAAGAAATTCATTTAAAATCAAACAAGTGCCCCCATCACCTTGCAACTTGGGTGGTAGGTAGCATCCATTGGCCCTCTACATACCAATGCATTTTGGTGCCCCCTGGACCTTAAAAGTGGGTTGCATCCATTCTTACACACAGTGGCAATTCAACCCCTATAGAAAGGGGTTTCAACCAGTGAGATATTTGGGAGGTGGTAGGAACAGGAAAAAATGAATCATCAGCTTCTTTATGTAGATTTCATTTAAGAAAAATACTTTGGCTAAACCATTTGCCTCAAAGGTGTAAACATCACAGAGGGAAAATAATTATTCACCAAAGCATGTTGCTTCATTCCTGCAAGTGGTCCTATTGACTATGTATGAGTCAAGTAAGCAGGATATGTAGCTCCCATAATAAAAGGGATTATACCTAGAACTAATGGGATTAAATTAAGAAAGGTTTAAAATGCATTTTTCATTATATATCCAAAAACAATGTCTACTGTCCCAACAGTGCTAACTTACCAAGCATTCTGGATGCTAACTCACCAAGCATCCAACTATTTTTTAATGTTGCATCACAATATATTTTTAGAAAACATTTGTCTCAAACCATAGTTTAGCATATTTCCCACTTGATTCCCTTGTCAAAGAAAATTAATATGCATACAAACAGTCCAAAGATTACCAATGGAGGAAACAAGTCAGATATTTTATCCTAGGAGCAACTGATAAATAAAAATGATATCTATGCTGTTTGGATTGTTTCCACAGTCCAATATTGTTTCCAGAGTCCAATATTTCTTTTAAATGCTTTGAAGCATGAGGCTATTCCTGCTAATTTCAAACCTAGTCTGAACAAAACTATATTGTCTTCAGGCGAATTTAAAACAAAGTAATATTTAAATGTTGGATAAGGATTGTTGTGAATGCTCAAAATATTTTAACGTTCTTGGCTAGCATCCAGACTAAATTAGAAATGACTAAAAGAGCCCCTGGTGGCGCAGTGGTAAAACTGCTGCCCTGTAACCAGAAGGTTACAAGTTCGATCCTGACCAGGGGCTCAAGGTTGACTCAGCCTTCCATCCTTCCGAGGTCGGTAAAATGAGTACCCAGAATGTTGGGGGCAATATGCTAAATCATTGTAAACCGCTTAGAGAGCTTCGGCTATAGAGCGGTATATAAATGTAAGTGCTATTGCTAAGTGCCATTGAAATTACTGGGACTTCAGTTAGCCATGGACAAATGTGTTTCAAGGGTGCTTAGTCAAGACTGGCTAGCTTGGATGCTCCCCATTATTTCTGAAATCTTTCACAATACCACATCAACAGGTGGTGGTGGTTGTATGCTATTTTCCATTTGTCCATAGGGAATTGGAGGTGATAGACAAGTGCAATTTTGCACAAGTAGCACAATAAACACACAGATGTTTCCTCCATTGAAATGGAACCCTTGAAGGGGTGTGGGGGGCACTCTCTGGGTGAACCAGAGCTAGTACACAGGTAGGAAATGGCTGGTTCAGGGCAATTGATTTGCCCAAGATCTCCAGGTCAGAACTAGGGTAAATGTTATGAATCTATGCAGCTGCAGTCTATCCATGACATCATTGGACACCTAGGTCAGGATTGACTGAGCTGGTTGACAACAGATCTCCAGGGTTTCAAATATGTGTATTCTCCATCATTATCTGGAGAAGCTAGGAATTGAAACTCTGCCTGCAAATCATATGTTCTACCACTGAACTATGGTCCCTCCCCAAATTATGTTCACCATGGGTCAAAACATGCATCCTTTCCCATGCAGTTAGGAAGTGGAAGCATTGAGAACATGCCAGTCAGGACATCCTTCTCTGGTGCCCTGATGCCAGGAGAGTAAGCCCCTTTATCATATGTGGGGGCATGTTCATATGAATGGCTCCACTACATGCACTCCAAATACTTGTTTCTATCTAGAGAGGTGTGAATCAATTCGGGTCCAAATAGATTTAACTCGAATCTAGTATTTGGACCCGAAACAAATCTCCCTAGTGGCAAGTGGGTAGATTCAAGCTCCAACTGATTCAAGATTTGAATCATGGGCGTAATTATGATTAGACAAGGGAGACAGTCATCTGGGGGCCCACTGCCTCAAAGGCCCCCCCCCAAGGCATGTAACATGACTCCCCATTGCCCACCCAGCCAGCCCCAAGGCCCCTCAGCCAGCCCTCCTGGCCAGCAATCTAAGCAGCCAGCCTGCAAGCTGCTAGAGAGCTCCTTCTCTCCCCGCCTCTCAGCTGATTGGCAGGTGAGTGGGGCTTCCAGAGAGGCCTCCATGCAGGCCTCCCTGAAGCCTGAACTTGAGTGACCTGGCAGCCAGGCAGCAAGGAAGGAAGGAGGCAAGCAGAGTGACCATCCCTGGCTGCCTTTTACCCACCACAGACCCTCTGCCCAGCACAGGCCAGCCTTTGCCTGCTTAGTAATGGAGGTATGATGTGAATTCCTTTTTGTGGTTGCCCCCCCCGCCCCAATATATAAGGATCTGCTTGCCATAGGGCTGTGATATGGGGGGGGGGGGTAGAGAGACTGAGAAATCTCTGAATATTTGAAACAGATTGGAAAATTTGCTGACTTAAAAAAAAACTATCTAAAAAGTCCTATAAGTGGCTTGTTTCATGGCAGAATGTTACAAAAACTTCTGAAACAAACAATATTTCATTCATTCATTCATTCATTCATTCATTCATTTATATATGCACTTATGTTCAAGTTGTTTTGCAATCCAGAAAGTCCAGAAGAATGTGCTGTGCTGTGCTTTTATTTTATTTTTCTTTAGAAATGCCAAGCTGGTTGGGCATGTCTCAAAACCTCACTCACACTATTTACACTGTATGACATTAGTCAGTATGGTTCTGTAATGATATGAAATGTTAAGGAGGCCCTGCACATGTTGATTTGCCCCCTAGCCCCACACCCCACTAGGGACGACCCTGCTTCTGAGCACCTGCAGAAAGTGCTTTTTATCTCAATAGAGTGAGAGAACACAACCAGCCCTACTTCCACATTGGGCAGCACGGAGAATGACTTTTAGGACAGACTAGGGTGTAACTTCAGGAGCTCCTTGAGCCCTGGCATGTCTTAAAATTTTACCAAGAAGAGGCAGATTCCTCATTCCCTCCCCCTCCCCTTTTCTCCTGAGGAATGGTGCTAGTTCTTGCTCTTTTCTTTATTTCTCCCCACCTACCTTCCTTGCTTCAGTGGGACTTACTGGTCTCCTACAGGGAGCAAAATATGCTGGGAGCACAAATTAGTTGGGTTTGCTTTACATCCCTGAGCATGTGCACTCCTATACGCACTTACCAGGGAAGGATCTCAGACAGTTGAATGCAATGGAGTTTATTTTTAAGTAGACATGCTTTCCTTGCTAGTAAGTCCTTTAGGTTTCAATGAAATGTACTGCCAGCTAAATGTGGTTAGATTTGCTGCCTGAGGCTGCAATTCTCCACACACTTACCTGGGACTTTTACATAGCAGGCTTTACTGCAAGTTTACTGGGAGGCTTTACTGCGAAATTGAAGTTGTCCCAAAGAACCAATGCAAAACAGTGGATTTTTTTTTTTTTTAACCTCCAGATATAAATCAGGCTGCACTCTAACAAGCAATGAAAAACTTGAATTGCGTGTGAACTGCTCCCCAATAACTCGCAGGAGCTTCAGGGTAAATCTGGCCAACAAGTGAATGCAGCACCTCCATTCCAGAGGAGATGTGTGTTAAAGGGCTTTAAAAGCCTCGTGTTAAAAAACCTCCTGGAATCAAACTTTACTGATTCCTTTACTTTGTTCAGAACTCTGAGAAAACATACATAGGGGCTATTCCCACGATCGGGAAAATCGGGCTAGGAAACCCTAGCCTGATTTTTCCCGATTGTCAGAACCACCGGGCTCGGCTGCGAGCCTGGTGGTTCTGGAGTGGGTAACCCGCTCAAGAACCACGCCCCAAAACCAGGTTTGTGGAGCGAGCGCTCCGCAAACCTGGTTTTTTAAATCATGAGTAGATGCAGCGCAGCTTCACACTGTGCCTACTCATGAGTAGGCCCCAGGAGGGGAGGCGAAAAGCTGCTTCCCAGCTCCGGGGGCCTCCCCAATATGCCCTGCACACTCGCACAGGGCATACTGGGGCTTCCAGGGGCTGCGCGGCCCCCGAGCTCCCCAGCTCCCGCCGGCTCTATCTCGGAGCCAGCAATTGTGTGGGCGGCCAAGTCAGCCTCCCAGAGCTCCCTCCCTGCTTGTGAGTGGGGAGAGTGGGCTAAGCCCGCTCTTCCTGCTCAACACCCCAAACCGGGTCTCATGGATCATGAGACCCGGTCCATGGGCACACACTGCATGGTTGACAGTCTCCTTTGCTAATCTGTAGTGAGGGGCCAGTTTTATTCACTTATTTATTTATTTATTTATTTATTTATTTATTTATTTATTTATTTTAACATGTTTTTATACCGCACCAAACTTACATCTCTGGGTGGTTCACAACAAGATAAAAACAACACTAAAACATTAGTTAAAAACAAAAACAAGAATTTTTTTTAAAAAAACAACCCCCAGTCACTTCCAGTGACTGTTGCTGGTGTGTGTGTGATGATTCTTTTTAGAATGTGAGCCCTTTGGGGACAGGGAGCCATCTTATTTGTTTGTTATTTCTCTTTGTAAACCGCCCTGAGCCATTTTTGGAAGGGTGGTATAGAAATCAAATTAATAACAACAACAACAACAACAATAATAATAATTTTAAAATTTTAAAAACAAGATTCTAATAATATTAATTATTAATATTCTAATAATTTGTGTTTCTAGTGTGTTCTAGGCATTAAAATAGCACAAGTATTCAATGTATATCACTATATATCACTTTATATTGTGAAGTATGCATGTGTGTATTCAACAAAATGTATTTCCAGGCAGCATACTTATTTTGAAATATCAGACTTAAAACCTTGGGGGCCTGGGGTGTGTGGAGGCCCTGGACTTTGGGGGGGGGGTGCATTTTGAAATCTCATCTCTGGGCCCACTCCAACCTTGCTATGCCCCTGGACTCAGCACAGGAAGTGCTGAAGAATCAAATTAGGGGTCATAAAGTAGAGACAGGTAGAACAGTTAGGGAGACCCTTACTCACTATCTCTGCTCCCAATGCCCCTAGTGGTCATTCGGACAGTTGGTGCAAAAGGTTGATGCACTGGAACATCTCCAATATAACCTTGCCTCTGCCCTGAACACACCTGGTGGTCTTAGGTAAGCCATTCTTTCTCAGCCCCAGCTGCAATATGGGGATAATGACTCACATTCTGCACAGTGAAGCGCAGATGGTTCAGCAGTGCCCACACTGTTGCAGAACACGGGTGTTCCACTCTGACTTGCAATTGCAGTTTTGCCATGTTGAATTGCAGTCACACCATGCCACATCCATTGGAAATAATGGATGCAGCATGGTGCAACTGCAATTGTGCCATTTTAAGTTGCAGTAGAATAGCCCTGTTCTGCTATGCTTTTTCCACTATGCTTTTTGTTACCACTATTCAGCCTCATTTAAGATTTCTTTACTTCATGAGCTGAGCTTCAGTGAGGGGGAGGCATTTTGAAATCTCGTCTCTGGGCCCAATCCAACCTTGCAATGCCCCTGATTCGAATGGCTATTTTGTGTACCTGTTTTCCTGAGTCTCCATTCTGTCTGTCTGAAAATTCCAGTCCTCCGAGCTGCTCTGCCGCTATGATTGTTCAGCTTGCAGGGCAGAATGAGTGGCTGTTGATCCCCCTTGCCCCAATGGTATTTTATTCAAACTTAATGTTTACATGTACAATAGATTGACAAATACCTCGTGATTCTCTTGTAGATTTTTTGTTGCAATGTGTGCTGTTGTCAGCGCTCTTCTGCTTAGGTGGGAAGAACATTGCAATTCTCTATGTCACAGTTTTAAATTAAGCAATTCTGCAACACGTTGTTACTTCTGCTTAGGGACGGATGGAAAGTAACAACAGTTCCCTCTGTGCTGTGCATTTGTAGTTGTTTGTTGACATGGGGGGGCGGGATTTGATGTTCCTGTGGATTTCATGTTACTATGCTTGTTATCCTGGACTTCCTTGTGTAATGCATGCTTTGCATTAATGGTAAATACTATTTGCAAAACAAAGGAATAGCTATGGGGTCCACCATGGCACCAGAAATGGCAAACATATATATGGCTAACTTTGAGAATAAACACATCTCCTCACAGAATCCGTATTGGAACTCTTTTATTCTTTGTTGGCACTATATAGATCTCTTTGTTTTATGGCGGGGCAATATGGACCAATTAAGATATTTCAATAGATGGCTCAATAACTGAGATATCAATTTGATATTTGAGATGCAATATGATTTAAGAAATATGAACTATTTGGATGTTATATATAAAGAGGAAGGAAGTCTAAAAACCATTATTTATAGGAAGTCCATGGATAGAAATACATACATGATATGATAGTTCACATCCTAAGCACATAAGAAACAAGAACTGACCATAGGGCAAATTATGTCTGAGAATGAATTGTTCTCAAAGTTCCCATTTCCTGTTGGAAACCAACTTAGCAGCTAGTATGGGTGTGCACAAAACCAACTTGCCCGGTTCTGGGCATGCAAATAGCCTGTGCACATGTGTGGCAACCTTCAAAATGGTGAGCGAGCTTGCACATCCCTAGTTTGATGGTGAGCCAGCTTGCACATCCCTAGCAGCTAAGAGTTATCCAAGGGAGATGACAAAAGCTGCCAAAAACAAAGCTATTGCCACAAACAGGAAAGAGCCACTTAGGGTTAAAAATCCAAAATCTGCTCACAAATTTGTGGTTTGTAGTTTGATCTTCGACACCATGAATATTATTATTATTATTATTATTAATTCAATTTCTATACTGCCCTTCCAAAAATGGCTCAGGGCGGTTTACACAGATAACTAGTAAATAAATAAATAAATAAAAATTGCTCCCTGTCCCCAAAGGGCTCACAATCTAAAAAGAAACATACTGTAAGATAGACACCAGAATATAGACTTGAAAAACACATTCATCAGAATTGGCACCTTCTACAGGACACGTCTGCCTTCAAGGAAAGGCCACTTCTAACTTACAAAAGGATGAAGAATTCAAGAGAACATTTGGTACACTTAAAATCCCAGGAATCCTTTAATGCCACAAGAGAAATTCTTACACAATCCTATTGACAACTATATGTGTGTGTGTGTATACACACACACACACAGACAGTTCACAACATGTAATACATTTTGTGTGGTGTGTCCTATAGTGTGTCCTTGTAAATTATTATACATAGGAAAGCCTTCTAGAAACCTTAAACAGATTGGGGGCTCAAATGTAACATCCAAAATTAATGCAAAGGAGAACCATTAGTCAAACTTTTTTTAAAAAAAAAAAAACATAACCACAAACCTACAGAATTTATTGTTTGGGTAGTAGAGCAGGTGGAGAGTCAGAACAAGGGACTGCTGTTGAGAAAAGAGATGCAGTGGATTTTGAGATTACAAACTATTGCCCCTAAGGGGTTAAATGAAGACTTAGACTATCTCTCCCCTTTTAAAACAATCAAGAAAACAAGACGCTTGTGATACTCCTTTTGATCAGTCACTTATTCAATCAGAGCACTCTAGAACATATTGACTATAGGTGTCTGCTTTAAAACAGGTTTTAGAGGGTTGCTTTTGAAAGACAGACATAAATACCCTTGGTGGTGCAGGGAGATAACTCCAGAAAAAAAATTATCTACTCAATATATGTTCTATCTCTTCATTTCTCCTTCCTTTGTGTTTTAGACAGGGGGTTTTAAGCGCAGAAACAACCTGCCTAGAAAGCAGGAGGCTGTTGGTTCAAATCCCCGCTGGTGTGTTCCCCAGAATATGGGAGACTCCTGTATCAGGCAGCAGCGATATAGGAAGGTGCTGAAAAGCATCATCTCATACTGCGCTGGGAGATGGCAATGGTAAACACTCCTGTGTTCTAGCAAGAAAACCATATGGCTCTGTGGTCATCAGGAGTCTACACCGACTCGAGGGCACAACCTTTCCTTTCCTTTAGCAAGTAGTCTTTTTAATAGGGATGTGTGACTTGATTTCAGTACAAAACTATTTGTACCCGAATCTAGCTGATTCGGGTGATTTGCAGACTGAACAAATTGCTTCTGTGCTCAATTGTCCAATTCGGGTTTAAAAAAAATCACCCAGATTTGGACCCAATAGAATCCAGAGAATCGGACCTCCATTTCGTGGTCAAAGTGGGTTGGGTGGTAGTGCCCAATGGGTGGAAGCTACCAACCAGATTTCAAAGAAATTGGACAAAGGAGTGCTTTAAAAAAAATTTTTTGGAAGTTTGTGCATCCTTAAGCTTTTCCTCATCGGGAATAATGGGGATTTTGGCAACCCATAATGCCATGTGCAGGGCACCACATGGCCCAATGTAGGTTGTGGTGTAGTGCACATGGGGTGCCAACCACCCCTAGAACCACAAGCCCATGGCGTACTAGGTTTTGTTGTTACAGAGTTCACTATTTTGTTGATAGTGGGTTAGATTCTCTGATCATTCATCTTTTTGAACCAAAGATGATGAAATAACAAAGATGAACAAAGATGTGCACAATGATGAATGAACTAAGAATCCACTATCATTGTTCATCTTTGATATGGAGTTATGGAGTTGCTGAAATCCCCATTATCCCTATGGGGAAATGCTTAAAGACATGCAAACTTCCAAAAAGAAAAATCAAATCAAATCACCGCTTTGCCCAATTTCTTTGAAATTTGGGTGATAGCTTCTACTCATTTTGCACTACCACCCATCCAACTCTTTTGCCCCTGGAACCCGTTTTTTTTGTCCAAAATCGATTTGGATTGATTCAGATCCAAATCTAATCTGGGGTGATTCAGGGGCAGATCTGGACCCAAAACAAATAAGGGGTGATTTGATTCAGGTACATAACAAATTTAAACAATCGATTTGTGCACATCCCTACTTTTAAAATAAGTATTATGTGCTTGTAAATTTACTTTTACTAACAAAACCTAACTCAATGACTCATATCAGATGGTTGGTTTCACTGACATTTTATATTGTTAATGTATGAGGTATCTTTAAATTACTTTTATAATGTTATGATTGGTTTTATTCATACTACACTATGTTTATACTTTGACAGTTTTAATTTTTATTTATTTCACTATTGTATTTATACATTTCTTGTAGTAATTTGTACATTGTTTTGTAGAATTGCCTTTGAAGAGGAGCACTGCTTCAAAATATATAAGGCAACACTAAACCAATTTTATGAAAGCATATCAATAAAAACATTTGAGTAAATCTACCACCACCTTGGGAGTTCTCCCCTCCCCCCCCCACTTTTGCCTTCAGTTGGTTGATGCTGTGTCATTCTTCTCTTCCTCTCCTCCTCTTGCTGCTTGGGAGATCCCCTACCTCTTATGTGATGACTACCCTCTTCCGGAGCTTTCCTGTTCTGACACCACGCTCATCAAGACTCTGGTGCAGACAGGAAGTGTGCTGGATATTCCTGGCCCCCTTTATTCTCATTATCGTCTCCTAAATATGTATCTTCTGGGCCATCATGAAAGTCCCATCTTCTGCTAGGAAGGCTTCAAGGCTTTCTTCACTTGTGGCTCTCACTTGGCTGTTTTGGTCTTGTTCTATGGCATCATCATCTGCCCCAGCCTGCCTTTGTATTCTACAAAGAAAACCACATGGCTCTGTGGCTGCCAGGAGTCAATACTGACTCGATGACACCGCTTCACCTTTTAGCAGCAGGACACCAAGATGCCTGCTGCCCTCTGAGCAGGTGTTGGGGTCCAATCTGACCCTTACAATCTTTGGCAAGAAGCATCTCTCTTCACACTCCTTAAAGCCTGCAATATGCCTGAGGAAAGAAGAGGCTACTGGCAACCTGGGTGCCACAGGTAAGCATGATGATCACTGGCTATCATACTTATGGCACTACCCCCTTCAGACGCCATAAGCATAGCTGTTGGACATGGGGAAGATGAGTGACAATAGAGTGTGGAACTTCCTGCCTGCTTTCCCACTCATGAGCTGCACTCACACTTAGGTTTCTTAAAGTCTGAAAAGGGCTAGTGACGGTCGCTTTTCTTGGAAATGCAGGTCCAGTTGCATTGTTGCTTTGCACCTTCTGTCCTAGTTCCCGCTAGCAACATTAGGAATACAGATAGTAAGCAAGGGTCTTACTCTTTGTCCCCCCCTCCCTTTTTGGTGTCTCTTTGCTCTGCCTTCTGATTGGTGGACACACACCCCAGTGTGGGGGGTTGAGTCAGAAAGGAAAGGGGAGTGGAATATATATAAGATGACTTTGTATATGTGAGGGAAGCAGCTATAAAACAATTGGTGATTGAGATTTTGAACCAGCTAATCATATGAGCCTGCAAAGGTTGTGAATGTTCCTGCAACTTCATTACATGGCATTACTAGGCCTGCACTGCTTTCGACTATTGCTTCTGCTGATAGTTTCTCAAAACTACCTGACCTGCACAACCCAAGAAGGTATTTTCACCTTACCAATCCTGGATTCTGTTGTTCCCTGGAAGACCACTGCAGCATGGCTCAGATCCTACTGCCACCTTTCTTCTTGTCCACCCCAGGAGAACCTACTCGTCCCTGGAAAATGGAGATCCTATTCACTATACAGCCCCCCGGTTTTACATCAGCAAAGTAGATTTTTTTGCTTCACAGCCTGAGCTCTGAAGGCCAGAGAATATATAATCATTTGCCCTTTCCTGCCAACTTGGAAGGGAATGCCAATTTTTATGAAGCTGCTCTTCAAGCTTTAGATTATCATTTCAATCCTGCATTGAATGTGGTTGCTGAATGTTACAAGTTCTCTTCTAGAGCCCAACTGCCTGGGTGCTTTCCAGATTAAACCCTACAACAGGGTCACTACGGATCTCCTAAGTGTGCTTCTGTGCTTTCTGTGTTGTGACAACACAGTCCCCGCACTGATACCAAGATGCTGTTCACATTTCTGATATCTTATTTCAGATTTTATCTTTGTGTTTATAGTGTTACAACATTGCAAATTCATTGCAGAAAAATAGCTGTATTTTCCTGTTGTAGGAGCTTGAGACTTGGGGGATTGTTTTCAACAGGACCCTGTCAAGCTGAAGCATTTTACACCATTGCAGCATGTAATCTGGAGAGTGCTGGTGAAGCTATTGAACATTAGGTCACAGCACTGTGTGCCTTGAGTGTAACCTGTGAGTTTGCCAACTTTACAGAGTGGTCCTAGGATTAATGCCTTGCTTGCATGGAGCTTTGTGGAACTCCCATATGGCCCTCCCCACTTGGCTCAAGCCCACTTGGCTCCCCACTTGTCTTGTTCTTGGGTTTGGGCTTGTTGGCCATGTCTGTAAAATGCATGGCCATGTTGGGAAATTCTTGGAGTATGGTTTCCATCCTGTATAGTATGTGGTCACTCATCTCTGGGACAGAGACAGAAGATTGCACTTGACCACCTCCCTCTCCTACACTACAAAGTTGTTTTGATATTCAAGCTTGGTTGCTCCAGAAGCCTGCATCAGCTTGGTCAGATTTGGTTTTACTGGCTAGCTTTTTGCATGTGTAGTCACTATAAACGGGTTTCATTTGGCAATTTGGTCAGTAAAAAAGCTTTCCCACCGGGAAAAAGGAGAAAGCCCGCCAGCTGCCGCCTTCTCCACAACCCACCGGCTGCTAAAAGTGTATAAATGATTGCTTGTCACTCTTAATAGTGGCTTCAAATCCCACACATGTAACGTTTTTGCCTCAAGGCTTTCAATAAAACTTTTAATTTTAATTTTAAAAGGTGTTGTCACTGGGCTTTGGGGTTTCGATCATACAGAAAGTCTACTGAAGCAGTCAAAGAACCAAATCATTTCCACAAACATTCAGCCACCATTTTAGGCAGCCAGCCAGAGGGGAAGGAGTGTCCACTCCAAGCGCAGCCACTGCACTCCTGGAGTGGGGAAACATGGAGGTGTGGAAATACTTCCTCCTGCCTATCCCAGCTCTGGTCCCTGTCACATCACCACTGGTATAGGCACACAGCACAGCAGAGGCCAAAATCGCCGCCACTCATCTATGGGGGAAGTCAGGCAAACTTTTGCCTTCCTCCAAGCCCTAGGGAGCACACAGCCAAGGTTGTGTGCATGGCCTCAGTCACTGCTAATCAATGTTCCTAGGAGAATTGCTTATAATCAAACACACCTTTAGCTTGTAGGCTAAAAAGCCAAGAGAAACCATTACTTCAAATGACGCGCAATACAACAGCGTTTCCATAACAATATAAATGATGTTTCCAGTAAAAAAAAGAAGGAAGACAAACAAGAGGAAGAGAAGCCAGGGTGCCCTCCAGATTACACCCTACAAAAGTGTCATTACATGTCCGTTAAGTGTGCTTCTGTACTGCCTGGGTTTCAATCTATTCCTTATTACAGTCACAGACCAGCACAATTTACAAACAATGAAACAACAAGGTGAAAGATCTGAAATGTAGTACATAAAAACAAAACAAAAGATCCTGATATGTAGTTCTGTTGTTTTGTTTTTATGTGGCACAGTTTACAAACAGAAGCCCAACAAAAAAGCCCACATAACTTACAGGATTATGATACAGTAGTTAAGCATAAAGATCAGTTAACAATGATTCTTAATGAATTTCTGGTGAATTTTACTGGCTATTAAACAGATCTTAGGCACATCTTTTTTTTAACATTTTATTTTAAAGAACAAACATTACAGTCCAAGACACTCCCCAAAATGAAACACTTTCATATAAAGTTTTAAAAGAAAAAGAGAGAAGAAGAAAGAAAGAAAAGAAAAAAGAGAAAAGAAAGGAAAAGAAAAAACCCAGACAAACAATGCATATATATGTAATCACCTTCTAAAGTACATACAATTCATTAAATTCTGACCATATAGCTTGAAACTCTTCTTTGCCTAAACGGCAAAAAACAAAAACAAAAACCAATTCAAATGCGGATAATGAACACATTTCAGTAGTCCAAAGCTGAAGTTCCGGAGTAAATCTGGTTTTCCAATGTTGAATTATAATCTTTTTGGCCACTCCCCAAGCACGAAGAATACATAGTTGTTGATAAATTCCATATCCTAGGAATATATCCCAGGAGAACATAGCTATCTTTAAAACACAATGATAATTGCAGTGTCTTATATACAATTTTATGGACATCATCCCCAAAAGAGGCTATAATTGGGCATGACCAAACCATATGTGACAATGTCCTTTCATAAATATTACATTTCCAGCAAACCGCGTTCTCAATCCAGCCCTTTCTGAACATCCTCTGGGGAGTCCAGTAAGAGCAAAACAAAAGTTTTTGCTGAACAAGTCTCAATTTAAGATCTATATATGCTCGTTTTATTATCCTTAATGCTATTAACCATTGGTCTACCATAATGGTATATTCAAGTTCCTGATTCCATAATACATGAATATAATCAATATCAACTTTATCTTTTTCTTTAAGTTTGAAATAAAATGAAACTGTAGGTTTAGCTTGTTCTGGTAAACGTTCCAAATCCAGTATTAATGATGGAGTTTCTGAAGCAGCAAGTGCATCATGTCCAAATAACTGTGTTAAAAGGTGCCTTAATATTGCCAACTGGCATTTGAACGGATATTAAATTCATTTCTCAAAGCATCAAAAGATTTAAAAACCTCTTCTGAGGTAATTAATTGATCTAAAGTAATAATATTAGAAATTGCCCAGTTGGCCCAATAGAAAGGTTTCTGCCCAATCTTCAAATCCGAGTTAATCCATAAAGTAAGCTTTGCATGCTGAAAAGGATCAAAATCATACTTAAGGCCTAAACTCCTCCATATACGTCTAGCTGCTGCATGAACTGCCGGTAGTTTACCAGAAGAGCAAATAAATAACGAACCCAATACCTGATAAGCAGATAGTGGAACTAAATAGTAACTTTCCAGTCGTGCCCATGGGGATCATAGTAACTTTCCAGTCGTGCCCAATTTGGGGATCAGCTTTCCATTTTAGTGTTGAAGATAGAATAAAAGCCCAGTGATAAGCTTGGAAGTGGGGGAAATTAAAACCACCCACTTCCACCGGCAATTCGAGCTTGCCAAGTGAAAATCTCGGTGGACGACCTCCCCATATAAACCTGTTAATTATCTTGTAAACTTGTTTAAAATAAGATAAAGGCATAAAAACTGGAAGGCCTCTTAAGATATACATGAGTTTTGGTGTTATATTCATCTTAAGCACATTCATCTTTCCCCAAATACTCAAGGGTATCACAGACCATCAATCTAAGTCATTTTAATCTGATTTATATGATCTCAAGTTATTCTGGTCAGTTAAAAGATAACCAAGATAAAAAGAATCTGTACAACCTGAATGACAGCTAATAAAAGGAGTTATACCGGTATGTTTATGCCATATATCTTGGGAAGATTCACAATAAAGGAGCACATGAACCGTTAGAACATCCAGTTTCACACAGTGGCCCACCAGATGCTGCTGGAAGCCTACAGGCAGGAGTTGAGGGCATGTCCCTCCTGCTGTTACTCCCCTGCAACTGGTACTCAGAGGCATCCTGCCTTGGAGGCTGGAAGTGGCCTCTAGCCCTCCAGCCAGTAGCCATTGATAGACCTCTCCTCCATGAATTTATCCAACCCCCTCTTAAAGCCATCCAGGTTGTTGGCTGTCACCACATCTTGTGGCAGAGAATTCCACAAGTTGATTATGTGTTGTGTGAAAAAGTACCTCAGTTTGTTGGTCCTAAATTTCCTGGCAATCAATTTCATGGGATGACGCCTGTTATGGGAGAGGGAGAAGAATTTCTCTCTATCCACTTTCTCCACACCACGCATGGTTTTATAGACCTCTATCATGTCTCCTTGCAGACGTCTTTTTTCTAAACTAAATAGCCCCAGGTGTTGTAGTCTTGCCTCATAAGAAAGGTGCTCTAGGGCCCTGATCATCTTGGTTGCCCTCTTCTGCACCTTTTCCTGTTCTACAATGTCATTTTCTAGATGTGGTGACCAGAATTGTACACAGTACTCCAGATGTGGCTGCACCATTGTTTTGTATAAGGGCATTATAATATTAGCAGTTTTATTTTCAATCCCCTTCCTAATGATCCCTAGCACGGAATTGGCCTTTTTCACAGCTGCCACACATTGGGGGAACACTTTCAATGAGCTGTCTACCATGACCCCAAGATCCCTCTCCTGGTCAGTCACCGACAGTTCGGATCCCATCAATGTATACTTGAAGTTGGGGGTTTTTTGTCCCAGTGTGCAACACTTTACACTTGCCAACACTGAACCGCATTTGCCATTTCGTTGCTCACTCACCCAGTTTGAAGAGATCCTGTTGAACCTCCTCACAATCCATTTTGGATTTCACTACCCGAAAGAGTTCGGTATCATTTGCAAATCTGGTGGCCTCACTGCTTACCCCTACTTTTAGATCATTTATGAATAAATTAAAAAGCACTGGTCTGAGTACAGTTCCCTGGGGGACCCCACTTCTTACTTCCCTCCATTGTGAAAACTCTCTGTTTACACCTACCCTCTGTTTCCTTTCCTTCAACAAGTTATCAATCTACACATGTACTTGTCCCCTTATCCCATGACTGCTAAGTTTTCTCAGGAGTCTTTGATGAGGAACTTCGTTGAAAGCTTTTTGGAAGTCCAGGTATATTATGTGAACTGAATCACATTTATCCACACACTTGTTGACACTCTCAAATAACTCCAAAAGTTTTGAGAGGCAAGATTTACCTTTGCAGAAACTAAGCTGGTTCTCTCCCAGCAGGGCCTGTTGTTCTATGTGCTTTACAATTTTATCCTTGAGGATGCTTTCCATCAATTTTCCTGGGAACGGACGTTAAGCTATCCAGCCTGTAATTTCCTGGATCACCCCTGGATCTCTTTTTGAAAATTTGTGTTACATTTGCTATTTTCCAGTCCTCCGGTACAGATCCTGTCCCATTTTTCAATATCTCCCGATTTGCAGAGAACTTGTCTTTTAACATCGCAGTCCCTGTGCTGTTTGCAAGGCACTGTTAGCATTTCCAGTGTCAATCTTTGCACTACAGTACTACAAAGCTGTTTTGTTTTTTTAAAAAACCAGTTGTATTTTCCCATTGTAGGAGGTTCACAGTCAAGAAATACACTGCAGACTAGCACTTGGTAGGGTTGCAATGAAGGCCCTGGAAAGGAGATTTAGATGCTGTGACGTGTCTATACTTATAAAGATTAGAATAGTTCTGACCACAGTTTCCCCCATGACACTCTATGGATGTGAAAGCTGAACTTTGAAGAAGCAAGATAGAAAAAGTCTTGACGCTTTTGAACTTTGATGCTGGAGAAAACTTTTGAGGATACCATGGGCAGCCAGAAAAACAAACAAATGGATCATGGAACAACCCAATCCAGAATTTTCACTCGAGGCACAAATGACCAGGCTCAAACTATCCTACTTTGGACACATTATGCTTAGATCCAGCTCCCTTGAGAAGTCCATAATGCTGTTGAAAGTTGAAGGAAAGAGAAGAAGAGGATGACCAGCAGCAAGGTGGATGGACTTGATTACAACAGCAATGAATGCACCACTGAGAGACCTTAAAGGCCAAATTGAAGACAGATCATCCTGGAAAGAATCTATGTGGTCACTAAGAGTCGACACCGACTTGATGGCACTTAATCAATCAATCAGGAGGGTTGCGCAAGCTAGAAAAGACTGCTCCCCCTGCTAGTGGCTTTGCACAACAACCTTTATCTATGGTTTCAAGACGTTCCTGCCAAGCCAAAGTAAACTACCACGGAACAGCCGATAATCTGGAAAGTGCCCAGATCCAAAGCCATCAGGTTCAAAAAAACTGAGCTGTAGAAGTTCAGATGAGTAATCCAGAAAATGCTTCCTCCAAAACCACTTCAGAATCTATGTTGATTTCAAAGATAGTGAACACATCCTCCAAAACCCAAGTAGATGAGAACTATAAGATGGAAAAAATTCAGAAAGGGAGCAACTTTTTTTTGCTGAAAAGCTCTGACAAGTAAGTAACCCTAACATTGTTTCCAGCAGTCATGCAATTACAGAATTGTCAGGAAATGTTTGTTTTATTTGTTCTTCTCTGCATTATTTTGCAATTTGCATTTTATCAGCAAGTCACAGTCAGTAGAAATCAAATACTGTCAGTTTGGAAACTGCTCTGTAATCTACATTAACGTTAATGTCTCCTGACAATCCCCTCAAGTTCCATTCATGTAACAAAATTCACCCCTGTTGAGAAGGTCACCTTGTCCCTATTTTGGGATTTGGTCTCTGCAGCAAAACTTATTACTGGTTGTACTGATTTCACATACCCTGACCAGCACAAGTTCCTACCTTGACCAGCACCAAACACACAAACATGCAAAGAAAAGTCAGTCAAAGGCCTGAAAGTGACATGTCATTTGGGTAATGAATGTTCAAATTGTGAATTTCATTGGGTTTGTAGTCAAAGTTGCTTGAGAGTTATGGAAGAAAATGGAGTAGTTCTGACTTCTTCATATTAATGCAGTTTCCTTCATGTACAGCCCTAAAGTCCCATAGCTAGCAGTCGGAGTAGCCTTCTAGAAGCATGAAAGGAAGACATACTGGTGTGAGGGAGGGCTTTCCTACCTGTGTTGCATAACAGGGGGAGCAAATTTTGATTTTAACTCAGCTCCAGGTAGTGTCCTATGTTCACCTGCAAATGGATCCGTGAGGGTTGTGCAAAGAATCCCTGGGGGTAACACAGGGCACTCCTGGAGCCAGAGCAGATTGTCAAAATTCAACCCCCCAAACCCCTGTGGTGTGCCTAAGACTGCACAGCCCCAGAGCAGCTGGGGAAGCTCTCCTTTGCATCAACCCATCTTCCTTCAGCGCTGCTGAAACATTGCTCTGGATGGAACTCAGCCCATATATTTGAAACTCAGTAGCTGAAATACTGTGCAATGTTCCATGCATGTCCTAACACAACATGTATGCAGTTGCACAAGTGTACTCCTGGTGCAAACACAAAAACCTTTCACAAAGTGCCATTGCACAATAGTATGCCTACTGGAAATGATGGCAAAGTGTTTTGCAACTGTGCTTGCAATTTTTGTGTTGGGCAAGAGTGCACTTGAGCAACTGCATGCATACATGTTGTGTTACAATGCGCAGAGAATGTTGCACAGTATGTATGCCAGACAAGTTTTCCTTCAACTACCAGCCACTCACTTCTCATTCTCTCATATGACTCTAAGAATACCTTTAGAATGAAAAGAACCAGCAAAAAGGAAACTGAGAGGGAAAGTTAAGAACATAAAAATGCCTCCTAAAAGGTATTTAAAACCACCATGGCAGAAGCTCAGCAACACTGTATACCACAGATTAGGAAAGGTACCACAAAGTCCAAGAGAATGCCAGCTTGATTCATGTCAGCATGGCTGATGATCAGCTAAGGAGCAATAAAAGGCAAGAAGCCTTCCTTTGGAAAATGGAATTCCTGCTCAAATGAAAAGAACACAAAGAAACACACAACAAGGCAAAATAAACGTACAGTGACAATAATGGGTGGTGGTGGTGGTGGTAAATCTGTGGAGTGTATTGCTAAGAGTATTATTGAAATTAACCAGAAGCAGGAAACTAGCTAGGGAGTCAGATACTGCTAGATTTCAAGGGAGTGAAAGGTGTACTAGTGGGGGACAGAGTGATTGCAGAGAAGTTACTCCTACAGATATTTATATACCACTCTGTTTACATAGAAAAATAAATAATGCATCAAGAAGATGGTCCCCTGTCCTCAAAAGGCTCACAATCTAAAAAGAAACATAAGGCAGACACCAGGAACAGCCACTGGAGGGATGCTGTGCTGGGGTTGAATAGGGCAAGTTCCTCTCACCCTGCTAAATAAAAGAATCACCACTTTAAAAGATGTCTCTTTATTCAGTTAGCAAAGCTGAACAAATGCTTTTTGTCTGTCTTACCTGTGGTGAATGTAGGGCATATACCTGTGCCCAAAGAAATCCTTTGAAATACAGAGTCTGATAAACTGAATCAAAGAGGTGACTAAGGATAAAGTTCTAGAACTTATCAAATTAAAATGGCATTGGGTCTAGATGGCATCCTTCTAATAGTTATCCAATAACTGCAATGTGAAACTGCTGGTCTTCTAACAAAAATATGTTCCTTTTCCCTGAATCCGGTCTCTGTTCCAAAATATTGGAAAGTAGCCAATGTAATACCGGTTTTTGAAAAGGGATCTGACAGCAATCTGGGGAAGGGCAGTTTGCTAGTTAGCTTAACATCTGTTCTTGGCAAATTAGTGGAAAGCAATATGAAAGATAGTCTGATCAACCAAACTTTGATGAGGGAGAATTCAGCATGGTTTCTATAAAAGGAAATCCTGCCTCACTAACCTTCTGGCTTTCTTTGATGGTGTCAACAAGCACATGGGTAGGTTGATACTCTGTAATTGTACATTTAAAAAAACTTTTGGCAAGTTCCTCACCCACAGTCACAACATAACAATCATAGGCACAATCCCGATTACATGCTACAGTGTCACTACGTGTCCATTAAGTGTGCTTCCGTACTGCCTGTGATTCTATATCACAGTCCCAGCACGGTCAGCAAGGTGCTGTTCACATTTCTGATGCCTTCTTTTGGGCTTTATCTTTGTGTTGCAGTGCTACACCATTGAGGGGCGGGGGGAAGCTGTATTTTCCCATTGTAGGAGATATGCACAAGCTAGAAAAGACTGCTTTCCCTGCTGGTGGCTTTGTGCAACATCCTTTATTTATGGTTTCAATATGATCCTGCCAAGCTGAAGTAAACTACCCCTGTTATAGTATGTAATCTGGAGAGCACCATGGAGAAAGAGGATGGGTCCTCCTCTCTATGGGTTGGAAATGGCTATGGAACAGTCTGGCTTCTGACCTGGATATGGGACAGAAACTGCCTTGGTTGCCCTGGTGGATGACCTACACTGGGAGATAGAGGAAGTGTGACTCTGTTGATTCTCCTGGACCTCTCAGCCGCTTTTGATACTATCGACCATGGTATCCTTCTGGGACGTCTCTCTGGGTTGGGATTTGGGGGCATGGTTATACAGTGGCTCCGCTCCTACCTTGGGGGTCGTACTCAGAAAGTGGTGCTGGGAGATGCTTGATCCACCACTTGGACTTTGGCCTGTGGGGTGCCGCAGGGATCTATTCTGTCCCCCCATTGTGTTTAACATCTAGGGAGAAGTCACCCATAAGTGTGTGCTGCAGTGCCATCAATATGCTGGTGACACCCAGCTCTACCTATCTTTTAAGTCAGCAGACACCAGGGAGGCAGTGGATGCTCAGAACCGGGGCTTGGAGGCTGTTCTGGACTGGATGGGGGCAAACAAGCTGAAACTTAATCCAGATAAGATGGAAGTGCTCTGGGTTGGTAAAACTGATTATCTGAGTAGTGAGGTAAATCTGGTCTTCGATGAGGTCACACTCCCTCTGAAAGTCCACAGCTTGGGGGTGCTTCTGGACCCAATGCTGTCCTTGAAAGCACAGGTGACAGTGGTGTGCAGAAGTGCCTTTTACCAGCTATGGCTGGTGCACCAGCTGCAACCATACTTGGAAAAGTTGGACCTGACCTCAGTCACTCATGCTTTGATAACATCCAGATTGGACTACTGAAATGCACTCTATGTGGGGCTGCCCTTGAAGACAGTTTGGAAGCTTCAGCTGGTTCAGAATGCTGCTGCAAGGATGTTCATGGGTGCAAATTGCTTCAGAGTATTACACCCATCCTGCGTCAGTTTCATTGGCTACCAGTCCGCTTCCGGGCTAGATTCAAGGTGCCGGTATTGACCTTTAAAGCTCTACATGACTTGGTTCTGGGGTACCTGTCGGACTGCATGCGCCCATATGAACCTGCCAGGGCCCTCCACTCGTCATCTCAGGTCCTGCTCATGGCCCCACCACTAACCGAGATCTGATTGGTGGGGACTAGAGACAGGACCTTTTCAGTTGTGCCCCTCAGCTTTGGAATGTCATCCCTGAAGAGCTTCGCCATCCTCCCTCTCTCAGTGTTGTTAAGAAACAACTAAAAATACATCTTTTAAAAGAGGCTTTTAATGTTTCACCTGTTGTGTATATCTGGTAGTGTTGGGGACATCCGGACCCTAACATTAAACCCAGAGTACCAACCCAGAATTGTGTACAATTTAGGCCTGTGCCTGATTCCATTTTATTAAGGAATAAATTAATGCTTGAATTCAGATGCACTGACCAGGGCATGACACCCAGATCTCATGACTGCCTCTGCTAACTGTTCTGTGAAGGAAGAGGCAATCCAACATTGTATTCTCAAAGTTTGTGAATTGGGTACTCAAAAGAAATACAATGGCCAGGCTTGGTCTATCCAAATGCTAAAATTTAACTTACTATCAGATAATGTCTCTGGAAGAAGCTAGAAACTGAGCTCACATTTCCTCCTGCAAAAGTCTATGTTAATCCTTGTTAATGATTGCTCTGCTCTGCCCAAAGGGGATAATCCTGTCTCTTTCTCTGAGAGATCCACTATGTAGAATTAGTAGTATGTTTACACCCAATTGTTGTCTTTAGGAATTCCTCTCTAGGTAGATGTACACAAAAGAAAATGATTTACACCTATAGCTGTGATTCTTCTTTGCTAACACCTTTTAACACTCTCAAGGGACAAGGCGCTAGAAAGCTGGGGACAAGAAAAGATGCCCATTTGCAGCTCAGAGATGCAGATTTGCTTTGGGCAAAATAGAACAATCTCCTCCCCAAAATAGCAGCTAACAGAAGATGGGATTCTGATCTCCCTGGACTGAGCTAATATCCTGAACTAATATCAATAATTAAAATACAATATCCAGAGGGTAACAGCAAATTGTCACCTCTTTGGGAACCAGGAAGGATGAGGATATTTTTGAATAGACTCTATGGAGATCAAAGGAAGAAACAACTGTAAAGAATGGAGCTCACTGAACAGAGAGCCAGCAAGCTTTGCCTAACTAACAGATCTGTGCTCAACAGCCATCCCAGAGTTTGCTGCTAAAGCCGTGGGGCTAAAAGCAGGAACTCTTTCCATGGACAGGAACCGTAGATGACCTCTGCAAGAAGTGAGAAGTCCAGACTACCCAGCCATGGTGATCTCTCTCTCTCCATTTCACTCTGAGCAGCTGCCCCCAGTCTGCTTGAAGCTTAAACCCCATGCTCCAGTTCTCCAGCACCTGCGTTTCTCCTCCATCTGAAGCCTGCATAATTTCCAAGCTCCAGCAATGAACAAATCCTTTGAAACCTTCTTCGTGAATCTGGTGAGATGCCTATTCAACACACAGCGAAGCCTGCTCCCCCCTTCCCTCCTCCCTACTAATCACTGCCATCCCTCTCCTAAGCCCTCCCTTCTTTCTCTGCTTCTCTCTAAATGTTTTATTAGGATTTGTTAGATTGTTAGATAGCTGTAATTACTGACTGCACACACATATGTTAGTTAGGCACATTGTACTACACCTTGAATCGGAAACATGTTTTTAATTTGGATGACCTGTTTGAATTTTATCCTGATGAGCAACTTTCTATAATAAGGCCCTTTGAACTTTCTGAGTGTGTCTCCCTCTATCTCTGTGCGCCCAGATCCTACATGGTCACCATCTCCAAGAACCAATTCAGTTTGTGTATGATGTGACTTTCCCTCTTTCCCTCTGAGCATATACAGAGTGCGAAACCAGGTGTAGTTCACAACAGTGGGTTCTTTAGTTTTTAGTTTTTATAATTCTTAGTTTTTAGCTTTAAGCTTTTAATTTGGAGTTTTAAAAGCTAATTTTGATTGTGGTTTTAGCTTGGATTTTTAACTTGTTTAATTTGCTTAATTTTATTAGTCTGATTTTATATTGTAACTGTTTTATAAATGTTGTGAGCCGCCCCAAGCACTAATGTACTGGAGGGGTGGGGTATAAATGTGTTAAATAAAACAAAACAAACAAACAAACAGGAAGCAGACAATAGAAATAAATGAGGAATTCTCAAAATGGAGGGAACTTAGGAGCAGGGTCTCGCCAATATCCTTATTGGTAGGGATGTGCATGGAACATGTTCAGAGGCCCTTTATGGGCCTCCAAACTGATTCGAATGGTGGCCGGTTTCACCGATTTGATTGCGGAGGGTGCAGCTTTAAGGGTGGGGGAGGATGCACTTACCCCCCCCGCCACATTTCCTCTGCCAGCACTAGGTTCCTTAAACTTCCCCTGGGTCGGCAGCATACCCCCCTGCTGCCCCCTTCGCTATGTTTACTGGAAGTAGCGGATGCATCTGCATGCGCACGCACACTGCACACATGCCTGACACGCGCGCTCACGAGTGTGACATGCATGCCCTCTCTCACGAGCATGACATGTGCATCCGTGACTTCTGGGTACTTCTGATAAATGTAGTGAACGGAGCAGCAGGGAGGTACGCCGCCTCCCCGGGGGATGTTTAAGGAACCAAGCGCCGGCAGGGGAAACACAGCCAGGGGCGTAAGTGCATCCTCCCCCGCCCTTAAAGCTGCAGTCCCCCACCATAGAACCAGCCCTCGCCAGTTCCGTGCACATCCCTACTTATTGGGAATGATGCCTTTTAACTTCACCATAAATCATGTGGAGTTAGCAGCGGTGGCCCAAGGTATGGTTGTGCCCCGGGGGAAGCACCAAATGTTGCCTTGCTCCACACCCCTGGGGCCACCTTTCTTTCAAAATCAACCCTTGCAAACTTTGACAGTGGTGCAGGAGTTGGGGAGGATAAGAGGTTGTTGCCTCCTCTCTCATGGTGCTTCTGGCGAGCTTTGCAGGGCACTGCTTGCAAGGGCCAGAGAGCTACTCTGCTGACAGTGGCAGAGGGCACTTCCTGCCTCGGTGGTGCCCCCGATCTGCTGCCTGAGGTGACTGCTTCACCTCCCCTCCTTTGGGAGTTGGGCATGAGCAGTGGGGTGACCAGGTTTGTGAATGCCATCAGATTATTCAAAGTGATGAAAACCAAACTGGATTGCAAAGAGCTCCAAAAGGATCTCTCCAAACTGAGTGAATGAGTAACCAAATGCAAATCAATGTAATTTAGTGTAGATTGATGCCCATTAGCGCAAAGGATCCTAATTTCATTTATACACTGATGGGGACTGAACGGGTGGTGACTAGCCAGGAAACAGTTTTTGGTGTTACAGTGGATAGTTGAATGATAACATAACCCCATTGAGCAGTAGCTGCAAAATATTCCATACTAGGGATCATTAGGAAAGGCATTTTTTTTAAAAAAGACTAATATTATAATTACCCTATACAATCTTATGGTATGCCACATTTGGATTGCCATTCTGGCAATCACCAGGTACCTTCTGGGCCCTAGACAGGACGGGGCACTTTCCAGATTACATGCTACAACAGTGTCACTGCTGTCTGTTAAGTGTGCTTTCATACTGCCTGTGTTTTGACATTGCTCTCCCTGCACTGTCAGCAAGGGACTGCTGTTCACATTTCCATTGCCTTCTTTGGGTTTTTATCTTTGTGCTACAGCGCTACAACGTTGCATGTGCATCGCCCCCCCCAAAATAAATAAATAAAGAGGCTGTATTTTCCCATTGTAGGAGGGTTGCACAAACTATTTACGTTTTCAAAATAATCTGGCCAAGCCAAAACATTTTACTGCTGAACAGCATGTAATCTGGAAAGTGCCGGGGATATTATGCATCTACAATAACAGTGCTGCACATGTAGAAGAGGCATGCCAGTCTGGGTGGTCAAGAAGAAGAGCTGGTCTTGTGGTAGCAAGCATGAATTGTTCTCTTTAGTAAGCAGGGTCTGCCCTAGTTTGCATTTGAATGGGAGACTACATGTGTCAGCACTGTAAGGTATTCTCCTCAGGGGATGGGATGGCTCTGCAAAGAAAATCTGTATGCTTATATGCAGAAGGTTCCAATTTCCCTCCCTGGCATCTCCAAGATAAGGTTGAGAGATATGCCTGCCTGCAGCCTTTGAGAAGCTGCTGCCAGACTGTGTAGCCTAGACTTGGAAAAGAATATTCTCCAATGCATTTAACAGAATGGATAGAATAATTCTCCAAAACATTCTCTTCCATTCTAATAAGTGCATTGGAGAACATTCTTTCCCAAGTCTAGTGTAAACAACATTGAGCTAGATGGAACAATGGTCTGACTCGGTATAAGGCAGCTTGCTATGTACCTATTATAAATATTGGTATGCAATCCATCAGTCTTTCTTGCCTACAAAAGAGAAGAGGACTCCAGGAGAGACACAAATTAAATGTGGCCCAACTCAGTCTAGCAATATAGAATGCACATACATGTACCCTTTATTAGAAGACAAAACTGGTGGGGTGGTAGTTAATGAAATCCACAAGCCACACGGATTTAACTACACCAATTTATCCCCTCCCTTGGGCCTCATAAGCCAAAGAATACAGGGTGCTCTATAAATTTTACACATATGAAAATATTTGATTGTGGAGAACACATAGGAGGCATTTAATGTGCAAAGGGTTAATGTACAAAGACCACCTACTCCGATTTAACTGCGCTGAGATTGCAGAACTAAGTCTGTGTTCTCATAAGGGGTGTGTGTGTGTGTGTGTGTGTGTGTGTGTGTGTGTGTGTGAGAGAGAGAGAGAGAGAGAGAGAGAGAGAGAGAGAGAGAGAGAGAGAGAGAGATCTGTAGCAATAAACCTTTCCCCTTTGTTCTCTTCTGTCTGTGAGAAGTGGGGTGCAGAAAAGGAAATTTCCCCCCAATTGTGGGCTCACTCAACAAAGAATCCTCTAGGAAAAGGTTAATATAGGTTGGATGACAGTGAAGCAAAGTAGATTATAAAGGTAAAGTTGTGCCGTTGAGTCGGTGTCGACTCCTGGTGACCTTGTGGTTGTCTTCAGTAGAATACAGGAGGGGCTTACCATTGCCATCTCCCGTGCAGTATGATATGATGTCTTTCAGCATCTTCCTAGATAGCTGCTGCCCGATATAGGTTGAACCAGCAGCCTCTTGCTCCCTAGGCAAGTTACTTCTCCACTGTGCCATTAGGTGGCCGGAGTAGATTATACTTTTCACTAATCAGTCTGTCACTGTGTGAAAACAGATTGGTGCAGACATTGCCCTTGTTAAAAGCAGAGATACAGTACCATTGACAAGGATTTGCTCTTGTTCTGGGTAGAAATCTCTCGTCCTGCCCTTCTAAGAATTCTCAGGATTGTTCTTCTTGCTTTGAGATCCTCCATTCTAGGCTCTCAAATAGCAAAGAGGCCAGATGGACTTCTGCATTTCTTTTGCAGCAGAAATTGTGCTTCTCCTCACAAGCACTTTCCAGCAAAAAGAGACGAGGAAGTCATTTACATGACCAAATTGGGGAGGGCTGAGGGGAAGGCAGGATCCTATCTACCTTCCTTCACACAATCAGGGCCCCAACTCTTGTGTTTCCACACGACCCGTGTGACGACAGTCTGCAGAAGTGGGATTGTGAGCAGGAACTTGCCCTGCATCCCATAATGCACTGTAGGGGCAGCAGAGAGGCAGTCCTCACCAATGCAACAGGGCTCCTCCCCCTGACCATGCTTTCCACCAGACCTTATGGTCCCCAGCCAAAGGAGCACTTCAAACAGTGATGGTGGCACAGATAACCACATGGAAAGGCAAGAGAGGGGTTGTTTCTTTCTCACATAACTTTTGAACTGGCTTTTAAATATGGGCTACTCATTTGGGGCAGAGCGGGGGAGGAGAGGGTTCTGTGGATGAGTCTTTGTACCCAAGTTAAGACTCTCCTACCCAGAAAGGGTTGGTTGTGAGAATGACCTCAAAATGACCTTATCACACCAAAGGCATGGGAGAGGGGCAAACTAGGCAGTCAATCGCTCTAGAGAAAGAGATTTCCTGTGGAGGGACATCCCACAGGTGCCTCTGGATAGACAGAGTAAACCAAGCAATGCAGAGCTGGAGACCAGACTGCCCCCTGTTGTGTTTAGTCTTGTAATCTTTTATGTTGTGATGTTGAGAAGTTTGTCCCAGTGGGGATCCTGTAGTGCGGTGGGTGGAGTTGGAAGGAGAAAATGGAATTGTTCTGAATAAACCTTTAGTTAAATCTATGTAAGATTTCTTTGTCTATGAGGGAAGCACACCCATCTAAAATATTGGGTGATGAGATATTGAATCAGCTAAGCATGTGAGCCTGCAAAGCTTGTGTATGTTTCTGCAAGCTCATTTCATTGCATTATTGGGCCAGCATTCCTGAGCTGCTTTCGGCTCTCACTGCTGCTGATTGTTTATCCAGTTTCCTGAGCTGCACAACCTCTGATAGTAGGTATCTGCACAAAATGCATTTCGCATTTCATTTTGAGCTAAAATGAAATGCAAAATGGTTGGTAGGAATGAGCACAGAACCGGTCCAGGGCCATGTAAGAGGCCTCCGGACCAGTTTAGAATTCGGCCGGTCTGGCGGTCTGGCGGGGGGGGGGGAGTGTGGCTTTAAGGGCGGGGGGTAGTACTTACCCCTCAAGCCGCTTTTCCCCTCCGGCGCTCGACTTATTAGCAAAGTTTTTGGGGCAACAGAGTTCCTCTCTGCCGCCCTTGCCCCCATCATTGTCTTGCAGAAGGAGAAGTTGGCATCATGCATTCGCTCGTCGCAGTGCGCACATGCCTGTCACCGCCGCCGCCACGTGTGCACTGCATACGTCACACGTTATACATCACACGTTATACACTGCATACATCACACGGTCCAGCACTGGGGGGAGTGTGGCTTTAAGGGCGGGGGGGTAGTACTTACCCCTCCCACCGCTTTCCCCCCTCCGGCGCTCGACTTATTAGCAAAGTTTTTGGGGCAGCAGAGTTCCTCCCTGCCACCCCTGCCCCCATCGTTGTCTTGCAGAAGGAGAAGTTGGTGCCACGCATATGCTCGTTGCCGTGCGCGCCACATACATCACACAAAATGATTTTTTAAAAAAAGTTTTTACTGACTTCGAACATTTCCACCATAGGAAACAATGGGGATTCAAAGTTGCCATATTCTAACCCTAACACGGATCCCCAGCTTTCATTTTTTTTTCATTGCACACCTTCATTTCTTCTGTTCATTTTGACTGTCACTGGACAGTCAACTGCCATGTGCCAACTATATTCCCCGCACCTGCAAGGCAGTGGGGTACTCATTTTAATTTTTAGGAACATTGAAATGTTTAGATTCTTTGGTGTCTAATAACTTTTCCTCATAATGAATCCATATGAGAATTCATTATACGCCTTCGTTTCTTCTGTTCATTTTGACTATCATTGGACAGTGCCAACTTACTTAGTACTTAGTTAATTTTTAAGGTATTTTTGAAGTGTTTAGATTATTTGGTGTCTTCATTACACACCTTCATTTCTTCTGTTCATTTTGATCCCATTGCTTTGCAGGTGGGGGTGGGGAATTCATGGCATCCCATGTTCCAACTACCCTGAAACCCACAAGCCACTGGGTACTCAGTTTATATTTTAGGAATTTTTGAGGTGTTTAGACTCTTTGGTGTGTAATGAATCCTAATAGGGATTCATTGAGGAAAAGTTATTAGACACCAAAGAATCCAAACACTTGAAAATAGTGACCACACATTTTGCTCCATAACTCCACTTCCACAATGGGTAGAGCTTAGCTTTATTTTTAATGAAAGCTGGGAATCTGGGGAAATTAATAGGAGGGATCTGAATCTCAAATGAATTTGAATCGAATCAGGCGTGATTCGATTTGTACCTAAATCTAGCCAATGGACCACAGGCGTGATTTCTTTTGGCTCCAAATCACCCAAATCAGCTAGATTTGGGTATAAATTTATTTGTACCTGAATCAGTTTGCACATCCCTACCAAGGAGATTCTGTCATATTGAATGATGGAAAGAAATGGTACAGTTCGAGACTTTCCAGCATGCATACTATGAAGCAAGTGGGAAGGGAGTCTGATCTCCAGAGTGGAACTGGAAGGGAAATTTGATCTTGCCTCCAGTTTTGACCTCATAGAGGCGACTACAAGAGGTCTACAAGAGGAGATCTGGTCTTGTGGTAGCAAGCATGCCTTGTCCCCTTAGCTAAGCAGGGTGTGTCCTGGTTGCATATGGATGGGAGACTAGAAGTGTAAGCACTGTAAGATATTCCCCTTGAGGGGTAGAGCCACTCTGGGAAGAGCAGAAGGTTCCAAGTTCCCTCCTTGGCTTCTCCAAGATAGGGCTGAGATTCCTGCCAGTCTGTGTAGACAATACTGAGCTAGGTGGACCTATGATCTGACTCAGTATATGACAGCTTCCTATGTTCTTATGACTGATGAAAGTGATGGACAATCCTTGGTACCAGGAAAAACAAAAAACAAAAAAACACATCTAACAGCTCCTGTGCCAGATAACCCAAGAATTAGACCAAGTGTATGTGACAGGAGACCACATAAATGACTTCAAGACTTTGTCACTGAATTTTAAATTAATTCAGTTCTGGTTGTTATAAAGAGGAGGGATGTGTTTTATTCCATCTAGTAATCTTTTATATTGTATTGTTGAGAAGTTTGTCCCTTTGGGGATCTTGTAGAGAGTGTGAGGGTGGAGTCAAAAAGGAAAAGGGAGGAAAAGAAGGAGGAGGAAATGGAGTTGTTTCTGAATAAACCTTTAGTTAAATCTACAGAAGATGTTTGGCGTATATGAGGGAAGCAGCTGTAAAGCACCCTCCTCAGCCAGTCACATAACCACAGAGAGCCAGGGTGGAGACAGAAAGGGGTCCATGGACAGGTGGCAGCCCCAAGTAGCTTTCTAAGGGACAATCACAAAAGTGAGGAAATTGAGTCATGACCCTGTAATTTGAGCACTGTATTCAGTTGCAACTAACATTCTCATATGCTGTGAGAAAGAGAGATTACTCTTCTTCTCAGATTCCATTATTCATCCCCAGCAATTTTTATTTTTTATTTTTGCCTCAGTATATACAATTGCTCAGCATAACAGTAATTCAAGGAATAAAGACTGGCTCAGGGAAATTATTCAAAAAAATAGGAATTTAAGCTGTTCATTGCCTTTTTGCTGTGCATCCAAAGAAAGAAAGGCAGGAAATGATCCAGCACATCTCAACTTTATGCGCACTTAGTTCAGAAATAAAATATTACCATTGTCAGTTATTGCACTTCTTATAACGGCCTCCAAAACGCAGAGGCAGCAAAAGAGTGAGACATTCTGAAACACGGTGCCAAACAAATTAATTTCATATGTCCCAGCCTGCTAGTTGTTTACACACACACACCCCTCATATGATTCACATAAAACAGTAACTGACATCAGTCTCATGTCAGAAAATGTTAAGCAAATATATAACTTGAAGTCTGGGTGGATTAGAAGACCAAAGCAGGAAACAGTCATTATACATATTGATATGTATGTTATATCCACAGCAATCATTTGCTAGGCAATTGTTTCATGAGATGAAGTGGCAAGACAGAGAAAGACAAGAAATATTCGGAGAGTATGATTAATGGAGGAAACATTGTTAAGAGCTCGGCAGTAGTACGCAGCCATCAGTGAAAAGTGGAAATGCCTTGATGTGCAATAATGATATCCAGTTGTAGGATTACAGCCCAATCCAACAGTTTTAGCAAGATAGTAGCCACTGTGCCTCTGCTCATACTCACATAAACCAATTCTGGATCAACAACTCAACACACCAGCAATGTTCAAACAGAAAGAACTGCAAACTCTGATGTGTTTCAAATTGCATTTGGACCACTAAGTACAAACTTTCTCCATAAATAATCAGGAAAAGATAGTTCCCACCCCCGACAAGTGTTCTAAATTGGCTTTTAATGTAAGAAGATGGCAGCCACTGTGCCTCTGCTTGTTTATAAACCAATTCTGGATGAGGTCTCTGGAATTGAGATCTCCTCCACCACCGATAGGGACACTAAATCTGGACTAAGATTAGCATTGCCAGTGGTAAAGCTTCTTGCCGCAAGCATATTATGTGCTAATGTCAGCATGGCTAGAAGAAACATTTGTAGCTGCAGAGTCCGCAGCTACTTCACAACTACCTCCCATAATTTTAGAACTTCTAAGTATTATGCAGCACATTCATAGATCCAAAAATAAGTGGCTAGAAATATGGATGCATCAGAAATCCTTCGAAGAAAATATGATATATATATTGATCATGTGAAAAGCAAATTTTATGAAATAAAATAGCATGGAAGGCAGAAGTATTAGGATGGGGCCCACCAAATCTGGCAGGTTCCAACTGAATTTGGCTCAGGCCTTCCATCGTTACTTCATCCCGGACCTGGTTAGAGGCCTTTAGGCCTTTACTGGAGCATATTTGAATGTAGAGGGCATCTGCTGTTGCTCGGTTCAGTAATTCCACCTCATATTTTTATTATCCGTATGAACATCATCTGAAAAGCACCTCCACAAGGAAAGGTAAAACAAACAAGAGGCTCAAGGGCTAGTATGGATTCTACATGTCCTGCCTGTGAGATTAGAAAGGGGATGCACCAAAAGTGGACATCCCAATGTTCTCGTGGAAGTCCCTTTATTATATGGAGGACTGTTAATCGGAAAGCCAGCTCAACATGCACTCCAACTACTAGTTTGGTCTCCCATGTGATAAAGGGAACCACCAGGAGGGAATTGGGACATCTGCAGAAGACATTGTAAAAGGTGCACTCACTATTGATGCATCCTCTTTCTAATCACATGGGCAGAGAATGCATCATCCATACTGGGCCTCATATTGGCCCTCAGTAAACCCTGTGGGCAAAGTCGGCCAGTAACATTCCTGAAGGAATGTTGCCAAACAATTATATGACATATTAAAATAATCAAATATTAGATATCTGATCTGGAAATCCCAATCTTACCCTTCAGTTGAGGGATTTTAAAAATACATTGGAAACACTGAACATTCAACACAAAGCTGCTGGCTGGATGCTCCTGGAAGTTATATAATATTGATTTAATTCTCCAGCTGATTGAATATGTCAGCATGAAAACTAAAATTCACTAAACATTTTGCCTTAACACATATTACAAATGGGTCACTGGATGTCTAAGGGAAAGGAACACAAAAATGCCTTGCAATTTTCCATGAATTTATTTAAAGATACAAGACTGATACTTATTCAAATATTTGGTAATATGTCTGAATACTTATTATGAAATAATTATTTCAAATTTATTTATATATTTATTTTTGAAAATTGCATTTTTGTTTCCCATCGACAGGGCTAGCCTTATAAACAGAGGTCCCTGCCTTAGGCATGGGGGTCCCTCCAGTGATCTTCGGGAGGAAGCAGCAGCACTCCGAGTCTCTCCCACATTGTCACAAGTCCCTCATGGCTCTGCTGCCTACTCCCAAACACCTCCCCATATGAGAGGAGGCAAGAGCATGCAAGAAATTGGGGTGGAGAGCTGGTCTTGTGGTAGTGGGCATGAATTGTCCGCTTGGCTAATGCTGTCTGCTACAAGATATTTCCCTTAAGGGATGAGGCCGCAGCTCGGTGGCAGAGCATCTACTTTGCATGCAGAGGGTCCCAGGTTCAATCCCTGGCATTTCTTGGTAGGGCTGAGAAAGACCTTCTGCCTAAGACCATGGAGAGCTTCTGCCAGTCAGTGAAGAAAATACTGAGCTAGATGAACCAATGATTTGACTCGATATAAGCCAACTTCTTATGTCCTTCGATTCTTGATACTCTTGTCTCCTTCCACTTTCTTTTCTGCACTTCCTCCCATGGTGATACTGTAGGGAACTCTGGGAGGAAGTGCCATTTGCTGAAGTCAGAGCAGCGAGGAGGAGCTGTCATTGAGAAACATAGTCTCTTTAATAGAGATTAACTATTAGTATTGGTATGTGGATCTGTTTTTGTGATGCCCTCATTGGTATTTTGGATCCTGGTATGCCTTGTTTTGGACTGGAGCACCACAGGGGGACAGACTGAGAGCAGTGGATCACCATGGGGCCCCATTGAAAGGCTTTGTCTCCCAGCTTTCAGAAACTGGTGCTGATTGGGTGGATGCCATCTTGTCTTTTACCTCAGGTAGCAAAATAGCCTGGGCCAGCCCTGTCCATCTACACACTGCTCCCTGAAATGTTAAATCTCGGTCTTTCCAGTCCAAGTCCAGCACTCTCACCATTCAAATGCACTTCCTCATTTGAGTGTAGTGGGTCAATTGGTATGACTAGGTGCAAAGTGAGATAGGTGCTGATGCAATTGCATCCTTGATTCACCATGCACGTAGTTTGCAACTCAGCCTTACAATGAGATTGTCATTGCGAACTGAACGGTGAACAGAGTGTGTGATAAAGCAGTCCTATGCTGTGCTCTGCCACACGCTGAACCTTCATGCATTCACCGAGTCTACATTCACCACACACCAGTTTCATCTTCAAAACTAGTAATATGCATAATTTCCATTGCACGTTTTGTTTCTTTTAAGTATCACTTCTAACCATTTCTATGGCGCCTTATTTCGCCTTCGCCACCTCCTCCTTCTCCTCCTCCAGCTCCTGACTGCCCCTGCCACTGGCTCTTGCAGCGCTGGTGAAGAGGAAAGAAACAGCCCCCCAGTGTGCCCAGCCTGCAATGCAAAATCTAGCAGATTCGTCAGGGGCAGTCAGGAGGTGGAGGAAGAAAAGGAGGTGGTGGCAGCAGCTGGTGGCAAGATGGAAATAGTGAAAGCAAAATGAAGAATGGGGATAGGAGGAGGAGGAGGCTGTGGCAGCGGCAAAGGAGGTTAAGGCAAATATTTTGTGGTGGTGTCCACCCAAAATAAAATGTAAAAAAATGAGGGGGGCATGTTCATTTATTGAACACAGACCCCCTTCCAACCTCACTGCTTCAAACAACATATAATCACTTTTTAGAATTAGAAGGGACCTTTGGATTTTGGAAATGTACTATAGATTATGTGTTCTCCAGCAATTTTCGTGTTCATTTTCCTTAGCCATGTCTTTAAGTTCCAAATACAAACAAACTAATATCTGAATCAATTTTGCGTGTGTGTGTGTGTGTGTGTGTGTGTGTGTGTGTGTGTGTGTGTGTAAAAGACATGAATGAGCCTGAAGATCTTGGGCCCAAACCTGTACATTTATCAAATAAGACTAGCCTCTGCTCCATGCTGCTTCCCTTCAACCTCAGTGGGGTCTCCACTGTGTTGCTATCTCATTCTCTTCTGATAAGTGTTTTAGTGATGAGTTCTTGGCACCTTAGCATGAAACAACACGAGAGGTCCTCATGCACTGATGCCAGCCAATAACAGTTTCTTACATATTAAGCAAGCTTAGACTTCTGGCAGTTGACAAAATTCAGTTTTTCACACAGTGAAGATGATGCAAGAAAGCAAAGGAAACCAGCCATGAAAGCAGAAACTATGACCAATGTGTGTATTTAGATGTCAGCTTTCTATATTCTTGGAATAGCATTTGAGCATGGGAAGTCATCAAAGTAGTATGCAGGTGCCTTTTCCTGCAAAAATCCTCGTGCTAATTCCACCCATGTGGACTGCAAGACTCAGAGTGCTCATAAAGGTCCAGACCCACTCAAGATCGCACCCACTTCATGTCTGTGGCACTTCTCACTGGTTGCCTCTCTGAGCACTTGCCATGCCCACTGTCTCCGATCTAATAAAGCACTTGCCTGGCAAAAGGGATGCCACCACATCCCATCCCAAGCCTGTAAGCCTGTCAAATGGGAAAGTCACATGGGGGCATGCCCCCTTCCCACTCTGTCCCTTGTCCCCCCTACTGGCAATCAGGAGAGAAAGGGCCAGGGTGGCAAGATGGGCACTATGTGCTTTGATCTCCAAAAATGAAGCAATAAAGATGTATGCTCACAAGCACATGCAGCTGCAGTGGCATCATAAGCCAGGCAACTCAATGAGATCACTGGGAAGGCAGTATATGGCAGGGTGGTGATACCTGGGGTTGGGTTTAAAAGGCAGCCCTACCTAGGAATTCTTGTATGTACAATGATGTTGGGGAAGGGGGGGCAGCCCCTTCCCCTTGGGTTAACATGGGCAGCACCTAGGCTTACTCATGAGAAGAACCATCCAGCAGGAGCAGCATTGCCTCCAGTAAAAGGAGTGATTCTACAGGTACATGTGTGATGATGATGGATGCTGCTCCTAAGTGGGCTGCGCTCTCATAAGAGTGGAAGGCCATGGGGGTTCCCTTTCACAACTCTTGAGAAGAACTATCTGTGGGGACAGGGGTGTTGGGCAGAATCTCTAATAATGTGTGATGAAAATCCCCCTTCTCCCATGGACTGCTCTCTCACAAGAATGTCAGTCCATGGGGGCTGGATGGCAAATGCCACCTAGCCAGGTTGCTTTATACAAGCAAACCAATGGGATGGGTAACCTGCCAACATCTCTCCCTGTCTTGGTGACTGCATCAAGGAAGCAGTCCAAGTGGGCCCTCTGCCAGTCTGCTCACCCATTGGTATATACATTTTTATTTTTGCATGGCATGGTGATCTCACTCTCCTGGGGTCTCTGGAAATTGGGTCTCCCCTCTCCTGAGATATGCATATCTACATATGTCACAATGCCAGTCTGAATTTGGGAAATTTGAAGGAGAAGATCTGTTCCTGGTCCCAGTGTTTCTCTAGTCTGCCCACTCAACAATGCCCAGAAACATGGAGTATCAAATTATCCTTTGGGTGCATCAAAGACTTCTCTGGAGAGGGGTGGGTTGCTTTGCAAAGGTTCTATCATTAACCAGAGAGAACGGGGGGCATACAAGAGGAGCCCCCCCTTTTTGTTGTTGGCTCAACATAAACACACAGTCCTATGGAAGACTGAAGGTTTTCAAGCCTAAGTTCTTCACCAGTGGACTGACCCTTTCATTAGAGGGCTAATCCCCGGACAGCAAACCAACATGGGGACAGGAGTGTGATTTGGTCTCAATGGACTGCTTTACTGGGGTGAACCATTGCGAGAGCATCCTTGGTCACAGTGGGCCAGACCCCAGGATCCTTTGTCCTCCCTCATATACATATTCCCTCCTAGGAAGTAATCATGTTCCCTTCCTGGAGTAACAGAAAAACAGTGCCCCTCAGCTCCCCTGCTGACAGAAATTGTGCTTGTGTGAGACTGTTTTGTTGTGGGGCTCTTATGAAGGTGGAAGTGCAATCACTGTCAGATGAAGGGCCATGGGCCATTCCAAAAAGACAAAATCTCACTTGGCACACACCCTTGAAAATTGTGCCCAATGGCTGCTGCCTGCTGACATTCTAATGCCTTGCCCTCCGTTTCGTGACGTGAGTGCTACAGAGCTTGCTGGGATGTGAACTTGGTGGACCAGGGAGAGGGAGGGTTCCTCTGCCCTGAAAACTGAGGCTTCCAGGTTGTGGTTGGAGAATGTCTGCAATGTGATTTACAGTTTAAAAAACTAACCACAGGTTCAGCAACCTCTGGTTTCACGTTATGTGTGAATGTGACCAATGTGTTTGAAACCTAGCTCAACCTTTCCTAAAGGTATAATTTAGGGATAGAACTGCTGTCTACAACCATGGCTGTTTTCTTTTCTATGCCTTGAACAAAATGTACTTGATGGGGGAGTACATTTTTGAATCAGTGTTAATTGTTTGTGTTAGTGGCTCTTGCTTATGGCAATGTGCAGTAATGCACTGGGATTACCTGTATTCACAAAAGCAGTGCTGCTAAAATGAACAACTGTTATTTTCCTCTCTCATTCTCTCTCTCTCTCCCTCTCCCTCTCCCTCTCTCAAACTATTTTTTCTTGATTTTAGTACAGTTTTTATACCTATCGTGAGGCACTGCTTTCAATTATTGATGATTATCTTCTTAAAAGGCAGAAAGAATCCAAGACTTTTACTTTTACTTCATAAAGTCAATTTATTGCTTTATGCATTTATACTAGAAAATAAAAGGCATGTCTAATTGTACATGAAGAAACATGAATAATCTGAAAAGAAAATGAACCCAAACAATTAACTAATCCTTGCAAATGAAGCCCATTTTCTTTTGTTCTTGGAAATGTTAATTATTCCTTATAGCTATACTTTCAAGCTGATGTGTAGGAGTTGGTTTATTTGGAATCCATTGTATATTTCTTTCCCTTCATCCCTTTCAAATTAACAGTTCTTGGCTCTGCTATTTAAAATAATCAACCTCAATTAATGTAATCTTAACATACGCATGTACTTGGTTAATTATGTGCACACAAAGATATTAGGACAACGGAAAAATCCTGAACACACTTAATCACAACTCTAAAATTATATATAATAATATATCCGATTATAAGAAAATACCTAAATCAAATTCCATTTTAGAACTATGGCACAGGATAATGTAATTATTATTGACCTAATGACTCATAGCTTTACTAGTGTTAACTAAGGAACAAACTAGACATTACATACAGTTGTGTGCAATGTTCTCCTGCAGGCTATTTCAAATGAAAAGCATTCATGGGGGTCTTTCATCAGGAGTGGCAAAGCAGCAGGGAGCGGGTGCTTAACCCTTTTCCTGGTGGCTAATTTTCCTCTTGTCACAATTGCTTTTACTTTGACAGAGAAAAATTGTATAAGTTTAATGCCAGCCACTGTTTCTCTAACATCCTTCCCTTTTCCTAGACAGCAGACATCTATGAGCGAGAAATAGAGCAGAAGGTTTCAAGTTCCCTCCCTGGCTTCTCCAAGATAGGGCTGAGAGAGATTCCTGCCTGCAACCTTGGAGAAGCCGCTGCCAGTCTGTGTAGACCATACTGAGCTAGATAGACCTGACCAATGGTCTGACTCAGTATACGGTAGCTTCCTATGTCCTTAAATATGTACCATTTCTGGTATATATTTCTGGCTCACAGAAATATGATGAGCCATATTTCCAGGAGCTAGATGCAGGATGCATGGCATTTTGCATCCTATCTGAAGATGCACTCTGTTAACAGGGAAAAGTAGCAGCATAGTTTAAACTCTTCTCAGAAGGATGAAATGTAGTGAAATGAATCAAATAGTGTTGGCCAACTGGTAACTGAGGGGCAAGGTGCAGTCCTTGAAAGCATTTTAATTGGCCCCAGTGATCCCACCCAATTTTAAGCAATGGCATGGAAAATATTTGTTCACAGTTTCATCTGCAAGTGAAAGGGTTTTCAGAAATAGTCTAAAATAGAAAGATAAAAGAAATAGCCCACGATGTAATGTCACAGGTATTCTGGGGATGTTGCATGTAATGCCCCAGCTATGCCAGAAGGAATGAAATCTGTTACTGTAAAGCTGTTACTACTGCATGGCATCAGCTTTATAATGAAGTCTGATCATGTGTGTGTGGGTCAGGTTGTGAGACAAAAAACATTTTGGATAGTCCCACAGCCCTATTAGCATGGAGAAAGTGGCCATCCCTCGACTAGAAGATTAAGGAAGGATCCACACATGTCATTGTAATTTCTTTCCTGAGGGCAAACAGATGCTTTCAGAAGAAGCAATACTCCAGTTGAAAATTGGAGGTCTTACTGCTTCTCCACAGGGTGTTCATATGATGATGTTGGCATTGCGTGATTTGCCAGCACCACCTTAAGGTTTTCTCAAAAGACTTGATTCTCATCATGGATTGGCAGCAAATGGCCAGCAGATGGTGCTGCAAAATTTTATCATGGCCAGTGATATCATCTGACTGCCCATAAGAACTTAAGCCCTGGACACTTATTCAAATTACTTATTGATCAGCCAAATTTGTGCATGTAGCAGAATAAGGTGATAGACTGGACTGTACCATTTTAGATTACAGGCAGAGGATAATATCTTCTCAATGTTTGCCCACATTTTTTTTAAAAAAATCCTGCATATCAGCCCTCTGCCTGCTGTGCATTTGGAGCTCAAACATCATATTCAAAGCAAATAACTAATGATATCTCAGAGGCTCAACGGAGATAGGGCTTCAGTTTGATGACTCTGTTGGATAGCACATTTCAGGAAAGAGAGAAATGAACTGGAGAGAAAGAATATGATATAGGTTTGTAATAGTGACAATTGGTGCATCTAAAACCGATGAAGAAGGGGAGCTGAGACTGTCCCAGATCACTTAGCTATGTATGCAATCATACTTCATGGGCATCTCGGGGGGAGTGCTCCCCTGAATTCATGGCTGGATTAATGAAGAGCAGTTTACATATTTTATGTATATATTTTGCCCCTGCACCTCAGAATAATAATTCTTGCAAATGCCAATGACACACCTATACCAAAACACCCCTAATTATACCATGATGCATACAAATTATTTGTGTTTTTAGCCTACTTTCCTTAAGGAAAGTGACCTTATGATATCACCGGGCATTGTGTGTGTGTGTGTCCATCCGTGTATGTTTTCCCCACATCAACTTCACAATCCCTGGACCAATATAAACCAAACTGAGTACTGTACAATTGTAGGGACACCTCAGTGACATTGTTTGTCCTGATGTGATCCACCCTAATTCAAGATGGTGGACACAAGTGTTTGAGGCACAAGTGGGCTAACTTGTGAACCACCTAACTGATTTGAAACAAATTTGCTACAGCTGTAGGGCCACATAGCGACTCCTCAGTGGCATAGTTTGTGATGATATCATCCACCCCAATTCAAAATGGCAGATGTGTAAACGTTTGAGGCACAAGTGGGCTAACTTGTAGAGCATCTAACTGATTTGGACCAAATTTGCCACAGTTGTAGTGAGTGACACAAAGGGACACTTCAGCAGCATGGTTTGTGATGATGCCATCCACCTCAATTCAATATGGTGGACATGTGAATGTTTGAGGTGCAAGCGGGAACTGATTTGAACCAAATTTGGTTCAGATGTCAGGACACATAGGGACACCTCAAAGACACAGTTTGTGATGATGTCATCAACCCCAATTCAAGATGGCAGACATGAACATTTGAGGTGCAAGTGGGCTAACTTGTGAACTGCCTTACCAACTGGGACTAAAATTGTCCAGTTGTAGGGATAGTGAAAGGAAAGTAGGTTCTTACCAGGAAAGTTGGTTCTTACCAGAACCATTCATTTATGTGTGTGTTATGGGCATCTGCAGGAATTCTTCCATGACACAAACCATAGTTCCCATATCCTCAAGCCCCTTTCAGATCTTCAGTGTGGGTAGAATGAACACATGTGTGGGAGGGGAGCAGGATCATTGTAGCGGCCTTCACCCCACATCTTCCCAAACAATGCATATTAATTGGATGCTCTGATGAGATTGAGCAAGTATAAGTATGCAGGGACCTTTCAGAATATCTAAGTTCCCTGCTGTTTGTAGATTTCTTAATCACATGGAGAGATCTCTAAGCTCATGAACTTGTATGTATGTAAACTGTCTTCAGACATTCACACAAATGTGTATGGTGTGTGCAACTGTAATCCCACTCCACTCACATGTGTTTTATTCTATTCTCATTGAAGTGTTGAAAGGGGGTACAGCGGGGACATAGCAAGGTTAGCATGGGTGTTGTGACAAAAATAAAGATGGGCCCTGCCCCCCACACCTCTTGACCTTCTTTGTCAGAGAGGCAGGAGGGTGACAGTGATGAGCAAGCTGTCACTCAACTAGTAGGTCCTCCTCCCCACCTCAGCTGATGTGGCCCAGAGACACCCCCTCCCATTTAGTTATAGCTACACTTAGTTTATTTAGTTATAGCTTTAGTTATTTAGTTAGTATAGTTATAGCTACTCCCTGGGCTACAGCCTCAGTTAATCTATCAGCCATTTGGAGTGGGATAGATAGATAGATAGATAGATAGATAGATAGATAGATAGATAGATAGATGTAACCCAATTTCCTGACAATCTAAATGCCAGGCTATTTAAATAAGTCTAAAAATATATTGTATATTAAGAATTGGCTGCATTTTTCATGGGACATTTGAATCTAGAAATTCTACCCCAAGAACATCTATTCCAGATTTGTCTTCACCAGAATTCAGCCCTACAACAAGCAACAGACATAGTAGAAGAGTTTAAAGTGCTTTTTTTCTCACCACTAATAATCATAAATTGCTCCCACATGTCTGAGGTTAGAGGGCAGGACTTCTAGCTGTAGCTTCCAGGCAACTTTGAACTTCCTAGATTTTTTTTAAAAATACATGAAATTAACAACTGGACCTATATATCTATTAAAATCTATACATAAAGAAATAAGCGAATGTCCATGCTATCCCATCAGGATGATGTGCAGTTTACTAGACTGAACTTGGCCATCCAGATGGTCAGTCTCCAATTTGTAATTCATAAAGTAGGCATTAAATAACTCCATCCTTGTTGTAAAATGAATTCTTAAGCAAACCATCGATCCCTGGGAAAGTCACAAGTGTTTACTTTAACAATAATAATAAAGGCGGTTATATTGTCCTGACTTGATGGATAAGAAAGCTATCAACTCAAGAGGGAAGATTCATCACCCATATGTTATTGAAGCACTGTGCGCCATTCTGTCCTATGGAAATAGGATTTGTGTCTGGCATGAAAGGCTACCTAGACTTGATTGCAGTGTCTTGGAAGAAGGCATAAGTGTATGACAAGACACAGTGTAATGTGATACCAAGAAAAAGCTGCATGATTTATGATCTCCCGAAGATTACAGAACTTGTTTCTATCCCTGCTTGAAGAACTGCTTGACACATGAGTGATGCAAAGATAGTATTTGTTCCTGTTCTTCAGACCAGAAAAAAACATTGTGCTCTTTTAATGCGTCAGAGAAAATACTGGATGGTGTTTACAATACCTCACATTTTCCTCCTTCAACTATGCCCAGTTATATGCATATTTTGCAGACATTCAATTTTGAAGGAGGTCCGAGGTTAAGACCTTTGCTGTCTGTGCAATAAGATGTGCATGAAGGATGCCATATCAACATTCCAGAAATACAGGATATTATGAAATGGTAGTCCTTTTCTATATAGCAGTAAAGAGTTGAGATATCTGAAATAAGAAATGTCTGAGGGTTTTTTTAAAATAGCGCTGTGATGGGATATGGGATGATGTGACATATGGTAACCCTAAGGGATAATCCCTATAAATCCCTATAATAGAAACATATCAGCTGGCACAGAATGTGTAGTGTTATGCTTTTAAACTAGATTGCCAATATTTGCTCAGCCAAGAGGGAACTCTATAAAGGTCTATAGAGATCTAGTTTTTAAAATACCTGACTTTCTCCCAGTAGAGTGAGAACCAATCTACACACACAGATAAATCTCTTTTACAGAGTTCATTGGAATGTCCCATTTAAAGCTGCAAGTATGGAGATCTATGATAGAATGCTCCCCCAGATTTTTTTTTTTAAAAAATAGTGATGCAAGCTAAAGTTCATAATAACCTGTTTGGAATTTTTTTTAAAGTCACCCCTTTGGGGGAGCCTCTTCGGGGGATAGTGAGGACGAGGGTGAGTCCCCTTGGCCCAGGAACTTACCTTTGTGTGTGTTCTGCTTGTATGGTAGTGGTGGGTGGGTACTTTGTATTTTAGCTTCTGTTTTAAGTCTTGTGTGATATTGGTTACTAATACTGTATGTCTAGGTTTGTCTGGAGATGGGGAGACAGGGGGCATATCCACTGATTATGGGGTGGCTATTCCAGTGGGGAGTAGAAGAAGTAATGTTGGCAGGTTGTTACAGGGGAAGGGAAATCAGAAATCTAACAGCTGTTTCCCCTTCCGGCTTTTCTGTCAGCTCTTTGACTTTGGGGGGAAGTGCCAACTACTTAGTGCCAACTAATAACAACAACAACAACAACAACTCATAAAGCCTCACCTTGCTCCTTTGTAATGCCAGGACTGTCCAGAATAAATCAGAAATAATCCATGATCTGATTCTGGATGAAAGGGCAGACTTAGTATGTAACACAGACATGGTTGGGGGAGACTGATGGCCCAGTCTAGTCCCTGCTTCTACCTCCAGGGTACATAGGAACATAGGAAACTACCATATACTGAGTCAGACCATTGGTCTATCTAGCTCAGTATTGTCTTCACAGACTGGCAGCGGCTTCTCCGAGGTTGCAGGCAGGAATCTCTCTCAGCCCTATCTTGGAGAAGCCAGGGAGGGAACTTGAAACCTTCTGCTCTTCCCAGAGCGGCTTCATCCCCTGAGGGGAATATCTTACAGTGTTCACACATCAAGTCTCCCATTCATATGCAACCAGGGCAGACCCTGCTTAGCTATGGGGACAAGTCGTGCTTGCTACCACAAGACCAGCTCGGCTGTGGTCTATAAGAATAACATCATGTGGGAAGAGAGCTGGTCTTGTGGTAGCAAGCATGACTTGTCCCCTTAAGCTAAGCAGGATCCACCCTGGTTGCATACGAAAGGGAGACTAGAAGTGTGAGCACTGCAAGATATTCCCCTCAGGGGATGGAGCTGCTCTGGGAAGAGCAGAAGGTTTCAAGTTCCCTCCCTGGCTTCTCCAAGATAGGGCTGAGAGAGATTCCTGCCTGCAACCTTGGAGAAGCCGCTGCCAGTCTGTGTAGACAATACTGAGCGAGATGGACCTATGGTCTTACTCAGTATATGGCAGCTTCCTATGTTCCTATCTCCCTTACCAGGATCCATGTTGAAGTGCCTGACCATATTGAATGTGTGTACTTAAGTTTAGGGACCAGGGATAGACTGGGACTTTGGTTGGTGATCACCCCACTACCGAAAAGAGTCCCTAATTGAGCTGACTGACTTGGTCTTGGGCTTGGCCTTGGAGTCCCGCAGGCTTGTGCTGGTGGGGGACTTCAATGTTCACTTTGGGACCAATTTGTCTCGGGTGGCTCACTAGCAGCCATGACAACTATGAGCCTATCCCAAGCAGTCTCAGGACCAATGCACATTGCTGGTCACACACTTGATCTGGTCATGATGGTGTTCCATGGGTGGGAACTCCTGTGACTTCCCAGTTGTCATAGAAGACCACTGTCTGGTTAACGTTGGACTTGCAATCATGTCCCACCTCCTCAGGGGTGAGGGGCTTATTAGGATGGTCCGCCCAAGAAGATTATTGGATCCAACAGGATTCCAAGAAGCCTTGGAAGGAATTCGTATTGGCTCTGCTGGTGATCTTGTTGATGCCCTGGTGGAGAATTGGAACAGCAAGCTCCCCAAGGCAGTAGACATGATCACTCCTAAGCAACCTCTCTGACCAGCTTCAAAACTGGCCCCTTCTTATACGGAAGAACTACGGAGCTGAAACAGCAAGGTAGACAACTAGAGCACAAGTGGAGAAATGCTCAGCTCGAATACGATAGATACATAGAGCACATTTGAAGATCTATGCTCGGGCAATATGTGTGGCAAAGAAGTGATTCTTTTCTGCCTATATTGCACCCACAGGCTCATGTCCAGTGGAGTTGTTCAAGGTTGTGAGAAGACTAGTATTTGCCCCTCCTCCATTGAATCAGAATTCAGCACTATCAATTACCTGCTGTGGCATTTCTAATTCATTCTTTGTGGATAAAATATCGCATATTCAGACCGACTTAGACTCAGACCCCACAGTTACTGCACTGTCTGATGTGGAGGTGTCCAACAACTCCTCTTATGTGGTAAGCTGGATCATTTTCAGTTTGTGACTCCTAAGGATCTGGACAAGCTGCTTGGATCAGTGAGGCCTACCACATGTTCTCTTGAGTCACCCTTGTCCAACATGGCTTATACTATCAGGCAGTGGGGTTGTTGTAGAAGGCCTTGTAGAGATTATAAATGCATCTCTGAGGATGCCTCATTGCCTTAAGGAGGCAATAATTAGACCTCTTCTGAAGACGCCTGCATTGGATCCCTCAGAATTAAGCAACCATTGGCCTGCCCCAACCTTCCATGGAAAACTGAGAGGTTGGTGGCCTCCCAGCTCCAGGCAGTCTCAGAGAAAATGGATTATCTAGACCCATTTCAAACTGGCTTTTGGGAGGGCTATGGGGTTTAGACTGCCTTGTTTGGCCTGATGGATAATCTCCAATTGGGAATTGACAGGGGAAGTGTGACTCTGTTGGTCCTTTTGGACCTCTCAATGGCTTTCAATACTATCAAGCATAGTATCCTTCTGGAGCTTAAGTGGGTGCTGTATTTATTTATTATTTATTTATTTTTGGCATTTATGTGCTGCTTTTCAGGCAGACCTCCCAAAGTGTTCTACATAAGTTTTTTTTAAAAACCATACATTAAGCCACATGTTTAGATCTGGAATGCTCTCCCGGTGGCTATTCGCACCTCAGTTTCCATCACAGCTTTTAGAAAAAATGTAAAATCTTGGCTTTTTGCCTAGGCATTTATTTGATTCTCTGCTGCTGCTCTTTATAATCTTTATTGCTTTTATGCTTTTTGTTTTAAATTTTTTAATCAGATTTGTTTAATATTCCCCCCGCCCACTTAATATTTTAATTGTGTCTTTTTTACCATCTTGTGTTAAAAATTTTTTGCTGTAAACTGCCTTGGGATTGCTTTAATGAAAGGCGGTATATAAATTTAACAATAAATAAATAAATAAAATCTGAGGGGAAGAGAGAAGAGACAGACACAGGCTGGAAAGCTGCCACCATCCAGCTCCAGCTGAGGTGGCCCCTCCCTTCCAACTGCCACCACAGAGCTACCAGGGACCCCCGTGCTCCAAGGGGAGGAGAGAAGAAAGAAGCGACAAAGCCTAAAGGATTCAGTGTGTGAAGATCTAGGCTTGATGTATGGTTTTTTATTGGAGCGCATGTAAACTGCTTTGGGACGTCTGCCCAAAAAGCAGTATATAAATGACATAAGTAAATAATAAATACAGGAGTTCATACCTGCCAACAGGTAAATGGGAAAACGGGGACATGTTGGCAGTTATGGGAGTTTACACACAGATCTCACACCCAGGATGTTGGATCAAAGATATTTTTGAACAAGTATACCACATACAGTATTTCAGAATCAACATGTTATATATTAGTAAGGAACAACATTTCAAACAGATAAGGCCTTGCTTAGCCTGGTAGATGGGAAGTAATCATTTTTTGAACAGAGGTCAGCTGAAAGGCTATTTTTCCATCTTGCTCATTTACTTTTGCTATGAAAAAAGAGGATGCAGAGTCCAGAGTTCAGAAACAGCATCCAGATTGCAGTTTGTGCCGTTCTACCAATCATCAAACCCCAACAGGCCTTTGTTCAAATAAACCCAAACAAAATTTGCTTCCTTCCAAAGCAGGCTGTTTTATACTGTTTTTGTTTGCATTTTAACCTCTGCCGTTCCTGCTATACCACTGTTATTTCAAGCATTAATGCAGGCATTTTTGTTTGCTTTTTGTTATTTTTATTGTTTTCCCTTGCTCATTTTAAATAAACTTTCCAGGTTCTCTAGAGCTTCTACAATTCTTCCTTTAAAATCTTGCTGATTTCTTTAAAAGAAAATAGGTGTTTTCAGAAGTTGAAACCATTTCAGCATTCAGAACTTGAAGCAAAAAATATCAGTCCTTATAAAACATTGGCAGAAGCGTACATAATATATGGAACTAGATCAAATGTTGGCTGTTGTGGGAAGGAGGTGCAGATCATATCAAGGATCGCCCATTGAGGCAATATTTTCAGTTTAATGCCACACTCTCAGCCTTTTGATGAAGGGGGGCTCAGTTTTGCCCTGCTCTGCCTTTAAAATAAGCATAAGGAAGCAGGTGGGGATATGGCCAGAGCCCAGCAGGGAGGTATAGCTGCACAGAAGCCATTAGCACACGTCTCTGCTTTGCACCTAATTCAGTGCAATCTTCCTTCCTTCCATGGGGCAGAGTAGACATTGTTGGTTGCCCTATTGGGGACTGTGCAGGGATTTAAAAAAAATTTTTTTTTTGCTTCCTAAAACATTGGCCAATTGGGAGGTATTTTCACCTGCTCCATTCTTTTGTTCTGAGTTTGGTCAGAAGTGGCAGGTTAAATGCAGGCAGGGCTAACAGTCAGATCAATTTAGCTTGTGGCATTTTGAGTAAGGGGGGGGAGTTTGGTGGTGTGGGGGGTCAGGGTTGTGACTCCTCCCTTATTGTAGTTGGCAAGGAGGAGCAGGGATCCAAATAATTCTGATCAACTGTTTTGTGCCAGGGCATGATCACCCAAGCAGGACTGGGGGGAAGAACAGTAGTGTCTGACTCCCCCCCCTCCCGGGTTTAGGCCCACAAGGAGTAGACCTGCTGCAGTTATTTAGTGAATATGTATTGTTTAATAAGAGTTGAGGCCCTTTATGATTTATGTGAGTATTCATTTCCTCGTGTTTTCTTTTATGTCCGGGCAAAAGGACATTCCTCTTCCTGGATAGGGAGGCAGGTGGCATGATGAATTCACAGCATCAGTGTCTCTTCCTAGCGCACACACCCCAAAAATATGGGCCCTGGGGCCTCAGGGGTTGGCCAAAAGTCCTTGGCCAGCCTGTGACACTACCTCTGATTTGACCTGTCACTAAGATCAGATCAGATGTACAACACTTCAGTATCCCTGGAGCAACCAAGCTGTAAGCCTGTCCCCCACAGGTTGGGTCTTGGATGCAAATTCTTAGCTCTCTTTCTAATGAAACCCATGGTGAGAAGCTCTGAAAGTGTCAAACATTATTTACTGAAGATTTCCAAAGTCTTCTCAGCCTTTAAAGCCTCTAATCAGCACGTTTCCCAGCTTAAAACATACTTGGCAGCTGAGCTGCCTCCACCATTCTTCTTTCGACAACAGGATCTGGCTTGATTTTGAACTGAATACAAATCTTTCTCCCACTAGCACTTTTTCACCCTGTTCTGATTTCAGCCTTCAGCTAACACTACAGGCACAGACATTAATTCAAACCAGGATGGACAACAGGCAGCACTATCCATTATGGCTACACAGAGTCCACCCTGATAGAACCACGTAGGGAGGCCCTGTTTTTGAGCATCCTGCTTTTCTTTCAGGTTTTGCACAGATCAGACGAGGAATACCACACTCTGGCCACATGTCAATGGATGAATGTGTGGGTAATATGTGCCTTACATTTCCAAGAAACATATTTTTAATTAAAGAGTAAAGCAAGTGAACTTCAAAGCTATCAAAATATGATCTAATGCCACTGTATCACACATCAGAGTTGGAGGATAAAATAGATTGGAACTAAATTATCATCATATGTTTTTATTGACTGTTTTTGAAATACAGAATAAAGACATGCATAAATGTTTACAACATATTTTTCAAATTTTTTGTACAACCGCCTGAGGTTCATCAGTACAATATACATTTTTAAAAAATAAGTGCTTGTAACCAGATTTTGTCATATTTAATAGAAAGACACATTCTTTTACAGAAAAGGAGACATACATGTGCTGCTAGGGTGATCAGTTCAGATACCCCATTTTCAACATCCCAGGAGTGCATCTATTTCCAGTTTAGGAATGTAGGAGGGCTGCCTTATACCAAGTCAGAGCATTGGTCCATCTAGCTCAGCATTGTCTACTATACTGGCAGTATTGACTGGCAACAGCTCTCCAAGGTTTCAGGCAGGAGTCTCTCCCAGTCCTGATGCCAGAGAGTGAATCTGTGGCATTCTGTATGCAAGCAGATGCTCTTCCATTGAGCTACATCCCCTAAGGGGAATATCTTACAGAGCTCCCATGTAGTCACCCATCCAAGTACAAATCAGGGCAAACCCTTCTTAGCGAAGGGGACAATTCATGCTCGCTACCACAAGACCAGCTCTCTTCCCATTTTAACCTTTAAATTTTTTTTAAAAACCATTTAAAAATCATTCATGGCTTTTGACAGTTCTGGCCACACATGTCAGTTTGACCCCAAAGCAAGTCTACTGGTTTCACTGGGGATGGAGATGGTTTGAACCACATCAGAATTAAAAGGTGTCCTCCCTCACATCCTTAGACAAATTTTAAAGTTCTTGGGCTTGCCATACTTGCTTTCACTGTTCTGTTCTCTAAATTCCGCTTCTCCCCTCTCTTCCCCTTGACACTTGCTGCCTTGAGCCAAGCTCACATGAACAATCCAGAGATAAAATCATGTCCTGAATAAGATTGTGGTGGACTAAATGCTGTGCTTGCTGCTATCTCATGTTTCAACAGCTTCAGTGGCTGTTACGCTTGAAGTACTTTGAATTTCCCACTGGCTCAGTGGTGTGATTTTTCGAGAGGTAGGAGGGGAATTTAAGGCTAACTCTTCACTGGCCTCATTCAAATGCATATTGGAAAGCGAAGCAGGTGAATGTCAGTGCACTGAAACAAGGAAAGCTTCACGAACATTCCAAAGGTGTTCCCATGCAACTTTCATAAATATAACACTGTATCCCACCCCCCATAGGTCTTGTTGGCTTATTTTTGCATCATACACTACTGTTGTACTTATTTAATGGATTCAGCCCTTATTTTCACACTCTGAATAATGCTTTCAATTATATACTGCATTTGTATCCTATTACTAGAGCCTGCTTGTCAACTGTATTTATTTTGGAACTTCATTACATCCAATGGTTGGAACTCCATTACATCCAAATGTGTGAAACCATGCTTTCACGGCCAAAGTGACCTCCATTTTGCCTCATTGAACTCCAAATTGAACCTTCAGTTTGCACAAAGGTTCACCACCCAGACCTCCAGTTTGGCTGACAAAGCATTGCATTTGTCCAGATGCCACCATAACCATGGCTTCGCATCAACTTTCAAACCACAATCAAAGAAATGGCAGTGGAGACCCTGGCAGTGCGGCCAGGGATGTGGCAGCTCTATGCCAGCAGCAGTTTGCGCTAGGGATGTGCACGGAACCACAGAAGCGTGGTCCAGCACTGAGGGGACTGTCACTTTAAGCAGGGGGGTGGTAGTACTTACCCCCCCCCCGCCGCTCTTCCCCCTCCGGCGCTGGTGCTTTAAAAAATCTTCTTGGGGTGGCAGAGTTCCTCCCTGCCGCCCCTGCCCCCATCGTTGTCCTTCTAAGCTTCAAATGAAGAAGAGCTAGCAGCACGCATGCGCCCTTCGCAGTGCACGTGCTCGTCTCCGCTGCTGACACGCGCTGCGTGCACCAGCGGCAGAGACAAGCGTGCATGCCGCGAAGGGCGCATGCGCGCCGCTAGCTCTTCTTCGTTTGAAGCTTAGGAGGACAATGACGGGGCAGGGGCGGCAGGGAGGAACTCTGCCGCCCCAAGAAGATTTTTAAAAGCACCAGCGCCGGAGGGGGAAGAGCGGCCGGGGGGTAAGTACTACCACCCCCCTGCTTAAAGTGACAGTCCCCTCAGTGCTGGACCACGCTTCTGTGGTTCCGTGCACATCCCTAGCGCAAACTGCTGCTGGCATAGAGCTGCCACATCCCTGGCCGCACTGTCAGGGTCTCCACTGCCATTTCTTTGATTGTGGTTTGAAAGGCAGGTAGACCGGGCCTCTGGGGATCGGAGGCCCAGTCTACCCGGCCTTTTCCCGGCGGGTAGACCGGGCCTCCGGTAATCGGTGTCCTTTGCAGTGCGTGCATGCGCGCGCGCGCAAAGCGCCTTCAGTATGCAGCAGGCCTTCGTAGCGAGAGGAGCTCCATCCGGTAGCTCCTCTCGTTTTTTCTAAAGCATCGAGTGAGTCCTCGGGCGGGCAGGCGGGCAGCTGGGAGGGAGGGAGGGAGGGCTGGCGGGCGACGGCGGCAGCAGGGGTATTGGTAGTTTTGGTGGATAAATCTGCCCGCAGCGGGGGGGGCGGCGGCGGGGGGGCTGGTTTCCAGCACCCCGTTAGTCTGTTAAATACGGGCGCTGGAGGGGGCAAAGAGGCGGGAGGGGTAAGCAAGCCCTCCTGCCCTTAAAGCAATACCCCCCACCCAGACCCGAACCAGCAAGGGCCGAACCGGTCCAGCAGTTCGGCCATTCTTTAGAATGGCCGCCGGACCGGTTCGGACTCACCCCTAAAATGCTCTTTCCCTTTTGAAGACAGGCAAAGCACTCCAAAAATGCATGTCCCCTTTGACATCATGGCAAGCTCGGCATGTCCCCTTTGACACTGTGGCCAATTGTGGCTGCTCAACCGATGTGCCAGTGCTTTGCCCACAGTCTGGCCTTGGAGCTTTCTGGGGTTGGTCTCAGCAGCTGAGCAGAAGGGAAGGGCTACCCTCTACTGGAACTGGAGTTTGGTGGGCTGTGGTTAGACAAACCTGTGGTGCAATTTTTGGAAGGGTGGTATAGAAATTGAATTAATAATAATAATAATAATAATAATAATAATAATAATAATAATAATAATACAGTATCTATAATAACCAACAATATTGATGATAAAATTCAGCCATCCCAGGTCTTTGGGAAGGACTCGATGTCTGGATAAAACAAATCAGTCAATAACACCTGTCTGACTGTGTAAACAAGAAAGAATAATAATAATAATTTGGAGTTTCAAATTGAAAACGTGGGTTCACCAACCTCCGGTTTTGTGTTACTTATGAACCGGGCATCTAGATCAGTATTGTTGACACTGACTGCTTGCTGTTCTCCAGGATTTCAGACCAGGGCCTTTCCCAGACCTACCTGGAAGATCTAGAGATAGAACCTGGGGCTTCTGCTTCTAAAGAATTTTCTTGCTCTGCCCTGGAGCTCCAGGCTCTCGCCAGACTAGTTTGTCTTACTGTTTTATTGTTTTCCTAAAGGTAAAGTGTGCCGTCAAGTTGATTTTGACTCCTGGCGACCATAGTCTGGGAAACATACCAGCAGGGATTTGAACTGGCAACCTCTGGCTTGATAAGCAAGTCATTCTCCACTGTGCCATTAGGTGGCTGTTGTTTTAGCTATGTAAATTTAGGACACCAAAATAGTATAATGTATATTCTGCATCATAGCAAAATTCATATTTTAAGGTTACTGGCTGACAACACAGTGCTAATAAGAAGCTCCAGTTCTGCTGCTTTGACTAACTCAGCTTCAGTACTTGTGCAGAGAGGAGCAAATTTCAACAACCTCTCTTTTTCCCAGAAGTTCTCTGTGCCACTTAACAATATATTCCTGAGGGTCTTGCAATCCTCAGGGACATATTTTTGGGTGTCAAAGAGCACTTCTGGGGGATGGGGGGTCATTACAATTCCCAGCAGCAACACAAGTGCCAGTGCTGTGTTAGTCTGGAACTAGGGTTGTGCACAAATCAATTTTTAAAATCCGATTTGTACCCAAATCGAATCACCCCAAATTTGTTTTGGGTCCGAATCTGATCAGCTAGCATAGGGGTGGTTTGTTTTGGCCACAAATTTCCCCAAACAGGTAGATTCAAGTACAAATTGTTTTGTACCCAAATTGATTTGCACAGACAGCAGGTGCAGGCAGTGATTCTCTCAGCAGCAGGAAGGGAGTGAAAAAATTTCTTTTGTCTTTTCCACAATCAGGTGGGGAGCAGAGAATCCACTCCAGGCAGCAGGCAGGCAAGGCAGAGCAACGCTCCTCTGGCTCCCTCACTCTTCTCCCATGAAGCAGAAAGTCAGAATGGTGGCTGGCTGCCTCTTTAAGTACATTTGAAAATCCTTCCTTCAAACTCCCCCCACCCTTGTCCCTTCTTTGACCTTTCCCCTAGCCAATGCAGGGTCAGTCACCCCTGGCAACACAAGATTTGAATGGAAACGAGCCAATCTGGAACCAGGGGGAATTGCCAGCCAATCACTGCACATTAAGTCACCCATCTGAAGCGTGGTAGGGCAGGATTAAAAATAAATAAATCCTGACACAAGATGGAGACAGCAAGAGAGATTGCCACAAAATGGAGTTCTGAATCTGCAAATTTTTAAGGTCCAAAATCTGTGTGATTTGTTTTGGACCCAAATCTAGCCAGCTAGCACAGGGGTGATTTGTTTTGTCCACAAGTCACCCAAAACTGGTAGATTTGGGTACAAATCATTTTATACCCAAATCTATTTGCACATCCCTATCTGGAACGCAGCAGCAGCAGCAGCACTTCTCACTTTCAGATCAGCTGGGCCAAGAGCAGCAGCACCTGGTGGTGTAAGTCCAGAGGCCAGGACTGAGAGCACCAGGAACAGGGTGATGATCAGGCAGATGAACAGGGATTCAAAGATCAAACAGGAATCAATAGCCAAGTACACACCAGGTAAATTAAGCCAGGTAACCCATCAAGAATCAGAGCCACAGACTGAGACAGGAGCCAGGGACACACAGAAGTCAGCAAGTCGTCTAGTCAGAGGCACACTAGAGGTCAAATCAGGTCAGGAGCCAGAAGGATTAAACAGGTAGCAGGAGTCACAACAGTCCAGGAGTCACAGCAAGTGGTCAAGAGAAGTAACTGGGTGATGCACACCCGATCAGGCACACCTTGATATTGAGGCAAGGTCTGTGCCAGCTAGGAAGTCCTTTTATATGTTCTGTTCCAGTGAAAAGGCCAATGAGTAGATGCCTAGGGTGATGTTTGCTCAGAGCTGCAGAAACCTGAGTCTGCTTGTAATGTGGTCAGCTGCCACAGGGGGCAGCAATGTGCAGAGCAGGCAGGGCATGACACTCACATAGCATCAACACTTTGTTAGTCTGGATGCTGGTCAATGTTTCCAAAACTTGGCTAACAATAGGCTCCTTCAAACATTAATCTGAAGGCTCACTATATCCATGAGTGATGGGGTGAAGCGGGAGGAAATTCCACCCTGCTGCATCCTCATCCCCGCACCCCGTCGCTCACAAGCTCAAGGGGGCTTGTCTCTTGATTTTTTTTTTACATCACTACTTGACAAGAGGCTCCTTCAGATGTTAGTCTGAAGGCTTGCCATACTGTGAAAGCCTCCGCTGCATCACCCATCCCCACACCCCATCACTCACAAGTTCTATGGTGCTTGTCTGAAGAGGGAAAGGTCCTCTCCAGGATGGCGGGTGGACCCATGATTGCAAGGGTGGATCAATCCACACTCAAAATCATGCGTCTGCCCGTCATTGTGGAGAGGGCTTTTCATCCTTCAGACAAGCTCCATAGAAATGCATGAACTCTTGTGCAGACTTTGGTAGAACAGAATTAGGGACTGATTTCTTCCACTTGAACTCTTGTGCAGACTTTGGTAGAACAGAATTAGGGACTGATTTCTTCCACTTGTGAATCTTTTTTTTTTTTAATCCCATCTATTGGCTCTAATCAGACACCTCTGAGTGAGGCTTAAGGATGCATTGAAAAATGGAATTTAAGTTAGCCATGGCTAACTTGTAGTGGTGTCCAAGCCAGCTCAGAAATAAATAACTTCTTCATAGCGATTCCCTATGAGAAAAGTTATATTACAACAGAAAATCTACAATACATAAATATTCCTAAAAAATACCTGAGTGCCCTTCTGCCTTGCAGGTTGAGTAGTAATTGGCACCCATAAAGCTCTACCACCCTACCCACTTTGGTGTACTAGGTGGGGCTGCTTTGAATTAAATGATGATGATGATGATGATGATGCTACATCGTAAGACCAGGAAAATCATGACCATCAATCATGCTCTGCACCCCCGCAGTGATGTCGATAGGCTATACCTCCCTCGCAGCTCAGGTGGAAGAGGAATGCTGCAAGTCCATGAAATAGTAGAGGAGGAGAAAAGAGGCCTTGAAGAATATATAAAGAACTGTGAAGAAGATGCACTTAACATGGTCAATAATGAGTAACTATTCAACACCAATGAAACAAAGCAGGCCTACAAGAAAGAACAAGTCAAGAACCAAGCAGAAAAATGGAAAAATAAGCCCCTGCATGGTCAATATTTGCACAATATAAGTGGAAAATCAGACATCACCAAGACCTGGCAATGGCTTAAGAATGGCAACTTGAAGAAAGAAACAGAGGGTTTAATACTGGCTACACAAGAACAGGCACTAAGAACAAATGCAATAAGAGCAAAAGTCAAAAAATCAAGACTACAAACAAAGGCATGACAAGGTAGCAGGGATGATACACTGGAACATCTGCAAAAAATACAAGCTACCTGTAGCCAAAAATTAGTGAGACCATAAAATTGAAAAAGTTTTAGAAAATGAAGATGCAAAAATATTATGGGACTTCTGACTACAAACAGACAAACATCTGCCACACAATATACCAGATATAACTGTAGTCGAGAAGAAAGAAAAACAAGTTAAAATAATTGACATAGCAATACTGGGGGATAGCAGAATAGAAGAAAAAGAAATAGAAAAAATCACCAAATAGAAAGATCTACAAATTGAAATTGAAATGCTGTGGCAGAAAAAGACCAAAACAACTTGAAGAGCACCTCAACGCCATAGGGGCCACAGAAATCACCATCAGTCAATTACAAAAAGCAACTTTACTGGGAACAGCCTATATTCTGCAACGATATCTATAATAACAGCAACAACACTGATAATAAATTTCAGCCATACCAGGTCCTTGAGAAGGACTCAATGTCTGGATAAAACAAACCAGTCCATAACACCTGTCTGACTTTGTAAACAAGATATTAATAATAATAATAATAATAGGGCTGCTTTGAATTCCCATTTATTCTCTAGGGCAGAAAAAAAAATTAAAACTTGAAAAACTCCAGAATTCCTAAAAAATTTACCTGAGGGCCCTACTGCCTTGTGGGCTGGGTGGCAGTTGAAACCCATGGGGCCCTACCACCCAATAGGGATGCGTGAACCAGTTCGAATTCGAACCGGGGTGGTTCGGAGGTTCGGATTCGAACCGAACCAGCCAGCAGGTTCGAGCTGAGGTTCGAATTCGAACCAAACCAGGGTGTGGTTTGATTCGAACCGGTTTGAACTGGTTTGGACTTGTTTGGACACAAAAAAATTGGTAGGATGGTAGCTGGCACCCAGGGGTACCTTTCAGCCAAACCCCAAAGCAATCGGACACTTGTACGATTTTTTTTATGAATTTTTGAAATTTGTTTTTATTTTTTCTCATAGGGTATAATGGGACTCGAACCAGGCCATTATACCTTATTGTGGAGCACCCATGGGTGCCAACAACCACCCAAACCCTGAAGCAATAGGACAGTCCTACGATTTTTAATGAATATTTGAAATATTTTAAATTATTTTTCTCATAGAGTATAATGGGACCCGAACCAGTCCATATCCCCTATTGTGGAGCACCTAGGGGCACAAAAGTGGTGTGGGTGGTAGACATACAGGGGTGCCTACCACCCAAAACCCCCCAAAGCAATTGGACACTCCTCTGATTGTTGGTGAATTGTTAAAGTATTTTTGAATTCCTCATAGAGAATAATTAGGATTGCAGCAAATGTATAGCTTCACATCGGGGGGAAAGGGGTGTTGTAGAGTGGAGTGTGGTGGGTGGTAGTTCCTAGGGAGGGCAAGGAAGCTATCAGAATTATTTGAAAGGAATTGGGCAAAGGGGTGGTTTTTAAGTGATTTTTGAAGTTTACGCGTCTTTAAGGTTTTTCTCCATAAAGAAGCATGGAGGTGTCAGCAAATGTATAGCTTCATGTCAGGGGCAAAGGGGTGGCCTAGAGCAGTGTGGGGTTAGTGGTAGTGCCTGGTAGGGGCAAGGAAGCTACCTGAATTTTTTCAAAGGATTTGGGCAGAAGGCTGATTTTTGGTGAATTGTTGAAGTTTACGCGTCTTTAAGGTTTTTCCTCATAAGCTATAATGGAGCTTTCAGCAGCCCCATAAGTGCACTTGGGGGGTGCTGGGGTGGCCCAGAGCGAGTGGTGGTGTATGGCACATAGGGTGCCAACCACCCCCATGGGTTGCTAACCCATGGCGTACGTACAGGGTTCTGTTGTTTCTGAGGTGTTCTGAGTGTGGATTCTATGATAGCCAATGAGAGTGAGTGGATTCATGGTGTCTCATTGAAAATCTCATTTGCTATCATAGAGACCACTGTCATAGTGTTCTAGCACCCACCCCGCTTTTGTGCCCCTAGGTGCTCCACAATAGGGGATATGGACCGGTTCGAATCCGAACCGAACCAGGGGGTGGTTCGAAAAAAACCAAAACCGAACCACCCACTCCTGGTTTGAAGCCGGTTCAAATCTGAACCGAACCGGGCGAACCGGTTTTGTGCACATCCCTACCACCCAACCCATTTTGGTGCCCCAGGTGCTGCCCAGTCTGAACCCCCATTGTTCCCTATGGCTAAACATTTAAAGCCGGCTCAAGCAGGGTGTGAGCTTGAGCCGAACTACAGGTTGACCAAAGCCATACTCAAGCCAGGGCAGCCAGTTCAAGCCCAGTTTTAACTTGAAGTGATCTGGGAAAACTGGTTTTGTGCACATCTCTACTAACTTGTCCCATTGGTTTCAATGAAGTGTCATCATGATGAACTTTCTGTTCATCATGACCTGGCCCATTATTTTCTTTACCTGGGCAACAATCCCAACAGAGAGAAAGAATATCCAATTCCTTACATGAGAATAACACATTCTTTTTCCTTGGAAGAGAGGATAAAGATACTGGCTGGCATGATGCTCAGCCTACTATCCCCCAGACTTCAAAGGCAGCCACAATGCTGTTTGGAAGCAGTGATTGCAGAAGTGTTGCAAATAGGTGTTGTATTCTGTCAAGTAATCATTTATGTTTTGTGGTTTAGAAGTTTGTCCGCGTGGAGATCCTGAAGGGGGTGGGGGTGAGGGTGGCAGGGGGGGGCAGTGGAGTCAGAAAGGAAAAGGGAGGAAAAGGAGGAGAAAACATAGATGTTTCTGAATAAACTCTTCATTAAATCTACCTAGGGTTACTTTGTATTTGTGAGGAAAGCAGCTATAAAACAACAAGAAACAATATAAAACAATAGGGAAATGTTCGGAATGCAGCCTCCACAGCTGCTGTTTCAAAACAGCATTGGTGCTACCTTTGAAGTCCACAGCAGCCCCAGGATGGACCATTAGGGAAGCAGCAGGTTGTGCATCATGTCAAATCAAATCAAATCAATGTTTATTTTGATCAAAGATCAAATACATGCCTCATTTCAGCTGATAACATAAATAAATAAATCCCAAGTCTGCAGTTAGTTGGTTGACTTAGTACAACAGAAGAATACATTCTCCTTCAGTTATCTGGGATGCTGAAGAGGTTTAAAAGGAACAAAGAGAAGGAAAAGATCATTCTATTCTACTGCTATTAATAATGTATGTTTAACAAAAAAGGAAATCAAAACTGCTAAGTCTTCTAAGACAGACAAAATAGGAGACAACAGTTAGTAGCAAAAACATATCTGGAGATTATCTAAGTCTGGTACTTCTGACTTTTGTATGAATCTTAACGTTTAGTGTCCATCAGTATTTTGTAATGCTTTGTTAGTGGGTGTATTGCTTACATGATATAGCCTAATAACTGCATAAATGACATACACATTTATTTGTATCCATCACATCAAGTATATTTTGTTCCATAAAGGAATATAACATAATGAAGCTATTCTCACAAGCAGCAGGAACCGGGCTAAGGGAGCCCTTCCCGGTTCCTGCTGTTTGTGTGCAACAACGGAAGCCGTGAGGTTCTTAGCAGTGGCTTGTGCTTGGTGTCTGGGAAAGGTGGGAACTGTATTCAATGCTCTTGTATTTTGGATGAAGTTGAATTGCTAGCCTGCTCAGTAACAAAACAAAACAAAGTCCCAATGGACCCCATGCTAATGCAATCCAGGGATGTATCTGTAATTGGGTGGATGTGTTCAAAAAACACTAGCCTCCCAGGGGCCCTGGAGAAAAGGAGCAGATGAGGACATCTTACCTGCTCCCCTGCTTTCCTCCTCTGCCCCCCTGGATTACCTGATACCACCACAGCTACAGTATTAAGTACACATTCATTGTGTGTGAGCTTGCAAAGCTTTCCTGGCCACAGTGCAATATAATGACCTGTGTCACTGGTGTCAGATGCTGGGCCATTATGTCATTATACTACCCCATATCCAGAAAAGCTTCACAAGCCTGTGTGCAATGAAAGGAGACTTAAAGGTTATTCTCATGACTGCTACTACTACTGCTACTGCTGCTATAATATTTATATACTGCTCATCAACTAAAATTCTCAAAGTGGTTTACATAGAAAAATAAATAATACATCAAGAAGATGGTCCCCTGTCCCCAAAGGGCTCGCAATCTAAAAAGAAACAATATGCAGATACCAGCAACAGCCACTGGAGGGATGCTATGCTGGGGTTGGATAGGGCCCTATGCAGGTAGGGCAGGCTTTGAGAACTGCTGGGATTGCTTGCAATCCTGGTGCTCCTTGACTGGGTAGCCCAGGTTTTCTACCCAGGCTAAAAGTGAGGTGGAAGAGGAACCAGCATGGTATAGTGGTTAGAGTGCTTGGCTAGGACTGGGGAGACCCGAGTTCAAATCCCCATTCAGCCATGATACTTGCTGGGTGACTTCTCTCAGCCTAACCTACTTCACAGGGTTGTTGTGAAGAGAAACTTAAGTAAACTTAAGTACACCACTCTGGGCTCCTTGGAGGAAGAATGGGATATAAATGTAGTAGTAATAATAATAATAATAATAAGCTGCGAGGGAGGTATAGCCTATCGACATCACTGCAGGGGTGCAGAGCATGATTGATGGTCATGATTTTCCTGTTCTTACGATCTAGCGTCTCTAGCTCTGCCTGGGTCCAGTCTATGATTCCTGCAGTGTATCTAATAACAGGTATAGCCCAGGTGTTTATGGCTTGTATGGTCTTCCCGCCATTGAGTTTGGACTTGAGGATTTTTCTAACTCTCCTGATGTATTCACTTCCAATTTTTCTTTTAACTTCAGTGTGTGCGATGTTATCAGCCTGGAGAATGCCCAAGTATTTGTAATGTTCTTTCTCTTCCAGGTTCTTGATCTTGCTTCCATTGGGCAGTTCTATACCTTCTGTTTTTCTTATTTTCCCTCTGCTCATTATTAATGCAGCACACTTGTCTAGTCCATACTCCATTGCTATATCGCTACTGAATATACGGACAGTGCTTAGCAGTGATTCGATTTCTGACTGGGACTTTCCATACAACTTCAGATCGTGCATGTACAGCAGATGGTTGATTTTACTTGATGTTTTAGATGTTTGGTATCCGAGGCCTGTTTTGTTTAGTATTTATAATAATAATAATTGCATACCCTTCTACCTCACCCCCCAGTTGTGTGGACGGTTTTTCTGCCTGCAGCCTGAGCGTCCATAGGGCTGGGCAGAAGGAGTGCCTGGCAGCAAGGAAATCATGCAATGCACCACGGTCCTCACATGGTGCATTGTGGGTTGCCAGAGGACTTCCTCCTTAGGATCACAGCTCTGCCATTTGCCACCCCAGCGCTCGTGTGGGTGTGTGAGTGGCAGAGGGATATGGAGCAGCAGGGTCGACTGTGGTGAGGCAGGTAGGAGCCTGCCTCCCTACCAGCCCTCCCCAGAGCCACTGTAAATGGTTATGTTCATGACTGTTCAGTGTTGTAGCCACAGAGATGTCAGGTAATGGGGGGGGTTAGGGGGAGGCAGGCAGGTGAGGGAGAGATGACAAGTGAGCAGGGGGCTGCAGCAATGGCTGTCAAGGCAGGAGCCGGGCTAAACATTTGAACATGAGCTGCTGCCAACATCACTACACCACTGATGCAATAAAAGCCATTCTAAGCCACTGCTAAGTTGGCACACCCGGAGCCCTGCTGCCTTATACCTGTTCATACCTTGCTCATCCACTGAATGGCCCTGACTCCCAACAACAAGCTATTACCATGCCTGTTCCTCATCCTTTATGTTCTTGGAGCTGCCCTGCTGCACAATACTTCAGGGCTGTCTTTAAAGTTGTGCAGCAGCCCCCCAGCGGGTCGCTAACACTGGCATGAAACTGTGCAGAATATCTGCCAGTATTTTTAATGCCAGCAAAACATTATTTTGGCACCAGTTCAGCACACCACTATTGCTCCTTACTATTGAGCAATTGGGGGTGGGGGTAACCCAAATCAGACTGCACAAGACACTCCATTGGAAATGGGTTCTGGTGGCAAGCCATCAGAATAAAATCTGTACCTGTAGCAAGCAAGAGCATTTAATAACCCTAAAATCCTTATTAATTAACAATTTAAGTCAAAGCTACACAAACATTTCTTAAGCTGTAGGCAAAGAGCTTTGATTGATTGCCAGTGAATTGCATCCTGGGGGGGCCTAATGTGACAAACTCACTGTGGTTTGTATGGTACATTACATGGGCAACATACTTAAGCTGGCAAATAAGACCTAGTATATTCCAAGAGTTAATCACAAAGGTGCATGATGGTGTTTCGGACAATCACCCAGAGACCCCATGAGGGCACTGTCACAGTGCCACACACAGAGAGCATTCCAGCAGCCTTAGTACACATACACACACTTGTGGGGTGTGTGTATGTGCACATTTGTGGAAGCACACCGCATGCATTTCAGCGACATGAGAGGGGTCTGATTACCACAGCTACAGCATATACCCATGAACTAAGGCTGTGGCGTATTGACTACTGCTGACTGACTCCCTCATGTGTCTCTAGAGGCTATGCCCCTGACCAGCCAGGCTTTCACAATATTGCCTGGGCCTCTGAACCCTGCCATCTGCCCCAGTTCATAATCTTACAGTAAGAACTGGGAGGCAACAAAGCTGAAAAGAAATGTATTGAAAAGGGTTTATTTATCTGTAAAGTAGATCTGGAGGAAGAAGAGGGGGAGAAATGAAAATTCAAAATGTCATCACCACGTCTTCAGAATGTAGAGGCAAGAACTTCTAGGATCATGAGCCTACTGATTAGTTTACTTTATTATGGTCATTGACCAGAAGCAGCAAACAGATAGATCATGAGCTTATTATATTTACATTTTGATCTCACCCTTCCTCTAAGGAGCTCACTCAGGACAGTGTACATAATTTTCTCCCACATCCAAATGTATTCTCACAGAACTCCATGATTTTTATATATATATATATATATATATATATATATATATATATATATATATATATATGAGAGAGAGAGGCCCCAAATCACTCCAATGACTCTGATGGTTACGCGACCTGGTCTGACACTAAGCACTACACCACGTTGGCTCTATTAACATGTTGTAATGAGAATGCTATTGTGCTCTATCAAGCAAAGAGATGATTGCTTAACTTGATTCTTGCCAATGAGCACTGATGAAGAGCCACTTTCTAGAGCTTGCTGAAGAAGTTTGCTTAGTAGCTGTCACTGAGCAATGATCTCTAGTATCAGCTATGTAGGATACAGCACACAGGTCTGGGTCGAGGCTGGAGAAGCCATTTGGAGCTGCAAGGCAACCAGTGAAAGAGAAACAAATTGGACATTTGCAGCTGGTTTTAAGTTGGATTGACACTGAAAATTTCAAAAAATGAAAATTGATGCAAATTTCAGGATTCCTTCCAAGGTGGAACATCTGCAAATTTTTCAAGGGATGCCAAACTTATAAAGCCCTAAATGGCTTAGGCCCTGGGTATCTAAGAGAATGTCTCCTTCATTATGAGCCCCACCACCCACTGAGGTTGTCCAGAGAGATAGATGGCTGGTGGCCACACAGGGACGGGCTTTCTCGGTTGCTGCCCCGAGACTGTGGAATGCGCTCCCTACTGAGATACAATCCTCCCCATCTCTGACAATTTTAAAAAAGCATTTTAAAACCCACCTCTTCACCCAAGCCTTTTCAGTTCTTTAAAATTTTAAGGTTTTAATTTGTGGATGATTTTTAAATTGTTAAATTATTTTAAGTTTGGTATATATTTTAACTTGTTTTATACTATTGTTAACCACCCAGAGATGAAAGTTTGGGGCGGTGTACAGATGTGATAAATAAATGAATACATACATAAATTTATAACCAAATGAAATTTCTCTCAGGAGGTTTCTGCACATTCCTAGCAGTCTTGGGTAGGGGTGTGCACAAAGCCGGCTTGCAAGGTTTGGTTCAAGGCCGAACTGGCCTTGAACCCAACCAGGCCAGGTTGGTCAAACACCAGTTTGGTTTGGTTTGGTTTGGGGGGTTCACGGACCAAAAATAAATAATTTATTTTTATTTATGTTTACCTTGTACTCCCCTCGGGGGAGTTCCTGGAGGTGGCAGCGGGGGGGGGGTTTCCATGGAGGTTCCCCTCCCCATGCCGGCCTTCTAAATAACCTCCTCACCCCATTTGGGCACTCTTTGGCCGCAGTTTGGCCTTGGCCTGGCAGACATATGGGGGGCTGTGCGCCGACCAAATAGGGTGAGGGGGTATTTAGAAGGGTGGTAGGGGGAACCTCCATGGATAACCCCCACTGCCTCCAGGAACTCCCCCAAGGGGAGTACATGGTAAAAAAAATGGTCTGCAAACCCCCGAACTTCAGGGGAGGTTTGGTCCGGGTCTGAACTGAACTGGGGGGGTTGGTTCGGGGATCAAACCATCAAACCCCCAAACCAAAACCGCAAACCCCCAAACCTGTTTGCACATCCCTAGTTTGGGGAAAGGCGTGGCAGTTACTGATGCAGATACAGACTAGCATTGCCTACTTGGGTGCTTTTTTGCTCCCTTATGTACGCTTTAAAATAATGAACCCTTTCTCATCATACTAACTCTCTTGGAGAGAGTTAACCCAGGAAGCTCATTTTGCCTGAGCTACTGGGAGGTCTCCAGACGCAGCTGCTCTAGACTGGATAGTCCAGATCCACTACCTGGGTAAAAAGGTAAGAGGAAAATGGAGTCTACCTTGCCTCCCTTTTTCGTCTGTGCCACCACTGCTTGCATAGTTGCTCCCAGCCAGCCAGCGGTCCTTATAATCACAGAGGCTCTTCTCATGATCCATGAGAAGAGCCTGGAGAGCGTTTGCTAGGAGAGCAGGTTAAGCCCGCTCTCCCCGCAGACAAGCAGCAGTCTGCTCTGGGTGGCCGCCCTCATGACTGCCGGCTCCCTCACGGAGCTGGGGAGTTTGGGGGCCACGCGGCCCCTGGAAGCTCCAGCATGCTCTGCGTGTGCACGTAGAGCATGCTGGAGAGACCCCAAGCCGGGAGGCTGCTTTTCAGCCTCCCGGTTGGGGGTCTCCTCATGAGTAGCCATGGCATGGAACTGTGCTGTAGCTACTCGCGATTTTAAAAACCAGGTTTGCGGAGCGCTCACTCCACAAACCCGTTTTAAGGGGAGGGGTAGTTTGGTGGGTTAACCACCTGGAGGCCACCGGGCTCGCCTGTGAGCCCGGTGGTTCTCACGGTCAGGCAAAATTGGGCTAGGCTCCCCTAGCCCGATTTCGCCTGATCGTGGGAATAGCCTCACAGAGTCAGAGGGGAGGCAGGCAGAGTGGAGCTGCTGCAATGCTGAGGACAGCAGCTTTGCTGCTCACACAGTGTATTATGGGGTCCCTGAGGACCCAGTGAGTGTTTCCCCCCTCTCATCTGGGTTCTGGAGCTCGCCACAGCATCGGTCATGTTGGCATGCAAGCAGCAGAGCCCAGCAAAGACTCCAACGATTTGGGGAAAGGCAGGTAGGATCCTGCCTTCCCCCCAACCCAGCCCTCATTGGTCATGAGAATGACTTTTATGTGTATTCAGCGTGTATATTTTTAAAATTAGAAAAATCACAAAGATGCCATAAGTCTTGCGTGTTCTTTCTTGATCAGGGAACAGACTCTGTATTGGTTGATCCTGAAACTTCTAACTACACAGCTAAGTAGGAAGCAGCAAATGTGAAATGTTATTTATCAAAAGCATTATTAGTATTTACACACATTGCATATGTGACAGGGTTTTACACAAGGTGCACACACTTTTTGAATTTTCACCGTCTATCAGGCAGGTTAGTTATAGGTCAGATAACTTGGTGGGCATCATTGCCCTATTGACTAGCTCAGACTAACCTTTCCAAATATGCTGTCAAAGGTCTAGCGCAAGTAAGAAGTTTTCTCCTTTTCAAAATCCACTGTGGTATAAAAGCTTTATTACTTCACTTGGCAAATGTTTCACTCCCCCCACCACTTTGATGGTAAAACAAGAAAAATAGTGCCTACAACAACAACAATATAGAAGAACCATTAGGGAGGGGAAGGAGAACATATCATTTTCTCATGCTCATTCCCAACAAAGGCTGTGATAACAATTTACTTTGACCTTTGGAAGAAATACCAGTGCTAAAATATTACTAAGGAAGACACATTTTACAATACGTTTTTAAAAAAAACAAACTTCTTTGAGGAATCAAGACATGAAATACAAAATTGGCCAGGGTACAGGGGGGAGAAATGCAATAAAAACAGCAGCAGCAGCAGCTGCTGCTGCTGCTGCTCTCTCTCCCCTGCCCGACCCCACTTTAAAAATAGCTTTATTGAGTTACTTCCAACTAGCTTTTTGCAATTTACCAGCTCTTCCGTATTTCTGACTAAAAACCCTGACATTAATCCAATTTTGTGCTGTCAGCATGCTCTGGGGTTGCTCCTCACTAGAGAGTTAGGCTTGTCAGTATAGCAGTTAGAGTGTTGGGCTAGGATTGGGGAGACCTGAATTCAACTCCCCATTTAGCCATGTATCCACTGAATGACCTTGAGCTCATCACTCTCTTTCCGGGATGTTGTGAGGATATAATGGAGGGGAAGTACCATGTGAGCTGCTTGGAGGAAGCTTGGGGTCCAAAAGTATGAAATATCGCAGCAGGCTGACTAGGATGTCCAATGGTCAGGAGTATCAGTTTCAGTGGCCTCCATGCCCCTTGCTTGGATGGAGTAGGTGAATAAATACGCATATATGTGTGAGCTACTTGCTCTTTGAAATGAATAGTTAATGCATACAGGCTGTTCATCTGCCATTCAAACCATAACATGTATTGTATGAATGGAATGACATGTTACCTCAGCTAATGCGACTTCACAACTTGTGTTAAGATAATGATGAAACTCTTCTCATGATCATTGAGAAGAGCTTCTTCCGAGTCTGTGGGGAGACTGGGCTTAGCCTGCTCTCTCTGCAGACAATCCAAAGGCTGCCAGCTCCGTCGGAGAGCTGGTGGGGGCTGTGGGGATTGGGGGCCACACAGCCCCCGGAAGTTCCAGGATGCACCGCGCAAGTGCGCGGGACATCCTGGAGAGACCCCCGCGCCCGGGAGGCTGCAAACAGCCTCCCAGTCGGGGTTCTACTCATGTGTTGCTGTGCGCCGCGGCAACACATGAGCAAAATGATGAGGTTGATGGAGCACTCGTGTTGCAGCACACAATCTCCCAAATGTGGGCTAGGCTCCCTTAGCCCACTTTTGGGCAATCGTGAGAATAGCCTCAATGTGTGGTAGAAGGGAGGGCTCCAATCGTTTCTCTCCCATGCAATTTTTGTGCACACCCCAGCTGAATATCTGAACCACGGCCTGGTCTGAGTTGCAATATGGTCTTCAGGCTACACTTGGTTTGACCATCTGATTCCCTTTCCTAATCCCAGCCATGCAGTTTAGACTTTGACTTCTCCTCAAGACCACTTACACACATGGACCTTATACAACTACACTTATTCACTGACTAAATGCTTCACTGCTAATGAGATATATAATGTACCACGCTCAATGGATGAAGCTTTGCAGAGTAACTGTTCAATCAAAATTGTGCCCTGCTGTTACAATCTCTTGGTTTTGCTCTCCTCCTCCTCTTAGCCAAGATATTTAATCCCCGGTCTACTGAGATTCACAATTTGCTGTTCTGCAGGGCATTAATTTGAGATGAAATTACCAAGGATTAAAACATTAATATTTGCACAGCTAGCAAAATAACTCCCTTGCAGGAGTATAATAAAACCAAAAGTTGAAGACAGGACACAACCATTTAGATTTCATTAGGTGTCAACTCAGGTCAAAGAAAAATCTTATTCTAGTTCTCCACTGGCTTCCTCAAAAACAAAAACAAAAACCCTCCTGAATTTTTCATTATCCCTGCACAACAAAGGCATGAAGCAGTTATATTTTGAAGTAAAGGGTCACAATTTTATTAATGCCAAGCAGCCAATAGAATGAGAAAGCAATGGAATTGCGCTCTCTACCTACCTTCACAATGTGACTCTGAGGCACCATGCATTCCCTTAAGCCTGAATGGCCAATTACACTGCAGCTCAGAGCAATGTCACAATATTAAGGCTGAACCCAATGAGGTCAAGATATCTACCAGAAGGATTATTCCTCCACAAGTTGCTAGGTCATGCCCCCAAGCAGGCGCGTAACAACGATCGGGCAAGGGGAGACAGTTGTCTGGGGGCCTGGAGGGGCCCGGAGAGGCACCTCACGTGACTCCCCATTGCCCCCTGCCCAGCCCCAAGGCCCCTCAGCCACTTGCCCTGTTCGCCGTCTCTCCTGCTTGTTCTCCTGGCCAGCAATCGAGCAGCAGACAAGCTGCAAAGAGCTCCTTTTCCCCCGCCTCTCAGCTGATCAGCGGGGCTTCCATGGAGGCCTCCGTGAAGCCTGAACTCCAGTAGGGCCCAAGCCAGCCAGGAAGGAGGAGGCAGCCAGAGTGGCCACCACTGTTCTCTGCAGCAGAAGACCCCTTGCAGCCCTGCCCAACCCAGCATTTGCCAGGTAGAGTGTGAACTCCTTTTTGTGGTTACCTTCCCCCCGCCCCGGATATATAGGCATCTGCTTGCCATAGGGCTTTGATATGGGGGGGAGGGACTGAGAAGTCTCTGAATATTTATTTTTAAACAGCTTGGAAAATTTGCTGGCTTAAAAAAAACTATCTAAAAAGTCCTATAAGTGGCTTGTTTCATGGCAGAAAATTACAAAAACTTCTGGAAGAAACAGTATTATATTTATTTTATTCATTCATTTATAAATGCACTTATGTTCAAGTTGTTTTGCAACCCAGAAGGTCTGAGTGAGAACTGTGAAGCATGTGTTGTGCTTTTATTTTATTTTATTTTTCTTGTGTGTGAACTGCTCCCCAATAACTTGCAGGGACTTCAGGGTAAATCTGGCCAACATGTGAATGCAGCACCTCCATTCCAGAGGAGGTGTGTGTTAAAGGGCTTTAAAAGCCTCCTGTGAAAAACCTCCTGGAATCGAACTTGACTGAATTTGTTCAGAATTCTGAGAAAACAAACATAGGCTCACCCTGCATGGTTGAAAGTCTCCTTTGCTAATCTGCAGCGAGGGGGCCATTTTAATCATTCATCTTTCTAGTGTGTTCTAGGCATTAAAAGTAAAACAAATGTATAGTACTCAATGTATACCACTATATATTGTGACGTGTGTGTATTCAGTGAAATGTATTTCCAGGCAGCATACTTATTTTGGAATATCAGACTTAAATCCTTGGGGGCCTGGGGTGTGTGGAGGCCCTGGACTTTGAGTGTGGGGGGGGCATTTTAAAATCTTGTCTCTGGGCCCATTCCAACCTTGCTACGCCCCTGCCCCCAAGTGAGAGGGAGGTCATAATCAAAATTCCCTGACCCATAACATCTCTAGGGAGTAACAACTACTCCTTGTCATACTACAGTTGCCTTAGGGTGCTCACCATTAAGCCTTTCTGCTCTTCCCAGACCTGCACTGTATCTGCTGTTGTGACCAAAGTGAGCCTAGCTAATTATGAGGAACATTTTGAGGTAGGCCAAAAGACGCGCTGGCAAGGCCAATCAGCTGAAGAGCCTAAAATTCCTACCTTAGGATGAACAGCTAGAGCCCACACTGCTCCTCAGGATGGGAAGGCAGGATGCCTATTGAACACACACAGGTGATAGCCCCAACAGCTCATGCTTCACCTATGAAGCAGTCAACATGTCCCTTGAGCTTTGTGCTTTATCAGGGCCAGGTGGGGCAAAGCAGCTGCACTGGTGGTCCAGATAAACTTCACTCTCCTCAGCCTCCTTGTGGCAATGCAAATCTTATCATTCATTCACAGAATGTGAGTCATGAACACCCAAGGTAGAGCTGACTCAAAAAACCCTCACCAGGAAACCTGTTAATGATTGCTGGTGACCCATATAAATCTTGGCACATTTATATCTAGATGCATTGAAAAAGTGCAAGGAGACTTAAATTCTTGACTAAAAGGGTAGAGGGGGAAAGTATGAAACAAATGGGCATTCCATTTTCATTAAATTAAATTAAATTAAAATTCTAAAATACTTTAATTAGGAAGAAAAAACATAATTTCTTATTCTCTTATTTTGTTTTGAGTTTGGACAAGTAGTTAGCTAACAGTGGAGTTCATTATCTTCTTATGTCCCTACTTTACTTGCATAGATGTGCTGCCTAACCAGAGCATACACATCTGAAGGCTTACACTTGCACAAAAGCCTGATTAAGTTCTCACTGGTATCCAGTGTAGCATTTAGAGTTACTCCACATAAGCAAAAGGAAGCCACTTAACTGAAAAGGAGGTTTACTTGATGGCTTAACCCAGCAAACTGTGACTGAAAAGAGAAACTTTAATGATTCTTATTGCTCTTTGATAAGTTTCTCCTGGAGGCATGATCTGGAGGCATGAGCTCATTGGTTAGCTTATGTGTTTTGAGCTTTCAAAGAACTCTGTCTATAAATTAGGGCATATGGCATCAACTGTAGCCACTTTAATGAGCTAAGGAGTGAAAGAAGGGAGATCAGCTTGCATTTTCTACAACTCTTTTCTTGGCTCCATTTCTAGACATGTAAATGATGTAAATAACAAATCCTAAAAAGGATGACTGAGATATTTCGCTCCTAGTGGCTACTTTGAAACTGTTTCTAGAATGCAGATATAAAAAGCTTTTACTTTTCTTTGGGTTTTTAGCCGCTCCAAAATGTCTTCACGGGCTTCAGCTCTTTCATACATCCTATTCAGAAGTGATTGTTTCCTATTTAAAATTCTAAAAATTACACGAATCAATTTTTTCTATTCGATTTGTACCCAAATCAAATCACCCCTGATTTGTTTTGGGTCCAAATCTGGCCAGCTAGCACAGGGGTGATTTGTTTTGTACACAAATCTCCTGAACCAGGTAGATTTGGATACAAATCATTTTGTACCCAAATTGATTCGCATAGACAGGCAGTGATTCTCTCAGCAGCAGGTGAAAGAAATTATCTTCTTTTTTCCTCAGTCAGGAAAACAGGAACAACAACAACAAAAAAGCAGAGAATCCACTCCAGGCAGCAGGCAGGCAAGACGAAGCAAAGCTTCTCTGGCGTTCTCCCCCCCCCCCCCAGGCACAATGGTGGCTGGCTGCCTCCTTAAGTACATTTGAAAATCCCTCCTTCGAACTTTCCCCACCCTTGTCCCTTCTTAGACCATTCACCTAACCAATGCAGGGTCAGTCACCCCTTGCAACACATGATTTGAATGGAAATGAGCCAGTCTGGAACCAGCAGAAAATCACCAACCAATCTTTACACACTGTAAGTCACCAATCTGAAGCTTGGGAGGGTGGGATTTTCAAAAGAATTTCCCGACACGAGATGTAGACTGCAAAAGAGATCACCACTAAATGGAGGTCTGAATCTACAAATTTTTCAGGTCTGAAATCTGGGCAATTTGTTTTGGACCTGAATCTGGCCAGCTAGCACAGGGGCGATTTGTTCTGTTCACAAATTGCCCCAAACAGGTAGATTTGGGCACAAATCATTTTATACCCAAATCGATTTGCACACCCCTATTGTCTCCACATTCACTGAACATGGAGACAGGGAAATGCAAGCACAATTGATGGGTCTGCCCCCATGGTGATGTGCTTCCTGGCACATCTTTGTCTGCAGAGGTAAGAGCTGGATAAAAGGAGAATTTCTCATCACTACAGGGACAGGGGACATGGTCAAGGATCATGCTGGCATGGGTACAAGCTAGTCAGTGCATTCCCATTTTCCTGTCCCTGTATTCAGTGAATGCAGCGACAATAACTTCTGTTTTTGATCAGTAATGCCAATTAATCATACAGTGCTCCGTATAAAGGGAAGGGTCAGACAATAATTTATGAATAAACCTATATAGACTTCTTTTCAGCTCCATGCATGACATCAAAGGTGTTGTATACAGTCAGATGTATTTTATCGTTTTGTTGCAACACAATCACTCAAAGATTTAGATGAATGACAGACTGCCCAGTCATGCCATTCACTCGGACTGACACACAAATAAGCATGCATAAGACTGCAGCTAAACATTTCTTGCCATGCCAGATAGGAAGCGAGGACATGGGAACATAAATGAGGATGACACCCAGTTAGTTCAGGCAAATAAGACAGAACTGGTTGCTTTCCACATGATCCACAAATTCACTCACAAACATTTTGAGGGGAAATCATGTAGAAAAAAAGCAGTCAGGAAAATGCCTTTGCAAACTGGCCTTCGGATATCACAGTGAGGTGCTCCATAGAGGTATGTTGGACCTAAGCTGTTAGCATGTGATAGAAAAATAGCAAACAACATGTGCCTTCAAACTGATACCCTGAGTCATTGCACACATCACATCGCAAACCTAAGTTTGCCACAGAATGTACAGTGAACAGAAAGCTACAGTCAATTCCAGTTTCCTGACTAGGCTGTTTGCATGACACATGTGTTTGTTTATTTACACTTTACATTTTTATGTGTGTACACTTAAAAACAAATGTACGCCTAAAAACAACTGTCATAAACCTCTGGGAAGTGATCCTTCATCTTGCTGAAATTAAAATTAATTTAACCAAATCTACGTTTTCAGGCTCAAGAACGGAGATGTACCATTCCTTAGCTATTCTTTACCAAAAAGAAAATGTGTCTCCTGAGTACTCCCAAAGTTCATGAGGTGCTCATATTCTGATTCAGTAGATGCCTTCAGATCACTGAACACCATTTCTAGACTTCCCAATACAATACTGATTAATACAGCGTTTTATGTCATTGGGGTAAAACATTTGCTAAAAGTTAAGATTTGTCAGCTTGCACAACTTGTGGAAAATATTCAGCTAAGAGTTTTATTCTGAAAATCCTTTGCAATGAGATCCTTTTTCCCTTGCTGCTTTTTTAAAATAGCAATTGCCTGTGGGATTTCAGTATTTTAAATGGAAATAATAAAAAGGTTTCATTCTATCCTGCTTAAGCTAGATTTTGTTGCTGTTCCCCACTCATGTGGATGCAGGGCCTCTTGCTCTGAAAACCGAATAATCCTCTCATTACTTTTCTGCTTGTTTGTGAGGATGACTCTGGTCTCTACTGGCTTTCTACATGGTTCAGAGACAGTTAATGAGATAATTTATTGCATTCTTATCCCTTCCCAGTGCTCTCTCACATGTATTAGTCAGAGAGCCCGCTATGGTACCGAGAAATACAAAAATGCATGTTAGTAAATATTCTCTGTTCTGGAAGGCCAGACAGATTATGATTTGGGCTGCTATGTGATAAAAAAAATCTTAAGCTGTTTAAGAATATGAGCCTCAGGCTGCAATCCTATGCACACTTACTTGGGAATAAGCCCCACTGAACTCAGTGGCACCTACTTCTAAATAAACTTTATCTATCTATCTATCTATCTATCTAATTTTTAATACCGCCCTGTGCAAAGGCTCTGGGTGGTGCACAACAACAAAACAAAAATCAAACATTTAAAACAATCAACTTAAAATGATATTAAAAATAACCATTTAAAAACCTTAGAAGGCCAGACCAAACAAATAAGTTTTAAGGGCTCTCTTGAAGACCAACAAAGTTCCCAAACCACATATTTCTGCCAGAAATGCATTCCACTGTCTAGGAGCAGCTGCAGAGAAGGCCCGGTTCCAAGTCGCTACCAGACATACTGGCGATAACCAGAGATGGACCTCTCCAAATGACCTTAACGTGCGGTGGGGATCATATAGAAGAAGGCACTCTCTAAGGTAACCCAGGCCTAGGCTATTCACGGCTTTAAAGGTAGTAACCAGCACTTTGTATTTTGCCCAGAAACATAAGTCATAAGTAATAATAAAACTTTATTTCGGTCGTAGACCAGCAATACAACAATATTAAAATAATGATGATGATAATAATAATAAGATGATAATATAAATCAGACTACATTTATACGCATTTGGCATATTATATAACAATATTTGGCCATGATATGAATGCCCAGAAATATATCAGCAGCCAGTGCAATTATTTTAAAACAGGCATAATATAGTCTCTCCAGGTTACCCCAGCGACCAATCTGGCTACTGCATTTGGACTGATGGAAGTTTCCGAACTATGTACAAAGGCAGCCCCACATAGAATGTATTGTAATAGTTAAGCCTAGAGGTTACCAGCTGATGCACCACTGTTTTGAGATGGTTCTCTTCAAGGAATAGACACAACTGTTGAATCAGCTGAAGCTCAAGGAAAGCGCTCTTGGTATCTCTACTTGAGATACCAGAGTGAGGCCCAGATTCAAGAGCATTCCCAGGCTGCTTACCTGTTCCTTCTGGGTGCGTGTAACCCCATCCAGCATAGAAAGATCTAACTCATCCCTCAGATTCCGATCCCCTACAATGAGCTCCAACTTGTTTTTATTCAGCTTCAATTTGCTGTCCCTCAGCCAGTCCATTACTGCCTGTAGGCAGGCATTTAGGGAATGAGTGTCATTTCTTGATGATGAGGAGGATAAGGAGAAATAAATTTGGGTGTCATCAGCATACCGATAACACCCTGCACCATATCTCCTGATGACCTCACCCAGCAGTTTCATGTAGATATTAAAAAGAGTTGATGACGGAATGGTGCCCTGAGGGACTCCATATAATAGGTCATGTTTTGAAGCCAGTGAGCTCCACATCAGGAATCTACACGAGAACAAAATCCCTAACCTAACCCTAGCCTCAGAAATACACACTCAATATAAGTCAACTGTCTCACGGGGGCCCTGGTAAGGAGATGGTATTCTTATGGACCATAGCCACTCCACCCTCCCTGCCCACATCCCCTAACCTGTTCCATGACAGAGTAGCCTGGTGGGAGTAGCTGGGTCCAAACTAGGTCACTTGCCTCCCCTAAAGACAGGTCCCAGTTATACATGCCAGGTCGGCTCTCTCATCCATGATCAAGTCATGGATTATTTCGGTCTTATTCTGAACCGACCTGGCATTACAAAGGAGTATGACTAAGCTCTGTCAGAACTGCTCCCTGAGAGCTGAGGGGCAGCCAGAAGTGGAAACAGTTGCTAAATTACTAGTTTCCCTTCCTCTATAACGGCCAGCTGCTCTGCCAGCACCAATTCTTCTATTCCGCCCCCACTACAGTAATAGCTGCCACAAAGCTGCTGAACACACCCTCCACATCACCTTTCTCAAGAGAGCCCAAACACATATCAGCAAAAGGCCGGGCACAACCCAATTAAAAATGGAGGACCAACAAAATCTAGCCCAGACCTCCAGCCCCACCTTAAGGTAAACTCCCCCCGCGCAACCTCAATCCCACACCAAGGGCTTGGTGGGTGGCTTTGGCAGCCACCTGCAGGTAGTCTGTTGGCTGTGTCAACAGCTGCACCTCTGGCACACCTCCTTCCTTGTAATGCCCCCAAGAGCTCCAGAGCCTCTCCTCTCATGAGAAGTTGCTGGGCCCAAGGGACAGGTGGAGCTCATCTGGCAATCAAGGAAGAAGGCACAGCTAGAACAAGGGCCTGCCAGACAGCAAAGCAAAAAAACCCAAGCAGGCCCCTCCTCAGAGGGACAGGGTTGTAGTATGTCTCCGTCTGAGGCAGGGTGACAGAGTTGGAACATCCAAGCAGAGGGGAGGCAGCGGGCACAGCCTAAGCAAGGTCAGAAGAGTTGGCAGAGTCCAAGCCTTCTACCCTTGCTCTCTCTGTCCTTCTAGGATTGCATGATATATCGGTCCCAATATTAAGGGCATGCAATATGTTTGTTTTCCTACCCACTACAAGAGCAGTATCCCTGCTGGAAAAGAAGATGGAAGAGCTTGAGGTGTATCTTTTGACACTGCAAATTATCAGGGAACTAGAAGAATTCTTAGGCAGGAGACAAGAAGCTTTCTGGGAAGGATGAAAAGAGGATGAAGAAATCTCTGCAGAAGAGGCAGGAGCATGAAAGCATGTGACACACAGGAGCTTGGGAAATCGGGAGACATTCTATGATACTGGAGATGAGCAACCAAAACTAAGCTCTTTCTGTGGAGGATAACCCATGTCCATATGGACAAGGAGTGTAATCCCAGGCTCCATGGAACAGGGAGCAAGGCTCTCACTCTATCATGGATGGGAGGAACCAAACCACCACCTAAAGAAGTGATTCTGAAAAGTAAGATACTGCAGGTGAAAGGACAACAAATTTCTATAAGAAGGAAAAACAGGAGACATCTCAAAACACCAGTTTGGCTGTACAGAGAGCTTTCTGAAGAACCAAGAAGCAAAACAGGTATGTACAGGAAATTGAATTAGGGTCATATAACCAAGGAAAAGTGCAAAAGAGTAACCTGAACCAGCAGATATGGGGGCAGTGCACATGGGCAGCCAAACTCAGGCTAGGGCTGCCAGGCCTGGGTTTGGCTGCCCGTGTGCACCACCAGGATCAAGCCCAATCCTGGCTCTACCCTTGTGGGTAGCCCAACATTTAACCCTGGCCTTTAGCCAGGGTTGAGGGCACAAGTGCACCCTTAACCCCAGTGCCGGGTTCATGTGTATGCTCTGGCTGCATACACAGAGCATACACAGAGTCAGGCACTTAGAGTGGATGGACTCGTTTTCCTGGTATCCCCTGATTTGTGCTCGCTGTCCTGGTCATGTGAAAACCCATATATTGTCCCCAGACCCAGGCCCAAGAAGGCACGGACAACAATGTTGGATATATCTGCGCCTTAGCAGCTCCCCTTGTGTGCTTCCTAGGGAGAGCTTGGACCCCGGATGTGCCAGCAACCTTATCAGATGGAATCTTTTGTGCCTGTTCGAGTGCCTCCATACGTTGGATGAGGCCCCTGATTTGAACCATGTCATCGTCCTCCTTGTCCGAGCAAGATGGTTGGGGGTTAGGGTGCCGGGGGGGGCACCACACCGGTTGCCCCCCAGATTTTCCATTAGCCTTCTTAGGGGGCATGATTTATGACAATGGAAAGATAAGCACCAGGGACACAGACCCTTACCCAATCCCCAGGGTGGGAACCCAGAAATATGGCCAGATATACACCAGCACCCACCAGTTCCGTACTTTGGAAAGCACAAGGGCCCCCAGACCAAAGGCCCCAAACCCCCGGCCTAGCCACAAGCACCCGCCCATGGGCTAACCCCAATTACTAGGCCCAGAAGACCACCCCCAACCACAGGCCAAAGCCCCAAACCGGAGGCAGACTGTGCCGCAGATTGCATAGAAGGGCCCTAACAAGCCCGCAACCCAGGAGTTTCCCACGCCGCCGCCCAGCCACCGGGCTGAGGGAATGGGGCAATCCAGCGCTGCCCGGGTGATGCCGCCAAGCCGCCGCCAATGTCACTGCCGATGCGGCCCGAACAGCTGCCTACAATGCCGCTGCCAAAGCGGCCTGAACAGCCGCCGACAATGCTGCCGCCACAGCCGACAAGCCAAAGATCCCCACGCCCCTAGGCCGGACCGAGACGGAGCTGCGCTGGCGAGCTCCGTCCACGGCAAACTCTCGGCCCGAACTGAGGTGAGGGGTGGGGAGCAGCACTAGCTGTGTCTCAAGCCCTGCCCCCAGAAAAGGCCCCAGCCAGTCAGGCATCTTCTAGGGCCCGTGCACAGGGTGGGGCTGGGACAAACTCCCCCTTTAGGAGGGGCAGTGTCAAAAAGGCTAAAGCTCAGAATGAGCTGTGGCTTGTGAGGGGTGCCAAAACAATAAAAAAGAGAGATGTCCAAAGGAAGAGGAAAGATTAGGGGTGTGCATTTTGTTTAGGATATAAAACGTTTTGTGCCCCAAACAGGCCATTTCGGCTGTTTTGTAGCCAAAACAAAACACCCAATGCTCAAAACAGAAAATGTTGTAGCTGAAACAAAACGTCCCTGTTTCGGATACAAAACATTTTGTTGTTTCGGCTGTTTTGGGACTCCATTTTGCAATCGCGAAAGGTCTTTCTCCTTCAGTTTCCATTTTGAGATTTGACATATGTTTGAATTTCCAGCCATTCCAGCCTGCATATTGGCCAGTGAAAGCATGGGCTGATCTGCTGCCAACTGCCACCTTATTCCTTTTAAGGAAATTTAAGGGTAAAATTTACCCCCATTGGTCAGTGGGGCAGTGTGCACACTGCGTGGGGCAGTGTGCATTTCATTGTTGTTGTTTGTTGTGTGTAGATCAATTGCATTTCTGGGGGGGATGTGGATATGCATGACCTTTGGAGGTGTTATGAGTGTAGAGTCTCCGGTAGCATACAAGAGACTCCACTCTCATACGCTACCAGAGAATCTACATGCAAAACATCTCAGAAACAACAGAACCCAGTACCCCAGGGGTTAGCAACCCATGGGGGTAGTTGGCACCCTATGTGCTCTACACCACCACTTGCTCTGGGACACCCTAGTGCCCCCCAAGTTCAGTTATAGGGCAGCTGAAACCTCCATCATTCCCTATGGTGAAGAACTTTAAAGACGCATAAACTCCATTAGATCTTTAAAAATCAGCCCTCTGCCCAATTCCTTTGAAATAATTCTGTCAGCTTCCTTGCCCCCACTAGGCACTTCCACCCACCCTACTCTGCTCTGGGCCACCGCTTTCCCTCTGACATGAAGCTATACTTTTGCTGAAGCCTCCATTATTCCCTATGGGGAAAATCCTAAACTTCAAAAATTCACCAAAAATCAGCCCTTTGCCCAGTTCCTCTGAAATTTGAGTGGTAGCTTTCAGCCATTGGGCACTACCACCCCCACCCACTAGTTTTCCCCTGGGGCCATTTTTTTAGATCCAAAACATTTCGGATTCAGATTTTGCAGTTTTGAACAAAGAACAAAATCTGGGTGTTTCGGATTTGTTGATTTTGAACAAAGAACAAAATGGGGGTGTTTCAAATTCAGGCTAAAAACAAAACAGAGAGAGAGAAAAAACAACCCTAGGAAAGATATGGAAGAAGTAGGTGTGTTGCTTGGAAGATAGTGAAATGGTAACAGGAGACAGAGAAGGCATAGCTGTTAGCTGCTATTTATATCTGCCTTGTCTAAAAGGAAAATTAGTCCAACCTGGCAACAGTTACACAAATGAAGAAAGGAAAAAACAGGGACTCAAGACAAGTAAAATGAGAGCAACTGAACATCTAGTTACTTTAAATGAATTTAAGTCTCTAAGCACAGACAAATTGCATCCCAGGGTACTGAAGGAAACTGCAGGTGGGATCTGTGAGCTGATGGCTGTAGCCTTTAAGAACTCCTGGGGAATGAGTGTTGTGCTGGAAGTGCAGGAGCAGATGTTGTCCCTGTCTTCAAAAGGGGGAAACAAAAAGAGCCGGGAAATTACAGCTGTCAGCTTGATTTACAAATTACGGACCTAGGCAAGATCCAGAACAAATTATGAGGCAGCCAGTCAGTGAGTACTTAGAAAAGAAATTGGAGCCAGCATGGATTTGTCAGGAATAAGTCATACCAGACTAAGCGTGTTTTTCCCCCATAGCATTACCAGTTTAGTAGATCATGGTAATCTCATCTATATAGTATACCTTGATTTCTTCTCTGTAGCCGCTCCTGAGCTGTGGAATGTGCTCTCTGCAGAAATCTGTAATTTGAACTCTTTATTGACCTTCAGGAGAGCCCTTAAGACTTATCTGTTTGGCCTGGTCTTCCAGGATTCTTAAATTGTTGTAAAGGGTTTTTAAATTGTTTTTAACTGATTGTTTTATGGTATTTTTGTTTTTGTTGTTGACTGATTTTGACTGTTTTTGTTTTGTTTCTAAACCGCCCTGGGCCAAATTGGGAGGGGTGGTTTAAAAATTCAATCAATAAATAAAGAAATAAATAATAAAATTTCAGCATGTAAACTGCCCTGAGCCATTTTTGGAAGGGCAGTATAGAAATCAAATCAAATAACAAACAAACATGAAGGCCAAAGTCTTTCACAATATTCTTGTTGACAAGATGGGACCAGGAAGACCCAAGTTTGGATTCCCATTCAACCATGGAACTCGCTGGATGACTCTGGGCCAGTTATGTCGCTCTCACCCTACCCTACCTCACAGGCCTCTTGTGAGGATAAAGATAACCGTATACACTATGAGCTCCTCGGAGGAAGAGCGGGATATAAGTGTAAGAATGAATGAATGAATGAAATGCCGCTAGATGATACTAATGTCTGGTTCATGGTATGATACTAATGTCTGATTCATGCTGGTTGGACAACCAGACCCAACAGGTGCTCATTAATGGCACCACATGAACCTAGTGTGTGGCATCGAATGGAGTGCCACAGGGCTCTGTCCTAGGCCCTGTGCTGATCAATATTTTTATAAATGACTTGGATGAGGGATGCCTACCAAAATTATAGATTACATAAAGCAGGAAGCAGCATAGCTAACACCTTCGAAGACCGATTCATGATTCTGAATGATCTTGACAGAATCAAACAATGACAGGATCAGACACCAAGAAGATGAAGTTCAACCAAGATGAATGCAGAATCCTGTATACAGGTAACAAAAATCAAATCCACAAGAATAGGGTAGGGGAGATCTGGCTGAGCAGCAATACACATGAATAGAATGTAGGGTCCAGATTGGAGGATATTTTGTCCACCAACCCTGGCACAATCATCAAGGAAATGTGTGCATTGAGAGCACACATGTCCTTTCTGATTCCAACACATCAGTGTGCTTTTCCCTATTTGCATGGGCGGAGGTTCATCTGAACCAGTCCTCTACACACTCTACAAATACTGGAGAAAACTGCCTCTATATGTGATTAGGGAAAGCTGCTCGGTTGAGCCATGAGGGGAAAGGGACATGCACATTCACAGCATGCACTGTTTGTGGTAGGGCCGGCAGACAAACTGGTCCAGTGTCTTAATGAGCCACAGGTTGAAGCATGAGCCCGCAGTGTGACATAGCTGCTCAAAAAGGTAATGCAATCTTGGACTGCATTCAGTGGCAGCAGCAGAAGAAGAAAAATGGGGGGGGGCACAAAAGGGGCAAAGTAAATTCATGGGTTGGTAAGTTGTGTTCCACATATTAGATTTCTGAAATGGGGTGCAGATATGGGGGAAACTAATTGTATGGGGAGTAATTGCCTCCCTTCCTCCCCATCCCCCACCCCCAACAGGAGCCACCCTTGGCTGCATTAAGAGAGGGAAAATCTCCAGATCACAAAAAGTAATTGTTCTATTCTGTGCTGGTCAGACCTTATTTGGAATACTGGCTGACAACAACCAGATTAAGTTATTCAATACTATGACTCAAGAGTTAATCTAAAGCAGTACTTAATTTCACTGGGACTTCCACTGAGTAATTTAGTCAGGATGTCAGACAATATATCCAGTTCTGGGTGGACATAGATAAACTGGAGCAGGTTCAGAGGAGGGCAACAAAGATAGTGAGGAGGCTAGAAACCAAGTACTACCGAGAATGACTGATGAAGGGTATTATAGCTTGCGGAAGAGAAGATAAAGGGAAGAAAAGATAGCCATCTTCAAATAACTGAAGGGCTCACACAGAGAAGAAGGAACAGACTTTTCTCTGTTGCTCCTTATGGCACGTAGAGAACCAATGCGATGAAATCACTAGGAAGCAGATCTAGACAAGAATTAGAAGATTGCACCCACTGGTTCCTTATTATTAACCCCACTGCCTATTAAGATATTCAGGTTAGGTTCATCTGAGGGGTGCTACCAGCTTGCCTTCTCTGTAGTTGCCACGAGAATATACAATGTGGTGGAAATTAAGATGCTAGAAATGGTGAGCACCTTCAGGTACACGTTTGGTGATAGAGGGGACCTGGTCAATCCCTAGAGGTTTGGTGGCTAAGGGAATTCTGACCTTGCCTGCTCTACTCTGTCAGGCATCACCTCTTTGAAAGGCTTTGCAGCTTCAGGCAGGGTGTTTGTGTGTGGTGCTGTGGACAAAGACCTGACCTTAGGTTGGTTGAGATGGGCAGCTGTCGCTTTAGGGCGAATGGGCAGCCTGGAGCCAAGGTGTGTCATCTGTAGGACATTTAGGTGAGATTTGCACCATGGTGGCTTACCATGGTGGCTTGCTACACGCATGTAGGGGTGGTGAGCAATCAGCCTCTGCCCAGGCCACACAGAGGCTGATTGCACAGGTGTGGCGGCCTCCAAAATGGCCACCGCACTGGATGGGGAAGGCCCAAACAGGCTGAAGAGCCAGCCAAACAGGCCAGTTTGGGAGGAAAGGAGACTGGCAGGGGGAGGGGCGGACCCTCCCCGCCACCCATGGACCGTCCCCGCCACCTAGAGCAAGTCCCCTAGAGGGAGTATGTTCTAAAAAGAAATTAAATTTTTAAAAAATTCCAAACCCCCTGAACAGCCAGGGTGGTTCGGTCCGGGGTCGGACCGAACAGGGGGTGGTTCGGTTCAAACCCGAACAGTTGTTCTGAACCAGTTTGATGTTGAACACGTTCAACATCAAACCTGTTTGCACATTACTACCAGGGTGTCAACAAGATCACCGGCAGAGCCAACATTAAAGCCCTCTAAGGTTTCTTGGAATCATATTAGATCCATAGTCTCCTCGGGAGGATCACCCTAATAGGCCATTTACTCCTGCAGAGGTGACTAGTGGTTGCAAATTGAACCTTCACCAGGTTGTAGTGATGCCTAGCATGGAACTGGCCTTTTCTACAGCTGCTGTGCACTGAGTTGACCCTTTCAATTAGCTCTCCACCATGACCCCAAGAGTTCTCTCCTGGTCAGTCAACTACAGCTCCGATCCCATCAACATATATGTAAAGTTGTGGTTTCTTGCCCCAATATGCAAAGCATCACTTTACGCTTGCTTACATTGAACCACATTTGAGATTTTGTTGCCCACTCCCGTTCGAGATTTTTTTGGAGCTCCTCACAATCTGTTGTGGATTTCACTACCCTAAATGGGTAGTTTGGTGTCATCTGCAAATTTGGCCACCAGGGTCATGCAGATGATCCCAATGGCCAAATTTGCAGATGGCACCAAACTATGAGTGAACATGCATGGCGGCCTCTTAAAATGGCTGTCGCCAGCATGAAACAGCCCAAAACGGGCCAAAAAGGGACTAAAATGGCCCAAATCAAGTGATTAGAGATCGGGGGGGGGAGGCTGATGGGGGATGGGGAGCCACAAGAAACTTCCCCGCAGTCATGGCAGCACTCCCTGGAGGTGGTGAATTTCTTTTAAAAATTGTTTTTTAAAAATAGAACCCCTGGACGAGCTCGAATTCAAGCCGTACCGGGGCTGGGGGCTGGTCTTCATTTGGGCAGGACTTGCATTTTCTGAAAGAAGTCTTCTTCCCTTTTATAGCTTCACTGACTCTACTTGCTAGCCACACTGGTGTCCTCCTGAACTTGGTGGTACCTTGCCTCCCTCTTGGTATACATTCCTACTGAGCTTCTAATATTGTGGTTTTAAATAAGTTCCATGCTTTCTGGAGTGATTTGACCCGCCCGACTTTCCCTTTCAGCTTCTTTTGAACCGAGGGAGAGGGAGTGAAGGGAATGGGCCTAGCACCCGCCCTGGGACAACATCCTTCTTTATCTTCCACTCCACCACCACCTTCATAACCTGGATTGACTTAAAGTTTGGGGCTTTCCTGTGCACCCTTGGTGCAAGGAATATGAAAACCAAGCTTAAAACCAGAGAACAAATACTTGGCCTGAACCGGACACAGGTAGTCCCGCAACAAGCGAGCCAAGACTCACAAATTAATTGGGCTTGAGCCCTTTTCCAGTGCCTCCTGGGGCAGGAGCCCTACCTCCTCTCCTATTAAATGTGGTCTGGTCCTTGAACCCACCTTTGAAACCCCTAGTCCGGGAGCAATTGGTGTCTGGGTGCTTACCCCCACAGAAACTGCACTCATGCTGGAACCTGCAATGGGTACACATAAACTTGCCACTGCTGTTAAACTCTCAACACTGTAGGGGGCTTTGAACACCCTGGGCAATGGTCATTGCAGTAGCAGGCACTGCGGGGGGTCTTAAAAATGATGTGTCTGCTTTCCTCCCTGCATTGGACTGGACAGGGTCATGATCTGGAGTGAAAGCTCCTGGTGCTGCTTGTCCCAAGGAATTTTGGGGTCCAAAGCTGCCCACATCTTGAACACCCAGTCATATATCTGCCATGCATTGCCCACAAAGTCCATATAGCCTCTGTGTAATATATCAGAGTACTTCACCAATGCTGGACCTTGGGCTGGCTGCATTTGCAAGACCACCCACAAATAAAGTGTGAAAGCCGATACCCAGTTAGACCAGTTGTGCTCAATGGGCTTCCTCTTGCTCCTTTCTTGATCTCTGTTCTGCTTGCCCTCACTGGACACAGGTACAGGTTCCCTGAATAACAGTTGAAAGACATCCACCCATGAGATGATCCTCCAGAGGAAGTGAAGTCCCGCCATATGGATAGTTTTCCCATGGAGGAACAAGTACCATGGGCCCTGCAGCAGGTGGTGCAAACTATGTGGCTGAGTCTGTAGGGGCCACAACCCCGTCCATACTTGTTTACAAGCCCTGTAAGGGGATACCACCCAAGGTGGCCCAGTGGCTGCCCATAGGGTACCCTGCCCCAAGGCCAAAACCAATGGGATGACTCACCAGCATTTGCCAGCCCTCAGCCTCCTTCAGTGGGTGCCACCAACTTGGGCCCTGCTTCATTGCTTTCTTGGTTCAGGTCCACAGGTGTAGGTATGGCTCCACCCTTCAGCTTGAAGGTAGCCGGTCTATCAGGCAGAGCCTGGATGTGCCATGCCCTCTTAGCCCCCCTGGTTTGCTTCTTGGGTGCTGGCGGAACTCCAGAAGGCCCACCCTTATCCTTGCCATCAGGCTGTGCCTGCTTCTCCTTTTCCAAAATCTCCAGCTGCACTATGAGTGCTTGTAGAGGGGCTCAAATCTTCCTCCTCATCCAAAGAAGAAAGCTGTGGGAGTGGCTACTTGGGCTGCCCTAGAGGCCTGCCCCCTTTATTTCCCTTTGCCTTTTAAAGACCCATAGCTAACCCCAGAAGCGGATTTCAGATTGTCAGTGGCTTCTACCTCACCCAGGCCAACTGCCCTTGTCCTCAAGACTCGCCCACTACAAGGCCCCTGCCCACCAGTGTGTAGGTGCCTGGCAAAGCCCTCCCTCAGGCCCACAGATGCCACTCCTAAGCTGGCCAAGGGTCCAGAAGTAAATGGCCCCTTGAAAGTAAGAGTGTGTGTGTGTGTGTGTGTGTGTGTGTGTGTGTGTGTGTGTGTGTGAAAGCGTGTGTGTGTGTGTGTGTGTATGAAAGCCAGCATGCACCCCAAGGTCCTGTCTGTCAGTCTGAAGGTTCTGGTCACTGGAACCAGGGAAGAGTGGGGTGGGAGAGTGCACACCCCCTGCCCTTCACCCAAGCACTAACACCCCAGCCGGCTTGGCTGGGCCTACCACCTCAGCGAGGCTTCCTTGCAGGTCAACTCCTCCCACTCCTCTGACCACCCCCCTCACTGCTCAAACCAGTGGCAGCCTCTGCTGCCCATGGCCACCTAGCTGTCTTCTTCTGCCTCCGGTTCCACTGAAGTCAACACTGCCGCTGCTTCCTTGGACAAGCTGGGAGTGTGTGTCCTTCCTCTCCTGATAAAAATGGACTGGGGAGGGAGGATGCCAAGGAATGGTGTCCACCTGTGCTCTACCCTCTTCAGACCTGAGAGCCAATGGGCTCACCCCAATGCCTCATGCTCCTTCCTAAGGGGCTGGGCAAACAGACCGTGCCACATATGCATGCAGCAATTCTTCTGTTATAGCTGACAGTGGAACAGTCTGCCTCATGTGGTTGTCCTCCTCGAGATTTTCAGTCAGAGGCTGGATAGCCCCCTGCACTGAGGAAACTCGCTAGAGTAGAAGACCTCCAAGGTCCCTTTCAACTCTAAAACTGAATTATTCAAAGACTCATCTATGTTTTTTAAAAAATCCCTGTACATAGAAAACAATCAGGTTTGAGTGAATTTAACCTAGAATCCTTCTCTCTGACATCCAATGTTTTATGTGGAGGGAATTTTGTTGCATATAGGAACATTCTGTTTTATGGGTCCCCACCATGGTACATCCAGGCAAAGATTGACAATAGTGAGAAGAACAGGACCTAGATCTCAAGCAAATGAAACCTTTGACCTCTCTGTTGGGATATGCAACAGCTGCAGCTTATCTTGCTGTATAGTTTGCATGCAATCGACTATAAAGCCAGCGGGGGCACTATATTTTCCTCCATGTTGGGTGGGCTAGCTAGTAATTTCTATCCTCCTTCCTGTTCCTGTTTCATTCCTGTTCTTTGTGTATGAGTCAGCAAGTTCTGTTACTGACCTCTTAATGCCTTTGTCTCCCAAGTAAAAAAAATTTTTAAAACCTGCCACTGGTGTTTGCTCTGTTCTCCACGTGGACAGAACACACTCTGCAACACTCTGTCCTGTGAAATAAAGAACTGCTGCTAGATTCTTTGTCCTAGCATCTCTTTTTTCACAGCTGAGGACTAAATGACAGTGTGTGATTTCAAACACATTGGACAGGGTCTCACAATCCATGAGACCCATTTTTGGGAAGTGAGTGGGAAGAGCGGGCTAAGTCCGCTCTCCCCGCTCATGAGTGGGGAGGGAGCCCTGGGCGGCGAAATCGGCCACCCACACGATGGCCGGCTCCGAGATGGAGCCGGCAGGGGCTGGGGAGCTCGGGGGCTGCGTGGCCCCTGGAAGCCCCAGTATGCCCTGCGCGAGCGGGCAGGGCATACTGGGGAGACCCCCAAGCCGGGAGGCTGCTTTTAAGCCTCCTGGCTGGGCGTCTACTCATGAGTAGCTGCAGCGCGGCTACTCACGAGCAGATAGCCCGGATTTGCGGAGTGCTCGCTTCGCAAACCTGGGCTAAGGGGTGGGCTACAGGAGCGGGTTAGCCGCTACAGAACCACCGGGCTCGGCTGCGAGCCCGTTGGTTCTTACGATCACAAAAATCGGGCTAGGTTTTAGCCCAGTTTTTGTGATCGTAAGAATAGCCCCATTGTCAAAGAACCCCAAAAATTGTGCAATGATTTTTGTAAGGCCAGGAGGCTTGCACCTTGTTTTTCCTCAAACATATCAGGGCCAGCAAGAACTCCATGGGACTAGTGCAAGTTCTGGCATGAGCCTAAGCAGCCCTTGACAGGTGACAATGCCATCACAGAATTTATATAAAGTGTGCCTCACAAGCTGGAAGAAATTCCATAGTTTCTGTTTTAAGTATGTTGCCTGAACAGTGGGGCTCTGGGCACTTCACCTTCGTTGGAAAGAAACATACACAAATATTTTTGTACACACTATAATCCTTTAGAAATTGAGGATGTCATGCACGCCATCAGAACAAATGGGGAAGATACCAATGGGCCAAACATATGAAATCATCCCGAGGATAATGCTCCTCAATGTCAGCATTTTATGCTTCAGTGACAAAGCATTTCAATAATAGTTTTCTGCAGAGATATATTCTTTGGTCCAGTGAGCTTACAGATTCTAAATCACAGACTTGAAAATGAAAGAATCAAGCACCCTGTTTCCTATCGCTGGTGAATTCGTTATTTTGACAGCACACACACACACATTCAATACGCACTACTCCAAATGATTTCACTCACAATTAGTTCCTTTGTTGTGTAAAAAATATGCATCAGCAAAAACTAATCAGCTATTTCCCTTAATGGAATATGCACCTCAAATATCCTCCAATCTGGCCCAATGATTTTTATTCCCCACAGAAGTGTAAAAAAATTATTCCTGCCAAAGCTTTTATATATGAATTAGCATCAGAATCATTCTCTTCTTTCGTTTCATTTCTTGTTTAATGAATACAACTAGAAATAATTGTCTTTATAACAAGCATGTTACGATGATATGAACCACATATTGGAAAAAGAACACAGTAAGACTGATTTACATATTATGGTTTACACATTATGCTGATTCAAATTTCTACCAAATGGTAAGCTGGTCACATGAGTGTGTGGGCTGTAGGGTTGTGCATTTTGGTTTTTTTCTGTTTTGTTTTTGGCCCGAATCTGAAACACCCTAATTTTGTTCTATGTTCAAAATTGCAAAATCCAAATCTGAAATGTTTTGGATTTTTTAAAAAATGGCCCAAGGGCAAAACTAGTGGGTGGGGGTGGTAGTGCCCAATGGGTGAAAGCTACTACCCAAATTTCAGAGGAATTGGGCAAAGGGCTGATATTTGGCAGATTTTTTGTGGATTTTTGAAGTTTAAGATTTTTCCCATTGGGAAGAATGAAGGTTTCAGCAAAAGTATAGCTTCACATCAGGGGGAAAGGGGGTGTCCCAGGGCAGAGTAGGGTGGGTGGTAGTGCCCAGTGGGGGCAAGGAAGCTGCCAGAATTATTTCAATGGAATTGGGCAGAGGGCTGGTTTTTAAAGATTTAATGGAGTTTACGCATCTTTAAGGTTCTTCCCCATAGGGAATGATGAAGGTTTCAGCAGCCCCATAACTGCACTTGAGGGGCACCAGGGTGGCCCAGAGCAAGTGGTGGTATAGAGCACATAGGGTGCCAAACACCCTCATGGGTTGCTAACCCATGGGGTACTGGGTTCTGCTGTTGATGAGATGTTTTGCATGTAGATTCTCTGGTAGCATATGAGAGTGGATTCATGGTTTGCTGTTGAAAATCTCATATGCTACCAGAGAATCTATAGGCTGGGCTCATGCTGGCAACAAGGCAGACATAGGCAATGTCATGGCATCTCTTAAGGGGGTGGAAAAAATTCTTCTGGGGGGAAAAAAGCAATGCAGCAGATAAACTCATTCCCAGGCTGGCATGCAGTAGCCATAGAAGTCTGGCAGGCTGGGCTCAGGCTGGCAACAAGGCAGGCATAGGCAATGGCGTGGCATCATCATGGCAACTTGAGGCATGCCATGCAATGCAAACTAGTTCTCTCTCTCTTCAATGAGGCAGAAAGGCAGAATGGCGAATGAGTAACTAACTTGTTGAATGAATTGAAAACCCCTCCTTGTACTCCCCACACCCTTGCCCCTTCTTTGACCCTTCCCCTGGCCAATGTGGGGTCAGTAAAAAGTGGCAAGAGGCAAAAGAGCCAATGGAGAAGAAGGAGGGAATCATCAGCAGGTCAGCCCATGCTTTAGGTCACCGATAGGAAGTCTGGAAGGCCAGAAGTTCAAAGAGATGTCAAACACAAAACTCAGAGATTGCCACAAAATGGAGGTCAGAAATAACAAAACATTTTGTAGCCGAAACAGGGACATTTTGTTTTGTGTACAAAACTTTTGGATTTGGAAAATGGGTGTTTTGTTTTGTCAAGTACAAAATGTTTTGTACCCGAAATGTTTCTCACATCCTTAGTGGGCTGGGTTATTTTCAACATAGTAGTTTTTCTTGCCCATCCTCCATCCCAGAGCAAATTGGCAGCCTCCTGTTCTCTGGTGTGATGAGCAGCTAGCAAGTGGAGGGAAGGAATTTCATCCCCTTTGCTTAGGGAAGAGCAGTTACCAGTACAGCAGAAAAATACACATGGAGAAGATAGTTTGTTGGGAATGAAGGGACTTTTTTCAGCACTTTGGGCATGTAGGACATCACCTGATACGCTTTTACATGGTAAAAATTCAGCATAGGACAAGCGAGGGGAGAATAATTGTTTAGATTAGAAGCATGATCCTACTGATTTTGCCTATAGCTGTTCCTTTCTTCTGGAAGTTAATAGAAGCAGAAGGGGCTTGTATGTATGAGTTAGTTTTTCTCATTAAGAGGGCACCATGTGAAGTGGTCCTGGAAGCCTAGAGGTATATTTGAGGAAATTCTTTGCCTTAATTACTAGGCTTTACTTTTGGACTCCCAATCCCATTCAACTGCACTTCTGAAAAGACTCCATGACCTTACTCTTTTAGCTTAGACCGAGCAGCCAATTTGGGGTAGACAGAATATTACAGATCAAATCCTGAGCAAAATATCATGATGGCATTTGTTATAGGTTAAGCCATTTCAACCGTCCCCTGGAGTGTGACACTCTGTTCACTCCAATGGGCATTGCAGGTCAGGAGGAGGGCAACATGTTCATGGGCGTTTTGCATTTTCCACGGCTTCAGATTCACATTGGGCAAGACTAGTTGCTTTTAAGAGCAGATAAAAGCACTGGTGACAGGCAGTCCCTGAATTCTGATATCTGGTTGTGACCGAGGTCATTTGCCCCATCTTGCATCTAGACATTTAAAAGAACCCAATGCTGCTGAAATAGATGGGGGAAAAGAAACATGAGCATAAATAATAACAATGGGCTACTTATACATTTTATATAGTTGAAATTTTGCGTTTTGATCATTCCTGGATTTGAAGAAATATCAAACATTTGCTAATGAAGTTTATACTGCTGATTTCTGCTTGGTACTTCATCCACCCACTTTAAGGTTTGTTTGAGGAGCAGGAAACTTTTTAAAAATTGCTTCAAACATATGACAAATTATGAATCCAGTCCAGATAAGGAAATCCCACCTGCAAAAACAGACTTCTGCATGTGGATATTGCAGGGGAAGAATAGCAGTTCAGTCCCCAAATAGCAAAGCAAACCAGTTTGGTGAGGAAGTTATCACTCACCAGATCAGTTCAGAAGGCATAAATTGGATGCCCACTTTCAGATGGGTATCCGAATGCAGATGTTACAACATTGCTCTCAATGGATTGTGCATTCAAAAGTGTATGTCCACCCACATTTTGGTGCAATTAGGCACAGACTAGAGTTGGACTGAGGCATACACTTGGTGGATACCCCATTCTGTGGGTCTGTACTATCTATTTGCTATTAACTAATTAATGGCAGGCCACCTAATGATGCAGCGGGGAGATGGCTTGACTACCAAGCCAGAGGTTGCCAGTTCGAATCTCCACTGGTATGTTTCCCAGACTATGGGAAACACCTACAGTATATCGGGCAGCAGTGATATAGGAAGATGCTGAAAGGCATCATCTCATACTGCGCAGGAAGAGGCAATGGTAAACCCCTCCTCTATTCTACCAAATAAAATCCACAGTGCTCTGTGGTTGCCAGGAGTCGACACCAACTCGACGGCACACTTTACTTTAGTTTAATTAATGGCAGGGTGATATCCTGACAAATGAAGTGCTGGTGCAGGGATTCGGAGGAACGATCTCCCCTTCCTTCTGCAGCAGCCTGTGCCACCCAAAAATATGTCCTCAAGCCCCGAATGGTGCAGGAAGCTGTGGGAAAAGGAGGAGACCACTGCCCCCACATGTGCACTGCCATAGTGACTGGAACCCAGCACTGCTGCATCAGCACTTCATTAGTCCAGGCATTGGCCAGTATTCTCAATTATGTGCTGTATTACGGCATTAACAAGCAATACAGACATTGCCTCCCAGTGCTTATAATTGCTAGGCATGAAACAGCCCCTTTCATATTCAAGAGAATTCTTCATAATATTTATCTCTCCTCTACCATGCCAGCCCTCTGCTAGACATGCCTTGGCTATTCTGGCATGTGCTCTGAATAAGAATTTATTGCACCAAAATTTGTGCAGAGCCAGTGTGATTTAGTGGTTAGAGTGCTGGACTAGGTCCGGGGAGACCTGAGTTCAAATCCCCATTCAGCCATGAAACTCGCTGTTTGTCTCTGGGCCAGCCACATGCCTCTCAACCTAACCAGTTTTAAATATATATATTTAAAAAATGAATAATTGTGATTAAAAGTGAGACATAGATCCAAGGAAATTTTGCTTCCTTACACGACATACTTGTGCCTTTGGAAGGAAATTTTCAGTGCTGAATTTGCCCACAAATTAACAGTAGATTTGATCAAGTGTTTCTTTTATAAGGTATATGAAGCCTTGAAAGCAAGGACTGAGAAGATGAAGTTTAGTTTAGGAGTTGCTTTTCATAGAAAACCTGATTGCTCAGTTGAACATAATAATACTAAGGGTATTGTTAGCTGTGTTGCACGAGAGTAAAACTGCACACTATATATAATAGGAAACAAATTATGAAACTCATTCTTCCAAGTCAATGACTAAACAACTCTGCATGATCACACAAACACTGTTTGAACTGATTGCTGCTATCAGCAGTGATCTTAAAGAAACTTTTAAAAGAGTGATACTGTCCAAATTCAAATAAAAAGAGAAATATCATTCACTGGGGGAATTCACTGAGGGAAAATATTTTCCATTTCTCCAGACAAGAATTTCCCTCCATAAAATAACAATTTTTAAAAAATTATATTTCATTTTTATAAAAGGAAAGCATTCCATACTATGAATTCTGTGGAATTTAATGGTTGTGAAGTGTTACCAGCTGAGCTTATTCAGCCTGCTCCCAGAAGCCTCCCTGGTTGTAACTGCATCTCCAGGCTTGGAGATTGCACTTTTGCTCTGCTCAGGAGCTGCACTGCAATGTGAGCTCCCATTCTATGTTATACATGGGGACAAGTCGCTTAGTTGGCAGTGGACTGGTCACCCCTAGGTTTGACTTCAAGCCCCACAAACTGGAAAGGGGATTAGCTTCACACTCTCTATGAGGGGTGCCCAGCTAAGCAGACTCCCAGGACTAGTTACTGCAAGTGTCTGGCACCAAAGATAATTTCAGCCTTGGAATGAAATCTAAACTTCCCTCTTCTTCTCACAAAGAGAGACAGTAGACCGGGTCTCACGATCAGTGAGACCCGGTTTAGGGTGCTGAGCGGGACGAGCGGGCTAAGCCTGCTCTCCCCGCTCATGAGTGGGCAGGGAGCCCTGGGTGGCCAGATCGGCCGCCCATACAATGGCCGGCCACGAGATGGAGCCGGTGGGGGGTGGGGGGAGTGGGGGCCACGTGGCCTCCGCAAGCCCCAGTATGCCCTGCACAAGCGCGCAGGGCATACGAGGGAGACCCCTGAGCCAGGAGGCTGCTTTTAAGCCTCCCGGCCGGGGGTCTACTCATGAGTAGGCGTGGCGCAATGGTGCGGCGTGGCTACTCACAATCGCAAAAGGCAGGTTTGCAGGAGCGCTCGCTCCACAAACCTGCTTTTTGCCAGGAGTTCTCGAGCGGATTAGCCGCGAGCCTGGTGGTTCTGACGACCAACAAAAATTGGGCTAGCCTCTGCTAGCCCGATTTTTGTTGGTCGTGAGAATAGCCCCAATACCTGACCATCAGGCAAGGGAGAAAAGACAGATAAGACAACTTTCTTATCTGCAGCCTCCATTACAATAGGGATGAGTAAGTGATGTAACATTGGAATTGTGCCTATTGAAACTGTTGATAGAATTATTGAGAGAGTCAGTCCCAGCACAGGATATTCATTAAATGCACCTGCACACTCCAATTGTCCTCACAATCACCTTTAAATGCCACAGGTGATTCACAAACATTCATACCCAGGAAGGACTAAGACACAAGGCATTCCAAAAAAGGTTGTCTGGGCTCCCCTATTCATCAGAACAGGACAGAAGTAGCCCTAACTCCATGACCTAGTGTGCTTCCACATGTATATTACACCTGGGACTCCTACTGCGAAACACCTCATTGCCTCTCACTCTGGACACCAGCAGACTGCAAAAAGAGACTCCAGTAGACCACCTTGGTATTCCAGGACAGGTGATATAGCCTCTTGCCTGGCTTCTTCAGAGCTGAACCTATTACTTTCTCTTATTTCTGAAATCTTGCCTCTCTATCTTAAAATACCTCTCTAGCCCACCTGGGAATTTACACATAATTTGGAACTTTACGCTAAATGTGCCTTACAATAGTCTGTTTCTTAGCATATTTGTAGTGCCTTTAAACTAGGGCCACATAGTAATTTAGTCTGATTTTATTTTTAATAAACTCCTTTTTGATTTAATTCAAACTGCTCTCAAGCCGATTTTCTTGAGTTCGTGTGCTTGCACAAATTAAGGCTGATTGGAACTGTCTGCCCCTTTGAGCTAAATTCCCCACATTTGCCCAAACTAGGGGGTGCAGGCCAATCACCCTCGAGGCAGTTTCATTTCCCACTGAGTTGAAAGCACTTTCTCCCAAATAAGTGTAGGATGTGGATCTGACGGACTGATTGTTGCAAATTAGAGTGGCCCTCAAGACACCACATGTTGAATTGCTAATCTGCTTTTCAGCGGGCTCTTGGAAAACAGTTGACTACTGGCATAGGGTAAGCTACTGAAGCAAGAATGGTTCCTAAGCACAGCTGTGCATATGTGCTAACCAAGGGGTTCCCATCCAGTGGTACTCTGCATGTTGCTAAACTACAACTCCCATCATCCCCAGCCACAATAAATTGTACCACCAATTGGGAACCGTTACACTACACTTGGGCTTCTGTGTGCACTCTTGCTGATCACAAATATGCATGTCAAACATTTATGAAGTAACACACCAGTCTCTTTACTTTCAGTAATGAAGGACTATTTTTAGAAAGGAAATTTGGTTCCGAAAATTCCCACTCCAGATTCACACAGCTCACGTGGATCAGCAATTGCATTCATAATATGCCCTGAAGTGGAAAAACACACTAAGTAAATCTTGTTTAGAAGTACATACCACAAAGTAGAATAATCTGAGAATTGGAAACTAGTCTGTTACGTGAAAGGAATTAAATGCTAAAACTCCTGCTGCTGATAGCTCCAGAGAATTCTTTGGTGCTGTATTTTCTGAATACCATGCCACCAGTATGTTTCTGATGCAAGCAACATTATTTACTCTAATATTTCCACCGATAGCCACTACCTATTTTGACAGTCACCTAAAATGGGAATATAATGAGAATCCATGATTTTCATTTCCAAAAGAGAAAATCACACATTTACAGAAAAGTGTTCCAAATGCAGCAACAGATTCCTGATCAAGGATCTGGGGGAGTGGGGAATATAAGGTTTTCTGACAAAACATCATTGATGTGATCCAGGTTGAGTTGGTGTTTACACTAGACAGGCTGGAATCCTGTAACATTTACTTGGGAATAAATCCTATTGAATTTGAATGGGGCTGCTAAAAGCAAAACAGACACTTGTGTGCCAGCCAGAGAGCCTTTTTTTCTCATGCAAGAGGGAGGGAAAATAAGAAAAAGGGGGGAAAGAAAGACAAGTAAGATTTTGCACAATTAAGCCAATTACTGAGTGGGAAAATAAGTTCAAAAGTCTGATCTTTTGAACAACACCCAAAACCATTCACTAAAGAATGCTTTCATTCAGGGATTTTTGTACTGCTGTGCAGGCCTTCGTGTGTGTGTGTGTGTGTGTGTTTTCGTAATGCAGGAAGAAAGAAGGAATATTTTTTTCCCTTTGAGGCTTTCTGCAACTGTGTTATATAGGCCACATTTGGGTATAACATAACTCTGGAGTTGAAGGGGCTTCTGGTTAGAATTTGTGTATGTCCAAATGCGTGCAACCAAAGTTCCTACTGAAAATGGACATGTGGTTTCACTCCCCAGATTCTGATTTGTACCTTCAGTTTGTCGTGAGTTTTGCCATCTGTACCTCTGGTTTAGCAGTGCCAGTGTTACATCTGTATGTGGCACCGCAGTCTTGCTGTTCGACAACCAGAGGCTGAGGGAGGAAGTTCCTCCCTTACTCTGGCTGCTATTGGCTGTCGGGGCTGTCTCTTATATTATAAGACATAATGGAGAACTCGGTCTCTGCAGTTAGAGAGACTGCAGAGAGGAGGAAGAACTGGCTGCCTGGGTCAAGAAGGAAGCCCAGGCAGCCAGTTCTTCCTCCTCTCTGCAGTCTCTCTTCAAACAAGCGACCAGGAAGGAGGAGGGGGAGCAGAATGGAACCACAGGTAAATTGGACCTGAGGTTCTGTTATGTGCAAATGTGGCCATAGTGTTAGTGGGTCAGGTTTGGGGCTGAGCACTATTTAGCTATATACCAGGGAGGGTATTGGAGAACCACAGTATTGGTTCCAGGGTATTGGAGAGTGGAAGTTGGAAAAGAAAACTGTTTTCTTTTTCTTCCTCCTGAAACATCCTGATATAGCACAGGGAGGAGAGTTTTCTAACCTTGCAGCATCCATCCTCCCAACCATAATCCCCATCAGGATACTTATTTTAAGCTGTTGGAAGAAACTAGTTGTTATATTGTATCTAGCAATCCCTTATGTTTTGTTGATGAGAAATTTGTCCCAGTGGGGATCCTGTAGAGAGAGTGGGGGGCGGGAGAGGGTTGGAGTCTGAAATAAAAAGAGAGGGAAAGGTGAAGGAGAAAATTGAGTTGTTTCTGGAATAAAGTCTTAGTTTTAAAACATAAGATTGTTTTCTATTTACGATAGAACAGCTATAAAACATTTGGCCAAGAGATTTTGAACCAGCTATGCATGTGAGGACCTGTGTGCCCCATTCTTAAAGCTACTGCTCTCCACACACACAAACACACACTTTCGGCTGCCTGAAACCATTCGTGTACATCCCTAGTACATTCCTGAATGGCTACATTCGACTATTATTTATTTATTTGTATGTTTGTTTGTTTATTACATTTATATACCGCTCCATCCAAACAGCTCTGGGCAGTGCACAGCAACAGAAACAAAACCCATGAATTGGCCATTTTAAAAACAATCAGTACAAAACAATTTTAAAACCATTAACTATTAAAACATTTAAAACAGTTTAAAACTCCTGGATGGCCAGAGCACAGCTCTCATCAAGGCCAGTAACGAACTCAAGCTACCTATTTCTGCCGGGAGTGTATTCCACAGCCCAGGAACAGCTACAGAAAAGGCCCACCTCAGAGTTGCCACCAGACATACCAGTGGTAACGAGATGGACCTCCTCAGATGTCCTTAACGTGCAGTGGGGATCATGCAGAAGAAGGCGCTCTTTATTGCTGCTGTTGATTTTTTCTCAAGCTTCCTAACCTGCACAACAACAAATATCTATATACTGCTTTTCAACAAAAGTTTCCAAAGTGGTTTACATAGAGAAATAATAAATAACATCTATTATTACCTAGAGAAATAATAAATAACTAAATAAAGATGGCTCCCTGTCCCCAAAGGGCTAACAATCTAAAAAGAAACATAAGATAGACACCAGCAACAGTCACTGGAGGTACTGTGTTGGGGGTGGATAAGGCCAGTTACTCTCCCCCTGCTAAATAAAGAGAATCACCACATTTAAAAAGTGCCTCTCTGCCCAGTTAGCAGGGACAAGCCCTGCAGATATTTTTCCCTTATCAATCCTGGACTCTGTTGTTAACGCGATGCCCACTGTAGCATGGCTCATATTCCACCAACTAGGGATGTGTACGAACTGGCAGATGGCTGGTTCGCCATGGGGGGTTTACCTCAAAGGATTGGCAGCATACTTCCTTGCCACCCTGCCAAACCAGTCAAACCAGAAGTGCCCGACAGTTTAGCAGTCTGAAAAAGGACCCCCAAACCGGTTCATGCACATCCCTCCCACCATTCTTGTCCACCCCAGGAGAACCTGCTCTTCCCTGGAAATAATAATTAGGGAGTTAGTTTGAACCATGGTTTGAGCACAGTTCAGGAGCACAGTTTGGGAGCTTTAAGAAAGATGAGAGCAGGTCCTTACCTGGGTCAGATTTGGGGCTGAGCACTATTTAATAGGTATTGGAGAGTGGAAAAGAAATCTGTTGTCCTTATCTGTTGTTGTCCTTACTTGCTCTCCACTGCCCCATGCAGCTTCCTGCTAGGGCTGTACACATCCCAAAAAGCCCAGTGGGGTGCCAGCATGCAAATGGCACCCATGCATGAACGGATGCCATGTGCATGCTGGCATCATGCGGGACTTCCTGGGATGTATGCTGCCTCAGCAGGAAGCTGCATGGGGTGACAGAGAACAGGTAAGGACCTGCTTTCCTCACTCTTATAACTCCTGAACTATGCTTCTGAACTGTGCTCAAACCATGGTTTGAACCACTGTGGTTCAAAACACAGTTTGTGCACATCCTTAAATGGAGATCCTATTTCTGCAATTACCTCCTCACAATACAGGCCCTTGATTTTACTCCAACAAAGCAGAAGGCTATATTATTTCACTGCCTGATAGGGATGTGCAAACTGGTTCTAGATAGAACCAGCTCTAGATAGAAACCAACTGGCTCAACAGTTCAAGGTAGAGACCAAACTTTAAAATAAATATTAGAGCTGGTTCTAGGTCCAACCGGACCAAGCCTGGTTCTAATAGAGCTGGTTCTAACTGGCTCGAGTGGCTCAAGTCTCCATTTTGTGTAAGGAAGATACTGTCATCCATCTTGTGTCACTTGTATCACTTGGAACAATTGGATGTACTGCAGATCCCCTGATTGGCCAAATGTATCTGGCCCTTTGAATAGCTTTGGAAGTGTGTCACTCAGGGACATCTGCCACCCCATTGGCTGGGGGGGGGGACAAGGGGGGTGCTGCAAGGAGGGTTATTCAAAGTATATTTAAAGACCACCTTGTGGCTTGTAATCACTTTCTGTCTCTGATGCTTGAGTCTGCAGCTGCTATTCCTGCTGTCTGAGAGAGACTGTGGAGCTACTGCTACTGCTGCTACTTTGGTTGCTTTGCCTAGCGGTCTGGACTGGTGGTCCCGAGAGAGAGATTTGACTGACTCCTGCTTTCTCACCCACCCACTCTTATTTATTTATTTTTTAATTACAATTTTGAAGTATTGTTCTGGCTGGCTGTAGTGTGCTTAAAAATTGTGTGTGTGTGGTGAGTGAGTGCATGGTGGGGCCCTAATCCTCCCTCCTGCTTGTTGCCCAGCCAGATAGCCTGGCTTCAGGCCTCTGGCCTGTTTTTCTGGCCCATTTTTTTCCTACATAATGAATCCCTATGTAGAATCTATGTGTCATCAGAGAAACCAAAACATGTGGATTCTCTGATGTCAATAGTGTTGTATTCTCTGATGGCACATAGATTCTACATAGGGATTTATTATGTAGCATCTATGTGACATCAAAGATTCGAATCTCCATTATTCCCTATGGGAAAAATAATAAAACTTTTAAAAATCTTTTAAAAATCATTAAATATTGCCCTTTTGACTGATTGCTTTGGGGCTTGGGTGGTAGTTGGCATCCATGGGGTCCTACCACACACCCCACTTTGGCATCCCAGGGTGCTAACCATAGGAAATAAAGGGCCAGTTCAGGCCCCATTATTCCCTATGGAGAACTTTTTAGAACCAGTTCTAGGGGCTTCTAATTCAAACTGAACTATGGGCTGTTTCTAACAGTTTAGAACCCAAGCCAGTAGAACTGGTTCATGTTTGGTTTGAATTAGAACTGAACCACAGAAACCGGTTTTGTGCACATCCCTACTGCCTGGTTACTGGAGGCCAAATAAAATATACTCATGTTCCCTTTCCTACCAACTTGGAAGGGGATGCCAACCCTTATGAAGCTTCTCTTCAAGCCTTAGCTGATGATTTCAACCCTACTTTGAAATTTGATTGCTGAACATTAAAAGTTCTATTCTAGATCACAACTGCCTGGTTAATTTATCAATAAATATAAATATGTCATAGCATTGTATGCCTTGTGTAACCTGTGAGTTTGCCAGCTGTACTGATGAAATGATCAGGGATCAGATTGTTATGGATACAAACTTCTCCAAACTGTGTGAAAGACTGCTACTGGGGTGGAAACCTACCTTGGATGAAGTTATAGAAATGGCTAGGAGAGTGGAAAATGCTCTTCACGGTGCCAAATTGTTCTATTTAGTACCCCAAAACTTTCTAATCCCAATCTTCTCATATGGCGCCGCCCGAGAAAATGGCAGCACAAAAAAGGAAGAGCTACTGCTGCTACTTGTGTGGAGACTCTGCCCACAAAGCCAATTTTGCTTCTCCAGATTGTCAAGTTAAACTTAATGGCCATGAAGTGCATATGCTGGCTGATTCTGGTTCTCCATACACTACCATTTCCCATATTACAAGAAACTCCTTACTAGATCAGATCTGCACCTGCAACCTTCAGACATCTACCCATGGGGATATGGAGGTTCCCCTGTTGCCATAAATTTATACTTCACTGCTGTCCTGGGATACATAGGATGTACTGTAGAATGGAAAGTGTACGTGTCACAAAAAGGAATCTAAATATTGGGCTGGAAACATCAGAAAGATCTATGAGTAGTGTTAGACCCAAATAGCATGGAACCCATATTAAAGATGATGGAGCATCCATATCATAAAATGATTTCTGATTTTTCTTTTTTCTGATACTCCTGACACTGCCATACATTTCAAACAAAATTCAAATGAAGGCAAATGCAATACTTGTACAACACAAAGTGAGGAATGTACTCACAGCATTGTGCCAACCACCTAAAGAGGAGCTTTCAAGACTTCAGCATGCTTACATCATAGAATCTGTTGATTCATTAGAATGGGACTATCCCATTGTTCTTGTACACAAATAAAATGGTACACTTCAAATGTTTAAGTGTACATTTCACAATTTTACGAAGTGTACAAATATTTAAGTGTACAATTGAAGAGATGTGAACTTCAACAAGGTGGTGAGTTTTCATCCATTACCCAATATCAATGACATGCTGCTTATGCTGAGGCCTCAGTGTACACAACTTTGGACTTGTCTTAAGCCTATCATCAAATTCCTCTGCTTAAAGGTTTATTTAAACAACTTTTATACTGCCCCATAGGCAAGTTCCTGGGCAGTTAACAATCTAAATGTTCTTGCAGATACACAGCCTTCATTACCACTAGGGATGTGCACGGAACCATGGAGGTGTGGTCCGGCACTGTCTGGAGTGTCGCTTTAAGGGCGGGGGCATAGTACTTACCCCTCCCACTGCTCTTCCCCCTCTGGCGCTCAACTTTAAGGTAACATTTTTGGGGTGGCAGGGTTCCTCCCTGCCGCCCCTGCCCCCATCGTTGGCTGCAAAGCTCCAGAGCAAATAGAAGCTGGTGCCACGCATGTGCCCATCACAGCGTGCGCCCATTGCCACCCGTTGCCACCGCCGATGCACGCACCACATACATCACATGCAACATATGATGTAAGCGATGCGCGTGCCGGCGGCACCAACAGGCACGCGCCGCAACGGCTGCATGCGTGGCGCCAGCTTCTACTTGCTCTGGAGCTTTTCAGCCAACAATGGGGGCAGGGGTGGCAGGGAGGAACCCTGCTGCTCCAAAAACGTTACCTTAAAGTCGAGAGCCGGAGGGAGAAGAGAGGTGGGAGGGGTAAGTACTACCCCACCGCCCTTAAAGCGACACTCAAATTCCGGACCAGTCCGGAGGCCTTTTGCATGGCTCCGGACCAGTCCGGGCACACCACTAATTACCACAGAAGGTCTTTTTCAATTCAAAAGACCACCGTTTAGATTAGCCTCTGCAGCTTTGGTATTTCAAAGAATAATGCATCCATTTTTAGGACTACGGATGGCATCACTTACTTTCAAGATTATGTTTTAGTGTATGGCAAATCCATTGAGAAGCATGATGCTAAATTGACAGGAATCTTAAGAAATCTCTAACAACATGGACATGCTATCTCTGCAGAAAAATGTCAGTTTTGCACATACTCTGTGAGGTACTGGAACACACAATATCTCAGAGTGGCATACATTCCAAAACATACTTGGCGAAAACTATTCGGGAAGCACAAGAGCCATACAACAAGGATGCACTTTGCTCATTTTTAGGACTCTATATTTCTCTAAATTTGTTAGACAATTTGCCTCAAAATTTGCACCTTCTTTTTTAAAAGAATGTAGCATTTAATTGGGATGCATCCTGCATGGCTAGTTTTCATACTATCACATTGACCGTTGCTGAAAGCCCTGCTCTCATTTCTCTTGAAACCAACAGGCACACTAACCACTGATGTTTCTCAACATGGTTTGTGTTCTGTCTTGACCCAGAAAAAAGCAGGACCGGGAAGTTACAGAGGCTTTTACTTCCAGCGTGTTTACTGCATCAGAGAAGATGTATTCTGTCATTGAAAAAGAAGCTCTAGCATGTTACTCAGCAATGAGGCTCTTCAGGACTTACTTGTGGGGCAGAAACTTCACTTTACAGTCAGACCATAAACTCCTGTCTGCCTTATTTACTACTCAGGGATCAAGTTGAGCAATCCCAAGAATGGCCAAATGGATCACCAGAATGGATTTTGATTTCAAGGTGGAATATCTGCCAGGTCTCTGGAATAAAACTGCAGATTGTTTTCTCGACTTCCAGGCCAAGAGGAGATCCCAGAAGATGAGAATAAAGGAGTAGTAATCACACAGATAGCTTCACCCTCTCATGGAGTGATCACATCTTCTGAACTGAAAGTAGCCTTCAGTACTGATCAAGTGCTTACTGGATTTAAACCTTACATAACTAATAGATGGCCATGCAAAAACAAATTACCTGAACATCTTCAGCCATAGATGAATGTAGCGAGTGAGCTGTCCCTTCTCAATGAACTGGTGCTGGGGACTGATCATTTGGTGGTGCCAACCTCCTTACAAGCAAAAGTGATAAAAATTGCCCACAAAGGTCACCTGGGCATGAGCTTGTCTAAAAGGTGAACCAGTGAATGTTTCTAGTGGCAGCTATGGACAAAAACATTTAAAATGTAATCGGGCATTGTATGGCTTGTGCTGTATGTGACAAATTGCAGAAGACGTTTACCACCCCCTTGACTCCAGTACCACCCCCTTGACTCCCAATGGTCCTTGGGGAAAACTTGCTCAGGATATACTAAGGCCATTTGATAACCAACTCACAAAACAAAGGTTTGTTATACTGATGGTGGATTACTATTCCAGGTGGCCAGAAGTTTCATTGACTGACAACATTACTACAAGCAAGGTGATCCAGTTCATGGCTTCAGTTTTTGTGAGAAAAGTTCTTCCTAAAGAACTAATGATTGACAATGGGACACAGCTTACCTCATTTGAAATGGAGGAAAATTTGCATAACCATGGGATAAAATACAGGACTCTTTCCTTGTACCATTCTCGAGGGGATGGCTTAGTGGAAAGCATGAACAGATTAGGGGAAGAAAGTTTACTACTCTCTCAGGCTACTTCGCAACAACAGCCCTGGGAAAATGCAATCCATGAAACTATTTGCTTATCAAACTACTCCTCATTCAAATATGGGAAAATCACCTTTTGAACTGCTTAGAGGACACAAAGCTACCACCAAACTTACCCAATGGCAACAACTGATAGGGATTTCCATGCCACCTCACCCTGAGGATACAGAGATTCATGATCAAGTAAAGGAGAAACAACAAAAATATAAATTGTATGTGGATCAGAAACTGGGTGCGAAACAGCAGTCATTTCAAGTGTGGGACTTTGTTCAAGTACAGCTGCCTTACAAAGTGAGAAAGGGATATTCCTGATATTCTGGCCCAAAACAAATAATGAAAATCTGAGGAGATTCTATTATATTGGATTATGGAAAGAAATGGAATAGTTCAAGACTTACAAGCATGTATATTATAACAACAAAGAGAAGGGAGTCTGGTCTCAAGAGAGGAACTGTAGAGGAATTTGATCTTGCTTCCAGTGTTGACCTCACAGATAAGGCTGGGGAATGTGATGGGCAATCCTCTGTAACAGAAAATAAATCTCCATTTTTATTTTCCATAACAGCTCCTATGCCAGAGTCCCCAAGAATTAGAAATGTGCATGACAGGAGACCACCAATAAGATTTCAAGACTTTGTCACCAAATTTTAATAAAGTTCTGTTAGTTATATAGGGGAGGGATGTGTAGTTTATCTATCTAAAACATCTATTATGTTGTATTGATTAGAAGTTTGTCTCAGCGGGGATCCTATGGGGGTGGTGGAGTCAGAAAGAAAAGGGAGGGAAAGGAGAAGGAGAAAATGGAGTTGTTTCTGGAATAACATCTTAGTTAAACAAACATAGGATCGCTTTCTATTTACAAGGGATGCTGCCATAAAACAATAGTTCCGCCCCCAATCTCTCCTTGCCTTTTATTTTCCTTGCTTTTTATTTTCTTTTTATTTTCCATTTTTTCTAACTGACACTCAGTGCACTGAACATTCTGTAGGTCTGAGAGAAGGGGTGTTGGGGAAGTCAGTCTGTTACTCATCAGTTACAATGGCTAGCATTTCTAATAAAAAATAGCAGTGAATTAAACATAAGGTTTGTGAGGACTGGGGCTACAGATTATAATTTGAGGGATATCAGCAATCAGCAACAGGTGGGAATTTTGATTGCACTGGTTTAGAAGCAACTCCAGCAGGTGTTGATGTGACCCTAGAAGCAAAATCTGTTCAGCCTGAAATCCTCTGGAAGACAAATAAGCAGAGAGCCAGTTTGTAATGTGTAATTCCTTCACATTTGTCAATGCATCGCTTGAGGTGCAATTGTGTCTAGTGGGAAGTTCCAAATGAATCAGAACTAATCAAAACTAAATGCTATTCTGGAGAGAACCAAAATGACTTTGGAAGCTGAAGTAGGAATAAAGTGTGGAGCCTTCAACAAGGCCTCAAAGACATCTCTCAATACAAGCCAAGAGATTTTTTTAATGTCTCAGAATGATTGGTTCCCATGACACTCTTCTTTTAAAGATCCAGCCTAAGTCTGATAAAATACAAGTTTCATAAAACAAATCTAGGCCTAATCTAATGATCACAATGTCCTAGGAAAACTAGACATCTTTCCAAGCCATACCAGAACAATACTGTTCTGTTACTTAATGTGATAAATATTAAACTACATTTGTCTGGAGATGGAAGCCTGTCTTCTAAGCACTTACCTCGGGTGTCTTTGGATTTATGCTAATAAATCTCTAACTAAAGTTTAGCTGTACCCGAGCCTCTTCTAGCTTGATGTTTTGTTAACCTTCCAAACTGATCACATGAGTATGTCAGAGCAATATTACTCCAGAATGCACATATACAGAATTCATTTGACTTTTCTGGAATAATTTCTGCTTATGCACTTGCCTGTGCAGACACTGCAAGGATAACCAAGCTCAATGTATTGGTTACACATGTATCAATTCATGGGGTAGGTTCAAAAAATAAAATACCAACCACAAAATGTTACATTAGAAGAGGCTGCAAGCTGTCAGCCCATCAGGGCTGGCCAAGATTCCCTGGAACTTGAGAGTGACAAGGTAAGGTCTTGCTGTGCCAATTATCACCACCATTGTTGCCACTCCCCTTTCCATTCCTTACTCTACCTCTTATCTGGTAGTGAAAAAGCAGTGCCCCCACTGCTGTACCTCCTACTTTTCCCCTCATGTTCCCACTATTTTAGAGAAAGGGAAATGGAAGAGAAGAGAAGAGAAGAGGGGGAGGGGAGAGGAGGAAACAGAAGGAGAGGAGAAGAGAAGAGAGGAGAGGAGTGGAGAGGAGAGGAGAGGAGAGGACAGAATGGACTAGAGCATCAAGACCCTCTAATCATCTCCTCTCCTCTCCTCTTTCTCATTACTGCCTCTTTACTTCCTCTCTTTTTAACATAGCAAGAATGAGAGGAAAAGGACAATGCAATGGTGGTGGCTACATGTAACTGGTACACTGCCAGGTAAGGGAGATGTCAGGGGGAGCCTGGCCACAGACCAACAGCCATGGGATGAGCACTCTCTGCCCCCACACATCCACTGCCTTTCTCAGTTGGCCTCATTGGTCCAGCCCTGATGGGCTGACATGCAGTTGATCCGCGACTGGCAGAGATGAAATATGGTGCACCATGATATTTCAGAGCTTTGGCTCAGTATCAGTATATGAGTTACTTGCTGTTAATGTGTCTTTAACCCCACACCCTCAACCCAAAGCTTATTACATATAGTTCTATGCTTCCTTTAAGTCTTTGCTTGGGCACACGTTTTACCCATTGGATGATTAGTACCATGAATACCATTGGAGGATGGAGCATTGGAGAAGTGAGGGGATCAGTTCCTTTCATTTCCTCAAAACAAGTTATTTATGGAGTCAGAGCTGTCCATCTGTTGAACTCTGTGTGCCTGGTTTTTTCAAATAACGAGGTACTGGATATGGTTGCCCCGCCATGAAAACCACAAACATAGGCCGCATCTGCATGTAATGTGAAACGGGAGGTTGCCAAACCTGCAGTTAATTTTTGTACCCATGAATCACATCACAGATGTTCGGCCAACCATGGTTCAGCAACCTCTGTTTTCCTGGCAGGAGAAACTCTCCCTCTTCCTGATCCACTGAGGCTGCAAACCAGCAAGCTCTGTAGCGCTCATGTTGCCAGATTGCAGACAAGGCGTCAGCACGTCTCCAGGGCCTCAGTGGTTGAGCCATTCGCCTCAACCTTCAAGGGGGTGATCATGCCTTTTCAGAATGGTCCACTCAATCTAGGCAGGGGAAAGGCATTTAAATCCCTTTAAATGCCATGCCATGCAAACCCTTCTTCTGATGGTGATTGCACAACCACCATTGTAAGAGCCCCAAAACGAAATTGTCTCACACAACCACAATTTTTGGCAGGGAGGATCTTGTGGGGGCACTCTTTTCCTGTTACTCAGGAAAGGGAAGGGAACCCAATGGCTTCCTAGAAAGGGATAGGTATATGAGGGAGGGAAAAGGACCCTGGGGTCTGGGCTGCTGTGACCAAGGATGCTCTTCCAATGGCTCACCCCAGCAAAGCAGTCCATGGAGATCAAACCACACTTCTGCCGCTGTGGCAGCTTGCCGCTGGGAGACTAGCACTCTTATGAGAGGGCCAGTCTCCTGGGGAGGGCCTTAGGCTTACAGAAACCTTCTGTCTTCCATCAGACTGCACGCTCATGAGTTGAGCTAACTCCAAAAGTGGGGGCTTGCTTGTGTGGGGCTCCTGCACTCTCTGGTTAATAACATAAATTTTGCACAATGACCCACTCTTCTCCAGGGAAACATTTGATGCACCCATAGGAGAATTTGATATTTGATGTGTCCAAGCATTGCTGGATGGGCAGACTGCGGAAACACCAGGACCGGGGACAGATCTTAACTCTCATTCAAATGTTGTCACACATTATTACCGATTCTGCCCAACACCCGTCCCCACAGATGGTTCTTCTCATGAGGTGAAGGGGTATCCACATGGCCTTACACTCTCATGAGTGAGCGGTCCACGTAGGAACAGCATTCTTCATCATCACAGAGTAGGAATCTCCCCTGACAGTCCTGGCCCTTCTCATGAGTACGCCTAAGGACTACACACATTCCCCCAAGGGGAAAAGCTGGGGCCCCCTTCCCCAACACCATTGTACAAAAATAAACCTTAGCCATTCAAGAATTCCTAGTTGGGGCTGCCTATTAAACCCGACCCTGGGTATCGCCACCCTGCCAAACCACTCTAATGGGGTTTCCCTGCTTATGTTGCCACTTTGAGTGCATGTGCTTGTGAACATACAACTTTGTTGCTTCATTTTTGGAGAGCAGAGCATATAGTGCCCATCTTGCCATCACATCCCCTTTCATCTTGATTGTCAGGAAGGGGGGGAGCATTAGACTGAGTGGGAAGAGGGCATACCCCTGTGTGACTTTGCCATTTGACAGGCTGACAGCTTGGGATGGGAAGTCATGGCCTCCCTGTTGCTAGGCAACTGCTTTGTTGGATAGGAGACAGGTGGGGCGGGGCTAATGCTCAGAAAGGCACCCAGAAAGAAGTGCCACAGGCATGGCGCAGGTGTGATCCCATGTATGTCTGCACTGCCGTCTCTATGATTGCAGCTCCAGAAAGTGAACAAAACTGAGGTTATGGTGCCATCCACATTTGGATATAATGCTGCCACTGAGAAACCTCAGGTTATGGCAATGATACTCACTACAAACTGGAGGTTCGAACTGGAGTTTGTCGAGGCAAACCTCTGGTTGCTTTCGGACATAATGGTGTTCCAACCTCTGCCCTATTTAACTGTGGTGTTGTGTTACATGCAAATGTTGCTATAGAAGCTAACTTGGGCAGCCCCACTTGGGTTTGGCTGCCTGTGTGAAGTGCTGGGATCAGGGCCAATCCCAGAGCTACCTGCCCTCTAAGCCCAATTTTGACCCAGGCTTTAACCTGGGTTAAAGGGTGCAAGCACGCCTTTTACCCCATGTCATCTGGGGGGAAGGTAAGTGCTAGCCTGCCTCCCACGCCCACTCTGCCTCCCAGATGCTGTAGAAGGTTGTGTACACAACCTTATAGTCTCCTTGTGCATTGATTGTTCCTGATCACTTGTAATGAAATGTTCAGTTCATGCCATCCATGATAGCCATTGCACAAAGAGGAGTGAGAGGTACCAATACTTGCTGCTCTCACATAGTCTTTTGAGCATGGAATATCTGAACTTGTTCTCATCACATGGTTGATATACTACTGCAATGAGTAGTTAATAAGTTAATATACTATATCTATATCTATATCTATATCTATATCTATATCTATATCTATATCTATATCTATCTATCTAATATCAAGTGCACCATAATATATATCATCAAGTGCACCATTAGGGTTTCTTCAGATGTACTATTGCCACATGACTGGGGCGGGGGGGCAGGGAATAGCGGCCACTCCGCTCCATGCCTCTTTGGGCAATGGGCCACCAAAACTAAACCAGCTGAGGAGTACTGGCCAACTACAATTCTGAAGTAGGATTCTATAACCTGCTTCTTCAGCCTGGAGGTCTTGAAGAGACAATAATGTATGGAACTTCTTCACACAAGTAATGTAAACTAACTTTGGCATCTACTGGACTGAAATCCAGGGCAATAGTTGTTCTATTGAACAGTAGTACTATTACGATCCTATTACCTTAATAGTATTAAGATACTTTTAAGATATTAAGTAGTACTATTAAGGTGGAGCAGAGATGTGTCTCAGTTTTTTAAAAAAAGATAACCGGTAATATAACATAACAAGAGAATATATAATGTAGTGATAAACAGCTAACCTTCTATTAAAAGTATATTAACTCCCTTAAAATTAATAAATGAAAGGATATGCTCAAGTGTTGAACAAACTGGCTTTGAATGAGGGACGTTTTTGTATCATTTCTCTGAGGAAAAAGTAAAGATTTTGGCTTGGCAGCTCAATTGACAGAAGAAAAGAACTAGCTGACGAAATGGATTACTTAAATTAAACAGAAATGAAGACAAAGTTACATGGTTACGCCTGACACAGAGAGCAGTTGGAAACTATTGTATTAATCAAAATTAAAAAATTCACCTGCTGATTTTTTAAAAGAAAAATTCCAGGGCAGGATGAATGATGAGTGGCCCAGGCCCAGGACTCAGGATAAAGAATATGTCCTTGTTGCCTGAAGCACATTTTTAACTTTGTTGCCTAAATCATTACCCAATGGCTTTTATATATTATAGTGGTGAGGATAATAATTAAAATAGTATTCATGGTGGGTCCTGAGAAGGGTAGGTTTGGAAGGGATATCTCAAGGGTACTCTCCCTCAAACCCACCAGACTGGGCCCAAACCTTTTTTCCCCCAATTGGGGTAATGGGCTTTGTAATGGGCTTTACCTGCCACAGTCTCTTCCCAACACCTCTCCTGCTGCCCCCTGCACTTCACACCCCAACTTAGCTGGGAGCACCAAGGAAGTCTCTTATTAGTGCTACCACTTGGCCCTAGACATGAATTGTGGCAACATCCAGGGGGTTCTCATGAACAATGCGAACGGTGTCCTCTTTTGATGCTAGTTTTCAAACCGTCGTCAAAAAAGGGGAGTATGTATTTCCCCACAGCTCTACCAAAAATGCTCATGAAAAGTGTCCTTTTTCCAGCTCAGTGCTAACAGGAGGACCTCCTTACAATAAGTGGAGAGGACACCACACCATAGCAAGGTAGATGAGCCACAAAGCAGAGTCTGTTATTTCTTAGAAAAACCGACTGCTAAACCTTGCAATCAGTACCTATGAATTAGAGGGGGAAACACCTCTCAGTAATTATTCTCTGCAGAGATAAAGAGGTCTTAATCTGCAGTCAATTTTCTTCCTATAAATCACAGGAGTTTTGTCCTTTTTACAGGTTCTTTAAGCCTCTTGACATTGTGCAAGATGACTTTAAAGTTTAGAAACTGGCAAAATGAAGTTGGAAAACCACCTAAAATACTTCACCAACCATACTTTATTAGTTAGGTTGTATGGTGCTGGATGAAGGTTAAACATCTAGACCACCATAGACAATTACAAAATTAAATTTGTTTACATTTATATTTACTTTTATTGGTTGACATCCTAAGTTACCAAGTGCTGCTGCTAAAGGAGAAGTGCCTGTAATGCTGCTATGTTCTGCTAATGCTGCTCCAGCAATCGTCTGGGGCAGAGGGAGTTATTTTCAGTGGTCTCTTCCCCTAGATGTGCTCTGTGCTACATAAGAATATGTCCCTGAGGGTTTTGCGAAGCCCTCAGGAACAGTGTTCCTTCTAACAGGGATTCCCAGATGTGGTTGATTACAACTCCCAGAATCTCCAAGCAAAAGCCATTGCAGCTGGGGATTCTGGGAGTTGTAGTCACCAACATCTGGGAATCCCTGTTAGAGGAAACACTGCTCAGGAACATATTTTAATGACACAGAGCAGTGATGTGGAAATACGAAGTTGTCAAAAATTACAGACTCACCCCCTAGACATGAGCGCCTACACTACCTTAGTCTGAGTAACTGAGGATGCTTAGTAACTGAGGATATCAGTCATTATGACATACAAATTGGCTGCCAATCTGTTTCCAGGTCCAATTCAAGGTGCTGGTTTTGACGTTTAAAGCCCTAAATGGTTTGGGCCCTGGATACCTGAGGGACCGCCTGCTCCCAAGGGTTTCTGCCCACTCGACGAGGTCATCAGAGGGGGCCCTGCTCCATGTACCGACAATGAGGGTAGCTCGTTTGTTATGTACGCAGGACAGGGCCTTCTCAGTCATTGCCCCAGACTTTGGAATGTTCTCTCAGTGGGCCTCCGCTCCCCAGTCTCCATCACAGTATCTAGAAAGCAAGTAAAATCTTGGGTTTTTACCCAGGCTTTTAAGTGAGAGTTTTGTTTGCTGCTGCTTTGTATCTTATGGTTATATTGTACATGTTTTTTAAACTTTTAGTTAGATTTGTATTTTCATATTCAATTTTAATTCTTATTGTGCAGTTTTTTAATGGTTTTATGTTGTTTTTAAATGTTTTGTAAACCACCATGAGATTATTTTAATGAAAGGTAGTATAAAAATGTAACAATAAAATAAATAAATAAATAAAATTATATATAAACTTACATACCTCTTAAATCACTCTGGAATTCATTGGATGCTATTGGCTAGATTAGGAACTGGATGGATTTAAGATTCTTTCTGGGTCCCTGGCCTATTCTCCAACATATCTTCCATACAACAACATTATGATGAACATATGAATTAGGCTGCCTAAAGATGATATTTAAGATTTATGTGGCTTAATTAAAAAATAATATATTTAATGATATTAAAGATTTATCTTGAAATAGGATTTATTTAAATATTAAATAAGATATATATTTAATTAAATCTTAATCAATTTCAAAAATTAAGATTTTAAAATCTTAAGATTTTAACACGACATCAATGTGGTCTGGTTTTGTTGAATCATTTCTCAAGACATTGTTCAATATCTCGAGAAAGGATTCTTTTCTCCTAACATATGCGCTAGGGTACCCAAAGACCCTTGGAACTGGGAAGGAGGAGAGATAATGTTTTCAGGATTAATGGGCCATACAGAGCAACAGTCTTAGAAACACAGTATCAATGTGATCACATAGGCTTATTCATAGGCTGTTTAGTTAATAAAAAGGCATCAGCGACATCTGAGATTCATTAATAAAAACTCCACTTTTTATTTTTAATAAAAATAGGGAGTTGGAAACATTGCAACTTATCCTTAATGGCCCTTAACAGAGCAATAGACATTCATAGGAACTTTGTTTATTGGCTGCACAAGTTCTAATTGTTCAACTAAAATGTTGCCATGATTTTCGTTACTCTGGGCTTTCACTATCCTTCCTAGGTTGTGGAAAATGTTCCTAGAGATACATCACAAGACAAATGGCATTATTGTAGATAGAATGAAAACTAGACTAGACTTACATAGATTGGTCGTAGCTGCGATCAGGTTTCGCATTTTCTGTCATTACATTGGTATACAAAGCAATTGTAACGATTTACTCAGTCAACAGCAGAGCCATATCCTTGTTGCATCATCATCATAAGCATTTCTGCACACAATACTAGACACTGAATGCTTTTCACATATATTATCTCACCAGTTGTTACATATAAGAGGAACTAGTGGCTGACAATGAGGCGGTTCCCACAATCAGTGGAACCGGCCTCCTACATGACTGCTGACTCCGTAACGGAGCCGACGGGAGCTGGGGAGTTCAGGGGCCGCATGGCCCCTGGAAGCTCCAGCATGCCCTGCACAAGTGCGCAGGGCATGCTGGAGAGACGCCCGAGCTGGGAGGCTACATTTAGCCTCCCCGCCGGGAGTCTACTCATGAGTTGCTGTAGTGCAGAGCCACACCGTGGCAACACATGATCCAACAGACGGGGTTAGCGGAGCGCTCGCTCCGCTAACTTCATCTAAGGGGAGGGGGAATTAGTAGGGTTTGCTGCCGGGAGCTGCGTGGCTCCCGTGGCAGTACACGAGCCATCAAAAATGGGCTAGGCTCCCTTAGCCCGCTTTTGGTGGGTCATGAGAATAGCCTCATGGTGTGCATGCAAGCTGTGTGGATTAAAAAATTGTGTGAATGATGTTACACAAGCATACATCCATTATATTCCATGGGCCTACTCTTGTGCAACATCAGTTGCACAACTTGCATGTACGCCATGTTGCTGGGCTGATGTATCCTTGCGTGGTATGTCAGCCATAATTATTACATGCCCAACTCCCTCAATTACAGATGTGGTATAAAGCCGAGGGAATAATGATTTACCTAAAGCCAACTAGTGAGTACAAAGCATTGGTAATATTTGAATAATCAGGGACTTCCAAGTTCACAGCACAGGCGCAGCTTTCACTGCATCCTTTCATATGGGACAGTGTATATATGGCAGTATATAATCAGTACACTTTCAGGATTCAGTTATAGATCTTTCACATGTTTTTCCTTCTCCTTCCCTGTCAAATGTGTTTTCAGGATACTAGGGTCCATTTGGCTACTTCTGTGTTTCTGCTTCTCCACCCTTGGCATGGAGCCCTCCGCTGGATGGAAATCTCCCTCTAAATGAGCCAGAACCAAACCAAGTAATCAAACATAATTTTGATAATGAACATCACCATTTTACATTCAAATACCTCCCAAAATGGTGGCAATTTATTAACGTCAGATTAAGAGGCTCAGCTCATTATTCCTTTTCAGTAAAGAGGCAGTTAATGAGTGAAGCATGCACATGGGCAAACTTCTAATTAAGGCACCTATATGTGTTGAAAGCATGGTGCTGCTGTGATACGGAGTGGCTGCCAGCAGATTATTGACATTTTTCCTTCTTTGCCGAGCATGCTTATTTATACAAAGTATATTGCTAATGTGGTGCTAATTGAGTCTGCCATGTCTATTTTTTTAAAGACACACACATCACAGCAGTTGTGTTTATTGCTGAATCTTTTATATAGAGCAACGTTTTCAAAATATTCGCTGCAGTTTTAATTGTCCAGCATTTTCAGTTGTATTGGCTGAAAGGATTTTGGCAGTGTGGAACCCAAGAGGTGGGGAGGCTTCTTAGGCTACTAACTGTTATTTCTAATAGTCATGGGGGAGCTTCATTTTTAAAGGGCATCATGAATAGAAACTGGTGTGCTTTTCTAATTTGGCTCTCAGAAAAAAAGAGTATAGCCTAAGGAAGTCATTTCAGAGGTATGGCAGAACGATGTGCACGAACTTGTTCAGAGGCCCTTTTAAGGGCCTCCAAACTGGTTTGAACTATTGGATGTTCAGCCTGTTTGAAGGTGGGAGGGCATAACTTTAAGGGTGGGGAGGGTGCCCTTACCCCTCCCGCCACATTTCCCCCTCTGGCACTCCATTTTCAAAGTGTCCGTCGGGTCAGAAGCATACCTCCCTGCTGCCTTGTGTCCTCTTCGACCAGAAGTAACAGGAAGTACCTGGCGTACGTGTACATGCCGTGCTCACTTGCCCACACATTGGTCACATGAGGGAAATCCCCCAATGCACTGCTCATGGCACCGTGCATTATGGGATGCTGGATGACCCAGCCTGCTTTCCCCCCTCACCCTTGCCACTCTTGGTTGTGTGGGTGCATGATGCTGCAAAGCCTGAGAGCAGCTCAGATAGTGTGGGGGAAAGCATGCAGGTTCCTGCCTTGCCCCCCTGCCCCCAGTTCTTCTGGTCCTGTGAATGATTTTATTATCTTCAGGGCATGCAGAATAGTACATTTCCTATCTATACCATTCATTTGAGGGGGCATTTACACAGGCTCACTTTTAAAATGAAAGCATGTACAGTCATTCACATAAAAGCATATTCTCAAAAGCACAGTCATTCACACAAAAGCACATACTCAAGTGTTTCAAGTACACTGCAATGTATTAAAAATACTTATGAAAACAGACTATGGAAACAGATATCATTTCCAATGCACACAGGGTACATTGATGCATTGCAGTTTTTTCTTCTTGCCTGGATGTGTGACATAGTGGCAGCCAAGCATAGTATCAGATGCTGCTCTATGCAGGTACAGCTTTTTAAATATAATGTCTGTATAGGTCTTCTCCCCCACACCAAGTCCTGCTATGATGCTTCATTATGGTGGGGGGGGTGTATTCCTGGGAGGGATGAGCAAAGTACACCAAGAGGTATACACCCAGTAGGGTCACCCAAAGCATGAATGTCATCTCAGCTGCCCAGCTAAAGCAAACAAGCACCTATACTGGGCAGCAGCGATACAAGAAGGTGCTGGAGGCGGATGATCACTTCAGTGACAATGACAAAGGCATTATTTCATACTGTGCTGGAGATGGCAACGGTAAACCACTCCTGTATTTTACCAAGAAAATCACATGGATAGACAAAATAGAATGATAGTCTATGTAGTGGCGGATGATGGGCCCCTCAGGTCAGATGGTACTCAGCATGCTACTGAGGAAGAGCTGAGGATCTCTCAAAGTATTGATGGTGTTTATGATGCGATTAGACTAAAGCCTTTTGGATGTCCAGCAGCTGATGTTGCCGTGCGGGAAAAGAAAGTCCGAAGCTGCAAAGATAGAATTACAACGGGAACGTGGAACATAAGAAGCATGAATATGGGAAAGCTCGACACAGTGAAAAATGAAATGAACCGACTACAGATTGACATTTTGGGCATCAGTGAATTAAAGTGGACTGGAATAGGACACGTTCAGTCAGAAAACCATACCGTTTACTACTCAGTACTCAAAAACCAAAGAAGGAACGGTGTTGCTTTCATAGTAAGGAAGGATAAAGCAATTACAGTACTTGGGTACAATGTGGTCAGTGACTGACTAATATCAATTAGATTTTGTAGGTAACCCTTTAACATGACAGTTTTTCAACTCTATGCCCCAGTGACTGATGCAGAAGAGGACATTGATTTTTATAGTCAATGCTTGAGTTTTATGCTCAAGTTCAGTCTGAAATTGACAGAACATGCAAGCAAGATGTGATTAGGGATATGCACGGAACTGGCTGGCCTGGTTTGGTTCAAGAGTGGACCGGACTCAAACCTGACTGGACCAGTTAGGTCTGGCACCCCTTCAACCCCCACCCCTGGTTCAGTCCGGGGGGGGGGGTTTGCAAATTTTCAAAGGTTTTTTTTTTTAACCTTTCTCCCCTTCGGGGGAGTTGCTTGGGGCATCAAGGAGGTGTGCAGAGGTTCCCCTTCCCCCCACCAGCCTTCAGAATCACGCCCTCTGGCCTGTTTGGGTTCTCCAGCCCATTCGGGCCTCTGTAGTTCAGTGTGGCAGCAAAAATGGAGGCCATCACGCATGCACAAATGGCTTCTATGAGGGCTGGCATGGCCCAGGGCATCACAGAGACCATTTGCGCATGCACTGCGGCCACTATTTTGGACAACGTGCCAAACTATGGAGGCCCGAACAGGCCAAAGAACCAGCTGAACAGGCCAGAGGGGGTGATTATGGATGCCAGCGGGGGAGGGGGAACCTCCATGGATCCCCCCCCCGCCACCTCAAGGAACTGCCCCAAAGGGGAGAAAGATCAAAAAAAATGTTTTTCACTAAAAAGAAAAAATCGCGAACCCCCCGAACCATCAGGGGGGTTCAGTCCAATATTGGACCAAATGGGAGGGGGCATTCGGTTCAACCCCAAACCATTGAACCGAACCAGTATGACATTGAACTGGTTCAGGGTCAAACCTGTTTGCACATCCCTAGATATGATGCTGGTGATTGGAGACTGGAATGCCTAAGTTGGAAAAGGTAAGGAGGAAAACACAGTAGGCATATATGGCCTAGGAAACAGAAACTAAGTAGGAGAATGATTTCATTCATTCATTCATTCAATTTTTTACTGCCCTTCCAAAATTGGCTCGTGGTGGTTTACAAATAAAATAAAGACAGTTATATCAATCAACAATTAAAATATAAAATAACATTAAACAGTTAAACAATAAAACAGTTTAAAAACCCATGAGATAAAAATGAGATAAAAACATGTTTAAAACACATTAAAAATCAAAAATCAAATCTCAGTTGAAGGCCTGGGGAAACAAGTACATCTTCAGGGTCCTCCTAAAAGCAAATAGAGAAGGAGATGCTCTTATTTCAGCAGGGAGGGGGCAGCCACAGGCCCTGGGGCAGCCACAGAAAAGGCCCAGTCCTGAGTAGCTACCAAACAGGTTTGCGGCACCCATAGTGTGCTTATTAGTTTCTGCCAAGCCAATGATCTCTTCATTGCTAACACATTCTTCAAACAAGCAAAGTGGCGCCTATACACATGGACATCACTAGATGGAGTACATAGACATCATATTGATTACATTATTGGTGCAAGGAGGTGGAAGAGCTCAGTTATAACAGCACAGACATAGCCGGGGGCCGACTGTGAAACAGATCACAAACTGCTCATGTGCAAGTTCCAAGTCAAGCTAAAGCGGAAAAACAAAGCTATCCAGCTTCCACGATATAATCTTGAGAATGTACCCACCATTTTCAAGGAGAACATCAGGAACTGCTTTGAAGTTCTGAACTTCATTAATAGGGAACCAGAGGAACCCTGGAATGAAATCAATGAAGTTGTTAGGGATGAATGTGAAAAGATACTGTCAAAGACCAATAAACAGAAGAAAGCAAAATGGATGTCAGGACAGACAGTGGAAATTGCCAAGAAGAGGAAAGAAGTTAAGAAAGATAAAGGCCTCAGGAAGGAACTTAATAGGGAATTTCAGAAAGAAGAGACAAGGAGCAGTACTACAATGACATCTGTAAAGACCTTGAGGATGGAAATAGACACAGAAAAACAAGGAACATTTTCCAAAAGATTTCTGAACTCAGAGGGAGGTTCCAACCTCAAATTGGTATGTTAATGGATGCCAAAGGACAGATAGTAACTGATTCAGAGAAGATCAAACAGAGATGGAAGGAGTATACTGAAAATCTGTACCGCAGGGACGTCAACATCCAAAATACTCTAGAAGATATTCCCTACATGCAAGAACTTCTAGTATGGGAAGATGAAGTTAGATCAGCACTCAAGTCATTACCAAGTCAGAAGGCTACAGGAGTTGATGGCATAGCTGCAGAGATATGGCAGGAAACATAAGAAGAAGGCTCTAACCAAACTATGCAAGCAAATTTGGAGAACGACACAGTGGCCAACAGATTGGAAGAGGTCAGTCTATATACCCATACCAAAGAAAGGAGAATGAACAGATTGCGCAAACCATCGTACTATATCTTTAATTTCACATGCTAGCCAAATAATGCTCAGGATCATCCAATGTAGATTAGAGCCCTACGTGGAAAGGGAAAACTCTGGATGTTCAAGCTGGTTTCAGAAAAGGCTGAGGAACAAGAGACATCATTGCTGATGCACGCTGGGTAATTGAGAAAGCCAAAGAATACCAGAAAGAAGTCAATAGGTGCTTTATTGACTATAGAAAAGCCTTCAATTGCGTCGACCATGTCAAGTTGTGGAATATCCTTACGAAAATGGGCATCCCAGAACACTTCATTGTTCTCATTAGAAACCTATACACAGGACAGGAAGACACAGTCCAGACGGAACATGGTGGAAAAGATTGGTTTCAGATTGGCAAAGGAGTAAGACAAGGCTGTATACTTTCTCCTTATTTATTCAACCTATATGCTGAATATTTACCGAGAGAAGCTGGATTGTAAGAAGATGAGCATGGTTCTAAAGTTGGAGGAAGAAACATCAATAACCTGCCCTAATGATAGCTGAGAATGTGGATGATTTGCAAGCTCTACTAGTGAAAGTCAAGGAGCACATTGAAAAAATGGGACTACAACTAAATGTCAAGAAGACTAAACTGATGACAACGGGTACAGCAACCAGTCTCAGAACTGACAATGAAGACATTGAAGTGGTGGATAGCTTCTGCCTTTTAGGATTGACCATCAACAGTCAAGGATCCAACAGTTTTCCTCGTGATGCTCTATGGATGCGAAAGCTGAACTTTGAAGAAGCAAGGTAGAAAAAGCATTGATGCTTTTGAACTTTGGTGCTGGAGAAGACTTTTGAGGATACCATGGACAGCCAGGAAAACAAACAAATGGATCACAGAACAAATCAATCCAAAATTTTCACTCGAGGCACAAATGACCAGGCTCAAACTATCATACTTCAGACACATTATGAGGAGATCCAGCTGAGCTCCCTCGAGAAGTCCATAATGCTGTGGAAAGTTGAAGGAAAGAGAAGAAGAGGATGAACAGCAGCAAGGTGGAAGGACTCAATTGCGACAGCAATGAATGCACCACTGAGAGACCTTAAAGGCCAAACTGAAGACAGATCATCTTGGAGAGAATCTATCTATGTGGTCGCTAAGAGTCGACACCGACTTGACAGCACTTAATCAATCAATCAATCAATCAATCAATCAATCAATCAATTGGTCTTCTCTCTCCACACACAGTAGCTCCTTGAGTCTTATGTCACCTCATACAGGTTCCTCCCTCCATGGCAAAGCCACAGCAAGCATGACTTTTTGTATATGTTTCTGTATATGTTTTAATTTGTTTTATGCTATTGTTAACCACCCAGAGACAAAAGTTTGGGGCGGTGTACAAATTTGATAAATATATAAATAAATAAATGACTCTGCAGGCAGCTGCCAAGTCTTAGAGAGAATAGACTGATTCATGAATCCTTTATCACTCAGTCATCCTTGACTACAACAGATGTCTTTTTGTGTTTGTGCTTACTTATCCTTGTGGGGTCTCAGCTTCTACTATCCCTGCTGCCCCCTTGCTTCCAGGACCCACAGTATGTGTGCATCTGAAGCCTCATTAACAGGCTATTGCCGCAAACAGATTTTATTTGCCTTCTCACATTTAGATTTGGGATGGGTGAATTGATTCATGGCTTGTTTTGACTCGAATGGTCGATTCAAGTGATTTCACCTCAAATTGAATCACCCTCGGGGGCACTGATCAGATTCGAGGTTCAATCAAATCACCATAGATTCGAGCTCTAATTGATTTGGCGATTTGAGTTGCCATTTTGTCCCCGCAATGCCAGTCCTCTTGTTGGTTCCTTTGCACTATTTCATGATTGGCTGGTGATTTTTCTTGCTTCTTGGTGTAGATTCTCAGTTTGAAATCACTTCTTCACAGGTATTCCCTATGAAGAAGTTATTTCACAACCTAGGATCCACAACACATACAAATTCCTAAAAATTCACCCTTTTGCCCGATTCCTTGGGGGGTTGGGTGGTAGTTGGTACCCATGGGGCCCTACCACCAAACCCACTTTGGTACCTCCTAGCTCTTAAAAATTAGGCTGAATCAATTCAAATTTTAATTGAATCAAATTCAAATCAAATCAACCTGATTTGAGGCAGCAGATCCAAGCTTGAATCTAATCAGGCTGATTTTATTCAAACTTAAATCAAATTGCAAAAATCAATTTGTACACATCTGTAATATAGATATAAGAACTGCCTTTTGCACACAACAGTTATGATAAGGATAAGAAAGCAATTGTTTCTTCCCTTGCAGGAAATATCTTGAGAAATTTGTGTGTTAATCCTCCTATTATAGTTAATGCTTTTAACATTAATCTCAGCCCACATACTAAACCCCAATGCCATATATAATACTGCAGGAAAAGAAATTGAACAACATATCAGAAGTGAGCAGCACATGATGTGAATCAACAGAGGGTGGCAAAATCAGAGTCAGGTAAGAGACTCCCATCAGCACCAGACTCAAGGTCAACTTCCACATCAGGGGGGAAATGGAAAATTTAGGGAAGTAAATTAAAGAGCCTTGATGTGACTATAAAAAATAACTCAGTCAGGAAGGCTTGCTGGGTTATGATGAGGAATGCAGAAGTGTCTGCTGTGATGGAAAATCCTATAAAGACAAAGAACTAGACTAGAAACTTTGCCATATAGGAAAGGCTGGAAAAGTTTGTGTCAAAGTTCACATGCATATTGACCCATGTTTAATCTCAGACAACTTCAGTTAAAAGAATGTCAGAGAGCACAGCAGGGAAATAACATTGCCTAAGGCCTTAGTAAGCTACTGCCAATCAAAAAGAGGAATACTAGTCTAGACGGACCACTAGTCTGATCAGTATAAGGCAGTAGCATGTGTTCATCTGAATTAATGCTAGAACTCTGAAATTTCTTCCACCAATAGTATGCCAGAATGATGCCAGAATACTATGCAATGCACATATGCCTGCTGTTTCTTCCTACATTTTCAGCAACAGTAGTGCTATATGTAGGGCTGGGGCAAAATTTCTCAAATGATGTTTGTCTTGACATTTAATGGGAATGAGGCAAAATGAGACAAATCCCCCTTCAGTCTGAGAGGGATTTGCAGGAACACAAAACTCACTAGGGATGCAGCAGTACAGTTTGTGGTGGCTGCTTTTCTTTCTTTTTTAACCTCAAAAGCCCTCAAAGCTACACGATGACATAGTGGCACACTGATGGGGTTTAAATTGTAGCCCTCTAGCCAGTATCCGCCCCGCCCCCCCCGCCCACCCCCCCCCACACACACACACAAGTGCCAAACCAAACTCCAAACTGAAGCATGTCTACTTTTAACAGCCCATGTTAAAATTTGTCCCGATGACAAGACAACAGCAAAGCAGTAAAAAGAACTTTGAGCATCAGCTGCATCTGTGTTTTATTTCATTAATTTCAAGATGTATAAGCCACTTTTTCTGTCAAATACCCCAAACAGATTACAAAATTTCTAGATGTTGGGTTGGTCTAAGCAGTGTTAAAAATACAGACCTCTCTCTTTCAAATTAAATTTGAACAGAACTAGAGCTTCTTATGCATGTATAGTACTTTGTGGTTTGTGATAAAGATTGATCAATTGATCTTGTATTTTTAATTTATGATGCATTTTTATGAATGAATATTCTCTCTAGAGAGAAGGGGGTGGGGAGGGAGGGCAAGAAATACAAACTCCTCAAAAACCTACACAAATGGATTGGAATTAATATCCTTGCCTAGAATCTGTATGTTGTTACCAAGGTATACCATGCACCTGTTTGTGTAGTCTATTGTGGATTTGGTAGACGGTCATTTTAACAGAATAAAAGTATACAGCTGTTTAAGACACTATAAAATATCATTTTTATAGCAGCACTGAGTTTCATAAAATGTGTCCTAGTTTCACAGTCAAATGTGCAAATGTGCTGTACTATGGGTAAAACCACCGCCTTTGCAATGGCACTTCAATTTTCTTCACATTAGGCCAAAACTGAAATTTCCAGACAGCAATAGTAATGATTTTGACTGATCTCCTCTCTGAGCAGGCAGTTGACTATATCATTGTCTAATGCTTCTGTCTAGTGTGATCCTCTTACATACACATTCTCTTATAGGAAACACATATAGTGGGCTAATAATATAGCCATTTTCATTGCCTGGAAATGTAGTGAGGGAAAAGTGTTCACTATGTATCAAGTATGTCAAACAGTTTTTGAAAATATGACTGAGTTTGCAGTATGGAAGCCAAGGAAAAGTGACAGAACACTGAACTTCTTACATACCCAATTTAGCACTTATTTCCATTAAGTCTGCCATTTGCTTCATTGTGATCCAACTATCTCAGATAGGTTTAGAAAAAAACAAAAGAAAACCACACTGTTAGTGTACCATCCATACCGATGAAACAGCAGTATAAAAAGCCATAGAAGTTCCATGCTTTAAAGAGCTTTTTCAACATAGTGTTAGAAATCTATATTTCTCTAGGTTTCTTATCCCCGTCCAATTGCTAACAGCATATAAGCCTCAGCAAGCAAGGATGATTGTCCTTTCTCTTAGGGATGTGCACGATATTTATCGGCGCCGGCGGGGGTAGGGCTTTAAGGGCGGGGGAGAATGTACTCACCCCCCCCGCCGCGTTTCCCCCGCCGGCGCTCTCCGAATTTGAAGCCCCTCGGGGCGGCAGCGTTCCTCCTTGCCGCCCCGTTTGCCCCCTCGGCCGGAAGTGGCCGGAAGTTCCAAGTGCGCGTGCGCCCGTCGTGCGCGCGCACGCGCGCTCGGAACTTCCGGCCACTTCCGGCCGAGGGGGCAAACGGGGCGGCAAGGAGGAACGCTGCCGCCCCGAGGGGCTTCAAATTCGGAGAGCGCCGGCGGGGGAAACGCGGCGGGGGGGGTGAGTACACTCTCCCCCGCCCTTAAAGCCCTACCCCCGCCGGCGCCGAATCACCGAATCTGCCCCGACACCCGAAACGTTTCGGCGGCCTTTTCAATGGCTGCCGAAACGTTTCGGGCACAAGCCTACTTTCTCTGCTCTGACTTGTAAGACTGGTATTCTCTGGGGAAAGTGCAAAAGGGCCCTACTATTTTTGTTGCTGAATGATTTAGATTGTCTCATTCTAGCCCATATCACTGCTGCATAAAGTACATGTAGCAGAATTTTAGGGGTAAAGACTCTTCTTAATCTAGTATGAACTAAGGCTTTGCATGGACAAAATTATTGGATCCAATTTGATTCTGATCCAATGCGAGTGATTATCGAATCATGCCAGTACAATTACATGGTAATTGTATGGGCAAGTATTATTACATGGTAATTGTACTAGTCCAGATTGAATCTGTACCTTCCAATAGTCCTCTAAAGAGTCACTCTCAGAAGGGTGTGCTAGCATAAGCACAATGGTGTGAAAAGGTCAAGAACAACCTGCATGTAAATTGACTGAATGGACGTGCAAGGACTTATCTGTCAAGTCAAAAGGGCCAATTCGTATTTGAGTGCATCTCCTGAGTTCCTATGGCCATCAACCTCTTTTGTTAGGGAGGGGGAGTAGCATTCACAGTGCCTTATCTGCTTTCCTGCTGAGATGATCAGTTTAGCTTGTTTGAGGCAACCAAGGAGGGGAGGCAACAGAGTCAGTCTCTGGGCAGAGAGACCTTGAAGTGGAGTTAACTCAGCAGCTAACTTGGGTCTGCTTAGACATTCCCAATAGAGGGAAAGGTACGAGACTAATCCCCTTTCAATTTGTGTGGTAGCTAGTGAACCTGGGGGCAGTTGTCCCATGGCCTGCCAAGTGACCTGTCCCCATGTACCAACAAGCAGTGAGCCCACAATCCCATGGGTTCCTGGGCATGTTAAGAGTGGGAACTACAAGCCTGTAGCCCAGACATAAGCAGAGAGGCTTCTGGGAGCCCACAGAACAGCAGTGCTAGCAACAGTGGAAAACTCTAATATCTGCACAGGAAAAAAATGCTGCAACTCTATGGCTCCCTCATCAGTGAGGTAACCCTGTTCTGTTTCTGAACAAGAAGGAGTTTGACAAAGTTGGTGTTATGAAGTACAAGAGACCCTCGTTATCCAAAGTTTCATGGATCATGGTTTCATTTATCCATGGATGACTCTTAGAGACCCAGTTTCTTTAACCACAGCATGAAATATAGGCAATTTTCACCTATCTGAGTGGCCAGAAATGACTTCTGATATATATATATTTTAAAGGGATTTGGGGGGCATTCCTGGAGACCTGGAGAACAAGGTACTATGCTTTTCTACACTTATTTCTGCCCCCTTGCTGGTTTTTTTAGAAGTTTTTTAAGCTCAAGGAACCTAGCCCCCCAATCCTCATAGGGTTAAGGTCTCTTTATTAACAATTTTGTTATCCACAGAAATTGGCAGGAACAGACCCGCCGTGAATAACGAAGGCCACCTGTACTACCCTCCCACATGCTGGTGGGGAGTTGTGAAAGAATTCCTCACAACTTCCCAGCTTTCTCGGAACACTCTGGAGGTTCCGATAACCACAATAAGACTTAACAGAAGAATTGTGCTTAGCCCAAACTGTGGCAGTTACACAGAACTATAGAGCCCTGCTTCTTAACATTAACTCTTGAAGCATTGAAGTTCGATGAAAAGGAGATGATGGAGTTGAGCTCCAGGGCCCCTCCCAAACTCTAGACAGCAGGAGAAAATAATAAAATTTCCACATGAAGTAAGACCCAAGTTAGAAGAGGGACTCCTCCCTTGGTTGCTAATGTTTGATTTTTAGGCAGAGGCTCAGGTACCACACATACACCAGGAAAATAGTGCAACCTTTTGTTGCTGGTTCATACTTGTTAACCCTAATTTTAGAACCCCGCTTTGGGGATTGTACCTCTTTGGGGCTTTCATTCTCTTGAGGAATGTTTGGACTGATCACACATGCTTCCCTTTGAAAGAAAGGTGGTGCTAGGGACCATTTGGCAAAAATGTGTTGAATTATTAGGCAGTTGCTGAAGCAGGTGTGCTGCTAATGGCAGGCAGCACTTCCATGAAAGAGGGAGATTTTTTAAAGCCCAAGAATCTTTGTGGCATCCTCAAACACTTCATACTCAAAGAAAACTGTTGAGCAGTAGGGGGCTGCTGGCAGAATGATAGGGACGTGGCTGGTTTGTGATTTCTCCTACACAAAGGCAAACAGACATCACTCACTCTTAGATGTCCCCCTTCCTGCACACCAATTTCCGATCTGCCTCCCACGGAAAATAACTCTTCTTAAAGCATATTGTTATTTCAACTTTCAAATACCAAGTGACTAACAAGCAATGCTATTACATGCATCTGTCGAGCCTCAAATTAAAAGCTGACGTATTAGGAATTGGCAGCGAGGGGGAGAGGTTGAACCATCTTTTAGGGCTATCCTGAGAACTACATAGGGAGATTTAACAGGGGTATTCAGTCTTCATATTAATTAAGGTGACTGGCAGGTTGCTTTACCAGTCTGTGCCAGCAGCTTCATCAGCGAAATCCTTCATGCATTTGCATCCTAAGCAGTGATTGTTGCAATCACTGTGGCTAGAATTCAGTGTATTTATTTTACGATCAGAATACATGAGGTACACAGGCAAACTGAAGTGGTCCCCACAGAGTTTACAATGTGGTCTCTGCCCCCATGGCATTACAAAGCTTGGTGGCAGTTGGGAATGGATTTTATGAGCATAAGCTAATGGTCATGCATAGTAGGTGAGTTTTGAAAAGGAACTGGAAGAAAGGGAGACAGACAGACAGACATAGCATGAGAAAGACAACATTTATAGAATGGTGGGCCCAGTTTGAAAGTGGTTTCATCAAATTCAGTTCAAAGTAATATCTTCATTGCCATCATCAAAGCTCTGTAAAAGAAATTCTGCAAGAGAAGCCAGGAGTCCACAGCACTGATTGGATGGCGCCGATGATGTCACCAAGACATCTCTCCCTAAGCCATAACCCAGCTTTTAAACTGTTTCACTTTTTATTTTTAACAGGCATAGGATCTCTCTCTATAATTCTCTAAGGCATACCTGTGGCTAATCCCATGCATGGCAGCTCTCGCGAGAGTTCATGAGCAGAAGCACCTGATAGGGCAGTGGGGATTCCATATGCAGATAGGGAGGAGGAGCCTGTGATGGTTAAGGTCAGTTGGAATGCAACTGTTACTGGTCGGAAGATCTTCTTGATTGTTGAGTCACTTCTCTCTCAGCCTAACCTACTTCACAGGGTTGTTGTGAGGAAAAACTTAAGTATGTAGTATGCCACTCTGGGCTCCTTGGGGGAAGAGCGGGATATAAAATGTAATTAACAACAACAACAACAACAACACAAATACTAAACAAAACAGTCCGCGGATACCAAACATCTAAAACATCAAGTAAAATAAACCATCTGCTGTACATGGATGACCTGAAGTTGTAAGGAAAGTCCCAGTCAGAAATCGAATCACTGCTAAACACTGTCCGTATATTCAGTAGCGATATAACAGTGGAGTTTGGACTAGACAAGTGTGCTGCATTAATAATGAACAGAGGAAAAATAACAAAAACAGAAGGAATAGAACTGTCCAATGGAAGCAACATCAAGAACCTGGAAGAGAAAGAACATTACAAATACTTGGGCAAACTCCAGGCTGATAACATTGCACGCATTGAAGTTAAAAGAAAAATTGGAAGTGAATACATCAGGAGAGTTAGAAATATCCTAAAGTCCAAACTCAATGGCGGGAACACTATACAAGTCATAAACACCTGGGCTATACCTGTTATCAGATACACTGCAGGAATAATAGACTGGACCCAGGCAGAGCTAGAGACGCTAGATCGTAAGACCAGGAAAATCATGACCATCAATCATGCTCTGCACCCCCGCAGTGATGTCGATAGGCTATACCTGCCTCGCAGCTCAGGTGGAAGAGGAATGCTGCAAGTCCATCAAACAGTAGAGGAGGAGAAAAGAGGCCTTGAAGAATATATCAAGGACAGTGAAGAAAATGCACTTCAAATGGTCAATAATGAGAAACTATTCAACACCAATGAAAGAAAGCAGGCCTACAAGAAAGAACAATTCAAGAACCGAGCAGAAAAATAAAAAATAAACCACTGCATGGTTAATATTTGCACAATATAAGTGGAAAATCAGACATCAGCAAGACCTGGCAATGGCTTAAGAATGGCAACTTGAAGAAAGAAACAGAGGGTTTAATACTGGTTGCACAAGAACAGACACTAAAAACAAATGCAATAAGAGCAAAAGTCGAAAAATCAACAAAAAACAGCAAGTGCCGCCTTTGTAAAGAAGCAGATGAAACCGTGGACCACCTAATCAGCTGTTGTAAAAAGATCGCACAGACTGACTACAAACAAAGGCATGACAAGGTAGCAGGGATGGTATACTGGAACATCTGCAAAAAATACAAGCTACCTGTAGCCAAACATTGGTGGGGCCGTAAAATTGAAAAAGTGGTAGAAAATGAAGATGCAAAAATATTATGGGACTTCTGACTACAAACAGACAAACATCTGCCACACAATACACCAGATATAACTGTAGTCGAGAAGAAAGAAAAACAAGTTAAAATAATTGACATAGCAATACCAGGGGATAGCAGAATAGAAGAAAAAGAAATACAAAAAAAATCACCAAATACAAAGATCTACAAATTGAAATTGAAAGGCTGTGGCAGAAGAAGACCAAAATAATCCCAGTGGTAATTGGTGCCCTGGGTGCAGTTCCAAAAGACCTTGAAGAGCACCTCAACACCATAGGGGCCACAGAAATCACCATCAGCCAATTACAAAAAGCAGCTTTACTGGGAACAGCCTATATTCTGCAATGATATCTATAACAATTGACAATAAAATTCTGGCATCCCAGGTCCTTGGGAAGGACTCGATGTCTGGATAAAACAAACCAGTCAATAACACCTATCTGACTGTGTAAACAAGAAATAATAATAATAAGAAGAAGAAATTGAGGAGAGGAATAGATAGATAGATAGATAGATAGATAGATAGATAGATAGATAGATAGATAGATAGATAGATAGATAGATGGATAGATGGATGGATAGAGCGCAGGAGTCTGGGAAGAGAAGTGTTGTGAGGGAGGAAAGAGTCCCTTCAGGAGAAGGAGGCTGCCATTGTATAAATTAGATGAGGAAACAAGATGAACAAGATCTGTTAACTCAGGAAGGGAGAGACAGAAAGACAAAAAGAAAGAAAAAAGAAGGGAGGGGAAGAAAGAGGAGAAGAGCGAGTGGAGGAGAGAGAAAGAGGAAAAAAGAAGGGAGGGGAAGAGAGAAAGAAGGAAGGGTGAGGGACGGGCCCAAGCCTGTCATGGCCTGAGGGGAACGAGCAGCCATGGCAGTGGTGGCTGCAGCAAGAAAGGGCCCAGTTAACCACTGCTGTTGTTTGGGGATACTGAGGCCATTGGTGGAGGGAGGCAGGCAGGCAAGAGATGGGCCTGGGCCTGTCAGTGGCCTGAGGGGAATGAGCGGCCATGGTGAGGGCGGCAGCAAGGAAGGGCTGCTGCTGCTGTTCCTGTGGGGAGGAGCAGCAGTGGGGCTCACGTGAGGATGGGGAGGTCTCTGGGGATAGGGGGCTGCAGCTTAGCCAATAGGCACCAGCAATGCTGCAGCTGCAACCAAGAGGGATGAAGGGGATTGTGCAAAGGGATGGAGGAGGAGGAGTGCCGCGCAGGTAAGGTTGGAGAGCTCTCTGAGGTGAGTGGGGCTGTGGCAGGGCGTGAGGGGAGCAATCAAGTTCCAGAGTGCAGATGCTCTGCATGGGTTGAGTTAGTAAACACATTAATAGGTAAGCATGTATGTGGCACTTTTAAAATACTATGCAGGCAGTCATCCTGAAGCATAGGAGGGAGGGAGGGTAGATTGTGAGCCCTTTGGGGACAGGGATCCATCTCTATTTATTTATTATTTCTTTATGTAAACCGCTTTTGGAAACTTTTGTTGAAAAGCAGTATATAAATATTTGTTTTAGTTGTCGGGTAAGATTGCCAGCCTGAATCAGCATTCAGGTCTCTGGGCTGTATGTTTCTTTTGCCAGTTGAAAATGGTGACAGAGAGTGGAAGCTGAGCAGTGTCACCTCTTTGTATGTTGCAGGGACACATTCCGGCAAGTGAAAAGTCCTTTAAGGAAGGTGAGGAAGGCTGTCATGGGGCCATGAAGGAAAGACGATACACAGGGGCATAGCAAGGTTGGAGTGGGCCCAGAGATGAGATTTTAAAATGCCCCCCCCCCCACTCAAAGTCCAGGGCCTCCACACACCCCAGGCCCCCAAGGATTTAAGTCTGATATTTCAAAATAAGTATGCTGCCTGGAAATACATTTCACTGAATACACACATGCACACGTCACAATATATAGTGATATACATTGAGTACTATACATCTGTGCTACTTTTAATGCCTAGAACACACTAGAAAGACAAATTATTAAAATGGGCCCCTCACTGCAGATTAGCAAAGGAGACTTTCAACCATGCAAGGTGAGCCTCTGTTTGTTTTCTCAGAATTCTGAACAAATTCAGTCAAGTTTGATTCCAGGAGGTTTTTCACAAGAGGCTTTTAAAGCCCTTTTAACACACCTCCTCTGGAATGGAGGTGCTGCATTCACATGGCCAGATTTACCCTGAAGTCCCTGCGAGTTATTGGGGAGCAGTTCACACACAAGAAAAATAAAATAAAATAAAAGCACCACACATGCTTCACAGTTCTCACTCAGACCTTCTGGGTTGCAAAACAACTTGAACATAAGTGTATTTATAAATGAATGAATGAATAAAATAAATATAATACTGTTTGTTCCAATAGTTTTTGTAATTTTCTGCCACGAAACAAGCCACTTATAGGACTTTTTAGATAGTTTTTTTTTAAGCCAGCAAATTTTCCAAGCTGTTTTAAAATAAATATTCAGAGACTTCTCAGTCCCACCCCCCATATCCAAGCCCTATGGCAAGCAGATCCCTATATATCCGGGGGGGGGGGGCGGGAAAGGTAACCACAAAAAGGAGTTCACACTCTACCTGGCAAATGCTGGGCTGGGCAGGGCAGGGCAGGGCAGGGCAGTAAGGGGTCTTCTGCTGCAGAGGACACTCTGGCTGCCTCCTCCTTCCTGGCTGGCTTGGGCCCTACTGGAGTTCAGGCTTCACTGCGGCCTACACGGAGGCCTCCGTGGAAGCCCCGCCCACCCGCTGATCAGCTGAGAGGCGGGAGAAAAGGAGCTCTTTGCAGCTTGTCTGCTGCCTGGATTGCCGGCCAGGAGAACAAGCTGGAGAGACGCGAACAGGGCAAGTGGCTGAGGGGCCTTGGGGCTGGGCAGGGGGCAATGGGGAGTCATGTGAGGTGCCTCTCCGGGCCCCTCCAGGCCCCCAGACAACTGTCTCCCCTTGCCCGATCATTGTTACGCGTGTGACGATACACAACTAATTTCTAAGCTCTTTGCATCTCCGCAGAGCTCCTTTTGTTGTTGGAGCACTGTGGGGGATGTCAACCAGTACAGCGAACCACCAACCTGAGCTCAGCGCTCCCTTCAGATAGATATCCTGGAGGAATTGCCCAGCTCACCCACCCCTAAAGCCAATCCTGAGAGGATGGGAAACCATAAACACCATCCCCATGGGTGTCTGGAGGGAGGGCACTTGTCTTTGTCCCCAGATTGAACCAGTCCCATTGAATTCAATAGGGCTTACTCCCAGGTAATCCCCAACCCGAAAACGTCCTGCGGACACCCATGCCACCCTCTGTGTTTTATCTCAGCTTTCTATTTATCTATAAAGACTGGGAATATTCGTGACTCAGGGGTGTTTTGAAGGGAAATGTAATACAGGCTATGGAGCACTTAGAACACTATCAGGAGATTCTCACAATCTACCAAAAGCGGGCTAAGGGAGCCTAGCCCACTTTTGGAGGATCGTGTGCTGCCACTGGAGCCCCACGGCTCCCAGCAGCAAACCCTCCTAATTCCCGCTCCCCTTAGATGAGGTTAGCGAAGCAAGCACTCCGCTAACCCCATATATTTGATCGTGTATTGCCGTGCTGTGCCTCCGTGCTGCAGCAACACACGAGGAGACACACACACACACACCCCGCTGGGAGGCTGAAACAAGTATCCCGGCCCTGGGGGTCTCTCCAGGATGCACCGCGCACTCGCATGAGGCATCCTGGAAATTCTGGGGGCCACGCAACCCCTGATCCCCACAGCTCCTGCCAGCTCCGTGACGGCGCCAGCAGTCATGTGGGCAGCCAATCCAGCCGCCTAGGGCTGCAGGAATGATAGTCTGCAGGGAGAGCCTCCATAAATGCTAAATAGATGGTCTACAATGGCTGCTCCTTTTACAAATCCCAAGCTTTCTTGCAAATCAGCTCCCTCACCCCAGGAAATATAAGATTTTAATTGCCATTTAATTCTTTTTTAAAAAAATTCCTGTGGCATGAAGCAATTTTATGTACCCCCATATTTCATGTTTCATTTACGGGCAAGGCTTATTAAACAGGAAAGTAAGCTGACCCCTTAATTTTTCTTCAGCCTTGGATGGTTTTGTAATTAATAGTGAGATGCTCTGTGAATGATCATTAAGACTTGGATACCCTTTGTTGAGGAAGCGATCATTAGTCATGCTCCAAAGGAATAAGATTTGAAATGCCCTGACCAAACAACTCTTGTCATTTGTTCCCCACTTAGAAGTAAGGTTTTCACAGGCACCTTTGAACACAAGACTCCATGACATTTATTTGCCATAATGTAATCACTTGGGAGCTTAGAAACTTTTGAATCTGGAAGTAGGTAAGTGAACTTTTGAATGAAAGGTTCAAATCCAGCCTGAATGCGAAAGCTGTTGTGTGCTAATTTATCGTGGGTTTGTGACTTATAAGAGGATGGTGCAAAACATGAAACTTGACTGTAAATCTTGTTAAGATACTTTGTGGCCTCTCACATGAGTTCCCATGGGAATGTGCAGGATTGCCATCAGACTCAGACTACAGTTTGGATTGCAGCTAGTTGTATGAACCATAGGCAGGTAGGTTCCACATGGAAGGGAGGGACAGACATGCAACAACTGTACAGGAGGAGGCCCTCCTTATCCACAGTTTCAACAACCACAGTTTTGCATATCTGCAGACAGGTCTTTATCCACAGTATAAAAATAGGCAATTTTTGCCTGTTTGTGGTTCCCGAGTGAAAAGAAATGACCCAGAAACGAGTTCTGGTGTCTTTTCCAGCCACCATTTTACAGCACAGAACCATTTTGTGGCTCTTGGTTTTGTTTTTTTTTTTTTTGGTTTTTTTTTGTATTTGATTATTCTTCCAGGATTTGACCAATTTCAGGTGCAGGGGGCATTGCTGGAGAACTGGAGACTTGGAGAGCAAGGTACCATGCAGTTCTACTCTTATTTCTCCACCTTCCCACTTATTTGGATATTTTTTTTAAAGGAACCTAACTCTGGATTTCCCATAAGGGTAAGGTTTCTTTATTTGCAATTTCTGTTAGAGGTTGTGAATTTTTTTTACCCAGGTGGGCAAAACAGCAGAGCACTAAGGAATGGGCACACACTCCAGTTACAGAGTGAGTAGCAGAAGGTGGTTTAGTTATTGCAGCTATTTAGATAAAACACATGGAGATCCTTGTAGAACTAAATACTAAGTATTTATTGGTTAAGTACACATGGATAGGAAAGGCCTGAAACTAATCTAAAGGACTACATAATGAATAGGTAAGGAGAGAGAGAGAGAGAGAGGTTTCCATCTGCTCTCTAGGAGGAAGGGAAGGATTGTGACTCAGCACAGGAAGTGCTGAAGAATCAGTCCCAGGGTCATAGAGTAGAGACAGGTAAGGAGACCCTCATTCACTATCTCTAATCCCTATGCCCCTAGTGATCATTAGGACAGTAGGTGCAAAAGGTTGATGAACTGGAACTCTATCTCCAACAGTTTCTACATTTGTTCCTATTTTACCCCTATGAATAAAGAGGGCCTCCTGTATTTGCAAAATTGCAGGAGTCCGGTTGAACTGCTTCAAGCTTGTAAATTGGTTAACTGCATACCTGCCTTCACTCCATGAGCAATGGGCAATAGTACAGGGACCAAGAATGATCTGAACCAAGCCTAAATTATGCAACACAACAACTCAACACAACAACACAAGAAGTTTGGACTACATCATTGAACTGGTTAAGAAATAATTTATCTGTCAGTCCATCTCCATGTGATAAGGATGTGTAAGCATCATGAATGTGCACATCCTACCCCCCACAGGTGGAAATTACCAAGCAATCAATAAAAGAAGGCCACAGCTCTAATGAAGGCAGGAGAGCAAGAGCAGAGCAGAACCAATCTTCTGGTCATCCAGGCCGGGAAAGAGGGGTGTGAGGCTGCAATAAAGCTCCTAGTCTAAGTGGAGGAGACTAGCTAGAAAAGTCCAAGTCTCTTACCTTACCTCCTCCAGTCCTCCTTTTAAGGTTAAGCCATATTTATGATGTTGACTATGGTTTTATTAATACTGAGTTTGTTCACAAGATCAAACAATCAAACGGGAGCAGGGGCAAGGCAGGATCCTTCCTACCTTCACCCAGATGACTGGAGCCCCTTCAGGGCTCTGCCACTTGCGTGCCCACCCAACCAGCATGGTAGTGGATGTTTGAATTGAGATTGGGAAGAAGTCCTCCTGCATCCCACAATGCACTACTCTGGCAGTGGAGAGGCAGTCCTTGCCTGTGCAGCAGGGCTCCTCTATGGTCACCATCCCTGGGAGCACTCAAAACAGGAGCAGCAGTGGCACAGAAGACCAAATGTGAAGGTAGGAGAGTGGATGTTTCTCCTACCTCACTTTTTATCATGGTTTTGAAGCTCTACGTGGGGAGCAGCTGGGTAGGAGAAGTCCCCAACAAATCAGAAGAGTTACCCATAGCTTTGGGAGAGGGCAACACAGAGTCCTGACGATGTGCACTTCATGTGTGCCAGATTTCCTGACTGTATGCCCAAAAGGGTGGGAGTGGGGGCAAAAGAGCTGTATCCACTTTTCATGAAGACAAAGGGTAGATTCCTCCACATTGGGATGGAATGATGGTCCAAGGAGAGTCTCGAATTTCAGACTTTTTGTAAAGTTCTGGCATTAAACAAGCCAGATGTCGCCATTTTTATAAATATTTCAAAAATTCACCAAAAATCAGAGGATTGATCCACAGCTTTGAAAAAAAAAATTACACAGAGTCCTTCCAGTGTGGACTTCATGTGTACCAGCTTTCATAACTGTATTTATTATTTATTAATTATTTAATTTATAAACTGCTTGTCTCCAAGGCTCATCAATTTCAGAAATATGGGGGGGGGGCAAAGGGGGCATGTTGTCATTGCTTTTCATGAAGATAAAAGACAGATGCCTCCACATGGGGGTAAAATGATGGTCCAAGGAATGTCTTCAGTTTCAGAAGTTTTTGTAAACTTCTGGCTTGAAACAAGCCAGATATCACAATTTTTTGCCTTTTTTAAACAAAAACTTTTTAAAATCACAAAAAATCAGGAGATTTACCAATTCTCTTCAGATTTACAACAGGAGGCAAATTCCCCACATGTGGCAAGTTTCATGGGTCTAGGACCAAATGGTGATTTGGGGTGATTTTCCCCCCATTGTCCACAGTGGGGGGAAATCCAGATTGAAATCAGAATTCAGATTCAAATTCCAGATCAGATCTGATATCCAATTTTGCCAGAGCCCTTAGAATTAGAATCCGACATTTTCAAATTCGGATCAGTCGAATCTGAATCTGAATCCAAATTTTCTGAACATGTACTGGCCTAGCACTTTAGCTTTTCTTTCTGTGTTTAGTCACCATGTACCCACTTCCATACTTTTTAAAAATTGCATTTATCTGTCATTATGGATCTTTCCAGTCCCTCATGTCATTCAAGGCCGTCCTCTCCATCTGTGTCTCACTGTCATCTGAGGTGAAAGAGATGGCCTCTTGGGACAGAGCTTTAAAAAAATAAAATAAAATAAAATAACACCAAGACCCTAGAATGTTCTCCCCTGGGAAGCCCCTTTTGGCTCCTTGGGAGCTGGCCCATTGTGGGGACTGCTTTTTGGAAGCATAAAGAATTGAATTTGGCCTTTATTTTTAGGTATGTCTGTAAGAAACCAGTTCAGGTGATACATCGAGCTGACCCACTTCTGCACAATTAGAGATGCCCTCTTCCTCCTCCTGGCATGCTTTACCCCTTTTTCTACCTCCATGTGGGAGAAGAGGTCACCAGCTGGATCTGGTGACCACACACACAATATTAATACTACCTTCAGATAGCATTTAGATCATTGGTTGAGGTTTATATGAACAATTCCCACCCATAAGATTAGAAGAAGAGGGGGACATGATGAGACAGGGATCAGGATGTGATTATGCACATCCCTAATGGCATGGCTCAGATATATCATCCAAATCAGCCCACTGTCATTTTAAGAGGGTGGTACTTAAGGACAAATTATAAGTGAAAGGTGATCTGGCAAAAGCAGCTAGCGCTCTCTCTCTCTCTCTCTCTCTCTCACACACACACACACACACACACACACACACACACACGGACTTTAATTAATTTCTAATTTGTTAATAGAATTATCTGATGCTTTCCTGCATATTGGATTCTGAAAGAATATGATGATGTCTCCCATTCTCATTTTTCCTGGCTTCAAGTACAACATAAGCATTGCAACCCCCACATTCAACCTGCACCCAACATAACAGATGCTGTTGTGCAGTGAATATTCATTTGTAAATAGCACAGCAATTCAAGTGGGAGAAGAATTCCACACCTTCCCCTGTCCATTCACCAAGCCAAACTTCCCTATTTTCTTTGTAAATACTTTGGCTTATTCTAAGCCCACCTGATTGTGGTCACTCATCATAGCAGCATTTCTCTGCTGGATATTCTGATATTTTTGTGTTTTGTTTTGTTTTCATAATGCAGCTGGTATTTGATATCGTTGTAAGCTGCCTAGGATGTTGAAGTGAGAGAAAGGTAGAATATAAATATTTTAAAGCAAGTATATGAAAACAGTATATCAACCCCCCCACCCCCCCACCGGAAATCTTTCAATTCTCTTATGGACCCACAAAATACAGCATCCAAGGCTGCTTGGCTCAGATACCTGCTTTCTAAAGCTACAAGGCATATTTACCTGCACCCAACATAACAGATGCTGTTCCGCAGTGAATATTCATTTGTAAATAGCACAGCAATCCATTACTGCAGCTAGAAGAAACAGCCCCATGCAGTTGCGAAGTCCAAAGTAATCTGTCTTTATTACTGTCTGCTGAGGACTGATTGTTGGCAGCAACTACAGCAAGAAACCATCCAAAAGCTCTTGGGTATGTATTAATAATTGGGGTTTGAATGTGAACGCTATTGGAACCTTTACAGAGAAGATCCCTCATTCTGTAAACAGCAACTTATCAAGGTTATTTTTTTTAAAATCTGACACTTTACAAAGCTTAATGTGTGCCAAGAAATCACATTAGTTCAAGGAGACTGATATTGAGCACTGTTGGCTAGTGTGAACTCCAAGAACTTTGCACCTGAATTTGGTTTGCTGTAGAATATTGGAATTCAGTGTGGCTGCTGTAATATAATATCTGAATGAAGGTGGTTTCATGCCTAGACACACTTACTGAGAAACAATGCCACTGGAATCTATCGTACTGTTTAGGGCAACTAAGTTAGTGTAACTTATCATATATCATTGTTTCCATTGGTATCATTTTGCCTTTAGAGATCCATTTTGTAATTGTAGAAATATGTCTTAGGGATGTACAAACAGGTTCAATGTTGAACAGGTTCGACATCGAACCTGTTTGATTTGATAGTCCAGTTTTGAACTGAAACCCATCCATCCCATTCAGTTCGCAACCAGACTGAATCCCTCCAGCTGTTGGGTGGGGTGGTGGTCGTTGTGAGCTGTTTTTTTTAAAATTGTACTTACCCCCTCTGGGGGGCTTCTCCGAGGCTGCAGGGGTGTCTCTGGAGGTTCCTCCTCCCCCCGCCGGCCTCCATTATATGTAAAATCACCCTGTTCAGGTGGTCTTTGGCTTCACCCCTGTCACGATGGCCATTTTGGACACCGCCGCACATGTCCAATGGGCCTCTGCATTGCTGGGTCATAACCAAGGGAGTGACCAAACTAGGGGGGTTGAGGGGGTGCCGGACTGAACTGGCCTGGTCCAGTCTGGGTACAGTTTGGACCTGAACCGAACCAGGCCAGCTGCTTTTGTGCACACCCCTAATACTGTATGTCTTTTGGGATTCTCATGATTTGATGGTAGTAGCAGCTGGATAGGTAAGGCCAAATATAATGACTTAGTGATATATGTCCTGCAACAGAAAGCAGGTGGTGCCAGCCCTCCTGTGAACAAACAGCCCCACTCCTGCACAGCAGGGAAGTACCAAGACTGCTGCTTTTTGCACCGTCGCACATTGTGTGGGACTTGATTTCCTTTTGGAATATTGGAGCTCTGCACAATGTGCATTTACACAAGAGGCTGCAGTGCTAGTACTGCTTTCTTGCTCAGCAGTGAGGCTGCAAGTTTCAGAGACCTGCAGTGGTGCAGTTGAGTCTGGCATTGCCCAGGGTACATTGTGGGACATGTAAGACAATCTTGCTGCTGGGTTTCTGAGAACTGTGGGTTCTTCATGTTGTTTAGGCCAACCTGCACAAAAGAGGGTGAGAAGTTTGATGGCTGCTTTGCTTGACCTTGTTGTGCATGGTACCAGTTTCTGAAGCTGGATACTTTAATAGTGGTGGTAAGAAGACAAAACCTACTTTGCTAGGTCAGACTAAGGTCCATCTAGTCCAGCGCTCTGGCGATCATTCTGATTAAGGCTGCAGGTGCACTGTGACATGTGCCCATGCAGCAGAAGGCTTCTGTTGACTCAGCTGCTGCGGAATTCTCAGGGACACTGGGGGAGGTGTTGCAGGGTGCTTCCAGGGAAAGGGGAGATCAGTGAAAATTGCCCCCTCCCTGCGAGCAGGGGTCCTGCAGTAGTTGGGGAGTCTTCCATAGTACAGATGATGCATGTGCAGCTTTAGTCAAGTCAGCCATTTTTTCTAACACTGACCAGCTCTGGGTATTTGTAAGCAGGGCATGAAGTGGATAAATTTGTAAACAGGGCATGAAGATACCCAGAGATATACTGCATCTGAACACAAAGGTTCCATTTAATTATCATGGGGTGTGGGGTTTTTTTTGGTTTTGGTTGTTGTAGGATGTGACTGTAGCAGTTTTTCTTTTCAACATGACATTTCTTAAAAGTCAACATCCTATTATACTGAGGTAGATTAAAATTTGTTCACAGCACAACAGTGTTTTTGTACACTGAGAGTCAGTGTGTGGTTGGTAGAGCTGGATCCAAGAGACCTGGGTGCAAATCCTCATTCAGCCATGAAGCTCGCTGTGTGATCTTGTGGAATCAGTCTCCTTTACCTACCTCACAGGGATAGATAATGTATTTTATGAGAATAAAAGGGAGCAACCCATATATGCTGGCTCCTTAGAGGAAGAGCAGGATATACAGTACATGGAGTAATAATATTAATCTAATATGGCTTTTCTCACAGGCAGCCTAAACTAGGCCAGGGCAGCCCAGCCTGGGTTCGACTGCTCATGTAGAGTGCTGGGATCACTCCTGGTCCTGGCACTCCCACCCAGCCTAACCCGACTTTCTAACCTGGCATTTAACCAGGATTAAGGGTGCAAGCGTGCCCTTAACCCTGGCGCTGGTCATGTGTGTGCACAGGCTACAGGACTATGAGCTTTCTAAAGTATTTATTAAAGCATGTGTGCCTCTGTAAATGTGGTTTTTTTCATGTTCAAAAAATCCACAAGGTGGCTAGCAAGCATTAACATCCAATACAAAATATAAAAACTCCATCCTAGATATCATACACATCCAAAAGCACACTGGGGATGGGGTGGGGGTACAACCTTGGCTAGCTGATCTACAAAATAAGAGGAAGGAAGAACTTTCCTAGAGGTGGGAGTTCCCAATGTTGGCACTATGACTGAAAAGGCTTTTGCTGCATTGCCACTCACTGTACTTCAGACAGAGCGGGCATCTGTGGCAGATCTTAATGTAGATTAATGATATAATCATATGACCCTTCTTATCTACTAGCACAGGAGTTTTCAAATTGGGGTCCCCAGCTCCCATCAGCCCCAGCTACAATTGCTGACTCTTTTTTATTCCAACCTTCTTCTTCTACTAGGACATAAATTCTCAGACTTGGGTCCCCAGATGTTGTCTGACTACAGCTTCCATCATCCACAGCCACAATGGCTTTCAACCTGCACAGAAGCAGACTTTGCATACACATCCCCTGGTGAATTGGGAGCCGCACACCCAAAATCATGCAGTATATATGAGCCCAGCTTTGGGTGGGGCTGCATACACAGTTCCCTTCACTAGTTCAGAAACTACAGTTCAGCCCAGATTAAGTAGCTGGTATCATTACTGTTGATAGTGATGGTTATATCCATGGGGCCAAAGAGCACTGAGTATAGGTCTGCTAATTCTGACCAAAAATATTCCTGAGATGTTTCTTTTCCAACATTTTGCACAACCTCAAAACATTAAAATATCCAGGACTGCTGTCAATAGTCACCTGGATATTAATATCAATTCCTGGAGACATATGAACATAGGAAGCTGCCATATACTCAGTCAGACCATTGGTTTATCTAACTCAGTATTTTCTTCACAGACAGGCAGTGGCTTCTCCAAGGTTGCAGGCAGGAATCTCTCTCAGCCCTGCATAGGAATAGGGAGGTTCTCATAGATAAGACAGTAAATTTCTTCTGGAAGAGTTTGTATGTTTATGTGCAAAAAGACAAGTGTATCTCTTCTAAACAGCAATGGGACAAATTGTGGAAATGGACATTGGACGTAACTCCCCCGATTACCTGATGTGCCTTGTAATCCCCACCCCCCCATCCCGAGTTACAGTACTTTATATCTCTGTGGGTTACCAAATCCTTGTTTGTAAATCTTTGTAGAGATATGATGTACAAACAACCACTTTGTATATAATTGTGCTTTGGTAACGTACTGTATGCTTTGGTAGTTTGTTGGTTCAATAAAAAAAAATCTTGTCCTATCTTGGAAAAGCCAGGGAGGGAACTTGAAACTGCTCTTCCCAGACCGGTGGCTCCATCCCCCTGAGGGGAATATCTTACAGTCCTCACACATGTAGTCTCCCATTAATATGCAACCAGGGCAGACCCTGCTTAGCTAAGGAGACAAGTCATGCTTGCTACCACAAGACCAGCTCTCCTCACCTGATCAGACTCCAGGCCAGTCCTGGAAGCTTGGCAACCCTAACTGAAGCCAACTGAACTAAACTGGACTGGTGTCCTGCATGCTCAGGACTGATAATGCAGTCTGTGGGTAGGCATGGATCTTTGGATCTTTGGATCTGTGGGTAGGCATGCACTGCTAAATGGCATTCAGGTGGGGGCACACATAGGTAGACTGTCACTGGGCCAGGGCGCTGTGCAGGTAGGGTGCACCGGGAATATGCCCTGTTGCCCTGTGGGCCAGTCTGAGCCTGAGAACAATTCAGGCTAATTACAACTCTGAACTAGAATGAGGGCAAGGAAAAGCTTCTTTAAAACCCAGTTGCAGTAAAGTAAGGGTTTAAGAAAAAACCTTTTATTAAAATAAAAGGATGCTTACCATTTAAAGCAAATGGATGAGAGCAAAGGACACAAAATGAGAAGCTATTATCAGCAGATGAAAAGGGGGAAAGGAAAGGAGTTTCCTTAATAAAATAGAAGAAAGAGTTGAAGAAAGAGCAGGTCAGGTCAGTGTTAAATTAAGTACTTTGCTTTGGCCTCCACTCGAAACGAAAATAGCAGCAGGTACTCAGTGCTTCAGGGCGTGAAGAAAGCAAGAGGTCAGATGACAGGAGGTGAAGCAAACTTTAAAGTGTCTTTGTGCTATCTAGCATTAGTTAATAACAGGAATTTGCTGATGTACTATGAAAATAAAATGCTTTCGTATTTGTCTGAAATATCTGTGAGTATAGTTTGTTTCCAAGACCAGAAAGAAACAACATGTAAACGTTAAAGCTTTCATCCCATGAAATGAGAAGAGTGGGAAAAATGGCTCAGGCTTGGGAATTTATCTGGGGCCAGTATGGTGCATTTGTTAGCCATTATCATTAGCTTGCTTGCCAAAGAAGCCTGAACCAAGTTTCAGCCTTCTTATGAAAACAGCATTTCATGAAAGAGCACCATTTCTCTTAAAGATGGAACAGCTTTTACCAGGTGCTTGTAACTAATTGCCAGAAACAAATGAGATGCTGTCTAGGATGAGTAATTTATAGTAGAATTGCTCCAATTAACTGATAAAGATCAGGGCCATGAAGGCAAAGATGGCTAGTTTCAGAAGCTTCCTATTTCTGGAAGTTTCCTATCAAGTCTTTCTTCCACATATGATTGTTTAATTGATGTTTCTGGGGAGGAGAATAGAGTGTTAGATCAGTAAAACTTTGTATTCACACCATCCTTTGAAGACACCGTGAGTCAAAAATGCCCCCAGAGAGTCCCCCACCTCCTTCATTGGCCAGTAAAGGAAATCCTGGGAAGAGCAGTGGTTTTGCAAGTGAAGGAGGTTTAATACTACTACATATTACTTTGTATTCAGTCATCATTGCACCAAATAAGTGTGGAGAAAATAAAACATGTTTCTTTCCTCTTTGTTTATGATTTGGCACATATAGTTTAGGTTGTCACTAGTGCTGAAAAGAAAGAAATCTATCCTTCAGGTAGGAACTTGTTCTTGTCAGCTGGGTGGGATTTAAATGCTTAGGTTATACACACTGACTCACATGTGTTCCACAGCATTAGAAGGGCAGGATAGGAGCTGTGTGTTTGCAAGAGGGTTGCATAACCCTCAGGGATATACTTTCCAGAGACACAGTGGACTTCAAAGGGAAGGACAGATTGAGGGAAACTGCACCTCTCCTGTAGCACTAGTGCAGTTAATCTGGATCTCAGCCAAAGTGTTCAGGATTGCAACATAATTATACATTGATAGTAATTTCTGTGCAAGCTGGAAAGTTGTTGTGAATTTAATGAAAACTCAGAGGGATCAATTTTGCATTGAATAAAAGCCAATATTTTTCATGAAGGATTTACAAGATGATATGGAACAGACACTGATGAATCTCACCAGTGTAGATAATGCAAAACCATGGATTTGTGAAATATCTGGACCTAGTTGTCACTGAAGTGGTAAACTTGTGTTTGGGTTGTGCAATGGCAGACTACTGGTCTAAGATTCGATCCCTGCACATAGAAAACTAACACTTCTTCCTATAATCTAATTTTTTAATGTGTGGGGAATCTATATATATTTTAATGTTTCTTTTTAATATGTAATCCTGTGAGTCCCCAGTTGCATTCTGAAGGAGCACAGTGCAGAGACAGTGAGAAGTAGGCCAATAATTAACAAGATTAAGTGTAGCCTTGTACAATTGAATGTATATGCCCCCCCCCCTCAAATCCATGAAACCAAATTCACTAAAGGCAAACCTAAATGGAGAGAAGCATCAAACAATCAAGTGGAGAAGAAGAATAGTTACTAGGCAATGTACCTGAGGGAAAATCTAGGAGTTCTAATGGATGATCAAGTAAATATGAATTGACAATGTGAAGCTGTTGCAAAACTGACTAACATTTTATTGAGCTGTCCTAGTAGCTGCCTGATGTGTAAAACAAATGAGATAATTATTCCATTAATCCTGGCAAGAGTATGACCTTATTGAGAAACACACATTTAGTTTTGGACAGAGCAATTAAAAGAGAAAGATAATAGTAGGCGGCTAAATGTAAAAAGAGAGAGAGAGAGAAGTGCAAAGCTAAGAACCAGTGGTAAATTATTAGGAAATCAGGATAATTATTAGTGTGCCAATACAGGCGATAGTGGTCAATTGTTTGGATTAGTCAGAGTTATTAATGAATTTTTGAGTTTTTGCTGGAATAAGCCATAAGGAGTAGGGATGTGTGGAACTGGTTTGAATCGAAACACACCCACCCAAAAATGGAGGCCAGTCTGAGTTTGAGCTGAATGAAACCCAGTTTGGATCAAACTGGTTTGGCCCAGTATGACTGGTTTGGCATGCTTGCAAAGGGGTATCCAGTAAGAATTCCGCTTTGCAAGCAAAGGGGGAACTCTATGGGCTTGAAAAAGGATGGATGGGGTGGGTGGGAGGTGACCTTACATGCCATGGCAGTGGTATGGCTCCTCCATGGTGGTGGCAGGATGGTGGTGGCGCCCCTAGGCCCCACCAGTGCTCCTCCCACAAACACGGGTCAGTGGGGGCCTGGTTCTGAGGTCAACCTAATGGCCTAATGCACTGAGGTCACTATAATGGCCTTTGCACTTGTGTGGAGGCCCAAACCGCCCCCCCCACTGGCCCACATTGATGGGGAGAGCACCAGCAGGGCCTAGGGGAGCCACTTCCTGCTCTTCACTGCCATGGCACATGAAGTGACCTCCCGCCCGCCTGCTCACCCCCACCCTTTTTCATGCTCATAGGGTTCCCCCTTTGCAACTGAACCACTGGCCAGTTCTAATGAGTTTGAATTTGAACTGAATCACTTGGAGCAGTTCCATGCACACCCCTAGGTCAAGCGCTGTGATTCTGATAATTTGCCATGTTACCACGCAAATTCCAGCAGCCACAGTACAATCTGCTGCTGTTTCATCAAATCCAACACACAATCATCATAGCAGAAGTCATTGAGGGGTGGGTAGTTTATATATATTGACACATGCACATCATTGGATATTACATTTTCACATCACAATTATCCTAACTATAGTTCACAGTACACCAAACCATGCCCTCTAAATGTGTCCTCCTAATATTTCAACTTTTGAATGGACTAACATGCCAGATGGGCGCAGAAGCACAGAATCTCCGCACACCTCCACCTCCTGCACATGAACTTTACATAAGCAAAAGTCCCATCCAAACTTGCCATTAATCTGTTGCTTCTGGAGGTAATTCCACAGATGGCAACTTTGTCACATTGGCTCCTCAACTATGTATGCACCCCAGTTGTCTGACTCTGTGGTTCCTTTCATAATGAAGGGCACTGTTGTAACAACAGATCAACAGGGTAAGGCTAACCTTTATTTTTTATTTTTTAACAAATTACATTGAATAATTGGCCGCATTTGAATGTAACACAAAACCACAGTTAAATGGGGCAGAGGTTTGAATTCATGAGTGTCTAATGTATGCCACCGCAGTTTCACAGCAAAAGCAATCTGTGGTTTCCCTTGCCAAACTCCAGTTTGAACCTTTGGTGTGTAGTCAGTTTCGCCGCCATAACCTGAGGTTTTTCAGCGGTGGTGTTATGTCCGAACATAGATGTCACCATGACCACATTGTGCTGTTTCTGGAACCATAATAATAAAGAAGGCAGCGCAGACCCACCTGGGATTGTGCCCACTCCATGCCTGTAGTGCTTCTCACTAGCCGCCTCTCCAAGCACTTGCCTTACCCCCTGTTTCTAATCCAACAAAACAGTTGCCTGGCAACAGGGATGCTACCACATCCTGTCCCAAGCTTGTCTCAGTTCCAGGGAGAGCTGATCTACCAATAGGTGTTCTTGGAGAGCAGATCTACCCATTAAACCCAATGGGTAGGCCAGCTCTCCCTGGAAAGAGTTCAATTCAGTGTTTTTCTTGGGAGAGCTGGTCTACCAGTTGGGTTTAATGGGTAGACCTGCTCTCACAGAAAACCTATTTGTAGACCAGCTCTCCTTTGGTAGTGTTGGTCTACCAATTGCTTTTCTTGGAGAGTAGATTAAACCCAACTGATAGACCAGCTCTCCCAAGAAAAACAGTGCTCAAATTGAACTGTTATCTCCAGGGAGAGCTTGTCTACCAAATGGGTTCAATGGGTTCGATGAGAACCTGTTCTTGATGGAAAAAAGAAATCAATTCGATGATTCAGGAATCAAATCAAATCAGCTGGCAGGTGCCAGCTGCTTTGACAATTCAATTTGAGATTTTGCAATTCAATTCGAGGTCAAATTGAATTGTAAAATCCAATTTGTGGAAACTCCTAATCATTATGCACCTCAAATCAACTTTAAGAAACCACTAATGACTCCCACCCTTGATTTTTCCTGGTTTATATATCTTAAGGGACCTGTTGCTTACAGGTGAAACTCGGAAAATTAGAATATCGTGCAAAAGTCCATTAATTTCAGTAATGCAAATTAAAAGGTGAAACTGATATATGAGACAGACGCATTACATGCAAAGCGAGATAAGTCAAGCCTTAATTTGTTATAATTGTGATGATCATGGCGTACAGCTCATGAAAACCCCAAATCCACAATCCCAGAATATTAGAATATTACATGGAACCAAGAAGACAAGGATTGTAGAATAGAACAATATCGGACCTCTGAAAAGTATAAGCATGCATATGTATTCAGTACTTGGTTTGGGCCCCTTTTGCAGCAATTACTGCCTCAATGCGGCGTGGCATGGATGCTATTAGCCTGTGGCACTGATGAGGTGTTATGGAAGACCAGGATGCTTCATTAGCGGCCTTCAGCTCATCTGCATTGTTTGGTCTCATGTCTCTCATCCTTCTCTTGGCAATGCCCCTTAGATTCTCTATGGGGTCAGGTCAGGCGAGTTTGCTGGCCAGTCAAGCACAGTACACTGTATACTTTTCGGAGGTCCGATATTGTTCTGTTCTACAATCCTTGTCTTCTTGGTTCCATGTAATATTCTAATTTTCTGGGATTGTGGATTTGGGGTTTTCATGAGCTGTACACCATGATCATCACAATTATAACAAATTAAGGCTTGACTTATCTCGCTTTGCATGTAATGCGTCTGTCTCATATATCAGTTTCACCTTTTAATTTGCATTACTGAAATTAATGGACTTTTGCACAATATTCTAATTTTCCGAGTTTCACCTGTATATAAGCTACTTGAACTTCTACAGTCCTTTATTTGGAACATAGTTTCATCATCTTTCCATTTTATAAAATGTTAACTTGTTTCACAATGGCCTAATCATATCCCACTTAAGTATAATGATTCCATAACTTTGCAGAGCTTCGATTGACTTTGGATGGCTGCGCAATATTTTATTTATTTATTTATTTATTTATTTATTTATTTATTTTGATTTCTATACCGCCCTTCCAAAAATGGCTCAGGGCGGTTTACACAGAGAAAGAATAAATAAATAATATGATAGGGATGCGCACGAAACCACTTCAGAGGCCCTTTTATGGACCTCTGAACTGGTTCAAATGTCTGGCGGGTCTGCCAAGTCAAAGGTGGGGGAATACCTTTAAGGACGGGGAGGGTGCTCTTAACCCACCCCCCACCCCCCGCATTCTCCCTGCCACTACTGTCATTAAAATTGGCTCTGCAGGCCGGCAGCATACCTACTTGCCACCCCGTTACATCACAGACCAGAAGTGGCTGTAAGTGTCCACTGCATGTGTGCACATTGCATTGTGCACGCAAGTCAGTGGGACATGCGTGTGCATGTTGTAACGTGCGCATGCGCAGTGGACACTTCTGCCCACTTCCGGTCCAAGGTGTACTGGGGCAGCCTTATGCACTGGGGCCTTATGCACTGGAGCAGGACCCTCCCCGGTCCTTAAAGGTATCCACCCCACTTTCGAACTGGCAGTCGCCGGTTCCGTGCACACCACTACAATATGACCTTGTGAGAAGAAAGAGACACCTGTTTTGGGACTACAGCCTGGCCAGAAAAGGGCCACCTCTCACTCATAATGCACCACACATTAATGACGCTAAGCAGAAGACCTGATTCTTAACCTCTCTTCAGACATTATAACTTCACCCTGCTGTAGCCATGGACAGTGGGGCGAAGGGAGAGGAAATCTCACCCCACCACATCACTCACCTCAGTGCCTTGCTGCTCATGATTACAATGGGACTGAGGACAGAGCCCTCCCCATGATGGCGGGCACTCCTGTGATTGCAAGACTGGGTCACAATCTGCCTTTGCCCAGAGTTTCATGTGTAGCAGAGAAGTACCCATGCTGCAATCCACTAGGTATCAGCAAGAATATTTGAAGGGCGGGTGGGAGTTACATCCAGAGAAAACAGGTGGTGAGGTGAAATGGCCTAATTAGATTTGCCCATTGTCTGGAACTGGGTTGACAATGAATAGAAGCTGCACATTCGTGACCATTTGCCATAGCCATATTCAAGTATTAAGCATGGACTTATTACTGTTCATTAGTAGACATGTGTCCAACTCATCTAGATTGCTCAGAGCCTTGCATGAAGAAAAAGTCTTGGTACATAAAAGGCATACAGTATGTAAAGGGGAACTGGACCAAGCAGTAACCAAATGGTTATTTCTGAGTTCTTACCTTTGCAACCCAAGTAGTATACCTCTGATGTAAATCTGATGTATGTGTGCACATTGGTACTTGTTTAAATGGCTGTGCAAACACTGAAATCTATCCAGTTCTAGGGCCTGCAAGTTAAGGTGCAGGAGGAGGCAAGGAGAGATGGCTCAGAACTGACCTCAAAATGACTCCATAGCTAAACTATGTGCTTTTATTATTTTATTTTATTTTATTTTATTATTGTTAAAGTTATTTACTGCCTTTCATCAAAAACAATCCCAAGGCGGTTTACAAAAGTTAAAAAAACATACAGTAAAAATGACAATAAAAATATTAAGCTAAAAATATAAAACAGATCTAATTTAAAATCTATAAGATACAAACATAGAAACTATACATGAATAAAACACATGGAAGCAGCAATAAAACGGTCATGTAAAGGCCTGGATAAAAAGCCTAGATTTAACAAGCTTTCTAAAAACTGTGATGGAGTCTGAGGCGCAAATGGCCACTGGGAGAGCATTCCAAAGTCTTTTGAGCTGTGACAGTCATTATATCATGAGCTCTGACTACTCCAGCTCTTAAGAACAGATTTCAACTGACTCCTTCTCCTAACGAAGCTGTTTTAAAAAAACAACAATAAAAAGAAAGTTTCCACTTTCTCTCTGCCTTGCTTCATTGGAAATGGCAGGCTAGAAGGAAACCAGCTGTGTGAATACCAGCAGAAGGTGAATCAATGGTTTAGCACTCAGTAGGTCCTTGCCAATTGCTGTGCTATTGATTGACTCCTAATCAATTGCTACTATGTGGCTGCCTAATCAGTGAGTGTAAACAACATGTGTGTGGAGATATCTGTGTTGAGGGAGGAGAGCACAGCATGGTGTGAGAAGACAGAGCCTCCCAGAGAGCCTATAATTAAACACAGCACAGTGAAAATTAAAGGAGAAATGCAGAATGAAGACTGGGGCTCTGGGAACTATGAGCAGGAGGAAATAAATGACCCTAAAACTCTCAAGGGACAGGACTGTGATCCGAAACACATTTGCCACACATTTCAGGGAGGCTTATTGTAAAGCCAACCTGCTTAGAATCTGGCTGCAAGAGCTACAGGCACATGCACAAGCTGGGTCTGTGGGATTGCTTCCCATAAGGCTCATTTGATTCATCTGCATCCTTGTTTGCCTTTCTGAAGTACCTCAGGGCAGTGATTCGTTTTGTGATTCTAAACTTCCCATGGTCTTTAGGTTCAGAGTGGTTCATATCTCTCAGAAAAGCACTGTCAGGCTTTTGTTTATTTGTTTAGGATGACTTCATAAGGACTTCTTCTTTGGGTACTGAGGAAAGTGGTAGTGTGATACAGGCTTTTTGTAGAGATGTTCCTTTCATTACATATGCATGGATATTGGCATCCCTGTAATGATCAGCCAGTAACAGCCTTTCCTTTCCCCTAAAGAGTTCTGGAAGTGAACCCTGTCCTGACTGACAGGCTGGTGACCACCAGGGATCAGCTGGTCAGCACCAGGTGGGTTGAACCAAGAGGGCCATGAGGCAGGAAGAGAAGGGTTTCTTTGTTCTGTTGGAGCTAGGCTGGGCTTGCAGCAGGATGTGTGACCATGGAGTTTGAGTGCAGGAATAACTGCAGATCCTTGAGAGAAAGGATTGTAGGAAGCTTGATTCTCATCAGGCGATTGGTGAGTTTTCAAAGAAAAGGGGATTCAGACTAGGGAACAGTTTGTTAGTCAGTTTGTGTTTTATTTAGACTTTTTTTTTTTAAATAAATGTTATTGGTTTTGAAAATACAAAGATACAAAGGTGAGAGTAGACTTTTCCTTTTGTGTGCTCTGTATATCCTTGCAACTGGTCTAAGACTGTGTACTTGTTATGTAACTAAGCTAAAAAGCAATAGTCTGTGCCCATCCATACAGGGTGGTGTAAAATACTCTATAAGCTTTTAAAGGTAATTTTCTGTTTTTCTACATTCCAATTCTTTCCAACTGGGTACCCATGATTTTTAAAGTGTGCCACCCCAGATATTATTTGGGGTGCTTTTTGAAGTAGTTTTGCAATTACTGAGTGTTTTTTCTACCTGTAACTAAAAGCTGAGAGAGCCTCAGATGGAAACTGTCTGTAGTGTTTTGAATAAAGCTTATTTTTCTTCTTTGCAATTCTAACCAGCCTCTTTGAGTGGATTTTTAACTGGGGAAAGTGGGGCTAGAAAGGGGTTTACTCTAGTACAAACATGTCTCAATTTGATTGTTTTCTCACAGCGTGTAAGCTTGCACGTGGAAGGTTCTTGTATTTTTCCAATAGTCAAGAGAAGGAGAGTTCCCTGGAATTTCACCCAAGTGGGGGGTGGGCTCTGGTTCCCTGGAATTTCACCCAAGTGGGGGGTGGGCTCTGGTTAATAATAGGGTGTGGTGGCAGTGAATAAACTACTAAGTACAGGGAAGTATGGGGGGAAGCCTTTTGTTTTGAATGCATAGAGAGGATGATTTTCAGCATTTTGCTTCCCCTCACATGGGCTTGCCCTAAGACAAAGGCTGGGTAAATCCACTGCAATCCCCATGGCAAATTTTTACACACACACACACTGGCTGTATGGTTAGTAGAACCCATATAGAATTCTGGTAAGGGAATAAGTTGGGGCCCGAGTCTCTTCTTCTATGGCTCACAACCATGGTGTTCACCTGTAGATCCAGGGAAATGCACACTCGTATGGCCCAGTAAAATCAGGGATAAGCAACGTGTGCCTTTCCAGACGTTGCTGAACGACAACTCCCATCATTCCCATCTGTAATTGTGGTTGGGGTGATGGGACTTGTAGTTCCCAACATCTGGAGAGCCACAAGTTGCCTACCCCTGTTCCAAATGATACATCTGGGGTAGGAATAGGAAATACCCACTGTGAATATAATAGCCAACATCCCCTGTTCACTGGGATAAAATACACTTTTCAAAGGAGTGGTTTTCTTCCATTTATCAGGAGGAGAGCAATTGGTCCTATTCAGCCCCAGCACAATGTCCTTCCAGTGGCTGTTGCTGGTGTCTTATTTGTGTTTTGTTTTAGAGTGTGAGCCCTTTGGGGACAGGGAACCTATTCTTTTTCTGTGTAAACTGCTTTGAGAACTTTTTCACTGAAGTGCGGTATATAAATAATTAACAATGAAACATCCTGACTGAGGCACAGGTGCCGCTAATACTGTTCTGGTGTGGGGCGGGGAGGGGGAGAGATGTTCTTCATCAATCTCCCCTTCCCTCTGAAGCAGACTATGACACCCAAAATGATGTCTCGGAGGGTTCTGCAGCCCTCGGGGAAATATTTTCAGACAGCACCGGGAGGTTCAGAGGAAAGGGGAGACTGATGAAAAATTCCCCTTCCCCATAGTGCAACAACCCTGCATTAGCACCATTAGTCTAGATCAGGCCTGCTCAACTTAGGCCCCCCCAGCTGTTTTTGGACTACAACTCCCATAAGCCCCAGCCACAGGGGCTAATAGCCAGGGATTATGGGAGTTGTAAGCCAACATCTGCAGGAGGGCCGAAGTTGAGCAGGCCTGGTCTAGATATTAGCCAACTCCTATAGGAACTCATTGTTCATATTAAGGATGATTAAGTGGCTTGATTTTGTCCATGTAACCATTTTATCCGGCCACTAGTGATCCTGCCAAATTCTAATCAAGGTGTCCCTCAGATCATGTTTCATTTACTTTTGTTGTCATAACCTTTTAATCGATGTAAATAAAATAAATGAAATACATCTGACTCGACTCCCTGGATAAAAGAATAGCATGAACATGACACTTAGTCTGCATAAGAGTGAATACAAGCAAAACGTTATATAGATCTGAATATGGGGAAAGATGGATGCAGCTGTCATATCCCAGCTGGCTGCAACTAAAACTGAAGATGCATAAGAGCAAATGATTACCAACTGAATTTGGTTAGAAATTAAAATATTATGACTTTTAAAAGACTAGGGAGAGGAAAATGATAACTATAATATTACACTCATTCTGGTTTTTGCATCTGAAATGATGACACCCCATCCCAACTTAAGTATGCAATATGCATACAGAGCATTAACAATACTCTGGCTGTTACACAGGAGATTAAATGATTGCTCAATGTTTTTAGTAGGGAGAAAGAGAGAGGTAATACCCCAAAGCCAAATAAATAAATGGGAGTGGCAAAGCCTCAGACTGATGCTTGCAATAGTTATTTGAATACAGGCCCCTGTCTTTTGAAAATGATCTTTCTCAGGGGCATTGAAGTAAATAACCTGTATTAAATCAGCATTAAAATGAATGAAAAAATGCAGCAACAAATCAATACATGTCTGCTTTCAAAGAGAGGATGCACAGGATGTATTGCAAAAAAAAAAAAGTCTGAGTATGTAATAATGGGCATTCATGTATATCAATACCAGCTATGTCCCTCCTAGCAAGTGATATTCAAATTGGATTTAAAAATATTTTAAAATTGGTGGTGGACATTCTGTGCAGTGAAACCTCAGCAAGCCACTGGAGCTGTTAGCAAGCCATCCGGGCATAAAACGTGGCCCTGGCCTTGTTGCGGAGATGAGCAGTTGCAAAACTTAAAATAGGGGGTGGGCACTTGCATGGTGCTACTTCCATTGTTTCCAATGGACATAGTGCTGTGGGAGTGTCTGTGCCTTATTTTAAGGAGTTTCATGCCCGCTCACCTCCACAACAGCCTGAGATTGCCTTTTACATGCACAGCAACCTCAACAACTTGCTAACTGTGTGGTTTCACTGTGTAGAATGATGACTAGTATTTTTAAAAGGCTGGTAACATCAATTCTATAATAAAATGCTCTGTTTCCGGGTAGCAGAATGTTAGCAATGAATAAGACATAAGAAACTAAGCCCTGTAGAACATGATAGGCATGGAAAATTCATAGAAAGATATAAAGCAAGCGGCCTGTTCTTGCTTTCCAACCATCATCGCTGGAAAAGTTAAAAGCTTATGCACAAGGCAATAGGGAAGTGCACATAACCATGAACTATTCAAGTGGAGTGCTTTCTAGGAATGTGATTTCATTGTACTCCTGTTTAGAGCGCCAGGAACACAAATGGAAGGCCCAAACAATAAGCAAACGGGGAGGGGAAATGGCTTTTTAGCGTCAGCCGTTTGATTTGTATATGATTTATTATTCCAGCCCCATCATGTGCTACAATTATACGTGTTTCTGTGTCTGACTACTGTGGATTTACACTTGTCTGAAAACTGGGACAACTGTTGGAATTCCACATTGTGGCTGGAACTCCACATTACATGTGCCTCTGCAGTGCTATCTTGGATACAGCATTCCCATAGCCCTAATTTCCAAGGAGGCCATATGTGAGTCCAAGTCTCTCAAAGAATTCTGGAAGTTCACCCCCAGTGCATCACTCACTCATTCACTCCTACCCAGGCCTTTTCATGGTTACATACATATTGTATGTAACAAACAGAGCCAACATGTTATTTTTGGACTCCTAAAAGGAAGATTCCTGCTGACTCCTACTAGGAGTCCTACTGATTCCTACTAGGCAATTACTGTTGCCTAGTAATTGGCTGGACCTGGTAAAGGCATGTGTCTTGGGGCTGCCCAGAGATGGGGAGATGGGGGATGGCCTGGTGCAGCTATTCCGGTGGTGGTGGGGAATCAACGAAGATAGATAGATAGATAGATAGATTTGACATATTTTTATACCGCCCAAAACTTATGTGTCTGGGTGGTTTACAACAAAATAATAACAGAAAGTAAAACATTAGTTAAAACAAAAAGTTTAAAACATTACAACAATTTAAAAATTTTAAAACAATATTTTAAAACAGCATTAAAACCATTAAAACAATATTAATTAAAAGCCTAAGTGAACAGATGTGTTTTTAAGGACCTTTTAAAAGCTGTCAGAGATGGGAAGGATCTTATTTCACTAGGGAGCACATTTCAAAGCCTTGGGGCAGCAGCGGAGAAGGCCCGTCCCTGACTGGCCACCAGATGAGCTGGTGGCAAATGCAGATGGACCTCTCCAGATGATCTCAGTGTCAGGTGAAAAATTAAGAGCATCTCCCAGGTTTACACACACGCTACATTCTTGCTCTGTTTTGCCTTATAACTCTTCTTATCAGATTAGGTTGGATCACTTTCACCTTGTAACTCCTTAGGATGTGGACAAACTGCTTCAGACAGCGTGTTCTACAACTTGATCTCTTGACCCTTGCCCAATTTGCCTTATCTTATCTGGTAATCATTTTATCAGAGAGGTTCTGGTGAATATTATAAATGCTTCTCTGAAGGAGGGCAGGATGCCTCCTTGTCTTAGGGAGGCTATTATTAGACCTTATTTGAAGAAATCTGTCTTTATCCCTCGGAGTTAGTTAATTAGAGACCATCTTCTATGGTTGGCCAAGGTGACTGAGTGGGTGGTGGCCTCTCAGCTCCAGGCAATTTGGGATGATACAGATTGTCTAGACCCATTTCAAACTGGTTATATTTCAAATGGGCTATTGGGTTGAGACTGCCTTGGTCAGCCTGATTGAGGATCTCCAATTGGCTATTGGCAGAGGGAGTGTGACTCTGCAGATCCTTTTGGATCTCTCAGCGGCTTTCAATACCCTTACTGACCGTGGTATCCCTCTGGATCGCCTGAGGGGGATGGAATTGGGTGTCACTGTTTTACAGTGGTTCCATTCCTATCTCTCTGGTAGATTCCAGATGGTGTTGCTTTGAGATTGCTGCTCTGCAAAGTAAGAATTAAGTATGGAGCTCCACAAGGCTCCATACTGTCCCCAAGGTTCTTTAACATCTACATGAAATTGCTGGGAGAGATAATCAGGAGGTTTGGTGCAGGGCATTATCAATATACAGATGACTCGTAGATCTGTTTCTCCATCTCATTAGGAAATGGCATAACTTCCCTAAATGCCTGCACCTGGAGATGGTAATGGACTGGATGAGGGGTAACAAACTTAGGCTGAATCCAAATAGGAAAGAGGTATTGGCTGTGGGGAGTCAGGACCCAAGAGATTGTTTAGATCTGCATGTTCTTGATGGGGTTATACTCCCCCTGAAAGATCAGGTATGTAGCTTGGGAGTGCTCCTGGACCCAAAACTCTCTCTGGTTTCTCAAGCTGAGGCAGTAGCCAGGTACACTTTTTATAAGCTTTGGCTGATACGTCAGCAACATCCAATTCTGGAGGTAAATGACCTTAAAAGAGTGGTGCATATGCTGGTGATCTCCTGGTTTGACTACTGTAATGCACTCTAAATGGGGCTGCCTTCATACAAAAAGTAGAAATGGTACAGAATGAGGCAGTCAGAATGGTCTCTGGGACAACCTGAAGGGACCATATAACACCAATTTTAAAAGAACTGCACTGGCTGCATATATGTTTCCAAGTGAAATAGGAAGTGCTGGTTATTACCTGTAAAGCCCCTAACATTTATTTATTTTACCACATTTACTAATGGCTTGGGTCCAAGGTATTTAAGAGAGTGCCTTCTTTTGTTATGAACCCAGTCGCCTATTAAGATCTTCTGGAGAGCTCTGGTTATGTTTGCTGCCGACTCGTTTGGTGGGGACTTGAGACTGGGCCTTCTCTGTGGGTGCCCCAGGGCTTTGGAATATGCTCCCTGTTTAAATAAGAGCATCTCCTTCTTGGTTTGCTTTTAGGGATACCATCAAGATGCACTTTTTTTCTCAGGTATTTAACTAAAATTAATTTTATAAACTATTTAATTTGTTTTCATCTTATGAGATAGTTTTTGCTTTATTTTTGTGGAATTTTAACTGTTCTTACTCTATTTTATATTGTGTTTTAAATGTTGTACCTTGCCAAGAGATGCACATATCAAGTGGTATAAAAATAGGATCAATAAAATAAACAAAATAACAGGTTCAGATGCCCAGCCTGCCGATCACAGAAGTGCCAGCCATCATGCTTACAGTGTTTTATCTCTTCAGATGAATGCTGTTAACTGTAAGTGACTCACTGAGGGTGGGGTGGGGTAAGTGATGTATCAGGGACAGGATTTCAGGCACACTTTGAGAGACTTGTACTCATGTACAGCCTCTTTAGGAACAACTTCTGAATGGGGTTTATGTCAAGCTCTCTTCCTCTACCTCATATATTATATAGGAATCCTCACTCCATGGCATGATAGCAATGCATTATGATTTTCCTTGCCCTGACTAGCCACTCATCTTACATGGGATTAAGGAACTCATAACATAATACTGGCTTGTATTAGGTGCATGTTACAGAAAAGAACATCCATTTCCACAGCATCTATATAGTATTGATCTAATTCAGTCGTTCTTAGTCCCATATGTTAGTAGAAACATCAGCCCTGCATGCACTACAAAAGGTGAACAATTACTACCATATTATAAAAGGTACAAAAATTGGTGCAGATATAGATAGATAGACATAAACACATTGGGGAGATATATATATCCCCAATATGCCAAAAAGTTAAGGAAATATTCTGATAGTTTGCTACAGTTTCCTCCCTTTACTTTCCTCTGCAATAAAAATTGGGAACACTAAGCAATGAGGTTATCTGCCAGAGGCAAACATTCAATTTGTTCATTTGTGAGTCATTTAGACTGTAAAGAACTGTTGTTTAGCGACCACCCCCTCCGCAAGAATGCTTAAGAGAGAGATAAAATTGAGCAAACAACCATTTCTCCAGTCAAAGACGAGTGTGAGTGTGGTCTGTGTGTGTGTGTGTGTGTGTGTGTGTGTGTTGCTGCTTTCAGTGGGGGTCCTGGCATATGATATCATGCCATGATATGACAAAGGCAATGTAATAGAAGCTGACAAGTACAAATTTGGTTCAGTGTGTTAGAGCAGCACAGCTAACTCAGAAACAATACTGAGATGATCTCTCATTTCCCTCTCACTTCCTTTGGCTGTTTGACTTGCTTTTCAAGCTGAATTGTGTATCTCTCCTTTGGAATTTCTCCTTCCTGTACATATTCTAGCTCTTGAGGCTCACATGGTGGTGTGTGTGTACTTTCTATCACTCATTTCAATTCAGAAGGATCTCCAAGGTGGCTTACATCCAATAATAAGATACAACAACATTGGGGCTGCTTCTTTTCCTTCTGACACTTGTCTGTGGTCTGAGTTTGGATATCCTTTCCCCAAGTATCCAGTTCTCATTAGGTCACTGAGGCTGTATTTCCATAGTCTTTCATCCCATCACAATCCTCCAGCTGCTGGAATCTGGATTGTCCATTGCCTGGCTGCATTCTCCTGACGCCTTTTCCCGAAGGAGAAACATTTTCATTGTCCAAAGAAAGAGGAGGAGGAGCCAGGTCCCTTAGGTAAACTTCTTAGAAATGGTAATGGAATATTCTGCTGTTCTATTTAGATTTCTGGGTCTCATTGTAGGGACAGACTGGAAAGGTGTTAGATTTGAAGGGGGGTCTTCTCTAACTTGCAGCTGCTTCTCCCAAATGTTTGCCTTGGTTTCTGTTGCAATGGGTAGATTGTGCCAGTTGTTGCCTTGACAAGGCTTCTATTGCAGATTCATCTGCTGTCTCTCTTTTGGGATTTGCCCCTCTTGATGCTGAAGAAGCACAAGCAAGTCAGAGTTTCATCCAGCCTTGCCTACAATGCTGTCTTTGCCCTATTACACCCACAAAGTGAGAGAGGAAGACTTTCTGAGAATAGAAATCAAAGAAGGGAGAACAGGAACAGAGACAACATCTTCAACAGTACTTCAAGTGTTAGTGCCCCACTCTCAGTAGCAGAAGCCTAGCTATGTTGAAGCCTTGCTCTGCAGCCCAGTGTGGCAGAGGGAGAATAATTTTCACTTCTTTCCCCTCCCTCCAAAAGTATTCTTTTGCTTGCAGAAATAGGTCCCTGAGAGTTGCACCACCTTCATGGACATATTCCTGGTAACTGAAAGGGCTTTTGGATGGAAGAGAAAGAAGTGAAAATTGCTTCTCCTCTGCATAAATTAGACTCCAACGCAGCTAGACTCCTGATGCTCACCATGGGCAGAGCCTCCACCCTCATAGCTCTTTGAAAGATGTGGGCCACAGTCTTTAGTGACAGGGAGTGATTATCAAGTTTCTCTTGTCTTTGTGGACCATCTCTGTCCACTTCCAGTTCTCTCTTGTCTCCTCTCAGCAGGCTGAATGACAGACCATCATAACTTTTTCATCTTTTCTCATTCTCCAAACTCTTTCTTCCCAATTCTTGTTTACAACAAGTTTCCTATAAGTTGTTCTCCATATATTCCGTTGTGCTCATGAAAAATGGACAAATTCTATCTTCCATCTGGTTACTGAAACCATGCCTTTTGGGGAGGGGGGAGTTATTTTAATGGCGAGGGTGGCAGTCTTTCTGCAGTGTCAAGCCTCTGATTTCTATTTTAGGCAAAGAAAATTCCAAATTGCCCCGTTTCCCAGCAACCACCACTATCGGCATCACTTTCATGAAGGAAACATTCCATTTCTTTTGTTGGCCTACAGCAGGATAAGTGATTTCATCACTGCAACCTAGATAATTAACAAATGTTATTTTAGTCCAGTCACAAATCTCTTCAGTGTATTAAGGAAGAGAGTCATGAGGATTCCATGCCAAGGATCCATAGAAATTCAGCTGCTGGTTTTGAAAAACAATTCTCAGACAGAACTAGATAAAAATGTTTCATAGCTCAAAAGCAAGCTATGTGGTAGGTCAAAGCCTAACCTACTTTGCAGTTTGTTGTGAGGAGAATGTGAGTGAGTGTGTGTGTGTGTGTGTGTGTGTGTGTGTGTGTGTGTATAAAGAACTGTGTATGACATTCTGAGCTCCCTGGGGGAAAGGTAGGATAAAAATGAGGTAATTTTGTTCTGTCCCATCACAGGTAGCAATAATGCTACCTGTGACAGGTATTCAACTTTATTCAACTAAAAAGGAAGCTGAAAGCAATAAGACACTGAAGAAAAATGCTTGTTGGTTATGAAAAAGATACCAGCTGGTGTGGTCTCAATTTTTTAAAAAATCACTATTCCAGCTGGCTGAAGATTTATTCTAGCCAAAATAAAGGAGTGAAACTTTTTCAAATGAATAATGCAACATGTAAAATCTGCTCAACATGGGGGTATGTCATTCAGTCTCACTTTATGTTGGAAGTTAAAGGACTTTGCGCTGTCTCTTTGTCTCAGACAGTGGAGGACAGACTAGTAAGTCAGAGGGCTAGAGAGTCAAGACATTGGTCATCCCTTCTCCACTGCTCTGATGCTATCCCTTTGGAATGTAGATTGCTACTCTTAGGGATTCAACTTCCTTTCTCTCTCTCCCCTACCTGGCCTCCTACCTTGCAACATGGCAAGCCTCTCTCCCTGCACCATATGTGCAGAGAGGATGCAGAATCCATCTGCATCCAGCTAGATAGATAGATTAGAGATCCTAATGCCTCACTTTCCTATCTAGAATGGAGTTCCTTAATAAATGCCTTTTATATTGATTTGAAACTATGAATTGGCTCCAAGTTACTTTACTCTCAGCACACACGCATGCCTAACTAAATCTGCTGTGTTGTGCCTCTGTGCACTCTGCTACAATGAGAAAGGGATTCTCTCACCACAGAGAATTTCCAACACTTTATACAATTTCAAGTCACGGGCAGTGTGATAAACTGTCCTGTTTTCTCCGCTTACTTTTTCCAAATGTTCACTATCCCAATAAAGAGAAGGCAAGCTGCAGTGAGTTCCTGTTTGCTTTATATATGCCTAAGCTCGCTGGATAATAAATGAGGTGGTTCTCACAAACTGACCTATCTGAGTAGGATAGTGCTAGCCGATGTAGGGCTGGTTGTGAGAAGCACTGGGACTACTCCCGTTCCGGAGCTCCTCCCCTGGGGAGCCCAGGTTTTGTACCCAAGCTAAAAGTGAGGTAGGAGGATGTGTGTGTATTTGAGGTGTAAACCTCATGCCTGGGTCTTGGGTGCTCGGGCTGCACACCGCTCCAACTGGGCTGTCAGCAGCCATACTTACTATAGAGCTGAGGGGAAGGAGTGACCCAGCATCCAGGAGATATCCCAATCCACTGGGCAGCTTGCATGGTGCATTATGGGATATCTGTCAGCCGGGCTTTCTTACGCTGCCTCCTTTGGCACATCACTCATTGCCCTTCTGCTCGTGTGGGTGGCGCGACCCTCTTCAGACCCTGGATCATGTGGGGGAAAGGTAGGTAGGTTTCTGCCCTCCCCCAGGCCCCCCAGTCCGAGCTCCTAAGGTCATGTAAATGACCTTAATAAGTAAGCACCAGATATAAATGAGAACATCATCTGAAGAATGCAGTAAGAGAACAATGAGGATTTCTCCTCCAGCTCCTATTAACAGTTGACTCTCACCTGGAGGTTATTTTTGGGGTTTTTTGGTATGGTGCTTTTACTTCAAATCTCCCTTGGAAGGGAGCATGTGCTTTCACACTTGGGCCAGATTCTTGCCGATGTCCCCATGATCTTTGGGAGCACTTCTCTCACACACACACACACAACTTGGATTTCCCTTCCCAAGTTTAAGCTTAGCCCGCTTTATGTCCGGGATTTTTTTTTTTTTTAACCCTGTATTTCAGTTGCTTTTTTGGAATAAAACAAAAGTGGCTGCCAGTCAAGCTTTTGATATGCAAATAGGAAGCTGCCTTCTGTAATGCTGCAATTTTTCTCCAAAGTGGCTTCACTTGTGGCAAACTCCGAGAGCTGAAGAACTGTGTGGGAAAACTCCCTGATGCTGAAGGCATTAAGCAGTGAACGTACCCTAAGAATGATCAGGTGATCTGTTCATCTGATATGCATGCTGATCTCTGGTAAGCAGCAATGTTTGCACAGACAACATGGCTATTAAGAGTTCTTGAGAGGAGTGGTTCTTTAATGAGGTGGGATGAGGCAGTTTAATGAGGTGGGGTGAGGTTGTTACCTGTGAATTAGCCATAGCAGCGCCATTTTACATGGACTGAGCCAAAGTATACTCCATTTTGTGTGCTGCTAGTTCCCACGTAGAATCCCATCTGCTTTCTTTCTCACCCGTGCTGTAAAGGCCTTGAATTTAGCAACAAGATGTTCAGTACTGTGCCTTCCTGCATGTTACAATGATCACAAGCAGGGAAGTTGCTGATAAGGAGAGCGCTCACTAGGAGCCAAAGTATTTATGACACTAACAAAGAAAGTCATAGAATCTTCAGCTAACGGGCCAGAACCTAAGGGGTATACTTGTGAGTCAAATGGGCCATAACTCAAAATTTGGCTTTAAAAAAGCCAGTCTGGCAACTATAAGGCAGGACTACCTGTCAAGCTTGTCTGTTGTTGCTGATCGTGCTAAACTGTATCAGTCTGTATCTAAAACCCCGGCAGCCTTTTCTCGCTGCTGCCTTCCTCTGTGAAGCAGTTCCCAAGGTCTGCCTTTGCTCTGCAGAGTCAAATAAAGCTTTGAAAACAGTCTCCGGTTTGGTGAGTGCAATTGGCTAAGCGCACCAGGCTAATAACCCTGGAATTTTGGTAACAAGGTGAGTGCATGTGGGGCAGCGAGTGTGGACACTCTGTAAACCTCCCTGCCACCCCCTGCAGGCACCTCTCTGCTGCCCCTTTCCTTCCTCTTCTCCCTCTCCCAAACATGCTCAACCCACTTCTCCTGCAGCTTCTCTGACTTCATCTCCTCCCAGAAGAGCAAGTGGAGGAGGCAGTGTGGTGCTGGGGAGCTACAGCATCTCCACCTAGCACTGTACTGCTCTCCTCCATTTCCTCTCTCAGGTGGAGAGGAAGCCAGATAAGCCAGTTGTTGCGGCAGGAGCAGCAGCAGTGGTGGGTGGGCAGAGCAGGCCCTGGGGAGGGGGAAGAGGGGCCGGGGTGTGCATTTTGTAGTTCTTGGTGTAGTTTAGATGTGTTTAAATGCCAAGGTACAGAACCGGGTGTATGTGAACTATTATTGCAAAGATATGCGGGAGGTTGATTGGCAGCAGCAGCAGCAGTAGTAGTGAAACCTCTGCAGGAAGGATAGAGAAACCCTGCTTGGAACTCAGGAGAAGGCAGTTAGAGTGGGAGAGAGGTGACAGTGAAAAATCCGTGAGATGACAGTTATTCAGACAATGAAGAGGAGAAAAGGTGAGCTGGAAGCTTGGAGAAGAAGAAAGATACGTTTATTCGGTCCTTGACCAGCAAAAGGAAGCTTGGATCAAGAGAGAGATAGTGTACAGGAGGGACTTCTCTGGGGAAGAGGGGCTTAAGGAGAGGCAGAGGGTAAACCTGCTCTCTAGTCGAGAGCCTACTGCCTGTTCACAAAAAGACTTGCAAGTCCTGAGAGAGGAGGCAGATCAGGAACAAAGTGACCAAGCACCTAGCACCTGTGTGGAGAAGAGGAAAAGGAAAAGAAAGAACCTAACTATGTAGCATCTGGGGGAAACCTGCATGGCTATAAGTTATAATAATTCTGATGTCACTCTGAAACTACTATGCTTACAGTATATACTGTACACCTGAAGTCTTGTAGCCATTACACTTTTAAAAGCCCGTGTTAAAACAATAGACTTTGTTGTTATCGTTTCATCAAGGAATAAGTACAGTTGAGTTCCTCTCCCACATCACCCAAAGAGAGACCCCACCCACGCTACTACATGAACAAGGGCGGGGAGAAGTGGGATTTGGTTTCAGATCCTATCAAATCACTTCAGAGTGGTGGCAGAAAAAATATCCTGAAGTTGGGTGACACTTCACAAGGGGTCCCCAGCACAAGGGGTGGGATGTGCCCTGGAGTATGGTGCAGAGGTGGGAGTTTGCATCTTGCCTTAGGTGTCCAAATACCTTGACTTGAGCTTGATTACTACATCAGGAGCCTAGAGCACCTTTCTTATGAGGCAAGGCTACAACACCTGGGGCTATTTAGTTTATTAAAAAGATGACTGGAGGGAGACATGATAGAGGTCTGTAAAATCATGCATGGTGTGGAGAAAGTGGATACAGAGAAATTCTTCTCCTTCTCACATAACACTAGAACCAGGGGTCATCCTATTATTTATTTATTCATTTATTTATTTATTCATTCAATTTCTATACCTTCCAAAACTGGCTCAGGGCGGTTTACAAAGAGGAATAATAAAGAAATAAGATGGATCCCTGTCCCCAAAGGACTCACAATCTAAAAGAAACATAAGATAGACACCAGCAACAGTCACTGGAGGCAGTGTGCTGGGGGTGGATAGGGCCAGTTACTCTCCCCCTGCTAAATAAAGAGAATCGCCACATTAAAAGGTGCCTCTTTGCCAAGTTAGCAGGGGTGAACCATGAAATTGATTGCCAGGAAATCTAGGACCAACAAACAGAAGTACTTTTTCACACAATGCATAATCAGCTTGTGGAATTCTCTGCCACAAGATGTGGTGACAGCCTGGATGGCTTCAAAAGGGGTTTGGATAACTTCATGGAGAAGTCTATCAATGGCTACTAGTCAGAGGGCTATAGGCCACCTCGAGCCTCAAAGGCAGGATGCCTCTGAGTACCAGTTGCAGGGGGGTAACAGCAGGAGGGAGGGCATGCCCTCAACTCCTGCCTGTAGGCTTCCAGCGGCATCTGATGGGCCACTGTGTGAAACAGGATGCTGGGCTAGATGGGCCTTGGGCCTGATCCAGCAGGGCTGTTCTTATGTTCTTATTACTAGGCATATAGGGGCTGTTTGTGAATTTGACAGAAATGGGGAGCAACAAAATGGTCATAGAAACATCTATTACTAAAGCTCCAATAGAAAATGAATGCATGAATATACAATTTACATGCATCAGCATTTTGACAGTTCATTTAAAATGCACCCAAGCTGTTAAAATGTAGGGGGAAATAATTAGCTATAAATGTAGAAACGAAATGGCAAACTACTTTAAACAATTGACTCCTAGGTTACAGTAACCTATTATCGCACATGGAGGAATGATTTATTAACCTGAGTGCATGACCTCAAACATGAAAAAAGCAGCCATTTACAGTGGAAAATGAAAGATGTAAAGACTTTAAAGACTTACTGCTGAACATGTAGAGCTGACAAGTTAGGGGTGTACTTTTCCCCCTCCTCCTTCTTCATTGGTGTTTGTAGGCAATATCAAAGAGAGAGGCAAAAGAAATCATATGTGTCATCCATGGGGAGATATATGGGCCTCCCATACATCTGGCCATATGCATCTGTCTATAGGAAAGAGGTATAATTGGGCATAGCCATCACTGAGCAAGGGAGTAGAGACAAATGCCCCTGAGGGATATGGGGACTCCAGCAGGGTGATAGCTCACTCTTCTGTAGCAAAGATTTGGGTGGGGGGAGGTAAAGAAGGCAGGGGGTCCGTTGCCCCATCTTCACTTTTTGTCCCAGGGCGCACTACAATTTTACTACACCCCTGCAGAGATGCACAATTTCCCTTTTTGTACATTACAAGAAGTAGTGGAAAGCAAGTGACCAAGTGCATTCATGCCTCCATCTTCTGCTACTTCATGTAACAATGTGAAGCAAGCCTAAGAGTTAAAGTTCCACTCCTTGGAGCATTCATGTTTAAACTGATCTCTTATAACATTTCTCAATTTCATAGACAAGGCCACAAATCTAACAACAATTTGGCCAAGGTGGTAAATTTATTAGAACTTCTTGAGTTGAACATCCTTATCCTGCAGGAAGATTCCCTCCCCACCAACTTAAACCATTCTGTCCACAAGATTGGGCATTTGAGCTTGCAGAATTACAATCCATTATTGACCATTATAGTTCTCCTTCAGAAAGGACTCCCAGCCTATTGCTGCAGAGAAAAATGAAGCTGGCAGTAAAAGTGAGGTGATTGTGGATAATATCTTTGGTATCTTTTCTGGCTTCAAGAAAAGTCATTTCCCTTTCTTTGCTTCTGAACAGTGCAACATTACTCTTCAGCAGAAGGATATATAAGCTCCCAAGAAAAGGACACTATTAACACCCATTGAATGAATCACAAACATACATTTGTCATTGTGGCCGGATAATACTGATTCCTTTGTCTTTCTACATTTCAGTAAGAGAGTTTCTGTAAAGAAAAAAGCACAATGTTTTTAGTCATCCTATCCTGAAGGCTCCTATAAGTTAACTAAACTTCCCAAAGGCTAAAGAAACCCAGGTGTCAGAAAAGCAGTGTTTTATTGAAGGAAATGGGGTAGATAGATAAAAGCTTACTGTTTTAACCATTTGAGCACAATTGCCCAGGAGAGAATTATACAGCCAAAAATCTCTTTCTAAAAGTTTACATTATCAAATAACTTTTACTGCACTGCATTAAAATAAATTGCCTGCACAATGAAATGTATTGCTTTCCAAAAAATCATTTCAAGCCTTAGCTGCCACCACTGCCAAAAACAATAAACCATTGTGTGAAGAAGCATAAAAATAGTAGTATTTCTATTTTATCAGAAGGACCAATACTGTTGAAGGAAATGCCCTGCTTTCCCAGAGTAAATTCTGTAGTTTATATCCTGATCAATGTTGCATTCGTGCAAATACATTGCACTAATGCAAGGATGTTGTGCTAGCTAGTTCTGCTAAGTTGGTAGCTTGCAATCTGGATAGCGATTCCAACGACACTCATAAAAATTGGTTCTGCGCCTGTGCAGACCAACTTCGGGTAGCCATTGCTAGCTCCTCGCAACGCCTTTAACCGCCTCTTCGCGAGCATGCAGTACCTTATATCGGCGGTTAGGCATCCCTCTCTTCAGTTTCTTTCTGACTCCCTATGCGTTCAGACACTTCGGAAAGCTTTCTGCTCCTCAGCATTTATGGACGGTTTTACTTGGATTTTGGACTTTGGACTGGTTACTGCTTCTCTAGATATCCTTTCAAACTTAAGAACAAAACAGATTAAAACAAAAAACAAAAAAGGACGGACTCTCACCCTTACGACTTTGGATCGGCTAACGGATGACAGTTTGCTAAATGTTTTTTCCCCTTAACCCTCAGCAGACCCTCAACCCCTCATGAGCAAGCGGCCCAAGGCAATTGCCTCCTTGGTGGGAGTAACGGGCAAGGACAGCACTCGCGAAAAAACCATCCTTAAGCGGTGCCAGGGCTGCCAAGGCAAACTACCATCTACAGACTGACATAATTTCTGTCTCCTCTGCCTGGGAGAAGGGCATACTGCCACGGCTTGTGAGATCTGTGTGGGTTTTTCTAAACAAAACCTTAAAAATAAGTTGGCTTACCTAAAAGTAGCCCTGATGGAGGATGCCCTGCGCCCATCGACTTCGATCTCGATTGCAGTCCCGGGAACTGCCCCTATCGCTCAGTCTTAACTCCCAGGGAAGGGAAGGGAGACGTCGACATCGAAGGCTCGTTCAACATCGAAGCCGGGTACTGACCATTGGCAAGAGTCAAGCTCGACATCGACGGGAGAGCCACCAAAGAAAAAGAAGAAATCTCACCAAGTGAAGCCTAGGACGGCCACTCAGTCACCGTCGGGTTTACAGCAGACTTGCTTACGGCATCGAGAGGTCTCGTTGTCTCCCGCCCCGATGCAACAGCTCTTGCCATCACTCTCCATTCGGGGGAGGCGTGCTCCTTCGATATCGAGGGAGCATGCCCAGGAAAGCTGCTCAACATCGAGGGAACACACCTCAGGACATCAGGATAAAGCATCGAACCAGACATCAACATCTAAGACAAGGAACCAAGCGACTACATCTATGGGCTATGCGTCAACATCGAGAAACTCTACAATGACTATTCAGGAACATACAGCAATTGCTGATGGGCATGAAGAGATTACCCTTGAGGTCGTGGTGGAGGCTTTCGATGCCGGTCATCCATCCGTGTTGGATGCTACTTCTGGAACGGTGGGCAACCCAACTGATTTGCAGAAGGATGCCTTGTTAGCCCACCTTCTTCAATCGGAGGAAACAACTCCTTCTTCCTCCACATTTCAAGGGTTCCTGCACCTGGGTTTAGGTGCAGATGATAATGACCCATTGGAGGATGTTTTATCTAACGTCCCTAAAACCTCAGATGTAGGGGGATGGCTTCCTAGTGGAGGATGGGGACCAACAACCCTGTCGCCAGAGGAATTCACCTTAATTAACCAATGGAAGTTAAAGAGACAACAGCTCACTAATACAGAAACCCAAGTTACACCAATGAGGGAGCCTGTTTTGCATTCCCGTGACTCTCAAACACAACTACAGTTAGCTAGAACTGTTGCTGTGCAGGCGGCTTTGCCTTACAGAGCCCGAAATGTGTCAGTGCAGACAACAGTACAGGCTAGTGCACAGACTAGTGCACCGAATCATCCTGTAGTGGTGCCTACAGTGGGGGCAGGCACCCCGGCAGTTCTTCCTCCAAGATGATGAAAGTGACGAGTCAGATTCCACTGGGGGTGGTTCGGAACCCTCGTTACTAGACCCTTCCTTACCTGAGCTACCGGCGGATGTTCTTCCGCCATTGTCAGTTTCACCGAATGAACAGCTGAAGACATACCATCAGCAGGTGGCTGAAATGGCGGCAGTTCTTGGCCTTGAACTACACCCGAAATCCACAGATTTGGACGACCCCATTTATAACTTTATGAAGAGAACTCCAGGTCTACAGCCAGTTTATCTTCCCATGCTGCTGGTCATTACGAACGTGGCTCAGTCTGCTTGGAACATTTTGCAGACATCTACACTGACATCGAAGACATTAGAGACTCTATATCGAATTCAGGAGGCAGACAATGTTTCTTTGCATAAACACCCTACGCCTAATTCCTTGGTTATAGACTGTGCTTCCACCTCTAAAACAGGAAGACGTCATACTACACCAGTTGACAAAGAGGGGCGGAAGTTGGACATCTTGCGGCGGCGCACATACTCCACCACTTGCCTCTCGGTAAAAATCACCAACTATGTGGCCTGTTTGGCCAAATACATCCATTGCTTATGGGAAAAATTGTATGAGGAAAGGGCTACCCTCTCTCCGGAGGAATTCAGGCAGAAGTTCGAGGCCACTTTCTTGCAGACCACAACTACTACATGCCAGCAGTTGGCCAGTGCAAAACACCTGGCAGAGTCTGAGTCTAGAACACTTACATCGGCCATCATGCTAAGAAGACATGCTTGGCTCCGTTCGACGTCCCTGCAACAGGACATGCATGATCGCATAGAAGCACTAGCTTTTGCTGGCAAGGGTCTTTTTGCTGAAACAACGGATGAGACAATGGAACAATGGAGGAAGTCAAAGAACACTGCAATGACCTTTATGAACCAAACTTGGAGGTACAATTCGAACAGGTACCATCCATATTACAAGAGACAGCAAAACTACCAGCGCAGGGATCGAAGGGACTTCCGGAAACCATGGAATTGTTGGAATAAGAAAGGCTATTTGAACAAGAATAGGCCTGATCAGCAGAATAAGAGTAAACCCGGCTCCCAAAATAAACAGCATTTGTGATCCCAGCGTGACCTAGGGTCCACAGCTCCCTTGAGTGACACTTTGGATAAGCTAACTGAATCATCAATCCGTTCAGCGGTCGTTGCGAGGCACAATATTGCCTTGCATACACCAAGGCCCAACATCACCTTAAACATAGCCGGCAGTACCATCCGTCTGGCAAGTCATGCCTTTGCATGACACAACATAACATCAGATCGCTGGGTCTTACGCATTATCCAGATGGGTTATGCTATTATATTCCTTGCTCTGCCAGAGTTCACGGGTGTCAAGTATACACCTGAGACTGATATTCTCAGAGAGGAGGTCAATTCCTTGTTGGAGAAGGGTGCGATTTCACCAGTACCATGGTCAAGGTGCCAAGGGTTTTTTTTAACTCAAGATATTTCCAAATTCCCAAGAAGGATGGTGGCATACATCCCATCATGGACTCAGAGATCTCAAGCAGTATGTTGATGTTAGGAAGTTCTGTATGATTACGTTGCAAGCAATCCTCCCTCTCCTTCAAGGTGAAGGGTGGATTGCAACGTTGGATTTAAAGGATGCCTACTTCCACATTGGCATACAAGTAAACCACAGAAAGTTCTTGTGTTTTACACTGGGGTCTCAAGTCTATGAATACATTATGCTCTCCTTTGGGTTGGTGATTGCTACATGAGTGTTCACTAAATGTATGGCTGTAATTATTTCTTATCTCAGGGTTAAAGGAATTTTTATCTTTCCCTATTTAGACGACTGGCTTCTGACGGCAAAGACGAAGGAAGAACTACTGACACATGTGTCGACAGTGTTATACCTTCTGAAACAACTGGGGATTCACATCAACGAGAAAAAGTCACACCTAGTACCTGTCAAGCGGCTGCCTTACATCAGGGCGATTTTGGACATGACGGTGCAGAGGGCGTTCTTGCCCTGGGAAAGATTCCGTCGCATTCGCGATCTAGTCCACCAGTTTCACGTTCAGCCACAACAAGGGGCAAGAATCATCCAAGTGCTGCTGGGCTTGATGGCCTCTTGCACGACAGTGGCCTTGTATATGAAACTCTGTATGCAGAAACTACAGACATGGTTTCTTCAGTTGTTCAGCCCAAATTTGGACTCACAAAGCAAACAGCTGCTAATTCCAAAGAGAGTGTTGGCGTCTTTGCTGTGGTGGACAAGGCCAGAGACTATGATGGCAGGCGTACCCTTCTGTACCCCATCTCCTTCAATGACGCTCACAACAGATGCCTCCCTGCAAGGCTGGGGCGCACACTTGTGTGGACGATGAAGATCAGGGCATTGGAGTCACCATGAGTGTGTCCTTCATATCAACTTCCTGGAACTTCTGGCTGCGTACAAGGCACTGCAGGAATTCCAGGGCATGATTCATGGCAAGACAGTACTTTTACAAATGGACAACACTACAGCAGTGGCTTATATAAACAACCAAGGCAGTACGGTGTCCATGCCTCTTTGCCGCCTAACCCTTCAAGTGTAGAATTGGTGCATTGCCAAAAAGATCCACCTTCAGGCCATCCATATAAAGGGCCAGGACAACGTCCTAGCAGATGCGTTGAGCAGGGACAAAGCGCTATTTCAAGACAAGACTCTGTTTCAGCACAAGTGGGAGCTAAACCCACTTCTGGTGGACGAGATTTTTCAGGAATGGCCCCACTCCCTTAGTGGACCTTTTTGCTACAACCGAAAACAAGAAGTGTGCTCAGTTCTGCTCAAGCATGGGACTCGGAGAAGGTTCAAAGGGAGATGCGTTCCAGTTCCAATGGACGCAGAGTGTCTTTTATTTGTACCCACCATACCCACTCCTGAACAGGGTGGAGGCCAAATTGCTTCAGGACAAGACCAGGGCAATAGTCATTGCTCCTTGGTGGCCACGGCAACCCTGGTTCTTGAGACGACGAAGTCTAGCAGGCGTCCACTACAAGAGACTGCCACAGAGGCCAGATCAGATAATTCAAGCAGGAGGAGAGCTCCTGCATCCGAGCCTATCCACTCTCAAACTGACTGCATGGAGAGTAGGCTTCTGAGGCACATTCTGCTAAACAACAGAAAGAAATCCACTAGAATGAATTATGCGGCAAAGTGGAGAAGGTTTGTGGCGTATGCGAAGAACAAGGGTTTCTGGCCACGGGATGCCACCTTGCGTGAAGTCCTCCTGTACCTCAATTCCTTGAAGTCTCAGGGCTTGGCAAATGTTTCTATAAAGATTCACATGGCGGCACTCTCCTCACACCACCAGGGATGGGATGGAAAGTCGGTATTCACTCATCCCCGGTCGAAAGACTTCTTGAAGGGAATTAATAATTTATATCCCCCCTTCAGGCCGCCGATTGAGAAGTGGAGTTTGTCGCTAGTTCTATCTGCTATGACTCAACCACCATTTGAACCAATGGCGACCGCAACTTTGAAAGTGGTAACCTTAAAGACCCTGTTTTTGATTGCCATCACCTCCGCAAAGCGAGTGAGTGAGTTCCGAGCTCTTCGGATAGATGAGCCGTACCAGGGGCATAACTACTATTAGGCAAGGGGAGGCGGCTGCCTGGGGGCCCCCATGCTTCGAGGGGCCCCCCAGAGGCAAGTCACATGACTATATATTGTGAAGTGTGTGTGTGTGTGTGTGTGTGTGTGTGTGTGTGTGTATCAGCGAGTGGCCCATTTAAAAATTTTGTCTCTAGGCCCACTCCAGCCTTGTTATGCCCCTGAGCCGTACACTAGGATACATCCTGAGAAGGTGGTGATGCGCTTAGACCCGGACTTCCAGTCTAAGATTGTGACTAACTTCCATGTTAACTGTGACATTGTTTTGCTGACTTTCTTCAGGAATCTGTCGTCTGATTTAGAAAGAACGATGCATACCTTGGATGTCAGGAGAGCTCTCCTCTTCTACTTGAAGAGGACACAACCCTTTAGGAAGACCTGCCGCCTATTTCAAGCGATCAAGGGCTGCAGTAGAGGCTCACAGCCTTCCAGGCAGAAAATTGTCTGCTTGGCTAGTGGAGGTGTATAGCTGTCAGGGGAAGACAGCTCCAAAGTCTCTCATGGCACATTCAACACAGGCCTACTCAACTTCGGCAGCCCATTTGGCTGGTTTTCGAATGTCAGACATCTGCACAGCAGCTTCGTGGGCTACAGATCACACCTTTGTGAAACATTATGCCTTGGACCTGTGGTCTGCAGCAGAGGCATCGTTTGGTAGAGAGGTGTTGAAGAGGGTGTTACAGTAGCATGCTGCACCCACCTCCAGGGTAGGCAGCTCATTACTCACCCATTTTTATGAGTGGTGTTGGAATCACTATGCAGATAAACAGGTTGTAACAGATGATCTGGTAGGGATTCCACGACATTCATAAAACCCGCCCATCCGGCCCCGCTGCAGGCTGCATGCTACATGATTGCTACCTGTCGCTACCTGTGGTTAATATAGGTGGTACTGATTATTTCGGTCATCCAGAAACTGAGGAGAGGGACTCCTAACCGCTGATATAAGGTACTGCACGCTCACGCAGAGGCGGTTAAAGATGCCGCAAGGAGCTAGCGATGGCTACCCGAAGTTGGTCTGCGCAGGCGCAGAACCCATTTTTATGAATGTTGTGGAATCACCACCAGATCATCTGTTACAGGTAAGCAACCTGTTTTTCCACACGAGCACTGCGCTGGTAGAACACAGTGCACTTGTGAAACCATTGGCACACCTCCTCCTATGAAACCTTTTCCTCCGTATGTGTTGCAGGGAATGCTGCAAAGCTATTTGCTATTCCTGTTGTGCAAGCAGACCCAAAGTGCAAGTGATTGCACAGCTTTGAACATCCACTGATTGTGTTTGTGCCTCTTCGTTCATTGTACTAGCATAGCATTAGTCGGGATGTCAGCCTATGCCACATGAAAGCAATTACATTCTGACATACAATAGTTATGCCATCTGGAAATGGGAGCCAATGAGAAGGATCACTGCTGCTATTCAAGACAGAACCATGTTGATGACATTGGCCCACGTGTTATGCAGTGTTATGAGGGCAGCGTCAGTTGGCCTGCACTGCTCAGGGCATCTAACAAATCGCCAGGATTCTTGCGCTTTTGCACAAGAGCTCAAATACTTCAGGTAATGCCCCTGGACACTGGAAGTACAGTACTATCTAGATTAAAAAACATATAGAGGCTCTTCACACGATCAGTGTGAAGAGCCGTAAAGGGGTTTGCGGAGAGAGTGGGCTTAGCCTGCTCTCCCTGCAGACGATCCAAAGGCAGTCATGGGTGGCCGGATTAGCCACCCACACGACTGCTGGCTCCATCACGGAGCCGGCAGGGGCTGTGGGGATTGGGGGCCGTGAGGCCCCCGGAAGTTCTGGGATGCCCCGTGCGAGTGCGCGCTGCGGCGACACAGGAGCAAAAAGATGAAGTTAATGGCGCACTCGCTCCGTTAACCTCATCTAAGGGGAGGGGTACTTAGCGAGGTTTGCTTCCAGGAGTTGCGCAGCTCCCATTGTAGCACACGATTGCCCAAAAGCGGGCTAGGCTCCCTTAGCCCACTTTTGGGTGATCATCAGAATAGCCTCATAGCTTAATTATCAGTGTTTCCAATCGAAGAAGTGCTATTGGAGTCTGGGCATGCTACTTGAAGTATTCACACTTTTGTGCAAAAGCCCCTGGAACTTCATTAGATGCCCACAACAGTGTGGGCATATTGGCACAGTTTTCATAATGCTGCACGACATGTGGGCCACTGATACCAAGATGAGACTCCCAAAAGGAGCCATTGTTTCTTCGGTAAGAAACACAGATATCCTTCTAGGATATAGATACTGCTCAACAGAAATAAGTAGTGTTTTGTTCTCATTGAACACACAAAAGTAAATAATTCCAAGTGTCAGGTTTAAAGTCCCAAACTGTTTGGAAGCAGGATACTAAACGACTGTTTTTTTCTCACATGATATTGTCAATCCACTCAGGATTGGGAGAGGTCCTGTTTCTTATCCGGCTGCCATCAGAGGTCAGTACGTAAGTGAAGGCTAACTCTGGTGTGGGGCACAAATCATGGAGCTCCATATCACAGCAGAGCTGGTTGCTCTGCATTCTTGATGATGCTTATATGTCAGATCCAAACTATTGAATTCTGGCACACCTATGGCCTGATCACTTCTTAAATTTTTATCGTTGTATTTGGCTTTACCCGCTGTTGTTGTTTGCCTTTATTTTATTTTGAAAAATCAGATGGTTGTTTTTAATCCTCTTAGATTTAGCTCCTTTGGGCATCTCACTGATGAGACAGAAAGGCGGGATGTAAATATTTTAAATAAATAATCAAATCCAAGAAAATGTGTGTGTAACATTTTTGGAATATCAATGAGCACAAATCAGTGATGGAGACAGCTTTAAAAGACATCAAGTGTGTATGTGTGTGTGTTTTAAATGACAGAATAGATAAATCATTGCTAAAGACAGATTTTACTATTTGTCATGATCCTTCTATTAATGTCAATGTTGAACTGGTGCATGCATTTTGGGAGAGAGGCAGAAAGTATTATATTATTTCATTTCAATCACAAAACTCAATTAATTTTCCCTTTCTGTTTCTGTTTCTCCTTCCAGCTGCCCTGTCAGTTCTCAGGCCTTGGGAAGTAGTTCCAACTCCCCAGTGAACCTGTAATGCCAGGTTGGTTCAAAATTAGATTGAAATAATCCATGACTTGATCATGGATGAAGGAGCCAATCTGTTTGGGGGGCTGTTTGGGGGGCAGGAGAGGAAGCACACAGCTACCACTGCCAGGTCTGGCCAGACTTGGTGGTAGGTTGCCCAGAATGGCACATGGTCCATCTCTGCCTCTACAGGCTCCTCCAGGTACTGGGCAATGCATTGCGGAGCACTGGTAGGCCTGGTAGGCCGAGCCTCCCGCAAACCGGACAAGGCGCCAAGGCACACCCGTCTAAAACACTGGGCTGATTTAGCAGGAGGGACTGCCTGCTGCATTGGCACCCTTGCCTGAGATGCTGCGCTGCTAGACTGGGAAGAGGAAGGGGTGGGGGATGAAGGGCCAGCCACACTGCTGCTGGGTGTGGCTTGCACACGCTTGTGGGGCACACCATCACCACCCTCCTGGTCTCTGGTCTGATGATCCTCCTCCTCTCTAACTCTCTGGACAAAGAGGTCCCTCGACCTGGGCAAGTCATCCATGCAAACAACATTGCCCTTGATGGTTGGGTCGCAGAGACAAGCCAGGACATACTCCCCTCTGTCACCCAACACACCAACCAGCCTGTTGACAACCCCAGTCCTCAGCTGTCCAGCCACTGCATGGCCCCCTGGCGTGGTCAGTGAAGTCTGGAGTTCACCCATCAGCTTTTCCAAGACAATAGCTGCAGGCAGGGCCTGGCTCAGAGGAGTGGCATCAGCACACAGGGTCTTTGTAACATACAAGAAAGCCTCCAGTGCCAACACCATCTTGGACATGAACTTCCACTCCGAGTTGGAGAAGTCACATATGGCCAAGGCCTCATTCCTCGTCAGATCATCTAAGGTCACCTCCTGCTCCAACAGGCGCTGGAACAAGAGGAAGGTGGTGCATTTCACGGGGTATCTACATCTGTGGGGATGAGATGTTGAGGAAGGCCATGCTCACGCTGCCACTTGCAGAGCAAGTGCCTGGACTTCTCACTCTGGTGGAAGTAAGCTACAATCTCGTGGGCCTTGTCCACAAGCGCAGCCGTGGCAGCAACAGCAGCCTGAAGTGGGTGGCCTTGTTCTCTAGATGCCTTCACCTCCATGAGCCCACCCTTGGCAGCCAGGTGGAGCATGTGTGCCATGCAGCGTATGTTCATACACTCCAACACTGACTCTACTGCTGCGGTGATATTGGAGCCATTGTCTGTTACAATAAAGCCCTGGGTGTGGTGTGGCAACCCACCTATCCACTCTGCCAATGGCTGCCAACTCCTCCTTGGTGTGCTTGACATCATCCAAGGTCTCCATGTGCAAGACAGCCCACCTGAGCTGAATTGTGGGATGGTCTGGAGCCAGAAGCAGCAGCAGAGGTTCCCTCTCTCTCTGGGCCCCACCAGTGAGCAGTAAGGGCCAGGAAAGCAGCGTGCATTCCACTCACACTGTTCCAGAGATCAGTGGTGAAAGCACGCTGGTGCCAGCCAGCGCTGCATCCAGCATGGATTACATGAGCTCCCTGCATCTCACGTACAGGGAGGGAACGACATTCCGGCTGAACATGGTTCTTGAGGGGATCTTGTGGTTGGGTGCTATAATCTGGAGTATCCAGCGGAACCCAGGGTTCTGAGAACCTGAGAAGTTTGGTCATCAGTGGCCATTATCTCCCCTATGAGGCGGGTGAGGAGACGTGGGTCCACATGACCAGGATGCTTCCTGCCCAATGTCTGTGTCCACCACTTAACTGGCAGCATGCCCTGCTTCAGGGGAGCCTTCACACTGCTCTGGTCAGCGCTAGTCGCAGGCACACTAGGGGCGCCAGTGTTGTCAGCGGAGTCAAGGAAATCCAGGTGACACTGTCGCATGTGTCACCACATGGAGGTCGTCCCCAGATGCTTAGCATCCTTCCCCCAACTGACCTGTGCACTGCAGTGAACACAGCAAGTAGTGGTTGGTTCACCTTAAGGGATTTCAAAATGACACCAAACAACGCTGCTCTGGGTGGCCTCGGAGGTCCTGGATGCCTTCTTGGTCCTATTTGGTGATGTTGTCCGCTGCCATCACCACCCCTTCTGCCCTGCGCGCTGGAAGAAGTGCCCGATTTCGGCTGAGGGGCTCCTCCACTTCGGCAACAGACCCGCCAGACAGGGAGGACCCAGAGCTAGAATCTGCCATGACCTGGGCATCATCAGCAGTGGGGGCGGGCACTGAGTGGTGAGAGGAGCACTGGGGGGCACAAGAGAGAGGAAAAAATCTGGATGCACCCCCAGCCATCAAGCCCCTGACCTCCAGTCCCACCACGGAAGTATCTTTCTTGGCAGGAGAGCCCCCCACATTGCCAGGCTCTGCACAGGGCAGCAGCACTGTTGGTGCACCCATCGATGGTCCCGCTGGCTCGGGGGCAACAGGCTCCTCTGGATAGGAGCGCCTTCACACCACCACCTCTCCTGGGGCAAAGAACTCACCAATGGGGACCTGCTGGACCCCCTGCTGGTGTCTTCTCTGCCCCCTCGCCTCCTGCACCAGCTTGGGGACCCCTCCCGTGTCTACTTGCCACCCTGCTGTGAGCCTTGCTCGCCACATGGCACTTAGACATGATCCTTGAGGGTGTGATTAAAAAAAGAAAAAGAAAAATGGGGACACACACACACACACACACACACACACACACAACCCTACCCAACCCCCCCAATTAAGCTGTGCACTACCCACCCACTCCACCCACAACAACACAACACAACACAACACAACACAATACAATACAATACAATACAATACAATGGGGGGCAGTGAAGGGGGACCTGAAAAACAAGAAACAACCTGCAAAGAAAAGCGCAGGGGAAAATACCTCCCCCAACCCAAACAAGTTGGGTTGGGGGAGGCTCCATTTAACGAAAACTGAGGACAAAGGGGGCACCAAAAAGAAACCACTTACACTTAATTGTCCTAAAGAATCTCCTGCCCCCCACACACTGGTCAAGTGGGGGGGGACCCTACCTGACCAGTGGTGGGCTGGCAGCAGGTGGGTTCAGCCGGCCGGGGGGAAGACTGAATAGGCAGCCTTCTGGCTACCCACCAAACAAACAAATTGAAAGGGGAACACTGAATAAAATAAAATAAAAAGCTGATGGGGGAAAATGTGCTGGGGAATAGGTGAGGGGGGGGAAGGAAGGGAGGGAAAGAGGACAGAGGGGAGGCAACCGCTGCACTGGAGTCTGGAGCAGGCGGTGTGCTAAGCACAGCAGGAAGAGGGTTAAAAAAGAAAAGTACCTGCTCCAGAGAAAACAAGGAACCCCCCCCAATAAAAACCCCTAAATGAAATAAATTAACTGAGGCTGTTGAGCTGAGGACTCCTCAACTCATCCCAGAATTAAAAGCAGCAGCCAGTCAGTAATAACAGCAAAAAGGAAGAGGGTTGGGGGTCAGGGGGGATGAACTAGGGGAATGGGCCAGAGAGGCCTCCCAGGCCAAAGGTCCTGTGGCCTCCCAGCCCTCTGGCAGTGGGCACAGAGCAGGAGAGCCAGTTACTCACTCAGAAAACAAAAAAAATTAGCAGCAGCAGAAGCCACAGCACGCACACAGACACACACACACACACACACACACACACACAGCCAGGGAAAATTACTTTGGAGAAGAGGGAGTGGGTGGGGGGAGGCAAATAGGGGCAGAGGGGACTGGGGAGACCTCACCACCACCAGCACAGAGGCAGGCGGGCACGAGGTCTGCAGCCAAACTCTCTCACCAGCAGTAGCCAGCAGCAGCAAGAGTGATTTTTTGCAAGGCCAGGCTTGCCTTTAAAGAGAATTTGAAACTTCTTCTTTTTGGAGCCCCTACCTTTGCACCCCCCTGCCAATAGGGTGCCAGTTCTCAAGGACCGGCACCACTGGAAAGCCTATCAGACAGCCAGAGACATCTGGCCAAACAGGGAAGCAGAAGCTCGGCAAATGAAATCCAGCAAGACAAGTGACACAAAATGGAGTCTAGGACCTAAAATGGAGGCTTGAGCCTTTGAGCCTCTTCGAACTGGTTCAAACTGAACCAGGCTCAATTGGTTTGAACTCAGATCAGCATTGCCAATGCAATGCCTTGTTTGGTCTGAGTTCAAACCTTTGAACTGAACCAGTTCGAATTCGAACCTGTTTGCACATCCCTATCTCCAACCTCCCATGGTTGGGTAAGATGACTGAGAGGCTGGCGGCTGACCAGCTCCAAGTGGTCTTGGAGGAAACTGATTATCTAGACCCATTTCAAACTGGTTTTAGGGCTGGCTATGGGGTTGAGACAACTTTGGTCGGTCTGATAGATGACCTTAGTCAGGGAATTGTCAAAGGGAGTGTGACTCTGCTGGTTCTTTTGGATCTCTCAGCAGCTTTCAATACCATCAACCATGGTATTCTTCTGGATAGCATGATGGATTGGGGGATATACCGTCGTTCCACTCCTATGTCCCAGGTAGATTTCAGATGGTGGCAATTGGTGACAGTTGCTCCTCTAAATGGGAGCTACTATATGGAGTTCCTCAGGGCTCTGTTCTGTCAGCAATGCTTTTTCATATCTACATGAAACCACTGGGTGAGGTCATCAGGGGATTTAGTGTTGGATGTTATCAATACGTTAACACCCAAATCTGTTTCTCCTTGTCATCAATATCAGGGAATGATGTTAGCCCCTTGAATGCTTGCCTAACGGCAGTAATGGCCTGGATGAGGAATAATAAACTGGAGCTGAATCCAAGCAAGATGGAGGTGCTCATTTGTTGGGGGTCGTAATCTGCAAGACAGGATAGAACCTCTTGTTCTGGATGAGGCTACACTCCCCCAGAAAAAAACAGGTTCATAGCTTGGAAGTGCTCTAGGACCTGGGTCTCATTCTGGTGCCTCTGGTTGAGGCTGTGGCCAGGAGCCCTTTTACCAGCTGCAACAGATTCAACTAATACACCCATTCCTTTAGGAGAATGACCTGAAAACAGTGGCACACCAGCTGGTAAACTCCAGGTTGGACTACTGCAAATTGTTCTATGTAAAGCTGCCTTTGTATGTAGTTTGGAAACTTCCATTAGTTCAAAATGTGGCAGCCAGAATAATTTCTGTGATATCTCAGAGAAACCACATTATGCCTGCTCTTAAACAGTTTTGTTGTTTTTGTTTTTGCAATTTTGAGAGATGCAATGCCATTGCCTATGCCTGCCTTGTTGCCAGCCTGAGCCCAGTCTGTAGATTATCTGGAAGCATATGAGATTTTCAGTGACAAACCATGAACCTACTCTCATATGCTACTAGAGAACCTACATTCAAAATATCTAAGAAAAAACAGAACCCAGTACCCCATGGGTTGGCAACTCATGGGGTTGGTTGGCACCCTATGCGCTCTACACCACCACTCGCTCTGGACCACCCCGGTGCCCCCCAAGTGCAGTTATGGAGCTGCTGAAACCTCTATCATTCCCTATGGGGAAGAACCTTAAAGACACGTAAACTCCATTAAATCTTTAAAAATTAGCCCTCTGCCCAATTCCTTTGAAATAATTCTGGCAGCTTCCTTGCCCCCACTGGGCACTTCCACCCGTCCTACTCTGCTCCGTGTCACCCCCTTTCCCCCCGATGTGAAGCTATACTTTTGCTGAAACCTCCATTATTCCCTATGGGGAAAATCTTAAACTTCAAAAATCCATCAAAAATCAGCCCTTTGCCCAGTTCCTCTGAAATTTGGGTGGTAGCTTCCACCTATTGGGAACTACCACCCCCACCCACCAGGGCTTTTTTTTTTTTTAATCCAAAACAATAGGAAGCTACAATATACTGAGTCAGACCATAGGTCCATCTAGCTCAGTATTGTCTACACAGATTGGCAGCGGCTTCTCCAAGGTTGCAGGCAGGAATCTCTCTCAGCCCTATCTTGGAGATGCCAGGGAGGGAACTTGGAACCTTCTGCTCTTCCCAGAGTGGCTCCATCCCCTAAGTGCTCACACATAAAGTTTCCCAGTCATATGCAACCAGGGCGGACCCTGCTTATCTAAGGGAACAAGTCATGCTTGTTACCATAAGACCAGCTCTCCTCAACGATTACTTTCAACAGATTACTTTCTGCTCACAAGGGAAACATCTATAAAACACTTTCAAAAGCTGAAGGCAACTTGCAATTCAAGCAAAGTCCATTCAGAGTGAAGATAAAGTTTCCTGAACAGGAAAATGCACTTTGTCTCCTTTGAAGCAATCACTGAAAAATTGCCAAGAAGACATTTTTCAGTGTTGATAAAAATGTTCATAAAAATAAGCCTCCCCTTTTGGCTCCACCTTAAATATCTTTAGAGTAATAAGAACACTATTTCCAATGTTATCATTTGCTTTTATCACCAACCATATTGTTTTCACCATTTCTTAAAAGTGTGAGGATTTTGTACATTCCTAAATGTCAGAAGGAACACAGACAACTGCATGACTTGCAGGAGCTCATCCCACAATTTCAGAGCCATCGTTGGAGAGACCTAACTTCTGCTTTCTAGTTGTGTTACTTATTACACCATGTGCTATGATCATGAGTACTTTCACATTTCATTTTAATGAATAGATTTATAGTCCTCCTATAATTGATTGCTGAATGTCTTGTACATTCTTGTTCTACAATACTATTTTATTGTTATTTTAAAAGAGGAAGAGGAGGAGGAGGAGGAAGAATAAGTTTTTGATCCTGTTAATCTGTAAGTTAATTCTTTATAAGATACTTCCATCCTTATATTTTAAAAGTACTGGTATTCGAAGCATGCACTCATTTTCTTAGGGCTGGTTTATAATGTCACCATTGTATGTAGACCCTACACGTGGTGGGACACAGGAGGAAATAAAGGATGGATGACCATGCAAGTAGTGCATACATAAGTGTGGGGCTGAATATGCTTAATGATTTGTAAATGGCGAGAAGGGATTGCCAGGCAAGAACTCATACCTATTCACCACTATGAGGTCATTCACACAATCAAAAATTGTGTTCTACCTGGGTTTGGGAGCTGTGTGTGCTCCCAATTTTTGGTTGTGTGGAAGTAAAGTAAGAGGAAAACCTGGGTAGAAGTTATTGTGTGGTAACAAGGTCAGAGCAAAAGCTACCCAGGTTTTCCTCCAACCTTGCTTCTACACAATCACTTCTATCAATGTTTTCCTCCTGTCTTGCTTCCACACAACCAAAAATTGAGAGCACACACAGCTCCCAAACCCAGATAGTACACAGTTTTTGATTGTGTGAATGATCTCAATGTCTAGAACTAAACAGGTGGTGATCAGATAGATGACCTTTTGAGTTGTTGTGCACCACATCTGAAATGCCCTTCCCAGGAACACTCGCCTGGTACCAAATTTGATGTTTTTTCAGTACCAGGTGAAGGCCTTTCTATTTGTTTGAGTCTTCCATCAAATTATCTAGCAGCTGGTTTCACTGACAGCTTTTTGTTGGCTCTGATGGTGTTATTTCTGCAGTGCTCATCTACATATTTTTGGTATTGTGTTATTTGTTAACATTTTGTGATTATCTTGATACACTCTGGAAGTTTGTTAAACTGATGGACGGGATAAATAAATCACGTAACTTATCTAACTAACAAAATAGAGGATCCAGAGACAGGGGCTCCAGACTAAGGAATCACTAGCCCTACAGAAGAAGTCCTGGTATAGCATTAACACTTGTGTGGTGGGTGGGTGAATGTTGACAATCTTCTCTTCCCCAGAAAGCCCTCTGTGTAAACCAAAAATATGTCCCTGAGGGCTGCACAACCCTCAGGTTCAGGGACATATTTCTGGATGGTACAGAGTTAGAACATAACATAAGAACAGCCCTGCTGGATCAGGCCCAAGGCCCATCTAGTCCAGCATCCTGTTTCGCACAGTGGCCCACCAGATGCCGCTGGAAGCCACAGACAGGAGTTGAGGGCGTGCCCTCTCACCTGCCATTACTCCCCTGCAACTGGTACTCAGAGGCATCCTGCCTTTGAGGCTGGAGGTGGCCCACAGCCCTCTGACTAGTAGCCATTGATAGACCTCTCCTCCATGAGGTCATCCAAACCCCTCTTAAAGCCATCCAGGTTGTTGGCTGTTACTACATCCTGTGGCAGAGAGTTCCACAAGTGGATCACACGTTGTGTGAAAAAGTACTTCCGTTTGTTGGTCCTAGACCTCCTGGCAATCAATTTCATGGAGTGACCCCTGGTTCTAGTGTTGTGTGAGAGGGAATAGAATTTCTCTCTCTACACTTTCTCCACACCATGCATGATTTTATAGACCTCTATCATGTCTCCCCGCAGTCGTCTTTTTTCTAAACTAAAAAGCCCCAGGTGTTGTAGTCTTGCCTCATAAGAAAGGTGCTCTAGGCCCCTGATCATCTTGGTTGCCCTCTTCTGTACCTTCTCCAGTTCAACAATGTCCTTTTTAAGATGTGGTGAGCAGAATTGTACGCAATACTCCAAGTGTGGTCGCACCATAGTTTTCTATAAGGGCATTATAATGTTAGCCGTTTTATTTTCAATCCCCTTCCTAATGATCCCTAGCATGGAATTTGCCTTTTTCACAGCTGCTGCACATTGAATAGACACTTTCAACGAGCTGTCAACCACAACCCCAAGATCCCTTTCCTGGTCCATCACCGACAGCTCGGATCCCATCAGCATATACTTGAAGTTGGGGTTTTTCGTCCCAATGTGCATCACTTTACACTTGCTAACACTGGAGAGTGGAGGAGTTCTTTGTGGGGTGGGGGGGAAAGGAAATTTGCTCCCCTCTCCACTGCATGAGTAGTGGAGCTGAGTTAATAGAACTCCTTAGGAGCACTGGTGTGTCTCATATAGCACTGCTGCTTCAGTAGTCTGGATGTTAGCAAGCATGATCTAATTTTTCCTGAGGAATCCTTATGGCAGCATTCCAAGGCCTTAGACAGGGGTCTTTCACAGCCCTGCTTGGAAATGTCAGGGACTGAACCTGAAACTGTATGCATGCAAAACATGTTCTCTATCACTGAACTACAGCCTCTTTCTTAGCATGAACATCACATTGTGGGACTGAAACTGCTCAGGCAAATCACTCACTGTAGTTTTATTTATGTCAAGTGGCAATAGAGATCTGTAAGATTTTGTGTAAAGAGCCGCTTTTGAGCTGATTACAATGGTTACTTTGAATATCGAACATTCCAGGATACTGTGTACTCTACTGAATTAGCAATGTGCACATACTGTATGTGTCCAAATTAAATGTAAATATCTAGCTCAGTATCTAAATTATACTATGCTTTGACCTCTTTTATACTTCTTCAATAAAAGTGAAATCTTAAGACTTTCCCAAAAGGTATCTTGTATCCACACCATTTGCCAAAATATCTGTATTTTGTGTGATTGAGACGCTAAATGGTAGGCATGAAAAACAACCTGACATTTAAATACACAGAGAGTATTGATTACTAACCATCTTATTTCTGACTCTTAGATGAGCTATTATGTATGCCCACAGATGTTTGCACTTTGAATCCACATCAAAGAAGTCCATGATAATATATGCTAATTTCAGCACTATCCTCCACTGCAAAACCCTTGAAAGTAGTGGTGCTATTTCTATTTTGAAAAGGTTTCTTTGGTCAGGAAGTAAAAGCTTACAGTCAGGTGGAGAGATTTCAGATGCGTGTGTAAGAGCAAATTTAACAGTTTTCTTTCTCCAGGTTGCTGTGGTGCTTGGAAACATTATGTTAATATTTCAGGTTGGCAGCTAGGTTCCAACGCAATGGGGCTATTAACAGAATAGCATGCATGGTGGGGAGGGCAGGGGAAAGGCAGCGTTCAAGCTGCCTTCTCCCAAATGGTTGCACTTTCTCCCTTCACCACGCAAAGCTGCGGGCCCGCACAACCCACACTGCTGGGAGCAGTGAGACTGTCTATTTGCACTGCTACTGGCAGCATGGATCAACAGTGGCCAGGACTCATTTTCCTGGACTTCGAGTGTCCCATAAGGCACTGTGTGATGAGCGCGGTGCCTTGTGGGATTCCATCAGGCTGGTGCTCTAGGTGCCTGTTGTTGGAAGTGAAGGACTTTGTGCTGTCTCATGTCTCAATGACAGAGGGGTACAGACTAGTAAGTCAGAGGGCTAGAGAGGTCAAGACACTGGTCATCCTTCTCTACTGCTATCCCTTTGGTATGTAGATTGCTACTCTTAGGGACTACCTTCCTTCCTTCCTGCTGGCCACTTCCTCTTCTCTCTTTCCCTTTCTTCTCCCTTGCAACATGCAAGCGTCTCTCTCCCTGCACCATGTGTGCAGAGATGCATCCATATGCATCCAGCTAGCTAGCTAGATTAGAGATCCTATCTCTCCACTGTACTATCTAGAATGGAGATCACTAATAAATACTCCATATATTGATTTGAAACTATGAACAAGCTCCAAGTTATTTTACTCTTAGCATACACACATGCCTGGGCAGACTGTGCTGTGTTGTGCCTTTGTGCACTCTGCTATATTAGAAGGGTATCTCTTACCAAAGAGAATCCCCAACACCTGTCTCTGTGTCTCCTTGGCTCTCTGGAGCCAGAGGAAACACACGAGCCCAGCAGCTAGGTTAAGGGAGTGCTTGCTCCCTTAACCTCGGCTAAGAGCTGGGTTTAGAAGCAGGGATAGACTGGGTGAGAGTGCTGGGATCTGTGTGGATCCCGGCACTCCACATGAGCAGCCTAGCCCAGGCTAGGCTTCCCTAGTTCGGGATGTGTGCGGAACCGGTGGGGGATAACTTTAAGGGTGGGGGAGGGTGCACTTATCCCACCACCACATTTCCCCTACCAGGGAGCACTTAAAAAGCAGTCCGATGGGGCAGCAGTGTACCTCCCTGCCACCCCCTCACCTTCTCTGACCAGAAGTAGCCCATGCACACGGGCTACTTCTGGTCTGAGGAGAGGAGGGAGCAGCAGGGAGGTACACTGCCACCCCACTGGACTGCTTTTTAAGCAAGCACCAACGGGGGAAACACAGGGTGGGGGTAAGTGCACCCTCTCCTGCCCTTAAAATTACCCCCTCGCCTTTGGACCTTTTGAACCGCCTGGTGTTTGAACCTGTTTGGAGGCCTGTAAAAGGGCCTCCAAGCTGGTTTGTGCACATCCCTAGCCCTAGCCTGGGGTAGGCTGCTCATGAGAACAGCCTCAATTTGTTCTCAGTTCACTTCAACTTTTGAGATGGCATTGTTATTCTTGTTACTGACCACCATTCTCAGGCACAAGGCATCTCTGAAAGTTCTGTGGGGCATCTTTATGCATGGGTTGTGCTGGTTTCTTCTGTGAGACAAAGAACGTCCCAGACATAACCTGAGGAAAGAGTTTGTGTCAAAGAACTAAATTGCAATGAAACATAAATGTTTTCTCTAGTATTGGTACTGTTTCTAGAGTGCCAACTTAAATTAAAGCAAAACTGAAGGAAAAGTAGTACTCCTTTTTTAGGCAAGCATCTAGGGTCAGTATGGACAATACCATCCCAATGCACACAATAAAGAAGGGGCCGCACTGAGAGTATAACTGTTGTGCGGTCAGTGGAGAACGTCCTGATGTGGTCCTGGCATATCTCTTTGTTTATTTATTGTTAAATTTATATAGCATCTTTGATTAAAAATAGTAGCAAGGTGACTATTAAACAATTAAAGAACAGTACAAATATTAAAACTGAATGTTATACAAAACTAAAAACATATGCAACAGAACAGTAAAACACAATAGACAAAAACAGCAGCAACAAAAGAGAAGAACAGCACTCATATAAAAGTCTGAGTAAAAAGCCATATTTTTATCTTCCTTCTAAAGGCTGCAGTGCAGACTGAGTAGATGCCTGTTGGGAGAACATTCCAAAGCATTCCTGTATGAGCATCTGCACTAGTGCTGTGCATGTGCTGCTTTTGACTCCACTTGTGCAATGTTAGTGATGATGCTAGGCACTGTATTTTTCAGGAGACATTGCCATCTCACTAAAAATGCTAGTTTCCACTTTGAAATGGAAAATGAAACACAGCATCACTCTTTGGTCATTCTGGTGCTACTTTTGCCCACGTGAAAAAGAACCTGTTAGGGCAAAGGTAATTTGTTTTAAAGTCCAAGAAATAAAAAAAAGGAAAGTTGTGCCCTCAAGTCAACTCCTGGCAACCACAGAGCAATGTGGTTTTCTTTGGGAGAATACAGGCGGGGTTTACCATTGCCTCCTCCTTCACAGTGTGAGATGATGCCTTTCAGCACCTTCCTGTATCGCTGCTGCCTGATATAGGCGTTTCCCATGGTCTGGGAAACATACCAGCGGGGATTCGAACCAGCAACCTCTTGCTCACTAGGCAAGTCATTTCCCCGCTGTGCCATTAGGTGGCCTAAGAAAGAAATAGTCTAATGAAAATAATGGGGATTTCCAGTAGCTGAATTTAGATTGAATTTATGTTTTATTTTGAGGTTTATGACTAGCAAACTAAAAGTTTGCTGAATGTTTATGTTCAGCATACTTTTAAAGAAATTGATATTAGCAGCTGAATTTTTCTTTCCCCTTTGCTGCATGTTAGGTCACAGAAGTCCATGGCATTGATTAGCAAATTAATTAGCAATGTCCCTTAAGCCCTAGGAGCTGGTCTCTTGAGTCCATTAACATAGAGGCTGAAAGAACAGAACTGCTTACCAGCATACAAAATGAACTGATATTGCTGCAAAGGCATCCAGTTATTTGAACCCAGTTGTTTGTTTGATTGATTAATATAACACCCTTCCTGGAGTGGCTCAGGGAGATTTACATTCAAATAAAAATTCATAGTAAAAACAATTAATTAAAAAACAACACATTGGAATCAGATTAAAATTAAAACTAAAACTAAAGGTAAAGTGTGGTGTTGAGTTGCTGTCAACTCCTGACAACCACAGAGCCCTGTGGTTGTCTTTGGTGGAATACAGGAGGGGGTTACCATTGCAATCTACCATTGACATGAGATGATGCCTTTCTATACCCTCCTATATCGCTGCTGCCCAATATAGGTGTTTCCCATGGCCTAGATATCATGAAGAGCCAGGCTAAAAAGATGGGTCTTTAAGGCTCTTCTGAAGGCCTCCAAGGAAGATAATCCTCTCTTATCCACAGGGAGCGTGTTCCACAACCTAGGGGTGACAACTGAGAAAGCCCGATCCCAGGTTGCCGCCAGATGAACCAGGGGCACCCAAAGACGGACCGCTCCTGGTGCTCTTAATGAGCGGTGGGGATCTTGTAGAGAAAGGCACTCTCTCAGATAGCCCAGACCTAAGCCATTCAGGGCTTTAAAGGTAATGTTTGTTTGTTTGTTTGTTTGTTTGTTTTATATACCGCCCTTCCAGAATGGCTCAGGGTGGTTTACAATTAAAACAAACCACTAAAACAGTAAAGAGTTAAAACAAATTAAAAACAATATAGCAACAATTAACAATTTAAAAACATTTTAAAACAACAATTAAACAATTACAGCGATTAAAAACCCCGAAATCGGGTTAAAATATTAAAAACGATTTTAAAACCCTGGAAAGCCAGGCCAAACAAATACATTTTAAGGGCTTAAAACCCTTAACCAGCACCTTGTACTTTGCCCAGAAACGTATTGACAGCCAGTGCAACTGGGAACAAAAAAGCAATGCAGCAGATAAATCCATTCCAGGCTGGCATGCAGTAGTGTTACAGACCAGGCCCGATTGGTATACCAAATATGCTCATTAGCTAGTATACAAAATCAGGTCTGGCTTCAAGTTCTTTTATATGGTGACCCATGTTGGATCTGGGCGCAAGGAAGAAAGGAGATGCAAACCACTCAAACAGGATTCAATGGGCTTTATTGAATATAAAAGGCTTAGCAACAATCTAGCAAAGCAGAAAGCAGAATACTCTATTAATATTAGCAACAGTATTTAAATGGAACATTCTAGCCATCACCAATATTCCACCCAGTGTTCCTAACTAAATATGTGTGTGCACTTAAATCTTCCTAGAGCCTAGTACAGTTTTAGATACAGGCAGAAAAGACGGGGAGGGAGAAGGAAGGCTGGGGGCTGACATGGTTTTGGGGTAATTAGTAGAGGAAAGGGGGGAAAGAGAAGGGAGTGGGGAAAAAGATGAAGGGAATTCCCAAGATGAAGGGAATTCATATGACAGGTAATAGCATATTACCAGGATCCGAGGCTGGAGAGAGAGAGACGAATCACTTCAGCTGAAGCAGTGAGGCGCTGGCGGAGACAGGAGTTGTGCAGTTGCTTCAGGTCATAGCTGAGAGCTCCATGGCTGGGGAGCCTTGACTTCTCACTGCACAGTGAGAGTCATAGCCTCTGAGCACGGGCAGAGTTCCTGCTTAGCCCCACGGCTGGGCAGCCAACCTGGGATCTTGTGAGCAGCTTTGCTGTAGGCAAAGATTGCTGAACTCTCTGTCTCAAAAAGCCCCATTCTTTATAGTGTATTTTCTCTTTGATCTATAAAAATCTCATCTTTTCCTGGGTTCCCCAGAAGGGGTGACAAAGCTGTTACTTTCAGGACAATGTCTTTTAATCACTCAGGATATTGGCCAGTTCAGAGAATTCTGAATCTCATCTTCTGAAATCTGTGCACTCAGGAAGGGGTGGGGGGAAGCAAGTGTTAGTGGAAAGACTAAATCTACAGGTGTTCTCCCAGGATGGAATTTCTATAGACAGCAACTGAGTAATCCCCCTTGGGGCATGGCAGAGCCAATCATTGACAATGATTAGCATAGATTTCTTCCACAGACATTATCTGATAGTGAGTTACATTTTAGCATATTGATTAGCTCAAGCCCAGCCTTTGTGTTATCTTAAGTATCCAGTTTCACAATGCAATGCTGGAATGTCTCACCCAGAGGCCGAGCAGGCATTTCACCCAGAGTTCAGGTGTGATTTCATCTCTTAATATAAAAATGAAACCAGACACAGGCCTATATTCCAGGACTATATTCCACAAACTTCTGAGTGGTGCACTACAGTAGCCATAGCAGGCTGGCAGGCTGGGCTCAGGCTGGCAACACGGCAGGCAGGCATAGGCAATGGCATGGCATCGTCATGGCAACTTGAGGCTGGCAACATCATCATGCCATGCAATGCAAACTAGTTCTCTCTCGCTTTCTTCAACGAGGCAGAAAGGCAGAATGGCGAATGAGGAACTAACAATGAATGAACTGAAAACCCCTCCTTGAACTCCCCCCCTCCACCCTTGCCTCTTCTTCGACCCTTCCTCTGGCCAATGTGGGGTCAGTAAAGAATGGCAAGAGGCAAAAGAGCCAATGGGGAACAAGGAGGGAATTGTCAGCAAGTCAGCCCATGCTTTAGGTCACTGATTGGAAGGCTGGAAGGGTGGGAAATTCAAAGAGATGTCAAACACAAAATGGAGATTGACTCAGAGATTGCCACAAAGTGGAGTTCCGAAACAACAAAATGTTTTGTAGCCAAACCAGGGATGTTTTGTTTTGTGTACAAAACTTTCGGATTTGGGAAATGGGTTATTTGTTTTGTCTACAAAACACCCCAAAGAGCCTGTTCCAAGTACAAAACGTTGTGCACCAGAAATGTTTCACACATCCCTATTAAACAACCCTTTACTCTCATTTTGAAACCGTCACACTATTCCATCACAGTTTGCAACACATTAACCATTGCAAATCTCCTAGTCTGGAAAACACCCAGTAGCAGTTTTTAATGCAGTTTGGAGCTGTTTGTTTTCATAACAGTCTGATGCCTAATCATTTCACAAGTCCAGCTGGCAAACACACAGTTTACACTTGGCACGCAATGCTGTGACATATTGATCAATAGATCACTAGGTAGCTGGGATCTAGAATAGAACTTGTAATGTTCAGCAATCACATTCAAAGTAGGGTTGAAATGATCATCTAAGGCTTGAAGAGCAGCTTGGTAAGGGTTGGCATCCCCTCCCATGTTGGCAGGAAAGGGCCACTGAGTATATTTTCTTTGGCCTTCAGGGTTGAGGCAGTGAAGCAATATAGCCTTCTGCTTTGCTGGAGTAAAATCGGGGGTCTGTAGTAATTAAAGAAATAGGATCTCCATTGTTTCCAGGGAATAGCAGGTTCTCATAGGAACCCGCCATAGACTGAGTCAGACCATTGGTCTATCTAGCTCAGTATTGTCTTCACAGACTGGCAGCAGCTTCTCCAAGGTTGCCGGCAGGAATCTCTCTCAGCCCTATCTTGGAGAAGCCAGGGAGGGAACTTGGAACCTTCTGCTCTTCCCAGAGCGGCTCCATCCCCTGAGGGGAATATCTTGCAGTGCTCACACTTCTAGTCTCCCTTTCATATGCAACCAGGGCAGACCCTGCTTAGCTAAGGGGACAAGTCATGCTTGCTATCACAAGGCCAGCTCTTCTCCTGGGCTGGACAAGAAAAAGGGTGGTGGTGGGATCTGAGCCATGCTGCAGTGGGCATCGAGTGAACAACAGAGCTCACTGTTGTTAAGCGGAAAGTACCTTCAGGGATTGTGCAGGTCAGGAAGCTGGAGGAACAACCAGTAGGAGCAATAGTAGAATGCCGCAGTTCAGGAATGTAGTAGGGATGTACAGGAATCTTTGGGGGCAGCTGCAGGAGGGGGGACAGAGAGCGGTAGCACCTGTGTGCATGGAACCACAGAGCTACAGTCCGGCACTGTGGGGTGGGTTCCTTTAAGGGCGGGGAGGGTTTACTTTCCCCTCCCGCCGCTTTGCCCCCTCCAGCGCGCGTATTTACTGTAATAATTGGGGCGGCAGGATATCTCCCTGCCGCCCCTTGTCCCTCTGAATGCCGCCTCCAGGACGGGGTGGGCGCGTGCTGGGCTCTGAGAAGGAAATATCCTGAGGACTCACGTTTTTAAAGTTAACTCCCGATGGCATCATGGCAATGGTAAACAAACCCCAATGAGAAGCCGGCACAGCACCGAGCCAGCCTCCCCGCTCGGCGGCTCCCCCATCCTGAGCCGCCGCCAACAGCCAATGCGAAGAGCTCCGCCAGAGAGAACGCGCCGACGCGCCCAGCGCACTCTCACTTCTGGCTCCCAAGCAACTTCCCCCCACACACAGCGTGGCCCGATGGGAGCAGGAGAAGCAGGTAGCCACGCTGTGTGTAGGGGGAGCTAAGCGGTAGCTGTAAGAATGAGGCACACTGGTCCTCCACTGCCCCGCTGCTGTTGCGGTTGTGGTGCTGTCCTTTCCCAAAGGCCATGTGTGCCGCTGCTGCAATGCAGCCATGCGCAGCCTTTTGGGAAGGACAGCGCTGTGACCAGAACAGCAGTGGGGTGGCAGAGGAGCAGGTAAGGACCTGCGTGCCTCGTTCTTAAAGCTACCATTTGCCACCTTCCGAAATGTTTCAGATGCGGCCATCCAAATCGTTTTGGCGCCTCGCTAAATGAGAAATGCAATGCCATGAAGATGCAGGAACCCTCTCAAGCTTTGCAGGCTTACACGCATAGCTGGTTCAAAATCTCATTGCCAAATGTTTTATAGCTGCTTCCCTCGTGAGCACAATGTAATCTTATGATTGTTTAACTAAGCTTTATTCAGAAACAACTCCATTTTTCTCCTTCTTTCCCTCCCTTTCCTCTTCTGACTCCACCTCCGCAACTTCTACAGGATCCCCACAGGGACAAACTTTTAATTAACAAAACATAAAAGACTGCTAGATTACTAGATTGCTGGACTACAACAGAAAGGCAGTACACCACACACACACACACACACACCCCTGCAATCTTATGCTAAGAAAATTGCCCTATTACTTGTTAGCCCAATGTATTGCCAGGTCAATATTTGGAAGCAATCAAGCAAATATTCAGATTAATGCAAGAAGCTGAAGAAGCAATATAAGCTTATACCACAAATCAAGTGAGATAATCTTGGCTCTGCTTATCGGGAGTTAATGAGAAGCTACCTGGAGTGTGCATATAAATCTAGGTACTGTGCTACAGTAAGGTTTGGGAAACTTACAGAGACAGTATGAAAATATTGATGACATGCCTCTGGTCTTGGAAGTACTCAATGAAGAGGAGATAGTAAAATCATATTTATTGTCATTAAAAATATTAAGAAGGGTCATGAGTAACATGCGCTTGTTTATTTTTTGAAGGGCATAGAGAAGGTGAACATTACACAAGAGAGTTAAGAGCACAACTGAAATTAGAATGTGGTGGCACAACAGGGAAGCAGCTTGCCTAGGGAGCAAGAAGCTGTTCGTTCGAATCCCCACCGGTGTGCTTCCCAGACGGTGCCTAGTAAATATATATTAGTAGTCACCTATATCAGGCAGCAGCAATATAGGAAGGTGCTGGGGGCGGATGCTCACTTCAGTGACCACAGCAAAGGCGTCATCTCAGACTTTGCGGGAGAAAGGCAAATAGAAAACCACCCCAGAATTCTACCAAGAAAACCACACGGCTCTGTGGTCGTCAGGAGTCGACACTGACTTGATGGTACAATCTTTCCTTTTTCCTAAGAAGGCTAAAGGGAAACATGATCAACATGCAAATGAAGACAATATACAAAGAGAAGATGCAAGCTAACTAATGGCACTGGGAGGGGGGGGAACAAATTAGGAAAATCTTGCACCTCAATTCTCCAGCAAAAAGCTTGAATACAAGCCGTAGCAGAATTACTAGAAGTACTCTCTGTAGAACAGTGTTGAAGAATTTAAGCAGACTGCTGGTGTGCTGCAGAGAAGCTGTATTTTGTCTGCAGTTGTTCTGTGGATAAACAAGAAAAATTCATTTTCTATGACTTATCTATCTTACCCTCCCCTTTAAAGCATAATGCTCACAAAAGACGCTAGATGGATGGCTGGGCAGGTTTCTCCACACAAGCTCATAAATTCCTATTCAGCCTTTCACTATAATGCTAAGATTGAAAACAAGGCATCTGTCCTCTAGGAACTGGGCTCAGTACTTAACTTCACCCCTCAGCCCCCACAAGCTGTAAAACTGTCTCAGAAATTGTAACATTAACACAACCATCTTCTGGATGGGATTTAATATAAAGGTCAAAACATTGATTAAAATAGATAAATAAATACAAAGAGCATCTTCCTCAGCATATTCCATATATTTTTACTACCTTTATCTGGCACTTTTCATTAGCTTTAACTTCATGTTACCACCGCTGACCACTGCTCTGGGCTCCTTGGAGGAAGAGCAGGATATAAAATGTAAATGTAAATTAAATGTTCTACACAGCAGTACTAAAAAAAATGTAGACATCAAGGGATAGAACAAAACTGAACAGAATTTCTTTATTATGGCCAAAGACCAGCAAGAAGACATCAAGGGGTGTGTGAAACTCCCTGAAAATTTTCATTTGTCTTATCAAAAGTCAATAGCTATGCAGGGGCGAGGGGCCCATTAGAATAGTCCGCATGAAGAGGTTATTGGATCCAATAAGATTCCAAGAAGCCTTGGAAGGATTCAGTGTTGGCTTTGCTGGTGATCCTGTTGATGCCCTGGTTGAGAATTGGAACAACTTGCTCACCAGGGCAGTAGACACGATTGCTCCCAAGCGTTCCCTCCGACCCACTTCAAATTTGGCCCCTTGGTATACAGAAGACCTACAGGGGCTGAAGTGGCAAGGTAGGCAACTGGAGTGCAAGTGGAGGAAGATTTGACTCGAATCTGACAGATTGCGACATAGAGCACATCTAAAGATCTATGCTCAGGCAATATGTGCGGCAAAAAGGCGGTTCTTTTCTGCCCGTATTGCCTCTGCGAGTTCACATCCAGCGGAGTTGTTCAGGTTTGTGAGGGGACTAGTATCTGCCCCCCCCCCTTGAACCAGAATTTGGAGTCATCAGCTACCCCTTTATTTAGCAGGGGGAGAGTAACTGGCCCTATCCACCCTCAGCACAGTACCTCCAGTGACTGTTGCTGGTGTCTGCCTTATGTTTCTTTTAGATTGTGAGCCCTTTGGGGACAGGGATCCATCTTAATTATTTATTTATTATTTCTCTGTGTAAACCACTTCGGAAACTTTTGTTAAAAAGCGGTATATACATATTTTGGGTTTTTTTAAATTGTGATGCACAATTTGCATGGATGATTATCTTTGTTACAAAACCTGATATAGTTAGATGAGCTAGAAAAGACGAATTGATGCTTCATGTAATACTGAAAAGGTAAAATCAGAAGTAAATTTAAAAATAGAAATTGATTCGTTAGCATTAAAGTTGCAACGGATCATTTTGGCCTGTATAGGTATAGAAATGTATGGATTGAGTGAATATTGAGTTTCAGTCTGCACAGCTCTGCTAATTATGTTCTTCAAACCCTAATGTGCAGGTACAATTTCATTACTCAAAAGTCCACAATATTGCAGTTGGATCTCACTTTACATCGCTTCACCTTTATATCTCATTGCAATGGCTGACTGGCAGTACTTCTGATAGTAGCAAGGCAGCAGCACATGCACAGTTCATCTTGCTTGTGTGACAGCAATGTATCACAGCAATGACACAGCAATGCCAAGTGTCCCAATTTCAATGGGACTACTTTGAGTAATTTTCCTCATCATGTCAGCCAGTAACTAGGGGGACTAGCACAAAAGCTGAGCCTGTTTTGCTCCCATCTCCTGTATTTTGAGTATTACCTGCTGGATTCCTCCCCAGATTTCAAAGTTCCATATTATTGGATACATATACCGGAGAGGAATATGTATCCAGGAGGAATTCCATAGTTATGCTGGTAATGTTTACATAATTTTAAAGAAATTAAAAAATCCTTTACTTAAAAAATCCTTTACTTAAAAAAATGTTTTTGACTTGTGTAATTCTGCACATTTGTTAATAATTTTTGTTATATATCTTAAAATTTGGGAATAGTATTCCCCCCCCCTCACCTGTTTCTTTTAAACCCACAGGATAGCAAGCATGGGGGGTTGTTTTGCTTTTTAAGTTGTTATTGTGAAGGAACATGTCCATAATCCGCCAGTGACATTCTGAAATGCTCATTTCCTGCCAAAGCAGAGCCGAACCCGCACAATATTGGAATGCTGGAACAATATCAGAGCAGAACTGGGGGGATCCATTCATCCCTATGGGTAAGCTTCAGTTCCAGGTTTTCTTGTCAGTGCTTCTCAGACCATGCTTTCCATCTGGAAAGCTTTTCAGCCAGTGTTTTCCACATCATCAGTGTAAGTGTAGCCTAGCTCTTAGATATTTAAAGATGGGTCCAGCCACATGCGAGTTCCTCAGCTGCCCAGCCCTGGCATGTACTGGTTACATATCTTCAGCATGACTGCTAAATGAAAATGGCAGTGCTTTTAAATGAATGAACAAAAATCCAGTTCTAATTTTAAAAATTCTAAAAACCAAGCCAAAATCTAAAAAGCTGATAGCTGGCCCAGATAACAACTGGCTGGGCCTGTCTTTATGTCTCCCCCCCCCCGCCCCCAGATAGTTGACAACTCCGCTAAAGGACACCTGCACATGTTCATCATAGGTGCACCAAAATCGATCTATAGACAACAGAAAGGTAGGTGCTTAGGCAAATTCAGGCCTGTCTATATGGGGGGGGGGAGCAGTTCAACTCATGGAGACTTCTTCCATGAATGGAAAGAGAGTAATGCTTGTGGAAGAAGTCCATATACAAGGCTAAATGTCCTCCATAGGAGGAGCCTCTGTGAGCACAGCAGTAGGACTGGAGTCTATAGGAAGATGGCATAGAAAAGCTCTGCACACTAATAAGCTCTGGATTTCTTTATTTTATATACCACCCTACACTCACATCTCTGGGCAATTTACTATACAATAACACAACTTTAAGAAAAATTAAAACATTAATTTAAAAAACAATGTTGAATTCTATAAGTCTAATTAAAAGCCTAGATGAATACATGCATCTTTCAATTTTTTTAAAAAAAAGCTGTCATCGATGGGGCAGCTTTTAATTCAGCAGGGAGCACATTCCAAAGCCTCAGGGCGGCAATGGAGAAGGCCCATGTATAAGTATCCACCAGACGAGCCGGTGGCAATTGCAGTTGGACCATATTGCAGATGGATCATATTGGTGATCTCAATAGGTGGCACGGCTCATAATGAAGCTCTCTTAAATACTCTGGACCTAAGCTCTTTAGGGCTTTAGAGGTTATAACCAGCACCTTGTATTTTGCCCAGAAACACATTTATGGCCAGTGCAGTTGTTCTAATATAGCTGTAATGTGGTCTCTTCAAGATGACCCAGAGACCAACTTGGCTTCCAAACTAAGGCAGCCCCACCTAGAGTGCATTACAGTCATCAAGTCTGGAGTTACCAGCATATGCACCACTGTTCTGAAGTTGTTTATCTCAAGAAACAGACACAACTGATTCTAGAAGCACATTGTCAAACACTATTTTTTTATATTTTAAAAATCAAATGAATGATGAAGCAGAAACAGAGTGTTTAATTATACGTTTTGAGAGAGAGACAGAGAGAGAGGTGATGATGATGATGATGATGATGATGATGGAAGCAGTTTTCATTGGTTGAATGACTGGAAAGAAGACAGATAATAGGTCTGGGATCTAATATAATGCAACAGCATTCATGCATGCATACATGCAGGATATACAGCTGTAGGATGATAAAGAAATAGAATTGTTTGAATTCTTCCATTAATTTGCAAAATATTTTATTCTGGAGGATGGGAGAAATAGATAAATACCTATAGTGCTTATGTGCAAATAATGTAATTCAGGTAATTATATTGTAATATAATATAATTATATTATTACACAGAATGGAAGCCAAGAAGAATTCTAACAATTACATGGTTGTTTATTAATTTAAATACCATAGGAATTATTTTGGGAGTTCAAGGACCACTGTGCCTAAAGCAACACTGAATATAATAATAGTATTTTGCTTCATATGAACATTTGGAAATGTCTTCATTATATACATGTACATAAATCTACAATTAATGATGTGTTTGTGACATGTGACACATATATCAGTAGAGATGCATATGTTACTAATTGAAAGAAGTTGATCTTTCAGATTTGCCACTGCTAATATTTATTTAGGGTCAGATTCATAGGATGCCTTCAGCATATAGCACACACAGGATTTATGTTCTGCCCATGTTATGTAAGACCAAGGTCAAGTGTCCCCCTGAGACGAAGGACAATATGACACTCCCTCATCTGAGGATGGTTGCTGAGCATTCTCAGGTCATGCTGCTGATGCTGAGGCAACAACTGGGCACCCCAGCACTCCTAGATTATGCCACCAAGTCAGCCAATGGTGGCAGGGGCATTTCTTGCTCAAGTCAAGATTGGAGGGAAAAGAAGAGATGTGCCCCAGCAGGTTGGGGAAAATGAACAGCATGGCCCAACATGATGAGAAAGGGTGGTGGAACGGTACACCACCATGGTGATAGTGGTATAGCACTTGCTGCCCACCTGCACCCTTCCCTACTCACCCTGCCTCGCGGAAAGTCTGCCCCTGCATACATTAGAGACATAGGATGGGATGGGAAAGGGCGTACTGTACACATACTGACAGCATGGTTTTGCTGACCACACAAATGGTGCCCATGCATGCGCGGATGCCATGTGTGTGCTGGCACCGCACGGGGTTACTAGGTGCACATGCCACGCCAGCAGGAAACTGCATGGAGTGGCAGAGAGCAAGTAAGGACCTGCTCTCCTCTTTCTCAAAGTAGCTGCTCCCCACTCCCAAAAGATGCTCAACCCACGGTTTGAACCGCACTTCGTGTACACCCCTAATAGCTTAATATACAGGCAAATAAGTACAGAAACAAAAGTATGTGAGTAATTTTGCAGATAAAACCTAAAGAGAAACAAATAAGTGTTCAGACATTTCCAAGTGTAAAGGAGCCTCTTTCATTAACTCATAATATACACTTGACTGCAAACCTTCTCTTATCCCTTGAGTAACAGGCAAAATCACACAGCATTTGTGAGCTAGAACTGCACATTTCTTTTTAAACACAGCTTCAGTAATAACAGAGAACCAAATCCAGGAAAGCAGAGGGGGAAATCATCACAGCCAAGACTTCAGCAAGCTTCCCTTTGGTACAAGGAAAATATCCATGGGTAAACCTCTGCAGAAGTCTGGCGTTCAAAGGTCATGGCTGCAAGTCAAGGTTCAGGAAGCCTCTAAGGATAAACTGTGAATTAAAATAATGCCCATCCTCCTTAATGTCTCTCCCCCCCTTTTTTGCCCATTGATTATACATGACAGCGCTGCTGCCAAGCTCATCTTTGCATTCCCATGAGCTAGAAAATTACACTTGCAATAACTAAAAAGCTGTGCTTAATCGTGTACGTTTTAAGAAGACTTAAGATTGCTGGGTTCACTTCAAATAGTTACAGCTGACAGAGCCAAAAGTGGAATCTCCCACATAAAGCCGGATAAAATGAAAGGAAAAGAAATGGAAGAAGATTTGTGAAATAAGTTGGAGCCAATTGACTAAGCCCTTTACTGCCATAGAAGTAATAACATGAATCCTTTCACACTTATAAGAGGAATTTGGTCTGTCCCTGAAATTACCATCATGATCAGGGCTATATCCAGGAAAGCTACAAAGCTTGCTGCCCAGTAATAATATTACAGGCATAATTAAGAGTTGAAAATCACTGCATGTCAGCTATGAAACTGCCTTTTATGCGACTGATAGTGAGTGACAGTTGAAGGCAAGTTGTCAGAGCTCAGCTCTAGGCAGCCATCAAGGGGTGGCCAAGAGGTGAGAGATAAAGTCAGGAGTTGGAGTCAGGAGGCCAGAACCTGAAAAGAAGCCAAGAGTCAGAAAATATGCCTATAGCAAGAAAGACTATTGTTGCCCAGGCAAAGTCCCAGCCTTTGTAGAAAGCCTTTATAGCCGGGCTGTGGGCAAAGTTTTCACTCCTTCTCCCAGACTGAATTTTTGTGTGTGATTTGAGTGGGTTTGATAGAAGTTAGAAACCCCTCTCACTTTCATGGAAGGACCGACAGCATTTTCTTGATGTTTGAGGTAGGAGGGCTTCCCTAAGCTAGTGGAGGGGTCACGGTGCTATACTTCTCTTTCTAAAACTACCGTATTTACCCAATTTGAAGACAACTCTGAATGTAAGACACACCCCTTAAAAGGTAGAGATGAAATACAGGTTGTATCTGCATCTACTCAAAAGGAACAGGACTCTGATTTTAAGATGGCCACTTGATTTCTTTAAACTTGGAAAAAACCTAGTCTTGGGTTCAGGTAAATACAGTACAGGAGGACCTCGATATATACAAGGGTCCCATTCCAGGCTACAACTGTGGGTATGGAAATGGCGAATATTGAATAAAAGGGGCAATGGGGAATTGGGGGTTAGGTTACCGGTCACTGGAAAGCATTGATAAAACAGCAAATTTTGGGTGAGGGGGATGCAGGGGAAATCTGCCTACTGTCTTAGCTACTTGATATCTGTGTTGTGCTGTGCCTCCAAATTGGCTAAAATTTGCTGTTTTTCACCTTTAAAAAAGCGGGGAAGACGATTTGAGGCTCCGAAACACAAAATGGTGGCTGGATAAGACCTCTGCAGTCATTTCCGGCCACACCTGAACCGTGGATATGTGAGGTCAACGCGTTTCTCCCCCCCATTTCCCCCGGTGTATGCCAAGGTCTATTACCCGACCGCAAATGCTGGATCCACAGATATCGAGGACCTCTTGGGCGCTTTCCAGATTAGACCCTGCAACAGGGTCATGGCGGATCTTGGAAGTGTGCTTACACTTCCTGTGTTGTCACACCGCAGTGCCTACACTGACAGCAGGGTTACGTTCACATTTCCATTGCCTTGTTTTGGATTTAATTGCTGTGATTTATTGATAAAACGTTGTATGTCTGGCGTAAAAAGGTTGCTGTTTTTTTGGGTTGTTAGTTTTCATAAGACTGCTTCCCCTGCTGAGCTCTTTGCTATTTACGTTTTGAATGTGATTTGCCTGAACGGAAGCATTTTGCCGCTGTTGAGCTGCTAATCTGGAAAGTGCCCTGTAGTACTTGCTGCCTTTCTGGGCAGCAACAGTGCAGCAGTGTCAAGTTTTTATTGTAAACCACCCAGAGACGTAAATTTTGGGCGGTATACAAATATGACCGACAAATGAATGAATGAATGAATGAGAGTGTCACTTGCCACTCAGTCTGTGCTATTTTATTTCCAGGAATGCACCAGGGAATGATCTTGTGTCATGATGATGCTGCATCTGATGCTGATAACTGCAATGGGTTATTTTACCTGGTGCGCGATGCCCAATTGATCACACCAAGAGGAGATCAGGATTTCAAAACTTTATTTACCTCTGCAGAGTGAAAGAAAGTGCGGCTTATGGAATCAAGTTCCAGTCAAAGTCGAGCAGCCTCAAAATGGAGGCTGACAAAGCACTTATACAAAAGGGTTACCAGTTTTACACCTTTGACGAATCAAAGGCAAGGAAGCAGTCTGGTGATACATCACAATAATCCATAGTCAGAAGAAAATAGCAGATGACATTGTTACTACCCTTACATTCCAGAAACAGTATATAGCCACTTAAATCAAAGAGAGATGGCCTTGGTTCCCACCAAAAGGGGAGAACAGGATGACGTCTGGTCTCTGCCAATAACATTCTGCACTGACCGACATTCAATCTTAAATATCAGTCTTAAAGCCACTTCTTTGATATAGGTGAAACCTACCCATCTTGATTTGATTAGTTGAATAGTATCAAGCAAGTGAAGTTAGATGGTGCTTTTCCTATCTTGTACATTCTGTTCCTTGCCTTTTCCATTAAATGGAAAAACTTGGAAGCATCTGGGACCTTTTGAGTTAAAAGGGAATGTATTGGCTTGTTTGCAATGCACAAGTGTGGAACATACTGTTATCTCACTATAAAAGAGACGTAGAAACTGCTAGAGTGCGCAGCTGCATCCAGTGAGCTTTTATTACTAGCAAAAACTTTAATAAAGTTCTATTTGAAAGTGTGATACTGGTGCCTGGCGTAAATTACCTAACCAAGGAAATGAACACAGGGAAAATCCCTGGCTTCTAACATTGTGCAATCACCCATTTTGCACAACCCTGAACTGCCTTTGAAGGATGCAGCAGTACAGAAGAATCCATAAGTACAGCATCTGTTTTTGCAAACACAGTAACCATGGAGAGCGAGGGGTGGGGCAGGGTTTCAAAGCATGTCAGTGTGTGAGCAGGTCTGCTAGGTGCACTCTCGAAGATGCACATGTGACTGTCCACAGGTACAATAATGACTGCACAGTCTCAGAAGAGGGACAATCTATGTTTTTAGTTGCTTGCTTCTATCTTTTTTAAAATCGTATTTGTATTTGTAGCTATTCTTATGCCGATGCTTTATTGTAAAATTATTTTATATTTTTGCTTTCGTGTTTTATTTATAAACCACTCTGAGTTCTGATGAAGAGCAGCATACAGCCTATTAAATAAACGAACAAAATAAAGAAGCAAGCCTTTGTTCTCAGCATTATTCTTCCAACAATAGGATGGCAGACACAAAGTGGATTGCAGGAGCATTTTTTAAACTAAAGCAGTGGGAAATTGTCTCTTAGCTTTTATTAAAAGTATACAAGGTATTTTCGTAGTTCCCAAAACTAAGCCTCTACTGATCAAAAAGGGGCAATTAGCAAGTGAACTCCCATTAAATTAAAAAGGTGCAAACCTAATTAAACGCACTATGAGCGGTGACTGAGAAGCTACTGGTGATATCATCAGCAGTTCATTGCATATTACAAAGATAAGCAATCAGGTACTGTAGCAAACTGAAAAAAAATCTTTAAGAAATGGAGAATCACTGCCTTTTCACATAATAATGATCAAAGAGATTTGTGGTTTGCTACAAATAAATCCCCAGGTCCCCTAGCTAATTGCTTGGTTGCAATTCATGATGGGCAAATGCTCTTCAGTTCAGAATTGGTTTCATACTTGCAAACTTCCTTGAAGAGCATCTGGAGAAAAGTTTGTTTTTGGCAGTTGTCTTCTCGCTCACATTGGTGCATGCTCGCTGATAGTGATGTGTACAGATATCTTAGAATAACAGCAGCAGATCATTGCAGTTCCTACCACCAGAGCAGCCTGGAAATTTAATTGTTCCCCACATTTTGCCCCACCAAAATGAACACTTCTAGGAACCAACTTCTTAAAAAAAATATTTAATGAGACTGATTAAACAACCACAAAAAATATTTGCAAGAAACAAAACATTTGAACCAAATAGACTGGTGAGGTGGTCTGATCGCATAGTCCACAGTGATCAATGAAAGTATAAGGAACCTAGTGCTGAAGAACTTCGATGCATATGCCTACAAAGCAACCTACAGAGCTTGAACACAGACCACACCTGTGCAGAATCTTGCTTTATATTCTGAGTTGTGGAAGAGCTTGTGGGGGGAATGATGTTCAATTTGCAGTACTGCCAGTCATTATGAGCTGGACAAATGTGTATTCTGAACCCAGTAATTAGAAACTATAGTTATATCTCTACCTGCAGTGAAGTCAATCAAGTCCCACCCCACCCCAGCCATTAAGATGGCATTAGGAGGAAAACATTATAAAAATGTGCTCAAATTTATTACCTTGAGCATTGAGGGTTTAAGCCATACTTTAAAAAAAATGCCTCTGTACTTAGAATAAACATTTTCCAGTATGTATTATTTATTTATTTATTTGATTTATATATTGCCCTTCCGAAAATGGCTCAGGATGGTTTACCCCTGCTAACTTGGCAAAGAGGCACCTTTTAACGTGGTGATTCTCTTTATTTAGCAGGGGGGAAGTAACTGGCTCTATCCACCCCCAGCACAGTACCTCCAGTGACTGTTGCTGGTGTCTTAAATAATGTTTCTTTTTAGATTGTGAGCCCTTTGGGGACAGTTTATTATTTCTCTGTGTAAACCGCCCTGAGCCATTTTTGGAAGGGCGGTATAGAAATCGAATGAATGAATGAATGAATGACCAGAATAAAAACAATTAAAACCAGTTAACATTTAAAATCAAAACTATAAAAACAGAATAAAACCAATTAAACATTCAAACAGTTAAAAACCCTGGAAAACCAGGGCAAAAATGTAAAACAGTTTACAATAATTTAAAAACCCTGGAAGGCCCGGCCAAACAGATAGGTTTTAAGGGCTCCTAAAAGACAGTAATGAACGCAAATTACCAATTTCTGCCAGGAGTGCATTCCATAGCCCAGGAGCAGCTACAGAGAAGGCTCGCCTCTGAGTCGCCACCAGAGGTAATTGGAGACGGAACTCCTCAGATTACCTTGATGTGTGGTGGGGATCATGCAGAAGAAGGTGCTCTCTAAGGTAACCTGGACCTAAGCCGTTCAGGCTTAGGCCCATAATCTGTAAACTAAGTAACCAGTTTTGTGCTGGCTGTTCAGAAGTTGAGGAAAGAGTTTGCCAGAATTAATATGATGGGATTTATTGGCCCTTACACTCCTCAGTTTACTAAACCACCCCTCCCAGGATGGCAGAATCCCCCAAAGTGAGGAGGAGGAGGAGGAGGAGGAGGAGGAGGAGGAGGAGGAGGAGGAGATGGAGTTTCCACTGCCAATAGTTGTGGTTTAGTTAGAGAATGTTTTCTAGTAAAGTTCATTGTTGCAGTGGCTGGACTTGGCAGGAGTGGTGACAGCTCTTCATCTTCTGAGTTTCCAAGGGTGTGGAGGAGAAGCTGCCATTATCATCACCCCTGCCATGTCCTTCAGCAGCTCCGGCAGAAGCTCATCCACAACAATTCAAGATGGTGGATGCGTAAACTTTTGAGGAGCAAGTGGTTTAACTTGTGAACTGCTTAACCGATTTTAACCAAATTTGCTACAGCTGAAGGGACACATAGGGATGCCCTAATGGTGTGGTGTGTGATGATGTCATTCACTCCAGTTAAAGATGGTGGCCGCATGGACATCTGAGGGGCAAGTGGGCTAATTTGTTGACTGCCTAACCTTGGGTACAGTTGCAATGAGTGACACACACTCAATGGCATAGCTTGTGATGATGTCATCCATGCCAATTCAAGATGGTGGATGTGTAAATTTTGAGGTGCTCTTGGGCTAACTTGTGAACCGCTTAACCTATTTGAACCAAATTTGCTGCAGCTGTAGGGACACCTCAATGGCGTAGTTTATGATTATGTCATCTACTGCAATCCAAGGGGGTGGATGCATGAATGTTTGAGGTGCAAGTGGGCTAACTTGTGGACTGTCTAACTAATCTGAAACAAATTACATACAGTTGTAGTGAGTGACACACAGGGACACCTCATAGGTGTAGCTTGTGATGATGTCATCCACCCTAATTCAATATGGCGGAAGCATAAACTTTTGAGGTGCAAGTGAGCTAACTTGTGAACCGCTTAACCAATTTGAACCAAATTTGCTACAGCTCTAGAGACACATAGGGATACCTCAACAGTGAAGATTGTAAGTAAGTAAGTAAGTAAGTAAATTTATTACAGTCCTTAGACTAGCTTAACATTTAAAATAATACAATTATAATTGACAAAGTATTCAAACAGGGATGATTGTGACGATGTCATCCGCCCCAGTTCAAGATGGTGCACACATAAACTTTTGAGGCATAAGTGCACTAAATTGTTGGCAGTCTAACCAATTTGAACCAAATTTGCTAAAGCTGAATAGACACATAGGGATGCCCCAATGGTGTCATTTGTGATGATGTCACCCACCCCAATCCAAGATGGCAGATGCATAAACTTCTTGAACCAAATTTGGAACAGCGGTAGTTAGTGACACACAGGGACACCTCAATGGTGCAGTCTGTAATGATGACATCCACTCCGATCCAAGATGGCAGACAGGTGAACATTTGAGGCACAAGAGATCTAACTTTTGGACCTCAATTTGCACCAAATTTAGTCCAGATGTAGAGACAGTGAAAGGAAAGTAGGCTGATTAGTTCTTACTAGAACAACTTGTTCTTTTTAGGGTAGAAGGGCTTGCTGCCCTGCTGGTGCCCCAAGAATCTGCTACCTGAGGAGACTGCCTCACCTGGTCTCATGGAAGGGCCTTTGGCCCCCACCCACCCATGCTGCTACCACGTCACCCGTAATTCTTCCTACCATATAGCCTGGCACGGCACCCACCTTCCCTGCTTTCTGTTGTTGCTCCCAGCCATCTGAGGCCATCTGAGGCCATCTGAGCCCTGGGAAGGTGTGGAGGCTATCTGAGCCCTGGAGGCGGGGCAACCAGCAAGGAACACGGGCTGGCTGGAAGCAGCGGCATTCAGCAGGGAAGATGAGGAAGGCTTCCCCGTTGAGTACGGCATGGAGTACAGGGGAAGAGGGGGTGCAACCCAGAAGTATTCCGGCCCCACTAGAAGTGCTGGGTCACCAACCTGCCTCATCCTGGCTTGACTATACCCCTATGTAAGGCTACAGGTATGAGTGTGAGAGGGTTTGCATGTTTCCTTCACACACAAAAAGGATCAAGACTGAAAAATACAATTCCCTGCATACAGAAAGATGCTATAAAAAATGCTCCCTATCAAGCAGGTTTTCTACATGAAAAGAGAGGTTTTTTGTTTTTTTGTGAGCAACATTGCAGCCCTGAAGCCCAAAGTGGTACTATCCACTTAAAGGAACATTTTAACTTGAGCTTCTAACTGGTGTTTAAGGATAGCCCCTTAAGGAAGTTTATGGGACATCTTATGGGCTGTTCCAGATGGAGATTTCTGAAGCAGCACAAACGTGCACTTGCTATAAGAAAGGGGCATTCAGAAATGTCAGATTGTAGGTTGGACAAAGCAGTGTGAAGCACAATAATGACACTTTATTTGCAGCAGTGCAAACCCCAGTATGTGCCCCTGCAACTAAAGCACTGAGCTGCCTCTTGTCCTTTTGTTCCACTGTTGCAGAGATTACCATCTTTATAGATGCATTTAGCATGCAGGAGTTGATTGACAATGTAATCCACATTTTTATGTGATTGGCTGGCAGCTGCCTCCCAGGAGTAATGTGTGTGGGGACTATGTCTTTTATTCGGTGATCAATAATAAATCTCCCACATTCACACTGATGTTTAGTCAAGGAAATTGACTTTGCTTGCTCTGTCCTCAAGGTTGAATTTCCCCCCCCCTGAAAACAGGGTTCAGGTTTTGAGGGAAGTAGTTAATCATTTTGGGGGTTTCCTTTCTGTGGATATTTTCCATAGGAAGATTTCAGACTTGAAAGGTTAGCTTGATTTGTTATGATAACTCTTCTTGAAGATTTGGCCCTAAAATAAGTATTTGCATACCAATTACTAGGTTTTGGGGGAAATTAATCCTGCTGTTTTCTACTTCGGTCAGACACAATCCAGTAAATCACCAGACTGAAGCTCTTTTCCCTAGGATTATCAAGGTGACTTTTTTTTTCACAGGGTGGGTTAAGATATAATGGTGGCATGTAAGCATGGAAGAGCCACTGGTTCCTGTCAGGCACGTGCTCCTGCCACAGCTTCCCTGTTGTGAGAACCCGGAAATGTTGGGTGGAGAATATTGGTAACCCACCTGACACTGCCCCTCCAAGTCCTGACACTGCCCCCTTTAAATCCTGCTATGCTGCCTCATCGTGGCGGGGGGTGTTCCTAGGAGGGATGAGCGAAGTCCACGGGAGATATACTCCCAGTATGGTCACCCAAAGCACAAACGTCATCCCAGCTGAAACAAGCAGGCACCTATATTAGGCAGCAGTGATACAGGAAGGTGCTAAAGGCAGACGATCACTTCAGTGATGATGACAAAGGCATAATTTCATACTGCGTGGGAGAAGGCAATGGTAAACCACTCCTGTATTTTACCAAAAAACCCCACATGGATAGAGAAAATAGAATGATTGTCGATGTAGTGGCGGATGATGGGCCCCTCAGGTCAAATGGTACTCAGCATGCTACTGAGGCTAAGGATCTCTCAAAGTATTGATGGTGTTTATGATGCGATTAGACTAAAGCCTTTTGGATGTCCAGCAGCTGATGTTGCCGTGCGGGAAAAGAAAATCCGAAGCTGCAAAGATAGAATTACAATGGGAATGTAGAATGTAAGAAGCATGAATATGGGAAAGCTCGACACAGTGAAAGATGAAATGAACCGACTACAGATTGACATTTTGGGCATCAGTGAATTAAAGTGGACTGGAATAGGACACGTTCAGTCAGAAAACCATACCGTTTACTACTCAGGACTCAAAAACCAAAGAAGGAATGGTGTTGCTTTCATAGTCAGGAAGGATATAGCAATGACAGTACTTGGGTACAATGTGGTTAGTGACCAACTAATATCAATTAGATTTCGTGGACAACCATTTAACATGACAGTTCTTCAAGTCTATGCCCCAACGATTGATGCAGAAGAAGAGGATGTTGATGAGTTTTATGCTCAAGTTCAGTCTGAAAATGACAAAACATGCAAGCAAGATTTGATGCTGGTGGTTGGAGACTGGAATGCCAAAGTTGGAAAAGGTAAGGGGGAAAACACAGTCGGACTGCATGGCCTAGGAAACAGTTACGAAGCAGGAGAATGACTTATTAGTTTCTGCCAAGCCAATGATCTCTTCATTGCTAACACATTTTTCAAATCTCTCTCTGACCCTAATTGCTATTTCCTGACAATGAAGCTTCAAAGAAAGAGCCAATTAGTTTCTCTTTTGATGAATTGAAGATTTCTGTGTGCCTCTCCCCAAAGCATCTCTACCTACAACTACAAGTGAACAGATATTTCATTATTTGTTCATGATTAGGATAAAAGGATCTTTGCCATTCTTCATCAGAGTCCTGCAGAATTACCCCTTCAATGCAATTCTTAAAGGTTCAGGTCCGCATTTAGCAACCCTATGGTGAACTATACCTTGTCCATTCCCAGTAATAGGTCTAATTACACAACTTCTCAGTGCTAATGGAGAAACCAGGAATAATATTCTCAAATATGTCCATACTGTTTTGTATGCAGAGGTCATTTGTTCTGCCTTATACTCTTTCAAAATACCTTTTTTTACAACATGGAAAAATATATCTCTGATCGCCTTGATGATCACAGTGGCCCTCAGCTGACCTTGAACAATTCTAAGGGTATAGCTTTCAACTTCAGCTTTCCTTGATTACCCTTAACCTATGCTTGATTGCCCTAGTCCTGCCTGCAATATCTCAGTGGGCTAAAAACTGAGGGCCTTTCTTTACAACTGTTCAAGTCTCATTATTGCTTCAATTGAGTATCCTTTTCCAAGCCCACATGATTGCAGACTATGATGCTATGAGCTATCAAGATGCTCTTGTGAAGTAACCAGTCTGGTAAGAGCCAGAAATGCAAGTTCTAGTTTTAAACAGCACTAGAGATGGGAAGGCCTGTGGGGACAAAACCTGGAAAACTGGGTGGGGAGGGCTGTTTTTCCTGGGTTCCGCCCCCCCCCTCTTTTCAGTTTTCCCCCTAGGCCTTCGCATCTCTAGATAACTACAGAATCCTTGCTTGTTGGTAACACCAAACAATGACACTGCCTAGAGCCTTTGGAGTCAGGTAGTAAACAAACAAACAAACAAACAAACAAACAAAATTATTATTAATAATAATAATAAATATCAATAAAATTATGAATAATGGATGCAAGATAAATTATATGAATGCATGTCTATGATAAAATGTAAAAATACATTTCTTAAGTTCCAAACTTGCATCTTGGTGCCCATTCTTGGGATCTACATGATCAACATTTTGTGTAGGGTTGTGCGTTTTGCTTTTTTGGTCTGTTTTGTTTTTGGCCCGAATCCAAAACACCCCCGTTTTGTTCTTTGTTCGAAATCAGCCAATCCGAAACCCCCCAATTTTGTTCTTTGTTCGAAATTGCAAAATCCGAATCCGAAACATTTTGGATTTTGAAAAATGGCCCCGGGGGAAAACTAGTGGGTGGTGGTGCCCAATGGGTGGAAACTACCACCCAATTTCAGAGGAATTGGGCAAAGGGCTGATTTTTTTGGTGATTTTTTGAAGTATAGGATTTTTCCCATAGGAAGAATGGAGATTTCAGCAAAAGTATAGCTTCATGTTGGGGGGAAAGGGGTGGCCTAGAGCAGAGTAGGGTGGTGGTAGTGCCCAGTGGGGGCAAGGAAGCTGCCAGAATTATTTCAAAGGAACTGGGCAGAGGGCTGATTTTTAAAGACATAATGGAGTTTGCGCATCTGTAAAGTTCTTCCCCATAGGGAATGGTGGACCTCCATAATTCCTGCACCATAACTTCACTTGGGGGGCACCAGGGTAGCCCAGAGCGAGTGGTGGTGTAGAGCACATAGGGTGCCAACCACCCCCATGGGTTGCTAACCCATGGGGTACAGGGTTCTGTTATTTCTGAGATGTTTGAGTGTAGATTCAGATTCTCTGGTAGCATATGAGAGTGGATTCATGGTTTGTCATTGAAAATCTCATATGCTACCAGAGAATCTATACTCAGAACACCTCAGAAACAACAGAACCCAGCACCCCATGGGTTAGCAATCCATTGGGGTGGTTGGCACCCTGTGTGCACTACACCACCTCTCCCTCCCGGCTACCCCAGTGCCCCCCAGGTGGAGTTATGGATCTTCTGAAACCTCCATTATTCCCTAGGGGGGAAACCTTAAAGAAGCGTAAACTTCAACAATTCCTAAGAAATCAGCCCTTTGCCCTATTCCTTTGGAATCTGGGTTGTGGCAGGCACCCCTTGGGGCACTGCCACCCAACCCACTGTTTTGCCCCTCAGGCCCCCTTTCTGCCCCAAATCGGCCCCAAAGACATGTCAACTTCAGAAATTCTTTAAAAATCAGCCCTTTCCCCAATTCCTTTGTAATCTGGGTGGCAGCAGGCACCCATTGGGGCACTACGACCTGAACCACTCTTCTGCCCCCAAAGGCCCCTTTCTGCCCCGAATCCACCCCAAATAACATCAACATCACACATCAACAACAGCAGAGCTTTGGAAAAAATCAGGCAGATTTCCAAAGGTCATGCACATGCACATCCCCCCCCCCAAAAGCAATTGATCTACACACAACAGTGTGAAACAACAACAATGAAATGCACACTGCCCCACTGGGCAATGAGGGTAAATGCATACTGCCCCACTAGCCAATGAGGGTAAAATTTACCCTTAAATTTGCTTAAAAGGAATAAGGAGGCAATTGCCAGCAGATCAGCCCATGCTTTCGCTGGCTAATCTGCGAGCTGGAAGGGCTGGAAAGTCAAACAGATGTCAAAACTCAAAATGGAGACTGAAGGAGAAAGACTTTTTGCGACTGCAAAATGGAGTTCCGAAACAGCCGAAACAACAAAATGTTTTGTATCTGAAACAGGGATGTTTTGTTTTGGCTACAAAATTTTCTGTTTTGAGCACTGGGTGTTTTGTTTTGGCTACAAAACAGCCGAAACGGCCTGTTTTGTGTACAAAACGTTGTGTATCCAAAATGAAACGCACATCCCTAATTTTGTGCAATAGATATACATAAAATACATTTGTTTTGACTTGATATGCCAAGGCTGCTTCTCTTCCCTCAATTTAGTGCTTTTGTTGCAGAGATTTTCCCACTGCGAACTCTCCAAAGTGCAATGTTTTGTACTTGGGGAAATATGATTCTTCTGCTACATCCCCATTGCTGTTGTGAGGCTTTCTGGAATATTGTTGCATGCCATTATTCATGATGGGCAATTCAACTTCCCACACCATCTCTACCCTCATACAATTTTGTGAAACTTTAATTATTTTATTTAATTTTTTTCAAATTATTTTTTGTTCACTTTCCAGCTGTACAACTCTTGCAAGGGAACACATGACTAGACAGATTTAATTTTCAAAAGTAGCACACAGGGAAACACACTCTCTCCTATTGCTGCAGTGCCCACCCACCCCTACTTAGAAAATGTTTTAGGACTTAGATAGTTCTTTGGTGGCCAAACTTCCTTGAAACACTACAAAAACTTGAAAAAATGCACCTCCGGCTGCCCGGGTGATAATCATGGCCTTTAGTTGACCTTGGTTGTGAGTGCACTGTACTTCTGTCTTCTGAGGCATTTTAAATTGAATTATTGAAATGGATGTTGCTGCTGCATTAACTTGACATACTGGCTTTTATGATTTTATTGCTTTTTGATGGCTGGGATTTTAGGCATTGTATATCTCCTTGAGTGCCTTGTGGTAGAAAAGTGATTAATAAATTTTATAGATAAATAAATAAATACCTGCAAAACCTGCTTACTGAGATGAGAGAGAAAAGAGTGCGCACATGGTGGACAGAAATGCCTCTATCTTAGCCCCATCAGTATTCTAAAACAACAATAGCATCATCATCATCATCATCATCATCAAAACTATATTCTATCTCCATCTCTAAAACTGTGGTCCAAATCCGTGCCTCACTAAGGCTGCTAATTGTAACTTAATTAAATACAGTTTTCAAGTCAAGTCAATCTTTATCATTTCAGGTGCTGCTGAAGGGCTTGGCAGGGGTGGTGACTGCTCTCTTCTTTTCAGCCTCAGTGAGAAAGGAAGGAACTGCTGCTACCAGCTCTTCCACATAGCAGTTTTAGCAGCAGCTGTTCTTCCCAGCCTCCAAGGGAAGAAGGGGGAAGACAGGGTGGTCCTGTTCTCCACTGGGAGGGATCCAAATTCAGGGTTGTCCTTAGGGCAGGGCGACCGGAGTGATAGCCCCATGCTAGCGCATTTCCTGCACTTGGCATACAGAGGTGCACCTAGATAATTTTGGGGCATATACCTAAAGGCCTTTGGAGCCCCCACCCCACCCCCACCCCCGCTGCAAGATAGGCATCATTCCCCTGAGTGCACACACACACCATGATCCACACAGTATTTTTAACATATGAGTTCTTGAGGGCACAAATAGCAACTGAACTCACAAGAATGGAAGAATATAAAACAGGCACATTTATACAAATATGCATTAGCAGAAACATTTTAACACGCAACTTAACATATCCCCCTCCCACATATTTCTTTCCTCACTCGCCCCTCTGTTCCAAAAGCAGAGGTCACACTCAGTCACCCAGTACAGGTCACAGTCACACTCAGCTGCCTGGAGCAGTGTGGGCCAGCAGCGTGACGACTACAACACCTGGGACAGACTAAAGAGGATTTGGGGCCCCCAGGAGGTGTGGAGGTCCTGGACTTTGGCCCGTAGGTCATGAGAGCGGGGCAGGAGGGAGGGGAGTGTGGCATGAGAGCGGGGCAGGAGGGAGGGGAGTGTGGCAAGAGAGAGTGTGGCAGGAGGGGGGAATAGCAGGCCCCAAAGAGCCCGCAGATGCTCTGTGTGGGTTGGCCAGTACTAATATAATTCAGTATACTTTGGACAGGTTTCTTTTTAAAGGGGTCCCCCCCCCGACACACACACAGCGTGCATGTTTCATGTCTGCACAGAAAACAATGAAATAGCATTTTAAAACACAAATAATATAAGGCAGTCATTTGCTTGGGTTTGGGGGTTGTTGTTTTTTGCATTATGGGTGTGGCGATGGGGCGGGTGTGGCTATGTGGTCTGGCATGGTGAGCAGCTGCGCTTCTGAATTTGCGATGACACCGCTGGCCTTAAGTCGTGTGTTCCAGGCTTTGGCCCTCTGGCTGTTGTTGGTCTATAACTCCCATCAAGTCATAGGCCAACAACAGCTGGGAGGCCTTAATTACATGATAAAGCAAGAGCAGTTGGCCTGCCCTGCTTTATCAATGGAATTACTTAATTAATTAATTAGATTGAATGTAATAGATCTATTATAAATAATACCTACTGATAATAAATTTTGATTCTGCTGCTTCCATGAGCTGGCACTTCGAAATGTTCACTGTGGTCTTTTAAGAAAAAGGTTTAAAGGGGTATCTTGTCAGGTTGTTCGATGAAAAATGTGAGGGATTTGCTCATCCATGAGCTCTCAAGCTGCTATTCATTGCCAATCTCACCAGGGGCATAGGGAGCTCGTTGAAGGCACGCCCCTTGCATCTGACATCAGATGCAAGGGTGGGGTCAGTGGCAGGGATGGGGCCCGTCAGCCCCTGCAGAGCTGGGAAAGGACCTCCCAGTCAACAATTCCACAAACCACTGACTGAGGAAGCTCTGCAGGGGCTGACAGACCCTGTCCCCCAGTATTGGCCACACCCCCTGCATCTGATGTCAGACACAGGGCTCAGTCCAGTGCCTGGAAGAGGGTCTGGGTAAGGGGCGCCCCCCCCTCACACACGTGATCCTGGTGGCCGGGGGACAGTCATCCCCCCCTTGCTCCATTATCCCTATACCCCTGGAGCTCGCTGTTTGAAAAGCACAAGATAAAGCTTATCAAAAGTGGTACGTGGTGGCAGCCAGGCAAAACCACCAGCCTCTGAATCAAGGGGTGGGAGGGAGCAGAGGAATGTTTGTCCTTACCTTTAGACACCTGGAGGGGGCAGTGGAGGCAGGGGGTTGTGTAGCCAGCCCTGTGCAAGCATAGCACTGAAGATTAGACAATTGTCCATCAGCAGTCTGCAGTCGGGGCAACTGTCCAGTTAGCAAATGTGCACTAGCATGGTGCAGTCTGCAGTACCTCCTGCCTTCACTGTGGCCTAGAGACTTTGGCGGGGGGGAATCCTTGTCCCGCCTTGATAGCCATGCAGTGGCTGCTGGTGGGTCCACCCAGTACATTGCTTATGATTTCAGTTTTAAGTGCTGCTTGATTAAAGCCTCTCCAAAATCTGCCATTTGTAAATTCTCTTTAAAATAGCTACAAACAAATGTGTCCTAACAAATCTGTGGTACTCTGCAATACTGCCCAAGGGCAAAATTTTCTCAGTGCTGCAACAGTAGCAGGAACTCATTAGACGTAATAGATAGCAAGCATCTTCTACATAGACCTATTAAGAGTGTGTGTGTGTGTGTGTGTGTGTGTGTGTGTGTGTGTGTGTGTGTGTGTGTGTGTTTTATTGGACCCAGTATCTTTTGCTTGAAGAACATCATCTTTATTGGGAAGTCCAATAATTCCTGAAAATAATGGAGTATTAGTGGAAATCAGCATCATAGGTCTTGCAGAAACTTAAACTGTGTAGTGTAAGTAGTTCCAGCATTGCTTTCATTTTAATACTTAAGGTCAGCCCTGGATTAACCATAAGGCAAAACAAGCACGTGCTTAGGGCATCAAGGGAAGAGGGGTGCACCACAGAGCTTTCCCCCTGCATATCATGCCTTTAACTCTTTTACTGAACATGAGAACATAAAAACAGCCCTGCTGGATCAGGCCCAAGGCACATCTAGCCCAGCATCCTGTTTCACACAGTGGCCCACCAGATGCCGCTGGAAGCCACAGGCAGGAGTTGAGGGCATGCCCTCTCTCCTGCTGTTACTCCCCTGCAACTGGTACTCAGAGGCATCCTGCCTTTGAGGCTGGAGATGGCCTAAAGATCCATCTCCTGGCCAGTCACCGACAGCTCAGATCCCATCAGCGTCTACTTGAAGTTGAAGTTTTTCATCCCAATGTGCATCACTTTACACTTGCCAACATTGAAGTGCTTTTGCCATTTTGTTGCCCACTCCCCCAGTCTGGAGAGATCCTTTTGGAGCTCCTCACAATCCATTTTGGATTTAACTACCCGGAAGAGTTTGGTATCATCTGCAAATCTGGCCATCTCACTGCTTACCCCTATTTCTAGATCATTTGTGAATAAATTAAAAAGCACTGGTCCCAGTACACACCCCTGGGGGACCGCACTTCTTATTTCCCTTCATTGTGAAAACTCTCAATTTATCCCTACGCTCTGTTTCCTGTCCTTCAAACAATTAGCAGTCCACACATGTACTTGTCCCCTTATCCCATGACTGCTAATTTTTCTCAGGAGTCTTTGATGAGGAAGTTTGTCGAATGTTTTTTGGAAGTCCAGGTATACTATGTCATCTGGATCACCTTGATCCACACACTTGCTGACACTCTCAAAGAACTCCAAAAGGTTGGTAAGGCAAGATTTACCTTTGCAGAAGCCATGCTGGTTCTCTCTCAGCAGGGCCTGTTGTTCTATGTGCTTTACAATTTTATCCTTGAGGATGTTTTTCATCAATTTGCCTGGAACTGATGTTAAGCTAACCGGCCTCTAATTTCCCGGATCGTCCTTGGATCCCTTTTTGAAAATCGGTGTTACATTTGCTATCTTCCAGTCCTCCAGCACTGAGCCTGATTGCAAGGATAAGTTATATATTTTGGCAAGGAGGTTGGCAATTTTACATTTGAGTTCTTTGAGGACTCTTGGATCGATGCCATCGGGCCCTTGCAATTTGTTAGTTTTCATTTTTTTCCAGACAGTAACACCATGAGGCTCGTTTCACGATTAATGAGAAGAGCCATGTTGGGGTTAGTGGGGAGCATGGGCTTAGCCCTCTCTCCTCGCAGATGAGCAGGGCAGTAGCCCTGGGCAGCCGGATTGGCCACCCAGATTACTGCTGGCTCCGTTACAGAACCGGCGGGGGCTGGGTGGATTGGGGGCCGCGTGGGCATGATGGAGAGACCCCCGAGCCGGGAAGCTGCTTTTGAGCCTCTCAGTTGGGGGTCTACCCGTGAGTTGCCATGGCATGGAGCCGTGCTATGGCAACGCACGAGTAAAAAAAACAGGTTTGTGGAGCACTCGCTCCGCAAATCTGGTTTAAGGGCAGGGGTACTTTAGCGGGTTACCTGCTGAAGAACTACCGGGTTCACACGATGGGAGAAAATAGGGCTAGCCTCTGATTGTGTGAATAGCCTCCATATCTTGTCACTTTTATCTGACTCCGTTCTTTAGCCTCCAACCCTGAAAGGTCTGGTTCAGGAACAGGTATATGCTCTGTATCCTCTGCCATGAAGATAGATACAAACCTGGTTTAAGGGCAGGGGTACTTTAGCAGGTTACCTGCTGAAGAACCATCAGGCTCTAAGCTGAGCTCGATGGTTCACACGATGGGAGAAAATCAGGCTAGCCTCCACTAGCCCGATTTCCCTCCCATCATGTGAATAGCCTCCATATCTTGTCACTTCTATCTGACACTGTTCTTTAGCCTCCATCCCTGAAAGGTCTGGTTCGGGAACAGGTATATGCTCAGTATCCTCTGCAGTGAAGATAGACACAAAGAACTCACTGAGCTTCTCCATATCCTCCTTAATAATTCCTCTCACTCCCTCGTTGTCTAATAGTCCAACAGCCTCCCTGGCAGGTTTCCTGCTTCTGATGTATTAATAGAAGTTTTTATTATTCCCCTTGATACTTTTAGCTAAATGTTCCTCAAACTCTCCTTTTGCCTCCCTTATTGTTACCTTGCATTTCTTTTGCCACCTTGCATTTCACTGCCACACAACTTTAGTCGATTTTTTGTAATTGTTTTTATCTTCCATGTTTGACTTTACTCTGCATTGTTAAAAAAACCAAACGTTTTCTTTGGCTCGGTGAGTGACTAAAGTTTCAAGAAACTACTAAACTATGTTTCTGAAGTAAAAAGTCATTGATTTGTGAAATATTACTGTAAAGAGCAATACAAAATATTGATAACACATAAAAGATGGCCATATGTTATGATGTCTGACCTTGAAAATGAAATATTTTTCTCAATCATTCCTTCTGTTGTGGCTATTTATAAGAAATCATAGGCAATGGAACTGTTTTGTTTTACCTTAAAAAATCTAGAAGAAAACTTTCTAAAATTTAAATAAATATTAAGGTATAAGTAAATAATTTGCTTGAGTTTTAATGTCTTGTCAGTTAAGCAATGGAGGGAGCCGAGGGGGGGGGGGCACCATTGTTGGGCTGTGCTTAGGGAATCAGTTGCCCTTAATCCGGCCCTGATTAAGGTAGAGTATTCTGCCAGTGGTATTTGCATGTTCACTTATTTGTGTCAGGACTGCCTCTTCCATCTACCAGTTAAAATGTTCCATGAAAGAGTATTAAATTAACAATATTTTATTGAAAATTGGAATACGGGTACTTTAAGTAATAAATAAATATGTGATGGAAATTTTGAAGGAATAAAATTGCCTTTTCATTCTGATTTGAAGCAAGAATATAACTATTTATATAGAAAATATAACTATTTTATTGTTTTTGAAACAGCTTTACTTACTCTGTGCGATTATTTTCAAAAATTACAGGGTTATGAAGATGCCATATTCTGGTACCAGGAGGCTCCCTAGCACAGCAACTTGGTAGAAGAACAGACATTAGCCATAAAGTTTTATGGTTTAATATTTTCATGCAAAGACACGATTGTTGTGCTACATTTATATCTAGCTCTAAAAACATTTTATATTGCTATTGTCTTTTACTTTTATGAAACTACATATTTAAAGCTGCTTCTTGGATACTTTGCATGTCCTACAGTTACCAAATGCAACTTTATTAATTGATATGACAAGCTTCTAAAATGTAAGATAAAGAAAATTAACCCATTCTTTAAAGAATAGCAATATCTGACAGGCCCCTGAGTTCAACTCTCTGCAGTCTCAATCCAGAGTAAAGTCAGTGCTGTAGAAATCAATGGGACATTATTAGTCACTACTAACTTCTTCCATTGATTCAGAAAGCTGACATCCTGGCAAAGTGCCAGTGTTTTGTGAGATGTGCTGGTGCTATGAACATGATCAGTTAACTCAGCACTGGCTATCATGGTGAGGGGAAGATGTAGATGACCTCCCCTTCCCTGTTGCCCTCGTCTTCCGGATATGACCAGAAGTCGCCGACGTACCTGCGCGTGCTGGCACAGGTACGCGTGTGTGTGTGTTGTGTGCCCATGCTGGTGCGCACAGGTGTGTCGGTGACTTCTGGTCACATCCGGAAGATGAGGGCAACGGGGCAGCAGGGAGGTATGCTGCCACCCTAATGGGCATTAATAAACACGAACGCCGGCAGGGGGAAAGCGGCAGAAGGGGTAATTGCACCCTCCCCCGCTCTTAAAGGGAAACTCCCACCGCCTTCGAACTGGCAGAACCACCGGTTCTTCAAACCTGTTCGGAGGTCCATAAAGGCCTGCAAAATGTTTCTGTGCACATCCCTGCCTCAGGCACCACAATATCTTGGACCACACTTGATGTTGCATAATACATTTGGCTCCTGCCAAGAGCAAAAGCGCTGTGTCTCCTTCCCATGACTCTCTAGCACTCGTCGCACACAAAAAAGACGCATGACATGAAGGGCTGGTTCAGACAACCCCCAACCCCCCACCACCCCTGCCCCAAACCAGTCTATACGATGAAAATGGGGATGCACCTAGAGCATGAATGTCTTTGTGTTTTCCCAGCATGTCCTGGTGATGTACCCCTTTATCACAAGACAGGGAAGGTTGTCCAAACTGCCACTCCACACATGGCTCAAATGCTAATACACTTGGGCCATGTGTAGAGCAGCAGTTTATGTTAGAATTCTAAAGCATTGCTCTTAGCACCGCAGTAACCTCTTCTGGCCACTACAGGCATGATGAGTCATGCTACTAGGTCTCTCTTGGTCACCCTTTCTCCACAGTTCAACACTGGTCTCCCCTCCACAGTGGTGCATATACGGGTAGCATACATTTCCTGACCCGGAGGGAGTTTGCTGGCTGCACACCACAGCTGTAGAGCAGCAGAGACACATGACACAGTCAGAAGAAGAAGTCCCTCCTTGGGGCCACTGGGCCAATCACAATGAATCATTGAGAAAAAGAGGAGGCAGGCTGCTGCAAAAAACACTTGGCTGGGGAAATGGGATGGGAATTGATAGCACAGCAGCAGCATACAAATGAGCTCCTCCTGCCACCACATAGCCAATGTTACACATGAGTAAGTCTATTGTTTTCAATGGGCTTACACACAGGTAACTACCACTGCATGATTTGAGCCACTTGGCACTTGTAGCAGGATTACTGGAACTCTGGAAACCCCCTCCAGCACATAAATAATTGCAGGCTGTTTAAAATAGTTGCAAATCCAAGGTAAAAATGAACATTTAAAATGAACATTGAGAAGCAAATTGAATTTTTAAAAAACACAAAAACCTGCAGTCCAAATGAAAGAGATTCCAAGTGGTTTATATTTAAATTAGGAATCACAGTATTCCTTCTTTTCCTCAGTGACTAAAATTGCCCAGTGTCCCTTTTTAGGATTTCAAGCTTTTCCAATTTAATATCAAGATGCTTGCACTTTGCACAAAATGCCTGATAGGCCCATTCCTATCCAACATCACCTTGAGTTTGCTTGCCCTGCATATCTGTCTCTCTGGATGGAGTTTTCAACAATCTATACACTGAAGAGAAAATCAATGTGGTGGAGTGCTTAGTGTGTTGGCCTAAGACTGGAGAGACCCAAATTCAAATCCCCCAGGCTCTCACTCAGTGGCCTTGGGCCAGTCACTCTCTCTCTCGGCCTAACTGTCCTCTTGTGGAGGTAGCATAAGGAGAAGGGAACTCAGCATGCAGGCTCTCCTTGGAGAGAGGAGAAAGGGCTTTGTCCTTGGAATAAGGTGGGATAAAAATGTAAGAAATAAAACAAACAGCGCTCAAGAGTCTTAATGACGTTCTGAAACCTTTAGCTGTTCCCCTGGAATCCTCCAGATAAACACCTGAGGAGACCTAATTTTGTTCACAGACCTTTGCCATTATTTACCAAATGCCTTCTTATCTTCAGGAAACAAGTTAATTTTGTTCTTGGCTTGTGTTTTCTTCCACTATGTACACTACCCCTCCCCCACTTTGCCATGTTTAAGCAGTACTGTTTTCTTGTTAGTACACTACTAAGCCCTATTGACTTTGGACAATATGTTATCCAGTCTTTTACTTGCTGATAAAACTGTGCCTTTTAATACTTTCATGACTTTGAAGTATCCTCAGTTTGACTGAGACTTGGGAGAGAGACAACTAGTTTCCCAAGAATTTTGAAGATGGTATAATAGATCTGTTTTTACTTAAGGCATACACTCTATGTTTTCTGTCCCACATCATCAGATTTTGTAGGTTTCTTTACTTCTTCTTATTTAGATATAGATGTGAAACGTAAGAAATAAACATATAGACCATGGCTCTGAGACCAACTGCACATTACAAGTGCATAATCCTGAAAGCCTTTAATGAAAAACAGCTTTAGGAATGGGCTGAAAGGCATCATCTCATACTGCATGGGAGGAGCCAATGGTAAACTCCTTCTGTATTCCAGCAATAGAAAGATATGGCAAAAGAAATGCAAAGTGACAATAAGAGAGGCAAAAAGAGAGCTTGAGGAACATTTAGTTAAATGCATCAAGGGGGATAACAAAAACTTCTTTAAGTACATCAGAAGCAGGAAACCTGCCAGGGAGGCAGTTGGACCATTAGACAACAGAGGCGTATCTAGGGAAAATAGCGCCTAGGGCAAGCACTGAAATTGCGCCCCCTGTCCAAGCATCTGACACCAATCTTTCAGATAACTTTACCATAATATCAGCTCAAAAATACAAGTCAGGCTCGTTAATCTTTTAATATTTCAAAAACTATTTAGCAGGGGACGTAGCCAGACCAAAAAAATGCTGGAAAACTACAAATTTCAGTATGCTGGGGCTCATGAAATACCCAAATACTATGTGGAGGTGTACTTGGAAAACTAAACAGACGTGCCTGTCTAATTCTCTACTATGCATTGTAGCCTCACCATTATATAAGTTTAAACAGACGTGCCTGTCTAATTCTCTACTATGCATTGTAGCCTCACCATTATATAAGTTTTAAAAATAAATGGAGAATTTGACTTTTCCCAGATACTCTGTAAATAATTAAAGGATATGCAAAGTAAACTGTGTCACTGCTTGGAATATATTCTAGTATTTCAGAAAGACAGTTAGAATGAGAGAAAGAGAGCAAGAAACTCCCAATGGGCCTTAATACTAAGGATTTCACACTGATTCAAAGACAAACTCACCATTAATAGCCATATTATTAAGACATCACATTTAACTCACTTATCACAGGAAGCAAAGTAAGAGCAAATGAATACAATCTAGCTCATAAGCTTCAGCTCAGTATTCACAAGCCCTGGTTCTCTGTACATAGTGCCAATCTGAATATGTGTACAGTGTCTTATATTATATTAATTGTTTTAATTTTTTTTACCTGTAGCTCCTTTGGGGGGCTTCCTAAAGGCTGTGGGGGGGGTTGCAAAGGTCCCCCCCCCGCTGGCCTCTAGGGCCTTGCAGGGACCATTCGAGCATATGCAGTGGCCATTTTTAAAAACAATCTTTTTTTAAAAAAAAGAAGGCCACTGAAAACAAAATGGACACAGCACATGCTCAAATGGCTTCTGCAAGGCCTGGCATGACCTAGGGCCTCACAGAGGCCATTTGAGCATGCACGGTGGCCATTTTGTTTTCAGGAGCCAATTTTTAAAAAAATTTTAATTTTACAAAATGGCGCCCCCTGCAAGTGGTGCCCGGGGCACGTGCCCTGCCTGCCCCACCCTAGATATGCTCCTGTTAGACAATGAGGGAGTGAAAGGGATTATTAAGGAGGATATAGAGGTTGCAGAGAAGCTGAATGAGTTCTTTGCATCCATCTTCATGGCAGAGGATACTGAGCATATACCTGTTCCTGAACCAGCCTTTTTGGGGATGGAGACTAAAGAACTGAGTCAGATAGAAGTGACAAGAGATGATGTTCTAAACTATTGGGAAAAACTGAAAACTAGCAAATCGCCAGGGACAGATGGTATCCATCCAGGAGTCCTCAGAATACTCAAATGTGAAATTGCCAACCTCCTTGCTAAAATATATAACTTATCCCTGCAATCAGGCTCTGTACCAGAGGATTGGAAAGTAGCAAATGTAACACCAATTTTCAAAAAGGGATCCAGGAGCCATCTCGGAAATTACAGTCTAGTTAGCTTAACATCCGTTCCAGGCAAATTGATGGAAAGCATCCTCAAGGATAAAATTGTAAAGCACATAGAACAACAAGCCCTGCTGGGAGAGAACCAGCATGGCTTCCGCAAAGGTAAACCTTGTCTCACAAACCTGTTGGAGTTCTTTGAGAGTGCCAACAAGTGTGTGGATCAAGGTGATCCAGTTGACATAGTATACCTGGACTTCCAAAAAGCTTTCGACAAACTTCCTCATCAAAGACTCCTGAGGAAAGTTAGCAGTCATGGGATGAGGGGACAAGTACAAGTGTGGATTGCTAACTGGTTGAAGGACAGGAAACAGAGGGTAGGGATAAATGGAGAGTTTTCATAATGTAGGGAAGTAAGAAGTGGGGTCCCCCAGGGTTCCGTACTGAGACCAGTGTTTTTTAATTTATTCATAAATGATCTAGAAGTAGGGGTAAGGAGTGAGATGGCCAAATTTGCAGATGATACCAAACTCTTTTGGGTAGTGAAATCCAAAACGGATTGTGAGGAGCTCCAAAAGGATCTCTCCAAACTGGGTAAGTGGGAGGCAAATTGGGAAATGTGGTTCAATGTTGGCAAGTGTAAAGTAATGCACATTGGGATGAAATTGGTATACTTCAAGTATACGTTGATGGGATCTGAGCTGTCGGTGACGGACCAGGAGAGGGATCTTGGGGTCATGGTGGACAGCTCATTGAAAGTGTCGACTCAATGTGTGGCAGCTGTGGAAAAGGCCAATCCCATGCTAGGGATCATTCGGAAGGGGATTGAAAAGAAAACTGCTACTATTATAATGCCCCTATACAAAACTATGGTGTGGCCATACCTGGAGTACTGCATACAGTTCTGGTCACCACATCTAAAAAAGGACATTGTAGAACTGGAAAAGGTGCAGAAGAGGGCAACCAAGATGAACAGGGGCCTAGAGCACCTTTCTTATGAGGCAAGGCTACAACACCTGGGGCTATTTAGTTAAGAAAAAAGACGACTGCAGGGCGACATGATAGAGGTCTATAAAATCATGCATGGTGTGGACAAAGTGAATAGATAGAAATTCTCCTCCCTCTCACATAACACTAGAACCAGGGGTCATCTCATGAAACTGATTGCCATGAAATTTAGGAACAGCAAATGGAAGTACTTTTTCACACAACGCATAATCTACTTGTGGAATTCTCAGCCATCAGACGTGGTGACAGCCAACAACCTGAATGGCTTTAAGAGGGGTTTGGATAACTTCATGGAAGAGAGGTCTATCATCGGCTACTAGTTGGAGGGCTATAGGCCACCTCCAGCTTCAAAGGCAAGATGTTTCTGAGTACCAATTGCAGAGAGGGCATGCCCTTAACTCCTGTCTGAAGGCTTCCAGTGCCATCTGGTGGGCCACAGTGTGAAACAGGATGCTGGACTAGATGGGCCTTAGGCCTGATCCAGCAGGGCTGTTCTTATGTTCCTATGTAATACCACAGGCTTCCTGGGAGCCAGGAGTCAAAAATCAACTCAACGGCACACTTTACCTTTACCTTTATTTAGCACTGATCACCAGCAGTGCGGAGTAGGATATTCCACCATCTCTGCTGTTTTCCACTTGGTACCATGCTCCAAGCTGGTTTTCTCCCCATAAGCCTCCAGGCATTTGTATACCTTTACAAACACACACATCTGGAATGCTATGAAGCCAAAAGTGTGGGGGCAGAGGAAATGATCTGGAGCAGAAAAATAACCAATAGGAAAATGGTTCTCTCTGCCACCTATCTGCTTAAAATGGTTCCCTCCAAAGCTGCTTTTCTTTAAAGTACAAACAAAAGCAGCTGCCAGGGCTTTATCTATCTGTAATGTGTAGTTTGCCTTCTGCCACACCATTTTCAGCTCTCTTGAAAGCTATGGTGTATTTCCATCTCAGCCATTTTCACCAGCATTTTCTCCATAAAGAGACATGTGGTTCATATTAATTCATCAGCTGATCATTAACAGCTCCAGGCAGTTCAAGACAGTAGTGAAAGAGTAAGTGTGAGTAATTCTTGTTGTCTCTCCTCATGCTTTTTGGTTTTCTACATAGGAGTGAGGGAGATGTATCGGCACATTACCCATGCAGAATGATGCAAGTTCTCTCAATGCAGCAGACAAAATTCATGTTCCTTTCTTATCATTTCCTTGGGACAGCAAAAGCAGTCCTCTGACAACAGCATGTCTATTTACATTATTAACTTTTCTGTGTGTGCAAAAACACTAGTGTGTGTAAAAAGAAAAACCAACCATCCAGCAGCCACCCAAACTTGGAACTACCCACTTTACCACAACTGTCTAAAGGAAGAAGAAACATAGCCATTTGAAAATTTGAATCAAGGCAGGGTGAAACAGCCACCTCAGACAGCAGATTTGGGGATTCCATCCAACTAGCAATTGTTTAGTTTATGCTTATATTTCCACTCTCATGGTTAGTACCCTTTGGATCATGTTTCAGGTGCCAAAATGTTCTGTACTTCTTCTGATTCAAAGTGAGGAAACTGAAAGAAATGGAAGGAGGAATTGTGCTGAACAGAAAGTTAGTGTGACTAGAGAAGGCCCAAGGTGTTCTTTCCTGAATTAATTGCTCATAGAGCAGCTCTCAGACAGGAGACCAAGTTTTGACACATTTCATTTACTTTGGTGGACTTTTGCTCCAAGACTCCTGATCTCTCTCTTAAAAAAAAAAAAAACCAACCCAAAGTTCAATTCAATGCAGAATGAAGGTGGCACTGTAATAGAGGCTTAGCAATAATTCTTCCCAAGAGATGTCTTGAGTAAGGTGATTAAAACACAAGAAATTCTAGTTTCCAATATGTCAGGATGAAGTTTGAACAGAAAGTGAACTGTAGCGCTAAGTGGCGGGGGGGGGGATACATGCCTCTATGATTAAATTGTGATTAGCAGACTAGTTATTTGTCCTGTGGCTATTATTTATAAGGGCATATAAGCAGATTGTTTCACTTTTAAATCTTAAGGTGACATTTCAGATCTCAGAGACAGTGATCCACCACAATGTGGAAAAAAACCAGAGCATCCTGAGATGCAATGATCCTCAGCATGGGAACCATTACTGATGGTGGATATGGCTAACTTGGAAACTGGATCACAAGCTATGTTGCCAAATCTTATGCCTGTTGAGCTTACCCGAACTATTACCCGAACCAGAATATCTAGAAGACTTTTGTCTTCCATATGAACCTTCCAACATTCTTCAATTGCAGTAGCAGCCCAAAAGATCCTGGTGATGAGGCAAAAGATCAAATGATGTGTCCATTGCCCCCCTCGCCTTCATTACCTTATCTGGCTGGTCCCCTCGACTTTGAAAAGAGAACAGATTCTAGCCTCATGTTGGGTGACCACTAAACCTCTAATTAAAAAAAAAAAAAACAACCCTCAAAAGAAACCAGAGCTATTTAAAGCTCACATAGGCAGCAGTGATGTTGAGTGGCTCATGGTGGCTGGCAACTGTGAGAAGGCCATCTAGGGACCCCAAGGTTCTAGTCTCATGGTGGGCAACCCCTATATCTTTAAAAAAAAACTCGGAAGAAACCAGAGCAGGTTAAGACAGTTTAAGCAATTAGCAGCCATCACAAGGCACCCAGGAAGCTCTGGCATTGCTGCTGCCTATTCAAGCCTTAAACTGCATTGATTTCTTATTTTTTTAAAATACAGGGATTACCCACATAAGTCTGGAACCTGCAACCCTGGGATCTCAAGATGCCAAACTCACAGGTGCCAGCCACCACAAGCCATCCAGAAAGGCTCAATACTGCTGCTGCGTATCGAAGCTTGAAACTGTTTTTATTTCAGCTTTTTAAAAAAGTACAGGAATTAATGAGGCTGGAACCTGTGACCTTAGGATCCCCAGATGTCCAACTCACGGTTGCCAGCAATCATAATCCACGCAGGAAGGCCTGACATTGCTGTCCTCTGTGCAAGCCTCAAAACCCTCTGGATTCTTTATTTTTTTTAAAAAAATAGGTACAGGGGTCATCCACTATGAGGCTAGAACTTGTGACCTCCCAAAATGTCCAACTTGCAGCTACCAATAACCAGCAGTCACCCATATGAACCTTGTTCCTGATGAATGATGTTGCTGCTGCCTAGGTGAGCCTTAAACCACTCTGGGGATTTTTCCCCAAGTCTTTTTTTTTTTTTTTAAACTACAGTGGTCATCCACCAAGAAATCAGAATCTACAGCCTTGGGATCCAGGGATCCCACCACAAGCCAAACACTGTTGCTGCTTTATGTACCTTAACTCTTATCTTAAACCACAGGGTTTTTGATATTTGAATATACATATGCATTATAAAATAAAAGTACACTCTGGGAGTGCTGGAATTAATTCTGGATAAGAACAAGAATGGTTGACAGTAAATTATTTTCATCATAATATGGTCCTTGATGAAGAACAATTTGTTAGAGGTTTCCATACATGATCTAAAAGTTACGTGATATTTAGATAAATAAGCTGAGGGACAGAACGAGTTATTAGGGGACCTACAATCTTAGTTGTAAAGACTAGCAGTAAACAAATCCCGACTATTGATTTGTGTTGTTCACAGATGAGTCAAAAACATGAGGTTGTTCTGGAATGTATTCTTGCAAATAGGTCAGTGTATTGGATCTACCATTCCAGTATCTAACTCATTATTCCAGTGCCTGCTGCTCCATTTTGAATTTAAAGTGTTCAAACTGCACTGGATTTTGAGCCAGTTCTTCAGAAATTAGCAGTGTATGTTAGCATTTATTTTTTATAGCAAGAGTAGGAAATCTGGGTTGTCTAATATTAAAGCACCTGCTATCCATATCATCTCAAGCAGATCTTCTTAAAGTTACTCAGAGAAGTTCCACTTTTAGCTAAGGGGTAGATACAGTGACCTAATTTAATATTTTAAAAATAGTTGGTAGCCGTGTTGGTCCATTAGAAAAAAATCTAAAAGCTAAAAGTAGGACTATAGTTTTATTAGGACCAATTAAAATATTACAAGTAGCAAGCAGGCTTTTGAGTTCTCCAGAGCTCTCTATCATCAGGCTGAATGTTAAGCAAAACAGAGGTAGGGGACAAATTGTGCATAATGGAAAAGCCCAAAGCCTAATAATTTGTAGCAGATTAGCCTCTTCTAGGCAGATATTACTTTGCACCAAAGGCTACTGGGATAAAAACAAAGAAGGCTGTTTTCACCTCACGCCCTTTCAAAAAGGCCGTGAACAAGACCATTTAATTTGAGACTGGAGAGGGCTGGCAGGGAGGCAGGATCCTACCTGCCTCCCAGCAGACGATCCTGCCACTCCTCGTTCCTTTGCAGCTCACATGCCCACACAAGCACTGGGGCAATGAGCAGCAGAGCAGGAATTTAGAGGAGGAAGTCCTCCGGCATCCCAAAATGCACCACATGAGGAGCAGAGTGCATTGGAGGTTTTCCCTGCTGCTGGATGCTCCTGCTGCCCGGCGCTATGGATGTTTGGGCTGCAGTCAGCCGAAGTGTCCACACGGCCAGGAGGGTGAGGTATAAGGGTGCACACACCCTTCTACCTCACTTTATTTATTTATTTATTATTTGTTAAATTTATATACCGCCTTTCATTAAAACAATCACAAGGCGGTTCACATAGAAAAATTAAGACAAGACTATAAAAATTACACTATTAAAATATTATGCTAAAATATAAAAACAGATCTAATTGGAAAAAAAATTAAAATACATACATAAAAATAACCATACAGTATACAAAGAAGCAGCAATGGAAACAATCACATAAAAGCCTGAGTAAAATGCCAAGTCTTCACATAAGTTTCTAAAAGCCACGATGGAGACCAAGGAGTGAATAGCCACCGGGAGAGCATTCCAATGTCTGGGGGCAGCAACAGAGAAGGCCCTGTCCCGCGTGCACGACAACCGAGTGTCCTTCACTGTCGGCACCCGGAGAAGAGCCCCCTCAGATGTAATTATTAATTACATTTATAAACCACCCCATCCAAAGGCTTTGGGCGGTGTACAACAATTTTTAAAAGACATAAAAACACACAATTCAAAATACAGTGCTCAAAACAATATAAGAACAATTCAAAACCAATTAAAACTATTTAAAACCAATTAAAAGACTTTAAAAACACTTTACAAGCCTTGGAAGGCCAGGCCAAACAAATAAGTTTTTAGGGCTCTCTTAAAGGCTGACAGAGAGCCTAAACTGTGGATATCTTCTGGGAGTGGTGATTTTCTTTATTTAGCAGGGGGAGAGTAACTGGCCCGATCCACCCCCAGCACAGTACTTCCAGTGACTGTTGCTGGTGTGTGTCTTAAGTTTCTTTTTAGAATGTGAGCCCTTTGGGGACAGGGAGCTATCTTATTTGTTTGTTATTTCTCTTTGTAAACCGCCCTGAGCCATTTTTGGAAGGGCGGTATAGAAATCGAATTAATGATGATGATGATGATGATGATGATGATGATGATGATAGACCACAAGCAGCAACAGAAAAGGCCTGGTTCTGAGTCGCCACCAGACGTACCAGTGGCGACTGGAGACGGACCTCTCCAGATGACCTCAGCAAGTGATAGGGATCAAACCGAAGAAGGCACTCTCTAAGGTAGCTTGGACCCAAGTCGCTCAGAGCTTTAGAGGTAATAACCAGCACTTTGTATTTCACCCGGAAACATATCGGCAGCCAGTGCAACTGTTTTAAGACAGGCATAATATGATCTCTCCGGGTTACCCCAGAGACCAATCTGGCTGCCGCATTTTGAACTAACTGAAGTTTCTGAACTACATACAAAGGCAGCCCCACATAGAGCGCATTGCAGTAGTCAAGCCTGGAGGTTACCAGCTGATGCATCACTGTTTTGAGATCGTTCTCTTCAAGGAATGGATGTAGCTGTTGAATCAGCCGAAGTTGATAGAAAGTGCTCCTGGCCATAGCCTCCACCTGAGATTCCAGGGTGAGGCCTGGATCCAAGAGCACTCCCAAGCTGTGTACTTGTTCCTTCTGGGGGAGTGTAACCCCATCCAGCACAGGAAGATCTAACACATCCCTTAAATTCTGATCCCCCACAATGAGCACCTCCATCTTGCTTGTATTCAGCTTCAACTTTAAACCTCGGTAAAAAAAACCTGGACTACCCAGTTGAAGAGCATCGAGATTGGGACTGATCCCAGCCCTCCACATGACCAGCCCTACCTGGGTAGAAGCTATTCAAACTTGGGTAGGGCTGGTCATGTGATTGACCTTATAATCTAGCTGTTATTTGGAGCTATCTCCAGCATCATTCAGAAGAAATAGGTCTCTTGCAAGGCAGAGACTTGCTTTGTAGTTTGTGATATGTTAATTGGTTCTAATTAGATATTACTGCATTTTGACAAACTTAACATGGCCTCATTTGGTAATGTTTCCCCACCATACTCTCCTGTATCACCTTAGCTTTGAGCTCCCCCCCCCCCCACACACACACCTTGGTGGAATAAGTAACAATTTCAGTGTGACACTGAGCATGCAGAAACAAACAAACACATAATAATTAATAATAAAACTTTATTTGTTAGCCACCCTATAACAAATTGTTCTCTGGAAGCCTTTACAGACAGGGCTGTTACCACATATCTCCTCCGGAAGAGAGTGTGTGCATTCACACATCAGCCAGACTTACCCTGAAGTCCATTCGAGATCTTTGGAAGCACCCCACACACAAATCGGGCTTTGTCTTCCGAATTCTAGCTTGTCCCAATATATTTCTGGCTTTTAAAACTCCTGGTTTTAAGCAAGTTTTTCTGAAAATACCAAAGGAAATAGGGAGAGGCACTGACATAGAGTCACTAACATGATAAGAGGGAAGCAGTCTTTAGGAATGCAAATAGAGCTGCCTTGCCTAGATGCGAAGAACTCTTTGAAAGTTCTAGTCACAAAACCTCTGTGTATGCTCAAGCTGACTTCTTTGAACAATATTAGTCTGCTTGCTTAAGGTTTTTGCTGGATAAAAGAGAGGTTTTACGAACAAACTGATGTAAAGTACATCACACAAGTGTTGGAAAAAAGGGAAGAAATCTGTTAGTGCAGGGTTTCTTAACCTTGGGCCCCCAGATGTTGTGGGACTACAACTCACAGAATCCCCAGACATGTCCAACAACATCTGGGGCCCAAGGTTAAGAAACCTTGTGTTAGTGTATGTTGGGAATTCTCTCTGGTAAGAGAATCCCTTTTTCATTATAGCAGAGTACACAGAGGCACAACACAGCAGATTTAGTAAGGCATGCGTGTATGCTGAGAGTAAAGTAACTTGGAGGCAGTTCATAGTTTCAAATCAATATATATGGCAGTTACTAAAGAACTCCATTCTGGATAGGAAAGTGAGGAGTTAGGATATCTAATCTAGCTAGCTAGCTGGATGCAGATGGATTCTGCATCTCTGCATACATGGTGCAGGGAGAGGAGCTTGCTGTGTTGCAAGGTAGAAGGAACAGGAAGAGAAGGAAGAGAGGAAGGAAGAAGTGTCCCTGAGATTAGCAATCTACATTCCAAAGGGATAGTGTCAGAGCAGTAGAGAAGGGATGACCAATGTCTTGACCCTCTACGCCTCAGACTCACTAGTCTGTCCTCCTATGTCACTGAGACAAGGGACATTTGGCTAACTCTATTTTTATATCTCCTTGATTGGTTCTTTGAAATCCTGTGACCTGATTTTACTTAGGGAACACTCTTTCAGAATGGATGTGTATAGGATGGGTGAGTATAAACCATAAAGCCTTTAACAAATCAATATACTGAGAAAGTCTGAGATGGGTATGCAGCTTTGCACACGGGCAGCAGTGTAAAGTTAGAATGAAATCTTTGGAAATAATATTCATCATTCATAATAGTTACAAAGCACACCACAAGTGTTTAATGAGTTGCACGTCTTTGTAATCCTTAAAGGAGCACTATAAGGTAAGTCCATCTGACCATTCCCATATTTCAGACTGAGGGCTGAGTATGCCTAAGGCCAGATGCTGAGATGTGAAGCTGTAGAGCTCCCATGCTTTGCCACGGTGCTACACTGGCTGTCTTGCAATTATGCAAAAATGCAGGAAAATCTTACGCATTATTGTTTTCCATTGAAAGCATCTAACATGGATTTCATGAAGTGATATTTGCGGATTCACAGACCATAAAGAAAACAACTGCACTGAGACTGATGCAACAATAGACTGGGAGTGAAATTGCATCAGAGAAACCAAGTTACTCTGACTTCCACTGGTTTGGGAAAAGAGTCCCAATTATGCATTGTACATCCGATGAAAAGATAGACCCTGTTTTGTTGTTTAGAAATCACCCCCCCCCCACACACACACACCCTCTCTCTCTAGATATAGATATAGATAAAGATATAGATATCTTATTAGCAGAAAATAAGTCAGGGAATTCAGTTACTCTGATTCTCCAGTGACCCTTGGCCTTGACTACAACCTTGTATAGAACTAAACAAAATTAAGGCAGTCTTTGAATCCTTTTGCTTATTATCTCAGTCCATCAGATGAGAATAGCAAAATGCTCAACTTGAGTTTTTCAGTTCAGTCCTATCTCTGCCTGCAACCTATTTCTCTTTCTCTCCGTAAGTCAGTGTCAAGGGTCAATGGTGACATCCTCAAAGAAGGAGGATTGTTTATTATATCCATCCTCAGTTGGTGGAGAATAGCAAATATTGCTTCATACACAAAACTTGTTTTTATTTCTTTTATGCCCTTTCTCTATCAGGCTGTATTGGATGCACGATAAAATCTGAGAAATGTATAACTGTTAGCATAATTGTTTCACCTAGTTCATACTGGCACATTGTTTTTGTCACTCAAAAGCTGCTTTCATTGTAGTATATACCAAGGGTATTCAATGACCCGCTGGCAGGAGGGCAGGGGGTGAGAGGCGGGGTCCAACTCACCTTCCCCTCAGGCGATGGTGTGCCTCCTCTTTGGGCGTGCTGCTGCTGCACGCCCACACAATCCAGCTACTTGGAACAGTACGGATCTCCAGAGGCCAGGATGCTGCTTCCTAGCAGGTATCCCACAGTGCAGCATGTGACGAGTGCGTGGATCCCCTTTTAAGGGGATCACTGTAGGGAAGACGTGGGACGCTGATAAGTTTAGTCACAGATTTTTTTCCCCTTACAGCTGTTGTCTCCTTCTTTCTTTTCCCTTCATCCCCCTCTCCTTCTTCTATTATGGTCTTCTGAGAAACAAATTGGGAGTATGTAATAAGACTACAACAATACCTTAAATGATTACTGGTTTTTGTTTGCTTTAAGATGTTGCTGTTAATAAATTCTTTACTGTACCTATTCAGGAGGCATAGTAGTAGAATAAATGGAGGGGGGGGTTCTTTCTGAAGTGGGTAGCCGTGGCATATCAGTGCTAAGATGGGCATGATCCAGATGTAGAAGGAGCTTGCACATTGCCTTGTGGAGCAGAGGTGCCACAGCCTACACAAGATGTATGCATTTATTTTCTTGCTGTAGCATTCAAAGCTACTCTGTACATGCTGTCTGAAAACAGTAGATTTGTATGTAATATATGATCTTAATTGTCAGTTGCACACATTTGGCTTCTATTGGAAAGGATATCTTTTATTGGGCTAAACAGTAGCCTGATGTGGTTCAAATTTACCAGGTATGTTCATTAGGTAAATTGTATATGCAGAGTATTTTTTTAAAAAAATAAATAAATACATAAAGTATAACAAAGAACATGTACCTTTTAAAAATGTTCTTTGTTATACTTTCTGTGCCAGGCCAAAGGATTAAAGGCAAAAGTGAATTAATATTCCATTATGATACTCAGGCTTTCAGTTTAATTTCAGCTTTGCAGCTTGAGAATTATAGCAGGAATCAGTTATTTTTGACTAAGGGCTGCAAACTTACTTGGAAGTAATCCAGACTGAACACAGTGCAAACATATGTAGAATCCTACTGCAAACCTAATCATTAATAGCCATTCCAGGCTTTTGTCTGCAGAAATTACTAAGGCAGAAACCCATAATGGATGTGTTAAGAGCTGTGCCCCCTCCTTATATTTGAAATTAGTTCTGATAAAGCAAAAATGGCTGCTGCTCCCACAAAACCCTGCTCATATGGGTAGTTCTCTTGCAATAACAACTTTATATGCAAGCAACTAACTCAAGAACAGAAGCGCTCTTACCCCGGACCTTAGGCCCCCAGTCCGTGGCCTCCAAGGTCCAGGGGGCCTCCAAATGACCGGGGAGGGGGCCTCCTTCCGCCCCACCCCCACTCCCTGCTCTGGCACTGCCTTGCAATGCCGAACTTTGGCTTTTCTGTAATTTTTGTTGTCATGTGCACGTCCGGGGGTGGGTGGGGGTGAGCCGACCAGGCCACCAACACACACACACCCATGGTGGCAGTGGGCAGAGTGACCACTGGGCTTGTCCGTCCAGCCCAGTGGCCCTTGAAAACTTTGCAGGCGCGCCTCACAGTATTCAAGGGCCTCTGAGCCAGACAAACAGGCCCAGTGACCGCTCTGCCTGCCCCTGCCATGGGAGGGTGGCAGGAGGCCTGATCGGCTCATCCCCTGGCCGCACACACAGCAGTTAAAATTACAGAAAGGCCGCAGTTCAGCATGGCAGGGCCCTGAAGCAGCAAGGGGAACATTGCAGCAGGGGCGGTCTAGGTGCCAAAATCACCTAGGTGATCCACTGCTCAGGAGAAAGTGGCCCATCTCTTTCATGAACAGAAAACCCACAATTGGTGATTTTTCAGTTTATGGAAGTGAGCAGGCACATTTAAAGTTTTCCTGCCTTTAAATGTGGAATTACTTTCTTGGTTGCATCTAAATCTGCATTTTGAAGTTGATGGGTTTTTTTGTTGGTGGGGCATATCATCATACTCCATATAAATAAGGTGGTTACTGGGATTATTCACTGACATATTATGAACCTAAACCAGCACTAAAGCAAAGAACCATCTAGCATGACAGATATGCATGGAAATTATTTTTTTCTGTTTCCCTTTCTTGTCTGTCACTGAATTAATGATATTAGAATAAACACATCAGTTGTTGGGAACTGTGCATGTCACAATTTGTTTGTGTGTGTTTTAGTCATATCAGTATAGAGTTTCAAAACAGAGATATCCATGTGACTGTAATCCATTTCCTGCAAATTCTAAAGTAGTCCTAGACTGGGTCCACTTGACTATAATAGACGGTTGAAAGTACTTTTTTTGTTCGGCCTTCAGCATGTCTATTTCTTCCTGTACATAGGGCAACTAATGTAAAGAAGTAGTAGCTTTCTAAGATTTGCCATAGTAGTGAAGAATGAGTTACATGGCAGGTGTTTTCATAATTTTGTATTAGACTTCACAGAGAGACTGCTAGACAGTCACTGTGGGATAGCATCTTTTTCCCCCTCACAAACATCAACATGTTGACTCAACAGTGCAGCCAAAGCTAATTATTTAGAACCTAATTCTACCCACAGAGATACACTTTCGGCAGTCCTTTTAATAAGCATATTCAGGATTAATTCCGTTGTCTAGAAGACTGCATAATGTATTTGAAAATCTAAACTTATTTCGTATGTGTGGAAAGCACCTAGGAAACCATGGAGCAATAGTCAATGGAAATGACAGTTTTTGCTGATTAGAATGTTGTTCTAGAACCTCTCTTTGGATACCCCAAAAGACATAGGCAAAGTTGTACCCCTGACTCTATCATCACTTCCTACTACTACAGGAAATGACACAAAGCACCATATTTTGTATAAATATATGCTGTGTCAACTACACACACACACACACACCACACACACACACTCTAGGGTACTCAGTTTATTTTTTAGGCATTTTTGAAGTGTTTAGATTATTTGGTGTCTTCATTACACACCTTCATTTCTTCTGTTCATTTTGACCACATTGCTTTGCAGATGGGGGTGGAGGAAGACCAACCCGCAAGCCACTGGGTACGCAATTTATATTTTGGAAATTTTTGAGGTGTTTAGACTCTTTGCTGTGTTATGAATCATCATAGGGATTTATTATGAGGAAAGGTTATTAGATACCAAAGAGTCTAAACACTTGAAAAAATTCCTAGAACATAAACTGAGTAGTACCCCACTGCCTTGTGGGTGGGAGGGGGTTGTAGTTGGTACATGGCCGTTGACAGTTAGCACTGTCCAAAGACAGTCAAAATGAACAGAAGAAATGAAGTTGTGTAATGAATCCTCATAGGGATTCATTGAGGAAAGGTTATACACCAAAGTATACAAACACTTGAAAAACAGTGACCACACATTTTGCTCCGTAACTCCACTTCTACAAGGGCTAGAGCTTAGCTTAAAAAAAAAATGCTGGGAATTTGGGTGAATTAATAGGATGAATCCGAATCTCGAATAGATTAGAATCGAATCTGGCATGATTTGATTTGTACCCGAATCTACCCAATGAACCACAGGGACAATTTGTTCTCTCCAAATCACCTGAATTAGCTAGATTCGGGTACAAATTGATTTGTACCCAAATCCATTTGTACTCAAATCCATTTGCACAGCCCTAGCAGAAGTTAACCCTTTTTTAACCATACTACTGCCAATCTCACTACTGTGCTACTGCTGCTCTGCCAATCTCCTTCCAAATCCATAGGTACTGCACAGCGAATAGAATCAGCTGAGCAGGGGGTAGATCTTTTCTGCACAATGCTTAGCCGCACAGCTTAGAAGGAACAATGCCCTGCACCCTACTCTCAAGGAGGTGCCAGACCAAACTTCATGCACCAAACTTGCTAAGAAGGATAGGTAACACTTCCAGTTCAACCACCTGTCTTCTGGTCTCCCTCACCTTTCTGCCTCTCTCCTCTCTCCTTCTTTCCAGGCACTTCTGGGTGCCTTCCAGATTAGCCACTCAACAGTGGCAAAATGCTTCCATTCAGGCCCATTCAAAACATGAATAGCAGAGCACCCAGCAGGGGGAGTGGTCTCGTGAAAACTAACAACCCCCCATACAGCAACTTTTTTACGCTGGATATATGAGGTTATAGCACTATATAGCAGTGATTAAATTCAAAACAAGGCATTGGAAATATGAATGGCACTCTGCTGTCAGCGTAGGGACTGCAGTGTCACAACACAGGAAGTGAGGAAGCACACTTCAGAGATACGCCGTGACCCCGTTGCAGGTCTAATCTGGAAAGCTCCTTGGTAAAGACGCCTAACTAAACCCTTTGTTATTTTCTGTAATGTGCTAGTTAGTTTATTGAAGTTCCTAACCCAAACTCTCTTTGCCATCTGTAATTCACATTTTACTTGGAATAAAGCTTTGAAACTATAACTTCAGCCTGCCTCATCCATTGAAACATTTCCAATACACCTTTCTTGCTTAAATTCGATACTGTGTCAGAAGTCTACCCCAATTGAGCTAATTTCCCCCATGCAGCAAAAAACCATAGCCGGAATGTATAGCTAAGCGCTCCTGTGCAGTTTGGGTAACAATACTAATAAAATGCACCTTGCTGAGCCCAAGTCAAGCTGTTCATGGCAATTTTGTTGCTGGATAACATTCTCGAGGCTTTCAGGGCCATGCATAGCACACTTTTTCACTGGCGCTAAAAATCCATGAATAGAATTAACTTGTCAAATTATGGCACCCGCTGTTTGAAAGGGTCATGTAGTAAAATAATGAGTTGAAAAACAGCTCAACAAGATCCATTTGTTCCATTTTTCTTTCAGGTCGAGGCTTTCCTCTCTTCCTTTCAGGAAAGAGGCTGAGGTGGACCATATTTAAAATAATCCTATACCCAGGAAAGCATCATGATAGCCGCTGAAAGGCCCTAATTTTGTTCCATTTCTTCTCTGCTTATGGTAATACTAAATCCTTTTCAGGTTGCCAATAATGACATACTAATTTCCCCATTCTACATATGGCTGGTTCCAGACAGCCATCTTTTGGGAAAGTGGTCAAATCTGTCTAATGCAACCTAATCACTTTCCCAGGGACTGGTATTCTTATATTTAGTATGTCAACACAGCTGTCTCTCACAGTGAAACTAGTATAGTGTACTGTTGCCTGGCCAATATTCCTGCCTCACTAATAGTCTGCAAGAGGATACCATGAGGCTCAGGAGGTCTTTCTGATTCAGTCTTCTCCACTCCCACTCACAGCTGGTCTATGGGAGAGCACCACTGGCCCCCACTAGCTCTTCCACATGCCAGAACCATATCCAGAATTCACACCTGCTCCAGTCTCTGGTGCCTTCCAGCTGAGCCCTGAAATACAGACACAGCATGCTGGAGAATGGCTACCCACATACTATAAACAGTGGTGTGTAGATGGCCTTAGTGAACAACTCCATCACATGTCTGCATGGTATTCTCTGTGTGTGTGGCATTGGAAAAAAAATGATTGTGCTTTTTTATTTCAGAATATGGAAAATGCTGGGCTTACAGAGTAAGTTCTCAGATCATCTTTTTAAAAGGTAGAGCAGTACATGCTATTGCTAATTCCTCATTTGTGTATTGGAAATAGTGCCTCTTTTGGAAAGTGCCTAGGTAGGAAAGTTGAAAAAAGGAAGGATCATTGCCAGATAAGTGGGTGCAAACTCATTTTACTATTATCTCTGCTCAAAAGCTTTGCAGGTTTGTGTAGTCCTTCAAAACTTGTAAAATGATGAAAGATGACAGTGAGATGAAAGAAATTAATGTGTACACTATGGTCAGCAATGCCTTTGTCAAGCTGCCTTCAATTTTCTTAAAAATCATTGTTATGCCTCCAGTCATGGGCGGCGGCTTGTACCTTCAGCCCTTAAGCCACAACTGTGTTGAATTTTCAGCATAGTAGGTTAATCTGGGGTATCTTGTTTGAGAATTGATGATATAAACAGCATCTGTCAGGTCACTGGTGATGAACATGAAAAAATCTGCTTGAAAAGGCAATTCAGGAGCTCTCCTCCCCTCCTCCCACACACTTTCATTTATGCTCATTGGAACATTTTTGCTGGAAACTGCAGTTTAAAGAAAATGTATATTTAACTGGAGAGTACAGTGGATAGTGGATTACAAAGTGAAATGCCTGAGAATCCTCAATTTTATGTTCCTGTATGTAACCTGAAAATGCTTGTCCCTTTTATAAAAGAGGTTTTTAAAAATAAAATAAAAAGCCAAACAAAACATTTTAAAACAGAAAATACAGACATTTTGGTGGCACAACAAGAAAAAATATAACATTAAGCAGTGCTTAGTGTTGGAGAATTAATAATTTCTGCTAAATTCAGATGTTAAATAGAAGCAATAGTAATGATTGGTATTGAAGGCAATTACATGCACTTTGTTTCTCTGGACCACAAAACTCAAATATAAATTAAGAATCTGAATGTAAAAATAATGACATTCTTCCCTTGTCCTCATTGGTTCTGAGACACAGAAAAACAAAGAAGAACATTAATAAAAGAAAGCTACACAACAACCTACTTATTGTTTCTGTAAATATATTAAAGTTCTGTAACAAATTACAGAATTAAAGATGAGAAAGAGCAACCGCAAGAAACTTAGCATCATATGCTGACAAGAAAGATTTAACAATAATGAACAACTTTTTAAAAAATGCACAACTTTTAAAATGACATCAGAAAGCAAGAACAGGAACAAAACTTTGAAGATAGACAACTTCAAAAGAGCAAATTAGTCTTCCTTATTTTAGAACAAAATTAATTGTATGCAATTGTTGCATTGGCAAGTGACTGAAGAAATAAAAAGCTGTGTTTTCAGATAAACTGTTAATCTTTTAAGATTTTCTTTGCTGCTTTAAAGAGCTGCCAGAGGTAAGTACTGTAGCAAAGAACAAAAGAAAAGGACTGCCATTTACTTTTGTATGAGGAATCATGTAGGCCAGATATCACAGCCATACCATTTCTATCTGTGGCTGCACTTAATAATATTCACAAAGTTGCTTAAACTTGTTAAGTCACTTTAAAGGCTGGGAGCACACACAATGCCATTTTAAATTGTTCTTCATTGTGGTTGTCTCTTAAAAGACAGAATGTTTGTAGGCAGGCGAATTCACCACATAGGTTGTTTAATAATTGTTCTTCATGTCATTAAGGATTGTTATTTTTAAGGGCTGTAGTGACACTGACAAACGTACCCAATCTGCACATACAAATGTTATGCCATATGCGCTCACCCTGCCTTTTAAATTTTATTTTAAGAATGTTTGCCCTTTGGGGAAAGAATGATTTTTAACAAAATATTGTAAGTTGCTCTAAGTCTATGGAATAGAATAAACAAACAAAATATGGCAACAGGCACTATTGGAGTGGTTTAAAGTGGGATTTATCAGACGGCCGGATGAAGTGTATGAACCTTTAATAATGCGCCAGTAAGTGCCTTTAATAATGCGCCAGTTCAAGCAATACTCTGACTGGCCCATTTGAACCTGTGGGAGAGGACCATGGGCAAGAATGTTTCTCCCCTACCCAGCATGCTGTCCTGATGCTGCCTAATAATGCTGCCCTATAGACATGCAAATTAAATACTAATGTAGTATTTAATAGGGTTGTGTAATTGAATTAGTCTGATGGGAATATCGGACAGATGTGACCACTATTGGGCATTCTGGGAAGGATTTCTGATTGGACAGCAGGGAGCCCCTGATATTTGGAATTCCAACTAAAATCCCTGCTATCCTATCAGAAATCCTTCTCCTTCTGATAGAAATAATGACTGTGGGTGGGGGGAGAGAAATAGCCTTGCTGCTTGGAGAAACTTTCTCTCCAAGCCAGCTCAGGACTGGCTTTGAAGGACTGCACTCCCATAATTGAGGGATGGGGGGTGGGGTGGGGAGGCAAAAAGAACACAGAAACCACCTACTGGGCCAGTGGCTGCTTCCTGAGGGATTACTATTGCCCCGAACCTCTGATTTTGGGGACACAGTGCTTAATAACCAATCCTGAAACTGGCTTAGAAACAAAGTGCCTCCAAGTCAGCTCCCAACTTTTTTTTTTAGGATTGCACCCCAAAAATCAGGGCCACGGGGTGCTTCATGAGGGTTACCTTGGGCCCACCCCTCAATTTGGGGGGTGTTGTCCTTCAAATTCAAATTTGGAGATGGCTTGGGAGGCTTTCTTTCCAAGTTGGCTTCCAATAAGGATTATTGGGTCAATGCCGACCCAATATTGATAACAATAGTGTTGGGGAGGCCCTATTGGCCTCCCTGATCCCCCCCCGCCCCATATCATTATTAGATCACCATATTCCTGCTGGTGCACAGGCCTAGTATCTAATTTTCACATTTAGGAGTTGTTGAGATCAAGGGAAGTCCAAGGTATTTTGCTTCCAGAAGTGGAGGACAATATGACAATCTCCCCGCCTGTGGGTGGGTGCTCAGCATGGTCAGGCCCGTGCTGCTTATGCAGTGGTGATGGCATGTGAGCTTTGTCAGACTATGCCACCAAGCCAGACAGTGGTGACAATGGTGCTCCTAGCTCAAGTTGCAGGGGAAGAAGAGGGGAGACCCAGCAAGGAGAGATGGGGAAAATGAACAGTGTGCAATTTGATGCTGGGTAGTGGCAGTGGATAACAGGGTGCTACCCATGATGGCAGAGCCCCAGCACTTGTTACCCCCTGTGCCCCTCCTCACACCCACACCTGAGACAACCACCTCCACTTGCCTCATGGAAGAGCCTCCCTTGATTGGGTTAAACCACCTCCTTATGCATGATTAGACAGCAATATAACAGCATGCCAGATGGGAAGAGACATGCCTTAGATGCCTCCCGAATGCATTTAAGATAGGTCAGCTGTAGAATTATTGGAACTGGTCTAGACAGGTGGAGAACTATGATGGCTCTAGGAAAATAAGTGTGTGTTTCAGAAAGGAATCGGATTAACAGTGTTACTAATCATGAGTAGAAGTTGAGGCATCAGTGAGACAGACAACTCATAATTATCTTACAGAACTTATTGCCATAATCTGTGGTGATGGCCAGCTTTTTAAAACAATTAGAAAAGATTGATTGATTGATTGATTGATTGTTCAATTTCTATACTACTTTTCATTAAAACAACCTCAAGGCAGTTCACACAAAAGTTAAAACAAGACTATAAACATTACCCAGTTAAAATATTAAGCTAGAATATAAAAATACAGATCTGATTTAAAATATTAAAAAAAACCAAGCACACTATAACCATAAAAATACAAAGCAGCAGCAATAGAAACAATAATTTATATTTATTACAATAATGTATATTTATTTATGAAAATTCATGGAAGAGAGATCTTTCAGCAGTTATTGGCCATGATATCCAAATGGAACCTCCGTGTTCCATTCAGGTATCTGATATGTCTGATTTTCAGATGCTGAGGAGGAACAACAAAGAACGTCTTTTACCACTGTGCCTGCTAGGCATTTGGATAGCTGTTCTAAAAAGAATGCTAGACTATTCTAAAGGGAATGCTAAACTTAGATGAATGCTGCTTGGTCTGATCTAGCAAGACAGTTCTTATATTCTTAGGAGACTTTGGAAGGACTAAATGCTGCCTTATTTATGATGAAATGGTTGAATATAAATCATTGAAGGAATAAACAAATAACCAGGTTTCCCATTAAACATAAAATCCTTTCAGATGAAATGTAGACTTACTGAAGTGATGTTTATGAGGGTATAATTAAAAATGCATGCTCACGAACAGAGTATCAGAAACCTTTTTAGCTGGAAAAACAAAGTGGGGTAATAATAGAAGTTATGATTGCCTAGCACACATCAGCCTGACAACCTAAATGATGCTGTGATCACACATAGCAAACTTAACTAAGCCAGTGTGCATGAATTCAGTTTTATCTACTTCACTGGGGCAAAATCAGATTAAAGTCAAGTTCTGCTCCTTAACTCATTTATGACTGTGTGCTAAGTGACAGGGCCAGCCTGTGAAGCTTCATTGCCTGAAGTGGGAAGTCCAAATGACATCCTGTTCTCACTAATTAACACAGGACACAGGACAGTTGGAAGTGGTGTGAATCCAATGCCTTTTTATGTTGCGTATAGAGTGGCTGACATTCAGAGCAATGGAAAGCCTATGGGATGAGCAAATTTGCACTAATGCAAGATCTTAGCTTCACTGCGCTAAAAAGAGGGCTATTGCATATAATGGCCCTTGGCTTGGGTCCAGGGTAGTTAAGAGAGTGTCATGAACTCTCTCGCCTATTAAGATAATCTGGAGAGGTCCAGTTACGGTTGCCGCCAGCTTGTTTGATGCCGACCTGAGACTGGGCCTCTTCTGTGGAGGCCCCTGGGCTCTGGACATGCTTCCTATTGAAATTAGAGCATCTCCCTCTCTTTTCATTTTTAGGAAGACCCTCAAGAAGTACCTTTCCCCCCAGGTTTTTAACTGAATGTTAATACTTATATTGTGTTTTATCTTTTGAGATTGTTTTGTGAATTTTAACTGGTTTTATATCCTATACCATAAAAGCCTTAAGCGTGCAGCCGTGCTGCCCGTGTCTTTTTGGGCCGTTCTGAGCATGCGCGGAGCGCATGCTCAGATCGGCCCAAAAAGACACGGCCGCCCAGACACCGACGGCCATCTTCTTTTGAATATTGTGAAGAACGTCTAAGGGCTAAAATGCCCCATTAAATTGCCCCCGCGGCTGCCGCCGCCAACCGTCCGCCCCCCCTACAAGCTTTAAACCCCCACCCCCACATTTAAGGGCCAAAACGGACCTTGAAAATGCCCCCGTGTTTTCTCCAAAACGGCCCCTAAAAATGGCCACACGGCTATCGCCGCCAACCGCCCGCCCAGCTGCCGAAACCTGCTTACCCCACACACAACTCTCATTCCCGGGAAAACGTCCTTAAATCGTTAGCCTAGCCAACGTAGCGAAGGAGAGAGGAGCTCGCATGCAGACCTCCTCACTCCTGAAAGCCTCTTCCTGTACTGGCGCTTTGGATAAAAAGGACGCAAGAGGTGTCCTTTTCGGTCAAAGCGGCAGTACGGGATGAGGCTTTAAGGAGTGGGGAGCTCGGCATGTGAGTTCCTCTCTCCTTCTCTACTAACTATGCCAGGACGTGGACCCAGGGAGAAGAGGTCTCGGCAGCTGGGAGGGTGGGCGGTGGCATTTTGAAGGGCCGTTTAAGCCCCTAAACGTAAGAGGGTGGTGGAAGGGAGGACTCAACCAGCTGGGAGGGCGAGCGGGCGGCGGAGGGAGGGACGTGACGCAGGGCAGAAGAGGTCTCGGCAGCTGGGAGGGCAGAAGCTGGGTTGCTGCCAACAGCCCCAGGGACATGTTCAAGGGCCGTTTTTGCCCTTACACGTGGGGCTTGGAGCTTAATGTGCACAAGACAGCTTGGTCAGCGGCAACAGCAGGAGGTGTATTTCAATTCGCCCTTTCAGCCCTTACACGTGGCGGGGGGGGGAGGAGGACTCAGCCAGCTGTGAGGACCGACTGCCAGAACACACAGTTTCACAAGCACTGCAGCTTCCATTTCCTCACCCTTTCCCTGGCCAGCCAATCACATTCAGAGAAATCCCCCCCCCCCTTCCAAGTACGGGCGGGAAAACAGCCTGGATAAATAGCAACTGCGCGCAGCAGCCCAGTTGACTAACGGTCTCCACTTTGTCACCGTTAGAGCAGCTTATTTCGAGAGCGAAACACAACACTGACTACAGGCACTTCATTGCCAAAATTTACTCAAAACATCCAGGAGCGGCTTTCTATTACTGAATTTCAACCAGATACTGCCAGGAGCCAAAACTCCCTGAAGGGAGTCAGCACACCGACCGGGAGGGAAGCCCTCAGAACCAGAAAAAATTCATTTCCACTCACAGTGGAATAAGCATTGATCTTTTATTTAGCAAGCTCAAAAAACAGAGCACCACACGTTGATTACTACTGTCACCAAATTGCCAAGAGATACTAACGGGTACCTTGATATTACACCAAACTCAAAAATCTCTGAGGGGAGACAGCACACCAACCTACACGGTAGCCCTCACAACCAGAGACAATTCCTTTCCACTCACAGAGAACTAACCTGCAATATTATTCTTAAAAAGCTGTGAAGTGAAAATTGATGCCTGCACATTTAGTAGTTTAACACACACACCCCCCATAAAAAAGGGTGAAGGAAAAATAGGAGAAAGAGACAGATAGAGAAGGAGGACAGGAAACAGACTGCTTGAAAAATACAAAAAGAAAAGAAAAACCACGCTGCTTTAAATTTAGACCAGCAGCTGCAGCAAGATAAATTGACAGACTAACACTGTGAGTCTCCTGCCATTACTCTTTAATGCAACAGGAACAGTGAGTATCTGTCACCATCCATCAAAAAAAGGAAAAATAAAAAAACAAATATATATATGCTGGGGTGCAGAAAAGATAAAGGATAAATTTTAAAAACAAAGATTTAGAAACCACTTCTCACTGCTGCTCTAGGGAGTAGATTCAAAACTCAGTACAAAGTGAACTCACTGCACAACATATTTTAATAGAAAATACTTCTCAACACTGCTTTTGGGATTATACCCACGATAGATAAGACAGTGAGAAAATTGCCTAAATTGAGGAGGAAAGCAGAAGGGGCACAACACTCCAACATTTCAGCAGCTGCAAACAGAGGGGGGGGGGAGGAATAAGAAAGACATACACAAAAGTTAGCCCTGAGAACTACCCAAAGAGTGGGAAAATTATAATTACACCAGAACCACTGACTTCGCCATACAGGCCATACTATAACGCAGCAGAGCGCAGATTACAAATTACTCCACCCTAAACCACTTTGGCATAAATCCTCATCCCACTGCTCAGGGAAAAAAGGGGTAGCCAGAGCCTGCTTCAGCAAGCAAGAGACATAGAAAACCAATATTATTCCTGATACCAGCAACCTGAAAAGAAGCACATACCTTAAACCAGAGTTAGAAGTTTTAAAGACATCGTGATCAGGGTATTAGAAGGCCCAGAACAAGGAAGACTAATAGCAGGCTCAGAAAAAATATTCACCAAAAATGTGGTGTATAAAGAAATACTATAAGGGGAAGGGGGGGGGGGAACCAAGAAAACAAAAAATAAAACATAAAATTTAAACAAAAATTAGCCTCAGAATTGTAAAAGAACAAAAAAAGGGACAATGAAGAACAACAACACCAACAAACACAACAACAAAAAGGGAGATAAAGGATAGACACAAGGACAAGGGAGAGGGGAATAAAAAAGGAAAGAAAAAATAACAACAAAGAAAGAGAAATCGACAGAGAGAGAGTGAAACAGACAGGGGGAGAAAAAACACACACAAACACAAAAAAAAGAGAGAAGAGATGAAGAAATACTATGAGAGTTGAGAGGGGGGGAAATTAGTTAAAAAAACAAAACAAATAAAGATTATTATTTAAACATAAAATAACCTTATAAGTATGGAAAAACTACATAAAGGAGATGGAAGAACAAAAGAAAGTGAGACAACAAGAAAAGGGAAAAAGCAGCTACAAGAAAAAGGGAGAGCGGAAAGGAAATAAAAGAGTGCAGAAAAGGTTTTCTCTTTTTATCCCCTTTTTGTTTTTAGTAAGCCTTACTAAGTTTTTATTTAAAAATTCTGCTTATTTCCCCAATAAGTAAATTACATACATATCGGGAAAATAAACAAAACTTGAAAATGAACACTTAAAAAGACTTACTGAAAACAAAAAGGGGAAATAAAACAAAAAACACAACCCTTGCTGTAGAGGAGATACAGATCAAACAAACATAACTACACAACCCTACTAGCGCCCGTTATTTTAACGGGCTTAAAAATACTAGTTGTTTTATATTTGCTGTGGTTTTTTTAACGTTGTACACTGCCTAGAGATGCATATAGCAGGCAGTATAGAAATATGAGAAATAAATAAATGAATAATGCTCTTGCACAAAAGTTCCCATTGAAACAAATGAGGTGTGCTGCAATTGCACAACCACAAGCATGTGATCCAGGCTCAGTACAACTAGCTAGTGCAACTGGTTTATACGCGCCCAATATCCTACTGCAAGCACTTTGTTGCTCTGGATGTTGGCCAGTATTTCTTTTCGGCCATGTTAGGTAGATCCAGGAGGGGATCTGGATTCCTAATGTGCAACAAGAGGACTGCTGGTCTTGTGGTAGCAAGCATGACTTGTCCTCTTAGCTAAGCAGGGTCTGCCCTGGTTGCATTTGAATGAGAGACCACATGTGAGCACTGTAAGAGATTCCCCTCAGGGGATGGAGCCGCTCTGGGAAGAGCAGAAGGTTTCAAGTTCCCTCCCTGGCTTCTCCAAGATAGGGCTGAGAGAGATTCCTGCCTGCAACCTTGGAGAAGCCACTGCCAGTCTGTGAAGACGATACTGAGCTAGATAGACCAATGGTCTGACTCAGTATATGGCAGCTTCCTATGTTTCCTATGTCTCTAACTTCACTGCACTGATCTTTTCATAGTTTTGCAGTCAATTTAAGTGCAATGGGAAGTGATCCCAGTTTTCCCAAGGGCTATGAAAGAGGCTTCTCCTTGGATCCAGGAATTATTCAAGTGCCAGCGTGGTATTACTCCCACTTGCTAAGCTGACTGAGGTTTCAAGCTGCGTAGTCTTGCAAAATGCTAGCATGAATTCACTCTAGTGAATTACAAGTTTCAAGGAATTAATGTCATATATCTGGCAGAAATTTCAATATAATCTCAGGGTATAATTAGGTAATGTCATGATGGCATTAGGTTACTAATTAAGTACACTACTAGAAATTATTAGTGTTTTCAAGAACATATATATTTAAGAGTAATTGTCTTTTAATAGCTACCAGAGGGACTTTTTTCCCAAGGAAATTAAAACAAGTACATTAGCACAAACCTTATTGGATCATAGAATTCTCACAGGCTTTTCTCCCAGCTAATTACATTGTACATCTGGCAAAATGGTTGTCCATAATTTCTAAGTGCTAATTGTTACATCCAGAACTTCATGTGTTTTATTGACTGCTTTACATTAGCACAAGTAAAGGTCCACAGTTTGAGGAAAAGATCTCCAGCATGAGTGCAGGGAGGAAATGGATAGCAGTCATGGCAGTTGAATTTCTTCCATCTAGGACAATGGAGACTTCCGGACATGGAAGTCCATATACTCACTGCCTTTTCCCCAACACTGCTGGAAATACTATGATCTATATTTCTACCCCCAGGGCTGCACAACTTCATCACTCCAGTTGGTTGGTGGTTTTTTTTACTACAACTCCCTTCAGTCCCAGTCACAGTGTCCAATAGTCAGGGATTATGGAAGTTGTAGTTCAATATCTGTGGGAGGGCTGTGAAGTAGGGGTGTGCGAGCTGGCTTGGTTCCAGCCAGGCTCGACGTTGAACCGGCTCAGCTCAACAGGTTCAGGGTCAAACCGGACTGGCCTTGGATGGTCCAAGTACGAACTGAACTGGTTCATTGCTCTACTGTTAGAGGAGAATCTGGTGAGGATTCTCTTTTACCAGTAAAGAGGCAAGGGGCTTTCCCTAAGCCTAGACGGGATGGGAGGGGAGTCAGTTAGTACTTACAAGTACTATCTTCGGTGGCTGCAGCCATGGGGGGGGCAGCGGTGGCTCCCATACTCCCCCGCCAGCCTCCCCTAGAGTAGCCAAGGCCAGCGGCAGCCCCGTTTGGACCTCGGTGCATGCATGGAGACCATTTTAGTGACCTCTGTGCATGCACAGAGACCATTTGTGTGACCATTTGCCTGTGTGGAGGTCACTAAAATGGCCTCCATGCATGCACGGAGACCCAAACCAGGATGGAGATGGCCCGACCTGGGCAACCACTTGCCCTGGCTACTCTGGGGGAGGCCAGCGAGCCCCTGTTCCCCGCGGCCACTACTGCCGATGATAGTACTTGTAAGTACTGACTGACTCCCCTCCTGCCCCCTCTAGGCTTAGGGAAGGAGAGGAGAGCAAAGCTGGTCTTGTGGTGGCAAGCATGACTTGTCCCCGTAGCTAAGCAGGGTCCACCCTGGTTGCATTTGAATGGGAGACCACTTGTGAGCACTGTAAGATATTCCCTGCAAGGGATGGAGCCGCCACTCTGGGAAGAGCAAAAGGTTTCAAGTTCCCTCCCTGGCATCTCCAAGATAGGGCTAAGAGAGATTCCTGCCTGCAACCTTGGAGAAGCTATTGCCAGTCTGTGTAGACAATACTGAGCTAGATGGACCTATGTCTGACTCAGTATATGGCAGCTTCCTATGTTCCTAAGCCCTCCTATCGCTTTACTGGTAAAAGGGAATCCTCACCAGATTCCCTTTTATCAGTAGAGAACTGAACCAGTTCAAACTTGTCTGGCAGTCAAACCAGATCGGGTCTGGTTTGACCGGAATCAAAACCAAACCGGCAAAACCGGTTTTGTGCACATCCCTACTGTGCAGCCCTGCTCTACTCACAGGGGCTTATCTCCTAAGTGGTGAGGAAACAAAACTTTCATCTTCCTTCTGGAGAAATTAAATTGTGTTAAATAAAAATGACTCTGAAGAACTCAAGCAGAGCTGTAAAAGCCAAGCTCAGGGTAGCTAACTACAAGTGAAATTTGAATCTCACCTGCCATGAACACAGCAGATGGCCTTAGGTAAGTCACTCTCAGCTTAACCTCTACAACATGGCAATAATAATACTGACCTACTTTACAGGGCTACTGTAAGGAAAACAAGAAGATAATGTATAAGACACGCTTTGAATGTTCAAAAGGACTACGCTATTTTTAGTGCAAAGACTCATTTCCAGAACTTGTGATGAAGGATTAATAGACGAGTTTGGCATGAAAGCAGTATAATCAGTTGTGCCCTTACCCTTTTATGCTATCTGCTTCATTTATACAGTGGCCTCCATGATCTTCAGGAAAGAGTTTGTTCAGACAGAAAAAGCTTTTAAAACTTATTAGTTCAATTTCCTTACTGAAAAGTTCAATAAATAATTGCACCAAAGTGGAAGAAATGGTTATCAAATTTTAATTATTTTTGGAAGCTTTTTTATTTCTGGAAAAGTAGTTTAGGAAGGACTATATATTGCTTTCCATGCTTAGAGAACCATTTTTAAGGCAATTAATATTTTTCCCATTCCCTAATATGCCGCAATGATATTATCGATCTTCAAATTCATTGCAGTCGTGGAAGAGCTTCTACACCATTAAGGCCTGTTCATGGGTTAGAGATGTTTCAAAGGCTTTGTTTAAAGCAAGAAAGTGCCAAACTTCCTTCTTTCAGAAACAGCTTTCCTTACTGCCTTCTCTCCCACAGTTTCTGGAGCATGTTCCTCCACGGTAGAAAAAACAGCATCGTATGGGGTATCTAATGGAGAAACCTGAAGTGGACAATAGGATCATGGCAATGTGTAAACTGGTCCAAATAGTAATCTATGTGAGAAAACAGAGTAACCTAGCAGTGTAGATATAATTGAGCGGATGGGTTCAAAGAACCCGGGGCTCCCATCTACTGAGGGCCCCCCAACTCCACCCCTCCCTATTTTCTTCATTATCTCCTTCATTCCAAGGGGCTGCCGGGGAGAGGGGCGGACACGGGCCCCCTCTCCCCCAGCTACACCCCTGGAGTAATCTAAATGAAGCTCAGACATGTTCGTTGGGTATACAAATCAAAACATTTGAATTCAGAATGCTGAGTCTGAACATATGATTTAAAATTAAATCTACTGCATTTCTAAACATATTTTAAAAACTAGATACATGCAAGAAAAATGGTTTGTTTTTATTTTTATTTTGTTCATTTTCAGTGTCTGTTATTTTGTTCTGGTTTTAATGGTGTGCTTTTTTTAAAAAAGTAAAAATAAAAATAATATTGCTTGAAACAGCAGCTCTTGACAGGAGTTATTCCATGCAGCTTTCTCTTTGGGGTGGCCATTTTTTGTTTTGTCCTCACAACCCTGCAGTGACTCTGTATCACAGGGTGTGAAGGAATGACTCCTTCCCTTTATGTTTTGTAAATTGTTTTCTTGTTCTGTGTTCCCTCTAAGCTCTGCAGGGGTTAAAAGGTTACAACCTCTGATTGAGAGATGAGTCTGAGGTAAAAGTTTGTGTGGTCAAAGTGTTTTGGAGGGCATATAACTAAGTATTTTGATGGGTTGCCTACAGGCTGAGACAGAAGGTTCTGGCTGCCTGAGGGACGAATCTCCCTTATTGGTGTGTGTATCCCTCTTGGGGTGGGTTAGCAGAAGAATGGAATAAAAGGACAGAGTTGGACAACAGTGAAGGAGAGATGGAGAGATGCAGACTGCTGTGTAAGCTGTAAGGCTGCAAGGTTGGGAACCTAATTAAGTAGGGTAAGGTTGAAGCTGCTGGAAAGGTGGCAGTGAAGGAGCTGGGTCTACAGGAACTTGCTAGACCTTAGTCTAGAAAACTAGCAAGCTTCCACCCAGAGACGAAAGTTTGGGGTGGTGTACAAATTTGATAGATAAATAAATAAATATATATATATTTTAATTGTATTCTTGCCTAAATGGCCAAATCCTCACACAAGACATATGGGAAAAAATAACAAAAACCAAGGCCACCATAAGGAAACAGCTGCATAGAGGAAATACTGTTTACAAGTATGATTATACTCATGGTTTTGTTTTTTAAAGTAATGTACAAACAAACAAAAGCATTTTTGGCATCAAATGAAGATTCTGAAAATGGAGCCCCATTCATTATATTGGCACAGTAGTGTCAATATAGTTAAGGTGAGGAGTTGTTGCACAACAAGTGGTTGTGGAAGATCACTGACATTGTGTCATAACATTGTGTAACAGTGAGTAACAATATGAGTGTTGTGCAACATGTTGATCTCTTCTGTAAGCACCAGTCTTGAAAAGAATTCCTTTCTTTGTGCAACATTGTTGTGCTACATCCTTAGGGCTTGCACATCAGCATTATGCTAACACAACACTAGTCTCAAACATAAGCTTCCAGTGTAGCAGAACTTGCCTGCAAAACATCCTTCCACAAGCACAATGTGTTCCCATAAGCACACCATAAGTTGGGATTTTGGCTACTAGGAGCAGGTGTTGGCTTTTATGTGAGAATCTTCTTTTGCTTTCCAAGATCTGGAAGCCATGATCATTTTTATTTATCGCATTTATGCTTCATTTTTCTTTCCTGACAGAGCTCAAGGTGGCATATATAGGGTTCTCAGGTGGCCCTCCATTTAAGCACCTTCTTAGCTGCTGCAAGGCATCAGGTGTCTTCAGGCTATGCCCTGACAACACATCCTTTTTGCTGCTATGTCCATGGCAATGACTTCATCAGTGGACAGCAAAGCGTGAAAGTAGCGCTCCACTCTTTCCTCTTGTCATTCAATTCATTGCTGAGACCATTACTATAGTATCGGTGGGAACAAGAGGTAAGGTCAGGTCAGCTGCGCCTCTGGGGGAGTGGATGTGGTGGGCAGGGCTTGGGAAAGCCCTTGAAGTCTCAATTGCACCCCCTCTCGAAGTCATGGCTGCGCCCCCCTCCCCATTTGTCAAACCTGACTGGCCTTTAGTTTGTATACATATAAATAGGAATCTGTTACCTTATCCAGACAACCAGCCATAGAAAGACAACCATATATATTGATTGTGCAAACTTGCCCTAAGTTATTATACCTTCTGAGTAATAAATCTGCAGTGTACAAAGTTCTTAAGCAGAAAAAGGCAGCTATAACTCTTAATGTTCTTCAACAATATAATTTTAGGACCACCGTTGCTAGATCTATCTTGTAAATCATGCTAGGTAATGTAATTCAAATTTTGGCTTTTCTCCAAGGAGGATATATAGCTCACAGTTAAAGCAGAATACAAGATATGAATTCACCTGCAAAAGATTCTGCTTTGTGGAGATTATTACTTTCCCAGCACTGATAGGTGCTGTCCTTTGTTAACTTTCATAGCAGGTTGGCTTCTGAAGAAATTTTCTAACCATGCCACCCCTCAGTACCACAATTGAATTTTGAGCACCTGACAATGAAAAACACTTGTCAAGCTCTATTCAAAAGTCCCTTTTAAAAACTCAGTTCTGACGTATTCTTTTTAACAGCTAGGTTCCAGTTATACTGCTGAAATTATACTAAAGGGAGCTGTCTGTAGAGTTGATTCAACACAATTTTGGGCTGAAGTGTTGCACCTTCAAAGGTATTTCTCTGCTCTTTGCTTATGGTGAGATTATTAACAATCATGTAGGTCCTTCTCTATGAAGTTAGAAGGGAAGAAACAGCTATCCTGGGGTTCTAGCGATTTGAGAAAGATGGTTTCCAGGTAGCAATCGAATCTTATTTAGGGCACACTTTAAATTCAAATATCAGTTTTCCTTAAGCTCACTAGGAAATCTTCATGAACTGTGGTGAAGTTTTAAAAACATTCCAGTCTATGAGAAAACATAACAACATTTTCAGATTCTCTGGCTGCACACTTCCAGTTGCAAATGTGATAGGTTAATGAATGTCCATTCATTTCACTTTGCATGCCCAGACTTGGTGAGAGAAGGCACAAGATCCTCCTATGCCTCCAGAAAAGCTTTGCGTGGGTGCAACAAAATAAAGAATAGGAAAGAAGGAACTACTATACTGCATCTCAGACCTGTTAATTATTTTGGCAGCACTATACTTGTCCTCCAAATTACTGTGATGCATAAGAACAAAAAAACCCTAATAGAACAGAGCCAGAGTCCATCTGGTCTAGAATCCTATTTCCAACAGTGGCTACTCAAATGCTTCAAAGAAGACCACACAACAGGGCATGAAGGCAACATTTCTACTCCTATTATTTGCCACTCACCAACTGGTCTTCAGAGATATGCTGTCACTGTACCCAGAGGTTCAATTTAGCTACTGTGGCTGATAACCATTGAAAAGAAATACCTTCCGTTACTTTATTAATCTCCTTTTAGAATCATATAAGTTATTTAGCCATCACCACATCCTGTGGCAATGAATTTCATATATTAGTTATCTGCTGGGCAAAGTTGCATTTTCTTTTTGTCAGTCCTCAATCTATTCCAGCCAATTTTATTGGATGACCCCAAGTTCTAGCATTATGAAAGGGAGATAACTTTCTCTCTATTCAATTTCTCCCAGCCATGATTTTATATATATCTGGAAATATCAAGGTCCCAGTCCAACTATCTTTAGTTGGACTGGGACCAATACAAACTAGCATCCTCAGTACCACTACCACCAAAATAGCCCTGGACCAAGAGCAGCATGGTGTGGGAGCACTTGGAGTTCTGCCATGGTGACCCACATCATGCTGTCTGCATCCACTGCAGGACACAGGTCAGCAGGGGCAAGGACCCTAAGCGTCTTGGAACAATGGGGATGCTGCAGCACTTGCAATATCATCACCCAGGAGTCCCTGCTCCTTCTGGCAGACATAGGCGTAGTGTGTCCTTGGTTAGCAGCAAGGCACCTGTTCCTGTTTCCAAGCAGTGGAGGTTGCCTGCACAGTGGGTGCAGTTTGTGGACAAGTGATCTGGTTGCACAGAGCTTCATCTCCTCACACAGGCCATTGGGGAGATGATCATTTTGGATGACCAGCCATTCCAAGTGGTGTAGAGCGCTGAATACCAAATCCCTGCATGCACCACCTTTAGCAAGTGGGTGGTCCCCTCCCTGTACTGCATGTGCAGAGAGGTCACGGCGGGGGTGCTGCATGCATCAGTGCATGGCACTTGCATGCACTTCATTGCATTTCTGTGGAGCAGTCCCAGTGGGAAGCATGCTGCTTTCCCCTCAAGCATGCAGCACTGGTGGGGGCAGGAGAGCAAGGAAACATCTGCTGCTGATGACGTGCTGCTGGTGACGTGCAGCTGCTCCCATGCAGTGAAGCACAAGTGGTCTATGCTGCATGTGGAGATGCTGGACACTGACCACACCACAGGTGAGCTGCCAGCAGCCATGGATCACCAGGTTGGGGAATAGCTGTCTGGGAAGCCAAACCTCCGCTGAGAGTTCATGGTCACTGACAATGCTGCCAACATAAACAGGGCAGCCAAACAGGCTGTGCCCATCTGTTGTGTAGCACACACTCTGAACCTGGTTCTGTGCAATGTGCTTGGCCCTTCTGGCCAGGCTGGACATCCCTGCTGGAGTCAATGAGACCATGTGTTTGTCTGCTGCTGCCATGGCTGCTCTTGTGGAGAGGTGCCACAAGATAGCAGCTTTCTTCCACTGGAGTGAAAAAGGTAGGTGGATGCTCAAGGAGAGGAAGTTTGAGCTGGGACTACCTGAACACCTGATCCCTCAGGATATTCCAACCTGGTGGAACCCAGTGGTACCTGCAGGAGCAAGAGCCAATCATCCACAGCCTGGCAAGGAGGTGTGGTTTGGAAGTGTGCAACCTGTCCATCCATGACTGTGCACTCCTTTCTAACGTTGTCTTGGCACTCGAGCCATTCTTTGTTGCCATGAACAGCTTGTGTGCCAAAACAACAATGCTGAGCCAGGCTTTGCCCACTACTCTTCACTAGGCTTTGCCCACTGCTCTTCTCCTTGAGAGGATGGTGGGTGAGCTCCAGGCCTCACTGGGGAAGCAATTGCCTTGGCAGGTAGGCTGAGGACTGGAGTGTTGGATCGGCTCAGGACACCCTTGGGTGTATCAGCAGAGCATGTTTCATCCTGTGTATGTGACCCAAGGATGAAGAGCAAAGCAGTCACCCCTGACCAGCTGCCCAGGTGAAGGGACCTCCTGGTTGCAGAGGTTAGGCAAGCAGAGGAGAGGAGGTTTGGGCGCAACCAGGAGGAGGGTACTGAAGTGCCTAATAGTGCGCAGTCCACCCCTAGCAGCTGTACTATCACCAATGACAAATATTTATATAACACTTTTCAACAAAAGTTTCCAAAGCAGTTTATCCAGAGAATAAATAAATAAGCAGCATGGTGGCCCTAGCAGGGCCAAGTGAAATAGTGGTTCTGCCTCCACGTTCCACCTTGTGATTCATGGAGATGTTCCTTAGCATCTTGCCAAGGGTACCTGCAGGAGCCGGTGGCACACCAGGAAATGAAGCTGATCCAGTTTGGGGCAACACAATGCCAAGTCTGCCTGACTTGGCAAAGGTTGCCTAACATCTCCTCTCATACTAGCCAATCACTGTACAGAGCGAGAGGGTGTTTTCCATGGCCAGGGGCATGGTGACACTCCATTGCTCACTCTTGAATCCTGACATAGTGGAATGCCTGGTCTTCCTGAAGGCCAGCCTCCTCCTGCTGGGCTATACCAAGCTTGCCATGAAGGGTGAGTGACTCATGGTCACCCACACTACTGCAACACTACTAGTAGTTCACCTCACCCTGGCCAACCCCTAACCCAGATGTGTCACAGTCTGCCCATTAGTGCTGCTGACACATGCAGATATGCATACATGCCACTGTCATGGCTGATGATGAAATATGGACTGGTGCCTTGACCCATGTGCTAGGCTGTCAACCAAGGCCCAGCACCAATCTGAGGCCATGGTGTTATCCAGACACAGGCAGGCAGGCAGGGATGTATGCTTACGCTGGAGAAGAAGAGAAGAAAGAAGAGTTATTTTCATGTTATGAGTCTAGAAGCTTTTTTTTTCCTTATCAGACCATTGTCATGACTCTTGCTGTGTCCTCCTGTCTCTCTGTGGCAGGCAGGATGGAAGGAAGGAAGGAAGGTTTGATTTTGTGGTTTACTCAGCACTGCGTAACTAAGTATAATATGCTTGCTGTTAACTATCTGGTTTTGCTGGATCTCAGATTGACCAAGGCAGAACTTGGGTGCCTACCTGCCTGCTTTACTTGAGTTGTGGTTTGGTCTGTTTGTGAGATAGTGATGTGGTGAGAAATGGACAGTGAGTGGAAGCTCTCTGTGTAATATTTCTTGGTGATTGCTGTGATGAGCTCCATGTCTGGCATTGAAATTAGCTTGTGCTTCACTCACTGCTCTGGTCTGCTCTGCAATCTGCATTGCAAGGTATACTCAGTCAAAATGTGGCTGAATACATTCTACTTGAGATTATGGCTTGCTGGCTGCTATGGATTCTGCTGTGGCAGCTGTTGCAAGTAAGGAGTCATAGTTGTGTGTGAGAGAGCAACTTGTGCCAATGATGTTACTGCAGCACAGGCACTGTGGCTGACAGTGGATTCTGGGTCAGTGATTCTTTTTTGACAATTTTTGGACCGTGTGTTTCTGTGGTGTTCTGTGTTGGGAGGGACTCTGTCCTTCTGTTCTGCAGTGTTCAAGGCAGGGTTGCAAAATGTGTGCACTCTGTTTCGGCCTGAGGGAAGAATGGAAAAATAGAAACAACCCATTGTTCCCCATGGGTAGGTCCTAGGGACACCAGAGTGGGATGGCTGTACAGTGTAATGGGTGCTACCTACCTCCCAACCCTTCAAAATAAATGGGCAAGCGGGTGATTTAAAAAACAATTTTAACCTTACCCCACCAAAAAAAAAACCCATAGGATCCTATGGTGGTTTGGGGTGTGTGTGTTTTTTTAAGTTGCCCGCTTGCCAATTTCCTTTTGTGGGCTGGGTGGTAGGTGGCACCCATCATATCCTATCACCCAACCCACTTTGGTGTACCCGGGACCTACCCATGGGGATCAGTGGGGTGTTTCAAATTTCCCATTGTTCCCTATGGTTGAATCATGCAAATTACTATTTGGTCAAAGACCGTAAATAAATAAATACAAAAAATACAATCATGCAAATTCTTTTTTTAATTTTCAGGTTGATTCGTCAAAATGGCTGGCAGATGAATCAATTAGAGTATTTGCGATTCAATCTTGAATCAAATAGGAAAAACTGATTCATGCACATCTCTAGTGGGGAAGCTTTCTACCTCACAGACACATCTTCCTGGTGCATCCACACTTCATAGCTCTGGATGTCAGCCACATAAAACAATGGGACTGTAAAAGGTTATCACCATGTTAGAGTCTGTAAATCTGCAAATTACAGATGCAACTTAGTTGTGACTTATTTTAATCACAACTAAATTGCATCTGTATAGTGTTTTTGAGTGTTCAAAGCACTAGATATGTATTATTGTGTCATACTTGAAAAATATTGTGTCTCCTGAAGAATATTTGGAAACTTCAGTTGGTGCAGGATACAGCTGCCAGGGTTCTCTCTGGAACTGTTCTCTCGGAGCATATTACATCAATTCTGAAAGAGCTGCACTGGAGAACAATTTGTTTCCAGGTCCAATTCAAGGTGCTTGTTTTGACCTTTAAAGCCCTAAACAGTTTGGGCCCTGGATAGCTGAAAGACCACCTGCTTGGAGGGGGCTCTGCTCTGCATGTCGATAGTGAAAGAGGCTTGGCTGTCGGGCATGCAGGACAGGGCCTTCTTGGTCATTGCCCCCAGCCTTTGGAATGCTCTCCCGGCTAGTATCCACTCCTCAGCTTCCACCACAGTTTTTAGAAAACAAGCCAAGATGTGTCTCTTCACACAGGCGTTTAAATGAGATTAATTTTCAACAAACCTTTTGCTGCTGCTGCTGCTGCTCTGTCTTTTTTAGGTTTTAAAATTTTAAATAGAGATTATTTTTATATTTATATTGATAGCTCTACTTTATGTATTCTAATTGTGTATTTTAAGTATACAGTATTGTTAACTGCTTTGAGATAATTTTAATGAAAAGTGGTATATGAATCAAACAATGAATAAATAAATAAATAAATAAAATAATCCTTACAACAACCCTGTAAAGTGAACATTATCATCTCCATAATGCATTAGGGGGGCAGAAAGGTGATGGCTTACCTAAGGCCATCTTATAAATTCATGGCAGAGGTGAGATTCAAACTGAGGACTTCTTCATTTGTTGTTCAGTCTCCTAGCCACTATGCTGCACCAGCCCTCAATAGGTCTTAGTTATAAGTAACTTTGGATAGATGGTTGCTAATAGCAAAAACAGTACAAATTTATTAACGTGATGTCAGAGCAACCTCCTACTGAGCAAGAACAAACTAATACTGTTAACTGCTAATTTTAAAATCTATATACCATTTGCCAGCAAAACAGGCAACAACAAAAAAGAGTGTACAGGAAAAAATGCAACCAAAATAAAAATAACAGAGCGCATGCCTACCTTTCCTTATATACTGCTATCAGTTTACATTATTACATAAGAAGAAAGGCAGCTAGACAAGACACCTATTGCATGACTCTGTCCTGCATTTTTGATTTTTCTAACATGCACCACATACGTGAGGGGATCGGGACCATAACTGTGGCAGGTGGTGAGCTATAAACCTATGCCCCCACTGTGGTCCTAATCTGGATAGGCTTTCCTTTATGCTATTTGCCCTGGGAAAGGAGCTCCCATTGGTGCCAATAGAGCTTCCTTATGGAGAAAATATCAGCCATGGATGCAGGGTAATCCAGATCAGAACTGCTCTGGGGTCAAAGGCTTAACGTCCTTCCCACCGGCCACAGCCCCAAGGTGTGGTCTCCCGCCCCATGCAATTTATGTTGGAAAAATCAAGCACCTCAGCCTTAATCATGCAATAGGTGTATCAAGTAGTTTGATCACAGGTTGGTATATGCAGCATACTCTACCAAGCAATGCTTTATTTTATTTATAACAAAGAGATTTTAGTTTACTTTGTACAAGAATATGTGAACAAAACACCTATGTGAAGCAGGAGAAAACAATAGTCATTTTACATGCTTCCCCCAGGAACGTTTCATTAAATATATTATTTACAGATGTCAAGATCAATGATAACCAGTGTGTTACCAATAATGTTTCCTGTGGTTTATGATTATTAAAGGCAGCTAGTCAGAAGAGGGCTGTGGGGAGAAAGGTTTATTATAATAGATTATGGTGGTATAATCACCACAGACTCTCTTGATAGCTTCAGGCACAACATGAGCGAGTGTTCTGCAATCCCTTGCATTTTATTAATACCGTTGTTGGTTTAATAAGAAAGCAATTTACCTGCTGTGTGAGATGTAGCTCATTGATAAAGGTTATTGCTTTACATTCCAAATGCTCCCCAATGCCTTCAATGGAAGACCTAGCTTATGAGACAGGAAGGAAAGAATGGAGTGGGACCGATGAGGATAGCAATCATGGTCTCACCTGTTCTTCTGCTCAGAATGATACTAAGGCCTTTTCTCCCTGCTGCCTTAGGGCAAAACCAAACGTTATGTGAAGTATGTGCTTAGTGTTTTCTGCTTGGTTTTTTTGTAATTTACTACACAAACAGGAGCTGCAGACAGGGGCATTCAGATCAAGACCATAGCAAGGTGGGGAGTAGGACTTCCGCCTGTTTTTTGCCCCTCCTCCACCACCACCACCAGACTGGGGTCCCTGCAACTGCCATTTGTCCTGGAAATAAATCTTCTTTGAATATTTGAAGCAGGGCACAATTAATATGCTACTGAGCATATGCAGAGTTCCTTTCCCCTCAGCACAAAGTGTGCAGAGAGTACCAACAGAACAAAGATAAGGGGGAGGGGCTTCCAGATCAGGGATTGGTTGGTGCCCTAATTGCTGTCCTCCCCGCCCCCCAGAAATGTAGTGCCCCCAGAGAAGACTACATGAAGCTCACTAGTGATTTATTTCTTTAAAACATTGATACTATTTAAGGTAAAATCTTTCCCAGAATAATAGAACAATAAACTAAGGGCCAACATCCAGAGTAGTACTAAACTGGTGCAACAGTGCTGACATCCACACTAACACTTTGCCATTGCATGAAGGGAGGAAGGGCTGCATGACCTGTAGGGACATATTTTTAAGAGTCACTGTGGGCTTCAGGGGAAAGGGGAGATTGGTTAAAATTGTTCCTCCCCCTCATGCAATGGCACAGCATTACTGTGGATGTCAGCACTGTTGCCACCAGCTAGTCCAGATTTCAGCCAAGGATTCCAACATATTAAAGATGCACCACACAAAGTAGACACGAGCAGCAGCATTAGAAATTGTTAGAACGAACACAGCCATGAGTTTACTCCCCTCAGCTTGCCTAGAAACTATTCATTTATCCCCTGCATTTTTCATAGAAAGTGCTTCCAAAAAACCCATTAAGAGTGTGGATGGGTCACACCAGCATGTTCATTAGTAGAAAACTGTAGATCAGATACAGACATCCTGACTAAAAAAATATGAGTTTTGGAGGCCCGTGATGCTTTCTCCAAAGCCTCCTCCATCCCACCCACCCTATTCCTTTCCACCCACTGATCCTCCAAACCACTCTCTATGTCCTCCTTCCCTCCTTACGTGGCTCCTGCTGTTGCTCCAGGGGCAGCAGTTGGTGGCATGGAAAGAAGGATGTGTCACTAGTGCCTGGCCGGCTGCTATGCAGCATGCAGACTGGAAGAAGCACCTGGGAAATGTGACCTCATGGAAGAATACTGCCACTGCAGAAGTCCTTGGGAAAGTGACACTCTGCATAGCAGCATGCCACACAACATATCATGCCACACATGATATCCACACAACACACAACATATGTTATCCACACAACACACACCATCTGCCTAGCAGCATACCACACAAGACCTCCCTCCTTTCCTTTTGCCTGCTGATGCTCAAGTGTCAAGACAGCAGCCGGACATGAGGTGGGAGAGAGAAGAGCGAGGAGTCTGGAGGGTTGGTGGACAGGTGGCAGAAAGAGGACTAGATATGTGCAAGGCTGGGAGACAGGGAGAAGGAGGGTCTGGAGGCTAATTGGGAGTGGCTGGGTTCAATCCAAGTTCAGATTGGTTCAGACAAATGTTGGGCTATTTTCTGACTTTTGGAAACAGCTCTGCTTGTTTCCAAGTCAATCCAACTTGTGCCTGGGGAGCTTATCCATATTTACTTATTTATATTTACTTATTTATTTACAATAATTACTTGTATTTCAATGAATGAGCCCTGTCCTTAGGGCAGGGCAAGCATGACGACTGCCCCGGGTCCCACTCTTTTAACCCCCATTAAAACTAACTGGAAGAGCTCATTCATTCAAAATCAGCACTGGCTGATTTGCCCCAGGCCCTGCACCCCACCAGGGCTCTCTAAAGACAGCCTTTTATACCACCAGCAATAGGGTAGGGCAAGCATTCCATCTAAGTTCAGCAGCTCTGCATGCTTCCATTTTGTGATGGCATGCGAGTAAATAGCAAGGTTGCTGGCAGGGAAAATGATTGTGTGCAAAGCTCCTATTGGGTGAGAGGGCTCCATCCTACCCAGATGTTTAATAAGGTAGAGGGGAAAGCTGTCCTACCCAGCATGAGCCTCACACACAATCACTTCCTGCACCTCCTACCTTGCTTTTTACTCTCACACAATCACAAAAGGGGAGCACACACAGCTCTCGAACTTGTGTAGAACACTTGTCCTACTTTGTAGGACACTTGTCCTATTGCTGATCGTGAGATCCAGCCTTCGCTCTCACATTAACAAGAGAAAGAGAAAACCTTAAGCTCTAACCAGGAATGACTGCATTTGAGCTAATTCTTTTGAACTTAACCAGGAATGAATGCATTTAGAAGCACAGTTAACAAAATTCACTAGAGTCTCCATCTTCTTCTTTGGGTGGAAAGTTAGAAAGAGCCTTTGTACATCTTATGTCACTTCCCCTCCAACTCAGTACATGACTATTCCTACTGGGAAAGGCTGAAAAGCCCTCACTTCTGTATTATTATTCACCCTCATAAATCCATTCTATTTGCATGTATAGTCATTCACAGCCCTTGTTATCTTTTTAGTGCTGTACCAAACTGAAACACATGAAAATACCCCTTTCTCATGCTTCATTTGCTAAAAGAGCTTTGAGCTTATGAAAAATCCTGAAAAGTGTTAGAATCAACTGGACAGCAGTTGCTTGCAAAATGAATGTCTTTTCACATAAGCCTCTTGGGAATTTCATGGGACATCGTGTGAAAATGGTTGATTTCATACATCCCCATTAAGCACAATAGCAAGAGAACCAGATTTTGGTACTTGAGTGGTGTTGTGTCATCTCAAACTGCCAGACTTGCATTAAAATGATGCAATCTATTTTCTCTTAGTTAAAATACCACTTTGTTCTACATGAAAATTGTGAAGAAGTTTCTAATTCCTGCTACCTAAAGATTTCTATAATAACAATTGTATTCATTATAGGAATAAAGCTTCAAAATGATTTAAATATGGATGCAAATATGTATTATCAATTAAAAATACATTGCTAAACACAGTGCTAGTTTTAAGTTTTTAATGTAGGCCCTTTCATACTATATTTATTTAATGAAGCAATTGTTTAACCTAACTGATCTCCTCGAACTGCACTGAAATCATTGCTTTATTTTCTTTCCAATACACAGTTATTAATCCATATAAGCTATTTGGAATGATTGCTCCTTATAAAGCCAGTAACCTACTGTGGAGGTGTTTACAGGGAGGGGGGGACACCACTTAAATGAGTGTATTTGAAGGAATGCCTCTGCAGTCCATAAGTAGAAGCACGAAAAACTAAAAACTCTCATGGAAGTGCATAAGAGAACATCTAACCATGGGCCACATTCACATGTAACACGAACCGCAGGTCCAATGAACCCGTGGTTCTGTGCACCCCACCCCACCCTACTCTCCCAAATGGACGTACTGGAGAGCAGTCTCTTTGCTGTCACAAATTCCTTCCTAAACACCGGTTCCAGGGGAAGCAGCCTACGGTTCCTGTAGCGGATTACCAGCCTTTGTCTCAGAGCAAGCCCACATGAGGGGAAGAAAAATGCTGATTCATCCCCTCAATGCTTTCTGAGCAAAGACTTCTCCCAAAACCTTCCTGTAATCTTGTTAGGATCTAGGCTGCCGCCACCACCCAATTATTGACATAATTTTACCCTTCCCCGAACCAGGCTTGGGTGGGATCCTAGGGAAACTCTCCTTTTCCTACTGAAAAAGTATACAAAAACCTTCCATGTGCAAGCTTACATGAGGTGAGAAATATCAGTTGCTGAACGTATGAGGCATGCTCCACCAGAGAAATCCCTTTCAGCCCCACCGCTTTCCTGAGTCAAAAATCCACTCAGATAGGCTTTTTTAAATTGCAAAGAACAGAAAGGGGGGGGGAAACTTTATTCAAATGCTACAGACTGCTTGGTTTGAGGCTCTCTCAGCTTTTATTTACAGGTAAAAATACTCAGTGGTTCCAGGAATACTTCAAAAAGCACCCCAGATGATATTGGGGTGGCACACTTTAAAAATCATGGTTACCCAGTTGCAAAGAACATGAATGTAAGAAAATACAAAAGAACCTTTAAAAGTTTGCAGATAGATAATCTTAGAACAGTATCCGGGATTTACAAAGCACACAAAAGCAATATAAGTTTCTAATGCAAAATCTGACTAACAAACTGTTCCCTAGGCTAAAGTTCCAGAAGCAAAAGTCCTGGCGTCCTTTGTCTTGAACTCACCAATTCCTGGATGAGGATTCAAGTTTCCTACCCTCCTGTCTTTCAAGGAGCTGCAGAGGTCCTTCCATGACAGAAATCTTCAGGCTAGCGTTTGACCATTAAGGAACAAAACTCCATTGCTCCTCACTAAGCCTTTCTGCCCATGCTTCCCTCACCTCCAGCCTAGGTTCTTCCTGTTGCAAGTGAAGAACTATGCACTGTCTTTTGTCTCAATAACAGTGGAGGACAGACTAGTGAGTCAGACGGCTAGAGGGTCAAGACATTGGTCATCCCTTCTCTACTGCTCTGACTCTATCCCTTTGGAATGTAGATTGCTACTCTCAGGGACACTTCCTTCCTCTCTCCCTTCTCTTCCTGTTCCTTCTTTCTACCTTGCAACATGCAAGCTCCTTTCCCTGCACCATGTGTGCAGAGATGCAGAATCCATCTGCATCCAGCTAGCTAGCTAGATTAGATATCCTAACTCCTCACTTTCCTATCCAGAATGGAGTTCTTTAGTAAATGCCATATATATTGATTTGAAACTATGAACTGGCTCCAAGTTACTTTACTCTCAGCATACACGCATGCCTACTAAATTCTGCTGTGTTGTGCCTCTGTGCACTCTGCTATAATGAAAAAGGGATTCTCTTACCAGAGAGAATTACCAACACTTCCAACAAAGGAAACCTTTTCTTCCTCCTCATGACTTCCTAGCTTCCACCCACCTGATGTGTTGACTGGCTGATCATTGGAGTTCACCAGTCTGTCAGTCAGGACAGGGCTCACTTCTGGTTAGTTCTTTAGGGGAGAAGAAGGGCTGATCACAGGCTGATCCCTACAGTTCCGAATTCGGATGTACCACAGGCTTTCTCGGGTTGCCGCAACAAAACTCATTACAACCTGAGGGTTCAGAATGGAGTTCTGAATCTGCACCCTCAGTTTCATCACCAATATAATCCAGGTTGCCTAGATTTGGCTGCAGAACTGCAGGCCCATTCAATTGCAGTTCCACATTACGTGTGAATGCAGCCACTGTGAGTCACATCCTCACATTATAGGTCAGCAAGCCCTGGTAACCAAAAGTACAAGAAAGCTGTAGCCATTCCTGGCTCGCTGTGAGGTGGAGCTGTGCCATGGCGACTAGGGATATGAGAATTGATTCAGGTACAAAATGATTTGTACCCAAATCTACCTGTTTAGGGCAATTTGTGGACAAAGCAAATTGCCCCTGTGCTAGCTGGCTAGATTCGGTTCCAAAACAAATCACCCAGATTTCAGACCTGAAAAATTTGTAGACTCAGACCTTCATTTTGTAGCGATCTCTCGTTGTCTTCATTTTGTGTCAGGATTTTTTTAAATAAATAAATAAATCCTACCCCCCTAAGCTTCAAATTGGTGACTTAACAGTGTGCAACGATTAGATGGTGATTCTCCCCTGGTTCCAGATTGGCTCATTTCCATTCAAATCTTGTGTTGCCAGGGGTGACTGACCCCGCATTGGCTAGGGGAAGAATCAAAGAAGGGACAAGGGTGGGGGGAGTTCGAAGGAAGTTTTTCACATGAATTTAAGGAGGCAGCCAGCCACCATTCTGCCTTTCTGCCTTATGGGAGAAGAGAGAGAGAGAGCCAGAGGAGCTTTGCTTTGTCTTGCCTGCCTGCGGCCTGCAGCGGATTCTCTGCTTTTTGCTCCTGCTTTCCTGATTTGAGGAAAGGAAAAGAGGGGTTTTTTTAATCCTCTTCCTGCTGCTGAGAGAATCACTGCCTGAGCCTGCTGTCTGTGTGAATTGATTTGGGTGCAAAAGGATTTGTACCCAAATCTACCTGTTTCAGGAGATTTGTGGACAAAACAAATCACTCTTGCTAGCTTGCCAGATTTGGACCCAAAACAAATTGGGGGTGATGCAATTTGGTTACAAATCAAATTGAAAAATTTGATTCATGCACATCCCTAGCTAGCCACCGGGCTTGCCTGGTGGTTCTGATGATTGCTGGAAACTGGGCTGGGCTCCCTTAGCCCGATTTTCATCAGTCATGAGAATAGCCTCATAGTGTTGTTGTTGTTGTTTGTTGTGCTCTCTCTCTCTCAGTAGTATCCAAAGCACCCCTCAAATATGATTTAAACACCACATTAACATGCCACTTAGACTCTATATGAGTGGGTGGTTTGAATGAGCTCCACTTCAGTTCTGACTGGGTTTCCTTTCATACTAGGCTACAGCTCAAAGAGTAGCCTATGGCTTGCCTCATTCCCATCTGAGCTAGGCATCTGATTACTTTGTGTGCCAATTTAGTAAGTGGGATTCTTTGTGTGATTTTCTTTTTAAGCTTCTAGTTATTCTGAATAATAGGGCTGCTTTTAATTTCTATAATTCACATAATTATTCAGGTTTCTGTTTTATGTTTATTCATCAAGTTCCTTTATGCCTTTCAGGTTTATATTGTTACTGAGCCAATTGCCTTTGCCCCAGCACTTATTTAGAAGTTTGAAGTGCAGCGATGGGGTGGTGTCAGAAGTGTTGATACTTGTATGGGTTGGGGGGATGGCTTACCAGTGGTGGCAGGATGGTGAGAATCCTCTTTTGGGTGCTGAAAATGCCAGGGCCTCTGTGAGTGTGTTTCAAGTGTTGCTTGCCTTTCAGGTGAGAGTCAGCTATCATTTTCTTTCCTAGAATGCACTAGGAAAGTGTCATTCTTGACACACTCTGGGAAAGAAAATGGCATCCGGCAAGGGGTGTCACTATAATTGAGTGGATGGGTTCAAAGAACCCAGGCCCCTCAGCTCTTGCCAGCTCCTCCCCTCCTTATTTTCTTTATTATCTCTCTCACTCTGAGGGACCGTTGGGGAGAGGGGAGAACACGGGCCCCCTCTCCCCTAGCGACAGCCCTGCATCTGGCATCTGCTGGGAACACACAAACTCTTGAAACGTTTCTCCACTTTTCTGGGCACCCTCCCCCGCCCCGAAAGTGATAAACCTCCTCCATGTTCACTGCCAGCAACATGGCAGCAGATTGAGAGGGATTTTCAGCTCAGAACTAATTTGTATACTTTGTCATATATCCAATTTCATTTTATACTATAAGTTGCAATATTTAAGCCAGTAAACCTCTTTATAAAAGGAGCATTCTCCCCCCACCCCCATTTCTATTGACCTCTTCTCCTGAACTACAACTAGACTGTGGTACCAGCGTATCGTTTCCTGCAGTGTTCTCAGTTAAGGCCTGGCCGATTCACAAAAATCTTCTTCAGTGTTTCATCTGATGAAGGCAAAAGAATTAGACTGGCTTTGGCAGTGTGTGGTTCACAGTGGATACGGCCTATTTCATAGCAACATGGGCATGTAATAGATATTCCCTTGCACAAGAAGCATGAATAGCCCTATTTGGATATAATAGCCCTTTCCAGATTTCATGTGGTACAACTGTACAGATCTCTGTACACTCGTACTTTTAAAAAAATGAATGACTGCACCTGCATTCATTTGAAAAGTGAACCTGGGTACAGGGCCCTCAAATGCATATTACATATAGGAAGTGTATTGCTCTACCTGTGTTCACCATAATGTGTGAATAACTGTACCTGTGTACAGATCTGTATCGGTGGTCTGAATAGGGGTTATGTTGTACAAATGTACAGATGTCTGCACACTGGTGCATGTGTTCATGTGAATGAATGTACCTATGATCATGTGAACCTGGGTACAGATAGGAAGTGTATTGCTACATCCAGGTTCACATGATCATAGGTACATTCATTCACATGAACACATGCACCAGTCTATATAGCATGTGAACGTAACATGTGAATAACCATACCTGTGTACAGATGTGTACCCATATATATTGTACACTTGTCGTACAAGTGTTGAACTTAACATATGAATGGGACTAATACATTACTATGGGGGAAAGGATAGTACAGGATTCTGGCATGCTTTCCTTCTCTAGAGGTTTTCAAGCAAAGGCTAGGCAGCCATCTGTCAGGGATGCAATAGCAGTTTCCTAGAGTGAGCAAGGGATGGGACTAGAAGACCTCGAAGGTCCTTTCCGACTCTAAAGGTCCATGATTGTATAAAGGAAGATGTATCTACCAAGGTCATGTTGCGGGGGGCATGGGTGGGGTTCCAGTTTTTTTATTTTTTATTTTTGTAATAGCCCTTCTGAAGACTGCTTGTAAATAGAAGTCTACAACATGGCCTCAAGGCCTCAAAATTATTTTATTTGGCATTTTCTCATTACCATTTTCACAGGACATTGATTTGCAGAGACCATTTAAAAGTCTTCAACATCTTGCTCAGAATGCCTAATTTCTCTTCAAAATGACCACAGTACACAAAGGATTTAAAAAAAAATGCAATATGCACAAAATATAATCTCAGAAAAACATACCAGGAGCTCAGTTTGTCTTGAATACTTCCAACATGCCATTTAGAATAAAATAAATTTAACACAGCACTTTAAATGGCACAATTAAACGTTATTATGTATGACAAATGACTCCATTATTGAGTTGGGTATGTTTTTGTTTTTTTTAAACAGAGTACTTGGCTGAATCCAAATTCAGAGTAACTCCAGTTAAGGCAGGAGAAAGCAGCAAGGCAGGGCTCAGTTGTGATTGCCTGTGTGGGTGAAATGACTATGAAGATCCTTTCTGAGGAGGGCCTTTCTATTTCCTGTGAGGATCTAGCATAATCTTGTCTTGCCATTCTATAGTGTGAAAAGCTTCTGTAACCCAAAGAGTGCCAACAGCCTCTTGATTAACCAATCACATTAGTTTATCACAAAGGCTGAATACATTTATACTTAGTTCTGGAGTGACTGATACTACACCTTCCTTTCTGGAATCCTAGAGACCACAGTGCTTGTGGGTGCATTCATCCAATCATGAGGAAGGCTCAAGATGACTTTTTGCAAGTTATTCATCTGGTGCATGTTCCTGAGTACAAAGTACATGCCCATTGTCTTTGTTGGGAAATGCGCACGCATGTATTATTTGCTACTTGCTTTCAAAACAAATGGAAGCAGGAGCTTGATCTCTTCCCAGTCGCTGCCTTGGTGTACTTTTAAGGAACACGTGGTGAATAATACATGCATATACCCTTCATGAATTATGCTGTATGCATTACTTAGTACTTTGGGCATCTGGACCAGAATACAGAGTATGAAAAACTGCCCTTAGTGAGCTTTCTGTGGCAGGAGGCATGATCTAAAGTGCTGTGGGAATGTATATACACACACACACACGACACCAACCACACACAATCTGCTCTGTAGGATTCCAGTGCTGTCCTTCTAGAAACAGGATCATGGGATTAGCATAGCACTGGCACTATGGCATTGCTTTGGCTAATATATGCACGTACAGTGTCAAAAACCCTAACTGCATTCTTTTAAGTAGAAGGTGGGAATTTCCCCAGGAGATCATTCTGTGAACTGTGGCTGTTCCAAACCAATTGAGAATCTGGAGGATAAGCAAACTTAGTTTGTAGTTGGTGTAGGAACATATGAAGTTGCCTTCTATTGAGTCAGGCAATTAGTCCATCTAGCTCAGTATTTTCTTCACTAACTGGCAGCCCAGTTAGTGAAAACCTTCCCCAGGGTTCCATATAGGCATCTTTCCCAGCTACCTGTAGATGCATGGGATCAAACCTAGGATCTTGGTTTCATTAAACCTTAGAATATACAACTATAGAAATTTTTCATTTCCCCTTCAAACTGTAGGCAATCTGCTAGGTTGACTACCCATGTTATTCCCAAGATGCTTCATGCTAAGGGAGTTTTACAAATTATTGCAAAAAGCCTTTCCTGCTGCCTGAAATGATCTACTTGTCTGTTGGAAATGTAGCAGGTGAATGTTTTATATAAATAATAAACCAAATAATCCAAGTAATCCAAGATAGATTCACCAGCAGTAGGGCTGTTCTTAATGCTGTTTGTGTGTGTACTTTATATATCATGTCAAATCTCCAGGCATGAAGTGAGAGGAAAAGAGAAAGAGCAGTGATTGACAAATTTAAAAACACAGCTATACAAACATTCTCACTGGAGTAGCATAATGTAGTTTGGGACACAGGATTAAAACAGGGATATATCAGTGAGAAAGCGTGCCTGAGAGAAATTAAAGATTACAAATGTGGTTAGGATATTCAAACATACCAAGGGACTCTTAAAATGGAATGCCAAATCAGTGCAGCTTGCTAGGTTTCTGCTACTACTCCTTATTCCAATTAGAAGTAAATACAGAAATTGCATGCATGGTGTAACTAGGAATTCATCCCGTAGTTTATTCAGAGCCATTTTCCAGCCCACAAGGCTGCTGTTATTAAAGCAGGCCATAATCGATGGCCTATGGTACACCAGTGGGTGATATGGGCAGTGCATCCATTCATGTCTTCAGTCCAATGTGTATAGTTATGCAGCCAATTACATCAATCCACGAGCAAACTTTGTAGAAAGACTTTTCCATCCCTCCACCTTCCATGAAAGGGGTGGTCCTTTCATGAGGCAAGGTGAAGAGGTTGCCTTGAGTAGTGGGATTATTGGGGTGCCAAAGTGGTAGCACAATGCCCCATCACCTCACCTGCCTCCCTCTGCCGCTCCCACCATCTGAGCACAGCAAGAAGAGCTGCTTCTCTCCTCATAGCTCCTTTCTTCCTCCACCTTGCTGCTGCCTGCTATCGGTCACAAGAAACTTTCTCCACCCTCCTGCCCCACATGCCACTGTGTTGACTATGGGTAGCATGGGGAAGTAGAAGATAAAATGAAGGAAGGGCATCAGGGTACTGTAAATGTTCTATAGAGTCCCCCGTCCTTTCCATAGAGTTCTGGAAATGTATAGCATAGACTACTGCAGATACTGGCTGACATATTGCACAGTGAAATATGCATGCAGGTGTGCAGGAGCACTCTCACACAAACGCAAGAATTGCACAAACGCAGTTGCACTATGAATGGCCACTATTTCTAATGGCCGTCCATCCCACAACTCCATTTGCACATTTCCTGTGTTTGCACAAGGGCACTCTTGTGCAACTGTGCACACATTTGGTCAGAAGGCCCATGGAATCTGGAGATTCGTCATTTGGACTGAGAGACAGGGAGAGACAAAGTGAGCTGTGCAATGGCAATAGATAAAGCACCCTGTGTGCAGGTTCCTCTCTAAGGATTCAGTGTGGAGTAGTGGATCTGCTGCCTAGTAGAAGCACTCAATTGTCATCACTTATGCTCTGTTTGTGTATTTGTAAATAAAGCAAGTATTGCAAAAGCACCATAATGCTCCAGTACTTTGCTCTCTAAACTAAACCTTGTAGTAACTGGAAAATCTCACTAGGGGTGTACATGCAACCGGCTGGTCCTGTTCGAGTCATTCCAGAGGCCCATTGCGCAGGTGCGGGGGCCTCCAAAATGGCCACCGTGCCAGGGGAAAGGCCTGAACAGGCTGAAGAACAGCCGAACAGGCTGGTTTTGGGAGGTCGGTGGGGGAAGAGGAACCTCTGTGGACACACACAACCCGCCACCTCGGAGAACCCCCCTGGGGTGATAAGTTTTAAAAATAATTTTTATTTTTATTTTAAAAAACTTGTGAAGCCCCAAACAGGCCAGAGGAGTTTGGTCCAGGGTCAGTCCGAACAGGGGGTGGCTTGGTTCAACCTTGAACTGTCGAACCGAACCTGTTTGATGTCAAACATGTTCTGTGTCAAACTTGTTTGCACATCCCTACTTCTCACTTCCCATGCTTCATGACATGTAGACCATTCCCATGCTTCCCATGTTTCATGACATGTAGACCATTCACACATGGGTTGTCTGTACCACTCCTAATATTGACTGCAACATGGTTCTACCACATGGACTACAACATGGTCACAGTGACTACAACATGGTTCAACATTGGGTCACCCATTTGGATACAACCTTCCTTTGGAATTCTTATTAACATGAGTATCTGAAATATCTCGTTCACCAAGAACGTGAATGTCTGTGTTACTTTCCAGGAAACATACCATTCGGAATTTAAAATCCATCATGATTATTCAAAAGTCAAGGAAACACTTGATTACTAATCCTATTTTAAAACCGGAAGACATACATCAAGACTTCCTGCTGCTAGCATCAGTTCAATGTGATGTTATTTTGAATTTTCTCATTTCTCATGCAGAGTGCGGGCACTTGCAAGTCCTAGAGCTTGTTTAGCTTTATCGGTGCCTGTGTACAGTACCGCCTAGGGTATTTCAGATGATAATTACAGATGTGGAAAGTGTTCCCAAGGTAAATACTCTATTACTTATTGCAAATTATCCCATGCATATGTTTTATTTTAGGCTTTCTTGTTTTGGTTGCTCTACAGGTTAAAGGCATTTTGGATAATTACCAATGCTATCTAAATGGAGCACTATAATTTTGTTCAAGAGTCTCAAGTGCTTATTTATACAGCACGTCTGAATTTTTTTTAAAACAAGCAACTTCTAGGGTGGGGAGTGATAATCAGTGTTACAGTTGCCAAAATGTGCTCCATGCATCACAGTATTTAGAAAATAAAGAAGCTAAACTAACCCTAGCGTATACTGACTTCATAGCCTGGTTAATGGCTAAGAGGGATGTAATGAGCAAATGGTGACCCTAGAGAGAAATGCAGTTACCTTTAATAACAAGTGTATTTATACACACCATAGTGTGTCATAAAATGTCAAGTATGCTTCTTTTTGGCAAGTGCAACAAAATGAGAGCCATATTAAAGCAATCTTTGTCAAGCCCACAGCTGCTCTTGAACTGGCAACTTGTAGAATATCAGGTGTGGATTCCATCTGTGCACCACCATCCAGCTCTGGCCATAAGGGGGACTACTGGGAGGCCTGCCATGACAGCCAAGAACCTGCTCCACAATAATAGGGGAGAGTGTGCCAGGTGGTACTCCCCGATGTGTCCCAAGGTGAGATGTGTTTTCTGGTCTGAGCAACTACAAGATTCTGTACTGTTCTTCACTGGTTGCATGCTGCCCCAAACTCAACAGTAGCAGTGTGCAAGTCAGCTCAGTTCGAGTCAGGCTTAACATCGAGCTGGCTTGGCTCGACAGGTTTGGGGTCGAACCAGACCAGCCTCGGCCAGTCCAAGGTAGGATTGAACTGGGCCTGGTTTGAACCGAGATGGCTCAGAGCCCTACTGGTAAGGGGGGTGGCTGTGTGGGAGTGGGAGGTGGTGGCTCCCCCCTGCTGACCTCCCCAGGAGTAGGCAGGGCTGCTAGTGGCCCGGTTCAAGCCTCTGCTCATGCATGGAGGCCATTTTATTGACCGCTATGCATGTGCAGAGACCATTTGCTTGACCATGCAATTTGTGTAGTCATGCAAATGGCCTCTGTGCATGCATGGGAATCAGTAAAATGGCCTCCATGTGTGGGCAGAGGCCTGAACTGGGCTGAAGAAGGCCCCAAACCAGGCTGCCACCAGCCCTGCCTACTGCAGGGGAGGCCAGCAGAGGTGTGGGGGGAGCTGCTGCCACCCCCACCACTCCCAGCGGCCAGCACAGCTGCCTCCAGCACTTGTAAGTGATAGCTTACCCCCCTCCTGCCTGCTCTACCTTTAGGGAAGCCTCCTGCCTCCTCCCCCGGTAAAGGGGAATCCTCATCAGATTCCCCTTTACCAGTAGGGTTACAAGCCATTTCAAAATGGCTTGGTTTGAACTTGAACCAGGTCTAGTTCGAGCACAAAACTGGGCTGGGTGGGCTTGAATCTAGTTTGGATTTGAGCGAAGCTGGCAAAACTGGTTTTGTACACAACCCTACTCAACAGAGGTGAGTCTGATAATTATGGTTGTAGTGAAATGATTTTAGATTTGGAAAAGCTAAATATACTCAAGTGTGCTGTACATTTTGTGTGACTGTACATTAATTTGTACAGATATCTACTTGACAGCTGCTACGTGTCTTAATGGTTTGGATTGTATTGAATGTTAAGAGAAAATAACTGGAAACCTATAATTTGAATGCTTAAAAATGACATTGTTTCATAAGTGAAGTTTCTTGTTACTGAAAAAGAGCTATGAATAATTTTTTGGAACTTTAAAGATCTTTCAGGTTGTCTCAAACATCTTTGGCTTGGGAAAGTTAAATGGAAATGTAACAAACAAAATAAGTGCTAATCTTTGGCCTCCTGCTAGATCATAAGTAACCTAAATAAAAAGTAATCATAATCCTCCTTTTCATGAGCAATTATAAGGTTCTCCAAGAACAAGGAGTTCACTAGGAGCACATACAGTAATGGTAGACTGCAATACCTGGCAACCATTGCCCAATAGCAACTCCCAAAGAGAGGGAAGAAGAGAGGAGGATCAGTGTACTTGCTCGCTGTCTTTATTAAGTGCTGATTAGATGAAAGGCCTCATAGGGAACAATGGGGAACACTAATCACCAAAGTGTTCCCCATGGGTAGGTCCTAGGGACACCAAAGTGGATTGGATGTAGGGCATGATGGGTGCTGCCTACCATCCAACCCAAATAATAAATGGGCAAGTGGGTGATTTTATTTTCTTTAACCTTTCCTTAAAAACCTCATAGGATCCAATGGGGGGTTGGGGGAAAGGTTAAACAATTCCTAAAAATCACTAATTTGCCCATTTCTTTTGTGGGTTGGGTGGTAGGTAGCACCCATTATGCCATACCATCCAACCCACTTTGGTGTCCCTAGAGCCTACCCATGCGGAACAATGCGGTGTTTTGATTTCCCCATTGTTTTTGTTCCCTTTGGCTGAAACAAGCAGAATGCACTGCACACATTTTTTAAAACACTGCAGAATAGAAGCACACAGTCCCTCCCAATGCAGAGCACCATATTTTGCCAAACACACAGTCCAAAAATGGTCAGAAAGGAATCACTGACCCAGAATCCATTGCAAGCCACAAGGTCTGCATTAACATCCCTGGCAAGTTGCTCTCACATACGTATGACTCCTTACTTCAGCATTGCAACAGCTGCCACAGCAGCACCCTTCGCAGCTGGCAAGCACATCCATAAGCTCTACCAGAATAGCATCACATTTTGCCTGAGGTCACCTTGCAATGCAGATTGCAGAGCAGACCAGACCAGTGAGTGAAGCACAACTTAGTCTCAAGGCCAGACATGGAACTCATCACAGAAATCACCAGGAAATATCACACAGACAGCCACTGTCCATTTCTCACTACAACACCATCTCACAAACAGACCAAAACACAACTCAAGGAAGGTTCATCCAGGTTCTGCCCTTGCCAATCTGAGATCCAGCAAACCCAAATAGTTAACAGCAAGTAATAGCAAGCATATTATACTTAGTGCTGAGAAAACCACAAAATAAAATCTACCTTCCTTTCATCCTGCGTGCTACAGAGAGACAGGAGTCAGAGCAGTCATGGCCTGATGAACCAATAGTCTGACAAGAAAAAAAAGCATATATTCTTGACATACATCTTCTAATATGAGAAGAAGTCTTCTTTCTTCTCTTCTTCTCCAGCGTACATCCCTGTCTGCCTGCCTGTTTCTGGATAACACCATGGCCTAAGATGGGTGCTGGGTCCCAGCCAACAGCCTGACACATGATTCAGGGGCAACCAATTCATCATCTCATCATTGGGCATGTCGGTGATGTCTGTGTCTGTGTGTATCAGTAGCACTAACAGGCAGACTATGACACATCTGGGTTTGAGCTTGGCCAGCGTGGGTTGAGCTGCCAGTGGTGTTTTATTTATTTTATTTAACACATTTTTATACCTCCCCAAACACAATTTTCTGGGCGGTTTACAACAAAACTATAAAAACAACAAGATTGTGCAGGTGAAGCAGCCTCCAAAATGGCTGCTGTGCCAGAGGGGGAAGGCCCAAATGGGCTGAAGAGCCAGCCGAATGGGCCAGTTTGGGAGGCAAGGAGGCTGGTAGGGGGAGGGGGAACCCCTGCAGACAACACCACCACCACCTAGAGCAAGTCCCCTGGAGGGAGTAAGTTCATATATATATGAAAAACCCCTGAACAGCCAGCTGGGGGGGTGGGGCAGGTTTCAGTCTGGAATCGGACCGAACAGGGGGTGGTTGGGTTCAACCAGTTTGACACTGAACACTTCTGATGTTGAACCTGTTTGCACATCACTAATCTCTGCCTGTCTGTGTCCATACAAATTTAATTTGGAGCCACAAATTCCAGAGAGAAATTCAAAGAGAGGATTTTATAAACACCACTAGTTGGACCTGATTTCTGTTGCCACCTCATTCACGTAATGTGTAGATTGCCTAATAACCATGTATCTTAGCGCCAACGAACTGGTGTCAAGTGAGATGGGGGGACTCTTTTCCATGCTTTCTTTTTTCACTCCTGAGAATGAAATTCAGGAACTCAGGTGTGGCCTTTGCAATTAGTTGCTGTCATGTGTAAGGATAACTAGAGAGGATCTTTCATTCATTTCTGGCATGCATCTATCTCTGCCCTCTGTTGGAATGAATGAGGCACAGGGAAAAATCCATGCATCTGTGTGTATTTCTGGGTCTGGGTGTCAACAGCATAGAAGCCTTAAATCAAATTTAGATCAGCAGAAAAAAGGGGGAAAAATAATTTAACCAGTCATTAATTATATGTTGTACCTGTTGAGAAAATGCCATTTGGCCTTCTGGGGTATGAACTTTGCTGACATATAGACTGACAGATCATACCTTGTATGCATGTTGTATTTCATTTATTGATGACAGGCCAATCTGCAGTTGTAAAGCAATACTAACAATACAGCTCTTTTCTTATGCCCAGTCATTCTTCTTACAGCTTGGAGGCAGATGAAATGGTAGGTAACTGACATACAGATTCTCACCTTCAATCCAGGTACCTTCTTAGCTTTTTATGTTTAAGGGAAATATTTTTTTTTAAGTGCTTTGTGAAACAGGCTCTTACACAGTACAATCAGTTCATCCACTTTCCCCGTGGTGCTTCACGTGCTATTGCCTGGTATACACCCACACCCTGATACAGTATTGTGGGTAGCTATAGCAGTATCCTGTGACCCTAACCCTACAAAACCTACAAAAGCATTACGTGGTTCAGAGTGTGAACTGAGTGTGGTCAGAGACCAGTGCTAGATAGGAAATGTATAAAAGAAGGGTGTCTGTGTAAAAACTGGCCTGGGCCAAGGAGGAATTCTGAGCAATGTTGCTAGATGAGCAAGAATTCACATATCAGCATGAAAATCAATGAGGCTATTCACACATGCAGCCTAACTCAGGCTAGGGCAGGCCAGACTGGGTTAGGCCTTGCTGGGGTTTGAAATTTTTACTCCTAGCAGATAATCAGCAGAGCACTAAAGAAGGTACCGACTCCAGTTACAGAGCAGTTGCAGAGTTTAGTTGTTGCAGCTATTTATAGAAGACACATGGAGATTCTTGTAGAATAAATATTAAGTATTTATTGATGAAGAACACTTTGGAAAGGAAAAACCTAACCCTAATCTATAGACCTACATAATGAATAGGCAGGGAGAGAGAGATGTTTCCATCTGCTCTCTAAGAGGAAGGGAAGGGCTTCAGTCTCTCAACAGGAAATACCTGTAGAGTCATATCAGGGGTCATAGAGGAGAGACAGGTAGAACAGCTAAGGAGACCCTTACTCACTACCTCTACCCCCAATGCCCCTAGTGGTCATTAGGATAGTTGGTGCAAAAGGTCAATGCACTGGAAGTCTGTTTCCAACAGGCTGCATGTATAAAGCACCAGGAGCGAGGCCGCTCTCAGAGCTCCCCTGGCACCATCCCCACTTCTGAACCCAGCAGAGGTTAACAAAACCTGTGGTTGACTGGACCTTAGCTGGCAATCATCTGGGCAATCACTGCTGGGTTAAATGGATCCCCAATCCCAGCCTACCACTATTTTTGGCATCAAGCTGGAGTTAAGAGTGACTGCACTGAGTGTGGTGGCTGCCCTACCTTAGGATATCGGAGAGAGCAGTCCTCCTGCTCCCAGCATTTTCCTTCGCCACGCTGCCACTTGTGTGGGAACGTGGTGTGGCGAAGGGAAGAATGCCACCCATCATCAGGAAGGCAAGCTCCTGCCTGGCCCACAGCCTTTCAGAGCAACAGTGGACAATAGTGAGTATAGCCTTAATGGCTTTCATATGAGGTTTCCATTTTTCTACATTCCTCAAGTGCATCCCTTCAAAAATGCTAAATAAATCCCAAAGCCTAGGTGAATTCTGAATTTACCACACCAGACAAATGGGTATATGGTAGCTTTCATTCATCCCTATACAGTGTTTTAGTGTTATCTATTGTTTGAAGCATTTTTTTATCCTGCTCATCAGCCAACAAGGCCCTCAAGGTGGCTTACATAGAATTAATAAAAACAATAACTAAAACAGTAAAAGGCAGTGACTGACATCCTAATAGAATGTCAGTGCAACGGGAGAAGCACCAGTGTTTCTGAAAAGTTCAATTAACTCAGCTCCACTGCTGTCTCAATGGTAGGGGTGAATTTCTACAACTTCTCCTTCACCAGGAAGTGCTCTTTGACACCCTCAAAATATGTCCCTATCTCTCTGCCACCTGAAAAAGTGTTTAGAAATTGTAATAGCCTCTCCTTCCACAGGAATCACTCTATACCACCTCAAAATATGTCCCTGAGTGTTGCACAACTCTTAGGCACATGTTGTTGAGTGACACTGAGGATTTCTGTGGGAATGGGAGGTTGCTTAAATCACACCCCCCACACACACACACACTAGCACCAGTGCTGCATTAGTCTAGAACTCTTCAGAAGCACTGGTGCACCATTGCTTTGTTAGTCAGGATGTCAGCCAGTATTTGATAAATAAATGGGCCATTTGAAGAATTTGCAGTTGTGAAGAATTGGAAATTTGCCTTGCTGGCTCCTTCTCCTCCTCCTCCCACAGAGCAGCTGGTCTATAAAGGTCCAGTCCCAGCTGGAGAAACAGAAGCAGGTGAAGGTGTGGCAGTGATGGCAATTCACCACCCTGACTGCTTCTTCTCTTGCTTTCATAGCAATTCTGTACTATTTTTGAAGTTTGATCCCTTTTTTAACTTTAATGTCACCTTTCCTGAGTCCCGAAGATGAGGGAGGCTGGCAGACCAACTAAATAAATAAGCAAATCATGGTCCCAACTTTCTGAGCATTCACTTCAGTGTTTCACCAGCCAGAACAATCAAAATCTGTAATGGTGGCTTTTGTTCCTTGTTTACAGTGCTGAATACCCTTGGCCTTGCCTTGGACTTGTGTTTGGGCAGGGGACAAAAGGCACACAACAACATATCTCTAGTTTGACCTTCTTGGTGGATAAAGTCAATGTTTGAACTCCAAAGATAAATGTCATCGTGCAAAAAACGCTGTTGACATACAGAATTCATTATGGGAGGCCCTTGCCTATAGTTTTTGTAACCACAGGGGTCCATCTCCTTTCTCTGAGGAAGCTCACGCTGTGCATCGGGAAGGAAGTCAAATCACATGTCTCGAGGGCTGACTGATGATTATGGTGTCTGTATGCAAGAATACAGCCTTGAATCAATTAATGAGCTATGTGCCAAGGATTAAGCCTGGGCAATCAAAAATAATTAGGTATTAGAAGCAAATCTTAACCGCATCACAGGCCAGGGAGAGAGACTGACATTTGAAAATGTTGTTTATGGATATTTGAAAATACTGACAATGTAGATTGCAAAGTGCTATTTACATGAACATGATTTTGACATATTTTAAAGAGCGTACAGCCTACATAGTGGTTCTTTGTCAAGAAAGTTCCATGAATATAGGGGAGCGGGGGCAGCAGTTTCTAAATGCTAGATCTCCCTGTGAAGATTTAAGGCACTCTGCAACATGGAGTGTGAAGTGGATTTCAAAAGATACATCAGTCTCTTTCTCTGGTGTAACTGCAGCGACAGAGGTGTTGGCTAGAATCTTTCACACTGGAAATGTTAAGGGAGAGACATTGCAGAGTCTGCGTACATGTGTATTGCAGCTTTGCAAGTCGCTTGTGCTCTGAGCACGGCTAGGCCAGGTTCATATGTAACATGAAACCAGAGGCTGGCGAACCTGCAGTTTCAGTGTGTAACTCTGAATCGCAGTGCAAACGCTCATCAAACTGTGGCCCACCAAACTCCAGTTCCAGGAGAAGGGATCCCCTCCCTGCTACTTGGCTGCCAAGGCAGCGCCCAGCAAGCTTCCTGGCCAAGCTGTAGGCAAAGCGTCAACATGTCTGATGCAATTTGCCACAGTCACTAGTGGGGGGGTGTCCTTTGTGTTTGGCTAACGTCAGCTTTGCCGCCCGGCCTCCTTGCGCTGCTGACAGTTTGACCCCTTCCTTACTCAACTCTCAGCTATGTTGTTTCAATAAACTTGCAGCAAAAAAGGGGATCACGGGGCTAATACCTGGCAGCAGAGGGGCACATTATCATGGTGGGGAGGGGATTTCTGGCCACAGTCGAGGTGCACAGTTGCATTTAAAGCTCTTTGAGCTGCACTGTATGGCATGGCATGGCATGGGAGCGCTGTCAGGCCTGGTTACCCCAGGTGGTGACACTTGCCTTCCTTCCCTGCATGGCTGCCCTGAAAAATCATTTCCCCCCTCCCTTTGCACCCACTTCGCAGAGCATATGGGGTCCCACGAGCCCACTCAAATCCACACTGGGAAGAAGCAAGCTCCCTGTACGTCTTCATAGCCCCAGCGCAGCTTGTGCCACCCAGATTGAGTCTTGGTTTGGGGTGGGAGATCTCATCTCCCCACCAGTCCTATCCAACACCCAGCCCACAAGCTGCCCTCCCCACCACCCCAAGGGGGATCTGACACCATTCACAACACCCCCACCTCCACAATTCTCATTGTCCTGCACACCACATGAAAGGGTGATCCCATGTCCTTTCCTTCCCCCTTATAGCTTTCTCAGCAACACCCCATGCCCCCAGAACATTCATCACCCCGGCATCCACCCTCCCCTCCTCCCCTGAGACAGCAGCCACCCTCTCTACCACTCCAGAGGGGAGTATCTGATTGCATTTCCTGTAGCATCCAACCCCTCAAACCTGCCATATGCAAGGGGGATCCCAGATCCTTTCCTTCTCCATCCAGGGGCCCATAGGTGCTCATTGCCCTCCTCACACCCTTCTCACCACTGGCCAGGTATGTGTGTGGGGGAATCTTCACACTTTCTTTTGAAAGGAACACAGAGTTTTGGTAAAGGAAGGTATAACCTTATTTGGCAACAAGCAACTTGCAGCCCTTTTACTAGCAAAGTGGGGGCAGGTGTTTGCAATCTCTTATCACTCCGCTGCCGCAGGTGTGGGCAATGGCCCTATGCACTTGTCACACCACACCCTGAAGGGTCATTATGTAGTAGTGTTTCCTCTCATAGTACTCATTGTGCCATCTAGGGGACCACAACATCTCAACACATGTCCTGTCTATACAGCCCAGGATGCCTAGGAACCCCTTCTCCTTGAAGCTCACCATTACCTCCTTTGGTTCACCCACACAGATCAAGTCCTCCGTGAACATTTCTACCAGCAGGTCCACCACTTCCCTGATTATCCCACAGACAGTGGATCTTACAATTGCAATCAAGTTGCTGAAGGTCAGGTAGTTGGAGGCTAGTTTGTAGATGGTTATGGCAACCCTCCTCCGCACTGAGATTATGTGGCACATCATCATGTCCTGCTGGTGGAGAACAGGCTCCATCTCGCTTGCCAGGAAGTTGAAGGTCGCCCTGCCCATCCTGAAGCTTTGACAAACATGCTCATCATCCCCCTCATTGGTGTTATCCGTGGACCTCCATATGCTGTTGTCCCACCATCTTCCTTCGGACCACTCTTCGTCTAAGGCCTGGACAACAGAGGAAAGAACCAGCAGCTGACTCTGGCTGGCTTCAACGGCCACACTTGAGCGCATGATCAGCCCGCACCTCTCATGGAGAAATGAAGTAACCTTGCAGCCTCCACATGGACTGCAGCTGCACCATGGGGCCCCATGCCCTGCAGGGCATGCAGAATGCATCTCCTCTGCTGGTCTCTGTGTTGCTTCCTTCTCCATGGTGCTGAGGGCCAAGTTGATGGTGGCGTTGTCCACGGTGCCAGGTGCTGTGCCCACCGTGGCAAATAGTTAACTCTATTGCCAGGAGGGAGGTCATATGATGAGGTTTCAGTGGCCTGTACATGGCCAGATCCGCTCTGTCTCCCTTATCTCGCCCTTTTCACCAGGGCGGCCCAGGCAAGAGTGTGCCAGTGCAGGGACACTTTTCACTGAAGGCATCTTCTTCCTAGGGAAGGAGTGGGTGGAGGCAATACATTTCTGAATGCATCCCCCTCCCTGTCTCCGGAGAACCTTGGATGCAAGGCTTCTGATCTGCGGTGTTGTGTTACCTGGCTGAACTTGACCCTGCATGTGGACCCATATGGGGGGGGTCTCAGGGGAGAATTGGGCCGGGACAATACACGGCCCACCTGCGGTGCCCTTGATGTGGCTTGGGATGTGCCTGGAGTCATATGGGCCAGTGTGTGCTCCTGGGGAGGAGGAACAACTGTCCCTGTTGTGAGGCAGGAGTGGCTGGCCGGTGCACAGGGGCAATGGGTAGGCCCTGGCATCTGGTGGTGGTACAGCAGCTGTGCGGGGGACAAAGGCTGGCAGCTAGTTTGCAAGCCATTCCATGGAGGTATCCATTCATTTGAGATACCCCATGTAGTGCTCGAACGCCTCACCACAGCCTCATCTGAGTGCTCAGGGTGGCCACCATCTCCCTCACGGTGTTCTCCTGGGCACCCACCACCTCCCTTACAGTGTGCTCATAGGCACTCACAGACTCTTGGTGGCCTGGTCCATGGACTCTTCGAAGACCTGCCAGTCCTCCTTCAGCCTGTCTCCCCCTCTCACATCCAGTCCACACAGCACCTCACAAGTTGCCTGAGAGGTCTCAGTGTGCTGTGAAACCAGGTCATTTGACAGCTGTAGCTGGTCTATGCTCCTTCAGTTGTGCAGCTGGGCCACACACTCTGCATTTGTCATGGGCATGCATGCGGTAGGGGTGTGCACAAAACTGGGTTGCCCAGTTCAGTTTGAGTCTGGAACAGACTTGGACCGGACCGGGCATGTTCTGGTTTGGCGCACACACACACACACACACACACACACACACACACACACACACACACCCCCGAACACCCTCCTTGTGGATGGGAGTAGTATGAGAATTGTGTCTTTTTAAACTTCAAAGCACACATCACTGTTGCCAGGCAGAACGGAGAAGAGAGGGGAGAATTTCAGAGGAGGGGCTGGTTCTCCAAGAGGCATCTGGTGAAAGCAGCGGCATACTTAGAGCAGCCAAGTCTCTGGGCAGGTCTTCACTGCTGCCTCTAGGATTGCAATTTGGAAACAGCACGAAGCTACAGCTATGGTGAGCCAGTATCAAATGTTTAGAAGGCGGCATCAGTGTTTGTTTTCTTTTTTAGAACAGACCCTATCCAAAATCAAGAAAATATTTAAAATTCCTATCCATCATCATTCAGGTTTTCAAGATCTAGGGATTAAGTGCCTGTTGTTTAATGGGTTGTGATTTATAATGTTCTGCGTTTCTGCTGTTTATAATGTTCGGTGTCTCTGCATTTATATATTTGCAGGGATTTAAACGCTTGAACATTAGCTAAACTCAAACCTTTAAAGAAAATGGAGGGAGTCGTTCGTGCATCAGCCAGATCCTATGGCTTTCTGGCACATTCATCAGTAACAGGGAAAAGTCTCAAACCAGTTCAGGCACTCTCACCTAGGGCCAGCTTCAAAACTTGGCACCCTAAGGCAGTTGCCAAGAACACACACACTCAGGGAGGCCCCTTGCCAGTCCCTGTTCTGACCCATACCTCTATGTGGAACCTTTCTACTGACCCAGCTGCATGGTGAAAGTAATAGACTAATGACTTCTGGGACTGGGTGGGCTCCAGGCAGGCCAGGTGAAGGGTAGAGCCAAAGTGGATGATGCCAAAAATAGTGGGTGGAACTGCAGGTGAGGCATTGCTAAAACCCTTCCTGCCTAAAAAAAGAAAAGCAATATCCGCAGAGAACACTGCAAACAGTGGGCTTTCTCCCCCCAGCTTTTTACTCGCCCCTGCAACTACTTATGGTCCTCAGCTGTTCCCTTCCACCCTATGTATTGGGTGAATACGTATGTATAGTTGAATAGGGATGTACATGAATCGATTTTTAAGATTCTGTTTGAGCTTGAATCAAATCTAACCCCACCGAATCACCCCAGATACGAGTTGATTTGTATTCAATTTGAATTCAAGTCAATTCAGGCGGAAATTATAGGGCCAGGGGGCACAACAGCAGGCTGGGTGGTAGTGCAAAATGGGTGGGAAGCAACATGAAAATCCCAAAGAAATAAATCAAAGGGGTGATTTTCTTTAGGAAATTTTTAGGAATTTTTGAGTTTGGAGTGGTTTTATCTTTTCTTCCATAGGGAATAATGGCTGTCTCTTGTGGGGCTAGCCCACGGTGGGCTGTCTCCTGAGTGGCTAGCCCCTAACATGTGAAGCTTCTTGGTTCTCTCTCACCTTGATGAGCCATTTTGGACTCAAGTTTGTGTTAATCTGTAGACATTTTAAAGAAACGTTGGATCCTCGCATGTGGAAGAATGCATGCAGAAGAATGCAAAGGACATTTTCAGGTCCATTTACATTCAGATTGGACTCATCTCCCCTTTCTCCCTCTTTGTAAAGTAGCGGGTACAAATGTGGGCTACCCTTTATCTCACTGAGGAGAAACTTGGACCATGCGATGGGCTATCTCTAAAGCATTGTAGCAGGACTTTTGATTTCACTAACAAATCAACCATCCAAACCAGAAAAATATATCCCCCAGAACAAAGTTCTTCACAATAATTGTTACAGTCTTGGGCCTTTAATTGTTACAATCTTTATTGGACAAAATCTCTCAAACCATGTAAACGACCTGTTATGAATGCTCCCAGTGGGCTCTCTCCTGTTTTCTCCTGGTGGGAGCGCTTTCTGGCCAACCTTATTGCCAAATGGAGCCTGATTATAGTGACAACACATGCAAGAAACAAGCCAGTAAAACCAAAAACTGACCAAGTGGATGCAAGCCTCTGGAGCAACCAAACTTGAATATCAAAACAAGACTCTAGTGGAGCAGAGGGAGGTGGACAAGAACCATCATCAGTCTCTGTCTCAGAGATGTAAGACTACATACTACACAAATCCTCAGAAAAGTTCCCAACATGATCATGTATTTTACAGACATGATGAACAAGATCAAGTTCCAAGAACAAGACTCCCACTTGAGCCAATTGGAGAGGTGACAAAAATGTGGTTGGGTGGGGAAGAACTCCCAAGGTGCTGGTAGATTTACTCAATATTTTTATTGGTATACTTTCCATAAAATTAATTTAGTGTTGTCTTATGCATTTCAAGGCCGTGCTCTTCTTCAGAGGCAATTCTTGGGTAGATAAAATGAACCACAATGTTTTTCTGGAGTTATCTCCCTGCACCACCAAGGGTATTTATGTCTTTCTTTCAAAAGCAACCCTCTAAGTGGGGAGGGACATAGGAGAGTTCCACAAAGCTCCACACATACAAGGCAAGAGTCCTGGAACCATTCTGTAAAGTTGGCAATCTCACAGGTTACTCTCAAGGCATGCAGTGCTGTGACATGCTGATCAATAGCTTCACCAGGCAGTTGGGATCTAGAATATCCCATCTTGCCAATAGGAAGGATGAGATCTAGAATGTATCCCATTGAGAGAAAATCCACACACTGTTAACTTGCTGTGACCTCTGAACTGTGTGTGGATGCTTGCTTTATTCTCAATGGGATGCATTCACTGAGAGAAGAGAACTGTGTCAAAACACGCAAGAAACTTTAAACATTCCTAAAACAACAACAACCATGAACAACACTGGCTTTGGGCTTCTGGGGGGACTTGTGGCCCAATGTGCCTTGCCCCCAAATCCATTGTGGGGTGCCCAGGTGCCCCCAAAGGGGGCAGATGGGTCCACCTCAAATCCCAATTATTTCCTGTGGGGAAAATGCAAAAAATTGGAAAAATCCCCCCCCCCCAAATCACAGGAGTGTCCACTTGCTTTTGGGTTTGGGTGGTAGTGGGTGCCTACCATCCAACACAGCTTTGTGCCTCTAGGTGCTCTGCATAGGGAATAATGGACCAGTTTGAGTCACCATTATACCCTACGTAGAACCTTTTGGAATTGGTTCAAGTTGGGTTTGAATTCGAACCAAATCAGCTGGAGGTTGAGCAAAACCAAAACCGAACCTACCCACCCTGGTTCAAGGGTGGTTCGAATTCGAACTGAACCACCCAAATTGGTTTTTTGCACACACCCTACACTGCACAACCAAAATGGCAATTCACTTTCTGTTTGCCTTGCCTCTTAGCAGCAAAGGCCTTCCCTCTCTGGCCACTCTGATTGGCTGCCAGAGCAATCAATCAAAATGATGAAATGTGATTGGCTGGCAGGCTGTTCCCAGCTTGCCCACCTTTTGAAAACAAAGGCCAGCCTTTCAACTGGCTGCTGCCTCATGAATATTTAAATGAGTCCAACGAAACATGTGACATTTCAGTACAGTGTTATCGATGCCTACTCTGTGAAAACATTACAGCAGGCAGGATGCAAGCAGGGAACAGGGCAGCATAGACTGGGAGGCAGAGTCAGTGAAGCAAGCAGCTGCTGACTTGGACAAATTTTTGTGGGGGCACCGCCCACTCTGCCTTAAGTGAGGACCCTCCCCTGCTTGGCACAACCACCTAGAAAGGTCTAGTTTCCTGGGATTGATTTGCACAATTGTATCTGGTTTTTTAAAATTAGGCTGCCACACTCATGTGAATCACCACCAGGAAAAAGCATTTGTCTGGTATTCGTATTGTGAGTCAGACGTTACTGCTTCCATCTATGGCTGCATCTATGAAGGTCCTCTGCAAGGGATTTTTAGAGTGTCAGAACCAGCACAGGCACAGACATGGTCCTGTTCAGTTGGTGCTGGGAGGAAATTAAAGGATGAAGAGTTAAAGGCAATCCCTAAACATTACACATATGTCCTGGCCAGGCCTCTTGGACTCATGTGAACTCAGAATATGGATTAGAACACACCCCAAACTCCTCTGCAACTGCACATTCACACAGTACTTAGGAAGGACCCAAGAGAGTCAGAAAAGGTCTGGAAAACCCAGGAAGTAATCCTAACTCAGTGGAATCATCATTTATTCTAGAGCAAAAGATTATCTGATCTTGATAACAACCTCATCTAGATGTTCTGGTTCAATAGCAGGAGACATAAGGCCATGTCATGTGTGAATTGGCTGCATTAAGATCCATGGAAATATATATTTCCCCCTCACCATATATACAGTAGCTTCCTTTTGTTTCACCAGCTTCTAATAGATATACGGTTCAGTTTAATCAAAGATGATAAAACATTTCTATTCTTGTCTTGGTTAAAATAATCCTTATGTTGAGTAATTGCTTACTTTTCGACAGAGTTAAGGCACACACTTCCTAATCCTTTTAATTCTTCCTTGGCAGCTCATGCTAGATAAAAAGTAGGATGGCAGAGGAGAAGCTATACAAATTGAACGCCATTAAAACTGAACCGTTTGTAAGAAAGTTTCGGCCCTTTTTATGTGCTAAGGAGTGGTGGCTGGCAATGGGCCTTAACATTCCTTTGTCCTCTGGACCATGGGTGTCTGAGGAAGATGAACTGATGTGAGTGAATTATTCCCCTTACTTTGCTCATCTTGCTCTAGCTGTTTATCTGTAGTCTCATTGGTTTGGCTTGTCTCTCCAATGGCTGCCTATGCAACTTTGATAAACCCTGAAGATTCCCAGTACTTCCGTGCTTTATTTCATCATAAATAGGTTGCAAGTTCAGGGAACTGGGCATAAATGAGACACGTGGGTCCCAGTTTTCTTAATTTGTCCAAATGAAGCATTTTATGCTTGTTGAAAGGGTATTCTTTGGGGACCATCAAGCAGAGTTTTTGCCTTTTCTGACACAAAAGGCTTCTCATAAGAACAGCCCTGCTGGATCAGGCCCAAGGCCCATCCAATCCAGCATCCTGTTTCACACAGTGGCCCACCAGATGCTTCTGAGAAGCCCACAGGCAAGAGGTAAAGACATGTCCTCTCTCTTACTTGTTGCTCCCCTGCAACTGGTATTTAGAGGCATCTTGCCTCTGAGGCTGGAGGTAGCCCATAGCCACCAGACTTATAGCTCCACTTGTCTTATTCAAGGGCAATGTCACAAAGGTATCATCCTCATTATATCCCTCTGTGTTTGTTATTTCTTACCAAGATCTGACCCAGCTTCTCTCTTAACACTTTGAAATGTATTTAAGCCTTTGAAATGTCCATTTAATATCTGTCAGAATTCTGAGTCACAGATTTTAGCAACCTCCCAGCTGGATTCGATTCTCGACTTTGAGGGAGGGCCATATCTCAGTCACGGAACACATGCCTGGAATGTGGAAGGTCACAGGTTGAATCCATGGCATCTTCAAGGTAAGTTAATGAAGACCTTTACTGGAAACTCTGAAGACCCATCACCTGCCAGTCTGTGTAGACCATGCTGACCTGGATGGACCAATAGTTTGACTCAATCAAACTATTCATGTGATCCCTGCCAGGATGGGAAGAGTAGAACATAAGAAGTGCCCTGCTGGATCAGGCCCAAGGCCCATCTAGTCCAACATCCTGTTTCACGCAGTGGCCCACCAGATGCTGCTGGAAGCCACAGGCAGGAGTTGAGGGCATGCTCTCCCTCCTGCTGTTACTCCCCCGCAACTGATATTCAGAGGCATCCTGCCTTTGAGGCTGGAGGTGGCCCACAACCCTCCGACTAGTAGCCATTAATAGACCTCTCCTCCATGAAGTTATCCAAACCCTTGTTAATAAGAGCAGGGGGGGGCAGAGAGGCAGGATTCCACCTACCTTCCCCACAGATGATCCTTGTGTGTCCTCGTGGGTGCACCATCACATGACCATACGATCTGCACTGCTCTGTGCAGAGTGGATCGCTGGAGGCCAGTTCTCATTGTCCTGGCTAGGGATGAGTCTGAACTGGCTGAGGCAGCCATGGGTAGGGTGGGGATCGGTTCCTTTAAAAAGCAGGTCTTTACCCGCTCCTCTGCCAACCCATTGCTTTTCTTGGTGTGGTGCCCACTTTCTAAAAGGCTGCACACCTGCAGCGCTGCTCCCAGCAGCCTGCATGCAACATTGGCACACAGGCTTCTGGGAGCAGTGCTGCAGCCACATGTGGCCTTTTGGAAAGTGGGCTGTGTGCCTGGAAGAGTGGTGGGATAGTGGAGGAGCAGTTAAGACTTTTAAAAGTAACCAATCCCTGCCCCGCTGAACTGGTTCAAATGTGGGCACCTAAGGCACTTTGGCGCTTCCCTAAGGAGATGCTGAACCTTGTCCTTAGTCTCAGCCTCCAGGACTCTCACAATGCACCACGTGATAAGCTTGATAAATTGGGGGATTCCCCCGGGAGTCGGGTGATAATCACCTGACTCTTCATATGCTTGGGCTGTGTGCAACCAGAGCCTACTCATGACCCCATACCTGGGGTAAAGGGCATACTCATGACCTTTAACCTAGGTAAAAGCCTGGATAAAGAAACTGAGCTTGTAGGGGAGGCAGCACTAGAATGGGCCCGATGCTGGTGCTGCACACAAGCAGCCCTACCAAGGCAGGGCTTCCCTAACCTGGGTAGGGCTGCTTGTGTGCATAGCTTTAATATAAGATAAATTCATATATAGAGAATTAATTCCTGATTCATATACAGTATAGATCATTCATGATATTAGCAATGAAGATGTTAGATCAGTGGGGCTACAAGACTGACCATAGTATCCTTCTGGATCGTCTGAGGGGGTTGGGAGTGGAGGGCACTGCTTTGCAGTGGTTCCACTCTTACCTTTCAGGCAGGTTCCATATGGTGTCCCCTGGAGACTGTTGTTCTTCAAAATCTAAACTTTTGTATGGTGTCCCTCAGGACTCTGCATTGTTTCCCATGTTGTTTTATATCTACATGAAACTGCTGGGAGAGATCATCAGGGGATTTCGTGCAGGGTGCTATCAGTATGCTGATGACACCCAAATCTATTTCTCCATGTCAACATCATCAAGAAAAGGCATAACCTCCTTAAATGCCTGCATGGAGGCGGTGATGGGCTGGATGAGGGATAACAAATTGAGACTGAATCCATATAACACAGAGGAACTCCTTCTGCAGGGTCAAAACCCAGGAGATGAGTTTGATCTGCCTGTTCTGGATGGGTTCACACTTCTCCAGAAGGAACAGGTATGCAGTCTGGGGGTGTTTCTGGCTCCAAGCCTCTCCCTGGTGTCCCAGATTGAGGCTGATTCCAGGGGTGCCTTCTCTCAGCTTCAGCTGATATTCCAGCTGCGTCCATTTCTTGAGAGAAACGGTCTCAGAACAGTGGTACATATGCTGGTAACCTCCAGACTGGATTAATGCAATGCTCTCTATGTGTGACTGCCTTTGTATGTATTCCAGAAACTACAGCTGCTTCAGAATGTGGCAAGCAGGCTTTTGATTAAATGCTATTTTAATAGTTTTAACATTGTTTTAAAATATTGTTTAAAAAAATTTAAATTGTAATGTTTTAACTTTTTTGCTGTTATTTATTTTAACTAATGCTTTAATTTTTCTGTTATCATCTATATATATAATTCTCCTGGGTGTGCCAGGGAAAATGCATCCCGGCAGCCCAGCTGATTGGCTGGGCTGTGGAGGCGCCTGATTGGCTGGCGCAGCGCACCCAGGAGAATTTGAACAGCGGCGGGCTAGGCTGAGGGTGGCGACAGTGGCCACAGGCCTGGCCCAGCCGCGGAGACGAGGCAGCGAGCCTGGGCGAGGCGGTGGTGGGCAGCGGGACTCAGCCTGGCAGCCTGGGCAAGAGGGTGGGGGTGGAGGAGAGGAGGCTGGCCACAGAGGCTAGCAAGCGGGAGCAACGGGCCTGGTAGGCCCGGCCGCAAAGGCGGCACTCGGCCTGGTGGCGGGCCAGGCCGCGGAGGCTCTGGGCCCAGCCACGGAGGCGGCTCATGGCCAGGCGGCGGCAGAACCGGCCACCAAGGCCAGACGCCCACGGGAGCCTGGGGTGGGAGGGAAACAGGCGGCAGGACTTCTGAGTTTGCCACCCGGGTGGAGGAGCGGCCGGTAAGTACTGTAAAATGAAATGCAGGGGGAGGCGGAGGAGGAGGGAAAGAGAGTGGGGGAGGGGCAGGTGGAGGGCAAGAGAGAGTAGGGAAGGGGGGAGGGCAAGAGAGAGTGAGGGAGGGGAGGGTAAGAGAGTGGGGGGAGGGGAGAGGGGAAGGGCAGGAGAGAGGAGCAGGGGGAGGGGGAGGGAGGGCAGGAGAGAGTGGGGTGAAGGAGAGGGGAGGGCAGGACAGAGGAGCAGGGGGGAGGGCAGGAGAGACTGGGGCAGAAGGGTGAGAGAGAGAGGTGTGGGAGGGAGAGGGAGGGCAAGAGAGAGTGGGAGGGGGAGAGACGGCAAGAGAGAGTGGGGAGGGAGGGGGCAAGAGAGAGTGGTGAGCGAGGGGAAGAGGGGCAAGAGAGTGGAGCAGAAGGGAGGGAGGGGATACAGCTGGCCCCAAAGAGAGCACAGATGCTCTGTGCGGGTTGCCTAGTTTATTTTGTTTTGTTGTGTACTGCCCAGAGACATATGTTTTGGGCAGTATAAAAATATATTAAATAAATAAATAAAATAAATAAAGTTGGGATAAAAAGAATGTCCTGTTCAAAGTTACTATGAGCAACCTTGGACATGATACAAGTGAAAGGGCAGCAGGAAGCACAGATACTTCATATTTTCTCTGTCCATGCTTCTCCATCTAATTCAAAGTAGAATTCTCACATCTCTCTGCACAACAACCAAGGTCTACTCTGCAATTACAAGAGCAATGGATACAGTAGGAGGAGGAAGTAACTCATTTTAGTAGGAACAAAATGCTCTGCTTAGAAAATGACTGCTGCTAAATCACAGCCTTGAGATAAAGATGCAAACTCTGTGAGCAATGAACAAGAGACAAATGTACATTTATTGTTTGGCAAAGTCACTGTGCAAAAAGACCTCAATATTTTGTGCCCTACAACTATCATAATATCTTGCTTATACATCTGCTTAAAGTGCACTTGGAAACATCTCTGAAATAAAATATTACATGGGCAACTGTTCACAAGCTCCCAATCTAGATTAAAATATGTGACAACAGGGAAGGTGACTCGGAAGGAGGAGGAGAGGATTACGCTTGCTGGGTAAGCCTAAATGGAAGCTATGAATGAGTTACAATCATTTTTTTAAAGTTCACATTTCCTCTCTCTCTCTTTCTCTCTCATTAATTTATTAACTAATAGATGTCATATCCTGTGTTTAAGGCACAATGCCTCACAAGGTGGCTAAAAGCCTAACCTAAGCACAGGAAAAAGAATTACACATCAAAACAGAACATCATCAAGAAAGCAATGCAAGAGAAATTGCACAAGTGTTTAACTTCTTAATGAGGAGAGGGGTAGAAAGCGACCAAGATTTTTTTAAAAAGAAGGGAATAGAAAGACCTAAAAGTTTTACATTTAAACTTAAAACATGAGACAAAAGTTGGGGGGGGCATAAGGGGGTGTATCATCAGTGCCAGATTTAAGTACAAGCTAAGTAAGCTACCACTTAGTGCCTCAGGTTATTCGTGGCCTCTGAATACCAGAAAAGGAATAAATATCAAGTTTTACATAATTGAAAAATAAAGGCAAATGGAAAAAAGACTCTAAAACAGACATTACTGTTCTGATAAGACAAAAATATACTTTTATGGCTATATTTATGTATTTATTTATCATTGAATTTGTATACCACCTTTCATTAAAACAATCCCAAGGCAGTTCACATATTTTTTTTAAAAGACTATAAAAATTACACAATTGAAATATTAAGCTAGAAATAGAAAAATATAGATCTGCCTAAAAAGATTCAAAGTACAAGCACAATATAACAAAGCAAGGATTCCACAAACTTTCTAAAAACTGTGATGGAGACTGAGGATCAGATAGCCACCGGGAGAGCATTCCAGCATCCAGGGGCAGCAACAGAGAAGGCCCTGTCCCGTGTGCACGACAGCCGAGCCTCCGTCATTGGGCACCTGGAGCAGAGCCCCCTCAGATGGCCTCATCAACGGGCAGCAATCCTTGGGAGCAGGCGCTCCCTCAGGTATCCAGGGCCCAAACTGTTGAGGGCTTTAAAGGTCAAAACCAGCACCTTGAATTGGACCTGGAAACAAACTGAGCCAGGTCCAGCAACCCCACCCAGAACCAGTAGAATCTCCTCATCCCCATTGGCTCTCCTACTGACCATACAATACAATTATTTGTCATATTGCATTTATAAATATGTGCAGAAATAAATAATAATATATCAAAATTTTATTAGACCAGAGCCTTCACTATTACAGGCAACGTTCGTCTCTTCAAATAAGTGCTGGTGTAACTGTGAGCAGCACGGTGAGAGGGCAGTGACTGACACACTGGGGTGGGACTTCGGACCCATTTTTTAATGCTATGTTGGCTTTTCAACATGGCATAGTTGAGGTCCTCAGCATGTCATAATTTGGCCCTATGTATCATGATTACATAGAAAAATAAGTTTAAGATAGATATAATGGGTTTACAATGAGGAATCCTTATAGGATTCTGTCCTTATAGGATCAGACACATTGTGGCAGCTCCACCAAACTTCATGCATGCCTGGAATCAGAGCTGTTCAAATCGATTTGAGTCTAATTGATTCAAGCTCAAGGAGGAAAGAAGAGGGTAAGCTCTTGAGCTGGCTGTGTTCCATCTTGCTGCTGTGGCTTACTTGTGAGGAGACCTTGTTGCAAAGATCCCCCTACCCCTGTTTTCCTGTTCTCTTGTTCCAAGTATCTGTGTTGCCTTGCTTCTAGCAAATTGCTGCTGCTGCTGCTGCTGCTAACCTCAACTTGTTCCAGCTGCTGTGTTTCTGCCAGAAAGGTTGGTTGGCTGGTTGCTCACCATCTCCTCTTCTTGGACTATTTAAGACAGCTTCAGCCAAAGGCACAGCAGGCAGCCTGCTTGTAGCCAACTGCTAAAGCTGGCTGGCCTTGGGTGGCTGGGCCTTCAGTGGTGGGACTGAGGGCAGTAATATGGTTTTGAAAGACTTGTCTGGTCTTGGGGCTGCCTCTCTGTTTTCCGGTCATGACCCAGCCACACAGAGGGCCATTGCACATGTGTGGCGGCCTCCAAAATGGACACTGTGATGGGGGAAAGGCCCTTAAAAGGCCGCAGAATGCCCAAACCAGGTGATATTTGGCATGAGGAAGTCCGATGGGGGAAGGGGGGACCTCCATGGATCACCCGCAGCCGCAGAGAAGCCCCTTTGAGGGGACAAATACTATTTTAAAATAAAATAAAATAAATAATTTGTGAATCTCCCGTATGGCCAGGAGGGTTCAGTCCGGGGTCAGACCAAACAGTGGGTGGTTCGGTTCGACCCTGAAATGTCATAGGAAAGAACATAGGAAGCTGCCATATACTGAGTCAGACCATTGGTCTATCTAGCTCTGTTTTGTCTTCACAGACTGGCAGCGGCTTCTCCAAGGTTGCAGGCAGGTGTCAAACTGAACCAGTCCAATATCAAACACGTTCAACATCGAACTGGTTTCTGGTTTGCACATCCCTAGTGAAAGTTCAGTTTGCAGCCACTAGTCACCTCTGCAGGGGTGAAGGGCCTATTAGTATGGTCCACCTGAAGAGGCTATTGGATCCAATAGGATTCCAAGAAACCTAGGAGGGTTTTAATGTTGTCTGTGCCAGTGATCTTGTAGACACTCTGGTGAAAAATTGAAATAATGCGCTCACTAGACTGATAGACTCAATAACTCCTAAGTGTCCTCTCTGACCCAATTCTAAATTAGGTCCATGGTATACAGAACTACGGGAGCTGAAGCAGCTAGGTAGACAACTAGAGCTTAAGTGGGAAAGGACTTGGCTCAAATCCAACAGATTACAGCACAGAACACAACTGAAGACCTATGCTCTGCCAATATGTGTGGCAAAGAAGCAATTCTTTGCTATGCATATTGTGTCCACAGGTTCACATCCAGTGAAATTGTCAAGGGTAGTGAGGGAACTTACACAGGCCCCTTCCACTCTGGCTTTGGAACCGTCAGTTAGCCACTGTGAAGCTTTTAATGAGTTTTTTGTGGACAAAATCTCTTCTAGCCAACCTGGATTCCATTGTTGGTGCAGAGTCTCTAGTGGGGGTATCCAGTAACTCCTCTTGTGCTGTTATATTGGATCAGTTTCAGTTTGTGACTCCTGAGGACATGAACAAGCTGCTTGGAACTGTGCATCCTACCACTTGTTCTCTTGATCTTTGCAGGGGCGTATCTAGGGTAGGGCAGGCAGGGCACATGCCCCGGGTGCCACTTGAAGGGGGCGCCATTTTGTAAAATTAATTTTTTTTAAAAAAAGGCTGCCGAAAACAAAATGGCCACCACACATGCTCAGATGGCCTCTGTGAGGCCCTAGAGGCCAGCGGGGGGAGGGGGAACCTTTGCAGACCCCCCACGGCCTTTAGGAAGCCCCCTGAAGGGGCTACAGGTTAAAAAATAAATAAATAAATAAATATAATATAAGACACTGTACACATATTCAGATTGGCACTATGTACAGAGAATCAGGGCTTGTGAATACTGAGCTGAAGTTGATGAGCTAGGATTGTATTCATTTGCTCTTACTTTGCTTCTTTGATAAGTGAGTTAAATGTGATGTCTTAATAATATGGCTATTAATGGTGAGTTTGTCCTTGAATCAGCATGAAATTTGTAGTATTAAGGCCCACTGGGAGTTTCTTGCTCTCTTTCTCTCATTTTAACTGTCTTTCTGAAATACTAGAATATATTCCAAGCAGTACACTGTTTACTCTGCATATCCTTTAATTATTTTCAGAGTATCTGGGAAAAGTCAAATTCTCCATTTATTTTTACAACTTATGTAATAGTGATGCTACAATGCATAGTAGAGAATTAGACAGGCCCTTCTGTTTAGTTTTCCAAGTACACCTCCACATAGTATTTGGGTATTTCACGAGCCCCAGCATACTGAAATTTGTAGTTCTCCAGCATTTTTTGGTCTGGCTATGTCCACTGCTCAATCCTTTTTGAAATATTAAAAGATTAATGAGCTTGATTTGTATTTTTCAGCTGATATTGTGGTGAAGTTATCTGAAAGATGGGAGTCAGATGTTTGGACAGGGGGGGCGCAATTTCAGTGCTTGCCCTAGGCGCTATTTTCTCTAGATATGCCTCTGGATCTTTGTCCAACATGGCTTATATTATCAAGCAGGGAGATTGTTGGAGAGGGCTTAGTTGAGATCATAAATGCTTTTCCAAGGGAAGGTATGATGCCTCCTTGTTTAAAGGAGGCAATTATTAGACCTATTTTAAAGAAGCCTACATTGGATCCCTCAGAGTAAGGCAATTATAGGTCTGTCTCCAAACTCCTGTGGTTGGCCAAGGTGATTGAGTTTGTGGTGGCTTCTCAACTCCAAGCAGTCTTGAATGAAACAGTATCTAGACCCATTTCAAACTGGCTTTTGGGCAGGTTATAGAATGAAGACTGCTTTGGTCAGCTGATGGATGATCTCCAAAGGGGAACTGACAGAGGGAGTGTGACTCTGTTGGTCCTTTTGGATCTCTTAGCAGCAGCTTCTAGATCACCTGCATGGACTGAGTGTGAGGGGCACTGCTTTGCTTTACGTCTCAGGCATATTTCAGAAGGTGTTACTTGGAGACTGCTGCTCTACAAAGCGAGAGGGCTCCATACTGTTTCTAATGCTTCTCAACATTTACATGAAACCTCTAGGAGAGATCATCAGGGGATTTGGTGCAGGGTGATCAGTACACTGATGACACCCAAATCTACTTCTCCATGTCAGCTTCCCCAGGCAATGGCAAAACTTCCCTAAAAATCTGCCTTGTGGTAGTAATGGGCTGGATGAAGAATAACAAACTGACACTGAATCCTCCTTTGGCCTATCTCCTCCCTGCCCTCTTCCCCCAGTCAATGGGGGCACAGTTGCCCATAACAACATTTGATTTGTATGATAACAAGTAAACCAAGAATCAAGGAGATCTCAAGCCAATCAGTGCCAGTAAACAATCAGCAAGGGGGAAAACAGCTCCTTACATGAGTTGCTCTTCTCACATATCCAATGACCTCAACCAGTAAGAAAGAGACTGAATTTCTGAATGCTCCTGCATATACCATAATTAGTACCCAACATGTAAGTAGAGCATATCTGAGGGTGTGGTTAAAATATAATGAGGGTGTGGTTAAAATATAAAAATTGGTTGGAACCTAAAACTCCGTTATGGATATCTCCGATTGAAGCTTTATCACGCAAAGAAGTAAATATGCAAATATGTTGGGGTACCTATAGGGATTTGTTACATTTTCAACACAAGGATTGTAAGTTAAAAAGTTTAACTGAAATACAAAATTTGGTTAGAGATTGGTTTCAGTATCATCAGTTAAATGAGATATATAAGAAAGACTTTAATGTTGGATTTGAGGATCAGATTTCAAGTTTTGAGAAGGAATTATGTCAAAATGATGAAAAATTAGTTTCTAAAATATATAAACTGTTACTTTGGGAGGAGACAAGAGAGGAAGTGGTTAAAACGACCATGATAAAGTGGGCTCAAGATGTGGGGCGAAATATAGAAATGGCAGCCTGGGAAAAGTTATGGAAAACTGATTTAAAATTTACTGCATGCTATGCTTTAAAAGAAAATTATTATAAAATGATGTATAGATGGTACTTGACACCCCCAAAATTGGCATTAATGTATAAAAATGTTTCAAACAAATGTTGGAAGTGTGGACATTCTGAAGGTACTTTTTTTCATATGTGGTGGGCCTGCGGGAAGGCTAAGGCCTATTGGGATATGATATATATTGAGTTAAAGAAAATATTCAAAATGACATTTCCTAAGAAGCCAGAATCCTTCCTACTGGGAATAACACAAGGTTTAATTTCTACACATAATTTAACATTCTTCATGTATGCTTCTACGGCGGCCAGAATAATATACGCACAAAAATGGAAGAGTAATGAACTGCCTTCAAAAGAAGATTGGCTGATAAAAATTTTGGAATATGCGGAGATGGCAAAACTTACAACACTGATAAGAGACCAAAACTTAGAATGTTTTAAAGAAGATTGGAAACCATTTTTGGTGTATCTAAAAAACTATTTTCCTACTATGGACCTACAGCTGGATTTGAAATTGAGAGAGAGAGAAAAAATGCAGGTTGGGTAGACTAATTGTGTTTGTAAGGGTTTAAATTTATGTTTTGAATTATTATTATAGCAAGGGTAAATTTTATAGCTGATGTTTCACGAAGAGAGATGCGCGGGAAGTCCACTTCTGTTTATTATGTTTGTTATGAATGAATATTATTACTGTTAAAATCAATTAAAATTCATTGGGGGGGGAACATGTAAGTAGAGCATATCAGGAGGATACATGTAGTGAACCCCTCTACCTTATATGTTAATTTATTATAATGACAAAGCCTTTTACATGAGGGAACCCTCAAAAATACATTCACCTCAACTGCATTCTGGAGTGGTGCAGGCTAGAATTTTATTAACTTATCTATCGTCTCATTCTATGTAATGTCTAAATTAGGGGTGTGTAGAATGTTTTGAGTTTGAAGCATTCAGACCTGAAACGGGACTAAACATTCAGACCTGTAAAGGGTTTTCGAGCTCAGAACAGAACGCACTTCAAATGAAGGGCCTGTTTCAAGCTTGGAATGGAGTGACCATGTTCTGAGTTTAAACATTTTGAGTGTTCTGAGCACCGTTTCAGCAGGCTGTTTTTCCCTTGCTGACTGGTTTTGGCACTGGCTTCTGCTTGTCTTGTGATCTCCTTGCTTCTTGGATAGTTTGTTATCATACAAATCAACTTGATTTGTATGATAACAAGCCAACCAAGAAGCAAGATCACAAACCAATGCCAAAACCAGTCAGCAAAGGGAAAACAGCCTGCTGAAATGGAGCGCAGAACACTCAAAACGTTCCAAACTCATTCCGTCAGAACAAACAGCTTGACCAGTTGTTCCGATGGAACGTTCTGGGTATTTGCATTCTGCTCCAAGCTTGGAAAAGAACACAAATCATGTTCTGTGCACATCCCTAGTGTAAAATGACTCTTGCAAATGCCTCCCTTTGATTAGTAAGTACTTCTTTCTGTTCTGAAGAGTTCATACTGATCTTAAAAAGAGCTTTGCTAGCTTAAAATAATTTCCTAGAACATTTCTGAATAAGTAGATCTATTATAAAACTATGTAGCCAGAAAGAATTATTTTCAAATATCTGTTGCATATGGCATTTATCATAACCTTTCACACTTTGAGTTCTTCCACCTAGCTATTCTGTCACTGTGCACATTTCCCAAATGCACTAGAAATGGCTAGGCTCATTACCTGTTCCAAGTAAAGATAGGTTCTCCCACCCATCCACCCCCACCCCCCGATGGTGGATAAAGTTGGCTCACTTATTAAACTGGAATCTATTTTTATTATAAGAAACAATATAACCGATTTCAAAGCAATTTCCACTGGTAACTTTTTGATTGTCCACAATGCTCGTAAAAGACTAGAGAATTTAGAAGTCAGTAACAACATGAGAATTCTGAGAAGAGATATTTCTCAAAGTACTTCAATGGCAGTTTTATTTTTATACGCAACACACAGTCATTTTGATTCCGCCTTATGCTTTCACTTCAGATTTACAGTTATTCTGAAAACTATTCTCATATCCCAATAATAGGTATTGGAATAAAGGGTTTGTTTTGTAGCTTGCTTTGGTGAGCGGGGGGGGGGCAGTATGTTGTTTTCAAAATACTTTTTTTCCAAAGACTGTGCTTCTGAAATGCTATCTTTGCTCTGGTGGAGAGAAAATTAGTTTCAGAGGAGGGATATATTTTTGCAAAATAGAGAAAGGGCTGGTTCTTTAAATTTTTCTGCTTCATTGCATGTCAGTCATTTGTTTTTCAATCTCCATTTTCCTTTCACCCTTTTGGAGTAAGTATATACTGAATCACAGCAGACAGACACTAAGGCTGTTCTCACTGCCAATTTCGGCAAGCAGGGAGGGCACGGGGAAGACAAGATTGAGTTTACCTTCCCCCAGACAATCACAATCCATATGTAGGACACAAGGCAGTGTGGAGTTCTGGAGGCTGGAAAAATGAAGCCTGGTGTCCTCCCGATATCCCTAAATGTACCCACCCTGTGAGGAACATGGTGCATTGAGGGATTTACCCTCAAGTTGGGCGCTCTAGACACCCAGCTCTATGTCTGCTCAGGCTGCTTATAGCCTGAGTACACACGCAGCCCCAGCCAGGCAAAAATCCTGGGCTACTTGGGAGAGCAGCACCGGGACGGCTCGATCCTGGCACTTCACACGAGCAGCCCTACTCAGGTAGGGCTGCCTAAGCCAGGGTAGGGCTCCTCATGTGAACAGCCTCACTGTAAATCCTTAGATGTAGACTGCTGTTGCTAATTTCTCAAGATAACTAATATAGAGATCATACAGTGGCATCTACTGCCCTAGTTCGCTGCCAACTTCAGAAATATACTTGTAGCATCCTCTATTAAATTTAAGACACAATGCAAGATAAAGTAAGTAGAAACATAAATATACAGAACAAATGAATACATGTGGTTACTTTTATCAGACAATTCAGTGGGACTCACCATTCAACCTTCAAGTGCATTTTTCTTGTCTTAGTGAGGATGATTGATAAAAATTGAGATATTCATGTTTTTGCTCATTTTAGAAACAAGGTTACATTCATTCTAGTCATGAAGAAATGCTAGGAAATATACTGTACTAGTCCATGGCTATGCCATTTGCTGAAATGTTGAGAAAACAGAGAGCGCCACTGAAATGCATTTTATTTAATACAAAACATAACAAGGCTGCTTCTCATGCCATTTTGTTCAAAAGAGAGCTAACACTGAGAGCTAATATGATATAGTGGTTAGTGTTGGACCTGGACCTGAGAGGCCCACATCCTCATTCATCCCTGAAGATTGTGCCCGTTGCTGTCTCAGTCTGACCTACATTATAGGGTTGTTGTGAGGAAAAGTACAACTAAAGTCCAAAAACTACACCAAGACATCCTCCAGTGACGTCAGGGAGGGGATGTTCCCAGCACAATCCCATCCTGATCCTGTATAGCAGAAGTGTTCAACTGAATCTGCCAAGGATAAAAGATCCAGTGTGTGGAATGCTAGTCACACTCTCATTCCGTTGGCATCAATGAGATATAACTTAGTTGCAACTTTCTCTGGATTTACGCCAAGGTGTAGCGACAGATAGGAACTTGCAAAGAAGGCACCTTCTGAAGAAAACTGTGGTGATGTAGCTCTAAGAGTAATCAAAGTGGTTTATGGCTACAGCATTGAATTATAATCCCTTCTAAATACTCCGAAAGCCCTTATATTATAATTTATAATCTGAATACTCCTTATAATCCCTTCTGAATACTCATAATATCACCATGATGACAAAGTCACATGGCATGTGCAGTGCTAACATAATCTTCTATGGAGTATTTTCTTCTATAGTTTAAAGAATTATTTAGTATGGACATGCACAATAACACCTGTCCCATAAACCATAGATTCATGTCCTCTTATACACTTTCATCCTTTATCTTTAAATTGTAATGACAGGTGATGATCCACAGCCAGACGCATGTAGGATTTTCTGACTCTCTTCAAGGAAAAGGGAAATGTTCTATGTACATGCAAGGAGCACTTTCCCCTTCAGTGCTGAAGATCCTAAACATACAGAGGTTCCAGGTTCGGTCAGAATGGTAACCTGACAGAATCCCCACCCTCTTTTTGTAGAACTCTAGTTTTCGATAGAAACAAAGGAAGCAGAGCATTGACAAAGGAAGCAGAGCATTGGCAAGCATTTGGTGACAGGAGGGAAAATCTGGCTTCTGTTTGAATCAAACCACTGTGTCATGCAAATCCTTTAAAACTGCCTAGTAAAAGGTAATGCACCCTCCTCCCTGAATTCCATGCATTCCCAATGAAGCCAGAAGTCCTAAAACAGCAAAGAGCCTTGAACCTTAAAGACTGTCCCTGAGAAACAGAGGAAACACACCCCAGAATGCAATCAAGGCCAAGTTCCAAATCAGTTATGTAGATTCAGCACAATAATGCCCTTCTGTTCTGAAGTCCATTTAAATAGCAACTACTAATACTATACCAAGACCTTATCAAGTCCAATACCTGGAATTCCCCTGTAACCCTCTTTGTACTTTAACGTATTTTTCTACCTTTGGAATTTTGCATACAGACCAATCTTATTAAAGGACCTTGCTCCAGGATCCCCTTGCTTGCTCTCTGGCTTGGTCCATTGTTGAAGTCTTTTGTTATGGAAGCTTGACAAAAAGAGTTGTCTGCTATTGCCCAAGAGCCTGCCCAGCTTAGCAACAGTCTATGCACTCAAACCATTTCCCCTGAGCTGAATTTCAGGATAACTGAGTCTCTAAGTTGGAGGCACCTTTAAATGTAAATTAGTAGGTGCTCATCTCTGGTACTGCCACAACTGAAAGCTGCTCCGAACACCGCCACAGCACCCAGCACCCCCTGAGGCATGGGATCAGCTCCACCACTCACCTGGCCTCTGTGCATGTGTGGAGGCCAGGTGAGTGGCCAGCATGGTGGTCCTCCACCGCAGGGTAATGGGCGGCATGCTGCTGCTCGGAGCATCTTTCAGGTGTGGTGGTTCTGGAGGTAAGCATCTACTAATTTATACTTAAAGGTGTCCCCCCCCCAGTGGCACCCTCACTAGCCACCACTGGTTCGAACATTAACCAGAGCATTCATTCATTCATTCATTCATTCATTCATTGTTGAATACCACCGTTCATTAAAAAGAATCTCAAGGCGGTTTACACAAGTTTAAAAAACATACAATAAAATGACAATAAAAATATTAAGCTAAAAATATAAAAACAAAACAAATTTAAAATCTATAAAATACAAGCATAAAAACTATACATGTAAAAACACATAGAAGCAGCAATAAAAACAATCATGTAAACGCCTGGATAAAAAGCCAAGATTTAACAAGCTTTCTAAAAACTGTGATGGAGTCTGAGGAGTGAATGGCCACTGGGAGAGCATTCTAGAGTCTGGGGGCAGCAACAGAGAAGGCCCTGTCCCGAGTGCATGACAGCCGAACCTCTCTCATTGTCGGCACCCAGAGCAGAGCCCCCTCAGATGACCTCATCAAGCGGGCAACAACCCTTGGGAGCAGGCAGTCCCTCAGGTACCCCGGGCCCAAACCATTAAGGGCTTTAAAGGTCAGAACCAGCACCTTGAATTGGACCCAGAAACGAACTGGCAGCAAGTGCAACTCTTTCAGAATGGGTGTGATGTGCTCCCATTGGGCAGCTCCAGATAAACCCCTAGCTGCTGCGTTTTGCACTAGCTGCAATTTCTGGATATTCTTCAAGGGCAGCCCCATGTAGATTGCGTTACAGTAATCCAGCCGTGACGTGACTAAGGCATGGGTAACCGTGGCCAGATCTGCCTTCTTGAGAAAGGGACGCAGCTGGCGCACTAGCTGAAGCCGTGCAAAGGCACCCCTGGCCACCGCTTCCACCTGAGCTTCCAAAAGCAGAGCCGGGTCCAGTAGTACCCCCAAGCTGCGTACTTGCTCCTTCAAGGGGAGTGCAACCCCATCCAGAACTGGTAAAATCTCCTCATCCCGATTGGCTCTCCTACTGACCAACAGTACTTCCATCTTGTCCAGGTTTAATTTCAGTTTATTAGCCCACATCCAACCCATTACGGCCTCCAGCCCCTGATACAGGACATCCACCACCTCCCTAGGGTCAGGTGACAAAGAGAGATAGAGCAGAGTGTCATTCACATATTGCTGACAGTCCAAGTCATATTGCTCAGTCTAAGTCCCCGGATGACCTCTCCCAGCGGTTTCATGTAGATGTTAAACAGCATGGGGGACAAGACCGAGCCCTGCGGGATCCCACAGGCCAGTAGCCAAGGAGCCGAGCAGTAGTCCCCCAGCACCACCTTCTGGACCCTCCCCTCAAGAAAGGTTCGGAACAGAGTACCTCCAACTCCCATACTTGAGAGGCAGCCCAGAAGGATAATATGGTTGATGGTATCGAACACTGCCGAGAGGTCCAGCAGAACCAACAGGGACGCACTCCCTCTGTCTAGTTCCCAGCGTAGGTCATCCACTAGAGCGACCAGGGCAGTCTCAGTCCCATACCCAGGGCGGAAGCCAGATTGAAAAGGATCCAGATAATCTGTATCATCCAAGTCCCTCTGCAGCTGGGACGTCACCACACGCTCTATCACCTTGAAACAAAAGGGGCAGGTTAGAGACTGGTCTATAGTTGTCCAGGTTGGAGGGATCAAGAGAGGGCTTTTAAAATAATGGTCTTACCACCGCCTCCTTGAGGCATGGTGGCATCCTGCCCTCCCTTAATGAAGCATTAATAGTCACCTCCAACCAACCACCTGTACCCTCCCTGTCAGCTTTTATTAGCCATGAAGGGCAGGGGTCAAGAGCACACGATGTCGCCTGCACACTGCCCAGGATCTTGTCCACATCCTCAGGCCACACCAACTGAAAAGAATCCAACACAACAGGACCAGATGGTACGAGAGGCACATCTGCCAGAACTGCCAAAACTCTGGAGTACAAATCATCACAGATGCGAGCGACTTCATCCGCAAAGTGACATGCAACCTGATCACAGCAGGCTGTAGATGATTCCTCCCCCATTGTCTGGGGGGATGAGTGCAGCAATGTCTTTGCTATACGAAACAGCTCTGCCAGTCTACACTGATCAGATGCAATGGAGGCAGAGAAAAAAGTTTCTTCACCGCCCCCACCGCCACGGAGTAGTCCCTAAAATGGGCTCTAGCCCATGTTCGGTTGGATTCGTCACGACTCTTCCTCCAGCGTCGCTCCAGCCGTTGCCCGAGTTGTTTCATCACCCTAAGCTCCGAGGAAAACCAAGGAGCCGATCAGGCTCCACCAAGCCAGAGAGGGCGTTCAGGAGCAACCATGTCAACAGCCCGGGCTGTCTCTCCATTCCAGAGAATGACCAGGGCCTCAACAGGGTCACCATCTCTGGACACTGGAAACTCCCCGAGGGCTGTCTGGAATCCAAATGGATGCATAAGCCTCCGGGGGCGGACCATCCTAATCAGCCCACCACCCCTGCAGAGGGCAGATGGAGCAGTCAAACTAAACCCCACCAGATGATGATCTGTCCATGACAAGGGAGTTGTCTCAAATTCCCCCACCTCCAGATCATTTATTTCCCGGTTGGCAAAAACCAGTTCCAGAGTATGTCCTGCCATGTGGGTAGGGCCCGATACCAACTGAGACAGGCCCATGGTTTCTATGGAGGCCATGAAATCCTGAGCCACACCCACTAGGGGGGGCCTCAGCTTGGACATTGAAATCCCCAAAACAATAAGCCTGGGGCACCCAAGGCCACCTCCGAGACCACCCCCGCCAGCTCAGGTAGAGAGACTGAAGTGCAGCAGGGTGGTCGGTACACCAGCAGAATCTCCACCCTATCTTGGAGGCCCACCCTCAAGGACAAACACTCAAAATTCTGAGATTGCGTGTCCGGGCACCTGGAAACGGGGAGGATCTCTTGAAAGATGACTGCAACGCCCCCTCCCCGACCCTCAAGGCGGGGCTGTTGCACTATCTGAAAACCTGGAGGACAGAGCTGAGAGAGACCAACCCCGCCCAGCTCATCCAACCAGGTCTCCGTCACACATACCAGGTCAGCATGCTCATCCACAATCAAATCATGAATGAGAGATGTTTTTGCATTGACTGACCTGGCATTCAGCAGCAGCACCCTAATCCTCGAGGGAGTGTTCTCAGAGCTCCCTGGGGTCAGAGGGTTGGGAGAAAAGCTGGAAAAAGGAATAGGCCTCAATTGCCTGGACCATTTCCCCGTGTAACGGCCTGCCCAACTCCCACCGCCATACCTCCCTCTGCCCCCTACCCGTGATATTGCTTCAGAACTGCTCTGGATTCAGGACTGCTGAGTAGAAATCAGTATCCTTGAGTGTCTTTTCACATGGGCCTTTGGTGGAGAGAACTGCAAAGGACTGCCCTGGACACTCTTGCCCTGGAACCCAGTTCTTGTGTTCCTCTCTGTGACCTGTCATAGCATAATGCCTTTGTTTGACTCCTTGAGAATCCCTAGCTTCTCAGCTCAAAATCCTTGAGTCACTGAGCATGGTTACTTTCCTATGTCGGCTTGCCACAGGTCAACCTCTGCACCTGATTGAATGGGAAACCCAGTGCTCCCCTTTGCTAGTTGGGGCAAGCAGAGTTGCCACAAACCTTGGAATTTGGTGATAGGTTGACACTCTGCAGGTTCTGAAAAACCTTTGCAGCTGGGACTTTCTAAATCTTCCCTGGTGGAGGTTGTCCCTTTTTGGCACCATGCATGAACATAAGAACAGCCCTGTTAGATCAGGCCCAAGGCCTATCTAGTCCAGCATCCTGTCTCACACAGTGGCCCACCAGATGCCTCTGGGGAGCCCACTGGCAGAAATATGTGCATGCCCTCTCTCCTGCTGTTGCTCCCCTGCAACTGGTATTGAGAGGCATTGTGCCTCTGAGGCTGGAGGTGGCCCACAGCCACCAGACTAGTAGCCATGGATAGACCTGTCCCCCATGAATCTGTCTAAGCCCCATTTAAAGCCATCCAAGCTGGTGGCCATCACCAGATCCCATGGCAAGGAATTCCATAGATTCATTATGTGCTGTGTGGAAAAAGTACTTCCTCTTATCGGTCCTAAATTTCCTGACCTTCAGTTTTGTGGGGTGCCTCCTGGTTCTAGAATTGTGAGGGGGGAGAAAAATTTCTCTCTGTCCACCCTCTCCACTCCATGCATACTTTTATACACCTCGATCATGTCTCTCCTTAGTTGCCTCTTTTCCAAGGTAAAGAGCCCCAGATGCTGTAGTCTAGCCTCTAAAAGAAGGTGCTCCAGGCCCCTGATCATTCTGATTGCCCTCTTCTGCACCTTTCCCAGTTCTACAATATCCTTCTTAAGATATGGTGACCAAAGCTGTATGCAGTACTCCAGATGTAGCCGCACCATAGTTTTGTATAAGGGCATTATAATATTAGCAGTTTTATTTTCAATCCCCTTCCTAATGACTCCTAGCATGAAATTAGCCTTTTTCACAGCTGCCGCACACTGAGATGACACTTTCAATGAGCTGTCCACCACGACCCCAAGATCTCTCTCCTGGTCAGTCACTGACAGCTCATATCCCACCAGCATATATGTGAAGTTGGTGTTTTTTGCCCCAATGTGCATCACTTTACACTTGCCAACACTGAACTGCATTTGCCATTTTCACCCACTCCCCCAGTTTGGAGAGATCTTTTTGGAGTTCCTCACAATCCATTGTGGATTTCACTACCCTAAATAGTTTAGTGTCATCTGCAAATATATCTACTTCGCTGGTCACCCCAACTTCTAGATTTTTGAACAAGTTAAAGAGCACTGGTCCCTGTACTGATCCCTGAGACTATATGCTCCTCAAACTCTCTCTTTGCATCCCTTATTGTCTCCTTGCATTTCTTTTGCCAGAGTTGATGTTCTTTCCTGTTCTCTTCATTTGGGCAGGACTTCTTTCCTTTTATAGCTTACCTGACTCTACTTGTTAGCCATGCTGGCATCCTCCTGAACTTGGTGGTATCTTTCATCCTTCTTGGTATACATTCCAACTGCCAACAGGTATCAAAGTTGCTCTTTTCTCTAACACTATTCAGTCCTTCACACAGAAAAAGGTGATCTACATGACGCAGCACTAACAGCCAGGTTAAGATTAAACAACCTAAACACATGTATGTTGATACAAATAATAATATGGGGTAACCTGATGCTTAAAAGAAGCTGGCAGGGGGCCAAGCAGTTCTTCATCAACGAAGAGCTTGAAACGGTGGATGCCACCACTGAAACAGTCCTGCTCTTTTAAAAAATCACTCTTTAACTGTTTAGATACTCTTGCCCATGGTAGCATTCTCACCCACCCCACACACCCTTTTTAGAAGGAAGTCATATCCCTGCAGGAGGGTGAGTGGTTTAAAGAGATAGGGCATGCTGAATGTGCACCCACAAAGGTCTATTTGGATGAGCCCTAACTAGTATGGATCACTATGTTGTCTTTTTAGGAAAGCTGGGCCATTTCCAGAATTGAATAGATAACATTTTCTTTACTCATGGCACTTGTGTTCACATACAAAAGAAACATGAACCCAGTAAAAATATTGTGGTATTTCATTTCTGCCTCTAAGGATTTAAGACAAAAACCGAAAATTCACTCTGCATTCTGTCTCTGCATTTTGTATGGCACTTTGGTGTGATTAAGATTCTCAAGGCAAAATCCAATTCTGTAATTCTTAATTCTGTTTTCTAAGCCTCATCATCATTCAAGCATCTTGCTGCGTCTCCTTTGTGAAAATTAAATCAATTCCTCTAATCTTTCTCCTCATTTGAAAAGCTATTAAAATATTCTCATTTTTTCCATCACTCTTTCCCCCCCTGTCATTCTGTGACATGTCTGCTCTGGTGTTTGCTCTTCCATAATTTCTATTTTCAGACAAGAAGAAATCAAACTTCCTTTCATAACCTACTTTGCTCTTATTCCAGCATTTTAGGTACCATTGATACTGACATTTTCAAATGTGTCTGTCCTATGTAATCTGACATATATGAACAAAACTCTTCTAGTTACACAGGCACAGGAGTATCTGTGTATAATGGGTGGAGAGGTAAAACTGCATTCCATCATGTTATTTCTCCTGACCCCATATTCTGTAGCTTCTCAAAGCTTTCTGTTTGCCCTATTTGTGCTAGAAGGGGCATTTTTACACTCAGAATTGCCTGTTCAACCAGTGTGTCGGGTTTTTTAAATCAAATCCCTGGGAAAATGGCTAAGTTATGAGGAGTAAAAGTTGAAAATCAGTCATGAAACCTCCAGATTGCAGTTAGGTCTCTTCCCCTCCCCTGCCACATCTTTATCATGGGATTTTTATTTTATTTAATTTATTTTTTGCATCCAAATAGAAAAGCACAGATTGACTCAATTTTTTTCAGGGAAGGTCTCTTTTGGTAATCTTTCTTCCATACGCCACTCTTTCATGGGATAGTTGAGATACAACGGATTTGAATTTCTACAAATTAAGAAAGGTGGTCTTGTAACCTCAAGTTGGCACATACCCAGTGCAGTTGGAAAGTTTGTGAGGAGAAAAGGGAAGAGGGAAGGGAGTGAATGAGCAGAGAAGCGGGGGCGGGGGGATAAACATACTCTGCCCTTGTTGCTCTGGAAATAGCTGTGAAGGGCTTCTTTTGGCCGGTGAACCCACCCACCCATCACCACAGGAGAAGGAGAAATGTCTTGAGAAGGTTACAGGGTTATGTCTTGAAACCATTACAGTTGAATGGTTTAAGTCATGTCTCTGAAGTAGATAGGAGAACAGGCTTGATCAAACAGGACTCACTTCTTAACTCTGACTGCTTTGGCTATTTCACCTCAGAACAGATAGGTCTCCGTGCTCCTGTATGGCTATTACCATTCTCCAACCTTGTTCCTCGTAAAGGGGAAAGGCTGCTGAGTTCCCTGTAAGGGCCAGAGGGCTCAGAACTCTTAACAGTTGCGTGACAAGCTGACTCTCATCAGGTGCAACTTTGGCTAGCCTGAGGGGGTACAAGAGGCACCTGTACTTCAGTTACTTGATAGCTAGAAGTAAAAGAAGCAAAAAAATTGTTTCCACCATGCCTGCTATATTTCCAGTTTTGTAAAATAAAGTTATGGGTTGTTTTAAACCCAAGCACTGTCTCTTTATCATGTCCATAGGAACATAGGAAGCTGTCATATACTGAGTCAGGCCATTGGTCTATCTAGCTCAGTATTGTCTTCACAGACTGGCAGCGGCTTCTTCTCCAAGGTTGCAGGCAGGAATCTCTCTCAGCCCTATCTTGGAGAAGCCAGGGAGGGAACTTGAAACCTTTCTTCTGCCCTTCCCAGAGCGGCTCCATCCCCTGAGGGGAATATCTTGCAGTGCTCACACTTCTAGTCTCCCATTCATATGCAACCAGGACAGACCCTGCTTTCTAAGGGGACAAGTCATGCTTGCTACCACAAGACCACCTCTCTTCTCCTCCGCTGCACTTCCCTTGTTTTGAACTCTTAATCTGAATATGGCACATATGGCACCCTCCATTTTAAAAAGCAAGGGTATTCCATTGAGGGGAGGGGACATTTGATTTAAAGGATAATTATGAGTATGGCAGCTCCAACTGAGCTCCAAAAAAAGGGAGGGGGATTCGATGGCCCATAACATTTATGCCATGAGCACATGAGATTTGATGTCAAGTCTGACATATTGTACTGACCTACAAAATCCTAACTATGGAAACACAATTTGGCTAGGTCCTCCATGATCCAGTGCACCACCTGTATAGGCTTAGGCTAGTGGCAATAGCAAAAGCTGGGGATTAGTGTTACAGCAATGTTTTAGAAGAATTTGGTAACATGTGCCTCAGAGCATATGGTCAGTGCTGTTATACAGAGCTCGGGGCATGGAGAAAGCAAGTAATGCTTTGACCATCTTTATATTTCTCTAATGCAGGGTTTCTCAACATGTGGGTCCCCAGATGTTCTTGGACTTCAACTCCCATAATCCCCAGCCCCAGTGGCCTTTGGTTGGGAATTATGGGAGTTGAAGTCCAATTACATCTGGGGACCCACACGTTGAGAATCCCTGCTCTAATGCATACCCATCACTAATCCATGTGTGACAGCTCTTGTGAGAGTTCGTGAACAAGCTACCAGCAAAGGGAGAGGAAAGTGGCAACACCAGTGGACAGACGGGCGAGGCGGTAAACAAAGCAGTGGCGAGGGGGGGGCAGGCAGGGAAGAAAATGGCGGCAGCTGGCAGGCAAGGGAAACTAGAGGTGCAGATGCTCTGCGCCCAGCCCAGCTAGTCTAAATTATCATGCTTATATTAGCTGCTCCAGTGGCTGTTGCTGGTTGTAAGCTAATTGTAAGCCCTTTGGGGACAGGGGTCCATCTTTATTTACTTATTTATTTATTTATTCATTCATTCATTTATTTCTATATGTAAACTGCTTTGGAAACTTTTGTTGAAAAGTGGTATATAAATATTCATAGTAGTAGTAGTAGTAGTTGTTGTAGTAGTAGTAGTTGTTGTTGTAGTTTCTGCCAAGTCAATGATCTCTTCATTGCTAACATGTTCTTCAAACAACCAAGTTTTTTGATGTCCACTTAGTTAATTTTAGATCCTGCTCAGGTTGAATCAGGAAGGCCCCATTCAGAATGCATGTGTGCACACACAACCTTGATACTGCTGCCTGGAACAAAGCTCATCTGAGAACAGACAAAAAAATAATGATTTTTGCGGATACTGGTTGGAATTGAAGGTTCACTGTGGAAAGGTGTCTGATGCACAGCCTAGTGAAAAGGCTAGGGGTGGGGGTGGGGCAAAAAATTGTCCTGTGTAACATGTGTTTAAAGAGGATCAGCTGTGTGAGCTGTGAAGAGAAACCGTTTAAAAACAAAGATTATTGGGAAAGTTGTATACTGTATGCCTGAAGTGTATGGAAAACTTCTATAACAATCAAAACAACAGTCTTGTACCTGAGCAAGTAAACTACCCTGCTTTCTAAGGGGAGAACTATGCTAACATCAGAACTTCTATTTTATTCATCTTAAAAGAACCTGTGAGTAACTTAGTCTGTATCACCACATCTACAACACTGTGTTACCTCAGCAGAAGACCTTTACATACTTAGATCCTGGAACAAGGGACACACTGAGAGGAATAAAAATCATAAAGTAAATTCAAACAAGAACATGTCAGAAACCCCCTCTCACGACAGGGCACCTTACCAAATTCTTATTTAGTAGCCAGACTGCTCTCTGCTCCATGGAGGTGGATTCACTGATCACTCCCAGCACCCCCCTCTGCTTAATGGGAAGAGGCAGACTCCTCACCTTGCTTGCTCACGCCTCCTCCTGGTTGTATTCTCCTGGTTCAGGCAGGAGATATACAGGCACAACCAGAAGAAAGAGTAAGCAGTGAAGGAGTAAGTTGGTCCCTCCTCTTCCTGGTCAGGTCCATGTAGCTCAGGCAGGTGATGGACAGATACCACCAGGAGAAGGGAGCAACCTGTTCCCGTTTTGCTTACTCACTCCTCTGGCTCACATTGGTCTATTCTATTGCCTGGCTCAGGATCCACACTTAAATTTCCAGGCACCATGGTAGACGAATACTTGGAAATTCTTGAGCCCTGACTTAAAAGGAGTTTGGGCATCCTGCTCTCATATGACTATGCAGGAACTGATCAGCAGCACACTAGTTGGGAGGGGAAGACATGCACATACAACATTCCTCCTCATGTGATTGGGTGGCCAATATAATCCAAACCAAGCCAGTGTTTTTACTCCATCTGTGTGTTGTAAACAGGAGGAGGGAAGAAATAAATAGAAGCAAAAGTGGCAAAATACAGTGCATTTTTTTTTAATTTAAAAATCCTATTTTCTGTACTTAAAGCTTAGCCTTGGAGGGAAGCTTCAGTGAAATATATAATGACATACTTTCATTCAATAAAATTGCAAACAACCCCATTAAAATGCTATGTGAGTAAAAGTAAGCAAATAAACTTTGCAGTTATCCTCTTGGGAAATGAGCTAATACCAAAGTTCAAGCCACTGAGCCTTTTTAACATTAGGATCACTGTTATATTTGGAGAAATGAGATGCAACAATCTCCCATTTTCCACTATAATTGAACTTCTGACTCTCATCAAGGACTTGGCTCCGTAGAAAGTGTATCCAATATATCAGTCACTCAAAAAAAATGGAGCTGTACAGATGGATGCTTGAGGGAGAAAACAGAGTTAGCATCTGACCCTATAAAGTAATCAGGGATTGCCTTATTATATCAAAACACGCTACCATCACTTCAAATGTTGTTCATTGTGTACAGAAACCTCCCTCATCTAGATGAAAATAATTGCCTCAAATACATAGGCCAATAAATTACAATGACAGGGAAGTTATTTCTACAAGCAAGCATGAAAAGCCAGTATTGTGTAGTGGTTAGCGTTTTGGACTAGAACTGCAGAGAGCTGTTGTAATGTGGTTAAAACCTTGAACCATGAATTAGGAAATCCCCAGCTCAAATCTCCTATCTGCAATGAACTCACTGGATGCCCATAAGTAAGCTGATCCTTCTCAGCCCCAGTTTTCCATCTGCAATAGAAAGGCAGGGCTGCTCCAAGTTTCCAACAGTGCTTTGAACACTTGAGAGCACTATATAAATGCTAAATATTATTACTGGAGACAGATCCCTGCTCAGCCATGAAGCTCACTGGGTAATCTTTGGCCAGTCACGTTCTCTCAGGGTTGTTGTGAGAATAAAATGGGAGCGGGGAGGTATGTACGTCACCCTAGGGAAAGACCCCTGCCTGAAACCTTGGAGAAGTCACTGCCAGTCAGCGGTGCCAATACTAAGCTAGATAGACCAATGGTCTGACTCAATATAAAGGCAGACATTGTGTTCCTATGTCCACTAGTGGTGGCTGGTAGCTCTTGAAGCTAGGGAGACACTTGGCAGGGAATGATGGGCGGAGCCAGGACTAAGAGGTGGAGCAATTTGTGGGTGGAACTAGTGGTGGAGCTAATTGTGTACAGATCTAGAGGCAAAGCAAACTGTAGGAGGAGCTAGAACTAGGCTGGTCCATGAGCAATATCTGGCAAAGCAAACTGATTTGTGTTTTCTTCACATCTTCTTCCTGCACAAAAACAGGAGGCAATGAAGTACAGTTACTTCTGTAACTAAACTGAATTGTGATTTACTGTGGTTCAAAAGGATTGCATGCTGTCACACTTGGTTCTGTGCAGGGAAGAAAGGTGTGAACTGCACCACCACTAATAGCTACCCCAATCCTCCAGTGTCTCCTTTTCTCATTGTCAGTAAAGAAAGGGAAGGACAGTTCAGCAAGGCAGTACAATTACTTCTGTAACTAAATTGAATTGCATCTTAATGTGGTCTCACTGAAAACTTGTGTGCTGTCACACATGGTTCTGCACTGAGAGGAATATGTGACCTGCACCACCACTAATAGCCACTCCAATCCTCCAATGACTCTTCTTCTCATTGTCAGGAAAGAAATGGAAGCACGGTTAAGCAATGGAGTCAAATCACTTCTGAAACGAAACAGAAATGTATCTGACCATGGTTCTGTAGGCTTGCATGCTATCACATATGAGAGGAATGTCACACATTTCCTTTCCTCTGGGAGGAAACGTGTGGCCTCTACCACTAGACATGTGCACAAAACTGGGTTTTGTGGTTTGATTTGAGTTAGAACCAAGATTGAACTGGGTCTCCGGGTCCAAGTTCCAGTTCAGTCGAACTGAACCTGGTTAGGTTCTAGCTCAAATGATGCTCAAACAGGTTCTAAATGGTTCTGCTAGAGGGAATAATGGTGATTTATTTTGGTCATTGACCAGCGTGATAAATAAACAATAACAATATCCAATCAGGTAATAAGTTCTTTGCACGTTTTACAAACTACATAGCAAAACTTGGCCACATTACCAGAGACTGTTTCTTTAAAAATGGACAGCAGATAATCTAAGTAAAAATTTTCGGTGTGGCCAGGAAACTCCATTAATAACGGGGAAATAAAATCAATACAAATATCCTTGTAAAACAGGCAGTAAAGGATTACGTGTGCAGTAGTTTCTATATCTCCCGAGCCACAGGGGCAGAGGCGGGCTGAATATGATAGTTTCTTAAACTTCCCCTCTAGAACTGCAATAGGAAGTGCATTTAGGCAAGCAAGAGTCATAGCTCGCCTAAATGTTGCTGTTGTTAAACAATTTAGATATTCAGCAGGCCTTACATTTAAGGGCTGATTGCCTATATAGATCCCTCTCGTCAACTTTGCTGATTCTTCTTACAGTTCTATATCTAAGACATGCTGTTTGATGACCCGCGTGGCTTGATCATACACCATCCTAATGAGCTCTTCCTGGGGGAGACCGTAAGACTTTAACATATCTTAGCGCCACCTTCCATTTCGAGGTGTAGCTATCTACAAGTGTTAGGGGAGCCAAGCCCACCCGGGAGAAGATCAGCTGGGGCTTTTAGTTAAATTAAATAAAATAAAAACCTAGCACCCACATACACAACACAGAAACCCTCCCCACCAACATAGGCTGACTAATATAAAAACCAAATCTAGGAGGGCAGGGTATTTTTTTTTTTTAATGTACTCACCCTCAGGCATCTTCTCCTTTCAACATCTTAAGCTGGAGTCCCAGGCCAGGGGCTATAGGCCCAGCACAAAGCAGCACACCTAGCATTCACTCCCAGCCAAGGGGAGGACAGATGGGGCCAGCAGGGCCATCCACTCACCCAAACAACAGAAATAAAACACTGAATGAAAATAAATTCAAGAAGCCAAAAGCCCCCCCCCAAAAGGGAAATGGAAATGGAAGTGGGGGGGGGGGGGATGATACAACGGCCTCTCTCCATCTCAGACTAGTCAGGCCCAGTTAGTGCACTTCAACAACAAACAAACGAAAGACTACTGCAGCAGAGTCAAAGGCAAGGAGCTGGCTCAGCAGGACCCAGAGCCAGGCTGACTGGCTGGGCAGGCAGCAGGAGCCAGGCACAGCAGCACTTCTCTCCTCTGCCTTAAAAATAAAAGCAGCCACCCAGGGGGAGATATAAAAATAAAAAATCAATCCAAAAAAAGAATCCAAGGCTCCTAGCAGCAAGGCAGGCAAATCTCTGAGCAGAGCAGAGACTCCACTCAGCAGTCAGCAGCCTAGCAGCTCTCCTGATCTCTGTTGCTAGATTTGGCTTTTTAAAAGCCAAATTTTGGGTTACAGCCCATTTGACTCACGAGTATACCCCTTAGGTGCTGTATACCCCTTAGGTGCTGGCCACCCTGCGTCTTGATATCCTCTCCACTCCAGAGTCCAGGCCACTCCGAGAAGCAGTGATTTTGCTAGGCCAAGGGCTGGCCTTAAATACCTTTTGAATCCCCCTCCTTTCTGCACCCCACTCATCCCTTCCTCCCCAGCCAATGGGGATACAGTTGGCCCAACAACACACTGACTAGCAGGATGGCAAGCCAACTGGGGAAGAGGACAGAAGCCAGTGGCAGGAGAACCAACCCAGGCATCGTGAAAGAAATGGCCACTGCCACTGCTGGAGCTGTGAAATGGCAGCGGGCACTTCAAAGGGTTCTAAATGACCTCCAAGCCATTTGAACTGGTTCAAACCAGCTTGATTCAAACTGGGCTCAGCTCAGTTCGAACTTGGACCAGCCTCATTTCTGTGGGACTGGCCCAGTTTGCACTCAGACTGGTCAAACTGGGTCGGTTCGACATGGAGCCCAGTTCAAATTGAGCCGGCTCGCACACCCCGAAATATCATCCCTCAAAGCCTCCAGTAACTCATCTTCTCATTGTCAGTAAAGAAAGGGAAGGGCAATTACCTTTGTACAGAAGTACAATTACTTCTGTAACTGAACTGAATTTTGTCTTACTGTGGTTGTAAAGGCTTGAGTGCTGTCACACAAGGTGCTGTGAGGAAATGTGTGGCCTTCACCCCCACTCCCTAATAGCCTGCCCAATCCTCCAGTGACTCCTCTTCTCATTGTCTGTAAAGAAAGGGAAGGACAGGTCAGCAAGGCAGAACAATTACTTCTGTAACTAAACAGAATTGCTTCTTACTGAGGTTCTGAAGGCCTGCATGCTGTCACACATGGTTCTGCGTTCTGGTTCACCACTAATAGCCACCCCAAACCTCCAGTGACTCCTCTTCCCAATCATCTTCTCATTGTAAAGAAATGTAAGGACAAGTAAACAACGAAGCACAATCACCTCTGTAACTAAACAAAGTTCTATCTCACTGTGGTTCTGAAGGCTTGAATGCTGTCACACAATGTTATGTGCTGGGCAGAAATGAATGGCCTCCACCACCCTAATTGCCTCCCCTATCCTCCAGTGACTCCTCTTCTTATTGTCTGTAAAGAAGATTAAGGACAGTTAAGGGACAGTGGGGTTTTTTTGGTTTTTTTTGGTAAATAAACAAAATTGTGTGTTGCAGTTCTGAAGCCTTGTGTGTTGCCATACATGATTCTGTACTGACAAGAAATGTGTGGCCTGCACCACCCCTAATTGCCACCCCAATCCACCAGAAATCCTGATGAAAAGAAACAATAAATGGTGCTAAATCAGCTGCCAAGATGTGTCGGTGAATAGAGATGTGCACAAGTAATTTTTTGCTATTCAATTCAACCTCAAATCAAATGGCAAAAAATAGAATTGGTTCATCGAAACTGCAGACCAATGCCAGCCAGTTCGATTAATAGAATTGGAATTTTGCCCCCCCCCCATCATGTTTGCCCATACGGAACAAAGGGGAACGAATCACCCAATTGTTCCTCATGAGTAGGTACTAGGGACACCAAAGTGGGTTGGGTAGTAGGGCATGAAGGGTGCTATCTACCACCCAACCCACAAAGGAAATGGTCAAGCGGGTGATTTTGGGGGGGGGGGTTAAACCTTCAGCAACAACTCCCATAGAACCCTATGGGGTTTAGGTTTTAAAAAATTTAAAAATCAGCCACTTTTCCATTTATTTTGTGGGTTGGATGATAGGTATCACCCATCACACCATATCACCCAGCCCATTTTTGTTTCCCTTGGACCTACCCATGGGGAACAATCAGGTGATTTGAATTCCCCATTGTTCCCCATGGACTAAACTAGCAGAATGCACTGCACACATTTTGCAACCCTGCCTTGAAAAACACTGCAGAACATAAGTCCACACAGTCCCTCCCAACAAAGAACACTACGTTTTGTCAAGCACAGTCCAAAGATGGCAAAAAAGAAAAAAGAAAAAAGAAAAAAAGGATCGCTGACCCAGAATCCACTGCCAGCCACAATGTCTGCACTGCAGTAACATCACTGGCACAAGTTGCTCCCTCACACACAACTATGAAACATAGTTTTCCATCCTTATTTGCAAAAGCTGCCACAGCAGCATCCTTAGCAGCCAGCAAACCATAAGCTCAACCAGAACCTCTTCAGCCACATTGACAGAGTACACCTTGCAATGCAGAATGCAGATTGCAGAACAGACCAGAGTAGTGAGTGAAGCACAAGTTAGTCTCAAGGCCAGACATGGAACTCATCACTGCAATCGCCTAGCAATATTAGATAGAGAGTTGCCACTGTCCATTTCCCTCCACAACACCATCTCACAAACAGACAAAATCACAACTTAAAGCAGGCAGGCAGGCACCCATGTTCTGTTTCTGTCAATATGAGATCCAGCAAAACCTTATCATTAACAGTAAGCAATAGCACAGCAAGCATATTATACTTGCTCAGTGCCGAGGAAACCACAAAATCAAATCTTTCTAGCTTCAACATGCTTACCATGAGAAGAAGTCTTCTTTTTTCTCTACTTCTCCAGCATAAGCATATATCCCTGTCTGCCTGTGTCTAGATAACATACCATAGTCTGAGATTGGTGCTAGGCCCCAGCTGGCAGCCTGACACATGGGTCAGAGGCACCAGTCCATATCTCACCATCCCCCATTGTTCCCTAGGGGTGAAACAAGCAAAGTGTGAACACTTTGCAACACTGCCTTGAAAAAACAACACTGCAAAACAAAAGCATACTTAGTCTCTCCCAACACAGAACAACACATTTTGCCAAATGCACAGTTCAAAGATGACCAAAAAAGAATCACTGTCCCAGAATCAACTGCCAGCCACAGTACCAGTGCTGCAGTAAAACCATTGGCACAAATTGCTCTCTTACACACAATTATGACTCCGCCCTTACTTGGAACAGTTGCCACAGCAGCACCCTTAACACTCAGCAAGCATAGCCATAAGCTCAACTCCATCAATGTCTTCAGCCACATTTTGACTGAGTGTAAGTAAGTAATACATTTATTATTGTAACCACTGGTCATAGTGCAATATTTTAAAAAGAAGAGAGGTTAAAACAAAACCCAGTATATAGTAAAATTTCACACATAATGATACAGTATTAGTTAAGCTGAGACCAGCATTACAGTTTGGAACAAAGCCTAACAGATGTAAATTTCTTCCTAAGTTTAAAGGAAAGCAAGGCAAACATGGCAACTTGGTAGCTAATATATGGGGTTGCATCTGCAAGAAGGTAAATCAGACATTCCATATCTGGGCCCCTGAATTAATCTATGATCTGTCTCATTCCCCCCACCCCGCTAATCACATCATAGAAGGGACAGTAAAAGATATAGTGGACCGGGTCTCACGATCCGTGAGACCTGGTTTTGGGAAGTGAGTGGGAAGAGCAGGCTAAGCCCGCTCTCCCCACTCACGAGCGGGGAGGGAGCCCTGGGCGGCCAGATTGGCCACCCACACAATGGCCGGCTCCAAGATGGAGGCAGCAGGGGCTGGGGAGCTCGGGGGCCGCGTGGCCCCCAGAAGCCTCAGTATGCCCTGCGCAAGTGCACAGGGCATACTGGGGAGACCCCCGAGCCAGGAGGCTGCTTTTAAGCCTCCCAGCCAGGGGTCTACTCGCGAGTAACCACACCATGGAGCTGCGCCACGGCTACTCACGAGCAGATAGTCCGGGTTTGTGAAGTGCTCGCTCGGCAAACCCGGGCTAAGGGGTGGGCTACAGGAGCGGGTTATCCACTACAGAACCACCGGGCTCGGCTACGAGCCCAGTGGTTCTTACGGTCACAAAAATTGGGCTAGGATTTTCCTAGCCCAATTTTTGTGATCGTAAGAATAGCCCCAGTGTATAATATCCTCTACTTGACCAATGCCACAGGGACAAAGGCGCTCTTCCACTGGAAGTTTACAAAATCTCCCTTCGAGATATGCCATGGGCATAGTTTGAAAGCGTAAGGTTGTGAAAGCCTTCCTTAGTGATAGGCAGATAAGATCAATCAGATACTGCTTTTATGTTTCATATAATAGCAGTACCAAACTGAAAGCTTGAGAGCTGTACTGCAGAGGCATCTCTGCAAGCATCCCATTCAAGGAGAACGTCTCTAATGTTTTCTTTACTCCAAGGTCTGAGTTCCCCCACCGAGGGCAGGGAATACAACTCTACGATGTAAGACAGGAATTTAGACCATTGATTCCTGTCCTCATAATGTAAAAATTAAAAAAAAAAGATTTAGCTAAATGATGATCCAGGAGCCTGTCTAATTTCTTTGCAGTGCTAGGTAAACTCTGACAGAAATTGAAGGAAGCCCTGCCTCCATTCTTTGATAGGCAGCAGGAGTGCCCTTGGGGAAGCCCAGAATCTTCCTTAGGAAGTTGTTCTGAACTATTTCCAGCGGAGCAACAACCTTCTCATCCTACCCCCAGATCTCAGCACCTTACAGCATCTAAGCTATCACCTTGCCCTGAAATATTTTAAGAGCAGGGGCTATTAATTGTCCTCCTTTGCAGTAAAAGAACTTCAGAATAGCTTCAGAATAGTTACTAGACCAGCACTGAGATGTGCCTTCCAAGTGAGGGATTTACGGAAGGAAACACCCAAATATTTAAAGGAGGAGCATTGCTCTATCTGTCGGGCTTTAATTGGCTACCTGTGTTTGGTGCTGCTCTTGCCAAAGAACGACTACCTTCTTTTTTTTGTCATAGTTAATCCTCAGTTTCTCACTTTTGCAATAATCATCCTGTCTAGCCAGCACTCTTCTAAGCCTAATCTCAGCACAGGAAACAAGTGCCATATTATTGACACAGGTTAAAATTGAAAATTTATGCCCACTAAGAGAAAAAAAGTTGTAATTCCATAGCCAATACTATGTCACTGATATAAAAGTTAAATAAAAGGGGAGCCAATAGGCAACCCTGTTTAATGCCTCTCTCCAATAGAATGGGGTCAGATAGAAACCATTATTGACCCACTCACCCTGGCCTTGATATAAGAATGCAGTTCAATTAGTAGCCTAAAGATATCAATATCCATCCTCAAAAGTTTCTCCCAATGTCTGAACCTGTCAATCAAATCAAAAGCTGATGTAAGGTCAATAAACACGGCATAAAGTTGTTATTTGTGGCCAATTTTGACTGAGTGAGTATATCTTGCAATGCAGAATGCAGATTGCAGAACAGACCAGAGCAGTGAGTGAAGCACGTTAATCTCAATGCAAGGCATAGTGCTCTACAGCAATCACCAAGAAATATTACACAGAAAGCTGCCACAGTCCATTTCTCTTCCATCCTCCACCAAACATTGTGAAGTCAACTTAAAATGTTGCTAACGAATGTTGGTTGAAAGAGGGGACCTGACATTCTCCACCCAACATTTCCAGCTTCAGACAATGGAAAGGGACAGAAGTACTGGTGAGTTGCGAGAGCACATGCTCACTGGGAAACGCGACTTCTTTCCTACTTACAGGTGAAACTCGGAAAATTAGAAGATGGTGCAAAAGTCCATTAATTTCAGTAATGCAAATTAAAAGGTGAAACTGATATATGAGACAGACGCATTACATGCAAAGCGAGATAAGTCAAGCCTTAATTTGTTATAATTGTGATGATCATGGTGCACAGCTCATGAAAACCCCAAATCCACAATCCCAGAAAATTAGAATATTACATGGAACCAAGAAGACAAGGACTGAAGAATAGAACAATATCGGACCTCTGAAAAGTATAAGCATGCATATGTATTCAGTACTTGGTTTGGGCCCCTTTTGCAGCAATTACTGCCTCAATGCGGCGTGGCATGGATGCTATCAGCCTGTGGCACTGATGAGGTATTATGGAAAACCAGGATGCTTCATTAGCGGCCTTCAGCTCTTCTGCATTGTTTGGTCTCATGTCCCTCATCCTTCTCTTGGCAATGCCCCATAGATTCTCTATGGGGTCAGGTCAGGCGAGTTTGCTGGCCAATCAAGCACAGTACACTGTATACTTTTCAGAGGTCCGATATTGTTCTATTCTTCAATCCTTGTCTTCTTGGTTCCATGTAATATCCTAATTTTCTGGGATTGTGGATTTGGGGTTTTCATGAGCTGTACGCCATGATCATCACAATTATAACAAATTAAGGCTTGACTTATCTCGCTTTGCATGTAATGCGTCTGTCTCATATATCAGTTTCACCTTTTAATTTGCATTACTGAAATTAATGGACTTTTGCACGATATTCTAATTTTCCGAGTTTCACCTGTACTCTCTGCATGTTGTCTGAACCTATGGCTTTTAAAAAGTTATGGCTTTATACTTAAAACCTGAAGATATCCTGGTCTTATCATCTGTAACCCCAGCCCCCTAAAAATAAAATACAGCATCTATACATTATGCTTATTACTGGATCCCTCCATTATACTGATTTGTGTCACTTTGTGCCTCGTAGTCCATGACAAACTAATGAAGGCACAGGAACCAAAAGCAGTATCCCTTCTTGCTGTTTTGACTTATCTCATACCCCTTGTCCTCCATAAACCCAAACATTGCATCGTCCCTTCTTTCTGTCTTATATATGGTGCTTAGTTTCTGAAGAAGTTCTAGTCGTAATAAATACAACTACTACTTCACTTTAAAACCTAAAGATCTGCATCTTGAATAAAGAGAAGGTGTGAAGGAACCTAGCAGAAAGAGATATTTAAGTTTAAAAGTTGCTATATTCCCTTCAGCTACTGTATAATGTGTACATTCTTCAGCATACTTACACCAAATTTCTTCCCACCTCGAGTCTGGACAAGACTATATATAGTAAAGATGGAGAAATATTTTTGGCATAACAGTCACTGGTGCATGAACATTTTCTTCTCATGCACATTGCAATGCTCATCTGCATACAAATAACCTCATTTTTTAAACCCAGGGAGGTTGACGGATTTTATACATTTTAACATAATAATAGTAATAGTAATAGAATATTATCCGCCTCTCTCTTTTTTTTTTAGTCAGCTATGTTATGCACTGTAACTTTATGGGCTCCAAAACACAGAGAAAAAATGTTCTATTGAGGAAGAAGCACAGAATCAAGAGACCCATGTTTGACCTGAAAATTTGTGAAGCACAAATCCAAAGAGCATCGCATACATGCAACATATATTACAAGGAACAAGGGGATGATAAAAGGAGGAACATGGAAATTCAGAGACTAGCAATAAAATGCCATACTTGTAAATTTTTCTTTATGCATCTTAAGAAATCACATCTCAATGAGGCTAAGTGATTAAATTTAGCTTCCTAGAATGGAAAAAATTGTGTAATTGGGATGAGATGGCCATATTTATTTAGAGATAAACTGTAACAGTTTACCTCTAAGCAGTGGCAGAAGAGAATGTAGCCTACTATTGTTGATAGTAATATTGCTTTAAACACACATTTATCTCCTCTGTACCCCTCCTTACAATACATATCTTCTTTTTATTTTGAAACTTAAATCTTGTCTCAGTCCAACTCATTTCCTGCGTCCACAATTTTGCACAAATTAAAACTTATGTGAAACTGTTTCATTTTGAGCTAATTTTCCCCACACTAGCCGAAAGGTAGATTTCAGGGTGTTCGTCAGTCACCCCGGAGCAGTTTCACTAACAACATTGTTGATGAAACTGCCTTGAGGGTGATTGGTCTGCACCCCCTAGTTTGGGCAAATGTGGGGAATTTAGCTCAAAAGGGAAGACAGTTCTAATCAGCCTTAATTTGTGCGAGCACATGAACTCAAGAAATCGCCTTGAGAGAGAGGTTTGGATTAAATAAAAAAGGAGTTTATTTAAAGCAAAAATCAGACTAAATTACTATGTGTCCCTGGTTTAAAGGCACTACAAATATGCTAAGAAACAGACTATTGTAAGGCACATTTAGCTTAAAGTTCCAAATTATGTGTAAATTCCCAGGCGGGCTAGAAAGGTACTGTAAGATAGAGGGGCAAGATTTCAGAAATAAGATAAAGGCATAGATTCAGCCCTGAAGGAGCCAGGCAAGAGGCTACATCACCTGTCCTCAAGCGACAAACACCAAGGTGGTCTGCTGGAGTTTTTTTGTTGCAGTCTGATGGGGTCCAGAGTGAGAGGCACTGAGATGTTTCGCAGTGGGAGTCCCAGGTGTAATATACAGGAGGAAGCACACTGGGTCATGGAGTTAGGGCTACTTCTGTCCTGCTCTGCTGAATAGGGGAGCCCAGACAACCTTTTTTTGGAATGCCTCGTGTCTTAGTCCTTCCTGGGTAGGAATGTATGTGAATTGCCTATGGCATTCAAGGCTGATTGTGAGGACAATTGGAGTGTGAAGGTGTGTTTAAAGAATATCCTGTGCTGGGTATTGGGAAGGGCTTCCCAATAATTCTATCAAGAGTTTCAATGGGCACCTTTCAAAGTTACATCACTAACTAATTCCTATTGTAATGGGGCCTGCAGGTAAGAAATTTGTCTTATCTGCCTTTTCTCCCTAGCCTGATGGTCAGGTATTGTCTCTCTTTGCAAGAGGAAGAGGGAAGTTTAGATTTCATTCCAAGCAGGGACGGAGCCCAAGAACCCAAGCTCAGCCCAGGCCATGCCCCCTTGCACATGACAAAGTCACATGACAAGGGGGCGTGGCCTGGGCTGCCAAGAGCCCGAACGAGCTCTCGGAGCGTCATTTCAGGCAGGGGCGGCTGCCTAATAGGACGTTTTCCCCTCTCTCTCCCACCAGAGAGGGAGAGGAAGGGAAAAACATTCTATTAGGCAGTTGGAGCTGCCTGAGATACTTGGCAGAAAGTTTGCCCGGGCTCTCGGCGGCCCGGGTGTGGGAGGGGGGAGTTCACTCTGGGCTCCTATGGAGCCCAAGCCACACCCCATGCGCATGACGTCACATGCATGGGCATTTCGGAAGGGGCCGCCGAGCGGGACTGGACACAGGCCGCCGCTCGGCTGGCTCCGCGCCTGATTCCAAGGCTGAAATGATCTTAGATGCCAGACACTTGCAGTAGCTAAGCTGGGCACCCCTCATAGAGAATATGAAGCTATTCCCCTTTCCAATTTGTGGGGCTTGTAGTCAAATCTAGGGGCGACCAGTCCACTGCCAACTAAGCGACTTGTCCCCATGTATAATATAGACTGGGAGCTCACATTGTGGTGCAGCTCCTGAGCATAGTAAAAGTGCAATCTCCAAGCCTGGAGATACAGTTGCAACCAGGGAGGCTTCTGGGAGCGGGCTGAATAAGCTCAGCTGGTAACAACATAGAGATCAGAAGTGGGAACAGGAATTACATCTTAGAGGAAGAGGCAGTGGCTGCAATACCATTCTAGTCCATTGAACTAAGAAGAGTTAAAGCAGTGCTCTTTCTTGCTTCATCATTCTAAAATACATTGCTGAATTATGCATTTAGATTCTCCTTTCCCCCGCAAATATTTATGTTAAATTTTACTAAATTTTGTATATCCCTGCAAAATACACTGAACTTTCTTTATATATGATCATGGTGGCAGGAATCCTTTATGCTTCCTGACAGAAAACAAATCTGATCCTGACTTTAGATTATTGGCAACTCAAACTCTGGGGTATGCATCAATGGCAAAAATTACTGCATATACCAAGAATAAATCTGAAGACTTTTTCTTTCAGACATGGGAACCATTTATTCAATATAATGAGACGAGTCTCACGATTCATGAGACCCGCTTTTGTAACAACTGCAGGGAGAGAAGCCTGCTCTCCCTGCAGACAAGCGGGCAGGGAGCCCTGGGCGGCTGGATCGGCCACCCACACGGTTGCCGGCTCCGTGACGGAGCCGGTGGGGGGTGGGGGGAGTGGGGGCCACGCGGCCCCCACAAGCCTCAGTATGCCCTGCGCGAGCGCACAGGGCATACTTGGGAGACCCCCGGAGCTGGGAGGCGGCTTTCCGCCTCCCGGCCGGGGATCTACTCATGAGTAGGCATGGCGCAAAGGCACGCCGTGGCTACTCACAATCCTAAAAAGCAGGCTTGTTGAAGCGCTCGCTCCGCAAACCTGCTTTTTAGCAGGGGTTCTTGAGCGGGTTACCCGCTCAAGGACCACCGGGCTCGCAGCTGAGCCCGGTGGTTCTTACGGTCAACAAAAATCGGGCTAGCCTCTGAATCGTGAGAATTGCCCCAATATGTTTTAGGGTTTGGTACCTTATCTCAGATTTGGTTTTTCTTTGTAGAGGAATTTAAAGCAGACTGTAATTTATAGTATAGTTGGAACATCAAATTTGTTACTTTTTAGTTTTGCAATTATCTACAGCGATTAGAGGAGGAGAAGGAAAGGAGAGATGTGTTGGTTGGAAGAATTCAGGTCAATGTATACAGATTGTAATGAGAATCTATGTACTTGCAGGTTGTGTTGTAGTGCACATAGGTTGCCAACCACCCCCCAAAATGACAAGCCCATTTTGTTGTTTTCAATGTCTGAGGTGTTCTTTTGAGAGTAGATTCTCTAGTAGGAAATGAGAGAATCCACTCTCATTTCCTACCAGAGAATCTAACACCTCAGGCATTGAAAACAACAAAACCCAGTGACCCATGGGCTTGTGAGTTTGAGAGTCGTTGGCACCCTATGTGCACTATACCACAACCTGATCTGGGCCACCCTGGTACCCCCCAAGTGGAGTTTTGAGGCTGTGGAAATCCCCATTATTCCATATGGGGGGAAGCTTAAAGATGTGCAAACTTCGGGGGGGTGTTTAAAAATCACCCTTTCCACCAATTTCTTTGAAATCTTTCAATTTCTTTGAAAGCAGGCACCCATTGGGGCACTACCACCTGGCTCATTCTTCTGCCCCAGCAGCCCCCTTTCTGCTGCGAATCTGCCACAAAGACATGCAAACTTCAAAAACATTTTAAAAACCACCCCTTTGCCCAATTTCTTAGAAATCTGGGTGGTAGTTTTCTTCCACCCATTGGTCACTACCATCCACCATAATCCACTCTGGGCCACCCTGTTGCCCACCACGTAGAGTTATAACTAAGGCTGCTAAAATCCACCATTATTCCTTATGGGGGAAAGCTTAAAATACTCAAAGTTCAATTTTTTAAAAAAATCACCCCTTTGCCCAATTTCTTTGGAATAAGGGTGGTAGCATCCACTCATTGGGCACTACCACCCACCCCACCCTTTTGTCCCAGAACCCTTTTTGTTGCTCCAAATCAATTTGGATTCAGATTTGGAAAATTCGGGCACAAATCAAATCTGGGGTGATTCAGGGGGAGAGATTCAGACCCAAAACAAATTTGGGGTGATTTGGCTAGGGTACAAATCAAATCAAAAAATTGTTTTGTGCACATCCCTAGTTGAAATTACAAGACATTACAAGGAAGCAGATTCAGGCATGAGAAGGGATTTCCTAACTGAAAGAGCAGTTTGACAGTGGAACAGCCTGCCATACATAGTGGTGTCTTCTTCACCTGGAGTTTGCAAACAGAGGCTGGACAGTGGTCTGTCAGGGATGCTGTAGCAAATTCATGCACTGAGCAGGAGGTCGGACTAGCAAACCTCCAAGATTACTTCCAGTTCCAAAATGTTAGGAGTCTATGATTATGTAAATCACACCTATGTACATTACCCACTTGTGCAGTGCCTGCTGCCCTGGTCAGGATTCCCGCCCCCCATGCATAGAGAAGAAATACAAGGAATATCTCCCCAGGCTCTACAAATGCTCAGAATGAGAACAGAGCTTCCCCCCGTGCCCTCCACTAGTGTGCTTACGTGTGACCTTTTGAACATTTATCATTCTTTGTTTTGCTTTGCTCTTTTATAACTATTCAGCTAGACAGCTCATCTGTTTCTGTCTTATAAATATGCAACATCTATTTGTTTTCTAGAAGTAATCCTGCTCTGTGATACATTTAACCTGCTGTAAATGTCACAACCTGAACCTCCTACACTGCAGAACAAGAGTGTGCAATATGCTCAGTGCCAAAAACCACCTTGAAAAACACAAAGAGTTGGAAGAAGTTGGCTCTAGTATTCCACTCCATACATTATTAGTGTATGCATGTGATAGATGATGTCTGTAGCTGGTGAATACACTGCACCTCTAATGCTAGGGCTTGCACGTGATTCAATGGCCACATTCACATGCAACGCAGAACCAGAGTTGAATGGGCCAGAGGTTCTCCAAGCATTACATGTTCTGAATTACAGAATATTCTGTTCTGAATTACAGAACAGGGGCATGACAGCAAATGCACAGCCAGACAATAAATGCTGGCTGGAAATGAGCTCAAGAAAGATAGCTTGCACAGCTCTTCAGAGTCTAGGCCATGCCCCCTTTGCTAATTCTGTTCTGAATTACATGAATGGGCCAGAGGTTCTCCAACCTTCCTTTCCTTGCGAAGGTCTTGGAGAAGGTTCTATGTGCCCAGCTTGAGAGAGCTCTGGATGAAGCTGATTTTCTAGATCCTTGTCAATAAGGTTTCAGGCCACAGCATAGCATGGAAACGGCATTGGTCGCTCTGGCTGATGACTTGTATTGTGACCTTGATGAGGGTAGCACCCCTCTCTTGGTCCTTTAGATCTCTCAGTGGCTCTCAATACCATCGACCATGGCATCCTTCTGGAGCACCTGCATGAGTTAGGAATTGGGGGAACTGTTTTGCAGTGGTTCCATTCCTTCCTTAGTGGGTGCTTTCAGTCAGTGTGTACTGGTGATGAGTGCTCTGCCCTGTGGCCACTCCTTTGTGGGGTGCCTCAGGGCTCGGTTCTCACACCCATTCTTTTTAACATCTACATGAAACTACTGGGCCAGGTCATCCATCGGTTTGGGGTGAGATTCCATCAATATGCCGATGATACTCAATTGTATATTGCCACCCCAGGCCACTCCAGAGATGCCGTTTCTGTGCTTGACCAGTGTCTGGAGGCTGTCAGGGTCTGGATGGGCCAAAACAAGCTCAGACTTAATCCCTCCAAGACTGTTTCTTTTGCTTACTCCTCGATCTGGCCAATTGCCAAGCCTGAGATTCTCCCTGGACAGGGTTGCTCTGCCCCTGAAGGAGGTGGTCTGTGACTTTGGGGTCCTCTTGGACTCACGGCTCCTGCTCAAGCAGCAGGTGGAGGCCGTGGCCAGAGGTGCCTTTGCCCAGCTTCGGCTGGTCTACCAGTTGTGGCCCTATCTCGACTGGCAGCCCCTGACAATGGTAACAGAATGGCCCCTTGTCATCTCTCATCTGGATTACTGTAATGCACTCTACCTGGGGTTGCCTTTGAAGATGACCCAGAAGCTTCAGTTGATCCAGAATGCAGTGGCCCACCTGCTTATGGGCGCTAGGAGATATGATAGTGTGACACCTCTCTTGTGGTCACTGCATTGGTTACCTATTTGCTTCCAGGTCCCATTCAAAGTGCTGGTTCTCACCTTTAAAACCCTTTAGGGCTTAGCACTTGCTTACCTTCAGGACCGCCTCTCCTGGCCAGTTCTGTCCTGGCCTGTGAGATCTTCTCAGGTTGCCCTTCTTTTGGTTCCTGGTCTCAGAGAGGTCCATAGTACTAGGGCCCCTGGAAGGGCTTTCTCTGTTGCCACCCCTTCACTTTGGAATTCTCCCCCCCCCCCCCCGATTTGGTCTGCCTCCTCCCTTTCAGCCTTTAAGATCTTATTGAAAACCTTTCTTTTCTGCCAGGTGTTTGCCCTTTAAATCTTTCTCTCTTTCAAAATCATCATCATCATCATCATCATCATCATCATCACCACCACCACCACCACAGATGCTGTTCTTGTCTATACATCGCCCTGAGTCTGTGGATTAGGCAATATATTCAATCAATCAATCAAACAAACAAACAAACAAATAAATAACATTTGAAAATGTGCAACTGCAGTTCTGTGTGGTGACATACCCAAGGTTTCATTTTTCTGACTTCAATCTGAACCCTCGGGTTGTAGTGACTTTCATCACCACAACCCGAGGTTAGTTACAGCCTGCATTGTCTGAATTTGGAACTGAAGACTGCATTCTCTTCAACTGGAGTTGAGGGAGGAAGCTCCTTCCTCAACTCCAGCCATGATTGGCTGTGTGGGCTGTCCTTCATGCAAGAAGGAAGCCTTCACAGCCAGTTCCCCCTCCTCTCTGCAGTCTCAGTGACTGAAGAGAGGGTGCTCTCCTTTATGTCCGAATTCGGACAAGATAGTGGGGAGCAGAACTGTGTGTCCATTGGACCCGCAGTTCCATGTTACATGCCAGTGTGGCCTATCTTTTCCACCTTGTTGGAAAGTATGGAAAAGTTCCATCTTGTCATCAACCGATTATCTTAGCCAGTTTGATCGACTGATTTCTTTTCCCACAGGTTCAGCATTATGAAACTGCACTTTGAAAATAAATGATTTGAAAATATAACATACAAGAAACCAGTAGGCCAAATCTGTCTTTATCATTCAAATCAAGATTTGGTCTCTTCCCACGCCAATCTTCTACGTTCACTTAAGAGTTCCCTTGTACTCCATATTCTATTCGAAACAACTGTTCCAGTTCCCTACATTTTGTGTGTGAGGTTTTTCTCTAGCACCTTTTCTCCTGTAGCTTCTTGAACACAATCAAAGGCTCTGCACGAAGAGTGTGCTTTCAAAAGTATGGATACAAGTGCTGAATAACATGCTGTACATTTATATCAATATATAAATAATTCTAGGTGGCATATTTGGGGTTCCCAGACACTGACCAGACCCAGACATCCATTGTGGCCCAGTGCTGATTTATCCCTTGCCATACATAAATGTGCAAATTAGGAGGCCACTTCCACTCATTTCAGTAACACAATGGTGTGATCCAGATGATACTGTCTCTGCTCACATAATAAGGAAGGGGATGCTTTTGGGGAGATGATGTCCTACCATCCTCCCATTATCACGTTGGGGGCTCTTCATCCAAATGGTCCCTGTACATGTACTCCAAGTACTTGTTTAAAGAAATGTTTGGAGCACATGTAGATGGGCCGTTCAGACGAACACCAACACCACGCTAAAGCAGAGGACATCCTGATGGGTACACTGTCAGCCCATCCTTTTCCTAATCATGTTGTAAGTGATGTTCTTATCCATATCAGCCAAGAGATAAATAGCTGATGAGTGAAAAGCTATGGAGTTTTCATTGGTATGTTACCTCTGTGGTGAATATCAGCTGAAGTCACAGCCCTTACCTGTCATATATAGTAGTGATAAAACACCTTGGGGAAAGTGTACAATTGGGTAAGCCTGTGATTCTACTTGTAGAGTTTAACTGTCATTCAACAAAAGGTTCTCTCTATTTGATTGGGATCAAGCACAACTTGCAAGCCCTTTTGAAAGCACAGTTAACAAGATAAATCCTGTGATTATCCTGGCCTGAGTGACAAGGCTAGCATCATTTGAAAAGTACCAAATTCTGTTTGGAAAAAGGAAATTGCACAGTGTTCAGTCTTGATGAATAAAAATTAGCGTTTCGGTTCTTTTGTCTTATCCTGTGGTAAACTGTGTAGCTTGCCTTCCTACTCACCTATCCCATCCAGGATTCTCAATTTAAATATCAATAGGTTTTGTTATCTAATAGAAGTGCCATTTCCTAAGCTCCACAGCCTGATGTAACCCATGACTTATTCAGCTCCAATTGGCCTAGGACTTGCAGATGTGGAGTTTTGACATTGTTATGGAAGTGGGATGTTTCAAATTTAAATGAGATACAGGACTAATATTTTTGCTAGCCCCAATCTTATTGTTTGGGGCAGGTAATAATAATTATTTTGATAAATACATGCATGCGAAATAGATATGTACATTTTGCAATGCTGTACAAGTTGATGCTCAGACAGATATCCATGAGAAATGACTTCTACAGTTTCAGAGTGGCCACTAGGAATGTCCCTGCACATGACAAGGATATAAAAACAAATAGGTAATCTGTTGGAACAAGCCAAAAACTCCATTTTCAACAGAAGCCAGTCAGTTGGCTCACCAACAAGGCATAAATATGATGACCCTCCACTGTAGAAAAACTAGCAATTCTGGGATGAGGCTCTGGCATTCAGAGGCAAACTGCTTCTGTACACAGAGATCCCATGGATCATGGCCAACAAGACAGTGACACAGCCTTCACAAGTTTATCTAGTCCCCTTTTCTAGCCATGTAAGCAAATGTGCATCACTACATATTGTAGTCATGAAGTCCATAAGTTAAATATAAATACAGTCGAGTAGGGATGTGCAAATCAATTTGGGTACAAAATGATTTGTACCCAAATCTACCAGGTTGGGGTGATTTGTGGACAAAACAAATCGCCCCTGTGCTAGCTGGCCAGATTTGGGTTCAAAACAAATTGCACAGAATTCGGACCTGCACTCGATTCAAGATCTCCATTTTGTGGCGATCTATCTTCTTGTCTCCATTTTGTGTCAGGAAATATTTTTGAAAATCCTGTCCTCCCCAGTTTCAGATTGGTGACTTACAGTGTGCAACAATGGCTGGCGATTCCCCCCTGGTTCCAGATTGGCTCGTTTCCATTCAAATCTTGTGTTGCCAAGGGTGACTGGCTGACCCTGCATTGGCTAGGGGAAGGGTCAAAGAAGGGACAAGGGTGGGGGGAGTTTGAAGTAGGGATTTTCAAATGTACTTAAGGATGCAGCCAGCCACCATTCTGCCTCATGGGAGGAGAGAGAGAGAGAGAGAGAGTTTTGCCTTGCTTGCCTGCTTCCTGAAGTGGATTCTCTGCTTTTTGTTCCTGCTTTCCTGATGGAGTAAAAGAGAAGAGAATTTTTTTTCACCCCCTTCCTGCTGCTGAGAGAATCACTGCCCGTGCCTGTTGTTAGTGTGAATCAATTTGGGTACAAAACTATTTGTACCTGAATCTACCTGTTTTGGGAGATTTGTGGGCAAAACAAATTGCCCCTGTGAGAGCTGGCCAGATTCGGACACAAAACAAATCGGGGGTGATTCGATTTAGGTAAAAATCAAATAGAAAAAATTGATTTGTGCACATCCCTACAGTGGAGGCCTACTTCTTTTTTATTTTTTCTAAACTTATTCTATGTGTGGACCACAGGTGGTATTATCCAAGATCAACCAATAAATGGAGAAAAACCACACAGAACTCCACCAGTTAAGAATGCGGGAAGGAAACAAGAGTATTATTTAATGCTTCCCCACATCAATGGAGCATAGAAAATTAAATGGTCTCTTAGGTATATAGGACCCAAGCCATTTAAGTCTTTACAGGTCAGGCCAACCTCTTTGAATTGCTACCAGAAGATAAGATGAAGCCAGTTCAGATACTGGAGTATTACAGTGTAATTGTAACAGGGGGGTCATGCCAGGAAATTGCATGACCCCCACTAAATGCCTGCCTGGACACAATGGGCTGGATGAGGGATAACAAGCTGAAGTTGAATTCAAGGTGGAAGTACTGTCTATAGGGAGTTGGGACATGAGAGATGGTTTAGATCTGCCTGTTCTGGATGGGGTTACACTCCCCTGAAAGATCAGGTATGTAGTCTGGGAGTGCTCCTGGATCCTAAACACTCTCTGGTTTCTCAGGTTGAGTAGTGGCCAGGAGTGCTTTTTATAAGCTTCAGCTGATATGCCAGATATGACCTTAAAACAAATAACCTTAGAACAGTGGTACGTATGCTGGTAACCTCCAGGCTTGACTGCTGTAATGCACGGCTGCCTTTGTATGTAGTTCAGAAACTACAGTTGGTACAGAATACGACAACCAGATTGATCTCTGGGTTTACCTGAAGGGATCATATAGCACCAATTTTGAAAGAACTGCACTAGTTACCGATATGTTTCTGAATGAAATACAAAGTGCTGGTTATTACCTATAACACTCTCAATGGCTTGGGTCCAGGGTATTTAAGGGAGAGCCTTCTCTGTCATGAACCCTGTCACCTATTAAGATCATCTTGAGAGATCTGGCTATGGTTGCCGCCGACTTGTTTGGTGGCAATTCGGGACCGGGCCTTCTCTGTGGCTGCCCCGAGGCTCTGGAATACATTACCTATTGAAATAAGACATCTCCTTCTATGTTTGTTTTTAGGAGGACCCTGAAGACGTACCTGTTTTCCCAGGCTTTTGAGTGAAATTTAAATTTTAATATGTTTTTACTCATCGAGATTTTTTTACATGTTTTATGAATTTTAACTGTTTTATATTGGTTTTGTATTGGTTATGTTTTAACTTATACACCACCTGGAGATTTCTATATCAGGTGGTGTAGATATATGATAAATAAATAAATAATTCTGTCCATGTTTACTAAGATTACTAATCCCTCTCTGGACATTGGGGCTTACTTCCATTGGCACTAATGGTAGCTTTTCTAGGGGTAAACACAGGCAGAATGGGCCAGGACTGTAATGGCAAAGGTGCATTAAAGGCCCCTACACCTCGCCATGGCCCTGATCATTGGGGCCCTGAGTTAGCTGCTATTGGTTAAAGAAAATCCAAGCCTGTCAAGGCTAATCATGCTTTAAACATCACATGTAGTTTGGCCCCTGCTGATCACATTATCAAGTATTTCTGGAAACCAATTAAATAGTTCTACTTCAAAGGGTCTTTAAAGCTAAGAAATTATAAAGAAGGACAAAACCAGGGACAGTTTGTTCTATCCACAGAAAACGATATATGAAATTTATCCAAACATGTGAACAGATCCCATGATATACAGCACTGTCCTCTTGCACCATACTTCAAAGAAACAACCAATGACCAAGTAAACTCTTTCTCTTTATTTACGGAATGTTTCTGCAGCCAATACAGCTACTGCATGCTCTTCCTTCTAAATTTTCTGAACTCCTGATCCTCCTCTAAACTCCACCTCCCTGTTGGTGCTTCTAATACAACATATTGGCTACATTCACATACAACTCAGAACCATGGGCCCCACTGTTCCACACACACACCCCGCCGCTCTCCCATCCAAATTTGAATGTACTGGAGAACAGTCTCTCTGCAGTAAGCAAGACTTAAGAGAGGAGGGGGAGTTGGTTGTGCAGGCTTCCTTCTAGTCTGAAGGGCAGCCCACACATGCTGGAGTTGAGGGAGGAGCTTTCTTCCTCAACTCTAGTTCCAGGGGACACAGCCTGTGGTTCCTAATTCAGATGTACCGCAGGCTACTGGAACCTCCTGTTGTGGTGAAGAAACTCACTAAAATCCAAGAGTTTAGACGGGAGTTCCAAATCTGAATCCTCAGTTTCGTTGCTGCACCAAACCCCATTTGTCCGCATTCAGATGTAAGGTCTGTGGAACTGCTGGCCCATTCAACTGAAATTGTTACATATGATAGCTCAGTCTGGCATTTCATAACCTCTTAAACTAAATCAGATGGATCAGAAAATACAAGATTTTACAGAGTCTGGCAAATGCACAACAAACATGTAAATATTTAAGACTCTAGAATTACATTTCTGTATTTTGCCACAAAATTGAGTTAGGTTCCCTCACATGACCACGCTTAAATATCTGCAGCCAATGCATGCTAAAAAATATTTAGGCTGGATCTTGAAAACAGTATGAAATATATTAGGACCACTAGGGGGAAAAGAGCTAAGAATAGTTTCAAGCAGAACTGCAGTGAAACTTTGCCAGATTTGTCTTTTGGCATATATCTAACTGTGCTTTGAATTTCTGCCTCACCTTTAAGCAAAGCTCAGCATGTTAAGCGCTTAACTGTGAAAACAGAACTTGTTCAATAATTCTCCCTCCTCAGAATAAATCTTAAAGCCATTTTTAATTAACATCTCCTTTGACTTTTGTTTAGGAGACGATACTGTGAATGTCAGCGAGTGCTTATGAAGATTAAATGGACTGAGACTGAACAACTGCAAGGATCCCACTTCTTGCTGCAGGCAATGTTATTAAGAGTAAGTACATGTCACAAACTGTTTCAGAGAAATGCCAAATTACTTACAATAGATGGTGGGGGATGTTAAAAGTCTCAATCTGCACTTTCCCCACCCCAACACTTCCACAGAAACTCTTGGCATGTAAACAGAAAACCAAATATCTGAAAACTAATGTTCACTTAATCCAGTTCACAAACATGGTGCCTCCTCACATGCAAGTATTTGGTGGGAGAGCGGGAGGGCTTCTGCAGAGGTACCCTGCTTTGTGTGACTGCAGCAGCCCTTTTCTGGGGTCACAGCAACTGTGAATATTTTATTTATTTACATGGCACTCTCCATATACATGCGATATGAGGAAGAAGCTGGGTCACTGTCCTGACCAGAGACACAACAGAGAAAGGAAACGGAAGGGAAGTCAGGGAAATATGCTGTGATTATTTATTTCACAGGATTTGTCACAGTATAGTATGTACTGTAAACTACACTGTTAACTAGTGGGCTGGGCACTCAGAGTTTACAGCAAGTAAGGGCACACACAGTCCTACTTACGAATGGAGATTAATGCATTGCAAAGAAGGGGGAAATTTCTTTTTAACAACGACAACAATAAAAACACAATAAATACTACAAACTTGGACCTGCCTGGGGGGAGTTGATGCCATACCTGCCATGTCCCCAGACCTCCAAAGGTGGGGAATGGGGCTGCCTCAAATCCCTGTTATTCCCTATGGGAGGAATACAAACATTGGAAAAATCTCCAGAAATTCATCAATAATCACAGAAGTATCCGATTGCTTTGGGGTTTGGTGGGTGGTTGGCACCCCTGAGTGCCTACCACCCACCCTGGTTTTATGCCCCTAGGTGCCTTACATAGAGAATAATGGGCCGGTTTGAGTCCCCATTATACCCTTTGTAGATCTTTTCAGAACCAGTTTGAATTGGACTCAAATTCGAACTGAACCGGGGGGGAGCAAAACCAAAACCGAACCTACCCACCCTGGTTCGAAGCTGGTTCGAATTTGAACCAAACAGGCCAAGCCACTTTTGTGCACATCCCTACTTGGCAGTGAGGAGTTTGTTGGTAATTTTAGTAAGGGCACTTGGAGAGGAATGTTGAGGGCAGAAGCCAGATTAATGGGGATCAAAAGCAGAGTTGTAGAAGAACACTGAAACAATTTGAATATACCGAATGCACCACGGGTATGGAGATTAAGGGTAGAAGGGAAGCTGGATGGTAGCTGCAGAGGGCGAATGGGTCAAGGGATGTATTATTGAGAAGGGGGGGGAGTGGTATGCTTGAAATCTGTAGGGAAGAGGAGAGTGATAGGTTGATAATGTTGTGGGGAGGAGGGGTAATTGCAGGGGAGATGGCAATCAGGAGTCAGTTGGGATAGAATCAAGGTGATGGGGTTAGATGATGACAGCAGGATAGCCAGCAGCGATAGAGGAAGGGGGAAAGATGAAATGACTGAGGGAGATGTAGAAAGAAGGAGAGCTGGAAGAAGGAAGCTGCCAACGACTGGCAGAAAGAAGCAGAGATCAGAACTAATTTTCAGTTTGGGCACTGAAAAAAGAGGTGTAAGCAGAGAGTGAGGAGTGGAGAGGCAGTGAAGACAGGTCTTAGGGCAGCACAAGAGTTGATGACAGGCAAGAATTTGAGACTGCAGAGTCTAGGGAGCAGGCAGAAAAGGCAGGAGAGGACATAGCTTCAGAGAAAGATACAGGAACAATGGACTGGAGGTCACAGATAGAATAGAAAGTTGGACAGGAAGAACTATGGACAATTTTGAAGGAGTCAAGGTGGAGATCAGACCAAGGGAATTCCATAGTGGAGAACAGCAGGTTGCTTACCTGTCAATTTGGTTCATCTAGTGGTCATCTGTTCTTTTACACCTATGGGCTTCGCACATGTGTGGAGACCATGTCGGAATCTTCGAAGCCTTCATCCCTGCTTTTTGTTGGGACCCACCCCCCAGCTGCTATATGTGGCTGTGCCTTACCTCATCCAATCAGTTCTGGAGTCCACTTCCAGGAGAACCCAGTGGGGAGGATGGGAGGGCATGTAAAAGAACAGATGACCACTAGAAGAACCAAAGTTACAGATAAGCAACCTGTTGTTCTTCAACATTGTTTCTGTATTTTACACCTATGGGCACATGACAAGATATCTTACCAGGTGGTGGGTTCAATTAAAAATAGACTGAAGAACCACGCTGCCAAACGCAACATCTCTACATGCCCTAGCATCAATGGCATAGTGCCAAATGAAGGAATGTGGAGATGCCCAGGTGGCTACCTAGCAAATTGTCTCAAGAGGCACCAAACATTCAAAGACTGATGAAGAAGCTACTGTCCTCATTGAGTGGGCCTTTATGGTGGGCGGCAATTCCTTCTGTACTAACTTGTAAGAACAGGACTTGTAAGTTCTATGGTAGATATAATCCAGCTGGAGAAAAACTGAGCTGACGCTCAATGCGGACTCTGGGTAAAGGTGCCTGCTAAAGTTGTCTAATTTGCATCCCTCTCTGTCACCCAGGTTGTTAGTAGAGGATCCTCTGGTTTTGCTCAGAGCAGCCTCTACCACAACTGAATTAGGTGTAGGATGTCTCTCTAAGAAAGCAGAAACGTTTTTGTCCATCTGCACCCTATGAAAATTCTCAAGGCAGCACATAGTTTGAGGCAATGATGAAGGTTTCTTCCAGTAACCTTTCTCTATTCCCAATAAAGCCGTGTTTAAGGGAAGGGACACTGGGATCCTAGCATGAGCATCAATAAGAAAGGGGCAATTTCCCTTTCTGCTGTGTGTCTAGGCTCACTCCCAGTGCTGTAGCCATTCTTGATACATAGTCCAAATATATCTTTGTCCTAAGAGGAGGAAATTGGTTTATTGTCAGTTATGAGGTATTGAAAAGAAAAGCCTAGAGATCTAAGTTCTGACTCAGGAGACTGAGGTTCCTCAGACTCGCCCTCTTCACTTGAATGTGGAGCAGGGTCATTTGGGTCCTTTCCTGGGTGCTCTGGTGAAGTAGGAGTCTCTACCGTGGAAACAGTCTGTGTGGCCGAAGTTGAAGCTAAGGTAGAGGTGGATGGTTTATCCTACTATTTAGGCACTGAAGACTCCTCTTGATTTTCACCCCGGTTATTAATAGGAGTTCTAGGAGTTGGATGACATGGCAAATGGGTTCCAGACTGACCTTGAAACAGAGATCTTCAGAATCGGAAGTTCCCATAATGGTTCATGCGGCCCTATTCATACCGCAGATGACAAAAGACTGAATGGATGAGGAGAGGCACAGCTGCATATAGCGGCAGGGTTCCCATCAAAAAACCAGGATGGAAACTTGGAAGATTCCAATGTGGTCTCCATGTATGCATGAAGCCCATAGGTGTAAAAGACAGAACCCATGTCGAACACCAAGATCTTGGTGAACACAAGATCAAAAGAGTGGTCAAGGCAGTGTGTGGGGGAGTGAGTCAGAAGCCAGAGTTCAAAGGAAGAGGTAAGGAAGGACAGGAAGCATTTAGGTCAAAGGAATTATCAGCCTGTATGTTAAAAACAGCAAGAAGCAAATTGGGGGTGTTGTAAGAGAAGAAGAGGTGAGCCAGGTATCACAGTCAGAAATGAAGGTCGAGAGAGAGCCAGGCAATATAGAACAGTTACACAGAGATTCAAAGGGGAATAGAATCTCTGACAGAGTGCACTTCAAAGGTAGAGTGAACGTTACCTAACAGAGTGAACAACAAAGGTAGAGAAACTGTGAGATGAGGAGTGAGCAGGGTTTGGAACTGGAACCTGCAGAATTTAGAGAGAAGGAGGTCAGCACTACCAGCACAGCCTGCAGGGTGAGCTGTGTGGGAGAACGAGAGCCCTCCAAAGGAGAGGGCAGCAACAGTGGGCATGTCAGAGGAATAAAGCCAGGTTTCAGTGAGGACAAGGAGCGGGAGGAACTGAGAGGACATCATGAATAGTAACTGCTTTCTGTGTGAAGAAACAGTAGTCCCCAAAAGAACAGGAGAAGAGAAGCATGGATGGGACAGGGGAGGAAAGAATGGGAATTAGATTTGCAGAGAGGGAGTGAGTGGGTACCACAGTGCTTGGATACAAAAAGCACCAGAAAGCTCAGAAAATTAATATCCCAGGGGATCAGTGACCTGAAATCTCAGGATGCAGCCATTAAACTATCTCCAGACGTAAATTGAGTGGTCCTCACCCTTGCTCCAAACCAAAGTAAGGACCCCCATGATTCAAGAAAGAATGTTCCCCCTCAAACAGTGAGCTACACTTGTAGCAGACAACTGGAATCCTTCGTTCACATAGTGCCTCTGTGTGAGGGAACATTTCCTTGCCATGAATAAGTTGTTGGGGAACTGCCTTCCATATCCCCTTCCAGTTGGTTGATACCTCTGGATATCCCCATGTGGCTGCCGAAAATGTTATGGATAATATCATATTATCCTGCATTTTAAAAATGGAGTAGAATATCACTACTACCACTACCAATATTTATATACTGCTTTTCAACAAAAGTTCTCAAAGCAGTTTACATAGAAACATAATAATAACTAAAGATGGCTTCCTGTCCCCAAAGGGCTCACAATCTAATAAGAAAAGGATGCTGTGCTGGGGCTGGATAGGAACAAATAAAGGGGCTTATAGTGCAAAATTATTTCCCACCCCCTCAAAAACTGATTGAAACTGTTATACCTGGTTTGGTTCAAGTCTGAACCAGACTCGAACAGAACCAGGCATGTTCGGTTCCGCCCCGCCCCCCCGCAACAGACCCCACAGTTTGGCTCGAACTTGAGCCAGTCCGGGGGTTCTAATGAAATTAAAAAACAAAACAAAACTCACCGCTTCCAAGGGGTGCTGCCGCAGTCATGGGAGGGTCTACGGTGGTTCTCCCTCCACCTGCCGGCCTCCTCCAGTCTCTAATTGGCATGGTCGCGCAGATGGCCAGTGTGCATGCATGACAGCTTCCAAATGGCCACCTCTAGTGGCCCAGAACGGGTTGAAAACCGCCAAAAAAACTCCCAAACTTGGCCAACTGGAGACGGGGAGCAGGCTGGTGGGGGGGGGGACTGCCAGAGACCCTTCTACAGCCATGGCAGTGCCCTCCAGGGACAGTGAGTTTTAAAAAACATTCTGTTAGAACTCCTGGAACAGCCAGCGGGCTTCGGCTCGACTTCAAGCCGAACCAGGTCTCGTTTGGCTTGAGGGTGAGCTGGGAGTGAGTCCTTAAGCCAGCTAAGTTCAATGTCAAACCAGCTCAAAGTCGAGCTGGTTTGCACATCCCTGAAACTGATCCATATCCATAGCCCAGCATTTCTCCAAGAAGCTCAGAGCACTGTGTGTGCCCCACCTCCTTTTATCTTCACAACACTCCGTGAGGTAGTTGAATAGGTTTTGGGATAGTAACTGCCCCCCAAATCACACAAAAAACTCCATGGTTAAACAGGGATTTGAACCCCAGTCCCCCCAAATTTTACCAAAAGTGGCACTAGGGTCCAAACGGAAGTTAGTAAAAGTGCAGTAAAGTACAGAAGCTGCATCTTTCAATTCATAGCTAAACATAAATACTGGGAATTACTGGCTCATTTTCTCCAGAGCACTTTCAGGTCTGGCCTAGCAGATATGCCCTTTAAGGTCAGAAGTAGCAATCATCAGAATATTATAGCAATTCACTCATTCTTCCAAGAGTGAGTGAGTGAGTGGCTAATTCAATCTCTTGCTTGAAGAGCTGAATTCCCTTTCAGGCACCTATAAGCAGGGAATGAACCAAACATCGGAAATGGCCTGTACAGTAAAACTCAATTCTGAAGTTTACTGACAAACTCACACTAGCCCCATTGTGTAGTAAAAATCTTTACATTGGCAGCCCTATTGGTTGGAATCAATCACTTAAAATATAGATTGTAAGGAGAAAAGATGAGTAAGGATCTCACAAAATAGGAAAGCAGGAGAGAGAAAAGTGATTAGTGAGAAAACCTGGTCAAATTTAATGAAGATAGGCCAATAAAAATATAAACGGAATCAGCACGAAATTTGATTGCAGTGTGATGGTTGGATAGATTAACTATCACAAAAGAGAAATTAAAACATAATGAAGTGTTATACTCAGAGACTTTCTGTGGAAAGTGTATTAAATTTTACCTGTTCCATCCGAGTGTAAACAGATCTGAGGGTCCTGACCTCCTCTGTTCTCTTTTATAGTTGGTATAAAGCTCTGGAGTATGTGAGCAATTAGGTCTGTACGGGAGGGGAAAATGGAGGGGAAAATGTGGGAGGACAGGTTCTCTTAAGAACTAGAATTCACTGTTATATGAACACAAAAAGCAATTGTTAGTTGAGCAGGGCTGTACAAAGAAGCTGAGATCAACCATAACTGCACAGGCAAATTCCCAATATCCCCTGTTATAAATTAAAATAAGTCCTAATCAGTCTCTCCTCGCCAGCCCTTCATCTTTGTATTAAACATTTCTAATGCTGTCTTCCTTTTTTAAAAAAATGCACATTTAACATAAATTTTAATTTTAAAAAGTAAGTCCTGATAGCTGATCATTTTAATTAACAGAAGAACTGTTTAAAAGTTCTGTTATGGCATGCTTAAATCCTGTTATGAAGCCTTGCTCCTGAGGCCAGGTTGGCATTAGTAAAGAACAGGACTTTTTAAGTAGGGGTTCCTTGATCGTGAAACTTCTTTAAGGAAGCCTGCCAGACCTTCTCTCTTATGTCATTTAGGAAACTAGTTTAAAAAAACCCTTTTTAACCCTGAGAGTTTGGGGGCTGGCTAGAAATTTGGCCAGTTGTTTCTATTCTTTTAGTTGTATTTTAATTTTTTTAAGAGGCCATAGGGGATGGGGCCATAGCTCAGTGGAAGAACATCTGTTCTGCACACAGAAGGTACCAGGTTCAATCCCTGACATCTGCAGGTAGGGCTGAGGGGAAAAACCTGCCTGAAACCCTGAGAGCCACTACCAGTCAGAGTAGTAGACAGTGCTGAGCTTGATGGGCCAATAGTCTGACTTTGTAGATGGCAGCTTCCTATGTATACCATATGTATTTTTTTTTTTAAAAAATCTTGCATCACCATGGCTTTCATTAGTTTGTATGCTATAGCTGTTTTTATTTATTTATTTATTCAGCTATTGTAAACTGCTTCAAAGATTGTGAGGGTCGGAGCATATGGCTAGAGACAGAGGGTGTGATGTAGCCTAATACAGTGGCCAACATTCTGCGTGGTAGAATGCTAGTGTTAGGGACCCACTAGGCTGCTGAAAAATGTGAAGGCAGCCCAAATGATGTTTCACAATGGCCTTAAACATCATGCGGGCACTTGCAGTCCAATGGAAGTAGTCCTGGGGAAGTGCCCGCACACTGTTTTCCATCATTGCAGAACTTCCCACCTCTGCAGCATAGTGTAGTGGTCAGAGTGCTGGACTAGGGCCGGGGAGACCTGAGTTCGAATCCCCATTCAGCCATGACACTCACTGGGTGACTCTGGGCTAGTCATGTATCGCTCAGCCTAACCTACCTCACAGGGTTGTTGTGAGGATAAAAATAACCATGCACACTGCTCTGAGCTCCTTGGAGGAAGACTGAGATACAAGTGTAAATAAAATAAAATAAAATAAATATTGTACAGCAGCCCAGTGAAGGACACCTACCACCGATGTTCCACTGCTTGGAATGTCAGCTGCTGGGATGAGTTCAGAGATTTTCTTCCTCTGCTGGAAGGCGTTTCCTCTGGAGGAAGGACTCCCTCTTTCAAAGGATCTCTAGATATAAACCATTCTGTTTATTTCAGTGTTCAAATAGATTTAACAATAGTGTCAATAACAATAACACAAAGCTGCAAGAAGGCAAGGCCGCAAGCCTAGGCACATTTGCTTGGAAGTAATCCCCGTTGAACCTGAGAGGAGAGCTGGTTTTGTGACAGCGAGCATAAATTGTCCCCTTTGCTAAGCAGGCTCTGCCTTGGTTTGCATTTGGATGGGTGATTATAGGTGAGCACTGTAAGATATTCCCCTTAGGGGATGGGAAAGCATCTGCATGTTAACTCCCAAGCATCTCCAGGCAGGGCCGGGAGAGACTCCTGCCTGAAACCTTGAAGCTGCTGCCAGTCAGTATAGATGATCATGAGCTAGATTGACCAATGGTCTTGACTCAGTATAAGGCAGCTTCCTATGTTCCTAACCTAGTGGGGACTTTCTTCCAAGTAGATATAAGAACATAAGAACAGCCCTGCTGGATCAGGCCCAAGGCCCATCTAGTCCAGCATCCTGTTTCACACAGTGGCCCACCAGATGCCTCTGGGGAGCCCACAAGCAAAAAGGTGAGGGCATGCCCTCTCTTCTGCTGTTGCTCCTCTACAACGAGTAAGGCTGGAGGGATGGCCTATAGCCCATGGCACCAACAGGGGGGCACCAACGGGGGGGCACCAACAGGGGGGCGGCGGAGACACCTTTAAGTGTAAATTAGTAGGTGCTTTCCTCCCATACCACTGTTCCTGAAAGCTCTTCTCAGCAGCGCTGTGCCGCCCATCACCCGCTGTGGTGGAGGATCGGCTCTGCCACTCAGGAGGCCTTCGCACCTGCATAGAGGCCATTTGCTGGCCGTGCAAATGGCCTCTGCCAGCTGAGTGGTGGAGCCGATCCTCCGCCGCAGCGGTTGCTGAGAAGCCGCCCCTGGCGGCACCCCCCCAGCCCCCCCCCCGCCTTTAGCCACCAGACTAGTAGCCATTGATAGACCTGTCCTCCATGAATTTGTCCAAGTCCCTTTTAAAGCCATCCAAGCTAGTGGCCACCACCACATCCTGTGGCAGAGAATTCCATAGATTGATTATGCACTATATGAAAAAGTATTTCTTTTTGTCGGTCCTAAATTCCCCGGCCAGAAAATTTCCCAATGCACAGGACTGAGCTACATGAGCCATTTCTCCTTATAGTTCCAGAAAGTTATTTTACCTCGGTATCAGGTCATTTCATAAATACTGATATTCTTTAGACACAGTGTCCTTCCAGATGACAATAAAATGCAGGATCTACACACCTACTGAGCAAGCTCCAAATGGAATCTCACTCCATTTATGCAGATGCTCTTGAAGGCTTCCATGCTCTTTCCAACGAAGCCTTATCCTTTGGCCACATGCCAAGCTGGGACCTCACACTGTTTTTACTGCACCACATACTGGCCAGCTCTTGTTTTCTGAGAAGGAGCCATCATCCACCACCTTTGCAGTGACTAGGGAAAGGGACAGGTTCTTCTTGGAAAATAAGAACTGGGAAGGAGCTCAGAAGCCTGCAGGAACATCTGTACAGGGAGTAAGATTTCATTTGGAGCTTGTGTGAAAACTCCCCCATTTTACTGTCATCTGTAAAAGAACTCCTAGAATCCAATTCATTAATTGTCCAAACTGCCCAAAGGAGGAGGACGGGGAAAGGAAGGCAATATGCAAAATCTAAAGGCCCACGTGAAACTTTACACTGACTTAAAGAGGAAAGAGAAAGGTGGACTTAGTTCAATGAATGCTTAATGTTAGTGTTTAGCAGTCCTTTGGCACTTGTGAGCCTTGCTCACTCAAAGAGTTATTTCAGCTTAACCAATGTTGAAGGTCCTTTAATTGACATCCTGTTCTTTCTGAGAGAGGAGTTAAGCAAGAAAGAGGTAAGAAAACAGGCAACTCTTTAAAAGAAGCACACAGCTCTATTTTTTGTTCATGTTAACACGACCCTTGTGGGGCCTGCTCCACTATGGACATGAGAACTATTTCCTCTTTGGAGAGTGGAGCAAATGATAACTCTGGCATATTTTGACACAACTTCACAAAGCCTCAATACCTTACCAGGAGGCTTTAAAGACAGGGCTTCTACCCCAAATCTCCTTCGGAAGAGAGTCTGTGCATTCACACACCAGCCAAACTTACCCTGAAGTCCCTTTGAGATCCTTGGACCCACTCCACACACAAACCGGGCTTTGTCTTGCAAATTCTAGCTTATCTTGAGGTATTTCTGGGTTTTTAAAATGCTACTTTTTCTGAAAACACCGGAGCAAATAGAGAAAGGCACTGACGCAAAATCATTAGCCTGGTAAGAGGGATACTCTCTTTAGAAATGCAGATGTAGCTCTTTAGTAATCTCTCCCCACCACTGGCTAGAAGGAAAGCATGGAGGCATGCCATGTGAACTTGCATTAAAAAAAACCCCATGAGCAGAGGGGAGGGGCTGCTTCCCTCAATGCCGCGTGTGTGATTTGAAGTGGCTTTGCTCAGCATTTACCCTGCAGCATGAAGCCATGTGTGAATAACTCCCAGGAAGTTTTTCACATGGGGCTTTTGAAGCCCTTTAACTAGCATCTCCTCCAGAATGGAAGGAGTGCATCCACATATCAGCCAGATTTACCCCGAAGTCCCTGCGAGTTATCAGGGAGCATTTTACACACAATTCAGATTTTTCACTGCACATTAGAGTGTAGCCTGATTTATATCCGGGGTTAAAAAATCCACTATTTGGATTTTTTTACAACTTCGGGTTCACAGTAAAACCTCGGAGTAAACTTGATGTAAAGCCTGCTGTGTGTAAAAGTCCCTGGGAAACATAGTTGCCAATGGCCCGTGGCTGGATATGTCACACTGGTAACATCTGAATCAGAGAATCATGTGATAGATCATCTGAATTTCCACCCAGCAATACTGTTGATGTGGAAACCTCCAATGTGATTCACATGAACCATATGATGCCATCAGAATGTTACATCACACACAAGGGCAGTTTAGATAACAGGGTGAAAGAGCCGTAATCACACCACACCAGTAGCATATAAATAGGGTCTTAATATAACATTGCTATTATTCATTTGCACAGTATTTATCAACATATTCAAGTATGGGCTGAAACTTTCAACCCGGAATAAATGCCTATTGACTTCTTTAAATTAGGATTTAAATCCTACTTTATCACAATGCATCAGGGCCTAGCTGAAAAAAGAGTTAATCACCTTCTTTGGAAGGAAGCTGGCACCATTGAAATCAATAGCACATTACAATTTACAGTTTAATTAACAGAGCTATGCTAATTTATACTAACTGATATGGCTGAATTAAAAAAAAACTAGGGTGTTTGTATGCATTTCCTGTCAAGAATACAAGATTCTTGCTAAGTTAAATTCCCTTTGTTGGTCCCAAATGCAGAGTGGGGTTTTTGTGTGTGTGTGTGTGTTGAGAGAGGACAAAAGGACCCCTTTAAGAGTGACTGCATAAAAACAAACTATAGTGTAAAGGCTTAAAAATAATAGAAAAGAAGTCTTCTAGAGTAGTAACATAGGATTTAGCACCTAATAGGGAGTTTTCAAAAATGAGGAGCAATCCCTTCCCACATTATTTTACAGTAACCCTTTTGCCTGATAAAAAGCCAGCATGAGGAGCTCTAATCTAGAGTAAAACTGAAAGATTTAGATATGCTCAGTGGTTAATACACCTTGACCATAATAAAAACATTCAACATGAGATTGGGGTGACCCAAAGATGGATCTGGCATCAGGGATCAACATCACTGGACAGGTGCAACAGTCCAAGGCCCTCAGAAGCACTCACCGCTGATCTTTAGGACCGTCTCTGTGTCCATAGACTTTGTGTGGTGGCGGCAAAGTGACTCTCTCAAGACTTCACCCAAGGAAGAGGAGAGCCATGGCGGGCAGTTTGCTGAAGGCCCCCTGAAATCTGGGGTCATCCCTACCAACAGATCTGAAAAATCACATGGCCACCTCCACTTTTAGGACAATTGCAAGAAAAGCAAGGAGTAAGGCTGTTTGTTTATTGCCCTCTTTTGTTTTTCTTTAGTTGTACATTTTAGACCAATAAACTGATTTGTAATGGGCTCTACCCATAAACCTGCCTGAAAATACTAGCATCCTGTTCTGGAATGAGCCAGGGTCTCCATCAAGTTAAGGATGAAGGAGCATAACTAACCCTGGACAACTCTGAGGGCCAGGAGTTAGAACCTCAATTAGTGCAGAGCAGGGTCCTGGGTATGGCAACATTAACATAATGTTGCTCCTGCAGCTTCTTAGAGCAGACTGCCAGCTTTTGAGGCAGCTGACCGGACACAGCTACTTGGCCCCACTGCTTCCCTAAGGAAAGATCTGCTCTTTAAATGGACTTTGACCAATTTAGTAAGCACTGGGCTCCAATAATCCTGGCGGAATCTCTGCTAATATTGGTAAGTCCTCAGGGGACTCCTCCAACTTGGAAGATGAAGGTAGGGCTGCCTCCTGGTGGAAGTGCTGCCTGGAAGGTCCCAGTGTGGGTCATAGGTTCTTCCTACCCTGCCTTAAACTGCCTGCCCTGGCCCCAAGTGCCGTGGGGGGGGGATCCTGGATCTGGGTTTGCCACACTATCCCCTCACCAACATTTTGGATTCTGGGTGCCATGAAGGGCACCACACTCTAGTTTTCTTCCATGAGGCACAATCCACTAGAAAGTTCTCTGTGTGTTTTATTGAAAAGAACATGATGCCAGTCTGGAACAAAGAACAGTGGGACGGGGCGGGGGGGTGGATGAACGTGCAGAGATGTCTCTATCATCTCACTTTCAACTTCCTAAAAAAACCCTAATCTGATCAAAGGTTGCCAATGGGACTGGTGGAGCAAAGGTTTAATGACCCTACCATTATCTGTTTTTGGTGGGGGCAACAGCAATCATACTCTCCACTGTTGTCAACCACCATTCCCCTGCCCCACACACAGATAATGTATGTCAAGGGGGAAGCCATTTGCCCAAAGCAGGGACCAAAGCAAGGACCTAGAAATGAAGGATGAGAAGGCTAACACATGACTGGATGAGGAGAGCACAACTGTATTGAATATACCTTACAACATATTTGGGGCAGTAAATCAAGAGCCCTGAGCCTTTGACAGCCCAACTGCAGACAGCGATATCCTCAGGCCATCTGTTGAGAAAGTGACTGGGGTGGAAAGCTAGTTTATGGCAGCCAACAGTGCATGCCATTCTTCCCACTCACTGCCGGTAATATGGACATATGGGCGGGTCGCTTGAACCCAGACCTCTAAGCCCCACCTCTCGTGGACAAGTGTGGAGTCCACCACACCCAGCCCCTGGCTATGGTCCCGGCATTACACAGGCAGGGCTGAACCACCCACCACACGGCGGCAAGGCTCTAATGGGTGTGGCACAGTGCTGAGCAAGAGGGGAGCACAGAATTGATTGACTGCTTGTGCAAGCCCACTGGGAATAATGGAAGTAGCACACAATGTGCCTTCACGCCAGAGGTCGGGAGTCTCAGTGCTGCTCTCTCATACAGCCCCCTTGCCACATCTGGTGGAGTTAGATTGTATATTTGAAAAATGAAGAGCAATGTAAATTTAGAAAGAGGTCCCAAAGAAATATGTCTGTCATTTCAGTCCCAGACGGACCTGAGCAACTGTTTTGTTTGTTTGTTTGTTTGCTCGAATGGTAGCCATCAAGTTAAGAAAATGTAACCTTTTCAGGGAATCCTCCACTGATGGGAGGGGTAAATGCATTGCTTTAGTAAATTAGTTTCATATCATTTCTGCTAGAAGCCAGATTGTGTGATAAATGACAGTTTGATGGAATTGCATAGCCACTAGCTATTTTAAAAGCTCCATCATTATACACAGTAATGCCTTAAACTTTGTTTGATATTTCAAGCGGACTCAATCTTTACATCCAAATAAAAATGGAAATCTGTGAACCTCAATATAGAATGACAGTTGGCAAAACATCTTCAGTCCATTTGAACAACTTCATTCCTGAAATCAAGTGACAGCATGTCAGATCCAGGATATTTCAGATGCATCAGAGCAGGGAAGTGAAAACTAACATATCCAGACAAAGTTTTGAAATCACATACACAGAAAAACAAACATTTTGGTTTGAATGTTTTAGCACATTCAAGCAAGGAAACATAAAGTGGCAGCATCTGCTCATATTGTAGGATCGCCTACATCAGGGCCATGTAAGTTGGTAAGTTGATTCAGAATTCTAACATTATGTGGACATACATTAGCCCCACAATAGTATTGCTCCTGGCTAAACCTCTGGTGTCTTGATTTTAAATTCCGTGCTTTTCCAGCATAGCATTCATTCATTCATTCATTCATTTTCTATACTGCCCTTCAAAAAATGTCTCAGGGCATTCCCTTCTTTTATTTGATATTCAATGCCTGTCCAGCATAGCATTCCCTTCTTTTATTTAATAACACCACTGAATAAAGAGGGAATCATTGACTCCCTCCTTGCTTTCCACTTGGAAAAAAATTGTGCATCAGCAATCTGTAGTGGTGCAAATAATTAACACATTCAGAAGCAACCATTGCTATTTTGCAAGAATAGTCTGCAGGCATTACAACAGACAGTCCTGATATTATGTTTTGTGGGTGCTGGGCAATAAAACCATTGGAAATCACAACAGTGCTTATAATCCATCCCCTAGTGGCTTTAATAACTGGGGTGCACTGCTGACTTTTGTTTTCTTTTTCTTTTGCAGCCCCAAGCTGCACCTTTGCAGTTTCTGTGTGCCTGAATTGGATTCCATTTTTTGTTTTTGTAGACTAGAGTGTTCTGTGACTTCTGTTTGGTGCCCAGCCTGCCAGGCTCTCTTTGTTTCCCTGGTGGTGTGTGTGTGTGTGTGTGTGTGTGTGTAAATTTTACTATGCTTTTTGCTACCACTATCCAGCCTCGTTTAATATTTCTCTGCTTCATGAGCTGAGCTTCAGTGAGGTGGGGGCATTTTAAAATCTTGTCTCTGGGCCCACGCCAACCTTGCTACACCCCTGGCAGTGTGTACTGCAGTATCTGCAAGAACCGGTGCCAGGCCGGGAAACGGAGCCTATCCAGTTTTTGGCAACACACTGCCAAGTCTGGCCGGACTTGGCAATGGTTGCTGGACGTCATGCCCCTCCAAACAGCACCCAGAGCGAGAGGGTGTCCTCCATGGCCGTGAGAACCCATCGCTCACTCTTGGAGGCGGACTTGATGGAGCAGCTGGTCTTCCTGAAGGCTAACCTCCCCCGTTGGGCTATCCTACACTGGTCATGGAGGGTGAGTGACTCAGGGTCACCCCCACCCCACACAACACCACTGGTAGCTTGCCCCATGCTGGCCAACCCCAAAACCAGATGTGTCGCAGTTTGCCCATTAGTGCTGCTGACACACACAAACACACACACACCAATGCCATGGCCCATGATGAGATGGACTGGTGTCCTGACCCACGTATCAGGCTGTCTACACTAGTCTGAGACCATGGTGTTATCTAGACACAGGCAAGCAGTGTCATGGGATATACGCTGAAGAAGAGGGGGGGAAGTAATGATGATGGTACTAATTTGATATATATGGATGGATGGATGCATAGATTGTGTCGCATCATAGGAGAACACCTGTGGTCCCCTATGAAGAAGATTTATTTTACAACATTGAATTTCCGAACTTCTAAAGAAGACCTTACTGACATTTATGGGGAAATATATTAACTCTTAGGGATGTGCACAAAACTGGTTTGCCCGGTTCGGTTCGAATTCGAACCAGGTTCGAACCAGGAGGGGGTGGTTTGGTTTTGGTTTTGCTCGAACCTCCCCTTGGTCGGTTTGAATTCGAACTGGTTCGAACTGGTTTGGACACTGAGAAATTGGTAGGATGGTAGCTGGCACCCAGGCATACCTGCCACCCAAACCCCAAAGCAATCGGACACTCGTACGATTTTTTATGAATTTTTGAAAATTATTTCTATTTTTTTCTCATAGGATATAATGGGGCTCCAACCACCCCTATGATTTTTTATGAATATTTGAAATATTTTTAATTATTTTTCTCATAGAGAACTACCACCCACCACACTCCACTCTACGACACCACTTTCCCCCCGACGTGAAGCTATACATTTGCTGCAATCCTAATTATTCCCTATGAGGAATTCAAAAATAATTTAACAATTCACCAATAATCAGAGGAGTGTCCAATTGCCTTGGGGTTTTGTGGGTGGTAGGCAACCCTGTCTTTTTACCACCCACCTCACTTTTGTTCCCCTAGGTGCTCCACAATAGGGGATATGGACTGGTTCTGGTCCCATTATACTCTATGAGAAAAATAATTGAAAATATTTCAAATATTCATAAAAAATCATAGTACTGTCCAATTGCTTCAGGGTTTGGGTGGTTGTTGGCACCCATGGGTGCTCCACAATAAGGTATAATGGCCTGGTTCGAGTCCCATTATACCCTATGAGAAAAAAATAAAAATAATTTTCAAATTTTCATTAAAAATCGTACGAGTGTCCGATTTCTTTGGGGTTTGGGTGACAGGTACCCCTGGGTGCCAGCTACCATCCTACCAATTTTTGAATGTCTGAACCAGTTCAAACCAGTTTGAATCGAACCTGGTTCGGTTTGAATTCAAACCTGGAATTCGAAATTGAACCCTGGTTCCGTTCAAATTCGAACCTGCAGCTCGAACCTGATGGCTGGTTCAGTTCGAATTTGAACCTTCGAACCACCCTGGTTCAAATTTGAACCGGTTCGCACATCCCTATTAACTCTTATGGACACTTGAAAAAGGAGTTCAAAACAGCATTATCACCAGGGTGCTGTCGTTCTTACATCTAGTTCTTATATTTATCATGGACTATATCGTTCTCGTGTTGTATTCCCTGTTGTTTAGTATATTTCATGTTTTGTTAGCAATTTTGCCTCACATGATTCATTTATATTACCATGCTTAGTTTATAATTTTCAATATAGTTTACATTCATATATTCATTCTTTGTCCTTTTTTCTGTTATATTATTGGATCTGTCAGGTTGTAGCTTGGGTGTTTTGTGTCTCCCCATTGGTCCCCATGGCCAAAACACTTGAAACGTTTCGAGTTCATTCCGTCAGACTGGTTGTTTCAACAGAATGTTTCGGCTATTTGCATTTTGTTTCAAGCTTGAAACAAATTTTGTCTCGCTTGGGGATGTGCACAAAATAGCCCATTAGTGCTGCTGACACAGACAGACAGACAGACAGACAGACAGACAGACACACACACACACACACACACACACGCCAATGCCATGGCCCATGATGAGATGGACTGGTGCCCTATTTTCTCAAAATCCATTTTGTGCACATCCCTAACCCAGAGGTGGAGGATCAACTCCATATCCTGATCATGCGCTATGCAGCTTGCTGAAGTCAGATATTGCTGAGGGGCTTCCCAGTGGCCCTCCCTTTTAAAACAAGTTATTCAAAATATAAATTTGAAAAACTAGTTGATTACAAAATAACGTTTAACACACAGAGATTTGTGATGACAATTGGATGCAGAAAGGTTAAACTTCTAAAGAATTAAGCCATAATCTTGTAGTAATGATAATTGAATCCAGATAGACAGATAGATATAAAACTACTGTAGGTCAGTGTTTCTTCCTATTATATAAACGCTTGTGCCAGTGATGAGGGTCCTATCAGTATCTGGCTAGTGAATCTGGATTCTGTGATGTATTGGATTTATGAACGTTGTGCTGCTGCACAGAGATGTTTAATGTTGTTCCAGACTTGCAAAAGAGAGTTCAACTTAATTTTACTCAAATTGATGTTTTTCAAAATTTATGATGATACACCACATCTGAGACTGGCTCCACTGTGATAAAACTGAAGATGACAGTGTATTCAAGTAACTGTCTGCAGCATATGTATTAGAAATATTTTATACATCCAACTGAAAATGTACTTACAATTCTCATTGTATCTGCATGGCTTGTCATAGGCTATTTTCTCAAAAGTCTAATGGCAAAAGACAACCCAATAGCATTACATTAGATAATAAAAGTGAACCTGGTGATAAAAGTCCCTGAAAAGAATTTTATCTGTTCTACTTTCTTTTATAAAACTGTAAACCTTCAATTTCCCACCTTCCCTTTGTAGCAAATATTTTAAAATAGAGGTACACTGAACATTTATGCTAAAAATGAAGGCAAACCATACTTTTCTAGATCTGCTGCATTAAAACAAGGAAGTGTGAATGAACCAATTCAAAGCTACAAGGACCATTCATTAATCTCCAAGATACACATTTTCACTTCCATTATTTTACAATTACCAGTGCGCAACATTAATTTTTGCTTTTATATACTCATCCAAATGCTAGCTCCATTTTTTCTTCAATAATAAATGGATTTAAAGACCTTCTGACAGAGCAGAGTACAGAACCTTTGTACATGCGAAGCTAGGCAAACACATCCTTCCAAAACTTCAGGGTCTTGGTAGAAGCCAGAGCAGGCCAGAATGTGCTGGAACAACCCCTTAAAAAGCAAACTGCATCCCAAAACCAGTGGGATGTGTTGGAGACATTGGAGAACACAATTTTATATTTAAAGAGCCAAATATGTAAATGTTTAAATCCATTTTTGGCAGTTAGGGGATTATAAAAGTGCAAGAATGGAAATATTTCAGTGTCACAAAACTGTTTTCTGGTGTCCCCAAAACATCCCACTGGTTTTGGAATGCAGTTTGTTTTTTAAGGGGTTGTTCCAGCCAGTTCCAATCTGTTCCAGCTTTTACCACGAACCAGAACTTCACAGGTAGCAATACGAACCACATACATAGTACATACACAGCCACTTGGATAAGCAGTTGCAAATGTTCAATTGTATCTGATTTTGCATCTACATCTACATCTCACCCAATTCCTAAGGCTCAGAGTAGCACACAATTACAATTATCTATTTTAAAATGGAAAAATAAAAATAAAAGAACAGGTCTGTTCACATTGGGACTGGAAAGGGCCAGTCCTCAGGAGATAAATATCTAACCCTTGGAAGGGAGGGAGAGGGTTGCTATACAGACTAGAAGTGGGAGGGGAGGGGATGGATCCCTATCTTCTCTCTCTGGTGAATCCTATTATTTTGCTCAAGGTGAGGCAGTAGGCAGTGAGGGACGGTATGGCTGTGCCCTGTTGGACTATGTGTGGATGGGAACCGGGTCTCTATATGCGCTTGTGTGTTTTCTGTGTCTGCTCTAAAATGGGGCTAAGGCTGCAATTCTTTGCACAGTGTCTTGTGAGTAAGCCCCATTGAACCCAGTGGGACTTACTTCTGAGTAAACTTCCATAGGCTTGTCTTGTGCTGTACTAGTGATGAAGGGGAGCTTGTGATTCTATTTGAGTTCTCTGCCACAACAATCCCTGTTTTCTAGTTTGTAACTAGGGACACCCCCTATTCTCTAGTCCCTGCCCCTTTCCCCCCATTGTGCCACCGAGTCGATGTCGACTCCTAGTGATCACATTCCATGTGGTTGTCTTTGGTAGAATACATGAGGGGTTCACCATTGCCTCCTCCCATGCAGTATGAGATGATGCCTTTCAGCACCTTCCTATATCATTGCTGCCCAATATAGGTGACTACAAATAGATTTACTAGGCACAGTCTGGGAAGCACACCAGCAGAGATTTGAACTAATGGCTTCTTGCACTCTAGGCGAGCTGCTGAATCCTGATTAAATTATTCTATGGGTGCCCCACTGACAGTAGTGTAGGGAGACCAGTGGCCCCCCTAGCCACACCCCATTTGCGAGCAAAATCCGTCCAGCACTGCATTTGTAGCATGGCCGGTAGTGGCTCTCCCTGGCTTTTTTGAGGATGTTTTGTTAAAGTTTTATCGTTTGCCTTGCTGGTGGTGTTAATCTGTGGGACTTAGCACCTAACCCCAGGTCTCTAGACATTAAGCCTCAGAGTGGGGAAATGAATGCTTCCAGTCTCCAGTATCTATTCATGTATTTCTAAATGCATCTGGCTGGGCATGAAAGCACCATGTGGTTCAAACCCTGTTATTTCACACACAGCTGGTGTGGTATATTTTGACCCATTGACGACATATTTTTAATAGGACAATGATGTTTTTTCTAATATTTCTCTAACCAAAACAATAATTGTCATCTGGTGTTTTATAGTAGGGGACAAGTTATTGCAGGGTAAATGAACAGTCAGGCAAAGTGATTCTCAGTATGAGAACAAGGGTGTTTCAAGCACGTCCCTATTTTGATATGAGGCGCTGGAGGGCATGTTTCTCCTCCTTTTTTTGTTCACCGGAAGTTCAGAGTGGGGGAAGACAGGTTCCAGCCTGACCCCTTAGATTCTACCCACTTTAGGTTCCAGGGACATGTGTACATGTTGTCTCAAAATAAGTGGTAGCAGTATTTTGGGGGCCCCTCTAAGAGAAAATGGCTAGATCTGGGCCTAAGAGACAGATTCTCCTTACAAATTATCTTTGCAGACAACAGAGCCTTTTGCAGCAAACCAATTATTCAACAGGTGCCCCACTGACAGTAGTGTAGGGAGGCCAGTGGCAGCCCCAGTTCATCCCACCGCCAGTGGCCCTCCTAGGAATGGCCCCTTCATCTGATGTCAGACACAGGGGTGTGGTTTTGCTAGCAAATGGGGCCACACGCTAGGTTTGCGAGCAAAATCCAGTCAGCGCCGCATTCACAACATGGCTGGGAGTGGTGCTGGTGGGATTTTGCTCACAAACAGGGTGCATGGCCCCATCTGTGAGCAAAACCATGCCCCCTGCATCTGATGTCAGACACAGGGCGCATGGCTGGGGCATGAGGCATGGCCCCTGAGCGTGGCTGCCCGGGTTCTTTGAACCCATTCACGCTATGCTGACTCCACCCCTGCCCACTGAAATTAATAGGGCAAGCTAGTCATTACTAACATGACTAACATGTCCTGTTAATTTCAATGGGACTCCTATGAAGTCCTATTAATGTCCTATTAATTTCAATGGGACTCCTGTGAAGTAATTTAGTCAGCATATCAGCCATTGGCAGTTTCTTAGAGTTTGAATGGAAGACTTAGGATGCATGATTTGGTGAAAGCTGTGTTATCTTTGCCCTCCCCTCACTGATGGATTTCACAGCTTGGCACCAGCTGTAGGTCCATCAGCTGAGGCATGGCATCAGGCTGTCCTGCACTTTACTCTTTATGTAACTCCAGGATAACTGTTAGTCATGACAGCTTTATCAGGGAGAAAAGAGACACAAGCTCCCAGCAGCTGACAGCAGAAACCATGTGAGGTATCCAGTACATAACTAGGAAATACTTAGTTCTTACCAAAACCCCTAATACAGTAAACTGGCTAACAACTCCCAATGGAGAACGTCCAGGGCATACCCTGAGACTGGTACAATCAAGACCTATATTTAAATTTTGCCTAACTTGCCTTTTAAGTTAGCTCGCCCCTAAGTTTTGAGATGATTATGTAGAAACTGAGGGCCCAGTTGAATGGCCAGTGAAATGGGACATAGACTTACCTGAGGTTAACCTTGGAAGCCAAGAACCATACCAAGCAGAAAACAAGTGGGATGCAAGCTAAATCAACAGAAAAACAAAACAAAAAAGAAACCGTGCACAAAATGGGACAGAGGGGCCTCAAAAAGAATGCCAGAGAATGCAAAAACACAAGCTATGCTGTATCTAGGGGTCTATAAGGAGGAAAAAGACTACACAGATTTTTTTCTTCTTCTCCTTCTCCATTTTCCAGTATGAGCTCACTTGCTATACATTTGGCTACCACACAGGGGCGGAGCCACCAATCAGGGGCCATGGGTGCCGCCCCAGACAAGCCATCCGCATCCCCGTTTGGAACCAAAATTGGTCCATGCTGCATTGGCAGCGTTGCCAGAGTGACTCTCCCTGCCTTAAAGGGAGAGTCCAATGCAGTGGGGCCAATTGATCTCCCTTCCAAATGAAGCCGCACAGCCCCATTATTTATTTATTTATTTATTTATTCATTCATTCATTCGATTTCTATACCGCCCTTCCAAAAATGGCCCAGGGCGGTTTACACAGAGAAACAACAAATAAATAAGATGGTTGCTGCCCGCCTGACGAGGACATCTGAGGGGGCCCTTCTCCGGGTGCCGACAATGAGGGAGGCCCGGCTGTCGTGCACTCGGGACAGGGCCTTCTCTGTTGCTGCTCCTAGACTCTGGAATGCTCTTCCAGTGGCCATTCGTTCCTCGGACTCCATCACGGCTTTTAGAAACATAAGATAGACACCAGCAACAGTCACTGGAGGGACTGTGCTGGGGGTGGATAGGGCCAGTTACTCTCCCCCTGCTAAATAAAAAGAATCACCATGGTAAAAGGTGCCTCTTTGCCCAGTTAGCAGAGAGATCAGCCTGCGCTGCATTGGCAACATGGCTGGAATGACTCTCCCTCCCTGCCTTTAAAGCAAGGAGAGTCATTCTGGCCCGCACTGCTCAAAGTAGTGTGGGCCGATCACCTTTTCAAACAGGGCCGCGCAGCCCTGTTTGGAAGGGAGACCATACCCCCACATCTGACGTCAGATGCAGGGGCATGGCTAGCCAGGCACATCTGATGTCAGACATGGGGGGGCAGGGCCAGGGGGCCGTGGTTGTGGCCACGAACTGGCTGCCACCAGCCTGGCTCCGCTTCTGCTACCACAACTTCAGAAAAATTGCACCACTGATGTATTTCCCACTCCAGTATCCCTTCTGCAAATGTCTTAGTCAGGGAGTAACCAACAAAGGAAATGACTTTCTAAAATAAACACTAAACAATTTATTTTAATCTTTGTTGGCTAATACAGCCTTTTAAAGCTAATCAAACATAAGTAAACATGCTAGCGAAGAATCCAGGACTGCAAAATATGAATGTGGTGTAAAATCAATATGCCCTTTGTTACTAGCCCTTAATTACAAGATTAAGAAAAGTGCAGAGCAGCAATAGAAGCATATACTCTAGCCCAGGATGAACACAGAAGCAGTTTCTAACTGCTGTGTTATAGCACAGTCAAAACAAAGCCAGCATCTTCGGCGTACACACTGCCTTCATGCTAATGCTGGCTCTTCAACACATTTGCAAAGCTGCTTGGTCTATTGTGCATGATTGCTCAGAATTCAAAATCCACAGGGTTGCAGACATGGGATGGCAATAATCTCTGAGGACTGAATCAAACATGCTGAAGGGCCCAGGGAGTACAAAAGCCAGTATTGAAGTTACTGCCTTAAAAGGTCTTTCTCCGCTCAATAATAGTTTCCTTAGGGTTCCCCTCACCCATGTTTTTCCTCCTGAGAATCTGCATCTTGGACTAGATGTATTTCAAGCAGTCAGTCAGTCAGTCAGTCTGTATTTCAAGCATATAGAATATATTTTTCTATATGTAAACTGGCTAAATTCTATTCTGCTCATGCAAACGTCCATAGAAACTGTGATATTATACTTGTCAAAGTAGATTATCCGCCCTCCCCCCATCACTTTTTCAAAAATGAGCGATTGTTTTAAAATTAAAAAAATAATTCCTTAGAGGAGACAGGATGACACTTCCAGTTATGATAAAACACTGAGGCCAGAACAAGACACTTGGCTGCCATTAAAATCAGCAATACCACATCTCCTCATCCTGTGTTCCTGGAATGTGCAGTAAAACAAGCCTATCTATATATCTATATATATCTATCTACAAGTTTCCTGTGTCCAGCCCCAGTCCATTGGCTGTTGCTTGTAAAAGCAGGAAAACACAGGACAATGACATCCTGTCCTTTCCTGTCCTGTCTTGTGTTTTCTTTATTACCACAGAGAGGAGGAAGAGAGAATCTTCAACTGCAGCCATGTATCTCTCCCATTGGCTACTTCCACTCTGACATCATCGACGAAAGTGAAATAACAGAAGTGTAGGGGATTAAGCACATCACTGATCTTGTGTTGGACCTTGTCTGACTTCTTTGCAAATCTAAATCAATGTGACTCTGAACAGCTGAACTAACTCCAATTTTCAAGTGTGCAGTAAAATGGGATATTCTGATAAACGAATGTTTGTGTGTATCAGTGGCGTATCTAGGGAAAATAGCACCTAGGGCAAACACTGAAATTGCGCCCCCTGTCCAAACATCTGACACCCATCTTTCAGATAACTTTACCATAATATCAGATCAAAAATACAAGTCAAGCTCCTTAATCTTTTAATATTTCAAAAATTATTTAGCAGTGGATGTAGCCAGACCAAAAAATGCTGGAAAACTACAAATTTCAATATGATGGGGCTCATGAAATACCCAAAGACTATGTGGAGGTGTACTTGGAAAACTAAACAGAAGTGCCTGTCTAATTCTCTACTATGCATTGTAGCATCACTGTTACATACGTTTTAAAAATAAATGGAGAATTTGACTTTTCCCAGATACTCTGAAAATAATTAAAGGATATGCAGAGTAAACTGTGTCACTGCTTGGAATATATTCTAGCATTTCAGAAAGACAGTTCAAATGAGAGAAAGAGAGCAAGAAACTCCCAGTGGGCCTTAATACTAAGGATTTCACACTGATTCAAAGACAAACTCACCATTAATAGCCATATTATTAAGACATCACATTTAACTCACTTATCACAAGACGCAAAGTAAGAGCAAATGAATACAATCCTAGCTCATAAGCTTCAGCTCATTATTCACAAGCCCTGATTCTCTGTACATACTGCCAAACTGAATATGTGTACAGTGATTTATATTATATTGAATTAAAAATAATACTTGTAGTCCCTTCGGGGGGCTTCCTAAAGGCTGTGGGGGTTCTGCAAAGGTTCCCCCTCCCCCCTCTGGCTTCTAGGGCCTCGCAGGGAACATTTTAGCATGTGTCGTGGCCATGTTTAATTTTTTTTTATATAGCCTCTAAAAACAAAATGGCCACTGCGCATGCTCAAATGGCCTCTGCGAGGCCTGGCCTGGCCTAGGGCCTCACAGAGGCCATTTGAGCATGTGCAGTGGCCATTGTGTTTTCAGTAGCCTTTTTTTTTTTAAATTAATTTTAGAAAATGGCACCACCCCCCTTCAAGTGGTGCCCGGGGCACATGCCCTGCCTGCCCCACCCTAGATATGCCCCTGGTGTGTATAGTTTACCAACCCCACAAATGCTGAGGATTTAGGAAATCTAAGGTAACACAAGCCCTGTTCAGGCATTATGTTGTACAGGACTCTGTTTTTGTGTGAATGACTGTAAATATATACACTGTACAAAGATTGTATGTGTGTTGAGGTAATAGTAGGACAACCTATTCTGAGACAACATAAAAATCTAATGTGGAACCTTAGCTTGGACAATGAATGTTGCTCTGGCTTGCATGGTTTGTTTGTTTAATGGATCATGACACTTTGGTGTTTGTGTTAAATAGAGAGGCAACTTGCAAATGCTATAAATAAAATGCAGAAGCTGAAGCTGCTGCTCTAATCACCAGTAAAATCTCGTCAGACAGAAACTAAGAAACTTCATTTGGACTTATGTTGCTTTTATTATTTTTAATGGGTTTATTTCATTGGAAGTCTAACTCAAGCATTGTTTGAGGAATTAAGGAACAGCTATTTTTTTAAAAAAAAAAATCTTTACATACTATTATGATTATTAAACATTTTAAGGGATGCAGAACGAATGTAAATGGTAAATTGCTGGAGTGTGGTAATTGATTTCTTTATTAATAATGGGAGATTTAATGCTCTGTGGGAGGCTTTGATTTAATTCTTTGCTAGAAGCTTAATAGGAAGCATCATGTGAAAAGGGAGGGAGTTTCATACTGGAAAATCTGTTTTCCTTACTTAGCGTAGTCCTATTTGCATAGATTTACATTGCTGAACACATGTATTTACCTATTCTCTATGGGATTATGCTTCTTAGCAGTTTCTTAGAAAAATTGGATCTGTGACACTTAGCAAACTGAATTTGTCTTGCTTTAAATTATAAATATGCTAGAAACTGTTATAAAGCAGTACTGGTTTTTGCATGGTTTACTTTCAGATAATTTTTTCCACAATGAATTGTCAAATCAATGATCTGCTATAAGTCTTCTGCACCCCTGCATATTATAGAGGATTCTGGGGCATGTTTAAGAGCATACATTAGATGTGTGTCAGGCCTATTTGGCTTTATCTTATCCTATATGAACTGACAGGGAACCCAAGAATGCATCCAATACTCCTCTGAGACGGTTCTTTTCTCCTGGGAAGACTGGTAACAACAGGCTAGCTAATATTCAGGGAAGCTGATTTGCCATTACTGATCTTCTCAGCAAGGAACCCAGATAAGCTTTCAGGAAACCCCAGGGAATTCCAGAACAGAGTTTGAAAACCACTGGAATACAGAAGGTGAAAAAATGGTGGGGGGCAGGCGGGGGAATTAAAGTTTGTCTTTTAATTTCAAAATTAAAAGATCCTACCAGTATGTCCTTGCCCTGATAATGCCAGTCATTCTGAATCTGATGTATTATTTCTTCTGGCATGTTCAGCTGTAGGGTTTTTATTGGCAGAATGGGTTTGTTCTCAAACTTGATTTGCAAGCATGAAGTGTCCTTCAGCCATACCAACAACTTGAATATTTTCCAGAATATCATTCCAAGGATCTTTCTGTAAAGCTGGAGTTCTGTAAGATACAATACACATTTGTATTTTATCTGTGGTGTACTGTTTCAAAACAGGTATCAGAAGTCAGCATCACCGGGCATCTGCCGAGAGCCAAGGATTAGGGATATATATGAATCAATTTTTCAAGAACCTAAGCACTTGAAAAAAGAATCCTAGAACATAAACTGAGTAGTACCCCACAGCCTTGTGGGTGGGAGTGGGGTGTAGTTGGCACATGGCAGTTGACAGTTGGCACTGTCCAAAGACAGTCAAAATGAATAGAAGAAATGAAGGTGTGTAACGAGTTCTCATAGGGGTTCATTGAGGAAAGGTTATTAAACACCAAAGAATACAAACACTTGAAAAATAGTGCATTTTGCTCCATAACTCCACTTCTACAAGGGCTATAGCTTAGCTGCTTAGCTCATTTTGGGCGGGGGGGGGAGAAAGAAAGAAAGAAAGAAAGAAAGAAGGAAGGAAGGAAGGAAGGAAGGAAGGAAGGAAGGAAGGAAGGAAGGAAGGAAGGAAGGAAGGAAGAAAGAAACTGGGAATCCAGGGGAAATGATAGGAGGAATCACAATCTCAAAGGGATTCGAATCAAATCTGGCACAATTCGATTTGGACCCGAATCTAGCCAATTGACCACAGGGGTAATTTGTTCTGTCTCCAAATCACCCGAATCAGCTAGGTTTGGTTACAAATTTATTTGTACCCGAATTGATTCGCACATCCCTACCTAGGATCTGCAGAAGAACCCACTGCCTATCCCTGAGACCAGCTCTGTGCCTATAGCCTTTATTATTATTATTATTATTATTATTATTACTATTAATAATTCAATTTCTATACCGCCCTTCCAAAAATGGCTCAGGGCGGTTTACACAGAGAATAAACAAACAAATAAATAAATAAATAAGATGGCTCCCTGTCCCCAAAGGGCTCACATTCTAAAAAAAACCACAAGATAGACACCAGCAACAGTCACTGGAGGTACTGTGCTGGGGGTGGATAGGGCCAGTTACTCTCCCCCTGCTAAATAAAGAGAATCACCATGGTAAAAGGTGCCTCTTTGCCTAGTTAGCAGGGGATTGGAGTGACTCTTTGAGGCAGCCCTACCTAGTAGGAGGGGATCATGGAGGGCATCATGGAGGGCACTTTGCTGAGGGCCTGATGAAACCTGGAACTGACAGCACTGTCTGTGTGTCTTCTGTTAATGCATCACTTTGTGGTGGGAATGTCATATTTCAGAGTGATTGAAAGGCAACATTCTGTATTATGAAATACATCGGGTCTCCCAAATAGTCTGCATGTGAAGTGCAGCTAGTCTGTCTTCTGCTAATTTAGAGTTTGACGAACTTTGCCTTTGCTGAGCATTAATATATGTTACTGCCCCTTTAAAGGAAATCACGCGGAACCCTGGGAAAGGGAAGGAGAAAACAGATTTCAAGGCAGTTGCAGCCCTGTTCAGATAGGAGCAAAAAAGCAATGCTGTACCTGTTTACAGTCCACTCAGAAGTCCTGCCCCCAGTAATGACCCAACTCATGCTGCTCACAGTTACAGTGTCTGTCTGAAGAGGCAAATGCCATAAGCATAATCGCTGACATTTCTGGGATTGCACGCCAGGACTTCTAAGCGCACTCAGGAATACTGAGCATGGATACTGCATTCTTCCCCCTCCCCCATCTCAACAGGGTTTGTGTGAGAGAGATCTGCATGAATGTGGTAGTCTCCTTTAGACCTTTGTTGAGCTCATGAGAACTAAGGAAACACAGTTACAGAAATAGCACAAAGGCACTGTTGCATTGGCATATCCTTACTGCTGTTGGTCGCTATTAAAAATGATAAAATGAGCACTCCTATTTAGGTGTTGTGCTGCGAGGGTATAAACAACCTCAGAATTAATTGGCATATGTTCAGAAAAGGGCAGAAGACTGTGAGGAGTGTGAAGAAAACGTTCTGTTGGTTGTCACTAATCATTAGGGGTGTGCACGAATCGATTTTTTCATTTTGATTTGTACCTGAATCAAAACACCCCCGATTTGTTTTGGGCCTGAATATGATCCAACCCCCAATCAACCCTGATTTGATTTGTACCCAAATTTTTCTAATCTGAATACGATTTTTTTTAAAAATGGCCCCGAGGCCAAAACAGTGAGGATAGTGGTAGTGCCCAATGGGTGGAAGCTACCACCCAAATTTCAAAGAAATTGAGAAAAGGAGGGAATATTTAAATAATGTTTAAAGTTTATGCATCTTTAAGATTTTCCCATAGGGGATAATGGGGATTCCAGAAACCTTATAGCTCCATGTGGGGGGCACCGTGGTGGCCCATAGTGGGGTGTAGTGGGTGGTAGTGCCCACTGGGAAGCTACCATCCATATTTCAAAGGAATTGAGCAGATTTTTAAATGATTTTTTTAATTTTTATGGATCTTTAAGATTTTTCCCATAGGGAATAATGGGGATTTCAGAAGCCTTAGTTAGAACTCCCAGGGATGTGTGGCACCAGGGTGGCCCAGGGTGGGTTGTGGTGGGGCCCAATGGGTGCAAACTTAGAAGCTACCAGGCAGATTTCAAATGAATTTTGCAAAGGGCTGATTTTTTAAAAATTTCTGAAGTTGGCATGTCTTTGGGGTGGATTCAGGGCAGAAAGGGGGTTTTGGGGGCAGAATATTGGGTCAGGCAGTAGTGCCCCAATGGGTGCCTGCTACCATCCAGAATTCAAAGGAATTGGGCAAAAGGCTGATTTTTAAAGAATTTCTGAAGTTTGTGCATCTTTAAGCTTTTTCCCCATAGGGAATAATAGGGATTTCAGCAGCCCCATAACTCCACTTGGGGGGGCACCGGGCTGGTCCAAAGTGAGTGGTGGCAGAGTGCACATATGGTGCCAACCACATCCGTACCCACAAGCCCATGGGGTACTGAGTTTTGTTGTTTTTGAGGTGTTCTGAGTGTAGATTCTCTGTTAGCAAATGAGAGTGGATTTATTTTCAATGACAAACAATGCATCCCCTCTCATTTGCTATCAGAGAATCTACACTCAGAATACCTCAGAAACAATAATACACAGTCTCCCATGAGCTTGTGTGTATGGAGGTTGTTGCCACCCTATGTGCACCCAATATGCCACCCGGTGCCCCCCAAGTGGAGTCATGGGACTAGTGAAATCCCCATTATTCCCTATGGGGGGAAAGCTTAAAGATGCACAAACTTCAGAAATTCTTTAAAAATCACCACTTTGCCCAATTCCTTTGGAATCTGGATGGTAGCAGGCACCCATTGGGGCACTACCACCCAGCCCACTCTTCTGCCCCTGAAGCACCTTTTCTGCCCCAAATATGCCCCCAAAACATGCAAACTCACAAATTCTTTAAAAATCAACCCTTTTCCCAATTCCTTTGGAATCTGGGTGGTAGCCCACCCACTGTGGCACTCCTAGGAGGCACTCACAGGAAGAAATGGCACTGTCTGTCCCCATTGTCCCATAGGATGGATGCAGCACACATCATCAACAACAACAACAGTGCTTTGCAAAGAACAATGTTTCCAAAGGTCAGACACATCACATCCATTGTGTCCCCCCCCCCAATGCAATTGATCTACACACAACAGTGTGAAACAACAACAATGAAATGCACTGCCTCCTGCGCCCCTCCCAATGCAGGGTAACAGCAGCAGCCAGCAACAATCAAGCAAGCAAGTGTGATATCACAGATGCAGCAGATTAGGGCAGCAGACTAGGGCCAACAACAGCATCAAATGCGCCCTGCCCTCCCTCCCCCAAGCATTTTTCATCCACAAGCAACAGACAGACACAGCTACATCTGTGGCACCTGGCCATAAAAGCGGGTTAAGTAAGGCAGGGTGCAAAACAACATTCTGTCAGTGGAACAGTGAGGTGTGCCCCCCCGCAACCTAAATAAGTAGAAGAGTGATGTTGACAACAATGGCACACATTTTTTGGGGTGCATTTTTTTTACATTTCTGCAACAGATTGGATCCTGTGGCACCAGCAGCAGAACCTATTGTAGATGCAAGCAATCTAGTTTGAATAAAAATGATGATGATGCTAGAAGTCACAGTATGACCCAATCTTCATTGCAAAGAAGGAGAGAGAGAGAGAGAGAGAGAGAGAGAGAGCGCTTTTGTAACTAGGGAACAGATACACTATGGAACTAGGAAAAGAAGATAGAATAGGCTGCTGCTGGACTGGGTGGTGGCCTTATTTGTTTAAGGCTGAAGTTGGGGGTGGGGGTGGGTGGTAAATGGGTGCAGGAAGGAGACTGGAGTGTGTGCCCACTAAGAGCCTGTAGGCTGCTGGGCAGAGAATGTTAATACTGATCTATATTATGGGCACAGAGGGCTGGAGGACAGGCTTCTCTTTTTTAAAAAAATGAAAGAAAAAAATCTTTGGAATGGGAAAAAAGACAGAATTGGTTTTTTAAACCACTAGGCTATGCTACCCTTCTAACCACCTACTAGTACTAGCTAATGGGGATCTCTCCAACAGACAGAACCCCTATTTAAACTTCTTCTAAATAGCACAAAACGTTTTAAATTCAGTTGCAATCCAAAACCTCCCTGCAAACAGGAAAAAAACCTGAATATACAATTCCAGTTATATGTGTTTTTATGGTGGGGTGTGTGTGTGTGTGTGTGTGTGTGTGTGTGTGTGTGTGTGTGTGTTAAAATAAATGGGTACTCACTCAGTTGAAGGCTTCACCCATGTCGCGTCCAGTATTCCTCTTCTGTGGTTGGTCTCTCTCTACTCTTCTTTGTTCTTCAGTCTTCAGATGGGGTGGGGTGGGGCAAAAGCCTGGAAATTCGGGTGTGGGTGGCTGGCTGGCTGGCCTGATGGCCAGTGGCCGCAGGCACAGGCAGTGATTCTCTCAGCAGCAGGAAGGGGTGAAAAAAAGAATCAGATGGAATTCTATTTTTTTCTCTAGAATTCTCTCTTTCTCTACAAAAAGCAACTAATGCAGGAGAGAATCCACTCCAGGATGGCACAGGCACTGGCAGACTGGGTGGCTCTGGGCAAGCAAGGCAGGCTGGCAAGGCAGAAGAATAGGCAAGGCAAAGCAAAAATCAAAGCTCTCTCTCTCTCTCTCTCTCTCTCTCTCTCTCTCTTTTCTCCCACAAGGCAGAAGGAAGAATGGTGGGCTGCTGCCTCTTGAAATCCCTTTGAAAATCCCTCTGTGAACTGGCCTCCACCATTGCCCTTCTTCGACCTTCCCCTGGCCAATGCAGGCTCATTTAGCACTTGCAGAGCCCAAAAGAGCCAATTGGGAACAAGGAGACAATTGCCAGCAGATCAGCCCTTGCTTTCACTTACCAATCTAAAGGCTGGAAGGGCGGGGAATTCAAATCAACATCAAACACAAAATGGAGACTACACAGTGACATCTCCACAAAATGGAGGTCCGAAACAACAAATCTTTCAGAGCTAAAATTTGGGTGATTTGTTCTGTATACAAAACTTGTGGAACTAGCAATCAGTCAATTTGTTTTGTGCACAAATCACCCCAAATGGCCTGATTTGGGCACAGATCATTCTGTACCCAAAACGTTTTGCACATCCCTACTAAGCATGCCACACACAAAATATCCCTTGGGTGCCCATGGCACACAATTACATCCCACAAAGCTATCACAATAGCAGTGAATGCATTATAAGCCAATCCAGAGAGATGTAGAAAAATCAAATCTTTACTGTTGACAAACATTCTTTGGAGGCTGCGCACTCACACTGTGTAGTGGCAGGCAGCAGCATGATTCCTCTTCATATATTAGGGAGGTGCAAACGGCTCGAGGTCAAGCTGGTTCACTATTGAACCAGGCCAGTTTGATGGCTTGACCTTGAGCCAAACAGGGCCCAGTTTGGTGCAGTTTGACTTTGAGCCAAACCACTTGGGACAGCTTGGGGATTCTATCAGTTTAAAATAAAATAAATAAATAAACTACATCCAGGTCCAGTGGCTTCTGGAGGGGGTGCTGCCATGGTGGGGTCTCTGAAGGGTTTCCCTCCCCCTGCTGGCCTCCTCTGAGTTTGGCCCATTTTCGGGCCTTGTCGGCCATCTCCCAGCTCACGGCAGCCATTTTGAATGCCAGTGTACATGCATGGCAGCTTTCAAAATGACCACCACGAGTGGGGAGAGGGCCTACAATGCCCGAAAATGGGCTGAACCAGCCCAAAGAAGACCAGGGGAAAACCTTCGGAAACCCTCCTGCAGCCACAGCAGCACCCCCCAACTCCCAGAGGCCACTGGACCCAGCCGTAAGTTTAAATGAAAAAAAACACACCTTATAGATCCCCTCCTTTGAACTGGGCCCAGACTGGTTTGGTCTCTAGCCAAACTGGGGCTTAAGATGCACGGAACCAAACTGGGCCCAGTTCGGTTCAGGTCCAGTTTGATTTGAACCGAACCAGGCTTCCTGGTTCTGTGCACACCCCTAATACACACAATAAGGCAACCCTTTCCAATCTATAATGATCAGATGATGGATTTCATGCCCCTGAAAAGTGGCAAGTGAGAGTCCCTGGCATTGGCTAAAATATGCTTGTGGCAAAATTTCTGTGACAACATGGGAAGGCACAATGAATATATGGAGCTGCCTTATCCTAAGTCAGATTGCTGGTCCATCTAGCTCTGTATTGTCCATCCTGGGCCAGTTCAGACAATACCATCCCCATTCCTGGACTTAAGAAAGGGACATGCTGAGTGTGTGTCTGTACACCCTCCCGGCACATCCCTTTATCACAGTAGGGGGCTGATCATCCAAATGGCCCCTTTACACACACTCCAAATACTTTATGTATTTATTATTCATTTAATTTATTTATATACTGCCTGACTCCAAAGGCTCTAGGCAGTTCACAAAGATCAATGGTCTTCCCATGTGATAAATAGACATGCTGCTGGGAGAGCATTGGGACGTCCATGGAGGACATCCAATGGGCATGTTCTTGGCACATCCCCTTTCTAATTTGGGGGGCAGAGACATTATCGTCCAAACCAGCCCCTTGACTTGTAGTGTTTCACCTGAAACTCTCCAGGGTTTCACACAGAAGTCTTTCCCAGCCCTCCCTGGAGATGCCAAGGAATGAACTTGGGATCTTATGCATGTAAGCAGTGTCCACCCTGGCTTGTATTTGAATGGGAGATTACATGTGCTGTTAAGATACATGTGAGTGCTGTAAGATATTCCCCTTAGGGGATGGGGCCGCTCTGGAAAGAGCACCTGCATGCTTGCATGCGGGATGTTCTAAGATATGGTTCCTGGCATCTCCAGAATAAAGCTGAGAGAGACTCCTGCCTGTAACCTGGGAAAAGCTGCTGCCTGTCTGGGCAGGCAATACTGAGCTAGATGGACCAACAGTTTGACTCAGTATAAGGTAGCTTCCTATGTTCCTGTCAATTTGCCATTCTACCTGAGAAAAGATACATTGTGAAGTAACATTTTACCTACTCTCTAAATTTATACAGATTTTTAAAAATTTATCATCCACTGACTATGCTTACAGATCTCATCTCTAGCATAGATAGGAAGTTGCCTTATACGAAGTCAGACCAGTCTGACTCAAAAGGGAGTATTTATGAAGAAGCCTCTCACCTTTGTGTGGGGAGTGGCATTAACAATCCTTTGTTTGTTGTGGTGGGGAATTGGACTCAGAGGACATATGCCACGGGATGCATGTCCTTGATGCCAGTTCCCCCACCCCCACCACACACACACCGATTCTTTCAGAGATGGAGTCCTCCTTGCTGCTGAAATGTAGGCATTTATTTTCGTTTCTTTCTATATTTCAATCTTGCCTTCCCACAGAGTATCCAGAGTGGCTCACATAATGATAATGAACAACCTATTATCAAATTTGAAATATTTAAAAATGGGGTAAGAGATGCATGTAAGCAGTCAATCGGCAGAGGCAGAGACAAAAACATCATAATTATGTGAATGACTCCCGTCTCTCCTTAAACCTCAAAAATTGGTGGGGGTTGGAATACTCTCATCATAGCAGGAGCCTCTCAGCCAGCAGGAGCCAGCTGCAGCTGCTGCACCAAAGGGAAAAACAAGTGGACTGCTCCTCCCCTTCAGCCTGAGGCCTGAATAGGAAAAGGGAATTCGAGTGAGAGGACACCCAGGATGCACAACACAGGATATGCATATACCAAGCCCTCTTTCTTCAAAAGGGTCATTCTGGCACACTCCCGGTCCAATATTTTCTGTCAATGGCTCTCTTGCTCTTCATCCTTCTCCCAGGATGGAGACTTCCAGGGTGTCTGGGTGTGGGCACCACTGCTTTAGCAACAGAGGTGGTGATAATATACCACTTGACAAACATGAGGCCAATGAAGAAGATCTACAAGCCTGCAGCATTGTTTCAGGTAAGTTCATTTGGACTACTGCTGAGGTATCACCAGAAGCTATCAATAGCAATAAGTTCTTTCAATAGTACTAGCCTAAACGGATATTGACTAATTGTTAAAGGAGGAAGAGAGTCAACAACTGCTTGCCAAAAAAGCCGTGACGGCATTGTTCCTTGCTTGCAATCAGAGCAATGTATGCCTTAGGACCAAATAAAGCACTTCTCTTGCAAGTTAGTACCTTCTCACTAGTTTTAAGACTGAGCTAAAGAGATTTAGGAAGCACACAATGGGAGAAATTCTGATCTGCTACATCAGCCTTGGCCTTTGGGGCTGTAAGGGTAATAACGTACTTAATATTGTGTGTGTAAGGGGAAGGTGAGTTATTCCTTATACTAAAATAGTAGAGATGGCCCCAGTTGGATGTGTGCTAAGGAATAAGGTGGAGAAATGTGTGAATATTGACCGGCACAACTTCTGACCACAATGCTTAGACTACACACCAGCCACTATATTGTTTAAGCCTCCAGGTGCCTGACACCCATCCTCCTCTTTTGGCAATACCAGGCAGATGGCAAATATAAGAGACTTATTGAACGGCTGGGAGGCTGTGTTTGGCTCAGTAGGTCACAAGTTGTTTTGCCTGGTTAACAGGAGCTTCACTTGCAGAGTTTCAGATGACACATTTTACTGACAGACCTTTTAAAAGGCTGTTACATTAAGGAAGAGAAGGAATGTCCTCAAATTCATGGATAAAGCAGGCAGTCTCCAAGACCTTCCTTGTAAAATCTTGCTAGGATTTCTTCTTTAGTTTTTCTACTTCAGCACCAGCCCCTGCTGAGAGCCCATAGCATGATATCTGATTCAAATGTATCTCCCAATCAAGGGTGATACATATTTAAGAGCTTGAAGGGGATATGTAGGGGGGGTATGTGTACAGGTGTTTTAAAAAGCTTGAATTGAAATAGAAGAAAAGTTCCAGAGAATTGTGGAGTCTTGTCATAGGAAAGGCAGGTCTGGCTGAAACCCTGCTGGTGCCTGAGACGACATAGTGAATCCCCAGTCCCATGGAGTGCACTGAAGGATACCACGTGTCCAGGAGTGGCTTGGAGAGTCCAGGAATCTGATGTCCTGTCCAGGATGGAAAAGGATGGAGAAAATTCCTGGCCATGAAATGGCTTTCCTATGCTAAGGATTTGAATGGGAAGATAGTTTTAATGAGTTTTATCAATTTTTCTGGTGATTCTCTCCAGGCATTGTAGTTGCATGGTGTAATTGTGTCCGGGAAAAGAGCTCTAATGAATGTGGCAATCCTAAATATACCACTCACCTATTACCAATGCTGCCCAGCCTCTAGTCTCTTCTAGGGGTGTGCATAAAACTGATTTGCCAAGTTCGGTTTGAGTCCAGACCAGACTCAAACCGAACCGGGCATGTTCAGTTTTGTGCATGCCCGAAACCCACCCACCCCTCGTTTCAGCTCAAATTAGAAGCAGTCTGGGGTTCAAAATGTTTAAAACAATATTGTCATGCAAAGAGCCCATGTGCATGTGCGGCGGCCTTCAAAATGGCCTCTGCAAGCTGGAAGAGGGCCAGAAAAGCCTGGAAATGGGCCAAACCAGCCCAGAAAAGACCGGGGGGGGGAGCTGCAAGGGGGAGGGGGAAGCTTCAGAGACACACACACACAGCCATAGCAGCACCCCTCAGAGGTGGCAGAATGACCCCGGGCATGGCGGTGAGTTAATTTTTTAAAAAACATTTTGAACCCCATACAGTCTCCACGCCAGCAAACCCTTGAGGCGGCCTGGTTCTATGGTGAACTGGTTTGACCTCAAGCCAGTTCGCACATCCCTAGTCCCTCCTCACCCATGCCAATTGCCCTCAGCCTGAACTCTCACCCCTGACCTCCTCCCCAACTCCATAGGACCACTCCATGCACCAATTTCTCCCCACCTAGTTTCCACCACCACCCCACCCACCAATCAATCCCTCTGGCCTGATCTCTGCCTCATCTTCTCCCTATTCCTACCTGATTTTCCCTGCATCTCCCCTTATCTTGTGGTGACAACAGCACAACAGCACTGCTTCTCCTCTTTCTCCTGTCCTACCTTTTGAAAACTTCAGCCTTTGAGCTGTGCAGCAAAGAGTGTTTAACATCTACAGAATTTTTTAAAAATAAAAAAATGTTTAAAATTCACGCACAGTGTTGCCTCAGGCACAGAAATGGCTTGTGCTATATATAACCCAATTCATGTTGAATTCTATCCAGATGAATATCCTAACTAGGGGAGGGCTTACATGGAGAGCAACAAGTTGTTCTAGTAATCTGCCTACTTTAACTATCTCTACAACTGGTCTAAATTTGGTTCGGATTGAGGTCCACAAGTTAGATCACTTGTGCCTCAAATGTTCACACATCTGCCATCTTGGATTGGGGTAGATCACATCATTACAAACTACACCATTGAGGTGCTCCTGTGTGTTACTCACTACAACTAATTTGGTTCAAATTGGTTAGACAGTCCTCAAGTTAGTGCACTTGTGCCTACAAAGTTCATATGTCTGCCGTTTTGAACTGGGGTGGATGACATCATCACAAACTCCACCATTGGACATCCCTATGTGCCCCTAAAGCTGTAGCAAATTTGGTTCAAATCAGTTAGGCAGTTCACAAGTTAGCCCACTTGTGCCTCAAAAGTGTATGCGGCTGCCATCTTGAATCGGGGTGGATGACATCATCACAAACTACGCCATTGAGGTGTCCCTATGTATCCCTGCAACTGTACCCAATATGTTTCATATTGGTCCAGGCGTTGCGAAGTTGATGGGAGGAGGACACACACACGGACACATGGACACACAGAATGCTGTGTGATCCCATAAGCCTACTGGAAACTAGGCTAAAAAAGAGTCTGGTTTGCCTCTTACTTTCATGTAAATGTTTGGGGATCTGGGTGTTAAGAAACCTTGGAACTAGCTGCTGCTGCAACCACGTCTGCACCTGTCTATGTTTTATAAGTTGACCTCCTGAAGGACTTTCCTCTCCCTATACATGCCAAGTAGCTAATATGCTAGGGTGGGGACTGCATCATGAAGGGGACACATGTAACAACTGTTCTTCCCCTCCTGTGAGCAAAGAAGCTTCATTACCATCTCTCTGTGACATAATGATGCATTTTTGCTTCCATATTTCTTCACATCCGGAGGTGTAAAAAAGGCTATTTGGCTCTGGCTATAGTATGAATTATTATAATTAAAAATAATAAACTCATTATCAACACCTGCAGTGTATATAGCATACATATGCCCTCACTCACCAGCTGGAGATTAATAGCATTTTATGGTCTTTGTTGAAAGAGAAATTAGAAAAAGGGTACTATAACCTCTGCAGGGGAAAGCTTCTCCTCTAGTCATCTTTCCCCCTCCCCTTCTCTAGCCCAAGGTTTTTATATATTTTCTCCTTTCATCAAACCACCAGCTCTTTCCGTTGCTTTGAATGGGTCACATTATTTTGAACAAGGACAGAAAACTTACCTAGTGTGGTAATGATTAATTCCTTTGCCGTTGGCTCTGTGTGTGTGTGCAGTACTTTTTTTGTTGTTGTTAATTTTATTGTTTGCTTAGAATTTTTATTCTTCCCATTTTTAAAAGCCCCTCTGGTATATTTTACTGAGGTAATAAAACCATTGTCATTTGAATACTAACCTATCCAGAACAAGCAGATGTTCCTGTGAAATAACTATTTTGTAGGGATGTGCAAAACATTACGGGTACAGAAAGATCTGTACCCAACTCTGCCTGTTTGGGGCAATTTGTGCACAAAACAAATCGCCCATCTTCAAGTCCTGAAAGATTCGACTCCAAAACAAATTGCCAAAATTTCGGAGCTGAAGGTTTTGTTGTTTCGGACCTCCATTTTGTGGTAATTTCCATGTAGTCTCCCTTTTGTGTTTAATGTCTATTTGAGTTTCCCACCCTTCCAAACTTTAGGTCAGTGAACGAAAGCATGGGCGGATCTGCTGACAATTCCCTCCTGGTTCCAGATTGGCTCCTTTGGCTCTTGCCACTCCTGACTGACCCCACATTGGCCAGGGGAAGGGTCGAAGAAGGGGCAAGGGTGGGGGAGGAGTTCAAGGAGGGATTTTCAATTAGATTTAAAGAGGCAGCAGCCATCATTTTGCCTTTTTGCCTCATGGGAGAAGAGAGAGAGAGAGGCAATTCTTCCGACTGCCAAAAAGCGGGCTAAGGGAGCCTAGCCCGCTTTTTGGTAGTCGTATGCTGCAACGGGAGCAGCACAGCTCCTGGCAGCAAACCCCACTAATTCCCCCTCCACTTAGCCCATGTTAGTGGAGCGAGCACTCCGCTAACCTGGGTTTTTTGGTCATGTGCTGCCACATCATGGCTTTGCATCGTGGAAACACATGAGGAAACCCCGGCTGGGCTCAGGGGTCTCTCCAGGATGCCCCGTGCGCTCACACAGGACAGCCTGGAACTTCCAGGGGCTGTGCAGTCCCCGATCCCCGCAGCCCCCACTGGCTCTGTAACAGAGCCGACAGTCAGGTGGGCGGCTGATCCAGCCACCCAGGGCTTCATGCCTGCTTGTGTGTGGGGCCCCGCAAACCCCCACTGATCATGAGACTCGCCTCAGAGTGAGCTTTGCTTTGCTTTGCTTTGCTTTGCTTTGCCTTGCCTTGCCTTGCCTTGCCTTGCCTATTGCCTTCTGCCTTGCCATCCTGAGCCCAGCCTGCCTGTCCCTGCTGCTTCATGCCAGCCTGGGAATGGATTAACTGCATTGTTTGTTTTTTGTTCCTGAGAAGAAGAGAATTTTTTTCACCCCCTTCCTGCTTCTGAGAGTATCACTGCCTGCCTATGCCTGCTGTGTCTGTGCCAGCCACCAGCCGCAGCCCCTTTAGCCACTGGTCACCTGGCCAGCCACCTCCTTTCCCCCCAGATTTTCCAGGCTTTTGCCCCAGCCACCCCCCGCCCCCAAATCTGAAGACTGAAGGAGAAGAAGATTGAAGAAGAAAAGGTAGACTCAGAGTCCAGACCCAGAAGTGGACAACTGGACACACAATGTGGGTGAAGCCCTAGATTGAGTGAGTGTACCCATTTTCACACACAAACACATACACACACACCCCTCTGGAATTCTGTATTCTTGGGGTTTTTTTCCTATTCGGAGGGAGGTTTTGGGTTGCAATTGAATTTAAAAGGTTGTGTGTTGTTTAGTTTAGAAGAAGATTAAACAGGGATTCTGTGTGAGAGGGATCCCCGTTAGCTAGTACTAGTAGGTGGTTAGAAGGGTAGCATAGCCTATTTATTTATTTATTTATTTATTTATTTATTTATTTATTTGATTTATATACTGCCCTTCCAAAATGGCTCAGCCTAGTGGTGTAAAAAACCAATTCTGTCCTTTTCCCCATTCCAAAGATTATTATTTTTTGCATTTTAAAAAAAACAGAAGCCTGTCTTCCAGCCCCCTGTCCCCATAATATATCCGTATTAATATTCTCTGCCCAGCAGCCTACAGGCTCTGAGTGGGCAGGAAGGCACAGACTCTAGCCTTCTCTTTGCGCCCATTTACCCCCCACCCCCAACTGCAGCATTCTGAGGCCATGGCAAAAATTAACCCTAAACCCATTAACCCTTTCGCAGAACACACATACACAGGTATACTATGCTTCCCCCCTACATAATCTCAAGTCTAGCAGTATATATATTGTGCAATTCAAATGCCTTGGATGGTTTGTTGTTGTGCCTGTGTTTGGGGACCTCATGGATGGGCACAGGACATGGTGTGTGTGTGTGTGTGTGTGTGTGTGTGTGTGTGTGTGTGTGTGTGTGTGTGTGTGGACTTCTTTGCAATGAAGATTGGGTCATACTGTGACTTCTAGCATCATCATCATTTTTATTCAAACTAGATTGCTTGCATCTACAATAGGTTCTGCTGCTGGTGCCACAGGATCCAATCTGTTGCAGAAATGTAAAAAAAATGCACCCCAAAAAATGTGTGCCATTGTTGTCAACATCACTCTTCTACTTATTTAGGTTGGGGGGGGGCACACCTCACTGTTCCACTGACAGAATGTTGTTTTGCACCCTGCCTTACTTAACCCGCTTTTATGGCCAGGTGCCACAGATGTAGCTGTGTCTGTCTGTTGCTTGTGGATGAAAAATGCTTGGGGGAGGGAGGGCAGGGCGCATTTGATGCTGTTGTTGGCCCTAGTCTGCTGCCCTAATCTGCTGCATCTGTGATATCACACTTGCTTGCTTGCTTGTTGCTGGCTGCTGCTGTTACCCTGCATTGGGAGGGGCGCAGGAGGCAGTGCATTTCATTGTTGTTGTTTCACACTGTTGTGTGTAGATCAATTGCATTGGGGGGGGACACAATGGATGTGGTGAGTGACACAATGGAAGTGCGTGACCTTTGGAAATCTTGTTCTTTGCAAAGCACTGCTGTTGTTGATGATGTGTGCTACATCCACACTATGGGACAATGGGGACAGACAGTGCCAAATTCTCCCTGGGGGTGCCTCCTAGGAGTGCCACAGAGGGTTGGGCGGTAGTGCCCCAGTGGGTGCCTGCTACCATCCAGGTTTCAGCGTGATTGGGCAAAGGGGTGATTTTTAAAGTATTTGTGAAGTTTGCACATATTTGGGGCAGATTCAGGGCAGATTCAGGGCAGAAGAGTGGGTTTGGTGGTAGTGCCCAATGGGTGCCTGCTACCACCCAGATTCCAAAGGAATTGGGCAAAGGGGTGGTTTATAAAGAATTTCTGAAGTTTGCACGTCTTTTAGCTTTTCCCCCCATAGGGAATAATGGAGATTTCAGCAGCCCCATAACTCCACTTGGGGGGCACCAAGTTGGCCCAGAGCAAGTGGTGGTGTAGTGCATATAGGGTGCCAACCACAACCATACCCACAAGCCCATGGAGTCCTGGGTTTTGTTGTTTCTGAGGTGTTCTGAGTGTTTTATCTGTTAGCAAATGAGAGTGGATTCATTTTCAATGACAAACAATGCATCCACTCTCATTTGCTACCAGAGAATCAACACTCAGAATACCTCAGAAACAACAAAACCCAGTAACCCATGGGCTTCTGGGTATGGGGGTGGTTGGCACACTATGTGCACTACACCACCACTCGCTCTGGGACACCCTGGTTCCCCACAAACCCCTGCTGAAATCCCTTTTATAAGCTTAAAGATGCACAAACTTCACAAATGATTTAAAAATCACCCTGTAGCCCAATTCATTTGAAATCTGGATGGTAGCAGGCACCCATTGGGGCACTACCACCTGACTCACTCTTCTGACCCCGAAACCCCCTTTCTGCCCTGAATCTGCCCCAAAGACATGCCAACTTCACTACCACCCACCACAACCCACCCTGGACCACCCTGGTGCCACCTCCCAGGGAGTTATAACTAAGGCTGCTGAAATCCCCATTATTCCCTACGGGAAAAATCTTAAAGAGATGTACACTTCAAAAATTCTTTAAAAATCATCCCTTTGCCCAATTTCTTTGAAATTTGGGTGGTAGCTTCCACCCATTGGGAACTACCCCTGCTCACTCTTTTGACCCCGAGACCCTGGGTTTTTTTTAATCTGAATCGATTCAAATTTGGAAAATTGGGGTACAAATCGAATCTGGGGTGATTCAGGGGGCTCATATTCAGACCAAATTGGGGGTGTTTTTATTTGGGTACAAATCAAAACAAAAAAATCAATTTGTGCACATTCCTACTATTTTGTGTGGTGTTGTTTTTTTAAAAAGTCTGAAATAACAACACTTCCTTCCTCCCCCCTTTCCAAAAACAAAACAAACAAACAAAAAAACCCACAAGTGCCCAATAGGCTGAAGAAGTCAGCTGCATTTAAAGTCCTACAGCCTGATGGTCTTAAAGTGTGCATGACTCAATTCACATCAGTTTGATCAAAGGGTAATTATTTGAGTTATATCCCAACCCACCCTCCATTTAACTTTACATTTGTTTTTAATGTTTAATTGAGGAAAATCCCTGGAAAAGCTAAATGTAGTATTTTCTGCCTATTTAATACCTGGTTAAGTCACCACTTAACTAGCTGCCAGTGGCCAAATTCCATTAAATGCTCTGGGTTTTCTTTATAGCATCCTAATTAAGCATTAGCCATTATTCACCACCATTAGGTTAAATTGGTTCCCTGGGAGACTGCACAATAAAGCAACACTCTGAATACACAGAGTTCAGTTATATGGCTTCACTTATCATTTCCGGGGGTGCCTGGATCCTTTCTGAGGATTCTAAGGAAATTTGCACTGGTTACAGGGTAGGCATGGTGAATCCAAGTAGCTGATGGAATTTTAGTCTCCTCAGATTAGCATAAACTATCTCTATTTTATATTGTCTATTATGTTATTTTAAAATTATAACTAAAAATATGCTGCTTTTCCTGCCAATTGCACTTAAAATAAAAACACAGAACAATACATAACACAAAATAAAAGAAACCAACCAAACTAAAACATCTTACAAAAAAGCCTGGTCTTTTACCAAATGCTGGAAAGCGAGTTAGGGAGGGTGGCACATGGGCCTCCAGTGGGAGATTGTTCCATAGGGCCAGGGATACAACAGAAAAGGCCCATATTTATTTGTTGATTTATTATTATTATTATTATCTTGTTTAAACAGTCAGACAGGTGTTATTGACTGGTTTGTTTTATTCAGACATCGAGTCCTTCCCAAGGACCTGGGATGCCAGAATTTTATTGTCAATTGTTATAGATATCGTCGCAGAATATAGGCTGTTCCCAGTAAAGCTGCTTTTTGTAATTGGCTGATGGTGATTTCTGTGGCCCCTATGGTGTTGAGGTGCTCTTCAAGGTCTTTTGGAACTGCACCCAGGGCGCCAATGACCACTGGGATTATTTGGGTCTTTTTCTGCCACAGCCTTTCAATTTCAATTTGTAGATCTTTGTATTTGGTGATTTTTTTCTATTTCTTTTTCTTCTATTCTTCTATTCTATTTCTTCCCACCAATTTTTGGCTACAGGTAGCTTGTATTTTTTGCAAAGGGGAGGTTGCCTGGTTTTGATTTTGAAAAAGTTCAGCAACAGTGGTATCCTCTAACTTCTGTGAATACTTTATTTCTTCTTATGAATCTTCTCTGGTCTGCTAGCCTTTGTTCTGTTATTTCTGTATCTGGATGCTTCTCTTTCCAAATTTGGTACATTCTTTTTAAATAACCTCTTCTAGTTGGACTAGACTTGTAATAGCAGATCATTATTTCCTTGTTGGCATTTTTCGTATATTTTTTTCGGTTAAGCGACGTTTCTTCCAGTAGCTTTGCTGTCTCCAGCCCTGGTTGCTCAACTGAAGATCCTGAGTCCTGTAGTCCACTTGCCACCAGATGTCCAGAGACTCCAGCACCTGGCGCGGTCCTTGTTGACCCGGGCGACGACCGATCCGGTATAGATTTATTAAAGTTACGTCTCACCATATTGTTGATGGGAGAGGCACTCTTTGTCTGGCTCCTATTATTATTATTATTATTATTATTATTATTATTATTATTATTATTATTTTTCTATACCGCCCTTCCAGAAATGGCTCAGGGCGGTTTACAAAGAGAAATAACAGATAAGATGGCTCCCTGTCCCCAAAGGGCTCACATTCTAAAAAGAAACATAAGACACAACACACACCATCAACAGTCACTGGAAGTCCTGTGCTGGGGGTGGATAGGGCCAGTTACTCTCCCCCTGCTAAATAAAGAGAATCACCACAGAAAAAGGTGCCTCTTTGCCCAGTTAGCAGAGAGATCAGCCTGTTATTTCTCTGTGTAAACTGCCCTGAGCCATTTTTGGAAGGACAGTATAGAAATCAAATCAATCAATCAATCAATCAATCAAATCTCTCCTGCTGATTTTACCTGGCCTGATACTGACCCCTCTCCCCACCCTGACTCGGATAGCAGGGATGTGCATGCACAGGTTTGGCACCGAACCAGTTTGGACAAGGTCTGAACCAGTTCGGTGCCACAGAGAAGAGAGCAGGATCTTTTTTAAAAAGGAATGCAGGTCCTTACCTGCTGTCCACTGCTGCATGCAGCTTTCAGCTGCGGTGGTGCTTGGCCCTAATATCCCCACACTGCGCCAGCACACATATGGTGTCTATGCATGCATGGGGGCCATTTGCATGGTCGGCATGGTGTTGCATGGTGTTGCTGACCATGCACATGGCACCCACTCATGCACGGATGCCAATGGGTGTTGGCACAGCGTGGGGATTCTTGGGCCAAGTGCCGCAGCAGCAGAAAGCTGCATTTAGTGGCGGAGGACAGGTAAGGATCAAAAAATGTCCCTGAATCCCACTGCTCTCCCCATGGTGCTGAACCTGTGCATGAACCTTGGTTCGTGCACATCCCTATTGGACAGGAAGAGAAAAATAGCCTGGAAAGCAGACTGGAAGGTTTGGCCTAATCAAATAAGAGAGATTTTCTAAAAGGAATCTGGCCCATTTTCTTAATAAGTCTGAACATGTCAAGTAAGCAATCATTTACAATTTTAGAGTTAGTTTTAAAAAAAATGCAAGGAAAAGCAGATAATCAAGACTTCAGCAAGATTTGCCTTCCATTGACAATCATGACTACTGGGGGAAAAAAGTGGTCAAAGTCTCTTGAACTGAAAAAAGCTGTAGACAGATTTGCTTTTTGTCATAACAGGCATATTCAGCTTCATTAATAAGGTAAACAAACTAACATTAATTTGCTTACCCCTATAAGTATTTAATGTATAGCAAAATCTTCAGTCCTCTAGTAACGTTCTTTGCAGTCCTCTAATAATGCCCCTTTGCTCCCCTCAAACTAGTTATTCTAGAGTTGCCCCTGAAACTACAAAAGCCAGCAACTCTGGAAAAACTGCAGGAATTTTAGAAGTGGAGAACTTTATTGCTGAACTTAGTTTTGGAAAAAATCACTTTGATTTGAAAACGTAGGCATAAATACACCTACACATTAGACCTCTACATTTCTCAATACTTTGAAAATCTTTACATATTATGACCCATTGGGCGACATCCAGATCAATAAGAATATAAGAAGAGTCTTGCAGGATCAGGTCCAAGACCTATCTAGTCCAGCATCCTGTTTCACACAATGGCCCACCAGATGCCTCTGGGAAGCCCACAGGCAGTACTGTCCTCACATTAGAATGTTTCATTCACACAACAATTGTCACCAAACCCCCTTCCTTTTTCTGCCTCAACACCCCTCAAAAATATAGCCCTGAGGGCTGGAAGACCCTTGGGGACACATACAGGGGCAGCAGGTGGAAGGGAGGAAATAATCAGAAATAGATGTATGAGAAAAATGTCTAAACACAAGGGCAGCATTCTTCTGAATGCTGCCCGTTGCCCAAAAATCAATATAAAATACGTAATAAGATAGGAAAACAGCCACAGACCATATGGGATTGATTAAATATACATCTGTTGACTATGGGGAAAAAAGGCTTTACCAGACATATAAGCTGAACTTGCTGGAAGAAGCAATTAAAGTTGGTTGGCAAACATTTCTACCCCCTTCCTTGAGTTTGCTTTTTCTCCAACATATATTATTACAGTAGTTCTACCTGGAGCAAGTAGCTGAAGCAGCTCCCTTTTCTCAATGTGATTTGTTATGAACACAACATTTACTGTGTACATAGTCAGTCAGTCAGAGTGAAATAGAGAGAAACCAATGAATGTCACCTTGGAGGGGAAAAAATTAAAATTTAGCAAACCTTTCAGGCTGTTAATGTCTATAATTATTTACATTACAACCTGTATCAGGCATACCATATTAATCTGAAACCTTCCGTTTCAGGTGGTTGAAACGTAATTACCCTTGACATTACCTTAAATTTACTATCAATAGTGTAATTTGGAATCTGCCTCAGAGAGTGCTAAGGAACACTTGCATCTGTTGCTCCTAACCTGGTGAGATTTCCTCTCTATTTCTCATATCCACCAGTGCAAAAAACAAAACAAAATCTGAATCTATATTCTCCTGCTCTAATAATGTCTAGGAAGATACTTTCCAGTCCAGGCTTCCTCATATTTCACTGGAAACCTGAATCTCACACCTTTGTGTGGTAGTTGTATAACTGATGATATGCCATGAGTGTTGCTAACTCCTGTCAAGATCAGGCCATTCAGCTGATATAGCTACTATGACACATGAAATGGCCTCTCCCCATAATCATAGTGCTCTTTTGCCACTGGTGATAAGGGAACTACATATATAATCCATTACCATGAGTGTTATACAACTTCTGTGTTCCATAAGGGAGTGTCTGCGACTCTTTTTCCTGCAGTACTATAAAAGCACACTAATAAGAAAAAGTACCCCTGGTGCTAACAGGAACTTTTATTACAAAGGGAATCCGCTTAATGGCATGGGAAGATACTAGTATTGAATTTGGGCTAGCTGTCTGCAATGACAGATCTGGTGACAAACAAATAGGTTGCTTATAAAAAGTGAAATAAACAAGGTATTTGTAACTACAGTATGTGATCCTCCTTGGGGTTATATTTTGAAATTTCATCGTCGGAATTAGGATAGAATCATTGAATAAGGAATGCTGAGGGTACCATATTTGAAATAATGTGAGTTTTGGATTGCTGATTGTGTGTGTCTACTGTGTCTCCTCCCATTTAATATTAGATACAGCAGTTACTGTTATATATTTAATAAATATATTAAAGTATATTTATTATTTAAGAAATTAAAATATATATTTTACTGCAGACAGATACACAGTTCCAGATACATAGTTCTTCTTCCTGTTTTGTTTTTGACAAAGAATTGTACGATTAAATTTAGCACTACTGTACTGGTAATGAAAGGTATACTTTACTGAATACAGCACGAGGAATAATTCAGCGCAAAATTTGCTTGTTACATTTATTTAGCAACTATAGCAGATTTAAGAAGCACTTGTGTTCTTGAATATCCACAAACGAGCAATACACAAATCTCTTTCTCTTCTGTGGTTTGAGACATGTCTGTATCTTGGAGCACAGCAATCTGGCAAGTGAAAGCCATGTGTCAGCAGTTTCACCGTGGCATTATACAGGGAGTGATTTATAGATCTGCGATACCTGCTCATATTGTGATATTCAAATTCAGATTGATATTTTTAATGGAAGATTAAACAGTCATAGCAGGGGTTTTTTCGGGTGCAGGGAGCTGCAGAGGGGAGGAGATCAGCAAAAATTGTTCCTCCCCTATTACATAAGCAAAACTTATTCCATTCTCAAGTTTTTAGATTACAGTCTCACATTTTGGTTAGAATTCATTTTTTACTCCACGACACTGGCAGTTTCATGAAGAGGCAGTAGAGGCAACTGCCTATGGAGGCAAAATTCCCCCAGCGGCAAACTTTGTTCAGTGCAAAAAAAAAAAAAAAAAAATCTTAAGGTTTAAAACTGCCACCATGCAGGAGCATGGCGGTGAGAACTCCCTCGCACCGGCCAGCCTGCCTCCCAAATTATGACAGCGACAGGTCAGGGCAAGACAAATTTGAGGGCATACGATGCTGAGAGAGCGGTGCTACCCCTCCTAACCCAAGCCCGCCCACCTCCCAAATGACTGCTATCACCCAACTTCAGGGTTTTCTGCACATGCGCAAAAAGGCCTGAAGTCGGGCAATTGCAGTCATTTGGGAGGTGGGCAGGCTTCGGTTAGGAAGGGTTTCGCCGTTCTCTCGGTTATGCACACCCACAAATTTGTCTTGCCCCAACCTTCATAATTTGGGAGGCGGGCTGGCAGGTGCGAGGGAGCTCTCCTGCATGGCGGCAGTTTTAAACATTAAGAAATTTGATTTGAACTCCCCCCTCCTTCCTCCCTTGCCGCTGGGGCAGAAAATCTTTGGCCACCTACAGGTGGTAAAGAGTTTAATCCACCCCTGCTCCACAATAAACAGTAGAAGTTCTCCAGTCAGACTTTTGCCTCCCTTTGCTCTTAGAAAAAAATACATTGTTGATATCTCTCTCTACTAATAAGCTGATGAGATATTCCTCCATTCATTATATATCCTTATTTTCTGAGGGAGGTAGATAGGACAGTGAATATCCTTTGGGATACCCATCATATTTAGACCAGGAGGGAGGACTGGAGAGAGAACTCTAGAAAGGAACACAAAATTTCCCAGACCAGCCTTGCCTTGGGCTGGAAGCAAGGGTTTGTTTGTTTGTTTGTTTGTTTGTTTTAGAAAGGCTCAAGTGCGTGCTGAACAGTGACTTTTAATGTGCATGTGTTTACAGTTTCCTCCAGCCCTCTCTACCATTCCCATTGTCCCTAGGCAGAGTTTTTCTATTTTATTTGTTCACAGGGTAGTGGAGGAAGCCTCTGTTGGGCATTTGCATATAGGACCGAGGGTGGGAGGGTGTGGGCTTGGTCCTGTCCTTGCACCAGGCAAGCACAGAGAATACAGCATTTGTGAAGCTAGCCAGACTCTCTCCCATGACATGAGGATAGCGGTAGACACTAGAGCGGTAGACACAATAGCTCCTAGGCGTCCTCTCTGACCTGATTTAAAGTCAGCCCCGTGGTATTTGGGTGAACTGAGGGAGTTGAAGCGTTGAGGTAGATGACTGAAGTGCAAGTGGAGGAAGACTCGGTGCAAATCTGATAGATTGCAACACAGAGCTCATTTGAGGATCTATGCTTTGGCAGTGCGGATGGCAAAGAAGCGGTTCTTCTCTGCCCACATTGCTTCTGCGAATTCACGTTCAGCTGAGTTGTCTAGGGTTGTGAGGGACCTAGTTCATGCCCCCACCACCTTGAATTTGAACTTGGAACCATCTGTCATTTGTTGTGATGTTTTTAACAATTTTTTTGCAGATGAAATATCTTGTATTTGTGCTGAACTAGACTCCAGTTACTGCAGAGTCTATCATAGAGGTGCTCAGCAACCCCTCTTGTAGGATTGAATTGGATCACTTTCAGTTTGTTACTTCTGAAGATGTGGACAAACTGCTTTGGACTGTACATCTCACCACCTGCTCTCTTGACCCTTGCCCAATTTGGCTTATTTCACCTGGCAGTCAAATTATCAGAGAGGGTCTGGTAAATATCATAAATGCTTCTCTGAGGGAGGGCAGGATCCCTCCTTGTCTTTTAACCAGCACTTTGTATTTTGTTTGGAAAATTATTGTTTGGAGGCAATCATTAGACCTTCTTTTAAGAAACCTGCATTGGATCCCACAGCGTTAGCTAATCACAGACCTGTCTTTTATCTTCCTTGGTTGGGCAAGGTGATTGCGCAAGTGGCTGCTTCTCAGCTCGAGGCAGTTTTGGATGACATAGATTATTTAGATCCTTTCCAGACTGGCTTTTGGGTGAGTTATGGGATTGAGACTGCCTTGGTCAGCCTGATGGATGATCTCCAATTGGCGACTGACAGAAAGAGTGTGACTCTGCTGATCCTTTTGGATCTCTCGGAAGCTTTCAACGATTGACCATGGTATCCTGCTGGGTCGCTTGAAGGAGGTGCGATTGAGTGGCACTGTTTTACAGTGGTTCCATTCCTACCTCTTTGGCAGATTCCAGATTGTGTCGCTTGGAGACTGTTGCTCTGAAAAATGAGATCTAAAGTGTAGTGTTCCACAGGGCTCCATACTGTCTCCAATGCTTTTTAACATCTACATGGAACCTCTGATTGTCAGGAAGTTTGGTCTGGGATGCTATCAATATGCTGATGACACCCAGATCTATTTCTCCATACCAACTTCATCAGGAAATGGCATGATAAATGCCTGCCTGGATGCAATATTGGGCTAGATGATGGATAACAGGCTGATGTTGAATCCAAACAAGACAAAGGTACTGTCTGTAGGGGGGTTGGATCCGAGAGATGGTTTAGATCTGCCTGTTCTGGATGGGGTTACACTCCCCCTAAAAAATCAGGTTCGTAGTCTGGGAGTGCTCCTGGATCCCAAACTCTCCCTGGTTTCTAAGGTTGAGGCTCTGGCCAGGAGTGCTTTTTATCAGCTTCGGCTAATATGCCAGATACGTCCAGTTCTGGAGACAAATGACCTTAAAGCGGTGGTACATCTGCTGGTGACCTCTAGGGTTGACTATTGTAATGCACTCTATGTGGGGCTGCCTTTGTACATAGTTTGGAAACTACAATTAGTTCAGAATGCGGCAGCCAGATTGGTCTCTGGGTTTACCTGAAGGGACCATATAACACTGATTCTAAAATAACTGCACTAGCTGCTATGTTTCCAAATAAAATACAAAGTGCTGGTTATTACCTATAACCTATTACCTGTTACCTTCTCTGTTGTGAACCCTGTCACTCTTCGGCCCATCATCTGGAGAGGTACAGTTATGGCTGCTGCCAACTCGTTTGGTGGCAACTCAGGACCGGGCCTTCTCTGTGGCTTCTCTGGGCTTTCCCTTCTCGTGCTCCCTGCTGAAATAAGACTATCTCCTTCTCTGTTTGTTCTTAGGAGGACCTGAAGATGTACCTATTTTCCCAGGCCCTGACACCAAATTCTTAAATTTGAATACCGTATGTTTTTAACTATTTTGATTTGCATCTTTTTATGGATTTTAAATGTTTTATTTTATATTAGGATATTAAATAATACCATAATATTATTTATCATAATATAAAATATAATATTTTATATTATGTTTTAATTCTGTACACCTCCTAGAGATTTCTATATTAGGCAGTGTATAAATTCAATCAATCAATCAATCAGTTCAATCAATAATTTTCTAGGAGGAGGTGAGGAGACTGTGGTGGGCATTTGTGTTGGGTTTTCTTTACAACTTTAATTTCTCCCACCAGAGGCTGAGTGCTGTAGCAGCTGCAATCACACCCATCAAGGAGCAGGCAGGTAGCTAGATTTCATTCCCCCATTTCCACTCCACTGGGATTTTGCTCCTCTCCCAGAAGACTCAAGGAGATAGGGAACTAAGGTTTTCTGGTCTGCAGGCCCCTACAGGGAGCGCACATCTTTTCAGCAATGGCCCAGGAGACACCTCACACCAAAACCTTAACCCAAAAAGTGCCACTTTCCCACCGCTCAGAGCATGAAGGAGAAGGAGTGGATTGCCAATATCCCCACTATCACAATCTGCCCCACCAGAACCAAGCTGTTTTAGAGGCTCATTGAAAGAATAATAAGGCACAGCAGTGGAGAAGGAGGAGCAAAGCTGATAGGGACTCAGGGTGTGCACAGAACCAGCTGGTCTGGTTCGGTTACAGTCTGGACCAGATCCGAACTGGACCAGACCAGTTCTGTCCAGTACCGCTCAACACACACACACCCTGGGTTCGGTTCAGTCCAGGGGGTTCACAAATCTTTTTTTTTTTTAAATAAAAATCTTTTTATTTATTTTAACTTACCCTCTTCGGGGTAGTTGTTGGAGAAGGGTGTCTGCAGAGGTTCCCCTCCCTTTATTGCCACTACTGGCTGTTCAGCCAGCTCTTTGGCCCATTCGGGCCTTCCTTCTCAGGCACAGTGACCATTTTCGAGGTTGCTGTGCCTGTGCAATTCGCCTCTGCGTAGCTCAAACAGAGGTCAATTGTGCAGGTGCAGCGGCCTTTAAAATGTCCGCTGCGCTGGAGGGGGAAGGCCCGAACAGGCTGAAGAGCTGGCTGAACGGCTGGTGGTTGCAACAAGTGAGGCCGGCGGGGGGAGGGGGAACCTCAGCAGACACCCCTCCACCATCTCCAACAACTCCCTCCAAGGGCGTATGTAAAAATAAATAAAAACATTTGTTTGTTTTAAAAATCCACAAACCCTCTCAACAGTCAGGGTGTGTTCTGTCTGGGGTAGGACCGAACAGGGGATGGTTCAGTTTGACCCCGAACCAAACAGGTTCGACGTCGAACACATTCAATGTTGAACCTGTTTGCACATCCTTAATAGGGACAAACAATTATCTATCAATCATCAAACAATCATGATAGGGACAAACAATCAAAAAATGGCCCAGAGGTCTTCTTTATGCATACCTACTATTGGGCCTACTGCCAAATGTACTAGACAAGATCAAAGATCAGAACTCTGAGATGATCCTGACAGAGTTATATTGGCCATGGAGACCAGAACTAAAAGCATTGCCCATGCAGTGGTATGAACTCAACCAAGATGGTCAGATTTGTTGATGCAGGGCCGATTATGTCATCTGAGTGGCAGTAGTTATTATGATTAAGTGTTGCTATTATGTATTTAGTGGAGGACTTTGGAATAGGAATTTACTGTAAGTAAAAAATTCCATTGTTTCCTTCCACCACAATGCATAATCAACTTGTGGAATTTCACACAACACATAATCAACTTGTGGAATTCTCTGCCACAAGATGTGGTGACAGCCAACAATCTGGATGGCTTTAAGAGGGGTTTGGATAACTTCATGGAGGAGAGGTCTATCAACGGCTACTAGTCAGAGGGCTATAGGCCACCTCCAGTCTCAGAGGCAGGACGCCTCTGAGTACCAGTTGCAGGGGAGCAACAGCAGGAGAGAGGGCATGCCCTCAGCTCCTGCCTGTAGTCTTCCAGTGGCATCTGGTGGGCCACTGTGTGAAAGAGGATGCTGGACTAGATGGGCCTTGGGCCTGATCCAGCAGGGCTGTTCTTATGTTCTTAACCATGACATTCAAAAGAAAAGCGGCCTTATATCTTTGAAAACGCATGTATCTTGTGATATGGTATCTCTCATAGGCTATATGAGAGGCCTTCTTGTGTGGTGCACGGAACATTATCTCGGCTTATTCAGTGACACTTTATCAGGTGCAGTGGCCTAGCAATAAGAGACAGTGCTGAGAGCCCACATGCAATGCAGCCAGAGGTTGCTCTCCAGAAGCACCCCATTAGAGAACACACTGACATTTGCTTGAGATTATTAGAAATGCATGAATTGAGAACACTCAAATGTCAACTGAGACATTAGGAAAGAGCAACTTCGTATGCTTACTGGAAATAAGATGAAATCTCACCCTTACTACTTATTGACCTGGCAGTAGGCGCCATAAAACAGATTCATTTGGTTTATGTAGCCTACCAGTATATTTCCTAAATAAAGCTAATCCATCCTTGCAGAATCTCCAGATATATTCAGAATAGAGACTTGCAGCCAAAAATGTAGCTGGTTACTACAAACTATTATGATAATTCCACCCCATCTCACCTCTGCTTATAACAGTCATGTTGTACACTTCTCTGCACATCCTCTTTTTCTAACTTGTCTTTCTCTATGACTACTCCCTCCTTGGGCCTTCTTCATTTTTATGGAGTTCACCCTCTTCTAGCATTCCCCTTCTTTGACAGACCAGCTGTTTGGCTTCAGGGCTTCATGTTGTAGCAAAAAGAGTTAACTCGTAGACCAAATATGCAAAGGAACTGATAAACAGCTCCGAGTACTATTTGTTCATATAATGAACTCCTGAGAAGTTTGTTTGCTGGAACTTGGAACACCTCTGACTAATCCCTCAAGTTTACCCTACTAGATCAAGTTGGGCTTTAGTTCCTCCAGAGAAGTTAGCCTTTAAAAAGATTGTTATAATAACATAATAATAATAATAATAATAATAATAATAATAATAATAAGAATAAGAATAAGAATAAGAATAAGAATAAGAAGAAGAAGAAGAAGAAGAAGAAGAAGAAGAAGAAGAAGCATCAAATAAATAAGGTATATAAGTTGAATTGTTATAGTTATGTGTTGAACCTTCCAGAGAAGGATGGATGTAGCCGCAAGAGTTAACACCTAGACCAAGTATAGAGAATAGATTGGATAATCTATTGGATAATCCAATAGATTATAATAATAAAAAAAAAACAGGCTGGGTGAAAGAGGTCAAAAAATGTAACCAACAAATGCAAGATCTAATAATAACACCAGAACTAATAAGTGAAAGAGCAAAGAAAATTAAAAATTGGACCGTACCAGGCGACGATGAATTGCATGGCTTTTGGCTTGAACACCTAACAAGCCTTCATAAACAACTATCAAAACAGTTCAATCACATTTTGCAAGGAGGTGATATTGAACAATGGCTAACAACTGGGAAAACTCATCTCATCATGAAAGACCCAGAAAAAGGTGCAGTTCCAAGTAATTATAGACCGATAACCTGCCTGCCAACCATGTTCAAATTATTAGCTGGAATAATAGCAGATGAAGTGATGCAACACTTATTAATTAACAAACAGCTTCCAGTTGAACAGAAAGGAAATTGCCCGAACACCAGAGGCACAAAAGACCAGCTGCTGATTGACAAAATGATTTTAGAAAATTGCAAGAGAAGAAAAACAAATTTAAGTGTTGCATGGATTGACTACAAGAAAGCCTTCGACTCATTGCTTCACACATGGATACTAAAATGTTTAGAAACAACTGGGGTCAGCAAAAACATTCAGATATTTATTAAAGCTATGAGCAAGTGGAGTACACAGTTAACAATCAATGGTGAGACACTTGGACAGATTAGCATTAGAAGAGGCATTTTCCAAGGGGACTCACTATCCCCTCTGTTGTTTGTAATCGCCATGACTCCACTTTCACAAATACTAAACAAAACAGGCCTCGGATACCAAACATCTACAACATCAAGTAAAATAAACCATCTGCTGTACATGAACGATCTGAAGTTGTATGGAAAGTCCCAGTCAGAAACCGAATCACTGCTAAACACTGTCCGTATATTCAGTAGCGATATAGCAATGGAGTTTGGACTAGTCAAGTGTGCTGCATTAATAATGAACAGAGGGAAAATAACAAAAACAGAAGGAATAGAACTGCCCAATGGAAGCAACATCAGGAACCTGGAAGAGAAAGAACATTACAAATACTTGGGCATTCTCCAGGCTGATAACATCACACACACTGAAGTTAAAAGAAAAATGGGAAGTGAATACATCAGGAGAGTTAGAAAAATCCTGAAGTCCAAACTCAATGGCAGGAACACCATACAAGCCATAAACACCTGGGCCATACCTGTTATCAGATACACTGCAGGAATAATAGACTGGACCCAGGCAGAGCTAGAAACGCTGGATCGTAAGACCAGGAAAATCATGACCATCAATCATGCTCTGCATCCCTGCAGTGATGTAGATAGGCTATACCACCCTCGCAGCTAGGCATGTGCAGACCGGTCCAGTGGTCCGGGAGTTCGGGGGTTCAAGGTCGAACCGAACCAACACCACCCCCCGGTTCCATCGGACCGGAACCAGACCGCCAGCCATCCTTATCAAAAAAATAAAGTTTATTTTAAATACCTTTAGCTCCTTCGGGGGGCTTGCTGAGGGGGGGGGGTGTTCTGCGCGAGTTCCCTCCCACCCGCCGGCCATCCTTATCACCGCCGCGGCCTGCCGCGGTGAGGTTAATCACCATTTTCGGCCCTTTCGGGCCTCCATATGAACATGCGGCTGACGCGCATGCAACAATGACCTCTGCGAGGCCATGTTCCTATCAATTTGCCATTCTACCTGAGAAAAGAAACATTCTGAAATAACATTTTACTTACTCTCTAAATTTTACAGATTTTTAAAATTTATCATCTACTGACTATGCTTACAGATCTCATCTCTAGCTCTGTAAGCAGATACCAAAGAACAGACATGCTTCTGAAAAATGACCAGACTATCCAGAGGGAACATCTTACACAGCCTCACTCCCTTTAGGGATAGTGGCAAAAGAACAGTGGGGGACATTTTGTTAACTTGTGAACTCAGAGCTGTGGAATTCATTATTGCCAAGGGTTGTACTGTTGTAGTCACATTATTTTTGGTACTCTTTTCTATACGAAGGCAATCCTTGAAGGCAATCCGGCACACTTGCCATAGCAGCACCAGGGGCAGCACAGATGGTTTGGTTGAGTTTTGTTCTGGGTGGCTATACCAGAATGAGTTTTGTTCTCGGTGGCTGTACCAAGGCAGTGTGTGCGCACAAGCATTCAGAGTGAGGCCTTCCTGGTTCAACCTGAGCGAGATCTAAAATTAACTGAGCAGAGATTTTAAAACGTGTGAGCATGCACACATGCACACGCCTTAGAGGGAACACTGCTACCTCCCTCCCCCTCCCTCCCTTTCTTCAATCAGGCAGTGCTATACTAGCTGGGCATGCATTAGGAATAAATAACTATAGGCCTGTCTCCAACCTTCCACGGTTGGGCAAGGTAATTGAGAGGGTGGTGGCCTCCCAGCTCCAGACAGTCTTGGATGAAACTGATTATCTAGACCCATTTCAGACTGGCTTTTGGGTGGGCTCTGGGGTGGAGACTGCCTTTGTTGGCCTGATGGATGATCTCCAATTGGGAATTGACAAAGGAAGTGTGACTCTGTCAGTCCTTTTGGATCTCTCAGCATCTTTCAATACCATTGACCATAGTATCCTTCTGGAGTGTCGGAGGAGGTCAGGGGTTGTAGGCATTGCTTTTCAGTGGTTTCACTCTTACATCTCAGGTAGATTTGAGATAGTGTTCCTCTGAAACTGTTGTTCTTCAAAAACTGAACTTCTGTATGGTGTCCCTCAGGGCTCAATATTGTCTCCAATGTTGTTTAACATCTGCATGAAACTGCTGGGAGAGATCATCAGGAGATTTGGTGCAGGGTGTTATCAGTATGCTGATGACACCCAAATATTTTTCTACATGTCAACATCATCAGGAGAGGGCATAACCTCCCTAAATGCCTGCCTGGAGGCAGTGATGGGCTGGATGAGAGGTAACAAGCTGAGGTTGAATCTAGGTAAGACAGAGGTACTTATTGTGCGAGGTCGGAACTCAGGAGATTAAATTGATCTGCCAGTTATGGATAGTTCACACTTCCCCAGAAGGAATAGGTGCGCAGTCTGGGGGTGCTTCTGGACACAAAACTCTCCCTGGTATCCCAGGTTGAGGCAGTGGCCAGAGGTGCCTTTTATCAGCTTCGGCTGATACGACAGATGAGTCCATTTATTGAGATATTTGACCTCAGAACAGTAGTATATCTGCTGGTCACCTGCAGACTTGATTACTGCAATGCGCTCTTTGTGGCGCTGCCTTTGTATGTAATTCAGAAACTGCAGTAAGTCCAGAATGCGGAAGACAGGTTGGTCTCTGGGTCATCGCAGAGAGACCACATCACTCCTATCTTAAAAGATCTACACTGGTTGCCAATAAGTTTCCAGACAAAATATACGGTTTTGGTTATCCTCTATAATAAAGTCCCTGGCGTGCGTCCGTGTCTTCGATGGATGGTGTCTGTGTCCGTGTATCCCTCGGCTGTTCTGGGCATGCGTGGAGCGCCCGCCCGCCCGCGGCGGCGGCACTCTTCTTGCGCCCGTGAAGGCAAAAGGCCTAATGACAATGTGGGAGGGAACCAGGCAGCAGGACTTTCCTGTTCGCCGCACAGGAGGAGGAGTGGTGGCAGCCTGGTAAGTAGAATTCTCAAAATAGAGAGGGAGGGGGAAGGGCAAGAGGGAGTGGGGCAGGGGGTAGGGGCAAGAGGGAGTGGGGCAGTGGGGAGGGGGAGGGGGAGGGCATGTGGGAGGGGGGAGGGGGAGGGCAAGAGGGAGTGGGGCAGGGGGAGGGGAAAGGCAAGAGGGAGTGGGGCAGGGGGGAGGGGGAAGGGCAAGAGTGTGGGGGAGAAGGGAGGGAGGGAGAGTGGGGCAGTACTCTCGGAAAAGGGCCCCCACTCTCAGCCAGAGGAGGCGGTGGGCCCGGCTGGGTGGAGGAGGACGCGGTGTGGCCAGAGGAGGCGGAGTTAGCTGGCCCCAAGAGGGAGTGGGGGAGGGGGAAGGGCAAGAGGGAGTGGGGCAGGGGGAGGGGGAGGGGCAAGAGGGAGTGGGGCAGGGGGAGAGGGAAGGGCAAGAGGGAGTGGGGCAGGGGGAGTGGGAAGGGCAAGAGGGAGTGGGACGGGGGAGGGGGAAGGGCAAGAGGGAGTGGGGCAGGGGAGGGGGAAGGGAAGGGCAAGAGAGAGTCAGGCGGGGGAGGGCAGGAGGGGCTGGAGCAGGACACTGAGAGTGAGGGGAGGATGAGAGAGAGGGGTGGGAGGGGGAGGAAGGGCAAGAGAGTAGTAGTGTGCACGGATCGGTTCGGAGGCCATTCTACTGGCCTCCGAACCGGTCCGGACAAGGGGTGGTTTTAGTTCGGGAGGGTTAGGGTGGGGGGGTCCATTAAGGGCGGGGGGGGGCTTTACTCACCCCTCCCGCGCTTTGCTGCTTCGGCGCCATAATTACTTTAAAAAATGCGCCGCAGAATCATTTGCCGCTCCGGGGCTCCTTCTTGACTGCAAAATCGGGCGGCAGGATACTTCCCTGCCGCCCCCAAAGCCCCCTCAAGCCATTTGAGCGCTTTAAATCTCGCCCCGGACCGAGTGCTAAAGCGCTCGGGCGGGCGGCGGGGAGATGTCCGTCCGTCCGTCCGCCCCCTTCCCTGCCTTCTGCGAAGTGCAGGGCGCCTTCTGCGCGCGCGTGCGCAGAAGGCGCCCTGCACTTCGCAGAAGGCAGGGAAGGGGGCGGGCGGACGGACGGACATCTCCCCGCCGCCCGCCCGAGCGCTTTAGCACTCGGTCCGGGGCGAGATTTAAAGCGCTCAAATGGCTTGAGGGGGCTTTGGGGGCGGCAGGGAAGTATCCTGCCGCCCGATTTTGCAGTCAAGAAGGAGCCCCGGAGCGGCAAATGATTCTGCGGCGCATTTTTTAAAGTGATTATGGCGCCGAAGCAGCAAAGCGCGGGAGGGGTGAGTAAAGCCCCCCCCCGCCCTTAATGGACCCCCCCACCCCAGTGCCGAGCCGCAGGTCCGCGGTCCGGTGCACACCCCTACAAGAGAGTGGGGTGGGAGGGAGGGGAAGAGAGGCAAGAGTGTGGGGCAGAAGGGAGGGAGGGAGAGTGGGGCAGGAGAGAGAAGGGAACAGCCAGCCCCCAAAAGCGAGCCGCAATAGCGGTCTACTAGTGCCCGTTAATTTAAAGGGCTTAAATTCACTAGTAACCTATAAAGCCCTAAACAGCTTGGGCCCTGGGTATTTAAGAGAATGTCGTCTTTGCTATGAACCACACCGCCCATTGAGATCATCTGGAGAGGTTCGTCTGCAGTTGCCAATGGCTTGTCTGGTGGCTACTCAGGGTCGGGCCTTCACTATTGCTTCCTCAAGGCTTTGGAACACACTTCCTGCTGAAATAAGAGCCTCCCCTTCATTTACAACTTTAACAAAGGCAGTCAAGACACATTTGTTCACCCAGGTTTTTAATTAAATATTGTTTTAATTGTGTTTTAAATAGTTTTAATGTTTGAAATTTTAATTGTTGCAATGTGTTAATATTTTTATCTGTTGTTTTTATTGTTCTGTTGTAAACTGCGTTTTGAGCGGTATACAAATGTGTTAGATAGATAGATAGATAGATAGATAGATAGATAGATAGAAGAATGTTGTCTTCTGTATCCAAATTGTCCAAAAAGGAGATATGTTCCCCTGTCCTGCACTGATTTATTCACCTCTTCTGCACTGAAGATTTTTGAGAAGGCACAGTGAAGACAGGCAAGAAGGATTGAGTCAAGTCCCTGGCTAATCTGCTGTATGACACAAATGAGGAAGGCAGAAACCAGCAGGTAGGGATGTGCAAACTGGTTCAACATTGAACGGGTTCAATGTCGAACCGGTTCGGTTCAAAGGTTCAAAGGTTTGGGGTGAAGCCAAACCACCACCAGTTCAACTCAACCTTGGATCAACACACACACACACACACACGGATGTTGAGGGGTTTGCAAGCCATTTTGAATTTCTCTGTGTGTGTGTGTGTGTGTGTGTGTAACATACCTCCTCTGGGGGGCTTCTACAAGGCCGGGGGGGTCCACAGTGGTTCCTTCTCCCCCCTCCAGCATTTCTTATGCAAAAAAACACCCTGTTTGGGCATTATTCGACTCATTCCAGGCCTTTCTCCTGTCACAGCGGCCATTTTGGAGGCCGCTGCCCATGCGCAAAGGGCCCCTGTGTGGCTTGGTCATGAACGGAGGGGGTAAGTACAATTTTTTTTAAAGCTCAAAATGTCTCATGAACACCCCCACTAAATGAACCAGGGGGGGTTCGATGGGGGGCAAAACTGTATAGGTTTTGGCCTGGTTTTGCAGGGTTTAAAAAACTGTTTTAATTGTTTTAATAATGGTTTTATGTTGTTTTTACATTGTTTGATTTTAATAGTTAATTGATTTTTGTTTTGTTTTAATGTAAACCGCCCTGAGCCATTTTTGGAAAGGCAGTATAGAAATCAGATAGATAGATAGATAGATAGAACTGAACTGATCCAGTCTGGTTTGGGTCCACTTTAGACTCGAATCGAACCAGGCCAGCCGGTTTCATGCACACCCCTACTATTTTTTTAATATATATTTTGTTGCCTAGAATATTTTATTGCCTAGGAAATATTTTATTGCCTAGGAAACAGACTTTGGGTGTCACCATTCTTGATGTGAGCTCAAGACAGTTTCGAATGTGACAGTTCTTCCTCAGGGAGAAACGTTAAAATGTCGGCAAGACTGAAACAGCAAACCTAAACAAAATTCAGTTCTTGTACTTGCTCTGTTAACAGAACCAGTTGCTCTATTCTGGGAGAGGTCGGAGCACATGTTTTGCATGCAGAAGTTCCCCAGTTCAAGCCCTCGTATCTTCAAGTCAGGTAAAAAAGACCTCTGTCCAAAACCCTGCACGTTTTCCGAATGGGGCTTTTAAAGCCCTTTAACTCTCATCTCCTCTGGAACGGAGCGGGTGCATTCACATATCAGCCCTATTTACCCCAAAGCCTCTGCGAGTTATTGGGAAGCAGTTCACACACAATTCGCGTTTTTCACAGCACGTTAGAGTGTAGCCCAATGTACTGTATATCCGGAGTTAAAAATTCCACTATTTGTGTCAGTATTTTTGGACAACTTTGAGTTCACAGTACAGCCTCCCAGTAAGCTCACAGTAAAGCCTGCTGTGTGTAAAAGGCCCTGGAGAGTCTCCTCCATTCAGTGTTGACATATTGAGCTTGATGGACCCATGCTCTGAGTCAGTAAAAGGCAACTTCATAAGTACACTACCAGATACTGGAAGGTAGTTTAATTGAAGTTTCTTTCCATATTTCAAGTTTTCACCCTGAGGGGGGGAAATGTCACATTCAAAACATGTCAGGACTTAAAGCATTCTCTGCGCCTGTTTACTTCTGCCTTCTATATCTGTGTGCTATGGGGGAAGCCCTCCGTTTTTTTTGTAACCTAGCATCATGGCAGTACATTTGGATCATGTAGTTTATAGACAGAAGTCACACAATTAGCAGATACAACATGGGCTGGGGAAATAACAGCAAGGTAGATGGGTGGGTTACCTGAAGCATTGGACTGGTGAGGGGAAGCTTTGTCAATCCAAACTCTGAGAGCTGAAGGGCTCAGGAACAACCTCAGTAGGGTCTGGCAGCCTCACCTATCCCAAGGTTAAGTAGCGTACTGTTAAAGGGTGTCGGGAGCGATTAGCAAAGAGCAGCATAAATGATTGCTCTGAGACCTGGAGCCATATTTGAGGAAACCTCCCTGCAGGGAGGATGTGGGAAGCACTATCTTCTTTGCCTCACCTAAGGCGGTGTGGATACCTGCACTGGGGAATTAGAAGCAATCAGCATGATTGGGGTTACCACCAAATTGTTTATTTTAGGGATGTGCAGAACGTCTTGTAGGAATTCCACTGGGGGAGTCTGCTGAAGCAGCTTTCAAGTGTGACATCCATCTCAGGATTCAATTCACTGAGCAGGAAATTACATTACAGCTGCCACAATGGCTTACCTGTCAGGTAAGCATCCCCTGCTGCCTCCAAAATGGCAACCCTCCATATAAGGCAAGGGTGCACAATTCAAATGAGCCAATGGGCTGAAACCAACCACGACTTGGAGTGTGGAAGCCACGGTCATTTTTCAGCATATTATTACATTAAAATTAATTATTAGAAATATTAATGAAACTAAGTATTAATTATGGATCAACCAGAAAATGGACCCTGTCCATGCTCAGTCAGTGGGGCACCTGGAGTGCATGCCAGCCCCAAACAAATGTCAAGTCTTCTCCTCTCCCTACATCACTGTTGCTTTCAGGCTACAATCCTAGGAATTCAAATCCTGGAGCTCTTCATGGCTCCTGCTGTTTTTCTGTAAGATATTCCTATCTGGGAGCCAGCAAAAAGGTCCCTGCAAGCCAGATCTGGTTCCCAAGCCTCATGTTGTGCAGGCTTGATATAGGGAATCTTCTAGCAGCAATGGGAATGTTGTTGCTAGCGCTCACTGTCTTCATCTCCACAGTAGACTTGGAAATAATATTCTATTTAATGCATTAATTAGAATTGAAGAGAACATTTCAGAGAATTATTCCATCCATTCTATTGGAGAATATTCTTTTCAAAATCTGTACTACAGCCGGTACAGCACGGAAAGACTTTTGCACACACATTTTCATCTGGTTCTACAAATCACAGCATCTCTCCAGAGGTTATTGTTGATGCCTACCTTAGTTTCTTTTTAGATTCCGAGCCCTTTGGAGACAGGGGGTTGTCTTTATTTATTATTATTTTTATGTAAAATGCTTTGAGAACTTTTGTTGAAAAGCAGTATATAAGTATTAGTAGTAGTGGTATTAGTAGTAGCAGCGGCTTCTGGCCTGGCTCTTCAATCTAGGCTCCTTGTCATGCAGACTGAGCTCCCAGACTGCCCATCCCTGCACAACTGATGGATGATTTGCTTTGCTTGCTTTCTTCCCAGCTCACTTCCACCCAGCCAGCCAGCCCTGACATATACTAATGTGAATTAATGCAAGAAAAAGTTAGGTCCAAACAGTTTACTAAACTATTATGGCAGTGACTTTGTTCCTAAGAAGAAAAATCACCTAACAGCTACAGAGGAGAGGGAATTGTAAAACCAATTTTTGTAGACATGGTAATTCTGTAACTGACTGAAAAGAGTGAGAAAAGCTTCCATCTATTTCTACAGCAAACTGTTGTTGTTTTTAAAGATAATACAGCCACTGTATTTTAGAACACAATTTCACTTTATAGCGTCGCAACATTTTTTTCTGTAATTTGATGTAATAATTACATAAGAATGCCTTGGATTCCTCAGAGTTAAATAATTACAGACCTGTCTCCAACCTTCCATGGTTGGGCAAGGTGATTGAGAAGGTGGTGATCTCCCAGCTCCAGGCAGTCCTGGAGGAAACCGATTATTTATTTATTTATTTATTTATTATTATTTATTTTATTTGTATACTGCCCTTCCAAAATGGCTCAGGGCAGTTTACAATTATTTAGACCAATTTCAAAATGGCTTTCAGGTAGGCTATAGGGTGGAGACTGCCTGGGTCATCATGATGGATGATCTCCAGTTGAGAATTGACAGAGGACGTGTGACTCTGTTGGTCCTTTTGGATCTCTTGGTGGCTTTCAATACTATTGACCATAGTATCCTTCTGGAGTGTCTGAGGGGATTGGGGGTGGGAGGCATTGCTTTGCAGTGGTTCCGCCTCTACCTCACGGTCAGATTCCAGATGGTGTCTCTTGGAGACTGTTGTTGTTCAAAATCTAAACTTTGGTATGGTGTCCCTCAGGGCTCCGTATTGTCTCCAATGTTGTTTAACATCTACATGAAACAGCTGGGAGAGATCATCAGGGGATTTGGTGCAGGGTGTTATCAATATTCTGATGGCACCCAAATCTACTTCTCCATGTCAACATCATCAGGAGAAAGCATAACCTCCCTAAATGCCTGCTTGGAGGCAGTAATGGGCTGGATGAGGTATAACAAACTGAGGCTGAATCCAGATAGGACAGAGGTACTTATTGTGTGGGGTCGCAACTCGGGAGATGATTTTGATCTGCCTGTTCTGGATGGGGCCATGTTCCCCCAGAAGGAACAGGTGCTCAGTTTAGGGGTGTTTCTGGATCCGAACCTCTTCCTGGTGTCCCAGGTTGAGGCAGTGGCCAGAGGCACTTTTTATCAGCTTTGGCTGATATGCCAGCTGCGTCCATTTCTTGAGATGAACAACCTCAAAACAGTGGTACATCTGTTGGTAACCTCTAGGCTGGATTACTGCAATGAACTCTATGTGGGCTGCCTTTGTACGTAGTCTGGAAACTGCAGTTGGTTCAGAATGCAGCAGCTAGGTTGGTCTCTGGGTCATCTAGGAGAGACGATATTACTCCTGTCTTGAAGGAATTGCACTGACTACCGATACATTTCTGGGCAAAACACAAGGTGCTGGTCATTACCTATAAAGCCCTAAACAGCTTAGGCCCTGGGTATTTAAGAGAGCATCTTCTTCACCATGAGACCCACCACCTGCTAAGATCATCTGGAGTGGTTCCGCCAACTTGTCTGGTCCCTTCTCCGTTGCAGCCCCTGGACTTCGGAATGTGCCCCCTGTTGAAATAAGAGCCTCCCCATCTCTGGCAACTGAAGACACATTTATTCACCCAGGCTTTAAATTAGATTTATAGTTTTAAATAATTTTAATACTGTGTTTTAAATGTTTTTAATCTTTTAAATGATTTTAATTGTAAACCGCCCAAAGATGCATATTTTGGGTGGTATAGAAATATTTTAAATAAATAAATAATAATTAATTAATTAAAAGCCTGAGTGAACAAATGCGTCTTGACTGCCTTTTTAAAAGTTGTAAGAGATGGGGAGGCTCTTATTTCAGTAGGAAGTGTGTTCCAAAGCCTCAGGGCAGCAATGGAGAAGGCCCGTCCCCGAGTAGCCACCAGACAAGCCATTGGCAACCACAGACGAACCTCTCCAGATGATCTCAATGGGCGGTGCGGTTCATATGATTGTTTTATACTTGTAGACTACAATTGTGTTCCAAAAAGGCCAGCTCTAGACTAAATGGTGGCTGGGTGAGCAGTGAGCAGTAAACTTGGTGCCCCTCAGAATTTGTTCAGTTTTTGAATACCTTGGCTGATGATATCCAGATTAATGCTGTGTGCTCCATCCAAACAATGCTGTGCACATGCAATTTTCACTGATGCCTCCTTCCTTCTGCAGTCCTTTATGCTTCCAAAAAGTGTGTCTTTGAGAGTTTCAGACCTTTCATGGACATAGTTTTAGGTAGCACCGAGGGCTGCAGAAAGAAGGAGAGATCAGCAAATGCTCTCCCTCCCCAGTTGTCCATGCAACTGGCATAATGCTGATCTGGATGTCAGCTCTTAATTTTTATTGCATTTGCAGACTCTTTCACAACTTTGTTGCATGATCTACATGATTTATAAGTTGCACACATGAATCTGTACACCTTATTTATTCATGCCATACAACAACTAATAAAAACAATTTTGTTTTATCTTATGGAAGCTTTAAAATTCTAATAACAACTTGGCTCACTTCAAGCCTGGTTGGTACCCCAGGTGTTCACCAGGGACATCTTTTCCTAAATCCAACCAGGGGTGTGGTGTGCTGACTTTGCAATATTTCTTATGGATGTTTCCTGTGCTTAATTCCATTAATGACCCACTTTACCTAATGCTGCATGCAAACATAAAACAGAAGTATTTCCCCATGTTGTCCTTCACCCGATAGAGTAATCACATCTGCTTACCATTCCACTCATTCACACCTGCTTACTATTCTAATTCTACAATAAGCAAACCGCTTATGTGAAGAACTTTTGTTGATGCCAGTATCAATGAATTTATGTTAATAGTTAGAATTCTCAGCTCAGGTGTGTTTCAAGGGAAATTCTACTTGACCAAGGATGAGTTCCATCATTCACCTTCATTGACTAAATTACTCAGGTGTAGTCCCATTGAAATTAATGGGACAAGTTATGACTAACTTGTTCTGTTAATTTCAATGGGACAACTCATGAGTAATTTAGTCGGGATGTCAGCCATTATATCTGTCAGCTTACAGGGTAAATAGAAGCTTCCTAAAACAGATGAGGGGGGATCAGAAATCAGAAGGGTGGAATGATGAAGGTCAAGGAAAAGCTGCATCCTGGACCATCTGCTGTGCCATGAATTTGAGTGAAAATATATAGCTGAATAACAGAGAAGGGAGGTTGGTGCTCTGAATATATCCTATCTGGATGGACATCATCCACCCAGTAGAAGGTGAGTAATCACTGGGCTGGTTCACACAACCAAACAGGAGAGCTGGAAGGTAGGCAGGATCCCATCTTCCTGCTCCCAAATTACCTAAGCCTATTCATGGCTCTGCCACTTGCACGCCCACATGAACAGCATGAGTGATCTCCATAGCCAAGATCAGGGGGGAGACCAAGCTGGGTCCTCCAATATCCCACAATGCACTGCATGAGCAGCAAAGAGGCAGCCCTCAGTACAGCAACAGCGCTCCTCTCCCTGGCCTTGCAAGCCCCAAAACTTGATAGTACATATGGCTGCTGCTCACCTGGGAGCAGTTTAAAAGTGGTGATCCAAGAAAGATGTAAGGCAGATGATCCAAGGAAGATGTAAGATAGGTTCTGTTTTCCTCCTACCTCACTTGTAGCCTGGGTAGTGAAACTGGGCAACCCAGGCTCGGAGTTGCTGGATCAGGACTCCCAATGCCCCTGAGATTCCTGGGTTAACCCTCTCCTACCCAGGAATCTGTTTGTGAGAACTACCTTACTAAGGACCATTTCACACATTGTGCAGCAACAAACCCAGGTTTGAGTGTCTACTTTGGCAGGGAATCACAGCCAATCAGACATGTGCTCTCAAACACGTTTTTCACATTCACTGACCACTGTGAGCCTCTCCACACATTACCTGAAAGCAAGTCCAGGTTTGTGATCAAGTGTACAAGGAAAGGGCAGCCACTGTTGGCACTCTGGATGTATCCACACTTTTCATGGCAGCAACTCTAGATTCTATACAGACTGGACAGGGAGTTTCATCTAATTCTGGTTCTCTGATAAGTCTGCCTCTATGATAGACATGTTTCCAAACGTCTGTTCATCTCATTCATGCATTGTGTTTTTGGCTGCACACTTTAAAATATTAAGTTAGTATTTTAGTAAATACTAAATACTAACAAGTTATGAAATTTTAATTTGCTGTTGGTGAGGAACTTTTTCACAGGTTTCTCTTGGCTTCTTTTTCAAGGTTTCTCTTGGCTTCTTTTCCCTTGCTAACTTGGCAAAGAGGCACCTTTTAATGTGGTGATTCTCTTTATTTAGCAGGGGCAGAGTAACTGGCCCTATTCTCCCCCAGGACAGTACCTCCAGTGACTGTTGCTGGTATCTATCTTATGCTTCTTTTTAGATTGTGAGCCCTTTGGGGACAGGGTGCCATCTAATTTGTTTATTTCTCTGTGTAAACCACCCTGAGCCATTTTTGGAAGGGCGGTAAAGAAATCAAATAAATAAACAAACAAATATTATTATTAATGGTTTCTCATGTGGGAACTGCATGTGTGGATCTGTCCTAAGGCAGTATCAAAAGCATCATTTATGAAAAACTGATATTGTGTGGAATTCATTGGATTGATTAGAAGGAAAAAACATCTCCTCTTTGTCCTGTAAAGGGTCTGAGTTTAAGCCAGGCAGCAGGAAATCCTAGATCCTCACCTTGTAATTTGATTTGAGTAATTTGTGATGTTGAGAAATTCACTTAACATGCTCACCATTAGCTGTCACAATTCTAGAAAGGGTGGTAACATTTGCTTTCTTTAGAAATAATTAACAAGTTAATATTTTAACAGTGCTTTGAAAATGTCAAGTGCTACTGTAGATAATTTTTCCTCTAATCTGACAGTCTACCTTCAAAAGAGCTGCTTCTTACAAATAAAGGTGGAAGATGGTAGACAGGCAGTGTTCAGACAGAAGTAAATTCAAACCTTTTGCCAAACAAGCTACAAAGACTTAAACAAATTATATTTCAGCTAAAGATTGAAATCTCCCATGTTTGATATGTTCTGACTATTTATTATTTTATTTTATTTATTATTTATCACATTTTTATACTGCCCGAAATGCAAGTTTTCTGGGCGGTTTACAAGACAATAAAAAAACCAATAAAAAGATTAACACATTTCAACAATTAAAATTTAAAACGTTAAAACTATTAAAACACAAATAAATCACAATTAAAACATATCTAATTAAAATCCTGGGTGAACAAATGCATCTTGACTGCCTTTTTAAAGTTGTAAGAGATGGGGAGGCTCTTATTTCAGCAGGAAGTGTGTTCCAAAGCCTCAGGGCAGCAATGACCAACCAGGCTGCCACATTCTGGACTAACTGCAATTTCCAGACTACATACAAAGGCAGCTCCACATAGAGTGCATTGCAGTAGTCTATGCTCCACATAGAGCACATTGGAGGTGACCAGCTGATGTACTACTGTTCTGAGGTCATTTATCTCAAGAAACATTCCCGCCAAATCAAACGAATTGTGTTTATATATGATTACAGCGGCTAGGATTATATATGCATCTAACTGGCGTACTTTGGAGATTCCTTCCTTTAACGATTGGTTTTTGAAAGTGTGGGACTATGCTTCAGTTTCAAAAGTCTCGGCTTTTGTACATGGTATCTCTACTGAATCATTCGTGTCTATTTAGGAACCGTTTATAAATTATAATATCCATTATGGTCAAACTTTGTTCCCATTTTCTGGATTTGACTTATAGTGTTTTTGATATGTAACAAGAAGCTGAATAAATTAGATTTTACAATTTTAAGAGTCTGAATTTCTTTTGCTCTATCTTGTTTTAGATTTTTTTTATTTACTGCTGTAATTAATTAGAAAAATGAGGTTTTTCATTACAAAAAATGATTTATTTTGTATTGTTTTGTATTGTCTTAATGGTGACTTGTCTTTGTCTTCTTTGGTTTACTTCTCAATAAAAATTCTTATTTAAAAGAAAAAGGAAAAAAAGAAACGGATGCAGGTGGTACACACATTCAATATGGTCACACACTTCCACAGGGATCCTGGTCAAGGAGAGGTTATTCTTACAGACCACAGCTACTCCACCTCCCCACCCACATCTCCACACCTGCTCCTCAACAGAGTATCCTAGAGGGAGAAGCTGGGACCAGACTGGGCCAGCAGCCAGTCCCCCAACCAAGTCTCTGTAATACATACCAGGTCGTCACCTTCATCCAGAATCAGATCATGGATGGTTTCCGACTTATTCCAGACAGACAGAGGAGCAAGGTGAGAGTCTGTGGGAGGTTGGCACTGCTCCCCAAGGTCACAGAGCTGGCAGGGCAGTCGGAAGGGGAAACTTCACTTCCCCTGTAACAATGTGCTGACCTGCCAACTTTACTTCCTCTATTCCCTACTACCACCAGAATAGCCACCCCACAATAAATGGACATACCCCCTGTCTCCCCATCCCCAGACAAATCAAGACACATCTGAAACACCCAGGATCCAAAAACAACAGAAGCCAAAAAATATCACCAGGCTCTCACCCTTGTTGCTCCCCAAAGTGGCTCCCCCAAAGGGGCAACCCCCTTTGGTGTCACCCCTTCGGTGGCGATCCCAAGAGTGGTGGGCCCACCACTAGGGGTGTGCATTTTGGAATTTTCTTGTTTCAATTTGTATCCGAATTGAAACACCCCCATTTTGTTTTGTACCCAAATTTTCTGAATCCGAATCAGCCCTGTTTTGTTCTGTAGCCGAATTTTCCAAATCTGAATCTGAATCGATTTGGATTTTTAAAAAGGGTCCCAGGGCAAAAAGAGTGGCTGGTGGTGGTAGCGTCCAATGGGTGGAAGCTAGCAGCCAAATTTCAAAGGGATTAGGCAAAGGACTTATTTTTTGTGAATTTTTAAAGTTTACACATCTTTAAGAATTTTCCCATAGGGAATAATGGAGATTCCAGCAAATGTATCATTTCAAATCAAGGGGAAAGGGATGACCCAGAGCGGAGTGTGGTGGGTGGTAGTGCCCAATGGGGGCAAGGAAACTTCCAGAATTATTTCAAAGAAATTGGGCAAAGGGCTGATCTTTTGTGATTTGATGAAGTTTACGTGTCTAAGATTTCTCCCATAGGGAATAATGGAGGTTTAGGTTTCAGCAGCCCCATAATTCCACTTGGGAGGCACTGGGGTTGCCCAGAGTGAGGGGTGTGTAGTGCACATAGGGTGCCAACCACCCCCACATACCCACAAGCCCGTGGGGTACTGGGTTTTGTTGTTTCTGAGGTGTTCATTGTAGATTCTTTGGTAGCATATGAGATTTTCAGTGAAAAACAAGAATCCACTCTCATATGCTACCAGAGAATCTACACTCAGAACACCACAGAAACAGCATAACCCAGCACCCCATGGGTTAGCAATCCTTCCCCTGGCCAATGTGGGGTCAGTAAAGAGTGGCAAGAAGCAAAAGAGCCAATGGGGAACAAGGAGGGAATTGTCAGCAGGTCAGCCCATGATTTAGGTCACCGATCAGAAGGCTGGAAGGGTGGGAAATTCAAAGAGATGTCAAACACAAAATGGAGACTGACTCAGAGATCACTACAAAATGGAGGTCCGAAACAACAAAACGTTTTGTAGTCGAAACAGGGACATTTTGTTTTGTATACAAAACTTTTGGATCTGGAAAATGGGTGTTTGGTTTTGTCTACAAAACACCCGAAACAGGCTGTTTTGGGTACAAAACATTCTGTATCCAAAACGTTTCGCCCATCCCTACCCACCACCACAGGGCAGCAGCCCTTTTATAAGCCCAGCAAGATGGCTAATCTATGCATCTGACCCTCAGGAACTGCTGACTCACTCCCTCTGGCACCTGCCAATCCTGCATAGACTCACCTGCATAGCAGCAGCCACAGCCCCACACATTAGGGGGCACACGCTGGCAAGCTCACAACAGCAGATAGCAACCACACAGGCTCTCACCACTGAGCATCCACTGTCTCTGGGAAGCAGATGTTAAAGTCCCCTCTTTCTCCCTACAAGGCTTCTGGCAACTGAAGCACAGAGCACAGCGAAGCAGCCCTTTATGAGACCAGAAAGATGTCTAATCTAGGCAGCTGACCCTCAGGAACTGCTGACTCACTCCCTCAAGCCCCAATCCCGCACAGACTCACCCGATCCTGCACAGACTCTTGATTGAAGCATAGAACTCAACTGAGATCTGGAACATCATTATTCTTGAGCAAATTTGCATTTGGGTAAAGGAAGTTTATTTTAACTCCAGTAAATATGAATCTTGGGAAAGACTGGGTTTTCCAAAACAACAAAAAAGGGGGTACAGTTGGGGAAGTTGATGGAGGAAATTGTGTGTTTTCACCCAACCACGTGAGAAAACAGCTTCAGAAAATTTGAATCTGGAGGTTTAAATGTTTGGAAAATGTGAAGACCCACATGTGAGGATTTAGAAATTTGTAAATAGATGATCAGGCTTTGGAATTCTCTCCCTTCTCCTCTTGACCCCTACGTTATAGGTGTTGCTTTTTATTTTTGTTTCTTCAGGCCTTTCAGATGGAGGAGTTTCCCCCTTGGTTGTTGTATGTGTATGGAGATGTTTTCCCCGTATGTATGTATGTATGTATGTATGGGGAGAGAGAGAGAGATCAGTGTTCCCTCTAAGGCAGGCATCCCCAAACTGCGGCCCTCCAGATGTTGCTGAACTACAACTCCCAGCATACCCAGCCACAAAAAATTGTGTCTAGGGATGCTGGGAGTTGTAGTTCAGCAACATCTGGAGGGCCGCAGTTTGGGGATGCCTGTTCTAAGGCATGTGCATGTGTGTGTGCTCACGCATTTTTTGATGTCTGCTCAGTTAATTATAGATTATAATTATAGGATTAATTATAATCTATAGGATTATAGATCCTGCTCAGATTTAATCAGGAAGGTCCCATTCTGAATGCACATGCCTGCACACTGCCTTGATACTGCCATCCAGAACAAAACACATTCCACACACAGATGAGAGAGAGAATATTGACAGTAATCCACATAATGTTTAAGACTAGGTTCTCAAGTGAGTACCAGCAGAAATAGTTCAGTACTCACAGATATCACTGGCTCCTCCTCATCTTCTGCCACTTTTGGTGGTATGGCCCTTCGCTCACCATGGGCAGCTTGTACCATCTTCAGTACTCCTGCTGCTCTTGCTATCACTTGCCAGTAGGTCTCTGGGCCTCCAAAGGAAAAGGCCACATTCCGGTCTGTAGGCAAGAACGGGGCTTTCCCCCTTCTGAGTGGCCAGAGAGCTGCTGGGAATGGAATATGTACCATAAATTCCCAGAGGCAATCTGGGCTTTTCAGACAAGAATGGGGCCTTTTCCTGCTTCTGAGAGGTCTAGAGAGCCACTGCAAGTTGCAGGAGTGGCGGACTAGGTCTAAAAATATTGGTTGCCAGGAGACAAAGGGGCCCCACCCACAACTATAAAGCTATCATTGACTTTTTATAAGAAATAAATAAAAATTTCAAAAATACATAAGTGGAAAAAAGGTACAATTAAAATTTTTGCAAAATAAATGTATATTTTTAAATAATTACAGTGTACATATATTGTACATATTACTGGCAGTATACACTACAGATTGTTATAATTGAATTTTTATTGATTTTTTTAAAATTTTAAATAAATGGTGGCTATTTTTCAATAGTTTGCTTGTACTGAACATTTTACACATTATTTATTTATTTATTTATTACATTTATATCCCGCTCTTCCTCCAAGGAGCCCAGAGCGGTGTACTACATATTTAGGTTTCTCCTCACAACAACCCTGCGAAGTAGGTTAGGCTGAGAGAGAAGTGACTGGCCCAGAGTCACCCAGCTAGTATTATGGCTGAATGGGGATTTGAACTCGGGTCTCCCCGGTCCTAGTCCGGCACTCTAACCACTACACCACGTAACAGGTACTTCAAAAGCATATTTCATGCATTCCACTATATTAAGAGCAATCATTTGAGTTCACTAGATGACTGTGCAAATCTGTCAATAATTACTTCTGCATCCAATTCATCCAACAATTCCTTTTCAATGGATAGCAACATGTATGATTCCAAGTTCTCCTCAGACAGTGAATTTCTTAGCCTTGTCTTTATGATCTTTAGCTTTGAAAATGTCCTCTCACATTGGACTTTAGTAACTGATAGTGTGCAGATGACTTTATAAAGTTCATAAAGGTTATCATATGCCTTGTCGTGAAGTCTGTTGGATGCCAGAATTTTCAGTACACACGATGGGCAAGTGCGACAAATTTTACACTTGTTGCAACTGGAATCCATATTCTCACCATCATTAAGCAATAGCTTTAATACATCAAAGTTCGAAGCAAAAGAAAACAATTCCAATATTACTTGATCTTTGCTGATTTGTGGAAACAGCTTAATAATACCTTCCAATGCTTCATCTTCAAGGCCCTTCTCTGCAATAGTTTTAAACGTTGCTGGGTCCAAGCAGGATAAATCTTTATACAACTTTTTGTGTTGTACAAAGCGTGAATCTAGTGACTTGACAATGCGGTCCATTATTAGGTTAAACACATTTACTTGAAAATCAGCTAGAGAATCTGAGGAATTTCCTTCATCGTCTATAAGCTCATCTGCCATTCTTTTCTTCTTCCTCTGCCTCTTAACTGGCAATGCTATTTCCAAAGAGTCAGTTTCCCATGTTTGATTTTCATCCATATTCAACTGTGAAATTTTGCCATTACATTTGTTTACAAATTCCAATGCCTTGCTGTGAACATTATCAAATGTTCTTGTCTGTTCCTTCAACTTTGTTTTAGCTGAATCTACTAAACTCCATGCAGAAAACATATCTAAACCACTTGTCTGTAAATAACTTGATAACAGGGCTGTAGTTTCAAATATATAAAAGAAAGTAAATGCTGTCAATATTGTTTCATACTTTAGAAGACTTTGAACTAAACATTTGCTTCTTGTTTTGTTTTTGCATTAAACTTGTCTGAATCTTGTATCATTGATAAGCATGTCAATAGATTTACAAAAGTACTGACAGCGGCATCATTAAAACGTCCAAATATAGTTGTTGCTGCGTTGGATTTTCCTGACCATCTTGTCTCACCAATTAGCTTTAATTGTTTCATTTTTTCTTGTCCTAGATGTTTTCCAACAACTTCTGTCCATACAGCCATTCTCTTGTATGATGTTGATGGTAATGGAGCAGAGACTGTACCGGGTTGCAAGATTATAATTTTGACATAGTACATATAAAAGGGAAAGAGAACGTCATGGCTGATGCACTCTCCAGAAGGTTTACCTAAAGTTCAGGTAATGGGACGTGATGTCCTGAAAATGTATTTCTGAATATAACTATGATATGTGTATTGATATTGCAAAGGTGATCAAAAGTGTTTATTAATTTTTATAAGTGTAACTGGTAAAAGAAAAAGGTAAAATATTAAATGTACTGTATATTAAAAACCACATGCTTCACCCATTGCCTAGGAGAGGTTTGGGAAAACCTCCCCTGAAGCAATGAGAGAAAGGGTGGGATATTGATGGACCCCACAAATGGGAGTGAAAAGTAAAGCCAGAAAAATGTTCTGTCTGTGTGTCACCCAGCAGAACCTGCCCAGAAAGAGTTAATGGCAGGCAGAATCAGAGTCTGTGACTGACAGCCAGAGAAGGGGCGAGTCTGGAAGAGATACATCAGGCAAGTTCTGGAGGGAAAGAGGGAGTTCTGAGAAAGCACTGCTTGGGTGCAGTTGTGTTCTGCTCTGACCTACTGAGAACAATTTTAACAATCACAGTAATTTTAACACTCCACAGTAAATGATAGTTTTGAGTGGGCCCCCTTTGTCTCCACAGTATATTAGGGCCACAGTATATAAAAAATATTAATTAAATACATACCTTTTACAGAACACATAAAACACAGCAAGCACGAGGTGAAGAGCTGACGAAGCACACGCGAACTGACGAGGCCGATGCAATGGAAAATATTTGCTGTCTGTGCAATGTGGGCAGGGGCAATAGCTCGCAGGTCGAGGGCGCAGGGGCTGAGCAGTGACTCGCGGAGGATCTGCTCGAGGGCCAGCTGCATGGTGTCGCTCAGCGGCATCAGGCCCATGAGGGCCAGCGGGGTGGCAGCAGCGGTGGCAGCAACTGCCACAGGAGGCGGCAGAGGCGGGCGGGGGCCGCGGTGGGCATGCTGCCGGAGGCTCACCAGTGCCCGCTGCCCTCCACCAGGCGCCCCCGGCTGGCTGGGCATAATATTCTTAAATATAAAGTATCCTCGAAAAATGATTTTATTAATTTTTTTATTAAAATAGTAATACGATGTAAATTTTAGTTGCAGACAGTAATAATATTGGAACTTCTATTATATTTTCAAACTATTAAAAGGTCATTAACATTTTAAACATATTTCTAATGTTTAAGGGGGCCCAATTCATCAGGGGCCCACAGGGCCCACTTGCCATCGGGCAAGCTGACACCCTGGCCAGTCCACCACTGAGTGGCAGTGAGGGCAGCAGATGCTGCAGCAAGGGGGAGGTGGCGAAAGTGGGAGGAGGAAGCAGGCTACTGAGGTGGCCACAGATGGTTCTCCTTTGAACATTTTTCAAACATTTGGGCTACTCTTACCTGAGGACCACTTTGGGTGGAAAAACACACACACACACACACACACACACACACACACTTGTATTGATTATTATTTTATTGGCATCTTTAAAGCTGTGCACCACTTTGGAGGCCCAGAATAGAAAAGCGACCTATTATAAACACAAATGGAAGCAAACAATGACCTACATGCCACACAGCATCATATGTGCAGTGTCAGACCCACCTGTGCCACTGCAGGGCTCCAAGTATTCCATTTTTCCCAAGGGAAGCCCTGCACTGCGTGTGGTTGGTTGTACAAGAGGCATCAGTCCCGGTATTGCCCTCTTGCACAGCAGCATGGCTGCATGTTTTAGGGCCCTGCAGTAGCACGGGCAGGTCTGGCACCACCTGTGTTCCTCTGCGGGACATGGAAGGCCATTTCTCCATGTGGAAGAGTTAGGACAATCCTGAGGATTTAGATGAGAGGTTCCAGTACCTGACTAGGTACAACAATAATATTTCTCATTCTCCTGAAATCTGATGCATTCGCCTCTCAAAAAACCAAACCAAAACCAAAACAAAGAAACCATCCCTTGGTTTCTAAAGGGCAACATATCTTCAATTTTAAGGGAATTTTATTTTAAATCATGTTCCTTTGGAAAATCCTTAGAACATCCAAAAGAAGATGAAGTTTAAAACAAAATCTCTCTGAAGGAAGCAACAAAGAAATAAATTTTATACGATGGACAAATCCTTTCCCAATATTTCCATGCTCTCCGAGTCATATCATGCATCCTGTAATGGCTCTGAACATTTTCTACATATTTATTTATTTTGAATGATTGTATATCTTCATGCACCCATAAATCAAGCAGGCACTGTACAACAAAACAAAACAAGAGGAGGGCTGTCTCTACAACGTAGAGAGGGGGAAATCCCCAACCATCGCCACCGTTTTAAAAATCCATTCTGATGGGCATTGTTAGAATTTTACACTGCTCCCAGTGTTTCCTTTGCTTCCAGCATATTAGCCTACCATGCACTGCTCTCCTCCCTCCCTCCATATTTGCTCTTCCCCCCCACCATCTCTACTCTTCCAGGAGCCACAGGTGTTCCATCTGCCATCTCCTGTATGGCTATATTTATGCTTTACTAGGGGGCTTTAGTCTTTTAATATACTTCTTGTATTATGGGACTGAGAAGTGTCACAGTATATTCTTTAGATTCCATCATTTCTGATGTCTTTGCCTGACCTCTCTCCTGGATATCGGATTGTACTCTCTTTCTCCTGTGCAGTTTTTTTCCTGTCATCCCCATGATATATGGCTCTCTGGTATTTTATATTAAGCTTTTGTCACTTTGGAAGAGGTTACTGGTCTCCTTTCCTCCACTCTTTGATATTATTTTTTTCCTCTTCCGTTCAGATAGTGAAGACAGTGCTGCCATTTTTCTCACAAAAACACTCCAAAGGGATTTTTGATATCCGAATTTATTCCTAGGCAAACACAAATCCATACACAGTCTTCTCTTACTATCAAACATCTGATACTTTGATATACAGGTGGACCTCATTATTCGCAGAGGTCCATTCCTGCCTATTCCCGCGGATAACAAAACTGCAAATCATCCCATGGCAAAGAGTTCCATAGATTAATTATGCGCTGTGTGAAAAAGTAGTTCCTCTTGTTGGTCCTAAATCTCCCGACCTTCCATTTCATGGGATTCAGTGACACTTTTGGCCACTCAAGAACTACAGAGTGTTGAAAATAACCCTGTTTTTACCCTGTGAGTGAAGAAACTGGGTCCCTATGACCCAACTGTGGATATGCGAAACCACAGGTGCCAGCACTGCGGGTAACAAGGGCCACCTGTATTTCAATACTTCTGAATTATCAGTAATATTTTTCACCTCAGAATCCCAGATGGTGACTTGGGAAATAATTTTTGAAAAGCCTCCAGAAGTTCGGGAATCCCAGTCCTCATATATTTAGAAGGATTGGATTCTCTGTGATGTGAAGATACTCTTTCATGATTTTCCATTTCATCAGCTAAGATTCTGAGGTGGAAAACATTAGAAAAATATTGCCCCCATTGTGACATCAAAGGAGATCAGCCACCACCACCACCCCACCACACACATTTCCTTGGAATGTGTTAGAGTTCTGAAACAAAGGCTGTAGAATAGACGTATATTCCCACAGCAACATACTCATATGTAGAACAGCTGTATTTCAGCATTGCTCAGATAAGCAAGACAATACAGTTTCAGTAATACAGCCCACAATGCTTTCTTCCTATACAGAACTGCAGCTATTCCCCTCTTGTACCTGCAATATACCATTGACAAGGTATGTTGATTGCTTCCCAGTAGTTTGGTGATTCTTGTCAGGGAACTGGCATTCCCAACATGGCTGTCCCTCAGACTCATCTTTATTTCCCAGTACATTTCACTGACTAGTAAGAGGAGAAAGTTTCTTTACATGCTCACTCTTCAGACTTCTACCCAGAACAGAATGGACAGAGTTTCCTTCCAAAGTCTACAGAGAAAGCAAATGGCTGTATCATAATTGCCTCTGACTTTAATTTGATCTTAGATAAGGAGCTCAATAGCAGATCTAAAACCTCCACAAAACACTTAAAGGTTACAGGCACTATTAAGGATTGGTGGGGAATGATGTTTTAATGGATGCTTAGTTTCCCCTCCAGGACTGCATTCCCTGTTGTAGACAGGGATTATGCATTTTACTTGGTGCACATGCAATCTGACTTTAAACCAAAAAACAAAAAACTCATCAGTCCAAGTGCAAGACAGAAGGGAGGGCATTAATTGGACTTTTATGGGCCATTTTCCAATCACTACCATGTTATTTTAGGGAATGGGGGTGAGAGAGGAATTGCTGGATAGATATAGATTGAATGTTCCTATTCTTAGAGTGGAACATTTGTGATTTGGTTTTAATATGATTGTGAAATTGGGCGAGATTTATATTGGTTTATGTGAGACATCTGTTACACAGTTCAGGATGTGATCAAATGTTTCATTAGGACTAGATAAATGGCCTATACAAAATTTCAAAGACATCATCAGGGAGACAGATCATTGCGTTAGGCAGGCCAGTAAGATATCTGGTTGCTTTAAGTCACAATCCAGGCTTTGCTGAAGTCCGTGGCCACTTTACTGAAGTCAGATATTATCTGGTGTATACTTGTGAATATCTAGCGTTAATCAGCTTCAGCTACCATAAGGTAAAACCAGAATAGTGAAATATTCCTTTTTTCAAGTAAGAAAACAGGATTGTGCCCAGTCAGCTGCTACTGAATAACTAAGAGTTTTTGTTGAGAAAGACACGATACATCTGTTTTAATGCTGTTCTGTAAAATAGTGAGATAAATGTTTAACTCTTCACTTCTCGTGGTTCAGATAGATCCAGTGATATGGTTCTAAGTAATCTCTCATTAGTAGCATCTCATTTCTAACATGTCGGATCATGGGAGCTAACCATGAAAACTTGCTTTGGCATTGTTAAAATGTCTGACGGAGGAGGAAATGTTGTTATAGCCATGGAAAGCGCATATTTATACTACAGACCTTGAACTGAGTTAATTGGCATGCCAATAGGCTGGTTTAGCAGTAATTACCAAAGAATCTTGGGAATTTTTATTTTGGGGAGGCCTCACACATTTCTACAAAAGCACCTTTTCTGGTTGGGAGAGAAAGGATTTAGGGGGCAGCAAGGCTCACAGCAACATTCAAAGGCTGGTACTTAGATATTTTCAAGTTAAATAGCAATTAATTTATTAACGAAGTGTGCATGTAAGGAGGCTCTGTAGGGAGGCTCTCCAGGAGGCCATGCACAACTCCCCCAATCCTCCTGGACATGCACTGTTGCACCACAGGATTAACTTATAAGTGTGCTCCAGAAGTGCTCTGCGGGATCAGAAAGACATTGCTGAGGTTTAGTGACTTCTTTCCAATCTTGCAGAGCACTTCTGGAGCATGAGCGACGCTCAGAAGTCTTTGTCCTGTGGTACAACGGGGCACACACTGGAGGAATAGTGTTTGGACTCCTATCCCCACAAAGCCTCCTTAGATGCATGTTTCATTAGTCAAGATGTCAGTCAGTGTATTTTGAGAGTATTTCTTGTGATATATTTTTTACAACTCACAATAACTGAAAATACAGGTGCTTCTGAAGAACATGGTGCAATCTTAAATATGCATCAGCAATGTGTTTTCTACCACCATCCCACATTCTAGGGGTGACCCTAGATTTGTAAGCAAGAATTCTCAGCACCTTATTAAATAACAATTCCAAGAATTTTTGGAGGAAGTAATAATAATGTTTGGGTTTTTAAAAACATTTATATCCCACTCTTCCTCCAAGGAGCCCAGAGCGGTGTACTACATATTTAAGTTTCTCTTCACAACAACCCTGTGAGGTAGATTAGGCTGAGAGAGAAGTGACTGGCCCAGAGTCACCCAGCAAGTCTCATGGCTGAATGGGGATTTGAACTCTTGGGTCTCCTCGCTCCTAGTCCAGCACTCTAACCACTACACCATGCTGGCTCTCCATTGTAAAAACATATACTGTATGTCGGCAGTATAGATATCAACCAAAGAATCAACATTTTCCTCAGTAGCATGAATCTCTGAGAATTGTTATAGCAAAAATGTCTACGCCAGAATCATTGGCTTTTCCAGTGATGCGCATCTATTCAGATATTGTTGGCTTTTTAAATATCAGGAATAAAGTCTAAAACAGCATTTAAATGTTATTTCCCATGATATTTAGTTTCTGAAATGTTTATTAAGAATGTTTGTCACATCCACATTATTTGTGAGAAGGTAATCTTTTTTTCAAAACTTCAAGTCTTTAAACAAACTGCTAAAGAAATGGGGAAATAACCCTTTCAAACAAGAAGCAGCACTGAATTCCCAGGGGAATATGTATGAATTGATTGGCAATTTGATTATGCCTTGTCAGATAATGGGCATTATTTAAAGCCAAGCATCCTTCAATTATCCATTCAATCATCTCACAACTTTGATGGTTTCCAACACATGTTCTCTCTACTGCAGCTAGAGCATACTGTACATCCAGCATGCTCTTGTTGATTGTGATTTAATTTTGTATTGCTGTAGGTAAGGCCTTGCATTCACTTTGGATGCTTTTAGTTCACCAATTTACATCATTTTCTGAGCCCTTGAGGCATGCATAGTCTTATGACTGTCATAAAGCAGTTGCATCTGAATCTAATTTCTGAGGTGAGAAACTATGATGGGAAAGCAGAGAATTGTTATCAGTGCCTGAAATCTGAAAGATGTGTTATCGAGAAATTCAGGCAAGAGCCCTGGTCATCCAGCACTAGCATGTTCTCCTATAAAAAAAAACAACAACCCAGCATTCATGGTGCACCCTACTGGCTCAGGGTATGAGATGTCTCTTCTTAGAAAGCCTCTAGCAAAGAAAACCCAACACATTTTGAAGACATATATAGAGCCATCACCACAAGTGAAGAAAAGATACGTGTTCAAATATATTTCCCAACAAATCTGTTGAGATGGGGAGTGGGAACGGATATACTCCCTAGCTGTGCCCCCCGCCCCGCTCCTAATATCCCAACAGGGTTCTCAGCCACAGAAGGAAGTTTCCTCACATTCTGCAAATATGGGAAGGCACCGGAAATGTGGCCAGGTAGTGCATTGGCTCAGAAGATGTGGCTATTAGGCACACTTCCACTTCACCCTCCTCATGTTCAGGCTGAACACGTGATCAGGCTGTTATCCTTCTGTGAGGATAACATCTGCAGAAGGAGACAAGTAACTTGATATGCAACTATCCCAGTGTGACTACAGTTATATGGAAGCTTATCCAGCCTATTCCTCAATAGGATTCATAACCTTTCCTTTGGTTTCCCTGTTGAACACTTCCATCCCAAGTTCAGGAAAATGTTCACAAAGCTAGGGTTCTCTGGACTGTTATTTCACAGGCCAGTTTGGCTCCTAACATTTTTGCATATTGTTCTTTAAAATCACAGAGGCCTGGCTTAATTGTATTTTTTTAAAAAAAATAAAAAAATAAAAAATAGAAATACATATGCATTCATTCTTCCTCATGTAAAAGAAAATATCCTGGCTTGATCTTGAACAGGATGCTGGACTATTGATATCCTTTGTGAAAAATGCTGACCAAATGCTTCGCTGTTGTACATGGAGCCAGGCTATCGCCTATCATAATTCCTTATTTAAAAGATTGACTGACTAGTTTTCTGTTGCTCAAGCTGATGATATTGCTGATCCTCATTTCTCCTTCAAAGTGAAGATTGGCTTACTGTTGTATATGGTGCCAGACTATCCCCTAGGCTTAGGTCAAATGTAAGGAAACATACTGAGCCCTTTCTCCTGACCGGTGAGAAGGGCTTCAGGGCAGGAGGCAGGGAAGGCAGCAGAAGCTCATCTTCCCCACAGGGTGTACAACCCCACATGCCCCTGGAAGCACGAAGGTGCAGGGGTTGGGACAACAGAACTCCCACAATATACCACATGAGGGGCACGTGGTTTGTGGGGATACCCCCAGTGACAGGCAGGTGCTCATCAGTGTTGTAGTATTGGCTGAAAGCAGCTGATGGTGCCACATGATCAAATAAATGGGGCTAAGGGAGTGCTCGTTCCCTTAACCACACTTAAGTGGTGGGCTCCCTAGGCGGGTTTGCCGCCAGAGCACCGCTGGTAGCCGCACAGCTGCTGGTGATTCTCATGTACAGCCAAGACTGGGCCTGCCTTAGCCTGGTCCTGGCTGTGCATGAGAACAGCCTCACTGAGTTGAGCAAAATGGCCCCACTGACTCTACAAACTCCTTATACCTATGGAAACAAAACTAGGAGAAGCAAATTACGATACTTTTCTTTTGGGAGTCTTACTACCTCTATCTGCATCTTAATTTGGCTGATCAGAAAGGCGATCCATTATTTCTTTCCTAAAAATCAAAAGGTAAACATTTTTTAAAGATAAAAGTAACACCACAGCTCAGAAGTACTTGGAGATTCTTTGATTTGGAAAAGCAACCAAAATATCTATATTATTAGCAGCAAATCTCTTTTCCACTTCAAAAGTACTTTAATATTAAAGACAAGAAGCATTCTTTCCTCTCATTCATATTTAATGTTTGCATGGGATTCCCTTGCAGAAAAATATTATTGTACAATGACAACAGGGAAATACATTTATCTGCATTAATAATTTAAATCAGAAATGCTTGCAACTTGGCAGAATGAAGAAATTCTGTGTAATTTGCCTGAAGCTTTGATATGACCTCTTAGGCCAACTTCTAGAAAACATGAATCCATTTGAAGTTCTATCCTGCTAGTTCTATCCTGCTCCTGAAGTTCTATTTTTCCCCTATCCTGCAAGAAAGGGGAAAAATATTTTTGAGTCCACATTAAGAAGAGGGTCAATTCACAGCCATTGAGTGTGTGGCAGCAGCTGGAAATAGACTCCTCTGTGGTGAACTGGTTATGTCTAGGTGCATCATGCACAACGTCTGACTTTTTGTATGCCATCATAGACTGTCATGGGGATTTCCGTTGCATGCTAAAACTGCGTGGCGGCATCTGCACATGACTGGCTCACAATGGGTAGGGTGTGAATGTCCCTGTAGAATCCCAATGCAGCATGTGGCTGATGATATAATTCTGTACTGCTGTGGAGAGTATCTACTGCATTAGATTGAACTACATGAACAGGAACTGTCAAAATTTTATAGAAGTCACATAAGCCAGACTCAGACATTAAGTTCAATGCCTGTACAATCTATATACAGTATATGCATGTATAGATCTGTATGCACCTACAGTTGTTCACACACTATGTTGAACACTAGTTATTTTAGGCCCGTTAAATTAACGGGCGCTAGGAGAGTTGTGCGCTCCGGGCCCCCCGCCGCCATTCCCCCTCGCGCTGCCTCCAGCCTCCATGCCGCAGCCGGTCTCCCCGGCTGGTCAAGGGCCCCCCACCACCGCAGCCTCCCCTTTCCGGCTTCCCCCGCCACCTCCTCACCCCGTCTGTTGGTGGTGGTTTCGGGTGGGGGGTCCTCTTCCCCCTGCCCGGCTTCGGCAGTGCCACCAGGCCGCCAGGCCTTCCCCCGCCGCCTCTTCCCCCCACTGCCGTCTCTGCCTTCCCCATAGCCCGTTCTTCGTCCACCACTCTCGTCATTATGGCCACCGTGTCTCTGCGGCCGTATCTTCCTCCGTTCCCACCGCTGCCCCCTCTGCCCTCCCGGTCCACCCGCTGCCGACTCTGCCCTCCCCGTTGCCCGTTCTTCGGCTGCTGCTGTCCTCAACATGGCCGCCGTGTCTCTGCGGCCGTATCTTTCTCGGACATTCTGGGCATGCGCGGAGTGCATGCCCAGAACGGCCGAGAAAGACACGGGCAGAGGGACACGGGATCACACTTAAGCCTTTTATTATAGAGGATAATGGGTGAATGTAGAGCGTATCCTGCATTTCAGGGGCATGTACCCAGGTTCACATTTAACATGAACACATATGTCGTAAAATATTCACACAAAAAATCTGTATTAGAGATGTACAAATTGATTTGAGTCTAATTGATTTGAGCTCGAATCAGGCTAATTCAAATGATTCATACTTGAATTGAATCACCCTTAGAATAAAGGGCCTGATTCAAATTTGAATCTAATCAACCCTGATTCAAGCTCGAATCAATTCAAGTAATTTGATCACCATTCTAGTGGGCTTTCTCCCCTTGCTGATTGGTTTTCTGGCACTGGCTTCCAATTGGCTTGAGATCTGTTTGCTTCTTGGTTTGCTTGTTATCATACAAATCAAGTGTTGTCAGGGGCAAGTGTGCCCCCATTGGCTGGGTGGAGGGAGGGGGAACAAAAAAGGAAGGAATTCAAAATATTTTCAAAGGGCCTGGGGAGTGGAGGCAGAGAGAACCCTTAATGTGCCCTTAGAAAGGATACATCAGGAGAGGAGGAAGGAAGAAATAAAGGAAGGCATTATCTTGTGGTTTTCTTTTTTCAGCACTGAGTATGATATGCTGTGCTATTGCTGCTATATTATTAACTATCTGGTTTTGCTGGATCTCAGATTGACAAAGGCAGAACTTGTGTGCAAGCCTGCCTGCCTTCCATGGGTTAGTCTGTTTGTGAAATGGTGTTGTGGCAAGAAATTGACAGTGGCCTCTCTCTCCTCCCCCCCCCCCGCCCCCCACCAATGTCTGGTCTTGAGACTAAGTCGTGCTTCACTCACTTCTCTGGTCTTGTCTGCTCTGCAATCTGTATTGCAAGGTGTACTCAGTCAAAATGTGAGGTTATTCTATTTGAGCTTATGGCTGTGCATGCCAGCTGCTAAGGGTGCTGCTGTGGTAGCTGTTGCAATGCTGAAGTAAGGAGTCATACCTGTGTGTGAGAAAGCAACTTGTGCCAGTGATGTTAATGCAGTGCAGGCACTGTGGCTGGCAGTGGATTTTTTTGGGCCATTTTTGGATTGTGTGTTTGGCAAAATGTGGTATTCTATGTTGGGTGGGGGGGAATGTGTACTTCTGCAGTATTTTTCAAGGCAGAGTTGCAAAATTTGTGCACTCTGATTGTTTCAGTCATAGGGAACAATGGAGAAATTGAAACACCCCATTGTTCCTCATGAATAGGTTCTAGGTACTCCAAAGTGGATTGGGTGGTATGGCATGGTGGGTGCTACCTCCTTCCAAACCGACAAAAGAAATGGACAAGCAGGCAGTTTTTAAAAATGACCTTTTCCCGCAAACCCCCATAGGATCCTATGGGGGTTGGGGGGAAAGCTTAAAAAAAGTTGCCCACTTGCCCTTTTTGGGTGGAGGTTGGGTGGTAGCACCCATCATGCCCTACCAACCAGCTCACTTTGGTGTCCCTAGGACCTACCCATGGGGCACAATGGGGTGATTCAATTTCCCCATTGTTCCTTATGGTCAAATCACTCAAATTTATTCAAGCTGATACATCAGAATTGCCAATCAAACCAATCTGAGTATTTTGTGATTCGATTCGAGCTTGAATCAAATCACAAGGTCTGATCGATGAACATCTCTAATCTATCTGCACAAACTACATAATATCTGAATAGGACTACAGAGTGACATCATACATAAATTTTGGCAGGGGCTCCATGTGAGGGCTATAATGTATGAAATGGCTATCAACTGGCCACAAATATACAGACAGGACATAAGAAAGAAGGTAGTTCTAAAGAATGGATGATCAGCATGGGCTACACTTTTAAATTTGGCCTCCTTTACATGTTATCCATGTAACTGCAGGACTACTGGCTAACATCCTTCTAAACTACTCAACAGTAGGCCTATTGAAATTAATTAGTCCTTTAGAGTAACTCCTGAGTAGTACTACTGAGTAAATTAGTCTGAATGTCAAGCCATACTTTCCAAACAGGGGCGTAACTATAATAGGGCAAAGGGAGACAGTTGTCTGGGGGCCCATTGCCTTGGGGCCCCCCCAGAGGCAAGTCATATGACTGACTCCCCCAGCTGCGCTTCTGCCCAGGCTTCCTTCAGTTGTATTCATCCTCCGAAATGGATGTGAGTGTTAAGACCTGGAGCTACCATGTCTTTCTCTAGTACCATTAAATGAGTTGCATCATCCACAATTTACAAAAGCTTTTAAAAAATAATTTAGGATTTTTATATATGTGTGTGTGTATATATATATGTGTGTGTGTGTATGTGTGTGTGTGTGTGTGTAAACTTTACCACGCTTTTTGTTACCATTATTCAGCCTCATTTAAGATTTCTTTACTTCATGAGCTGCGCTTCATCGAGGAGGGGGCCCATTTTAAAATCTTGTCTCTGGGCCCACTTCAACCTTGCTACGCCCCTGTTTCCAAATAAGTACAAATAAAGAATGGACATTCTCAAACATCAAAATACAGGATAATGTACAAGCATATGATTTGCTGGAATGCTAAGAATTGTTGAAATTGTTTTTATTTGAATTATATATGTGCACGATTTTTAAAAAGTAAAGAATCATATGCCAGTCAGTCACATATCATCTTCTCTTCAGTATCCCCCCCCCCCGCCCCGTTTTGTGCTTGTTTCATCATAGTGAGGAATTTTTTTTTTGCAAAAAGAATAAGAAACTTTTCCTCCTTTGACAGCAGCAGCAACAGCAGTGAAATTCTGGGAATTTGGTCTGTCCTTGCCCAGGCCTCAACTTTTAATTATGGATGTCTTTTTACCCTCTTAGTAAGAGAAAATTCCTATTAATGAGTAAAAAGCAACAGAGCCACTTTTATGTGTTGTAAGTGTCTCCAGTCTGCAATTCTATTAGAGCTGTAACATAAATTGTGCCCATGGAAGGGAGTGTTAATTGGATTGCTCAACACCAAAGACATTAACTGGTGTTTGGCATTTCACCAGCTTGGTGGCTTTCATTCCACATAAATGCTACACATCTCAGTTATAAAATGACTAGTAAGGCAGGGGAATCAATAGCCTGTCAGATCTATTAGACTAGGCAGTTCCAAAACAGCTTAATGTGCTAGAAGGGTGGAGGAAACATCAAAATAATCCTGAAACTAATGTAAAGGCCCAAATCAACCCTGATGCTCAGGACACTGTGGGGCCAGTGGCACATTAACCCCTAGCTTTCCCCCTCTGCTTTTATTTTTGATAGTGTTGAGGCAAAATGTCAGGCCATCAAAATGGATGCTGAACAGAGAGTGACAGGAGGGACATTATTATCCAGTATAATCAAGGTAGCACATGAGCCAGGCCCTCAAATTTCGACCATTGGTACCATCTCAAGGGAGGAATGCTCATAGTGATTTTGGGCAACATCTCACCACCACCACCACCACCCCCAGATGGAAAATAGGGAATAGCATTGCTGTACTTATGCTTTCTCTGTGTTATCACCCCTCATTAGCCCTGAACGACAACCCCTGAATGGCTGTGGTAAATTTGCAGTCATGTTTGCACAGATCAAAGGGCTCGGGTTAGGGGAACAAGCAACAAATCGTTGCAGTCTCTCCATTGAATAATGTTTGGAGAACATTCCAGCCAAATTTCATTTCCATTCCTCTGACAATACTGGTAAAATTTCATAGTAGTTAAAACAAAACAAAACACAAAAAAAAAACCTCTTACAAGTTTTTAGGACAGCATTGCAAATTTGGCCACTGCAGACCTGATGGTCAAGACAATAAAAGCATGAAAACACACTGAAAGCTGGAAGTATTGCAATGCTATCACTCACTTTCCATCTTTAGAGGTATATCCCTCTTGTCAAAAAATGGCAACACGCATTTGTCCCCCCCAGATGCTGCCGACCTCCCCAGCGGGCTCACGTACTCAGATAGCAATGCTTACATCACTCTCTGAGTTCCAGACACAGCGCCAGCTACAGTTAGAACGGCAGTATTGCAGTTACAGAGAATGGCATATGTTTGTAGCAGACTATGAAGCTACTCACATGCACACTGAAAACTGGGCTAAGGAAGCCCAGCCCAGTTTTCTGTGCCTGTGTGTGCTGCCGGGAGCCACATGGCTCCTGGTGGGGGGCACGGCAGCAAGCCTGCTTAGGGAGCCCAATGCTTAGCCCACATTTTGGATGAGATAGCGCCCCCAAAGTAGGCCAAATGCTCGTGCGTCAGTGCCGTGCAGTTTTGCATGGCACCTACACACAAGTAGCCTCCCAACCGGCCTCAGGAGGCTCCCCATAATGTACCGTGCACTTACGCAGTGCATTATGGAAGCTCAGGGGCCCTCCCAGCCCCCGCAATCTCCCTGCTCCCTCCCTGCTCCCAGCAGAAGCTGGCAATGGTCTGGGTGGCCAATCTGGCCACACAGCAACGTGGACTGGATTGTCTGCGGGGAAGGTAAGCTTTTCGCAGCTTCCTCCCCTCGCCCTGTCTGAGCCTATTCTCCAGTCGTGAGAATGGGCTCTATATGTAGCATTAGTAGTGGACTAAATGTAGTGTTGCCAAGCAGAGGGTTTGTTTTTAAAAACAGCAATTTTCACAATGCTAAGCTTGGATCGCTTTCAATCATCCCTGGGAGAAAGATGCCAGTTCCAGTAGATTCAAGGCCAGTCTGGGAAAGTTGGCAAGCCTAATTTTATGTATTTCATTTATTTATTGTATAAATAATTGTATGGTAGGGCAAGGTTGGCAGATGGAGGATGTAGACAGAGAGAGACAGGCAGACCATCCGAGAAGACTAGGGGCAGTCAGGCATTGGGCAAGTGTTCGTCTTATCATGGAGTGACACACATCAGTCAGCAAGTGGAAGAAAGAGGTAGGAGTTCTCTATCAGTAAGCATGGACAGGACCAGTCCCCGGAAAGGGTTGGTTCTGTTTTGAAAAGAATTAAACAAACATTTTGAATTTGCAAACAGAACAAGTCTGGTGTTCTAAAAAGGACTCAATAATTACTTACCTGGGTTTACTTTTGGTTAAAGACCAGACTCTGATCCTGAAAATAAGTTTGACATGAGGTTGGTTGTCAAAATTAAAAGTGCTTGTAAATTCAAAAAAGCCTACAGCATTCTCATTTTTAAATGCATAGCATTGCCCTCTGCAGCTTAAGATAAGCCATGCAGGCAGTTGGTTGTGAGAATTATGACTCTACCGTAGAAAAGCATGTTTCTTATTAAATAGTGTGATTGCTCTGGCCCCAGCCTCAGTGTTGCCCCCACCTGCAGAAGTGGAGGACTGGGGTGGAAAGACCAAGTGGAAGTGTGGATGCTAACTGTAAGCAAACACACTGAGTGGTGCAGTGGTGTGCCATCATTGGTGCCCTTGCCCGTACCATTTCGTAATAGCAGTGCTACCCTTGTTGAAGTTTTCACCCACGTTTTTCCTCCCCCCACAATCTAAATCTGTTGAGGAGACCTGGGTTTGCTTTCAAAGCTTGGCTTCATTGTTTTCTTTAATTGATACATTCAGATATTGCTCCTGTCAAGCAACCGTGAGCTTGCCAGAGTAATTACTCATTACTGACAAATAACAAAGCAATTCATCGTCACTCAGAGTACATGCATCAGTGCTGTTTGCTGCATTAAAATTACATTTGGAGATGGAAAAGAATGCCTTGCTCCTAAAGTGACTTAGTTTCATTATTTTTTATCTGTCAAGCCTCTTACAATTTAGACAGCTACAGTTGAGCTTTGTTTCTCTCATCAAGTACGAAGCGATCTCCTTATATCACAGGTAATGAGACCCAAGAGACAATGTTTGCATGCAGGCCGAATAGTGCAAGGCTACACCACTGAACAATTAATGTAACAGTGCCGTGCTACTTCAATGGAAGGCCTTTTATGGACTAGGAACTAGGCATTATTCTATGTTGTGGTGCATGGTTATAGAAGAAGAGCTTAACTGAGCTGTGAGCAATTATTTTATTGGTACTCCTGCATGGTCCTAAACACCTTTCATCGGTTTAACTTTCATGGAAGACTGTGGATGCATCAACTCATGGTTGTAATAAAGCTGACATATGATGATGGCTTAATGTTAATCTTTTCTTCTTTACCTAGCTCGTATAGCCTGCCTCTGGAAAGTGAAATACCACTCAACCCAATCCAGAATCTGTTAAACATGAGCCATTGCTTAAGTTGCTCCTTTAGTTTGGAGAATGCTGGTGCCAGGGACCCTTGGCCAAGTGTCTTTGCGAGGCCCCTTAGCAGCAGTAGTGGGGTGGCACAGCTGCACTAGCAGACACCACTTGTATTACCTATAATGCAATGTCTTCAACATTGCATCACCAGACAAAATCGGATGGCGGTATTGTATAATGGGAAAGGAAAATGGCAGCTGCCAACACAGTTTACAAAGAGACTCTAAGTCACCACTGCTAAAGTAACCCCGCACAAGGGTTTGAGGGAGCCATAACATCTTGGAGCACTTCTTGAGTGGCCACTATCTCTTTTCACTAAGGCCTCAGGAGCTGGCCATGGGCCCTTAGCCAGGGATCAAGTTGGCTGATCCTTGGTGCATGTCCTGCATTTGCAATCCCATAAGTATTGATTTGGTTTGTTAATAAGTGGTTGTTGTTTGTAATGATTGTTCATGGGTGTGAATTTGTTGTTGTGCACTGCCCATAACGTTTGGATGGAGCACTGTAAAAATGTAATAAATAAATAAATAAATTTATGCTGTTCCTAGCTGATTTATTTTAATTAGTTAAGCTGTAGTGTCAGATCTGCTATATATCTTGTAATATTTCATTGCTCTGTTCCCACAAGATGTTTCTTTACCACATGGAAACTTATCCTCTTGCAATAAATAATTAAGGCGTCTTTTATACTTCCTGAATTCCTGAATCACTGCTGGCCCAATTGTGGGGGTTGTCTTTAAGTGTTGGGGCACATCCATGTCATAAAAAGCTGTGGTGCTCTAATAATAATAATAATGAACAAGTTCTTTAATGTTGATCAGTACTGTTTATTCAGTTGTTGTTTTTGTTAAACACATGTATATACCACCCAAAACACAAGTCTCTGGGTGGTTTACAACAGTTCCATTTATGTGATTCCAAACATATAATTTTAATCTTCAGAAATCTTTGAAATTCAGAGAAGAACTTGGGCATGAGCAAATAGGGCACTTATCAAAAAGCAAGATAAATGGTCTACCTATCTTGTCCTGCTTCTGGTTATATTTTGAAATCCCCCTGTAGGCAGCACTCAGCAGCAGAAGCTGGTAGCCTGTCCTGCACACAAACTGTCTTTGCAATTGCCCCACTTGTCATTCCAACTGCTAAAGCCCTGCCCTACGTTTTCCCCATAATAGTATTCCATACTAATAGCTTGTAGCAATGTTATTAGCAAGTAATAACTTGTAGCAATACATCCTTGCGGATGCCCCATAAGAGGCCTTCCTTCTGCCTCTACTCTCATAAAGCCCCTTGTGCTGCACTTCTAAGTTCTGCTCCCTCAGCCAAATCCTCTCCCTGCTCCTTAAGTTCAGTGACACATAGAACCAAGACATTGGCCAACATCCTGCACATGCACTAATCTCGCACATGCACTGTGAGAAGAAGCGCCAGTGCTATGGAAGTCTTTCTGACTACTGTGTGTGCATATGGGGTGAATTTCACTGATCTCCCCTTCTCCCAGAAGGGTCCTGAGCCACCCAAGAGAATGTCCCCAAGAACGATTCTTCGGGTGGCACAGGAGACTTCCTGGGGGAAAGAAGGTCAGCAAAACCCACCCCTACCACATGTGATTGCCATCGCTGAGTTGGTAGAAGCCTTCTGCTGCCTGGGTGCATCTCACGAAGCACACGTGTAGCCTTAGTCAGAATGTTGGCCACTGTTGTCTCTTTGAAATTATGTTGTTATTTCTAGACTGATATACTGTACTTGAATATTTTTAATGTGATTTTATTGTTTCTCTAGATCCCTAATTCTGTTTGTTTGTCTCATGAGCAAGATTCTAAGGACATCATTGCATTTCACATTCCCCCCTCCCCCCGTTATGTAGGCCATTTTCTCTTTTTCAATGTTTGTCAATAGCTTTGCACTCACAGCGCAATCCTAAGCACATTTACTCAGAATTCCAGCTGAGCTCAATAGGATTTACTCCCTAGTAAATATATTTAGGCCTATGGCATTAATCAAATAAGCTACTTATCGATCCTGCTTCCAGTGAGTGTTGATTGCTCTGAAATAATTTGCTCTTCAGCTTTACATTGATTTTTACAAAACCCTCCAATATGTAAGGGTTTTTTTCTTTTAAATGTTATTTTATGAATTAATTATTCATGCTCTAAAAATGCTATTTCCTTTCCATTGGAGGAGGCAGTGTGTTTTTCCTTGTGGTAGATGTGGTCGGATCCCTTAAAGTTGATCATTTTAATCAAATGGATTTCATCCATGTGCTTAATTCTCCCATTTAAGATATGCACAGTTTTAAAAGAGTTTAACTGAACTTCTGTTGTGCTCAGCCTTCATACACTGAGAGATTTGCCTTTTGCACAGTGTGGAATAAAATGAAATTGTCCTGAAGTTCCAATACATTATTATTCCAGTTCCTCACCATCTATTAGTCTTAAATGGATGCAAACATCACACTATTTTTATTTGTGGCTTGCGATGAATAGGCTGCTCTAATATTTTCTGTTTTCACTCATATTCCAAAGATATTCTCCACACTTTGAGCTCGCTGTTCTGCAGATTGCTTTATATCTACTTTATTGAAGTGTTCTTATGGCTTAATATATTTTAGAAATATGGATGTGGAGTACAGGCAAAGCACTGCTAAAAATAATATAAAATAATATAAAATATGGATGCACTTCTCACATGGCTAAACTTAAACATGCTCTCAGAATTCTTTGCAAATGTGATCATGAACAACTGTCATCCTTTTAATATCTCCATTCTTAGACTTATAGGCTGTCAGACAGGAAGCGAAATAAATGTTCTTCTCTTATCTAGCCTTTGTGAAGAATTATTAAGATACTCAGAAAAGCCCAGAGAAACAATGAAACCTTTAACCCATCTAATAAGTTAGATCTCACAAACAGTTTTCTTTTTTAAACAGTAGGTCTCATGATCAGAGTGAAAATGAGGGGGGGGGGGTTATTTGTGACTAGCTGAACGAAAGCCTCCTCCTATCTTTCTGTGATTGCTTTGTAAACCTGACATCATTGAACCAAACTTAAGCACTTCAACAAACCTTATTTACAGTCCAGCCTAAAAGAGTCCCTGTTTACTTAGTACGCTGGGCTTTCAGGCAAAGTGCTTTTGATTGCAGCCTCATGCGGCAAACCACAGTACGCTTTCTTGGAAATATTTAGAGGTATGCCCAGTTGAGATCACTAGGACATAATTCTAATTAAACACAGTATGAGGCTATTAACCCCATTGATTTCAGTGGGAGAATTAAGCATGTTCTTAACTGTGTCTCACACTGAGATTCATTCAGGCTGGTAGATGCTTTCAGGAGGCACAGAGGACTGCAGAAGGAAGAGAGAGACAGCAAAAAAAAAAAAAAAAAGCATCATTGTGTGTGCAAAACGTTTATTAGGCACTCGCAGTGCTAGCCTGACTGTTGATCATAATCTACCTGAAATTAAGCATCTACCAGTCTGAATGATTCTCAGTGTTTGACAGAGTTAAGAACATGCAACCCTCAAGGATAGTTTTGGGAAGCACAAGCAGCTGCAGAGGAAAGAGGGGAGCAGTAAATATCACCAGCCCCCTGATGTTTGCCGAGAATGCTATTTAGTGCATGCAGTGTTCATCTGGATGTCAGATATTCTGTTAATAATTAGTGAGCAAGGCAAAATACGTTAATATGCACATGAGGATGGGAACAGAACATACCAGAGAAAGGCTCATAAATGCCTTGTGTAGCCCTGCCCCAGAGTCAAATAGTTTCATAATACATCAAGCTTCTTTTTGCCAAGCCTCTAAGCCCAACTGGTCAGCCAAGACAGTACTAGCTAACATCCTGGCTAATGAAGCATCAGAGCAACAGGAGAAGCACTGGTGCTTCTGAAATGTTCAACTGATTCAGATGCAAGGCTGGCTCAGTGGTTGGAGCACTCTGTGCCATCCAAAAATGTGTCCCTAAAGGTCCTGCAGCCCTCAGGGATATATATTTTTGGTGACACAGAGGGCTTCCAGAGAAAGTGGAAGTGACTGAAATTACACACACACACACACACACACACACCAGTGCAATGTTAGTCTAGAACTATTCAGAAGCACTAGTACTTCATTAGTCAGGATGTCAGCCACTGTTCCTTACAACAGCTGATTGACTATTATCTCTTTTGTTAATTGGGAAATCCTACCTTTTATTAGCTAACTCTTGAAAGTCTAAGAGGTCATTCTATTTGTATTACTGTACTGGTTATAAAAATATTATATTCTCTGTTACAAGTGAGAGTTCTTTTAACACCTTAGTAACCTCTTCTGGCCACCAGAGACATGAGGAGTTATATTAATACGTCTTTCTTGGTCAGTTAAGAGACAATTAGAATTGTTCAGTTGTTGTTGAAGGCTAGTGCCTGTTTGGGTATGCTCTCAGTATGTGATGTTTTAATTCTTAATAAAACTTTGTTTTTTGAACTCTTCGGCTAAACTTCTTTCCCACCAGAGCATACTGTGCTGTATGAGGATTTTAATGTTTCTCCTCTCACCCACTCAAGGGTTATGGGCCCAGAGCTCTGAGACTGGTGAAGAAAGTAATTATTTTGAATAAGAAAACAAGGTTTTCTCCAAGATGGAGACAGGACAAGTGCAACAGACCATTGTGAAGTTACAAGGTCCAGATTTTGAACTGTGGTCTTTCAAAATGTAGATGCTCCTAAGTAGCCACAGAATCAACACGACCTTACACACAGAGCACCCTGTCCGAGAACGAGAAGAAAGGCAAGCCTGGGACAGTGCAGATAATAAAGCCACCGGGATAATTTGCTTATCAGTGAATGACTCCATAAGGCTATTCACATAATCGCACAAAAATCAACAAAATGCTGCTGGGAGTGCGGCTCATGCTTCAAGATGATCTGCACTGGTCCATGTAGCATGGATCTTTGGAGGCAGGAATGATGCCTCAGAATATTCCACAATGCACCACATGACTAGCACAGTGCATTGGGAGATACCATCGTGAGGTGGGTGCTCTAGGCACCCATCTCTGTGTATCCTCAGACTGTGTGCAGCCTGAGCATACACACAACCCCATACCTGGGTTAAAGGGTGCATTCGTGCCCTTTAACCCAGATAAAAACCCAGGTACAAAACCCAGGCTTGTGGGGGAGGCAGTAAGCTGGTCCAACTCACCTCCCCCACAGTCACGTGCTGAAGGAAATGGCATGGATACACAAATGTTTGCAAGACACTGGAGCTGATGAACCCAAACCAACTGAATTGTTTGAGGACAATCAAAGTCGTATTTCTCTTTCACAAATGGAGAAGACAAAATCCAGAACAATGCATGTTGACACAAAATACCATTTTATAAATTATGTACAAGAAAACAGTCTCATGGAGTTGAAATACTGCCCATTAGAGAATATGTTAGCAGATGCACTCACAAAGCCATTGCAAAGAGATCATTTTCTTGCATTATGAGAGAGTATGGGAGTTGTTGATCAGTGCTCAAGCAATGAGGAGGAGTATTAGAAGTGAGAAATCTAAAGCATAGCTCTTAGCACCGCAGTAACTTTTTTGGGCCACTAGAGGCAGGAGGAGTTAGTAGGTCTCTCTTGGTCAGTTATGAATCAGTTACAACTATTTCGGTTGTTGTTGAAGGCTAGTGCCTGTTTGGGTATGTTGTTCTCTCTCTCTCTCTCTCTCTCTCTCTCTCTCTCTCTTCCCGCCCCAGTATCTTTGGGTTTGAACGCAACAGACTGGCCGAATTCAGATGTAACACAAAACCAGAGTTACAGGGCAGAGGTTGGTACAGAGCAGAAAGAGACCTGCATTTTGAGTAGAAAGTGACCTGCATTTTGCCTCTCCAAACTCCAGTTCGAACCTTCAGTTTGCACAAAGGTTCACCACTGAGACCTCCAGTTTGGCCGCCAAAGCATTACATCTGATTCCAGATGCTGCCATAACCATGGTTTCATGTCATTATAATGGCATGAGTTTCAAACAGCAATTATAGAGATGGTGACACAGACCTGCCCGGGATCATAGACACTCCATGCCTGAGCACCAGCCTCCTTTCACCTATCCATCTATGCACTTGCCCAGCAACAGGGACACCATCAGTTCCCATCTCAAGCTTGTCAGCCTGTCAAGCAGCACAGTCACACAGATGCATTCCCTCTTCCCACTCTATCCCTTGCTCTCCCCACCTGGCAAGTAGGAGAGAAAGGGGATGGGATGACAGGATGGGCACTAAGTGCTTTGCTGCTCCAGAAGTCTGCTGCATTTATATGCTGACACTGCCTTTTGTTCCTTTCCTGCCTCTTGTTCCTTTCCCCCTCTTAGTAGCTGGGTAAAGCCCCCATTTCCTCTGCAGTCCTTTGTACAGTGACGGGAAGTCTGAGTTGCAAAATGACGACTATGCCATTCTATAGTGCCATGTACCAAAGAAGTAAACCTTGTTGTTAATGTGAAGAACGTAGTCAGGAGCTGTGGAATCTTTGACAACCTGCATCACCAACTTTCTGTTTGACCTTAGCAAAGTTGAGATTCATTAGTTGAGATTCATTAGAACTATACTGACTACAAGACAAAAAGTTGTCAAATGTCTATGTTAAAATTCAGGGAGGCTGCTGAGTTCATTAATATTTTGAATACACTTTAAGCTCCTGAGGAGGAAGTTTCACGTGTCCTTCTCAAAGAGCGCGTGAGCAAACAGAGATGTCAGAGAAGTCCCAAAGCTGAAGTGCAATTTAGAACGGCTACATGCAGAAACGTTACACAACTTTTTACAGAGGCCTTTTAAAAGTGTATGTTTTTAAGTAACATTTTATTAGAATGCCATGCTGAGCCTTGCAGGCAAGACAGAAATAATGAAAATGCATAATGACAAACACTGAAACTAGGAGGCAGATTAGTGGTAGCTACAAGGACAGAAAGGAAATCCTTATCCCTTCATCCCCGAAGGTCTGGTTCTGTGAAGAAGGATGGTATGGCTGTAATTGTGTAGCAACCTAGTTCTTTGAAAGTTATGAGAACCAATCTGGTTTTCCACTATGTCTGCATTTTGCACAACCTGTTTAATGGCACAAAAGGCTGCTATGCTTATAATAGAATTAACCTTAGGCAGAGAGAACCGTCTCCAGTAGTTCTATTTCTACCTGACTAGGCTTTTGTCACAAAACATAGCTTTAAAAATATCAAAGCAAATGGCAATATAATTTAAGAGGGGGAGAATGATCAAATCCTGCTTAACCCACCAGAAATATTATTCTTTTCATCAGCAATTCAACAGAATAAATCAGATTTTATAGTTGAACTTGCAGGTTTCCCTTCGACATTCATTTTATACTACCTGGTTTCCGTGTTTTACAGCCCTAAAGACTTAAACAGGACTTCTAACAAAGTAACAAAATGCAAGATTTGCATCCTAAAATTTTATTTTTAAAACTGTGTTTTATTTCTCCATGATTCCCCCCCCCTCCTTCTTCCATGAATTTTGACAACTTTGGGCTTATCAGTTAGATTATAATACTCTCTTTTTCTGTCTTCCAAAATACATATTCTGCCAGTGTAATATTCAATACAAAGTGACACTGGCAGAGAAATCCTAAATTTGTTTACTTGGAAGTAAGTTCCACTGATTTCCATGGAATCCAGTGAGGCGAGTCTCACGATCAGTGACACTCACCAGATGGGGTTAGGTGGAGAGAGCAGGTTTAGCCTGCTCTCCCCACAGATGAGCAAGCCTGCAGCCCTGGGCGGTCCGATCAGACATATGACTGCCGGCTCTGTGTCAGAGCCAGGAGGGGCTGCAGGGATTGGGGGCCGCATGGCCCCCTGGAGTTCCAGGATGCCTCGCGCGAGCATGCAGGACATCCTGGTGAGACCCCCAAGCCCAGGAGGAGGCTTGCAGCCTCCCGGTTCCGGGGTCTACTTGTGTGTTGCCGCAATCCACGGTGACACACGAGCAGAATGCCCAGGTTAACGGAGCGCTCGCTCCGCTAACCTCGGCTAATGGGAGGGGTCGTTTTGGTGGTGGCAGCACAGAATCGCCAAAAAGCGGGCTAGGCTCCCTTAGCCCGCTTTTTGGCGATCATCATGATCGCCCCACTATCAGGTAAGTTTGAATAAGATTGCAGTCAGGATGTAGCAATTTCCATCTCCTGAATTCACTCATTTCTTGCTAATTAAAAAAGAGTCTTCATAAATCAGCCTTGGTTGAGTGAGGAAATTACTACAAAGAGGCCTGCCTCTGGTGTGAAGCATCTAGGAGTTAAAAATCAGAGGACAAAGAGCAGGGCCTGAAAAGAGAAGCCCATCAAATTGTGCCTTTTCAGTCTTTTAGAATTCAGGCAAACCCTCTCCCCCTCAAAACACAATAAAATCCATTAAAATACACAGTGATGCAAGAAAAAGAAATTACTCAAAGCTAATAATCATGAATTTATGATAACAGTAAACATTTCATCCAGGAAGCTGATGACTCCTGTTCCTGTTTTCAAAGGAAGGAATGCATATATATTTTTTATATAAAGTCTTCTAGGGTTGACTATATTATGTAGGTAAAAAGTGAAGGAGATTACTGTTAAAGGTGTAATGAGGAGGGCGGGATATCCTGTGTGTAAAGCTTTGTCTCTCTGTTTAAGCTTTCTCATGGCCTATTTCACAGTGTTCACTCTCCAGATACAACACTGTTTAGGAGGAAGAAATGTCTTTAGTGAGTTTCTCACAACATGTCCAAAACAGGTCAGTCTTCTGACAGTACAGTCCCTTCTAGCAGCATCCTGGCATTGTTTACATAAAGGTACCCAACAAAATCCATATCAGTCCAGGAAAAGTAAAAGGTACTCTACAGGCCCTAGAACTTGCTCACCTGCTGAATGCAATTAAGAGGACTCTCCCCATTTATAACCCTGACTATGCTTTATCAGGTTGCAATTCAATACTTATCTATAGAACCTTTCTTCTCCTCCCTTTGATTTAATTAATCCCTTTCTTAATTAAACTCTTATCTGGTGCCTTTATTTACTCTATATATTCTCTCCTTCCAAGGCCCGCTCTTTTTCACTCAGTTTCTGCCATTGCTGGGCTAATACCTTATCATTAATTGCTCTGCTTTGTCTCTTGGAATGCTCAGCATTCTGCCAAATAAGAATCTTCCTAAGCCATCCTTTCACCCATTCATTGCCCTGTTTCTTAGAAGCAGAGCACGTGTGTCACTTGACATGGAAACAGTTGTCTACCATACTGTGGAGAATTGCCACAGCTTTGCTCTACATTCTTGGTGATCACAGGCAGATGTGGAGAACTTCCATGGCAGCCATATATGCATGGTAAACCATTCTAAAATGTTACAGTGGGAATGGAGGGTTGTCACAGAGCCAGCGTGGTGTCGTAGTTAGAGTGCTGGACTAGGACCCGGGAGACCCGAGTTCAAATCCTCATTCAGACATGATACTAGCTGGGTGACTCTGGGCCAGGCACTTCTCTCTCAGCCTAACCTACTTCACAGGGTTGTTGTGAGGAGAAACTCAAGAATGTAGTACACCGCTCTGGGCTTCTTGGAGGAAGAGCGGGATATAAATGTAATCATCATCATCATCATCATCATCTTGGACACCTTAGCACAAGCAGCATAGCCTCTGCTTCACTTCTTAAGTATAAAAGGTGAAAGGCCATGTCCCACTGTCTCCAATTTAATCTGAACTTGGATTTCTCTATTATTTGAGGGGAGTGTCTGCTGTCTGTACTATCTGTCATTCCAAAGTCTCATTTGTTCTGATAGTAGCAGCACACTACTTACGAGATTTCAGGGTACATGATACAACCACTTGAGGGCTCCGGGCACATGATATAATCACTTTCTAAAGCTAAGCAGGAGCCACCTAATGGTGCAGCAGGGAAGTAACTTGCCTAGGGAGCAAGAGGTTGTTGGTTAGAATCCCCGCTGGTATGTTTCCCAGACTAGGAAACACCTATATCGGGCAGCAGTGATATACGAAGATGCTGAAAGGCATCATTTCATACTGCGTGGGAGAAGGCAATGGTAAACCCCTCCTTTATTCTACTAAAGAAAAAAAATACATGGCTCTATGGTTGTCAGGAGTTGTCACCAACTGGACGGCACAACTTTACTTTAAAGCTAAGCAGGACTAAATTTGGTCAGTGGCTGGATGGGTGACTGCCTGGGAACAGGGCCATCCTTAGGGCAGGATAAGAGCCCTGAGCTGGAGATCAGGCGGGCGAATGGCTGACTGAGTCTCCGAGTTGAGTCCGAGTAGCCTGCCCTGCTCACTGCTGTGCTGCTTGCTCCCTCTGCAGTCACTGCAGCTGCAGCAGTTCACCTCACTGTCCCGAACTTGGTGGGGTGTTTGTTGGGCTGGGTGAACTTTGTTGGGTTGGGTGTTCCATCTGGCCGTCCTGCCCACCCCACCACTGCACCATCTACAGAGAGAGACTCAAGGCAACCCAGAGAGAGCCCTGCCCAGCACAAGATTGCCGTGCAAGAAGCAGCAGGAGGAGGATGACGACACAGAGCAAGGAGGAGATTGCGGTTTTCCCTGCCTGCACGCTGCCTCTGTAGTGTTGAAAATGAAAATCAACACCTCCTCCAGCTCCGCTGCAGTGGTGGCTGTAGTGAGCCTGGCTGGCTCACTGGGCTGGGGTGAGGGCTGACAGTGAGAGAAGGAGGTGGAGCACCCTCAGTCGCTCCCCGACCCTCCCGGCCATAGCAGGAAGCACACTTGCATGCAAGAATGAGTGGCATCAGGTCACACAAGCACAAGCCAGCCAGCCGGCTCAGGAACATCATGCTATAATTAAAAATCAATAGTTCTTTGACTTGACTACTTTCAATATCTCAAGACTCAAACAAAGTTTCCTCCTCACTGCTAATTCCGACAAGACAACACAGACATTGAGGAAGAAACCCTGCACTAAGCCTTAAGTGGCACAGGGGGAAAAATGCTTGACTAACAAGCAGAAGGTTGCCGGTTCGAATCCCCGCTGGTACTATATCCGGCAGCAGCAATATAGGAAGATGCTGAAAGGCATCATCTCATACTGCACAGGAGGAGGCAACGGTAAAACCCCTCCTGTATTCTACCACAGAAAGCCACAGGGCTCTGTGGTCACCAGGAGTCGGAATCAACTTGACGGCACACTTTACCTTTCAGCCAAACACTATCCTCTCCTCATTTTGAGGGAGGGGGGTTGGGGGGTGTTACTCTAAAGCTCAGCTGAATGGACTGATAATCAGCAGCACTGTCGGGTGATAACATGAACATAACTCATGAATAAATTTTGATTCGTGCTGCAATGACTTTTCATGATAATTGATTATTGGTGCAGCAGAACTGCTGGTTTGAGGTACAAAAATGTCTACACAAAAAACTTCAACCCTTTTTCTTGTTCCCAGTGCTTTTCATGATCGTTCACACACAGCCATCATCCCCCTCCCCCCCCCCCCAGAAGCCTAGAAATGGCTTCTAGGCCATTTTGTTTAACTTGAAAGAACTTTGTCTGCACTAGTTTTTACTGTGAGCTGCCGCAGTGCTACACATATTTTCTTGATGGCCATTAAAAGACTGTTTAAAAGGAAAATAAAACACCACCTTTGGTGGGTTGGACCAAGGAGCAGGTGCTGGTGTTGTTAAGTTGCAGAAAACTTTCAGGGGTGAGGCAAAAGGGACAGATTGAAGGAAAGGCTAGGGGGAAGAGAAGTAACAGGATCAAGCTGTGGTTTGATATTCTTGACTGTTAACAAACAAAAATGGTAAACACAAAGAATTGCAGTGCACAAAGTGTACAAGTTTTGCTGAATCATACCAATATTTCTTCATGGTATTCCTGCTTTTGTGGCAGAAGCAAAGCAATACACTTATATGCTTCACAAAGTGTTTTACTGTCATTTTTAAAGACAGAAGCAACTATTATATCTGGATTTCTGTCCAGTACATTAAACTAGTAGGTGAGTCTCATTGTTGATTGGGCAAGTTCATTTTGTGTAGATTGCACTGATAGAGAATTTAAATATAGGTAACAGATTTTTTTAAAAAAATTAATGTGCTTGCAAAAGGTAAGTTTTTAAAAACCCAGTTTGAAATGTGTAGGATTCACCTTCAAATCTTTTTCATTTTATTGAATAATGACCATATATGGTAAATGTGACTCTGAGAAATATCTGCTTCTTTGGGGCATGTGGTTTTGGAATTACTGATCTGATGATTCAGTGGTGAACATCTGTTGAGAGCAATGACAGTTAAAATCTGATATTTACCTTGATGATTTCTTCTAAAACAACAACAAGCAAAGTGATATTTAAACCTCCCCAGAATGTTCTGGTATAAAAGTGTAAATAGTAGTGCATTCAACTAATTTCAATGGAAGGATAGTTCATGCAGAATTTGGTATCTGTAGGTCATTAGGAAGTATGACAACCATTTGTGGAAATTATCATTTCCACAAATTATCCAAAATACATAATAGATTGTCTAACTATAACCAAACACTCCCTGTAGCCACTATCCAACTTCCGGATTGATTTTTTCTATGATTCATTCTTTGTGTTCCTGGCTGTCCATAGTATCCTCAAAAGTCTTCTCCAGCACCAAAGTTCAAAAGTGTCAATACTTTTTCTGTCTTGCTTCTTCAAAGTCCAGCTTTTGCATCCATAAAGTGTCACGGGCAAAACCATTGTCCAAACGATTCTGATCTTTGTAGGTAGATGTCACGGCATCTAAATCTCCTTTCCAAGGCCTTCATTGCAGCCCTACCAAGTGCTAATCTGTGGTGTATTTCTTGACTGCTAGATCCTTTACTGTTGATGGTAGATACTAAAAGGCAGAAGTTTTCCACCACTTCCGTGTCTTCATTTTCAATTCTGAGGCTGGTTGCTGTACCCGTTGTCATTAGTTTAGTCTTCTTTACATCTAGTTGTGGTTCCATTTTTTCACTGTGCTCCTTGACTTTCATTACTAGAGCTTGCAGATCATCCACATTCTCAGCTATCAGAGTGATGTCATCAGCATAGGGCAGGTTATTGAAGTTCCTTCTTCCAACTTTAAAACCACGGTCGTCTTCTTCCAATCCAGTTTCTCTCAGTATGTGTTCAGCATATAAGTTGAATAAATAAGGAGAAGGTATTCCACACAATCAAAAATTGGGAGCACACACAGCTCCGAAACCCAGGTGGAACACAGTTTTTGATTGTGTGAATGACCTCAGCATCCAGGAAATTGATCTCAGGGGCCACACTCCTTCCTCTACTTCTGCCCCATACCAGGATATAAAGCACTGGAACCAAAGTATACTTATAGCCTCAATTAAGAAACGGGAATATTTTAGAGAGAGATTTATAACAAAATGAGTTTGACTGGATATTTTCTTTTTAAAATCCTAATTCTCTGGTAATAAAATTTATATCAAGAACTTCTCCATGCCTCTTTTAAAGAAATAAATTGCTGCGGTTTGTCATAATGACAATGGAATGAAATTCTAATTCTGTCGGGGAGTCATAATCGCTTTGGGGAATTTGTTCATTAGTACAGATGCCTATAATTTTAGGACTGCAGGACCATGTTTCAATCTCACCAGCTATTGCAAAATGGGTTTTAATCCTGCTCATTTCTTTAAGAAGAGGGAACCTGATGTACAGTGCAGGTACACTCGCTCAGTGCTGTGAATGATCCCTCTTCATAATATTTAACTACAGAAGCCTTCATAGAAGAGTTCAATTTACAGAGATAAATGAAAGCTGCTGCAGACACCATGAAGGCAATGCAAAAGGATTGAAGGAACTCATTAAACACGGGCTACCCTGTGACAGGATATGATGGACAGCTATGGAAAAAAGTACAGCAATGATAACTAATTCTAAGCCACTTGGTTATTCTGTTTCCACACTCTTCCTGGCTTCCTGCTTCCAAAGCTGCCTTCTGGGTTAAATTATGCACAATGAATATGGGTTCTCATATATACCGCAATGAGGAAAATCTTTATTCCTTGTTCACATTGTGATGTTATAAGTATAGCATATATAAGTGAGAGTTACAAATGCCTGAGGGACTTTGGCATAACATTCATTAAAGTTTTCTTTCCCCACTCACTGAACTCATCCCCACTCTTCAGTTCTTCAAGATCCCCCCGCTTCTCCCCAATTTTTAAAGACCGGGGCTCTTAGGCATTGTTAGAGGGGATGAATGATGAATTAAAAAATTAAAGAAAACTAATAATTTTACACATGTGTGTATGCGCGCGCACACACACACACACACACACACAGAGCGGGGAACAAAAGCTGATCAAATACTGGGCAATTAAGGAGCCATTCATAATTAATCACCTAGCTATTCCAAATAGGAGAAGAGATTGAATCTGCAAAATGAATTGGGCTGAACTTGTAAATAGGAAGCTTTCAATTAAAAGAACATTTGCTCTAATAGCCTCAGTCACACTTTGCTGTCCACACTGGACAGGTTTGAAGTGCAACCATATTCCTAAGTGACAAATCGTGAATGGGGCGGTGGGGGGAGGAAGTACAAAGAAAACACCGGATTGCAATATTTTCACAACTTTGGGGTGTTTCGCCAAAAAAGAAAAGAGTGAACAAAAGATGGCAATTTCAGAGAAAAGGATTAGCGTGGAAGCAATCTATGAGGCTGTTCTCATATGCACTCTAGCCCAGGTTAGGGAAGTACAGGCTGGATTAGGTTGTGCGTGAGAACCGCCAGGATCGGGCCTGATCCTGGAGGACAGCATTGCCTAGCCCAGCTTTTAATCCCAGCTCTTAGCTGGAGTTAAGGGCTCATGCAAGCCTTTAACCCAGGCTCCAGGATCATGTGTTCACTGGGGCTACCAGCCCCAGTGGATACAGAGGGGATCCAAGCTTCTCAAGCTTGGAGGCTGAAGAACTGGACCAATGACTTCAGTCATGGCTGCAGTCTCAGAAAAATCTCAGTTTCCCCAAGGCACATGCTTACAGAATCTAGAAGGAAAGTTAAGGAAAAGTGGGGAGGAATCCCTTTTACCATAAATCCCAAGCCATGGAAGGCAGGTGTGTGTGTGTGTGTGTGTGTGTGTGTGTGTGTGCGTGCGCATCCCAGATAAAGCAATGTCTCCTGTCTCCTGCCCCTTCTCGGTGACAAGTAGAGGAGGAGGAGGAGGAGGAGGAGGTATCAATGGTGGGAGGAGAGTCTGACACAGCTGTTGGATCTCTGACCTGACTTGACATGACCTGACAGTTAGAAGGAGCCGATATGGCTCCTTGTGTCAGTGGTAGGTTGGGGTGGGTTGGGTTGGTTCAGGCCTGGTTGGAATCAGACATTTTTGCACCAACCTCAGACTGTACACATATCAGACTCTGACATGTGACCATCTCCTAAAAATGAAACGTAATATGTAAGGGTTTTCGTTGAAGATCATGCTGTTTCCCAGAAACAAGAGGAAATCCACAAGCAGTAAACACTGTTTTCAGCAAGGCTCTGAAGATATTTCAATCAGGAATATTCATTTAAATTAGGATTTATATACCCTAGAATCTATCATTTTGTTTTTCAGTGGTATTTTGCTTTTCATATAGTTTGGAAGCAATTTGAAAACAACATCTCTTTTCTCCCTTGACTCTGCTTTGTAATTTATGTGGCTTTTGTTTCTTATTTTACATTCGATTTTGTGACTGATTATGATTATTTTGTGACTGAAAAAATGTACTTCTAAATCATTTCAAAATAAAGTTTTCATAAGAGATATTACCCAAAACAATAGAACATTTTAGCATATACCTGTCTATTATACTGCTCCAGGAATTTTTTATTACAGTTGCCCAGAAGTGCAATTTCATTTCAGTTGAAAGCTTAAAGGCACAGAATGTACTTGTTATATATGATACATACTTAACAGTGGAGAGTTGATTTTACTGGAGGAGAAAGTATAAGCATTTGCCAATGTGATTTCAACATTATTGAGACTTTCACTTATGTTTTTCACATCTTATATCAGATAAAACAGGTTTGCATCAGTATACAAGTCAATGCTAGACAAAGGGTTTCATTCTGCAAGATGGAACTTTGTTCCCTTTAGATCAGGGGCGTAACTATAAATAGGGCAAGGGGAGACAGTTGTCTGGGGGACCACTGCCTTGGGGGGCCCCCCAGAGGCAAGTCACATGACTGACTCCCCCAGCTGTACACCCGCCCGGGCTTCCTTCAGTTGTATTCATCCTCCAAAATTGATGTGAGTGTTAAGACCTTGAGCTACCAGAACAGCATGTCTTTCTCTAGTACTAGCCAGCGTGGTGTAGTGGTTAGAGTGCTGGACTAGGACCGAGGAGACTCGAATTCAAATCCCCATTCAGCCATAATACTAGCTGGGTGACTCTGGGTCAGTCACTTCTCTCTCAGCCTAACCTACTTCACAGGGTTGTTGTGAAAGAGAAACTCAAGTATGTAGTACACCGCTCTGGGCTGCTTGGAGGAAGAGCGGGATATAAATGTAATAATAATAATAATACTATTAAATGACTTGCATCGTCCACAATTTACAAAACCTTTTAAATAATAATTTAGGATGATGTTCTATTGTGGCACATAGGTTACACATATAAATTTTGCTATGCTTTTTGTTACCACTATTCAGCCTCATTTAAGATTTCTTTACTTCATGAGCTGAGCTTCAGTGAGCCGGGGAGGGGGGCATTTCATATTTATTTATTTATCTATCTATCTATTTATCTATCTATAAAATTTATCAAAGAGCCAGCGTGGTGTAGTGGTTAGAGTGCTGGACTAGGACCGGGGAGACCTGAGTTCAAATCCCCATTCAGCCATAATACTAACTGGGTGACTCTGGGCCAGTCACTTCTCTCTCAGCCTAACCTACTTCACAGGGTTGTTGTGAAAGAGAAACTCAAGTATGTAGTACACTGCTCTGGGCTCCTTGGAGGAAGAGTGGGATATATATGTAGTAGTAGTAGTAGTAGTAGTAATAAATAATTTGTACACCACCCCAAACTTTCATCTCTGGGCATCTCTGTGGAGTTCCCAACAACAATCACCCTTAAACATGCCTAAGTGGGCTCCAGCTCATTGCTGCCAATTGCAATTTATATGGCAGTATCGGGATGGCTCTGTGGTCACCAGGAGTCGACACCAACTCGACGGCACAACCTTTCCTTTTCCTTTCCTTTATTAGGAAGGAATTTTTCCTGGCTGCTACAGTGGTTGCAACTGCCTGAAGTACATAGTCCTGGTTCTGATGTAAGAAAGAGAAACAAGCTGTGTGAACCAGTGGTGGCTCAAGATCTCTGTGCTAATGAGGCAGGATGCCAAATGCCACCCCACCACCCCTTTTGTGGGCACAGTCCTCTTTTCCTTTTTTTAAAAAAGTAGAGGGCAGGAGGGGATCTTGTTGCCTCACTTGCCCCCCCAATAATCGGCTTCCTGAGGCAACCAGCTTTATGTACCACACACTTGCTCTCTCCTCCCCAGAGGCGTAACTAGGGAAAACGGTGCCCGGGGCAAGCACTGAAATTGTGCCCCCCCGCCGTGTCCCCCCCGCCGCCCCCCCAACATACATCTGACTGACACACATGTTTCAGAAAACTTTTATTTAAAAAATTTTAAAAATTACAAAAATTACCAAAAATTTCAAAATGCACTACATACTTAGGTTTTTCCTCACAACAACCCTGTGAAGTTGGCTTGTATCTCAAACATCAGAATTATGATGCAATGATGATTATTATGATTATGATGCCCTTCCCTCACACCCTGGTTCTATTCCTGACTTTCCCTTGTGAATGACTATATTTTAACAAAACAAAAACCAAGGACTCCAAAGTAATTCGAGGGACTAGGGTGATAGTGCTAAAGACTCCTTATTCTCCCGCTGTTAAAGAAAGACTCCCCTTTTCCAAAACCGTGCACTATTTACACCAGAAAAGGTTTCAAATGGAGGGGGAAGCATTTATGCATTTATGCTTTGTTTTATGTTACGATTTCAAAGTTAGAAAAACTATAAAAGGGCCATTTTAGAGAAGATATGCACTGCCTTAGTTGCAAATCCTGCTTTTTGAGATTCCCTGCAAATGAATAAAGCGATAATATACACCTTTGCTTTTTAAATTGGTTGGAGAGTATTTATGACAATAAAAAATGAAATGGCATTTCAGATGCAACATTGGTTGCCTAAGACCACTCAGATTTAACTAATCTTCATCACATTGACAAAAAGAGCAAATAAAATTAAAATCCATGACTAAAACCAAACCACTTTGGGGTTGTTTTTAATGAAAGGTGGTATATAAATTTAACAATAAATGTTTAGAAGTATATACTTTCACTCCCTGCCCAACCTACAATTAATTCCAGCTTATTTTCAAAGGGCTTCAAGTTTTATTTACAAATTGCTTGGCAGCACCAATGTTTAAGTAATCGCTAATTGCTCCTAATGATAGTTTTACTTATTGTTAAATTTATATACCACCTTTCATTAAAACATTCTCTGTTCATCTGATTTTCAGTCTGGTTAATTAAATCGGTGGAGGTTTAGACTTTCCTGATGGGCTGAAACAGCTAATCCATTTTGATGATGACATATAATTAAATTAGCTTGCATTACATAGTGAAAAAGTCCAGGAAGGGAGAGATGGGGGGATGTGGAACCCAAGGTTCCACATCCCCCCATCTCCCCCTCCCTGAACCTTTTCAGTTAAAACGTGGTTAGATTATAGGGGAGGAAGGACTTGAATGAGCAAAAAGGGGAACTGGTTCGGGCGTTCAGGAAGTTGTTCAGAAGAGGGAGTTGTTCAGGAAGTTTGCTCTGGTGCGTGTCCTCCTCTTGATGCATGTGCAACTGGTGGCAGGGTGGCGGGGCAGCTGGGCGCGCTGGGGAGTGAGAGTCAGAGACTAGGACTACGAAGACGCCACGGCGCCCAGTGCTGGATGAGCAATGCCAGTGGGGGGGGGGGGGCGCCGGGACTAGGGGAGGGGGACTGCTCTGCAAAATAAAAAAATAAAATAAAATTCAAAAAAATTTTTTTACAGCAAATCGGCGGGGGCACTTTTTGGCGCCCCCTGCCAAGTGGCGCCCGGGGCACGTGACCCCCCTGCCCCCCCTATAGTTACACCTATGATCTTGACTCTGAGGCTTGAGGTGGCCTATAGCCCTCCTGTTGGAAGTTAAGGACTTTGCGCTGTCTTTTGTCTCAGACAGTGGAGGACAGACTAGTGAGTCAGAGGGCTAGAGGGTCAAGACATTGGTCATCCCTTCTCTACTGCTCTGACACTATCCCTTTGGAATGTAGGTTGGTACTCTTAGGGATTAACTTCCTCTCTCTCTTCCCTACCTGTCCTTCTACCTTGCAACATGGCAAGCTCCTCTCCCTGCACCATGTGTGCAGAGAAGATGCAGAATCCATCTGCATCCAGCTAGCTAGCTAGATTAGAGATCCTAACTCCTCACTTTCCTATCTAGAATGGAGTTCCTTAATAAATGCCTTATATATTGATTTGAAACTATAAATTGGCTCCAAGTTACTTTGCTCTCAGCATACACGCATGCCTAAGTAAATCCTGCTGTGTTGTGCCTCTGTGCACTCTGCTATAATGAAAAAGGGATTATCTCACCAAAGAGAATTCCCAACACCTCCTACTAGTAGCCATTGTTAGACTTGTCCTCCCTGAGTTGGTCTAAGCCCCTTTTAAAGCCTTCCCAGCCAGTGGCCATCACCACATCCCATGGCAAAGATTTCCATAGATTAATTATGCTCTGTGTGTAAAAGTACGTCCTTTTCTTGGTCCTAAATTTCTTGGCCTTCAGTTTTATGGGATGATTCCTGGTTCTAGTGTTATGTGAGAGACAAAGAAAACCGCCTTGGGGTTTTCTTTTAACGAAAGGCGGTATAAAAATGTAAAAATAAATAAATAAAGAAAAATAAAGAAAGAAAAGATTCTCTCAGCCCACTCTCTACTCCATGCATAATTTTATACACCTCTATCATGTCTCCATTTAGCCACCTCTTTTCCAAGGTAAAGAGCCCCAGATGCTGTAGCCTTGCCTCATAAGGAGGGTGCTCCAGGCCCTCTTTTGCACCTTTTCCAGTTCTACAAAGTCCTTCTTAAAATAAGGTGACTAGAACTGTATGCGGTACTCCAAATTTGGCCGCACCATAGATTTGTATAAGGGCATTATAATATTAGCAGTTTTATTTTCAATCCCCTTCCTAGAATGATTCCTAGCATGGAATTTGCCTTTTTCACAGTTGCCGTGCACATATGTCAAATATCCTTGAAGAACGTGGTGGGTTCCCCCCACCGCATCCCTTCTTTTTATTTCCTGCATTAGTTGTATTTTATTATATTAAGCTGCTTTAAGGGATTTTTTTCCTCCTCCCTTTTTTTTCTTTAGTTACAATTACATGTATTATTATCATCCTTAATTTTGTCACCCACTCTCCCAGTTTGGAGAGAGCCTTTTGGAGTTCTTCACCTTCTGTTGTGGATTTCACTACCCTAAATAGTTTAGTGTCATCTGCAAATTTGGCCACTTCGCTGTTTACCCCAACTTTTAGATCATTTATGAACAAATTAAATGGCAATGGTCCAAGTACAGATCCCTGGGAGACCTCACTTCCTACTTCCCTCCATTGTGAAAACTGTCCATTTATTCCCACCCTCTGTTTCCCGTCCTTCAAACAGTTACCAATCCACACATGAACCTGTCCCCTCATCCCATGATTGCTAAATTTACTCAAGAGCCTTTGGTGGGGTCAAAAAGGTTTTTGGAAGTCCAAGTATACTATGCCAACCAGATCACCTTTATCCACTTGCCTTTTGATATTCTCCAACAACTCCAAAAGAGGCAAGACGTGCCAACCTTTGCAGAAGCCATGCTGATTCTCCTTCAGTTATGCCTGCTCTTCTATATGTTTAATATTTTTTTTTTGTAAGTATGCTTTCCATTTTGCTTACCGGGCACAGAAGTTAAATTAAATGGCCTGCAGTTTCCCATATCCTCCCTGGATCCCTTTTTGAAAATGGGGTTTACATTACATTACCTACTTTCCAGTCCTCTGACAAGTTACATAATTTTGCTAGGAGATCAGCAATTTCATATTTGAGTTCCTTCAGAACTCTTGGGTGGATGCCAACTGGCCCTGGCTATATGTTAATTTTTAATTTTTCAAGACCCTCACTCATCACCTCAAACTGGCCCAGTTCTTCAGCCTCTGAGAAGCTCAGTTCCGGACAGGGTATATGGCCAGTATCATTAACCATGAAGTAGGGGTGTGCACAAAACTGGCTGGCCTGGTTCAGTTTGGTTCAAGTCCAAACCAGGCTCAGACTGGACCGGGCCAGTTCAGTTTTGTGCCCCTTCAAAAAAAAAACCCATTCAGTTTGGTGGGGGGGCGGGGTTCATGAATTAAAAATAAAATTTTCTAATCAACTTAACCCCTCCAGGGGGCTTCTCTAAGGCCATGGAGGGTTCTCCGGAGGTTCCCCCTCTTCCCGCTGGCCTCCATTACTGCCAATGGAGGCAGTAATGGAGGCCAATGAACACCGAACACGGTGGAGGTGTTCGGCCTGTTCCAGGCCTGCCCTCCACCGCAGCAGCCATTTTGGAGTCCATCATGCATGCCCAATGAACCTCTGGGTGGCTGCGTAATGGAGGCTGGCAGGGGGAGGGGGGACCTCCAGAGACACCCCACACACAGCCTTGGAGAAGCCCCATGGAAGGGGTAAGTTGGTTTTTTTAAAAAAAACCTTTGAACCCTCCCAAACACTTCGGGGGGGTTCGGCTTGATGCCAAACTGAACCAGGGGGTGGGGGTTGGCTCAACATTGAGACATCAAACCAAACCGGTTTAATGTTGAACAGTTTCCATCCCGAACCTGTTTGCACATTCCCTACCATGTAGACAGATGCAAATAACTCATTCAGCTTCTCTGAAATCTAATGATCTTAATAATCCTTTTCACACCCTTATCATCTAAGGGTCAAACTGCCTACCTGTCAGGTTTTCTGCTTCTGATATATTTAAATAAGTTTTTGTTATAGCAACAGCAATAGCAATAGCACTTATGTTTATATACCGCTCTATAGCTGGAAGCTCTCTAAGCGGTTTACAATGATTTAGCATATTGCCCCACAACATTCTGGGTACTCATTTTACCGACCTCGGAAGGATGGAAGGCTGAGTCAACCTTGAGTCCCTGGTCAGGATTGAACTTGTAACCTTCTGGTTACAGGGCAGCAGTTTTACCACTGCGCCACCAGGGTTATTCCCTTTGACACTTCTAGCTATGTGCTCATTTCTCTTTTTGCATCCCTTATTGCCTCCTTGCATTTCTTTTGCCAGAGTTTATGTTCCTTTCTGTTCTCTTCATTTGGGCAGGGCTTCTATTTTCTGAAGGAAGTCTTCTTCCCTTTTATCGCTCCCCTGACTATTTTTTAGCCACGCTGGCGTTCTCCTGAACCTGATGGTAGCTTTCCTCCTTCTTGGGATACATTCCAACTCAGCTTCTATCATTATGGTTTTAAATAAGTTCCATGCTTTCTGGAGTGGTTTGATCCTCCTGACTTTCCCTTTCAGCTTCCTTTTTACCAGTCCCCTCATTTTTGATAAGTTTCCTTTTCTGAAGTATAATGCATCTGTGTGGGACTTCCTTGGCAATGCTCCACTTGCATACATGCTGAACTGGATCACACTATGGTCACTGTTCCTCAATGCTTCTCAAACTCTGACATCTCACATCAGGCCTTGAGCACCATTCAGAATTAATTCCAAGGTCACCTTTTCTCTGGTTGGTTCTGCAGCCAACTGTTCTAAGGCACAGTCATTTAGCATGTCTAGAAATCTGGCTTCTCTTTCAATACCCACACATGAATTTGCCCAGTCTATGTGAGAGTAATTGAAGTCACCCATTGTTACAGCTCTGTCTCTGTTTGACGCCTCTCTGATTTGCTTCTTTAGCTCCAGGTCACTCTCAGATTTTCTCTGCTATTATTGACTAACCTAGACCTATCCACTTAACCTTTTCTACAAAGCCCCAAACTAAAACTGTGGACTGTTTTAACATCCAGCTTGCTGCATCTGTCTTCCTTTCAGCTTGTCTTGGAAATATCTGTGTGCTGTATAAGGACGTTCACCAATCTTTCAGGTGTTCATCTGCCCAAATTGGACAAAATCACTTGAATCACATTCATGGGCGTAACGATAGGGGGGGCAGGGGGGGCACGTGCCCCAGGCGCCACCCTGGCTGGTCACGTGGGGGGCGCCAAAAGTTCCCCCGCGCCGATCCCCTGGCTTTCCCGGTTTTGGTTTTTGTTTTAGTGCAGGCAGCAGTCGAGTCAAGAGTGAGCAGTCCGACCGGGCGTGGCGCCCCCCCCCCCATTGCTTGGTTGGCTGGCTCTGGCGCCACGCGCGGGCGCCTAAAATTTGTCGTTGTCATCACAACAGCTGAGCATGTGCAGGAGGAACAACAAGCAAGTACTCTCCGCGGCACTCCCCAGTCCCCGCCCCGCCACCAGTCGGGCATGCATGGTCCTGGTGGTGTGGTGTCCGACTCCTCCTCCCAGCTCGCCGTGCAGCACGTGCGTGACTTGGCGACGAAGCAGAGAGTTGGAGGAGCGACGGGACACGGAGCGTTTTTCTGCTGCTGCACACTGAGCCTGCACACAAGCCAAGCAAGCAGCACCAGCCAGGAGTGGACAAGGTGTGTGTTTCAGAGGGTTGCGATCCTCGGCGTCTTCTTTACTCGCAGGGAGGGCTGCTCCTCGTAAGCACGCCTCAGGAGGCGGACGCACCTAAGTTCTCCTGGGGGAAATGTGTGTGTGTGTGGGGGGTTAGTTTTGGGTTTTTTTGTTTTGTTTTTTGAATGCAATGTACGAATCTGGTCCCGCCCCCTCTGCGGCCCCGTGTCTGCTCCAAGGGATTGCAATTTGCATTGCAAGCAGAGTTCCCAGCTTGACCCAGAAAACTATCCCCGCCTTGCTCGGCTGCGTGACCGGTGCTTTCTTGCAAAAGTTGCGGCTTGGATGGAAGAGAGTGGGGAGCCTCGAGGCGGTTGCTAAAGCCGAGCGGCAGGGGCCGGTTTAGAAGCTGGCAACCTGTTTGCAGCCCAGACTGATCTCCCCACCCCTTGGTTTTTATTTTGTTGTTTTGCTACGCATCTTCTAATTGCAAGGGGAAAACTTATCCACACCCAAGACTTAATTTCTAGGAAAGCGATGACTTGGGCTTTAAGTTGTCTCTGAAAAGTCATGCTCTGATCTTGAACCATTCCTCTCCTCCCCACCCCCAACTCGCATGCATGTAGATTTTCTGTAGACCAGAGGTGAAACAAATGGACTTTGCATCTGTTGAGGAGTACTTCTATTAAGTTTATTTTAACGTATAATGTTTTGCCTTTCCCACCACCTTGGGCTTTTGCAACAACAAACCATTTATGCTGTAGCGAAGGAGGAGCGTGCATTGCATCGCCTTTAAGAGCTGAAAGGAGGTAGGGCCGCGCCCCCCCCCCCCCCCCGTCCAGGATTGGTGCCTGGCGTGGAATCATGATTCATCTCCGCGTTGCTCTTGGAATCAAGACATTGAGGGCTTGGTATTTTAAACATGCTTGGCACGACGAATATTGGAGGGGGGAAGAAAAACTTCTGGCCGTGGCAACAGCTGCAGTCATTGTTGGCAGCAGCCCTAACAGCAGGCAGCCCCCCCTGCCTTCTGCCCACCCAGAGGGAGTCCCTGCCTGGTCTAGGGAGGGGTTTTGCAGGCACACAGAGCGAGATCATCGATGATATATAGATCAATGAAATCTGTGTGTGTGAACTTGATCGGGGGGCAGGGCGGGCAGATGGGGCGGGGCGGGGCGGGCTAACAACACAAGCCAAGCAAGCAGCACCAGCCAGGAGTGGACAAGGTGTGTGTGAGATCGATGATAGAAGATCAATGAAATTTGTGTATGAACTTGGTCAGGTGGGCACGGCGGGCGGGCTTGGCATTATTGCATTTTGCTCTGCTTCACTGGTTTCTTCCTTGGTCAGGATCGGGCTGAAACGGCTCGAAATTGCTATTGGTGTGGAATGTTGCAGCCAGGTTGCTGTAGGTGACTAACCTTCCCCAGTTTGGCTTTCTGAAATGGCTCCATTGAGCTCCCTCCTTCTCTCTAACTCGCTCTCTCTTTCCCGTCTCCTCCACTTCCCTCCTTCTCTCTATCTTACTCTCTCGCTCTCTCTTTCCCAAGTCTCCTCCACTTCCCTCCTTCTCGCTCTCTCTTTCCTGTCTCCTCCACTTCCCTCCTTCTCTCTGTCTCACTCTCTCGCTCTCTCTTTCCCAAGTCTCCTCCACTTCCCCCTCTAACTCTCTCACTCTCTCTTTCCCGTCTCCTCCATTTCCCTCCTTCTCTCTATCTTGCGCCCCGCGCGCTCACTCTCTTTCCCAAGCCTCCTCCTCCGTCCCCTCTTTGAAATGTTAAGTCTTCAACTATAATTAAAGAGCACGAGCATAGATTTATTGTGGTACTGTGAATCTGAATGCACCATTTTCAGGATAAACTCATGATGAACTGTTGATCTAGCTTCCTATGCAAGAGACAGAGGTGCCATCATCATATAAGTCTGTTTTCCTACTGGAAAATGACCAAAATACAGTTCTACATTGCTTAGAATTGAAATTCCATTTCTCCATGGAATTTCAACTGTGACCAGATAAAAACTGCCAACAAATGTGATAAGGAAAGTCTAATATGCTTATTAATCATGTTTATAGCTCCTCATTTTCTGATATATTAGTTCAAATTCCCTTTTGGGGGGAAAATCACTGGTAGGCTAGGTACATTTAATAGAGCTCCTATTGTTGTTCCCAGTTTGCATTAATTAAAAAATGACTGACTGTGATGAGTTTTCAATAAATCAAATAACAGATATTTGGGAAACTGTACAATGATGGCAAGTTTTGCAAAACAGAATGCTTGAAATAGCTCTTTACTTTCTACCCCATATAGAGATTTATTTGTCAAATTCTCAAAGGATGTATTTGCATTTGCTCGCCCTATTGATACCCTTGTTCTTGTATGTGCTGGTCCTCCCATTCTGACTCAATCACTTTTTTTATTGGTACTAATTCCCACGTTTGCCATACTAGGAGAGCTTTGTGAAGGCCTGGAAAGGACTCCAAATCTTAATGAGATGCCTATTTATAGTTTGTGCTTGGCAGCCTACAGAAAGAGGGAGGCTTCCAAAGAATGGTTAGAAGTTTATTATTTATTTATTTATTTATTTATTTATTTATTTATTTTTACATTTATATCCCGCTCTTTCTCCAAGGAGCCCAGAGCGGTGTACTACATATTTGAGTTTCTTCTCACAACAACCCTGTGAAGTTGAAGTGATTGGAGTTGTAAAGAGACTTTGAAAAAAGCAGTTCACCTTGCAGAGGCTGATTGAATGTGTTGCTGGAATTTTCTTTCATTACAAGTCCAAGTTGGTGGATCCTCTAAAGAACAGCAGCTTCCTTGATTCTCTGCTTGTGACTAGTGAATTCATTAGTTCTCCTTAGCCAAATAATCATCAGGTGAACTTCATCAGTGTGTATCATCATTGCATCATAATTCTGTTGTTTGAGATACAGGCCAACTCCACAGGGTTGTTGCTTGTGAGGAAAAACCTAAATATAATGTAGTATGTTGGGGGCGCGGCCGGGGGGGGCGCCATTTCAGTGCTTGCCCCGGGCACCGTTTTCCCTAGTTACGCCTCTGATCACATTGAAACTTCTAAACCATAGGTCATGTTTTTGCGAATGCTGATCAGCACCTCTCCTTTCTAGCTCTCTACAAAGTACAGCTGCTTCCAAAATTATTATCCCTGGATTTTGGAGTTCTCACTTCCTTGGTCTTTTCCAAAGTGGAGTCCCATTAGGAATTCTCATTATTTTTTAGTGTTTATTTCCAAATTCTATTTCGAATATTCTTTATGTGCGGTTTGCCACAACTTTCAGGTTCTTTATGCCTCCCACTACATACACACATACACAACCAATCTGCATGTGCATATGAATAAGATACTGCAAAAAAAGCAAATTTGATGAGATTGTTGTACATATGATGGTATCACAATTCTTTATGTGTGGTGTTTTACCAACGTGCAGAAGTACCTGTGTATATTAGTAAAACACCACACATGAAAGAGTCTGGATTTTGTCATAGTACTATCACATCACAACAGCATTTTGTAGTGTTTCTGAGTATACACCTATGCATCGGTAGTGTAGAGGGTGGAGGGGGGAAGTGGAGCTCAAGCAGGGAACTGTATGAGGCTGTTCTCACATGCAGCCTAACCCAGGCTGGAGAAGCCTAGCCTGGGTTAGGCTATGTGTGAGAACCTCTGGGATAGGAGGACCCAATCCCAGTGGGGCAGCGCCGCCTACTAGCCAGGCTTTTCAGCCCAGCACATTGTTAACCAAAGTGCCAGGATCATGTGTCCACTCAGGCTGTGTTCAGCCTCAGGAGACACAGAGATGGGCACCTAGAGTGCCTATCTCGTGGGGGAATTGCCCAATGCACTGCACTTGCTGTCCCAACCTCTGGAGCTCTGTGCTGTCTGGCGCAACAGTGGATCAGCTGGGAGCGCGGTCTGCACTCCCAGCCATGTTTGCTGGCTTTCTTTGGAGGGGAGGTAGGATTCAGACAGCCTTCCCTTCTACCCGCCCAATTGTGTGAATGGCCTCAATGTTGAGGCAAACTGTGCATCCTGGAATTAATTTCAGAAATGTTCTCACCTGAACTGGAATTCTAGAAGAGTGAAGGACAAAGGAAACTCTCAGAATAATAAAGGAATTATTGGCTCATCCCTGCTACAAAGCTGAGCTTCTTAGAAAAAGGCTACTGGGTATCAGGCTATGATTGCCACCTTTATCATGGCAACTTACTGACTTTTGAGGGGTTGGCAGTGTGAACTAAAATAAGTATGATTTCAAGGATAATTTTATGACCTAAAAATTTGGTAAAAACATGCTAACCTTGTCCTTCTGGTTGTCCTAAGAAAAGGGCAGATCAAAGCACTGAGTTAAGAAAATAAACTCTCTTTTCTCATGGATGCCACTTTGAAATGTGTGGTGAGGAAGGCCTCCATGATGCAGACTGTGTGCTCTTATTTTATCATTCTGGCTTCATTTCTGGGCAAGAAGCAACACTGAAATCACCATTCTGATGCAACCTGATATGGTCTCCCTGTTTTCCATGCCTGGTGCGTTCTCTTTGTTGGAAACATGCTATAAAATGTATCTTAATACAAATCACAAAACTATAAATGTGAAATGTGGACCCGGGCACACAAAAGGCCAGTGTGCATACACGGCGACCTTCAAAATTGCCACTGTGAGCCTGGAGAGGGCTGGAAAGCCCACCAAATGGGCCTTAATGGCCTGAAGAAGACTGGGAGGAGGCCAGCAGGGGAAGAGGGAACCTTCTGAGACTTCTCTGTGGCTGCAGCAGCACCCTCCAGATACCTCCAGATGACCCAGACCCAGTGGTGTGTGTGTGTATAATTTATTTATTCATTCGATTTCTATACCACCCTTCCAAAAATGTCTCAGAGTGGTTTACACAGAGAAATAACATATAAATAAGATGGATCCCTGTCCCCGAAGGGCTCACAAGCTAAAATATTCACATTTAGAACCCCTAATCCGGCACCGGGGTGTTTGGCTCAAAGTTGAGCTGAGCCAAACCAGAACCTGTTTCGCTAAAGGGCGACCCATCAAACAGGCCTGTTTCGATGGTGAACTGGTTCGACCTCAAGCCAGTTTGGACATCCCTAGTTTTTCTAGACAGTAGGCTGGGGGTTTGTCTAATATTTCACTTTTTAAAAAAAAATATTTAAAATCACCAGACACCATTACAATACATTTATAAAAACCATAATTAAAAAGAAGAATGAAAACACGCCCAAGCTTGTGACTACAAAACATTAGACACATAACACTCTACAACATCAAAGTCATTCTTAAACCAATACATTTTTCCAAACTTGGATGAATTGGTTCGTCCCCTCCTTACCATAATTATTATAATTCAAAAGTAATAATAGATTCTGCCAAATCATAATAAAATACTGAAATTGAATTATACCTTTTGGGATATTTAAGGAATAAGCTGGTGCAATATACAGAGTTTGTTATGCCATGCTTCTAGGGATAACACTCCCTCTTTCCAATTTTTGATAACAATCAATCTAGCTCTTCTCAACATAAAGGACAGTAGATCTTTAAATTTTGGTGTATCTTATTCTCCTGAAAAAATACCTAACAATGCCAAAAGGGGATCTGGCCGAGTCAGTGATTTGTGCATCTCACTACAGCATTCTCTAAGGGTTAAATTGAAATGATGGGCCACTGCTACAACCCCAGGGATATCCTTCACTTCTTGTGAGTTAGAAAGAAAGATGTTATCCTGCCAAATGAAACAGATTTCTTCCCTTTTTAATTGAGAAGGAGGTCTTCCTACTACTCCCCTCCAAATGGGCTGGGCAGAAAGATTTGAAAGGCAAACCTTCAGAAGGTTGCTTTAAACATCACACACAAGATTGGGTCCTGGGGGCTCTTTGCAAACTGCCTTCAATGGCCTCCTCCTGCCATCACTGCTGAATAAGTCTTCTGAGTCTTCCAAATAAGTCTTTGGAGCTGCCCAATGATTCTGACCTTGGATCTGAACCCTAAATAAGCACTCTGCATTTTAAAAGCAATACAAAAAACAATGGCTGCTTATTGTCTGTGGTGAGACATAGCTTATCTGGCCTTTCAGCCACAAGTTTTCTGATTGTGGTGAGGAACAAAAAACAAGAATGTCCTCTGAGAAAATGCATAGTATTGTCAAATATGCTTATTTATTTATTGCTTAAGTTTTTTATACCACCTTTATTAAAACAATCTCAAGGCAGTTTAGAAAACATTTAAAACAATATCAGTCATATAAAACAGACGTACACCAAAAATATTACAGTGGAATAATAAAAATACAAATCTAATTAAAAGTTTTTAAAACATACACAGTAGGACCATAAAATACAGAGTAGCAGCAATAAAAACAACATGCATATACAAGCCTGGGGAAAAAGCCGAGTTTTCATTTGCTTTCTAAAAACTGTGATGGCCCTTATACGTTGTCCTAAAAGTGAAAAATAAAGAGCAGTTGAGGAAAAGTTTTCTTGAGTGAATACCAGTTTTTGCCTGATACAGAGAGTAGAAATACAAGTTCCCAGGATTGCTACTTGCTGGATCCATTTTGGTTTATTGTACCATTTCTTGATGGGCAGACACCTTGCTTCCTCATTCTGTCAGTCAGACAAGGTACAGTCTTGATTATCCTTAGACCTTCATGAATATACTGGATATGGTAAAGGAGGACCAGAATTACAGCAGCAGGGTCTATCCCAATATCCAGCTGATGTTATGCACAGAGCCTTGCAGGCAGTTTGTACACATGATTATGGACTATCTGCCTTTGGCAGAGCTCCCAATTGCACAAATGGAACCAATGAACATACACATCTACATGAATAGGCCTATGTGGACACCTTCAACTGAATACATGCAATTCAAGGACACAAAGGGCAGGTGCAAGTTCTGTTCCGTTCCTCCACACATGCACTGAATGTTCAAAGAGGGATCAAAGCTCTATCGTAGAGGTTTTTCTATGATATCCCAGGGAAGCTTGTGGGTCTTTAGTTGTAAGAGACAAAAATGGCAGTTGCCATGAAAAGCAGCTTGTCATGATTCCTACTCTTCCCTACGATGCACAGCTGCAGGTGTGTGTTGGGTGCATTCTTGGAAAATAATCAATTTATTCAGGACAATGTTGAGTCCCTGACCAGCAATAGCCTTGCCAGCCCTTTGTGTGGATTGACCTTGCACCCTACAATATACCTCACAATCTTCTGCAAAGCACAGGGGTTCCTTTCCAGACCTGTCAATGTGGAGAGGGCTCCCCATAATGGTAGCCAGTTGGAAAGCTGGTGTTTTATCAAATGTAAGGGTACATCATGGCTGTTAGGGCGACATCATCAGACAGATGTAATGGTGTGACCTTTGAAGTCCTAGTAGCTCTATGAATCTGGATTTTTTGTTTCTGAAACTGCATAGACAAAACACCTGAGGATAAATGCCCTATTCCCTGTTCTTGTGACAATAATAATGAGGAGCACTCATTTGTGATATTGCCTTCAAAGGGATATTGCCTTCTTACAAATGTTGACTCTTTAAGATGACCATCACAAAGCCTCTGGGATGACTTAAGCCTGCAAAGAAAGTGGGAACGTAGCTGTGTATTTGGCTAAGAGCCTACCAGGCAGGCAGGCATGTTCAGCTGTAAGCTAATTTTACTGATACTTCCCCCAGATATTTATAAGTTCTTCCATAAACTAATTGCTAGTTCTGACTGGTGAATTAGCAGCTAACAGCTTAGAAACACAGAAAACTACTTGAGCTTCACTCAGTCAGCCTGTACCATAATCCTAATAGAGTCCAGTGCTTCATCTGAAGTAATAAGCCATGACATTTGTTTACTTATTTACTTAGATTTTAAGTATGCCAGTCCCTTTGCTCTAAGAATATATATAGAACTGGAACTCTGGAGTAACTCATCAGAGAACTATCAGCAAACAATCCCAAGAACAATGAGCTAGCAATCAATAATGCAAAGCTTTAGAACTGCTGGTGTTCTGGGCAAGTGAAGGTTATGCAGAGAAGTATGTTTGTGAGAATATCTATATGTATGTATATGTATTCAAAAAAAGACGCTTCAATATTATCAAGTAATATTAAAACATTTATTTTTGCTTCAGTATATACAACAAATGTTGATGTTAAATGAACTAATTTTGGACTTACAACCTAATATCTATTTCTTACAACCTAATATCAACCTAAAATCAATTTCTCCATATCAACATTATCAGGAGAGGGCATAACCTCCCTAAATGCCTGCCTGGAAGCAGTGATGGGCTGGATGAGAGGTAACAAGCTGAGACTGAATCCAGATAAGATGGAGGTACTTATTGTGCAGGGTCTGAACTTGGGAGATGATTTTGATCTGCCTGTTCTGGATGGGGTCACACTTCCCCAAAAGGAACAGGTACAAAGTCTGGGGGTGTTTCTGGACACAAAACTCTCCCTGGTGTCCCAGGTTGAGGCAGTGGCCAGAGGTGCCTTTTATCAACTTTGGCTGATACGCCAGCTGCGTCCATTTCTTGAGATAAATGACCTCAGAACAGTAGTACATCTGCTGGTCACCTCCAGACTTGACTACTGCAATGCGCTCTATGTGGGGCTGCCTTTGTACGTAGTCTGGAAACTGCAGTTAGTCCAGAATGCGGTGGCCAGTTTGGTCTCTGGGTCATCACGGAGAGACCATATCACTCGTATCTTAAAACATCTACACTGGCTCCCAGTACGTTTCCGGGCAGAGTACAAGGTTTTGGTTATAACCCATAAAGCCCTAAATGGCTTGGGCCCTGGGTATTTAAGAGAACGTCTTCTTCGCTATGAACCACACCGCACATTGAGATCATCTGGAGAGGTTCGTCTGCAGTTGCCACCGGCTCGTCTGGTAGCTACTCAGGGACAGGCCTTCTCCATTGCTGCCTCGAGGCTTTGGAACACACTTCCTGCTGAAATAAGAGCCTCCCCATCTCTTACAACTTTTAAAAGGGCAGTCAAGACATATTTGTTCACCCAGGCTTTTAATTAGATACTGTTTTAATTGTGATTTAATAGTTTTATTTTAATTGTGTGTTTTAATAGTTTTAACTGTTTAATTTTAATTGTTGAGTTTTAATCTTTTATTGGCTGTTTTTATTGTTTTGTAAAACACCCAGAGAACTTGCATTTTGGGCAGTATAAAAATGCATTAAACAAACAAACAAATAAATTAGTTGCAGGAGTGTCTCTGTCTCACAGCCATAAATTCCAGCTGAGGGCTAGTTTACATAAGGAGAACACAATTTTTGTTTATTTAGTAGATATGGAATCACACAGTGCTTTAGATTTTCTCCACAACACAACATCTCAGCTTCTCTTCAGTTCATCGGGTACTTGCAATGAATATAAACTCCTCCCACCTCTGAATACCTGGGGTGATGGAGTGAGATGAAACAGAGGTAAGGCTGTTAATCTATCTCAGCTTCAAATTAAACCTAGTATGTAGAAACAAATGAGACAATCAAGCCAGTTAAGGATTATTATCTATTGAGTAAGCAGTTCCTCAGTTAAATACAGCTCAGCAGAAGAAAACAATGCTAGTTAGAGCTATTTTGGTGAAATGCAGAGGGCATATTGAGGAGAGTGGGGTCCATTTGGAAGATATTTTTTGAAGACCATGCTGTCTGAGCACATGGGGTGAAAGCAAACCATACTGAAGAAGACAGGAAGATGATGGAAATGTGTTTTTAAAAGTAGGGAACATTGCCCTTTGAGAGATGCTCTTTTCTCTCTCCTGGAACCCACAAATCAGCAGTCAAAATAAGAAACCAGGGCAAAAACAAGAGAGTAGCCATTATGTTTAATGTATGTACAGATTATGTTTAATGTATGATTATGTCACACAGATTATGTCACACATTATGTTTAATGTATGTACAGTTACTCACAAAGTGGCCATATTTGCACATAATGTGGAACTGCAGGACCAATGGACCTGTAGGTCCAATGGACCCGTGGTTCCACTCCGCACCCCTACCCCCACTCTCCTGTCCGAATTCAGATGTAATGGAGAGCAGGGAGCCTGTAGTCAGCAAGACTGCAGAGAGGAGAGAGAACTAGATGTGCAGGCTTCCTTCTTTCATGAAGGACAGCCCACACAACCAATCATGGCCAGAGAGAGGGAGGAACTTCCTCCCTCAACTCTGTTTCCTATGAATGCAGCCTCCAATTCTGTGTTCACTTGTAATGCTCTGCAACTGAAACTTATGAGCAGCGAAACTCACTATAAGCCAAAGGTTCAAATTGCAGTTTGTTATGCACAATCTCGGGTCAATTTCCAGACAGGACCAGAGTTACATGCATTTGGATATACAAGTTTGGCAACCTCGGCCCATTTTAATTCTGGTTTCCCTTTATGTGCAAATGTGGCTATTATGTTCAGCATACATACAGTAGTAGCTAATCTATTTCTCAGCTCAATATGTTGTGCATGCCATCTTGATGTGTTCTTTTGTAGATTGCCTAGGCTCAGAAAAGGGAAATGTGATTTGTTTATTGTTAGGGTTTATTCAGAAATCGGGAACATAGAAGGCAATGGGATAAAATGTGTCTGCACTGGAACTGGAATGCTACTTGTCTGCAGGACTTCTGAGATCCTGTCATGGCCTTAATATAAGTATGGAATTTCAATTGGGGGAGCGAGGAGAAAGAACATTGTAGCAGAAACCGCTTTTCCCATGCATTTCCATATTATTAGGAGATTTGTCTTGGTTTCTGCCAGCAGAATGACAGCGAGTACATTCATAGCACCACAGAGATCATTCTCTCAGGGTAGAGAGAACATTTGTACATTATGTGGAAGTGCCCAAAACAAGAAACATGAATAAGCAGTGGCATACTTGCTAAATAATATACCCAAAGGAGAGTCCCCATTTCTCCACTGATGAAATGCACAAGATGTTCCTGCTGTGTGCACACTTGATCTAGGAGTATTTTGTACCCTTCCCGATAGGACAACTCCCTTCTTCCCAGTTCTTCTTTCTGCTCCTCCAGGATGTGTGTGTGTCACTTCTACTTCCTATTTCAGCTTTTCCATGTAAAATGAGAAACCACAAACCACCCTTGGGTCTCTTATTCAAAATGATTTAATTGTAATTGGTTCTAGATATACTGTTGAATTCAATTTTCATATGGATTCTCTTGGTAGATTTGCTGATCCATACCCATGGTGATGCCAGCTGTACCTAGACCAGATCATCACTGATATCCAACTGCATTCCATCATGGTCAGGAGTGCTTCACCAACAACATAGATTGTTCTACCCATAAACAGAAGCCTACAAAATTGGTAACATCTCCATTGCTTCCACAATCCACCATATTTTGTTAAATTTCCAAGTGGAATTAAATATTTGGAATCCACAGTGGATTCGAAGGGACAAGAATCAGCACGGAAAATCTGATGCCTTTGTACTGTTTCCAGAGAAGGACCAGATGGCTCGGCCCAGCTCTAATTCTCTCACACACCACCCAGGTTCTCTTAGCCCAATAGCTCAGATCTTCTGCTATCAATAAGACTGACATGCAGAATTATGTATATAAAACTGTTGGCATTGCAAGACTCTGTTCTAGAGAAGGGATTTCAATGACCCCAATTATAGCGTGTGTGAGAAGAAACAAGCCCATTAAGAGTATCTTGAGACAGACATTTAAGGTCCAAATACTTGTAAAGATTTATTAAGGATGTTACATACATGGATAAAAAGCCTGTGTACCAGAGCAGAACAAGGAAGGAAGACGGTAAAATGCAACAAGCAGGTAGGAAGAGAAGGGAGAGACCTAAGAGTATCAGTCTACCAATCAGAAGCCAGAGCAGAGAGACAGCAAGAATGGGGAAACAAAGAGGAAGACCCTGTTTTACTATATCAATTCCCAATGCCCCTAGTGGTCAATAGGATAGAATGTATAAACAGTTGGTGCTACTGGGAGTTATTCACACATGGCTTCATGCTGCAGGGTAAATGTTGAGCAAAGCCACTTAAAATTACACTCGAGGCATCTGAGGGAAGCAGCCCCTCCCCTCTGCTCTCAGGTCTTGTTTTGATGCAAGTTCACATGGCATGGCTCCGTGTTTTCCTTCTAGCCAATGGGGAGAGAGTGAACGAGAAAGTGTTCCTTGGATAGGATAGGAACACAATGATCCTACGCCAGTGGCTCTCCCTATTTGCTCTGGCATTTTCAGAAAAACTCTCTTGAAACCAGCATTTTAAAAACCCGGAAATACATCGAGATAAGCTAGAATTTGGAAGACAATGCCCAATTTGTGTGTAGACTGATTCCAAGGATCTCAAATGGACTTCGGGGTAAGTTTGGCTGGTGTGTGAACACACACACTCTCTTCCAGAGGAGATTCAGATTCCAAGCTCAGAACAGAACACAAATGCCCAGAATGTTCCAATGGAAAAACCAGCTGAGCTAGATGTTCCAACAGTAGGAGCTCGGAATGTTCTGAGTGTTCCGAGTGCCATTTTGGAGGAATGTTTTCCCCTTGCTGACTGGTTTTGATACTGGCTTCTGACTAGCTTGCAATCTCCTTGCTTCTTGGTTGGCTCTCAAGCCAATTGGAAACCAGTGCCAAAACCAGTCAGCAAGGGGAAAACAGGCCTCCAAAATGGCACTTGGAACACTTGAAATATTCTGACTCAGAAAGGGGTCATCTCATTCTGAGCTCAAAACAGGAGCTTCAAAACCACATATGTTTTTTTTAAAAAGAAAAAACTCCCCCTGACATGTGCACAAATCAGTGTAATTGCAGCAATCCTGCTTGTTCCATGAGGTGTGAAATGGGCTGGAGTGGGAAGAGTTCCTTGCTTGGGTCATGTTCCGCTATGAGAGTTGGCACAGAGGCTGTGCCACAGTCTCAGTCTATAAGAAATGCTTTGCACTGATTGATTAGTGAGGGAAGGATATTACTTTTTACTCTCTAAGACACACTTAATAACAGTTGCACTATGATGAGGATAGCAATTACCAAATGGAAGGTAAGGACTTTATCTTGCCAGTCTGCCCATGAGTTTTTTCCCATATGTTTTTTTCCATGTAGGTAGATAATGTATTAAATCAGGTGAAATGGATGTCATATATATAAGGCCAACATATATACCCAATAAAATAAAACCCCACAGTTACACCCAGTGAGATTTAGTACATTTAGGAAGAGTTCTTTATCTGCATAAATAAAATGCTGTATGCTGGGAGCTTAATGATACTTCAGGGAGTCCCCAGTTTATCTGCTCTGTCATCTATAATAAGGCAGCAAACAATTTAATAGACATGGCAATCTCATCACAGGCTCTGGCTTCATTTGGTTTTTGAACAAACAAACAAAAATCCCTCCTGAGCTTAGGTTACAATCCTTGGGTTAACGTATCATCTTGGAATTACCTGACAATTATATTACTTTTGAGGAGCTTCTCAGGGAAAAGTGATTTTCTCTTCAGAACAAAAAGAGGCCCATTAGCCTGACGAGCAACAGTGGATCCTCTTCCTCAGGTTTCCTGTGCAAGGATTCATCTGCAACGGACCTCAGCTTCATCATAGTGATGTTCATTGTGACATGACATTCATCTGCAGGTTGTATTTCTGATTCTCTGATCAGAGGAGTTCTTACCCCTGGACTTTGGGGCCAAAGTCTGGGGCCTCTACACCCGCTGGGGGCCCCAAAATCATCTTTCATCTGTTCTGGGTGGTGTAGTTTGCACCCTCAAGACCTTACACCTTAAAAAATGATGCTTAACTTGCAGTGGGGGGCCTCCAAAGGCCTTTAGGTCCAGGCTCCAAAATTACCTAGGTGCACCTCTGTCTCTGATATAAAGTGCAGTTTTACTGGCTTTCCACTCCATAGCATTGAAAATAATTTCTCAATCTCTTCCTGCTGCCCTGGGTCTGAGAAGTAGTCACCCTAATTATTTCTGTCCTCATACTGTTCTCCTCAGGCTCAGCTCAAGGCGTTTTACTACCCTAGGTGAATTAAAATCTCCCCTCCCCAGCCACCCTTTTTGTTTTATCCTTCTTGAACAGCATAACAATACCACAGGAAGTAAGCAGCATGAGTGGGACACTATTATTTTCATTTTAGATTTTAAAAACATAATCATCCTACTCTGTGCTCAATCTAAACTAAGTTAACCATAGACTCCTGAGTGCAATCACTATCAGGGATTAGAATCCTCATTTCAGCTATAGGCTTGCACTGTAAGTGGATAAACCTCCACTTTTACCATTCCTGAACTATCCTGTTTTTGAGCACAATCTACAAAGCTCTGCTGGGAACCAAAGCAAAAATAGGCAGCTTGACTCTACGTTCAAAACTGACAGGAAGTCAGAGATGCTGTCTAGACACAAACTGCATCACACACAGAGCCCTCTCACACATAGACACCAATATCTGTCACTCTTTTATTTCTATCCTTTTTATGTCTGGGCCCTGATCAGCTGGCTGAGTACAAAAGGCTCTTGACTGCTTTCATGAATGCAAGAGATATCACCCAGTTGGCAAGCCACTAGACTGCCTCTATGCATCCCATCTGGAACCACAAGCAACTGCTTGCTCTCCATAGTGTTTGCATAGTTAAGGGCCGGTTCTGACGATCATCATGCAACCAGGACAGAGGCATGCCAAGAGTGCACCCACACTGATGTCACTGAAGGATGTTCCATGACACTGTCAGGGCATCCTTTCATAATGTGCGATGGGCATACATCTGATTCACCCTCTAATCATGCTCCAAAACCCACTTCTTAAGGGACTGGGTTGGGCACAGAGAATTGCAGGGGGAAAGGCTGAAAATTCCATGAATGGAATTGTGCTCAGGAAAGTGCCACTGTCCAGTTTTGGCACAGTCCTCCTTCTCTCTCCACTGTGCCCCATCATACCCCCCTTCCCAAGTGTCCCCCAGCCTTCAGGAGGGATTTTCAGGATCACAGGGCTGATATGGGGAGAAGAGGATAGGGACATTCTTCTTTCTGCTTGCATAATTCTGAATGCAATCCTCTATATTTCTGTTGAATAATATAAATTGTGAAGCAGCTACACACAGTAATTTTGTACAACTAAATGCTAAAACCGCCCTGAGCCATTTTTGGAAGGGCAGCATAGAAATTGAATAAAAAAATTAACAACAACAACAACAACAACAACCATCAATCATGCTCTACACCCCCACAGTGATGTCGATAGGCTATACCTCCCTCGCAGCTCAGGTGGAAGAGGAATGCTGCAAGTCCATCAAACAGTAGAGGAGGAGAAAAGAGGCCTTGAAGAATATATCAAGGAAAGTGAAGAAGATGCACTTCAAATGGTCAATAATGCGAAACTATTCAACACCAATGAAACAAAGCAGGCCTACAAGAAAGAACAAGTCAAGAACCAAGCAGAAAAATGGAAAAAGAAGCCATTGCATGGTCAATATTTGCACAATATAAGTGGAAAATCAGACATCACCAAGACCTGGCAATGGCTTAAGAATGGCAACTTGAAGAAAGAAACAGAGGGTTTAATACTGGCTGCGCAAGAACAGGCACTAAGAACAAATGCAATAAGAGCAAAAGTCGAAAAATCCACAACAAACAGCAAGTGCCGCCTTTGTAAAGAAGCAGATGAAACAGTGGACCACCTAATCAGCTGTTGTAAAAAGATCACACAGACTGACTACAAACAAAGGCATGACAAGGTAGCAGGGATGATACACTGGAACATCTGCAAAAAATAAAAGCTACCTGTAGCCAAACATTGGTGGGACCATAAAATTGAAAAAGTTGAAGAAAATGAAGATGCAAAAATATTATGGGACTTCCGACTACAAACAGACAAACATCTGCCACACAATACACCAGATATAAGTGTAGTCAAGAAGAAAGAAAAACAAGTTAAAATAATTGACATAGCAATTTCAGGGGGTAGCAGAATAGAAGAAAAAGAAATGGAAAAAATCACCAAATACAAAGATCTACAAATTGAAATTGAAAGGCTGTGGCAGAAGAAGACCAAAATAATCCCAGTGGTAATTAGCGCCCTAGGTGCAATCCCAAAACAACTTGTAGAGCACCTCAACACCACAGGGGCCACAGAAATCACCATCAGCCAGTTACAAAAAGCAGCTTTACTGGGAACAACCTATATTCTGCGACGATATCTATAATAACAGCAACAACACTGATAATAAAATTCAGCCATCCCAGGTCCTTGGGAAGGACTCGATGTCTGGATAAAACAAACCAGTCAGTAACACCGGTCTGAGTGTGTAAATAAATAAATACATACATACATACATAATCTACCAGATGTTTACTGTGTGTTTTCTGCAACCTATTTATTAGTACAAGAGCTATACTTCCTCTGGTATAACCAGTGCCTCAGAAGTTCACCAATGGCATTCCACTGCTCAGCATCAATTCCCTTGATTTACACTCCTGAAAATGTACACATGAGTCATTACCAGTGGGGGAAAAGTTATTACTAGTGCATTTTCCTTACCTGCTTTTGCTTCCCATATACAGACAAAAGAACGAAGAGCATCCGATGTGTATTTTGATAGAAAATTCTGCAAATGAAAGTTCAACCTCCTTGCAACCAATGAACAAGATATTCCCTTGAATGCATTTTCATGGCTCTCAAAGGTCCATAAATGTCAGCCAGTGCCTTAACTGCTGTATATCACTGATCTCAGGAGAGCTACAGGAGTTCCTAACAATTCAGAATATTGCAACTAGCACCCTATAACAATTTCACAAGAATACCTTACTTTTAAAAAGCAGACTTTGTTCCACAGACTACTTGTCACTGTATTACTTTTTCAGAAGGTAGATAAACCGGCTTTGGAGAAATAAAAATTGACTGGAAACATCAATAAAATGCAAATCAGATGACCACAAAGTTCTCTCTGAAGTAGTTTGGATAAACTTCTAATTTCTCAGTATCACTATCCATTTGAGAGTGAATTTATTTTCCTTTACTTTGTCTTTTTTTGTTCCCAAGGTGAGAAAAATGAAGTGGTTAAAAAGTCATCATCTGACTTGAGAACAGTCAAGCCCATAGGATACAGCTAATTAATAAAGAGGCATACAAAAACAGGACTGGGTAGGGATAAGATTCCCCATTGTTCGGACCAGTGACTTTCAAACACGATACTTTCAGGAAATCCTTCCCACATTGATCCTGCTAAGAAACTCCTACATATCAGCCATAGCAAGTGGCAGATGACTCTGTGCTCCACTCTTATAGAATGGTGGTTCAGGCCACTGAACCTTGATATTGACCCCTATGAAATGAGAGGCTGAAGAACAAGGAGAGGTGGCAATCCTAGAAGGGGATATTCCAAACATGTCAGGAGCTTGCTCATCCGACATCTGGGTCAAGGTCTCTGTCAGGGTCGCTGGGAGTTCAGGAGTCCACTCCAGTTTGCAAAGAAACATAAGAGCACAATTTACTACAAGTATCAAGTTCAAACTGCCTCCCCCTCAACCTGGGTCGCTCACCAGATTCCACATGTTCAGAGCCCCAAAAGGTGCAAGACGTCCCCAAGGAAGGTAATGAAGCTGGGCACCACTGTCTGGTCTCGGTCAGGAAACAAGGTTCAATCAGGAAAGTCTAGGTCTCCAATGACCTACACGAAGCTAGAATTCCATGGAGTCTTACGCCTGGGCTCAAGCACGCTCCAAACGACATCAGGGGCATAACTATAATAGGGAAAGGGGAGACAGTTGTCTGGGGGACCACTGCCTTGGGGGGGCCCCCAGAGGCAAGTCACATGACTGAATCCCCCAGCCGTGCACATGCCCGGGCTTCCTTCAATAATATTCATCCTCCGAAATTGATGGGAGTGTTAAGACCTGGAGTTACCAGAGCAGCATGTCTTTCTCTAGTACCATTACATGACTTGCATCATCCACAATTTACAAAACCTCCACTATTCAGCCTCATTTAAGATTTCTTTACTTCATGAGCTGAGCTTCATTGAGGTGGAGGCCTATTTTAAAATCTTGTCTCTGGGCCCACTCCAACCTTGCTACGCCCCTGAATGACATGTTGACTTCCAGCAGCGTTTTGCTAGCTTGCTGGTTGATTTATAGCGCTTGGCTAATGGCTCTCCTCGCCCAGCCAGCTGTCAGAAATTCAGTGTTTATCTGGCTTTTTAAGGAGGTACTGGCTCTTTCTGAGCATCTGCAGCTGTTGCCTGCATCTGGCTCATCTTCGTTCTTGGGGGGGGGTGATTGACTGTGCCTCTTCCAGCTCAGAGTCTGTTTCACACGCCCTCTCTTCGGCTTCCTAAGGCTCCCCTGGAGGTAAAACTTTGTCTTGGCCTGTCTCAGGTGCCTCCTGCAGCACGTCAGATGAGCTCTCCCCTTCAGATGCCTCTGCCCCTGCTGGAGGATTGCCAACTTGCAATGCTGTCATTTTCCAAAGGTGCCCTTCTTTTGGAGATTGCTGCGAAAGGGCCCCCAAAGCCTCAGCCTATTCAAGAAGCATTGCTTTGAATAAGCATTGCTTGCCCTCGATGGGGTCATTATATTCATTAGATGGGCTCTGATTGGCTAAGACCATTTACCATGATTAAGAACATAAGAACAGCCCTGCTGGATCAGGCCCTAGGACCATCTAGTCCAGCATCCTGTTTTGCACAGTGGCCCATCAGAAGCCGCTGGAAGCCACAGGCAGGAGTTGAGGGCATGTCCTCTCTCCTGCTGTTACTCCCCTGCAACTGGTACTCAGGGGCATCCTGCCTCTGAGGCTGGAGGTGGCCTTTAGACCTCCAGCTAGTAGCCGATGATAGACCTCTCCTCCATGGAGTTATCCAAACCTCTCTTAAAGCCATCCAGGTTGTTGGCTGTCACCATATCTCGTGGCAGAGAATTCCACAAGTCAATTATGCATTGTGTGAAAAAGTACTTCCGTTTTCTCATGAGTCTTTGATGAGGGACTTTGTTGAAAGCTTTTTGGAAGTCCAGGTATCTTATGTCAACTGGATCATCTTTATCCACACACCTGTTGACATTCTCAAAGAACTCCAAAAGGTTTGTGAGGCAAGATTTCCCTTTGCAGAAGCCATGCTGGTTTTTCCCCAGCAGGGCCTGTTCTTCTATGTGTTTTACAATTTTATCCTTGAGAATGCTTTTCATCAATTTGCCTGGAACAGATGTTAAGCTAACTGACCTGTAATTTCCCGGATCATCCCTGGATCCCTTTTTGAAAATCAGTGTTACATTTGCTACTTTCCAGTCCTCCAGTACAGAGCCTGATTGTAGGGATGAGTACTTGTCCCCTTATCCCTCTGCTAAGTTTCCTCAGGAGTCTTTGAAGAGGAACTTTGTCTAAAGCTTTTTGGAAGTCCAGATATACTATGTCAACTGGATCACCTTGATCCACACACTTGTTGACACTCTCAAAGAACTCCGAAAGGTTTATGACGCAAGATTTACCTTTGTGGAAGCCATGCTGGTTCACTCCCAGCAGGGCCTGTTGTTCTATGCGCTTTACAATTTTATCCTTGAGGATGCTTTCCATCAATTTACCTGGAACGGACGTTAAGCTAACTGGCCTGTAATTTCCTGGATCGCCCCTCGATCCCTTTTTGATAAACGGTGTTACATTTCCAGTCCTCCGGTACAGAGCCCGATTGCATGGATAAGTTATATATTTTATTCACTACATCCTTGGCTGGCTGGGATCAACTTAGGAAGGAGAAAGAAGCCCTAACTGGAGTGGGGGGGTGGGGGTAAAAATGCTACCAGAGCAGTCACAGATGGTGGAAAGAAAAGACAGCAATCAGGAGACTGAACATTTTGCCTTGAAGGAAGCATCTTGGCCCTTTGAAAGCCCTACATTTTGAAAAGCAAGATGGCTCCACATCCTGCGCAGCCTTCAACGTGGGCCATATACTAGCATATCCTCAGCTCCCTCTTGCAGCTACAGATTGCATGAGAAGACCAGCAGTGATGGGCACAGCCTGGCTTTCAGGGAGGCTTTCCTGCCATTATTCATCAGCTCACTGAGGAACCTTTGATAAGCCTTCAAGGAATCCCAGGGTTCCTTGGGATGTAGTGTGAAAAGTATTAGTTTAGACTCCCCATTCTGTAAAGTCTAGAGAAAGCCAGTGTGGGAAGGTATAGTTTTATCTGATCACACCTTATGTTCTGTAAGCAAGATAGCCAGCTACCATCTGAATCCACAATCTGCATGGCTGGCTGAAGCAGCAGGACTCAAAGAGAGCCAAGCTTTGATACTTCAGATCCAAGGCTTTATCTTGTTTGTAGGGAAACAAGGAAAATCTAAGTCTAAGGAAAATCTTGTTTTGACATGCAAAGTGGGCATGTTTGTAGAGAAAGAGAGAAAGCAGGAAAGAAAGGATGGATGGATTATGTCTAAGGAAACCCAGTCATTTTCCCAGGATGTCTTTCCTAATTTGATGTATACTTCAATGATATCCTCCCAACTTCTAATCTAGATTAAAAAACGAACCATTATAGGAGTAAACAGCATGAGAATTGTGATCAGTACTGTCAAATCTGAAAAATTTACCATGTGGTAATATGATTCAATCCTGTAACCAAAGGTACATTGTGAAACCAAAATCAGTAGGACAAAACTCATACGTTATTGGTATGATCCCAAGTTTGGATGGGGATGTTAATTTCCCCTCTTCCTACTCTTTTGTTCCTTGCAGGTATAAGAGCTCACATACTATAATTCAGCTAAAATGTCATCTCATTGTGGTTCATTTCATTCTTTTTATTTCATCTCGTTGTGTTTCTTTTTCTCATTTAACAAAATGAATGGTGATAAAATGCACTGAAGTATAGGGGCCAATTATATCATATTGACCTTTGAACATTTTCCCAGTTAAATGTCTTATTTCAGAACAGTGATTATTAAAGATAAAAATATATTTAAGAATACAATGCAACAAGGATTCTGTTCTTCAGAAAATTCAACAGAAGCAGAAAATCAATGTCCGCATAATCTGGATCCTTTTGCAGTGTAAAGGGTTCTGATCTCATCAAAAGTCTCCAGGCATGCAGAAATCAAGGCTGATAAGAATGTAGCTAGAATCAGTGGCCTGTATGCTGTGCAGTGAGACAAGGGCAGAAGAGGGGCTTCGCTCTTGCAGAGAGGCTGCAGAGTAGCTGCCATGAAGACTTGTCCTGCAGCCCAGCATGCATGAAGGGGGATGGGGAAGTGATTTTTCTTTCTCTCCCCTCCCTTCCACTACACTCTTGGCTTCCATTAATACATCCCCGAGGACTCCCTGGATTAAAAGCAATGCAGGGCTTGCCAGTTCCCTGCATGCCAGTTGCCTTCCCACTTCGTATCTTACCAGTTCTCATTTTCCCAATCACAGGTTTAGGGGCTGGTGGGAGGAAGGCTCTGCCACTGAAGACTCAGCCTCCCATTGAATAGCAGGAGCCAGCTCTATACCACTATGGAAATTTGTTTATGGATATTTATATACCACTTTCCAACACTTCTCAAAGCCGTGTGCATAGCAAAAGATAATAATAAATAAGATTGTGCCCTGTCCCCAAAGAGCTCACAATAATAATAATAATTTCAAAAAGTAAGGTCGACCCCAGCAACAGTCACTGGAGAGATGTTGTGCTGGGGCTGGATAGGGAGCAGAAAATGAGTGGGATGCGTGCCAAATCAACAAGGAAAAGCAAAAAAAGATCCGTGCAAAAGAGGGGCCACAAAAAAGGTTCCAGAAATTGAAAACACACAAACTGTGCTACATACAAAGATCAAGGATCTATATAGAGGAAAGAAGCAAAACACATGTATCCATTTTGTCTGTAACTGAGGCAATATATTAATAGTCCAGAGTGAATAAATGACAATAACAGTTGTCTTGCAGATTATATCTGCACATACATGTGACAAGGATATTGCATCTCAATAAACTGAGCAGAAGTCATTCTTGTGAGCCTGAGCTCACAATAATAATAATAATTTCAAAAAGTAAGGTCGACCCCAGCAACAGTCACTGGAGAGGTGTTGTGCTGGGGCTGGATAGGGAGCATGTAAATACCTGCTGGTGCCCCCTTCTTTCATCACTCTGTGGCGTCCTTTCCCTTCCCTTCTGGGTCCTTTCCAGAGACCCCCAATCCACTGCACAGGACACCAAGCAACAAGAGTGGAGCCAACTGGAGCCTGTGAGGTCAGAGCCAAGTTGACCTGACATCAGGAAAGCTTTAGCACATTCGCCTTATTCAGGAATGAGTCCTCCATGAAAAGGTCAAATGGGAGCACACAGGCTAGCTGTGTCCAGAGTTCTTAATCACAGGGAAACTCTCCCCTTTATAGACAAGTGCCGAATATGGTGGCATTGGTAGGACATGACCAGGAAGTACAGCAGTGCATTGCTTGTTGGCATGTTGGTCCTCCACACTGATCCAGCCTCCCAGTAGGGCTAATAGCTTCTTCTCATTTTAAAAAACATGAGACTTACGCAATATTTTGCTTTCACTTAGCAAATCGTTCAGGATTTGACAAATCCTCAGGCAGATGGAGAAAGGGGGAAACCATTGAGATTTAAGAAGAAGAGACACAAGAATAAATAGACATAGACTGGCTCATTTCACACATAATGGCAGCAAGTAAGTATGGGAAGAGCCACCAGTTGGTACTGGACACATGCTCCCACTACCACCACTGCCCCCATGATGTGTGAAGCCACAAACGTCTGGTGAATGTTGGACAGAGAATAAGGCTATTCCCACAAGCAACTCAACAAAGGCGAGAGCAACCTAGCCTGTGGAGCACTGGGATCACTCCTGATCCTGGTGTTTCTGTCCCCACTAGCCTTACTTTAATCCCCAGCCCTTAACCGAGGTTAGAGGGAGCGAGCACACCCTCAACCCCAGGGCCAGGATTGTATGTGTGCTCGGGCTCCAGGTAGCCCAAGTGCACACAGAGACAGGCACCTAGAGTGCCCAACTCATGGGGGATTAATGCACCATGCTCATTGTGTGGTGCATTGTGGGATACCTGGAAGCTCGAATGCATTTTCCCGGCCTCCAGAACTCAGCATTGCCAGGCACAGTGTGGATCGTGTGGGCATGTGAACTGCGCATCCCACATATGGGCCTTGCTCATCTGGAGGGAAGGTAAGCTAGATCTTGCCTTCCTCCTCCTGTGCCCTCCCGACCTGCCATCCGTGGTTGTGTGCATGACCTTAATGTCTGAGTGTTACTCATCTCACCCCTGCATTCTTAACCAAGATTTGAAGTTGCACTGGTGATGTGGGGCTGAGGTGGCTAACTGGCATCCTTCGCCCAACATTTCCAGCTTCACAAGTCACAGAAATGGTGGCAGTAGGAGGAGTGCATGCCCAGTGGCAACCAGTCACTCTCCTGTACTTTTTTTGCCACCAGTACATGGGAAGTGGTCCATTTACTAATTTCAGGCACAAATTATTTCATGGGCAGTTTCTGTGTAGCACAGTAGCTGAATGTTGGCTTTGTCTGCCTTGATCAATCACATTTTAAACTAAGAAATGTCATCATGGCAAGTGTCGAATAACCAGTGAGGGATAAGTGCAAGTTTGGACTAGAGCACCTTCAGGCCTTCCATCCCAATAATTCTGACAGAAATATTGCTTCCACAAAATGTTTACCAGTGCTCACTCTGACAAACAGTGCCATCTATTGAGGAAAGGAAATAATGTGAAGTTTCCAGCATGAAGACTAAGAGGCACACCTCAAATCTTACATGTATAAAAAATTATGATGATAAAAATATTAAAGGAGTTTGAGTTTCATTATCTCAGGCTTCAGCATTTGTGATTTGCGTGTGTGAAAAGGCAATTCCAGCTCAAATGCCATAAACAGATCTTTCTTACCACATCAGATGCAATGCAGTCACTCCTCATACAAAGTGCTGAAAGAAATCAAGTGATGTGCCTTTATGTATGAATTAGTCTTCTCTCACTGAAGTGAGGGTATCAGGATCCATCCCCACTGAGTATGAAAAACTGGTACGCCTGTAAATACTCAGATTAATGGAAAAGTTTGAAAATTTGTTGAAGGCATTTACAGGCAGCTTTCCCCAGTTGGGTAGCGGAATTAAACACACACAAAAATAAAAACCATGAAGCAAAACAGCAAACAATCATTATACAAGGGAATTGTTTTCAGGCGTTTTTCACAACTCTCCATCTTGAGACCTGTGGCACCGATGCTGTCTTATAAATACTGCTGCAACTCTAACAGTACAGGTCAAGAAATGGAATGGAATGCTGGACTGGCTATGGGTCTGGGGAAAAGCAGCATTTGCACTAGGGCAAAGAAGTAGCCAAGGAAGTCTAGAGGGAAGCATGCCAGTGACTTCATATCCATTTGGGGGGTCAGCAAAAGGGCCCCCAACCCAAAAAGAGACACATCCATATGGCCGCTCTTAGCCCCTTTCGAGACCTGGGACAGAGCTCTCCATTACCCATACATTTTCATTACGTTCTTGCATTCCTTCACATTCCTCCTCCAGGCGGCAATTCCTTTGAGTCATCTCCTCTGGGTCCTTCTAAGCCCAAAGGCAAACAGGATGACTCTCCAAAACCCAGGACCAATCCATCTCTTTTGTCCCCATCTCCTGAAATCAACTTTGGTCACTCAGATAAGCAGATTCCCCGTCTAACACTGTTTGGCCTCCAATTTTCTAATTTTGTTTGCTGGATTTTTCTTTTGTCCCACACAGGAAGCACTCCCAGATAACCAGTAACCTCCCTCTTTTGTCCTAGAAAATATGTCCAGTAACCCCTCCAGCACAATCTTGGGATTCACTCTTGAGATTGCTGCCAATCTGGATTTTTCATCGTATCCCAGCATCCATCCCTTTGGGGACCTGGCTTGTCAGTGCTTCAGCTGGGACAGGTAAATATGCCCCCTTTCCCCAAAACTACCTTCCTATCCTGGATATGAGTGTGTATGTATGCAAGTGAAGATGTGGCTAGGAATCCAGCTAGCTAGGCCAGGAGGCTTCCCTGAGTTCTATTTCTCACCAGAGTAGTGGGATTGAGGTTCATCTTGAGACCACACCTTGGGTCCCCAAAGAGGGATACATAGCACTCCCTTGTAACAAAACCTGCCATGAATTGTGGGGAAGGGGGTGTAGGATGTGGTGGGGATGTGCAATGGCAACCAAGAACTGATGCCTTAAGCAAGGCCAAAAGTGCCAGAGAATTTAGAGGTGTGGGACCTCCTTCTTCTCACGCATTAACAATCCTCAGATTGGGGGCATCTTCAGGTTTGTGGGAGGAGAGCTGTCTAGTGGTAGCAAGCATGGTTTGGCCCCTTTGCTAAACAGGGCCTGCCCTGGTTTGCATTTGAAAGGGTGAGCACTGTGAGATATGATCCTTAGAGGATGGGGCCAAAGCTCAGTGGTAGAGCATCTGCTCTCCATGCAGAAGGTTCATCCAGGGAGATCTGGGAAAGACTCCTGCCTGAAACCTTGGAGAGTCACTGCCAGTCAATGTAGACAATACTGAGCTATATGGACCAAGACAATACTGAGCTAGATGGACCAATTGTAGACAATACTGAGCTAGATGGGCCAAGACAATACTGAGCTAGATGGTCTGACTTGGTATAAGGCCACTTCCTATGTTCCTATGGGGGAGGAGATTTCCAGAGACAGCCAAGAACTTATCTATGCTTGCAGAATACGAGATAGAGATGTGCACATGTTCAAAAAAGGGTATCTGTATGCATGTACATCCATGCTCACACATACACTTGTACAGGACCGGTGCACAAATTATTGCGAAGGTAGGCAAAGACACTTCTGTACCTATGACCTTGGCATTTAATGCACCCCTTAAAGAATCCTTTCCCTTCTCCAACATTCTCAGGAAGAGGAAATGGACAGGACCTATGCAAGAGCCTCAAGAGCCTGTTTCAAGCTCTCTCGCTCTCTCTCTCTCTCTCGCGCTCTCAAATTAGGTCCTGAATGTAATCCAACAAATCTAATACAGCATTCTGCTGCAACCCATTAAGAACTTGTCTTTCAATTGAATAAAGCCGTTCCTCTAGAAGAATCAGACCCCCCCCAGGTACTTTGCAGACTGTGTAGTGAGCAGTGCAATAATAGCGGTATAGGGATCACTGCACTCCTAGATGAAATATAGCTCCCTCTGGGTGGGAAGCCAGCACACTTTATGACAGCCAGGCATGCTGCACAATATATGAGGATTGAAAGTCGTGGGTAACTTTATCCACTTGTAGCCAGAGTGGAATAAAGAAAGGTCACCATAGACTTTATTGGGCTGTAACTCACCTGCCAAGACTAATGCTGCCAGGAGAAATCGCGTATCATTAATAGCAACTATCTTTCCTCTCCCTTCTCCAGAAATAGCCACTGTCACAAGCACTGCTGGGTGCAGGCAAAGTCTCACTCCCACTTTACTTTTAGGTGAGCTATTAAGAAACGCATGAAGATCACATAACCCACCCCCCTCTGTGCCTTCATTTATCCCTTGTGTTCATGTTATGCTAGGGATCTGCAACTGGAGGCCCTGGGGCCAAATGCAGCCCCATGAAGGCCCCCTTCCAAATGCCAGTCTAGATTGTTGCCAGTCCTTCCCTTGAGCAGGAACAGGAACTGAACGGGGCATGCCCAGAACACCTTGGCGGAGCAAACAGACATCCTCATGCCTGCCCATGTTCTTGAGAAAGAATGCCAGGAGGTGAGGGGGCTGTCCATGGTAGGTAAGCCCAATTTTGACTGGATGTCAAAAGGCCAAGCCACAGTTCTAGAGCCGTGCTTACAATGAAGAACCAAGAATGTTTATAATTCTTATAATATTTTAAAATATGTACTCTAGAGCATATATTAGAACTGTGTGCTTCAGTAAAAGTCAGAATTCCGTTTCGGAATTACCAGCCCCCACCACAAGGGGGCAGCCCCTCTCAGGGCAACTGCTCTGGGTAGGAGGGTGGTGTTAGGGGGCTCTTTAGAAGCCACCCAGCACTGGTGTGGGGAAAGCTGGGTGGCTGCAGGGATCCTTGGGCTTGTCTGGAGGGCGGGCAAGGACTGACGAAAAGGAAGCTGGTCACCAATGTGTAGTGTTGGTGCATCCATAGAGATGCACATTCGTAGGGATGCCTAGTTCCTACATTCCGTGGTGATGTAGTTCCTCCTTGTGGTGGGGACTGGGAACTCGGAAGCGGAATTCTGACTTTTACCAAAGTGCACAGGGATGTGTGTGTGTGTGTGTGTGTGTGTGTGTGTATTTATATTTTTATATTTTTTTAAGAATATTCTTATATTCATTACAAGAATAATGGAATTTGCAGAATGGGGGTTTATCTCCCACAGACTGAGATTAAAGGTCCAGAGTCTCTCTCCAGGAATGTACTGGTGACATTAAGCAACCCATTGCCAACAGCTACAACTAGAAAATGCATACATTTGCACAGAATCCTACTTTCCTGCAATTCCTCACAAAAACTGGCTCATTTTTTCTGACTTCTGCCCCTCACCACCTCACCACCACTTTCTAGGCAAATTCTCTATATCCTTCTCCCCAATTTTATACCAGGTTTCAGTCCCGAATTCTAAGTATTAGGCCTTCATCCTGTAACATGGGGACAAAAGTGCCTCTGATGCTGTACAGCATGCCTTAATCACTGAACAACTGCAAGCTCTCTGATTGCCAGAACAATTGAGAAGCAGATTGCCTCCCAATTAATACATGCTCAGCATAAGCTTTGAAACTCCAGTACTTTGCTTTCACAAAAAGATTCAGGCCTGGTTTCCTCTTTGCTCAGCTTCCCTCTCCCAGGAGCCCAATTCACAAACATAAAGATGCTGTTTAAAAAGACAGACAGACAGACACCAGCACAGCAGACTAAAACATTTTTTTTAAAAAATGTTAATCTTGGGGATGGGGCTAAAGCTCAGTGGTAGAGCATCTGCTTTGCAGAAGGTCCCAGGTTCCACCAAAGGCATCTTCAGGGCCAATTGACTTGGTAATTTTTACAAATGGAGCTTATCAATAAATGACGGGAGTGGGTTGCTGGCTGAACCAAGCACTTCCCTTGTCCAAAGCCCTCCTACCCTCGATCCCAGCAAATTGCTCTTGAAGCTTCAGAGGGCTTTCCCCCAGTAGTTTAAGTGAGGCTTAGACAAATTCAAGGAGGACAAGCGTAGCCTATCAGGGGCTACAAATTCTAATGGCTATCTGTTCAGACCCAGAATGTCTCTGAATGCCAGTTGCAGGGGGACAATGGTAAGAAAGGGGGCTTGCCTTCATCTCTTGGTGGTGTGGCTTCCCAAAGCACCTGGTGGGCCACTGTGGGAAACACAGGGCTGGACGAGATAGGCCTTAAGTCTGAGCCGGCAAGGCTGTTCTTGTGACTGGGAGAAGCAGAAAGAATTAGTCAATCGTAAAAAGAAGAAGAATTGCATTTAGCGCTGAGGATTTGAGAAGGGAAGTTATAAGGGAAGAATGCAGCCGACAATTGCATTTAAAAAGATACATTTCATAACAATTTATTTGCTTGCCTCAATGAAATCATTTCATTATGTGTTTTATGTGTAAAAATCACAGTTTTTGACTTCTCCTCCATAAGGTAGAAGATACTTTTTTAAAAAAAAATACAGACTAGTATACACAAGGGCAGTAGGCAACTTTTTGACATCTCTCTCTGGACTTCAGCTGCTATAGGCATGTAAAATTCAAGAGAGATGTTGTAGCCTAAATTCAAGAGAGATGTTGTAGAGAGATGTTGGATTTAAGGATGTTGCATCCTTAAATCCATGACTGATTGCTGTCTCTCCCTCCTTATGGATTTATTTTGTGCCATTCTCGTCTAATGCAGTTGATTTGATTTTAGTTGTTTTCATATGATTTGATGTTTTAATTCCTTTGTTTTGTATTAGCCACTTTGGTGACCCTTCTGAAGGCTGAAAGGCAGGGTCTAAATCAGGCCTGCTCAACTTAGGCCCCCCAGTTGTTTTTGGACTACAGCTCCCATAATCCCCAGCCACAGTGGCCAATAGCCAAGGATTATGGGAATAGTAGGCCAACATCTGCAGGAGGGTCAAAGTTGAGCAGCCCTGGTCTAAATAGTAAAATAAACAAAGGTATTCCTGTTCCTGGGGCAAGGTCCTGAAAATCCATGATGTCCCAGTTAAATCCGAACAGGTAGAAGGCAAGCCACAGCAAACCTCATGTGCTCACCAACTGGCCCAAGGAAATACAGTGACAGACTGCATCAGAGTTCTGATCTCACTAACACGCCAATTGCTCCCCCTGCCCAATACAGTAGTTCAGTATTTAATTCATAAATACCTGTGTGTATTATAACAGCATCCTAGAGTAGACTATATAGCAAAGCCATGCTCACTTTGACAACCTGCAGATGGTTGCCACTAGGTGGCAGCAAAAAACCATTTTAGAATTAAGCTGTCCCAAATAAACAGTAGCGATTTTTGTTCTGTTTCAGTGTGTTCCAGTAGAATACACACAAGTTACTGCCTTTATTCCATTCTCAGTACAAGCACTAATCATTTATTTAAATTTGTATCCAGGCTTTTCCATCATGGAACTCCAGATGGCATGCAAAGAGCGCTCCTGGGAGATTTTCACACAGGGCTTCTCGCTCACATCTCCTCCAGAATGGAGGGTGAGGCTTCACATGTCGGCCAGATTTACCCTGAAGTCCCTGCGAGCACTTCACAGCAATTTTGGTTTTCCGTTGCATGTTAGAGTTTAGCCCAATTTATAACCAGGGTTTTAAAAAAATAAATCACTTTTTGCTTTGGGCCAGTCTGGAAAGTTTGCAAGCAAATGGGAGAGAGTGGGAAATGTTTCAGCTTACCTATCAATCAATCTGATGTGAGCCACATATCTTTAGAGCAATGTCAAAACTCTTGAACAGATGATGTTACGTTAGGCATTTGAGAAGAGATCTGGTACCACCAAGTCTTTCTGTACATATCATGATAAAGAGCCAGCGTGGTGTAGTGGTTAGAGTGCTGGACTAGGACCAGGGAGACCTGAGTTCAAATCCCCATTCAGCCATGAGACTTGCTGGGTGACTCTGGGCCAGTCACTTCTCTCTCAGCCCAACCTACTTCACAGGGTTGTTGTGAGGACAAACTCAAGTATGTAGTACACCGCTCTGGGCTCCTTGGAGGAAGAGCGGGATATAAATGTAATAATAAATAAATACATACATACATACATTAAAAAAAGTAGAGTAAAGTGTGCCGTCAAGTCAGTTTCGACTCCTGGCGCCCAGAGAGCCCTGTGGTTTTCTTTGGTAGAATAGAGGAGGGGTTTACCATTGCCTCCTCCTGCACATTATGAGACAATGCCTTTCAGCACCTTCCTGTATCGCTGCTGCCCAATATAGTACCAGCACGATTCGAACCGGCAACCTTCTGCTTGTTAGTCAAGCATTTCCCCGCTGTGCCATTTAAGATGGCTCACATATCATGATACATTAATATGAAATTATTATGATTTAAGGAAACTTTGCATTTAAGCTGCTACCGGCCTCACACCCACTTGCCTGCCTAAGTTCTCCACGATTGCAAACTCTGGGCATTCTACAAACACCACCCTATTTTTTTCACTTTCCCTGAGAGAGCAAAAACAAATCCTCACGAAACAATTGTCCTTTTCAGATATGCAAACACATTGCCAGCTCATTCTTCTGGTAGGATAAAACAGTATCCAGCTCTTATACAGTTAAACTAGCCTTCCAAAGCTCTGAGAGTCTTCGATTCCCTTGTTATTAAGCTATTTTCAGAGCATTAGGGAAGTCATCTAGCAGGTGTCCATTTGCCTATGACTCGAAATTTAGTTGTTGTTTTTAAGTACAGCCTGGGAAAGCAAGACTAACACATTTGCTCTCATATACAGTATTCTGAAGGCTGTAAATGCAACACCCTTAATGGGGGCAATGTCCCTGATTGTTCTTGTTCCTCTCTCCTGCAGCCAACTGAATACCACACCCTGTGGACTTCTCCTGCAGGTGCAAGCAAAATGAAAAGGCCACTTCACTGCAAGCAGGATTTATGAGGACTGCGGGGAGAATTCTCCCAAACTGTAAACAAGGTTAAAGCATTGTTAAACAATGCTCTGGTTCAGAACATACAGATCTCACCTTCCTTGTAGCACAAATGTGATACACAGTGTATAACCCTAAAGTCTCACTCATTGGCCATATTCAAATTTCAAAATCAAGCAGACATACTTAGAGAGCTAGGTGAAATAATAGGGTGGCCCATCTCCCTATCTTGCTGCCGTACTCTCTAGAGCAGGGATTCTCAACGTTGGGTCCTCAGATGTTACTGGACTTCAACTCCCATAATCCCCAACTAAAGGCCACTAGGGCTGGGGATTATGGGAGTTGAAGTCCAATAACAGCTGAGGACCCAACGCTGAAAATCTCTGCTCTAGAGTGCCATCTAGAGCTCAGTTGCTCCTTGTTGCAGCTATCTGAGCTCCTTCAGGTGGGGGGAAGCAGATGCTATTGAGCATGTGCAATGGATTTGTTCATGTGTTTTGAACAAAAACTGACAGCTGTCAAACCAATTTTTTGATGAGATGTATTTCAAGGGACCATTACTCGCCCATTTTTGCTCACATTCATCTGAAATTTCACACAGATAGGCCTCAAAAGAACCTGCCTTGATACTAGAAGTTTCAAGCCAATCAAATTCTGTTCACAAACTACCAGGCAAATACGGTAATGCCCCCTGCATCCTGTTTCTAATGGTAGAATGTGATCTGTGCCACTTACCCTTAACAATGGAGTGTTGACAGGCATTCCGTAATAAACCTCCTGCAAATTGCCTTCACATAGGAAATCGAGTCACTCACTGGAGCATAACAAAGTCTAATCAAAAGAGTGAAAGGCAGGGCACAACTTATGAAGTTAGTCAAGTGTATTCGAAACATAAGAGAGAGCACAGATCAAAGCCAGCAGAAGCTAACATGGTTCAAAGGGTAGCTGTTGGGGAGTGGCAGATGTGGGGCAGGAGAAAGCAGGGAAACCTACCCCCAATACTGGGAGAGCTCGGCCTGTGTGTTGTGTGGCCCCCCACTGCCCCGCCTTGTGGCCAATGAGGGGCTTAGTGAGGATGATTGTAGGCTAAAATGGCCCCAACAGGGAAGAGTGTCCAACAGTGGTGATGGGGCTGAGAGTTTAAATAGTCTGCTGGAACTCTCACGAGATCGCGAAATGAGATCTCATTTCAGGGCTGAGATCTTGTGAGATTTGCCAGGACTGTTGTGGCTTTTTGAAAACTGGGCTGCCCAATGATGAGGGGCCAGTTACTGAGGAGGGCCAGTGCTGACAAGTGTCCAGCATAGTGTAAAGACACCACCCGGAGGGCTGTCTGGAGTAATAATCAGCCGTGCCACAGGTGGCGTTTTAAACCTCTGCTCTGAGGCTTGTCTTGACCACATTGGGGATTTGTTCCTGGATAGCTAGCTTGGACACAGAGGGCTCTGACAGCAGCATAAAACAGGACGCTTCTGAAATAAATTAATGGTTTGCTTTTTCAATTCCTGGCCAGCAATTGTCCAAGAAAATGCAAGTTGTGCCCTCTCTATTCTGTGCTGGTCAGACCTCGCATGGAAAACTGTGTCCGGTTCTGGGTACTTCATTTAAAGAAGGAAATTGAAAACCTGGAACAGGTCCAGAGGAGGACAGCACAATTCTGTGGGGTCTGGAAACCAAGTCCAATGAGGAACGCTTGAAAGAGCTGGGCAAGTTTAGCCCAGAGAAGAGAAGACTTGACAGGAGATATGCTAGTCGGCTTCAAACATCTGAAGGGCTGCTGCACAGAAGATGGAGCGGACTTGCTCTTTCTGGTTCCTAGGAACTGGACTAGAACCAATTAGATGGGTCCAAATTAAAAGGATGCAGATTCAGGCTAGACTCAGGGGGATGCCCTGATTGTAAGAGCTGGTGAATGGTGAAGCAGCACTCCTTGTGCCGTGCTGGACTCTCCTTCTCCAGAGGTTTGCAAACAGATGCTAGATAGTCATCTACCAGGGAGGCTGTAGCAGTTTCCCACACTCAGCAGGGGCAGGAAATGAGAAAACCTCCATAGTCCCTCCCAACCATAGGATTTTACATTCCTTATTTCAGAACTTTGCAGCTCCGCAATACAACCTCCTCAGGTTTAGAATGTATTTGGTATGGCATGGATGGTGGTAAGGACATGCCAGCATATGGACATCCTAAACTGCCCAGGAGACAATACTGTCGGGATGCTAGCACTGGGGACAGCAAACTGAGACAAGGAGGGGTTCTGAAAAAGTGCTTATGGTCAGGAGGGGCTTTATGCTATGGGGGGCAGGATATCAGAAGGAACAATTGTATACCCATTGGCTATCAGGAAGGAAATGGACAGGCAAGGAGAGAGAGGGCTGGGAACTTTAGGCTTGGGAGCAGTGTTCCCTCTAACAGGGATTCCCAGATGTGGTTGACTACAACTCCCATAATCCCCAAGAAAAAGCCACTGCAGCTGGGGATTCTGAGAGCTGTAGTCAACAACATTGGGGAATCCCTGTTAGAAGGAACACTGCCTGGGAGCCAATAGGACATCCACACAAAAGTTTCAGAAGAAGGGTGTTGCATCAGTTATGACTTTGGCTGTCACTGTAGCGTTAGCTGGCAAAGGGGGCAATGTAGTCCAAGGAGCAAGATAATGGCCTGGGAGCTGAATTCCACATACTGATGGAACCACCAGCCAATTCCTTGCCTGGAGGCTCCTCGTAGTTCACTTTGTGTTACAATTTTGATCTGGCAACTCTGCTTGGAGAGAGTTGCTTCTGTTGCTACATAATCTTGCTTATTTGTCGTCTGAAAAAGAAATCCAAGCTCAGTCCAATCCAGTCCAAGAAATAAGCTGTGTGTGTGTGTGTGTGTGTGTGTGTGTGTGTGTGTGTGTGTGTGTGTGTTCGTAGCATGCCAGATGCAAACTGACTGAGCAGGGCCAGACATTTTCTACACACTCATTTTACTATGATAGATTAGAGTCAATGAAAGAAAATGGCTAGTTTACAGGTATGATTTTAAAAGGTTCACATGCCTTCAAGGAGTGCAAAGATGTTACTGACAAACTGGGAATGAGTGATGACTTGTTCTCCAACATGTATTTTGTTGAAAACAAGGAAACATTTTGCTGATCCTTGCCTCCTAATGTGCCTTCAGATGTTCACTGGGGATGTGTAAACCAGCTTGAAATTGAGCCGGTTCTCACTCGAGCCAGCTCAGCTCAAAGACTCATCCTTGAGCCAGACCGGCGGTGGGCAGTCTGAGGGCAAGTGGAACCAAGTCCCCGCCTTGCAAGGTGGCTCAACAGTATACTTGTATAGCAGAATCTGGCAAGGATTCCCCTTTACAAGTGAAAGGCTGTGGTGGTGGCGGAGGGGTGAGGGGGAAAGTCTAAGGCTGTCTATTTACTTTGAAAAATCAAGCCATGGTTCAGCAGGATGGTGGTGGCAGCCTTCCAGCTGTGGGGATGGTGGCAGAGGCGGGGACTCCGTCCAGCCTCACTCCGGCACGTGTGTGCATAGGCCCAAAATGACACAAGGAGGGAGGGTGGAAGGAGCCCCCGCCGCTGGCTCTGCCACCATCCCCCACAGCTGGTGGGCAAACCGCCACAAACCTGCCATGCAGTGGCTTGAGTTTTTCAAGGTAAAGGACAGCCTGAGACCTTTAAACCCCCCCCCCCCGCCCCAAGCCCTTTACTAGTAAAGGGGAATCCTTGCCAGATTCCCCTTTACAAGTATAGCCATTGAGCCCCTCCAGCTGGCTCGACGGTGGATCCAGGCTGGGCTCGATTGAGCCCGAGCTGCCTGAGGCAACTCGAATCCAGACCGGATTTGAGCTGAAATGGGCATCTGGTTCCATGCACATCCCTAATGTTGATACATTTTCTGGTTAAAAGCGATGGCTGAGGGACTGTGCCACTGAATGTCCATGAAGAGGAAGTTCAACCCCATAAATACAGATAGTCCTGGATAGGCTTTGCAGATTGAGGCTAGATTGCCTGTGTCCTGCTTCTGGCTTCTTGATACAGGGCCAAAAATCGCAAGCTAACTCTTATATCATTCTACAGTTTCCTGTTTTGGACAGAAAATACAGTGATTTCACCTAGTTGCTCGGTTCAACCATTGCTTCAACAACAGGAACAAGTGGTGTCAGAGTAACACACTCACTGCTGTATAATATGAAGCACTTGATGAAACAGGCTCAGAGAGGACCAAAATGACTACTGCAAATCAAGAGCACTTCAGCTTACATACAAAGTCAAGTCTTTTTTTCTTTTTTTTGTAAGGAACAGGCATGAACATAGTGTCACATAGTTTCATAAGCCAGGAGCACCTCCATATCCAGCAGTGACAACTCATTTATGGGGAAAGGCTTGAGGATAGGTGAGGGAAAGACCCCATCATAATTTGATGGGCACCACCTGGTAGCTCCCATCTCCTGCTTTTCATGCCACGTGTACCCCAACAAACTTCCTTTTTGTCTATGCAGTCTCTTGCTTTCTTTCCCCACAGCAAGTGTATTCCACACAAAATTGAACTTAGGGTGCAATTTGGAGGTCCCTTCAGCCAAATAAAGTGGATGGGGAGGGACTAAATGAAATCTGCAGTGAGGCTGTTCTTGCAGGAAATGCTCCATTGTACACTCAGGCATAAAACTATAAAACCCATGATGCATTGCAACAAAGCAACATACTCGTGCGTGGGAGCTATTTTTTGAGGTATTAAGTCCACAAAGCCAATGAGTGCTGGGGGACTAAACAAAAGATACATATGTGAAGACATCTGGAGCCTGTTTAATTGGAGAATTAAAACTATCAGAAAAACCTGAATTCTGGATGGTTTGTGTCTGTGACTCTGGTGTCTGGACCAAGAAACAAACTTCTATTTGTTCTTAGTATCACTAAGACTGATAAAAATGTTACTTAATACTTAACACTGATCACTGCTATAGTTCCTTTAGCCCTTAATATCCTCAGAACCATTCAATTTACCTAGCTGAAGATCTGCCTTATTAGTTGTTCTATGTATTTTAATACAGCTATCCTGATGGGATGGATTGTACTAGGATTGGGGTTCGATAGGATTTTTAATTCATCCATCCATTCATAGCTTGAAGTACATCATGTTTAAACAAAAACAGGGTAGGATAGAACTACATAGGAAATCCATTGATGTAACAAGACATTGATAGAAAAGATAGGAAGAAATATAGATTTTCCCTGGGATGATCTCTCTCCTGCTTGTACATCATGGCATAAGCCATCGTTTTAAACTACATTAGAAAAACATTACATCAGCACGTCTACATCACCAGCAAAATATGTTCTAGGCTTGGTTTTATCTATGTATATTTCTGCAAATTTAGTCTTTTATTAAGCACTGTACTACAAACAAATGGACAGACTTCTAAAGTTAACTCCTTTGGGTAAAGCATGAGAAACTGAAATCCATTCTTACGCCTGGAAATTTCTTCTGTCATGATCTAATTTCCGCCTTTCATATACTATAAGCTTATAAGCTTGGAAATTACGTTACCCACTATGCACAAACAAGCAAAGTATCTTAAGAGGAAATGTAATTCAGAAAGATCGTAATCCTTCATATGTGCATTTCCAGAATCTAGACTTTGGAAGCAATTCCAGGAAAAAATGCATGTGTGTGTGTGTATAATTTAAATGGGCATAGGGAGCTTGCCAGCAGATGGGACGGACTCCAGACAGCAGCCCCTTCCATCAGTGCAATGCCCAAGAATTTAGCCATTCTATCCTAAATGTGCATTACAGCTTTTATTCACTTCAGAGAAATAGCAGAATTAGCAATAATCTAGGGAATACAGCTGTGTGAGTTCTGTAAATGTCAGGAAGTCCAACATTATTGGATTTGACATTTATGAATTAGCCTACCTTTTTATATTTCTGTGTCAGTTCAGGAAAGTGAATAAGCTAAGTTAACCACCGAAGAAGTAAGACCTTTATGGTGGGCACACTCTCCTTTAGTCAAGGTGTACCAGGGTCACATTAGAGATGATGTAGGCAATCTGTGAGTGGATCTCCCAACTTTCTTTCTTTTGTTACTAACTATTCTTAAAAACAATTCTTAAACATATATTCCCATAATTTAGTATTCAAAATAATCTAAAACAGCCATTGGAGACCTAAACAGGATCAGGGCCATGGTGTGTGTATGTGGAGGAGGGGGAGGTAAATATTCCCCAACACTATTTCCCTGATTTAAACACCCCCTCAAGCTACCATTAACCACAGTACGGAAAAAGATAGGCGCCTGTGTGGCATTTATCTTTTTCCTTCATGGCAAATAACTTGAGAAGCAATGTGAGTCAGGGAAATGGCACTGTGGGAAAAGGTTATGCTCATTCTCCCCCAATGCCACCCAATCCACCACCACCACCATCACCACCACCTCGGCCCAATGCCTGTTTTTAGGTCTAAAAACATGCTGGTAAATCTGATCACAGTTCTGTCATAGCACATGCAGTTTAGCCCTGAGAAAATATTACTACTACTACTAAAATATTACTCATACTACCAAAATTTTGAGCAGAAATGCCGCATCGGCATGAATGCTGCGGTAAGGAAAAGAGGCTGAAAAATTGCAGAAACGCAGCAGAAACCCAACATTAGCGTGAACGCCGCAGTTAGATGAGGACATCATGCATAATTTTTTCGGTTCTGTTGAACACTTAAAATTTTACTACAGCTTGATCCTGAATTCTAGCGTATATGCTGCATATACACCATATACATGCCATATGACGTCCATTGCGGTCGTCTCTGGAGGTCCGTCTCCAGTTGCCGCCAGTTCGTCTTGTGGCTACACAGAGACAGGCCTTCTTGGTTGCTGCCCTGGGACTATGGAATGCACTCCCTATTGAGATACGATCCTCCCCATCTCTGACAATTTTTAAAAAATATTTTAAAACCCATCTTTTTACTCAGGCTTTTTCAGCTTCTTAATAATGTATAGGTTTTAATTCTGTGGTTGATTTTTAAATTGTTAGTTTTAAATTGTTAGTTTTTAATTGTTTTTATGTGTTTTAATATGTTTTTATATGTGTTTTAACTGTTTTATCATTGTGAACCGCCCAGAGACACGTGTGTGGGGCGGTATAAAAGTGTAATAATAAATAAATAAATAAATATATGCCATATACATGGCGTATATATACGTCATATACATGTATATGCCACATATATACCACAAGCAGCAATACATAACTTTTAATAACATACTTGCCACAGCCTTTCTACCCAAAAATATGGTACTAAAATGAGTCCACATAATGTCTAAACCTGCCCTACAAAAGGAATTTTGTAATAACCTAACATTAAAATAGGTGACTAATTGAAACAAAGTTCAATAGTCACTAACAGTTCTGCAGAATTTTACTCATTTGTTTTATTTATATAGTAAAAAACTTAGTAATTCAGTTGTTTTTAAATAATTTGTAGTAATTATTATTCTCTTATCAGTTTATGGCATAATCCTGTAGAAACTTTTGTTTGCAAATATAAAGCATGTATATGAAATCTGCTATCTTGTTAATATTTATACTAATGAGGCCAATTTCCAAGAAAATGGACAATACTTCCCCACCCTCCACCCCCGAAGAGAGGGGTCAAATAACCAGGATGTACTTCCCTGGTAAGAGAACAATAGAATTTATTATGACTCAGATACTCAACTTTCACAGATCCACTTACAGTTGATGCTTTCCTCCACTTTCCCTCTAAAACAGTGGTTGTCAATTGCCAGAATCTAGCCAACATGAATTCTCTTCTTAGGAAAAACATATCTAATAATCTCCAATCATACCCATGCACCTCTTTTGGCTTGGCATGCCAGCTCAATACTGAGCATTCTGAGTCCATTTCTCCATCTCACTGATACCACGTGAGACACAGTACCATGACTAGTGCTATTAAACAATGGTTGGTTGGGCCTGTAATGCTTGGGTAGAAGATAAATAAACTAAAAATATAATAAACAATGAATTTACATTCAAGATAGGTATTTGTTTGGTGGGGGGAGTAATTTTGAAATATTTCACTAAAGTGTGTCTCATAACATTTTAAAACCCCTAATCTTCCAAGACCTGCTCCATTAATTTCTGCAGTGAAGGTTTTAGAAAGAGGTGCATCAATTCTGCATTTGGCCTATGGTGTAATAGGATATAAGGCTGGAGAAACTAGTGGATGGACCGATTGATTGATTGATTACGTGCCATTAAGTGGGTGTCGACTCTTAGTGACCACATAAACAGATTCTCTCCAGGATGATCTGTCTTCAACTTGGCCTTGAAGGTCTCTCAGTGATGGACTAATACATTGTTTTTACCAATCCAACTCTCCATCATCTGATATATCACATTCTACTGCTTTGCCACGCGAACAGCAAAGATGGTCATAGACGGGGTGGAAAAGTTCTTCCAGTTCAACAGTTATAATGCCTATGCTAGAGTAAGTCATTGTCCATTTTTGGAAGGAAACAGCCAGTCACTTTCATATTCAGTGGGAGTCTCTGGGATTGTAAAGCTTAAGCATGCCAGCTTCTTCCAGACTTGAGATTCAGATTGTAAGTGCAAGTATACAATGCCATGATTAACCAACTTTCACAAACCATGAAAAAGAAGAATGTTCTGGAAGTGTCGGGAAGCCAGCCACTGTTTGTTTATTAAATTTATACCCATCATGCATCTCCAGGTGGCTCACATGAGGCTATCAGATAGTCACCCGTTAAGGGACTGACCAGATTTAGACCTGCTCAACTTCAGTAGGGTGGTTGCATCATGTGCTCTCAAAGCTTGCCCTCAAACCATATATAAGTACTACTATTAACATTGTGTCATATAGTATCAATTGCAAGCTGGCCCAAACGACAACTGTTGAAGTGTATCTGGACTAATTAGCACTTTGCACAGAGATCTGGAAGGACAACCAATTTCATGTTAAGTCCACGTTCCAATATGGACAACTCTTACTTCTTGGCCAGAGAAAAAACTTGAGTCTATGCAGGAGCTGAAGCTCAAGTAGAATCTTCCTGGATCAAAGCAAGTGTCCATCAAGTCTACGATCCTGTTGCTATCAGAAGATGACCTCAGGGAAGCTCACAGGCAGGTCACAAAGGCACCAATCCTACTCTCTATGCTGCCTCTGAACACGGAGAGTCCATTTAGATATCATGATACACCTTTTCTCCACCATGAATTTGTCCAATTCCCCTTTAAAGCTATACCAAACGGATCATGTATGTGGAAACTGGGGTCAACATTCCATGCAATGGAATGCTGACATTAGGGACCAGCCAGGGCTGCTGCACATGTGGCAGGCTGCCCCAGCAGTGCTATGCAAGAGGGCAGTTGCTCAACAACTTCTGCACTGTTGTACAGCACTGCTGCCATTGGAAACAATGGTAGTAGCGCTGCCCAACTGTGCAGGTGCTGTTTTAAATAGTTGCACAACTGCCCTGTTGAGCAACACAGTAAGGGGTGCCTGCAATATGAGCAGTAGTCCTAGTGGGTCTCTAAAGCAAGTGGGCTGTGCAGAATTGAACCCTGTCAATGTTCCATAATGGAAGAATGTCGCGGAATGTTCCGCAGTATTCGCAGAATGGAACCCTGTCTGTGTTCCCCTGTGCAGAATGTGGGCCTGTGTTCTCTATGGATGAGAGATTATCCTGCTCCTCATCTTAGCTCAATGTCTGTCACTGAACCTGCACACCCCACATCCATATACATGTCAAAATAAATCAAAGATTTCAGTCTTTTAAAGTTCTGGTCACAGAGAATGACAGGACTCTTCCTCTTTATTCACTCGGAAGTGGCTCACAAACCCACTCAACCAATCACTAATTAATTTGTGGGGGATATCATAAACTATCAGCCCATGATTCTATCATCAGGCATTCTTATGCTTTCCCCCCTTAAGTCAGTTGAAACATTCCTTACAGCTCGTCTTGCACAAGTCTCGGTCTCATGAACAAAAATTGCACAAGGATACTGCTGTAGTTCAGACTGTAACAAATCGGTTGCACAAGAGCACAGCTGTGTTGTGAACAAAACTTCTCTTTTCTTTTTTCCCAAGAGGCTTACACAAAACAAGTTGTCGGTGGGATGTGGCAGGGAACATTTCACTTTTTTCAACAAACTGCCTACTTTTAATGCATGCACTTCACAAAGACCTGCTTACAGAATTAGATGTTAAAACCACTGCTTACCATTATTTTTCTATACAAGTGCCTCACACTGATGTCCCTACGTTCTTGGTTAATTTATTAGAGGGGAAAACTCTGGATTGTTTCACAGTCTTGTTAATCACAACTCGAACGTGCTTTGCATAATACGGTATGTGACTCCTGTCCCATTTTAAAGGGCCTTGTTTTTGCTGCTAAAATCATGAACATGGAAAAACACTTCTCTCATGTATAGCAACAGTAGCCATAGCCTTGAATATCTTGCCATTACCATATACACAGGACCAATGTCAGCATGTGGCTTGGCTTCCCCGCCCACCCTACCCCACATGCTCACTGCTGACTTTCCTTCTTCCAGGCCCCTTTACATCATCCCTGGTACTGGTGACTAGAAAGCACATAGTGTTTTCATTCCTCCAACATTCTGCCACAACACAGCATCGCTCCAGAGCAATGCTACATTTATTGGAGCAGGGCACTGGGGAAAATAGAATAAGGGTGCTCTCCCCCTTGATTTTGCTGTTCCTGCTGCTTTTGGTGGTCACTGTGGCAATGAGAAGGGACAGCAGCAGCAGCAAAAAGAGGTTGGCACCACTGTTTTCATTTGCGTAATATCCAGCATCACGCCAGACAGCTGGGCATTCAATGCATGTAAATGGTGGCGCCAGCCTGCTTTCATCACTTCCAGGGGCATAAAAAGCTCTGAAGGGGCCCGTGTGCAAGAATTGAACATGGGCCTCATTGGATAATTTCCCCATAAGGATCAATGGGAAGCACTTCCCTTTCTCCTTCGTCTGCTACCACAGTGTTGACCTCCCACCCCAACCACATGCTCTCCTGTTCTCCTCTTGCTCTTGTACTGCTGCTCACCTGGAAGCCTGGCCCAACCAGTGTAAGAGGGGCCCCCTTCTAGGACATTTTGCCCAGCCCCGGGTCAAACAAACACATATGCCTGTGCCAAACAAAGTGAAGGACAGCAACCTTTTGCACTCTTGTCCCTTACCTGGGAGTAAGCCCCACTGACCCTGTTGGGCTCTAAGTACACATATTTGTCTTTGGAATACGAGAAGCTTGATCCTGGCATATAGAGCCTGCTAGTAACTTTGATCAGGAAACTAGCAGAATTCTCTGTTCTAAGTTTGGCTATTCAAATAAGAAATGTATCAAACACTGAAGCTGCCGTATAAATTGAGACCAATCGTAGTGGCAAGTGAGGAGTTCAAAAGGGGAACAGAATCAAACATGGAATGCCACAAAGCTTCATCATAAGAATTAAAACCAAATTGATTCTAGGAACACCCAACCCTCAAATTATTGCCTGCTCACTACTGGCAGTGCCTGAAGATGAAGAGCATTTTCAGAAGAACAAATTCTCTATATACAGCGAGAGAGATGAGAAGAATGGAGGCAGCTCTCACTGGGTGAGCTCACTGTAGTAGTTTCTAGGAAAGATGACTCATGCAGCATTGACCAAATATAGTTTTGCTCTTGGGAAAGTAGCCTGCAGTTGATGGATCTTTTCCCTTCCTCTCAGAGGAAAAGCTGTCTCAAATTTCTCTTAGGAATAAACACTGAAAAATACCACACAGAGTTTTTAAGAAGCAGGCTCATACCTCAGGCTTTTAGCAAAGTTATCTTTATACATGAGACAGTAGGGCAGTTCACCCAATTGACCTCAGGGTAGGGGAAGCTCAGCATGCTCCTGATTATCAACTGCGTGTGAAATAAAAACATGATCGGTGTCGGGGAGCTTGATCTTCAGACAAGCCCCCACTCGATAGGATGACTTTCCTGCCTAACTTTCTCAGGCACTGGGGACAGAAGCTGGGCAGGGCGCGCTCCTCCTATCCACCTGAGGATCGACTGACGACCAAGCTTCCTGCCTCCAACCTTGTTTTTATCTAACACATGGTCCAAAATCAGGAGCGTGGCCAGGAGGCTTCCTCTACTCTAACGTCAATCACATGAACTGCCTTTGTGTCTGTGAAAGACTAGTCCACATCATACATGGAATTTGTGTTGTTGAAGGAAGTGGCCTGTATGATTTCATGGCTTTAATGTGTCCTTGAACTAAATTTTTGGGATAGGGCACTAGAACAAATTCAGGGATCCTAAAAGATCACCTTCTCCAGCATGAGCCTGCCTGCAGAGGCGCTCTTACCCCTGGGATTTGTAGCCAAAGTCCAGGGCCTCCACAGCCCCTGGGGCCCCCTAAATCCTCTTTAGTCTGTCCTGGGGTGTGTGGTCACCCGGCAGAGCATGATGATGCTTAATTTGTGAGGGAAGGAGTTCCAAAGGCCTTTGAGTCCAGGCTCCAAAATTACCTAGGTGCACCTCTGCCTGCCTCTGCTCTTAGGTCACCACTGGAGGCTCTGTTCTGGGTGCCCACCTAATGTTATGCAAGTGGGAAGACAGCCTTCTTTGTGGTTGCACCCTGTTTGTGAAATGCTCTTGCTTGCCTGCAGCCAATGCAAATGTCCTTCAGCACCAGAGAAGACCTTCTCATTTTTCCAGGCTGTTTAATTCTGGAATAGACTTTTATTTTTAATGAACTGTTTTTATGCTGCTTTTACAAGGCATTTTGCTGAACCTTGTAAAAAAAGACATGTCTTTTTCTCTCTTTCCCCTCCCCCACAAAGGATCTTATGGTTTCATCTTGTAAGCCACCCTGGAAATATTCGACTGAAGGGTGGTAGCATATACTATAATCATAAATAAATCTTTGGAGAACCTGTGTGGCTTGCAGTGGTAGACTGGAGAGACAAGAATTCAAGTACCTGCTCAGCAAGGAAATTCACAGTGGAGGGGTAGGATAGCCTTTGGCATAAGGTTGTTGCGAGAACAGAATGGGTAACCTTGTGCGCACTACCCTGAAGTCTTTGGAGGAAGAGTGGAGTATATGTGTTAAATCACATGCTGAAGCAAAACATACGTTGGTCCACCCAAGAAGGACTTTGGGTTCAACAGAATTCCAAGAAGCCTTGGAAGGGTTTCGGCTTGGTTTTTTTCAGTGATTCTGTCGATGCTCTGGTGCAAACTTGGAATAACAAACTCACTAGAGCAGTAGACACAATTGCTCCTACACATCTTGTCTGGCCTGCTTCAAAATTAGCTTCGTGGTTTTCAGAGGAATTATGGGAGCTGGAATGGCAAGGTAGATGAGTAAAGAAAGTTTCAACTTGACTCTGGCAATGCATGCAGCAAATAATCAATTCTTTTTTGCCTGCATTGCATCTGCAAGCCCACATCCAGTGTATATCTAGGGTTGTGAGAGTACAAGCCCCCTCCGCCTTGAATCCAAATTAGGAATCATCGGTTACCCACTGTGATACTTGTAATTGTTTTTAACTGTTTGTTATTTCTCTGTGTAAACCACCCTGAGCCATTTTTGGAAGGGTGGTAAAGAAATTGAAAATAATAATAATAATAATAATAATAATAATAATTATTATTATTATTATTATTATTTTTTTAAAAAAAAAACACCTAACAAGCCTTCATAAACAACTATCAAAACAGTTCAATCACATGTTGCAAGGAGGTGATATTGAACAATGGCTAACAACTGGGAAAACTCAACTCATCATGAAAGACCCAGCAAAAGGTGCAGTTCCAAATAATTATAGACCGATGACCTGCCTGCCAACCATGTTCAAATTATTAACTGGAATAATAGCAGATGAAGTGATGCAACACTTATTAATTAATAAAAAGCTTACAGTTGAACAGAAAGGAAATTGCCCAAACACCAGAGGCACAAAAGAGCAGCTGCTGATTGACAAATGATTTTAGAAAATTGCAAGAGAAGAAAAACCAATCTAAGTGTTGCATGGATTGCCTACAAGAAAGCCTTCGATTCATTGCCTCACACATGGATACTAAAATGTTTAGAAACAACTGGTGTCAGCAAAAACATTCAGATATTTATTTAAAAAGTAATGAGCATGTGGAGTACACAGTTAACAATCAATGGCGAGACACTTGGACAGGTTAGCATTAGAAGAGGCATTTTCCAAGGGGACTCACTATCCCCTCTGTTGTTTGTAATTGCCATGACTCCACTTTCACAAATACTAAACAAAACAGGCCTCGGATAACAAACATCTAAAACATCAAGTAAAATCAACGATCTGCTGTACATGGACGATCTGAAGTTGTATGGAAAGTCCCAGTCAGAAATCGAATCACTGCTAAACACTGTCCGTATATTCAGTAGCAATATAGCAATGGAGTTTGGACTAGACAAGTGTGCTGCATTAATAATGAACAGAGGGAAAATAAGAAAAACAGAAGGAATAGAACTGCCCAATGGAAGCAAGATCAAGAACCTGGAAGAGAAAGAACATTACAAATACTTGGGCATTCTCCAGGCTGATAACATCGCACACACTGAAGTTAAAAGAAAAATTGGAAGTGAATACATCAGGAGAGTTAGAAAAATCCTCAAGTCCAAACTCAATGGCGGGAACACCACACAAGCCATAAACACCTGGGCTATACCTGTTATCAGATACACTGCAGGAATAATAGACTGGACCCAGGCAGAGCGAGAGACACTAGATCATAAGACCAGGAAAATCATGACCATCAATCATGCTCTGCACCCCCGCAGTGATGTAGATAGGCTATACCTCCCTCGCAGCTCAGGTGGAAGAGGAATGCTGCAAGTCCATCAAACAGTAGAGGAGGAGAAAAGAGGCCTTGAAGAATATATCAAGGACAGTGAAGAAGATGCACTTCAAATGGTCAATAACGTGAAACTATTCAACACCAATGAAAGAAAGCAGGCCTACAAGAAAGAACAAGTCAAGAACCGAGCAGAAAAATGGAAAAAGAAGCCCCATGCATGGTCAATATTTGCACAATATAAGTGGAAAATCAGACATCACCAAGACCTGGCAATGGCTTAAGAATGGCAACTTGAAGAAAGAAACAGAGGGTTTAATACTGGCTGCACAAGAACAGGCACTAAGAACAAATGCAATACGAGCTAAAGTCAAAAAATCCACAACAGCAAGTGCCGCCTTTGTAAAGAAGCAGATGAAACAGTGGACCACCTAATCAGCTGCTGTAAAAAGATCGCACAGACTGACTACAAACAAAGGCATGACAAGGTAGCAGGGATGATACACTGGAACATCTGCAAAAAATACAAGCTACCTGTAGCCAAACATTGGTGGGACCATCAAATTGAAAAAGTCGAAGAAAATGAAGATGTAAAAATATTATGGGACTTCCAACTACAAACAGACAAACATCTGCCACACAATACACCAGATATAACTGTAGTCGAGAAGAAAGAAAAACAAATCAAAATAATCGACATAGCAATACCAGGGCATAGCAGAATAGAAGAAAAAGAAATAGAAAAAATCACAAAATACAAAGATCTACAAATGGAAATTGAAAGGCTGTGGCAGAAAAAGACCAAAATAATCCCAGTGGTCATTGGTGCCCTGGGTGCAGTCACAAAAGACCTTGAAGAGCACCTCAACACCATAGGGGTCACAGAAATCACCATCAGCCAATTACAAAAATCAGCTTTACTGGGAACAGCCTATATTTTGCGATGATATCTATAATAACCAACAGTATTGATGATAAAATTCAGCCATCCCAAGTCCTTGGGAAGGACTCGATGTCTGGATAAAACAAACCAGTCAATAACACCTGTCTGACTATGTAAACAAGAAATAATAATGATTTTTTCATTGACAAAATATCTTGTATTTGAGCCATCCTGGATTCTATATTTAGGGCAGAGTCTATTATGGAGGTATCCAGCAACTCCTCTTATTTGATCAGACTGGATCATTTCCAACTTGTGACTCCTGAGGATGTGGACAATCTGCTTTGGACTATGCGTCCTACCAATAATTCTCTTGACCCTTACCCAACTTGGCTTATTTTGTCTAACAAATTGATTATTATAGAGAGTCTGGTAAAGATCATTAATGCTCTTGTTGTATCGCTCTGGTGAGAATAAATTCATTCATTCATCATAAATGCTTCTCTGAGGAATGGTAGGATGCCTTCTTGTCTTCATTAGACCATATTTGAAAAAACCTGCATTGGACCCTTCAGAGTTAGTCAACTATAGACCCATCTCTAATGTCCTATGGTTGGGCAAGGTGATTGACAGGGTGATGGCTTCTGAAGTGATTATCTAGACCCATTTCAAACTGGCTTTCACGAGGGCTAAGGGGTTGAGACTGCCTTGGTCAGCGTATAGATGATCTCTAATTAGGTATTGACAAAGGGAGTGTGACTCTATTGTTCCTCTTGGATATTTCAGCAGCTTTTGATACCATTGACTGCTGGGACATCTGAGGGAGATGGGACCACAGTAATACACAGAGCACTGTATTACTGTGGTAGACTCCTCTCTAAATGCTGTCTCTTGCTCTTCAAAGTGAGAGCCACTGTATGGAGTCCCGCAAGTCTCCATACTATCTCCAATACTTTTTAATATCTCCATGAAACCACTGGGAGAGATCATCAAGAGATTTGGTGCTGGGTGTTACCAATATAATGATAACACCAAATCTATTTCTCCATATCAACTTCAGTAAATGGCATTCAGTAAATGGCATATCAAATTCCCTAAATGCCTGCCTGGAGATGGTAATAGGCTGGATAAGGGAGAACAAGCTGAGGATGAATCCAAACAAGACCAATTGTGGGGGGTAAAGACACAACAAATTGTTTAGATCTGCCTGTTCTGGATAGGGTTACACTCACCCAGAAAGAACAGGTATGTAGTCTTGGAATACTCCTGGACCCAAACCCTCTCTGGTTCCTCAAATTGTGGTAGCAGCCAATAGTACTTTCTATCAGCTTTGGCTGATATGCCAGCTACATCCATTTCTGGAGGTAAACAACCTCAAAACAGTGGAACAAATGCTGGTAACTTCTAGGCTAGGCTTCTGTAATGCTCTGTACATGGGGCTGCCTTTGTATGTAATTTGGAAACTGCAATTGGTAGAATTCAGCAGCCAGATCGGTCTCCAAAGCCTCCCAAAGAGACTGTATAACACCAGTTTTAAAAGAACTGCACTGGCTGCTGATATGTTTCTGAGCAAAATACAAAGTGCTGGTTATTACCTATAAAGCCCTCAACGACTTGGGTTCAGGCCAGGGTATCTAAGAGAGCACCTTCTTTGTCATGAACCCTGCTGCTCATGAACCATGAGATCTCATGGGGAGGTTTGGTTACAGCTGCGTTGTTTGGTGGAGAAGCGGGATCAGGCCTTCTCTGTAGCTGCCCCGGGGCTTTTGACTGTGGTATAAGAGCTTCTCCATCTCAGGCCTTTTGCTAAAACTATTTTAAAATGTTTTTTGTTAAAACTATTTTTAAAGGTTTTATAATTTTAAAATTGTTTTAATTGTTTTTATTGAGTTTTACTGACTTGAGATTTAGGTGTTAGGCAGTCTATAAATGTAATACATACATACATACATACATACATACACAAACAAACAATAAGCCAGCCAGCCTAAATGATTAATAAATGATTATGTGATTAATAGTGTGTTTCCCTTCTTATAAGAATAACTATCATGTCCATTTTTGAACTGTAATTTTTAGGCCTAAGTAAAATGAAAGTAGATTTAACTTCATTGCCTACACAAGAGTGTATATATCTCAGGTGTTTAACTCTCATGTGACAGTAAGCATTAGCAGACAATAGCTGACATCCAGACTAAGTTACTCAATGGAACTTTGCAGGAGTTACTCTAAAGGACTACTTGATTTCAGTGGGACTACTTAGAAGTAATTTAATCTGGATGTCAGCCAGTTTCTTTCAGACTAGGACCTAGTCTCTTCTTTCCCCCACCCCTACTCCGCCACTCCAAAATATATTATACAAAAACTGTGTTATCAAATAAGGTAGAGAAAGCAACAAGGAATGTTACCAGTTCTTGTACTGGGCAGATTGGATTATTTTCTGCACTCAGAATTCAGCAACTGAATCTCTGAATGAAAACCCAATAATCATGGAAAGAGTTTGGAGCTCCTGGGTCTCTAGCTTTTCTGATTATTTGAATGGGAGGTAGGGAAATTCTGCTTTGATAAGATAAAGTCTAATAGTAGCATTTGAATGAGGCTATATCAAAGCTGAGAACACACCCAACTGAGGTATTCAAGCTGTAGCAAAAGGCTGCTGGGGAATTTAAAAACAGGTTGCTACTGAAGCGTGATCAAAAAGATCCTGAAATCAAGAGATTGCTTTTAATTGGGTTCTTACAGTGCTTAGCAAGATAATCCTTTTCAGAAACTAGCTTCTATGAAATTACACGTCAGAAACTTTTAAATGCTATGGATTACAAGAAAACTTTACCAGTGCAAAGGGCAATTAAAATCAGACCACCATTTGTTAAAGTCTTTGCTGGTGGTCTGGGTCTTAGATGCTTGGGAATCCTTTGTACTCCTCCCAAATAATGCTATGTTCATTTTTTTTTTAAACTGTAAATTGTGCAGCCTGGAAAGAGTAGTACCACTCTCCATTGTCAAGGAATAATGTGAATGCAGGGAGTTTGAAGGTGGGGGAGAGAAGCTCCTGGATTTAAAGCCTTTCTTCATATGGGGTTGGGGGAGTAACAACCACACTGTACACCCAGCACATCTGCTCTGCCAGAGGAAAAAAACTGTCATGCCTGTTATACTCACGTATCAATTAGCTAAAAGTCCTTATTCTTATGCAGATTTGACATTGTTGCCATCCAAGCAAGAGTAGCATGTCAGATGCCACCCACGAAAGTCTCCCAATTTAGATCCTTGAAACTGTCACAGGAGTTAGCTATAAATTGTATTTTGACATGATTTAATAAAATATAAATTACTAGATCTTGCCAGGCTCTGGATTCATAGCATGCAAATAATATAAATGATTTCACTAAATGATAAATAGGTTAAATCACAGAATAAATTCCATACATGTTTACTCATTTTAAAGAGATTTGTTTGTTTGTTTGTTTATCATATTTATATACCGCTTGATATATGCATCTCTAGGTGATGTACATAATACAAAATAGAATATTAAACAGAATTTTTAAAACAATAAAAACACTTTCCCAGAATTAAAACAATTAAAACAATTACACAAAATAAAACAGTTAACCAGTTTAAAATTAGTTTTAATTAAAAGCCTGAGAAAACAAGTATGTCTTAAGGGACATTTTAAAAGCAATCAGAGATGGAAAAGCTCTTATTTTGACGGGGGTGCATTCCAAAGCTCTGGGGTAGGAATGTGTATGGGCCAGTTTGGTGCCTCCTCTGGGAAGTGCTGAAACAGCTCAGGTGCTGGCGTTTGAACTGACTTGGGCACTGGCATTTGAACCGGCTCAGTGGGGTGGGGAGCAGTACCCTTTAAGAGCAGGGAACCACTCCCTGCCCTGCTGATGGCTACCCAAGCTGGTTGTGGACATCCCTACCCTGAGGCAGCCACAGAGAAGACCAGGTCCCGAGTCGCCACCAGATGGGCCAATGGCAACCATAACCGGACCTCCCCAAATGATCTTAATAAGCAGCAGGGTTCATGACAAAGGAGGTGCTCTCTTAAGTACCCTGGACCCAAGCCAGTCAGGGCTTTATGTATAATAACCAGAACTTAGTATTTTGCTCAGAAACATATCGGCAGCCAGCAAAGTTCTTTTAAAATCAGTGTTATATGGTCCTTTTGGGTTGTCTCAGAGACCAGTCCAGCTGCCCCATTCTGTAACAGCTGTAGTTTCTGTATTATGTACAAAGGCAGCCCCACAAAGAGTGCATTACAGTAGTCAAGCCTGGAGGTTACTAGCAAATGTATCTTGCGCCACTGTTTTAAGGTCATTTACCTCCAGAAATGGGCATAGTTGACATATCAGCCAAAACTGATAGAAAGTGCTCCTGTGTTGTCAGAACTGCCCCAGAGCATTGACTCAACACTCCAAATGTGCTTTTGGCATAGCGTGGGGAATTTGCTTGGCTAAAGGGAGAAGTTTGGTTCCATTATCAAATTTGAGCAAGTTTGGTGTTTTGGAAAAGATGGGGAGACAGAAATACAGTTCAAAAGTTTTATTAAGGATATGGGGGTACGGAAGGCAAAAGTTTAGTTAGGAAGGGCAATAGGCAAGTATTCTAACTGGAAATAATTTAGCTGAAGTCCTAATTGAAAGTCAATCAATTTGGTGCAGGTTTTAAACCAGAGCCTGGCTTGAGGCTTGCTGTGGAAAGTGCTTAGAAATCAGAGAAGGGAAAGAACCAGCGAGGAGGCTGTAGAAGGGTCAGAAGTTAGTTTCCTATCCTTCCTGGGTAAGTTGGTGCATTCATTGCATGTTGGCAGGGAGGTCTCCTAATGAGTAATCAGGCAGGAAAGTGAAGAAGAGGAGTGGGGAATGAAGGGCTACAACTCGCATGTATGAGAGTCCATAGGATAGTGGTCTAAACAGATTCCATGACCATGTGCTTTGGCTAGAGGTAGATATACCTCGGAACAAGGCTTGAGGCAGTTTCCAAGCCATTCTACCCACCCTGAATGTGGCAGATTTCATGGACAAAAAAGAAGTTCTTTCCAGCGTGGCATTAGTCACTTTGAGTGTAAATTTGCCCAACAAAGGCAAAGGTAAGGTTATCTAGATTGATGTGTTGTTTGTGTTGAATAGAGTTGTGCTGGACTGACTATCTGAAGAACAGGATGCCTTCCAGGTACATTGATCACACATCTCCAGTTTTGATGCACTCATTTCCCTGAGTCCTTTTCAGCTAAGTTGTTAATTCAGAATGGGTTAGGAAATGTGCGGCTTATCTGGGTGCCTCCTGAGGAGTGCTCCACTGTTATCTCTTGGAAAAGGGAGAATTCCTTCCCTGATTGATCCTCCTTTTGAAATGGGGTCTGCTCACTGGCTACTGCCTTCTCTCTGAAAGAGAAAGGTGGGGGCATCCCATTCAGTCTTCTTTATCCTGACCTTGGGGCATGTTGCTCCATGCTTTGCTCATGCTGAGCGACCAGCTGAGGGTCTTGCCAAACCCAGGCAGGTGAAAAGCTCACCATAGGGACTATGATCCTGTAGTCTTGGGCTGTATAGCCCTCCAAAGTAATATAGATAGAGGGGTGCTCTCTAGGCCACCCAAATCAGGTTGTTTGGCAACACCTGGCCACTGCCTCAACCTTAGAAACCAGAGAGAGTTTTGGATCCAGGAGCACTCCTAAGCTACAAGCTTGTTCTTTGGGGGGTAGTGTAACCCCACCCAGAACAGGCAGATCTAAACCATCTCTTAGGTCTTGACCACCACCCGCAATTAGTACCTGCATTTTATCTGGATTCAACCTGTTTGTTATCCCTCATCCCACTCACTACCACCTCTAGGCAAGGATCTAGGGAACATATGCCATTTACTAAAGAAGTTCATATGGAGAAATAGATTTGGATGTCATCGGCGTATTGATAACATCCTGCACCAAACCTCCTGATATATGGCAAATTTTTATATACCACTTTTCAACAAAGTTACGAAAGCAGTTTACATAGATAGAATAAATAAATAAACTGGCTCCCTGTCCTCAAAGGGCTCACAATCTAAAAAAGAAACAGGAGATAGACACTAGCAAGAGCCACTGGAGGGATGCTGTGCTAGGGATGGACAGGGCCAGTTGTTCTCCCCCAGCTACACAGAGAGAATCACCACTTTTAAAAGGTGCCTCTTTTCTCAGTTAGCAGGTGATGATCTTTCCCAGTGGTTTCATGTAGTTATTAAAGAGTATTGGAGACAGCATGGAGACATGTGGAACTCCATACAGTAACTGTCGCTTTGTAGAGCAAAGATCTCCAAGTGATACCATCTGGAATCTACCAGAAAAGTACGAAAGGTATCACTGTAAAACAGTGCCACCCAATCCCATTTCCCTCAGGAGACCCAGCAGGATGCCATGGTCAATAGTATCGAAAGCCGCCAAAAGATCCAAAATGATCAACGGAGTCACAATTGCTCTGTCAACACCTAATTGAGGATAATCCATCAGGCTGACAAAAGCAGTCTCAGCAGTCTCCACCTGAAAGCCAGATTGAAATGGGTCTAGATAATCAGTTTCCTCCAAGGCTGTCTGGAGCTGAGAAGCCACCACCCTGTCGATCACCTTGCCCAACCATGGAAAATTAGAGATGGGCCTATAGTTGACTAACTCTGAGGGGTCCAGTGCAGTGGGCTTTTTTTCCAAATATGAAAAATTTGGAAGTCAAGGAAAATGCCTTGGAAGTCAAGGAAAATGCCTTGGAAGCCAAGGAGGAGCCTTAGAGGTCAAGGAGGATGCAGATTTACAAATAGTAATTAACCACTAGAGGACTTTGATTGCACATAAGGGATGATAGGCAACAAAAGGAAAGTGAAGAAGATGCATTTAGAACCTTGCAAAATATATATATATATATAATGCTTTATTTTTGGAAGCCCCAAACACCTGAAGAATATGTGTCCCAAGAATAAAGAGTTTGCAGACAAAAGGCAAGCAAAACAAAGTTGCAAAGAGAGTGAGTCATCTGGGAACACAGAGTTCAGAACCTACAAGCAAGCAGGGACTAAAGCTAATAAGCAAAGGATATACCTTGCAAGCACAGATAACGTTTTGGAAGCGAAGTCTGAGAAATGCAGCAGTGGCATTTGCATTGACTCAGGTGCTACAAGCAACTTGCTTAGAGAAAGGGAGAGATTTATAAACCTTGATACAAGTTGTAAAATCCCTATATACTTGGCAGATGGAAAACTGATGCATGCATAAGGGAAAGGATCTGCACAAACTGGAGAAAGGAAAAAACATTGGATTAGCAATTGAAGAAGCTTTGTATGTGTCTACTCTAGAAACAAGTCTGATGTCTGTAAAATGTACTACAGAAAGGGGCTACGGAATAAAATTTAAGGAAGGCACTGTTTCATTACTCATAAACAGGAATTGCTTATGAAAGCAGTTTTACAAGAGAATGGATAGTTTGAAGTAGAATGTGTGACTGAAAAAGGCCAAAACTGTGAAGGAATGCACACACAAGGATGTCTGAATTTGTGGCACAGCAGGTTAGGCTATAGAAATGACAAAATGATATGTCAGGCTGAAAATTGGATTTGGTAAAGGGTCTAAAAATAGCCCCCTGCTGCACTGAATCAAAGTGTGCATGCTGTATAACAGCAAAGGTAACACAACCTGCTGTTCTTCCACGCAAAGAAAGAGAAACACAGCATCCTTTGGATCTGATTCACAGTGATGTTTGTGGACTATGCAAGTTGTGGACCTATGCAGGAGGGAATAAATATGTTCTTACTTTCATTATTGCCTACTCTAGATACACATATACATACCTGTTAAGTGAAAAGAGACAAGTACTAGAACGACTAAAATAATATGTTGCAAGAGTGAGCAACAAGTTTGTGAGAAAGCCACAGATCCTCCGCACTGACAATGGTGGCAAATACACTGGGAATGATGTAATAAGATTCCATTCCTTATACTCTGGAGCAAAAATGGAGAGGCGGAAAGAATGAACCGTTCTCTTATGGAAATGACCAGATGCATGTTTGTAGATGCCGATTTGGCTACTAAATTTTGGGGAGAGACAGTGATTACTGCTACTTACCTGCATAACAGATTGCCAGCAAAGGCCACAGGAATGCCACATGAGTTATGGCATGGCAACAAGCCCACTTTAAGTCACATAAGGGTGTTTGGATCAAAAGCATACACCTATATACCAAAAGCCAAAAGGACCAAACTCAATGGTAGATCAGAGGAAGTAATAATTGATGGCTATTCCATAGGATTTAAAGGATAGAGGGTTTTTAGATCTTGCCATGGAAACAATTAAAATATGCATTGTAGCATACTTCAGTGAAAATGAAAAACCAACTGTTAGTGAACTGCCAAACTTAGAGCCCAGTTTTCAGTTGGAGAAAGAATCAAGGCAATATGATCAAAAGGAAGGATCCACCTGAGAAACTCTCCTACACTGCAAAGGGAAAAAGGTTTCAAGAATCAAGCATGTGGAAAGAAATGGATAACTTATCTGTAACTGAAGCACAAAACTGGAAGGAAGCTGTGAAAGAAGAAATGGAATCATTGCACAGAAATAACACATGGACATTCACAGAGCTACCTGAGGGAAGAAAGACTGTGGGATGGAAGTGGATTTTTAAAATTAAGCAAAATGCAGAAAGAAATGTCCAGCATTACAAAGCAAGACTAGTGGCAAAGGGATTTTTGCAAATATATGGGGAATATTACGATGAGACTTTTGCTCCCATTGTAAAACACACTTCTGTAAGGACACTCCTAAGCATTGCAGCAGCAAAGAAAATGCAAGTGTATCACATAGACATGAAAACTGCATTTCTTCATGGAGACATCAGATAAGATATTTATATGGAGCAGCTTCCAGGATTTGTGGAACCTGGTAAAGAAAAACGTATGTAAGCTGCAGAAATGTATTTATGGACTAAAGCAGGCTGCAAGAGCCTGGAATGTCAAATTAAACCGGTTGCTAGTCAATTAGGGATTTACTCAAGGAAAGGCTGACCCTTGCCTGTACTCAAGGCACAAAGACAACAGCTGGACCTATATACTACTTACTTTTGTTGATGATCTGATAATTTGTTATGAAAATAGAGAGAACAGCCTTGAAATAATAAAGCATCTGAATAGCGAGAAAGAAGTAAAAGAACTTTGGGCCTGTTTCTCACTATCTTAGGATACACATAGAGAGAGAAGAGGATGGAAGCTATTTGCTTAACCAAAAACAGAAAATAAATTATTTACTAGAATAATTTGGGACATACAGAGGCCAAAAAAAACAAGTACACCTATGGAAACAGGTTACCTAAAACAGAAGGAGGAGAGTGAACTTCTTCCAGACAACAGTGAGTACAGGACAGCAATTGGAAAACATTTTTATGTAGCTATGATAACAAGATCGGATATAGCTGCATCTATGGGAATCTTGAGTAGGAAAGTAAGCACACCCAGCAAAGATGGCTGGACTGTGGTAAAGAGAGAGACTAGGTACCTAAAAGGGACAATCCATCTAAAATTAAAGTTGCCTGCTAGTAATGGACCCAAATTAGTAGGTTATATGGATGCAGACTGAGCTGAGGAAGAAACAGACTGGAAGTCAATCAGTGGTTCTATATTCTTTTATGGTGGTGGAACAGTCAGTTGGTGTAGCTGCAAGCAATCAATAGTTGCTCTCTCATCTACTGAAGCAGAATATGTATCTGCCTCTCAAGCATATCAAGAGCTAGCATGGCTACACAAGCTAATGTCAGATTTCAACATAGACAAACCAAAACCCACTGCGATGGTCGAGGATAATCAAAGCTGCATCCAGATCTCACAAATGGAGAAAATTAAATTTAGGGGGAAAGCGCACGGAAACAAAATACCATTGTGTGCTGGACTCCTCTCTTCTTTGTTCTTCCAGTGCTAGTCTTCATTTTGTTTCTCCAGAGATGGCTGTTTGTTTAGTCTCTCTCCCTGTTCAGCCTTAAGCTCAGCTTTCCTAACCTTTTGTAACTTCTAAATAAATCCTTGTTGTTCTTCAGACTTAAAGAACTGTCTTCAGTCCTCTTGCTTGGCTGAATTCTCCCCAAACTGGCTTTGCTCTGCTAATGGGAGCTGAACTGCCATTCTTCTCCTACAATAATGGCAGAATGTTGAAAACACTCCTCAGGTTAACTATACTGGCATGACAATGCCAGTATAACACACACACACACACACACACACACACACACACACACACACTTTTTGCTTCAATATATGTTTAATTTCAAGGACTTCAACAGTGTGAAACAGCATTAGGTGAATCCAAGAAAACTAGTAAGCATTACACAAGAGTGACTCCTCCATCAATTACTGTACATTTCAAGAAAATACTTTGATATTGCTTTCCTTTGTTTGAATCCAGGCAAAAGGATATCCCTCTGGGGAAAGGATCTGGATTGGGGTGGAGAATAGAGTGAAAGGGCTTTGAGCACAATTTTTGGCAAAAAGCTTTTTCTAAGAAAATGATTCACACACAAAGGATTTACCACAACAAAAGGAACGTTGTCTGTTAGCCAAGAAGGCTTGTTGCAGCGGTGATAGAAAAGGCACTACAAAGAGGGAGAGGAGTCTATAAGGATTTTTCAATATAAAAAACTCAAATAATTGGAAATATGACAACATACATTTCTTCAGATGCATATAAATACTGAACAGGTTTAATCCGAAATGTTGCCTGCCTCTCCTTCATCATCCCCCATGGGTAAAACAGGAATAATATTCTCATCCACATGGGTGATTCTAATAGAACATCGCATCAGGATTTGAGAATATATAATATAGATCCGAGGAGTTTGTTGATGAAGTGTTAATCCTTAAATATTAAACAAATAATTCTTTGCATAATATAATACCAGCGTGATTTACTTGTTCAGCCTGAATAAGAATACCAATCCTATACTTGAAATCTATACAAGAATACCAGTTCTATACCTGATTATATAGGGATTATATTTTCCCAAATTCAATTTAAGATACAGCTAAGGCTCCAGTCCTCAAAACTCTTATGCTAGCTGGCAGTCGGTGCTGCTGTTTTTTAATATGCAGATTAAAAACAGGTTTAGTAAATAAGGATGTAAGCAGCTGCTTGGAGTTGATCCAGCTGAGTAATTTCAATCTTCTGCGTTTCAAGCGGAGTATAATTATTTGTTGTATTCTACTTCTATTCCCTCCACACCAAGAAGCTCAGGGTGCTTTACAAATAGTTCTCAAATGGTCTTCAGTTGAGGCCAGACCCGTTTACCTTTGCAGCAGAACTCCATCATATGCTTCTCTGTTATATTCAGGGGTTGTGAATTAATTGTGTATGGTTCCCTTAAATTAAACCCTGCCTCCAAACTTCTCCTTTTTCCATTGAATGGTAGAAAAGTTGTTATATGTCTGTGTTTTAAGAGCTCTGTCAGGGTCGCAAGTTGTTGGGGGCTCTCATCCAAGAACTGACGGGCACCACAATCCCTTACAGTGGCCTGCCTTTGCCCTTTGACTCAGAGGAGTCCCTTAAGGACTTGCCAGGCCTAGTAGATGTCCTCCAGTGCCGCTGAATCCAGTGCTTTTAAAACTGGACAAGCCCCTTGAAGCAACAATGCCTTCCCTGTGGAAAGGGAGGGGCCCGTCCTCTCTACCAAAGCAGCAGTCATCAAACTGGCAGTCTGCTCTGAGCAGCCACTGCAGCAACATCCCTCCTATGTCCAGCTCTTGTGGGTTCCTGCTTGGAGCTAGCTGAGGTCTTGATCCCTTTCACCTCAGAGCTGTCCAAGGTCTGTGTCCCTCCTGGATCCCTGCCTCAGTGAATTGGCCTAGAACAGGATACTTATCAAGTCAAAGGCTGACCCTGTAGCTCCCTCTGTGGAAGGTGGGGCTCCATATCTTAACACAGAACAGTTGAGGCAGAGCATGGGTTGCCAAGACCAAAAACACAATCCAAATGCAGCGTTCTCCTGATCCTGCTTAGATTACCTGCTATTTGATTTGCCCGATAGGAAAAGAGAACCTAAGTCCTGCCTCACATCTATCCTCTGAGCCCTGGCCTGATATTCAGTTTTTAACCAGCTGTGACACATTTAAGGAAGCTGCCATATACTGAGTCAGACCATTGGTCCATCTAGCTCAGTATTGTCTACACAGACTGGCAGCGGCTTCTCCAAGGTTGCAGGGAAGGAATCTCTCCAAGCCCTATCTTGGAGATGCCAGGGAGGGAACTTGGAACCTTCTGCTCTTCCCAGAGTGGCTTCATCCTCTAAAAGGGGAATATTTTACAGTGCTCACACATGTAGTTTCCCATTCATATGCAACCAGGGCAGACCCTGCTTAGCTAAGGGGACAAGTCATGCTTGCTACCACAAGACCAGCTCTCCTCCTTAGACCAGCTCTACTCCTTGAGACCAGCACTCCTCGTTGTGTCTCTTCTTCTTTCTTTGTCCTCTCCACTCCCATCACTGGTGGTACTTTTGCTGCAATGTATTACCTGCTGGTCATGTAAACAGCTTGGTAGATTTAGATTCCCATTTACAGTGTAACAGTAAAGTGTGTTGTTGAGTCGGTGTCTACTCCTGGCAGCCACAGAGCCATGTGGTTGTCTTTGGTAGAATACAGGAGGGGTTTACCATTGCCATCTCCCATGCAGTATGATGCCTTTCAGCATCTTTCCTATATCGCTGCTGCCCGATATAGGTGTTTCCCATAGTTACATATGTTTCCCAAAGAAACATGCCAGCAGGGATCCGAACCAGCAATGTCTGGCTTGCTAATCAAGTCATTTCCCCACTGTGCCATTAGGTTGCTTTGCATTTATTAGATCACCAAGAGGCAGCTTCAGGAACATGGAGCATATCATCTGTACTATTAAGACACATTTCGGGACACATCTCGGGGCAAGTAAGTATTGTACAAATACTTACTGTACAATGAGAAGCAGCTCCTGAACTTAAAATTCTGAAGCTGCAAAGTCTTGTTCAAAAGTTTCTAGACTATATAAAGCTAGACAAAAGGTGCATAAGATTAGAGGAAGTTGCACAGACAGAGAACCTTGAAAGAAAGCTGAAGTAAACCTTTAGGGGCATTTGAAATGGAATGATAGGCAGCTTTGGATAGTTCAAATGAAAGGGGAACATTGTATATTAAGGTAAAAGGCTCATTTCTTTATGAGGAATGAATTGCTTTTGATATATTATCTCAGCTACAGCTTGCAAGCAGTTTACTGGACATAAGTCTATTCTCTGACTCATATTATATAAACACAGTCTATCAGATCTGTTTCCAAGGGAACAAGGCCTCTTGCTTGCAAAAGCCAACTCGCATGACCATTTTAGGTGGCAAGATCTGAGTTGAGTGAATGCAGTTCTGAGTTTCTCCTCCTCTTGTGTAATGCAGTAGTTATGCAATTGTTTTGGTCCACACAGCCTAGTTTTCCAAAACATGTGAGGTAACACTTTAAGCAGGTTGTTTGGGAGCACAATGAAATGTTTTTGTTAGGTTAAAAATTGGCTTATGAGGGTAGAAACCATCGTTTATTTTAAAGCACTTAAAATGAAGTGAAGTGAGTCCTGTTCAAATATTTGAAACAAAGAAGTCCCTGTCCATACAGAGAAAAAAGGGAGAAGAAGGGACAAGGCAATCATCACCATTGTTTTGATATATGTCTCAATACGGGAACAAGTTCTTGCTACCTTAAATGGTTGTGTGAATCTGCCCCAGGACAAGTTAAATTCCAGAAACCAAGAAAAATTTAGAGACCCACCTTCATGGCCTCCAACCAGGTCTCTCAATGTCCTTATTCCCCACTGGGTGTCTTAAGGGCATGTCATGCTCAAGGCATGGAGGGAACCAGAATGTGGAGACTACCACCTGCAGTCTTCTGGGGAGGGGGAGGGATGTGTCAGGGCTTCCACCATCTCTTTCCTCGGGAGAATTGAGCCTTTGTTGTTCCCAAAAGCCGTGGCTGATAACTAAATTACTCAATAGTACTACTCGGGAGATATTCTAAAGGGCAACTTCATCTCACTAGGGCTTCTCTCAAGTAATTTAGCCGAGATATCAGCCAGTCACTCCCAGCAGTTTAAGAAGAAAGGGAAAGCAATAAGATGTTGCCTAGCTAGGGGTCCTTGAAAATGTAATTGCAGCAAACTGCATCTTCAGGTGTCCATAGCAGCTCTTTGGTGGGAAAGCAGCACAGAGGTAGATAAACAATGCCCCCTACACCATGGTTCCAGTCCAGACCAGGCCTGCATACAGCTGCTGCTTTAAAAGAAACATAAGCCCCAGACTAAACCATGATGATGTGTCTAACATCTTGTGAAATTTGGCCCTGAGTTTCTAGCCGTCATAATTGTAAAGATACCCTTGAAAGTGTGTGGGCAGTGCTTGGTGAAATCTCAGAAGCCAGGCGAGGATGGCTGAATAAGATTTCTAGAAGTCAAATAAAACTTTGTGTGTGTGTGTGTGTTTTGCTTTCCTTACTGCAAAATTTGGATTAGCGTCAAGCACTTTGGTTACACGTTAGTGCAGAGTCTATATACCCATGCAGATGCTACCTCTACCTACAGTGTGCATATCTGTCTGGAGGACCAAAGAGTAGGACACAGCCACAGAAATGCAGGACAAATTTGCAACAGACCTAAAGATCCACAAGTGTAAAAAAAAGGACATCAATTGATTTTTCTGTTTTCTCATCTCTCCTAGGCTCGCCCACACAAACCACTTTGCTTGAAGAGCGGAGAATGCGTGCAGCATGCTTGACTTAACCACTTTACACAAGGGACCGATCTCAGAGGCAAAGGCACAAATAATAATAATAAAAACTTAGCGTATTGTTCGCTTGGAATGCTCCAAAAGGGTCGGAAATGGCATTTGTTCTGAGAGAGAGAGAGAGAGAGAGCAATCACCAAAATGAGAAAGCACTGCTGGGATAAAAGCAGAGGGCTACAGGGGCAATCAAACCTGTCATCAAATCAATATGAATCACTGAAGCAGCATGAAGGCAGAGTGTATTACTGCACCCGCCTGCCTGCCCCCACCCACCCCACCCCATGCTTGTAAGTTAGTTTTCAGGTTGCTTGCAAATTTATTAAAAGCCCAAAGAAAAATCAGCAGGTGTGATCAGCTACCCTGACTGATCAGGCTCCTAATGTTTTTAAAATGTAAATATGCCTGCTCAGAATAAGGGCTACTGTAGCTGAAGGGGGAGGCAACTCTTGTCTGTCAGCAGATCAAGCATGATGCTCTACAGTCACGGCCGGATTTCCACAATCTGTCATTTTTTCCCCATCACAAAACCTCCCATACATCCAGCACTGCTGTCAGTTTGTTGCTTCACGAAATCACACAAATCACTGCAGATGATTCATCGACAAAAAATGGCCCCTCAAGCAAGCTGCACCTGCACAATACCCAAAACACAATGAGTCTGTCAAAAACAATACAATCCAGAGGCAGTTGCTAAATCTATTGCTTGAGTCATAGAGCTACATCCTCCAATTCGGTCTGTTTGTAACTCCAAAATATATCTTGTTTTATAAGGCAGCTCTCCCATAATTGCTAAAATATGGAGTTGAAAAAGTCAGCCATCCAGCCCAATCCTATGCGTGTTTATTTGGAAGTAAATCCCACAGTGTTTAGTGGGGTTTGCTACCAGGTAAGTATGCCTACGATTACAGCCCACATTATATAAAATTAGTTTTGTGTAGTTTTCATCACTTGGTGGTGCTGCAAGATTATGTATCATGCAGCTCTTTCAATGGCAAGATTTTTCTTCTTTGATTCTAGCACAAAAAAGCCTAAATCCTTATTGGGTTAGCTTTCCCCCCATTATTGCAGTATTTATTGTATGTTTAAAACCCTGCAGTTTTTATGTCATGAAAACATGAGTGTTGAGCATAATGGGCATGTGACTAGAAGTATTAAACTGTGGCAGGAGGTGAAGAAAATCCTGTTTTGCCACTTCCTCTGATGTATTATTTTAAATGGTGATGTGCGAACACATGCACACAAAGAAGCTATTCTCACAAGCAGCGGAAACCGAGCTAGGGAAACCCAGCCCAGTTTTCACTGCTTGTGAGAACTGCCAGGAGCCTCACGGCTCCCAGCAGCAGCACGGCAGCAAGCCCTCTTATACTGCCTGCTGCTTAACCCAGGTTTTGCCCAAGTACCGGGTTAATTGATTATGTGTCTGCCATGGCTCCTTGCAGCCGTGTTGGACACACTCGCGGGGGGAGGGGGGCTCCCAGTAATGCACCGCATATTCATGTGGTGCATTATTGGGGCTGTGCTGTGGTTGGATAGGCCAGTTGCTCTCCCCATGGGTGTTTTGCACAAGCAGGCTTCACCGCAAGTTTACTGTGAGGCTTTACTGTGAGACCCAAAAAACGGATGCAAAAAGCGGATTATTTAACCTGGATATAAATCGGGCTGCACTCTAATGCTTGAGGAAAAACCGGAATTGTGTGTGAAGTGAATTGTGTGTGAAGTATGAAGTGCCAAGGTCTCGGGGACTTTGGAGTAAATCTGGCTGATATGTGAAGGCACACCCTCCATTCCGGAGGAGATGCGAGCTAAAAGCCCTGTGTGGAAAACGCCCTGCTAAATAAAAAGAATCACCACTTTTAAAAAGGTGCCTCCTAAAAGATGACACAGAGAGAGAGAGACACACCCTTCCCTACCTATCTACCACCAAAACAGGAAGAGCTATAGGGAAGCCAGAGAGCCGAGTCTCATGATCCGCGAGACCCAGTTTCTTCGGGTGAATGGGGAGAGTGGGCTAAGCCCGCTCTCCCCGCTCACGAGTGGAGAGGGAGCCCTGGGTGGCCGGATAAGGTGGCCACACGATTGCCGGCTCTGAGACTTTTCACCTCCCCTCCGGGGGTCTACTAATGAGTAGGCGCAGCGCAAAGCCGCACCACGGCTACTCATGATTTTGAAAACCAGGTTTGCAGATCGCTCGCTCCGCAAACCTGGTTTTGGGGCAGGGGTTCTTGAGTGAGTTACGCGCTCTAGAACCACCGGGTTCGCAGCCGAGCCCGGTGATACTGATGATCTGCAAAAATCGGGCTAGGCTCTCCTAGCCCGATTTTTGCAGATCGTCAGAATAGCCCCAGAGTCTTACTTATCTTAAGCCAGGGTAAGAATTAACTGGAAATAATATTTTCAGAGCCAAATTTAAAGGGGATTTTAAAAATGTATTGTTAATTTTATTTTTCAGATGATGAATAGCCTATAGAAAGCTCAAGGCTGTGTGGAAACATAAATTAGAATGTTGACCAGTTGCAAAGGATTAAGAAGAGCTACAAAGATGCCGTTTAGAAGGTAAAACTGTTAAGAATAGGATGACAGAACAGGTATGAACAGGTATGTTCAGCCCAGAGAAAAGCCAATTAAAGTGGAATGGGGAGATGATCATTTTCAAGTATTTATTACTATGTTATAAAGAAGGGGAGGGATACAATTGTATATCGCCCATCCACAGCAATCAATAAGAAGGATTTAAGTCAAAAGGGATACTACGATGATGACGACGACACGATGATGATGACGACGACTACAAAGGGGTTAGAAATTTTAACATTAAACCCCCCTCCTTGCTCTTTTCAAGTCAATGTCCTGTTTTGGGGGGTTTTTTTGTAATCCAAGGTATACCCATGGATGAGTATACCTATCTGAGACCTTTGCTCTCACAGATGCTGTCCAATACTGTTGTGAAGTCTCCGTTCCCTCATATCCCCAGTGGCTGCTTTATACTGTATGTAGTGAAGACTGCTGATGCCTGCTCTTCATTGACTGATAGATAGTGGATCTCCCTAGGTCAAAGTTCCTATCAGCCCTTCTACACAAGATCATGGGGGAAGGAGTTGCTAGTGATTGAGGCTATTCTCATAATTAACAAAAATCGGGCTAGGAGAGCCTAGCCCGATTTTTGTTAATCGTAAGAACCACCGGGCTCACAAGCGAGCCTGGTGGTTCTTGAGCGGCTAACCCGCTCAAGTAGCGAGCACTACGCAAACCTGGGCTATCTGCTCGTGAGTAGCCGCGACGCAGCTCCATGCCGTGGCTACTCGCAAATAGACCCCCGACTGGGAGGCAAAAAGCTTCCTCCCGGCTCAGAGGGTCTCCTCAGTATGCCCTGCGCTTCCGGGGGCCGCGCAGCCCCCGCTCCCCCCAGCCCCCGCCAGCTCGGTCATGGAGCCGGCAATCGTGTGGGCGGCCAATCTGGCTGCCCAGGGCTCCCTGCCCAGTTGTCTGCGGGGAGAGTGGGCTTAGCCCGCTCTCCCCGCAGTTTCAGATCGGATCGTGAGACCCGCCTCATTGTGTTTGGGACCTGAACATGCATATCATCTATTCTGTCATTCATCTATGACTTCTATGTGTGGATTGTTTGTTTGTTTGTTTGTTTGTTTGTTTGTTTATTCGATTTTTATACCGCCCTTCCAAAATGGCTCAGGGCGGTTTACAATTAAAAACAGAAACCATTAAAACCAATAACAATTAAAACAGAAATATAAATATGAGCACCAATTTAAAAACATCTTAAAAAACAATTAAACTATCAGAACATTTAAAACCCTGAAAACCAGATTAGCATTAAAACAATTAAAACTAATTAAAAACCCTGAAAGGCCAGGCCAAACAGATGGGTTTTAAGGGCTCTCTTGAAGGTCAGTAAGAAATTAAGATTGCAAATTTCTGCTGGGAGTGCATTCCACAGCCCAAGAGCAGCTACAGAGAAGGCCCGCCTCTGAATTGCCACCAAACGACTGGACAAACGGTGGTAACTGGAGACGGACCTCCTCAGATGACCTTAACATGCGGTGGGGATCATGTAAAAGAAGGTGCTAACCCAAGTCAGATTGTTCTTTCTGAAACAACAGTCTGCAAAGCAGTTTAAGGAACTTTTGGTGTTATTGCCTTCCTTCAGGATTCCAAGTAAAGGTTGGATGAGAATTTCTGTTGAGGAAGCTTTATATATTAGGAGTCTCTGCTAAGGGCAGGGGGTTTCAGTGGCCTTGTGCACTTGATCTCTTCCAAGTCTACCTTTCTATGAATAAGCTGGCTTTCATTTGCTCCCTGACTCTGCCAACAGAGTTGCATCAGCATATTTTGAAGCTTCTTCACCAACCAAAAATACTCTGGCAACACTCTCTTTACTAGCCCTTCAAGCGTGTCATTCAAACACCCTCCAGTTACCTACCATACAGGAGTTTTGTAAGCATTAATTAGTTTATGCCTGAAACTGCCTGTGTGTGGGCTTAAGTGTCACTCTTCCAGCTCACTTCAATGCTAACAGGCTTCATCTTCTTAATTACTGAGTTTATTCACTTGCTCTAAGAATGGTATATTATTATGGGTGATTGCGTATTACCTCTTTTATCCTTGTTTATGGGGAAAGCCATGCACCAGGGTAAGTGCGCAACTGAACTCCTGCTGCGAGGAACTATGCCCACTGGCAACCAGCACAGCAAATGTTGTTGTAGTAAAAGAAATCTCAGAAATATTAGCATTTGCAGTGTTCAGTTATTTTATTTTTTCCAAGCCCAGTTGTGCAGCTCCACTTTATACGCCTAATGGAAGAGATTCAATCAGTATTTAGAAACCGAAGTATGGGCTGTGGGGTGTCACTAGGGGTGCCAGATCAGTCCTTTAGGAATGGCTTGTTACTTAAACACAGCACTTTACTGCTGCTGACACATAGTGTAGTTCGTGTTCTGTTAGGACCTTAGGACCCATCAGGATTTACTAAGCTGCTGGGGACTGCCGTTAGGGAAGCAAAAGATTGTTCATGTTTGCCAATTAGTTTGAATGTAGCACTTATAGGTTATGCTCACTAGCAGATTTATTTCATTTTTAATTGAGAAGTTCCACTGTAAGTCCCTTTCTTTCTAACCCCAGTCACCTTTTTTGGTATGGCTGGCTCCTATTCCTGTTCCATAATTCCACATTAGCAGAATGTGGTATAGGGCACAGAATTCAGATGACAACCTCATTAAAAACATCAATTAAGCAAGCCCAATTTGCATCCCTAGTGGATACAGTCATACACTTGGGTCTGTACAATACCTGGAATGTCAGAAATCAAAGGGTTGGCTGAATAAAGTGTCTTTTGAGTGTATCATCAGTGCCTTGTATGCCCTTTTGCAACTACCCATGACTAGAGTTGCCAGTCCTTGAAATAAAAAATGCTGGCATCTTGGTGGGACTGAGCCTGGAGTTTTCTGAGTTCAAGAAGCCTAGTATGGATATAGGGTGACACTGTGGCAGAGAACAACACTTATGGTGGGTATGAGAGTTTGGAGCAGGTCTCGAGTGCAGCCAGGATTGGCATGAGGGGGTCAGCATTGTTGGGCAGCTCCTGAGGGCCCAAGACCTTCAGAAGCGTCCACTGCTGACCTCTGAACCCACCTCTGCACCCAGAAGCCTTTGGTGTAGTGGCGATGGAGCAACTTGTGGAGGGTAATTATTTATATAGCAAAGTATTTCAGGAGATAACTCACTCCCATTACAGCAGAAGTTAACAGGGTCTCAGGGGCAACAGCTTGTAAATGATAACCATGGATACTGACTTAAGGTTAAACTAATCTGCTTTATGTAGAAGTACATGATGATATAAAAGACCTATACCTGACTGCTGACTACATGGTGGTCAGAAAGAGACCTATAGAAGCATGGTGCTCAGAGACAGAGCGAGAGAGCAAGAAGCATTCTGGGAAGAAGAAGAAGCAGGAAGGCACTCCCAGGAAAGCACTCCCAGGCACTCTCATTCTTGAGTACACTCTATCAATTGAGGGGGTCATAGAGGAAAGAGAAGGAGACCCTAACTGACTGTCTCTACTCCCAATGCCCCCCCCATTGTCATTAGGGTTAGTGGTGCAAAAGGTCAATGCCACCTGGAGCTGGATCTCCAACAAACTCTCTCAGGGCCCACCTAGGTAGGAGGAGGTCCATGGGCAGTTTTCTGAGGCCCTACAAAACATGGAAGGGCTAGCCCTGGGAAAGGCCCAGTGGCTTGGAGCAGGTCTGCAGATGGAGCCAAGCACAAAAAGAGTGCCAGGGTGCCTGAAGTTCCACACTGCACGGAGGATTTGTGTCTGAGGTTTGTCTCTGTGCTGCCCTCCAGACAAACATTGTACCCAGGGACACAGGGGTATGTGATCACAGAACACATCAGCAGGTGTCACTAGCCAACATACTCCCATTGCCGCTTTATCTGGGTACAGCCAGCAACATAACTTCTAAAGAAAGCTCACCCCAAAGTGATTTGCACACCTTCGCCCTCTTCAGACATTATTGGCATGAGCAATGCTCATGCTTACAGTGGAAAAAGTGGGGAGGAAGTCTCACTGTCCCTCACCCCCTCCCAACTGACAAAAATGCTTACCGTGTCATGTGTCTGAAGGAGGAGACACCATAAGTGTGTTTGCCAATGATTCCATGAGCTGCAACCTTGACTGAGCAAGGTGAAAGCTCATGGAATCACTGGTGAACATGCTTATGGCACCTCACCCTTCAGACAAACAGTGCCATAAACGTGTGCGCCTGCAGGATGAAGTGAGTGATGGCAGCAGGGTGGGACTTCCTCCCCACTTTCCCTGCTGTGAGCACTGCTGCTGTCTCTTTAATTTTAGTAACCTCTCTGGACGAAGAGTTTGTTTTTAGAATCATATGCTCTTAAAGCAAGCATGCAGAATTTGTGGTCCACCAAGCCAATACAGCTGATCATCAGCCAAAGTTAATGGATCACCAGAGAATTGCTGTGTGCGTGTGTGTGTGTTGCTGCCTGCCTGCGACTACAGATGCAGGTGGCTTGTCACGCACCTTGCAGGCTACAATACATGACTGGCAAGCTGCACGTGGCTTTTTGGGTGACAAGTTGTACAGGCCTGATCTTCAGCCTGACAGACAATTGCTCAAACAAGAATGTCGGCAACTTATTTGAGCTTTGACACTTTTCTATGAGCCCTCCCAGCAATTTTTATTGCACACAACAGGGAGAGAGACTTGGCTACTCTATGACTCACACTTGGTTGAAGATAATTCATTTCTGACTCACTATTTGGTATAAAGTCTTAGAAAGTCATTTCAGGGGACCCTTTAGAAATATGTGTTGGATGTATATCAAATATGCTAGCATAATTGGTTTACAATTAAAATGTTCCAAAGCAAAAGAAAGAGAAAGGTTAGTCATCCAGTGTTGGTTGCCTTTCAGTGAGATACCACATTAAGCAGACTTAACACACAGTATTTTCCTTTGAAGTAGGCAAAGCCTTTAAAGCGTGTCTAGAAATAGAATGGTGTGAACAGTTGTGGAGGATTTTTTCGGTGAGATTTATTTTTCTTCTACAAAAATGGCATCTCTTTGGCTTTTCTGACAAGCTTGCTTGGGAACAATCATTCCTAGCATTTCCCCGGGTGGGAGGAGGAAAGGAACATTCTAAAGCAGTAGGAATTATAATAGAACTGGAATAATAATTTGAAGTAGAACATACATGCCTTTTGAACTGCAAGCAACCCCTTCCAATAGGGAAAAAAATCTACAAAACTATGTCATTGGCCCCTGGAGAATAGTGTTATCTTTGGCTGAGTCTCTTGAAAGCATGCTATCTCTGAGTCCAATCAATATTATATATTTAGAAGAGGTATGTAGTTGGCTTCTACGTATAAATCAGGATTGGTGATATTAACTTTGAAGGAAAGGAAAGGTTGTGCCGTTGAGTTGGTGTCGACTTCTGGAGACCACAGAGCCATATGGTTTTCTTGGTAGAATACAGGAGTGGTTTACCATTGCCTTCTCCCATGCAGTCTGAGATGATGCCTTTCAGCACCTTCCTATTCGCTGCTGTCCAGTATAGGAGTTTCCCATATTCCCATATTCTGGGAAACACACCAGCGAGATTCGAACCAACAGCCTCCTGTTCTGTAGGCAGGTTGCTTCCCCACTGTGCCATTAGGTGGCATTGATATTGACATTAGTGATAATAAAATGTGGGTCAGAATAGGCAGGTAATTAAAGCTATTAGTTTGAACAAATGTAGGTGTTACATGTATCTTGTGGAGTTTGGCCTTTACCTGTGATGTTTGTGATCATTTGTAAGGCATACCATGTGCAGAATGCATGTTGAGTGACCTGTTTCCCACCTCTGGGATCCACAGCATGAATTTCATGATAAATTGGCATGCCAGACTTCTCTAATAGCACTGAGTAGGATCCAGACTATGGCTGCATTAGTGTGATGCTGTTTCATTAGCATAAGGATGTTGCTTAAGGATATTGTGTAAAGAAAGTAACCTCTGTTTCAGATAATTTATTGCACTAGAAGATGTTACACAACCTCCCATGGAGCACTAGCTAATTGTTGCACAACATACTGTACAACACATTCCATGCCCTCTACCGCAACATGGGGCATTAGTTAATTGTTACAGAACAAACTGTACAACATATTGCACAACTTCATATATATCCTGAAAAAGGTTTTCCACATTGTAACACTGAAGTTATTCTCACAAGTGGGCAAAACCAGGCTAAAGGAGCCCAGCCTGGTTTTGCTCGCTCATGAGAACCACCAGGCTCACGGGTGAGCCCAGTGGCTCCTTGGGGGCAAGCTCGCCTAAATACCCTGGCCCTATAAATGAGGTTAACAGAGCACTTGCTCCGTTAACCTCATTTCTGCAGTGGTGTGTCAGTCATGGCTGCTTGCACACTTGCACTGTGCATTGCTGGGGATCCGGGGGGCGGGGCTCTGTGAGGCAGCACTTCCCTTTGCCCAAACCCTGGAGCTGCTGGCTGAGCTGCAGCCAGGCGTGGAAGCCCCACAGCCAAGTGGTCACCCTTCTGGGTGGGCGATCTGCCCACCCAAGGAGGGGTAAGTGATCTGCTGGGTGAGCCCCACGCAAGGAGGGGTAAGTGATCGTCTGCTGGGAGAGCGGGTCAAACCCACTCTCCCCACTGATCCCCCTACACACTGATCGTATGTTTGGATGCCAGACTGTTGAGCTCATGCTCTGCTAGTCAGGATGTCAGCCATTATGCAGGCAACATTTTAAGCCCTATTCACACCTTGTGTTCATCATCATCATCATCATCATCATCATCATCATCATCATCATCATCCTCCTCCTTTATTTACGGTCTTTGACCAAAAAAGAAATAAAAATCTTTACATAGTTAAAAGGAAAAATATTAATAGAAAGTCAACATGCATACCATCTGTGTATGCTATATGTTCAACATGCACACCATCTGTGATATGCTATAGATCTGTACACAGGTACAATTTCTCACTTGTTATGTCATGAACGCAGGTACAGCAGTACACTTCTCACCTGTACCCTGCATTTCAGAGGGCCTGTACCCAGTTTGAAAATGAACACAGGTACAGTTAGTCGCACAAAAACTTGTACATGTATACAGACTCCTGAATGCAGGTACAGCAAAATATTTGAATAGGGTTTATTACATGTATCTAACCATGAACTGAATGCATACCTTGTAAACTCAAATCTGTTATCTAATAAATCTAATAAATACAAGGGGGTGATTCCTAGTTGCAGTACAAATGCCGTGGGGGTGTTAGCCTCTAGACATAGTTCTATCTTGTTGCAACAGTTACTTGCCAAGACCACCCAGTGAACTTTGTTGATGAAAGGAGATTTGGACCTGGATTCCTCATAACCAGACTCAGTATTCGAGCTTTTACACCACTCAGCATAAGAACATAAGAACTTTACACACAACACAAGGACATAAGAAAGGTCTGGTGGATCAGGACCAAGGCCCATCTTGCCAAACATCTTGCTTCACACAGCGGCTCACCAGATGCCTCTAGGAAGCCCACAGGCAAGAGCTGAGGGCATGCCCTCTCTCCTACTGCTACACCCACTCTGGCTTATGCCCAATTATTTATTTTTGACATTTATATCTTGCCTTTCGTCAGTAAAACACAACACAACATTAGCAGGATATAACTCATTCAGACACTGACCAGATCCAGCACTGCTTAGCTTCAGCAAAGATACTACATTATGTGCTTTCTGACCATAGTCAAGGTTTGCCACTGAATCAACAGGGATTCATCACAAGGATCAGCAGCCAATCACAATTGTTTGGTGAATTGTCAGCTGAATGATACATGTGGTTGTTGCATGCATTTTTTTTTAATATGCTCTCTAAAAAAAGCTGCTGTCTGCAAAAGAGCCCCTGGTGGCGCAGTGGTAAAACTGCCACCCTGTAACCAGAAGGTTGTAAGTTCGATCCTGACCAAGGGGCTCAAGGTTGACTCAGCCTTCCATCCTTCCGAGGTCAGTAAAATGAGTACCCAGAATGTTGGGGGGCAATATGCTAAATCATTGTAAACCGCTTAGAGAGCTTCCAGCTATAGAGCGGTATATAAATGTTAGTGCTATTGCTATCTAAAAATGTATGTGAAGTGGTCCTAAGACTCTTGCAATTAATCGCTCTGTTTTCCATAATGTATGCTTTTCTCCATTTCATGCTGTGTTCTGTGAACAATTAATTTAGTTCCCGAAGGCAGTTGTCATGATAAAGCATTTACCAAATTCTAATGGCTGCCAACATTAGTGCTTAATATTTCCCTCTGGCCAATTTTCCCAGTTTAGTCTAAACTTTACAAAAGTTGCATGAGAAAACAGAAGATTTGCAACATGTCAGCTTTTGCCAGTAAGAGTCTTCGATGGCCCTTTGTCAGTACTTAGCTGTATTTTCTGGATGACGCATCCAGATTCCCAATACCTATAAATACAGGCCGTGTGTGGGAGCATAATGTCTACAGTGATTTCAATCTGTTCTCCTTTTGCTGTCTAAGGATACCTCAAATGAACCCATTCAGACAAGTCGAGCAGAGAATCAATGCAAGACGTAATGTGCAGTATGGGTAGGGCCATGGCAGGAACGGAGCTTCACCCTCAGTGTGGAACAGGCCATTCATGCCCCTAAGGGGGTAAACTTATCCATCCTCCAGGCTAGCTTCTAATCCTTTTCTCCACCCTCATCAGCCAACTGTATGCACTGTGCCAGAACAAAATTCCCTATCACACTGACTTGAGGTGCTCCCAGCAGTCTTGGGCCCATGGCACGACTCCCATATGTGCCAGCAACTTTCCTGTAGGTCCATATGGATCACAGGAATAAGAGAGGAGGGGCCATAGCTCAGTGACAGAGCACATGCTTAGCAGGCAGAAGGTTCCCATTTCAATCCCTGACATCTCCAAGAGCTGGGAAGGGAAAACCCTGGGGAGTTGCCGCCAAGTCATTTTAGACAATACTGAGCTAGGTGCTCAGGTTCAGTATAAGCAAGCCTCATTTATTTATTTTTATTATCTCTGGTTTACACAGTCAGAAAGGTGTTATAGACTGGTTTGTTTTATCCAGACATTGAGTCCTTCCCAAGGACCTGGGATGCAAGAATTTTATTGTCAATGTTGTTGTTGTTGTTATAGATATCGTCGCAGAATATAGGCTGTTCCCAGTAAAGCTGCTTTTTGTAATTGGCTGATGGTGATTTCTGTGGCCCCTATGGTGTTGAGGTGCTCTTCAAGGTCTTTTGGAATTGCACCCAGGGCGCCAATTACCACTGGGATTATTTGGGTCTTTTTCTGCCACAGCCTTTCAATTTCAATTTGTAGATCTTTGTATTTTGTGATTTTTTTTCTATTTCTTTTTCTTTTATTCTGCTATCCCCTGGTATTGCAATGTCGATTATTTTAACTTGTTTTTCTTTCTTCTCGACTACAGTTATATCTGGTGTATTGTGGTGGCAGATGTTTGTCTGTTTGTAGTTGGAAGTCCCATAATATTTTTACATCTTCATTTTCTTCAACTTTTTCAATTTTATGGTCCCACCAATTTTTGGCTACAGGTAGCTTGTATTTTTTGCAGATGTTCCAGTGTATCATCCCTGCTACCTTTGTTTGTAGTCAGTCTGTGTGATCTTTTTACAACAGCTGATTAGGTGGTCCACTGTTTCATCTGCTTCTTTACAAAAGCGGCACTTGCTGTTTGTTGTGGATTGTACGACTTTTGCTCTTATTGCATTTGTTCTTAGTGCCTGTTCTTGCGCAGCCAGTATTAAACCCTCTGTTTCTTTCTTCAAGTTGCCATTCTTAAGCCATTGCCAGGTCTTGGTGATGTCTGATTTTCCACTTATATTGTGCAAATATTGACCATGCAGGGGCTTATTTTTCCATTTTTCTGCTCGGTTCTTGACTTGTTCTTTCTTGTAGGCCTGCTTTCTTTCATTGGTGTTGAATAGTTTCTCGTTATTGACCATTTGAAGTGCATCTTCTTCACTGTCTTTGATATATTCTTCAAGGCCTCTTTTCTCCTCCTCTACTGTTTGATGGACTTGCAGCATTCCTCTTCCATCTGAGCCGCGAGGGAGGTTTAGCCTATCGACATCACTGCGGGGGTGCAGAGCATGATTGATGGTCATGATTTTCCTGGTCTTACGATCTAGCGTCTCTAGCTCTGCCTGGGTCCAGTCTATTATTCCTACAGTGTATCTGAGAACAGGTATAGCCCAGGTGTTTATGGCTTGTATGGTGTTCCTGCCATTGGGTTTGGACTTTAGGATCTTTATAACTCTCCTGATGTATTCACTTCCAATTTTTCTTTTAACTTGAGTGTGTGTGATGTTATCAGCCTGGAGAATGCCCAAGTATTTGTAATGTTCTTTCTCTTCCAGGTTCTTGATGTTGCTTCCATTGGGCAGTTCTATTCCTTCTGTTTTTGTTATTTTTTCTCTTTTCATTATTAATGCAGCACACTTGTCTAGTCCAAACTCCATTGCTATATCACTACTGAATATACGGACAGTGTTTAGCAGTGATTCGATTTCTGACTGGGACTTTCCATACAACTTCAGATCGTCCATGTACAGCAGATGGTTGATTTGACTTGATGTTTTAGATGTTTGGTATCCGAGGCCTGTTTTGTTTAGTATTTGTGAAAGTGGGGTCATGGCAATTACAAACAACAGAGGGGATAGTGAGTCCCCTTGGAAAATGCCTCTTCTAATGCTAACCTGTCCAAGTGTCTCGCCATTGATTGTTAACTGTGTACTCCACATGCTCATTGCTTTTTTTTATAAATATCTGAATGTTTTTGCTGACCCCAGTTGTTTCTAAACATTTTAGTATCCATGTGTGAGGCAATGAATCGAAGACTTTCTTGTAGTCAATCCATGCAACACTTAGATTGGTTTTTCTTCTCTTGCAGTTTTCTAAAATCATTTTGTCAATCAGCAGCTGGTCTTTTGTGCCTCTGGTGTTCGGGCAATTTTCCTTTCTGTTCAACTGGAAGCTGTTTGTTAGTTAATAAGTGTTGCATTACTTCATCTGCTATTATTCCAGTTAATAATTTGAACATGGTTGGCAGGCAGGTTATTGGTCTATAATTACTTGGAACTGCACCTTTTGCTGGGTCTTTCATGATGAGATGAGTTTTCCCAGTTGTTAGCCATTGTTCAATATCACCTCCTTGCAAAATGTGACTGAACTGTTTTGATAGTTGTTTATGAAGGCTTGTTAGTTGTTTAAGCCAAAAGCCATGCAGTTCATCGTTGCCTGGCACAGTCCAATTTTTAATTTTCTTTGCTCTTTCACTTATTAATTCTGGTGTTATTATTATATCTTGCATTTGTTGGCTACATTTTTTGACCTCTTTCATCCAGCCTGCTTTTTTATTATAATCTATTGGATTGTCCCATAATTTCCCCTAGAATTGCACTGTTTCTTCTTTATTTGGTGTTTCTACATTTCTTGCAGTTTCTCCTTCTATGCTTTGGTAGAAACGTCTCTGATTTGACTGGAATTGGAGATTCTGCCTGTGTTGTGTAATTCTGGCTTCGTATCTGCTAATCTTCTTTGACACTGCTGTTATTTGCTGCTTTATTTTTTCCAGGACTTCTCTAATTTTCCTTGAATCTAGGTGGTATTTTTGGATCAGATACTGTTTGGTGTTTTCATTCTTCAGCTTCTTGTCTTTCATATCTTTCAGCTTACTAGCATCTGATCTAAGCCTGGAGATTTTATTTTCTAATCTAATCTTCCATTTAGGTGATGTACTGCTTTCTTTTTTGACAGGTCCACTGATCTTATAACCAAGCTCTTGTGTTGTTATTGTTGCTGCACTGTACATTAGTTGGTTTGTTTCTTGCAAATTCTTGGTTGTGATTTCTGCAAGTGCAGCATTGGCATCTTTTAATGCCTGAGCAAGTTGTATTTTGGCAACTGTTTTTAGAGCTGGAAGTCGAACCCTGGTGGTTGTTTGGTTCATGTGCTCAGTTGTTTTTTGCTTTAGTTCTTGTTGCTTTTCTGTTAAATGGCATTCGGGTTTTTGAGGTGAAGGCAAAGGGGAGGTTGCCTGGTTTTGATTTTGAAACAGTTCAGCAACTGTGGCATCCTCTATTTCCAACACCTCCTCCACCTGCGCCTGAGCAACTTCTTCTGTTGGTGGTAATTATTTTTCCATATTTTGAGCCTGTGTTGCTCTTTGCAGTTCTTCCTGCTCAACTCCTGTGAATACTTTATTTCTTGTTATGAATCTTCTCTGGTCTGCTAGCCTTTGTTCTGTTATTTCTGTATCTGGATGCTTCTCTTTCCAAATTTGGTACATTCTTTTTAAATAACCTCTTCTAGTTGGACTAGACTTGTAATAGCAGATCATTATTTCCTTGTTGGCATTTTTCGTATATTTTTTTCAGTTAAGCGACGTTTCTTCCAGTAACCTTGCAGTCTCCAGCCCTGGTTGCTCAACTGAAGATCCTGAGTCCTGTTGCCCACTTGCCACCAGATGTCCAGAGACTCCAGCACCTGGCGCGGTACTTGTTGACCCGGGCGACGACCGATCCGGTATAGATTTTTTAAAAGTTACGTCTTACCATATTGTTGATGGGAGAGGCACTCTTTGTCTGGCTCCTCTGGTGAGACCTGTCCAGTATGGTTGGACCTCTGGCATAGCTCTCACCTTCCTCAGAGCACGCAAGCCCCACAACCACGCCAAGGTAGTGCCTCACTGCGGGTTTATTAATAATAACAATAATAATAATAATAATTCGATTTCTATACCGCCCTTCCAAAAATGGCTCAGGGCGGTTTACACAGAGAAATAATAAATAAATAAGATGGATCCCTGTCCCCAAAGGGCTCACAATCTAAAAGAAACATAAGATAGACACCAGCAACAGTCACTGGAGGTACTGTGCTGGGGGTGGATAGGGCCATTTACTCTCTCCCTGCTAAATAAAGAGAATCCCCACGTTAAAAGGTGCCTCTTTGCCCAGTTAGCAGGGACCGACAGTCCCTGTTACGGTGCCCTGAGACGGAGGCTCTTTTCCATTGCTGGGCCTCAGTAAGGCAGGCTGATTGTCTCATTGGTGATTCCTATTTACTCTCCCCTCCTTTTGCTACGAACCAATTGGCCTTCCATCTGCCACTGCTTCCCAAAGGGAAGCCCTTGACCAGCACCCAAGAGTGCTTTTGAAGAGCCAAACATCAATTACATTCCAGGTATCTTGAATCAGATGTTCCCAGTGTGCCATCTTTATGGTGATTCAGTGATGTGTAGCCCCAGCCTTTTGCCTCAGTACGCCATTTATAAACATCAAGCGCACAGAATCTCACAGGAGAGGCACACAACCTTGCCTGTGATAGCAAGCATGGATTGTCCCCTTTGCTAAGCAGGGTTCACTTTGGTTTGCATTTGGATGGGTGGTCTGGTTTGCATTTGGATGGGTGACTGTAAGATATCCCCCTTAAGGGATTGGGCCATAACTCAGTGGTAGAGCATCTGCTTTGCATGCAGAAGGCCCCAGCTTCAACCCCTGGCAACATCTCCAGGCAGGACTGGGAAAGGCTCCTGCTTGAAACCTTGGAAAGCTGCTGTCATGACATTTTATACCGGTATAGACCATGCTGAGTGAGATAGACCAATGGTCTAACTCAGTATAAGGCAGCTTCCTATGTCCCTAGGGTTTTTGAGAGGATGAGAAAGAAGACTATAAAGCTCATGCTTAATAATAGTTCTTGTTGTTGTTGTTGATTCGATTTCTATACCGCCCTTCCAAAAATGGCTCAGGGTGGTTTACACAGAGAAATAACAAATAAAAAAGATGGCTCCCTGTCCTTAAAGGGCTCACGGTCTAAAAAGAAACATAAGCTAGACACCAGCAAGAGTCACTGGAGGTACTGTGCTGGGGGTGGAGAGGGCCAGTTACTCTCCCCCTGCTAAATAAAGGGAAGCACCATGTTAAAAGGTGCCTCTTTGCCAAGTTAGCAGGGGTATAGTTGAAATAAATCCACAGGTGAGGAAAGATGTGATGTTTTCCCTTCTATGCAGGGGTGTTGCTAGGAGAGAGGGGGCCCGTGTTCACCCTTCTCTCTGGTGGCCTCTCAGAGTGAGGGAGAGAATGAAGAAAATAGGGAGGGAGGGGGGAGCTGGGGGCCTCTCAAGAGCTGAAGGGCCCAGGTTGTTAGAAACTGTCCACTCAATTATAGCTGACACATACTGAGTCAGATCACTGATCCCCCCCAGCTCAGTCTTGACTACACTGTCTGGCGTCAGCCTCCGGGATCTTTCCCAGCCCCAGCTGGAAATGCCAGAGGTTGAACCTGGGACTTTCGGTATGCAAAGCATGCTTTGCATTGATGTATGATTTCCTCAACTTAGTTCATACTGCAGCTATGTCATCGTATAGTCCATTAAAAAAATGTCTTGCCATTTTTTAAAACTGTTCTGAAAAAGTAAAGGCCAATGGAAATCCCCTGCCTCAATGGTGTCTTTGATCCAAGGGAAATCATTATACATTACAGGTTTTTGGCCTCTTCCTGGTTTCAAAAGTTACCTATTCATCTAAGACTTATTAATAGAAATGGAATGGGCATGCTTGAACGTGCAAAATGAATCACCACATTTCCTCAGTTAGTCTCTAGGGGAATTGATTGTGCTAAAGTGGAAGTTTATCTTGCATGAGAATGGCCTCCAGGCCTTTGGAGAAAATACTTCCACTTTGGAGAAAGATGTGTGGTTTTCAATAATCCTCAGCCATCTCTTTACATTTCTGTCTTGTTACCATGGTTCCTATTTCACTTTTATTTGTGATGATCAGGTACTACAGGGTGGATAGTGTTAGAGCCTATAAGACACCTTTACTTCGGACTAAATAAATCATCCAGATTAGTTTTAACACCAGTCTGGAGTATCACTGTGACTCCAAGATTCAATGTATGTATCAATTTAGCCAGAGTTTTTGGAGATTTAAAATAGCTCCCTGTGGCAGCAATATCTGCACAGCAAACTGACATGCACACCATATAAATCAGGAAACTTCTCTCCATATCACAGCAAATCTGCTTCTGAAGCTTTGTGGTGGCATGGCCAATACAAAGGTTAGAGGGATCAGATGATTGGTGGGATACACCCACTGGAAGCCAGAGAACCTTAATCTTGGATCTCATGTGGTCCAGACCCCAGTATGGTTGGAGGAGCCATGAAGAGATGCATCATAAAGCCCACTATGAAATTGGAACTGTCACTCTGAAGAAATTGAGGTCTTCCTCATTTCTTTCTGTAGCATTGTCTGAAGAAAGCCATCAGATTTGGTGGCAATTTGCAACTGTTGGGTTAAGGCTGGCTCCCTGAGAAATGCAGCCTGGCTCCTAAGATGCTGTTGTCAGGATAAAAGCGGTGATGTGTAGGAAGCAGGTACTGGGGTAATTGGCATCCCTTGAAGAACAACTTTGGCCCAAACCACTCCCTCTTTGAAGCCAACATGTCTCCCACCCACTCCTTGATTTACTGGCCCTGCAGTTGAATAGGTGTGTGAATCTGTCCTCATCTGTTTGCTACAAGGAAAGGTTCTCAGCATGTCTGTCATGAGCTACAGCAAACACTTGAGCACAGATTCACGTGGTCTTTATTCATCACAGGTACTGTCAGGGCAGGCAACAGTGCTTCCCAGTTCAATTTAAAAAACACCACTACCACTCCAAAGTGATTGTGTGAATTGGTCCTGGCTCACAACACAAACTGCATATACCATGCCACCACAAAATTAAAAAAAGAATAATAAAATTCTGAAAGCTGATTAAGGTATATGCTGGTCCATCCAGTGAAGAAATCATACAACCACTTCAGGTATTAAACGCTGCCTCCCTATAGGAACAGCACACAGATGTGGTTCTTTGACTTGACCTTTCCTTACAGGTAAATATCTTTTGGCTTGGGGAGGCCATTCACACATGTGTGCAAAACCAGGCTGAGCCTAGCCCGGTTTTGCGTGTGTGTGTGAACGAACTGCTGGGATCGGGCCCGATTCCGGCAGCACCATGGCGGCAAACCCACCTACGGAGCCTCCCTTCTAGATGGGGTTAGGAGAGGGAGCACTCTTGTGTGGTGCATTATTGGAGCTCTGGGAGGTGGGGAGACACGGGCTGGTATGTCCCAGCACCCTGACCCTCAGATCCGCCCACCCAGGGATGGCAGGATGATCGTCTGCAGGGAGGTAAGCGCCTTTGGGCTCCCCCCTTCCCCTGCGAAACGGGTAGCCCTTTCTCACTGTACTTGACAAAAGGCTCTTGGTCTCACTTTGATGGGGCACAAGCCACTAAATTAAAGGCATTAAGAGAGAGATAACATGATCTTTGCCATGTCTCTCTGATGTTTTCCCTGTCTGACTGTGTAGCTTAAAATAACAGACAAGCTGCTGATCAGACCGGTGAGACACATGGCAAAGATCAAATGTTATCAGGGAAGAAAAAACAAGAAACAGAAGATTTCTTTCCTTTGAGTCATGTCTGTGGCTCTATTGCATAGGATGATTTAATTAGAGGAACAGCTCTATTATTATTCAACCGCATAATCACATTATAGGTTGATTACTTTGACTGTGATCTGGAACACACACACACACACACATACATGAGGAGCCTTGCTGACTTCAGTGGTGCTCTCCTGATGGGCTGTATTTTTAGGACTGCATCTTTCCTCCCCTTTAACCCCTGCAAAGAATGTTAAGAGCAGTGAATTATGAAAATTGTCTGTCATATATCCACAATATTTTGAAATATTTGCATCTATTTCAAGTTAGGAAACAAGCCATCTATTATCCCCCAAAAAGGGTGAAGGAAGAAGAAAACACCTCTTCAGATACTAAATAAGTCAATAACAAACTTTTTCCCCCTTTTTATGTTTTTTGCAGTTTTTTGTCTTCACTGAAAATGATAAATCAAAAGTTTATGAACATATATTTGCCAAAATTTGTTTATTTGCCCAGGCAAATACATAACTATAATCTTCAGCATCTCTTAGATATTAATTTTATGTGAGATACATTGCGCTAGTTGTACAATTGTTTGGGGTGAAGCTTCCTTCTTGCATCACAGAAGCATCATGTTTGCCACTCCCCTGTGACTCCTTCCCATGTTCAAATGGGAGATAGCATACCTGCACATTATTACTATAGCCCAGAGGCTACTCCTACATGTCTGACATGAGTTGGAAGTGCTTTTCAAATCAGTAGTCCTGATTCAAAGAAATTTAATAGTGCTTAAATACTAGGGCTGTGCATGGATGAAATTATAGGATCCAGTCTGATTACAATCTGCTGCAAGCAATTATCTAATCATCTGTCTGATTACTGTACCAGTCCAGATAGAATAGTTCATCGTTATTGGATTGATGCATAGGTTATAATGGCTCATAGCAAATAATGGGAATTCATTGAAATGTCTATAAATATATTACTGTATGTCAGAATGGGATGAAACTTTCAGGCATGGAAGACCTTAGAGTTGACGGTGGATCCTTGTTGGTGTTTGATGCCATCCCTGTTTCATGCAGAAGTGTGAGAGTTTCAGAGAAAGAGACAAACCTCCTCCCCTTACACACACATATATTTTTAGATGAGATCAACAGTATTCAGTTGCAACCTCCCTTGGCAAGCAGTACCTTCCTAACACGCCATTAAAGAGTCACTCACAGAAGGGTGGAACTTTGGCTCAGACACATTGTATAATATACAGTTCTACATCCTTCCTCACAAGCAATGTGACTGGAAGGGAGATGAACCAATTGCAGCATGCTTTGAGCAGCTGCAAACCTGTGGCACTGAAACAGAGCTGTCAATCACATCACTGCTCTTCTTCCCCCCTCAGTGTTTTCCATATTTGACACATCACCAGATTAAACCTCAAGCAAGTTTTGTAACATCAGCAATGGTGGCCGGGGGGGGGACACCATAAATATAGCCATTTGATCATTGGTTGGAGTTCAATACATTATGAAAAAAATCATAATAGATGTATGAATAATAATGCATTATTCACAATTTTGCATCAACAACTATACAATGTAAAATGTTGCCAATAGGGACTGTATTGAATCGGATGCAACTATTCCGACTTGATATGCAGCCAATTAAACTGCAAGCAAAAACTTCTCTACATGCACTCACAATACCTGTTAACGCAGATTTTGGGAGTGTATGTATGTATGTATGTATTATTATTATTATTATTATTATTATTATTATTATTATTACTATTACTATATCAATCAGTCAATCATCTTTATTATGGTTAAAGACCAGCACAGGTATTATTTATTCGATTTCTATGCCGCCCTTCCAAAAATGACTCAGGGTGGTTTACACAGAAATAATGAGGGAAGGTTCAGATGATCAGCTCCCTCATATGAAAAAAATATGCCCCAAGAGCATCAGGACATCCTTCACTGGAATCATGGCAGATGTGCTCTCAGCACAACCCTGTCCTTATTGCATGTGCCAGGGGGAATCTCCTCCAAACCGGCCCATTGTGAACAGCTCTGGATCAATGTATTTTTTGAAATAAAATATATTCTAAAAAATGTAAGTTATCCATTGATGTTGCAGTTATCACACGGTGGGCATATATGTGGACTAATTCCAGAAAGCTGCTTGCAAATGAAAGGAAATGCAGCAAAACTGGAAGCTTCCCCCGCTAACTCAGATACCTAGTATAGTGGCCAGGTGGCACCGGTTGAAAGCAGAGTGTCCAATTAGGAAAGATAATAGTGGCTAGGAAAAGGATGTAGCAACTGTTAAGAGGGAAAGTGGGAGGAAATATTAATAATTATACAGAATGTATATGGAGCAGGGGATGCTCATATGTTACATGCCAAGCAGCCTTTTACTGTGTTGGCCCATCAAGCCCAGTATTGTTTACTCTGACCAGCAATGGCTCTCCAGGGTCTAAAGCAGAAGCATCTTTCCTCATATGCTAGCTGACAGCTTTTAACTGAGGATGGAGGCTACTGAACCTTGTAGATCCTTCTACAAGCAAAGCATGTTCTCTAGTCTACCCAATGAAAAATGCACTTGTGAGGGGTTCAACCACATGGTATCACATGGAAAGTCTCCACACAAGGATATGCAGCCCGCAGAAATGCTCTGGCGTAGAAATGTTCACACAGTCATGCTGATTGTCATCTGATATGTGGGATGAACAAACTTTTTTTCCTATACCATGTACGGGTATGGATAATATGGGGCCATCCCAGCCCAATTTCATGGTATGTGTTTATAGCAAATAAGCAGCAAGTCTGGCTAGGTGGTAAAGTTGTCTCTTATAAAAACCTAAATCAGATATCACAGCTTGTCAGCTAGCAGTGTGTTTCAGAAATACACATAACCACAAAATCATCCCTTCGCAGTTTCATGTTGACTTGATCAAAGGCCAAGTACATGACCCATGAATAAGTGGACTGAGAAAATCTCAGAAGGCTTATTAAACGTAATAGGGCTAAAACAGTCTATACCCAGTGAATTAAATTGCCTTCATTCATTAACATTCATACTTGCATGATAACTCCCAGTAAATTATAATCTACAAACTGCTCCTAGCTAAGGGAAAGGATGGAGAGGGAAAGAATTTAATGTGTTTGACCTCCTATAGGCAATATCATTTCAAAACACTCTGAAAACCCCTTTAGTGGTAAGGTAAAAACAAAGACAAGAATGGAAACATCTGCAATTTCTCTGTTTCACATTGCAGATGCATTCCTGTAGCCAGATATCCTGGACAGTGATGACTAAATCCCACTGAAATTAATGGGACTTTTGTTAGTCATGACTAACCAGTCTGGATTCTGCCCCCTGTATCTGAAGCAAGTCTCATTACATTTCAGACGACTAGTTCCTTGAACAGAATATCCCTGTGTTGCCTCTTCAAAAGGCAGGGCGGGAGCTACATGGCTTAACTTAGCTACCCTTATTCAGATTTACTAGAAGTAAATCCCACTGAGCTTGATGGAAGCCTTCCCTCACCCCACAGACACAAGCCTGCACATGGATTATTCATAGTTATTGGATTATTCATAGTTATTCACATAAATTGACTTCACACCCTGAGGCTATTCAAACACGCATGCAAAACCGGGCTAAGGGAGCTCAGCTCGGTTTTGCACATGTGTGTTAACCGACAGGATTGAGCCCGATCCTGGCAGTGCCACGGCAGCCAACCCGCCTACGAAGCCTCCCTTCAAAATGGGGTTAGGAGAGTGAGCGCTCTCCTAGCAGCCACAGCTGGCAGACTCATGGAGGGGAGGTGGGATCCCCCATAATGCACTGTGCACTAGCATGGTGCGTTATTGAGCTCTGGGGGCGCGGGGCAACGCGTGGTGGTGGTGATGTGTTATAGCACCCCTTCCCTCAGAGCTACTGGCAGCAGCCAGTGCTTGTGTGGGTGGGCGATCTGCCCACCCAAGGATGTCAGATAGGTAGTCTGTGGGGAAGTAATAAGTGCTGTCAGGCTTCCTTCCCACAAAAGCGGGCAGCTCTTTCTCACTGCTCATGAGAAAAGGCTCTATATAACATGGAGAGGAAGGAGATAACCAGAATCACACCTGAACTGCACTTCCTGCTTGCCACATGACTGCATCATGTCCAAAGTTCAACTTGTGCATCTACCTTCCATCCAGCCAGTATTCAGATGGACCGGTTGTACTGCACTTGCACAACTTCAGCTGTCACAAAGAAAATGAAATGCAGATTACTTGGTCTTCCTGCTTGTTCCATATCATACAACTTCAAAGCCAGTCTGAGTGGTACTGCTATATTGATCACAGAACAGGGAGGTGATGCTGTGATTTGAGTAGCTGCTGTTACAAGATTTCACACACTTTGCAATTTAATTGCCTGAAGAAATGATGTGGGGTTCAATCAATAAAAAGTACTACTTGGTTTCTTTAATGCTATGTACAGTAGTTTAAAACAGGAAAACTCAGGGATCACATAGTGAATATGGTTTCATCAGAGTAGCCTATAATCAATCAGAACTGAGGGCAAATGAAGGCCTTCCATTGCCCTCACTGTGAATTGGGATAGTAGGGAGAAGGAACACATTTCTATTGTCCAGGCAAATGAGCCAGCAGTGTGGCTTTCTATTTTGCTGCCCAGAGCTGTTGATTTCATTTCTTCTTATCTGGACTTTCAGCCTGATGTGCTGGTGCTGCCAACATGCCTGGCGGCTACTCAGGAACGGGCCTTCTTCATTGCAGCCCCTGGACTTTGGAATGCGCTCCCTGTTGAGATAAGAGCCTCCCCATCTCTGGCAACTTTTTAAAAGGCACTGAAGACACATTTATTCACCCTGGCTTTTAATTAGATCTATGGTTCTAATAAGAAAAAAATCTTTTTTTATTTTTATTTTTCTTTCTTTTTTTAATACTGGGTTTTAAATGTTTTAGAATTTTTAATGTTTTAAATGATTTTAATTGTTAAGTGATTTGATGTTTTAAATGTTAATTGTAAACTGTCCAGACGCATGCTTTGGGTGGTATAGAAATGAAATGAAATGAATGAATGAATGAATAAATAAATCCAAAACAAGCATTCAAAAATATGTACTCTTAGGTACAATTGGTCAAGAGAGCAAAAGATCTGTGATGGGATTTTCCATAGCTTTTTAAAAAGGCTAAATGCAGTTGTGAGAAGAAGATAATATGCAACAGGGCAAGGATTGACATTGTTGGGTCCCAAGGGTCCAGGGCCATCAGAAAGTCCTATTTGCTGACTCTTTTCCCATAGCATTTGTGTGGTGATGGTAAGGTGGCTCTCTCGGACCCCATCTTGGAAGGAGGAGCCCATGGAATACAGTTTGCTGAGGGCTCCTTGGAATCTGGAGCCAGCCCTGGATCACAGCCATGGTGGTTTTAAAGGTTTTGAATCTTGCCTCCCATGCTGTTTTTCTTCATTCAGAGTCCCTCCACAATCTACGATTTATGGACAGTAGTAAGCATGTGGGCTCCACTTCCCCATCAACTTTATCCATTAGAACTATGCTAAGAACTATTGATTGATTAACTGATTGATTAAGTGCCATCAAGTCGTGTCAACTTTTAGCAACCACATAGATAGATTCTCTCCAGGATGATCTGTCTTCAACTTGGCCTTTAAGGTTTCTCAGTGGTGCATTCATTGCTGTCATAATCGAGTCCATCCACCTTGGTGCTCGTCTTCCTCTTCTCTTTTCTTCAACTTTCCCCAGCATTATGGACTTCTAAAGAGAGCTGGGTTTTCACATAATGTATTCAAAGTATGATAGTTTGAGGCTGGTCATTTGTTCCTCGAGTGAAAATTCTGTATCGATTTGTTCTATGATCCATTTGTTTGTTTTCCTGGCTGTCCATGGTATCCTCAAAAGTCTTTTCCAGCACCAAAGTTCAAAAGCTATGTTATTACAACTCTGCAGACAAAGGTTAATCTACTGAAGAAAAGGGTGGTGTGATGGAAGAAGGAGCCTACTGATCAACACCTCCATCCTTTCCATTCACCTGTCTACTCTGGCATACAGTTGGCCAACTCAACTCTTTTGCAGATTGGATTGGGTCAGATGTTTTGATAAATGAGCAGTGCTAGAACCAACAAAATGTGAATGGACAAGATATAAGGGGCAAAGAGTAACAGCCAACTGTAGGTGAAAAGTCATAGGAAAAACTTCAATAACTTTCAGAGAAAATATCTTTATATGGATAAATGCAGACGTTTTAAAAAAGGAATAGTGTACTTTTAAAAACAGTTATACAATTATACCTAAAATTGTACACAAAAAAGTAGATTCAGTTCAAAGACTAGATTCAGTTTTAGGTTTTTTCCGAGTTCTTTATGCTGGAAATTGGGAAGTTGTCTTAAATTCAAGGTCCTCTTCCATTTGGGTAAATAGCATAATATTGTCAAATTCAGGGTCATCTTCTATTCGAGTGAATATGGTAAATAAAATAAAATAAAAACAGATTTTAAACTGTCCTACAAATAGCCTGTAGCCTTTCTAGTCTCTTATATTTTATCCTACTTCTGTCAATAAACCATGTTACTAGAAAAGTAGAAATATGACTAGGATTTAGGATTACTTTGATATGTTCTGACAATTTGTATTGATCTACAAGATCCCAGATCTTGTCAAATTCAACTCCTACTTTTCCCATGTAATTATGGCTTTTTTAGTTCCATCTACATGTATTTAATATTTTCTAGATAGTATGCATGCTCTTGAACTCAATGGGAATATAAATGTGCAAGCATAAAGCTTCTCATGTTAGTAACCTAATGTGATGGGCATTTTAAAAGGGGTTTCTTTCTCCCAAAAAATAAATCTGTTTGTAGAGTGCTCTGAAAAAATATGTGCTGAATGAAATGGCTTCATTACCATTTTCAAAATAGCATTTTCAAACATTCAGCTGTTTCTTAAAGGGCATGAGCTGAGCACTTTACAATATCATGTACTGATTTTTTTAAGGACTTTTGCTTAAGGGTTTAATGTACATCTAAACAGAACCATTATATTAGAATAAGATGTTGCTTTGTGAGAGAGGTCTGGCAATTTCAGTGTGGCCCAGAAACACTTGCTAGAATCTTTAGCATAATTCCAAATTGTCTCCACAGGAAGTTACATTTAAATGTAATATCTCAAAATTATTATTGTGGTGGCAAATATCTTGTAAATCTGATAGACTAGTAAGTGCTCAAAAACAGGGTTTGATAGTGGTGACCGAATGTCTTCATGTTTCAGTTCTGTGCCCCTTTCCTTGGCTTCTTTCTACTATTTGTTTGTCTGAAATAGTGGTTTTTTGGGGAAACCTTAGCAGCAGCTCCTCAAGGGTTCCTGAATGGCAGGAATGGCAGATAAACAACCCTGAAAGACAGCTTGCCCACCATTACCAATCTTTCCTGCAATTGCAGCTGTTGGAAAGTGTAGGGTTTGTTCATAAACACCTGGGCTATACCTATTATCAGATACACTGCAGGAATAATAGACTGGACCCAGGCAGAGCTAGAGACGCTAGATCGTAAGACCAGGAAAATCATGACCATCATCATGCTCTGCACCCCCGCAGTGATGTCGATAGGCTAAACCTCCCTTGAGGCTCAGGTGGAAGAGGAATGCTGCAAGTCCATCAAACAGTAGAGGAGGAGAAAAGAGAAAAGACAGTGAAGAAAATGCACTTAAAATGGTCAATAATGAGAAACTATTCAACACCAATGAAACAAAGCAGGCCTACAAGAAAGAAGAAGTCAAGAACCGAGCAGAAAAATGCGAAAATAAGCCGCTGCATGGTCAGTATTTGCACAATATAACTGGAAAATCAGACATCACCAAGACCTGGCAATGGCTTAAGAATGGCAACTTGAAGAAAGAAACAGAGGGTTTAATACTGGCTGCACAAGAACAGGCATGAAGAACAAATGCAATAAGAGCAAAAGTCAAAAAATCCACCACAAACAGCAAGTGCCGCCTTTGTAAAGAAGCAGATGAAACAGTGGACCGCCTAATCAGCTGTTGTAAAAAGATTGCACAGACTGACTACAAACAAAGGCATGACAAGGTAGCAGGGATGATACATTGGAACATTTGCAAAAAAAAAATATAAGCAACCTATAGCCAAAGATTGGTAGGACCATAAAATTGAAAAAGTGGTAGAAAATGAAGATGCAAAAATATTATGGGACTTCCAACTACAAACAGACAAACATCTGCCACACAATACACCAGATATAACTGTAGTCAAGAAGAAAGAAAAACAAGTTAAAATAATCGACATAGCAATACCAGGGGATAGCAGAATAGAAGAAAAAGAAATGGAAAAAATCACCAAATACAAAGATCTACAAATTGAAATTGAAAGGCTGTGGCAGAAAAAGACCCAAATCATCCCAGTGGTAATTGGCACCCTAGGAGCAATTCCAAAAGAACTTGAAGAGCACCTCAACACCATAGGGGCCACAGAAATCACCATCAGCCAATTACAAAAAGCAACTTTACTGGGAACAGCCTATATTCTGCGATGATATCTATAATAACAGCAACAACATTGATAATAAAATTCTGGCATCCCAGGTCCTTGGGAAGGACTCGATGTCTGGATAAAACAAACCAGTCAATAACACCTGTCTGACTGTGTAAACAACAATAATAATAATATTATGTGAGAGCCAATTCCCACCTCATAAAATCTGCACTTTACCCAACACCAATGGGGCTCCTTTAAGAGAAATTGAGCCCTGCCAAATCTCAGTACCATCTCTAGAAAGTGTGGGAAATGTAGCCCTTTCTAGCTCCATCTCAGAGCGTTATGGAAAAAGCACTGGAATTGACTAGACTTCCAAACATTCTGTTTGTGCCTTCCAAAGATGGCACTGGGGTATGAGAAGGCTCTGTTTCCCTTAAAGGAGACCCACCAGGCAAAGCACAGAATTGTGAGGTGGAAAATGGTTGTCTCCATGAGGTTATTCACACATGGCTTTATGCCTCGGGGTATCTGAAGAGCGAATCTGCTTCACAGCAGATTCGCAAGATGTTAACTTCGGGGATTAAACTGATGGTTCATAGCTGTCGGTTCTCCCCGTACTCCCTGGCAGATCTTTTTTCCTGTACATTCACACCTACCTGGTCCGGGTTTTCCCTCCAACCAGTCAGAAATCACACCACAGAGGAAGAAGCGAGAAAGCTTTTAAAAAATAGTTTGACAGCTAAGAGCGCAAGACCAGCATAACGAGTTGCCAAACAGCTGAATCAAACAGCAAGACGCTTAACCCTTGCCTTTGTGAGTGACTGCCTTCATCATATAATGTTTACCCCCCCACACACATACACACACATCTAATAGAATCAGCTTAGACAACAAAGGGTTCAGGTTACATCCATTCTGCATATCTAGAGCCTATGTAAAACATAACAAGACACACATTTTGCAGTCTGTGCTTGTGTTTAACACAGGGATTTCTCCCTCCCCCTGCCCCAGCAATTTCTCCCTCCCCCTCCCTCAACAGAGTATCAACCAATCGGCAACAACAATTTTACATGTAACAGTAAAAACCTGGGGCATGAGGTTTACCTCATAATGGAGGCCAGTGCTGCAGCGTAAAGTAAACCTGGCAGAATGCTCCAATCCTACTGCCTTGTGCGGGGGGGATGGGTCCTTGTCCCACCCCCCTCAGCGTGGTCCCAGGGAGCACCCTGATTGGCCGGGGCTTGTGAGAGGATGGGGCCCGCATGTAGCTTGGGCAGCTTCCGCGCCTCCTCTCCCTTTCCTGGGGTGGCGGTGTATCTGGGTTTGAGATCAGTGAGCACCCTTGGACAGTTTAAGAAGGGTGGATTGGTCAATCGGTTCTTAGAGTCTTTGCGGTTCAGGGACTTTGATTCGCTAGGAAACCTGCTTCACAGCTTCATAAACCTTAAAGGCTGAGCAGGTTGCGGGGCGGGGGCGGTCTGAAGCCCTAGAAGTTGCCCTGACCCTGAGGGGTTGCCATTGAGGGGGATGAAGCTGGGTTTATTCAGCTTCTATCCTGAGTCAAGCTGTGTCGCTCTTTTTAGGCCTGGGCGAGGACAGCAATGTTCTAACCCAGCCTTAGTTAGGCCTGCACTATTGGAAGGTGGAGTCTGTTGTACACAGTTGTGGCCCCTTTTATCCAATAAAGTTGTGGCCCTTTTTATCCAAGCCTTTTGTGTCTGTGTCTTCCTTAGAACTGGAGTGTGGGGACAATATGAGACAGAATGTTGGGCTGTGAGAGTTCCATTGCCTTTTCAGACAGATTTGGGGTGAGGGTGGGGATGGGGGAGTTGCACGTCAGGCACATGCAACTATTTGTTCAAGCTTCCTTTACTAGTATGTATAGACAGACAGACAGACATTCTATACAGCAAATTTGTTCAGTATAACACTCTGCTGTTGGAGATTGTCCTTTAAGTTAAAAATATTAAAGAATCAGGGGGAAAATAGTTGTCGTTTAGTGGGCAGTATTCACTATCAGCAAATATCAGGTCAGTCATTGCAACACTATGTGACAGGGCCGTAGAAAGGAACGGAAATGGGTAGATGGAAAGAAGTACATTCATTTTTAGCAAAAGAAGCCAGAAGGAATGTAACCTACATCCAAAGCACCAGAGGTGATTTAGCAATTCACAGTTTGTTTGCGGCACTGTGAGGATTTCACATGAAATGACAAAGGCACATTCCCTGCTAGCTGACTATGGCAACCACTGTGTAGGCAATCTTCCTCAGACATCCATGAGAAAGTGGTTTCATTCACTGTGGGAAACAGGAAATTGCAATAGAACTCTCCTTTAAATAGTTCCTGGGGAATTACTGTTTGGAGATTACCATTATTTTTTCATGAATGGGCCTGTAAATATGTAATGGAACATAAATATTTTGTATTTAGACTAATAAAAAATTCAGCCACATAAAAGATGCATGTTCACTAAAAATAATTGGCTGCTGTCACATCATGTAAAAGGCAACAACATACAAGCCAGCCGTCCATCCAACAAGCCAAATATTTAAAGAGCTGGTCAAATACTACCTCTGTGAAAAGGAAGGATTTAGATTGATTTCACAGTCATATTTCTTCTTTTCTACGGAATGTGCATCCTTTGATGGCACTAAACCTTAACGGTCATACATGTTGTGTTAAATGTGCAGTTTGATCCTTCATGTGCATGTTTCCAAACATAAAGAGAAGTTGGGGCCCCCCGATCAGGACTGGGACTGAAGCATATGGGAAGAGGCATTTAATCCTTTTTCTGTGTGACACAGAATCCTGTAACACCCCCCCACACACACACACACACCAAGCTACCTTCCCCAAGAAAATTGCCACTGGCACCAATAGAAGTTTCCATGGTTTTCCTCTCAGGCTGACAGCCACTTTGAGAGCAGGCCATTTTGGAGGGTGGGGGGCTGCAGTAGAAGGGAAAATACCTTCTTCCCCACATGCCATGGTCCTGATCTTGATCTTTCACCAGATGAACAATCTTGGGATTATATATGGCACTATGGATTTGCTTCTTCTGTTTGTACTGCCTTGAAAGAGGCATATTCAAAGCAATCTCCAGGAAATCAGGGGTGTCTCTATAATTGAGGGGATGGCTTCAAAGAACTCAGCCCCCCCCCAAGCTCTTGAGGGGCCCCCAGATCCATCCATCCCTATTTTCTTCATTATCTCCCTCACTCCGAGGGACCGCCAGGGAGAGGGCTGAACATGGGCCCCCTCTCCCCTAGCTATACCCCTGCAGGAAATGTTTTATTTCCTGAAAAATTAAAAAGATTACAACTTAATTAAAAATTAACAAGATTACAGATTCAGGTAACAATCATGGAAAGGTGGAATTAAGGAAACATACACTCATATGTGACTGTTAGAATATATTGGACAGAAATTTTGAGGGTTACCCAACAGATGACAGGTTAAACATTGCCAGCTGCCACAAAAACATCATTATTGGGAAATATTCAGACAAACATGCTAAGTAACCAGCAAGATTTATTTTTTCAAAACCTATTAATTGCTGAAAATATCTGCCTTACCTTTATGTAGAAATAACCAGTGGTGATAGATGGATTATCGAAGGTTTGAGGGTATAGAAAGAACTGGGGGGTGGGAATCAATAAGGGAAGCATGAACCCCAACTAATACTTTTCAAAGAAAATGGTGCTGTTGTATTTCTTTTTGGGAAGTATAAAGTCAGGCATATGGTTTTGATACTGCAGTTGATGTTGGGGGACAGTTTGCAATATAAACCTTTGCAGCTTGTAGACATTGGCTGGTATACTAACGGTGCACTTACACAACAAAGATGCACTCGTGCAAGACGTTAACAGAGCTATGCAAAGTTGTGGTACTCTGTGATGTTGCACAACTGCTAGTAAAAGACCTTCTCTGAGGCATATACAAGGTTGTGCTTCAAGGTCATGCATCAAGTATTGTGCAACAGTCATTGTGCAATGATGTTCTGTAGTGATGCAGTGGAACAGTTGCTGCTCAACGATGTTGTGCAACGAGCATTGTACAACATCAATATCTTGGGCTAGCACAGGACTAGTCTCAGACATTCTTTTCTCTTCACAAATTCTTCTATTGCGTCTCTTGGGTTACAGCCTTTTTTAAAAAAAAAAGCTGTGAGCCCATTGGGGACAGGGGCCCGTCTTATTTATTTATTTTCTATTTTCTATGTAAACTACTTAAAACCCCTTTTTGTTTAAAAGTGGAATGTAAATATTCATAGTTATACTAATCCTTAACTAGCGAAATAGTCTGGAACATAAGTTCCCAACATAGCCGAACTCACCTGTGCAACAGTCCTAGCAGAAATGCAATGTTTGTCAAGATGTTGGCCACTGTAAAGGATTTATATCAAACAAATATTTAAAAAGAAGAAAAAGGAAGTTAAACAGGATCATGAGTGAACGGCATCAAATATATGGCACAAATTAGGGGGCGATTGAAGTGCTGATCATCTGCCAGCCCTGACTGCTTGCAGCCGGAGCGGGGAGACTACTGGGCTCCCGGCCGGCATCAAGAGGCTCCCTATAACACACCGTGCACTTGCATGGTGCATTATGGGAGTTCCTGGGGCTTCCCAGCCCCCAAACCTCCCAGCTGCCGGTAGCAGCTGCAGAACATCTGGGTGAATGATCTGTGCGCCCAGCAAGAAGACTAGAATAATCTGTGGGCGGAGTAAGCAGTTTAAGGCTGCCTCCCCTGCAGCGTGGAGGTCTTTCTCCATGATCATAAGAAAGGGCTCATAGTCTTGTCTATAGTGTATCATTGTCTGCTAAACCCAAAAACCTAACATTAAACAATTACAGACATTATAAAATGCACAATTTTTCTTTTTTGCTTTTTAGTCATTAAAAAAATATTTTATTTTTGACATAAAAATTACCTATAACTTTATTTTTGTGCTGTGTGTTAAAAATAATTGATACAGCATGGACATATTTGGCAAGGATCTTCCAAATGATGAGCCAACAGATCCATAAATTAAGGATCCCACCCTGCTAGATGTTATGAAGCTCATGTTTGTGTGGAAGACCACCACTGATCTATATCTATGATCAAATCAATTTTAAAAAAATACAAATGTGGGCTGTGATCCAACAATGCTATGCACATATGTAGGGGGTAACCTCATTTGCAAATGGCGGTTTGATGGAAGTTTGTCTCCAGGCCATTTGCACAACTGAAGCAATACATTTCAGTTTTAGCTAGAGAGATGTTTTATTCCTCAGCAGTGGACTGGAAATGTATAGTGCTGGAAACTTTAAAGAAAACTCCAGTTACACAGAGAGAGAGAGAGAGAGAGAGCGCTTTCCTGACTCACAAGTTCATACTTTTATAACTGTAATTGGAAATTAAGGTCGCAACATCATCTGATATACAGCTGCATATCTCCACTTTAAAAAAACCACAAACCAAACATTCTATTTTAAAATAAATTGCACATTGAGATAGCCTCTTCCACTCTTTGGATTAGAGATTGAACAACAAAAGATTGGTTTCCCATATTTCTAAACTGCTCCATTAACACAGTCATTTAATATGCTGTGAGCTGAATATATATTTCATCCGTGAAATCTACTGAAATTTGGCAAGTAAAAAGCACTTGTTGAATTCTTGAGAGCTCAGAAAGGATAATGCACAGTACAACTCTTCATATATGAAGCATTCGTACCAAATTATCAAATGAATTCAGAGGTGTTACTTAGATCTAGTGGTTTGAACCGATTCAAGAACTCACTATGATGTACAGACCACCAATTCGATGAGTAAATTCATCAGCTTAGATGTACCATCTGAGCATCTGTCCAGCACATGTTCTTTCAAGTGGCTTGTAAAGGAAGAGACGGCTTGGATATCCACAATATCAAGATTCTGTCTCTTATACATAACTTTATTGCCATCTTTAAAGGAGGGTTTCTGTTTTTATTTGTGCAATGGCTCATGAGTTCCACATATACCTCTCACACACATTTGCATTGATGATGATGATGATGATGATGATGATGAAATTTATTTGTTAGCCACCCCATAACAAATTTCACAACACAGAATTAAAATATCAAGTAGAAACACATAACTCTTGAAATCACAACAAACCAAAAAAACCTCCAAAAACAAATACAATACAAAATAATTTAAAACTTTTTAAAAGTCAGTTTTAAAAATCAAATTTAAAAATCAAAATTTAAAGGCCCTGAGTGAACAAAAAGGTCTTTACCTGGTGTCTAAAAGAACAAAGTGATGAAGCCAGGTGTACTTCACTGGGGAGGCTATTCCATAAATGGGATGCACCAACCACCAAAAAGGCCCTCTCCATAGAAGCCATTCTGTTTGGCAGGGGTACTCGGAGCAGGGCCTCCGAATAAGATATTAAGGTCCGAGTTGGGACATATGGGGCAAGTTGCTGTCTCAAGTAGCCTGGTTCCAAGCCATTTCTGGTTTTAAAGGTTAAAACACGCACTTTGAATTAAGCCCAGAAATGGAGCAGGAGCCAATACAGCTGGTGAAGCACTGGAATAATATGATCTAAACATTCAGTCCCAGTTCATAATCTTGCAGCCCTATTTTGTACAAGCTGCAGTTTCCAGACCATTCTCAAAGCTAGCCCCATGTATAATGCATTGCAGTAATCTAAATGAGAGGTTATCAGAGCATGAGTAACCATAGCCAAGCTATTTCTATCCAGATAAGGTCGCAGTTATCAGCTGAAGCTGACAAGAGGCACTCTGAGCCTCAGAGGCCACTTGAGCCTCTAATGACAGTGCTGGATCGATGATCACCCCCAGATTGAGAATCTGGTCCTTCAGGGAGAGTGCAACCCCATCTAAAATAGGCTGAACATCATTCATCCGGGCAGAGGAACCACCGACCAACAATACTTCTGTCTTGTCTGGATTGAGTCTCAACTTGTTCACCCTCATCCAATCCATTACTGCATCCAGGCACTAATTCAGGACAGTCACCATCTCACCTACATCTGGTGAAAAAGCAAGATACAACTGGGTGTCTTCCACATACTGACGACACCTCTGGCCAAATCTCCAGATGGCTTCTCCCAGCAGTTTCATGTAGATGTTAAGAAGCATATGGGAAAGAATGGGATCCTGAGGAACCCCAAAGCATAGCTGCCAAAGGGTTGGGCAGTAATCTCCCAGCACTTTGGGAATGGGCTTCATGGTAGGAGCAGAACCACCTCCAAACAGTGCCTCCAAACAGTGCTTCCCACACCCAATTTGGCCAGCCTATCCAAATTGATACCATGGTTAATGGTATTGAAAGCTGCTGAGAGATCTAAGAGAATTAACAGGGTTTCTCTCTCTCTCTCTCTCTCTCTCTCTCTCTCTCTCTCTCCCCCCACAGGGCAGAGAGAGAGATGCCATGTCATCCCTCAGGGCAACCAAAGTAGTTTCTGTTCCAAAGCCAGGCCTGAAGCCTGATTGAAATGGAGCTAGATAATCAGTTTCCTCCAAGAGTGTCTGGAGGTGGTCAGCTACTACACGCTTAAGCACCTTGCCCAGAAAGGAAAATATTGGCCACAGGCCTATAGTTGTTTACATCCCCTGGGTCCAGGCCGGGTTTCTTTAGGAGTGGTCAAATAATAGCTTCCTTCAATGGAGTTGGGTCCACTCTATCTCTCAATGAGGCATTTAGAATCTGCTGGACCCAGCTAAAAATTCCCTGCCTACTAGATTTAATGTCATGAAAGGGAAGGGTCAAGCATGCAAGTGGCAGGCCAAACTCAACTAAACACCTTATCCACATCCTTGGGCACCGATACTTCAAACTCCTCCAGCAAAACTGGACCAGGACTTACTCTGGAGACCTCTCCCAATGACATTGCATCAACTGTAGAGTTGAATTCATTGCAAATGTGAGCGGCTTTACCCTCAAAGTGCTGTGCAAATGTGTCACAGTGTGTTACCAAGGTTTCTAATATATCTTGCCTGGGACCAGATTTCAAGAGGCCCTGCACCACCCAGAAAAGCCCCACTGGATGACAAGAGGATGCAATGGTGGGTGGGGAGTGGGCAGGGAGGGGGGAGTCTGTTCCATCACTGCCACATAATAACTTTGATAGTGAGCTCTAACCTATGTTCACTCGGGTTAGTCTAACCCGTGTTCACTCAGACTCACCCCGAGTTTTCCTCCACTTACATTCCAGCCATCTTCCAGCTTGTTCCATTGCCCTCAGCTCAGGTGTATGCCAAGGCACTTCACGGGCTCTGCTTTGTGGCACAGGGCACTTGGAAGTGATTGTGTCAACCGCCCGAGCCATCTCTCCATTCTAGAGAGAAGCTAGAGCTTCTCTAGAGGAGCACCTGCCATACCAGATGGAAAATCCCCCATAGCCTTCTGGAATCCATTGGAGTCCATCAGTTTCCAGGGGTGGACCATTTTATTAGGAGTAACCACTGAGGCTCAGAAGGAAGTTCTCTGACCATGACAAGGGCATAAATGACATATCTCCCACTTTCAAATCACCAACCTCCTGTCCAGTTCTTGGTTTGTTTTTTGTTTTTTTAAACAGACCCAGAGTGTGCCATGGTTCATGTGTTGGGCCAACACTATGTTGAGACAGCCCCATGGTTGCCATAGCAGCCATAAAATCCTGAGCCACTACAGACAAGGCAGCCTCAGCATGGATGTTGAGTCTCCCAGAAAAATCATTCTGGGAGTGCTCAACACCAAATCACCTCTGTGAGCTCAGGCAGGGAGACAGCTGGGCAGTGGGGTGGGCGGTACACCAATAGAATCCTCACTCTGACCTGAGAGCCCAGCCCCAGGTACAAACACTCTGAATCAGCACGCACTTGGACAGAGGGCCTAGAGAGGAAAATAGAGCTATTATAAATTACATTGACACCCCACCCCACCCAGCCGTCTAGCCCAGGGATTCTCAACGTTGGATCTTCAGATGTTATTGGACCAACTCCCATAATCCCCAGCCACAGTGGCTTTTGGTTGGGGATTATGGGAACTGAAGTCCAAAAAGATCTGGGGATCCAACATTGAGAATCCCTGGTCTAGCATATGCTGATACAGACACAGCTGGGAAAGACTAAACTCTCCCTGCTCCCCCACCCAGGTTTCCATAATACAAATCAGGTCAGTCCCTCCCTCCACAATTAAAGCATGGATGATAAAGACTTTATTCTGGACCGACCTGGCATTAAACAGCAGCACCAGCAGGCCAAAGGACAAGCTGGTAGAGCAGCCAGGAACCTTCCTATTATGGGAACAGCCAGAAGAAGGGATAGGAATAAGATCTTGAACCACTATACCTCAATTCTGGTGTAAATCTGTACAGTGATACTTTGAGAAAGCTGAGCAATACTAAATTAAAATATATAGGGGCAGTGGGGCACATTCTCTCCACTCCCCCATGTACTTTAATCTGTACAGGTGGCCCTCATTATCCGCAATTTTAGCACTCGTGGTTTTGCGTTTCTGTGGTTGGGCAAAATATATCCAACCTCGTTATCTGTGGTAAGCATTTTTACATACCCATGGTTTTCAAAGCAAGCAGTACTGCCCTTATACGGTCATCCTCTTGCTGCATGTACTTGTGGGTTGTGAGGGGAGTCTGGAGGAGAAAAGTGGAGTGCTTTTGTCTGCATTTTTTTTTTTTTTTTGGTGCTTCTAAAAGCCATTTTAGGTAGCATTTGGCAGCCTTGAGTAGCCTTTGGTGTCCTTAGGGAGCCACATTGGGAGCCTTTAGGAGCCATGGCTCTGGAGCTTTTGGAGACTTTTTGGAGCAATTTCTGTCGAGCCTTTGCAAGCCTTTGGGAGCCTTTGGAAGGGCCATTGTTTGAGCTATTCCTGTGGAGCTTCTTTGAGGTGGAGGAACGCCTCCAAACCCATCAGGCGGACATGACAGATTTTAGGACATAATCCAGGTATCTCCAGGGAGTGAGGAAGAAGAGGAGAAAGAGGAGGAGATGCTCCTCAAGCCCTTCACCACAAAAGGATTGTCTGAGATTCTGCAGCTGGGGACTGCCTTGGCCAACAAGGTATTTGAACTTGATCCCCTGATGGAGCACAGCATCAAGTTCAAAAGGCAGCTGAGGAGGCTGCTTTGCAACCCTTAAGGACACCTGCTGGGTTCTGCAAAGCAAGACCAAGCAAAGCACCATCACCAGCTACTTGCCAGCACCACAGCTCCAGAGTCATCTTTGGAAAGTGACAACCTCATTTTCTACAGCTTCAAGGAGGAGGAGGAGGAGGAGGATGACAATGAAAATGCTGGCAGCAGGTCTGCCTCTGTGGGGCCTTCTTCTGCTACCTGATCTGTGTGCCAAGCAGAAGACTGGAGCTGGAGAGTGAGAGAGTGGGAGAGCTGAGATGGCCAAGGTATAGTGCAGAGCTCCATCTTTATTTCTGTTTTTACCCTGACTTTTTGGTGATTTCATTTTCCTGGTCTCCGGAACCAACCCCTCCAAATCCCCACTGACGTAAAATTTCACTATCTATGGTTGTAGGCTAGAACAGAATCTGTGCAAATAATAAGGGCCACATGTATTCTGTATGCCACACTTCTCTGGTGCTTATGGCATTCTCTGTTTTACCAACATTTATTCAAGTCATTACACAGGTGTGGCAGGAGATGGTTCTTTTGAATATTTCTGGTTCCTAAGGTCCTAATTGGTCATGGGTGTAGCAAGGTTGGAGTGGGCCCAGAGACAAGATTTTAAAATGCCGCCCCCCCTCACTGAAGCTCAGCTCATGAAGTAAAGAAATGTGGACGATGCAAGTCATTGAATGGTACTAGAGAAAGACATGCTGTTCTGGTAGCTCCCGGTCTTAACACCCACATCAATTTCGGAGGATGAATACAACTGAAGGAAGCCCGGGCGGGTGCGCAGCTGGGGGAGTCAGTCATGTGACTTGCCTCTGGAGGGCACCTCAAGGCAGCGGGCCCCCAGATAACTGTCTCCCCTTGCTCTATGATAGTTACGCCCCTGTAATTGGCCCCACTGTTCCGTAAAACTGGTACAAATGAACTTTCACTTCCTTTCTTCTGGGCATTAAAAATCTGATTCTCTCACATTTAGCTGCAGGCAAACTCCTTTTCTCAGAGTATCCAATAATACACTCCACCAAATCCATGCTTGCCATATAAGCTCCTTTCAAATATTATACAAACATATGAGGGTGGTGAGAAGCATTGTGCATATCCAACTTCCACATGTTATTTATTTATTTATTTATTTGATTTGATTTTTATAACACCTTTCGGAAAAGGCTCAGGGCGGTTTACAATTAAAAACAGAAACCATTAAAACCAATAACAATTAAAACAGATATAAATATTAACACCAATTAAAAACATCTTAAAAAACAATTAAACTATCATAACAATTAAAACCCTGAAAATCAGGTTAGCGTTAAAACAATTAAAACTAATTAAAACCCTAAAAGGCCAGGCCCAACAGATGGGTTTTTAGGGCTTGAAGGTCAGTAAGGAATTAAGATTACGAATTTCTGCTGGGAGTGCATTCCACAGCCCTGGAGCAGCCACAGAGGAGGCCTGCATCTGCGTCGCCACCAAACGAACCGGTGGTAACTGGAGACGGACCTCCTCAGATGACCTTAACGTATGGTGGGGATAATGTAAAAGAAGGCGCTCTCTAAGATATCTCAGACCCAAGCCGTTCAGGGCTTTAAAGGTAATAACCAGCACTTTGTATTTTGCCTGGAAACATATCAGCAGCCAGTATAATTGTTTCAAGACAGGCATAATATGGTCTCTCCAGGTTGCCCCAGAGACCAATCTGGCTGCCACATTCTGCACTAACTGAAGTTTCCAGACTACGTACAAAGGCAGCCCCACGTAGAGCGCATTGCAGTAGTTGAGCCGGGAGGTTACCAGCTGACGCACTACTGTTTTGAGGTCATCCTCTCCAAGGAATGGGCGCAGCTGTCGAATCAGCCGAAGCTGATAGAAAGCACTCCTGGCCATGGCCTCCACCTGAGATACCAGGGTGAGGCCTGGGTCCAGGAGTACTCCCAAGCTGCGCACCTGCTCCTTCTGGGGGAGTGTAACCCCATCCAGCACAGGGAGATCTAATTCACTCCTCAGATTCTGAGCCCCCACAATGAGCACCTCCGTCTTGCCTGGATTCAGCTATAATTTGTTATCCCTCATCCAGCCCATTACTGCCTGTAGGCAGGCATTTAGAGAATGAGTGTCATTTCCTGAAGATGAAAAGGAGAAGTAGATTTGGGTGTCATCAGCATACTGATAACATTCAGCACCAAATCTCCTGATGACCTCACCCAGTGGTTTCATGTAGATATTAAAAAGCATTGGTGACAGAATGGAGTCCTGAGGGACTCCATATAACAGCTCCTGTTTTGAGGAGCAACTGTCACCAAGCTCCACCATCTGGAATCTACCCGAGAGATAGAAACGGAACCACTGCAAGGCAGTGCCCCCTATCCCCAACTCCCCCAGGCGATCCAGAAGGATACCATGGTCAACGGTATCGAACGCCGCCGAGAGATCCAGAAGAATCAGCAGAGTCACACTCCCTCTGTCGATTCCCCAGCAAAGGTCATCTATCAGACCGACCAAGGCTGTCTCAACCCCATAGCCAGCTCTAAAGCCAGTTTGAAATGGGTCTAGATAATCAGTTTCCTCCAAGGCTGCCTGGAGCTGGTCAGCCACCACCCTCTCAATCAGCTTGCCCAACCAAGGGAGATTGGAGATTGGCCTATAATTATCCATCGCTAAGGGGTCCAGGGAAGGTTTCTTTAAGAGCGGTCTAACCATTGCCTCCTTCAGATGGTGGGCACCCGACCCTCCCTCAGTGATGCATTTATGATGTTAACTAGGCCACCTCCAACAGTCTCCCTGCTAGATAGAAACAGCCAAGTCGGGCAGGGATCCAGAGAACAGGTGGTAGGCCGCACCGCCCCAAGCAGCTTGTCCACATCCTCAGGAGTCACAGATTGAAACTGATCCAATCTAATACTGCAAGAGGGATCTCTGGACACCTCCTCCATAGACCTTGCAGAAATAGTGGAGTCCACGTCGGCCCGAATACAGGAGATCTTATTTGCAAAGAACCCATTACAGGCATCACAGCAGAGCAACTCCAGGGACTGATTGGAAGTAGAAGGAGCAGAAACCAAACTCCTCACATCCCGGGATAGCTCCGCTGATCATGAACCTGCAGCCGCAATGCACGCAGACCAAAATCTCTTTTTCGCTGCACGCACTGCCACTATAAGGTCTGGAAAGTGCCTCCTTGTGCGCAGCTATGCATATGGCTTCTCTGCAGTTAGGAACTCTGATTTTTCAAGGTTCTTGGTCACAAAGAGAGAACCTTCCCTATGCAAAGTTTACACAGAACACAAGGGCTTTTTTCAGAACTTATATGCACAATCTCACTGCTCCCCCACTGAAACGGGCTGTAGTGATCAGCCACCCCCCACTCCAAAGAGTTAACTAGAAGTGTACTCTCTCCTGACTGACAGGCTGGTGAACTCCAGGGCTCAGCCAATCAGCACACCAGATGGGTGGGACCTAGAGAGCTGTTGGGATGAAAAAGGCAGAACTTTGTTAGAGAAATGTGGCCAGGAAGGATGGCTGCAGAAAAATGACTGCGGGTCGTGGAAAGCCAGGAGGGCAGGGGGCTTAAATCTCAACCAGAGTTTGGTGAGTTCAAGAAAAGAGAGCCTTGGCTTTGGCTTCAGGAAGTTTGGTCTAGGGAAAAGTTTGTTTAGTCAGACTTTGCGTTAGAAGTTATATTCCTTGTATGTGTGTGTTTTTTCATATTGCTGATACTGGTGTATTATAGTTTACCTACAACTTAATTGAAACAAAAAATGCTAGCCTATGCTCCATACACCTAGGGCATAAAAAAGACTCTGTACACATTCAAGTGTGCTTTTGTATTTTCCTACATACCTGTTCTTTGCAACTGGGTAACCACGATTTTTAAAGTGTGCTGCCCCAACATCATTCAGGGTGCTTTTGAAGTATTCTTGTGACCTACTAAGCATTTTTATCTTTAGCTAAAAGCTGAGAAAGCCTCAGATGGAAGCAGTCTGTGGTACTTGAATAAAGCTGTTTTTTATTTTGTTCTTTTCTTTTACAAGCCTCCCCAAGTTGGTTTTTAACTCAGGAAGAGGGGGCTAAAAGGGGGTTTACTCCAGTGCAAACACATCCTAAGGAGCTCAACAGCTATCAGTTTTCTCGCCACGTGCAGGCTTGCACATGGAAGATTTTTGTACTTTTCCAATAGCAGAATAAAGAGAGTTTTCCCTGGGAATTGCACCCCAAGCCCAGGGAGGTTCAAGCTCTGTAATAAAGAGGGGCTGTGGTAGCAGCTATTTTTGAACCTACCAAAAATACAGAGAAGAAGACAAGTCATGCAGTTCAGCAGGGATGATTCAGCATTTCTTTCCCTCATATGAGCTTGCTCTGAGACAAAGGCTTTAATCTACTACAGGGGCATTATTGGATCCCCAACAGTCATAGCTCTCTGAGTCTCCCACAAATGTATCTGTATGATACAAGTTTGCAAACATGTGTTTGTTATATTCACACTTTCCATTTAGTGTACATCTAAAAATCTGTGGAGCAGCCCATTGACTTTTAGTTCACCAGTTTTGCCCATATTCCCCAGGGAACCAGACGAGTTCCCTCCCAGAAACCAGAGCCTTTCAAGATGCATAAGAAGAATTAGAAAAAGAATTGCTGTCTCTGTGAAGTGATGCACTGCAAACTGATACTTTTACCTCAGCTCCCTACCCATAGCCACATAACACTTGGTTCCAATTAGAGCAAATGAAAAATGAAGTGTAGTAAAGATATGGAAGAGAAGTGGGGAAGCAAAACAAAGGGAATGCAGAACAATAGCAGCACAACCACAAAACACCAGTAATGCTACTCAAGGAAACAGTAGCTATCCTTTTGATGTGGCCATCATAGGACCCAGGTTCTCTTTCTCATGTCAAACACTCACTTGTGTACCTAGTGCATAAACTCAAGTTTAACCACCCTCCCTACTTGTATCCCTAAATGTAATAATCCTTTCCCCTTGGGGCTTGCTCTATAAGATGTAGTGGCATCATATAAGCTTAATGTCCTAATTATAAGCTGAATTGAGCAAGGTATAGTTCCTTATGGTAGCAGAAGAGATTTTGTCACTGGAAGAGATGTCTGGCAAAGACAGGTTAAGAAAAGAGATTCCCAGAGATTTTATGAAAGGGAAAAGGGAAAACAGAGAAGCATGAAGTCATCTCATCAGGCTAGTCATGTGGGTATTCTGCTCCTGGAAAACAGCTGGGCAAAGCTGAGAAAGCAGAGTGATACATTCATAAGGTCGTGCATACAACCATTTTTGCTGGCAGGGCAGAGGGCTGATTGGGAGGTAGGCTCCTACCTGCCTCCCCACACATGATCCACATCCCCATTCAGGCTGAGCCACTCACCACAGCACACGAGCGGCACTGCAACAGTAGGTAGAGCAGGGAGCTGGAGGAGGAAGTCCTCCGGCATCCCTCAGTGCACTATGCCAGGAGCACAGTGCATCAAGGGATCCTCCCTTAGCTGGGCACTCTTGCCGCCTGGCTCTGTGTGTGCATGGACTGCCTGCAGCCCATGCACACACACGGCCCCGAATCTGAGGTTAGGAGTGTGCTCACGGCCTTCAACCCAGGTCAAAGCCTGAGATAAATTCCCGAGTTCAGGGCTGTGTCAGCGCTGGGATTGGGCTTGATCACAACAGTGCACATGGGCAGTGAGAGAGCACATTTGTAGCATCATGAGGCCCTGATTTCAATTCCTGGCTTCCCCACTCATTTTAAAGGATCTCAGGTAGCAGAGCTGGGCAACTGGAGATAGAAGCGCCCCTGTGAGTCAGAGTGGACTATACTGTGTTAGATATATGGATAATCTGAAACAGGGCTGTGTTAGACATGAGACAGGAGATCCAGGAATCAGGGTCTTCCACAAAGCAAGGTGAGGTAGCTGCCTCAGGCAGCAGATTACTGGGGCACCAGGGAGGACCCCCATACACCTTAAGAAGGAAAAGAGGGGGGGGAGGGTGCATGCAACGGTGTGGGGGGGGCAGCTTCTGACATCCTGCCTCAGGAGCCCAGGGGATTTGAGCCCCCACTGAATACAATCTCCAACTTTTTAAAATCAGGGGCATGAGTCAGGTCAGGACTGGAGCCATGTAACAGCATCTCCCTAGCTCAACATCCAGTTTTAGTTTTTAGGGTGCACATCTGTCTTGTGCCTCGCCTTGAGTACTCTGATAGAAAGGTGGGGCAGAAATCAATAGATTAAATGAACTTAAATAAACCCACCTAAACATCAGCAGCTTCCTCCTGCTGTTAACAATGGATGCAACTCTAGATCCTTTTGGCCTGTGGCCAGTGTCATGTTTTAATTTGTAAAACACCCAGAGATTTTATGTGGGGCGGTATACAAATGTAATACTGTATATACATAAATACAACTCAATATAACCATTGTCCTCCCACCTGCCAAAGAAAAGAAAAGAGGGGGAAAGGCCATTTCTGACTTTGATTGTTTCCATTGCTCTGCTCATTCTTATTGCATTTAAAGGCCTGATGTTACTTTAGGGAATGAACCACCCAATTTTTGATTACTTTGTTTTCAGCCACCACGCTCTGTAAAGGAAATAATAGTAGTTTTCCACCCTGATGAAAATGGGCAGACTAACCCCCAGATAAAAGAAACAGCAACTCCAAAACTCTGCTGAGAGTTACATCATATCCGTATGAATTGAAAGTACTGAACAAAAGGTGAACTGTAATCCATGTGTGCTCTTTTGCATGCATACTTACAGCCTTGGTGTGCACTATGGCAGTGGGGCGGTGATAGAAATCCCTGTAATAACAATCATCCATAAAACAGAAGCTGTGACTAAAGAGTTTCACAGTTTTTGCAGAATTTTTGTTCAATGTGGATACATTTTGCAGGCTGAAGAATTCCCATCCTGTCAACTAAGCAGGCTTAAAATTATATTTGCAGGGACTGATAGTGATTAAGATATTTTACAAGGGATGATACATTCTAAGAAATAATGAGTCTGGTTTCCCAGCTGGTCACCATCTGCTCTGTATGTTTGATGTGAAATAATCTAAATCATTACTCTATCAGTCTTTCATGGGATCACAAGGATTACCCAGACCTTGACTGGCTTTCTGAGGAGATGCCATCACAGGAATATTGTGACAGTTCTGAGGTAAATCCAGAGTGGGATGGGTGGTATTTGGGACACACTAAACACAGTGATTGGCAAGTTCCATGGCTATAACTCTTGATGTCTTTCCCTTTTTCAAAGAGCAGCCATGAAGTCCACAATTTGGATCTGTGTTGCTATGTCGTGTGGGGAGGGACACGACTTGTCTCTCCACTACAGCCCCATTGTAAATTGCCCCACGGAGGCTGTTATTAGCCTTCGTGGGGGAAACGGGGCATGGATTGTGTCTGTCATGTTTCCACATAGTAGTACCTGATGGATTTTTTAAGTCGGAGAATGAGCCTGAGGGCATAGCATACCTTAAAAAGTGTCTCTCCCCACACCATGACCCCAATCCACACCATGACCCCAATCCAAACCGGCCCCTGCGAATGCTTTTTGAAAAAGAAGAAAATTCATGAGGCCAGTTTGGATGCTATGTCAAAAACACCTTGTCCACTACACGATGAGAAACATTTGCACACAAACTCTATACTACAGCCCCTGGTGCTTCAGTTTGCATTACAGGGTGGCGTGAAGGCGATTTGTCTAAACCACTTCTCATATGCGATTTACATACTGAGCCCTTTCTCACGATCTCACGGCTGCGGGTGGCAGGAACGGCAACAGAAGCTCACCTTCCCCACAGACAATCTGGGATGCATCATCCCAGCCCCTGGAACTCCCACAATGGACCACACAAGTGTGCAGTGCATTATGGGGTTCCCCCGGCACAGGGGGCACACACGAGCACAGCCTGACACACGAGCACACACGACACACAAGCTGACACACAAGCACAGCCTGAGTTAAGGGTGTCTTCATGCCCTGGACAGTAGCTAAGCAGCGGGCTCCCTAAGCAGGTTTGCCGCCACGCTGTAGCCGGGAGCTATGTGGCTCCCAGCAGTTCTCGCATACAGATAAGACCAGGCTTGGCTGCCTTAGCCTGCTCTTGGCTGTATGTGAGCCCTTTGGGGACAGGGATTGTGAGCCCTTTGGGGACAGGGATCCATCTTATTTACTTGTTATTTCTCAGTGTAAACCACCCTGAGCCATTTTTGGAAGGGCAGTATAGAAATCAAATGAATGAATGAATGAATGTGAGAACAGCCTCACTGTGTTACAATACTGTTTAAGTTGCACCCATCTTCTTCAAAATCCAGCTTTTGCATCTATAGAGTGTCATAGGAAAAACCATTGTCCGAATGATTCTAATTTTTGTAGGTAAAGACACGTCACGGCATCTAAATCTCCTTTCCAAGGACTTCAATGCAACTTTACCAAGTGCTAGTCTGCAGCATATTTCTTGACTGCTGGATCCTTTACTGTTGATGGTTGATCCTAAAAGGCAGAAGCTATCTACCACTTCAATGTCTTCATTGTCAATTCTGAGGCTGGTTGCTGTAGCCGTTGTCATTAGTTTAGTCTTCTTTACATTTAGCTGTAGTCCCATTTTTTCACTGTGCTCCTTGACTTTGATTACTAGAGCTTGCAGATCGTCTGCATTCTCAGCTATCAGAGTGGTTCATCTGTGTAACACAGATTATTGATGTCTCTTCCTCCAACTTTAAAAACACGCTCATCTTCTTCCAATCCAGCTTCCCGCAGTATATGTTCAGCATATAAATTGAATAAATAAGGAGAAAGTATACAGCCTTGTCTTACTCCTTTGCCAATCTGGAACCAGTCTGTTTCACCATGTTCCACCTGGACTGTGGCTTCCTGTCCTGTGAATAGATTTCTCATGAGAACAATGAGATGTTCTGGGACACCCATTTTCCTAAGGATATTCCACAACTTGACATGGTTGACACATTCAAAGGCTTTTCCTAAAGCACATATTGATTTTTTTTATTATTATTATTTTGGTATTCTTTGGCTTTCTCAATTATGCAGTGTACATCAGCAATGATGTCTCTTGTTCCTCTGCCTTACTGAAACCAGCTTGAACATCCGGCATTTCCCTTTCCACATAGGGTTCTAATCTGCATTGGATGATCCTGAGCATTACTTTGCTATCATGTGAAATTAAGGATATTGTGCGATGGTTTGCACAATCTGTTGAGTCTCTCTTTGGTATGGGTATGCAGACTGACTTCTTCCAATCTGTTGGCCACTGTGTCATTCTCCAAATTTGCTGGCATTGTTTGGTTAGAGCCTTGACTGATTCTTCTTCTGTTGCCTGCCATATTTCTGTAGCTATTCCATCAATTCCTGTATCGTTCCGACTTGGTAATGACAGGAATGCTAATCTCACTTCATCTCCCCATACTAGAGCCAGTGTGGTGTCGTGGTTAGAGTGCTGGACTAGGACCGGGGAGACCTGAGTTCAAATCCCCATTCAGCCATGAAACTAGCTGGGTGACTCTGGGCCAGTCACTTCTCTCTCAGCCTAACCTACGTCACAGGGTTGTTGTGAAAGAGAAACTCAAGTATGTAGTACACCGCTCTGGGCTCGTTGGAGGAAGAGCAGGATATAAATGTAATAATAATAATAATATAATAGAGGTTCTTGCAAGTAGGGAATATCTTCTAGAGTATCTTGGATACAGTATACTGTATCTTAGATACATTCCCTGCTGTACAGATTTTCAGTATACTTCTTCCATCTCTGTTTGATCTTTTCTGAATCAGTTACTATCTGTCCTTTGGCATCCCTTAGCATACCGATTCGAGGCTGGAACTTCCTTCTGAGTTCAAATATATTTTGGAAAACTTCCCTTGTTTTTCTGTGTCTATTTCCATCCTCAAGATCTTTACAGATGTCATTGTAGTACTGTTCCTTATCTCTTCTAGAAGCTTTCTGAAATTCCCTGTTAAGTTCCTTCCTGAGGTCTTTATCTTTCTTGACTTTAGCTGCTCTCCTCTTCTTGGCAATTTCCACCGTCTGTTCTGACATCCATTTTGCTTTCTTCTGTTTCTTGGTCTTTGGTAGTCTCTTTTCGCATTCGTCCTTAACAACTTCTTTGATTTCATTCCACAGTTCCTCTGGTTCTCTATCAATGAGGTTCAGAACTTCAAAGTGGTTCCTGATGTTCTCCTTGAAAATGGTGGGTACATTCTCAAGATCATATCGTAGCAACTGGATAGCTTTGTTTTCCCACTTTAGCTTGACTTGGAACTTGCACATAAGCAGTTCATGATCTGTTCCACAATCGGCCCCCGGCCACAACTTTGCTGTTATAACTGAGCTCTTCCACCTCTTTACACTAGTAATGTAATCAATTTGATTTCTGTGTACTTCATTTGGTGATGTCTATGTGTACCACCTTGGTTTTTTGAAGAATGTGTTAGCAATGAGGAGATTATTGGCTTGGCAGAAACTAATAAATTGTTCTCCTGCTTCATTTCTGTTTCCTAGGCTGTACAGTCCAACTGTGTTTTCTTCCTTACCATTTCCAACTTTGGCATTCCAGTATCCAACTACCAGCATCACATCCTGCTTGCATGTTCTGTCAGTTTCAGACTGGACTTGAACATAAAACTCATCAACTTCCTCTTCTTCTGAATCAGTTGTTGGGGTATAGACTTGAAGAACTGTCATGTTAAAGGGTTGTTCATGAAATCTAATTGATATTAGTCAGTCACTGACCACATTGTACCCAAGTACTGTCATTGCTATGTCTTTCCTGACTATGGAAGCAACCCTGTTCCTTCTTTGTTTTTTTGTGTCCTGAGTAGTAAATTGTATGATTTTTCTGACTGAAAGTGTCCAATTCCAGTCCATTTTCATTCATTCATTCATTCGATTTCTATACCGCCCTTCCAAAAATGGTTCAGGGTGGTTTAACTTGCTGATGCCCAAGATGTCGATCTGTACCTGTTTCAATTCATCTTTCACTGTGTCAAGCTTTCCCATATTCATGCTTCTTATGTTCCACATTCCCATTGTAATTCTGTCTTTGCAGCTTCATATTTTATTTTCCCCCATGGCAATATCAGCTGCTAGATGTCCAAAACACTTTAGCCTAACCATGTCACAAACACCATTGGTACTCTGAAAGATCTTCAGCTCTTCCTCAGTAGCATGTTGAGTACCATTCTACCTGAGGGGCCCATCATCTGGCACTATATCAACAATCATTCTATTTTGTCTATCCATGTGGTTTTCTTGGTAAAATACAGGAGTGGTCTACCATTGCCTTCTCCTGTGCCGTATGAAACTATGCCTTGGTCATTGTCACTAAAGTGACTGTCCTTCCTATATTGCTTATGCCTGATATAGGTGCCTGCTTGCTTTAACTGGGCAGCTGGGATGACCTTCATGCCTTGGATGACCCTACTGGGAGTATACCTCCCGGCGTACTTCACTCATCCCTCCCAGGAACACACACACAGGCTACGATGAGGCAGCATAGCAGGACCCGAGGGGGCGAACAGCTCTTACAATAAGGAAATTCCTCCTAGTGTCTAGACTAAATCTGTTTCCTTGTAATTTCAACCCATTGTTCTAGACCTGCCTCTCAGAAGCATCAAAGATCAAGTCTGTTCCATCTTCTGTGCAACAGCCCTTCAGGTATTATCTCCCCTTAGCCTCCTCTTCTCAAAGCTAAACATACTCAGCTCCTTGAGCCATTCCTCATAGGACATGGAGTCAAGGGGAGAAGTGCAGAGAAGAAACAAGCTGGGCCAAGGGGTATCAGGTAGACAATGCCAAAGAAAGCCAAGAAAAACAGGCATGCTGACAGGAAGTGAGAGCACAAGAAAAGCAAGGATAGCACAAGGCTGAGAAAAGATGTTTGAATTACTTAGTGAGTGAAGAGATCAAGGTGCTCTGCATTGTGTGTGTGTGTGTTGCTTTGATAACTTTTGTGTTGAAAGCAGGATATAAATAAATGAGGTGTGACTTTTCTGAAGAAGTTCTATGGCACAGAAGGAGAATAGTTTGTATTCTGAAGTATACAAACATGCATGTGGTAATGCACCTTCCCTCCCCACAAATGGCTATTAGGGATTGTTGCAATTCAGTAGCCATTCAGATAAGCTGAACCAATCCTTGCCTGCAGTGCAGTATTAGAAGGACAAGTCATGCATGTAATATATTTCAAGGCCACATTTTGCTAGCATATGAACCTAAAAGAATGTCATATTAAATATTTACATGGAGACATTACATCGGCATTCCTTTGTAGACCAACCACACCATTAATTCTGTCAGCAGATGTTTTTCCTTATCTGCCCTGCATCAGAGCCAATGCAGTGGAAGGATGTGCCTTCTTACCAAGTTCTTAAACCAAACACTAACTCTATTGATAATAGTATGGAATTTAAACACACACCCCAATATGACATAAAGAGAGCTTTGACTCATTTATTTCCTCATGAAATAAAATATTTCAGCTGGGAACATATTTCCTAATATATTAGCAGTATTACAGGCAAATATTTAATACATACAGAACCTACTCCTATTACTCATGTTCTCTTTGTATGATCCCACTCATCTTGAATCTATTAAAACTGTTACCACTTTAATATCCAACTTCAGCAGATCCAGAGTTGGAAGAGTGTTTAAGTAAAACATAGAAATTGTGGAAGAAAAATTACTTCTCATGTGTGTATCTGAATCAAATCTTTCACTAATTAACCCTAAATCAGCACAAAAGGTGGGATCATGTAACTAACTAAATACTTCCTTTTATAATCAAGGGCTGCTGCAGAAATTGCTAATTTTGGGTTGGTGGTTTGCATCAAAAGCCTGCTTTCATCTACCTCTTTCTCTTAGAAATGGAGGCACACATGCTCTTCCCCAGTCTTCACAACAATTCTGTGAGGTAAGTTAGGATAAGGAGGAACTGTGAAGTAAGTTAGGCTAGCTGGTCTACTATGGGCTTACTCAGACAATACCAGATGCTGGCCCTGTCCACCATGTGTGATAAGTGGAATGGGCATGCACATCCTACCTGCCCCCCTCCAAACATGCTTATCTGTTTTACATAGTTCCATGCACAGTGTAAATACTACTTTAGTGTAGCATTTAAATTGTGCATTGAGAAATGGTTCTCCATGGTGGAGATGGAGTTCTAGTGCATTGACCTTTTGCACCAACTATCCTATTGACCACTAGGGGCATTGGGAATAGAGGTAGCTAGTGAGGGTTTCCTTACCTGTCCCTGCGTTGCCTCTCTCTGTGACCCCTGCCTTGACTCCTCAGGTACCTTCTGTAGAGAGTCAGTCCTCTTCCTTTCCTCCTAGAGAGTAGATGGCAACATATCTCTCTCTCTCTCTCTCTCTCTCTCTCTCCCTACCCATCCATTATGTAGCTGATAGATAGGACTAGGTCCTTCCTATCCAAAATGTACTTCACCAATAAACCCATTTAGTTTAGATTGTACAATAATCTCCATGCATGTTCTTTAAACAACTGCAACAACTAAACTCTGCATTCTACTCTGTAACTGGAATGGGTAGCTCCCTTTTGGCACGTTGCAAAATAAACACAAACCCCAACCCACTGTTAAGGGTTTCTCAACAATTATGAGAAGCAGAACAATATGCCAGGAAGGGGAGCAAGATGTGTGTGCTCACATTCCCTCCTCATGTGATGCACTGGACCAGGATCATCCAAACTGGCCTTCTGTCTGCTCTGCTCTGCTGCCTTCTCATGTTCAACCTCATCTGTCTGTTCCCTACAATTTCAAGGTCTACACATTCTTACACCAATGTCTACTGGGCCATTTCTGGCCTGTCACTATTTTGTTTTGCTTACTCTCTAGGACAGACCAGTCAATAGTGATTTTCTTCTTTTCATTCTACTGAAGAACTAGACCAGGAATGACATGCAGTTGCTTGATATCACAGTGTGGTAGGATAAAGTGGCATTTCATCCTTTCATGAAAGCAATTTTTGCATCCCAAATCATGCCCCTCTAGCTGCCTTCCCTCCCCAGGAGAAAATATCTGGTTATCATGCAAGGTATTCAGTCTTCAGCCTAACTCTTTTCCTAATTTTTCTGCATGCCTGGAGTGGTGGGGGTGGTGGAATGCAGTTCTTTTCACTCCCATTTGTAGGGATTCCCTCCAGAACTGTCCCTCCCATTTTGACAGCCAGCATATCCACACACATAAGACACTCAGTTTACTAATGGGAGACTGATCGATTTCAACTTTTATTGTTTGAGAGTATATAAAATGAAGTCGTTCTCATGATTTCACGCCACCACTGGGGAGGTCTGTGGGGAAGGCGGGGAAGGCACTTACCTGCCTTTCCCTACAGATGAGTGGCAACATCTTTACCTTTGCCACATCATGCGCCCACATGAGCTTTGGTGTGGCGAAGGCAAAAGCTCCTGCATTGTAGAGTGCCCACGCCATGAGCATGGTGGATCTTCTCATTAGAGCAGCTACCATGCTTGGCTGCTGCTTTCAAATTGTTTAAAGCCAAGCCATTGGCCCAACTACTTTATGGTGCACAGCTGGGCCTTTTTCCAAATATGGGAACCCTAGAACGTGTGCAGTCAAAAATTTTGAGAACTGCACTTTGTCTCCCAAGATCTGTTTCCAATACTGTTATTCGTTTGGAGACAGGCTTGATTAAGGTTGAGGCAAACGTTTGGATTACTATACTATGCTTTTGGCTTAAATTAATTTTCCATCCAGTTGGCCTAGCCCCTTGATTTTACAAGATGACCACCAATGTAGATGGTTTCAGACTATTGAGGCTAAAATAGCTACACTGGGCCTCTCTGTTACAATCTTGTCTAATGTGGGTTATGATCAGGCAAAGTCGCTGATTAGACAGTGAGTTTTAGATTCTGAGCGGCAAAATGATCTTAGTAAAGTTCCCAATTTTTATATAGCAGAGGAACATAGATATTTAGCTTCTGCAATGAGCTATTTCACTTGGCTGGAAAATCCCGAGGTATAGAAAAGCTTTTACTTTAGCTCGCTGCCACAATCTACCTTCAGCAGTCCTTGAAGGTCGCTATAAAGGAGTTCCATTCTCAGAGAGGCTTTGCCCCTGTGGGTTGGACCAGGTTGAAACTACCAGACACATTTTACTTTTTTTTTTTTTTGCTTTATAAGGATATCCGTGAACTATTTATTACACCTCTATTATGTAAATTTCCAGGTCGACAGGATCAATTCTGTTGCTCTTTGTTGCTCTCTGATTCGGAGTCTGCCGTTACATGTAGAGTTGCTAGATACTGTGCTGCTGCCATTGATACTTGTCGGCAGATGATTAATAAGGGAACTTTATTGTTTTAATTTATAATATCCATTTTATTGATATTGATACATTGTATTTTAACTAATTTTCTTAATTTTATTTGCTGATTTTTTGTTCTGGTCGGTGACCGTAACAATAAAGACTGACTGACTGCCATGCTTAGTGCAGCTGTGATTCCCCGCCTCCCCCGGCGTGCTGCCAGAAATGGTGGCAGGCTGGGCAGAAGCCTTTTTACCGGGGGGGGGTGATTGTTCACACAATTGCCTAACCTTGGTTAAAAAAAAGGTCAGGCTACCCTCTTCTAGTACAGCCAGGAGCCCTCCACTCTCAGTGCTCCAGAAGACACGAGCTACTTGGGGTAACCAAGGCAGCTCGTGTCGTGAGAACAGCCTCAATGTCTCATTTAGAGGGAATAAATTCATCTCCAAAAGAAGTGTGTGTGTGTGTGTGTGTGTGTGTGTGTGTGTGTGTGTGTGTGAAATACACTATCACCCCATTTGCACGTAATGCCAACAGAGTTGAATGGGGCAAAGGTTGGAATTTGTGTACATCTGAATGCGTGAAACTGTGTTTTTGTGGCAAAAACGACCCATGGTTTCCTTCACCAAACTCCAGTTTGTAGTTTGGTGAAGTTCAGTTTGTAGCGAGTTTTGCTGCTTCAGCCTGAGGTTTGAAGGTGGCAGTGTTAGGTCTGAACACAGATGCCGCCATAACTGTGGTTTCGTGCTGTTTCTGGAACTGAAATCATAGAAAGGGCAGCCCAGGCCCACCCAGGAATGTGCCCGCTTCATGCCTACCATGCTTCTTGCTGGCCACCTCCTTGAGCACCTGCTCCACCCCTCTGTCTCTGCACTCCTCAAGCCATTGCCCGGCAACAGGGATGCCGCATTGTCCCACTCCAAGCTTCTCAGCCATTCAAGTGAAAGGTCACATGGCCTGCTTTCCTGCTTTCCAAACTGACTGCTATGCTACACTGGCTCCTCGTATTCATCTCTTTGATCCCTACAATTTCAAGGGATTACTGAGTTCTCTGCTAACTGGGCAAAGAGGCACCTTTTACCGTGGTGATTCTCTTTATTTAGCAGGGGGAGAGTAACTGGCCCTATCCACTCCCAGCACAGTACCTCCCATGACTTTTGCTGGTGTCTATCTTATGTTTCTTTTTAGATTGTGAGCCCTTTGCGGACAGGGATCCATCTTATTTATTTATTCTCTGTGTAAACCGCCCTGAGCCATTTTTGGAAGGGTGGTATAGAAATCGAAATAATAATAACAATAATAATAATATAATATGCCACAACACTCGTCCAAACCTGGGAAATTTGAATAAGAGTAAAGATCTACCTCTTGTCCCAGTGTTTCCCTAGTCTGCCCTCCCAGTACCGCATGATGTATGGTGTTTATCCGCTTGGTGGAAGGGAGGGGTGCATGCCGGTCCTGTATGATTCAAAGATTGCTGCAGCCCCTGGTAAGTGTCTGACACCCTTTGATGGTTTTTCACCCTCTGTTGTGAAACGGGGGCAGGTGACCACGGGAGAGGAACTGCATCCTGGCAAATATTTCTCACCACAATCCAGTCATGCTTAGTTGACTAGTTAAGCAGAATGTGGATTAAATGGAGTCTTCATCCCCATTAATATTCTGACTCAACAAGGCATATCTAAATGAAACCAGAGCTAGACTGGGCTCAAGTCTTGACACATGCAGCAGTAGACAATGAAACAGCCAGCACAGGATAGGAAAACAGGGAATGTCATCCCAGTTTCTTGGTTAACAGGGATGCATTCTGTCTTCCTCTCTCATCCCCCATGAAAAATTAGGGTAACAGGAAGGATTTGGTTGCCCTCAATTGTGTAATCACATAGTCAAATATGATTGAGAATGAGATGCTATAATGTCATTATGTTCACTACATGATCTCTGATTGGCTGAGATCACGCAGGGAAAGGGTCAACCCATCCACTAGATGTCTGACTTTCTGGGAGTGCCCATTCGCTCTCCTTCCTGGAGGGAGAGAGCAGGGGCATGAGGGGGAGAAAGGGCAAGTGAAGCCAATCTTGCTTTACTTTTCCCTCTCTCCCTTCCTGAACTCTCTCCTGTCCTAGTGAATGAGCAGCCTGCACAGTAAAAATTAAAGCGGAGGCTCCGTACTTCTGGGTGGGGGACAGGGGTGGGGGCAAATTCCAATTTTGCCTAGAGTGCCAAAAAACCAAACACCCTGAACAGAAAATAAGCCCTTGAAAGTAACAACAGTGGTGTTGAAGCTGCAGCAACAGACCAGAGCAACAATTGTGCTCTGCTCAATTGTACAACTATGTACAAAAACTGAGTAAAAGAGTGGAACACAGTTTCCCTTTTTCACACCTCCCTAATGGCAACTTCCATAACAAAAATTAAAACTCATAAGAATTCTGTGCAGCACTGCTTTTTATGCTGCACAGTCTTAAGGACCAGTTTGTGCCATGACCTTTGGTACTGTAGTAGTGGCCTTCTGTGGTTCAAAAAGAATACCTTTCCCCTCTTTACATGAATGTGTAGTCTGTAGAGGCAGAATTGTCTGTGGGAAATTATCTCATACACATCAACATTCCAGGAGTATCAGTGCATAATTTATAATTTATAATTTATAATATATATATATATATATATATATATATATATATATATATATATTTAAGTCTAGTAGACATAACAGTTTCCAAAATAAAAATGAGTTAATGATTGTGACTAATTAAGGTAAGGCTTTAAGTGGCGCAGTGGGGAAATGCTTGACTAACAAGCCAAAAGCTGCCGGTTTTAATCCTTGTTGGTACTATATCGGGCAGCAGAAATATAGGAAGATGCTGCAAAGCATCATCACAGACTGCGCGGGAGGAAGCTATGGTAAATCCCTCCTGTATTCTACCAAAGAAAACCACAGGCTTCTGTGGATGCCAGGAGTCGAAATCAAATTGACCACACACTTTGCCTTACAGAATGATTTGCTCACTATAAATCATGCTGGTATTTTATTTATTTTTACATTTATATCCCACTCTTCCTCCAAGGTGCCAGCTGCGGTGTACATGGTTATGTTTATCGTGACAACAACCCTGTGATGTAGGTTAGGCTGAGAGATACATAACTGGCCCAGAGTCACCCAGTGAGTTTCATGGCTGAATGGGGATTTGAACTCAGGTCTTCCCGGTCCTAGTCCAACACTCTAAGCACTTAAGTATCACTTAAGGCTTAATTTGCTTTTGGTGGTGAATTTTTAAACAAGCAAAAAGTATAGTGATACAACAGGTTATTTGCAGCTAAACAATATGGAGGTTATTTGAATGATATGGAGGTTAACTGAACGATATGCAAGTTGTTTGCCACTGAACTTACATCATTTGATATCTTTAGATAGCTTACTTTGACTTAGTTCAGAATTCCATTTGCTATGAGAGATCAAACCAAGGTTGAGCAAGTTAAATATGAGAAAGAGTGCCTCAGGCAGGGGCGTAGCGATAATTGAACAAGGCTGGGGGCGGGAGCGTGTTCTGGACCCTGAGCAACAGCTTGGTCTTTGTTCTCGCCCTTCTGCCTCCCTGAAGAAGACAGAGAGGTCCAGATAGCAGGGGTACATCTTTGCTTTTTGTCCCAGGGCCTACACCAACCTTCCTTCGCCCCTGACCTCTGGGAAATGATCTCTTGTCAGCAACATACTAAGAGAAAGGAAGGCTGAACTTCTTTGCAAAACTATCCTGCAAAAACCTGACTTTCAGTATAAAACCTTAATCTAGCTGAGGTCGGTAAAACCTTTATACAGTCTGCAAAATTAGGCAGGATTTTAAAAATGTGTTTGTTTTGTTATTAACACGTATCTCATAAATCACCTTGGGTGCTTTCACAAAAATTAAGTCTCACAATCCAGCTACAATTTATCCCAAAGATACCGCCCAGTAATCTTCTAAAGCAAAACACTAAATTATTACTGTCTTTCAATTTGCTTGTTTTTCTAAAAAGCCAAGGTGAGGTAGAGTTCACACAAAGCTTTTCAATTTAGACCCTGGCAAAGAAATAAAAATAAGGCACTACAAACCAAACATAGAGTATATAGCACAATCCCCTGGCAAGTGCTGAGCTAAGGCATAGGGGGATCTAGCAGCTGAAGGCCTGGAAAGCAATGAAAGGAAACACTGAGCAATTCCTGTCCTCACTTGGCCTCACCTCAGAAATGTGACAGGAGATTGTTACAATGATAGAGGCTTCTGGCCCCATTAATTCTGAGCAACATCTCAGTCCCTATTTGGGTCATCACAGAACATTAACAAAAAAATCAGAATAAATGCATAGTTATGAATAGGGGTGTGCACAAACTAAACATATCAGTTCAGTTTGAATTCAAATCGAATCCGAACCGAACCGTGTGTTTCCGATCTGGTTCGAGCAGCGGATACCCATTTCCGATCTGGTTCAAGCAGTTTCCGATCTTACTGGGGCTGGTTCTTACCCGTTTCCAATCTGGTTCGAGCAGCAGATACTTGTAAAGGGGAATACGGTGAGGATTCCACTTTACAAGTAAAGGGGTGGCGATCCTAGGAAGCTGTAAGGCGGGACAGCGAGATAGATATTTAAAGGGTCTTACCTGGCCGGCACAGCTGCCAGCACCACTACTCACCTCCCCTCAGCACAGCCCATAGCCTAAGTATGCACCACAATGCCCCCTTTAGGACACCATCTGTGCTGCAGCAGCGGTATAGTTCTGGCCAGGGCCATTGCTGTGGCATCCCTGCATGAAAATTGCATGGTGATGAAAATGGCATCCACACGTATGCAAATGCCATGCAAATGGCCTCTGTGCATCCACAGAGGCCAGAACTGCACTGCCGCTATGCTAAAAGGGGCATCATGGCATGCACTTTGGCTATGGGGTGTGCCGGGGGTGTGAGCAGTGGACCAGCAGCCACGCAAGCCTGGTAAGATCCTTTCAATACTTCTCTTGCCACCACCACCCTGGCTGGCCATTCGATGCTGAACCAGTCCTCCCCAATCTGGTCTTGGTTAAGTTCGATCGTGGACCGAGCAGCCCCCAGTTTGGTTCACAATCGAGCTGCCAAACCGACCTGGTTTGAGGCAAACCAGTTTGGCATCGAACAGTTGGTGTACATCCCTAGTTATGAAATACAGTATAGAATTGCTTTTCCACCCTAACCTACCCACACATATACTGAACAACAAAAATATGTCAACATAAACCAACACCTAATTATTGCATCTATCTATTGGACAGTGTCCTTTCCATTTTGTATAGGCTTCATATAATACATCCTATTATGGTAGAACTCAGGCTTCTGAGGGCAGGAACTGGTCAACTTGTCATTCCCTTGCTCTTTGTCCTTACCTGATACTGTGACTGTAGATGGTGCTGGAGACAGGGAGGGAAGCATCCACCAGGTAAGTAGCTTGTCCTCCTATTGTTGGACCCTTCTGGTTACTTAAAGGAAATGCACTTTTCTATATTCTCAGAATAGGACCGTCAATGTGAAGTATACTGCTATTTCACAATCAGAAATATCAGGGACAAAGCTCCCCCCACTCCAAGAAATGCACTTTGGACCTGCTCTGTCTCCCCATATTGTTTTTCCTTTTGGTGCCACTACTGATCTTAGCTCAGAAGTGACAAGAATAGTATTATCTGCACTGGGACATGCCTTTGAAAATTCAGGAACTTCAAATAGTATCAATGGCAGCTGCTAGGTTCAGGCCTGTCCAAGCCCTACTCCTTACACCAGTCTCATTAGCAGGCCAGCGGGACTAGATTATCAACTGTGGGCAGCTATAGGGAGCATATCTCACTGGTTCTCAAACAGCTGCCTGGTTGCATTCCAGTTTCTATGGTGGTTGGTACATACAGAGCCTTAAGCACCTAGAGACTGGCTTTCTGAAGGACTGTCTGTCTTCTACCACTTATGTTAATCAACAGGGCCCTCCTTCACAAGGCTCAATCAGCACAGGTTAGGCAGGTGGTGATAAATAGGGATGTACACAGAACCACAGAAGCGTGGTCCGGCACTGGGGGGAGTATCTCTTTAAGGGGGGTGGTAGTACTTAACCACCATCCCCCGCCGCTCTTCTCCCTCCGGTGCTGGTGCATTTAAAAATCTTCTTGGGGCGGCAGAGTTCCTCCCTGCCGCCCCTGCCCCCGTCGTTGTCTGTTTATGCCTTAAACGAAGAAGAGCTGGTGGAGAACATGTGCCCTTCGCGCTCATCTCACGATCAGTGAGACTCGCTGAAATGAGGTTCGCGGGGAGAGCGGACTTGGCCCCGCTCTCCCCGCAGACGATCACCTGCGGAGCCCTGGGCAGCCGGATCAGCCACACACATGACTGCCGGCTCCGTCACGGAGCCGGTGGGGGCTGCGGGGATTGGGGGCCGTGTGGCCCCCGGAAGTTCCAGGATGCCCTGTGCGAGCACATGGGGCATGCTGGAGTGACCCTCACGCCTGGGAGGCTGCTTGCAGCCTTCCGGCAGGGGTCTCCTCATGTGTTGCCATGCCACATAGCCGCACCGCGGCAATACATGATCGAAAAAACACAGTTAACGGAGTTCTCACTCCGTTAACTTTGTTTTAGGTGAGGGCTACTTAAGCGGGTTACCCACTTTGAGGAAACCGGGCTCGCCTGCAAGCCCGGTGGTTCTCATGCTCACCCAAAAGTGGGCTAGGCTCCCTTAGCCTGCTTTTGGCCAATTGTGAGAATAGCCTCATAGAGTTGGGCGCCTAGAACACCTGTTTCCTAGGGAATCCACAATGCAGCTACATTTTCCACAATGCTTCTCCTTCCTTCCCTCATTTTTCTTCCAGCTACTTTCAGTATTAGACTGAATATCCCTGCTATAAATATTGCCCAACATTTCCACATTTCTGATCTGCTGTTCTGCTGCCAGCAGTCTTGCAAAAGAGCTCAAATACCTAAAGTGCATGGATTCCAAGAGTGCAGCTTAGACGGTGATCCCTTGGGGGGCAGCTAACCATTTTATTCTTATTCCTGTTTCTATATAACAACCTGGATAACCTTTCTGAAAACTTTGCTGAAAAGCTGGTATATAAATATTTATTATCTTGTTGAATGTGGACTTCAGCCTGGTCTCCCAATTCAGAAGAATCAGGTGGCAGAGTAACGAGTACTGAGTTCTCTGCTAACTGAGCAATGAGGCACCTTTTAAAAGTAGTGGTTCTCTTTATTGAGCAGGGGGAGAGCAACTGGCCCTAACCAACCCCAGCACAGCATCCTTCCAGTGGCTGTTGTTGGTGTCTTTCTTATGTTTCTTTTTTAGACTGGCAACAGTTTAATTAATTAATTAATTTATGTATGTAAACTGCTTTGGGAACTTTGGATGAAAAGCCGTATATACCAATGCTTTTTAATATCTACGTGAAACCGCTGGGTGAGGTCATCAGGAGATTTGGTGCTGAGTGTTATCAGTATGCTGATGACACCCAAATCTACTTCTCCTTTTCATCTTCAGGAAATGGCACTCATTCTCTAAATGCCTGCCTACAGGCAGTAATGGGCTGGATGAGGGATAACAAATTGAAGCTGAATCGATGGAGGTGCTCATTGTGGGGGCTCAGAATCTGAGGGATGAGTTAGATCTCCCTGTGCTGGATAGGGTTACATTCCCCCAAAAGGAGCAGGTGCGCAGTGTCTGAGTATTCCTGGACCCAGGTCTCACCCTGGTTTCTCAGGTGTAGGCCATGGCCAGGAGTGCTTTCTATCAGCTTCGGCTGATTCAACAGCTGCGCCCATTCCTTGGAGAGGATGACCTCAAAACAGTGGTGCGTCAGCTGATAGAGATACAACAGATTTGAGGGGAAATGATGGGAAATCACCAAGAGTTTTCTTTCAATATGGCTGAGCACTTTGGTTTACATGGCATATGGAGAATCAAAACTTAGATGCGAGGGAGTATACTTTCTTTTTAGATAGACATAAAACGCATATGAGAATAGATGTTTTGGGCCAATGCAGATGTGTTGATAACAATTAAGAGATATCGTTATATGAACTACTGGGGAGAGAATGTTTAACTTATAGTCAGGATCCTGGTTATTGTTAACAACACTTGTTCCAAGGATGAGATGGAAGTCCTTATTGTGTGTGTTTGTGAGTGTTTGTACTATTTGTGTTTGTCTTTTGATGTTGTGAAAATTGAATAAAAAGTACATGCAAAAAACAAACAAACAGTGGTGCGTCAGCTGGTAACCTCCCGGCTCAACTACTGCAATGCGCTCTACATGGGGCTGCCTTTGTACGTAGTCCGGAAACTTCAGTTAGTTCAGAATGTGGCGGCCAGATTGGTCTCTGGGGCAACCCGGAGAGACCATATTATGCCTGTTTTGAAACAGCTACACTGGCTGCCAATATGTTTCCAGGCAAAATACAAAGTACTGGTTATTACCTTTAAAGCCCTGAATGGCTTAGGTCCGAGTTATCTAAGAGAGTGCCTTCTTTTACATGATCCCCACTGCACATTAAGATCATCTGAGGAGGTCAATCTCCAGTTGCCACTGGTTCGTCTGGTGGTGATGCAGAGGCAGGCCTTCTCTGTAGCTGCTCCTGGGCTATTGAATGCACTCCAGGCAGAAATTCGTAATTTGAGATCATTGCTGCCCTTCAGGAGAGCCCTTAAAACCTACCTATTTGGCCTGGTTTTCCAGGGTTTTAAATGATTAACTGTTTTAAATTGTTGCCCTGATTTTCAGGGCTTTTAGCTGTTTTATTGGTTTTATTGTGTTTTAATAGTTTGATTTTAATTGTTAATTTGTTTTAATTGTTTTTATCATGCTGTGAACCGCCCTGAGCCATTTTGGAAGGGCGGTATATAAATCTGAAAAATTAGATAGATAGATAAAATAAAATACTCGTCTTATTCGTATTTGTATTCTGTCACTTCAGACTGCACTAGAGAATCATATTTTTAAATATTCACCCTTATAAGAGCAACATAAACAAAGAGTTGGGCACACAAAGAACATGCCCATAGCATTCCCTTCCCATTTATAAGAAGATTATTCCTGTAGCTCTTCCACAGAGCTAAAACAATTTTGTGAGGTGATTTGCACAAGGCCATACACAAAACTTTATGTCTGATTAGGGATTTGAACTCACGACTTATATATGTGACGCCTCCATTGCTGGAAATGGTATAAAACCAAAGAGCATTCTGTGTTCTAGAAACAAGATGGAGTAGGGAAATTTGATTGGCATGCATGCTGAGAAATTTATGTGAGGCCACAGGGGACCACAGACAAAGGATAATTCCTAGAGAACTGTTGCCTGCCGTAAGCAGTTCTTTAATGCATAGTATGATAATGTACCAAAAAAAGAGCTTATCCTAGAACATTCTACCAAGGGTGCACAGTATGTTCGATAAATGTTTATGTATGTACATTACTTAAAACATAGCTCAAGGCAATGTATTCTTAAACAAGGTTTCTCTATCAATCTTGTATTCCCCCCCACCTACTAAATGCAAGCTGCTGCTAAGGCTGTTCTGCTCCAATAAATGCTGAAGCCATTTGCATAGGAGCAAAGTAATGCATTTATTAACCAAGGTTATCATCATCACCCAAGTTTTCAGGGTTACAATTTCTAATGAAATATAAATGCTTCTTTGCATTACATGATCACATTTTTGTAATGAAAAATATAAACCAACCTGGAACCAAATGCTCCAGGTAGCTTGGCTAAGTAATATACAATTGACTTATGTGAACACATTATCTGCAAGTTCAATTCTAGAAAATGACCAGTAATATTTCCTAAGAGTATTACATAATTGAGAAGCTGCTGCCATCCTGTCTTGATCTGATTCAGGTTATCACTGTCACCTCTAGGATTTCTTCTTACACCCAAGCCTTATTGAGACAGAGAGGCTGTTCGCATACGCACCCTAACCCATGCTAAGGAAGCCCAGCCTGGGTTAGGCTGCTTGTGAGAATCGCAGGGATCGGGCCCGATCCTGGAGGGGCAGCACCCCCAGCCCGGTTTTTTAACCCGGCTTTCAGCCAGGATTAACAGCTCTTAACCCACGCTCCAGTATCATGTGTTCGCTGGGGCTGGGTTGCCTGTCACATGGTGTGTTGTGGGATATCTGGAGTGCATTGTGGGATATCTGGGACACATCCCAGCCTCCGGAGCTCATCTGGGAGTGCAGTCCACACTCCCATCATCATTTAAGTAATCGTCTGGCGGCAGGGGGTGGGGAGAGATAAGTTGGGGCAGAATTCCCACTCTCCCCCCCACCCGGTTGTGTGAATGGCCCCAGAATGTCATTCTCGCATTTATATGTCTCTACATACATACAGTACATGTTTTTGTGTGAATGACTGTACTTGCATTCATTTTAAAAGTTAACCTGGGAATAGGCCCCTGGGTATAGGCAGGATACAGATAGGAAGTATACTGCTCTAGCTGTGTTCAACATAACACATAAATGACTCTACCCGTGTACAGGTCTGCAGTGCACCTGCAAACACTGTACTCAGGCTATAGGAGTGCTGAGCATATCGTGTGAACAGAACTCCAGTAGAATCTAGGAAAACATAAGTCCTATTAACACACTATGTTCCACTCTCGTACAATCTGTGTACAGTATATGCAGGTGCAGATCTGAATGAAGATACAACATACTAAGGCTATTCTCACGAGCTAGGCTATTCTGCCCATCCTGGGTTAAGCTGCTTGCAGCACTGGGATCGAACTCAATCCTGGCACTGCCCTCCCACCTAATCCTACCTTTTACCCTGGCCTTTAGCCAGGAGGCCATGTGCATGCCGCTGCTGGGCTGCCCGCTGCACTGCCACCAAGTGAGGGACGTTGGGAAGTATGCATGGGGTGCTGGAGAGTGGGTCGACACAGCTCCCTGCTGCAGCGAGCAGCAGAGGAGCAGGTACAGATGTGCTCTCCTCACTCTTAAAGCTTCCCTACCATACCTTTCGAATCATCAATCTGTGCACATCCCTAGAATCCCCCATGTACCTCACTGCTCACACAGTGCATTGAGGGGATTCCTGGAGGGTGAGACTCATTTTCCTGGCCTCCATGCATCTGTGCAGCTCAGAGCAGCATGGATCCTGTGTATGCATAAGCCACATGGCACACAGAAGAGGACTGGGGGGTAAGGTAGGTTCCACCCTGCCTCCCCGACCCCATCCCACCCCACGCACCCTCCCCATCCCGGGATCCATAGTGTGGATAGCCTCAATGTCCGGGCTGTAGTGGCTATAATCCAACACAACAAGCTTAAACCTACTGATTTCAGAGTTAATTGTGTTTCACCACTGATTTCAATAGGTATACAAGCGGGCCTTCCCCTGTGATGGTCTGTCACTAGTAAGTAGAACTCATCTGTCCCATGTTCTCTCCAGCTCAAAGGTCTTTAGATAAAGAGATACAAACTGTGTAATGGAATAGAAGCTTCTTTAAAGCATGAACTCAGTTTGAAGTCTTTTATCTTGAGTGACTAGATATATAGTCACTTGAGACTTAAGGCAAAAAGCATTTAACTGCAACCCAAAACTGCTTTCTTTAAAAGAAAGAAGCAAGATAGGCTTTGCATAGGAAATAAAGAAAGAATTAAAAACAAATATTTGATTTATTTTATTTTATCACAAGCTGTGACAGAGAATACGTTCAGCTAGAGCACTTTCGCTTCCCAGGAGCAAACGTGGACCCTGGAAAGACCTGTGTTTTGTTCTTCTTGGGAAAAGTAGGTCAGACTGACACACTCAGTAGTGAGTATTTCACACTGCTACCCCATTCCCTCCTCCCCATTAGAGACTAGGGAAGGCCCAGGGAAATTGCAGGCAAGTCTTCTGAAATGATAACGAGGTAGCTTAGTCATTGTCAGCTCACTCAGCTGGGCTTGGAAGTTACACAAAAGGTGACAACCCCATCCTTCTTCACCCCACCAGGAGACTTTAAAGGCCAGGAAGTTATGATTGTACACAATTGGGGTGATTAACCAAGGGAAATGCCTGAGCAAATATTAATTATGACATGCAGGTTCCTCAGACAGGAAAGTTCAATTGGAAGCAGGATCCAGACGTTACTGGCACTTATGCTCTCTGGGTGCCTACAGGAAAGCTTCTACAACAGGCCAGGCAAGCAATTTGTATGTGAAAGTGTGCAAGACTAGGATTGCTGCTAGGAGCAAATAATATTTTAAAAATAAAACATCACTTGGCCCTTCATTGTTGTTGTGTATATGTTTTTTTTAAACCTATGGACAATTGAAGCTAGCATATACAAGCCAGGCCATTGGTCCATCTTACTCGGTATACAGTGACTGGCAGCAGCTCTTGGGGGTGCCTGACTTTCAGGTGGTCTTTCCCAGCTCTACCTAGAAATCAGCTGGAAATAAGCTGAGCCAGGCCAGGTCAGTTTGAATCTGGTCCAAATTAGAACTGAGCCAGCCCAATGGCCAGCTTGCACACCCCTGCTAGAGAAGCAGTTGGAGGAGTCTGGAGACCAACCTGTTGGTTTCTTTAAGAGATCTCAGGGCTCTCCTTCAAACTAATCTCCAGTGCATGATTACTGCCCCTTTTCCCTTGTGATTCAAGATGGTGGATGAGTAAACATTTGAGGAGCAAATGGGCTTAACTTGTGGCCCGTCTAACTGATCTGACCTGAATTTGGCACACCTGTAGTGAGTGACACATAGGGACACCTCAGTGGTGTAGTTTGTGATGATGTCATCGACCCCGATCCAAGATGGTAGACATGTGAACATTTGAGGTGGAAGATGGCTCACTTGTGGACTGCCTAACCGATTTGAACTGAATTTGATATAGGTGCAGTGAGTGACACATAGGGACACCTTAATGGTGTGGTTTGTGAAGACGTAACCCACCCCAATTCAAGATGGTGGACTTGTGAATGTTTGAGGTGCAATTGGGATAACTTGTGAACTGCCTAATTGATTTGAACCAAATTTGCTACAGGTGTAGGAACACACAGGGATGGCTCAAGGGTGTAGTTTATATGTCATCCACCTTGATTCAAGATGACGGACATGTGAACATTTGAGGTGCAACTGGGAACTGATTTGAAACAAATTTGGTACAGTTGTAAGGACACATAAGGATACCTCGAACAGTTCGTAATGATGTCATCCACCCCAGTTCAAGATGGCGGATGCATGATCAGTTGAGGTGCAAGTGGGCTAACTTATGAACTGCCTACCTGATTTGGACCAAATTTAGTCCAGTTGTAGAAATACTAGAACAACTTGTCTTTCTTTTTAGATTGTGACTTATGTGAATGGAAACCTTCTTCCTATTCTTTTTGTTACATATGCAACCCCCCCCACTTCAGTGTTTAGCAATGTAGAGTCTTGCCATGTGGAGGGATTTTATCGGATCTCCCCTCTCCCCAGAAGTGCTCCCTGTGATCCCTGAGCATGTGCAGCATGACTCTCCATTACTAAATGTAGTGGAGGCAGTTGGCATGCTTGCACCTCTGCGCTATTTCTCAGGATGTCCGTCAATACTTTTCCTACCACAGTGTCCCCCTCTCAATCACTCTGTCTCATAGAAAGAAAAGTAGCTGATTCAGACACGCAGCTGCGCAGGGTGGGTGGGGAAGGCAGGGTTCAACCTACCTTCCCCCAAGCAATCACAATCTGTGCCTGCGACACACAAGCCATGAGCCCACACAGCCTGCACTGCTGGGAGCAGCACGGATCAACAGAGGCCAGGACTTATTTTCCCAGCCTCCAGATATCCCACAAGGGGATTCCTATATCCCTTTGGGGGGTTCTCCCATCAGACAGGTGCTCTAGGAGCCCATCTCTGTGTCTCCTTGTGCTCTGGGAATCTGAGGTGATACACAAACCCAGCAGCCAGGTTAGGGAAGCGCTTGCTCCCCTAACCTCGGCTAAGAGCCAGGCTTAGGATCGGGATTAGGCTGGGCAGGAGCGCCAAGTTCAGAGCGGATCCTAGCACAAGCTAGGCTACCCTATCCTGGGCTAGGCTACTTGTGAGAACAGTTTCAATATATCCAAAGGGCCCACTGTTCCCTCTAAGGCATGCACATGTGTGTGCACTCACACATTTTCTGATGTCTGCTCAGTTAATTTTAGATCCCGCTCATGGTGAATCAGGAAGGCCGCACTCTGAATGCATGTGCGTGCACACACTGCCTTGATACTATTGCCCAGAACAACACTCATTCTGCACACAGATGAAAAAAATTAGAGAGAACACTGAACTACACCATTGTCAACTGCTGTGTAATGAGGTGGTCAGCGCTGCTTCCACAAATGGGAAACGTGACTCCATTGCATTTCACTGATGTATATAATGTGTGGGAGAAGAAGATTCAGTTGAAAACTATCTTCAGTTGCATGAACATGGATCACTGTTGGGTGTTCTTTTCCCCCCTTACCTGGACAGAAATAATATGTTCTGAAATGTTCCGTAAAAATCAAGAAAATGGTTTCAAGGGCATAATGCATAAGTAAGTAAATGCTGGAAATTAGGGTTGATGGGAACCCCTGGGTGGTATTGGGGCACTGGAATACATTGTAGGTATGCAGAGAGAAGCCTATATAGACAAACTCTAAGCAGCACTAGTTATTATTTCATGCCTCTTAAGGCAGTGTTCTTCATTGCAAGGCCTGGGAGCCAATGGCGATCCCTATCTAATCTAAGTGTGGCTCCAAGACTAGTTGTTTATTAGGCCTGCAAAAGCTTCACCAAAACCAAATACTCTGCATAGCTCCCCTTGCACCATGCAGAGGCAGCCATACCCATGATGTAGTATTGTGTTTCCCCCAGCAGCGATGGGACTCCTTTAAGGGAAACAGAGCCCTCTTGAGTCACAGTGCCATCTTGAAAGGGGTGCATTGAGCACTGGGAAGTGTAGTCCTTCCCAGCACTTTCCCCATAGAACTCTATCCAGCCATTTGTGTGCATCTTCTAAGATGGTGGTGGGCTTGACTGGGTCCTGTTTCTCTTAAAGACTTCCCCACCCCCAGTGCTGGAGAAAGTGAAGCACTTGCAAAGTTCAACACAGTGAGAAATGGCTCTCACACTGAAAGCGTTTTTTGTGTGAAAATGTCCCTCACCAGAAAAATAGTGAAGTTTACTGCTCAAAGGCCTTTGATGTACTAGGCATCATTTTGATATTAAGCCAGATAATTCATCTTATACAACCTTCTTGTTCTGTTTCCAACCTCAAAATGTTTAGAAAAGAAAAGAAGTGCTTTTTGGAGAAAAACTCAGGGGAAATATTTTAAGCAACAAAATAATGCCTTGCAATTTCCCCTCTAACTTGAAATGAAATTCTAGCCATGATCATTTTTTAATTATGAAGTAGCAAAAACATTTCCTGGATAAACCAGCTGTTGTTGTTTTTTTTAAAAATGTATTAATTTAATAATATTCTTTTTTTACTTGATGATTTTTGTCTTTTAACTATTTTTGGTATACAGATAATTCCTTCAGGAAAGTATTGGTTTTCTCCTTGGCTGCAGTTAGAAAATGAAAAGCAGCCCGATTTAAAACATATATATCTTTTCTCCTGTCCAGCAATTAAAATTGGGAAACAGAGCCTCCCAAATATTCAGTGAGACTGTTCTCACAGGCAGCCTTGCCCAAACTAGGGCAGCCTAGCTGGAATCCGTGCACTCCCAACCAGCCAAATGTTACTTTTAAGCTCAGATCTTAGGCAAGCTTAAAGAGAGCAAGTGCTCCCTTAACCTGGCTGCCATGATTATGTGTCTCCTCAGGCTGCACACAGTCTGAGGAGACACAGAAACAGGTGCCTAGAGCACCTGTCTGACCGGGGAATTCCCCAATGTACCATGCTTGTCATGCGGTGCATTGTGGGATTCCTGGAGGCCGGGATGCATTGTCCTGGCCTCTGGAGATCCAAACTGCTTGGCGCAGCATGGATCGTCTGGAAGTGAGGTCCATACTCCCAGTGATGTTTTTGCTATCATCTTGGGAGAAGATAAGTTTGGAACAGCCTTCCCCCCGCCTGCATGCCTGTGAAAACCCTTACTTATAGGGGCATGATGGAAGGCTATATTCTTGCAATCTGATAAAACAGTGCTAAATGGATGCAACACAAGTTAAAATAGCAATCAATGCACACTGGAAGAACATGCCATGAAAAAAGTAGAAAGCTTGTAGAATATGTAGGTGACCCCTTTAGACTGAGATTATAAAAAGAATAGAATAGAATAGAATAGAATAGAAAAGAGATGAAAAGAGGGAGGGAGGGAGGGCAAACCATTCCAGGTTTCTTTAATGTTTTTACTCTTAATATAGTATCCTCTCAGTGTTGTCACTGTGGTGCTGAAGTAGATTAATACTTTGTTTTCCCCTCAAGAGCTGGGTTAAATCCTGCTTAGGCTTTGTGCGAAATAGATTTTGTGATTTTTAGGTCATTCTCCCCTGCAAGTTCTTTTTTTAAAAAATGGCTTTTGGAAGTGCTGTAAGAGCTGTGCAGCCCTCATACATATATTGAACATATTCTGAGCCAAACCTTTCATCCATCAACTCCAGTATTGTCTTCTCTGACCGCTTGCAACTTTCCAGGGTTTCAGACAAGGGTATTTCCTAATTCTACCTTGAGAAACGAAGGATTGAACCTGGGATGTCAGTTACGTCTGAATGCATGTGGTTTGCCTCACCAAACTCCAATTTGAACCTTCAGTTTGTAGTTAGTTTCACCGCTCCAACCTGAGGTTTGGTGATTGCAGGGTTACGTCCGATCATGGACGGCATCATAACAGCAGTTTTGTTTGCTTTCTGGAGCAGCAATCATAGATACGGTGGTGCAGACCCACCCGGGATCATGCCTGCTCCATGCCTGCAGTGCTTCTTGCTGGCCACCTCTCTGAGCACTGACCCTGCCCTGCCTGTCTCTGATCCAACAAAGCAGTTGCCTGACAACAGGGCACCTTCAAAGCCTGTCATACGGCAAAGTCACACAGGGGCATGTCCTCCCTCCTGGCAATCAGGAAATAAAGGGGACAGGATGTAAAGATGGACACTAAGTCAAAAGAAGCGCTGGCATGGCATGACATTGAAAGGGATTTAAATGCCCTCTATCTGAGGACGGGTGGAACATTCTGAAAAGACATGATTGCGCTTAGCACACCCCCTTCAAGATCATGGCCAATGGCTGCCGCTCTTGTGCCATGCTGACTCTTTACCCACAGTCTGGTGATGCAAGTGCTACAGAGCTTGCTGGGGTACGGTCTTGGCAGAGCAGGAAGAAGTGGGGGATCCCCTGCCCTGAAAACAGAGATTTCCATAGGATGAATGTCTGTGATGCGACTCACAGTTACAAAAATTAACTGCGGGTCCGGCAACCTCCAGTTTCATGTCATGCACTAATGCAGCCAATGATATCCTTGCTCTGGAAACACAGTGGTGGACCATAACTGCTCCGAGTCTGAATGCTCACTGGATTCATCAACAGAACAAAGTTTTATCAGCTGTCTACTGTTCTCATTATCCTCACACTATTTTTCCACAGAAAGAGTCAGCACAAGCTGCATTTATCCCAGCAGAGAAATGCATGGATATCCTGTGGACTATGCCCCTTTATGACTGGGCTCCATGTTGGTGCATGTGGACACTGTGCTACACTCTGTGCTGGAAGAAGCAAGGGCAAAAAGCCAGAAAGCTCTTGAGGCTTGTCTCTTGGGACCCTAACCAGATACTAATACAACAAATATGAATACGATGAATATTTATATACCGCTTTTCAATAAAAGTTCCCAACGTGGTGTGTGTGTGTGTGTGTGTGTACACACACACACACACACACACACACACGGCTGCCTGTCCCCAAAGGACTCACAGTGACACAGTCTAAAAAGAAACATGAGGTAAACACCAGCAACAGCCACTGGAGGGATGCTGTGCTAGGGATGGATTAGGCCAGTTGCTCTCCCCTGCTAAATAAAGAGAACTACCATTTTAAAAGGTGCCTCTTTGCTCAGTCGGCAGGGTCCATATTTTGTCCTTCAGGAGCTGACAGGCAATCCTCCCTGCAGATCACTGGGGCTTTGCACATGCACCCAGAGTTCCACAAGCAGGGGGTGAGGAATGCTGCACCTGGTTGACTGGAGCCAGTTTTGATTTATCACAAGCAACTAGGTAAATGCCCCATCAAAGGCTTTATTCAGGCCCAGAGGCAATAAGCTCTTCGGACATTCCCTGTACAAAGGGAAACAGTTCCATAGACTCCACTTACAATGTGTGAGCAACAAATGTTGCCTATACATTATGGTGTTGATCCAAAACCCAAAGCAGGTTCCAAAGCAACATATAGGCTCTAGAGCTGGATCACACCTTAGCACAGCTGCAGAGTGAGAGCTATCAAGTCCCAGTTCAGATCTTGAAATACCTTTTATAAATGCCAAGTATTATTATTATTTAGTTCAAGAACTCAGAAGCCAACAGGTTTCAGTTAGAAAAACCTACATACATTCATGCCCACACATACATACTGTAAACCATCTATCAACTGTTTTGTATATACATACATACAGAGAGATGATACTTCATGGATGGTGGTCTTGCAAAATCAGGTCGTGTAAATCAACTACAATTCATTTTGACATTTTTAAAAGAGAGTTGATAAATTTAGCAATACTTCAGAAGTGAAAAAAAGTTTATAGTAGGATCTTATCTTGTTATAAATATGAAGTGGGATGATACAATTCTGGGTGGTTCTATTTATTATTATTTCTTGTTTACACAGTCAGACAGGTGTTATTGACTGGTTTGTTTTATCCAGACATCGAGTCCTTCCCAAGGACCTGGGATGGCTGAATTTTATTGTCAGTTGTTATAGATATCGTCGCAGAATATAGGCTGTTCCCAGTAAAGCTGCTTTTTGTAATTGGCTGATGGTGATTTCTGTGGCCCCTGTGGTGTTGAGGTGCTCTTCAAGGTCTTTTGGAACTCCACCCAGGGCACCAATGACCACTGGGATTATTTTGGTCTTCTTCTGCCACAGCCTTTCAATTTCAATTTGTAGATCTTTGTATTTGGTGATTTTATCTATTTCTTTTTCTTCTATTCTGCTATCCCCTGGCATTGCTACTGTATGTCGATTATTTTAACTTGTTTTTCTTTCTTCTCGACTACAGTTATATCTGGTGTATTGTGTGGCAGATGTTTGTCTGTTTGTAGTCAGAAGTCCCATAATATTTTTACATCTTCATTTTCTTCAACTTTTTCAATTTTATGGTCCCACCAATTTTTGGCTACAGGTAGCTTGTATTTTTTGCAGATGTTCCAGTGTATCATCCCTGCTACCTTGTCATGCCTTTGTTTGTAGTCAGTCTGTGCGATCTTTTTACAACAGCTGATTAGGTGGTCCACAGTTTCATCTGCTTCTTTACAAAGGCGGCACTTGCTGTTTGTGGTTGATTTTTCTACTTTTGCTCGTATTGCATTTGTTCTTAGTGCCTGTTCTTGTGCAGCCAGTATTAAACCCTCTGTTTCTTTCTTCAAGTTGTCATTCTTAAGCCATTACCAGGTCTTGGTGATGTCTGATTTTCCACTTATATTGTGCAAATATTGACCATGCAGTGGCTTATTTTTCCATTTTTCTGTTCGGTTCTTGACTTGTTCTTTCTTGTAGGCCTGCTTTGTTTCATTGGTGTGGAATAGTTTCGCATTATTGACCATTTGAAGTGCATCTTCTTCACTGTCCTTGATATATTCTTCAAGGCCTCTTTTCTCCTCCTCTACTGTTTGATGGACTCGCATCATTCCTCTTCCACCTGAGCTGCAAGGGAGGTACTGTATAGCCTATCGACATCACTGCGGGGGTGCAGAACATGATTGATAGTGATAGTGATGATAGTGCCCCCAGTGAGGCACTACCTTGGCATCATTTTGGGGCTTGTGTGCTCTGAGGAAGGTGAGAGCTATGCCAGAGGTCCAACCATACTGGACAGGTCTCACCGGAGGAGCCAGACAAAGAGTGCCTCTCCCATCAACAATATGGTGAGACATAACTTTAATAAATCTATACCGGATTGGTCGTCACCCGGGTCAACAAGGACCACGCCAGATGCTGGAGTCCCTGGATATCTGGTGGCAAGTGGGCAACAGGACTCAGGATCTTCAGTAGAGCAACCAGGGCTGAAGACAGCAAAGTTACTGGAAGAAACGTCGCTTAACCGGAAAAAAAATATACAAAAAATGCCAACAAGGAAATGAAGATGAAGATGATGATGATAAATTTGATTTCTATACCGCCCTTCCAAAAATGGCTCAGGGCGGTTTACACAGAGAAATAACAAACAAATAAGATGGATCAGAATGTGTGTGGGCTAGGATACCCTTTGCTTTGCTTTCATCTCACAACTTGTGTGCATTGCTCCTTATAATCTTATACTTATTTCTGAAAGAGCTGGAAATATTATTATCCCTACGGACACAGAACTGGGGCATCTGCAGGTGAGGGAGAGGTACTGACAGACTCAAGATAACCTCCAGACTCATCAGTTTCACAAAAATCTGAAGCAAAAACCCAAGGGAGGCAAAAAAAACCCCGCACCCCCAGCCTCCAAAACTGCCCCAATGTAATTCACTGGAGTGGATAGACCCAGAGGGCAGTTAACAGACATGCTGGTGGGTGGAGCTAATAGAACTCAGTGGCGAGGGGAGGATTTTTCCACTTGAAGAAGACCCCTTCAAGGCAGCCTTCTGCTTCTGAGAAGGAAAGCTTCCTAAAACTTTCACTATGTTCAGGCACAGCCTCAGGTAACACAAGCACACCAGAAACATACTGCAATATATTGTTGCAGGTCCATATTGGTTAGAATTTATTTATCTAAAATTCCTATATCACTTTTTGATACAATGTACAAAGCAGTTTACAACAAAGCAAAACAAAACCCTAGACTCAACCTATAAATCATAAAACAGCAAGTCAGAGTCATCTTAAAAACAGATCCATTTTTGAATGCATAAGATTTTGCCCCGGGAAATACAATAAGGAAAGAGGAATGTTGGCCTCCCAAAACATTGAGGCTTCAACAGAGAACTACTTTTTGTGGAGGCCAGTTTTGTCTCTGTGCAAGATGGAACCTCCATCAGGCTCCTATAAGTACTGTAGGTTTCCAGTGTTGTAGGATGGGGCAATGTATATGAGAATCCATTCCCCAAAATAAATCAGGATTATGTAGGGATTTAAAAGTATCCACAAACCAACCCACGAACTGGTTCAGCCCAGTTCGATTGCCGGAGCGGACCAGACCCGGTTTGGCTGAGCTTGAGCCTGAAGCCGAACTGGCCAAATGGCCAACTCATACATCCCTAGTGCTGGCATGATCAGCAAGCTTTTTTAAAAGTTACAAAACTACTTTGGGATCAGAGGGATATGTGTTCATGGCATGACAGAGACCAGCCAATATGCACCTCCCACAGGTGCATCTTCACCATTCAAGCTCCATCATGTTGAAAACCAGTAAAACTTATTTAAGAGCTTACCTCGGAACAGAACCATGTCTGTTTACAAATTAGCAGAACTGTCTTTGCCACTCTCATAGTGATACATTAGTACACGTCATCATAGGTTTTAATTCAACAAAAGGCAATCCATATGGAGAATGCATGCAGATTGTCACACATGATTGCAGAATGGCTTGCAGAGGGGAAGAGATTTTCCACCCACACACAACCATTAATCTGGTTTGCCTATTCAGTTCTCTCTCTTTTGCCCCTCAGAGCAGATACCCTCCCTTTCCCCACTGATCATCTGCTTGACAGTGAGAAGCAGGAAGGGAAATCTATGAATACTACAGAATCTTTGGATCAGGTGACAATGTTTCAACATATCTATAAATATGTTCAATACCATTAAGGGAGACATCTTTCCAAATACTAGAACAGTATGGTTTTCATCATGTGCATTCTGTCCTTAAAGGCAAAGTGTTGGAATGTGCTTATGAGCTGAAGAAAGAGGAAATAAATATTCCTCACCACACACATCCATGGGTTACAGAAGTGCAGGATAACATCATCAAGGGAAAGTATTAGTGAGTCATTTGTTTCTGTGAATTACCCGAACAGTATTCTGAAAGTAGAACACATTTTAAAAATAAAGGAGGGTTATGCAAGACTAGCAGGAAAATAAGCTGATGAATCCTCTAAAATAATATTGCAACATGTTTTGGCTCTCACTTATGGGTTGCCATAGGATTTTTACTGAGTGAGCAACCACTGAGCCCCAGGCAGGTCCATACCATGGCTGCCTTTAAAGGGTGAATCATACTTTCTAAACATATTTGCTAGGAAGGAGAGCTGTTAGCTTAAGGTAAACACACACACATTATTCCCCAGTTGCCTTAAACCAAAGTTATTTGCAACTGGGATGTCAATACTGCATGCCTGATTTGAATCTCCCCTTCACTTCCAGAACTTTCAGATTTCACTCTCAAATCAAGAATTACTTGTCATGCCATGAATGCAAACAGAAATCCAAGGGAAGCAATTAAGATAGGTACAATGAAATGTGTAGAAATGCTTCTCATGCTTCCTGCACTTTTATTAGCTGCCTCTAAGAAAAGAGTGACAACTGTGAGATGGAGAGAGGAAGGGAAATGGCTGCAGTGGATGGAATGGAGTCATGGCAGTACTCAGAGTGCAGGATGCCTCTGAGTACCAGCTGCAGGGGAGTAACAGCTGGAGAGAGGGCATGCCCTCAACTCCTGCTTGTAGGCTTCTAGCAGCATCTGGTGGGTCACTGTGCAAAACAGGATGCTGGACTAGATGGGCCTTGGGCCTCATCCAGCAGGGCTGTTCTTATGGCCCTGTGACTCAACTGCATGACATTCCTTTAAAAGGAACAGAATGGACTCTGCTGGATCCAGAAGAAAGAGTCCTGCACAGAGAAGCCCTTTTAATGAGAAGAAGATACAAAGAAGGGGAGGAAATACTATACTTTGAATTAAGACATGACAGTGGTTGATAGATGAGAAGCTGCAGCTAATCTTTTACTAACAAGTCTCAGCAACTGCAACCCCACCAAGTTTCCAATGGATTTTGCTAATCAATAATCTTGTTCTGTCTGGTGTTGTTCTTCAAATTCTATGAAGAAGATTGCTAATCATTTGAATGCCCCCTCTCTCCACATTGCCCAGTTATTGGCGATTCATATTAACTATTAATCACAATCATTGTGCACAGGAGTTTATGGACAGCCAAGTTTATGGGCTGCCGAGCTGTAGGGCTTGTACAGACAGTGGAGAGGCCTAGAGAAAGCTCTGCAATCATATTTTGGGAGAAGGATGATGGCAGGTGAGTCTCCTTTCAATCAATTTCATCTACGAGAGCGGGTTCATGTAACCATTCTGGAGTGATGACTGACATAGCTGAGACATTGTATGGTACTCTGCATGCGTGCGTGTGAGAGAAAGGGGGGGGGGCATGCAGGCCCGCATTCAGGCACATGTTGAGATGAGAACGTCAGATTCTGGTGCAAACCAGATTTGCCCTGCACCCCAAGAAGACATGAGACACGTAGGTATGGTGAAATAAAAGGTCACAATTTATTCTGCCAATTCAAAACGCAGCTTCAAATAATAAGAACAGGGATTGGCTCTCCACCCCAATAGTGTGGCAGCTAAAGACATGCACCCGCAGGGCATGCCTGCCTAAAGTGTAAAAAGGGTGATGCACCTTGGCTCCAGATAGCCCCCAATGCTCTAAAACAGGGGCTGCCCATCCTAGCTGACCTAAGGTCAGGCCTCTGCCATAGCATCATCTCCCAAAGAGAAGGGGGAATTCACGGAACCATGAAGGAGAAGCAACAACCCAACCCATGAATAAAATGCCCACCACTCTAAAGTAACAATGGAAGTAACATAGACCTATATACTAAACATTATGTAAGGTTTTATCATTGTGTAACCAAAAACCAATCACATACAGTAAACCATATGACTGAAAACATCTTATACAGAAAAAACAACCAGCCAAACATCTATAACCAACATGTATAGTCACTAGAATACAAAACACATGTAAAGACATTTAATTGTAAACTCCATTGAAGAACCCAAGGACTTATTGAGACAAGGAGATAACTCCAACAGCCAAAATTGGCAACAATATATAACCTAGCATATAGGTCTATGTTACTTAGATTGTTACTTTAGAGTGGTGAGCATTTTATTCATAGCATCATCCCCGACAGCTGCCCAGCATGTCCAGGGAGCTTAGCCTGATAGAGTAGATTGGTCCAAGCCAGAGTTCCCTGAGCCATGAAGCATCTAGGGAGTTGACCTGTCCAATCTATTAGTTAAATACTTACCTGAAGGTGCTCACCGACTTAAGATGTTCTCCCCAACCGCACTGTACCTGCCAGAATTGTGACCGGGAAAAGAGGACCTCAACTATCTAGCTGATCCAGTACAGTCAGAGGCAGGCAAAAAAGGAAGTACACCACAAGCCAATCAGGTGAGCATCCAAAAAATTCCTGCCCGGCCCCACTATGTGACCAGCAATGCCCAGACTGTACCTAGGGGAGGGAGGGAGGGGGCCTGCAAGGAACAAACTGAAGGGGAAGGACGCCAAAGCCAGCAGCACGGCTGCAACCCCGCCCCACACGTGCTGTGCAGCCAATGGGGCTGCGACCTGCCTCGTGCTCCTTTCCAGGGGGGTGTGGGCAAATGGGCCGCACTGCCCATTCAGGAGGTGAGCAGCCGAATTCATACCAGGATCTGTCAAATCCTGTCTCCAATGTAGTCAGATGATTGGAGAGCACGCTAATAAAAACCTGTGTGGCTTTACCATATTAATCCATTAATGCCATTTTGGAAGGGTGGTATAAAAATACAATCAATCATTCAATAATCATCACTTCAAAATGACTGTGAGAGAGGATTCATACAGGTGTGTTTCATCATGTGCTATCTCAGTCCACAATAGTTTGTGAATCAGTTTCCTTGGAGAAGTCCTATAAGAGTTATCTTAGTTATGACAAAGCTGCTTTTTTGTGAGTAGAGTCAGAATCAGCACCCCACTGGGACGATAGGTGCTGAATGCATCAGAAAGACCCATGCAATCAGGTCAGCCAATGTTTGGGTCACTTCAAGGTTACTCCAGCTGCCTGGGAGCTATTCATGGATCAACGGCTTCCATGTGGCTAAGAGACAGTTTGAAGAGCCCCTAGAAAGCACAGTGTTTGAGATGAAGAGTTATGAAAGTTCTCTCTGTGGCGCGTTGATCTATGATAATGATTTTTGCACATGCAGAATGTACTTAATGGCTGTTGCAATCTAGGGAGAGTTTGAATGTTTGAATAATCAGTCTTCTGATTTTTTTTTTAAAAAGAACCTCTGATGTGTGGAAGGAAAGGTTGAGTCAAAAGTGGAAATGAGGAGTACTGTATTTGGTGTTTCCTCTGCTTCTGGCTTCAAGGTTTATGCTAATTCCCTGTCTCAAACACAGACTTCTGTACAACACTATGAAGGTCAATGTGTGTATCTCATTCTCTCAGTCCATTCAATATGAATCCCGGCCTTTTGTAAAGTTATTTGAAATAGACAACAATTTCTGATGGAATCTATGCCACAATACATCATGGATGTTGTCTTTGACTAAAACAATCTATTACATGTATTAGCACATGTGACAAAATATACTCATCAGGAGTAAATTCTTAGCTCTCTGCCATGTTTAGTCATAAACCTCCAAGTTACCAAAGCAAAATAGATCCATGTTATCATGAAGAAATTTTTTTAGGCAAATGCTAACTGTTAACTGAGCAAAGAGGCACCTTTTTAAAGTGGTGATACTCTTCTATTTATCAGTGGGAGAGCAACTGGCCCTATTCAATCCTAGCACAGCATCCCTCCAGTGGCTGTTGCTGGTGTCTGTCTTATGTTTCATGGTAGACTATTAGCCCTTTGGGGACAGGGATCCATCTTACGGCTTTATTAATATTGTTTTCTCTGTGTAAACTGCTTTAGGAACTTTTGTTGAAAAGTGGTATATAAATATTCGTTGTTTGTTCGTTCATTTCAGTAGTGTACAGCTTTCTTGTCCTTCTTGTTAGCATTCCTCCAGTGATGTTCAGACATTTGTCTTCAGGAAATGCTTCCTATATTCATGTGTCTGTCATGGAACCCCTGCATATGGCAGGAGGTTGCTTTGTATTCTATAGGGCAGACCCCCAGTTCATGGAAGGCACTGGCCAGGCCTATTGGACCTTATCTGCTCTACCACCATAGTTCAGTGGTAGAGCACCTAGAACACAGGATGATGAGAAGCTGTCTTATACTGAGTCAGACCATTGGTCCATCTAGCTAGCATGGTGTAGTGGTTAGAGTGCTGGACTAGGACCAGGGAGACCTGAGTTCAAATCCCCATTCAGCCATGATACTTGCTAGGTGATTCTGGGCCAGTCACCTCTCTCTTAGCCTAACCAAATTAACAGGGTTGTTGTGAGGAGAAACTTAACTATGTTCATCACTCTGGGCTCCTTGGAGGAAGAGTGGAATAGATAGACAGACAGACAGAGAGAGAGATAGACAGACAGAGAGAGAGTCTACACTGACTAGCAGTGGCTTGCTCCAAGATTTCAGGCAGGTGAATTTCCCAGTCCTACCTGGAAATGCCAGGGATAGAACCTGGAATCTTCGGATGCAGAGTGGATGCGGTACCACTGGGATACAGCCCCATCTCTGCTTTGTATGCAGAAGGTCCCAGGTTCAACCCCCAGTATCCTTCGGTAGGGCAATGAAGGACCCCCATCTGAAACCCTGAATTGCTGCTGCTAGCCAGTATAGAAAATACTGAGCTAGGTGGACCAATGGTTTGATTCCATATAAGGCAGCTTCCTACATTTCCTTATCATTCACTGTGAACTAAGAGAGGAGAACTGATCTGTAATAGCAAGCCTGACTTGTCTCCTTAGCTAAGCAGGGTCCACCCTGGTTGCATATGAAAGGGAGACTAGAAGTGTGAGCACTGGAAGATATTACTCTCAGGGGATGGAGCCACTCTGGGAAGAGCAGAACGTTTCAAGTTCCCTCCCTGGCTTCTCTAAGATAGGGCTGAGAGAAATTCCTGCCTGCAACCTTGGAGAAGCTGCTGCCAGTCTATGTAGACAATACTGTACTGAGCTAGATAGACCAATGGTCTGATTCAGTATATGGCAGTTTCCTATGTTCCCAACTAAGGCCTGGTTCTTAGGAGCCGCAGATGAGGTGGGAAACCTGCATTTGGCTTGTACCACTTCATGTGGGGACAAACATAACTAATGTCCTCCATTAAAAAAAAGTTTCCTGCACAAGAAAACCAGGCAGAAATGTTCTAGGAAAGCCTTTCCCCCGACATTCCAATTTTCCTCACCTGGTCTTGGAAATGGTACAGTTTCCAGCACTTTGTGAAAACTAAGTTCACATGGGTGATGGTGAGACCCAGCAGGTCTGACACAAGACTATGCCCTAGAACACACACACCATAATGGACAAGCTGTATTTCAGGAAACCTCTGCCAAGTCCCCAAGGAATCCAGTGTTATCCAGAGCACAGTTTGTATATCCTCCAGCATTTTCACAGGTGAAAACTGGGATGACTCTTGTGTACTTCTCCCACCTAAACATCACAGCCCAAGGCATAGCCCTCTTGCTATTCCTCATTCCTAAAGACTCCTTTCCACCTGCTGTTCATTTACTGTGCATAAGTTGGCCTTCCATGAGTTTCTGAAGAAGGATGTGTTAGCAAACTGACCTGATCACAGTATGGTCATTGTTCCTGAAGGTTCCACAATACTGACATCTTGCACCAGGCACTGGGCACCACCCAAGATTATGTCCAAAGTCACCTTCTCTCTGCTTGGTTCCATGACCAACTGTTCTAGGGCACAGTCATTCGTATGTCTTGAAATCTGGCCTCTTTGTCATTACCTGAATGTGAATTTACCCAGTCTATGTGTGGGTAATTGAAGTCACCCATTATTACAGCTCTGCCTCTCTTTGATGCCTGCCTGATTTCCTTCTGCAACTCCCTGTCACTGTCAGCATTTTGATCTGGAGGACGATAGCAGGTCCCTGGTACCAATCTTTCTTTCAGGCCTTGTATTATCACCCACAGAGTTTTTGTGGAGGACTCCCGTCTTCCTAGGTTTTCTAGCTTGTGAGATTCTATCCCTTCTTTAAAATAAAGTGCTACTCCACCTCCGGTTTGCCCCCCCCCTTTCTATAGAGTTTCTATCCAGGAATAACAGGGTCCAACAGGTTCTCCCTGTTCCACCATGTTTCCATTATGTCCACTATATCCATGTTTTCATTAGCAACCAAGCACTCCAGTTTGTCCATCTTGGCTCGGAGACTTCTGGCATTGGCATATAAGTACCTATATGCTTAATTTCTTACCTGGTGTGTGCTCTCTTTCTTTTGGCCATTTAATCTCTTTGACCAGCCCTCACACCTTAAGGGATGGCATTTGCTGAACTGCATACTGCCCAGCTCCTGTTGGCTAGCCCCCAGGCATTATTTTAAAAACTGCTCTGCAAACTTTTTTATTTTAAGTATCATCTTGGTTCAAGTGAAGCCCATCCCTTTTATACAGGTTCCATCTTGTCCTAAAATATGACTAACAAATCTAAACCCCTCATTCTTGCACCAGGTCTCATCCATGCATTAGAGACTACTCAGCCTTCCTGTCTTGCTGGTCCCGCATGTGGAAAAGTAGCATTTCTGAGATGGGGGTCCTGTACTTCAATATGCTATCTAACAGCCTACATTTGGCTTCCAGGACCTCCCAACTGCATTTCCCAACATTGTTGGTGACAACGTGCACCAAAACAGCTGATTCCTCCCCAGCAGCCTATCTAGATGTCATGTAATGTCAGCAACCTTCACACCAGGCAGGCAAGTCACCGTGCGGTCTACACGTGGGTCACAGACCCATCTTTCTATACCCACTAGATTCACCCACTACTAGGAGGCCCCCATCCCCTGGAGGAGTATCCCCTGTGTGAGAGGATATGGGCTCATCATTCATGGAAGGAGTCCCTTCTAAGGGAGTGTTTCCCTCTTCCTCAGAATGTTGTCCTCCTTCCCTGAGACCTTCATTCTCCAAAAGCAGAGGAACTATAAGCCTGGGAGTGGGATGTCTCTACCACATCCCTGAAAGTCTCATCCACATCTCTCTCTGACCCTTTGAGCTTCTCCAAGTCAGCCACCTTGGCTTTGAGGGAACAAACCTGTTCCCTGAGAGGCTAGAGCTCCTTGCACTGAGCACACAACCAAGACTTTTTTCCACTGAGCAGATAGTCATACATGCAACACGCCATGCAATACAGTGGGAAGCGCCCCCTCCCCTGCTGGCTTTCTATCTTCATGATGGGTTTTGTTGATTGTTTAGAGTATTGGAGATTGTTTATTTGAAAGCCTGAAGTCATCAGCTATTCAACAGTTCAAACTTGCTTTCCTGAGAATATGAAGGAGGGAATAGTACTTCCCTTCTCTTCCCACTGGGCTCCATGCAATCAAGGGGGCTTCTTTCAAGTTCTCCCACACACTTCCCTGCTAAACTCTATACAAAACTCCAATGACCCTGTTTGCTAATTCCTGTTCACTAAGGTTCCTTGGCTGTTTCCTTTTATGTAGAGCGTAAGCTTCAAACTGAGGCAAACAAGCTCAACAGGAATTTGGCCCCTCCCCCGCCCACCGGGCATGAATCACCTCATACCTAGCTGGAGCCTCCCACTGTCTCCAAGCAAGAGAGAAACAAAAAATGAAAGCTACACAGTCCCTAACACAAGCCCTGGCAAAAAACAGCCCTGGCAAAAAACAAAAGACACAGACACGCAAACACTGGAACTTCTCCCCTAAAGAGATACCAGCCCCTCAAAATCTCCTCCCTCTTCTTGTTTGTTTGTTTGTTTGTTTCTTTGTAGAAGATAAGGTGTTTGTTTTTTAGAAGAGTTTGCTACCTTCTCAGATGGCTTCTCCTCTTCTCCCAGTAGCAACGGAAAAAAGGGGTTTTTTGCCAATTCCTCCCTTCCCTCTGTAGCTCCCCACACCTGAAAAAAAATCTGCTTTTGATCCTCCAGAACTAGGGATGTGCCTGAACCATGGTTTGAAGTATGGTTCAAGCAACTTTTGGGAGGGTGCGGGGAACTTTAAGAAAGAGGAGAGCAGGTCCTGCTAACTGAGCAAAGAGACACCTATTTAAAGTGGTGATTCTCCTATATTTAGCAGGGGGAGAGCAACTGGCCCTATCCAACCCCAGCACAGCATCCCTCCAGTGGCTATTGCTTATATTTCTTTTTAGATTGTGAGCCCTTTGGGGACAGGGGACCATCTTATTTATGTATTTTTCTATGTAAACTGCTTTGAGAATTTTGTTGAAGAGCAGTATATAAGAAGAGCATCATCATCCTTACCTGCTCTCCATCACCCCTTGCAGATTCCTATTGGGGTTACACTCAGCCCTAGTACCCCACACAGTGCCACCACGCACGTGGCATCCATGCTTGCATGGGCACCATTTGCATGGTCAGCATAGTGTTGCTGACCACACAAATGATAGTCAGGCATGCACAGATGCCTTGTGCATGCTCTGCGCCACATGGGGGTACTTAGGCCAAGCCTGCCCCAGCAGGAAGCTGTATGGGGCAGTAGAGTGGGTATATCTTATCTGCAACAATTAGACATCCCCAAATATATAGGTTGGCTTTCACACAGGCCAGATGTAGATGCCTTCCCTCTGCTGTTCTTGAAGGTCGCTACAGTGGGACTCCTTATGCGGAGCGTCTATGCCCTTGTGGTGATGGGGAAGTTGAATCAATTGAACATGTTTTGCTTCATTGCTCCTTTTATAGGGACTTACATCTAGAATTAATATCTCCATTGCTGGCTCGTTTCCCAGGAAATTCGCCTAGCCAACAAGTGGCTTTCCTGCTTGAGGACAGTATTCCTGCCATGGACAGGACAGTATTCCTGCTTGGAAAGTGGTGGGCTTTTGTGCGGCAGCTCAAAGACTGCATCAGTTTTTAATTAATAATTCTAGTGCTGCCCTATAACCTTTTAGTTATAATATTGTTGGTGGTTTAGACTGTGGGTTAGACTGTTGACTTGTTATCTTTTTGATTGTTATTTATATTTTTATTTTTATTGTATTTTGTTTTCCCTTGTTGTGCTGGTCATAGACCGTAATAAACTTTGAACTGAACTGAGAGTGGGTAGGGACCTGCTCTCCTCTTTCTTAAAGCTCCCCCACACCACTCCCAAAAGGTGCTCAAACCATGCTTTGAACGGAGGATCAGGCATACCCCTATCTAAAACTGGCTTGCATGTGGCATGAGAGGGTTTCATCCATTCACAGGACAACTCAGAATACAACCCTCTCTTTTCATTCCTTGTTACAACAGCTACCACAAGAACTGTTTTCCCAGGAGTTAATCATTGGGATATGTTGTACACAACCTCAAGAGAGTAAGAACAGTATTCTTCTACTGGCATTTTAACCTTTTGTTAATCTCCATAGAGATTCAGCAGTAATAAGCCTGAACCAAAGTCATTGCAATTAGCAAAAATATGGAGGGAAAACATGGAGGGAAAGGCAACAACCAGCCTTTAGATCACTACTATTTTACCAGAGGATTGTGCTCTATAGGTGTGAGAATTACATTTTGAAGTCTTTTCTAACCAAACTATTAATAGATAGCTAGAGATGTTCAAGCACTTTTGTTCCAGACAATAGCCTGAAAGGAAAGTGCATTGAAAAAGCACTCTGCCGCTTTTATCTCTCATCTATGTACCACCAACAAACTGGTTAAAAGCCAGTGTGGAGTGATATGAGAACAACTAAAACATGACATGGTTCTTTAGGGTCTTCCCCCCGCCCTTTAGGACTTGGGTTCAGGTATCAACATCTGTCATGGAAGAAGGGGAATTTCCCATTCTTATGTTTTCATGTGTCAAAATGTTCCTGCAAGTTATTCCCAGGACTAAAATAATAAAATTGACGTATTTGTATGTGAGACACAAACAGTTCTGCTGAACCACCGCCTGATTCTTGGCCCTTCTGTGTCTGAATCCTGATGCATACTTTTTATTTTTAGCTGAGCCTTAAAGAAGTCCCAGGTTTCCCTGGTAAATACATATACTGTCACAGTAATTGTGAATAGCACAAGTGCTAAAATGGCCAGGTTTCCCTTCAATAAACAGGGAAGCAGGAACTGGAAAGGTATCCAAGGCTTTAAGTCTATTGCAGAGAAACTGGACCATTTAAATATGTGTTCACCATTCACAATTGATATAACTACAAATGTTTTTTGCCATTTAAACCTGAAGTACTTAAGTTCCAATTATAATGTATGAACTGGCTCTGATGCAGGCATTATTCCTTCCCATGTTACCATTTTTGCCTTTTTTGAATTTTTTACATTTACATTTTATAAATATAAATATAAATTACATTTGCATTTGAATTTGATTTTTGAATTACAGAGAACAGGACTCAGGCCATCTTAGCAACTTGCTTCTTAGTCCTCCATCAGCAAAAAGACAGTATGATTGGCCTCACAGGGTTGTTGAGAAGATGAATAAAGCAAGAAGCAGAAAGCATTCTGCATGCTAATATTGCTATATAAAAGATTAATTACAACATTAATTCTACAAATGAAAAAGCCACTTTGAAAGCACACACAAGTCACAAGACCCTATGAGAGCCACTGATACACTAAAAATAAATTATATTTTAAAAGTTGATATAAATAACAAGACATTAGTAATAACAACATATACAACATAATATTTGTGACCCCCTTAACAAAAATAGTGGTATCTAGCACCAGGCAAAACCAAGAGTTGAAATGCTAAACACTAAGCAATAAGTATACTGTTCCACCACATTTATATTGGCTCATCTGAAAGGATTTTTTTTTTTTTAATGTTAACTGGGAGACAAAGACAAACACCTTGTAACACATTGTCTGGCTGACTGCAGCAATACTGCGTCTCTAGTGTAGTGCCAACTGCAGAAATCCAGTTAATGACGCATGAGCAAAAATACATCAGCTTATTGACTTAGGATGTTCCACAATCCTTATTTGCTTTATAGTCTAGTGACCTTGCACTGAGGAAGCTCATAGGCCCAGCCAATAGATTCACCACCAACTAGGGTTGCCGGGTGCAGAGAGTGAAAATTGTCAAAATCCGTCACCAAAAAAGCGGAAAGAGTTGGTGTTATTCACTTTTAAAGGTCTCTTAAAAGTCTCCACTTTGCATAAAAATTTGCATAACATTTGCATATGCTAGTTTGGTACACTATATCCATACATTGCTAAAAACAGGATAATTTGAGAATGAATACAGCTCACCACTGTGGAGAAGCCAATGACCAGGTGCTAATTTCTCAAGGCCCCTGCTTCTTAAGCTGAAAGTCACCCCCTAGTGAGGTTTATCACAAGCTCTACACCCAGCTGTATATAGCAGGGTACCTCACAGTTGTTGAGTGAGCTAGCCTCCATAACTAGCACATTTGCACCAAGAAATTACTTCTTGGGGTTAGAAGATGTATGTTTTGAAATATTCACCACAGGCAGCATGTAGTGAACACAGTGCTTTGTTATCTTATATTTTAAATACACATGTGCAATTGAGAGTGTGTGTGTGTGTGTGTGTGTGTGTGTACACACACACACACACACACACACCATAAGGTAAAGCAGGTCAGCCTAGAATGGCCCGATAGAAAAGAAGAAAGGGCTCCTGTGCCTTTGCTAGATGCACAGAAACAGGAATCTCTGCAGCTGCTCTTTCCATGCACCCGCTAAAATGCACCCGCTAAAATTCCCTCTTCCATATATCTAGCGAAGCAAAGCCACCATTGAGCAGGTGGGTTCAAGGAACCTGGGCTGTTGCCCCTCAAAGGCATGCCTGGCATCCCAGACACACACCCCATGTCTGATGTCAGATGTGGGGGGGAGTGATTTGGCTCAAAAATGGGGCCGCACAGCCTCAACCTGATGCACCAGGGTGAGACTTGGGCCCAAAAGTACTCCCAAGCTGCGGACCTGTTCTTTCTGGGGGAATGTAACCTTGTCCAGAACAGGAAGTTCTATCCTGTCTTACAGATTGCAACCTCCAACAATGAGCATTTCTATCTTGCTTGGATTCAGCTTCAGTTTATTATCCCTCATCCAACCAATTACTGCCTGTAGACAGGCATTTAAGGGGCCAATGCCATTTCCTGATGTTGATGACAGGGAGAAATAGATTTGGTGTCATCAGCATATTGATAACACCCTGCACCAAATACCCGATGACTTCACCCAGCAATTTTGTGTAGATGTTAAAAAGCATTAGTGACAGAATGGAGTCCTGGGGGATGCCATATAATAGCTCCCGCTTTGAAGAGCAACTGTCACCAAGCACTACCACCTGAAATCTACTTGAGACATAGAAATGGAACCACTATAAAACAATGCCTCCTATCCCCAGATCCCTCAGGCGATCTGGCAGGATACCATGGTCGATGGTATCGAAAGCCACTGAGAGATCCAAAAAGACTAACAAAGTGACACTCCCTTTGTCAGTTCCCTGGTGAAGGTAATCTATCAGGTCGACCAAGGCATCTCAGTCCCATAGCCTGCTCTAAAGTCAGTTTGAAATGGGTCTAGATAATGTTTCCTCCAAGACTGCTTGGAGCTGGTCAGCCACCACCCTTTCAATCATCTTACCCAACCATGGGAGGTTGGAGACTGGCTTAAAGTGCACTGCATTTCATACAGCTCATCTTTCCCCAGTTCTTTCAAGTTGTGGGCATTAACAGCTACCAAGAAATCCTTAAAGCTGACTGGCTTGTGAAGAGCTAAGATTGTGACTTTGCTATGGTAGCTGTCTTCAGAGAAATCATACATACATTCACATACATGCATGAAACTTTCACATACATGCATGAAACATCCCCAGTAAATTTCCTCAGTCTAGCATATGTTGTTCACCAAAAAAAACCCTGTCCCTATTCCTGCTTTCTAGCTTCTTGTAGAGACAATCAATAAATCCATAAACAGAAATAACACTAAAATAGTTCTGTTTAAGAGCTTCAGTGCAGTCCGTGAACAGCTTTAGAGTGTGGCTGAGAAATGAAAAATATACCTCTACCACATCATTTTCTATCCTTGGGTTGTCTCCAACCCTGAAGTATTTTCCCAGGACTTTGGGGATGAAAAATCGATCCCCCCACCCACCCTTCCAAGGCAGAACATAGAACTAATCTACGGAAGTATCTTCCATAGGATGATGGTCACCAGCCTTGATGACTTTCAAATAAGCTTGGGTAAATTCATGGAGGACATGTTGTTGTATCAATTCTGTCCCCCAATATTTGCTTATTTTACATTTATATCTCACACAAGTTTCATGGCTGAGTGGTGATTTGAACTTGGGTCTCCCCAATCCACCATCCTAGTGCAAAAATAACCACACCACAGTACTGGCTTTACTGCTTCATTCCAAAATGTTGCGGTGACAAGCAAAACACAGTCTAGTCCAGTAGCCCATCAGTCTCCCAAAGAGACTAATATATTGCATAACATGATGGGGGAGGGGCGGCATTGTTCATGAACCTTGACTTGAGGATGGGTTGTTATACTGGGTCTGCTGCATTTGCTGGTTGCTTCTAGTGCGAGACCTTTGGGGGAGGGTGCACATTTGATTCCAGCTCTAAACAGCTCTGTGGTCATTTGGTATTGCTCCTCCTGTTAAGCACCCATTTCTTTTTCTGTATAGAAGGAAACATATTGGGGGCTGGTTCCCCAGAACGTGCGCGCATGCACGCACACACACACACACACACACAGCTGAGCACACTTTTGCCACTTCACTTCTCTCATTGCTCTTTGCAGTTTTTCTTAAAACCAAGGCCAGTTTTATTGCTACTAAAATCTTCCACCCTCTTTTATTTTTTTAAATTAAAAGCTTGCTATTAATTGCTAATGGTAACATTACCATTAATGTTTACTCGGAAGTAAGCTTGTTAATGGGACTTCCTCTTAAGAAGTGAGGGAGAACAGAAACATGAGTTTTGGGGAAATAAACAGAACTGTGCATTGATTCTGATGGACGGAGAGATAGATAGATAGATAGATAGATAGATAGATAGATAGATAGATAGATAGATAGATAGATAGATAGATAGATAGATAGATAGACACACACATATACAGACATTGTTCTGATTGTGGCAATTTAAATGCAAATAAATCAAGTCTCAAAAAGTTAAAGTGTGCCTGCACAGAAATCACTGGAGCTATTTCTCTGAAGTGTATGGGGCATCATAGCCTCTGGCTGCCAGTGCCAGAGCGAAGACTTGCCATAATGTGGACCAAGGAGAGCACAGAAGAGAAAGAGAGAGATGGGGGTCTCCGAATCACTGACCAACCTGATAACTGCAAGAAGAAACACAAATACTGAGGTCTGCTCTGCTTCTCAGTAAGTGTCATTCCTTTGAAGCTTCCATGCTGCTGCTGCTTCTTCCAACTCGTGGCATTCTCGTTGTCGACAGATGGACAGATGGGTCGCAGTGGCACCATGGGGCGGCCGGAGCACTTCTGCCAGCAAAGGCTGCTTGCAGGCTGGAGCTCCCGCTGTCGCTAGCTGGACTCAGCAGGCTGGCTGCTGCTCTCCACATGCATGGTGCACAGCACGCTACACAACTGCACCACTGAGCTGCTGGTTTGGGGGGCATGAGGGGCAAGAGCAGGGCTCCACGCATGTGGAAGAGCTTCTGATTGGCTGGAGGCTGCAGCGTGGCTCACACAGCAGCAGCCACGGCTGTGTGTGTGACTCAAAAAAGAGAACCAGCTGGCTGGCCACACAGCGCTGGTGGCAGTTGGCCCCAGACTCCAGATACCCCCTCCAGCATGGAAATAGTTGAAGCCAGTTCAATATAGCTGGGAATCTGGAGTAAAGGTCATACTTCTGGCAACACTACCACCAACCTGTAAGCAATAGACTAGCCGAGATTTTGACTAAGAGGTGTAACCTTCCATGCATACCTTCTTGAAGACAACTTGACTTATACAATCAAGTTCTACTCACCAGGCAGAGTCAAGGCACAGCATCATCTAGCTCTTACCAAGGATAATCTACAAGTACCTCTATAAGAGACATATCAAAACAAACTTATCTTTCCCCCTATAAAGAGAGTATCAAATGCCTGAAGCTATGATCAGATACTTAACAGGGACTCCCTTGTGTCACTATTACTTGCAACAGGTTTTTGTCCCTTTGGGGGGCTGACAAAGCTAATCCAACATACTGATCCATAGATTCTCATTATAGATGCATATTCTCTTCAATTCTAGCCCACTATTGTTAGCAGACAAAATGTAAGCAGCCTCACTTTTGGTTTTGTAACCAGCTCTTTTAGTCCAGCAAGCACCACTCCTACTTCCTTCTAGAATGATTCTTTTTCTCCAGAAATTTAAGATATGTCTAAAAGTTAATCAGTGGTTCACATTGTTCAGAATCACACAGGACACAAATCCATTTAAGGTTACAGTGAGATTTAAGAGTGCCTGTAAATGTTGGGCTATTTCTGTACCAACCATTTTCTATATTTAAAAAATTAGAACATTGCAAACATTTATATGTTTGATATTTAGGGATGATACCATAGATTAACATGCATGAAAAGTATGCAGATTAGTAGGTATAGCTCTCTTATTATGGCTTATACTTCCCAGGAAGCAACTGCAGAAAATTAGGCTGATCAGTGCAAATTATGTGTTTTACTGTTTTGATACTTTAATGTTAAAATTAAAATGTTAATTGGCTTATTCACTAATGAAATTGGGAAGGGCATCACTCTCTCATTTCCTGCCACGAGCACTCAGTTTTCTAGCCCATCTTGGTGTGTTGTGCATGACTTAAGAAGCAGAATAAATTAGACTCACACATTCATAATGTGGTTGCTGCTGAGAATATAAGCAGAATGTGTGTTCTGTCATGTGCTTTTTCTGGCATGGTTAGAATCAGTCTGAAGCACCAAGCTGGTGCAGCTGCTTCATACAAGTAACAAGCCCCATAGTTCAACAGCCACATCACTACTTTCAATAGCCCCATAGGCTCCAATTATCCCTGTTTTTGAGAATCTGCCCTTAGAAAATCACTGTCCCTGTTTGGGCCCAGGTCTTGACTCTTGAGGATGACTCATGCAATTTTTTTTTCATGTGAGTTGCAAGTGTTGTCATACTTCAGGATTCAGCTCCCTCACCAGCATCTCTAGAAATTAAACTTCCAAGTGGGTAGTTGGATGCATCATGATCCTAGTGCTGTTTTATAGCTGCTTCCCTCATACACACAAATAAAACTTATTTAGTATTATTATTATTATTATTATTATTAATTCAATTTCTATACCGCCCTTCCAAAAATGGCTCAGGGTGGTTTACACAGAGAAATAATAAATAAATAAGATAACTTACGCAGATTAACTAAAAGTTTATTGAGCAACAACTCCATGTTCTCCTTCTCCTCCCTTTTCCTTTCTGACTCCTCTCCCCCACTCTCTCCCCCACTGCGACAAATGTCCAAACAACTAAATACAAAAGATTACTGGACAGAATATGATACATCCCTCCCCTTTATAACAACCAAAATGTGAACGGATTTAAAATTTAGTGACAAAGTCTTGAAGTCTTTTAGGTTATCTCCTGTCATGCACGTTTCTCTCTAAGTCTTGGATCCTCTGGCAAAGGAGCTGTTTGTTCTTCTGGCACCGAAGATTGCCCATCACTTTCATAAGCCTCATCTGTGAGGTGAGGTCAAAACTGGGACAAGATCTATGTTTCTAGATCATTTCCTCTCTTGAGATCAGACTCCTTTCCCTCTGGTATCATAGTATGCATGCTGGAAAGTCTCGAACTGTTCCTTTCTTTCCATCCTTCAATATTATTTATTTATTGACAGAATATGACAGACTATCCTCTGATTTCGGTTATTTGTTTTGGTCCAAAATATCAGGAACATCTCTTTCTCTCGGGTATGGCAGCCATACTCGAACAAAGTCCCCCACCTGAAATGTTCACTGCTTCACACCCTGTTTCTGAACAACATAGTTTATATATTCATTGCTTCTCCCTTACCCAGTCATAAATCTCTGCATCCTCAGGGTGAGATGGCACAGAAAGCCCTATCAGTTGTTGCCATTGGGTATATTTGGTGGTAGCTTTGCATCCTCTCAGGAGTTCAAAAGGAGATTTTCCTGTAATAGAATGAGGAGTAGTTTGATAAGCAAATATACAGTAGTTTCATGGATTGCCTCCTCCCAGGGTTGTTGTCACATAGTAGCCAGTTGTAAACTTTTTTCAATAATCTTTTCATTCTTTCCACTAAGCTGTTTCCTTAAGGATGGTATAACGAAATAGTCTTGTGATTTATCCTATGGTTATGCAAGTATTGCTCCATTTCAGATGAGGTAAGCTGCATCCCATTGTAAGTCACTAGTTCTTTGGAAGACCTTACCTTGCAAAAACTGCCACCATGAACTGGATCATTTTGTTTGTAGCAATGTTGTCAGCAAATGAAACTTCTTGCCATCTGGAATAGTAATCCACCATCACTATAAGAACGTTTTGTTTTGTGAGTTGGTTATCAAAAGGCCCCATTATACCCAGAGCATGTTTCCGCCCAGAGACCATTGGGATACTCTACTGGAGTCAAGGGGGGTGGTAAAAGTCTTCTGCAATTTGTCACATACAGCACAAGCCAAACAATGCCGGATTACATTTTCAATGTGTTTGCCATACCTGGCCACCAAATTTTTTCTCTGATTCACCTTTTGATCAAGCTCATGCCCAGGTGACTTTTGTAGGCAATATTGATCACTTTTGCTTGTTAAGAGGTTGGCACCATCAAACGATCAGTCCTCAGCACCAGCTGATTGAGAAGGGACAGTTCACTCATTAAGTAAATGTATGGTTGAGGATGTTTCTGTATGTGGCCATCCATTAGTTACGTAAGCTTTAACTTTAGTAAGCACTTAATCAGCACTGAGGGCCATTTTCAATTCAGAAGACATGATCACTCCATGAGCGGATGAAGCAATGTGCGCAATTACTCCTCCTCCATCCTCGTCTTCTGGGATCTTCTCTTGACCTAAAAGTGAAAGTCAAAATAAACCATCTTCACTTGTCTTCCAAAGTCCTGGAAGACATTCCACCTGGAAATCAAAATCCATGTCAGGATTTGGCTAGTCTTTGGGTTGCTCGATTGGATCCTCAAGTAGTAAATAAAACAGAGAGAGGTTTATGGTCTGAGCATAAAGGGGCAGTAAAGTGAATTGCCCAGAAACATGCTAGAACCTCTTTTTCAATGACAGAATACATTTTCGCTGAAGCAGTAAGCACTTTGGGAGCAAAGGCAACTGAAACTTCCCTGTCTCCTTTTCCCTGGGTCAAGACAACACCCAAACCATATCCAGAAGCATAAGCAGTTACAATAGTGTGCCTGTTGGGGTCAAAAGGAGTGAGAGCAGGGCTTTCAGCATTGGCCAGTTTGACAATATGGAAACTAGTCTTGCAGGATGTATCACAATTAAATGCTACATTCTTTTTTAAAAAAGAAGAAGCAATGGAGCAACTTCTGAGACAAATTGTCTAACACATTTAGAATACTCACAGAGTACTAAAACTGAACGAAGTGAACATAGGAACATAGGAAGTTGCCATATACTGAGTCAGACCATTGGTCTATCTAGCTCAGTATTTTCTTCACAGGCTGGCAGCTTCTCCAAGGTTGCAGACAGTAATCTCTCTCAGCCCTATCTTGGAGTAGCCAGGGAGGGAACATGAAACCTTGAGGCTGTTCCCAGAGCAGCTCCATCCCCTAAGGGGACTATCTTACAGTGCTCACATATGCAGTCTCCCATTCATATGCAACCAGGGTGGGCCCTGCTTAGCTAGGGGACAAGCCATGCTTGTTACCACAAGACCAGTTCTCCTCACCTCATGGGGTTCTGGTGCTTCTGAAATAGCTTTCATCAAGTCTGTTTTGGGATGTATGCCACTCAGATATTGTGTGTCCCAAGTACATCAGAGTGTGTGCAAAACTGACGTTTCTCTGCAGGGATAGTAAGTCCATGTTGGAGTTTACGTAAGACTTTTGTCAGTTTAGCATCATGTTCCTCAATGGTTTTGCCATACACAAAAATGTCATCTTGAAAGTAAGTGATGCCATCCATTGTCCCCAAAATTGCATGCATTGGTTGAAATACCAAAGCTGCAATGGCTAATTCAAAAGCAGTCTTTTGGACTGAAAGATACACTCTGGGGTAATGAAGACTGTGTATTTGAAATAACCTTTGAGAAGAGGAATTTGATGGCAGGACGAAGACAAGTCCAAAGTTGTGAACACTGAGGCCTCTTTCAGAGTAAGCAGTATTTCATTGATTTTGGGTAATGGATGAAACAATCCACTAGCATGATGGAATTCACATCTCTTAAATCTATGACATTCAAAGTGTACCATTTGATTTCCTGCACAAGAACAATGGGAGAGACCCATTCTGATGAATCAACAGGCTCTATGATGTCAGCATGCTGTAGTATTAAGAGCCCCTCTTTACGTGGTTAGTGCAATGCTATGGGTATGTTCCTCACTATGTGCTGTAAAGGTATTGCATTTTCCTTCATCTGAATTTTATGTACGAAATGTTTGGCAGTGCCAGAAGTATCAGAAAAAACACGAGAGAAATCAGCAATCATATCAGCATACGGATATGCTGTAGACATCATAAAAGTCATTTAATTTATGATGTGTTTTCAATTTAGCAGAATATGTTGTTACATTGGGAAGCTATTCACACAAGCAGAAAACAGGGTGACCCCATGCAAACAACTTTAACCCTATTTCAAGCCTCACAGCAAACATACGTGCATTTGGTGAAGCCTCGGCAGTGAACATGAGAGACTGATGATCAACTTTTACAGGGTTCTCTTCAAGCAGTCAGCCACAGCTTGCAATGTTGGTCCTCCAGCCCCCTGAGTGGTTAGAGGGGATCACATGGCCCAAGGAGACCACTCAGAGGGCTCCAAGCTGCAGTCCTGCTTTGTAGCTCTCTGATTGGTAGCCTCAGTTAACCCTTTCCTGGCAACTGCAGCACTGTCAAAGGAACTGAACTCCGTCCCGATGCCCAAAAGGGGAGAGAAGAGAGCAGCTGCCAACCAGCCCCAAAGGAAGAGTCACACACCCCCAACGCACTCCCCAGATCCAGGAGGGACACAGCAGATGCCCCCTGGAGCAATTGCCAGATGCCGGTGAGAACAGTTGCCAGATGCCCCCATAAGTAGCCCAGGCACAAGGGACATTCCACACACCGTACAGCAGAGTAGTTTGGGAAGGCAGAAGGGGGAAGCTTCCACTCACCTGCTCACCCTCCCCACAGCTGTGGCTGTGGCCTCTGTGGCACCCTCCCTCCCCACTGTATAGTGTGTGTAGAAGGTAAAAGGGAGAACTCCCCTTGCCCCACCCCCACTGCCGCCATAGTCAAGTGGCGACTCTGCCTTCCCATCAATCCGCCACTACCACCCATTGATAGCCTCCCAAATAACAGGACAGTCAATCTGCAACCCATTTTGGGCATCTGTGCATTCACAGAGGCCATTCGTGTTACCAGGCGAGTGGGCGTAGGAGGGTGGGCATGTGGGGGAGGGTGTCCCCATCACCCACCTGCCCTGATGCTGCCACTTGCCACTCTTGCAGTGCCAGCAGGGTGGGAGAGTGAGTGGCAAAGTGTCGCCCACCCTCATTGGCATTGCTACTCTCTGCATTTTGATAATGGTGCAGAGGGTGAGTGGGTGGGTGCAGTGTCACACCCAGGCAAATTGGGCACCTGGACTGCCACCGCTGTGGTCTACCAGCCCAGTCTGGAAGTGAGCACAACAGCGGGCCGAACCACTGGGAGCTTCTGGAGGTGGGATGCGTGCTTCAGGAAGGGGCTCCCCTGCCTGCAGGAAGGTCAGCTGGCTGTCCCACCTGCTCCCTGCCTGTTGGAGACCTTGTCAGACCCACCCGGAGCAGCCACCATCTGCTTGGGAAGGAGGAGAGCGCGGGCAAGACTGCTGCTGCTCCCTGCCCTGCCTTTCCCTGGATTCTGAGCGGGGCAGGGACTTGATTCCTGGGCTGATCCTTCAGCGCCTTTGCTGATTGCTTCTCTAGCCTGATTCCTTTTGAACTGGCTCCCAGCAGCAGCAGCTACAGCAGCAGTACTCCCTCCACCCCCTCACTGGCACCTGGAAGGGGAGAGCAGCAGCTCCATCACCTGTGCAGTTTCTACCTGGAAAGGTGCCTTTGCCTTGGTGGTCGGTGGGGTGGGTGGGTGAGGAAGCATCTCCTCTGAGGCAGCAGATGGAAGGAGGAACCGGAGGAGCCCAGAGCGGTGTACTACATACTTAAGTTGCTCCTCACAACAACCCTTTGAAGTAGATTAGGCTGAGAGAGAAGGGACTGGCCCAAAGTCACCCAGCAAGTCTCATGGCTGAATGGGGATTGGAACACGGGTCGCCCCGGTCCTAGTCCAGCACTCTAACCACTACACCATGCTGCAGGCAAGGGCAGGGACACTCCTGCTCTTGTCCAGTGACTTGCAGGGGACAGGAAGGAGCACAAAAATCCCCATTCAGCCATGATACTTGCTGGGTGACTCTGGGCCAGTCACTTCACTCTCAGCTTGACCTACTTCACATGGTTGTTGTGAGGAGGAACTTGAGTATGTAGCACACTGCTCTGGGCTCCTTGGAGGAAGAGCGGGATATTCTATATTATTAATTCTTCAAGACGGGCCATGAGTGGGGACGTGGTAGAAAGGAGGTGATTGGCTGACAGGGGGAGAGCATTCCGGAGCAGCAGGGAGTTTTGCGGGGCGGCTGCAAAGCAGTTTGACAGTTGGCTCGGGGGCGCTGTGAAGCAGCAGGGAGCTCGGAGGCTGGGGGCAGCTTTGGGAGCTGGACCGTTGGCTCTGGGGGCTGCGGGCGGCAGACGGTTGGCTAAACTGCACTGTGAAGCAGCAGGAAGCAGGGAGCTTGGAGGCTGTCAGGCGAGCAGGCGACAGTCCCTGGCAGTGGCGGGGAAAGCAAGGACTGCGAGACAGAGATAGAAAAACAGAGGACAGAGAGCACAGGCGAGAGACTTGTGGGGGGAGACTTGCAGGGAGAGAGCAGGGGCAAGAGACTTGCAGGGGGGAGAGCGGGGGTGGCGAGAGAGTTGCGGGGGACGGCGAGAGCAGGCGAGAGAGTTGCGGGGCAGCAAAAGTGAGTGAGAGCATTGTGGGGGCAGCGAGAGCATGTGAGAGTGTTGTGGGGGGCAGCAAGAGCGAGCGAGAGCACTGTGGGAGGCAGCGAGAGCAAGTGAGAGCGTTGGGGGGGTGCAGCGAGAGTGAGTTAGAGCGTTGTGGGGGGTGCGGCGAGAGCGAGCGAGAGCGTTGTGGGGGTGGGACGCGAGAGGTTCAGTGCAAGACTGCACAGATGCTCTGTGCAGGGTCAGCTAGTAAAATGTAAAATGAATGAATAATATGACCTATGTGTCTGTGCAACTATTCCCCTTAGGGGATAGGGCTGCTATAGGAAGAAGGATTTGAGCTCCCTGCCTGGCATCTCCAGGTCGGGCTGAGCGGAAATCCTGCCTGAGAGCCTCAAGAAGCCACTGCCAGTCTGTGTAGACAGTACTAAGCTGGATGGACCAATGGTCTGACTCAGTGGAAGGCAGCTTCCTATGTTCATATTTTCCCTTGGGCTCATTTGCAAGGTGCCCGCCACTTTAAGGAGATTTGATTGAGTGCTCAGAGCTGTTGCTGGACAGGCTTTTGCCAAGTGTTAAACTGCTTGCTTTGCAGCCCACTCTCCTACGCAGGCTCTATGGTAGCTCCATATAGGCAGCCTTCTGCAGCATTCCGTGGCTTCACACGAGTACTGGGAGGGGGTAGGCAACCTCCTCTGCTTGCTAAACCTGGTTTCAGAGGAGGGGCTGGGAACTGGGTGACCCTCTTTTGACAGAGCCCTGTTTGAGAGCTTGCCGAGGTTTCACACGGTAGTGCTAACCCCGCCTTCAGACCTCAAGCCATGTTTTTGCTGGTCATGAGAATAGCCTCTGGATGTAAATATAGACTTGGGGTTTGTTCATTTTTTGCAAATACTTGTTGTCCTTCATGTATTACATCATCTGATGTAATACAAATTGTGTACAGTTGATGTATAACATCATCTTCTGATGTATAACATCATGTGTACATGTATACAGATACATGTATCTGTATACTATGATATAGATCTATTACATCCGTATCATCTGTAATACAGATTCTGTGCTATTTCGATCTACTATCTGTAGATCTTTCTGATGCATCCAGCCCAATAATGAGTCTCCTTTTTGTTACATGTACACTTTCCCTTCTGCGGTATGTCCTTTGTATTTCAGGACCCCAGTGAAGTATCAATTTACAGCAATAGGGGAACCTCCATATTCCCATGGGTGGATGTCTGAAGGCTGCAAGTGCAGATCTGATGTAGTGAGGAGTTTCTTGTAAATTCGGTGGGAAATGATAGTGTACAGAGGACCAGAATCAGTCAGCATCCACACTTTATGGCCAATAAGTTTAACTTGATTTTATTTTTAATTATGATTTTAATTTTTTAGTTGATTTAGTTTTGATTTTGTTAATTTATTTTAATTGTTTTTGTTTTGATGTAAACCGCCCTGAGCCAGTTTTGGAAGGGTGGTATATAAACAAAACAAAACAAAACAAAAACAAAATAAATAATAAAACTTGACAATGTGGAGAAGCAGGCTCTGAGTCTATCTAGAATGAGAGAATGATTTGTTATGGGGCAGCTAACAAATAAAGTTTATTTATTTATTTATTTATTATTATTATTACTATTACTATTACTAAAACATGGTCAAGAAGTAGTTCATCTGCTTCATTCTTATCAAATGGTGAATCAGTAATGGAGTGGACAGCAGACTTGCAAACCTTAGCAAAGAGTCTGCCCCCCCCTTTTTTTGGCATCTATTTCAAGTGACCTGTGCAGGACAGTGTGCAAAATTGGCTTTGTGGGCAGAGCCTCCACTTCGGTAGCATTGGTAGCACTTTCTAGGTCAGTGCCATATGAGAAAATTGGAAGGATTTAGACTGAACAGCCTGGATTTCAGGAGCTTGGGGTACCAAAGAGAGTGATTTGGGGTACCAAAGAGAGAGAGATACTAAGAGAGTGACTGGGGTACCAGAGAGTCGGCTGGCTGTGACCTCTGGTCTTCCGTAGACACATTTCTACGACAATAGAATTAGGGGTGGGATGATTCTTTAGGAAATTTGTATCATCCTGCAGCTGCACTCTGTAAAAGTTCTCCAAGCGCCTGTTGGGTTGAGAGAAAGTTGCTGGCTTTTTCCAATGCCCCCACATGACCCCCAACAATGCCGAGTTAAGGGGCAAAGTGGCCAGTACCTTGGCCTCCACATCAATAAGGCTGAACAAGGGGTCCAATTCCCATTTCTGTGGGGTATCAAGGCTCACGCCCAAGGCAGAGGCCATGCAGGGCACATACATGGAGTATTGCTTAAGATCCTCCGACGGAGAAGCGGGCTTAGAGTCCGATTGGATGTCCAGATGGGACGACTCCAGGGAAACAGCCTCCGTACTCAGAGAACTAGGTTTGCTCTCGCAGTCCAACTCGGGAGGCACCAGAGAGTCTGGCACCAAGGCCATTTAAATAGTAGGGGAATCCACCTTGCTTCCCATAATGTCTGGTACCAAGGTGGGATCGGAGCCCCAAAGATGGTGGAAACCCATTAAAAAACAAAATGCCAAGGCAAAACCTGCTACTATGTGAAAAATAAGAAGTAAAAGGAAAGGGCAGGGAGAAAAACAACACGAGGATAGAGAAATATTCCTACTCATTGCCAAGCTGCGGATTCCATGACGTCTACTGAAACACATAGAGCGGCTGGGGGCAGGGTACCCGCTCAAAGCAGGAGAATTGAGCTTGTTAGGTTCCGACGAAGTCTCTGTGCAAGCACATAGCCCATCTGTGTAAAAGACAAAGACCATGCCGAAGAATGGGATATAAACATAAAAATAAATAAAATAAAGGCTGAGAACTTGTGTTTTGGGCGGTATATAAATGTATTAAACAAACAAACAAAACAAAACAAACTGTATAGATGGCTGATATCAAAGAGGACTGGAAGTCCTCTGGTTCTTTCAAAGATTTTTGGGTAAGGTGACTAGGAAGAAACTGTCCTTCGGGAAAACTGAACTGAGCACCTATTAGAGGGGGTTTGGTTCTAATGATCTGAAAAGAATTTTAGACAGCTGCCTACCAGTGGGTTGTGGAAAGATCAAGTCCAAGGGTATAAAAACATACCTTTTCCCTTGAGAGGAAGATCCAGGCTTAAGTTGTGCCTAGACTTCTGTGACTGGCATTTGGGCTAGAAATCTCTAGAGCTAGATTTGAAAGGTATAGACTTGGAAGAATGACAATGGGCCATGACAAATAAATATCCCCCCCCCCCCGGTGTTGGAAATCCCCTTCTTTTATAGTTTGCCTCAACCAGTACAGAGAATGTCTCAGATATAGATATATTTAATGACTTTGCACCCTTCTGTTTTGGCAATTGGCCAAGGAAATAAAACCCTGTCTTGGCAGCAACCCTGTTAGAGACTGAGGCCAATGGGCTTAAACCTGTCTAATGTTCTGTTGGATTGGAGGCAAAATAGACTTCTGATGTGCATCAGTAATACATTCCATATTTGTGCATGCACACACTCATGCACAGTATAAATGGGGACAGGAGAAACATGTGAAGAAATCCAAGAGCTGTGAAAGGAAGGGATGCCCTCTGGTCTACAGCTGGGCTAGGCAAGTTGTGTTGCGAAAGAGATCTGGCAGACCAGATACTTGGACCTGCACAAGGTAGCTTTATTCTGGATTTTTGGAGTTGGAACAGTTGAATTTAACTTGTTGAAAAGGGAACCATCTCTGACTTCTTGGGCTAATGGTGGTCCATTGACACTTTTGATAGGAAGGTGATGTGGATACTTGAAAGAACAAACTAATTTCAAACGGTGCCAGACAGGAGCAATATGAGAGATGAGGATTCCATGGACAAGCCAGGAGTCTCCTAAGGGGGGGGATTCCAGAGTTTTGCGGACCCCTGTGGCTAAGTGTGCGCTGGACACTTTGGGACAATGGACGGAACCTGGGAAGGTATCAGGAAATGCACTACTTGTGCGTATTCCTTCCTGCTGGCTTCTTAAGCTAGTCTTAGCATTTGCAAAATAGCACTAATTTATTCCTGGACTAATTCCTCTCAGACATGTCCCGCACCTCTGTAGGGGTGCAAAAAGAGAAGCGGGAGGGTGTACTTGGGTCCAAAATGGAGACCCCATAACACACTGGGAGTTGCAAGGTTTATACCTTGCCCGCAATCCAACAGAACATTAGACATGTTTAAGCCAATTGGCCTCAGTCTTTATTTTAGTTTAAATAAACTAAAATAAAAAGTATCTTTTTTTATTATGCTGGCCAGCAAGCTAGGGGTTCAGTTCAAAGCACAATCACAGGTAGTCTTGGACAAGTTGTCATCACTCCCAGCATCAGTATCTCCTTACCCCAGTCTTTAACAATAGGTATATTATAAGAGGCCTACCTCACAGGGTTGCTACAGTGCTCCACACTGAACTTTGGACTCTCAAACTTTTAGGGCAAGCTTTAGTTACCCATCTAGGATTTGTGCAGCAGTTTTCTTGAGTGCTCAATCTGCCTTCCGTCAGTAATCCTTACAGCTCTGCAAGAATTGTCTCCTTCTTGTAGATGGGAGGTGCTGAGTGTGAAAAAATAATGGCTTACCTGAGACAAAGTAGCAAGTACATGTCAGAGAGGTGTTGAACTGGGGACTTCACAGTTCACATGCACAGCCAATGGTAATAGGCTAAAATGCTTGAGTTACTACCCCCCCCACACAAACTCATATAAAAACTATCACAATCCATGATTAAAAGAAGGAACACTTCTGTGGAAATGCTTGTCCCTGAAGATCCATATGGCCATTTTCATGAATGCTTCATGAATCGCCACTAGAATCGCCACTAGAGCTCTCTTCAGTCGTTCTGAAACCAGGTATTAGGGGTGTGCAATTTGGATTTTCGGTGTTTCAGTTCAGATCCAAATCGAAACACCCCCAATTCATTTTTGGGTCCAAATCTGTCCCATCTGAATCACTCCAGATTTGATTTGGATCAGAATCTATTCTGATCAAGAAAGCGGGTCCCAGGGCCAAAAGAGTGGGGTGGAGTGGTAGTGGGGGCTACCACCCAAATTGCAGAGGGGATTGGGCAAAGGGTTGGTTTTTGGTGAATTGTTGAAGTTTATGTGTCATTGGGGAAGATTTGGGGCATAAAGTGGGATCTGGGGCGGAAGAGTGGGGTGATAGTGCCTAATGGGTGGAGGCTACCACCTAAATTGCAGAGGGATTGGGCAAAGGGCTGGTTTTTGGTGAATTGTTGAAGTTTACGTGTCTTTAAGGTTTTCCCCCATAAGGTATAATGGAGGCGTATCGCTTCACTTCGGGGGGGGGGAGGGGTGGCCTAGAGCGGTGTGGGATTGGTAGTAGTGCCCAAGGGGGGCAAGGAAGCTACCAGAATTGTTTCAAAAGATTTGGGCAGAGGGCTGATTTTTGGTGATTTTTCAAAGTGTACACATCTCTTTACGGTTTTACTCCATATGGAATCATGGAGGTTTCAGCAGCCCCATAAGTGCACTTGGGGGGCGCTGGGGTGGCCCAGAGCGAGTGGCGGTGTAGTGAACAGAGGGTGCCAGTCACCCTCATGGTTTGCTAACCCATGGGGTACAGGGTTCTGTTGTTGCTGAGGTGTTCTGAGTGTAGATTCTCTGGTAGCATATGAGAGTGGATTCATGGTTTGTATTGAAAATCTCATTATTATTATTATTATTTCTTGTTTACACAGTCAGACAGGTGTTATAGACTGGTTTGTTTTATCCAGACATCGAGTCCTTCCCAAGGACCTGGGATGCCAGAATTTTATTGTCAGTTGTTATAGATATCATCGCAGAATATAGGCTGTTCCCAGTAAAGCTGCTTTTTGTAATTGGCTGATGGTGATTTCTGTGGCCCCTATGGTGTTGAGGTGCTCTTCAAGGTCTTTTGGAACTCCACCCAGGGCACCAATTACCACTGGGATTATTTTGGTCTTTTTCTGCCACAGCCTTTCAATTTCAATTTGTAGATCTTTGTATTTGGTGATTTTTTCTATTTCTTTTTCTTCTATTCTGCTATCCCCTGGTATTGCTATGTCGATTATTTTGACTTGTTTTTCTTTCTTCTCGACTACAGTGATATCTGGTGTATTGTGTGGCAGATGTTTGTCTGTTTGTAGTCGGAAGTCCCATAATATTTTTACATCTTCATTTTCTACCACTTTTTCAATTTGATGGTCCCACCAATGTTTGGCTACAGGTAGCTTGTATTTTTTGCAGATGTTCCAGTGTATCATCCCTGCTACTTTGTCATGCCTTTGTTTGTAGTCAGTCTGTGCGATCTTTTTACAACAGCTGATTAGGTGGTCCACAGTTTCATCTGCTTCTTTACAAAGGCGGCACTTGCTGTTTGTGGTGGATTTTTCGACTTTTGCTCTTAATGCATTTGTTCTTAGTGCCTGTTCTTGTGCAGCCAGTATTAAACCCTCAGTTTCTTTCTTCAAGTTGCCATTCTTAAGCCATTGCCAGGTCTTGGTGATGTCTGATTTTCCACTTATAGTGTGCAAATATTGACCATGCAGGGGCTTATTTCTCCATTTTTCTATTATTATTATTATTATTATTATTAGATTTCTGAACTGCCCTTCCAAAAATGGCTCGGGGCGGTTTACACAGAGAAAAAACAAATAAATAAGATGGCAACGAATCACCCAAAACAGGCAGTTTCAGGTTCAGATCATTCTGTACCCGAAACGTTTTGCACATCTCTACCAGGTATGATCTACTTGGGAAGAGTGGGGAAATGGAAGGACCTTAACTCAGTGGAAGAATGCCTGCTTTGCTTACAGAAGGTCCCAGGTTCAATCTCCAAGAAGGCCTGGGAAATACCCATCTGAAACCCTGGAGAGTGGCTCCCAGTCAGTGTAGACTGCATTGAGCCAGATGAACCAGTGTTCTGACTCTACGTAAGGCAGGCAGCTTCTTATGTAACCTATGTAAGTCTCATATGTAGCCATTCCCTCAGCACCAACTCACTCTTCAGATTCAGAATTTGAGGAGGGTAGTACTGAATGCAGGGCCACTACCTCCACACCTAAGAGTATGTCCCCAGGTTCAGCACCCTACATGTGGGTGGGGTTAGTAATGGGGATCTTTGGAGAGCCAAAGTTGTGCAACAAAGCTTTACCAAGTGCTAAAAGATTCCCTTCAGGATAAATTAGTTGTCTGTATCCACCCACTGCAACAGCACAGAACCTCAGTGCAAAGCAGTGTTCCCTCTAACAGGGATTCCCTGATGTTGTTGACTACAACTCCCATAATCCTCAAGCAAAAGCCATTGCAGCTTTGGAGCCAGCGTGGTGTAGTGGTTAGAGTGCTGGTCTAAGACTGGGGAGACCCGAGTTCAAATCCCCATTCAGCCATGAAACTAGTTGGGTGACTCTCAGCCAGTCACTTATCTCGCATCCTAACCTACTTCACAGGATTGTTGTGAGGAGAAACTTAAGTATGTAGTACACCGCTCTTACACCGCTCTGGGCTCTTTGGAGGAAGATTGGGATATAAAATGTAAAAACAAACAATCAAATAAATCTGGGAATCCCTGTTAGATGGAACATGGGTGCAAAGCAGTGGCCCCATGCTGCTAAAGTTGTGAAGGCTCTGTTGCCTAGACCCTTTGCAGGATTGTGAACACTTCAAGACCTTCCTTCATGCTTTGGCTTTCAGTGGTCAGAATTAGGCAAGCATGCAATCATTGTATTTACATTTAGAATCAGTGGTTATATCAGGTTGTTTTAAACTTTGTTGACTATCTCAACCCCCCTTAGAACATGGTGGGGTAGAAACAGCAGCAATACATTGACTCTTGTTCTCAAAACTTCCATTCCATATACCATAGCAGACATGAATGCTGACAAATGGTTTAGTGTCCAATCATCCATTCAAGCATTCCTGACAAGCACTAGCAATCCTGGAAGAAAACCAGAAATGTTCAACATTGTGATATCATACCTAACTGCATTGTGAAAAGTCTTCGTGTCAGGTAGGAAAGTTCAGGCCTGAAGCCACAAGGACAAGGCATTTACAATCTATTAGGAAATTGCCACCTTTTGCCAAAAGGTTTTCTTCACGCCAGCATGAAGAAGGCCTCACTGTTTAATATAATTCACTGCAAATGAGCAACTATTAGTCAGCCACATTTTTATATAATTATTGGCAGTGCGAAGGAAATATGCACACGTCTATTTCCACCCAAACAGAACAGAAGCTGCTCACACAGGCTCCCAAGAAGGAGGTGGACTGAAGTAAGAGGAGTCGGGCGGGGGGGGGTGGAATGTAACTCCTCTCACCCAAGCTGCTTTTTCAGAAAGGAAGGATTCACAGTCTGGTTTGACAAACAAAGCACATTTATTGTAGGAGTTGAATTGGAAAGAGTTTCAAGTAATTTAAACTCTGGCTGCATTTATAAAACTAATTTCTTTCCAAGTTTACATATTAATGAAATTTGAGGCTGCCATTCTGAGGAACGATATGAAACCGTGAGACAACAACAGTTGAGACTATAATAATTATGCCAGAAACCAGCAGAGAGAATGAAGCACTCTGACAGAAAGTGAGTCTGTCAAATTGTCACAGATATAATGTACCTCTATGTGGTATATGACTTTCTTTTTTTTAATGTCAAGTGTCACCTGAGAAATGCGGGTTTGGGGTTCTTCAAGTCACAGACAGTTGTAAAAGCAACTGAGCAGAGGCCCCTTTTTGAAGTGGTGATTCTCTTTATTGAGCAGAGGGGAAGAAATTGGCCCTATCTATCGATCCCTCCAGTGGCTGTTGCTGGTGTCCATCTTATGCTCCTTTCTTAGATTGTGAGCCCTTTGGGGACAGGGAGCCATTTTATTTATTTCTATGTAAACCACTTTGGAAACCTTTGTTCAAAAGTGGTATATAAATATTGGTGGTATTCTTCAGATGAATAACACTGTAACTGTGAGCAACAGGGATGCATGATGGGCTGGGGCAGAACTTATGGCCCTGCTTTTGAAACTAGAGCAGTAGCTTTTAAATCAATCTGAACAGGACTACAGAGAATCTCCTATTCCCAGTCTCTCTCTTAAGAGAGTACATTTATGGACTGGTAACATTGGAACAGACCCCAAAGGCGCCTGATAAACACAGCTGGCAATTCTTTCAAGCCTTTTCTCCTCAGACATCCCTGCCAAAGCTCCCCCAGAAGACTAACTGCTAAATACCAACCATTTTTCTTCCTCCACCCCAGGTCCTATTTATAGGAGGTACTCTGTTCCTGACTGGCCACTCTTCAAGCCACTCTGTATGTCTGATAGAACCTGTAGTGATCAGCCTCCCCTCCCCCTAAAGAGTTAACTGGAAGTGAACCCTGTCTTGACTAACAGGCTGGTGAACTCCAGGGCTCAGCCAATCAACACACCAGGTGGGTAGGACTTAGAGAGCTGTTGCCAGGAGGAAGGGAGTTCTTTGTTGAGAAGAGGAACTAGGCTGCAGGTGCTCAGGAGGACATGCAGCCATGGAATCTGGCTGCAGGAGAATAACTCTGGAGATCCTTGAAAGACAGGAGGGCAGGAAGCTTGAATTCTCATCTGGAGTTTGGAGAGTTCTAGGAAAGGAATCCTGGGCTTTAGGGGAAAGTTTGTTTAGTCAGACTTTGCATCAGGGAAGTAATATTTCTTTGGTGTGCGTGCTTTTGCATATTACTGATACTGTTCTATTATTGTTTACCTGTAACACAATTAAAATAAGAAACACTAGCCTACGCCCATCCTACCTAGGGTGTTGCAAAAGACATATACATATTTAAGCATGCATTAAGGCAACCTATTTTTGTAACCCAAATAAGTCTTCTTAATGGTACCTAAAAGCTGAGAAAGCCTCAGATGGAAGCACTCCATAGTAACTGAATAAAAAACTGGCAGTTTTAAAAGTTCTTTTCTTTTTACAAGCCTCTCAGAGTTGGTTATTAACTCAGGAAAAAGGCAGGGCCAAAGGGTGTTTCTCTGGTGCAAACACATCCTCAAACGGTCAGCAGCTATCAGTTTTCTCACCACGTGTAGGTTTGCATGTGAAAGGTTTTTGTACTTATCTGATAGCAAAATAAGGAGTTTCCCCTGGGATTCCACTCCAAGTCCAGGGAGGTTCAAGCTCTGTCGATAAAAGGGGTAGTGGTGGCAGCATTTTGAACCTACCAATCATACAGAAGAGTTTTAGGAGAAGCCTAGCCAGGCAGCTCAGCAGGGATGATTCAGCATTTATTTCCCTCACGTGAACTTGCTCTGAGACAAAGGCTTTAATCTGCTACAGAACCTTTTAATTACAACCAACCTACTTCACAGGATTGTTGTAAGGATAGAAACATTGGTAGACTTACTGTGAAGGGTTCTTTTTCTGGTATGGGGAGGGCATCCGTCACATGATGGGTTGTCAGGCTCCACATGCTCCGAGACAGGGCCAATCAAATTTAAGGACATCCTCTATCCCCTCAGTATCTCCTTATGTGACCCAGTTCTGGTCGTGTAGTGTGTAGAAGAGATACAGCTGAGGAAGACACATCACTTGGTCCAAACAAGAAGGTACAGGTAGAGAAGTACAACTAGCAAACAGGGAAAGGTAATCTGATTACCCTAGGAGTTGCCCCACCACCCAGAAGTCCATCTCCCACATCCGCGGGAGGGCCGGATGCCCTCCCCATACCAGAAAAAGAACCCTTCACGGTAAGTCTACCAATGTTTCTTTTTCCAGGGTATGGGGAGGGCATCCGTCACATGATGGGATGTACCCAAGCCCCGTAACCGGGTGGGCAGCGGATGTCTATACCACCCTTTGAAGTACAGTACGACCCACAGCAGCCTGTGGTTCATAAAACGATGGAATTTTGTAATGCTTTATAAAGGGTGACACAGAAGACCAAGTGGCCACTTTGCAGATTTCCTCAAGAGGAACCCTAGCAGAGAAGGCAGCTGACGTGGCAGCACTTCTGGTCGAATGAGCTGTGATTCCTTGAGGAGCAACCAAACTCAGGGACTCATACACCAAGGAGATTGCAGCCTTAATCCATCTGGCCAAGGAAACCTTGGAGGCTTTTAGATCCAACCCCGAAGGTTGGAAAGAAACGAACAGGGAGTCGGACTTACGCCAATCTTTAGTGCGCTTATGTAAATGTGCAGGGCCCTACGAACATCCAAGGTATGCCATACCTTTTCTTTTGGATGCTGAGGATCCGGACAAAAGGACGGCAAAAAAATAGTCTGATTTCTATGGAATAACGAATTTACTTTTGGTAAGAAAGTGGGGTCCACTTTCATGACCACTGAGTCCTTTTGGAAAATACAAAGTTCATCCCTAACTGAGAGGGCCGCCAATTCCGACACCCTCCTGGCTGAAGTAATCGCAACAAGAAAAAGAACCTTAAAGGACAGAAACCTTAATGATACTGAACGAAGGGACTCAAACGGAGCCTTTGTTAGAGCACTCAACACCTTATTCAAATCCCAGGAAGGGAAACGATGTATTGGGGGTGGTCCCAAATTTTCTGCTCCTTTTAAGGATTGTTGGAATGAAGGCCCCAGGACCCCTTAATAGAAATGTCTAATACTGAGGACAATCCCGACGTTTGACGTCGCAGAGTACTGGGGCACAGACCTTTATCGATACCCCGCTGGAGGAAATTAAGAACTTCTGGAACACCAGCCTCTAAAAGAACTATGTTACAGGACTTAGCCCAGGAACAGAAGGCAGACCACGTCACCTGGTAAATGCGTGCCGTGGAAGGACATCTGGATGCTATGATAGTGTCCTGTACCTTCTGGGAGTAACCTTTCCCATCTAAAATTTTCCGCTCAGCCTCCAAGCGTGTAAGTGTAACCACTCCGGATCCGAGTAGCAAACGGGCCCCTGCATCAACAGGTCTGATCTGCACGGAAGAGGCCACGGAGCACTGATCGAAAGGCTCAATAACTCTGAAAACCACGGTCTCCATGGCCAATAGGGAGCTACCATTATCAGCTCCACCTTCTCAAGCCTTACCCTCCTGATAGCTGCTCCCAGAATTGGAAGAGGAGGAAAGGCATATAGGAGACCAAGTGGCCACCTGGACACCAACGTGTCTATCTGTTCCGCCTGGTGACACTGATGCCTTGAGTAAAACCTCGGAACTTTGCGATTGAGATGGGAGGCAAACAGGTCCAACAATGGCATGCCCCACCTCTGTACTATCATTTCGAAAACCTCCAGATGAAGAGACCACTCTGCTTGGTTCAGAGATTGTCAACTCAACCAGTCTGCCTGTAAATTTTTGACTCCCGAGAGGTGCTTTGCTGAAATTGACTTCAGGTTTTGTTCCACCCATTGAAAGCATAGATCTGACTCTTGCATCAGCGATCTCGACCGAGTTCCCCCTTGATGGTTTATATGTGCCTTTGCCATGACATTCTGTACGTACCAGCACATGCTGGTTCTCTAAGATGTCTTGGAAACTCATCAACACTAATCTGACTGCTTTCAACTCCATCCAATTTATGTTGTGTACCAAATCGCTCTGTTCCCCTCTGCCCTGGGCATGATGATTGCAGCAGTGTGCCCCCCAGCCGAAGAGGCTCGCATTCGTGGTTACTACAATTTTATCGGGGGTTGCTGGAGACCCCCTTCTCTGCAGCTGTTGAAAGCCACCATAGAAAGGATCGCTTCACCGTCCGGGAAATTTTGACCCACAAAGCTCATTTCTCCATGATAGCCTCCTGGTATGGGAGCAATAGCCACTGCAGTGGTCATCTTGCCCACAGCACGCAGTCCAGACAGGTGACCATCAGTCCCAGTATATGTGCTAGATGGGATAGAGTAGCCCTCTTTCTGTGTAGGTAAGGCGCAATTGCAGAATTCATCTTCACCAACCGTTCCCTTGGAAGGCTTACTGTAGCCGTATTTGTGCTGAACAGCACCCCCAGATGAACTAAGACCTGGGATGGGACAAGGTGACTTTTTACCCTGTTTATGACGAAACCGTGCTCCTCCATCAACTGCACCGCGCGTTTCATGTCCTTCTTCGCCTGGGGGGGCCGAGCTCGATTGAATCAAAACATCGTCGAGGTACAGGTAGGAATTAATGCTCTCCTGTCTGATACGAGCAATGACTGCCACCATCAATTTTGTGAAAACCCGGGGGGCCGAAGAAAGGTCGAATGGGAGGGCCCTGTACTGATAAAACTTCTGGCCGTAAGCGAATCTCAGATACTGGCGAGAATGGGTCTGAATGGGAACATGCAAATAGGCCTCGGACAAGTCGAGCGATGCCAACCAGTCCCCAGGGAGGACAGAGGCCTTGATGGTCCTGAACAACTCCATATGGAAGTGTCTTTTTGTCACGAAGCAATTCAAGTGCTTCAGAACCAGGACCGCTTGCCAGGAATCGCCTTTTGGGGGGACTAGGAACAAACGAGAAAAAACTACCACTGGTTCCACTGACACAGGGATCATCTCTATGGCTCGAATCTCCAAAAGGTGCTGTATGGCAACTTCCATCAACTTTCTCTTTGATTCGCAATTGGACACTGGCGTTTCGAAGAAAAAGTCGGGGGGGGGGGTTGCCCAAAAATCTATGGAGTATCCCTGAGAAATCGTTTGGTTTATCCAACGGTCTGTGGTGGAATTGCCCCAGGCCCGGGCAAAGGCTCTCAGCCTTCCTCCCACCTGGAGAGAGTCATTGTTTACGGGCATGTTTAGGCTGGTTGGAAGGGAAACCCCCTGCTCTGCCCTTCCCAGTACCTCTGTTCCTGAAGTTCCAGGATTGTTGCCACTTTGATCTGTACTGAGCGCTTCGGAACTCACGGTCCCTGAATCCTTCTCGAAAGCCTGAGGGATTAAATCAGTTAAATGATCAGTAGGGACGAAAGGAGTTTTGAAAACTGTTTCCACCCCCTCGAAAGGATCTCCTAGTGTCCCCTCGTCCCCCTGGCACAGCCTTTTTCTTATCTTGGGTCTCCACCAGTACCGGTTCTAGAGACTCCCCAAACAGTTTAGTGCCCCTGAATGGAGTGGCCGCTAGGGACGCTTTTGACTTAGCATCAACTCTCCAATGTCTTAACCAGAGACCCCTCCTCACAGCCACGTTAGCTGCCATAGCTCTGGATGCATGTTGAAGACAGTCTAAACTAGAGTCCGCCATAAGAGCGGACGCCCTGGCTATCTTGTTCAAACCTTGTCGTAATTTTAGGTTTTCCGGAGGTACTAGCTTTGCCAATTCCTTGGTCCACAGGATCGTTGCTCTGGCGAAGATGGAGTTCGTGGAGGCTGCTCTTATCACCGTTGACGATGTGTCGTGGGCCTTACACAGCAGGTGGTCAGTTTTCTTCTCCTCTGGGGATTTTAGGAACTCCTCACCCTCTCTATTCACTAAGGATACAGACACCAATTGCATCACAGGTGCATCTACAATTGGAATAGCTAACATGGACATAATATCAGGCGGTAATGTATACAATTTTTTAGGAAAATGGGCTTAGCTGACACAGGGGTACCCCATTCTGCCATCATAACCTCTTTGAACAAGGAGGGGAAAGGTACGGTGGCGGGTGCTGAAGATGTTGATGGGAACACCTCCTGATCCAAACCAGAAACTGGTTGACCACCAGACTCCTTAGAGACGTCTTTGATAGCTCTCTTAGCCTTTGCCAGCAGTATCTCAAATTCTGCTGTTGAATAAAGTCTGGCTGTATTGGGCTTCTCAGAAGGTGCCTGCTCATCAGAGAGCTCTCCCTCCTCCCTTTCAGTACCCGAAGAAATGGACTTTGGGTCAATCGGGGATGCCTGAGGGATTAGATTTGTATGCGTATGGCCAGTACGTGTCTCCTGGAAAACATTCTCAGCCAGCGCACGAGTGTTAGCATTCACATTAGGAACTGAAGCACTGGTATTCTCACTAATACACATTCTTTTAGATCTGGGTAAGTCTTCATCGGAAGACGACGACTCACCCTGGCCCCTCCTAAAGTGACGCTTCTTATAACGTCTAGCAAACCAAACACGTTCCCCCACGGGGATATGGCGTCTAGACGGACTGGAGTCTGGAGAAGACAAAAAGGATGGCCGTCGGGGTCTACGACTAGGAGCCACCTTTGCAGCTACCGTTGTAGGATCGATAGCAGAACCTTCCACAGTCACCCCAGAACCCATAGGCGCAGTAACTTGTCCCAGCAAGGGGGAGACCAAGGCCATGCACTGGTTCTTTACAAAATTTCCCAGCCATTGCAACTCCTTAATGGAGAGTTGCTCACCATTAGGGCCCCTGATACTTGCCATTTCATTTCCGATACTGAAGTGCGTACGCGCCATAATGCGATCAGAAGTCTGCAAGTCCCCCATGAGACTAGTAGTAGTAGTCAAAGGATTAGCCAACAGCCCCATGGGCATGGTACTTAAAGCGCTCAACTATGGAACGGAGCTAGGCTGCGGGTTTGCCGCTTCAGGGCGCCCGGTTGCTCCTAAAATGGCGGACCCGTTTTCGGCGGGAAATTCGTTAAGCGGTTTATCTGGCTGTTGAGCCCTTACCGCTCGCATTTGTAAGCGCTCGCTCAGTGGGGTAGTACTAGCGGCATGTTTCTTCTTTTTCTTTGGCTTCGTGCCGTCCTTCCCCTTCAAATGCTTTGATTTCTTTTGAACTTTTGCGAACGGTTTAGGAGACGTTGTAGGAAGCGGCTTTCCCGCCCCTTCTCCCTGCCGTAGCGCTGCGGCTCCAGCTCTCTCTGAGCTAGTCCCTCCAGTTCTCTCCGAGCTAGCCGCTAATTCCCCTTCCTGGGGTGCAACCAGGGCCGGAGCTCCCGTAATTGCCGCGCTAACCGGGGCCGAAGCTCCTGTAAATGCCGACCTTCCACTCCGTGGGGTAAGCAATGGGACATCAGACAAGGGTCCTTCGGAAAGGGAGCCCTTCAACATGTCGCCCGTGTGCGCAAGTTCAATTTCTCCTCCCGACAAAAACACTCCTTCCGTAGCGTTAGCAAAGGTAAGGAGAAGGTGAGGAAAAAGACCAGTAGGAGGCAAACGATGGAATGTGGTGGTGGTGGTGGAAGGGGACTTGAGGCAAAACAAACAGAGGGAACCTGAAGCGAAAAAGAAAGTACAAGCAACCGAGAAAACATGCAAACTCCTTTCCCCCCCTTGCACACAGAAAAAATAGGTGAAAAAGTATAGAAAGTTTGGATCTCACAAAAGCACAACTGTTCACGGAGCTAGACAGGACCAGAACTGGGTCACATAAGGAGATACTGAGGGGATGGAGGACGTGCTTAAATTTGATTGGCCCTGTCTCGGAGCATGCGGAGCCTGACAACCCATCATGTGACGGATGCCCTCCCCATACCCTGGGAAAAAAATCCGGAGGGAAAGAAGATGCAATATAAATATAGGGTTGTATCCTAATCTTCTGAACAAAGATGCTCTGTAGCCACCATCTCCTTCTATTCATGTTGTGATCATGGAAAGGCCCCTTGCATGAGTGCAGCCCTTCTTCTGTGAATGGGGGGAGCTTGAGGTCACAGAGGCCTTCTATACAAGAGATCAGGATACTATCCACTGTAAACAAAGTACAATGTTATTGCAGCAATTAGGAACAATTTTAAAAAGCCTTCACAAACTGAATTTAGTTAAATATGCACAATTTTGTTTATTGAAGAGATTAGGACAAAAACATTAAACCAAATACAAGACAAAGCACCAGAGGCAATAAAATCCCACCATGCACATCACCAATCTTTCCTCCTACAAGTTTATAAAATAAACATTAAAAAAATGAAGTCCCTCAACACAGCACCATCTTCAGAGTGTAAAAACATTACTCCTTTATATTCTCAGATACCAAAATAGAACCAAGGCAGGTCAGCTGCAGCTTTGTCTCTTGATAAGGAACTGTGAACCATCATCTTGAGAGTGGGATCGAAACCTTCCTGCAGGGCAGGCAAATAGCATCCATACGTCAAATGCCAAGTAGCTGTACGCACATGCCACATACTATAATTAAGCACAAAATTCAAGTAACATTTACATACTACAGAGTCCACATGTACCTACCCAAAAAACAAGACCACTTCACAAAAACGCATACAGGCAGTAACATCAGAACAACTGAGGTACTGGAAACACAAATATTTATGCCAAGAGAGTTGTTTGTTTTGTTTTCCCCCAATATCATACAGCAATATAAAAGCAGTAATAAAAATCATTTGCCAGTCTAAGTCAAAATGAAAGCTCTCTAAGGAAGGTGGAGGAGGTGGTGGTGGTGGTGGGGAGCTAAAATAATAATCATCATAATAAAAGTATGTCATTCAGGGACAGGAATACCTGAAGAGAAAAATAAAAGTGTTAACTACAACATGTAACATGTCACCCCAAGTCAACCCGTAATTGAAGTACTGGCTTAATTCATCACAACTGTGACAGTTTCATCAATAAATAAGTCTTGACAATACAAAAAGGTGCATATTACTGTGTACTTTGAGACAGATTTGTATCCTAAGTAATGTTCAGCTTATTCATACCCTTTTATAGTATATCCAAGGCAGATCCAACAAGAATATTAGAACAGCATTCTTTAAAAAAAAAAAAAATTGAAAAAAACCCCAAAGACATTGCCATTCTAAGAAACTGTGGTGATGGGGAAGGGCAGGAGGGAGGGAAAATGCCACATTTTTTCTTCAATAATAAAGAGTTCCCCTGTTCATATTCACAACAGCCAGAGGAAAAAGTGGATACAGGATTAGGTCCCTTTTCCTTTTTAAAAGGATTCCACAGGGAGATTCTCACCCAATGCAGTCAGATTTATGTTCAGTATGGTAAAGTGGAAGCCAGCATTTTAACCCCCACTTTAAAAGAAAAAAACCTAAAAAAGAATTATCTTGCCATTAAAGTATTCAATCACAGCTGGAAGTCTAATGTCTAGCTGCTGCCTTCAACAAAACCATTTGACCAAAAACTAGAACAGCTTGGTAAGGGACAGTCCCTTCCCTCTTAAGGGAACAAAACATTTCAAATCTCATTTCTCTTAACAAGAATTAAAGTAGTTTATTTAGAAGAACTGTTAATGCAAAACGTTAGCCTTCACGAAACATGAACTAAAACTTGGTTTAGCACCCTCTCATGTCTTCCTTTGTGCGCTTCCCTCCCTCCCGAAAAGAAATCTCACTGAAGCTATTAAACATCGGATTTTAAAAAGTGATACGGGGGGGGGGAATCAAATAGCTAATTGTACCTTCCCTGAATAATGGCTGAAGTTAAATATCTAACAGTGCGATGCCAAGATGCAAGTTGAGGCAAAAGTTTCTGTTCACTGGGAACCATAAGTATTTTAATGAAACTGAATCAGGAGTGGATTAGTGGCTGCACTGGAACATGGGTGTGCAGTGTCCTTGGCTCCATAAAGATGAGAAGCTACAGTTGCTCCATGCTGCCACCTCCTTCTATGTCAATCTAACTTGATAGCAGTAATTCCATCCACCTAATCATCATCTCCACCATGCTACATCTGTTGTGTTAGCTCATTTCTTGGACATTCCTTCTCCAAAGAGAACTCTGGGTTGTCTTTTTGCTATCAAACCAGGCTGAGACACAGATAATTCTGCATGATCAGGAAGAACTCCCTTCATGTTGTCCTTTCTGGACCATGCACCTTCTGGCCAGTAGTTCTAATGTTCAGTTAAAGAACGGATCCGAGTCCTCTTCCATATTGACATCAGGCACCAGCTGATCTGTTACTTCCTTAGCACCATATCCTGAATTACACACATTAAAATCTGTAGAAAACCAAGGATGGTCCAGAATTTCCTGCGAAGTCAGCCTTTCTGAGGGCTCCCGGCGCAGGATGCTACGTATAAGGCATTTTGCCTTGGGGGATAAAGTCTCTGGAATGCTGAACTGCCCGCGGCGGATCTTGCTGAAGAGAGAACTAGGCTCAATGTCATGAAAAGGATAGCGTCCAACTAGCATTGTGTAAAGCATGACACCTAGACTCCACACGTCCGCTGCCTTGCCAGAGTAGCTGCCATTTGTGTTCAAGATCTCTGGGCTCACGTAGGCTGGGCATCCATGCTTATCAGAAAGAGAGTCGTCATTTCCCCGTAGAATGTAAGCATCTTCAAGGCTCTCCAATTTCACTCGAGTCCTGTAGGGCAAGAAGAAAGCAGCAACTATTAGACTCATTGCCAAATAACCATATAGTTGCCAAATTGGGGTAAGCCACAGACATGCAAAAAAGTCCTTTTGAGTTCTTGTTCCATTCGAGAGGCAACAGCCCTGTTCAGTTGTTCTCCAACTTGGTACAATTAGGATGTGGGTGGAGCTGTCAGCTCTCTATTCACACAGGGCCGCAGAACACTCTGAAGCAGTGAGAATCTCTCACCACATTCCAAGAAAAGTGATCTGAACCTTCCCCTCCCCATACCCCAAGTTCAAGAGGGCTTGGGAGAGATCATTCTCTACTTCACATTGGTTTGGAGAATGGTCAGAAGATGGTCAAACCCACTGCTTCTGATCATCTTCAAAGTTCAGCACAAAATAAAAGAACCCTTCTCACTCCAGTTCTCTGCAGTGCAAGGGGAAGGAAAGTCTCACATTGCCCTCATCCACAACTGCAGTTAAGAGGAACATTCCTGGTTAACAACTCTTCCCCCCCACCCACCCATTTAAAGACACATGATAGGAAGCAGGCCAGAGATGCACGAAACAATAAGCAGAGAATCAGCTAAGGTGTCTGACAAATGCCAGAAGCTGGCTAGTCAAAGGCACACTCAGAGAATAGGATGTGTATCTGCCATTTCAGAAGTCACCTTTTCATATGCCGAGGTCACTTTCTGACACAGACACAGGTTGAGAAAAGATACACAACAGAATATTTGGCAGCAGCTGGCAACCTTCAGCAGCAACTAGCAACAGAACCAAGCCACAGATGCACAATAGATGTACAAGATATTTTTTAATGTGAACATAAACAATTATTATATCAATAGATTGTGAGACCATCACTGGGGATCATGCTCCTGTCAGGCCACCATTTACTATATCTTTTAATCTGGTGGTACCTCATCAGCATAAAATGAGTGATGGATAGGGGGCTCATCCTTGACAAGTCTTGCTTCTTCCACATGCCTCCAAAACTCAGTATGTCAGGCACAATAAAGGAGGCCCTCTTTATTTGTGAAGGTTCTGTTCTTCCAATTTCCACGGATAACAAAGCCGGGAATAAAGAGACCTTAAACCTGGGTGGGGGGGTGTCCCCGGCAAGGGCGGGAGGGTGAGGTTCCGAAACACACTGAAGTGTGCTGAAAAATCACAAGAAAAAGTGGGGGGAGGAGGAGCATAAATAAACACAGTACCTTACTCTCTCTCCAGCAATGCCTCCAACACTTCCAAGTCCTCAGAACTTAGTAGTTGGGTGTTGTTGTTTTTTAGAGTTTCTGTTCATTTGGTTTGCAGAAAAGAGCCACTAAATGGCTCAGCGCTACAAAATGGTGGCAGGAAATGACACCAGAAGTCATTTCCTACCACTCAAGAACCGCAGATAGGTGAAAATAACCCTATTCTCGCCCTGTGAATAAAGAAACTGGATCACTGTGACCCAACTGCAGATACATGAAACCATGGGTGCCAAGACCATGGATAATGAGGGTCACCTGTATTCTTTCCCAAGCTGGGTTTTAGGGTTGGGGTAGGACTACTGAGGCAAGTCAAAATTTGCAGATCCCCAACAATCACACAGGTTTTAGGAAAGGTAAACTACATCCAGCTGGATTTCTTGCAGCTCTATGGGTTGTGCCTAGTCCAAGTTCATAAGAGGGACCAGAAGGGAATGGATATGAGAAGGATGAAAATAAGTTCAAATTCCTAGGCAGACATTTGTGTTTTGTTTAAAGTATTTGAGCAAACACTTGAGATTTTCTTCAGTCCTCAACAACTATTTTGAAGGGTCCTACCAATGTTCTTTTCAAAAGATGGATACTGAAACTAATTACTTGAATCAAGGTAACACACAGATTTACAGAAGGTAAGCCAATTTTTTTAATTACACCTACACTATCTTTATTTGAAAGAAGGGCACAAGGTTCATGACAATCAAATGTTACACTTCAAAGATCAAAGTAACCTACAAATCGAACTCAAAACAAGTCTCTCCTTCAGTACCCTGGGGTGGGAAAGGAGGAAACCCCAGCATCTGCATTTTATGATATCCTCCAACATCCCTTACACCCAGTCTTTAAGTTCAAGAAATTTATTTAGAAACCAATACAAATTATATTCAGGTGTCACCTTTCCAGCTAAGTGAGATCCCCAAAGCAAAACATTTTAAAACTATTAAAAGATCAAACAAGAACAAAGACAAGCAAAATCCTTCTGCTTCTCTTCCTTGCAGATGTTCTACAATAAAGAACGGAACCCAAAAGAGAAGCCATCAACTTTTTTCCAAGGAGGGAGTTGCAAAGTATTGATGTCACTAATGAGAAGACTATCTCTTGTAATCATCTCCTCTACAGTCCAAGGCGCAACTGTAATGTTGAAGATAATCTGAGCAACTGAATGAGTTTGTATAGGAAAGGGTGATCCTTAAGATATATCTTTTGAGACTAATTAGGGCTATAAAGATCAAGATTGGAACTTTAAATTTGGCCTGGAAGCCAAAAAGCTGCCGGTGAAGTTGTCAGGACACCAGAATGATGCATGCTATGCAGCCAGCACCACTTTAAAAAGGTCACCGTCACATTCTGGACCAATTGCAGGTTCTGAAAGCAGTATCACATGGAGAGCACTGCAGTGATATAACCTTGAAGTTACCAAAGCATGAAAGGAAGTGAACAGATCCGTCTTGACCAGGAGAGAACACAACTGGCATACTAACCTGAGCTAATAAAAAGCTCTCCTGGCCACTTCAGCCACCTGGACATTCAGGACAAAGGCAAAGTCCAGAAGCACTTCCAAGCTGTGAACCTAATTCTTAAGAAGAAGTTTGATCACATCCAGAACAGTTCAGACACCATGATCATCTAATCCACCAATTATAACATCTAAATCTTGTTTAGACACCTTCAAAAAGAATCAGATGTTCCCCTGGTGGTCATCCATGAGGGACAATGACCCAGTCTGCATCACACAGACTGAAATCTTTGGAGGCTCTTATTGCCAGTGCCAACCAGTTACAAATAGCTCCAAGGCATACAAATCACAGGTACACCCAGTAACTTCAGTTCACAGCCACTCATTAGAACTTTCTAACTTGTGCAACAGTGGATTAGACATAGAGATCATCCACAAAATAAAAAACCACCTTCTACCCAGATTTGGGAGCCGTGTGTACTCTCACATTTTGGTTATGTGGAAACAAGGTAAGAGGAAAAGCCACCCAGGTTTTCCTCCTGTCTTGCTTCCACACAACCGAAAATTGGGAGTACACACAGCTCCCCAATCTGGGTAGAATGGAGTTTTTGATTGCATGAATGACCTCAAAGACTTGCCTTGGAAGTCAATTAGTCTTATAGGCCTAAGTATACAAGGGATTCAGTGCTACTTAAGTCCAGCTAACTGGGTAAAGAGACAACTTTCAAAGTGGCAGTTCTCTTTATGATTAGCAGGGGAAGAGCAACTGTTCCTATCTAATCTCAGCACAGCATCCCTCCAGTGGTTATTGCTGGTGTCTACCTTGTGCTTCTTTGAAACGGTGAGCCCTTTGAGACAGGAAATCATCATCTTATTCTTTTTCTATGTAAACCACTTTGAGAACTTTTCATTAGAAATAATAATATACTTATTAGGAGAGATTATTGGGCCCTCTGCAATGTTCTAAAGGTTTTGGTGGGCTCTCTGCAATGTCCTGGGTCCCGAAGGTTTTGGTAGGGTCCAGTTTCAGGTAGAATTTGGACAGAGTTCAGAAAATGCTGCTGAAATCCAATCCAAGCCGAGGGTGTTCGATTTTATTCATGAAATTTCTCTGCCCATACCTAGTTGTATCCACATAATACTGCTATTACATTTAAGCAGGCCCAACAGTATACTAAGTGCTGCATCTAGTACACAGGTAACTTGAAAAATCCAATTTCAGCAGCATTACAGAACCAAAAGAAAGAAGAGTTCTGTGTGCTTAGCAGCAATAAGAAAAACAACATGGGATTTATTTTATTACACAGAAGCCTGCTCTTTAAGACCTCCAGCCACACATCAAACCTTCCTAACTTCAAGAGACATTTATTAGCAAAGGTGAAAGTCCTTTTGGCAGATAGCCTTGAATAAGGAGGTCATAAATACGCAGTTCACAGTAACAGGTTCTTACCTCACAGTATAGAAGGTAGCAGCACTTCTCCTACTGTTGAGGTCTCCCCAGATTAATGGAGAGGCAGAGCAGGCATTTGCCTATGGCAGCAAAATTTGATTGGCAAATTTTATGGCTCCTCAAATTTTGCCACCCATCTCTGGGGGCAACGGCAGCTGCAGTGAGGGTGGGGTGGGAGTGAGGAGAAAGTCCCCTTTTACTGCAGCAGCAGCTACAGGAAGGGGGGGGGGCGAGGGAAAGTTTCCCCTTTTGCCCTCTAAAGAATGCCACTGCTGGTGGCGGGATGGGGCACGGCGGCAGCTGCAGGGAAGGAGGGGGGACAAGGAGGGGAGAGTTCCCCCACTTACCTCTGAAAACGCCGCTGTGTGGCAGGATGGAGAGGTGGCGAGCTCCTTCCAGCTCCCCTCCTCCCAAGTGACTGCATGTGGAGGAAGGCAGACAATGGGCTGCACAGCTGAGAGGCCCGTGCAGTCACTTGGGAGGAGGGAAGCTGAAAGGAGTTCCCCGCCCCCCCTCCCACTACTGCGCAGCGGTGTTTTCAGAGGTTAAAGGGGGAACTCTCCCTCCTCGCCCCCCCCATCCCTGAAGCAGCCACCGTCATGCCCAATCCCACCGGCAGCAGCGGAGTTCTTTAGAGGGTAAAATGGGAAACTTCCCCTCGCCTGCTGCTACTGCCACCATGTAGTGGTGTCGTCGTTGTTTTAAGGTAAAAGGGCGGCTAAAGCCTTTTTGCCTATGGGCAGCAAAAAGCTTAATCCGCCCCTGGGTCTCCCCTCAGTGCACATGCAGAGGAAGTTCTTGTCACAGACTGATCAATTCCTCTGCATCCTAAGGCCTGTCCATACTCCTGTGGGGGTACTAAAAACCACAAATGGCAGTTTGCCTCAGTTGTGGGCTTAGCATGGCAAACAGATTTTAATGATTGTACGTTTCTTCCTTATGGACTGGTCTTTTATATCACAAGAAAGCAGAGAGAAACTGACTGGTGTATCACTGATGAGATAGTGTTAAGTATGGAGAATATGTGCAAAAAAGCAAATTCTGAGGGATATTGCCACACACCTCCAAAAAAGGCCTAGTGCCTATCTCCCTCCCATGTGGCATGCCCTCATCTAATCTTGGGGGGGGGGGGGAGTCTGAACTCCCCCTGCCACCCCCCACAATTAAAAGATGTACATGTTCGCCTTCCTCTTCCAAGCATTAAATTATCATTCAAACTGGCCCTAGGAGGTATGTTAAAACAGGAATATGCAGCTATAAGCTATTCCTGTGCACAGTCCCAAGCCATTAAACTGCTGTCAGTTATTGCTTACCTAGGGACAACCAACACAGGATAGATACGAATATGATGAATAGTTATATACCACTTTTCAACAAGAGTTTCCAAAGCGGTTTACATAGATATAAATAAAATTAATCTAGCTCTTGAATCTTATTTCACCTTATAAAATTTCAATTCAAGTGCAGTTACGGTTCTACTTGTAAGGAAAGGAGGAATGAATCTCTACCTTTTCTTTTTTTTTACAGTAGAATTAGTGTGATATTTCACATGCATTATGTGAAGGATACTGATTATTGTTTGCCTACAGGATCTCAGGAAGTACATTCATTCCTCAGTACACTCAAATTATGGATTCCATAACATTTAGTGCATATATTCAGTACCGGTTAATCCCCTTCTGCTAGGTGATGTCAATCTTATCACAGAAGATACCATCCACAAGAGGGTTGGGTTAATTGCCTAGCATCTCCCAAGAATACAAGAGCTCACCAAAGTTAGTCAACCTAACCTTAAGTTAAGAGTTAACTTTAAAGTAGATCTTTTAGGGGGTTTGAAATAATTCTGTGTCTCTATTGGCAGTTTATAGAAGAAAAATCAAATCACACCATTACCGAGATCGCCGCCATTACCCCTCTCTGGGGAGCAATTGGGGCCAAAGCTCCCTTCGTTGCTTCGCACGCCGGGGCCGTAGCTCCCTTGGCCAAAGCCTGCCCACTCCGCGGTTCAAGGGCTGGGGCATCCGACAAAGGACCCTCTGAGAGGGAGCCTTTCAGCATGTCTCCCGTATGCGAGAGTTCCATCACTCCTTAAAGACCCTCCGTCCGTCACGTGAAGAAGGAAAGGAGCGGTGAGAGAGATAGGGGCCGGAGGGAAGTCAAGGACAAAAAGAACGATAGGAGACCAACGAAAGGTACGAAAATAAATGAGGCCAGGAAACGGAGCAATAGGAAATCAACGAAAAACCAATCAGCAAGACTAATTGTCGTGGTAGAGAGGAGAGGCGGGGCGGGGGCGGGAAGGGCAGATGAGACAAAATAAAATTCGAAGGTAACACTACCGAAAGATCGCCGAGAAAAGCAATTCCTTTCCCCCCCTTGCACACAGAGAATTTAGAAGAAAGAGTAAAGATCAGATCTCACATGCACAACTGTTCACGGAGCTAGACAGGACCAGAACTGGGTCAAACTGGGAGGTGCTGAGGGGATAGAGCGTGTGCTTGAATTTGATTGGCCCTGTCTCGGAGCATGTGGAACCTGACAACCCATCGTGTGACAGATGCCCTCCCCATATCCTGGAAAAATCAAATCACACCTACCACTTTGCCTAAACACTTATTTACCTGTGATATTATTGCCAAAGAGAAAAGACCAGACACGTTTCCGAGAGCATGGTGCTGTCTGTCCAAGCTTTGGCTTACTTTCGGGAAGATTTCTGAATTCCCTATGCCTCGATATTCTTCTGGGTGTGTGTTTGATTGGTTTTTATTTATTTATTTTTGGTTCTTAGACATAATTCTGACATTGTGGACAGAGACACCCTCAACTCTTCTTCTCCTGCCAGGGATATTGGATGTTTAACATACTTCAGATTTTCTGAATAGAAGTTTGTTCCTCTGCAGTATTCCTGCCTCCTCCTACAAAACAGACTGGAATACCAAACCTGGCTTCATTTTCTTAATTAAAGTAATTAATTAAAGCCTCTACTGTACTGAAGAATCAAGGACATACATTCACAGGAAAGCAGATTTTGTTTAAACCAGACCATTGAACAACAGCTGGCCTTTATCTGCTTGTTCCACCATAATCTCCGACAGGATAAAGCAAACAAGCAGCAGACACGTTTTTATCCTGCTGAATGGATTAAGCCAGAGCAAATGCACACACATGATCAATGCCTGTATAGCTTTCACATATACACATCATGTTGTATAGAATTTTTCAACTTAAGTATCATTAAAAAAAAAAAATCAAGAAGCCCTCCTAAAATTGGCCTAGCATCACTTACAGACAGACTGGAAGACCCAGAGAGCAAGGAATCAAAATGTTTCTCTCATTATTAAGAAGAGCATCCAAACAACAAGCCCTGTGCATTCAGGCTGGTTTTGTACCATAACACCTGATGCAAAGAGACAGTGTTTGTGCCATGCACAAATTCAAAGGCCTACACTCAGACTGGGATTTTCCCCAGCATTATCTGAAGATGCCAAGGATTAAATCTGGGATCTTCTGTATGTGAAGCACAGTCAAGCTGCTTCAATACCCAGCAGAAGACATGTACCGTACTAAGGTACTCTGTGCAGCAAGAATTCATTATGCCTCTAAACAGTAGTTTCAGGGGAACAATGGCAGGAGAGGGAATATGCCTTCATTTCCTGCTTGTGGGCTTCCTAGAAGCATAAGAACATAAGAACAGCCCTGTTGGATCAGGCCCATGGCCCATCTAGTCCAGCATCCTGTTTCACACAGTGGCCCACCAGATGCCGCTGGAAGCCTACAGGCAGGAGTTGAGGACATGCCCTCTCTCCTGCTGTGACTCTCCATTAGCCACTTGGAAAGATGCAGTTGGCTACTGTGGGAGAAAGGATGCCTGACTGGATAAGCCTTGGCCTGATCCAGCAGGTGGGTCTTGCATCAGAGGGCTCAAAGGGGAGCAACCTCTGTCGCTTACAGAAAGATGTCCCCTGCCTATCCGAGTTCTCTGCAAAGCGCAGAGAACATGGGCAAGGACGTCTGCTGCAAACTTTGTACTAGATGCCCTGGATATAGAGTTGCCATGCCCCCTGAAATTCCAGGTTTCATGCAAATTTTAAGCATCTCACCCAGATTTGCTTGGATTTCAGCTTTTTTTTTTTTTTAAGGCTAAGGTCTAGCCCTTGTAGAAGCAGAGTTATGGAGCAAAACATGCAGTCACTATTCCGCTCAAAAATTATTTTCAAGCCAATTTACATAATTTGCAAATTAGGCACTGGGATTTGGAAAGCCAGAATATGGCAACCCTACCAGCGTAGGAAGCAGGGCAGGTAGCAACTGACAGAGACCATTTATGTTTACCACATAACGCTTGACTCTGCCAAGCACAAAGCTAACCAGAAATCTTGCCTAATATTTCAAGCAACTAGGCCTAAACAATAAATAGAGGGTGGGGGGAGGGGTCAGGTTTTCCAGCTATGACCATAAGAATGACTGCACTAAAATTAGTCAGATAAATATGGGCTTCCAAAGCAAGATAAGAACTACTTTATAAAAAAAAACTTTATAAGCGCAAAGCCTTCTGTCCAATATAATTACAGTATATCATTTCAATTTGAAAAGCAGGGATAGAATAGGCACTTGGAAAGATGGCATTATACATCTATCAGATCACTGCTAGAACCCTGCATTAGTCTAATGCTTAAAAAAAAAGGCTTGAATCATTGCCATTTAAAAAGGGGAAGCTATTCTGCCTATGAATGCTTTCCCATTACTGGTGAATGAAACCACAGAAGTGCAATCAGAGGGCAGCAAATAGCACTCAGACGGGAAATGCGTCTTTGTCCCCATAGAAACAGCCAGGGAAGCCCATGAAAAACAATACTGTTCTGAATTTCTTATCAATATGCCATTCATTGCTTGAGTGCATTCAGACTTGGTTCTTTAGCAGTGTAACAAAACCTGATCAATTAAGCTTCTTTCAGAAGGGCCTCCAATAAGAGCTCCTGAGTTAGCATCTGTTTCTGACGAACCATTAGCATTGCCCTAGACTTTTTCCACAGTCATTTACATTAGTTCTCCCTGAAGATTTTTTTGAGGATTACATAGATTTACAATGCAGTCCTATCCTGGATTTAGAGCTGAGCAGGATACAATTGCTTCTAAAGGATTGCTCTGTGTGTGTGTGGGGGGGGGGTGTTACACCAGCACACCAAAAGCTGGCAGGATGTTAAAGGTAAAGGTGTCAACTCCTGGCAGCCAGAGCCCTGTGGTTTTCTTTGGGAGAATACAGGAGGGGTTTACCATTGCCCAATATAGGTGTTTCCCATAACCTGGGAAACATACCAGCAGGGATTTGAACCAGCAACCTCTTGCTCCCTATGCAAGTTACTTCTTATGCTGGTGTAGGGATTCTCAACCATGAGACTCCAGATGATGCTGGACTACAACTCTCATCACCCCCAGCCTCAAAGGATGATGGGAACTGTTCAACATCATTCTGAGACCCAATGTTGAGATCCCCTGTGCTAGTGGGACTCTGTGCTAAGGGGAAAACTGGTAGATCTGGCGATATGGTTAGGACGGAATGGAAGCTAGTCTGTGTTTGTTTCATTGTATATTTATATGACTACCTTCCACAAAACATGGCACTATATACCATAAAGATCAGTATACAATCAAAATTAAAGCCACAACAACAATTAATCACAGACATTTTAAACACCACCACCACAAACTCAGTGGTCCAGTATCAGCACTCCAGCCAGCACGGCTCCTCTACCCCGCTACTCAAAAGCTTTGATGAAAGGGACGGTCTTCAGCTTTTTTCCCCCTGAAGGCAGAGAATGAAGGGAGTGAACAAATCTCCAAAGACAGAGTATTCTACTAGCCAGGAACAATCAATGAGAAGGCCCCGTCTCAAGTGCACAACTGAGTTCTGCTGGAGTCACCACTCAGAGCAGGGCCCTCTCCAGTAATATGTTCACCTCATATGGTTAACAGGATCAAGTGGAAGCAGGTAGTCCTTCACATAACTAGAACCTATGCTGCTTAGGGCTTTAAAGGCAATAACCATGGCCAGAGTGTCTCCCCTTTTCTCTCAGCATCAGTACCTCCACTGGCAATGTGCATTTAATACTATTGCCCTAATTAACAGGAGTACTTCAAAGACAACAGAGATAAAATGCTGAGCCCTTGAAATGCACCCTATCAATGCTACATCGGGATTTTCACCTGTCCTCAGGCATTCTTGGCAAATAGCTTGGCTAATTCTTAGATAGCAATTCCATCCGATGGGGTCACTAGATTGCCAATTGGGAGCCACAGTGGTGCCAGTGTAGCACAAGGGGCTTGAGTTATGGGACACATCCTTGTCAATGGTTTGAAGGGAGAAGAGTGCAACTGGAAACACTCAAAATAGCGTGAGGATACTCTCTTTTAGATTGGATTTTCAGAAGGGGACTGCTCGCTTGGAGCACAGGGATTGCTCCCAATCCCGGCACTTCTGCTACTGCTAGCCTGACTTTTAACCCCAACCATTAACCAAGGTTAGAAGGTGTGAGCACACCTTGAACCCCAGGTTCAGGATTGTGTGCGCGCTCAGGCTTCACGCAGCCCCAGCACACACAGTGTCAGGTGCCTAGAGCACCTGACTCACAAGGGAATCTGCCAATGCACTGTGCTCTCACATGGTGCATTGTGGGATACCTGGAGGCCAGGACTAGCAGACAGGAGCAGTGTGAATCGTGTGTGCGCACGATAGAGGAGCTTCTTGCTTACCTGGGGTGGGGGAGTGGGGTGAGGTAGGTTCAACCCTGCCTTCCCCACCACCACCCAACTGCCCTCTTTGCCTTGTTATGGTCATGAAAATGATTTCTGATCTGGCCGGAAATTCATCCTGATCGGCAGAGTCTATATCAGGGATTCTCGAACTTGGGTCCTCAGGTGTTATTGGACTTCAACTCCCATAATCCCCAGCCTCAGTGGCCTTTGCTTGAGGATTATGGGAGTTGAAGTCCAATAACACCTGAGGACCCAAGTTTGAGAATCACTGGTCTATATGGAAATTTAAAATATACTTGGTATGCATAGAAGCAAGCAAGTGCTGTTCAAGATTCAAGGAAGAAGGTCTAAGTATATGTATAGAACATATACAAAGAGAGGAATAAGCCTGATGACATGCTGAAATCCAAAACGAAGTTTACAGGTGAAGCTCGGAAAATTAGAATATCGTGCAAAAGTCCATTAATTTCAGTAATGCAAATTAAAAGGTGAAACTGATATATGAGACAGACGCATTACATGCAAAGCGAGATAAGTCAAGCCTTAATTTGTTATAATTGTGATGATCATGGCGTACAGCTCATGAAAACCCCAAATCTCCAATCTCAGAAAATTAGATTACTACATGGAACCAAGAAGACAAGGATTGTAGAATAGAACAATATCGGACCTCTGAAAAGTATAAGCATGCATATGTATTCAATACTTGGTTTGGGCCCCTTTTGCAGCAATTACTGCCTCAATGCAGCGTGGCATGGATGCTATCAGCCTGTGACACTGATGAGGTATTATGGAAGACCAGGATGCTTCATTAGCGGCCTTCAGCTCTTCTGCATTGTTTGGTCTCATGTCTCTCATCCTTCTCTTGGCATTGCCCCATAGATTCTCTATGGGGTCAGGTCAGGCGAGTTTGCTGGCCAATCAAGCACAGTACACTGTATACTTTTCAGAGGTCCAATATTGTTCTATTCTTCAATCCTTGTCTTATTGTTTCCATGTAATATTCTAATTTTCTGAGATTGTGGATTTGGGGTTTTCATGAGCTGTACACCATGATCATCACAATTATAACAAATTAAGGCTTGACTTATCTCGCTTTGCATGTAATGCGTCTGTCTCATATATCAGTTTCACCTTTTAATTTGCATTACTGAAACTAATGGACTTTTGCACAATATTCTAATTTTCCGAGTTTCACCTGTATTAATTGAAAAAGTAGTAAGAACTTTCATACCACACCAAATGACATTGCATAACTATTTTGTTTCCTTTCATTTGACAAGTGAGGTTTACTGCCTGGAAAAGGGTGGGGGGGATCTTCCAGCACACAAACAAATGCAAAAATAATTCATAAGAGCATTAGTTTCTGGGATGAAATCCGATATCTGTTTTCACTTTCCAGAGCTAAGAAGCTTATTAAATTTGAACTTATAACTGCTCTCAGTTCCACATTAACAAGGACTACTCAACTCCACTATCTGCAATCACGGCCCTCAGCATGTGCCTGTGGCTCCTTAAGGAGGCAAGGATAAATTGTATGGCCCCAGCACAGACATAATATGGACCAAGCAAAGAAATGTGACAGAGGGGAGAAGACAGGGCAAAAGAGAAAGGAACCAGAAAGCCATTCAGGAAACACACATTGAGATTACCACTTAGTAGTCTGGTATCTGCAACACCAAACCTTAAGTAAAGGGATCTTTCAAAAACATTGCCTATATGTGTTGACGCATAACAAAGACATGAATGCTTTAGTTTGTCTTCCAAATGGAGAGCTTCTTGGAGCCGGATACACTGACTGGGCCAAGTCCATAAAACATGCTGATCCTTCTAGTCCCAACCAAGGATTAGCAGAATCAGTATAAACATAGGAAGCTGCCATATACCAAGTCAGACTATTGGTCCATCCAGCTCAGTACTGTCTATGCAGGCTGATAGTGGCTTCTCCAAGGCTGCAGGCAGGAGCCTCTCTCAGTCCTATCTTGGAGATGCTAGCGAGGGAACTTGGAACCTTCTGCAGGCAAGTGCTCTTCCCAGAGTGGCAGTGTTCACACATCAAGTCTCCCATTCAAATGCAAACCAGGGCAGACCCTGCTCAGCAAAGGGAAAGATGCATGCTTGCTACCGCAAGACCAGCATGGGTGGCACAGCTCATGACAAAATCTCCTCCATCCCTGCCTTCCTGTTCTCCATTATGGTGGGAAACCAGCCAGCCATAGTGGAGCTGCTGTCTAGACCACGAGCTTACACTGCAATCCTAAACTCATAGATTTAGGAGTTAAATTCCACTCAGCACTGGTCCACACAATGAGTCAATGCATGTCATGCATCCCTAGTGGGACTCTATCATCTCAGAGCATTGGGCAGGGCGAGGGAGAACTCAGCTCCCAAACACGAAGACAGCAAGGGGAAGGGTTCTAGTACAGTTCTCTTCTTGACATGCAACTTTTCTATACATTCTCCCTTCACACAGTTGAGGGATCATTCAGACACATGAGGACCCCCTCCCCCAATGTCTAAAAAGGTACAACTTTCTAGAAAGCTGCACTGCGCAGTTTTACTGGCCATTTAGATCAGCTTGAACATAAAATATGCTCTGAACTGCGTTGCCACTGCCAAGTACAGCAACAGAAGCTCAAAAAGCTTTATTCCAATGTGCAGAGACTCACAAGAGGTAGTCAGAGAACCATTACTTTACAAGATGTCCCAGGTATGTTAGGCTACATAAGACTATTTAAGATGCCAGGATGCCCTAGTGGCTAGAAACCCAACACTGAAGCTAGGAATTTACAATATATGTTCAATCTTGTGGCATCTGGATGGCATCTAAAAATAATGAAAGCTACAATTTAATGTTAACATCAAGGAACAAATCAGGATCAAGTGTCTGTTCAGTCACAAATTCCCTGGGTGACCTTAGGCAAGTCAATGCTAGCTTCAGTTCCTAAGCCGCAAGAACAGAGACAATAGCAACCTACCTTACAGGCTGCTGGGAGGAGGAATGACAGAAGAACTGCAAAGCATTTGGCAACTAAAAATTACCATAGAAGTTAAACAGTCTGTGTAACAACTCTTCTGGAATAAAGAGTCAATATCTCAGTCTTGGAATACATTTCAAAATGGCCCTATAAGACCTACCCTAATTCCTAGAAAGACCCCATCACTTTGCTCTTTCCCAAAGCATTGCTAAAAGGTTACTAACGCCAACCATAAATCAGCTGACTGCAATAAAGTGTGACAGGTGGATAAAGACAAAAGTAACTGCTATGAGAAATCCACCACTTGGCAACCAGGAAGAATGTAACAGCTTGCATTGCCAGTCACATTTTTGTGGACTGAGTTTCCTTTCACTGAATTTTCAAAAGAACAAAAGAGACTAATCTTAGATTTATCCAAGCAACTGCTAGAAGATACATAATGCAATACATGAATGCAGTAAGGCCACACGTGGCCCATTTATTAACCCAATTCACAGGGTACCACAGTAGCATGGACAGAACTTTCCTGTGACCCTATCGTGTATCCAAGAACCCAGTTAGGCATGGCAAATGGCATGCTCCCTTTTCATCCACTGGTTCCATTTGCATGGGAACATCGCAACATAGGAAATTGCCATATATTGAGTCAGACCATGCTCTATCTAGCTCAGTATTGTCTTCACAGACTGGCAGCAGCTTCTCCAAGGTTGCAGGCAGGAATCTCTCTCAGCCCTATCTTGGAAAAGCCAGGGAGGGAACCTGGAACCTTCTGCTCTTCCCAGAGTGGCTCCATCCCGAGGGGAATATCTTACAGTGCTCACATATACAACCAGGGTGGACCCTGCTTAGCTAAGGGGACAAGGTTTCTTATAGAGCCAGCGTGGTGTAGTGGTTAGAGTGCCGGACTAGTACCGGGGAGACCCGAGTTCAAATCCCCATAATACTAGCTGGGTGACTCTGGGCCAGTCACTTCTCTCTCAGCCTAACCTACTTCACAGGGTTGTTGTGAGGAGAAACCTAAGTATGTAGTACACTGCTCTGGGCTCCTTGGAGGAAGAGCGGGATATAAATGATGTTGTTGTTGTTATTATTATTAATAATAATAATAATAATATGAAGAAGAAGAAGAAGACGTCATGCTTGCTACCACAATACCAGCTCTCCTGGTCTTGCTCCTAGGAAGCAATCACTTCATGTAGGTCTTCCATCTAGACATGGCTAAACCACAGGTAACTAGCTCTTTTGCTATTAGAAATGTATGAATCTGCAAAAAAACCCAAAAACCCACCAAAAAAACAAACACACACCACACCAAATAAGAGACCACATCTCAAGATGCTAGGAGATCCTTTTTATTTTCTGTTAGAAGTTTGCTGTGTGTTAACTTCAATCCATTAACAAACTGCAAATTTTTAACAGAGATCTCTTGTAAGGTTACAACTCCCCCTTACTGCTGAAACGTGTTGGGCATATTGCATCTACCAGAAATAAAAGGACCTAATATATAAGGAGCATCTTGAGACGTAGTCTCTTTTTTTGCTGACATTCCAGTGGATGCTTTCAGTTTTGTTTTTTGTGGTCTAATGCATGAATCAGGCCTTAACTGGAAGCCTTGAGCTTCCAAGCTCAAGATCCCTATCACCACAACAATTTGATTTTAATGCAAATCCCAATCAAGATAACAGTTAGTGCCAGATAAACAGACATTTCAAACTTAAATAGCCTCCATGTACAGCCCTAATATTCATAAACCATACAAGCGCCACCATACATTAGCAAATGCTTTCTAAAGTACAGAATTGTACTTCTTGTTTCCTTATTTAAACACACATGGACAAGTTGCACTCATTCTCAACACCCAGCTACAGGCAAATTTCTTATATACAAGAGAGAGAGAGAGAATCAGCAGAACTGAGAATGACAAGAGACCTTAAGTCACAATAGAGGGTGGTTGTTGTTTTTTTAATCTCACCTTCTTGTTAGCAAGACTAATTAACAAGCATGAGCTTTCAGCATCAAATATTGTGACAGCTAATATTTCAATATAATTGAAATCTTAAAAATACTCTTCAAGCATTAATAACTCCCTGGCAGGAAAAATACTTGCAATAGGGAAAAAGCTATTACTCAGTGCATGCTCTGTACCAATAGTGTTATTTAATTCTAAACTCTTTCATAAAATAAATTTTCCTCCCTTTCATGTCCCTATTTCACATAAAACAAATAGTTTGATCTCATCATCTATCAAGAGACACACAAGTTAGATGAGATTACACCTTAGTGCCTTTGCATTGGCACAGAATTAGTTGCCACCTTGAATGGCTACAGCATAACTCTGATGCTGCAGCGCCACAAGGGCGCAGAAGGGACATGGCACAGGAGGGACGAAGGACTCACTGTCCTATTCACATAGTCAAGTTCAGGACCACTCTCCCTGCCTCCTTCCATTTGTGTAATGCAGCATGCCAAAGGCAAAAGTATTAAAATTAATATTACTAGATGTACTCGCAAAGATCATCTGTGTGCTAGGACTTTGTTGCTCTCCTTGCCCCCGCCACAGCCCCTACTTTATTGCTCAGTGTCAGCCACCCACTCTCACTCGTCCCCTCCCCGCCGCTTACTCACTCACCCCCTCCCCACCGCTCACTCACGCTCATTTGTCCCCTCCCTGCCCATGCTTGCTCACCCCATCCCTGCCACTCGCTCGCTCACTCACCCCCTACCTGCTCCTCTTCCTTATCTGCATATGGAATCCCCACTGCCCAATCACCATGGTGCTTCTGTTCTGTTACTTCCAACTGATAAAGGACTGTGTGGGTGGGGCTTGCCACGTATGACCTTAGTGTATTATATAGATAGGAGATAGTCAAATGACACTCCATATGACAAAACAGTTACAAATCTTAGTTACACACATTAAAGCAAACATAAATCACAAACACCTATACAAGAGGCAGCCCTGCAGCACACAGAAACCCCCAGGACACATCAAGTAATCAAAGCACTGGCTGACATACTACACAGCCTCGTATGCATGCTTAGTGCACCATGGGCACTGCTGCATCTTCCTAATGGCAGTTGCAAACATTTACAGAACTACTGAAATTGTATGAGGGGATGGCGCAATCATACACCTGCTATCATACAACTCCCCTGTGCAATTTCAGCATTTCCGCAAGTGTTTGCTTTCTCAACTGCCATTAGGAAAATGCCGCAGTGCCCATGGTGCACTAAACATGTGCAGGAGACTGCATGGTATGTCAGCCACTATGAACAGCAGAACAGAAGGGCAACAAATTATACACCAGCCCCAGGTTGGGGCGCCCTTGTTCCAGAATAAGGCTGTACTAGCACCACAGTTAATGACATCACAGCCATGAATGCATACAAGCAGCGTCAGAATGAAGCACATGCACACCAAGATACACCGCACACAAAACCACAGCACTCTGCTTCCACACCATACAATGTGAGGGGGTGTAGACAGTAACTGCCAACAACAAACATACAAAAACACTGATAGTAGGAGAGAAATTCGCAATGTAGAAGCACAAAGGGGAGCAATCTCTTATAGACACACACAAAACCAATCAAATTGTAGGAAAGAAAGAGAAAATGTCTGGATTGAGAACAAACCTCCAAGCCTTTTGGACACAATAACCTACCAGGAGTCCCAACACTGTAGCTGTAAGAGTGTGCAAGGACAAGACACTTCGCCATTTTTGTATCCCTCACTTAACTGTGTGAACAGCAGGAGATCTAGATGCCTTCTTAATTCTTTCCAGAGGAATGCATAATCCTACAACATTCACACATGTTCTTACAACATTCATAACGCTAAGCAGTCTAGCTAAGCTACCACTGTTGACAGATGCAACCTTTTAGGATGCACCAGCACTAGTGACTTTGCTGAAGACCTGGGGAATGTGCATGTTGTAAGCAGGGCATCCTCCCAGAGTCAAGGTTCAGTAACAAGGCTCAATTACAGCACCTGAAAATGAGAACTACTGCCTGGCAGGTAAGACGAGCACAAGATATTCCCTCTACCTAGCTGGTATTTAAAAAGAAAAATAGTCAAGAGGAACTTCTGAGTTGAATCAGTTTACAGTGCCACTAGGTTTCATCATAATATCTTCAGGGCATAGGAAGGAGACAGGATATAGTAGGTCCTGCTCTGTGACCACATGTGTGAGAAGCCTCATTCAAAGTGATTAAAGGCATTATCATTCTTCCTCCCAGCACTGTCAATTTCACTCTGCCACACTATGTGCACAGCCAGATACTTGTGATTTTCCCAGTATTTTAATAAATTTATTATATATGGTATAGCATAGGTTTTAGTTCACCCTATCTGATGTAACTTCAGTATGTTGTATTTTTGCTTCTATGTTAGGACTTGTGGTCACAACAATAAACTTATTACTTAAAGTATTTGGAAAATTGTAAGCAAAGAAGGAGAACTCAACTCAGCACAATTGCAAAGGTACATGGAAAAAGTAAAGAAAAAGTCAGCCTGTCTACAATTAAAATAATCAATACACTGGGGAAAGAAAAGAAGCAGATCACCCTTGAAGCCTTCCTGGTAGGAAGCCATCAAAGGCTCATGGAAGAAATTTTAGGGTTGGCCCACTAATGGTCAAATGAGGAAATATAATGCACTCAGCATTCTACCAACATGCCAAACATGTCCTCTCACTGACCAATTTTAAGCTTGTGGATATAAATTATTGGGGTAAACACAGTATACAGTACTGATGCAATTCTAGCATTTGAAGAGGACATTGTGCAAAACGCTTAGGGAGGCGAGGTGGTGAAGGTATTTTCTGGTTCTCTTTTTTAAGATCCTTGTATGCCACCTAAAGAGTTTACAGTATTTTGTTTTCTAGTACAATACAATGTTGTGTCTGCAGTCTGTAGCAAGGCACATGATGCCCCTAGTAACTGCTGAACATAATGAAGGAATATATTAGAAGTACCAAGACCCCAAATCATACAGATTAGAAAAAGCTACTCCGTGATACTGACTTGCCTGCTTAGGCCGCAAGTATAAAAAGGACAATAATTGCCTAAACACTTATTGCCTTATCTGAGTAGCCTGAACATCTCAGGATTTTCATCTGCTGTTCTTATTGGACATTACACAGGAAAAACAAACTGTGTCCTTCCATTTGACTGCCACCTCTACCATTCTTGCTAAACAGGTATTATTAGCAATGCTTAAGAATCCAGCTTAACATGTGCTAATTCATTACATTAACCAAGAATTACAAAAGGCTCCTTCAAGTCCAGTGTAATGTAGTGTAAACCCGTGAGTGTTCAGAACCTCTTCATGCCAGGTCCTAGCTCCGAAACGCAAGTGTCCAAGCAAAGTCAGTTTCTCGAACAACAACAACTTTATCTGTTAACCATCCCATAAATTGTTCTCTGGGTGGCTCACACCATTAAAAAAAACATACAACTAAAATGTATAAAACAAAAAAGATTACAATAGGAAACAAAATACAATATTAAAACATTTTTTAAAAACCTGTTTTAAAAAGCCAGAGTGAACAGAAAGTGATGATGCCAGGTGAGTCTCACTGGGGAGGCTATTCTCTAAACAGGGTGCCACCACTGAAAAGGCCCTCTCCCTAGTAGCCTCATTTGGGTGGGGGCACTTGGAGCAGGGCTTCTGAAGAAGATCAAGGTCTGGTTAGGGACATAGGGAAGAAGGTGCTCTCTCAGGTAGCCTGGCCCCAAGCTGCTTAGGGCTTTAAAGGTTAAAACCAGCACTCTGAATCAAGCCTGGAAACAGACTGAGAGCCAGTGCAGTTGCCACTGCAGGAATATTATCAAAATGCCCAGCCTCAGTTAATAATCTTGCAGCCCTATTTTGGACCAACTATTTTCAAAGGCAGCCCCACATATAACACACTGCAGTAATCTAAACAATAGGTTAAGAATGGGTAACTGTGGCCAAGCTATCTCCGTCCACCTAAGGTCACAGCCAGCGTATCAGCTGAAGCTGATAAAGGCGCTCCGAGTCACAGAAGTCACTTGAGCCTTTAGTGACAGTGCTGGATCAGTGAACACCGCCAGACTATGAACCTGGTCTTTAAGGAAAATGCAACCCCATCTAAAACAAGCTGGACATCATTCACTCAGATGGCTATTTTGAGGTAGCCATGGAGGACCCAAATGCAACAACTATGAGAATACTGATCTTCTAATACTGGTTCAATTTACATCACCAGGTGGCAGCCCCACTTAGAAAAGAAGCAGTAACATATGCCAAAGCTTTGCAGATCTGCATGATTCAAGCCTTTTAATTTCTTTCCTCGAGGCCCACTGATTCCTTGAGTCAGAAGGCACTCCCTTTACACGGAGATTTCATATTCCCTCCCATAACAAATGCCAGAAGCCTGTTGACCCATTCGATGGCAGGTTCCTGAAAGGCATTAGTAAGTCCCATGCCAAACTTTTGGGTAGACAAGATTTATGACTCAGAAGCATTAAGGCCACATTGGGTCAACACAGAATACAAACCATCAGATTTTTGGAAATCTATGCTAAAAATTACTTCTGCTCATCTCCCCTCCTTGTTGTTTTATAAACTTACAAGTCACTTCTCTATTAACAGCAAACTCTCAAAGTGACTTACAAACATGCAAACCCTACAATAGAATGAAACCCATCAAAAGCATACACCTAAGACGAAGAACAGCAGCCATCATTCTATCATTTAGTAACTTGGAAAAGAATTTGTGCATAAGAATAGGAGTGTGCACAGAATCGGTCCGGGGCCATGTAAGAGGCCTCCAAATCGGTTCGGAATTGGGCCGGGCCGGCGGGGTGGGTGGGTGTCTGGCTTTAAGGGTGGGGGGTAGTACTTACCCCTCCCGCCGCTTTTCCCCTTCCGGCACTCCACTTCGGTGCAAGGTTTTGTGGGCGGCAGAATTCCTCCCTGCCGCCCCTGCCCCCATCGTTGTCCGGAAAAAGAGGAAGTTGCCGCCACGCATGTGCCCGCCACCGCCATGTCCGCACGTGCCACACATGCCACATGTTGCGTGTGGGACGTCACAGACGCAAACGCAACATGTGATGTGTGCTGCGCATGCGTGTGGCAGCAGCTAGCGCGCGCTGCGATGGGCGCATGCGTGGCGGCAACTTCCCCCTTTCCCGGACACCGATGGGGGCAGGGGCGGCAAGGAGGAACTCTGCCGCCCCAAAAACTTTGCACCGAAGTGGAGTGCCGGAAGGGGAAAAAGCGGCAGGAGGGGTAAGTACTACCCCCCCCGCCCTTAAAGCCAGACACACACACCCCCAGTGCCGGACCGCGCCTCCGTGGTTCTGCGCACATCCCTACATAAGAACCATTTTCACTGGGTGGAAAGAAAGGAATACGTTTTTAGAAGCCAGCTGCTGTGGTAGGATGGATCTGACATCATGACTCAAAATTAAGCACCCTTCTCTTCTCCATAAACCACATTAAAGGGGTTGGGTGGGGAGAGAATTCCACAACTCAAAAGGTATATTTGTGTGCAGGACTAATACGCACTCCAGTGCCAAGAACAAACCTGCTCTCTACAAACAAGAGAGGCTGCACTATGCTGTACAGGCACTCCACTTCCATGTGGTGGAGGCATTAACAATAAGAGTGCACAATAAACCTTAATCGTTAAAAAACAACCCACATCACAGTCCCAATACATTTATGCGAGGAGGGGGAGACGAGGCAGCTCCTTACCTTTCTTCATCCTTGAATATGAATTTCCGCAGCTTGAGATCCCGCAGTACCAGTCCACCATCATGACAGTGTGCTACAGCCGACACTATCTGATAGAACAATTTGGCTGCCTCCTCCTCCTTCAACTTCTTGCAGGTTCGAACAAAGGAATGCATGTCCCCATAGCTCCTTTCAAAGAACACATACGCTTTTGTCTCCCCAAGAATGATTTCAGTAATTTGGTTGATGTTGTCATGAGGAGGCAGACAAAAACATGGCGCAAGTAATTCTTGGTAGCAGCCAACATCAAACACCTAGAGAGATGCAATGGGCAATTAAAAGAGGGTGTGTGAGAGAGAGAGAAACAGTTGCAGGCACATGACTTTATTTACTAAGAAAGCTCACAATATAGCAGACATTAGAGTTATAATAGGCACTTTTATTGAACGACTGGTTGCATTGTGCAGCCTGGAAATACTTTCTTCTTTACACACGCCAATTCCCCACCACACACACACACACACACACACACACACACCCACCCCCCTAGGCTAGGAAATTTATATTAGCTAAGGGAAGGGATGAACTAATTTCCTATCTCATGCAAGAGATAAAACCATCATGAGGTGTAAAACCAATACAGCTCTCTAAAAGCAAGATCATTAAAAGCAACAGTTCACACTCTCTACTTAAATTCTGATGTTGATATCAGTTAAGATTTGATTGAATGGCCAATGCTTTTGTATTAAGTAAGGAGGGACCAGTTCGGACAATACTCTGACCAACATGGGAGAGGAGCGTGAATCTGTATATCACCTCCCACCCCAGTGTTCCCTCTAACAGAGATTCCCAGATGTTGTTGACTACAACTCCCAGCATCCCCAGCTGCAGTAGCCTTTGCTTGGGGATTATGGGAGTTGTAGTCAATAACATCTGGTAATCCCTGTTAGAGGGAGCACGTGCAGGGGTGTGTGTGTACAAACTGCCCCCAACGTGCGGTTCAAATACACTGAAGTAGTATTGTAACTGTTTGCTGAGAGACCTTTTGTCTACATCATCCCCACAAAAATTAGATGACAGTGTGCCAAGTAGGGGAAGAGTTGTGTGCCCACACTCCTGCCCCATGCATTTAAAAGGGCTGGTCGGGGTATTATAAAAACAGCCCAAGAAATGTAAGCCTAAAAAGACTGAGAGGTACTCCCTTCTTTTGGATGAAATTCCAGCCTAGGCCTTACAGGACAAGCAGAACACACTATGCTTCCTAAAAGGCACTTAACATATTTTACTGTGATCTATGTTGTGCTACCGTTTGAGCTTATGACTGGTTATCATTTCTGCATCCCACCGTCTCTGCAAATAAAAAGAAGCCAATTTCACTTTCAGACTGCGAGCAGACCAAACAATCTAAGGCCATAGTTTGAAATGTATTTCTTTTTAAAGCAGGGATAATATTTTGAACTGAGCAAGGGCTGGTGGGCCAGCAATACTGGCTCCACCTACTGGCTCCACCTTCATTCATATTTCAGCCTAAGGGCTCTGGAACCTCATCCTATCCAGTGTGCCTCTGTTACATAGCAACAGAAGGGAAGTGCTCTGCCACAGCGGATTATGCACCTCAGCCACTCACTCTTTAAGGCCTAGTCTACAGCAGCAGGAGGTGGTGTTGCTTGAGACATTTAGCACTTCAGCCTGCAGGGGTGTCATTTAGAGGGGGAAATGGCTCCATCACATTAAAAAGCACACGTGCAACTTATTTAGAAGTTTCAGAGCCACCAATTTAACCTCAGGGAGAAAGGCCTGTCCATGTCTACTTGCAGGGAGGTGTGGTGGTGGTAGTTTTTGTTTGTTTAAAAGCAAATCATGGAGAGCATTTAAAAATGGATTCCCACCTGTGATCTGAAGAGGTAGGAGCCATTCTACCACCTCAGGAAGCAGAAGCCTCATCAACCCCTTCTTCCTTCCTCATGTGGATAGAAAAAGAGGCCTTGGCAGAGTTTTCTCCTTAGGCACCACAGCTCTCCATGCTCCATCTGGCTAGCCTTGGAGTTAGCAGTGGAGGTGTATGAAGAAGACTCTACCCAGGCGCTCTTGCTGTCCAGATAAGAGGGGAAAGAGGCCCTGGTCTGTCTCTCACAGCAAGTGCCTAAGAGATGAACGAAAAGACCGGGCTAAAGCTTTTGTTGCTTTGCTATGGAAGTACGTAGCTTCTATTTTTTAAAGCCCAGAGCAGGAGATGGGGTGAGGTGATTAGAAAGCCCCATGTCTTATCACTTGGCACACATGGAAGAAAAGAAGGCAAGGTACCTAATGGGAAGCTGCTATGAATGAATATGCTGGTGGACAGGTGGAAACCTCTTCTCCCTGAAACAGTCACAATTGTCTATCTCAAGTCTTAGGAAATGTTCCTACATGTCTTTTTTTTTTTTTTTAAGCCAAGTTTAAACCAGGGCTACACAACTTCAGCCCTCTAGCTGTCGGACTACAACTCCCATCATCCCCACTGACCCCTGTAGCAGGGAATGATGGGAGATGTCTAAAGACAGCAGGAGGGCTGAAGTTGTGAAACTCTGCTTTAAATAGCCGAGTGTCTCTTTAACAGCAGACACACCATCTGTGAATGAATTGTAAGAAACCATAAAGCATGCTGGGAAATTCTAATATAAAAAATGGCACACTAATCCAACAATGATGAATGAATCAGTACTTGAGACATTTAGAAGAGTCACACAAATCTGGGGCAAGAGGACAATATCACTGAAAATAAAGGGTGCACTGCAGTAAGAAAACATCATTAATGCAAGACAAAGGTTTCCATTATGGGCAAATTCTGTGCCATTCAAATGTCTTTGTACTTCAATAATGAAGGTCAGGAAGTTACAAAACCAGATTAATGCTATGACTGAAGAACGCAGGGTAACCATATTGCACAATGCAAAGGATAAGTGTTACAAGCTAGGAGAACAATTGACCTAGCGTTTCCTTGTTATCACTGAAACACAATATAGAAGGAAACAAGGGTCATCCTTATTCTTTTCCAAGATGGAATAGCACAGGAGCAGCCAACCTGAGGTTCTTGAGATATTGATGGACTACAACTCCCATCACCCTTAGTCACAATAAGATGTATCTGGAGGGGGGGGGGTTGTAACTGTAGTCCAAGGACAGCTGGGGGACTTCAAGCCGGCCACCCGGCTTGACAGCACTTTGCAGCCTGACCATCTGAATGTTTATTCAGAAATAAGTCCCACTAAGTTGAATGGGTCTTACGCCTGCATAGTACTGCAGCCCTCATCTTTAAGAAATTTCAGAAGCACTTTAGCAAGAGTTTGAGAAACAAGTGCAAGCTTCAGCATTCCACAGACAGCTTCACCACAGTCCTTCCTGCTGTTCCTCAAGAATTTGGAAAATGAGCGAGGAGCTTTTTCCCTTGTGTGGGTTAAGAGGCCAGCTGGCCTATTGAAAGGAAAGGGTAGAGTAGACATGCACAACCTACACCAGGGAAGTAACTCAACTTTTTCCACATGATCACATCTACAACTATAACAGAAGCTGTTGGAGTAAGTGAAGAACAGATACCTACCCCTCTACATTCCAACAGGCCTCCTTGGAAAACAATCTTCCAAGCACTTTTAAATGTATACAAGCTATTTTCAAAAGGGTCATTTGATTGAATTCTCAAAGGTTTCTCTTTGTTGAGCTGTGTATTCCTCTAATGGAGAAGCAGGCCACTTGACTTGAAAAGTATGGAAGGACTGCTAGTGTCATTGTTCAGGCATGCTTTTTCAGCATCTCTCTATCTATCTACTTACACAGTACCTCAAACACTCTCACATCTACAAAATATCCAGCAAGCAGAGCACAACTTAGTTATACCTAGCAATGAGAAGTAAACAGAAATCAGTGGGATTCTTGGGAATCTTAAAACACACTAGGGCCTTAGGATGACATAAACTGCTGGGCCTTCTCTGTGGCTGCCCCAGGGTTTTAGAATGCACTCCCTGACAAAATAAGAGATTCTCCATCTCTGGTTGCTTTCAAGAAGACCCTTAAGGCACACATGTTTTCTGAAGCTTTTAATTAAAACATATTTTAAACTGTTTAATTGTTATATTCTGTGAATTGTTTTGGATTGTTTTTATTCTGTGAAAGTGTTTTAATTATTTTAAATTTTTATACAAGAGAGAGATCTGGCAGTATATAAATACACTATGATAGATAGATAGATAGATAGATAGATAGATAGATAGATAGATAGATAGATAGATAGATAGGGCCCATTTAAGTGAAGACTCATCAGCATGCCTTTGTTATCTGATCCTCACACTTGAGGAGGAGGAACCCACAAAACTGTTTTCAGAATGTTTTGAGGCCCTCAATCTATGCAGCTTTACAAGAGATCAAGTTCCAATAGTTTTTAGGATGGTGCTATGAAGGACGCTTCTAATACTATCAAGCAGCAGGAATTTATTTTTACAGTTTCATGACAATGGAGGAAAGATGCTCACTCTTATGCGCGCTACATTTTTGTTGCATGGTATTATCTCCTAACCACATACATGACTAAAGTTTGGGGAGAGGAGGAAGCAGACTCCTAGCAATCTAAAAATTAAGCAGCTTTGCAAGACTTCTGCATTTTCACATGTCAATATATTGCTTGGCTCTCAACTGGTCTTCCCACAACAGGGTGCCATGAATAGTTTGATTTGCATCTATTTTTACAAAGTAATGTATGCATTTTAAGCAATATGCACCATTATTCCAGTCTCCAGCACCTTACACTGGAAGCCCTACACGATCAAGAGACTATCTGACATAATCAGGTATAAACTATGGAGTACTAAATCTTTGTTGAGATCCTGGATTCACGACTCACAGGTGGCCAGCGCATTTATACTGCCCTGCAAAGCAAACCTTTATGATTAACTTGCTGGGGGTGGGGGTGGCAACTTAATTTTCCTATTATATGTGAATCTAGAGAAAAAACATCTATTTGCCTGCAAAACCATAAGCAACTATTTAAGGATGTCACTGTGTCTACTATGGGTTTCACAGCTCACCAGCATTTGCAACAATTATTTTTTTGTTGTTGAAGCCGGAAATTAAACATTTGGGGGAACAATGCAAGGATTTAGAAGGTGGTGGTGAAGAGCAGCAATTTTTCCGCACAGTCATCACACAAACTGTTCCTGAAGAAATAGTTCAAAGGGATGGAACAGAAGTCTGGCGCACCAGTCACTCTGGAAGAGTAACTGCAGCAGTTTAGGAACAAAGGAAACCGTATTGCCTCTGAGTGAATGGAAGCCGCTTCCCTTGATAAGCGAGCATGTGGACTTCCTTTTCCCACCCCTCACCTTCAACTGCCAGCCGAAGAGGCCAGAGGTTGAAAAGGGTAAACTACACACTTATCTACCAAGTGTGAGCCATATGATTTTCTCCCTTTGCCTAATAAAAACAAGCAAACAAAATGTGCGTGTGTGCAAGAATCTCTTGGTCCTTGCTGGAATGCTGGGGGCAGTGTTTGCAAACAATCCATCCACATAAAGGGGCTTTGGGACTCAAGTGGATGAAAAATCACCTTTGCAGTCCCATCCTATACACATTCACTTGGTTAAAAAGTCCCCCACTGTTCTACAGGGCTCACTCCCAAGTAAGAGTGTACAGGATTATGGTCTTAAGACAAAGATGCCAGTCTGCAGTCGCCAGATTGCACAGACTGTTTTACACACACACACACACACACACACACACACACACACACACACAGAGTTATCCTGTTACAACAACCTACAATTATAAAGGAATCCTCATTTTTGAAAGTGTAATGTAGAGAGGAGGAAAATTAGATTGCATATGCAACCATCTAGCCTTTAAACACAACTCTCTCTCTCTCCCCCACTACAGTTCTCCCACCCGCCTGCCCGGTTTTGGCTGTAGGCCACCGTTATAACGTGGCCATTGTCTGGAAAGTTGCTGAGAGGTGTTCAATTATGCAAAGCTTTTGTTTTGTTTAATTTCACCCAGTGGGTTAAATTAATCGAGGGCTCCCTCCCTTCCGCCAGTCCCCTCTAAAAATAAACGTGCTAGACAGAAAATGTGTTTGTGTGTGTTATGGGGGGGGGGGAGGAGGAAAGTTGTTACCTTGCAAACCAGCTCCTCCTCGCTGTGCAGATGAACGGCTCGAAAAATGTGGTCTCCTTCCAAAGGTTCCAACAGTAAGTATTTCCCGATGCAAGAAACGCAATGCGACAAGTTGGGAGTCTCTGGCGGGCTTGGCGAGCCTAGGTTGGGGCTAAAACTCTGGCTGGACTCAGTTGGCCTTATAGACGAGAGCTCTTCAAAATCCTGGGTTTTATTCCGAGGTCTTCCATATCGTGCTATTGTGATTGGGGTTGACCTTTGTATGTTCATGGGGAAGGAGAGATCAAACCCTCCGAGAAGCCCCCAAATCACCCCCACACACCCTTTGGGTTATCTGAAGATCAGCCGTTTATCACAGGCCAGCCGCAACAATGCCTTTGTGCTGCTGCTGCTGAAAGGGTGCTTAGAGGGCAGGTTTATTTGGGATTACAGTCCAAAGTATAAAGCGAGGCGGTGTGGGAGGTTGGAGCGGGGAGCGTGCAATCAATCGAAAGGGTTCTTCCCAGCGAACCCGGCGCCTTCGATTCGTTGTGTATCTTTTCCCCTGGAGCAGCAAAGTAATTCAAAATGAAAATTTTGCACGTTCACGAAATGCAGCCTCTCAGGAAACAGTATGTACGTATTTTTAAGCCAACAGAGAAAAATTAAAAAGGGGTGAAGAAAGAGATTCGTTATCAGTATTTAATTTCTTAATGACTCCGTCAAAATACTCTCACGATTTAAAGAATGGGGTTAGGTAACGTGCTGTAATAGACGTGTGGGTTTTCCTGCTGCTCTTTCAAGAAAAGAAAAGAAAATTGCCTACGTTTTAACTGTAGATGGCGTCTGAACCTTTTTCCTGATAGCAAAGGCTACCCAGAAATTCAACAAAAAATAACGAGGGAGCATTTAACTTCAGAGGGTCATTAAGAAGCTTCGCCGACCAAAAGGAAACAAAAAAAGGGGGGGCGGGCGAATGTGTGCTATTTGGTCATAGATTTTCAGCCAAATTCCGGTTTTGATGGAGAGAAAAGACGTTCTTAATATGAAAGGCACCGTCACCACCAGGAAGAGAGGTGCACAAAGATCCACGCGCTGCAACGGTGATTTCCCCCCCTCTTTTTCTTTTGATCAGACAAAAAGTGCAACCAAGGACAAGAGCAGATCAATGCTCTCAGCTTTCCATTGCGTAGAGTTAATTTGCTCTTTCCTTCCTTCGGTGTTCACCCGATCTTGTAGTGCAATGCACATGCAAGCAAAAACCATTAGCGACAAAATAATAAAAAAGAAAATGCTGCAGGCAGGAGCCCCTCTCCGTGACGGCCTCCTCTTTGTCCCCCCGAGTCCAGAGATGCGAAGAACAGGAGTGGAGAAGAGAATGCAACCACTTTTAAAAGATGATGATGATTTCAGGCGCTGATCTTTATTCCTAGAGGTAGAAGAAGGGGGAGGAAAGGGATGGCCGGGCCAATCCCTTTCAGCAAGACATCATCTCCCTACCATGTATTAATAGCTACTTACGTGGCTGGGATTCTCTCTCTCGCTTGCTGTGTCTCACTACTCAATGTCAGGAGCGGCGGCAGCGACTCTGCCACACTCACACCGAGCCTCAGTGCAAGGGCTGACTGCCCCGTCCTCGCCGCCGCATAGCAGACTGGCTCAGAGGAGAAGGCCCGCCCCACGCTGAGCTGCCTCCTCATTGAGCCAAGGAAGCATCAATCACGCGAGCCGCCTGCCAGCCCACCTCCCCCCCCCCCGTCCTTTTCCACTCACTCAATGAGCCGGTTGCAGGGTAAACAAGGTAAAATATCCTTCCGCAGCCCAAGCTGTGAAATAGAAGCTTTGTGAGCAGTTTCGAGCTGCTGCTTCTGCTGCTACTACTACTACTACTATAATACAGTGACAGTTCTGGTGTTTCGCTGACCTCTAATTTCTGGCTGGCCTGAGTTCTTTCTGGTATTGGTTTGCACGAGTCTGAGCTGCATGGATGCCTAGCGGCATTTCCCTTGTTTTAGGAATTCAATCGTTTTGCAAGGGCGTCCGCAGGACTTTTTCCGGAGGGGGGGGCCAAGCTCCCCCCCTCCCTGATGGGAGCATATCCCATTGAATTCAATGGGGAGGGGCTGCCCCCTCTTGCCCCTCCCCCGGACGTCCGTCCAGAATATGTTAGTCATGAGGAAACACTACTGAAATCAATGAAGCAAGTTAGTCATTACGAACTTCAGTCCCTAATGGAACATAGTCACGGTTTGTATACTGCCTGTTGTCTTAAACTTATTATGAACACAGAAATGTATTTTCTTAAAAGTCAGTAAAATATAATCACCTCCCCCAAAATGCTAAAATACGGTTGCCAAATTATTATTTGGGCATACAGGGCTTCTATATATTTTTCCAAAACACAAAGGGAAAATTCTCCAGGGGCAGCCAGAGCAGCAGAGATGTGTCAGGAGAACACCCCTCCAAATATAAACCAACACTAATGGCTCAGTCATGTAGGAGACACACACACACACACCCGTGAACCTTTTCCCAATAGTGCAGCTCAGTGGTGGTGTTCACCTGCTCACGTTCTTTATGCAGCAGCAGTTAATGGCACAGTAGCCCTGCCAAGCAACAACAGATAGACAGATATTAGAATGTCAGCAAAGGCCTTGCAGCTCCCTGCTGGCTGCTGCAGATTAAAAACTGGGCTTTTTCTAGGCCACATGGGCTTAATCTGTGGCAGTTCCTCTATACCATTTTGTTAAAGAGCATCCTCTCTCTGTTGGCCAGCTGCCGCCTGCTCCCCCACACTTGGGCTCCGTTAGTGACCACTGACCAGCTGTTCTGCCAGTTAGAAAGGGAAGAAGGCAGAAGTATGGGTCCCTTTCCACTGACTCGCTTGGCCTATCACCCAGCCCTGCATCACTGACCAACTACTCTGCAGGAGAGAGGGAAACAGCAAGCTTTCATGGCCCTGATTTCACAGATTTATTTTTTTTAATGCTCATTTGCTTTGAGCAAATGCTCAGATTTGCTTTGATTTTTTGTTGTTGAACATGGGGAAATACTTGCAAAGTGCTTTATCACATTATCTAAAGCAGCACAGCATACAGCATGTCATGAATGGATCTCTGTGGAACTTTGGTATTCTACAGTTCCTTTAAAAAAAACCTTTTTTTAACATTTAAAACCCTAGTGTTCACATGCTCACCCTAGCATTATTACCATTCTTTTATGCAGTAAGAACTCTCCAAGCCTTCATTTTAGATTTCCAGCACAATTTACAGCCTACTTAAACTAGCATCCTTAGCCCCAAATTGTAAATAGGACCAAACTGGTTCCTGGGCAAACTGTTTGTGGATATGGACATAGACCATGGTTGTGTTGCATGCACAATGTCACTGTAAAGCACATTCACCTAGTCAAGGGACCACATTGCTTACTGAGACAAATCATGCACTATGCCATCAGCATACAGCATTCTTCAGCAAATGCTGAGGGCCCATTACCACCAACACGAACACACTTCCATTGAGAACCTTTTCAGTTATTTCCCTCCTTTTCTGTACTTCTTAATACTAGAGTGACCCTGAGATGCCATTTTAATTACCCTTCAAGACCCCAGTGTAACATGGCTCCAGCCCTCTTCAGATATTATTCACTCAAGTGACAGCCTTGCAGCATGTCTCCTTTCACATAAACACCACTGTAATCATGAGTGGTGAAGTCTGGGGTGATGGTGAGTGACAGCCCCGGTCTCGGACTTCCTTCCCGCTTTCAGTGTTGTAACCATGAGCACCTTATGAATAACATCTGAAGAGGGCTGCTGTGTTAGGAGCATTGCAATGGGGATTAAACTAGCAACTCCAGTTGAACTGACATTGGGGAGAGTACTGGTGTGGTTGCCTCCTGCTTCTATAGCCATTGCTTGCCATCTGGTAAACTCATTGGGGCCCAATGAGGCCCATCCACAACACTGAGAGGAGCACTACTGCTGTTGTTCCCCACCACTACCCAATAAGCAAGCAGTGGCCCAAATTATAGTGCTGTGAAATTATTAGACCACTTCTGAAGAAGCCTACCCTGGATCCTTTGTACTTGAACAACTACAGGCCTGTCTCCAAACTTCCATGGCTGGGCAAGGTAATTGAGAGAGTGGTGGCCTCTCAGCTCCAGATAGTCTTGGATGAAACTGATTATCTTGACCCATTTCAAACTGGCTTTTGGGCTGGCTATGGGGTGGAGACTGCCTTGGTCGGCCTGATGGAGGATCTCCAATTGGCAATTGACAGAGGAAGTGTGACTCTGTTGGTCCTTCTGGACCTCTCGGCGGCTTTCGATGCTATCGACCATAGTATCCTTCTGGAGCGTCTGAGGGGGTTGGGAGTTGGAGGCACTGCTTTGTAGTGGTTCCACTCCTACCTCTCGGACAGGTTCCAGATGGTGTCCCTTAGAGACTGCTGTTCTTCAAAATCTGAACTCTTGTATGGTGTGCCCCAGGGCTCCATATTGTCCCCAGTGTTGTTTAACATCTACATTAAACCTCTGGGAGAGATCATCAGGAGATTTGGTGCAGGGTGTTATCAGTATGCTGATGACACCCAAATCTATTTCTCCATGTCAGCATCATCGGGAGAGGGCATAACCTCCCTAAATGCCTGCCTGGAGTTGGTGATGGACTGGATGAGGGATAACAAACTGAGAATGAATCTGGTAAGATGGAGGTACTCATTGTGCGGAGTCGGAACTTGAGAGATGACCTCAAAACAGTGGTACATCTGCTGGTAACCTCCAGACTGGATTACTGTAATGCACTCTATGTGGGGCTGCCCTTGTACATAGTCCGGAAACTACAGTTGGTCCAGAATGCGGCAGCCAGGCTGGTCTCTGGATCATCTCAGAGAGACCATATAACTCCTGCATTGAAGGAGCTACACTGGCTGCCGATATGTTTCCGGGCAAAATACAAGGTGCTGGTTATAACCTATAAAGCCCTAAACAGTTTGGGCCCTGGGTATTTAAGAGAACACCTTCTTTGTTATGAACGCCACCGCCCACTGAGATCTGCTGGAGAGGTCCATCTGCAGCTGCCACCGGCTCGTCTGGTGGCCACTTAGTGATGGGCCTTCTCCACCACTGCCCCGAGGCTTTGGAATGCGCTCCCTAGTGAAATAAGAACCTCCCCATCTCTGACAGCTTTTTAAAAGTCTTTAAAAACACATCTCTTCACCCAGGCTTTTAATTAATGTTATTTTAATGGTTTTAATGCTGTTTTAAAATATTATTTAAAAAATAATAATATTTACTTGGTGTTTTAAAATATCTTACCTGGTGTTTTAAAATATTATTTTAAAAATAAAATTCTTAAAATAATATTTTAAAGATATTTAAAATTTTAAATATCTTACCTGGTGCTTTAAAAATTATTTTAAATTTTTAAAATTGCTGTAATGTCCCCCCCCCCATTTTTGTCTTAACAAATGTTTTACTTTGTTTTTATTCTGTTTTATTCTTTTGTTTTTATTCTCACCAGAGACCTAAGTTTTGGGTGGTATAAAACTGTTTTAATAAATAAATAATAAATAAATTAAATAAATGTCATGCCCACCCCCACTACCCAGTAAGCTCACCAGGGCTCAGCCACATGGGGGAAGCCCACCAACACATTGTGGGGCAGGGCACAAGAAAGCCTATGGTCATTTCAAAGCTGGAGTTTTGTCCATGTCAAAAATACAGGAGTAAGACCTAATCTTTTCCCTGTCTGGGATGCTTCGGTCTACTGCAAATAATGGTGTAGAAATAAGTAAGTTGGGATAAAGGCATAGCCACTAAGTGGCACAATATGCACTTATGTGAATGGTCTTTCAACCCATTCTCAACCCTTGAATGTCTAAACAAATCAGAAATTGAAGGAAGTTCAGGAGGTGCTATCTTAGGATAATTGATGGTGGCGGGGAGGTACACTTACCTGGTGGCCATGGGAACAACCAGCCTTCATTCTTCATCCACAAAAGACATAAGGATAATAAAAACTATTAAGTACTAGTATAGACTATGAAGACTAGTATAGCTCTACTAAACTCAGTAAGATTACTCTAGAGCAAGTGGGTGGGATTTGACTTTAATCATCAACATATTGTACTTACTTGAAAAGTAGTAAGTAACTGAAATCAATGGGATTTACTCCTGAATCAATAGGCTTAAGATTGTAATAATTGTTAGGCTATAATTTTTTAAAAAAACAAATCTGTGTGTAGAGCTCCATGACCTTCAGGGATTCAAATAATTCTGCAGGGACAAAGTTTCCCTATGAAACTTCAGGAGAAGAGTTAACCTTGAATCCTGCGGTCTTGCTTCCTTTTATATGGCCTTGCCTCTGTGTCTTTATCTGCAGCCTGATAACACTAAAGTTAAGCAAGTGAAAGATTTCCCTGCTATTTATCTCATGCCTACAAAGGCGTCACCTGTTTAATGATTATGTGTCAGGCTGCCATTAAAGAAGGGCCAGTAAAAATGTGAAATCTATTTCTCCTTATCATCATCATCATCATCATCAGGAAATGGCATTCACTCCCTAAATGCCTGCCTACGGGCAGTAATGGGCTGGATGAGGAATAACAAATTGAAGCTGAATCCAAGCAAGATGGAGGTGCTCATTGTGGGGAATCGGAATTTGAGGGATGAATTAGAGCTTCCTGTACTGGATAGGGTTACACTCCCTCAGAAGGAACAGGTACACAGCTTGGAAGTGCTCTAGGATCCAGGCCTCACCCTGGTATTAGCGATATGCACAGAACCAGTTCAGAGGCTCTTTATGGGCCCCTGAACTGGTTCAAACAGCGGGAGGTTCCACCGGCTCAAAGGCAGGGGGGATTCTGCTTTAAGGGTGGGGGAGGGTGCACTTACTCCTCCCTCCGCTTTCCCCCTGTAAGTGCTCTGAGTTTTAAAAGTCCACCATGGCAGCAGCGTGCCTCCCTGCTGCCCTGTTGCCACCTTTACCGGAAGTAGGCAGAAGTATCAGATGCGCCTAAGGTGTTCCTTAAAGCAGAACCTCCCCCCCGCCCGCCTTCGAGCCTCCCCCGCCCGGTTCCGTGCACATCCCTGCCTGGTATCTCAGGTGGAGGCTATGGCTAGGAGCGCTTTCCATCAACATCGGTTGATTTGACAGCTGCATCTATTCCTTGAAAAGATCTCAAAACATCGGTGTATCAGCTGGTAACCTCTAGGCTCGATTATTGCAATGTGCCCTACATTGGGCTGCCTTTGTACGTAGTTCAGAAACTTCCATTCGTTCAAAATGCAGCAGCCAGACTGTCTCTGGGGTAACCCAGAGAGACGATATTATGCCTGTTTTAAAACAGTTGCACTGGCTGCTGATATGTTTCTGGGCAAAATACAAAGTGCTGATTATTACCTTTAAAGCTCTGAACAGCTTGGGCAGGGGTGGAGCCATCATTGGGCGAACAGGTTCAAAGAATCCGGGCCGCCACCAATCAGGGGCTGCGAGTGCAGCCCTAGACGCCCTCCACATCTGACATCAGATGCGGAAGGTGTTATTTCGGTCCCAAATGGGACCATGCAGCCCCGTTTGGAACTGAAATCAGCCTATGCTGCGTTGACAGCAGGGCTGAAGTGACTCTTCCTGCTTTAAAGGCAGGGAAAGCCGCTCCTGGTTTCACTGCCAATGCAGGAGGGCCAATCGATCTCCCACCCCCATGCAGGGCCGCGTGGCCCCGTTTAGGAGGGAGATCACCCCGTGCTGCATTGGCAGAGCGGCCGGAACAGTTCTCCCTGCCTTTAAGGCAGGGAGAGTTACTCCAGCCTGCGCTGCCCAATGCAGCGTGGGCTGATCTACCTTCCAAAAGGGGCCACGCGGCCCCCATTTGGGAGTGAGACCATGCCCCCGCATCTGATGTCAGATGCAGGGTGTGGCTAGTCACCCCCCCCCCGACATCAGACACAGGGGGGCCAGGGGGCCATGGCAGCAGATGCACATGGGCTGCTGCCACCCTCCCTAAGCTCCTGGGCTTGGGTCTGGGCTACTTTTGAGAGCGCCTTCTTCTGTATGTTCCCCATCGCAAGTTGAGGTCATCGGGAGAGGTCAGTCTCCAGTTACCACCGGTACATCTGCTGGCGACTCAGAGATGGGCCTTCTCTGTAGCTGCTCCTGGCCTATGAAATGCACTCCTAGGAGACATCCATAATTTAGGCTCGTTGTTGGCCTTTAAGAGAGCCCTAAAACTTACTTGTTTGGCCTGGCCTTCCAAGGTTTTAAAATTGTTTTTAAGTATTTTAATTGGTTTTAAAAGGCTCAGAATTGTTTTTAAATTGTTTTTATAATTGTTTTATTAAGCAGTTTATTTTTAAAGGATGTTTTTATGTTTTTTAAAATTTGTTGTACACCGCCCAGAGCCTTTCAATGGCGCAGTCTAGAGATGTAATAAATTTTATTTTATTTTATTTATTTATTGTTAAATGTATATACTGCCTTTCATTAAAACAATCCCAAGGTGGTTCACACAAAAATTAAAACAAGACTATAAAAATTACACAATTATAATATTAAGCTAAAATATAAAACATAAATCTGATTAAAAAATATTTAAAATACAAGCATAACAAGCAAAATACACCATACAAAATACAAAGAAGCAGCAGTAGAGACAATCATATAAAAGCCTAGGTAAAGAGCCACGATTTCATGTGCTTTCTAAAAGCTGTGATGGAGCTGGGGGCAGCAACAGAGAAGGCCCTGTCCCGCGTACACAACAGCCAAGTCTGCCTCATTGTCAGCACCTGGAGCAGAGCCCCCTCACATGACCTTGTCATGAGGTCAAATGTAGTAAATAATAAATAAATAAATCCTAGCACACTCTAGAAGGAAAAAATAGTAAATATCAAACAAAAAATATTCATAAAATGAACCATCTTTTGAAGAGCTGTCTATTATTACTTCTTTATTGGGCTGGGGGAGGGATGTGTCCCGCAAACCAATAGAATTCACAGCTAGATGAGTGGAAAACTGAATGTTTGATTGGTTTTACAAAGTGCGAAAGTGATTTTCTTCCAAATAGGAAGTATAGGTTGGAATCCCTTTGAAAACACAGTAAACATACATGGTGGGTCAATAATATTAAAAGGTTCCACGGGTGACAAGGTCTGCCAACATACCTGAACAAAATCCAAAATCTATCTGGCGCAAATGATGCTTTTAAACAAGATGCAGTGAGCTTCCAGGGAATGTATATAAAACTTTTCAAAAAGAAATGCTCAGAATATTTAAACATTCTTCTAAGATTCTATTAAAAATATGATTATCTCTGGTGAAGTAAGATGATGGATATAGTGGTTGATCACAGTACATCAGAATGCTTACTTGCCCAAAATTATTTAGCCGATTAGACAGATATCCTGTGATTGGTAATATAACAGAAGTAGGTTGGGTAATAGCAGGATTGCATAGACAAAAATCCCTGTGCTTGAAGAGTTTATGACTGAGGTTGGAGGAAGACAGTAAGCAAACAGGTGATAAAATAGTAGCCATTTTATATTGTTTGATGAAACAGTGCATATTTTGTCTAGAGTCAACCCCCTTTTTCTTGGTGGGGCTCCTGTGTATTTAAAAGTTAGATGACAGGAAACTCAAAAGGTGAAGCTTTCTATCACTGCATCCCCATGCTGAGAAAAATACATACTTTGAATTTATGTCAGTGATGCGGCTGTTAATGGTAGAGGACCCTGCCGTGGAAAAAAGGTAACAACCTTAAACAGGTCAACACAACCTATACTGCACATACATCCATATAGCACAGAATAGAGTTGCTAGGAATGAAAATCTTGATCACTGCTCTGCTTCTAAGAACAAAATCAGAGAACAGAAGTGCAAAAGTTTGCAACTGCACACTGAAGCAAATGCACACAAAGCAGTTTAAGTACTGAGGCAGTGAAATGTGGTGTAAAGAGCAAGCCTAGCATTTTGCAAAATCCTGTCTGTTTATGTTGTATGGCAGCTATAGAGAGAAAGTGATGTGCTGAAATAGCAGGGGGCTGTTTTTGCCAATGATTTATCTAGCATAGTTATTTTCAGTGGACAAGGTTGGTATTCTGTCAGTCACCAAGCCAAACTTACTCTTCCCACTGTGTGTTGATAGTCAACAGCAGCCTGCAAATATCTTATTTTGTGATAGATAAACTACCTGCTGTCATTAAGAGTAAGAGTATATATTTTCTTTTTACACAGGGGCTTTAGAAGTTCAGTTCAGTTTATTGTGGTCAATAAACCAGAAGCAGAGATAAGCAACAATCATGTGTGCAGCACCAAATATGAAAATTAAAATTCCAACAATGAAATTCATAAATACAAAGCAAGTGACTCAAAACAACCCCCACCCCACAAAACAGTTCTTCTGTTTACATTAGTACCCAAGTTGCTTCCTCATTCTTATAGCAACTGAAAGAAATTTAGCAACAGCAACAACAAATATTTATATACTGCTTTTCAACAAAAGTTTCCAAAGCAGTTTACATAGAGAAATAATAAATAAATACAAAACAAGCAACAACTAAAGTTTTTAGATTGTGAGCCCTTTGGGGACAGGGGACCATCTTATTTCTGTATTTTTCTATGTAAACTGCTTTGAGAATTTTGTTGAAGAGCGGTATATATATATTCGTCGTCGTCGTAGTAAAGTAATCCTAGGAACTTTATCTAACAATAGATACTTAATATTGAATTGGGAGGACTGTCTACCTGGCAGTGCTGTCAATATTGTGAGCCCTTTGGGGACAGGGAGCCATTTTATTTATTTATTATATCTATATAAACTGCTTTGGGAACTTTTGTGGAAAAGCGGTATATAAATATTCATCATATTCGTATATAGGAGTAATCAATTACTGGCGGGCTCCATTATAGCAATTGCAGAACAAGTATAAACATGCTCCACTGACCCTTCTTCCTGACCACTACATGGACAAACCCTCAAAGACTGGGGGCTGGGGGGGGCGTGTCTTATAATATCTTTCCTGCAGCACCTGTGAGGGGTGGACATTCAACCTTACCCAAGTAAAGGCACTTTGATACTTGACTACATAGATACTGCTAAGGTAAGCAGTCGACTGAAATGTGTTTTCATATGGAATGTCAAAGTGAACAGTCAGGATATGCAAGCAAGAGCAGAAAGATCTTGAAAAGATATATCCCATCCCAGAGGCTTTGCTTTATTAGAGCTACTACAGAATTACACCTGAATTGAAGAAGGAAAGCAGGTGCCAACCCAATATGGCTCTTTGGACAATCAGAACCTCCTAAAAGCTCTTGTGGCCATCAGCAGGGAGAAGGGACAATCACCCAACAACTGTCCTAGAGATATAAACCTTCAGGTTTCAAGGCAACCAGCCAGAATCTGACCTCAAGTGGGCACTGTCCCCCCATCTCCAGTAGGATAACTGTATTGGGACAAGGGGTTTAGAAAGGCTCTTGCTTCAGCCAGGTTTGCAATGTGGATGTAAAACATACAGAGGTCAAAACTGCATGCCACTCAGGGGTGCAATTCATATGGCTTTGAACATATGAACTCGTTTAAGGTAGACAGATGTTTTTGGACCAGTTCTGAATGGCAGTTCTGACTATCCACTCTGCTTTTGTGGGGTTGCACACAGGTTCCCTTTTCTGAGAAGATGAATGCAAAACAGGAATGGAGCAGTTTTACTTGATCTTGGCCACATGTATCTTGGTTAACATTCCACGGACCTTACTGAGCAGAGGACCTACCATTTCCTTCCTCTTACTTTGAACACACCTGGGGGAAAGCCCCTTTTTGTGGCTTTTAGCATCGTTTGGCAGCCCTAGCTCATTCTGAGTTTTTGCTTTCTTAAAGCTGTCTCTGCAAGTCTGGATTATTCTTCTGTATTCATACTTGGTGACCTGAACTTCATTCCATTTCTTACACCTGTTCTTTTCTTCTTCTTTTCTTTTCAGAGCATCACTAATCTTTTGGCGCAGCCACACTAGCCTTTTTAAATGTTTCCCATTTTTCTTTCTCCTTGAAATGGTTTGTGACTGTGCCTTTGGTAACTCCTCCTTCAATAGTAATTCCCACCCATCTTTGGCTCCTTTCCCTGTTAGTTTATCTAGCCATGGAATTGTACCTAGCACTTCTCTAGGCTCATTAAAATCAGCTTTCCTGAAATCCAAGGAACATGTTTGATTACTCTCCCTTCGTCTTCCCATAATCATTATGTAGTCACTTTCCCCACAATTCCCACTATTTTTACCTCATTGACCAACCATTCCCCAGCTGATAGGATCGAGTTCAGGATTCCTGATCCTCTTGTTCCTTTCTCCACCTTCTGAAAGAGGAAGTTGTCAGCAAGGCATGTCAGGAATTTGTTAGAGATTTGATGCTGAACAGAGCTGATTTTCCAACATGGTAGATGGAATCTACCATTATAACTAACTTTTGCATCTTTGAAACATCTGTAATTTGTTTCAGAAAAGCATCATCCTTATCCTTTCCTTGTATGGTGTTCTGTATTCTTCAAGTACAATGTTGTTTTTCCTTCCATTTATGTTCATCTATATGCTCTGCTGTGACTACTGTGTTAATTCTCGTGGATTTAAGGGCAGGTGTACACATTTTTGATACATAACTGCTATCCTCTCCTTTTCTGTTGTATGTTTTATTTTTTGAACAAGTTATTATAGCCTTCCATTGCTACATTTCAGTTCTGGGAGTGACTCTGCTAAGTCTCCGTTAAGTTATGTTTACCTTCCCGTACTAGGAGTTGAGTTCACATTTGTCTAGTTTATTTTCCATTCTCTGTACATAATGTATAGACATCCAAAGACACTGATATTATGCCCCAGTGTCTCTGCTGCTGTTTGATTGTGGGGTTTGCTAGGTTTTCTCCTGTAGGATCCAAATCTCAAATACCAATCGCAATTATCTTGTTTTTATCATATTTTCATGTCCAAGTTGAGAATGACCATCTCATACTCCCTTGTAGTTACTGAAGGAACATTTACTTCCTTTAGTAATTAGTAATCCTTAGGAAGGAATGTAGCCTTATCAAACTGTACTTGATAAGGCCACAATCCTTCCTAAACTTCATGCTGAGTGTCCCTACATCATTCCAAGAAGGAAAGGCAAGTCCCCTGAAAAGCAACTAAAATAAAGCAAAGCAACCAAAGGTGCACCTAGGTAATTGGGGAACCTGGACCTTTGGAGCCTGCCCCTCCCCACTCCCCTGCTCAGCCAGGTGACCACACCACCCAGGACAAACTAAGAAGGATTTGGGGGCATTCAGGGGCTGTGGAGGCCCTGGACTTTGGCCTGGAAGTCCAGGGATAAGAGCGCCTCTGAAAGCAACACAATATATTTGAAAATAAACATTATCATTAGAAAAATAAATCTCCTTTAGAATTGTCTGTGCTAAGATAAAATAAAGTGTAGCATTTTAACCACTTGACTGTTACTTGGCCCTGATGATTCTATACACAAAGCACAATTGGAAGCAGTGGCTTAATTTTAATAATAGTAATGGCTGACATATTACATACCCTTACAAGGGCAGAGTGAGCAAACTAGCTGCAGTCTTGTCTCAGAGTGCCTTGTGCAGGGAAGGGAATGTGTGGATGTGCTCTTCCTTCTTTCCCCTCATAAAAACCTGTTTACTTATAGAACTATGTCTCAGGGGGGCAGTAAAATATGATGATCAAGCCCAGGCTATGTGACTTGGATATGGTAAGTTGTAAGTAAATACTGTAACATTATTTATTTTTATTTGTTCGAAAGCTGATCCACTATTTACTGTGCGATTTCGTTCCTAATACCTGTGGCGATGGAGATATCGGTGCGGAATAAGTGCCAAATATTCAACTGTTTGTTTTAAATGTATGTGCCATAAATACATCCTTTGTAAAATGAAAGAGGTCTTATATTTAATGTGCTGCTGCCAGAATGATGCAACAGTTAATTTGGGGGATTTTTTAAGCCAGAAAAAAGACCATGTCAGAATAGTTAACTCTGCACTCTGAAGCTTGCCAAGCTGTGACACTGGCCAGTTTCCAAAACAGGTAGATTCCAGAATGGCAAAGATTCCAAGAATGACCTGCTACCAGCTCAAGGATTTTAACTCCAGGAGCTGACATCAACAGTGACCTAGCAGAATATAATGCAGATTAAAATAGCTAGAGAAGTAAATGCTGTGCTAGTGGAATGCCAGACAATATATGGCTTTATGTAGTGTAGCCATGCGCTGAAGTGCATTTCGGAGCCAACATCTATTCCATGTGGAACACTGATATAGGTTTAGAATGGCTTGCCTTGCTGGAGAGAAAATTCACTGCACTCTGGAAAATCCAAAACGGTTTTCAGTGCTCACCTGGGAGAAGGGCCGGCTTAACTAAGAACCTTTTCAGGAGATGCTTCTATGGTGCAATAAATGTCAATGTTTGTTTGTTTATTCAATTGTTGGGTAAACAAAGATTCAAATATCTTTCCTTTAGCTAGCATATTCACTGAGGAAAAACCACATTTTTTAGCATTCGAATAACAATATTGCTTCCCTGGGAAAATGTGATTTCTCCCTCCGCACACACAAACCTGTCTATTGCAGTAGTGGGACTTATTTGGCAAGTGGCTGCACAAGTGTTGCAGGCGCCTATTGGATAGTGCCTGCAACATCAAGTGACAAATCCTGCCTCCCTACTGTGCCATGTTGTGAACATTTTAAAATGTTCTACTTTTTGTGTCTTTTCTTTGGAAAACAGATCCTTTAGAAGCTGAGTTACTCATAGGGATGTGCGGTTCAGTTCGGATTCGGCGGCTTGATCCCAGACCGAATCCGGGCCGGTTCAGATCCGAACCGGTTCGGATTTTCCGAACCGGTTCGGATGTCCCAGAGGCTTCTATTGAGTGTCTTCAGTGTCTCTTGTAAGTTAGAAGTGTGTCCTCCATTTTGTGGCTCATTCCTGAAACTTTTGCTCCTGGCATCCATTTTGTGAGGCTATTTTCAGGCATTGCATTGGCTGCGCTATTGATCCTTTGATTGGCCAGAATGAGTCCTTTGGTCTGGTAGGCTGCTTGGCTGTTGTACTGTTGAGAGCTGGCACCCTGTTGGCTGTGGGGGGAGTGCAAAGGTGGGGGCTCCCAAAGGAGGGAATTTCAAAACCTATATAAACCCAAGCCTCTTGTTTGGAAACTTCTCTTGGCTGCAGTTGTGGGATCATCTCTGAGACCTGCTACTTGCCCTTTGCTGGCTGCTGGTGTCTCTGTGAGTCCTGTCCCTGACTGTGTCCTGTGTCTCTCTGTGTGTGTGCTCTAATCCTTTGTCCACCTGCCCCTTGTGACTCTCTGTGTGTCTCTGTCTGTCTCTTGTCTGTACTGTTACTTTACTTAACTTTCTTCTTAATTTTCCCCAAATTTCCCTGTTTCTTTGTCTGTCTGCTTTTCTCCCCCCCCTCCCCCCCTTTCCCTTCTCATCCCTTGGGCCTACCCTCCCCCACTCCCACCCACTGCATTCTCATTGCTTTAAAAGTTCTTCTATTTATTATTGCTCTTTGTGTCCTGCCTTGTTTTTGTTCAACTTTTTGATTTTCACATTCCATTGGTTTTTCATTTATATATTGCTTGCTGGTTTTGCTTAAATTGTAGTAGCATTTTGTTTGTTTCTGCTGCTGCCCTTTGAGTTGGTCCCCTTCCCCCGCCCCCCAGAGGATTCTGATGTTGTTTTTTGTTGTCCCTGTCCCATATAATCAGTTTTGGTTCTCTTGTTGGTTGTGTGCTCCTCCATTGCCTTGATTTGATAATATTGGTTCTGTGTGTTCAGCTTTTTAAGTTGCTCCTTGTTCTGTGTGGTGGCCCCCCTGCTCCTAACTTGCCCCTCCAAGTCCAAACCAAACACACGCCACCCCCATCCCACCCCATCCAGCCTTCTCCCAATTGCTGCTGCCCAACAGAGTCCGGTTTTTTTTTTTGCTTGCAGTGAGTCCCACTTATGTATTTGCTATTATTTGCAGCAATTGTTGTTTCATTGTCTCTGTTTAATTAGTGCCCCCCCGAGTCAGTGTTTGGTTCCCCTCCCCCTCCCCACACCCCCACCCATGAGTTTCTTTCTGCAGTGGTTTTGGTTTAAAGAGCCAGTCTTTCTTCTCATTGTGTTTTTTGAAACTTGCTTGTGTTCTTGATAATATTTTGCTTTATATATTTTGCTCCCCTCCTCCTCCTCCCCCCTGCCTGCCCCCCCCACCCTTCCTCCTCCAAGACCCTAGCCCAGCTCCTCCTCCCACCCCATCCAGCCTAATTGCTGCTGCTACCCGCCCAAGTTGTTCTAGTTTCTCCTTTTTTGTTGCCCCCTCTACTTACCCCAGGCCCCCTGCCACACACTAGCCCCCCAACCCACACACCCTCGGCTCCCCCCACCTCTCCTTCTTCTTGCCCCTGACTCCCTCTACTTACCCCAGGCCCCCTGCCACACACTAGCCCCCAAACCCACACACCCTCTGCTCCCCCCACCTCTCCTTCTTCTTGCCCCTGACTCCCTCTACTTACCCCAGACCCCCTGCCACACACACTAGCCCCCCAACCCACACACCCTCGGCTCCCCCCACCTCTCCTTCTTCTTGCCCCTGACTCCCTCTACTTACCCCAGGCCCCCTGCCACACACTAGCCCCCCAACCCACACACCCTCGGCTCCCCCCACCTCTTGGGACCGCTGCTACTGCTGTCCTCCCCCACACCTGAATCCCCCCTCCCTGCCGCGCTGCGCTCCTCCTCTCTTCTCTCTCTCCTCTCTTTCTCTTTGTCCCTGCCCCCTCTTTTCTCTCTCTCTCTTTCTCTGCTCTCTCTCTTTTCTCTCTTTCTCTTTGTCCCTGCCCCCCTCTCTTTTCTCTCTCTCTTTGACTTTTCTCTCTCTGCTCCCCTTCACTTTCCACCTCCTCCCACAGCTGCAGCCGCACACAGTAGCCTACCCACCTGGCGGCTGCCATCAGGTTTTTTTTTCTTTTGAAAGTTTTTGGTTGATTTGTCTCTGCTTGGGGGTGAGTTGAGCGACACAAATAGTGTTATCTCCTCACTTCTGCCCCCCTCCATCGTTGACCTACCCCAGTTGCCTGTGCCTCATGCGGCCGCCCTGCCTGTGTCTCAACCCAGGGTGGCTGGCTGGCGGCGGCGCATCCGTGACCAGCAGTGAGCGGCAGGAGAAGGACCGGAAGAAGAGGGGTTAGTGCGTGTGCAATTGTGCACCTTTTGTTGCCCCCTTTCCCTCCCTAGTTGGCGGTTTTAAATAGGGACACCCCTATTTTGAAATGCATTTGGGTGTGGGGAGGAGGGAGGGACCCTTGGAGAGGAGATGTACTGTTGTAACTTGTGTCTTCTTGCTCAATGAAGAAATTGCTGCTGTGTGCTGCATTGCATTGCATGCGTCTTGCAGTTGGTTTTTGAACAGGTGCCTTCCAGAGTGTTTCCTGGCCTCTGGGTGGGGCAGAGTGGGGTCATGGGTTCTGATCTGATGCTTGCTGCTACTACATGCTGTGGCAATGCCATGCCAGAGTGTTTCCTGGCCTCTGGGTGGGGCATAGTGGGGTCATGGGTTCTGATCTGATGCTTGCTGCTACTACATGCTGTGGCAATGCCATGCCAGAGTGTTTCCTGGCCTCTGGGTGGGGCAGAGTGGGGTCATGGGTTCTGATCTGATGCTTGCTGCTACTATATACTGTGGCAATACACATATATGATGATGATGTTCCATCCATGCTGCCATCAAGTGTTTGCTGCTGCTTGCTTGCCATGGCGGGCAGAGTCACAGTGTGGGTGGGTTCAACTTCTGTGCAGGTGCGACTGGGTTATGGTTTTGGTTGTGTGCAATTTAAAGTCACTAAATAGGCTGCATTGAGGTTGATGCTCCCCCCACAGGAGCATTACTTGAAAACCACCCCCCAGAACCATTCCACACTGTGTGTTTCAGTTCACTAAATAAGGGTTTCCTCCTTTGATCTGCAGGTGCCCAAGCTTTGACTGCGTCCCTCCCCCCCGTAGGTGCTGTGCCCTCCCCCCATCCACTCCCCCCCCAAAAAAAACTTGCCACCCACACCACAACTACTCCACCCAACTACCCGTGGTCCACCCTTTAATCCCCAATTTTTTAAAAAACCTCCCAGACCCATATCCCCAATTGGCTTGACTCCCAAATTTTAAAAGGTCACCCTCTCCCCCTCAATTCAATTGGCTTCCCCCCCATCAAAAAGTCTTCCATCCTTCCCCCCCCTAATTGGCTTACTTTTTCAAAACAGCCCCCCCCCTCCGCCAGCTCGGAATCAATTGTGGTTTTTTTTCCCCTTTCCCCCTCCAAATTATTTTTTTGCCCCTTCCTGGCCTTACTCTTAAAGTCTCCCTCCCTCCTCCTAGATAAGAATGTCTGAGTGCCGTGTGGCGGGCAGGGCTTGTTCTAGGTTGCCACCAGGCAGAGGACGCGGGAGAGGCCAGGAGCAGGGTGAGCCTGCAGAAACTCAGAGACGGAGAGGACGCGGGGAGCCTGAGGACATCCCGCTCCTCCCCATTGGAGAATTCTTTGCCACGGCTCCGAGTTTGGTGCGCAGGATTCGTTTCCCCCCGCCTGCTGCTGGCAATCGCGGCACGGGCATGGCCACTCGGACTAGGGCTGTGGCGGGTCCCTTCTCGGCGGCACCAGGTGCTGCTGAGGTACCGCCAGTTGTTATGGTGGAGGAGACTGTGGAGGTGGAAGAGCAGGTAGAGGGCGGGGAGGATGTAGCCAGGTTCTCCCTCCCTCTGGGGCCCCTTCCCCCTATCCTTTCGCTGCTCAGTGGGGCCCCCCCTCGTGAAGCCCAACACTCTGGTGGGGAGCAGTCTGGTGAGCTGGTGGAGGAGAGGCCTGCCTCTCCGATGCCAGTGGAGCTGGGCCCTTCCTCTGGTGTGGAAGGCGGAAGGGGCGGGTTGGGTGGCAGCAGTGGGCAGGCAGCGGCGGCTGCCCCCCCCCAGGACTGCAGCCACCCATGGAAAAATGGCCTAGGATGGCGCCCAGGGTGCAGTAGGCCAAGGGCAGTGGTGTGTGAGCACATTTTGAGGTCCCTCAAGATGCCCCATTCCACGCCCACTGTGTCCACTGCAGGATGCAGGTCAGCCGTGGCAGGGACCCTGCGCACCTGGGTACGACGCCTATGTGGAGACACATAGAGCGTCACCACCCAGGTCTCGGGACAGGCTGGCAGCGCTAGCGCACCTTGTGCATCTGCCACTAGGGCGGGCAGCGGCAGTGTGCCAGCCAGCAGGCAGGCTACACTGCCAGTCCAGCGGTGGACGCAGTCGTCAGGCAGCCAGTGTACTGTTCGCGTGGACGATCATCACCTCACCCGCCTCATAGGGGAGATGATTTCCACCGATGACCAGCCGTTTCAGGTGGTCGAGAACTCTGGCTTCCGCCGGATAATCCAGTACCTGGCTCCCGATTACGTTATCCCCTCAAGGACCACGTTCAGCTGGAACGTGGTCCCCTCCCTGTACCGCAAGTGCAGGGAGCTCTTGTCGGCCGGGCTGCGTGCAGCTCCGCCAGGCACCAGCGTGCATTTCACGACTGACCTCTGGACCAGTGTCAGTGAGATGCACGCTGCTTTCCTGGCCCTCACTGCCCACTGGTGGGGACCGGAGAGTGAGGGGACCTCCTCGGGTGATGCTTCCAGGTCCTGCGCGGCTCCCGCTGCACTACGGCACAGGTGGGCCGTCATGCACATGGAGACGATGGACACGAGGCACACCGGGGAGGAGGTGGTGGCCGTACTCGACCGCCAGAAAGAGGAGTGGATTGGCGGGTGTCCACACCTCTCCCGCGGTTTCATTGTCACTGACAATGGAGCCAACGTTACTGCCGCTGTCGAGACAGTCATGGACTGTGTGAACATATGGTGTATGGCACACACGCTCCATCTGACCGTCAGGGACGCCCTTGGCCTTAAGGAGCTGAAGGCGTCCCAGGAGAGGGGGGCCCGCCCCATCCCAGTTGCTGTTGCTGCCACGGCCACGCTTGTGGATAAGTCTCGCAAGCTGGCCGCCCACTTCCACCGCAGCGAGAAGTCCAGGAGACTGCTTCGCCATAAGCAGGATGACCTTGGGCTTCTTCGCCATCTCATCCCTTTGGAAGTTGAGATGTGGTGGAACTCCACCTTCCTCCTGTTCCAGCGCCTGTTGGAGCAGGAGAGAGCCCTTGTCGCCCTGGCGAGGGACGAGTCCTTGGATGTCTGCGACCTCTCAAACGCAGAGTGGAAGCAGATGTCCGAGGCGGTGTTGGCACTCCAGCCCTTCCAATTTGCCACGAAGGGCTTGTGTGCCGACACCACTCCCTTGAGCCAGGCGCTGCCCACAGCTATGGGTCTTGAGAAGCTGATGGGTGAACTCCAGATTTCTCCGACCACGCCAGAGGGTCGTGCTCTGGCTGGAAGGCTGAAGTCTGGGGTTGACAGGCAGCTCATTGGGGTGCTGGGAAAGAGGGAGGAGTATGTCCTCGCTTGTCTCTGTCACCCAGCCCTCAAGGGCAATGCCGTGAGTGCCAACGAATTGCCCAGGTGGAGGGGCATCCTGGTAGAGAAGGTTAGGGAGGAGGAGGCCGCTAGGGCCCGCAGAGACCAGGATGTTGGTAGTGGTGCGGGGGCAGCCCCCGCCGCCCAACCCGCACCCAGCAGCAGCATGGGCGGCCAGCCGGCGTCAGCTTCCCCTTCCCCTTCCTCTTCCCAGTCCAGCAGCGCAGCATCCCAGGAGGCGCCATCGCAGCAGCCAGTTGCTACCGACTCGAGATCCGCCCAGTGGTTTCAGCAGTTCTGCTATGGCGCCATGCCTGGTATGCGGGAGGCTCGACCTGCCAGGCCCCCCTCCAGTGCTGAACAATGCGTTGCACAGTACTTGGAGGAGCCTGTGGAGGAAGACGGAGTGGACTGCGCACAGTTCTGGGCGAGCCGCCGCCAAGTTTAGCCGGACCTGGCGGTGGTGGCTGTGCGCCTCCTCTCCTGCCCCCCAACCAGTGTCCAGAGCGAGCGGGTGTTTTCACATGCCAGGGACGTGGTGACACCCTCTCGCTCCCGCTTGGACCCTGGTCTGGTGGAGCAGCTGGTCTTCCTTAAGGTGAACCTCCCCCTGTTGGGCTACCCCAAGCTGGAGTTTGAGCCGGGCGAGTGATTACCGTGGGTTGCCCTATGGTTGGTCACCTGCCTGGCTCGACCTCTGTGCTTATCCCTACCCTCCCCCCTTCCACCTCTAGCTGAGCTGACGTGACAGATGCTGAGCCATGCCAGCCAGTCGCAGCATGTAGTGTGCCCACACAGAGATGCAGTGGTAGTAGTAGTTGTAGTGCTGCGACTGGCCAGACGTTTACAATGCCCACGCTCACCTAAAAAGAAACCCAATGCTGACCAGCAGCAGCACAGGCCCTTATCTCTCCACCTTTCAGCATTTGGGGACCTGGCGTGGGCACGGCACACCCCCCAAAAGTAGCACAGCCCTAATAGTACTAGACTCAGCGGCAGCGGCGGGTATATGTTCTAATGCAGTGTAAATATTGTAAATACTTGTTTGTAAATAAACATGTAAATAATTTTTTCTTTAAAACCCCATGTTAAAATCAACCCTCAAAATTGTCCAAAAGGGGAAAAAAGGTAACAAAGGGAGAACAAAATGATGAATGCCAAATGAATTGATTTTATTGAAAATGTTGCCAGAAATCATGTGTGGGGGGCTTGGTTTACATGGAGAAAATGATTGGATGATTTTTTCTAATGAAACGAATGAATTATTATCATCTTATGTTGATCTTGATTGTGGTCACTGTTGATGTTGGCTGATGGCAAAAAAACAAAAACCATCAGAATAGCAATGAACTGGCTGCCAACACAAATATTGATTGATAACTATGCAGGGGGGGGGGGGGGGGAATTGGGTCTGTGTGTGTGTGTGTGTGTGTGTGTGTGGTGCAGGCTCAGTCTGTCTCTCTTCCTGTTGTGTGTCTGTCTGTCTGTGTGAATGGATGCCTAGCACTGTCTGTGTGTGTGGATTCTTTCTGTAGTGTGCTGTCTGTCTGTCTGTGCTGTGTGTCTACATGTTTTTTTTCCTTCCCCCCTCCAAGACTCCCTCCATCCCTCCCTCCCCCCATCCTCCCTCCTCCCTCTTCATCACCCTCCTCCATCCTCCCTTCCACGCCCACCTCACCTGCCCCCAAACCCTGGTCTGGCAAGATGATGAGAATCTGGTCTCTCCCACCAAAGCACACATGTGACCACGTGTGTGCATAATATGTGGCTGACCAACTCTGAGCTGGACCCTCCTCCTAGCTAGCAGCACACACACACACACACACACACACACACACACACACACCTGGTGGCAAACACCAGCACGCATGCACTCACACTGGTGCCACCACCACCTGCCTTGGTCCTCTCTGTGTCCTTGAGCAAATATGTGGTGGACCAGAGAACCATTTATTTTCAAGTAAGGCAAAAGGCATGCACTCACTGCACACACACGAAGAAGAGGTGAAGACAAGAGACAACTACTAGAACCAGCAGCAGCAGGTGAGTGTTGTTGTGTTGTGTTGCTTGCCGAATGCCATTGCCCATGCTCAATGCTCTCAGTCTGCTGAAACTAACTAACTAGTATCATCATCCTTCCTCACACTCAGTCAGCTGCACTCAGTGCACTCACCACACTACACTACAGCTGGTGGTAGAAGATGTACTGGATTTCAACTTCAAAATCTGTGCTAGGATTGCCCTGCCTCCTCCTGCCTGTAATTGTGCCCTGCCCTCTCCCCTTGCAGTTGCGCGTCGTGACGGGTTGGTGTGCGTGCGCCGTCTACTCAGCTCTCCTCTTCTTGGCTTGGCTTGCTAGGCACTGGCTGGCAGCAGCTGTTGGCTGTGTGCCATGCTCAGGCTGTGGTGCGTGTGACTGGCAATGTTGGCGTAGCGTAGCAACACTGGTTGTGGGGGTAGTAGTAATAGTAGTACTAGTAGTAGTAGTAGTAGTAGTTGTTGTTGTTGTTGCTGGCCGGCCTCTGGCCAGGCCAGATGTGGGGTGTGTGTGCATCATCCATGGGGAGGAGGAGCAGCAGAGCAGAACAGGTTGGCTGGCTTGGCTTCTGTCTGTCAGGCCTCAGTGGCAGGCACTGAGTGAGGCGGTGGCTTCTTTGGGCATCATCACATCACCCATCATGCAGAGCAGCAGGTCTGCTGCTCTGCTCCGCCTCCTGCTTCTTCTCTGTGTGTGTGCTTAGTGTGCTGCTCCACTGCTGGCAGGCAGCAGCAGCTGCCTTTTTCTTAGATCAGGGAGTTGGTGTTGTCTCTCTGAGTGTCATCTTAGTTGCTTGGGTAGGTGGTAGGTAAGTATTAAGGTGGACTGACTGGGTGTTACGTGTAGGGCGCCCAGAGAGAGAGGGGCAAAGAAGCTGGGGTGGCAATTGATGGGTGCCCCTAGCATTGTTGGTGGGTTTCTTGAAGAGAAAAAAAAATCCCATTGGCTAGAAAGGGGATTTGGGGCAGCCCTGTGTACCCGCCTCTGTGGGGTGGCAGCACCCCCAAAGTGGGTCCGGGGCCATGGCAAAAATGGCCTCAGTCCCTCACGGCAATCCCCGGAGAGATAGGAGTGATGGTTTTTTTATTAGGATTTCCTAAGGCATTAAATAACTGTCTCTCTATGTGGCTTTTACCTTTCACCCAGTGACACACATTCTATTCTTTCCAATTAGATATTATTTAATGCCTTAGAAAATCTTAATTAAAAAAAACCATCACTCCTATCTCTCCGGAGATTGCTGGGAGGGACTGAGGCCATTTTTGCCATGGCCCTGGACCCACTTTGGGGGTGCTGCCGCCCCACAGAGGTGGGTCTGGGGCAGCCCCAAACCCCCATTCTAGCCAATGGGAATTTTTTTTTTCCAAAAATTCACCAATAATACTGGGAGCAACCAATTGCCTTGGGATTGTTGGGGTGGAGGACACCCATGGGTGGCTACCACCCACCCCAGCTTTTTGCCCCTAAGTGCTCCACATAGGGAGTTATGGGCAAAAATTGAAATTTTTTTAAAAAATTGTAAAAAATCAGAAGAAGGTCCAATCGACTTGAAATTTGGGTGGCAGGTAGAACACAAGGTCCTCTTTCAAACTAGCTATTTTTTGAGATCTGAACCAGTTCGGATCCGAACTGGACCGGGGGGGTGGTCCGGCAAAACCAAAACCGAACCACCCCGGTCCGGTTCGGACCCGGTTCGGACCCGAACCGAACCGGGAGAACTGGTTTTATGCACATCCCTAGTTACTCAAGCATGTAACCCTTTGAAACAAGATAAATACCAGCAAGGCTATCCTTAAAAAAAATAAATCAAAAGTTATTTGGATGCTCTCCATTTCCAGTACTGTGCATTGCCTCCCAGGTGTCCAGATGAAGATAAGAATGTATACAGATGGGACACATCCGGACTAAATTAATGGGACTTAGGTTAGCCATGACTAACTTGTCTCATTTATTTCAATAGTGCTATGTTCCAGATTTTGCCTGCTGTTCCTTCCTCCACCCTGCCATAGCAGCAAGGCTCTCTTTCCTCCTTCCCCCATGCATCATGTGGGTAGAGGATCTTGTACTACAAACATTGGAGCTTGACAAGTATTACTTTGATTCTAGCCATAACATTCATTTCTCTGTCGTCTGGGAATCACCTAAAAGTCCATGCATTGAATGACCTGGCACCAAAAATAGGGGGAAAGATGCTACAAATAACATCACTTCTGCATACACAGATTGTTTTGGTATATTTGTGGGAAATCACTGATGGATTTCTGGCACTAAATGAACTGTAGTGTAAACAGGACTCAATTGCAAATATCTGCATTGAGTTTACAAAATTCCCATTTTGCATCAGAATGCAAAATGTCTGGACTTTTTCAAAATCACACTTTTAATTGTTTGACAAATACATTACCAAACATACAATAGCTCCTCAAATCTTCCTCATACACAGTGGGGTGATTCTCACAATCAACAAAAATCAGGCTAGCAGAGGCTAGCCCGATTTTTGTTGCCTGTAAGAACCACTGGGCTTGCAGCCGAGCCCGGTGGTTCTTGAGCGGTTAACCCGCTCGAGAACCCCTGCTAAAAAGCAGGTTTGCAGAGCGAGCGCTCCAGAAAACCTGCTTTTTAGGGTCGTGAGTGGCCGCGGCGCGCCTTCGCGCCGTGCCTACTCACGAGTAGACCCCCGACCGGGGGTCTCCCCAGTTTGCCCTGCGCAATCGCACAGGGCATACTGGGGCTTGCGGTGGCCATGCGGCCCCCGCTCCCCCTACCCCTCACCGGCTCCATCACGGAGATAGCCATCGTGTGGGCAGCCAATCCGGCCACCCAGGGCTCCCTTCCCACTCACTGCCCCAAACCGGGTCTCACTGATCGTGAGACCCGGTCCATTGTTTACATACTGACTAATGAAGCACCGGTGCATCAGAAGTAGTACTGGTGTAGCACCAGTGATTCTGAAGACTTCCAGACTGGTGCTAGTGTGTTCCAGCACTGGTGCATTCTATTCTTTGGGTGGAAGGGGGAGAGTGGATGTCACCATAATTGTAACATTTACATTTCTGTGTGTGTGTGTGTGTGTGTGTGTGTGTGTGTGTTTGCACACACACAAACAAAATTTCCCTGGCAGTACTTGAACTGAAGGTCTGAAGCAAAAGTGGTACACTTGTTTTAAAAGGCTGGGAACCCCACCTTGAGGCATGGGGGTCACCCTTGGTCCCTTGCCTTCTCTTCCTTACCTTCAAGCACCCCATTTACAACTGCAAAACTGTGAGGCTATTCACATGAGCGTGCAAGGGAGCCCAACCCGGTTTTGCACACTCATTAAAACCACCAGGATCGGGCCCGATCCCGGTGGTTACATGGCAGCAAACTCAACTAAGTAGCCTCCTCATAAAATGAGATTAAGGGAGTGAGCACTCCCTTAACTGCATTTTGTTTAATGTTTATCTGCCGCGGCTGCTTGCAGCCACGGCAAGCACATTCAGGGGGAGGGGGCTCTCAGTAATGTACCGTGCACTTGCACGGTGCTTTATTGGGGCTCTTGGGCCAGTGTGCCGTGCGGTCGTGCTTCCCTGCGCCCAACCTCTGCAGCTGCTGGGTGAGATGCGGGTAGGCCGCAGGCAGAACTCTGGGGTTGTGGGCTTGGAAACTGAGGATTCTTTGTTATAAAAGAGTATTTCCCAGTTTAGAGCTCACTACATTGCTCACTATTATTTAATATCTCATCTTATCTTATCTCATCTCATCTCTGGTTCTGCAACTCTGACATCTTGCACCAGATCCTGGGCACCACTCAGGATTAAGTCCAAGGTTTGTCCCTTGGTTAAGTCTCTCTGGTTGGTTCATGACTAACTGTTCTAAGGCACAGTCATTTAGCATTTCTAGAACTTTGACCTTTCTGTCATTACTTGAATATGAATTTGCCCAATCTATGTGTGGGTAATTAAAGTCACCAATTTTTACAGCTCTGTTTCTCTTTGATGCCTCTCTGATTGATTGATTTGATTTGATTTTAATTTGATTTGTATACCGCCTTTCCAAAAATGGATCAGGGTGGTTTACATCAAAATAAAAACAATTAAAATCAAAACTAAATAATTAAACAATTAAAACATTTAAACATTAAAATCATTTAAAACCAACATTAAAAATTTAAAACTATAAATCTAATTAAAAGCCTGGTTGAATAAATGTGTCTTCAGTGCCTTTTTAAAAGTTGCCAGAGATGGGGAGGCTCATTTCAACAGGGAGTTCATTGCAAAGTCCAGGGGCAGCAATGGAGAAGGCCCATCCACGAGTAGCTGTTAAACGAATTGCCGGCAACTGCAGACGAACCTCTCCAGATTATTTTAAGAGGTGGTGGGGCTCATAGTGAAGAAGACATTCTCTCAAATACCCAGGACCTAAGCTGTTTAGGGTTTTATAGGGAATAACCAGCATCTTGTATTTTGCCTAGAAACGTATCAGCAGCCAGTGCAATTCCTTCAAGACAGGAGTAATATGGTCTCTCCTAGATGACCCAGAGACCAACTTGGCTGTCGCATTCTGGACCAATTGTAGTTTCTGGACTACGTATAAAGACAGCCCCTCATAGAGCTCATTGCAGTAATCCAGCCTAGAGGTTACCAGCAGATGTACCACCGTTTTGAGGTTCATCTCAAGAAACGTATGCAGCTTGCGTATCAACCGAAGCTGACAAAAAGCACCTCTGGCCACTGCCTCAACCTGAGGGAAAGGTTCAGATCCAGAAGCACCACCAGACTGCATACCCGTTCCTTCTGTTGGAGCATGACCCCATCCAGAACCGGCAGATCAAAATCGCCTCCTGAGTTCCAACCCTGCACAATAAGTACCTCCATCTTATCCGGATTCAGCCTCAGTTTGTGATTCCTCATCCAGCCCATTAGTGCCTCCAGGCAGGCATTTAAGGACATTATGCCTTCTCCTGATAATGTTGACATGGAGAAATAGATTTGGGTGTCATCAGCATATTACTAGCACCCTGCACCAAATTTCCTGACGATCTCTCCCAGCGGTTTGATGTAGATGTTAAATAGCATCAGATAAAATATGGAGCCCTGAGGGACACCATAGGTTATCCAACTCTAGATCACTCTCAGCATTTTGATCTGGAGAGTGATGGCACGTCCCCAGGAACACATTTCCTTTCAGTCCTCGTATTGTCACCCATAATGGTTCTGTGGAGCACTCCAGTCCTCCTAGGGGTTCTAGCTTATTGGATTCTATCCCTTCTTTAATATACAGTGCTACTCCACCTCCAATTTACCACTCCCTGTGCTTTCTGTTGAGTTTATTTCCAGGAATAACAGTGTCCCACTGGTTCTCACCATTCCACCAGGTTTCTGTTATGCCCTCTATATCTATGTTTTGTTAGCAACCAAGCACTCCAGCTTGCCCATCTTGGCCCGGAGGCTTCAGGCATTGGTATATAGACACCTATATGCAGAGTCTCTTACCTGCTGTTGGCATATGCTCTCTCCCTTATTGTCATTTAACCTTTGTGACCAGCTATCCATCTGCTCTACTCCTGGTTCTACTCTGTCCCCTTCTGGTTTATCCGAAACGTTTGCAGCCTCTCACCTTAGGAGATTTTGATTGCCGAACCAGATACTACCCATTTTACCCATTTTCTGTTGGCAACTGTCCAGGCATTTTAAAAGCTGTTCTGCAACCTTTTTGATTTTGAGTGCCAGCAAAGGAGCTTTGGGCAGGGAGGGGGCAGAACTGAATCTCAAAAGCTGGTCACTGTCCATGACTCTACCATTTTAAGTACCTTTTATGGAAAGATGCTGTGTTTGAAGCAGGAAATATAACAAAGGAAGCCTGGGACAGGAACCATGGCAGGGGGCAGGATAGGTCTGCATCTGTAAAAAGAAGGTAGAATAGGATTCTATATATGTGATTGAAAGAATTTACCCACATTGGTCTGTCTGTCTGAATATATTTTCCAAATGGGTATTTAAAAAACCCACAGATATACTGTACTAATTCATTGCAAGTTTTAAAGTATCATCTAAACCTGGCCATTGCCAGGTTTCAACAACTCCATTCCAACAATGTAAGGTCACAACGGCCTGGGACTCTGACAAGATACACCCTCTGAAACGCAATGTCAGGCTTCAGGGCCAGGCATTGTCTGCCCTTTCCTTCCCCTGTGAACCTTCTCTGCCAACAGGAAAACCTTTCATTAGAAGACTGCACATTCTAAAAATAAGCCCATTTATCTGATTCTTAGGCTCGTTTCATACATTTCCAGAGCACTGTGGGAGTTGCTTCACCAGACTCAGGCTGCTCCTTCCTGTTAGAAGGAATTGAATGTGAAACAGCCAAGTTATTGCTCCATGTACTGTATTTTGTTTATATTTACCCCCTGCTAACTGGGCAAAGAGGCATCTTTTAAAGTGTTGGCTCCCTTATAATTATAATTAACAGAGGGAGAGCAACTGTCCCTATTCAGTCAGTACAGCATCTCTGCAAAAGTTCTTTCTGTTATTTTGTTTAGATAGTGAGCCCCTTTGGGAGCAGAGAACCATCCATCACATGCCTTTTTAGCCTACTTTCCAGTAGGCTTATGAGATCACCCAGCATTCCATGTGTATGCCCATCCATGTGTCTGTCCACCCCTATCAACTGTGCAATGCCTGGACCAATATGAACCAAATTGGGTACAGTTGTAGGAACACATAGGAACACCTCAACGGCGTAGTTTGTGGTGCTGTCAACCACCCCAATTCAAAATGGTGAATGCATAAAGATTTGAGGTGCAAGTGGGCTAACTTGTGAACCACCTAGCCGATATGAGCCAAATTTGCCACAGCTGTAAGAACACATAGGGACAGCTCAATAGCGCAGTTTGTGATAATGTCATCCACCCTGATTTAAGATGGTGGACACATAAACATTTGAGGCGCAAGAGGGCTAATTTGTGGACTGCCTAACCAGTGTTCCCTGTAAGAAGGAATCCCAGATGTTGTTCACTACAGTTCCCATAATCTGGTATTTTCTGCAAGAGGGAACAGTGCAATTTGAACCAAATTTGGTACAGTTGTAGTCAGTGTTCCCTCTAACAGGGATTCCCAGAAGTTGTTGACTACAACTGCCATAATCCCCAAGCAAAAGCCATTGCAGCTGAGGATTCTGGGAGTTGTAGTCAACAACATGTGGGAATCCCTGTTAGAGGGAACACTGGTTGTAGTGAGTGACACACAAGGACACCTCAACGGTATGATTTGTGATGATGTAATCCACCCCAGTTCAAGATGGTGGATGCGTAAATGTTTGAGGTGCAATTGGGCTAACTTATGGACCGCCTAACTGATCCGAACCAAATTTGCTATAGGTGTAAGGACACATAGGGACGGCTCAAGGGTGTCGTTTGTCATCCACCCTGATTCAAGATGGTGGACACATGAACGTTGTAGGGACATCGCAAACACATAGTTTTTGATTATGTCATCCATCCCAATTCAAAAAAGGCGGACACATGAATGTTTGAGGCACAAGTGGGCTAATTTGTGAGCTGCCTAACTGATTTGGACCAAATTTAGCCCAGTGTAGGAATAGTGAAAGGAAAGTAGGCAGATTAGTTCTTACTAGAACAACTTGTTTACTATGTAAACCACACTGAAAACATTTGTTGTTTTTGTTGAAAGATGATATGTATATATTTTAAAATAATATCTCACTTCTCTTCCAAAATGGTAGAGGTGGCATACATGAGGGTTAGCACACTTGCTCTTCACAGCAATTTTGTGAGGTAAATTGAGTAGAGAGAGAGACTATGAGGATATTCGCACAATCACTGTAAAGTGGGCTAAGGGAGCTTAGCCAGCTTTCCAGTCATTGTGAGAACCAGTGGGCTCACAGGTGAGCCCAGTGGTTCCCTGGTGGCTAGCCCACCAAAGTAGCCTTCCCCTTAGCCCAGGTTAGCGGAGCAAGTGCTCCGCTAACCCAGGCTTCCTGATTATGTATTACTGCGGCACAGCTCTGCGCCATGGCAACACATGAGGAAACCCCTGCAAGCAGCCTCCCAGGCTCAGGGGTCTCTCCAGGATGCCCCCCCACGCTTGTGCGGGGCATCCTGGAACTTCTGGGGACCACACGGCCCCTGATCCCCGCAGCCCCCACCAGCTCTGTGACAGAGCCAGCAGTTGTGTGGGCGGCCAATCCGGCTGCCCATACTGCTGCCTTGATCATCTGCAGGGAGAGCGGGCTAAGCCCGCTCTCCCCGCAGAACCCCCTTCGGCGTGTCTCACTGATCATGAGACTCGCCTCTCTGATTGTTCAACAATCTCCAGGGCTGAGTGAAGATTTGAAACCAGGTCTCCCTAATCCAAGTCCAATATTTTAACTTCTACTCTGGATTTAGATGCTTCTTGCTTGTGCCTGGGAGCTGAGAGGCACTGTTGGCATGGGAAGAAACTATGTTATTCACGTTCTTAGAGAGATTACTGAAGCAGTATGGGAGTGAAGCAGATGGATGCATAGCTTACATGCTATTCCAGCAACTGGTCAATTAGATCTTACTTGTGGATCCCGAGTGTTATAGCCGATAAAGGAGGGCTGTACAACTTTGGCCCTCTAGCTGTTGTTGGACTACAACTCCCACCATCCCGTACTATTGGCCACTGTGGCTACAGATGATGGGAGTTGTAGTCCAACAGCTAGAGGACCAAAGTTGTGCAGCTTTGCTATAAAGGCTTGTTCTTACATCTCGTTGGCACTGGCCTCCATATGCTACATTTGCTCAGAGATAGGGGAGAAAGGGAGAATATGCAGGATCCTTTTGCTATTTTTCCAACATCAGGAGTTGGTAGAGAAAAGAAGGGATAGGCCACTATTATTGCTGAAGTAAGACCTTTCCTTCAAGACCCCTGTGCCTCTCTTTGAAGAGGACTATATCCATCTGTCTGGAAGATCCTTTTTTCTTCAACTTAGTCCTGCTCTTAGCATTGAGCAGCCATCATTTTCTCTCATTAAAGACTGAGCTTTTGTCCATGGGAAGTTCTCATTAGAAACCTTTTACTTCTGACCCTGCTCTCTGTTTACCCACTTACCCTGATTACCCTGTTTACCCACCTTCCAGATAAGCTCCTTGCTTATCTGGTGCAGGATTAGACCTTGAATCTGCATGGGAATCATCATAGCACACCTTCAAAGGCCCACCAGGGCATCTGAGGACAACAGTCTTCTCCCATTTCATCCTGCCAAAGTATTAAGAACTTCCTTATAGATCCTTTTCTGCATCCTCCTGTAAAATGAGTCTTCTCTGAAAGTCCAGAGCCTTTTTGGTTATAGTGCTCCAGCTCTAGAATGTTCTCCTAGGTAGACTTACATGGTGCCAAGCCTGATGTCTTTGCAGCATTAGGTGACATTTCACTCAGGTATTTTCAGGCCAATTAACAATTCTTACCAGTTAGATGCATCTTTTCCATTAAAATGAGCTATACAGAGTCCCAATCCAGATTGGGAACATGGCACAGAGTGGGGGTGTACCTCCATGCTATTTTCCTGTTGAATATCACCAGCCCCAGTAGCTTTTTAACTCATTGCAGCAAATCACCCCTTTGGGGTTAAATAGTCACTTCGGGGAAGATGATGGATTTTTAGTGGGAAAAGAGCAATGCATTTAATGTCACATCTAGTTTGACCCTGACCCGTTACTAATCTCTGCTTTAACACTGACTATGCCACTGCTCTGTTGATTTTATTTCTTGTTCTACTTGTTTTCATGTTTGCTTATTGTTTTAAAAACCTTTTGCAAACTGCTTTGGCACTCTCTTGGGGATTGAAGAACAGGGCACTCAATATCTGAAATAAGCAAGCATGTGTACACCACCCTTCTGTCCTGATGCACTTGGTGCAACCCTCAGAATATCAGGATTAGCATTGTTCAAGTTAAGGTTGCTGCTATTTAACCTGTCAAATTATGGACAGTCCAGTCCTTCACGGCAAGAGTGAGGCAAAGCACATTACCAAAGGACTTGTTGCAAGGATACTATCTGCTCATTTCATTGTTTGTTAACTTTTTAATGCAGAGTCAGAAACCCAGCTTCAAATGCTCTAATGATCATTGTAGATATATATATATAACAATTTATAAATCCCAGGGTAGTATGGGCATTAAAGACAGATATAATAAAATATCCTAAAGCAATAAAGTGGTATTGGCCTTCTCCAAAAGTACTCCCTCCCAGCAGGGGCCGGTGGCAGCCTCAGGATTAGATAGGTGGGTGAACCCCATGCCTACCCCACCACCACCAGCCTCACCTTCCTTCCTCCTCTGCTGGGTGTTCTCCCCTTGTTGGCCACGCCCCTTCCAGCTCTGTCAGCAAGACAATGCAGGGGGCGTGGCTGGCACTGGGTACTGGCAGCCTATCCAGCTGGCCAGTGAGGGGAAGGAGAGGAGTTTGGCAGCTTGGAGGGAGAGAGGGGCAGGAGTGGACCTTGTTGGCAGAGAAGAGGAAGGCAGGAGCAGAGCTTGGCCACAGCTGCAGCAGCCGGGGGTGGGGTGTGTGCCTGGAGGAGGGGCAGAGGCAGCCCCATGGCCCAAGGACATTTGTCACCTAATGCTGGCTATGCTACTGAGTCTCTGGCAGATATTTTGACAAAAATTTGATTTTATTTTGGATGTAATGTAAAGTTTCTGAAGTTAACACACAGAACTGCTGTTCCTCATTTCCACTTAAATGATTCCCATAAGGAAGGATTGTTGACTATAGCCTTGGATATTTCTGGATGTGTCAGCAAGAAGCTTGATTAGAATGTGACATAGCTTCATTTTTGGTTTAATGGTATCCAGCCAACACTAAAGAGATCATTTATTTCAGATATTAAGGGAATGCTGGAAAGAAAACAAATAATCAGAAGAAAATAAACCTGGCTGGCTTAACTATGTGAATAGGCAATATTTTCTTTTCAGAGATTAAACAGAAAAGGTCTCAAAGAAAAATTAACATTTTAAAACACTCCACAGATGTCATTAAAGGTGGCTTTTATACAACCATCAGACATAAATATGAAGAAACAACAACACTAGTGAAAACAGGCTGCTTGCTTCAGAGTTTGAGCAGCTCTGCCACCACCTACTTCCCAGCTGCTGTTTTATGTAATGAATGGGTTTTCATTGCTAACAAAAACATTTGGTACTCTTACAAAAGGTGAAAGGGAAAAGGTATTTCAAGGCAAGCCAATTCAATTTCTTAGTTTCATTACATAACCTATCGAGTATTCAATGCAATCCAGAACTGTGAATATTAATAAGAGATCTGCAAATGACTTTAATGAGATCAGAATTAGAGCCACTATTGGTTAGGCTTTGGGCCATTATCACACATTAATCTTCTTTTACATGTGTGCCAAAAATGTTTTCAGTGCACATGTCAGGAATCACAACTGGCAGCAGCTCCTTCATGAGTGTGCACCCTGGAGCAAAGCAGGATTTGTGTGAAAGACTTCCATAGAGGCCAGAATATGAAAAACATGGGATTTAATTGGGTATAGGATCATAATAGAGGCACGTTAGGCTAGGCTTGTCCATTCTGACTGAAGCTTTTCCTGGGTATTTTTTCCTAATATTTTTTCCAATTAAAAAAAATAATATTAAGCCATTAAAATCTGCAGAAATCAGGGCCATACTATTTCGTCCCTACAGCTTTTTTTGGACTACGACTCCCCACCACAGTAGCCAACAGTCAGGGATGATAGGAGTTGTAGTCCAACATCTCCAGGAAGGCCATAATTGTGCAGCCCTGCTTTAAGTAGTCCTCTGGAGATTACGCATTCTAGTTTCTGGAGACTCCAGGCAAACCTGGAGGGTTTAGAACTCTTTGTTTGGTGGTGACTAGGGAAATGGCCTTTTCTACTGGGTCACCTAGATTGTGCAGTTCTGCCCCCCACAAGTCCCATTAGGCCAGTATAAGTTATTTTTGGCACCAAGTAAAAACTCCTCTTTCACCAGGCCCTTGGCAGCCTCTAACTTGTGATCTGGTATTTATTTGGTCTTGGTTTGTCCTGCTGCTACTCAAGCTCCAGACTTAGTGCTACTAAGCTAGGTTGTTGCTTAGGCAGCATCAGCTCTCAGTTGCAATGTCTCATAGTGACCTCTTGGAGGGAGGTGGTTAGGGTTATGGATAAAAGTGCTGGACTCCTCCCTTCTTTGTTCTTCCAGTGTAGAATCTCCATTTTGTCTCTCCAGAGATGGCTGTTTATTTAGTCTCTTTCCCCTTTCAGTCTTAAGCTCCGCTTTCCTATCCTTTTGTAAATTCTAAATAAATTCTTGTTGTTCTTCAAACATAAAGAATTGTCTCCAGAGCGCTTGCTTGGCTGAATTCTTCCCAAACTGGCTTTGCTCTGTTAAAGAGGGTTGAACTGCCATGTTTCCCCTACAAATTTTGCGCTAGTGTAAAGTCCGCCTTCAAGCAGCTCATTACCCTGGATGTTGTCAGCCTGTAGATCTAAAGAGTTGCATTCTATGAATGGCAGCTGCCATCCCAATCTCAAGTAGAGTTTTTCTCAGGCCCAGCCATTGTAATCAAAAAAGGACAAGAAGTGTGAGCAGATGAGAAAAGTAGGAACAGCCTCCTATATCTTTACTAATTGTCAAGAAGCTGTATATACCAGAAAAGAAGATGATTCTGAATTTGACAACCCCCTTAAAAATACAGGTTATACCTGTATTTACCCCAAAGGAGGAGACTCTGGATTTAAGATGATCCCTCAGTTTTTAACATCAAATAATTTGGGGAGAAAACAAAACTTGGATTCAGATAAATGGGGTATATTTTCAAGAGCAGGGCTTAGAAAAAGCTAAACATAGTCAAGTGAGTCCCATCTTCCACACAACCATTACAGTAGCGAAGCTCTTTGCATCTGGCCATTGTAGAATCCAAGGACTGAATCTAGGACCTGCTAGGTGCCAAACACATGTTGTGTCAATGAATTATGTCCCCTTCCTTGAAGGAAGACTGAACCAGCTCAGCTAACAAATGAATGTGGCTCTCATCCAATTTCACACTGGTATATGTCTCATGCTATGCGGCACACATCATTTATTTCTAACAGAGCATGCCATCATCATCTCAAGAGTAAAAGGCAACATAGGAAGAATGAAGGGAACAATATGGAAACTAAAAAGACTGCTTGACAGCCTGATCCCCAAATTGCTTCAGTTGTCATAACTGGAATTAAGTACAGTGGTACTAAAATGACTTAAATCCAATCATGTCACTTCATTGCATTGTAGATCAGGATAAATTATTTCCCAAGCACAAGAGAGTAGATATAGACCAAGAGCTGCATACTATAAGAGCCATCTGTATAGATAGGAAAATACAACACAGACAATGCTTTTCACTAAATGCAAAGGACTAGCTGCATGCATGCTGAGAGAAGATGTTAAGAAAGATTGATACAACAATATGTGCAAGTTATCTGCATGGATAATGACATGTTCTGAGCACTTTAAGAATGGGGCCATAAGGATGTTAAACATAAATGATTTGATTTTGTTTACATATTGAAATCCAGATGCCTTTAGGCAGTAGCTACATCCTGTGAGGGGATCAGGAGCTACATCCTGTGATAAAAACTGATCATCATTTCATTACCCCTCATTCCATTTATTAAGTGGGGGAGGGGAGGAACCATGCAAAAAGTAACAAACATGAGAACTGTGAAACAGGAAATATCATCATGTTGTTTTCCCATGAGAAATTCTGCTCCCAAACTGGATTGTTATTCTTTCATATGTAAGAAGATTTCTCAGTCAACTGTCCTTGAAGTATCACTCAACAGAATGCTACACCTACAGTGAAATTCAATTCTCAAGTTACACCAACTCTATGAAGTTGGTCTTGTGGTAGCAAGCATGAATTGTCCCCTTTGTTAAGCAGGGTCTGCCTTGGTTAGGAACATAGGAAGCTACCATATACTGAGTCAGACCATTGGTCCATCTATCCCAGTATTGTCTACACAGACGGGCAGTGGCTTCTCCAAGGTTGCAGGCAGGACTTTCTCTCAGCCCTATCTTGGAGATGCCAGGGAGGGAACTTGGAACCTTTTGCTTTTCCCAGAGTGGCTCCATCCCCTAAAGGGAATATCTTACAGTGCTCACACTTCTAATCTCCCATTCATATGAAACCAGGATGGACCTTGCTTAGCTAAGGGGACAAGTCATGCTTGCTACCACAAGACCAGCTCTTCTCTGGTTTGCATATGAATGGAAGACTACATGTGAGCCCTGTAACATATTCCACTTAGGGGATGGGGCCGCTCTGGGAAGTGCACCTGCATGATCTGGAAAGAGCAGAAGGTCACAAGTTCCCTCCCTGGCATCTCCAAAACAGGGCTGAAAAAAAACCGGGGTTTTTTTTATCGTGAGTAGCTGTGGCATGGCTCCACGCCATGGTTACTCACAAGTAGACCCCTGGTGGTAGGCTGAAAAGCAGCCTCCCAGCTCGGGGGTCTCCCCAGTATGCCCTGCGCGCTTGCGTGGCCCTCAAACTCCCCAGCCCCCACTGGCTCCATCACGGAGCCAGCAATTGTGTGGGGAGCCGATCTAGCCACCCAGGGCTCCCGCCCTGATTGTCTGTGGGGGGAGTGGGCTTAATCCGCTCTCCCTGCTGAGCTCCCCAAACCGGGTCTCACTGATTGTGAGACCCGGCTCAGTATATTATAAAAACAGAATGCAAAGAATGCAACATCAAAAAAGGCTGCTGTACTAGAAAATAATTTTAAAAACCACAATCCACAACTCATGAAGTTCCATGGTTGTATCTGCAATTTCATGTATTAATTCATTGTGCTCTGCCAATTGGCCAAAGTGACACCTTTTACCCTTAGATTTATCAAGGAGAGAGCAACAGTCCCTCTTCACCCTGGCATAGCAACCCTCATAGTGTCTATTGCTGTAATCTCCCTTGAGTTTCTTTTTGGATTGTGAGCCTTTTTCGGGACAAGGAACCATCTTCTCATTCCTTTTGCAGGATAAACTGTTTGCGGAACCTTTTGGTTTTTGTTAAAAAAAAAAAAAGTTGCATATAAAGACACTAACTAATAATACTCTATTTACTCCAAATAACTAGGCAAAGAGGCAACTCCTCCTAGTAACAGAGGGAGAGTAAGTGTTTCTGTTCAGACCAGGGTGGCATCTCTCCAGTAGCTGCTGCTGGTGTGTGTGTGTGTGTGTGTGTGTGTGTGTTTAGGAGACCTTTTGAGACAGGAAACAATTTTCTATTTTATTTTGCTATGTAAATTGCTCTGAGAACTTTTTTTTAGTTGAATAGTGGTATATAAATATTATATCTATTAATACACATATTTTAGTGTCGATTAAGAGCACAAAGTGATTATCCCACCTCACCCACTAGCTTATGGAGGAAGCACACACATGCACCCCACAGTCTCTGATTCGCCAGCCGGCAAGAATGCACTAAGCTATGCTTACCAGCCTGACTCCTAAGTGAGTGTGCTTGAGTTACAGTTCAAACATGCACACTAAGCTGAATGGGGTTAATTAATCTGACTAGAAACAAGTTGTTCTGGTAAGAACTAATCTGCCTAATTTCACTAAAATCTACCATCTTGAATTGGGGTGGCTGGCATCATCACAAACTATGGCATTGAGGTGTACACTACAACTGCACCAAATTTGGTTCAAATTGTTTAGATGGTCCACAAGTTAGCCCACTTGCACCTCAAATGTTTACAGCTCTTCCATCTTGAATGGAGGTGGAAGACATCATCATAAACTATGCTGTTGAGGTATGAGGTTCCCTATGTGTCCCTACAACTGTACCCACCTTGGTTCATATTGGTCCAGGCATTGCAAAGTTCATAGGGGACATAAACACACACACACACACACTTGCTGAGTGATCTCATAAGTTTACTTTCCTTAAAGAAAGTAGGCTAAAAAACCCCATCAACTTTACTCAAAACATTCTGGCACACACACCTGGCCCAAGGATAAATAAGTACAAAAAGTGGTAGGACTGGGTTTCCCCCTTCCCTTTCCTCTTCTTGATTGGCAACCTTGTGCCAAGAATAAGGAAAAAAAACATTGATCAGACCAAGAGCCCATCTAGTCTAGCATCCCATTTCTAAGAGTGGCCAGGCAGATGCCTCCTGAAAGATCACACCACAAGCAAGGCATGAAGCCATTGACCTCCCCTGTCATTTGTGTGTGGTATTCTGCAGAAATGAGTGTTGCCAGAGCCATGTACAGATCACATTAATGCAGCTAATGACAGCCGATCTCACTGATGACAGTATGCCTCAGTATGCTAGAGTAACCCATCTTGCAACATATTACATCCATCGTCGAATCAATATGGACTGACAAGCCAGCTCCTTTCTGCCAAAGCCTAGCACTAAGTGCCTAGCTGCACCCACTAGCAACAGGCAGGGTTTTTCTGGGCAACTGTCATACAGAGGGCCCCTTCCAGGCTCCCATTCCCTGAATTTTCAGGTTTTGTTTTTAAAAAGTAAGCCTCTAGCTCTGGAGATATAAGGAAAAGCATAGAAGTAATGGCTGACATCCGGACGAAGTTACTCAGTAGTACTACTCTGTAGTTCTTGTAAAAGACTACTTCATTTCAGTAGGACTACTCTGAAGTAACTTAGTGTGGATGTCAGCCAGTATTCTTGTTCACTAATAAGTAAACTTAACCCCACCTTCCAGTATTCTGGCCAATGAATTAAAAAGCCCAGGGATAGCTGGTAAGTAGTAGGAACCTATTTTAAAATGTTACAGAATTTAAAAAATTTAATATTTAATAACCTTAAACAAATCAGGTTACCTGTATTTTATTATCTGGCTACCCTGCAGGGATTTGCGGCTTCTCTTTACCCCCAAATTGCTGGCTATGGGCCTGTTACTGCTACGTGTGTCACAGCATGGCTATTAAAACGGTGTAAGGAATCCGACTTATTTGTGTTGTAATTTCTTCAGCGTCACTCTGTGCATTGATAGTATTAATAAAAAGATACTACAATAGCCTATAAACATTTATTTGGTGTTTTGCTCACTTCTAATTATTGTAAGATCTTGCACCTGGGCTGGGTTTGCCTGACAGGGTGGGTGAGAGCCACGCCTGTTGGGCTTTAAAACATTTGGCCCTTGGTTGGGCTTTGAAACATTTGAGGAACAGCACTGGGGGCATAGCCAAAGCCAGCCACCCAAGGAGGCCAGCCTTTGGTGACTAGGGATGTGCATGGAACTGGTGGTTCTGCCAGTTCAAAGGCGGCGAGGGTCTCCCTTTAAGAGCCCCTCCTGCCGCTTTCCCCCCGCCAGTGTCAGTTTTTAAAAAAAAAACCCCTTGGGCAGCAGTGAACCTCCCTGCTGCCCCGTTGCCCTCATCTTCCTGATATGACCAGCACCGGCATATGTGTGTGATATGCATGTGCCTGTGCTGGGGCATGCAGGTGCGTTGGCGACTTCCAGTCATATCTGGAAGACAAGGACAATGGGGCGGCAGGGAGGTACACTGCCACCCCAATGGGCTTTTAAAATAACTGACACCGGTGGAGGGAAAGCAGTGGGAGGGGTAAGTGCACCCTCCCCCCACTCTTAAAGCAGCACCCCCACCACCTTCGAACCACCCTGCCGCGGTTCCATGCACATCCCTATTGGTGGCAGCCTTCAGGGGTTTGACTGAGGGCTGGGGACAAACTTACTGTTCTGGGCTCCTAAAAGGAGGACTCCTGCTGTCTACAGTATTGCTGCCTAGCAATTGGTACAGTTATGTCTCTTGGGTTGTCCAGAGGTCCAGATTCTGTTGATGTTATGGTGCAAACATGGAATAATGAATTCACTAGGGCAGTGGACACAATCACTCCTAAGTATCCTCTCCAACCTGCTTCCAAATTAGCCCCATTGGTATTTGGAATAATTATGGGAGCTGAAGTGGCAAGGTAGATGACTAGAGCACAAGTGGAGGAAGACTCGGTGCAAATACGACATATCACAACACAAAGCACATTTGAAGATCTATGCTCTGGCAGTGCAGATGGCAAAGAAGCAATTCTTTTCTGCCTGCATTGCATTTCCACAAATGCACGTTGTGGAGTTATTTAGGGTTGTGTGAGAGGGCTAGTATGCCCCCCCCCCCAAATTTGAACTTGGAATCATTAGAAACTCAATGCAACATCTTCAATGACTCTTGTGTAGATAAATCTCTCGTATTCAGGCCAAACTAGACTCCACAGTTATCTCAGGGTCTACTGTGGAGATTTCCAGCAATTCCTCTCATAGGATTAGATTTGGTCACTTTCAGTTTGTGACTCCTGAGGATGTGGACAAACTGCTTCAGACTGTGTGTCCTACAACCTGTTATCTTGGCCCTTGCCCAACTTGGCTTATTTCATCTGGTAATTGTATTATCAGAGAGGGTCTGGTAAATATTATAAATGCATCTCTGAGGGAGGGCAGGATGCCTCTTTGTCTTAAAGTGGCTATTATTAGACCTTATTTGAAGAAATCTGCACTGGATCCCTTAGAGTTGGGATCTAAGTTGGAGTTGGCTAACTACAGACCCATTTCCAATCTTCCATTGTTGGGCAAGGTGATTGAGTGGGTGGTGGCCTCTAAGCTCCAGGCAGTTTTGGATGATATGGATTATCTAGACCCATTTCAAACCGACTTTCGAGTTGACTATGGGGTTGAGACTGCCTTGGTTGGCCTGATGGATGATATCCAGTTGGCTATCAACAGAGGGAGTGTGACTCTGCTGATCCTTTTGGATCTCTTGGCAGCTTTCAGTACCATTGACTGTGGTATTCTTCTGGGTCACCTGAGGGAGCTGGGATGGGGTGACACGGTTTTATAGTGGTTCCGTTCCTCCGTCTCTGCTGGATTCCAGATGGTGTTGCTTGGAGACTGCTGCTCTGCAAAGCGAGAACTAAAGTATAGAGTTCCACAAGGCTCCATACTGTCTCTAATGCTTTTTAACTTATACATGAAACCCCTGGGAGAGATCACAGAAGGTTTTGTGCAGGTTGTTATCAATATGCTGATGACACCCCATGTCAACCTCATCAGGAAATGGCATATCTTCCCTAAATACCTGCTGGTAATGGGCTGGATAAGGGATAACAAATTGAAGTTGAATCCAAATAAGATGGGGCTACTGACTGTGGGCAGTTGGGACCTGAGAGATGGTTTAGATCTGCCAGTTCTGGATGGGGTTACACTCCCCCTGAAAGATCAGGTATGTAGCTTTGGGAGTGCTCCTGGATCCAAAATTATCTTGAGGCAGTGGCCAGGAGCACTTTTTATCAGCTTCGGCTGATACGTCAGCTATGTCCATTTCTGGAGGTAAATGACCTTAAAACAGTGGTGCATGTGCTGGTAACCTCCAGGCTTGACTACTGTAAAGCACTCTACATTGGGCTGCCTCTGTATGTAGTCCGGAAACTACAATTGGTACAGACTGCGACAGCCAGTCTTGTCTCTGGGAGAACCCGAAGGGACCATATAACCCAGATTTTTAAAGAATTGCACTGGCTGCTATTATATTCTTGAGCAAAATATAAAGTGCTGGTTATTACTTATAAAGTCCTAAATGGTTTGGGTCCAGGGTACTTAAGAGAGCACCTTTTTTTGTCATGAACCCTGTCATGATCTATTTAGATCATGTGGAGAGTTCCGGTTATAGTTGCCACCAGCTTGTTTGGTGGCAACTATGCACCAGGCTTTCTCTGTGGCTGCCATGGGACTTTGGAATATATGCCCTGTCAAAATAAGAGCATCTCAATCTCTGTTTGTTTTTAGGAAGACTCTTAGGAGATACCTCTTCTCTCAGGCTTTTAAATGAAATTAATTTTAAACTGTTTTTATCCCATGAAATTGTTTTAACTTCTTTATTCTGTTAAATTATTACAAGTTTAGAGGTCTAAAAGACTCAATTGATGTTTTACACTGGGGGGGAAATAGATTACGTGACCAAAAATACTTCTATTTAGACACCAAAAACATGTTCCTCATTCTTTTATAAGGCAACATGTGTAAACATTACAGTTTAGTGACAGCCATCTTGCATTTTCTGCCAAGCAACATTTCTTCCCACATTTAGAAAGATTACACCAGTTCAATTTATTCTCCATCCATCTGAGGTATCAAGTCAGCTGTCAGACATTTTCCCCTATAAAATTATTTTGCTTCTACCATAAGGAGGTAGTTGATATGACAAGTCTACTAATCTATGAAACAAACTGTACAGTGTTCATAGACAAGAGAAGAAGGTCAGAGAGGATTCAGTCTCTGTTCTTGCCCTTAGCCTTTCTTAGACTTCTGCTCTTATTGTGCTGTTTATAAATATAAAAAATTGGGCCTTATGTGCAATAATCTCAGTTTTTTTCAGGACTAAAGGCTTTTGTTACTTCGTTTTTTGTATGATTACCAATAGTCTGTTTTTCCCAGCTGGTCATTACAGGATAAGCTTTAAATATCTGTGCCTATCTATGAACCACATTACATATCAATTATATGGGATAAGAATCCCTGACCTCAGTTCAACCTCAGCTTCCGATTTTGTATGTTTAGACATTTAAAGAGAGAATCAAAAGTTAAGCTTGTTGAGAGACTAAGAGTTCCAGTAAAGATCAGGGACTTTTGACTTGCCTGTTTTATCCCATGCAAAGTTATCACGTAAACAAGAGCAAAGTGGATATTTTTGGTGCACAGTTCTGCAGAAAAACAGAGTGACCTCTGAATGGTAATTCCAGTTGAAATAATCTGACTGGTGTTGAGTAAAATGGTTAATTTTTTTCTGCCAGGTTTTTGGTGCCTGCAAGCAGCTGTATGAAAAGCAGGAAAAAAAGACATCTGATTGATTCTGAAAAGAAATTAAAACATTACAGTGAATTGCAAATGTCTGTGATAAAGCTTTTCCTAGCATGGAGAGGCTATGATGGGAAAAGTTCATCTGCTGAATTTCATCCAGTCATGGGGCTGTTACAAGCATAGGAGCCCTGTTGGGAGAAAAATCGGAAACATTATCTTTGAGTCTTGATTGTATAAACAAGCACATTTAAAAAGATTGGGGAACTGAATATGTGTAATGAAGAAATATTTTTCTTTCACTGTAACCAAGTTTGCTATGCATGTTAGCAATAATCAGTTAGCTCTCCATTGTGTCTGATGAAGCATTCTATGCAACTCTGTACTCTGTAGTGCTTTTATGCTTTTTTAAAAAAAATTTAATCAGATTTGTTTTATATTTTTAGCTTAATATTTTAATTGTGTCTTTTTTACAATCTTGTTTTTAAATTTTGCTGTAAACTGCCTTGGGATTATTTTAATGAAAGGCGGTATATAAATTTAACAATAAACTAACTAACTAACTAACTAACTCCAAGCATTCATATACTTACCATCAAGATAAATTGATTCTTCATAGGGATGTTGGGGAAATTGTTCATTTTTCCTTTTGTTGCTTTGTTTGGTGACTTGATTCATTTTGTTGACTTGTGTAAATTTTTTTCTTCATTTCATGCCTGATTTTGATGGTTGCTTCATTTCAATTTTGATTCTTTTTTTAAAAAATTATTTCAATCGGTATATTTCAATTCACTGTGACTTTTAAAATTTCTTTTTAGATTCTAATGAAATTTGCAGGGATTGAAGTCCTCCCTGAGGAGATGAAGACTTCTAAAAATAATCCAAAAAGGTTCATGGGTCCCCCCCTCTGCCATCCTGGGGCATTTAATTTTGATAATTTTAAAAGGATTCTGCTGGTCCTGCCATGTGTTTTGTAGCCAATTTGCATGAAATTCACAGGACATGTAGAAGTGTCCCTAGCAAAGTTCCCTGCAAACTTTCAGAAATACAAATATAGGAGTTCCCAAGTAAATGACTATTGAAGAGGAATCTATAATATTTCTGTGTACTGGGGTTTAAGTGTAGAGTCAAAGCAAAATTAACACCAGTACAGACATAATTAATTGCTTCCTTCATGTTAATTGGCTACATATAAATGTAAAGTGTGCCGTCAAGTCAATTTCGACTCCTGGCACCCACAGAGCCCTGTGGTTTTCTTTTGGTAGAATACAGGAGGGGTTTACCATTGCCTCCTCCTGCGCAGTATGAGATGATGCCTTTCAGCATCTTCCTATATCGCTGCTGCCCGATATAGTGCCAGCAGGGTTTCAAACCAGCAACCTTCTGATTGTTAGTCAAGCATTTCCCCACTGCACCACTTAAGATGACTTAAGGTGTATGGCTGCACATTTATTAATTTAAAGAACACACCAAAAGCTCCAGCTAATGTTCATTCCAAGGGCAGAGAAACAGCTCAAGGCCTATGTGTTTTCATATTTTCATTGTTCCCTCCTAAGAATCATGCTGATTGGAAGAGGAAGCATCAGTTATCAACTTTCATGTGGCTGATATGTGCTTCATTGACAGCTCAGAGCTGTCAAGCACATTGTCCCTAATTAACCCCCTTCCTCCCCCTAACTGCTTGGAAGCCACCTTCCTTATAGGGAAGAAAAGATTCCAAGAAGTTAGAGACAAAGAAAAAAGATGGGCTCAAAGCTGCTTCAGATGACTTTGTTTCTATTCAGGGCATTTCAGAGGGACTCTGGTTCATTTAGGGGTCCCTCTGAAGCAGCTATGAGGTGGGGTAATTCATTTCAGAGCACAAGTCATTCCAAAATGCACACCCCTAGTCCTTCGTTATGTTTCACTTTTGCTTTTACTTTGCAGGTGTGGCACCATGTATTAACCAGCCTTAAAAGAAAGCAAACAAGAATGGTGAATGTGGCTTATCTATAAATTCTCCTTCCACTTGTTTACTGATTAGTAGTGGTCCAAAACACTGGGTGCTCTCCTCTAGGAAGGCAGGTTCTTTGGAGAAAGACTCAAGCTGGACTCAAACGTATCTCCAATTTCATCTTTAAGGCCAGTTACTGCAGACAAAATAATATGTAACTCTAGTTCGTTCGTTTGTTTACATTTATATCCCACTCTTCCTCCAAGGAGCCCAGAGTACTACATACTTAAGTTTCTCCTCACAACAACCCTGTAAAGTAGGTTAGGCTGAGAGAGAAGTGACTGGCCCAGAGTCACCCAGCTAGTATCATGGCTGAATGGGGATTTGAACTCGGGTCTCCCTGGTCCTAGTCCAGCACTCTAACCACTATACTACGCTGGCCTGTTGAATATCCAGCATTTAAATTCAGGCACACCCCTGCTGTATGGTCTTTGGTTCATGGCTCAGACCAGATTTTCCAGGAGGTAATAGACTCCTTGCTTAAGTTAAGAATATCACAGTAAGGGAGTCACCCAAGGTCTTGTTTGCTTTAATAATGGTGCACACCTTGAGCCAAAGCTAGAAAGATTGATATGCTTTGCTCCCCATCCTCTTAACCTCATACTTGGCAAGAATGGGAGTCATGGAGCATCCTTGGCCTGCCGAGATTCATTATAAGAGCTCTCCACGCCTAAAGTCAAGCCTTTTAATTAAAATGTTTAGGCTTATACTCAAAGATGGGCAGGGGAAAATCCAGGATCCCTCCCAGTGCAGGAGAGGCAACATAAGTGTGGATAAAGCAGTAGAGGTCCAACTCCTGGATCTGCATGTGGAAAAGGAGGCAGGGATAAAGGGCCAGGGCCTAAACTCTAGAGAATAGTGCCGCGCATATTTCCTGAAAACCCAGCCCACAGGCATTATTTACAGGTGAAACTCGGAAAATTAGAATATCGTGCAAAAGTCCATTAATTTCAGTAATGCAAATTAAAAGGTGAAACTGAATATATGAGACAGACGCATTACATGCAAAGCGAGATAAGTCAAGCCTTAATTTGTTATAATTGTGATTATCATGGCGTACAGCTCATGAAAACCCCAAATCCACAATCTCAGAAAATTAGAATATTACATGGAACCAAGAAGACAAGGATTGAAGAATAGAACAATATCGGACCTCTGAAAAGTATACAGTGTACTGTGCTTGATTGGCCAGCAAACTCGCCTGACCTGACCCCATAGAGAATCTATGGGGCATTGCCAAGAGAAGGATGAGAGACATGAGACCAAACAATGCAGAATTGCTGAAGGCCGCTAATGAAGCATCTTGGTCTTCCATAATACCTCATCAATGCCATAGGCTGATAGCATCCATGCCACGCCGCATTGAGGCAGTAATTGCTGCAAAAGGGGCCCAAACCAAGTACTGAATGCTTGTACCAAGTGCATGCTTATATTTTTCAGAGGTCCGATATTGTTCTATTCTTCAATCCTTGTCTTCTTGGTTCCATGTAATATTCTAATTTTCTGAGATTGTGGATTTGGGGTTTTCATGAGCTGTACGCCATGATCATCACAATTATAACAAATTAAGGCTTGACTTATCTCACTTTGCATGTAATGCGTCTGTCTCATATATCAGTTTCACCTTTTAATTTGCATTACTGCAATTAATGGACTTTTGCACGATATTCTAATTTTCCAAGTTTCACCTGTATCTCCCTGTTGATTATTATTATTATTGTTGTTGTTATTTTCTACACAGGGGGAAGGGAGAAGGGACCTGCAACAACTCTTGGCACTCTGGGACTGTGGGTGAGAAAAGATTGGTCAAGAAGGTTCAGTCTTTATCAAATACTTCTGACTTTGTTTTATTCTGGTGGCAGGGGGGGAATCCCCATTCTAAAACCAAGCAGTAGACCAAACAATGGCACCAGTGATTTCACCAGGAGAGACATTGGTTTTATGGAGGTCACGGGAACAGGTGTGCAGATCCCCTCTAAAGATTTGAGGAGTTCGCCCTCCATTTACTGAACTCCCTCCTGCCAAACCTAATTACCCATATCTCTCACCTCAAAGTGTCTTTCCTCCCCTTGCCAAAAAAAAATTAAATTAAATTAAGTGAGGTGTTGCTCCTCAAGCTTTCCCTCTGTCTGCATGCCTGCGTGGGAGATGCCTTAGTCCATTTCCCCTGGCTGAGTCTTTCTTCCTCCTAGTAGATTTATCCAACCTTGTGGAGGAGAGCATCCTGTGTTTAGACTACTGGGAGGTGACAAGTAGAGAAGCAAGACCAGTAAATCACATAAAGATATGACACAACTGTGAAAACAGATGTAATTTTAGGTATGTCCTAACAAAGGCATGGTTGTGACATCCTTAGAAACCAGGAATACAAGTTTCATAGACACCTTTTTGCCTAACTAATAGGGTTCATCGAGAGACTAGCTTAAAGCTAAGTTTCTGAGTACTAGGTTGCATCACTGAAAGCATTTTATGTGGGAGGAACTTGGACTGCAACATCAGCCTGTAGGAAAGGAGTGCTGGAATCCTTGGTTGCAATTATCCACCTCTGAAACTATGAAGGAGGAATGTATTCCCCATGGGGAAAGTTCACACTGGTCTGCACAAACAGGCAGTAGCCCTCCCCACCGCGTGTGTATAAATCTGTAACAAGGGGTATAAGCTTGACTGCTGCACAAATATTCAGGTGAGTATTTTAAAAAGCCCACTATTGTGAAAAACATGGGGGAGGGGTCAAGAGGCAAGGTGTGGAGGGTGGGAGATGCAGAGAACATTATTTCAGAGCATTTCTGCTCTGCAAAATAATCCCCTTAGCTCCACGGAATGTTATATAACAGACTTTTCTTTATTTAGTTTTATACAAATAAGAAGTTTTAGCCAACAATAGCAAGGACAGACGTTTTTAATGCCTATAAAATGAGTTGTTCCAAAGATTAACTTTGCTGTGGACAATGACTCACAATTTATGGGTGGTTTATAGCAAATTTGATTATCATCATTTCAAGTTGTAACTGATCAACCTTAGCCATACCTTGGGAGCTATTTTTCTGTGGGTTCATTCCACAATCTGGCTGTAAGATTTAAGAGGTACTTGACTGGCTCTCAGTAAGAGAGTTTAGTTGCGTCCCTCATTTTACACTCCAGGATCTGAGAAGAATGTAGGTGAGAGAGAATTATGGGTTGCCCAATAAATATTTGTGGGGATGGGATACTACCACAAATACATTGCATTGATGTCCTGCCAGGGCTGGATTAAGCTAGTACAGGGCCTGTAGCATATGTTATGAAGGGGCATTAAATTTTAAAAAATGCACATAAATATTAAAACAAAAAATTATTTACTTGCATAGTAAAATAATTTAGTTTTTTCATTTGCTATATTTTGGAGTATGAGAAACCAAGCCACAAACTTACACTTACTACAACAGTGAACATTTATATACCGTTTTTCAATCAAATTTCTCAGAGTGGTTTACATAGAAAAATAAAGAGTGGATAGATGATTCTCTGTCTCCAAAGGGCTCACACTCTAAAGAGAAAAATGTGGTATGCACTAGAAATAGCCACTGGACAGATGCTGTGCTGGGCCTTCTCTTAAAAGGCACATTTAGCAGAAAGGGGATATTTTATCTAACATGGACCAAATAAAACAGCTAAAGTTTTAACTTTAATTCCCAGAGTTTTTCATTTAGGAATGAAAACAAACATTACAGGAAAAGTGAAGGGCAAGACTGGAAAATGGCACAAACCAGATAGTCTGTTAGTTCTGCTATCATTTAAATCTACAATCTAGCATTTAGAACTAGTACAGCTGGAAACGAATGCACCTGATAAAGATAAAGATCTGCAAATAATGGCCCATTACTTGTTGGCAGGGGAGGGGCGCAGGCGCACTACAGCTGAGCCGAGCCTGCTGATCGGAGGCAAGTGAAGTGAGAGCAGGCACTCACTGTAGCCGCGGTGGAGGCAGGCGTCCACAGAGCCCACTTCTCCGCACGCTCTTCCCCACCCACCAAGTAGAGAGAGCAGGAGGGGCAGTTGGAAGCCGGGCATGCGAGGCCCCCAAAGACGTGGGGCCAATAGCAAATGCTACATTTGCTACTAGGTTAATCCACCATAGTGTCCTGCCCTTTGCTCTAGGGCTTGCCTCTAGCTTGAGGCCAGTTAATTTCATGAGATAAACCAGGATTTGAATCTAGTAGTAGCAGCTCATCCTAAGGAGCTGGGGGTGGGCGCCTAATGAGGCATATTTGCCTCTGATTCCCAGCAGCTCCAGTTACATCTCTTTCTCCCACCCCACCCCAGCATCATCAGCATCATATTATTTCTTGTTTACACAGACAGGTGTTATTGACTGGTTTGGTTTATCCAGACATCGAGTCCTTCCCAAGGACCTAGGATGGCTGAATTTTATTGTCAGTTTCTATAGATATCGTCGCAGAATATAGGCTGTTCCCAGTAAAGCTGCTTTTTGTAATTGGCTGATGGTGATTTCTGTGGCCCCTATGGTGTTGAGGTGATTATTATTATTATTATTATTATTATTATTATTATTATTATTAATTCGATTTATAATTCGAGCCCTTCCAAAAATGGCTCAGGGCAGTTTACACAGAGAAATAACAAATAAATAAGATGGATCCCTGTCCCCAAAGGGCTCACAATCTAAAAGAACACAAGATAGTCACCAGCAACAGTCACTGGAGGTACTGTGCTGGGGGTGGATAGGGCCATTAATGAGAGCCACATTGCCTGCAAGCTGGCTATTTCTGCAGTAGAGCTGTGTGAACTGGTTAATCATTGATCAGCACATGTAGTTCTACCTGATGAATGACCAGCCTGCAGTCAGTGTGGCACTCATTAAAACCTGGGTGGGGTGGGGTGGGGTGGGGTGGAAGAGAGAGATGCAACTGGGGCTGCTGGGAACCATAGGCTTCTATGCCTCATTTGACTCCCCCCAGCTCATTAGGACAAGCCGCTACTGGAATCTAGGTATCCAAAAGCATCACTTTATCTGTATTATCTTTGTTGATGATATAGTTTTCCTGATGCCTATTTATATGGGTGTCCGATGGGGGCCCCCACCGTCCCTACCAGCTTCAGCGCTGGCTGAAGCTTCCCAAAAATCGAGCCATGTGACTAAGCGTAGATCTAAAGCCCTGCTGTCTACGTCAGGCGCAGCGGATGTGGCTAGAGCAGCAGGCATGGCCCCTGGGACATGGCGGCTTGAGTTCTTTGAACACTCCCCCCCCCCGCACAATGGTGGCTACGACCCTGAACTCAGGATTGGGGAAGGCACAGGGAGCAGGGCTTTGGATCCAGGCTTACTCAAGTGGACTGCTTTGGGGAGCAGCTGTGGGGGCATTGCCAAACTTGCTCTTTTTGTTACATGCAAGCGTATTTCTTTGATACTACTCTACCTTGTGTATACTCAAAGAGAACCACAGGGGAGTCCTCATCTCTGCATTTCCTCACACCTAAGCAGTCAGATACAAAAAGGGAGAAGATAATGTAACAGAAAACAAAGGAAGGGGGAGAAAGCTGAAAGAAGGCAGGAAGAGGAGATGTGATTTTAAGGGGAAAGGGAGGAGAAAAGAAAGGATGGGGGCAACAAGCGACAGGCAGCAAAATGTCTTAGGGTGGTTTTATTCTGATGCAGGGGCATAAGGAGACTCCTGGCAGCCTGGGGACAAAGTTGTTGGGGGGGTTAGGGATAGGGGGCTCACAGCGTGGAAGTCACGCCCCCCCCCACACACTTTCCAGCCCCACCACTGCGCTTCCCCCTCTATTTACCTGTGGTGGCGGTGGGTGGGCTTTTCAGCGCTCTGGACTCTCTCTGGCTGGCCCACTTGCCATGATGTCATGGCCCACAACACTCTCCCTACTCAATGGGGAGGCCCACGCACAGACGCGAGAAAAGCTGGTGCACCAGCCAGGGAATGTGGAGGCCCGAGCACCAGCCGGGGAGGGGGAAGAGGCCCACGCACCACCACCACCACCATCAAGGGTAAATAGGAAATGGCAGTGGGTGGGGTGGTGGCATGAGGGTGCACGGGGACGAGCTGGCAGGGCCCTTGTGGGCCCCTTGCCTTCCGGGCCCAGGAACATTTGCACCCCCTCATCCAATGGACGTTACGCCCATGTTCTGATGTGAACCTGATAGTTCAGGTAGGTACTTCCGGGAAGAGGCAGTCCTTAAGACAGCCTAATCTCAGACTGTTTAAAGTCTTATAGGTCAAAACCAGCACCATGGACTGGGCCCAGAAAGAAACTGGCAACAATCAAAAATGGAACAGTCTCAGAGTAACATGCTCTAGAAGCTGTTCTTAACATTCTGACATTCACATGTAGAACTAGCTGTAGTTTCCAAATGTTTTTTCAAAAGCAGCCCCATGTAGAGAGCACTATAGCAATGTAACCTGAAGTTACTAAAGCATGAGTGACAGTGGCAAAGTCACTTCTAAGCCCTGTGAATTTAAGAGAAGCCTTCCACAGCCACCAACCTTTCCTGAAACCTCAATTGTAGGGGGGTTGTAGAGGCAAAAATGTGTCCAAGATAAAGCTATCCGGAGTTTACTTGATGCTGCTAAATGGCATGCAAACTCAGATTCTTGGATGGGAATAAAATAATGAAGGCCCTTTTCTATTGCACTGTAAGTACAGCATGCTACAGTTGTTTATGCTCTACGGAGAGAAATATTTTTAGCTTCCGTACTCGGAGCATTGTAGCGTACTGAAAACTTTTTGATTAAATTGCAATAAAAGCTCAGTCTGTTACCAATTTTAGGCAGTTACCATGCCAACCTGGTAGGATGATGTACAGAATAAATAAAGGAAGGGTTATGAAACAGAGTTGGAAATGAAAGAGTCAGGTATGTCCTATACATTTGGGGAATCTTATTGTTCTGTTCAGTGCTCTGCTCTCAGAATGAAATCTCGTGGGGGAGGGGGCAAATTAATATAATAATATTTGGGGTTGCTGTGAACTTGGGCAATGGAGTAGCATTTTGGTATATTTTGAATTCTCTGCTGTGGGTAATAGGACTGTGGAACAAATAGTCTGAGCTCTTTGGAGTAGTTGGCACATTTGTTTTTTTGTTTGTTTGTTTTTCCCCCCTGGTAGAACTCCTGGGCCTTTGACATAGGAAGTTGCCTCATACTGATTCAGACCATTGGTCCATCTAGCTCAGTATTGTCTACACCAGTGTTTCTCAACGTTTCTCAATGTGGCAGAATAGCAGGATCTTTTGAAAATCTGCCTCTCATGTAGCTGTAAACGGTACTTTCCAGGCCTCCTTCCAAAAGCTCAGCAAGGACTGCATGTTTCTAGTTCTCATAGTAGCACGTACCTTGAGAGTTGCCAATTGTGCAGAAAGAAGCTTTTGTGCCCTTGGCAGCAACTTGATCTGCAGAAATCAGATGGCAAAGCTTTTCATGGCATGGGGACAACTGAAGATCACACTGCTGTTCAAGGCATAGCTAAGAGGTCACTTGAAAAAGTGGTGAGCCTAGGGAGCTTTGAAAATGTGATAATTGAGAATGTGATATGAAATGTGGAATCAAGGGGAAGAGTTGTGGAATGAAAGGACAAGGCAGTGGAGTGGAATCAGGAATATTAATAGTTTAATGAAATAAATAGTTTGTACAGAGAGGCAAGGGTGGGGTGGACAAGGGATCTGCAAAAATCAATTTTTTCGATTCTATTTGTGCATGAATAGAATCACCCCTGATTTGTTTTGTGTCTGAATCTGTCTCCCCGCATCATCCCAGATTTGATTTGGATTTGATTTGAATTTGGATTGATTCATGCTTATAAAGGTCCTAGGGGCACCATATTTGGGTGGTGGGTAGGTCCCCATTGGTGCCATGTAACAGTCAAATTTCAAGGCAGTGGGGCACTTGGTTGATTTTTAATGATTTTTAAAATACTGATTTTGTATATTTCTGCCATAGGAAATAATGGGAATTCGACATCACCCTATCCAAACCCTAACATGGCTCCCCAGCTTCCATTAAAACAAACAAACCTAAGCTCTAGCCCTTGTAGAAGTGGAGTAATGGAGAAAAATATGTGGTCACTATTTTTCAAGTGTTTGGATTCTTTGGTGTATAATAGCTTTTCTTCGTAATGAATCCATGTGAGGATTCATTGCACACCTTCATTTCTTCTGTTCATTTTGACTGTCACTGGACAGTGCCAACTGTCAACTGCCATGTGTCAACTACACACACACACATACCCATACACACTGGGGTACTCAGTTTTATAAAATTTTTGTAGTATTTAGATTCTTTGGTGTTTTCATTACACACCTTCATTTATTCTGTTCATTTTGACCCTACTGCTGTGGGGGTGGGGAATTATTAGCATCTCATGTGCCAACTACCCTCCAACCCTTAAGCCACTGGGTACTGAGTTTATATTTTAGGAATTTCTGAGGTATTTGGGATTCATTATGAGGAAAGGTTATTAGACAACAAAGAGTAAACACTTAAAAAAATTCCTAGAACATGAACTGAGTAGTATGCCACTGCCTTGCGGGTGGGAGGAGGTATAGTTGGCACATGGCAGTTGACAGTTGGCACTGCCCAGACAGTAAAAATGAACAGAAGAAATGAAGGTGTGTAATGAATCCTCATAGGGATAATTATGAGGAAAAGCTATTATACACCAAAGAATCCAAACACTTGAAAAACAGTGAACACTCATTTTGCTCCATTACTCCACTTCTACAAGGGCTAGTACTTAGCTCTTAAAAAAAAAAAAAAATTAAAGCTGGGTAGCTGGGAATCTGAATTAATAGGATGAATCCAAATCTTGAATGAATTTGAATCGAATCAGGCACAATTTGATTTGGACCTGAATCTAGCCAATGGACCACACGGGTGATTTGTTCTGTCTCCAGATCACCCAAATCAGATAGATTTGGGCACAAATCTCTTTGTACCTGAATCGATTCACTCATCCCTATTGCAGACTCCTTTTCCGTGCTCTTGCTGCTGGCTGTTTGTTAGCCTTACCTCTACTCCAGGACTAGAATACAAGTAATGAAAGCCCCATTCAAAAGCTGGCCTGGATGAAGGAATGGGTTAACCAAAACACCAGAGGAAACACACATTAATTGAAGTTTCCATCTATCCTGGTTTCTATGGGCAGAACTGTTGTGTTCTGCTTCTTTAAAAGGCAAGTCCAGAAGGCCTTTAGATAAAGGTAAAGTAAAAGGTAAAGTGTGCTGTCAAGTCAATTTCGACTCCTGGCGCCCTTTTCATTTTATCATTGCTTTCTCCCGCACAGTATGAGATGGTGCCTTTCATCTATGCTGCCTGATATAGTACCAGCGGAGATTTGAACCATCAACCTTCTGCTTGTTAGTCAAGCATTTCCCAGCTGCTCCATTAGGTGGCTTAGATAATGTTGGTAAATGCATATTCCAAACTGACCTTTGCCAAGGCAATTGGTGTGGCTAAGTGCAGCCCACCGACTGCATTTTGTGGCCAACCAATATGCAAGGTATTTAGCAACTCCCTTGCGTTTTGCATTCCCCGTCCGGTAGCAAACACGGTGTTTGTTGGCTGTGTCTTGGCTGCCTCTGGCATGGTCACAAGTTGTGCAAGCAAAGCAGGAAAAAACAGCACCACTTATTTACAGCCTGATTCTTCTAACCATATTGACTTAGAAGTGAGTCCCATGGCATTCAAGGGGATTTGCTTTCCAGAGGTACCTCTTGGATTGTAGCCACTGTCTTTCTTCTTCTGTTCAGATGTATTCCAATGCTGTTGCTGCTCTTTGTCAGCAAGCTGGTGTTGCTTTACATAAACAGAAGCAACAGCGGGCTGGTGCGGAGGGGCTTGGGAAGAGAGATTCAGAGGAAAGGTATGCAGGTTGTTGAATCAGTAATATGACACCCAAACACCAACTGCCTTTCTTTACTCAGAGCTGGAGGTGAAGGAAGAGGAAGGGTGGGTGGGGTGGAGGTGGTGGGGGTGGTAGGACACTGAATTGTGCAATGCGTCTCGGAAGAAGGCCAGTATAAGAGGGGAAAACATGTCGCCAACAGCCTGTTCACAGGCTACTTTACATAAGCCAAATGAATGTCTGACTGTGTCCTGCCTGGATCATATAAAATGTGAACAAGGTTGACATTTCCAGCCCAGAACAAGTAGGAGTGTGAAATATGTCTCAGGAATTCAGGCAACATGTATGATGATAGGAATGAATGAAAACTGCTTTCTGCCATAAAGTTCACACTCCATATGTTAACCTTCTTTCCCTGCCTAAATTTACCTGTCCCTCAGTATATAGGGCTGAAACTGATTGAGGGTTATTTTGCCCTTTTGATGAGCTGAATCTTTAGCAAGATCCAGAATATGCACATTGTGTGACATTGTGGAATAGGTTTGTTTGTGCAGTAATACACTTAAATCAGTGATCCTCACTGAGTTTCATGTGGGGGGCCACTTTGGCACAAAACCTTCAATGTGGGAGCCATTCCCCACTGTGCTGACCTCCGCACAGTACTACTAGTACCACTACAAATATTTATATACTGCTTTTCAGCAAAAGGGCTCAAAGTGGTCCACATAGAAAAATAAATAAGATGGTTCCCTGTCCCCAAGGGGCTCACACTTTTCTCAGTGCTGGGAGGGCCTTTTAAGGGAGAGAGAGAGAGAACCCTCTCTCAAGAGCTCTAGGTGGCAAGCAGAGGGAAGCATCACACTTCCCAGCACTCTGTGCACACCTTCCAAAATGGTGCAGGGGCTCAAGAGGATCTATTTCCCTTAAAGGACTGTCCCCCCACCCTCCACCCTGCTGGGCACAACACTACCCAGTGAGACTAATTGTCTTTGCATGGTGCTAAGGGGTATTCAGCTTCCTAACCTTAACCCAAAGCTTCACACAGGCCCAATTAATATTAATTAATATTAATATTATTTAGTATTAATAATTAATTAATTAAGGAGCTGTACTTAGGGTTGATGTAGACCGTCACTGCCCCTCCTAGGCCTTACAATGAAGAACACTGACTTAAATGGGAAACTTTAGGGTTTGTTTGAGAAGCTATATTTGGTTCTCTATTTGGTCCATATTATGACATCCTGATTGTAACCTTAGAAGTCAGTCACATTGATTTCAGTGGGGATTTATCTCTATTCAGGATTACAGTTTAATGTTGTGAAGCTAGTAGGATGCAAAAGGTGATAGGGCTCCTGTGTCTTTAGCAATTGTGTAGAAATGTGCATTTTGGTAGGTACCGTTTGTCCTGCACAGATCACAAAAGCTGCACCTGCTAAAATTCCTTCTCCTACTTAACTACCAAGGTAAAGGAGACAGTTTCCTTCTTTGCATCACAACATTAAAATCAGAGCAAATTTTACAATTGAGTGGTGTACTGCATCCAGTATTTTATGTTATTTTTATTTATTTAGGGCCTTTATGTATTGTGTTTCAAAGACACTTCCCCATGTGGCTTGCAGATAAAAACATAAAGTGATCAAAATTATATAATACATTAAAATGCCACTTAGGGTAGGTTAAAAAAAAGGCTCGAGGGAATAAAAAGGTCTTTAGTGCCACAAGGATAACAGTGTAGATGCCAGGTGAGCCTCTTTGAAGCGGGAGTTCCACACACAGGGCACCACAACTGCAGTGAAGAGTCCCCTTCTCCAATTGCCCTCACCACACCGCAGATGGTGGGAGCACCTGGAGGAGAGTCTCCAAATACAAACTTAGTTACACAAGCAGTGTGGAGTGGAAGCACACAGGTGTTCCTTCAGGTACCCAGGTCTTCAGGGGCATAACTATAACAGGACAAGGGGAGACAGTTGTCTGGGGGCCCACTGCCTTGGGGGGCCACCCAGAGGCAAGTCACATGACTGACTCCCCCAGCTGTGCACCCGCCCAGTTGTATTCATCCTCCAAAACTGATGTGAGTGTTAAGACCTGGGGCTACCAGAACAGCATGTCTTTCTTTAGTACCATTAAATGACTTGCATCGTCCACAATTTACAAAACCTTAAAAAAAATAATTAAGGATGATGTTCTATTGTGGCACGTGGTGTGTGTGTGTGTGTGTGTGTGTGTGTGTGTGTGTGTGTGTGTGTAAAATGCTTTTTGTTACCACTATTCAGCCTCAATTAAGATTTCTTTACTTCATGAGCTGAGCTTCAGTGACGGGGATGCATTTTAAAATCTTGTCTCTGGGCCCACTCCCACCTTGCTATGCCCCTGCAGGTCTTAAGCCATGTAGGGCTTTTTAAAAAGCCAATTCCAGTAGCTTGAATTGTGCTGGAAATAGACCAGGAACCAGGGAAGTTCCTGAAGAACTGATGAGATTTGTTCCCACCATCTAGTCCCTAGCCCCTGTATTTTGAGCCAGCGGCAATTACCGGACAGTCTTCAAAGGGAGCCCCACACAAAATGCATTACAGTAATCAAGTCTGAAATGACTAGAGCATGGATAAGTATAGTACCTCATTTCCCAATGGGAGCACCATACTGAAGATTATATGAGGATAGCATGACTCAGTGTGCTGCAGCTCATATTCCATCCACAGAAAGAAAGTGCATTTGATCTGGCAGGCAGTTATGCAGGCACTTTTTATGTTAAAATGTTGGCACGTTATTGCTTGTCAAACCATTTCCCTTTCCATCTCTTTATTATATGGTAATCCCATTTGATACCTTAGACGATGATTCTGTGTAGTGACACTCTGATGTGCCACTCAAAACTGTCACAGGATGCTTATGTAACACAGTTATGGCGCTAAGAATTTTGTCTAGGGTACTTCAAAAGAAGAATGTCCAAACAGCAAAATTCTGACCAAATTTGAGGAGAAAGTGTCTCATTATTTTAGATGGCTCATCACATTTAGCTAATGACTACCTTAGCTGATCTAGTTTAGTGTACATTTTGAATAACATATTTTAGAGTTTACCTGTTCTTTTCCTCAACCATGTTTACTCAGAACTGACTTCAGAGGAATGTACAGCCTAATACATGAGTTCCCCACTCTAGGTCCCCAGATGTTGGACTACAGCAACCATAGTCCCCAGTTGTTGGCCATTGTGCTCAGGGATGATGAGAGCTGTAGTTCAACAACATCTCGGGACTCAAAACTGGGAACCCCTGTCTTAATCACTGCACTTAAGATTGCATTCTTAGTTCTTAATCATGATAACCATTTAGCCATTTTCAATGAAGATTGCCAATCTTTTGGCTGATTCCTGTTCCAGTTTATTTAGCAGTATCTTGATCTTCTCCTTGTCAGTGCTTATCTCCATGACATGATGACTACAACAACAACATTTACATACCGCTTTTCAACAAAGGTTTCCAAAGCGGTTTACATAGAGAAATAATAAATAAAAATAAAATGGATCCCTGTCCCCAAAGGGCTCATAATCTAAAAAGAAACGTAAGATAGACACCAGCAACAGGAAGTACTGTGCTGGGGGTGGATAGGGCCAGTTACTCTCCCCCTGCTAAATAAAGAGAATCACCACATTAAAAAGGTGCTTCTTTCCTACAGATCAAGCTGCTGTTTTAGGCCCAGGAGCAGTTCATTGTTTTTTGTCTGTTGGTAACCCTATCTATTATATATTTTGAGGAATCTTTTAGTTGGCTGGTTGGTTGGGTTTGTGCAAATAAAGTCATACTTCCCTGTGACTTACAGATACCAAATTTTACAAACATAATCCTGCCAATAAAACTAGCTGAACACAGTACATTTTAGTAAATGTAGTATGCCATCCAGTGACTGGAATATGCTCAGTGAAAGTTTAAATACTTTTTAAAAAGGAATTCTAAATATAAATCACCATAATTTAACTGTTATTGTTCTTAATAATTTTTAACACTCAATAATAAGATCATTACTTCCAAAATTACATCATGCCCAAGAGAAGCAGAAGATCTTTTTCAGATTCAAATTTACTATGATTCAAATTAACTATAGATCGTAAATATTCAGTAAAATAAATAATGTTTGAAGTTGAAATCCTACAAATTTCAAACTGTTCTTTTACTTCCCTTTTGCAAACACAATTTCCTGAACTTTTGTATAAGTGTAATGTATACAAAATGACTTTGACCTGTCAAATGACTTTGCCTGAACTTATCCATGCTCTGGTCATTTCAGACTCGATTACTGTAATGCATAGTGTGATGGGCCTCACCTACTTTTTCAAATATTTGAACAAAGGTGTGTGAGAAGAAGTATGATTAGCCTGGTTTAGACTTCTTGCCACATGGAGCCAAGATTAAATCTTGGACTTGTGCATCATCTCTCAGTTTGCATTCTCCCCTCTCCAACCTGGACATTTGTGATTAGAAAGACACCAGGCTATATCATGATGTCAGAAATGATTGCTGATATATCCAAAATCTTTTAAATTAGCCACAATCTGAACCCAGGTAAAGCTGGATTCAGACAGTGGTTTATTTCAAGAACTTTAGTTAAATAAGCCAGGATCAATGACTATCAACTGGTTGCAGTGCAGCTTACGTGCACCTATCACTGGTACTCAGGGGTCCCAGTCTAGCACAGAAATAAGTATGGTCAAGCATACTGGATTCAGTCAGAGAGCTTAAAGTTGCAATCCCATGCACACTTAATTGGGAATAAGTCACACTGATTTAAGTAGGACTTCTCAGTAAATATACTTAAACTCAGGCTGCATGTGTGCTTAGCACATATAATAATATTTCATATCAGCCAATATGTAGGGTCACATTGACACTGATATGACTCTCTCTAGGGGTGGCCCAAGTGAGCCTTGCAAACTTTGAGAATGGTGTGGGCAGCCCTGGATTAACCATAAGGCAAAAAAAAGCACGTGCTTAGGGCATCAAGGGAAGGGGGGCACCACAGAGTTTCCCCCCTAGCTATCATGCCCTTAACTCTTTCAATGAACATAAGAACAGGCCTGCTTGATGAGGCCCAAGGCTCATCTAGTCCAGCATCCTGTTTCACACAGTGGCCCACCAGATGCCGCTGAGAGCCATAGGCAGGGGTTGAGAGCATGCCGCCTCTCCTGCTGTTACTCCCCTGCAACTGGAATTCAGAGGCATCCTGCCTTTGAGACTGGAGGTAGCCAGTAGCCCTCCAACTAGTAGCTGATGATAGATCTCTCCTCCATGAAGTTATCCAAACCCCCCTTAAATCCATCCAGGTTGTTGGCTTTCACTACATCTTGTGGCAGAGAATTCCACAAGATGATGATGATGATGATGATGATGATGATGATGATGATGAAGAATTTATTCAATTCCTATACCATCCTTCCAAAAATGGCTCAGGGCGGTTTACACAGATAAATAATAAATAAATATAAGATGGATCCCTGTCACAATCACAATCTAAAAAGAAACATAATATAGACACCAGCGACAGTCACTGGAGGTACTGTGCTGGGGGTGGATAGGGCCAGTTGCTCTCCCCCTGCTAAATAAAGAGAATCACCACGTTAAAAGGTGCCTCTTTGCCAAGTCAGCAGGGCTGTGAATTATGCGTTGTGTGAAAAAATACTTCCATTTGTTGGTCCTAGATTTCCTGGCAATCAATTTCATGGGATGACCCCGAGTTCTAGTGTTATGTGAGAGGGAGAAGAATTTACCTCTATCCACTTTCTCCACACCATGCATGATTTTATAGACCTCTATCATGTCTCCCCGCAGTCGTCTTTTTTCTAAACTAAATACCCCCTGGTGTTGTAGCCTTGCCTCATAAGAAAGGTGCTCTAGGCCCCTGATCATCTTGGTTGCCCTCTTCTGCACCTTTTCCAGTTCTACAATGTCCTTTTTTAGATGTGGTGACCAGAATTGTACACAGTACTCCAGGTGTGGCCGCACCGTAATTTTGTATAAGGGCATTATAATATTAGCTGTTTTATTTTCAGTCCCCTTCTTAATGATCCCTAGCATGGAATTGGCCTTTTTCACAACTGCCGCACATTGAGTCAACACTTTCAACGAGCTGTCCACCATGACCTCAAGATCCCTCTCCTGGTCAGTCACTGATTCATCTCAATGTGCCATTTTGTCGCCCACTCCCCCAGTTTGGAGAGATCCTTTTGGAACTCCTCACAATCCATTTTGGATTTCACTACCCGAAAGAATTTGGTATCACCTGCAAATCTGGCCACCTCGCTGCTTACCCCTACTTCTAGATCATTTATGAAAAAGCACCGGTCCCAGAACAGGTCCCTCAGTAAGTTTCCTCAGGAGTCTTTGATGAGGAACTTTGTCAAAAGCTTTTTGGAAGTCCAGGTATACTATGTCAACTGGATCACCTTGATCCACACACTTGTTGACACTCTCAAAGAACTCCGAAAGGTTTATGATGCAAGATTTACCTTTGCGGAAGCCATGCTGGCTCACTCCCAGCAGGACCTGTTCTATGTGCTTTACAAAGTTATCCTTGAGGATGCTTTCCATCAATTTGCCTGGAACAGACGTTAAGCTCACTGGCCTGTAATTTCCCGGATTGCCCTTGGATCCCTTTTTGAAAATCGGTGTTACATTTGCTACTTTCCAGTCCTCCGGTACAGAGTCTGATTGTAGGGATAAGTTATTTATTTTATCAAGGAGGTCCGCAATTTCACATTTGAGTTCTTTGAGGACTCTTGGATGGATGCCATCTGGCCCTGGTGATTTGTTAGTTTTCAGATTTTCAAGACAGTTTAGAATACCATCTCTTGTCACTTCTGTCTGATTCAGTTCTTTAGCCTCCATCCCTGAAAAGTCTGGTTCAGGAAAAGTTATATGCTCTGTATCCTCTGCTGTGAAGATGGACACAAATAATTCATTGAGCTTCTCTGCAACCTCCATATCCCCCTTAATAATCGCTTTCACTCCCTCATTGTCTAATGGTCCAACAGCCTTCCTGGCAGGTTTCCTGCTTCTGATGTATTTAAAGAAGTTTTTATTATTCCCCTTGATACTTTAAGCCAAATGTTCCTCAAACTCTCTTTTTGCCTCCCTTATTGTCACCTTGCATTTCTTTTGCCACCTTGCATTTCACTGCCACACTCAACTTAAGTCGATTTTTTGTAATTGTTTTTATCTGCCGTGTTCAACTTTACTCTACATTGTTTAAAAAAAAAACGTTTTCTTTGGCTCAGTGAGTGATTAAAGTTTCGAGAAACTACTAAACTATGTATCAGAAGTAAAAAGTTATTGATTTGCAAAAGTTTACTGTAAAAAGCAGTACAAAATATTGATAAAACTTCACGTAAAAGATGGTCCTATGTTATGATGTTTGACCTTGAAGATGAAATATTTTTCTCAATCATCCCTGCTGTTGCAGCTATTTATTAGAAATTATAGGCAGTAGAACTATTTTGTTTTACCTTAGAAAATCTAGAAGAAAACTTTTTAAAATTTAAATAAATATTAAGGTATAAGTAAATAATTTGAGTGAATGTCTTGTCAGTTAAGCAATGGAGGGGGCCGAGGGGGGGACCATTGTTGGGCTGTGCTTAGGGCATCAGTTGCCCTTAATCCAGCCCTGGGTGTGGGGATGGGGGAGAAGACTCCAAAACCTTCCCAAGAGAGCCTATTGCTGCCCAACAGCCTGCCACCTAAGGTGACCTCTTCACTTTGCCTCATGAGAAGACTGCCCCCTCTCTGATGACTTGCTGCTAGGATACAGTCTACAGAAGACAATGAGGCTCTCCACATGAGCAGTGTGGAGAGCCATAAGGGGTTTTGCGGGGAGAGTGGGCTTGACCCACTTTCCCTACAGACAAGCAGGCGGCGAGCCCTGTGTGGCCGGATAGGCTGCCCACAGGGTTAATGGCTTCATCATGGAGCCAGTTGGGGCAGCAGGGATGCCCCCGGAAGTCCCAGAATACCCCACGCAAGTGAGTGGGGCATTCTAGGGAGCCCCCCAATGCCAGGAGGCTTGTTGTTGCCTTCCCATCGGGGGTCTCCTCATGAGTTGCTGCACCGCAGCAACACACGATCAGGTAAATGGGGTTAGCAGAGTGCGTGCTCTGCTAACCTTTTTTAACACGCGGGGAGGGATGTCTTTAGAAGGGCTGGCTGCTGGGAGCCATGCAGCTCCTGTTGCAGCACACGACCCACAGAAACCGGGCTGGGCTCCCTCAGCCCGGTTTCTGCGAGTTGCGAGAATAGCTTCATTGTTTGTTCCTATTTCACTGAAAGAATGCAAGATTAAATTAGTGTGCAACCGTCTTTTTAAAAAGCAAGACAGTTTCTTAGCAAAAGTTTCTTAGCAAAAGTAGTCCCGAGAACTAAGAAACTGAAATGTTGGCGTCTCTAATCTTAAAGGTCCACAGCCACTCTTAATTGTGCTGGTCCCCAAGAAATGGTAGTGGGGGATAATTGGAATGCCTGCCATTGTTGCAGAAATGACCACTTTACAGAACTGAAAAATAGCATGTGCATGTCCAATTCACCCTAAGTAGTTGAGAATTAAGCACCCAAGTGTCACCTTTGCCTATGAAAAGTTTGTTTCTAGAGAGTCAGTTTTTCATTCACAATTTTAAAAAAACTCCAGAGTGTCAGTATCAACAAATGTAATAATTGTTTCTACTGAACCACTTAGAGATAGTGGTCTCTCCTATTTCCTCCTGATAGATTTGAACTGAATAAAACGTTCTAGCTGCTGTACAGTGCAGAAGTAGTAGATCTGAAATCCTCATGTAGAAGGCTGTCCGTGTTGAAGGGGATGCTTTTGATCTCTAACTGAATGGCTAATCTATATTTCATAACTCTGAAAGTCAGCATTTCCTTTACGTAATTGCACCAGGAGGAAGTACATAAGGCCTTTGTGGAACCTGAAAAGTCTATTGCCTTGGGCCATTTTTAATGTGCAATAAATTATTCAGCAACAAGGCACTCTCTATTCTATTTACAGTAAGTTGCAGCTCAGTGTGCATTCGGGATACATAACTAACACGAAGCAGCATTCGATGGAGCTGCTTCTAGGGCTGAAGTGATTGTGGGAGTCATTAGTCTTGTACTATACTCAGTGGGATAGACCCTCCAGTTGTATAAATCAACAGAACCTCATTGACCTCAGTGCTGCTATGTTGATTTACACCTCCTGCGGACCAGAGAGGTCAGTTAAAAGGGCTTCGTGCCACAGTAACTGTAGATGTATGTAATTAAGCACATCCTTAAATTTCTTGTGTCTCAGAGAATTTAGTGCCCACGAGCAGCCTCCTGTTAGCCTCTCTTTCCAGTGAAGTCCAGTGTACTTTCTCTCCCAAGTGAGGAACTTGAGCTGAAGCTCTGCTGTCTTTGCCACACGAATGGGCTTTTTCAAAGATGCCACTGCTGCTCATCAGGCTTTGTAGCTGGCCCTCCTTCTTGCGCAAGCTGCCCTGTCTCTGCCGTAAGCAGTGATCTTTGTATCTGGAGATTTTTCTTTAAATTTGGCAAGCCAGTGAAGTATACAGATTTGTGCCATAAAAGCTTTCAAGCAGTTGTACAGAGAAAACCTGTCTTTGTTTAAACAAATACAAACTTCTTCAACTCAAATACATCTAGTGAGTGGAGGTCAGGGTGGGTTGTGACCTTTATACAGTTGTATCCGCAAGTGGCAAACTGTCACCACCCTCGCCACGTTTGACTTGAGTATTTGCTCTTGGCACCATTTTTAAAAATTGCCTTTTTTGGCCAATTCCCGGGGTCACAGGGTCAACCCAAAGGTCAGGGGGTCATTTACAGGGTTCAGGGGGTGGTTTGGGGGGTTGCGGATGATTTGGGGGAATTAGGGGGACATTTCTGGGGTCACGGGGTCATTTACAGAGGCCAGGGGATCTGTTCCAGGGGCCAGGGGATGTTTTCCAGGCGCCAGGGGGAATTTTTTAAACCTTTTTTTGTGTGCATTTTAGGCACTTCGGCACTCGCAGATCCCCTCTCCCCCTGTTTACAATGTAACCCTATGTCTCGCCAACCACGAATTCGCCAACCGAGAGGGTTTTCAGGTATGGAACTGTAGTGGTTGGTGAGGGACAACTGTATTTCTGGTCGATTAACTCCACAGAGCTGCTTTTTAGAGCTTCATGCCTTCCAACTTGCTTGCGGTGGCCATGTGGTGTATAACGTCAGAACTATGTCTTTCCAACTTGCCCTCTCCAGTAGGGATGTGAAAACGGTTCGGCACCAAACTGGTTTGCCTCAAACTGTGCTGGTTCAGCAGTTTGATCGTGGACTGAACTAGGGTAATTGAATGGGTTCAACACTGCATGGTGGCTGAGGGAGGGGGGTTGTGTGCTAAATGGGCAGAGGTGTGACGGGGTGGTGTGATAGGTAGATTAAGGGTCTTATTACTGCCCAGTGCAGCTGCCAATGCCATCGCTCACCCCATATCCAAAGTGCATGTGCCCCTCCGTCCTTTACCAAGCTGTCAGTGCATGGGCAGCTTGCAAAAGGATGGAGGGTTGCATGTACTTTGGATATGGGCTTCACCGGGTGGGGGGGGGGTGATTGGCGGTGCCGGCACAGGCAGCCAAGATAGGCAGTAAGAAGACACTTAATCTACCTCTCTCACCATCCCCCCAGTGCCCCTTCTCAGAAGCCAGGACCCCCACCCCTTTACTTGTAAAGGGGAATCGTAAAGGGGAATCTGGTTAGAAGTATTGGCCACCAAACCCTTGATCTGGTTCAGTCAAATAGATCAGCCCAGCCCATTGGTTCAACCATATAGGTTCAGCAGCATGCAATTCAGCTCAAATTCGATTTGAATTCAATCTGAACCACAACAATTGGTTCATGCACACTCCTCCTCTCCAGGCCATTTGTTCTCTTAAAGCTAGTAACTCCCAAATAAAAATTATGGGCCAGCTCCCTATGGTTTATTCAGTCAGGAATGAGATGGGAAATCCCCTAAGCCTGATGTACCTGACAAACAGCAACTCCAGATTCAGACACACAGCTGTTGTTTATACTAGTCAGGATCTGGGTTGTACATGCGTGGGAAAGCAAGGTGAGGAAGGAGTGCATGGGCTTGGGTCATTCATTCATTCATTCATTCATTCATTCATTCTATTTCTATACCACCCCATCTATCAGCTCCAGGCAGCTCACAACAAGTAAAACACCAACATAATTCATTAAAATCAGTGGTGGGGAGGGGGGGCAGGGACTAAAAGCAATAAAAAATCAGTCTTAATGAATTTAAAATTTAATAATCCTGGAAGGTCAGACCTAAAAAAATAAGGACTCTCTTGAAGGTCAATAATGTTGCTGAGCCTTGGATTTCAAGTCATGTCCCTGGTAATCTGAACCCACCCTAGAGTTGTGCACAAAACCGGGTTGCCCAGTTTGGTTCAAGTCCGGATCGGACTCAAACCGGACTGGACATGTTTGGTTTTGGCACCCAACCCCAAACCCCTGCCCTTGGTTCAGTTCAGGGGAGGTTTCATGATTATTATTTTTTAAAAAAAATTACTTGCCCCCTCGGGGGGGCACTACCATGGCCATGGGGGGCGGGTCTCCAGAGATACCCCCTCGCCCCACCGGGCTGCATTTATGCCCAAATCTGGGTGGTCTTCAGCCCATTCTGGGCCTGCCCTCCATTGCGGTGGCCATTTTGGAGTGTGATTTGTGCACAAACAGAGGCCAGCAGATGGAAGAGTACCTCCACACACACACACTCCCGCGACCTCTGTGAGGCTGGGTGATCCGGCCATGTAGAGGCCCATTGGGCATGAGCAGCAGCCTCCAAAATGGCCACTGCAACAGAGGGCAAGCCCGGAATGGGCCAAAGACTGCCTGAACCAGATGATTTGGGCATAAATGGAGGTGGGAGGGGGAGGGGAGTAACTTCAGAGACACACACACCCCGCGGCCACTGCAGAGCCCACTGGAGGGTGTCAGTAAATTTAATTATTTTTTAAAAAATTTAGAACCCCCTGAACAGGCTGGGGGGGAGGGGAGGTGTCAGTCCAATATCAAATCATCAAACCAAATCAGTTTGATGTTGAACAGTTTAGGACTCAATCCTGTTTGCACATCCCTAACCCACCCTGTGTCAATGTACGTCAGTGGGAGTAAGCTTCCATTATTTTATTTTTTAACATATTTTTATACTGCCCCAAACTTGCATCTCTAGATGACTTACAATTAAAATAATTAAAAACATTAAAACAATTAAAATCATTTAAACATTAAAATCATTAACATTAAAATCATTTAAAACCACATTAAAAATTAAAACCATAAAGCTAATTAAAAGCCTGGGTGAAAAAATGTGTCTTCAGTGCCTTTTAAAAAGTTGCCAGAGATGGGGAGGCTCTTATTTCAACAGGGTACACAACATTTTGGAATCATGAAGAACTGTCATGTCTTATGAACAAATATGAAGTTGCCCTATACTAAACCAGACAATTGATCCATCTAATCCACTATAATCTGCTTTGACTGGTAGTAGCTCCTTATGGTCTGAGGTAGAGGTATATTCCATGATGTGCTGCCTGCCTGATCCTTTTTTGACTGCAGAACAGTGCCATATTTCATATAATAAACAATGAATCTGAGCCTCCCTTTATGATGAAGCAAGCTTATACTGAGTCAGCCCATTGGTTCATCTAGCCCAGGCATCCCCAAACTGCGGTCCTCCAGATGTTGCTGAACTACAACTTCCAGCATACCCAGCCACAAATAATTGTATCTAGGGATGCTGGGAGTTCAGCAACATCTGGAGGGCCGCAATTTGGGGATGCCTGATCTAGTCCAAAGTTGTCCACTTGGATTGGCAGAGGTCTTTCCCATGACCTCCTCTCTTATTTTAATTGAAGATGCTGACCTTTTACATGCAAAGCATGTGTTCTACCACCAGGGAACCTTTATGGGTGTATTTTTGGGGAGCTTCGAGGCAGCAGAAGGATGGAGGGAAACGGCACCTCCCCCTTGCACATGTGAAAATTTCTTAGGCACATGCTACTTCAGTTAGCATGTGGGTCCTGGATATAATCAGTTGAATTGACCACTTTTGATAAGAAAGCACATCTATCAGCCATATGGCTGGCAGAAGGTTTGCACCAGTATATGTTATTCCCATAGGCCAGTGAGTTTCAGAGGATGCCATCATTGGCATCTACCCCTCCCAATCCTTGTCTGACACAGCATTGCCAAGGAAAGAGCAAGGGGCATTTCTTTCAGCATAGGAAGTCATGGGATTAGGCCCTTGGGATTTATGGGGTTTCATCCGTAGGTGGTACAAGTTATCTATGCATAAAAATGAAAATCTTTTGTGTGCATGGGGGCAGGAGACACAGCTGGTGTTGTGTTATTTGTTATGCAGGTCTAGATCAAAAGCTGGGTTGTAAGGATTGTCTAATTCTTTACTCCCCTGCCAAATACATTCAGTTATGAACAGTGTTGAAACAGACATTTGCACACTTGTGACTTCCTCTAGAGTGATAAATCCCATTTTATGTTCTCCAGATGTATGGTCTCTGCAATCTCTCTGTTGGATTTTTTAGCTAGGATTCCAGGAACCTCACAGAAAGAAAATCTAAAACCCATTTTTTTAAAACCACTATTTCTGGCTAAAAAACCCAGACTCACTTTCTACTAAATTCTCTCCACAAGGCATGTTTTTTTAATAGCCATCACTCATTTTCCTTAACAGCCTTTTCCATTCACATGTTTAACATTAGCAATAAATGCAGCCAGCCAAGATGACCTATAATTTTGTAATGTGCACTTTATTACATACTTAACACTTTAATAAGTTTCCAGATTGCTAGTTCTCAAAGTGTGAGGTGGGTCTCTCTAAAGAGGCATGAACATTCCTAGGCCTGTCATTCATCACAGGTGTCATTTAACAGGCCAGGAGGAGGGATCCAAATACACCCTATCCAAATGGAAGGTGACCTGCCCTGTCAGCAGATAGTTCACTCTTTCATGGAACTGATTGACAATTCCATGGCCCAATAAGGCAACCCTTATTTTCAAGTGCTTTGTTGCTTTAAAGTTCACAGTGATTCTGCAGGGCTCCAGTCCTTTGCTTTTCATTTGATTAGCCAGGATCTGTGACAAGGATAATTATGAGGCGCTTAATCCCCTTGAGGAAGCTGGAACATGTTTGTTTAGATAACAGAATAACTTACCATAACAGAGTATGAGAACATTTTATTTTGACAATGCCAGGTATAGCTCAAGTATTAGACTACTGGTTCTACAAAGCTTAGCTGTCATTCCACCTTCTGAACAGTGGCTCACAGACTGTGCAATGTAACGTGGGTAGTTGATGTACCACCTGGGCTGCTGTGCATGTGTAAACACTGCCAATGGAGTTGCACTCCAGTATACAGTTGTGTAAAAACACATCGTGTAAATGCCCATTATTTCCAATGGGTGTCCTGTTGTGCAACTGCATTTGCACAACTTTATGCCAGGGTGGAGCTGCCCCGATACACTCCATCAATGGTATTTACATGTGCACAGCAGCCCGGGTGGTACTTCAACCACCTGCATTGCATTGCCCAGTATATGAGTTGATAAGTGGTGCCATCTTATTGAACTATATCTAACTGTTATTAAAGTAATCTCTCTTTGATAGAGGTTTAATGATGCATGCCTCCATGGGTTGGAATCAACTTCATAATTTCAAGGAACAGACCTTGGGTAGTTCAAATAATTATGATTAGTGCTACTTGTTTATTATCAAACATACTGCTTCTCCTCCTCCTCCTCATCATCATCATCACCATCATCAGAATCAGCATCAAATACACTGCTTTTCAACACAAGTTCTAAAGCGATGGAACTTTGAGTGCAAGGAAATGATACAGGAATAGTACAAGGAAATGGCTCCCTGTCCCAAATGGGTTCAGGAACAACTCGAATAATCAGCTGTTGCACGGAAATGGCACTACAAGGTAACAAATCTCTATTTTTTCTGCCTATTCATTCTTAGTTCCTGCCCCAGAAGCATTGGGTGGGGAGCGGGGGCAGACAAGGAAAAAAATCCATTTGAATTTGGCTGAAAAGTAATTTCCCCCTTTCATTGTTTGTCTGTTGAAAATGTGATGCTGAGGGAGTAGTATAAGAATGCCAACAAATCCCTAGTTTGTAAGCCTTACAGCTCAGAATCTATGCATAAGGATTTGACTCTCTTGCCCAGCACAATCTTCGTCCTGATTTTGTTTGCCTATTAGGAGAGTTATTTTTATATCTGGAGCAATTATGGTGCTTCAGCTTTGCAGCTGTGGGAGCTTACGGTGCTGACTATGCTAGGCTGGCATTAACACTGGAACCTGTCCCATTTCATTGCTTTCAATGGGACAGTGTCAGCTACCTTTTGCTGGATTAGCTCAATTGTTTTATGTTGTACTAGTTAAAAGCTAAATGATGTGCAGTTCATTGTAGAGGAAAGTGCATTCACTTGTTAACATCTACTGTTCAATATGCCAGGCAGAAGAGATTGTAAGTGGAAAGAAATTCTAGTAACAAACATGACTTTTAAACTTATTTTTTGAACTTTTTTTGAGGGGGGAGGATCTTTAAATCAAAGCATTCTAGAGCAGAAGGAATTTACTAAACTGTTGAAAAATCTTGACACTTCCAATATTTGCCAGAGCAGTGAGGTGTAGGAGGAGTCCCTTTACTCAAAGTAATTCCTCAGCGTCCATTGTGGTTTTTGTTATTTGTTACCTAGAGAAGTGAATGGATCACTGATTGGCAAGCAGCCAACACTTTTGCATAGGCTATTGAGGATTCAGGAGCCCCTTCATTTAAAAGGGGAAAGGGAGAGTTCGAGCAGGCAGAATAATAATATGACTAGCTTTCAGCGGGCCCAACATCCATACAAATGAAGCACTTGAGTAGTACAAAGTTGTCACTTGAAACATTTGCAGTCCTCATGGGTGCTAGGAAGATCATATTGTTCTCCAGGTTTGCAATTTTTTTTTTTAAGTTATCGGCAAAAATATAAGAACCGCTTTGCTGGATCTAAGCAAGGCATGCCCTATTGCAGGCAAACCCTTACTGTCTCATATGAGGGCACACTGTCATCGTAGCTGCCATACTCTATCCACATGAAGAGAACATAAAGCAACAGCTGTATGTATCACAGCAAGTGTCCAGTCACTCTTTAGGAGAAAGCAACAAGAGTTTAGCAGCAAGCATCTTCCTACCGATGTTCTAATGACTACACGGCTTCTCATTGGGAACTGGTGCCACATTTGCTATAAATTGGCACCTGCCATAAGCTTTGCAGGTAGCAGTCTAAGCAATGGTGCACAGCAGTTCAGAGTACAATATTAATAGGGTTTCAGCCTGTAATCTAAACAAACCATCAGCTAAAAATGCCCCAATGACTAAAAAGGCACCCTCAGTTACTTGAGACAGCAGCCAAAATGAACAGGCGGCTGATGCACCTTCTCTGTGAGAAGAAACTAGAGAGTTTGGGTCTATACAATTTTATAGGTTTATAAAATTGGGCATGCTGTGGAGAAAGTGGACAGAAAATTTCCCCTCCCCCCCTTCAAAATGTTAGACCTTTGGGTCAAACTGTGAACTTACTTGGCAGGAGATTTAGGACAGACCTCCACACCCCGAAACTACTTTTTGACACAATGCATAATTCACTTAGAACAGGGCCTCTCAAACCTGCATCCCATTTGTTGTTGGACTATAACTGGAAGTCCAACTCTGAGAAGGCCTGACTTAACATATTTCACTGCTAAATTAGTAGCTTGATTGATTGATTGATTGATCAAGTGTCACCAAGTCAGTGTCGACTCTTAGCGACCACATAGATAGATTCTCTCCAGGATTATCTGTCTTCCACTTGACCTTTAAGGACTCTCAGTGTTGCATTCATTGCCTTCATAATCGAGTCCATCCACCTTGCTGCTGGTCGTCCTCTTCTTCTCTTTCCTTCAACTTTTCCCAGCATTATGGACTTCTCAAGGAGCTGGATTTTTGCATAATGTGTCCGAAGTATGACAGTTTGAGTCTCGTCATCTCTGCCTCGAGTGAAAATTCTGGATTGATTTGTTCTTGGATCCATTTGTTTGTTTTCCTGGCTCTCCATGGTATCCTCAAAAGTCTTTTCCAGCACCAAAGTTCAAAAGCATCAATACTTTTTCTATCTTGCTTCTTCAAAGTCTTCTAAGTTAGTAGCTTAGATGGTCTTAAAAGGAAATTAGAGACGATCACAGTAAATTTAATTTGCTTACTTACTTATTTATAATATGTCTATCCTGCCCCTCCAGTGCAATGCTGCTTAGGGTGGCTCACAACAACGGAACAAATAAAACAATTTAAAAAATTAGATCCAATTAAAACCAAACTGAAAAATTGAAAACCCACTAGAACATACAAGATAAAAAAAATTGAAAAGCGTCTCTAAAAAAAAAGGTACGTCTTTAAAAGTTTTTTGGAGGGAGGGAGGGAGAGTTCATGCAGGAGGGCATTCAAGAGTTCACAGACCCCAACCCAAAAGGCCCTATCTCTTCATTCATTGTGTGATATTGTTACAAGTTATGGTTGCACAATAAAACTATCAATGGCTATTAGTCATGATGGCTAAATTGAACTTCCATGTTAGGGAGCAGTATACTTCCCATGGCCAGATGCAGGGAGACACACAAGAGAGAACTGTGCTCCGCTTGTGGGCTTTCAGAAGTTTCTGGCTGGCCATGGTTGGGAAAAGAATGCTGGACTACATAGACTTTTGCTCTGACCCAGCAGGGCTCTTCCTATGAATAAATGCTCTCTTTTTCTGTGCTGCTATTAAGCCTTCTGGGACTGATCTGAGGGGAACTGCCCTATTTCTAGGTCAGAAGGTCCTCTGGCATTTCTGGTGACCAGTTCCAAGCACCAGCTTATTGGAGAATAATCTCTTACCAAGTATGGGTGCCCAGAGTTCATGAGATGGAGAATTCCGGGTGAAATACTTGGTTCCATCAAAACGGAATAATTTATTCCAAATTATAGGCAAACTTGCCAAAATGTGCATTGCTTTTGTCCAGTTTACTATATGCACAGCCAGGGAGGGCTGTGGCAATATGAGCACCACAGCAATGAATATTCCATATCCCCACAATATTGTAAGTGCTTTCATTGTGATCTTGGTTTGTAATCTAGCCAACTCCCACAATAACCTTTGTGTGGCAAGAGCCATTCAAAATTGTTAATATTTATTCCCTATTTCCTCTGAATAACTGTTTCTACAGTTTTTAAACCATAGCCTTCATAATGCAGTGCTGCCTGAAATGAGATCAACATGTGCAAGACTGATTGTTTGCACAGAATTAAGACTGAAATTCATGGTGTTTTGTGACTGCAAGCAAAAAAATGCAGTTCAAGAACCATCCAGAGACCTGAATTAGAGCAAACAATGAAAAACAGCAGAAGAGGGAAGTGCATACAGAATCAGCTATATTTGAGCAATGAATTTTCCACTGACATCTCTTGAAGGGATGGGGCTAGGAAAATACATTTCCATCTGAATTTTTCAAGTGAATTTCACATATCCTGTCATCAGTCCCTTACTGTGTCTTTGGCTCTTACAGCAATTGTTTCAGAGTAAAGGGAAGGTGGAGAAATATAAACAACAAAGAACCAGTTTAATAGAAGAAAGGCAAACTTAATTTCATAATTTTACATTGGGTTGCATCCAGTTGTGCCTACTTCTGATAATGCAAATTGCCCGCTTATCCTGTCAATTCCTACCTCCAGCAGCAGCCTCCCCATGCCTTCCCCTGTGGCTTTTTGAAGGATCACCAAATCCTCCGCCTTTACATGGGGTTGCACTGGGGAGCTATGGATGAAAAGGCCCCACTGTGGAAGCAAAACTCATGTGACCTAGGATCCAGGCCAATATTTTTGTCCTTGGTATTAAAAAAAAAATGTGTGTATAAGATAGCCAGAATACCTCAGCTTGATCTTTGACATGGCCCAAGACATGTGCCCCTGCTATCAGAAGGATCCAATGACATCAGGGTAGGGAAAACTGGATTTAGAATCAATTCAAGGACAGACCTCTGAAGATACAACCTCACAAAGACCAGCAGTAGTTCCATCCTCTGTACCTGAAGAGGTAGCCATGTTCCTGTCTTCTGACTCATAGGAGTCATCTTCAGAGTCACCAGAAGTGTGGGAAGATACATTACCATGCCCCATCTAGTGTTAGCATGTTGGTCTGCCACCCTGCAGAAGTAAGCCATTAAAGTTTAGGATAAGGCCCCATCAAATACAAGCCTTTTTCCTCACAGAAGCTGACACCCACCTTCTTACAGGCCTACTTAGGCTCACAGCTGTCTCCTGACTGGTGCTGGAGTGACATTCCAAGGTCTTTGCTTTTTGATGTGCTTTGTATACAGCCTGACTTGGGTACCCAACCTCCACTGAGCTGACCTTGGTCCTGACCTGTGACCTATACTGGACTTCTGCACAGCTTAGCCAACATACCCTTCTGCTGCTGTCCCCCTAGTATGAAGCATGATAGCCTCCTAAAATGATGGGAAACAATTCCATCATTGCAGATTCAGAACTGGAAAGTTACAATTTCATTTAAGCAAATCTGACATTAAAGAAAGAAAGACAGACAGACAGGGTAAAGCACATAGCTTTACAGTAGCTCTGTCCTATGATCACCCATAGCAGGAATTATGAAAAATATAGTACACAGAGTTTTATGAAATCTTTGGTCTCAAGGAAAGTATAGTGTTATAAAACCTTTGGGCTAGAGGAAAAGGAAGGGGGTGGGGAATAAAGAAACAATACGCAGATTAACCGGTCTTCTTGTTTTGATGTTTCTTCAGATGACGTAATACTCTGTTTGACATTATGCTATATTGACCTTTATGTTTACATACTGAAAGGAACAGTTATGTAACGGAGAACAGCTAAACTAATAGAACAAAAACATGAAATAATACATTCCACACCCAAATGAGGAGCAATGGTTTTTTTAAACCCTCTGACAAACCACCGTGAGGAGCATAATAAACTACACACAAGCTTAGTAACATGAACAGTAATAACAAATTATAAAACCTTTATTAACTCTACTTCTTTGATCAGAACTTAAACTTTGTCTCAGATAATACACTGTCTGGGTTTGCCAAGCATTTAACAAAGGCACTCTCTTTGTCTATTCAGAAGGGCCTGTAAATCCCTAGTAGATTTGTGAGGAATAGCAAAGTTCCATTCTTGGAATAGTTTGGCAGGATGGGATTTTTTTCATTCAGATTCTATTGAACGTCAAGAATGCAGTTTGCAAACCATTCTGGATCCCAGAGATTAGATTTTGCTGCCAAAGTCGATAGAATCCAGTGGATTCATATAGGTTCTGATAGTTTCCAAGACTTTATTTTGATGTTGTAGACAATTCAAGCTCTTTGTTGACAACTTTGTTCGTGCTGTAGATGCTTCAAGCTCACTCTTAAGAAAGCTGATCTCTTGAAAAGAATGTGCTTACATGATCAAAGTATAGATGGTCAGCCCATTTATATTTCATTACAGTCTATCTGAGGGAAAGAAAGAAAAACCTACCTTTGCTTTGGTTAATCTTGCATGTGTCTCATTTGGGCAGGAAAAGCTGCCCAATGTATCATCCTTCAGATATAATAGGTAAAGAATTTTCTTCCTTTACAGCAAAATCTCCAGAAAATAATCAAGACAAAGTGCAAAATGACCTACTAAGAAACAAATGACATAGCTCCATGCATTTAACTATTTCTGATTGTCTCTTTCAGATTAATCCCTGAGTTAGTGCAAAATCAAGTAACTAATTTTATCTCATCCTGATCTTAGTTAACTGTACCAATGTTCTAAATCTGAGAAAGCTGTTTTCTGTATACAAAAGAATTGTGGTATTCTCCAGATGATGGTTTCGAAGTGGAAAATGTATTTTGCTGCAAGGTGATCATAGCACTACTGGTTGGACTGTATTTTGCAATTGCCGCCACCTAGTAGTCAGGGCTTCTCAGCTACAAAGCACATGCAATCAGTCATAGAACTGCATACAAATGTGAACTTTTATATTTTATACATGTTGCATTAAAAATTCAAAAGAGGTATGCCACATACAATGTAATGTTTTCTTACAAGCGAAAGTGTGTGCAGACGATGCCCTGCCTTTATTCAAACTTGGTAGGGTCACTGGGTAAGATGGAGACAGACAATGTTGCTTGCAGGGCCAGATCTGGCTTGTAGACCACTTGGTCTTTCCTGCTTTAGAAAAACCTGCCTTTCTCAGGTATTTCAACTGGCTTCTCATGCTATGGATCACTCCCAGCCTCCATATTGCTGTCTGATTCAGCACATGAATTTCTGTTCACCAATGGCACAGCGAGGGAAATGACTTGACTAGCAATCCAGAGGTTGCCAATTCGAATCCCCGCTGGAATGTTTCCCAGACTATAGGAAACACCTATATCGGGCAGCAGTGATATAGGAAGATGCTGAAAGGCATCATCTCATACTGTGCGGGAGGAGTCAATGGTAAACCCCTCCTGTATTCTACCAAAGAAAACCACAGGGCTCTGTGGTCACCAGGAGTTGACACTGACTTGTTGGCACAACTTTACCTTTTACTGTCCATTAATGACTTGGCATCGAGGGGATACGTTCTCATCATTATCGTAATTCCTGGTAAACTAAGAAGGCATGTGTCTACTTTTCTACAGCTAGTCATAGACAGTCCCATAAATATAAAAGGCTGAGTCAAAAGGGGGACACATTTTTAGTCAATATTTTCAGCAGTTGAGAAAAGGACCTCTCTTTCAGCATTTCTGAGGAACATGTTGACAAGGCTTAAAGTGATTGCCCATGAAGCCAGTTTAGTTAGAGTGAGGACCATGGGTCATTTGATTGGCCATCATCCATGTAACTCAATAAAAGAAGTCTCCATATATCATTAAATTTTGAGGACTTGCCACTGTCTTAATGGATGGATTGGATGTCTTTCTATTGCTTATATGTCCATGTACTGTACTTCAAACTGGGTTCCCTATTGGTCTATTAGATACTAAGCCACTGGTCAAGGCATGGATTTTGACATCAAAAAGATCAATATCTGCAATAAGAGTGATAAAGAAACAACTGTGGCAGATAACCACCCACCCTTTGTCCAGAATGAAAACAATTCAGAGTTATGCAGCTTGGCTTTGCAATCCAACTCAACTCCTACATATCATGAATGCTTGAAAAGCACAAATGACAAGAGGAGATTACAAGTCATGTCTAATCTTATACTTTGCATCTGTATGCATACCACAGTAGAAATATGCAGGACATGTGCTGAGACTATTAATCAAATTCTTTATTAAGCTTTAGAAACAGTATGATTCCATGAATAATGCATTTTCGTTCCTAGCACGCTGTTCACCTTATTTAAAAACATGGAGCTCCTATGATTAAACATCTCTATTTCTACCCACTTTTTGTGCTGAATTGGGGGGGTGGGAGTGAGGTGGCTCTCAGTGGAGATTTACTGGAGCATTTGGAAACAATTTTAATAAGGAGTGTGCCACTGAACCTACTGCTACGCAAATAGAAGATTCACACAGCGGCAGGATATTATGTGGAGCACCAATCGTAGATTGAATTTTCATATTTACTTACAAAGCACCCTCTGCTGTCTGAGAAGCCATGTGCCTTGGAAACAGAGCTGCTTTTGGATGAGTGCAATCTACTCAACCTTGCCAAGATAACCCTTCCTTTCTTGCTGTCAACTCACTTTTTTTAACCATAGAAAACACAAGGTCTGAAGCATGTGATCAGCAGGCTTGTAGTTGTCTCAGTGGGAGACCAGATCAGAAACATTTGTAAGCTACCTTAACCTCAGCCGAAGAATGGGGTACAAGCACACTAAGTAACTACAACAGCTGGGTTTGGGTTTCTAGTATCCACACTTTTTTCTAACAATTGGATAGAAAAACAAATAAGCAATTGCATGAGGCTGCGTAAATTTACCCACAAGGCACCTGTATCTATTACATCAGTTCTGATTGATCACTTCAGCCTGAATGCCTTGGGTTTGTTTTGCCCTGACTTGACTTCTTGTGATTCTAAAATGATGGACTGGGATCTACTCCAGCTTTATGGGAGCAATGTGGATGTAAATATTTGTACCCTGCTTCTCCTTCATTAGAAGTAGCTTATAACAACCAACATATTCCAGAAAACACAATTGTGGAAAACCAACTCACAAAGGGATCATTAAAACAGTTTTTAAAAGTCTACCATCAAGCTAAAAGCAGTAAATGTACTGTATAGTATGCAGCCATACAGAGTAACACAGCAAATTTAACTAAACTCCTAGTTCCCTTAGGCCAAAGCACATGTAAATGTTACTTTTTCTTCAAAATGCCAACAAGAAAGATCACAGAAAGATGACAAAACCTCTTCTGGTAAGCTGGTCCAGAACCTCAGAGTCAGAAGCAGGGGCGTAGCTAGGGGAGAGGGGGCCCCGTGTTCGCCCCTCTCTCTGGCGGCCCCTTGGCTTGAGGGAGATAATGAATAATGTAGGGAGGGGTGGATCTGGGGGGCGCTCAGGGGCTGGGCCCCCCAGTTTCTTTGAACCCTTTTGCTCAATTGTAGCTTCACCCCTGCTTAGAAGGCTGGGCTCCTTCCCACATTTGTCTTCAGCATTTTGAAAGATGACATATTAGGCAGGCCCACCTTGATAATCGGAACAAGATAGCAAGTTTATTTACAGAGTGACTCTCTGAAATAATATATTGCATTTGTCGGTCTGAGCCACAATGCAACATCAGGTTTTAAAAAGATGCATGCCTTTTCAGACCACAGAGGGTTGCTTTTATTGATGGGCAACTTTCCCTCAGCTTGCCTTGGAAATGGTTGCAATAGTGTTAGCTTTCCTGACCCCCAATACACTTCAAGGGTTTTTTTAAGAAGTCTCAAAAAATCCTAAAACAAATTAAGCATATATATATTCCCTCCACTGCTTAAAAAAATTCTTTAGAAGCGGGAGGGACTAATTGGTGCATAATTCGGTTCAATAAAGAAAGGAGAGGTCTTGTCAAACTCTTCTATCTGGAAAGGTTCAAAAGCCTCTCTTCCTGCAGAGTAGCATGGGAATCTGAGTTTCTGAATCAAATTGGGAGCCAGAGAAAACTACAATCCTATGCTTCCTGGCAGGAAATGGTATCTGCTCAGCATGCTCTAGCAAAGTCTTCTACTTCTCAGAGATAATGTTTTTGCTTCAGAAGAGGAGGGTGAAGTGGCAGGGAGGGCTGGGCCAAGGCCAGAGGCGTATCTAGGGAAAATAGCGCCTAGGGCAAGCACTGAAATTGCGCCCCCTGTCCAAGCATCTGACACCCATCTTTCAGATAACTTTACCATAATATCAGCTGGAAAATACAAGTCAGGCTCGTTAATCTTTTAATATTTCAAAAACTATTTAGCAGTGGACTTAGCCAGACCAAAAAATGCTGGAAAACTACAAATTTCAGTATACTGGGGCTCATGAAATACCCAAATACTATGTGGAGGTGTACTTGGAAAACTAAACAGAAGTGCCTGTCTAATTCTCTGCTATGCATTGTAGCATCACCATTACATAAGTTTTAAAAATCAATGGAGAATTTGACTTTTCCCAGATACTCTGTAAATAATTAAAGGATATGCAGAGTAAACTGTGTCACTGCTTGGAATATATTCTAGTCTTTCAGAAAGACAGTTAAAATGAGAGAAAGAGAGCAAGAAACTCCCAGTGGGCCTTAATATTAAGAATTTCACATTGATTCAGAGACAAACTCACCATTAATAGCCATAATATTAAGACATCACATTTAACTCACTTATCACAAGAAGCAAAGTAAAAGCAAATGAATACAATCCTAGCTCATAAGCGTCAGCTCAGTATTCACAAGCCCTGATTCTCTGTACATAGTGCCAATCTGAATATGTGTACAGTGTCTTGTATTGTATTAATTTTTAAATTTATTTTACCTCTAGCCCCTTTGGGGGGCTTCCTAAAGGCTGGGGGGGGGTTCAAAAGTTCCCCCTCATCCTGCCGGCCTCTAGGGCCTCACAGGTACCATTTGAGCATGTACGGTGGCCATTTAAAAAAAATCTTTTTTAAAAAAATGCCACTGAAAACAAAAATTGCCACCGCGCATGCTCAAATGGCCTCTGCAAGGCCTGGCATGACCTAGGGCCTCACAGAGGCCATTTGAGCATGTGCGGTGGCCATTTTGTTTTCGGCAGCCATTTTAAATTTTTTTTAGATTTTACAAAATGGCGCCCCCTCCAAGTGGTGCCTGGGGCACGTGCCCTGCCTGCCCTACCCTAGATACGCCCCTGGCCAAGGCGGAGGCAACCTCCATTCTGACATTAGTCCAAATGTAAAAAGGTCTGAGTCCAGTTTGAAATAAGATGAGGCCTTTTGAATTGGGGGAGTCTGTGTTTTGAATATCCCAGTTACAAATTTTCCTCCATCAGTAGCTTCTTGTTCTTACGAGACAGAAAACATATCAAGACCCCCTCTCCCCTAGCTACGCCCCTGCTTCTGACTCTGAGGTTCTGGACCAGCTTATGAGAAGAGGTTTTGTCATCTTTCTGTGATCTTTCTTGGTGATGAATTGTATATGCATAATGATGTATGTAAGGTGTCTGCTTTTCAAAATACACATGAACAGTGCCTCCCTGACAAGCAGCTGCTTCCTTCCCTCCCAGTGCTGGGCCCCTGTCATAACTTGAAAGAAAGGTATTTTCCACATAGTCAGTGGTGCTTGTCTTTATTTTCATTCATCAATACATATAAAAGTATCAGTATGAGCAGTTGTTCCTCATGGGCTCATTTAAGTTTATCTTGAGAATGTGGACATTAATATGGAATACACCATACACCATTATTTTTATTTCAGAAATGTAATGTGTGTGGCAAAGGTCATTCCGCCCCCCCCCTGCCCCCACCAGAATACACTTTTCCCTTTCTGTGCCCCCCCCCCCCATATTTTGTTCTGGTGCCACCACTGCATTTTAGTTGCAGAGTTTTCTAGCAGAGAATGTCCATGTTCTTCTTGTCACTGAATTTCTTTCAAATTTCATGCAGTTCAGTTGTTCCCTCACACAGAGCAGGAAAGCAGCGGCCCTATTACTAAGCCTGAGGTAAATTTAGAGTAGCTGTTTCTTGACTGACATGAAGGGAAGAATATTTTGTCTGCTACAGGAGGTTTTAGGGGCATATCAAGATGCAGTAGTACTGAAGGAGAAAGAAAGAAAGCATTCTGTGTTTGTCTACAGATGCTGCGGTTGAGGTAATGAGAACATGAGGGCTGAGAACATTGTTCAGCAGCACCATCTCCTTTAATCTGATACTGAATGGGTGGGTGCAAATGCATATGCATTGCCTTAAATATAATCACTGTTTCACACTAAATCTCACAATACTTCATAGGGCCAGGTTAGATGATATCTCTTCCACCGGTTAAAGTACGTGTGCTAAGGTTGTGCACATGCATGTTCTTCTGCACCTCCCAATGTGCTGAGGCACTTTTCCCTAATCATGTGGGGTGGGGAGGGGGTAGTTCATCCAAACCACTCCTCTACACACTCTAGAAATACTAGTGTAAAATAGTATTTCTGGAATGTGCAGAAGGGTGGTTCAGACAAACTGAGCCTCCCAACCCCATGTGATTAGGGAGAGGCAGTTCAGGGTACCAGAAGGGGAAAAGGACATGTGCCAACACAGCATCCACATATTTATCACATGTGCTGGGGCTGGTGGACAAAGCATCATCCTAATCAGACACCAGCCTGCTGAATTCTTCAATCCATGTTACTGGATGGATATCAGTGCTGAGTCTCAGTAGATAATCTTTGCACAACATTAGAGTAAGTATGCCTCTACTATGTTCAGAATTAACACTGAGCAATCTTTAAAACAAAAGGAGTCTGTTTTGCCACACAGTGTGGATACCTGATCATTTAGCAGCAAGTCATGTGATCGTGGCTAGCATTCTGAGTGTCATAATCTGGTGCTGGCATTATAAATGTTCTAAAAGAGATCTTAGAAGGCTGAGGACAGGAAGAGGGATAACTGACCCCACAGCCTAGAATGCTGATAGGTCAGTTACTCCTGCGGAGGAAAGAGACACCTTTTAAAGTGGTGATTATCTTATATTTAACAGGGGAAGAACAGCTGGCCATATTCAACCCCAGCACAGCATCTCTCCAATGTTTGTTGCTGGTGTCTACTGTATGTTTCTTTTTAGACTGGGAGCTCTTTTGGAACAAGAAATCCACCCTTCCTTCCTTCCTCCCTCTCTATTTTTTCATTTTTCTATGTTAACCACTTTGAGAATTTTTGTTGACAAGCAGTATAAGAATATACATTGTAGTAGTGGTGGTAGTAGTACTAGTAGTCAACTATCAGTTGTTATGGATTCAAGTCCATAGTCAGAACTGGGATTCCCTAAATCTTATATTTCAACAAGCATTGAAGAGAATGAATAATTCCAACACTGCTTCCTCTAATCACATTAAAAGAATGTGACAAAGCCCTATTTTCAAGCTAATGCATCCTGGTGGCATCTTTTGAGAAGCTATGAAATATTTCACCAAAGGAAATATTCCACACTTTCAAACATGACTTGTGTTTTGGGAACTTCTTACTTTGTAAACTCAGTTGAAAACAGAATGAACAATTGGTCTCAGTTGAAAAAGTGTTGATTGGCTCTTAGTTGTCTGTTTTTGATGCTTTTAATAGTTGTCAATGCAGCAGTGTTATGGGAGCAAAAGTTCCAGTGTGTTTGGGAACTCCCAAAGCCTAACCACTTTTCTTTCATTGCCATGGAGGAAGCAAGTTGAAGCTAGCATTCCTTGTGTGTGTGGATTGGTAACAGCTGTTGAAATGAATGCAGAGTCAGGATCCCCTCCTCATGAACACTCCAGTTCCATTTGTGCATCCAAGTCACAAGAAACTGTGGAGTGGTGCTTTTGTGTGCTGAATGGGGCCTGTTATCAGATTCGGCCCTAGGCTCTGACACATGTTCAGAATATGTGTAGACTGAACATGTAGTGAGAAGAACAGAATCAAGGGCAGATTAAGCTTTTTGCTGCTCATAGGCAAAAAGGCTTTTGCCGCCCTTTTACCTTAAAAGGTTTGCCTTTTTAAAAAATAAGGTAAAAGCAGGGAGGGGACTTTCTCCTCGCCCACTCCACCCTTGCTGCAGCCGCCACTGCCCACAGAGAGGGGTGGCAAAATATGAGGAGGGGCAAAATTTGCTGCTCCTCAGTTTTTGCCACCATAGGCAAATGCCTACTTTGCCTCTCCGTTAATCCACCACAGAGCAGAATCACACCCCTGTACAAGCTACCCCCATACAAGTTGTATATACATAGGCTCTGTGCACCCAGAGTCAATCAATGCATGGAAGCTGGTGGCAGGGATAGCAGGTGAGTTTCCACTACATGTTAGCAAGTCCCCTGCTAATTCAGCAAAGAGGCACCTTTTTAAAGTGGTGATTCTCTTTATTGAGCAGGGGGAGAGCAACTGGCCCTGTCCAACCCCCAGCACAGCATCCCTCCAGAGGCTGCTGCTGGTGTCTATCTTATATTTCTTTTTTTATATTGTGAGCCCATTGAGGACAGGGAGCCATTTTATTTATTTATATATATGTAAACCGTTTTGGGAATGTCTCTTGAAAAGCAGTGTATAAAAATTCATCTTGTTCATATGTTCATTTGCCACACTTTCTGAATGTGTGTACAGAGCTCATTACTGTGTCTCATGGGAAAACAGGGGCATGTTGGCAAGTATGCACACCATTTATTTAGTTCGTAGACAATTTTTAACCTTCCATAAAATAGTTCTACGGTAGTGACCAAAAATATAATCTATGAAACAACCATAAAATCCATAAAGTGCAGCAATCAAATAACAGTTTTGAACAGAAGTGGCAAGCAGGAATTGCAGCTCTAACTGGCATATTTGGCAGGCAAAAGCTACTCTAAATAAAAAGGATGCCAAGTAGGGATGTGCAAAAATCCTCTGAGAAACGTGTTTGATTTCTCTCGAAAATTATTAGATGTTTCACCTTTGGAAGAATTCCAACATTTTCCTTTGAATTTAACTTTGTATGGAATTTCAATGCCAGCCCTAACCTTCTGAAAAGTTCTCTTGTCTTATGGAAACTCCTCTGACTCTTCTGAAAATGTCTCAGATTTAAATTTACTTGACAATGGGGTTTCTTTTGTTTTGGTGTTTACATTATTTTATTTATTTTTACATTTGCATCCTGCTCTTCATCTGAGGAGTCCAGAGCTGTGTACATGGTTATGTTTATCCTCACAACAACCCTCGGAGGTAGGTCAAGCCTGAGTGACTCAATAAGTTTCATGGCTGAACAGGGATTTGAACTTTAGTCTCCTCAGTCCTAGTCCAACACTTTAATTCAGGGCTGCACAACTTTGGCCAGCCACTTGTTTTTGAACGACAACTCCCATCTCCAACCACTGTGGCCAGTAGTCAAGGTTGATGAGAGTTGTAGTCCAACATCTGCAGGAGGGCCAAAGTTCTGTAGTTCTGCTCCAAATACCACATCATGCTGCCTATACAGATTTTTCTGTTCCATTATGTTTTTGTGAAGGAAGGAAGGAAGGAAGGAAGGAAGGAAGGAAGGAAGGAAGGAAGGAAGGAAATGCTCAGATGTTTCTTCTTGGGAGGAGACCCAAAATTAGGACTGAATCTCACTTTTTTTGAAATTTCAGTGTCAATCCTAGTTTCAAAGCACAGTTTCAGGTTTAGAACAGAAAAGGTCCTCCTGGCCACTAGAGCATGGGTACATGATGGTGTCTGTCTGCCTATCATATGCATGTTTGCCACCTTTAAATATTCCCTCTTGGATATCGTTCTGCTTCCCAACAGAATATTCTTGTTGTTTCAAGAGCAATCAGAATAACTACTTAATTTTGGAAGGAAACAGTATTTTGTGTTTTTTTGCATAGGCAGTTTTTCATAATTAGAATGAATCACCATGTGGAAACATGATTTTAAAAATGAGTAATATTTGCAAGGAGTCCCAAAGCAATGTAAAGCCTGTCTGCCAATCACAAATAATGAAAAATAGGCAGCTTGTGGGCATCTCTGCATTTGATTCCATTTGTAGATCACACTGTTCCACACTAGATTTCTCCCCCTTGAATAGTTGTTGTTTTTAGTCAATGTCACTTTCTCAAGCATTAAAATGTATACCTTCTGTGAATTGTAAAAACCATATTAGAGAGCTGTGTGATCCCCTCCCCCCCCGATTTCAAAGCCATTTTAAATTGGAGCAAATTATACTGTGGTTAACTGGGCAGATATTATTCAATAGCCATGTGTGTGGCAGTGCCTTGTACTAAATCTTTACTGTGAAAGGGAGACAGCATAATCTCAGTGTTAGTGCAGGAATGAATTAGCGGAATCCATGTTAATTCAGGTATATCAGGGCTGTGATATAGCAGAAGCAAGCCTGCATAGGCAAGGTGCTTGAAATCTGCATGGCTTTTATCACACTCTGAAGCATGTGACCTCTAATTCTGGTAGCTGTCAGGGAAATGAGAACTATAGTTCATTTTTCTTTTAGAAAACAAGTTTCTAGTCCTTGGTGAGAAGCAGGGCCATGAAAGAATGCTTGAAAATATACTAGCAGGGTTTTTTAACAGGTGTCGGGCTTCTTTAACCTCCTCTGTGAGACGGTTGTTTACCCAGTCAAATGGTGGTGTGCGAAGAGAGACAGAGGGCTCCGGTGACTGGGACAACCTCAGCACATCCCTTGCAGAAGCCAGGAAGGGCTCGGAGAGGCGGGCAACAGCTGCTGTGGGGATGGGTGGGGGCAGCCCGAGAGGCAGCAGAGTGGTGGAGATGGAATGATGATGATGTCAGCCCCACAGCTGCAGCCCTGTGTGGAAATGCTAGTGGAGGGGGTGGCGATGGAGCAAAGGCCCATTTGGAGACCAGGGATTGGGTGGCCCATCCACTTGCCTGGCTGGGGGAGAAGGAGCAATCTGGAAGCAGGGAGGAGCGTCCTAAAAGTAGGACTTTATTTAAGGCAAGGGCCGCCGAAGATGAGATGATTAGCAGGGATGGGGTTTGTTGGTCTGGTGGACTCTGGGAGAGGAGCACGGATCTTTGCTCCCACTGATAGGCGAAGGAGTGGAGCGAATATACTTCCCTCCTCCCCAACTCTGAGGCAATGCCTGTGCCTGTAATTTAGTGTGAAAGGGTGGGAAGGTTAATTGGAGAATTCCTCCTCCCTAAACACAGACAACTAGCTACTCTGAAATGGTAAGACTCGGAGTGACCAGTCCCTGTGTGCTTCTTCATTCAGTAAAGTTTTCATATTTTTCTCATCCCATCCATGCTTCCTGGATATTTGTAATTTATTTATACAATTTCTCAACCACCTTTCTGCAAAATTGTGTTCAAGGTGACACCCTTCTACCTCTGCAAATCAAATGCTCCTGGGTATGTTAAATTCCTTGTGGGAGATAGTTTAAAAATTTAGAACTGACATAGAAAAAGTCCAGCTGTCCTTCCTAGCTCATGAGAAATACAAAAACCTGGAATTTAAAAAAAGAAATACAAATTTGGTGAAAAAACTACTGAATTAGCAAAATTACAGCATTACAAATAAGTACATTGATATGGCTGTTTGGACAGTGCATAGCAACTACTGAAACTGAATATTTTGGTTTCAAAATGTAGGAAGATTATTATTTATCTATTATTAATGTGGATTGATGATAATTACATATTCTTAAGTCCCCCTAGAATCAATGGTATTTAACCAGAATTTAACTTTCCTCCCCTGAGTTGCAACTTTTGTACACTAGCAAAAATTGCAGCTCATTGCTTATGTGGAACCAGAAAAAAGCAATATCCAACAGCCTTGTGCGGCGGGGCGAAGTGAGAGGAAGTCCCGTCCCTGTTGTGTCACTCATCCACATGCCCTGTTGCTCACACTTACAGCAGGGCTTGTCTGAAGCGGGCATGGGCAGAACCCTACCTGTGGTGGCAGGCACCTCCATGATTGCAAAGGTGGATCAATCCAGTCCTGCAATCATGAGAACGCCTGCCATCATGGGTAGAGCTCTGCCCTCTTCAGATGAGTCCCGCTGTACGTGTGAGTGACAGGGCATGTGGGTGACTGATGGGGCGGGGGTGGGACTTCCTTACCTTTCACCCTGCTGTACACAGCTACAACAGGGCATTTAGCATCTGAAGAGGGCTTATATCTTAATTTCAGAGTCCAGGACTCTCTCCAATACTACCATAGCAGTGTGGGACTCACAGTAGCATATTTTAATATTTGTATACTGTTTTTCAAGTTCATCAATAAAAAGGGTCCTCAGAGTGGTTTTCATAACAAAAGGAATGAGCTGTCCAAAATGAACTCACAGTCTAAAAAGAAACAGAAGAGAGGCACCCACCAACAGCCACTGGAGGGACACTCTGCTGGGGTGAATAGGGACAGTAGCTCTCTCTGAGTTCAGCCACCATTTTGGAAAGTTCTCTTTAACAGCTAACAGACATCAACAGAAGACCTTCCTGCATCACTACGGTAACATCAGAAGCCTCATCACAACATGTGGGAGGAGCTGGCCCCTAGCTTGTGGTGAACTAGTGGTGTGCATTAGCTGCCATGTGAATGACTCTGCTTTTTGCACCTTACCACAAAAATCAACAATAAGCAACCAAAGCTAGTCCTCTGGCTAGGGAAGGATACACAAGATTAACTCACCATAGGTTAAAGCTAACAGGTTTTTCCACAGTTACCATAGAAGTGCATTAGTCTCCCCCCGCACCCCATAAATGCACTTTCAGAGCAAAGGGAAACTCTCTAAACTTTTTTATTGGTGACAGATCAAGCCAATAGCACAGAGGGAGAAAGAATCTTACCATATTAGAAATATCTGCCAAAAGACGTGCTAGTTAAACTGAAAAAATCAAAATATTTGCAGCTTAACATTGCCAGTTAGTATGCTTTGCCAATTTAAAAAAAACGCTGGGATGGATTTTGCTTTTTTACTTTTCTAGAGTCAGCATTACTTAATTTCAGTGCTGTTACTAAAGCACTGATCTACAAAATAATGCCTCTTATTTAACTCCTTGTGATGTGTTTTCTCAAACATGTTTAGGGCTCATAAAATGTCAGTTTGATATATAAGCAGAAACCAGTGATCTCTACTCTCATTTTTTAGTTTTTGTGAGATGGGGGACTAAAACAGTGAACATGATCATTCTTCATTAGAAAATACCATCCATACATCAAATTGCACACTTTAATAATTACTCTATGTTAGGAAGATTGTGTCACCAACAGTGTCTATGGTTATTACACCCCACTTGTTATTGAAATAACCCTTTCCCCTCTACTCTGTTAAAGGTTGAGTTGTGATTTATGTTGTAATGACTACGTTTGAATTGTGAATTTTATGGAGGGAGAGAGCACCCAAATTTAGAGCCATGTGCAGTTGGGAGGGTACTAATTAATGTAAAGGGATGAACAAGAAAAAACTAAACTAAATGTAAAGCTGGATAAAGATGACTTTGTGTCAATTTAAAATAATGTTAATTTAGAATTGCTAAGCAAAGTAAGAACTTATTGCTTAACATAGCTCTATTTCTGCTCTCAGAAAAGTAGTCAAGGAGATTTGATATGTTAAGGCTCGAAGGCAGTACTGATTCCCACCAATTTTAACCAAATCAGCCCTGTAAATAATAATAATAATAATAATAATAATAATAATAATAATAATAATTCAATTTCTATACAGCCCTTCCAAAATGGCTCAGGGCGGTTTACACAGAGAAATAACAAACAAATAAGATGGAACCCTGTCCCCAAAGGGCTCACATTCTAAAAAGAAACATAAGATAGACACCAGCTACAGTCACTGGAAGTACTGTGCTGGGGGTGGATAGGGCCAGTTACTCTCCCCCTGCTAAATAAAGAGAATCACCATGGTAAAAGGTGCCTCTTTGCCCAGTTAGCTAAGCTGGGAACTTTTACGACAACAAATATTTATATTCCACTCTTCAACCAAAGTGCTCCAAGTGGTTTGCATAGAAAAATAAATAATACATAAATAAGACGGTCGCTTGTCCCCAAAGGACTCACAATCTAAAAAGAAACACAAGGTAGACTTCAGCAATAGCCACTGGAGAGATGCTGTGCTGGGGTTGGAGAGGGCCAGTTGGTCTCCTCCTGGTAAATATAAGACAATCACCACTTTAAAAAGGTGTCTCTTTGCTCAGTTAGCAGGGGTAACAGTAATCACAAATATACGAATACGAGTATTTATACTAAAACAAAAGCTAATAGACCTGTCCCAATCTGGACCCCTGTAATTCAAGCATTACTGCAATTCCATGCACACTTACCTGGAATATACTGTAGGTTCATCAGCAAAACTCTGAAACATTATAACTAAAAGCCTGAGAACATAGGGGTGTTTCAAGAGTTGCTTAGAAAGAGCCAGAGATGGGGAGGTTCTGGTTTCATTTAGGAGTGCGTTCCAGAGCCCCGGGGCCACCCTATAAAAGGCCCAGTTTGGGGTCGCCACCAAAGGAGCCGGTGGTAACTACAACCGAACCTCTGCTGATGATCTGAATAGGCGGCAGGAAACCTGCGCATACATACACAACCAAATCACCATCAAAACAAGGTGGCATACAAGCAGCAGGCATGGCAGCTGTAGTTCAGCTGCAGAAATGGTGATGACAGCAATGGTGCTATTTAAGAGCTTCTCGCTTTTATTTTTCTTCTTTATTGCTCTCCCCCGCCCGCCCCAGCTTTGGAACTTTGCTCAAATGTTTACATTGAATCTCACTTTGATATTGACCCAGTTTTTGCAAGCAGAAAATTTAGAAGCAGACTGAACCCTTGCTCCACCCCACCCCCACCCCAAGATAAGGTTTTTATGTTTCAACATGCATTATTCCTACACTTGAGTTTTCTTCTGGGTCTGTCAGTACCAGTGTTTCTATTTAATTAAAACTTCCTGCTAAAGTCTTTTCAGATAGGACGTCACAATTTTATCCAAGGAGGAAATCTGTCAGATAAGATGAATAAACCAATCTGTAGGCTATTTAGTGGCATTTTATTATGTTAGGAATGAACTTTAAAGCATTGGTCAATGGGGCCTCAGGGCAGCCAGTGCTAGATTAAATTTATGACCATTTTCATGGTGGTGTTCCCTGTCATTATCAGTCTAGTTGGCAATCCTCCATTCTTTCACTGCTGGCTTTTAAAGAAGCAAAGACATTTGACTCATTGTCTGTGCATGTGAACACGGTCTGTATTATTTATAGAATCTATAAATTAAGACCATTTGAAAGATGCCTTGAATCTGCAGTCTGTCCACATTTAACTTGATTATCTTTAATTTTTACCTCATGAAAATTGCTACCTTGTGAAAATTGTTACAGAAGAGCTGCTCCTAGTGCCCCCATGCTTTCTGGGCCACAAATGGCAATTTCTGGACAACAGACCCTCCCATCTCTCTGCTTCTAGCAAGATTATAGAGCTCTTGATCCAGCAGCCTTTCCTGCCTTTGTCCCTACAGTCATGAAACAGCTACCAGTCTTCTTTGCTGTCCCATTGCTATGCAATAACCCCAAATTCCATCTAAGTTGGCTGAAAGATTTGGCTGCACTGCATTTCAAACCACTGCATAGCCAAGCTTCAAAATCTAATTTTCAAAGTTTTGTTGTTGTGGTCATGTTTTATAGTTGGAGAGGCCTGAGGGGAAAACAAGCACATCTTATATGAACATGGCATTCCATCATGCTGTGCAAATGGCCCCCAGAGCTAAAACATCTCTTTGAGCTCAAACATAGGCTTGTGCAAGGGGGTCTAAACAATGCTCGTTGGACATTTAAAACAGGACATTAAAAAGAGTTTATTGTACATTTGCTGTGTCAGTCAGAAGACAGTCAGGGTGCAAATGCACCCCTTTGACACACCCTCCATGCATGCTTATGAGCTAAAAGATGCAAATGTTATTTGCTAGTGATATCATCTAGAGGTATCAGATGTATCATCTGAATCAGCCCAAAGGGTATGATGCAGTCAAAGGGAAGCACATTTAAGTTCCACTGATTCCATTGCAAGGAATTTATGCACATGGCTACTGGCTACCTTTCCTAAGGGAAATCAAGGAGTCTTGAAAGTGTGTCACTTGGGCTGGATTGTGTCTTTAGTATTTATACAGCATTTCCAAAGTGCACAGGACACTTTACATAAAGTATAGCAGTTTTTCTTACAACAGCTCTATCAAATAGGAGGCCAATATTATTTCCTTAAGACAGAAAAACTCCAACTAAGAGAGAATAGTTGGCTAAGGCTACTTGTGAATAGCTGAACTGAGATTTCAAGCAAGAGATTCTACCTAATGCTCTTTATGACAACACTACATCTGTTCCCTCGTTAAGTTTGCTTCTCAGCCATCTGCACTGAATGTTAAGTGCCCATTTCCCACTTGCCAACTTGCACTAACTTCTTTGTTTTGTTTTGTTTTTTGCAGTCATGTGTGATGAAAGATCTTTAGGAGGAACCAGCCTGCAACTGATTTCATGATGTATGAAAGCACTCCTTCTTATCTGCACTTCTAAAATCTTGTCCCTTTTCCAGATGGACTAAAATAAGAGAAGGGGAACATAAAAAGGAGCGCCACTGGCCAAGGCTTTACTATCTTGTAGCAATTTGGCAGCAGACGGTGTCTATTCCCTAATGTGGAACTGCTTGGCTAGACACCACTTGCTAGAACACCCAGTCCTGGGCTCCTTAGGAGGTCTCAAGGAGGGGATCTGTTTCTTAGCAATGTGTTCAGCAAGGGCTTTGAACAGCTGCAATTCTTTGTTTTGTACAGTATTGTAGAAGTTCTAAAACAGTACTGGATGAACAAGAAGGGTTATGGCTTGAAGGCTAGGAAATGCTTTATGAGTTCCGGAAAACAAAAACAACCCACAAAGAAAAGCCCATTACAGCCATCTGGTCTGGAATGATTCCTCAGATTTTAGCTGGTGCCCACAGCACAAGGTCACATAACATCAGTGAGTGATCTTTAGCCATTCTCTGTAGTACTCCCAGTCACAGTAGTTAAAGGGTATCAAATCAATGTTTATTCTGATCAAAGATCAAATACAGAGTTCAAAAACAACACAAAATTACAACCAACTGGATCATGACTGTGTCAATTGTTGTCATATTTTCTCCACTGCTACATAGAACTTAGCTACCACGCAGGTTGTGGATTGATTTGTATCAGAAAGCAATAGCTTAGTATAGAACCCCTCCAGTCTATCTGGATACCTCTGCAATAGAGGAGAAAGTAGTTAAAAGGTGGATTTTTGCCACTTGCTTAGGAGTGAAATGGAGATTCTTATCTGTGCTAGTGATCATGATGATGGGATATGATATCTAATCTAACATTAACCTCCTGGTTACAATGGAATTTTGCTACAAGCAAATCAGTATAGATTGGTATTAGACCTGTTGTTTTTCCCAGCTCCTATATATCATAGATGCCAGGAGTCGGTAATAGGGTGGATGAGGGATAGTAAACTCAAACTTAATCCAGACCAGATGAAGGTGCTACTGGTAGGTGGTTTAACCAACCAAGGAGGTGGTATTCAACCTGCTCCTCCTAAACCAGGAGTACTCAAACTTGAGTTCCCAGATATTGTTGCACTACAACTCTCATCATCCCCAACAAGAATAGTCTGGTGTTAAAGGACCCAAGTTTGATAACAACTGCCCGAAATAATCAGGTTCACTACTTGTGAGTGCTGTTAGATCTGGCCCTTACTTTGGATGCCCAAGTGGCACGTGTGGCAAGATAAACGTTTCACCAACTTAGGTAGATGCACCAGCTGCAGTGCCTCCAGAACATAAATGGCTTTGCCACCATTATTCATGCTCTGGTATCAGGGGGAAATGAGTCTAACCAAATGATTACTGTAACAAGTCCTCTGGTGGCCAGGGATGGATAAACAAGCTGTGGAGGTAATCAGGGATTGTGTAGTAGTGCCAGAAGAGACCTTCCACACCCTTCTAACACCAGCTGATTACCCCTTCTATTCATAGGAGAAAACACGTGCCTGATACTTTCAAAAGCTGCTGCCAGTCAGTGTAGACAATATTGATCTAAGTGGACCAATGGTCTGACTCAGTGTAAGGCAGCTTCCTATGGGACCACTGAATTAGGAGAGGATGGGAGGAGAGCTGGTCTTGTGGTAGCAAGCATGACTTGTCCCCTTAGTTAAGTGGGGCTTGCCCTGGTTGCATATGAATAGGAGGCTACATGTGTGAGCACTGTAAGATATTCCACTTAGGGGATGGAGCCGCTCTGGGAAGAGCATCTAGGTTCCAATTTCCCTCCCTGGCATCTCCAAGATAGGGCTGAGAGAGATTCCTGCCTGCAACCTTAGAGAAGCCGCTGCCAGTCTATGTAGACAATATTGAGCTAGATGGATCTATGGTCTGACTCGGTATATGGCAGCTTCCCATGTTCCTCTCCCAAATCTATAGGCAGGATCTGTAGGGAAGGATATAGTAGTAAACTAAGACTTTGCTGTATGTTTTAGATTGTGGCTAGTGTATCCTCTTTGAAAGATGCATGCTGCGCTCAAAAGCAGCTTGTGAAGCACAGTCCTGTGGTGGACTCATTACCAACGTTTTGAAGGATTGTAAAGAAGGTGGGGCTAGTCCTCAGTCTCAGGTGTCAGTGGGAGTAGAATCATATTTGTGTTTTATTTACACTCTGTGCTGCCCTAGGAGTCTTGCACTCAAAAGTAGCCTATACCTTGATGAAACCAGTTGATGGATTGATAGATTGATAGAAAATAGATCTAAGGTCTGCAGCCGTCCCCTGACAACTGCTACCTGGGACTGAACATTGTTTTATAGAAAAGCACTTAATCTGTCTTGTTCTTGTCTGCTGCCGGTGGGAAGCAATTAGACTAAAAGTAGATCTCTAAATTGGGGAAGATATAGCAATAGAATGTAAGTATAAGGCTGCAACCAAGGGTCTTTACTAGGGGTGTGCAAGCTGACCCGGTTCGAGGCGGGCTTACCATTGAACTGGCTCAACTTGACAGGTTCGGGGTCAAAGTGGACCGGCCTTGACAGTGCTCCTGGTAGGGTGCCATATACTCGGCAAGGTGCTGTGCAGGATGTCCTGGGGTCTTTGGATTTAGGGTCCATTCCAACCCTGGGTTCAGGCAGGGCTTGCTGACTGCACAGCTTGCCTGCCTGTGCAGTCCTGGACAGCTCCTATTTGCTTGACTGCCTTCCCCGCCCCCTCCTAGGGTGATCCACAGGTCAGCTGGGTTGCAACCTGGCTGAGCAGTGGCTGTCTGGCTGAGCAATGGGTGGCAGCAAAGGAGGTTAAAGTGATCATCTGCTCTGCCTCGTGCCCCATCTTGGATGCAGCCTTCTGAACAATCGTGGGAATCAGTGCTATATGTGAATAATTGCATGTGCATATGAAGATCTACACATGTACCCAGACTAAACGTGTGTTGAATATAACATGTGAATAGATCCAGTCAGACACTGTAAATGTGGTGGATATTGTCTGAACACATACATTGCACTCCAAGGCCTTTGTTTTCAGGGTAGAGAATGTTTGTTCAGCTTCAAACCACTTCAACTACACTTAGAATGTCTGTCTGTCTTCGCCCATAATCCTATACTCCATATTACACTCTTAATCAAGCTCCATTTCCTTCCCGTCTTTTAAAAAGTAATTTAATGCAGCTGGGCTGTTGGCACAGCACCATAATGTAAATGTGAGATTGCCTAGACGCTTTGACCCTTGGTGTTGGAATCGAGATGTAACTGTACTACACCAAGCTGCATTTCAGAACCAGACACTGGCTTTAAGAGAAAACAACTCCCTGCGCCTCTTTCTAAGCCTTTCTCAGGCACTTCCATTTGCTATGAAGAGCAACTACCAAAATAATGGCCAAATGGCATGTAAAGGGACTGGGGTAGGGGAAGGAATCTCAGATATCTTCACAAGCATTTTCTTCTTATAGTAAAGATTCACCATATGTAGCTCATACAGAAATAGCCTAAGTTTGTATCATTAAAAATGTGTGTCAGGACACTAAATATACTATAGAGACTATTGTTGTGCACAAAACTGGCCAGGCCAGTTCAGTTTGACCCGGCTCGGATTTGGTTCCGGGTCGAACTAGACCCAGTCTGGCTCCACTGCTGAACCGGTTTGAACCAGTTCAGAGCTATATTTGTAAAGGGGAAAGTGGTGAGGATTCCCCTTTACCAGTAAATGGGCAGAGGGGGCGGGAGGGCAGTCTGTTACTACTTACAAGTCCCATTTGTTGTGGCAGCGTTGTCTGCAGGGTGGGGTGGGGGAGGAGGCTCCACCCCATCCCTACCGGCCTCCCCCAGAGTAGCCCAGGCCAGCGGTGGCCAAGTTCTGGCCTTCTTCAGCCTGGTTTAGGCCTCTGCACACATGTGGGAGCCACTTTAGTGATGATGCACATTTTAGTGATGATGAAGATGAGCAGGAGTGCTGCCAGGGATCAGTGGGCATGGGGAGACACCACCCCAGTTTCTGGCTGCTGTGACCAGAACCGTAGGCCAGAGGCAAGAGAAGAGCATCTTCTCCAGGGACACATCACTCTCCAGCTGTCTTAGTAGGGAGGAGTATGCCCGCCCATCAATTTCCCCCTGCCAATCAACTTGGCATCTCTTTTCTTGGCATCTCCACCAGCACAAATTAATTGTCCCCGGTCCCCTGACTTTCACCGTTCCTAGTGCCTTACATGGGGAGTGTAATTTTTGGAAGGGGGCTCCATCTCCTGACTTCTTTGGGGTAAGGATAGAAATCCACATTCCCTGGCAAACCCGCCCCCACCCCACCACAACCAAAGGCATCCTTGGAGGAGGGGAAGCCAGGAGCCTTAAGTGTTTCACCCTCTACACACAGTTATACCATACTGTAGTGAAGTTTTTGTTTGTAGCCTGTTCCATACTTAGAGGTTCTATCAAAGGATACTGTTTTTCTGGAGGCACTGCTGCTGCTGCTGCTACTGCTACTAATAATAACAATAATAATAAATTTAAAATACTGCTTTTCAACCAAATTTCTCAATGTGGCTTACATAGAAAAATAAATAATACATCAAAAAGATGGTCCCCTGTCCCCAAAGTGTTCACAGTCTAAAAAGAAACATAAGGCAGACACCAGCAACAGCCACTGGAGGGATGCTGTGCTGGGGTTGGATAGGGTCAGTTGCCCTCTCCCTGCTAAATATAAGAGAATCACCACTTCAAAAGGTGTCTCTTTGCTCAGTTAGCTGAGGTAACAGTAGTCACAAATATATGAATACAACAAAGTTCCCAAAGTGGTACACACACACACACACACACACACACACCTGTTTTCATTTTTCAGCAATATTAGGAACTGTTTTTCATCAGTGTGGAACCAAGCTATGCCTTTGGCATAGCAACTATATAGACTTCCATAACTGGTCTCTCTCTCTCTCTCTCTCTCCCGTCTCTCTTTATATGTATACATATACACAACCTGAAAACTCTCAGGTGATTTTCCTCCTCCCCACCACCGCACCTATATTTATTCAGTAGGCCGTGGGATATGGTGGTGCGGAGCTACGCATTACTTTATGCAGAAGCAGTGTGCTGATAAGAAAAATCAAACTTAACTAAACAGCAGATGCACTGGGCACCTCACACATACCAGGCAGGATCCTGCTTTGTTTTCATCACCAGTCTTCAGAGTTTTTTGGAATATGGGTGTGTGGATACAGTGTGTGTTAAAACTTGTAGAAATGAAGACAAGACAAGATCATAGATTGGAGGGTGGAGATCCTAGTCTAAGTGTTCAATGGAACATCTCTTCACCTAGTTAGTCTGAAGCTCTCTAAACCAGAATCATTTCTCTCCTCTAGAAAAAGTTCCCAGATGGCAGCTGATGGTGTCCTGTTCTGGGTCTTATTTATAGACAGCCAAGTGGACTTTGACAACTCTGGCTAATAAACAGGGACCTCAGGAGTTTGTTTCCAGGCAGAGGGAAAGAGGCCTCGGCCTTTAGCAGTCAATTTCTCACTTCTCAGACATATTTCACAATAGGTTCAGAAAATGTTAACTATTTGCTGGGCTTAGGTTTGAAAAGGCCAAGTCAGACTCTCCAGACATTTGACCACACTGACTTACGCGCAGGCCTAAACAGCTTGTAACCTACCAATCCAAACACACCCCACAAGCCGTCTATCTATCTATCTATCTATCTATCTATCTATTTATTTATTTATTTGAAATTTTATACCGCCCTTCAAAAAGGCTCAGGGCGGTTTACATTAAAACACCATTAAAATCAATTAACAATTAAAACAGAAATTATAAAACTGCATAAAATAATAATTAACAATTAAAACATCATAAAACACCAAATAAATAGCCAAAACAATTTAAAAACAAGTTTTAAAAAGCTGAGAAAGCTTGGTTGAAGAGAAGTGTTTTCAGAAGTTTCTTAAAAATTGCCTATTGTCTATGGCAACCCACCAGGAATTCCACTTGCTTTGTTTTTCATCTGTGAAAACAGGGGCCTTTTTTTTTGGTCAGGAATCCATGAGGCTACCATCCATGGCTGAAGGGCTGCATTTGGCTTGGTGAACCACAGGTGGTGCAGGTGTGTTGTAAGCTGTCTATAAACCATATTACAGTCCATAGACAGGGACAGGTGCCATGGATACCATGACATGGAAACTCATGCATTTTGACTGGCAGTCAGGTTGGTTGTTTTTCAAAAATGGATTATTTAATCCAAAATAATGACAATAAAATAGCATTTTATTTGACTTCCTGGAATCATTGTTGGTTTCAAAAGAACCCTTCTGAAAATATTTTCTTGAATACGAATTTGATTGCTTTCCCCTTCTTTGTAGCCTCTTTTGCTTGGTTTTTGTAGAGTTCCACCCCCCCCCCTTCAATGTCATGAAACTGATACATTTTATGGAGGACTGGTGTGTTTGTGTGTGTGTGTCAAAATCAGATGCACATAAATATAATTAAAAATAGGTAGATAGCATTAATGAGAAAGGGGACACTAAATGACTGGGGAGGGAAGGAGAGGGAGAGGGAAGTAGGTTGTTACATAACAACTCTAACAAAAATAGCAATTCTTGACTATATCAATGAAAAGTTTAAGCTGAATTTTATTTGCCTTTTAATTAAATAGCCTTTTAAAATAGCTACAATATATGTAATCCAATCTGCACAGACACAAATCAGCAGCTGTGTACAGATCTATTAACTTTGGTTGCACTCTTTGCAGGTGGGAGGATTTAGCTGTGTTTTATTAGCATTTCTAATAAATTGAGCTCTTATTGTAAACATACTGATTACACAAGCTCCTGTTTTCAGAGCATAGCTGTTCTAACTGTATTGGCTGAAGGACAATCCATCACCCCCAGATTGAACTCAAAGTACAATAATTTCACTTGTCACAATTTTGGTGTAGCTAATCAAAGTAGGGGCACCTGTATTCTGATTCCATGAAGTCATACACATGACCCTTTTACTGGGGCAGGAAGGGTGTAGGGGAAGGCAGGATAGCACCTACCTTCCCCCCAGAAAAAGGCCCCATTTACATATAATGCAAAACTGGAATTGAATGGGGCAGAGGTTGGAATCAGTGGACCAGGTCTCACGATCCGTGAGACCCGGTTTTGGGAAGTGAGTGGGCAGGGAGCCCTGAGCAGCCAGATCGGCTGCCCACACAATGGCCAGCTCTGAGACAGAGTCGGCGGGGGAGCTTGGGGGCCGCGCGGCCTCCAGAACCCCCAGTATGCCCTGCGTGAGTGCGCAGGGCATACTGGGGAGACCCCCGAGCCGGGAGGCTGCTTTTAAGCCTCCCAGCCGGGGGTCTACACGCAAATAGCCGCGCCGCGGAGCCGCGCTGCAGCTACTCATGAGCAGATAGCCCAGGTTTGCAGAGCACTCGCTCTGCAAACCCTGGCTAAGAGGCGGGCTACAGGAGCAGGTTAGCCGCTCCAGAACCACCAGGCTCGGCTGCGAGCCCGGTGGTTCTTACGATCACAAAAATTGGGCTAGGATTTTCCTAGCCCAATTTTTGTGATCATAAGAATAGCCCCAGTGTATGTCCAAATGCATGAAACTGCAGTTTCATAGCAAATGTGACCTGCGGTTTCCCTCATCAAACTTTGGTTTGTGTGAGTTTCGCTGCTCCAACCTGAGGTTTAAAGGGGCAGCATTACATCTGAATGAAGATGCCACCATAAAAGGGGTTTCGTGCTGTATCTGAAGGGCCATCACATAGAAGAAGGAGCATACTGCTCCTGAAGGAAGGACTGGAGCCACTGGATTGAAATTATAAGGAAGCAAATTTAAGCTAGACATTAGAAAGAATTTTCTTACTATAAGAGCTGTTTGATAGTGGAACAGTCTGCCTCATGCAGGGATGGGCTCTTCTTCATTGGAGATTTTCAGACAGTGGCTGAGCAGCCATCTGACAGTGATGCTATAGCAATTTCCTGTACTGAGCCGAGTTGGCTTCCAAGATCTCTTCCAATGGTAAAAGACTATAATAATACTATGAAACTGTGTTGTCTATCGATTGAAAGGAACTAAGGTAGATTCCAGTGCACACAAAAATATCAGAGTGGGAAAAATGCCTCTGTCACAAGCCAGATATTACAAGAGATCATTCACTTCTGATCGTGGGGGGAAACATAACAACAATAGACATAACTCTGATTCTTCTCCACCCTGACTTCTCCCCCTTAAAATACTTCCTGGGTTTATACATACATTAGCTGTCACTTTTCTTTGTGAGGGAGGAGCAGCTACATGTATCCTCCTGAGCCACACACGCACAGGGCAGGTTCACTTAGGGGTGTGCACAAATTGATTTTTTCATTTTGATTTGTACCCAAATCAAAACACCCCCAATTTGTACCCAAATCAAAACACCTCCCGATTTGTTTTGGGTCTGAATCTGACGCCCCCAAATCACCCAGATTCTATTTGTGCCCAAATTTTCTGAATCCGAATCTGAATCAATTTGGATCAAAAAAGGATCCCAGGGCCAAAAGAGTGGGGTGGGTGATAGTGCCCAGTGGGTGGAAGCTACCACCCAAATTTCAAAGAAATTAGGCAAAGGGGTGTTATTTAAATAATTTTTGAAGTTTACGTGTCTTTAAGCTTTTCCCCATATGGAATAATGGGGATTTCATCAGCCTTAGTTATAACTCTTCAGGGGTGGTGATCCAAGGGTGACTCAAGATGGATTGTGGTGGGTGGTAGTTCCCAATGGGTGCAAGGAAGCTACCATCCAGATTTCAAAGGAATTGGGCAAAGGGTTGATTTTAAAATGATTTTTTAAAGTTGGCATGTCTTTGTGGCAGATTTGGGGCAGAAAGGGGGTTTGGGGGGGCAGAAAAGTGGGCCAGGTGGTAGTGCCCCAATGGGTGCCTGCTACCATCCAGATCTCAAAGAAATTGGTGAAAGGGGTGATTTTTAAAGAATTTCTGAATCTTTAAGCTTTTTCCTCATAGGGAATAATGGTGATTTCAGCAACCCCATAACTCCACTTGAGGGGCACTGGGATGGCCCAGAGCGAGTGGTGGTGTAGTGCACATAGGGTGCCAACTACCCCCAAACCCACTAGCCCATGGGGCACTGGGTTTTATTGTTCCTGAGGTGTTCTGAGAGTAGATTCTCTGGTAGCAAATGAGATTGGTTTCATTGTTTGTCATTGAAAACTCTGAAACCTGGGTAGTAGCAGGCACTACATTGGGGCACTACCAACCGACCCATTCTTCTGCCCCTTAAGCCCCTTTTCTGCCCTGAACCAGCCCCAAAGATGCTCAAACTTCAGAAATTCTTTAAAAATCACTCTTTTGCCCAATTCCTTTGGAATCTGGGTGGTAGGAGGCACCCACTGGGGCACTACCACCCGACCCACTGTGGCACTCCTAAGAGGCACCTACAGGTAGAAATGGGCACTGTGTCCCCATTGTCCCATAGGGTGGATGCAGCATACATCAACAGCAGAGCTTTGTAAAGAACAAGGTTCCCATAGGTCACGCACATCCATTGTGTCCCACCATCCCCCCCAACAGAAATGCAGTTGAGCTACACACAGCAGTGTGGTGTAGTGGCTAGAGTGCTGGACTAGGACCAGGGAGACCCGAGTTCAAATCCCCATTCAGCCATGAAAACTAGCTGGGTGACTCTGGGCCAGTCACTTCTCTCTCAGCCTAACCTACTTCACAGGGTTGTTGTGAGGAGAAACCTAAGTATGTAGTACACCGCTCTGGGCTCCTTGGAGGAAGAGCAGGATATAAAAATGTAAAATAAATGAATGAATGAATGAATGGAGTGAAAAAATAAATAAATAAAACAGTGCAAAACAACAACAACAACATGCACTGCCCCATGCGCCCCCTCCCAATGCAGGATAACAGCAGCAGCCAGCAACAAGCTGTCACAGATGCAGCAGACTAGGGCCAACAACAGCATTAAATATGCCCTCCCCTCCCTCCCCCAAGCATTTCATCAACAAGCAACAGACACAGCTACATCTATAGCACCCGGCCATAGAAGTGGGTTAAGTAAGGATGCAAAACAACATTCTGCCAGTGGGTTTGGCCCCCCCTCCCACCTACACAAGTAGAAGAGTGATGATGACAACAATGGCACACAATTTTTTGGTGCATTTCTTTGACATTCCTGCAACAGATCGGAGCCTGTGGCACCAGCACAACCTATTGCAGATTCAAGCAATCTAGTTTGAATATATATAAGCTAAATGTGCAGTGAGGAGGCTAGAGCGTGTGCCCACTCAGAGCCTGTAGGCTGCTGGGCAGAGAATATTAATACTGATCTATATTATGGGCACAGTGGGCTGGAGAACAGGTTCTGTTTTATAAAAATGCAAAAAAAAAAATCTTTGGAATGGGAAAAAAGACAGAATTTGTTTTTTAAACCACTAGGCTATGCTACCCTTCTAATCACCTACTAGTACTAGCTAACAGGGATCCCTTCCACAGACAGAACCCCTATTTAAACTTCTTCTAAACTAAACAACACACAACTTTTTAAATTCAATTGCAACCTGAAACCTCCCTCCAAACAGGAAAAAACCCAAGAACACACAATTCCAGAGGTGTGTGTGTGTGTGTGTTAAATGGGTACTCACTCAGTCTAGGGCTTCACCAGTGTTGTGTGTCCAGTTGCCCTTCTTCAGTCTTGGGGGTGGGGCTGGGGCAAAAGCCTGGAAAATCTGGGGGGAGAGGGGTGGCTGGCCACTGAGGCTCTGGGGCTGGTGGCTGCCTGGCACAGACAGCAGCAGGAAAGGGGTGAAAAAAGAATGTTCTTTTCTTGAATCAGCCGCAGGAAATGTCCTTAAGGTTCACACAATCAGTCTCATCTCTCATAAAGAGACATGAGTTTTGGGCAGTATAAAAACATGTTAAATAAAATAAATAAATGTCAGTTCGGTGAAAAACTGGGATCCCGGTGGCATGTGCACTCCCATGGGACGTGCAGTGTAAACTCAGGATTGGCAATTTCAGGTTGGTACTGTGCCAAACAGACATTTAGCCAACATCAACAAACCAGGTTCAAATCTAAGATTAAGGATCTCAGTTAAATGTCAGTTTGAGTTTGTGCCAATTGTGATTGCTGAAAAATCCTGAGTTCACATGACATGCTCTGTGGGTGTATGCACACCATCCAAATCTCAGTTTTTCACTGAATGGACATTAGATTGATTGTGTGAATTAGCCCATAACATGCAATATGTAGAACCAGGTTGTTCCATGAAGCCAACCTTTATGTCATAGAGGCTCCCAGAGGTTCTCTTAAACTTAAGTAACATAAATCAGGAATGATTACCTTAAAGCTCCAGCTTCCCAAACTGGCCATTAAGAGCCCTATAAAATTTAACTCAAGCTGGGGACGAACACTTACCCAGAGTTTCTCTCATAAAGAAAATACAAATATTTTCAAGAATCTATTTATTTTGTTTTGTTTTAATACTTATTGTATATCCCACAATTCAGATATCATTTTACATGGTGGTGTACTTTTAAAACTGGGAATAGTCCATAAAACAATTTGACAATACAATATTAAAAACAGCACATTCCACCACTTTCTTGGAATTGGTATGGAATTCCACCTCTTTCTTGGAATTGGTATGGAATGCCCCAGCAATGCCTAAGCACATGATGCTCCATAACTGAGTGTCTGGCTACATGCCCTCATGCTTGCTTGCTTTCCCGCCTGGCAAGGTTAACCGGGTTCGGCAGGGAAGGGAACAAGGATGGGGAGGAGGTTGAGCATCACCAAGTTCCTCCTCTGTCCCAGGCTGCTTGTTCGCCATATCGTCCTCTCTCCAGAGGCTCCCAACACTCACCACCCACCAGCCTCTCATCACCACCGGCCTCTTATATGCCTCCTCGCAGACCTTACACTGTTCGCCCCTAATTACAGGGCCAGCACCCCTCTTTATTACCCATTCATCCCCTGCTGTAGCTCTCGTCCCTGCCTCTCTCTCTCCTCCCTCCACACATCCAGGCCCTCTCCCTTCAGGAGGCATGCTGATGATGTCATCCCCATGCGCTTCCACCTTGGCTTCCTCAGGCCTCCTCCTGCTCTGTCCAGGTTCCCAGGCTGAAGCTTTGGCCTGTCGCAAGTCATGGAGGGTTGTTGGGGCTGCTCTCCCACCCGTTGGCATTCCATCCTCCACCTCTTGCTGCCGGTCATCCTTCCCTGCCTCCACGGAACGCTTCCCTGCCCTATGCTCAGTGATAAGCATGGCTGGCTCAGCTGGACACCAACAAGCCCATATTATTTGATGGTGCTAATGTTATTAAGCAGCCTGGCCACTGAGCATGAAGATATGCTTCTGCCCCTTTAGTTAATCTCTCCAAACTGGGTGAGTGGGCAAATGCGGATCGATGTAAGCAAGTGTAAAGTGATGCATATTGGGCAAAAAACCACCCCCAACTTCACATACTGTATACTCTGATGGGATCTGAGCTGTCAGTGACTGACAAGGAGAGGGATCATGGGGTCATGGTGAACACTTCATCAAATGAGTTGGCAGTAACTGGAGATGGACCTCTTCAGATTACCTCAGTGGGCGGTGGGGTTCATAGCGAAGAAGACGCTCTCTTAAATACCCAGGACCTAAGCCGTTTAGGGCTTTATAAGTTATAACTAGCACTTTGTATTTTGCCCAGAAACCTATCGGCAGCCAGTGTAACTCCTTCAGCAAAGGAGTAACGTGGTCTCTCCGAGATGACCCAGAGACCAAACTGGCTGCCGCATTCTGAACCAGCTGAAGTTTCCGGACTACATACAAAGGCAGCCCCATATAGAGCGCATTACAGAAGTCCAGTCTGGAGGTTACCAACAAATGTACCACTGTTTTGAGGTCATTGATCTCGAGAAACGGACGCAGCTGGTGTATCAGCCAAAGCTGATAAAAAGCACCCCTGGCCACCACCTCAACCTGAGAAACCAAGGAGAGGTGTGGATCCAGGAGTACTCCCAGAATGCGAACCTGTTCCTTTTGGGGAAGTGTGACCCAATCCAGAACAGGTAGATCAAAATCGTCTCTAGAGTTCTGATCCCGCACAATCAGTACCTCCGACTTATCTGGATTCAGCTTCAGTTTATTCTCCCTCATCCAGCCCATTACTGCTGGCAGGCATTTAGGGAGGATATGCCAGCTCCTGAAGAAGTTGACATGGAGAAGTAGATCTGAGTGTCATCAGCATACTGGTAACACCCAGCTCCAAATCCCGATGATCTCTACCAGTGGTTTCATGTAGATGTTAAAAAGCATTGGAGAAAGTATGGAGCCTTGAGGTATGCCATACTTAAGCTCAGATTTTGAAGAGCAACAATCTCCAATTGACACCATCTGGAACCTGTCCGAGAAGTAGGAGCGGAACCACTGTAAAACAGTGCCTCCCACCCCCAACCCTCTCAGGTGCTCCAGAAGGATACTATGGTCGATAGTATTGAAAGCCGCCAAAAGGTCCAAAATGACCAACAGAGTCACACTTCCTCTGTCAATTGCCAATTGGAGATCATCCATCAGGCCGACCAAGGCAGTCTCCACCCCATAACCCTCCCGAAAACAAGTTTGAAATGGGTCTAGATAATCAGTTTCTTCCAAGACTATCTGGAGCTGAGAGGCCACCACCCTCTCAATTACCTTGCCCAGCCACGGGAGGTTGGAGACAGGCCTATAATGCTCAACTCTGAGAGATCTAGTGCAGGCTTCTTTAGAAAAGGTCTAATAATTGCCTCCTTAAGACAAGGAGGCATCCTGCCCTCCCTCAGAGAAGCATTCATTATTTCTACTAGGCCGCCTATAACAGCCTCCCTGCTAGATAGAATAAGCCATGTTGGTCAAGGGTCAAGAGAACAAGTGATAGGCCTCACTGATCCAAGCAGCTTGTCCACATCCTCAAGAGTCACAAACTGAAATTGATCTAGTCCAATTGTATAAGAAGAATTATTGGACACCTCCAGTTCAGACATCAAATTAATTGCGGAGTCTCCATCTAGGTCGGCCCGAATCTGAGAGATTTTGTCCGTGAAAAATTCATTAAACACATCATAGCAGGTGACTGATGCTTCCAAATTCTAGTTCTGGGGGGGGGCAGAAACTAGCCCCCTCACAACTCTGAACAACTCCACCAGACGTGAACTCGCAGAGGCAATACGGGCAGAAAAGAATTGCTTCTTTGCCGCACGTATTGCCTGAGCATAGATCTTTAAATGTGCTCTATGTCGTAATCTGTCAGATTTGAGTCGAGTCTTTCTCCACTTGCGCTCCAATCGCCTACCTTGCTGCTTCAGCCCCCGTAGATCTTCCATATACCAAGAGGCCAATTTTGAAGCGTGTCAGAGGGGACGCTTAGGAGCAATCGTCTCTACTGCCCTGGTGAGCAAGTTGTTCCAATTCTCAACCACGGTATCAACAGGATCACCGGCAAAACCAACATTAAATCCTTCCAAGGCTTCTTGGAATCCTACTGGATCCAATAACCTCTTCGGGTGGACAATTCTAATAGGCCCCTCTCCCCTGCGGAGGTGGGAAGTGGTTGTGATCCCAACCTTAACCAGATGGTGGTCCATCCATGACAATGGGGAAATCACAGGAGTCCCCACCCACGGAACACCACCCTGATCAGAGTAAAAGACCAAATCAAGCGTGTGACCTGCAGTGTGCGTAAGTCCAGAAACCACTTGGGATAGGCCCATAGTTGTCATGGCCACTATGAACTCCTGAGCTGACCTGGACAGATTGGTCCCGTAATGAACATTGAAGTACCCCAGCACCAAAAGTCTGTGAGACTCCAATGCAAGTCCCGCAACCAAGTCCGTGAGCTCAGTAAGGGACTCAGTTGGGCAGCGGGGTGATCGATACACAAACAAAAGCCCCAATCTATCCCTGGTCCCCAAACTTAAGTACACACATTCAATATGGTCCGATACCCTAACAGGGACCCTGGTAAGGGAAATGTCACAGCCACTCCACCTCCCCACCCACGTCCCCTCACCTGCTCCTCTACAGAATATCCTGGAGGAAGAAGCTGGGGCCAAACTAGACCACTAGCTTCCCCCAACCAAGTCTCAGTAATACAGTACATACCAGGTCAGCCTCTTCATCCATAATCAAATCTCTGATGAGCTCTGGCTTATTTTGGACTGACCTGGCATTGCAGAGGAGCAAGGTGAGGCTATGTGGGTTGTTGGCAATGCTCCCCGAGGTCAAAGAGCTAGCAGGACAGCCAAAAGGGGAGACAGCTATTAAACTTCTGACTACCCTTCCCCTGGAACTGCCTGCTGATTTGCCAACATTACTTCTTCTATTCCCCACCACCACAGGAATAGCTGCCCCACATTCAATGAAGGTGCCGCCTGTCTCCCCATCTCCAGGCAAACCCAAACACATTACCCAATCTCAGTGACAAAGCTGGCACACTTACTGCTACAACTCCTCAAACAGTTAAACTGAATAGAGTGCAGCCCAATCCTCAGCCTTACACCAAAGGCCAGCCCCCTTTGGCAGCTGGCTTTGGCGGCTGCCTGCAGGCTGGCCACACCGCCGGCTGTGCCACCTGCCGCAGCCCTGCCCATAAATAGCCCCCCGAGTCCTTCCTCTCACAAAGGACCCTGGGTAGGGCTGGTGTAAGCACTCACTGCCTGCAGGTGGTGAAGCATTGGCACTTGGGGAAAGGAGGATTCCAATTAGGCAGCAGGTCTGTGCTGGGCTCAGTTGGTGACAGTTGCTTTTAATGCTGTGTTGTTAATTCTTGGCAAGGCGCTTCCTTGGGAGCCCATACATCTGTGGGAAGAAACACATTCACAATGTTAACTAATGATAATTTGTGATGCACGGAATAGATAAGCTGCTGTACTTGCTAAACAGGACATTTATACTTGCGTGTCATGAGGGAAATAAGAAGTGTGGGCAAACCTACAGAGTCAGCTTCAGCCTATAATTTTTTTCAAATGACTTGTGTGAAAGGTCAAAGAAATAAGCCTTTATTCATCATTCCCAAATGGTTTGCATTTTGCTGAAATCATTATATTGACCTCTCTCTCTCTCTCTCTCTCTTTTATTGATAAATAACTCAACAGAAGGTTTGAGAACATGGCTTTAACTTTTTAAATGGAGGGACATTTGTGTGTAGAAAGACAAAATTTCTACATTGAACCTTTCTCTAGAAATCCTGCTTGGTGCCTTAGACATGTGGAAGGAGGCTTCAGCACGTGTATTCCTAGCTGAATGATAAACTGCATGTGCCGATGAGTGCTGAATACAAGATTCTTCTGCTTGATTCTTGGTTTCAAAAGCCGAGTCCTGCCAAGCAACTGATGGGGGAACTGAATAGTGGAATTACAACTTTTAAAAATAGGGCTATACAGGTCAATCAGTGGCATAGGGAGGCCAGTGGTGGCCCCAGTTCAGCCCACTGCCAGCAGCCCTCTAGCCACGCCCCTTGCATCTGACATCAGATGCAGTGTCTGACGTCAGACACAGGTGGTGTGGTTTCATTCGCAAATGGGGCTGTGTGCCCCTTTTGCAAGCAAATCCTAGCCAGTGCCATGTTTGCAGCATGGCCGGGAGAGGCTCTCTCTGCTTTAAAAGGCAGGGAGATATGTTCCTGGTCAGTGGCTCCATTTTTCAGAAGCTTAGCCAGTGACCAGCCTGGCTGGGAATGCATCTCCCTGCCTTTTAAAGCAGGGAGAGACTCTCCAGGCTGCGCTGCGAATATGGTGCTGGCCAAAATTTGCTTGTGAACAGCCCCGTTTGAGAGCGAAACCACACCCCTGCGTCCAACGCCCCTAGGGGACATGGCTGGGGTGCAAGTTGCAGCCCCTGAGCACGGTGGCCCGGGTTCTTTGGACCTCCTCATACAATGGTGGCTCCACCCCTGAGATCAATCTTCTCCATAGTTCCACAGTCCATACAGTTGGACTGAAGTCCTGGCTATTCCCTGTTATCAAATTCCAAAGTTAAAGAGACATGGAAAAGAAGGGGTGAAGAGCAGGAAGAAGGAACAATTTTAGGCTAATGAGAAGGACAAAACCAGAGGAATGCAAAGGATAAGGAGGACAGTCCAGCCACAGAATAAATGAAAGAAAAGACGGGTAAGAGAATGAACGAGCAGTGTAATTTTACTTCTCTATTAAAACATTCAAAGCAGTTTACATTACAAGTTCCTCATAACAGAACACAACAAAACAATGTTAAAAAAAATCCATGTAGCAATACCAACAAGAAGCTACCTAAAATTAAATAAGATCAGAAACATAACTTAATAATTAAAAAGAAATTTAATGGTCCAATAAAAGCAGCATCCAAGCCTTGGGGAATGAAGAGGTTATAACCTGTTGCCTACATGCCGGAAGTGTTGGTGCCTACTGAACATGCCAGGAGAGGATATTCAATAACTGGGGTGCCCCCCATGAAAAGTCCTTCTTCCCAGTCACTACCCACCTAATTGTTGAAGGGTGGCACCCTTGGAGGAGGACCTCTGAAGATAACTAGGTCCTGAGCAGTTGAAGGCCTTAGTGATAAAAAGCAGCAGGTTGGGTTGTGGTCATGGAGAGATAATACACTGAGAGCTAATGAAGCTCTTTAAGCACAGGTGAGATGTATTCAGACTGGCGCACCTAAGTTAATAACCTGGATGCCATCTTCTGAGCCATCTTCAAGCCCCTTTGAATAGAAGTTGTGGACCAGTAATACCTGGTGCTCTGTACCTACAGTTTTCTCTGGGGCATATGCCTACAGCTTGCTCCATGCCACTCAGTGGGAACCAAGTAAAACTGATGGTGCTCTTTGTTTTCTCATACGCCTGGGGCTTTTCTTTGAGCCATCTGTCTTACTTCGCTTCTCTTTTAAGGATTGATCCCTGAACATATGATGACGTGACATTGTGGCTTCCAGTACTTGTCAGGTTCCCAGTGACAATATTGTGTTCCGATAAGGGAGGGAAAGGAGCACAAAAGTCTCCACAGTGATTTTCTAATGAGGGTTTTCTGTTTGCAGTGTTAACAAAACAAGATTTTTTTTGAAGGATTTCCTTAGGGTTCCTGTATCACCACATGCAGCTTCAGCTGGGTGACTTCATTTTTTTTTAAGTGGCAGCTGGTTTGTAACAGCAGCATGCTTGGTGGGAAGGCTGCTGCTAACAGGTTTGGGCAGAGAATGAGCAATTGGATTGGTGGGGGTGTGAGAATTGTTTTACATTCAGCTTGGTGTTAGAATGCGGATTGTTGATTTTTGACAGTGAAGAGAGAGAAAATTAGGATGGAAAGAAAAGAACTGAACATAAGGACATAAAAGCCCTGCTGGATCAGGCCCAAAGTCTATTTAGTCCAGCACACTATTTCCCACAATGGCCCACTAGATGAGAAGCCCACAGGCAAAAGGAGAGAGCATGCCCTCTCTCCTGCTGTTGCTCTCATGCGACTGGAGGCATCTTGCCTCTGAGGCTGGAGGTGACCTATATAGCCACCAGACTAATAGCCACTGATAGACTTTTGTTCTCCATAAATTTGTCTGAGCCCCTTTTAAAGCCATCCAAGCTAGTGGCCATCACCACATCCCGTGGCAGAGAATTCCATAGATTAATTATGTGCTGTGTGAAAAAGTACTTCATTCTGTTGGTCCTAAATTTCCTGGCAATCAGTTTCAAAATTCTTCTAAGAGAACCACAGGCTCTGCCATTGGTTACTGTTAGGGATGTGGTGAACTACTCACAGCTTCTGGTGGGCACAGAAGCATTTCCAGGGTGGACTGTGGTCCTATTGCTTTCTGACAGGTTCTGCCAGAAGAGGGAGTGGAAGGTGTTTTTGTCCCCTGTTCCCTGCCTTGGAAGCCTTGGGGGGATCCAAGACATGGGCCTGGCATAGCCTCTGGAATCTCTTGTGGCATCCCAAAAGTTTCTAATCCAGCAAAGGGACAGCATTGGTCTTCTACACGTTTCTGGCCAGTGACATACATATAGAAACAATGGAAGCCCATTAGTTAGTCCTTGAGTCATAGGCCTTTTCACATATGCCTACATGGAAGTGATTCTGACTTCTGCAATCTGTTCTGTAGTTTTGGCAGAGCAGAATGGATGCATATGGATTTTTGCCCAGACCATACATAGAACAGAACTGGGCAGGGCACTTCTGTCCATCCTCTGATTGTTGTTAGTGGGTTCCTCTGGCTCTTACTTTTGACTTTTATGGCCCTTGCTTTTTGGTGCATGATGTTAGATGACTTATTACCTTTATTTCCACCCTCATTACGGCTGATTTTCTCTCCTTGCATAAATGCATACCTTCATACCCTCTTTATTATCTCCGTATTTTGGTACAATCTCCTGGCTTATTTGACCTTGACAGAACGGTAGGTCTGCAGACGATGATGCAGAGACATCCCTATGGGCATCTATGCTTTTTATATTATGAGCAGTTCATGGGGTCTCACATTAACCTCATATAAATATTAAGTAACTCTATTGGTTTGACTAGCTTTGTGCCCATGCATTGCTGCTGCTACTATGAATTTTTAGGTTGCAGTCCTGTGCACTACTCAGGAGTAAATCCCACTGAATTCAATGGGACTTATTTCTAAATAAGCATGAATAGGATCAGGCTGTCAGTCTTTTACTAGGGGAATGGTTTTGCTTTGTGTTTATTGAGGATGACAGGTTCCTTGCTGGGTGATGGCTCAGAAACAGGAAATGTAGCGAATGGAGTCATATCTTATGCCTACTGGATTGAATATATAAACTCATCCTTTACTGTATGTATCAAAATGATAACTTGGCAGCTGGCAGAACACAACAAAGAAATCTCTCTAACCTAAGTTTGTACCAGTCTGTCATTTTATAGGACCATTACAGAAACACATGCACAAATTATTCAAGGAATAATTTGAAGTCAGAAAATGACTGGGTTTGTATTTTTGATATTTCTCTCCTCTAACTCAACATCTACAGTGCTGCATATAATAAATCGTAAATTCAAAAGTACTTAAAAATGCACTGAAGCAATATTTATAATTGCAACAAGATGATCAATTACTCTAGCCTGAGCAGCAGACATACGCAAATAATTGGCCCTTAAAGCTTATTAGTCACTTTTATTACAATTGCTGCATTTGCATAATATTCTGTAACTTTATGACTGTTGAGTAAGAGTGGAATGTTATCATTTAACATGATATCATTTAACACATGAATGTTATGAGTTGCAAAAAAGCACACCCGCTATTTAGAATTCTAATGTTAATATTTTGTCTTCAAAACTGGCCATATCAGTGGGGATATCAGCGCAGACCCAAGGCGGTATCTTGCTCTCTAAACTCCCAGCCCTGCCAGACAAAATCAACCAATCATAGTAAGCTGCCAGACTCATGAAAACACATTGGCGGACATCCTGACTAATGGTGTGTGCATGTTTCTAACAAAAACATGCATGCACCCCTAGCACCTCCTCTTATGAAACATATGTAGGTGCTCTTGCACAGAAGTGTAATGACTTTTGCCACTCTTCTCTCATTCTGGAAGTGCTATTTGACTCACAGAAACACCTTCCTGAGGGCTGCCCAACCCTCAAGGACATGTTTCCACGGTCAGAGAATGCTTGCAGAGTACAGGGAGAATGAAGGAAATTGCTCAAGAGCACTCATGCTTCTGACGTTGGGAGGCTGTTGCGGTGCACTGTTGGTCAGGATGTCGACCAGTATCCCTAAGAAGAGACAGCTTGTACAACAACAAAGGAACCTCAGCAAGTACTTTGGACAGACAACTAGCCTGCTGACATTGAGATCACTGAGGAAGAAGGTCTTAATATAGTACAGTATAGGGATGGGGAGGAACACCTCTCATGCCAAAATTTGTGAGGGAGCACAAAGTTCTGAACCACAGCTGTTCCAAGCCTCTATTTACCACTGTGAACATCAACTGAACAATTAGTTATTTCCAAAGGCTCTGGGTTGTATCAAAAGGAAGTTAGTCATGACTAAATCTTATTGAAATCAATGAGACTTAAGCTAGTCACAATTAACTTGTCACTGATTTCAGTGGTGCTTATTTGTGACTTTGGGGGGGGGGTGTAACCCTCTGGCATCTGTAGTCACAGGGTAAGGATATCAGATAAACCTTTCAAAATGTAAAACAGTAGGTAATTTAAAAGTACAAAATATGAAGGTTCTGTGGAACCTGGTCAAGAGAAGGAGAATATCTTGTATTCTCCTAAAAGATTTTTGTCTGAGAACCTAATTTTTAAATTAAGTAGTTTCTGATTTTCTTTTTGACCAGGAAACGTCAATGACAATTTTCTGAAGTATGGTTGTTATGGTGATCACCAGATTCTTCTAAGAGAAGAGTTGCTTATTGTCAGAAATTGTGTTTTACTCCCTCCATCACTGAACATCATCCAGAGGGTTGCTATATACTTGTCAAGTGAGAAATTAAAGGCATTACGGTCACCATGGATCCCAGATATTTTCTGAACTCTGCACAAGAATTATTTTTAACTAAAATTCTAGACAGACTAGTGCTCATCAGGAAAGGAAAGTTAATTCTGGGGAGTTATTTGAACAACGCAGTCAGTGAAACTAAATTGGGCTCATCTTCAGCATTGATGAGATAATTCCCCTTCATTTTCTGATATTGTTATCAAATCTGGGTTAACAGACATTTGGAAAGGTTACAATCTTAGCACTAGATATTACTCATATTAGTCCAGATCAAACTAGGTGTTAGTATAAACATGTGCTTTGCAAGTACTTGCCTGGATTGTTAAACTTAAAAAGAAGCCAGATGGGGACCCTCAAGGATTAGGACCATGGGAGGTGATCTGGTCCATGGGTGGATGATACAGATTAACACTATAATGCGGGGTGGGTAGGCTTAAAGCTTTTTACCACCCAGCTTGTTTCCAATCCTGTAGCTGGGAGTTCCAATGGCTATCTATGTGGGGGGGGGGTTAAATCATGCAATTGCAAAGCATGCCCTTACAGTAGTGTCTAGTTTGACCCTCTGTGTGCCACAAGGCTTTAAAAAATGATCTCATCCTAGGTTCTGCTTTGTGATCCAACTCAATATCATATTCCTACATAAGGCCCCCACAGCTGCTTCTGTCTATGTTCCAATTTTGTTCTGTTTTAGCCTGGAGAAAACCAGCCAACTTCCTCCATGGGACTTAATAGTCTTTTATTTAAACAGTAATCTATTTCAGATTCAGTCTCAAAAGAAACAGAGAAGTGCTTGCAACTGAATTACTCTCCAGAGCTTTCAAGGGCCTTAATGTAGGGTGCAATGACGTTGGTAATTTGGGGATTCTTTATTATCAAAGCTGCTGCTAATAAAAAGCAGTAGGGATTTGCAAGAGAGCTTCTCCTTGAAATTACTCCACTAGAAATTACACATAAAATGACGGTGAAATTTTTACTTGAAGATAATGCACTCTGCATCTCTCGTGTTGTAGCAAAATTTTGTTACATCGCAATTAGAACTCGTTCTTTGATTGATGCTAAAGTTAATGATTGAGTTAATGTTGAAGGTTGGAATAATGTTTATTGTTAGTGTTGTTGTTTTGTTTTGACCATTGGCCGTAAATAAAGTATCTATCATATAAAATGACTGCTAGCAATAGTCTACAAGAGTTCTCTCTCTCTCTCTCTCTCTCTCTCTCTCTCACACACACACACACACTACATGAATAGTCTACAAGAGGTTATGGGGGGAGGAGAAAACAACGAGAAACTTGGGAAGATGGAAGAGTTCAGGAAGGAATAGGTTGGATGGATCCTAAGAATAATATCTTCTGCAAATTGAAGAAGTCAGAAGGCCCTTAGCATCAGTTTTTTTAGGGACTTGGGCAAGGGGGTGGGGGTGGGGCTGCAGAGGGAAGAAGATTCAGCAAAGATAACATGTTCTGGCCTTACATGAACACAACTTCTTCTATTTATGGAAGAAATGGTTAGGATCCAACCCAATGAATTATGTAAACCAACCATACTATGAATTTGGAAACAAAAGCTCAACATGATTAGCTAGCTGTCTCAAAAGAAAAATGGCATGTCATAAAATTTCAGTGACTACGGATAATAGCCGAAAATAATTTTCTCACAACAGAGATACTTATGAGAAATGTGCTGAATTTTATCAACATTTATATGCTTTGGATTAACCAGGCTTAACTCGATTCATATATATCTCGATAATGTTGACATCCAAAAGTTATTTTCCCAGTACAGGCAAACCCTGGAAAAGAAGGTGACTGAGAAGGAAGTTAAAGCTGACATAATGAAATTAACAATGATAAGACATTGGTTTTAGATGCCTATTCTGGTGGATTTTATAAGCAGTTTGGAGACCTTATTATTTCACACTTGGTGTCACTAGTCAATAACATTTTAGAAAAGTGGATGATCCTAAACATGAGGCAGGGTTTGCACTCCTAGAACCAATTGTGCAGGATTGAATAAACAAACTGACTCTTAGATGCACAGTGCCTGTATCTTAGCCCAGTGGAGATGCATAAAAGCCACTTTGAATGTTATCCCAGAAGCCCCACAAGCCCCACAAAAACAAGCACCAAAGAGCAACTCTTTTTCACATTCCTTCTTTGCATTTCCATTAATGTCTGATGCCTGCTGGGTTTGTTGTTGTTGTTGTTGTTGTTGTTGTTGTTGTTGTTTTGGGGAGGGTCAGCTGTGATCTCATTTTACTCTCATTTTTGCCTGTTCTCTATGGTGAAAATCCCACCATATTTCACAAAGAGGAACTGATGGTTTTAGAGTAAACCCACTTCTCATTCTGTACATCTTATAACTTGTATAACATTTATTTTGTCTTATATAGATTCATGCCAAAAATACCCCCACAAAACAGGTTTATGAAGGCATTGATAGATATAGAGATAGAGATAGAGATAGAGATAGAGATAGAGATAGAGATAGAGATGTGTGTCTTTTTCTTCAAACCATATTGAGTTGTATCCAAAGCTTTTGCTCCGTGGACAGAGGAAGTCTCCATTCAAACAATATCATGATATACTGTGTAATGTTATCGTATATATTGCAGTTGGGCCCAGTGCAACCACCTGAGTGTCAATTCATTCCCAACTCTGGCCATCATGTATACAGCCCTCCACAATGAGTAACCACCTCACACATTAGATTAGACGCAGAGCAGAAGGGAGGGGCAGGCTCCTCCCCCAATCCTGGTAAGATGTCTGAACTTGACCTTTTGTCCTGTCCTGACATCAGAAAGAGGTAAGGTGTTTGGGGTTGCAGCACCCTGGGTAGCTCCCAGTGACCAACTTGCTCTGATAAGGGCCAGAGTTGGAATGAGGTCTTAAATAACTCCAGGCTCAGGCTGCCCATCCCATACCTCTGAGCCATTTTGGAAGGGTGGTATAAAAATCAAATAAATAAATACCTCCTCTCTGCCTGGAAAGGAAAGAGATTTAAAGGGGTAGTCCTCTGGCCTGGGGCCTCTACTGCTTATCTTCCATTCCGTCAAGATCCTCCTGTGTCATCGCTGGCACAGTGCAGGCTTGGGGGAGCATGAGATATGAGGTGTGGAATAGGCCAGTTTATTGGGGAGCTCAGAGTCAGACACCACGAGAGTATTCTCACGATCACTGGAAAGTGGGCTACGGGAATTTAGCCCACTTACCAGTCATCGTGAGAACCAGTGGGCTCGCAGTCAAGCCCGTTGGTTCCCTGGTAGCTAGCCCACCAAAGTAGTCCTCCCCTTAGCCCAGGTTAGTGGGAGCAAACACTCCGCTACCCCCGGCTTCCTGAATGTATATTGCAACACCGTGGCTCCATGCTGCGTCGGCATGTGAGGAGACCTCCGTCCAGGCTTGGGGGTCTGTCCAGCATGCCCCATGTGCTTGCGCAGGACATCCTGGAACTTCTGGGGTCCACGCGTCCCCGATCCCTGCAGCCCCCTCCGGCTCTGACGGAGCCGGCAGTCATGTGGGTGGCCAATCCAGCCTCTTGGTCTGCTGCCTTGATCATCTGCGGTGAGAGCGGGCTAAGCCCACACTCCACACAGAACCCCCTCCGGCAGGTCTCATTGATCATGAGACTCGCCTCCATTTGTGTCAGTTCTGGGGTCTTTGGTTCCGGAGTCTCCCAATTGGCAGGCTCCCAGTCCCAAGTGTTAGGACTTGGGACTGGGTCTGAGGCTGGCTCTTCCATCCCAGCTGCACACACACCCTCCTCCAGGGTGACTCTGCACTCCTGCTCAGGGCTGAGATCATGACACCTATGCTATTTGGAGTCCTTGAAAACAAAATCGTAGATGCATGTAATAGACACTAATAAATGGAAATGCATCCAACATCTCAATTTGGACACCATGAAGATTTATAAACCTAAGACATGCTGTGCATGCTTACAGGTATCTATCTCTACACATGTACATGTGTGTTGAACATGATGTCTGAGCTCTACTCACAGAGAAAATTAATCTCAAATTGAACATTCCCAAATGGTACACTTACAGCCATCACCTGCTATTCAGCCACCCTCACTTGTTCTCAGGAGAGTCGATCTGTTGCTCTCCAAGTCCATGACCTCACTAAAGCTGAAGACAATTAGTTACTTTGTGTTTTAAAACCATACAGAATGTCAAGTGTTTACTGAGTTTGTGGGTGGTTTCCCCCCTTTTTTTCTTTTTGCTGCCATATGAAATAAGGTGTCAGATTTGTTTCTGAGGATGTGCAGGGTCATACCTGTCAATGAACTTGTTTAAAGAGCCACTTGTCAGTTACTTGTCAGTGAACCCATTCAGAGAAAATTATATTCTCTCTTAACCCCATGGGTCCACATCACGTGCGAAGCCACCTTCAGTCTGTAAATGGGAAAACGAATACAGAGAAGCGGGGGGGGGATATTTTTTCTTTCTCCCTTTCAGCACTTGGAGCTGACATGATATTGCTTACAGTTTGATTAGCAGTGTCTCCTTTAAGTTGAGTTGCCCAGTCACTGGGATTCAGAGTGGCAGGTTTTAAAATATTAAATTCAAGCAGCTAGCAGAAAGTCCTATTAGACTGTGCAATTGCATTTTGCAGCATTGGCCACCTGCTGTTTAACAGCAGAAGTTTTCATGCCATGGCTAGCACCGTAAAATGTGCTTGAAGAAAGAAATGGAAGCATGGTCCCCCCACCCCCCCAAATATAGAAGCAACTTGCATTCCTTTGGCCAAATGATTCAGAAGCCAAGAATTCAATTTCAAAGGACTGCACTTTGCTGGCTGAAGTTTGTTTTGAAGAAAGGCGCTTTGACAAATGGATGTTTAAACCCCTCTGACCACCCAATAAAAGTTAAAGAAAATGAATGTAGCCACTTTCTAAGTAAATGGTTTACTAGGCAAGGCATGACAGCATTGTAATGCAGAGGATGGCCATTTTATTTTTCTTACCACATAAAACAATGAAAATAGATGAACACATAAAAACACTTTTAAGGGGGAAAAAACGCAGGCTCTCATAAGTTCGAATACTTGGAATATATTCCATGGGTAATCATCTTTAGCAACTGGAGTACAGCAGGTTTTACAATACCGTACAAGGTATTTCAGAAGAACAGTCTATTTTGTGCTATGTAGCAACACACTTTTGTGTGCGCAGAACCCTTACATTCTCTAGTCAGTCTTACATATTTCTCCATAGACGATGTGGGACAAATCTATATGACAAACGTAAATGATGCTGAAACTACTTGTAAACGGGTATAACTGCCATAGTTTCCCCCCACCTCAAGAAATCTGGAAATTGTTGTTTTGTAAAGAGGCTAGAAATTTTTTTTTTTTTTAAAATGCTCCTAGTCCACCAACAGAACTATAATTCCCAGAGTTCCTTGACTGGGAGTCTTGACAGTTAAACAGCTTTGAATCAAGCTTATATGCAGGATATGCCCCTCTGTTAGGATAACAAAGGGCCAAACTGACATTATGGGACACACAACTGCTACCTAAAAGGACGGCTGCTCATCTTGTTGCCCCTTCTGTGATGTCAAATACCTTTGGTAGTGATGTCGTGATAGTCTGCATTTTCTCATCTCGACATCACCAGCTACTAATGATGGTGGGTAGAGAAAGAGTCATTTGTGTACAGAAGAATAAAGCCAGAACATGTGATCTTGTTCCCCTGTCCACATTCAGTAAACCAAAGGTTTCCAAACCTGGGTCCCAAGATATTGTTGGCAACAATTCCCAGAATTGCCAATGGTCATTGTGGCTGGGAATGATAGGAGTCAGATGTGTAGCCACCATTGGGCTGTGTGGGGTGGGGGACAAATGGTCCTGGGAGCCTGGAGGCTGCTAGGCCCCCCCTTGCCCCCCTGTGTGCCCCTTCACTGCCACCTCCAATAAGGCTGAAGCCACACACCACCACTGGGCATGCTACCTGGGCTGGCCACGCCCCTTCCACCTGTGTTAGCATTGCTGATACAGGTGGAAGGAGCATGTCTGGCGCAGGAAGCAGTGTACACACATGGCTGGTGCAGTGCCCTGCCTCAAATCCTGCCCCATGGTGACTGCTAACCTTCCTATGCCCCTGATGGGATTTATAGTCCAACAACTTGTGGGGACTCAAAGATGGATTGTAGGATTCCTATCTTTTGCTCCCAGAGTGGGGTAATCCAATAGATCTGAGCCCCCATCTGCACAAAAGCAGATAAACTGAAATGTAGTGATCATGGTGGGGAGTAATGTATTTGAATACCCTCCCCCAATCATCACAGAGGCATGTCAAGGAGAAGCTTTAGCTAGAACCCTTCTCTCTGGCATCATGTAAGCTATATAAACATTCATAGATGCATATATGAACTAGACCTTACAAACTGTGAAAAAAGGTCTCTTCATATTTCTGCATCTAGACAGGCACTGTGTTTAGAAATTCTAATAACAACTGTATCAGACATGCATGTATGCACTTCACTTGATTGCTCCACATTTGAAGACTGAGACTGCAGTTCTAAATACTCTTAGACAAATAAGCAGTAAATTCTATGGAATCAATGGGACTTGCATCCAGTGAGGGAGGGAATGGAAAATAGATGCACCCAGCCAGCAAAGGCCAGATGGGAAATGAGGAAGGGGAGGGGCCGGGGGGCCGGGTCAGGCAGCTCCCAGGAGCTGGGCAGCCTGGGTTCTTTAAACGTGTCTGCCTTACTATAGCTCTGCCCCTGGTCCTAGTACAGATGAAGGGACTAAGAGTGGCTATCCAAAGACAGCTTTGGGAGTTCATGGTTGAGGGGAGACTTAACATAAGAACAGCCCTGCTGGATCAGGCTCAAGGCCCATCTAGTCCAGCATCCTGTTTCACACAGTGGCCCACCAGATGCCGCTGGAAGCCACAGGCAGGAGTTGAGGGCGTGCCCTCTCTCCTGCCATTGCTCCCCTGCAACTGGTACTCAGAGGCACACCCTTGAGGCTGGAGGTGGCCCACAGCCCTCTGACTAGTAGCCATTGATAGACCTCTCCTCCATGAAGTCATCCAAACCCCTCTTAAAGCCATCCAGGTTGTTGGCCGTCACCACATCCTGTGGCAGAGTTTTCCACAAGTGGATCACGCGTTGTGTGAAAAAGTACTTCCGTTTGTTGGTCCTAGACCTCCTGGCAATCAATTTCATGGAGTGACCCCTGGTTCTAGTGTTGTGTGAGAGAGAAAAGAATCTCTCTCTCTCCACTTTCTCCACGCCATGCATGATTTTATAGACCTCTATCATGTCTCCCCGCAGTCGTCTTTTTTCTAAACTAAAAAGCCTCAGGTGTTGTAGTCTTGCCTCGTAAGAAAGGTGCTCTAGGCCCCAGATCATCTTGGTTGCCCTCTTCTGTACCTTCTCCAGTTCAACAATGTCCTTTTTAAGATGTGGTGACCAGAATTGTACGCAGTACTCCAAGTGTGGTCGCACCATAGTTTTGTATAAGGGCATTATAATGTTAGCCGTTTTATTTTCAATCCCCTTCCTAATGATCCCTAGCATGGAATTTGCCTTTTTCACAGCTGCCACACATTGAATAGACACTTTCAATGAGCTGTCAACCACAACCCCAAGATCCCTTTCCTGGTCCATCACCGACAGCTCAGATCCCATCAGCATATACTTGAAGTTGGGGTTTTTCGTCCCAATGTGCATCACTTTACACTTGCTAACATTGAACTGCATTTGCCATTTTGTCGCCCACTCCCCCAGTTTGGAGAGATCCTTTTGGAGCTGCTCACAATCCATTTTGGATTTCACTACCCAACAGAGTTTGGTATCATCTGCAAATTTGGCCACATCGCTGCTTACTCCTGCTTCTAGATCATTTATTAATAAATTAAAAAGCACCGGTCCCAGTACAGATCCCTGGGGGACCCCACTTCTTACTTCACTCCATTGTGAAAACTCTCCATTTATACCTACCCTCTGTTTTCTGTCTTTCAACCAGTTAGCAATCCACACATGTACTTGTCCCTTTATTCCATGACAGCTAAGTTTCCTCAGGAGTCTTTGATGAGGAACTTTGTCAAAATCTTTTTGGAAGTCCAAGTATACTATGTCAACTGGATCACCTTTATCCACATACTTGTTGACACTCTCAAAGAAGTCCAAAAGGTTGGTGAGGCAAGATTTACCTTTGACTTCAGGCAGGAAGCTTATAGCTCATACTGGCTAAACCAGTTTTTGCCAGTTTTTGCAACTGAAGGGTATTTTTAAAAACATGGCTATTGAGACTTATAAATATTACAGAAATACTGTTAACTATAAGCTTGCAACATTCAGTATTTATACATCATGTTTTGTAACTTCCAACAGCATCTGTAATTCAGAATGTTGCAGTGGTGGCAGGGGGTGGTGAGAATATAAATTAGACTTTTTGCAAGCACATTTTCTTGGGTATTTCTCCTCCTCAGCTTCATTTTTCTCCTAGCATGAATAAATAAATACACATGAACATGTAGAAATGCACATGGGCTCATGAATGATTGTGGATCATCAGTCTGAATGCAATCAAATTCTCATCACCAGGTACATAGCAAGGTTGGAATGGGCCTGGGATAAAAGGCTAGCCCCCTGCTCCCCGCCTTCTTTGTCAGAGAGGCATGAGGGGGAGAACCAAGAGCAAGCTGTCACCCAGCTGGTGTGGGCCCCGCTCCCTCAAGGGCTCAAAGACATTTGTCCCCTGTTGTTCAATTGTAACTACACCTCTGCTCATCACATATAATTGCTCAAAAGAAAACTCATGCTCACTTCTGTCGTGAACTGCAAATTTGTCGAATCATGAGCAATCATTAGATCAGAATTCTCAGGTCTTGAATGCTATTGAGAGCTTTAGCTGACAGCTCCTCAAAGTCTTCATCTCTGACCTGAGAACTGGACCCATGATGATAAGGTTGGCCTCTAGAACTAGCTAAGTTCCAGAACTTCCACGGAATCATAGCATGTCATTATACCTTTAAGCATGCCTCCAAAGGGCTGTCTTTCGGCTAGAAGGGGGCCCTTGGCAAAGTGGCCTCTGTGGGCCCCCTCCTACCTGGATGGGCTTCCCTACAGTTTGTGGTAGAGTTTATCCAGGTGCTCTCCCATTCGCAGATAGAAGCTCCTTCCAGACACAACCGTGTTATCAGAAAGGCCTCTGGGAGAAAGCTCCCATTTTCAGTTAGGAAAGGATGGGCTGGGGGAGAAATTCTGACTCCATTTAATTTGCAGAATTTTTGCCTGTTTTGGGAGGGTCTGATAGAGGGAGAAACCTTTTGAGGGATTCCAACATGGAGGAGACACTTTTGGGGAACTCCAGAATGTTTCTTCTCAACTCTGAACATGGAAAGAGCAGCTTTCCTGAGGAAGGAAATGGAAGTGCATAGAAGCTGGGACCATACAGTATTTTTTAAGCAGAATCTTGTGGACACCAGCTATAGTGTTCAGTGCCAGCTATTTTTGTCCATTGCAATACTGCTAGCAGAAGTCACAGAGTCAAGTGCAAGCTTTATTGGCTATGCAGCTTCATTTCCTGGTGCATTCTAGGAAGGAAATTGTTGGCTAGGCGGCAAAGCCAGCCCCAGCATCACTGAAGCAAGCTATTATTAGACCACTTATAATGAAACTCAGTCTGGACCCAGAGGATGTAAACAACTACAGGCCTGTGGCCAGTATTCCCTTCCTGGGCAAGGTGCTTGAGTGTGTAGTGGCTGACCACCTCCAGACACTCTTGGAAGAAACGGACTATCAAGATCCATTTCAATCAGGCTTCAGGCCCAACTTTGGAACAGAAATTACTTTGGTCAACCTGTGGGATGACCTATGCCAAGCGAGAGATGGGGAGTGCAACCCTGTTAATTCTCTTGGATCTCTCAGCAGCTTTTGATACAATTTACCATGGTATCCTTTTGGATAGGCTGGCCAAGTTGGGTGTAGGAGGCATTGCTTGAAGGTGATTCCATTCCTACCTTGAGGCTCGTTCCCAAAAGGTGGTGCTGGGGGCTACTGCTCAACCCCTTGGCAGTTATGCTATGGGGTTCTGCAAGGTTCCATTCTTTCCCTATGCTGTTTAGCATCTGTATGAAACGACTGGGTTAGGTCATCTGGAGATTTGGCTTGAGGTGGTCATTAATATGCAGATGAGATGACACTCAGTTGTATTTCTCTTTTTCATCAGATGCAGGTGAAGCAGTGACTGTCCTAAATCAGTGATTGGATGCAGTAATGGGCTGGATGAGGGTGAATAAGCTGAGACTCAATCCAGACAAGACACTCAATCCAGACAAGACAGAAGTACGGTTGGTCAGTGGTTCCTCTGCCTGGGTTAATGATGTTCAGCCAGTTCTAGATGGGGTTGCACTCCCCCTGAAAGACCAGGTTTGCAATTTGGGAGTGCCAGTGCTCATTGATCCAGCACTGCCACTAGAGGCTCAAGTGGCCTCTGTGAGTTGGAGCACCTTTTATCAGCTTTGGCTGCTACGCCAACTGCAACCTTTCCTGGACAGAGAAAGCTTAGCCACAGTTACTCATGCTTTGGTAACCTCTTGCTTAGATTACTGCAGTACATTGTACGTGGGGCTGCCTTTGAAAATGGTCCGGAAACTGCAGCTGGTAAAAAATAGGTCTGTAAGATTATTAACAGACTGGATGTTTTGATCATATTACACCAGTGCTTTGTCAGCTGCACTGGCTCCCAGTCCATTTCTGGGCCCAATTCAAAGTGCTGGTTTTAACCTTGAAAGCCCTAAATGGCTTGGGACCTTGTTACCTTGGCACCTTGCCCCATATGTCCCTACTGGAACCTTAAGATCTTCTTTGGAGACCCTCTTCCAGGTGACCCTGCCAAACCAGGTGTGGTGAGTCGCTACTAAGGAGAGGGCCTTGTCGGTGGTTGCACCCTATTTTATAGAATAGCCTCCCCTGTTTTATAGAATAGCATGAGGTTCACCTGGATTCATCACTTTGTTCTTTTAGATGCCAGGTAAAGACCTTTTTGTTCACCCACGCAGCCCTGGATTAACCATAAGGCAAAACAAGCACGTGCTTAGGGCATCAAGGGAAGCGGGGGCCGAACAGAGTATTCTCCCTAGCTATTATACTCTTTCACTGAACATAAGAACAGCCCTGCTGGATCAGGCCCAAGGCCCATCTAGTCCAGCATCCTGTTTCATGCTGTGGCCCACCAGATGCCGCTGGAAGCCTACAGGCAGGAGTTGAGGGCATGCCCTCACTCCTGCTGTTACTCCCCTGCAACTGAAACTCAGAGGCATCCTCCCTTTGAGGCTGGAGGTGGCTACAGCCCTCCAACTAGTAGCCAATGATAGACCTCTCCTCCATGAAGTTATCCAAACCCCTCTTAAAGCCATCCAGGTTGTTGGCTGTCACCACATCTTGTGACAGAGAATTCCACAAGTTGATTATGCATTGTGTGAAAAAGTACTTCCATTTGTTGGTCCTGGACTTCCCGGCAATCAATTTCATGGGACAACCCCTGGTTTTAGTGTTATGTGAGAAGGAGAAGAATTTCTCTCTCTCACTTTCTCCACACCATGCATGATTTTATAGACCTCTATCATGTCTCCCCGCAGTCACCTTTTTTCTAAACTAAAAAGCCCCAGGTGTTGTAGTCTTGCCTCATAAGAAAGGTTCTCCAGACACCTGATCATCTTGGTTGCCCTCTTCTGCACCTTTTCTGGTTCGACAATGTCTTTTTTTAGATGTGGTGAATTGTACGCAGTACTCCAGGTGTGGCCGCACCATAGTTTTGTATAAAGGCATTATAATATTAGCAGTTTTATTTTCAATCCCCTTCCTAATGATCCCTAGCATGGAATTGGCCTTTTTCACAGCTGCCGCACAATGAGTTGATTGAGAACACATTGACTTACAATTTCAACGAGCTGTCCACCATGACTCCAAGATCCCCCTCCTGGTCAGTCAGCAACAGCTCAGATCCCATCAACATATACTTGAAGTTGAGGGTTTTTTTGTCCCAATGTGCATCACTTTACACTTGTCAACACTGAACTGCATCTGCCATTTTGTCGTCCACTCCCCCAGCTTTGAGAGATCCTTTTGGAGCTCCTCACAATCAGTTTTGGATTTCACTACCCAACAGAGTTTGGTATCATCTGCAAATTTGGCCACCTCACTGCTTACCCCTACTTCTAGATCATTTGTGAATAAACTTAAAATCACTGGACCCAGTACAGATCCCTGGGGGACCCTACTTCTTACTTCTCTCCATTGTGAAAAGTCTCCATTTATCCCTACCCTCTGTTTCCTGTCTTCCACCCAGTTTGCAATCCACACATGTACTTGTCCCCTTATCCCATGACTGCTAAGTTTTCTCAGGAGTCTTTGATGAGGAAATTTGTCGAAATCTTTTTTGAAGTCCAGGTATACTATGTTAATTGGATCACCTTGATCCACACACTTGTTGACACTCTCAAAGAACTCCAAAAGGTTTGTGAGGCAAGATTTACCTTTGCAGAAGCCATGCTGGTTCTCCCCCACCAGGGCCTGTTCTTCTATGTGCTTTACAATTTTATCCTTGAGGATGCTTTCCATCAATTTGCCTGGAATGGAGGTTAAGCTAACAGGCCTGTAATTTCCTGGATCACCCCTGGATCCCTTTTTGAAAATTGGGTTACATTTGCTACTTTTCAGTCCTCCAGTACAGAGCCTGATTGCAGGGATAAGTTATATATTTTAGCAAGGAGGTCCGCAATTTCACATTTGAGTTTTTTGAGGACTCTTGGATGGATGCCATCTGGCCCTGGCAATTAGTTAGTTTTCAGTTTTTCCAGACAGTTTAGAACATCTTTTCTTGTCACTTCTATCTGACTAAATTCTTTAGCCTCCATCCCCGAAAAGCCTGGTTCAGGAACAGGTATATGCTCTGTATCCTCTGCCGTGAAGATTGACACAAAGAACTCATTTCACTTCTCTGCAACCTCCATATCCTCCTTAATAATCCCTTTTACTCCCTCATTGTCTAATGGTCCAACAGCCTCCCTGGCAGGCTTCCTGTTTCTGATGTATTTAGTTTTTATTACTCCCCTTGATACTTTTGCTACCTTGCATTTCACTGCCACACTCAACTTTAGTCAATTTTTTCTAATTGTTTTTATCTGCCCTGTTCGACTTTACTCTGCATTGTTAAAAAAAACATTTTCTTTGGCTCAGTTTGCCACTAAAGTTTCAAAAACTACTAAACTATGTATCTGAAGTAAAAAGTCATTGATTTGCGAAAGATTACTGTAAAGAGCAGTACAAAATATTGATAAAACTTCACGTAAAAGAAGGTCGTATGTTATGATGTCTTGAAGATGAAATATTTTTCTCAATCATTCCTTCTGTTGCGGCTATTTATAAGAAATTATAGGCAATGGAACTGTTTTGTTTTACCTTAAAAAATCAAGAAGAAAACTTTCAAAAATTTAAATAAATGTTACGGTATAAGTAAATAATTTGCTTAATGTCTTGTCAGTTAAGCAATGGAGGGGGCCGAGGGGGGCAGCACTGTTGGGCTGTGCTTAGGGCATCAGTTGCCCTTAATCCGCCCCTGCACCCAGGCCTTTTAAATTCTGGTCTTCAGATTTGATCTGATTTTTAACTAATTTTAAAATAAGTTTTTAAGCTGCTTTGTATTGTTTTTTATGTTTCCTTTTCACCTTTTTTGTCTGTTATGATTTAATATGTGTTTTTATTGTATGTTTTAATCCTCTCTTGTGAGCTGCCCAGAGAACAATTCGTTATGGGGTGGCTAACAAATAAAGTGTATTTATTATTATCATCATCATTATCCTTATCATCACTCTCATTATTGTTTAATGCTCTGACTGCTGCTCACACCATGGCTAATGGAAAATACAGATAAGGAGCCTCTGCCCATGACATGTGCTGCTTGTGTCATCTGGGGCACCAGGAGCCCTTCGGTCTGGGCTGCTCCAGAACTGTGGAGCCTGACCTTTCTACCCAGCTCGTTGAGTAGAGACGTGTGCTGTCACCCCCGATAGCTGAGCTTCCCACCAGCCTGCCACCATTTTAGGCAGTGAGCTGTGGTGGGAGGTGTGGCTGTGCAGAGTGCAGCAGCTGCAGTCCTGAGAGCAGCCACTTGGCAGCTCACGCGGTGCATTTTGGGATGTGGAAGGACTTCCTTCTCCCGATCCCAATTTGGGACTCTGTCCCCATGCCAATCGTGTGGGCGTGTGGCACAGTGGAATCTGAGGGAGCCGCACGTGTGGGGGGAAGGCAGATAAGCTCCCCCCCCCGCCCTCCCCAGCCCTGCAGCTAATGTCTTGTGGACCACCTTAAGGATGTGCAGCCCTTGAAAGCAATGACAGAGTGGCTGCAAGAATCATTCTGTTGCCAATACTACTTGAAGGCTGTGAGCACAGGTGGTATGGGGCCTTCCCGAAGGACTGGGCTCCTTGTCAGCTGCCTGGGCCCGGCATCAGAGAGTTCATATGGATGACCAAACTACTCTATGCCTTTTTATCATCTCAACAAGTGGTACAGACAATTTTGCTACATAGGTGCCAATGTGTGGTAAAATGCATACTAAAATCATAATCTGTATCCACCCTAATTCTGATCATTTGCATCTTTCCCTTCTCACTATGGAATAATTATACATGTACTTCAAATATTCTGAATGACAATCATCACCTTTAACGAGGTACCCAAACCTTCTCCAGCTAACCTTTCCTCAAGGACATTAATACCATCAAAGGAAACTTCAGTGGCTGCTATTATATTCTCACTTTCCATAAGAGGTTTTAAAGTTCTCATGATTGCCCTCTGAAGGCTGTCAGGCACTGTCAAATCTTATAGTACTTTCGCCCTTCTCTGTCAAAATGAGAAATATGGTTGCCGTGTCTTCTTCCAGAAGGCCAATTTCTCTTTCTAAATAAAACCTTGCCATGTGTTACATTCCCAATCACTTCGGCTGCAATGTTAGCAGAAGATGTTGCTATAAGTGCCTAACCTCTGGCCTGGTTACTATATTGGGGGGGATGAAGATATCAGCCGACAGACAATCAAATTTGCTAGTGCAGGTGACATGTCTGTCAGATATTTTTTAAATTAAAAAAAACACCACTTGTACACACACATGCGCACACACACACACACACACACACACACACACACACACACACACCCCTTAGGTTTTAATAGCAGGGATGTGCATGAAATGGATTTTGCATTTTGTTTTGAGCTCAAAACAAAATGCAGATGACTGCCACGTTTCATCAAAACAGCAGTCAAACCAGCTGTGTCAACAAAACAAAACTCAAAATGTTTTGTGTGTTTCAGCCATAGGGAACAATGGGGAAACTTGGAACACTCCATTGTTCCCCATGGGTAGTTCCTAGGGACACCAAATTAGGTTGTGTGGTAGGGCATGAGGGGTGCTACCTACCAACAGACCCAAAAAAGAAATGGGCAAGCAGGCATTTTGTAACACTTCCATAGGATCCTATGGGGGTTTGAGGGCAAAATTTTTAAATTTTTAACAAGTTAAAAATTTGTTAAAAATTGCCAGCTGCCTATTTCTTTTGTGGGTTGGGTGGTAGGTAGCATGCATCGTGCCCTACCCACACAACTCCACCTAGGAGCTACTCATGCGGAACAGTGGGGTGTTCCGGTTTCCCTATTGTTCTCTATGGCTGGAACAATGCATTCACAGCTGCACACAAGTTTTGCATTGCAATTTGGAACAAATTTTGCAACCCTGCCTTGAAAAACACTGCAGAAGCACACAATAAAAGGGAATCTGCCCCTCCAAGCACAGAACACACATTTCTAAAATGGTCCAAAAATGGCCGAAAAAGAATCAATGACGCAGAATCCACTACCAGCCACAGTGCCTGCGCTCCAGCAACATCATTGGCACAATTTGCTCTCTTACACACAATTATGACTCCTTATATTACTTCCTAGCAATGCAACAGCTGCCATAGCAGCACTCTTAACAGCAAGCATAGGCATTAAGGCTATGCACACAAGCAGCAAAACCCAGGCTACCTGGGTTTGGCTGCCTGTGTGCACTGCCGGGATTGAAACTGATCCAAGCGCTGCCCTCAGAGGTAGCCCAATTTCCATCCCCTGGCACCAGGGTTGTGTGTATGCTCAGGCTGCATGGGCGCTCTAGGCACCCAATCTCTGTGTATGTACATAGCCTGAGCTTACACAGAGATGGGTGCCTAGAGTACCTGTCTCATGGGGGAACCCCCCAATGCATTCTGCTTATCATTGTGCTTTGTCACACATTGTGCCAGCCTCCGGAGATCCATGCTGCTTGGAGCAGCATGGCCATCTGGGAGTGTGAGCTGTGCTCCCAGGAACAAGTGCTGGTTTGTCTGGGGGGAAGGTGAGTTGGTCACTACCACTCCCCCACACCCTTGCACCTTCCCGCAGGGTTGTGTAAATAGCACTATAGGCTCAACTAGAGAAATTTCAGTCACATTTTGACTGAGTACACTTTTCAATGCAGATTGCAGAGCAGAGCAGTGAGTGAAGCACAAGTTAGTCTCAAGACCAGACATTTATTTATTTATTTATATTTTACTTATTTGACACATTTGTATACCGCCCAAAATGCAAGTCTCTGAGTGGTTTACAACAGAACAATAAAAACAACAAATAAAAAGGTCAAAACATTACAACTATTTAAAATTTAAAACATTAAAACTATTAAAAAATACAGTTAAAACAATGAGGCGATTCTCACGACCACCAAAAAGCGGGCTAAAGGAGCCTAGCATGCTTTTTGGCAGTCGTTTGCTGCAACGGGAGCTGTGTGGCTCCTGGCAGCAAACTCCACTAATTCCCCCTCCCCTTAGCCTAGGTTAGCAGAGTGAGCGCCCCACTAACCCGGGTTTTTTGGTCATTTGTTGCCATGGCATGGCTCCACACTGTGGCAACACATGGGGAGACCCTCGGCCGTGAGACTGCAAGCAGCTTCCCAGGCTTGGGGATCTCTCCAGGATGCCCCATGTGCTCACGTGGGGCATCCTGGAACTTCCGGGGGCCATGTGGCCCCCCGATCCCTGCAGCCCCCACTGGCTTTGTAACTGAGCCAGCAGTCATGTGGGCAGCCGATCCAACCACCCAGGGCTTCCTGCCTGCTTGTCTGTGGGGAGAGGAGGCTAAGTCCGCTCTCCCCGCAACCCCCCTAGAGGCGAGTCTCACTGATCGTGAGACTCGCCTCAATATCTAATTAAAAGCCTGGGTGAACAAATGATTCTTGACTGCCTTTTAAAAAGTTGTAAGAGTTATGGAGTATTATGGAGCTCATAACAGCAATCACCAAAAAACATTACACATACAGAGCTGCCACTGTGCATTTATCGCCACAACACTATCTCACAAAAAAAGGAAAAAAGAAACCACAGCTCCAGGAAGGAAGGCACCCAATTTCCACCTCTGTCAATCTGAGATCCAGCAAAACCAGATAATTATAGCAGCAATAGCACAGCATATTATACTCAGTGCTGAGAAAACCACAAAATCAAACTTTCCTTGATTCATTCCTCCTCTCCTGTTGTATTCTCCTCAAGAAAGTTACACTATAAGGGCTCTCTCTGACTCCCAGTCCCTTTGAAAACATTTTGAAACTCTATGCATTTTTTGTTCCTCTTCCCTCCACCCCCAGCCAATGGGGGCACAGTTGCTCATGACAACACTAGATTTGTATGAGATTACAAGCCAGTCGTAAGCCAGTGCCAGGAAACCAATCAGCAAGGGAGAAAAAGGCCTCCAAAATGGCACTCAAAAAGTTGAAACATTTTGAATCAAAATGGGGTTGTTTTGTTCTGAGCTCGAAATGGGCTCTTTATTTAAAGGGTGGTTTTTTCATGCTCAAAAAAATCTCAAAATGGCCCATTTTGAGTTGAAACATTTAAACGTCAGAACATTTTGCACATCTCTATTTAATAGCACATCCAATGCAGCAACAGTCTGTCATTTGAGGGGAAATCAACATTTCTTGATGAAAAGTAAGGGCATTGACTGATGAAAAAGAAACAGCAGCTAGTCCAGATTGAACCACTGTGTTGTCTACTTTATTAGAATGTCAGTGAAACTGATTTTGCTGGATTCAAAAGCTTGGGGCCTCTGAACTATTCTAAAGCCATTACATTCCAAAGGATGGTGTGTGGTTTTTCAGATGGGAAATCCAAACATGTAATAATAAAAACATGCAGGTGGTGGGTACAGCTGACTTGAACCACAAATTAGAAATATGTCCTATGAATAATGCTCAGGAATGAACCATTGTGGACATTACTAAACTGATCAATAATACAGATCATTAAAAAAACAACACTCTTGTTTCTATTGTCTTCCTATGTTCCTTTCAACTCCCCTTCTCCCTCTATGTCTACATAGAGTAGGGGTATGCGAGCTTGCTTGACGTGAACTTGCTCAATGGCTGTGGTGGCGGCAGCTGTGGGGGTGGGGTGGGGTGGAAACGGGGACTCCCCCCCCCCATCCCTGCTGGAGCAGACAGGCCCAATTTGGACTGGCCAATTCATGACCTCCTGGCCAGTCCATGGAGGTCAATAAAATGGCATCCATACATGTGCAGAGGCCTGAACCAGGCCTGAACCAGGCCCAAACTGGCCCTGTCTGTTCCGGTGGGGGTGAGTCCCCACCGTCACTTCCACCTACCTCTGCAGTTGCCGCAGCCACAGCCATTGCCACAATCACTGGCGGTGGAAACTTTAAGGTAAAATATAATTCCCCTCCCACCCCAAATCTCTTTAGGTAACCTCACTAGTCCCCCCTTCCCCTTTACTGGTAAAGGGGAATCCTTACTAGAGTCCCCTTTATCAGTATGGCTTTGGAAACCCCTCCCCCTCACATTCGAAATGGACTCAGTTCAAATTGAACCAAGCCCAGATCAAGTGTGTACAGAACTGGACCAGACCAGGTTTGGCTCAAGTCTAGTTTGATTTGAGCTGAAACGGGTTTTCCAGTTTTGTGCACATCCCTAAAATAGAGACATGATATATGGTTCAGCTAGAGTTGAGCTGAGACTCTTCTCATGGTTTCAGTTTTTTGCTTGTCCTGAAATCAGTTCTGCATCTCTTCCTTTAGTGTGCTTATGTCTCAGTGTTCCTTTTACATATTGATCCCCCCACCCCCAGGTTTTTCACTCAGTTTGCTTATTGGTAGCAGATTGTCTATATATCCATGAAGTCTATAGCTCTTCATGGCTGATCAGGAATTTAAAATTATTGATCACCAATTAAAATTAGAGTTGCCACTAAATTTCATCCAAAATGAAATTCAAGATAAATTTGGATTCACTCATGTGAAACATATATACAAACTGTGGAAAGTTAAATTTTCACTAGACAAGTGAAATTTCTCAGGTGGGTGCACATATCTAGTTAACAATTTCAGGACTGTTTCCAGTTGACTACGTTGGTTTTCAGTCTTGAATATGAGCAGTTTGGAAAGAACATCCATTTTAATTTGTTTCTTCTATTCCTGTTACTGAAACATGATCAGATTCTTGTCAAAACACTCCTCCAGAAATATGTATTTTGCTTTGCCATTCCCTACTGCTCTGAGATAGCTTTATTTTTTACCCAATGAAAAAAACCCTCCCCTCCCCAGTACAATATATTACATAAACATAGTGCGCTTTTGCACTTTGTAATTGATCCAAATAGATTTACAGAAAATAAACCCACTGTTCCTGTCATTGAAACATCAGGCGGCCCACATGGGTGATGAACCATTATTACTTTGATGAGATCACCAGTAATTTACTTCATCGGCTTTCTCCCATGTAGCAATTACGCTTTGGAAAAAGCCATACAAAATGTTACATTGTTTGCAAATGCAGCTTATCTCTCAGGGGAGGGGTGCTTCAATTTTTGTTCTCCTGTTAACCTTTCAAATACTGCATCTTTGAAATCATTGGCATATTTATACATCTAAATACACATAGGGTTATTGCCACACATGGATAAATTGGTTGTGATGTGGTCATCATCATCTTGGCATGGACGTAGTCTTCATTAGGGATGTGAGATATACAATGCAATGGTTTGAAGTGAGTGGTTGTGGAAGAACTGTTGGGACACAGAAATCTTACTAGGCAAACAGGATTGGCAAGGACTACATCGATTGACTATTGATAAGAAGAAGCTACGATCAAAACGTGAGGAAGTTAGAATACAGAAAACTACACAAAGGGTGTTGTGTACTGACTCTTTAAGAAGCAAATCCAGTGGACCACAGGATGAAAAGGCCCCGTGAGAGAGCTGAGGGAACAGGTTCAGTTTTGCAGCATAAGCCTGTGTAAATAGTTGGGTCTGTATGATCTCTGCAGGGGCTTGAACAGCCCTAGGCCTACATGTATTAGAAACTAGAGAAAGACTTTAGATAAGTTGTGTTTGCTTATTTCCCCACCAATAAGGATTTAATGCACTGGGCTTATTGAGTGAGTTGTTAGGAGTAAAATGTTAAATTATTAGAAGATACATACTGTGTGCTTCTATTCTCACATAGCTAATAAACCAGAACTAGTAAAGTGGCACCAACATAACATCCAGGGAAGCAGGAAGCAAAGGGTGGGCAGTGGAAAACAGCAGGAGGCAGGAAAAATGGGGACAGCTTGAGCACAAAGCCAGGTAGATAGTTGCTCAATCAAAGGCATGGATCTGACCTAATATCCCTAATACCTTATAGTGGTGCCTTGTGAGAAATAGCAGAATAGTCTCAGGAAGTAGCTTTGCTTAGCCATGCGATAACACAACAAAATCTTGTCCAGAAGGTGACCATGTAAAATGTAGCTTTGTACTGAAACAAGCACAGCCAATGATTGCTCCCTGATGTCTCCTCCCATTTCCCTTGAGACCTTGCTACAATAACAGATTGGGAACTTGAGTTTGCACTGCAGCATTCATAAAGCTGCTTTCTGGCATTTCCTTCCAGAAATCAGACCAAGTTCATCTACAGTTCTGCTTCCAGTGTCCAGTAAAATGCCATCAAGGAGACAAGTGGAACACAAAAGGGAAGGCCATGCCCTATTGCTTGTTTTCAGCATGTGCTATTTACAGATATATTACATCTATCCACAGATTTTCCATTCATCAGTCATGGCTAATAGCTATTTGTTGATAGACCTCTCAGTGAATCTGCTTAAACTTAAAAAAGAAAAGAAAAGAAATTGGAAGCCTGGTCTATACATGCTGCAGAATGAGAAGCACTAGGTGGTAGAATTAGTAGTATGGACTAATATGAAGTACTATACCACTTCACACTGCAAGCAGGGTATCTATCACATTTTGACAGTTCTATTTAAAAAAACAAAACAAAACCTTCCTTGCAAATAAAGAACTAGTACTGAGGGGAGTAGGTTGGACTAGAACCTTACTTTCTTATGTCCTAGATATTTTACTTGGAGATTGTTTTCTACCATGAGGAAGCATTCAGAATGAATATCTTGTATCCTCTGCAGTCTACTATATTGGCAACCTCCACATCTTGTTAAAGCTCCTAGCTGCTACACACACCAGCACTGATGTATTTCCAAACTACGTGCACACACCAGTTAGGAGCTGCAAGTCCCTTCCACAGGCATTGAGATTGAGTGCAAGGAGCATATGATGCTTCCAAACCCCCACACCCCCACCCTTTTGATCCAATACAAAAACTCCTTCACAAAATAAGGCTGTTTCCAATGTACTGGAGCCATGCCAACATACACAGATCTGTGTCATGTACTTCTTGCTCTTTCAGAATAAAAATCTTCAGCTTCCATGAGTCTTCTGTTCTACTGTACTGTTCTCAAAGTTTCTACTATTCATGTGTGGAGGTGGGATGTGAATCTACTATATTTTCTTACAAAAAGGAAGCATTGTTACTCCCATAGGTTGCTTTTTATTTTAGCGCAAAACTACAGAGGTATTTCTTTTGAAGCAACTCAACTCTGAAGTCTGAACCAGCAGTCTGTCTTCCTTAGCTTTACCTTTGTCCTTGCATACATTGTAGCCTGCCTTGCATTTCTGTCATCACTCTCTTATCTGAGGCTGTATAGAACCATTATCTGCACTCACTCCAGTTTTTATCTTTACAAACCTTCATGTCTCTTCAGCTTTAAAGACTGCAAGAAACCAGGATGCCTCTCCATCTACTGAACCATTTGGCAAAAGCACTTCATTTTTCTTAAAACCATGCCAGTGGTCTTCCATATATTACCATAGGCATCTTGGGCTGCTAATAAGGCAAATTTGGGAAGTTTTGTCTAAAATATCAAATTAGGTGTGTATATTTTGTTTCAGAATGATGAGAAATTGAACCGAATGCTGCCCATTCAGGCTTGGAAAGGAAGGAAATTTCAAGTCAAAATGAATGCACCTCAAAATGAATGAGGGATTAATAAGTATGAATAGGATCCTCATATTGGCTCTTAATAGGATGGATATGAAAAGGGTTCATACCTTTGGATTCATACCTCTGAACCTGGGTTTCAGAATCCAGTTCTTTCCCATTTGTACTCATTTGTGTGGGAAGACTTATTTTTCCTGGCAACCAGGGAGTTCCTTTGTGCTGCCACATTCTGGTGGCCACCATTTTGTTTCCCCCACAATATCCTGAACATGGTGGTTGTCTGGAGCATTGTGGAGGGGGGCGGGGGGAATGGCAGCTACCACTGGGGAAAATCAAAATGGCAGCCTCCTGCAAGCCAGCAGCTGCACAGAAGATCTGCTGCTGCCACAGGTGCCAACAAGAGGGGGGGAGACAAATGGGAGTTATCAAAGTGAATAAAACACAAACAAATGAGAAATGAGATGAATGCAAGTACAAATGAAAGAATAACTAAATGAATGGGGGCTTAAGTAATGAAAATGAATGAACATTCTTGCACACATCTAGTTTAAATTCTCCCAGTGATTCAATCTCCATTTTTCTCTCTATGCTTCCTCCCTTCTTCTGAATTACAATGGCTTGAAAGATAATAACTGTTAATATAATTCTTTCTTTTTCTGCTGGTGGAAAACATTGTTCATTTCTCTGTCTTTAAATTTCACACAGTAAATTTTGCATTGTTCCGAGATTTTGTACTGATAATCCAAGATAACACTAGAATCGGCTCTACCCTGGGCTATCCATGTTGTCTGTGGCTTCTAATTAAAGATGTTATCATACCTTAATGTGTGATCTCACTTCCATGAGATAACAGGACTGTGACCATATCAGAAAAGCTGATTTCCAGTTTCCCTTTTTTTGCTGTACTTCCTATGTGTAATAATTTTGAAACCAGAGTATTTGCTCCTGTTATGAGCTTATTTATTTTACTCTAAAGAAAAATGTTTTAAAACGGCTAGCAATGGTTGGAAGTGTGTGTATTTTTTTAATGGACTTCACAACCTTCAAGTACAAAAAAAAAAAAAGCCTTTGAAAGGTACATTACGTTAGACAGTCCACATCCTTGGTGTTTTTAAATTGCTACTCATGATTTAAATTATTAGGATTGATTCAGACATACAAAAAATGCCATGCCATGTACTCCCAGATAGCTCCAGGAATGCATTCATGCGGAGAACATAATGTGCATCATGAGCTATCAATGGATATAGCTATCCCAAAATGGCTGCCAGGACTGCGGCAGCTGAAAAATACACTGGTATGGTCATAGAAACTGCCAAGGGGAAGCTGTGGCTAACTTATGAGCAGTTTGGGTGTCCATGTGGAAGTCCTTGCTTAGCACAATAGAATAACATCGACTGCAGAAATGGATGTCATTTATTATGTACCCTGTCTAGGGATAAACATATCAGATGGTATACAAATATGATTGGTTAAACAAACAAACAAACAAATGTGGGTAGGCATTCTGCAGAATCAAGATCCTGAAGAATGGCTCTATACTTTAGGAGTTGAATCATTTTTGCAAACAATTTAATGAGCAATAAATAAATAAATAAATAAATAAATAAATTTGCTACTAGGTAACAGTTATTCTCTGGGTAGCTCACAAACAGGGCTGATGTAAGGATCGTCGCATTAACTTGAAAAGAAAACTTATCTCCTTTCTGCAAATGCTGGGACCAAATCCAGTTCCCTACTTGCCCAGGCATGTAACAAGGCTGGGGTAGGCCCTAGACAAGTGAAGATGGGGCCCCAGCTTCTTCTCCCCAGCCCCCTGTGTCTTTAACTGAGAAAAAATCTTGCAAGTGCTGATGGCAAGAAAATACAAACCTTCTCTGTGGCCGCCCCGAGACTCTGGAATGTGCTCCCTGCTGAAATTAGAGCCTCCCCATCTCTGATAACTTTTTAAAAGTCTCTACAGACACATTTATTCACCCAAGCTTTTAAACTAGACTTGTGGTTTTAAATTATTTTAAGGTTTTTATGTCTGTTTTAATTTTAACCACCCAGAGACAGAGGTTTCAGGCGGCATGCAAGTATAATAAATAATCTAACCTGGTCTTTCGGATTCCTCCCATTATGGAGCCTCATGTCAAGCCCCTGGCTTAGCCCCACCCTTCCCTCCTACTTGTGATTGGCTGGGTAGGTGCTCAGGTGTCCAGCTCATGCCTCCCCTCAGCCTGTCTGATAGGCTCAGGAGCTAGGGAAATACTGACTGAAGCTCAGGAACAGCCCTCCACTGGCTGCTGAGCCTGTCTGTCAGGTTGAGTGGAGGATGGGCTGAGCCTTAGCAAGCCAGTCACAAGGAGAGGAGGAGGGAGGAATGCTGTCTGACGCTCCTCCCCCTTCTCCCTCCTCTGTTGTAGAGGACTCTTCCTCTTATGGGGAGCCCTTTGTGCTGGTGAGTCAGGGAGTGGGAAAGCAAAGGGCGAGTTACCATCCACCATCCCCTACTTCAGCAGTGCAGGGACATGTGTTCCAGAGCGTTGTATTGAAACTATGTCCCTGCACAGTTATCCTCTGGAAGAGCTTTTGTACCTTCCCAGCTGAGGGCAAGTTCTTGGTAGGGATGTGCATGAGTCCAGGGGTGTTGCCATAATTGAGCAAATGAGTTCAAAGAACCCGCGGCCCCCCCACCCGCCAGCTCCTGAGGGTCCCCCAGCTCCACTCCTCCCTGTTTTCTTCATTATCTTCCTTACTCTGAGGGGCCGCCAGAGAGAGGAGTGAACACAGGCCCCCTCTGCCCTAGCTACACTCCCGCACGAGCCGTTCACGCAACCGCCGGGGGTTGTAGTTCAAAAACAGTGGCAGGTCCAAAGTTCTGCAGCTCTGGTTCAGCGCAAGGGCATCTGAACAGAGAGCTAGTATGCCATTAGGGCAGATATTTCCTCCCCACCACACATGCACAGCCTCTTCTGTCTCCAGTCTCTTGAGACTTTATAATTTAATCAGAGGAAAACCTGAAATGCTGCTTCCGCTTTTCAGCTGTTGCTGGAAACAGGTACAAGCGCTACATATTTAAACAGTTAAAGATTAGCCAACCCCGAATTAAAGAGGAAAGTTTAAAAATATCCTGTGTCAGTATCCCCATGGGCTGGCTAGGCATAGAGCAGGGTAGACGTTTAAAACAAAAATAAAATTAAGAGGAGTAAATAATAACCAGTGTGTTGAAAGTGTGCTTCATCTAAATTAGCTGACAGTGTTGGGCAACATATGTAAAAGTGGAGTGCTGAGTGCCCAGCCCATGCTTCATTCCCACAGATATCCTGACACTCCGCTTTAATTAAAGGCTTATCTGTGAAAACACTTGCTTGGAACACTTTTTCACCTCCAAGGCATTTGAGTTCCCACAGTCTGTTAATGTATCACACACTGCTTTCTTGGAAAAGCAACCTTAACCAAAAAAAAAAAAAAAAAAAAAAGCTTCTTCCAAACTTGCACTTGGTGTGAGCCTCATAAACACCTGAGGGATATACATGTATCGTTCTTAACATACATGTAAATGTCTTAGAACATGTATCACATAGGCACCAACTGACCCTATTTGCCAAGGACAGTCCCTATTTTCTGAAATCTGCCTCTGGCAAAATCACTGCCCCGGTTTTGTCTCTGTGCTTACCTCTTGGGATACCATGTTCATCCCCCCCCCCCCACACACACACACATGAATAGCTGGAGTTGTCATTCTTCAGGAATCAGCTCCCTCCCCAGAGACTCTAGAAATTAAGCCTCCAGGAGGGTGGGTGGATTCTGTTAGAGATGTGATTCCATAGGCATCAACTCTTAACATCCATATCTCCTGTTATCTCTAATGCCTACTAGGGACATTAGGAGTAGAGATAGATAGTACAGGACTGCCCCCTTTCTCTCACCACCCCCACCCCCAGCACCTTTAGGAGAGGGATTAGGGATTCCCCCTTTACTGCTCAAGGGTTCCTTTTTACAAGTATCCCTGAACCAGCCTGTGCACAGTTCATAGAACCGGGGCCAGACCAGTTCGAACTTGAACCGGCTCACCCCTTTGGGGAGCTGGTCTGGTTCAAACTCAGACCAGCCAAACAGGTCTGGCTCGATTCAAACCGCAGTTTGAATCAAGCTGGCTTGCACATCCCTAATCAACACTGCCCAGAATTAAATGGTTTCACAGCTGTTCCTCAATGAAAACCATTTTTTGCTCCTTGCCAACATGTCAATTCTATCATGCAGACCACACCGGTTGCAATGACCCTACAGCTTCTTCATGCCTATGCATGGAACAGAGAGAGGCAAATGACTGAATGGTCAGATGACCACTTTGATGGGTGTACATTCAGTTCTTCTGAGGTTTTCACATACTGAAGTGATCTTGATTATGTGAATTGGCCCTCAGATATTTGAGAACCCAAACCTTTTCTTGTTCATATCACTTCTTCATTCTTGCTCAGATATTTATTTTATACACATATGGGCTCCCTCCCCTCCCTCAAAACAGAATTTTCATTACACAGATATAACCAGATGTCCCTCATTTAGCCTCACCCTCTGTGGATTAGATCAAGCTCTGCACCCTGCTCCACAACCAGAAGCCACCATATTGCTAAGGAGCAGGAGCTATTCCCTGGTAATAAGGCAGGAGAGAAAGTAGGGAGGGTCCAGGAAATTTTGCTGTTGGAGGTGAAGGACAATGTGACATACACGCCCCAGTCTGTGGGCAGCTGCTCAGCTTTCCCAGGTCATGCTTCAAAGGCAGTGGTGGCGTCACATAAGCACTCTTGAGCTATGCTGCCAAGCCAGCCATTGGTGGCAAGCATGTCCCTAGCTTGCATTGGTGAGGGGAAGAAGGGAAAGAAGAGCCCCGCCCCCTGCAAGCAGGGTGAGGAGCGGAGGAAGAACAGCAGAACAACCAGTAGCGTGAGCAAGGGAGGTGGCAGTGGGCAGCAGAGACCTGTGGAGGGGCACCCCTGGTGGTGGAGGACTGGTACTTGCTGCCCCTGTGCCCTCCTCATGCTTGTATATGAGCCAATGGCCTCACTCCTCCTCAAATAAGAGCTGCCCCCTGGGATAAACCCACTTTTTAAAAATTCTAATGATGAAAATGAAAGTTCCTGAACCCGGACCCGGGCCTTCTCTGTAGTAGCAGCCCCAGGGCTCTGGAATATACTCCCTGTTGAAATAAGACTAACCCTAACCCTAACCCTAACCCTAACCCTAACCCTAACCCTAACCCTAACCCTTCTCTGCTTGTGTTTAGGAAGACCCTCAAGATGTTCCTGTTTTCCCACGTTTTTAACTGAAGTTTTAATTTTAATGTTTTTACTTACTGAGATTGTTTTTGTCTGTTTTATGAATTTTAACTGTTTTATATTGTTTTCATATTTGTTATGTTTTTAACTTTGTTCACTGCCTAGAGATGTCTATATCAGGCTGTATAGAAACAGGACAAATAAATAAATTATGAGTAAATAATTACAGCACTCCCGTAACTATTTCCTATAGGAAACATTATATGCTGCTGTCCTATCATTACAGAGTAAATGAAAGAATGGAGAAGAGAACATTATATGCCATAAATAGCACCCTCGTCCTGCAGCTTTTTTCAGCTGTGAAAGCCATTATCTGGAAAGATAGCCAGGGCCTCATTTTCCACAGGCCTCTTTAAGAAGGGCTCGTAGATGCAGCACAGCTCACAGAATTCTCACTCTGTCTCCGTCTCTCTCTCTCTCTTCTTGGCATGCCATTTCTGTTTTCTCAATTAGTTGAGGCAAGTAGAACATTGTCAGCAGCTGCCAGAACTGCACAGAGCAATGTAGCCTTTTAGCAAATAGTGAAGGCTACTATCAACTGAGATAGTGATTTGCACAGTGTAGCGAACACTTAAGCAGCGGTAATACGTATGAAAATTGTGCAGTGTCCATTGCTTCTGAAGTAGTTTGGTGCTGCTAAATCCATTCCTTTATAGTGCTGGATTTTTGGACAGTGTGCACTGGCTTGAGATCAGAGGTGATGCCAATTGTCCTGTTCAATGGGGAAATTCTTTTCAGTTCTTTGTAAATTCAATTGTCCTGGCCTTTAAAGGAGCTGTGGCAACTGACCTCAGCTGTTGACCTGAAATTTCATGTAGTAGTTCTCAGTGAAGGGGGGGGGGGATGAATGGGTGTTCCTCCCCTTCTGCCCTCCACCCATATTCTTACATTTACATTATATGTCGCGATGGGAATGCTTTCTTACTTCCTTTATTTTGATTTATATAAATAAAAGGGAAATGCTAGAGTGGTTACAAGGCTGGAATAAGAAGGTTGTAGGGCAGTCTGCCTGCTGCAAAGCTATCTTTTCATTCACAACATTTGCACTTCATACACCATAGGTCTGCACCTTCACCTTCTTCCATGACCCAAGGGCTTTCCATTCTTTTCTCCCAAGCCTTCTCTCAGCATAGCAGTCATATGTAGTGGTGTGCTCAGTTGCTGCCTCCATGTTGAGACACCACTAGGGCAGTGGCTTTCCAACAGAGTTTTGGGGTCCCTCGGTGAGTTCAGTAATAGCAGAGAAACATCCATGAAAGACCTCTTGCTCCAGGAATAGGCTGCATGGGAGGGTTGGGTGTCTGAGGGCACACTAGAGGAGCACCTCATTATCTGCGGTTTCATGAATCAGCAAATGGGTCTTAGAGACCAGTTTCTTTATCTGTGGCATGAAATATAACTGATTTTCACCTATCCGTGATTCCTGAGTGCCTGGAAATGACTTCTGATGTAATTTCCAGCCTCCTTTTTGAAGCACAGAGCCATTTTGTGGCTCTTTTTTGGAAGAAGAAGAGGAGGAGGAGGAGGAGGAGGAGGATTTAAATGAAAAATAAGAGGATGGGGGTGGGATTCCTGGAGACCTGGAGAGCAAGGTTCACATGCCCTTACTTCTGTCCCCTCCCTGCTTTTTTTTTTTTAGTATTTTAAAGCTGAAGGAACCTAGCCCTCAATCCCCATAGGATTAAGGGCTTTTTATTCACGGTTTTGTTATCCGTAGAAATTGGTGGGAATGGAAACCCTGTGAATAACAGTGGCCACCTATATTCTGTTCATGCAGAATGATGATGAGGCCAGAGAGGCCCAGCCAGCCCGCTTTGTGTATTGTGTACCCTTGAACAAACCACAAAACTGCCTACAGTGTAGGGGTTCCATAATTGAGATGCAGGGATTCCTTGCCAGGCAAGCAAATGTGGAAAGTGTTCCCTGAAAGTAGAAAATGTGACCTATGAAAGGAGAAAGATGAGACCCATAGAGCATAACCTTTCAAGCTATGATTCTGCTCAAGGTCTCTACGCATAGAGGAGATAATATCTGCCTGAGCAGAATGCTCTTGTAATCTCTGTTCACTGAAGCCTATATTTTGAAGTGACTTGGCGAACAAATCAGAGCTTGTTTCCAAGTGTGATATTCCACTTCCTGGCCCAATTGGACCACTGAGGTTGTTTACAACAATCAGTCAGCACTGGATAGAGCACTGTCTTTGTATGCAGAAGATTCCGGGTTCAATCCCCAGAATTTCTAGGTAGGACTGGAAAAGACCCCACCTAAAACCCTGAAGAGCTGCTGCCAATCAGTGTAGATGACGCTCACTGACCAAAATAGACCAGTGATTTGATTCAGCCTAAGGGAGCCTTGTATGCAAAAGAGTTCCAATGGCAGGGAGCAAAAACAGAAAATGTTCTAGATATCATGGCTGCTGTCTGTATCTCCATCAGTGAAGGCACACAAAGCATAAGAACATAAGAACAGCCCTGCTGGATCAGGTTGAAGGCCTGTCTAGTCCAGCGTCCAGTTTCACACAGTGGCCCACCAGATACCTCTAAGAAGCTCACAGGCAGGGACTTCCTCTGCCATCCTTAGGACACAAAAGGGAATCTATCTTCAACTGATGATTTTCCCACATTGCAATACTGCAAATGCATTGATTGCCAATCCATTTGGCAATATATCATTCATGGCCATCTGCATTTTCTTGTTGCTGTGTGGTGCAGCCCTCGTGCAGTCAACAATCACAGTGGCTAGAGTTGGTCTTATGGTAGCAAGCATGACTTGTCCCCTTAGCTAAGCAGGGTCTGCCCTAGTTGCATCTGAATGGGAGACTAGAAGTGTGAGCACTGTAAGATATTCCCCTCAGGGGATGGGGCCACTCTGGGAAGAACAGAAGGTTTCAAGTTCCCTCCCTGGCTTCTCCAAGATAGGGCTGAGAGAGATTCCTGCCTGCAACCTTGGAGAAGCCGCTGCCAGTCTGTGAAGACAATACTGAGCTAGATAGACCAATGGTCTGACTCAGTATATGGCAGCTTCCTATGTTCCTAAGAGGAATGGGTCTCACAGTCATGTGAGTATTTGCTAGCCCATTGTTTTTAATGGCTCAGACTGAAGTATCCCAGGAACCATATCAAGTTCCATCTCTATCTTGTTGGAAACAGTTGCTTGAAATAAACATGCTCCTCTCTCTCTTCCCCCACCACCCTGGTCCTGCTCTTATTTTAAAACACTTCACACCAGTTGCTCTGCTGGCTGTCCATATACAGTATCAGATGCTCTCTGTAAGGAAATCTCTTCTCAATTCCTCGAGTGCCATCCCTTAGCGACTGGTGACAGGTGCCTCTTTGGGTCTTGGATATGACACCATTGCAAATAGCCTCCTGCTAGCCTAAAAAAAAAAGTTTCACTACCATCAGAAGGCCCAAACCGGCATTTTTGCTAATTCCTCAGAAATGCAAAGTTCCTGGCACTTTACCAAGCAATTGTCAAAACATTACGCAACAGTAAGAGAGTGGGAGTTATACATGAACGGGAAGTTTGGTATTGCAGGAAATCTTAAGTAAGACATGGTAAGAAGTGATTTGGAATAAAATATAAAAATGTAGGCCTATGCTGATATCCAAAGCCCTTGCAGACAGGCCCGACCCTATCATAACGTACTGTATCTGCCAACATGTCCCTATTTTCCCATACACCTGAATGGGAAAATAGCGACATGTCGGCAAGTATGCCATGAAGGACAGTGAAGCAGTGCTTCAGGTGGCAAACTGTGGGCCTGTCCTCAGGAGGTGGCATGGCAATCCACCCATCACATCCTTCATAGATGGCCTGCAAAGCAGGTAAGGAAAAATGGCACCACACTGCTTCCCCTCTTCCCTCCCTAGCAGAAAAGAAAGGGGGAGCTATTTGAAAGAAGAAAGGAAGTGGGGATGTAGTTTTCACAGAAAAAAAAGATAAAGGGGCGGAAAGAGAAGGGAAGACAGCTGGTGCTATGCTTCAGGCAGCAAAATGCCATGAGGAAGAGAACAGAAAGGAACACAAACTATGGCAAAAGAAATGCAAGCTGACAATAAGGGAGGCAAAAAGAGAGTTTATTTAGCTACAAGCATCAAGGGGAATAACAAAAAAAGTCTTTAAATACATCAGAAGCAGGAAACCTTCCAGGGAAGCGGTTGGACCATTAGAAAAGGAAGCTCTTCTCACAATCGGTGAGAAGAGCTTCTTCTGGGTCTGCGGGGACAGTGGGCTTGATCGTCTGCGGACGATCAAAAGGCAGCCCTGGGCAGCTGGATTGGCCGCCCACATGACTGCCGGCTCTGTCATGGAGCCAGTGGGAACTGTAGGGGTTGGGGGCCGCATGGCCCCCAGGATGCCCTGTGCAAGCATGCGGGGCATCCTGGAAAGACCCCTGAGCCCAGGAGGCTGCTTGCAGCCTCCTGGTTGGGGGTCTACTCATGTGTCGCCACGCACTGCAGCAATACATGAGCAACCAAATGAGGTTAATGGAACACTCACTCTGTTAACCTCATTTAAGGGGAGGGGGAATTAGGCAGGCTAAGTAGTTCCCATGATCCTTGGAAAGTGGGCTAAGCTCCCTTAGTTCACTTTCCAAACATCGGGAATAGCCTCAATGAGAGAGTGAAAGGGATTATTAAGGAGGATATGGAGGTCACAGAGAAGCTAAATGAGTTCTTTGCATCTGTCTTCACGGCAGAAGATACTGAACATATACCTGTGCCTGAACCAGGCTTTTTGGGGATGGAGTTTAAAGTCAGATAAAAGTGACAAGAGATGATGTTCTGAACTGTCTGGAAAAATTAAAAACTAGCAAATCGCCAGGGTCAGACGGCATCCATCCAAGAGTCCTTTGATTGATTGATTGATTGATTGATTGATTAAGTGCTGTCAAGTCAGTGTTGACTCTAAACGAACACATAGATAGATTCTCTCCAGGATGATCTGTCTTCAACTTGGTCTTTAAGGTCTCTCAGTGGTACATTCATTGCTGACATAATCGAGTCCATCCACTTTGCTTCTGGTCATCCTCCTCTTCTCTTTCCTTCAACTTTCCCCTGCATTACGGACTTCTCAAGGGAGCTGGATCTTCACATAATGTGTCCAAAGTGTGATAGTTTGAGTCTGGTCATTTGTGCCTTGAGTGAAAATTCTGAATTGATTTGTTCTAGGATCCATTTATTTATTTTCCTGGTTGTCTATGGAATCCTCAAAAGTCTTCGCCAGCACCGAAGTTCAAAAACGTCAATACTTTTTCTATCTTGCTTCTTCAAAGTCTAGCTTTTGCATCCATGGAGTGTCACAGGAAAAACCATTGTCTGAACAATTCTAATCTTTGTAGGTATAGACAAGTCATGGCATCTAAATATCCTTTCCAAGGCCTTCAATGCAACCCTACCAAGTGCTAGTCTGCGGCCTATTTCTTGACTGCTGGATCCTTTACTGTTGATGATTGATCCTAAAAGGCAGAAACTATCCACCACTTCAATGTCTTCATTATCAATCCTGAAACTGGTTGCTGTACCCATTTTCATTCGTTCAGTCCTCTCTACATTTAGTCGTAGTCCTATTTTTTCACTGTGCTCCTTGACTTTCATTACTAGAGCCTGCAGATCATCCACATTCTCAGTTATCAGAGTGGTTTCATCAGCATTGCACAGGTTACTGATGTTTCTTCCTCCAACTTTAAAACCACGCTCATCTTCTCCCAATCCAGCTTCTCTCAGTATATATTCAGCATATAAGTTGAATAAATAAGGAGAAGGTATACAGCCTTGACCTACTCCTTTGCTGATCTAGAACCAGTGTGTTTCACCATGTTCCATCTGGACATGAGTCCTTAAAGAACTCAAATGTGAAATTGTTAACCTCCTTGCAAAAATATATAACTTATCCCTACAATCAGGCTCTGTACTGGAGGACTGGAAAGTAGTAAATGTAACATTAATTTTAAAAAAGGGATCTGGGGCGATCCAGGAAATTACAAGCCTGTTAGCTTAATGTCCGTTCCAGGCAAATTGGTGGAAAGCATTCTCAAGGATAGAATTATTAAGAATATAGCAGAACAGCCTCTGCTGGGAGAGAACCAGCATGACTTCTGCAGAGGTAAATCTAGCCTCCAAAACTTTTGGAGTTCTTTGAGAGTGTCAGCAGGTGTGTGGATAAAGATGATCCAGTTGACATAGTATACCTGGACTTCCAAAAAGATTTTGACAAACTTCCTCATCAAAGACCCTTGAAAAAACTTAGCAGTCATGGGATAAGGTGACAAGTACATGTGTGGATTGATAACTGGTTGAAGTACAGGAAACAGAGAATAGGTATCAATGGAGAACTTTCACAATGGAGGGAAGTAAGAATTGGGTTCCCCCAGGGATCTGTACTGGGACCGGTGCTTTTTAATTTATTCACAAATGATCTAGAAGTTGGGGTAAGCAGTGAGGTGGCCAGATTTGCAGATGACACCAAATTCTGTTGGGTAATGAAATCCAAAACGGATTGTGAGGAGCTCCAAAAGAATCTCTCCAAACTGGTGAGTGGGCAACAAAATGGCAAATGCGGTTCAGTGCTGGCAAATGTAAAGTGATGCACATTAGGATGAAATTGGTATACTTCAAGTATACGTTGATGGGATCTGAGCTGTTGGTGACTAACCAGGAGGTCATGGGGTCATCTTGGGGTCATGGTGGACAGCTTGTTGAAAGTGTTGACTCAATGTGCGGCAGCTGTGGAAAAGGTCAATTCCATGCTAGGGATTATTAGGCAGGGGATTGAAAATAAAACTGCTAATTTTGTAATGTCCTTATGCAACACTATGGTGCGGCCCCACTTGGAGTACTGCGTACAATTCTGGTCACCACATCTAAAGAAGGACATTATAGAACTGGGAAAGGTGCAGAAGAAGGCAACCAAGATGATCAGGGGCCTAGAGCATCTTTCTTATGAGGCAAGGCTACAACACCTGGGGCTTTTGAGTTTAGAAAAAAGACGACTGCGGGGAGACATGATAGAGGTCTATACAATCATGCATGGGGTGGAGAATGTGGAGAGAGAGAAATTCTTCTCCCTCTCACATAACATTAGCACCAGGGTTCATCCCATGAAATTGATTGCCAGGAAATTTAGGACTAACAAACAGAGGTACTTTTTCACACAACCCATAATCAACTTGTGGAATTCTCTGCCACATGATGTGGTGACAACCAACAACCTGGATGGCTTTAAGAAGGGTTTGGATAACTTCATGGAGGAGATGTCTATCAATGGCTCCTAGTCTGAGGTCTATAGGCCACCTCCAGCCTCAAAGGCAGGATGCCTCTGAGTACCAGTTGCAGGGGAGTAACAGCAGGAGAGAGGGCAAGCTTTCAACTCCTGCCTGTAGGCTTCCAGTGGCATCTGGTGGGCCACTGTGTGAAACAGGATGCTGGACTAGATGGGCCTTAGGCCTGATCCAGCAGGGCTGTTCTTATGTTCTTATGGTGTGGCCTTGCTCCTTTCTTGAAGGCTTTGCCCTTCCATAAGGGTTTACCACTTACTTCTGAGCAGAAAAGAATGGGGAAGCTCCTTACCTTGAGCTCAGTATTTGTATTAGACCTTCTCTGGGCTAGTTCAGGTGACTTTTTAAACCCATGTGATTAAAATGAAGCACACCAAGAGCATGTCTGTAACAACGTCTTTCATGGATGTCCTAATAACATCCCAGTGCATTTCTTCATTGTGTGTTGGGTGGAGGAGTTGTTTGTCTGAACAGAGCATCCTCTCCCCTAGTTGGGCCCAGCTGTTTTCTCCTGCCCGCCTGCCTGCCAGCCTCCTCCTTCTCCTCCCACCGGCCCATTTTCTCCCGCTCACCCGCCTCCTCCTCCAGTTGGCTAGCGCGGCTCTGCCGACTGGCTTCCTGCTCCCTCTGGCTTAGCTCCACCAGCCGCCTCCTACCACTGGCCTCCTCCTCCCACCAGCCTCCTCTGCCGGCCTCCTCCCACCAGCCCGTTTCTCCCCACTCGCCCGCCTCCTCCTCCAGTTGGCCTACACGGCTCTGCTGGCCGACTGCCTGCTCCTTCTGGCTCGGCTCCACTTTCTTCCTCTTCCCACCAGCCTCCTCCTCCCAGTCTCCTCCTGCTCCTGCTGGCTCAGCTCCACCAGCCACATCCTTCTACTAGCCTCCTTCTCCCATCAGCCTCCTCCGCCAGCTTCCTCCCACCGGCCTGTTTTCTCTCGCTTGCCCACCTCCTCCTCCAGTAGGCCAGCGCGGCTCTGCTGGCCGGCTGCCTGCTCCCGACGGTTCAGCTCCGCAGGCCTCCTCTTTCTGCCAGCCATCTCCTCCCGCCAACCTTCTTCACTTGCTGGCCGCCTCTGCCCGCCAGTGTGGCTCCACCAGCCACCTCCGCACATTGGCCACCTCCACCTGCCAGCATGGCTCCACCGGCCACCATTGCTATTTTCTGTCCTGCTTGCAAACTCTCGCAAGATTTTTGCCATGCATTAGAACCAGCACATCTTGGAGAAATAAGTATATAGATAATATAATATAATACCCACAATCCATGGTAAGTTAATTTTTTGTACTGGTATACTACAAGATCTATCCAGCAGAGTTGTGCAGTGTGAGGATTACTTGAGGTGAGAGTAAACACTGGACACATATACTTACTCTGTAAGAGGCCTTGGCACCTCCATCTGGCCAAGCACGTAGCATCAGTGAGACTGTAGCATCTAAGTCTCTCAGGCTTAAAGTGGTCTACCTTTTAAAATGTTTGGCTGAGTGATTGACAGTCAGAGCTCTCAATCAGAGCATGATGTTCAAGTGAGCTCACCCCTGGAGTACTAAGCTCTTTTTAAAACAACAACCAAATATCTTGCATAGGAAACAGAAGAGTATTCCTTATATTCCATTCCAGTTCTTATAACTGACTGATTGATGGATTGATGGATTGATTTCTTTCCTACCTTCTGATTTCTAATTTGGGAACCCTTTATACGTTACAATTTGTCACAGGGTTGGATACCTCATCCGAGATTTGGATTTTCCCTTCTAATGAACTCTTGAGTGAATTTGCTTTATTATTTCCTGTTTACACAGTCAGACAGGTGTTATTGTCTGGTTTGTTTTATCCAGACATCGAGTCCTTCCCAAGGACCTGGGGTGCCAGAATTTTATTGTCAATTGTTATAGATATCATCGCAGAATATAGGCTGTTCCCAGTAAAGCTGCTTTTTGTAATTGGCTGATGGTGATTTCTGTGGCCCCTATGGTGTTGAGGTGCTCTTCAAGGTCTTTTGGAACTGCACCCAGGGCGCCAATTACCACTGGGATTATTTGGGTCTTTTTCTGCCACAGCCTTCTGCTGTGGCAGAAAATAATAATAATAATAATAATTATTATTATTATTAATAATTCAATTTCTGTTAATTTGGATACTGCTTAATTTTGATATCTAGATATTTAGTTGGATGTTCTGTTTGAATATTTGGGATTGTTGGATTAAAGTTTTAATTAGAATATGGGTGGTTAGGAGACGACGTTGATATGATTGTTGTTTTCCCGGTTTGATGTATAAAACAATATACAAGATGTTATCTACCCCCTCCCCTCAAAAAAAGATTTCTTTCCTACTTTGCCTTTCTTAAAAGTATTCAAGACAACTTGTGGTAATAAAAGAACAATCAAAACACCGTTGCAATAAAAATGAAATACAATTTTAAAATTACAGCAAAATTTCAAAAAGACAGTAAAGAAGCTAAAAGGCAGCTGTGCAGGAAAATAGAAATCTTATTTAAACAAGAACTGTGCTGAAAGTTCTTTATGGAACTTAGAAGTATGGGCTTAGCATGGACAAGTGGTGGTGGAGGGGAGGAAAGTGTTTCCATGAAACTAGGCCTTCCATCCACCTTTTCCAATGGCACCATCAACTATTTTGTGATCCAGACAGTGGCTGACATGATGTGCAAGGATAATGGGGACAAGAAGCACAGAAGCAGTAGTACCACTTGGGACGACTGACACCAGGTGTGCTGCCAGCATTACTGTAGTTCCATCCATTGCTGCAAATGAGTAACTCTGGTAGCACAACTGCTGTCCTCCTCCCCAGTGACACAGAGGCAGCAGCAAAAGAGTGTCCATAGCAGCAGCATCACAATGCCCTCCTAACCCCAGTTACCCTTGCACATCAGGTACCGCTGGCAATTACACTTCCAAGGGGTCCAAATGGCTGTGTATAATTGTTGCTTTTTTGCTATAACAGACCAGCCCAACTACTCCTCTGGAATCTCTATATTCTGTATATGGCCAACCCAGTCAAAAAAGATTGGTGTATTTCTTTCCACAAATGTATTTTGTCAGTAAACTAGCATGAATATACCTTTACGGGAATATACCTTTTTACAGCTCAGAACTGCATGGAGAAGGTAATGATCCTATGCACTCTCCCTCTCCCCTTCTCTGTATTTAAAAACATGACTGCTGTGTTCTGCTGGTTTCATTTTTAAAAATCTTTCTATTTGTAAAATCGGGTAGAAAATGCTCCTGTGCTCACTGATACAAAGAGACCTGAAACAAGCTAGCTAAAAGACCTTATTGAGAATATGACATTCACCACTAAATCACTAGAAGGCATACCAATTAAGTGGAATTAAAGTCCCTATTAAGGAGCTGTCATTTCTGTTCAAAATCACTGGATTTAAATCCATTCCCTAGGTGATTTCAAGATTGCTCATTGTAATCCATTCCCTAAGGAGATTTCAGGTTTCCCAGTTTTAATCCAATCTCTAGAAGATTTCAGATTTCTCAGTTTTAATGGGAGTTTCTAATGAAATTGAACATTCAATAAAATGACAGGCAATTGACCCTGCATCACTTATAGTTGTATGCTGTTGAGGTTTGGCTTGGACAGAACACCGTATGAAAACTTACTATCTTCTAACGATCCCGTACTAGAGTGTCTAACATTTTTCAGAACTAAGGCACTATCTCTTCCTTGGATACCTCTAGTATAGACACATTTATCCTCTCTGGCAATGTCTAGCTGCCATCTCCAGCATATAACAGGCTGGGTGTACCATGCTGCAGGGAGGAGAACAAGTGAGCAAAGTGGCCCCAGAGATGAGTGAGGACCCGGAGGCCTGTGCGCCCTATTATAGCTCTGCCCCTGACTCAAACCTTTCTCCTGAGAAGTCTTTCCCCATAGGCATGCAAGCCTATGGGAACCTGCGAAGGAGGGGACACTAGGCTCCTCCTAGCAGCTTTATTGTACACAATGTCCCACTGGTCCATTTCCCCTAGAATTGTCTGCCAGGGTTTCCTTCCCTGCAAGACAAACAATATCATCTCAGTATTTCTGCTGATGTTGACAGGTGCCCCCTGTGTGTGGCTAATATGAGAGTGTCATCATGAGAATCCTCAGGACTGGGGTGATATAGTTGGCAGAGACTCTGCAGCAGGGCTACACTACTTTGGCCCTCCTGCAGATAGTAGACTACAGTACATTTCCCATGATTCTTGACTAATGGCCACTATGGCAGGAGATTATGGCGATTGTATTCTAAAAACAGCTGGAGGGCCAAAGGTATACAATCCAGCTCTGCAGGAATGGTGGTAATTGCTACATTATCTCCCCCACCCCCAGTTCTACTATTGTGCTTCTTACTTTGCTACTGGAGGAGCAGAGGATCGTAACTGGATTTTAACAGCTTTGGTGTCATGGCAGGCATTTTCACTGGGCCAATGGATTTTTGTGTCCAGAATATGTCACTGGAATCTGAACAAGCAATGGGCACAATCCAGTCAAAGTGAAGTACTTTTAAGCCCCACTGATTTCCATGGGAGAGGTAACCACATGTTTAAACCACTCGAACTGAAATGAACAAATTCATTCACAAAGTCCTTACAAATTCTTAATTTTTGCTGGGCCCAATCCAGTGAAAGCTAGCTATGCTTAAATCCCATTGAAATCAATCTGATAGTTTAGTCACAAATAAATCATTGTGACACAACTAAGCCCATTGATTTCCAGGTGATCCTGAGTGACTGTTGAAGTGACACATGTGCAGTTTTGAGCTGATTTGCAGTTTATAAGTCTGTCCGTAGGCAAACATTTCCTTAAGTTGATCCTCCCATTGTAGAATCTTCCTGATGAAAGCCCTGCAGACCGTGCCATTAATGCCAAGCTCCTCTACAGACAGCTGTTCCATGTAGTCAGTAAGAGATAACCTCACTCAGCTCTTAGAGAATTCAGATTCCTGACTACAACTGTGTGGTCTCTAAAACATTTCATAACTTAGTGAGACAACGTCAGCTTGCACACAGCAGCTCATGTTTCATATCTTTCAGTGTGGTCTAGCTGATCATTACTTAAGGTGAATTCATGTTTCTCTTGGACAGAGTCACGTTAGCAAAACAAACTCTGCCAGCAGCAAATAATGTACAACTGTTTAGAACAGGAACACTACCGTACCATTCCCTTGCTGACCTTGGAGAATAGAGTTCTCGATGCAGTCATAATGCAGGAACGTGAAACAGGTGCAGTGACAACCATTCCATTCAAAAATGGTGTTGCTGTTCTTTATTAAGATGTAATTCTAGAGGATGAGTAACAATTATAAGACTTCCAGACATTCCAAAAATAGACTGCATCCATCTATAATTGACTCATCTTTTGAGATGTAGAGTAGGTGGAATGATATCCATTTTATTGGACCAACCAGCTGTGAATATTTGCAAGTTTTCAAAAGCTGCAGGTTTGAACCATCAGGTACAGATGTTCACAAGATTAAAAAAACAAAGCTGATGATGTCTATTAGTATCATTTATCAGTTCCTTTGCTGAAAGCCATGTGGGTATCTAACAAAACACAGAGGCAGGCACTGTTTCTTGATGTTCCTGTTTTTCTCAATGTAATTTTATCTGGTGCCAAGATTAATACAGAAGGGTTAGAGAATGTGAAAGAAGGGCTCAGTGATAAAATAAGGCCCCTGAGGCCTTAAAATAAGACCCTTAAATGACAAACCAGGCAGTACGTGCAACATAAGACTACTCACCGACATCCAGACTAAACCTTCACTAATGCATGAGGGTTTTCTCTTGTTCAAAAGGGGCACTGTGATTTTTGGAGATCTCACTTTTTCTCTACAGCCACCTGTGCCTCCCAACACTATCTCCCCAAGGTCCCCCACCAATCAGGAACATGGTTTTGCAGGGCAGAGAGGAGAGAGAATTGCCAAAAATCATCCCTCCCCCCACACAACCAGAAAAGCCTGGCTTGTTGGTGGAGGGTTGGTCTGGATGCTGGCCCCTCTTACAGCCCTTTTTACACAGAACAAGCCGCTTCCGGAAGGATTGTTGGAACTTGACAAGCAGCAAGAAGGGCAGGGCTCTGTTCCTATCTGCTATTTCTCTTCTCCATCCCACCCCCAACAAGCTTCAGATGTGGTTCTGCACTTGGGCTGTGTACTTTGGGGCAGGAAAATAGGAGGTAAGGAAAGAATTAAGCGCAAACATCCTGCTGCTTCTCAGATCCTGAATTGCTGTGGGAAATGGCTTTTCCTGTTTCAAAAGGGTTTGGGGGATAATGTTACATACATCTGCATGCAATGTCTAGTTTGCCCCTAAGGGAATGCACCTTCCTCATAAAGTGCAGTAAGCTTCTATATAAGAGGACACCATTTTTTCAAGCATGGCTTCTTTCTTGTTTGTGCTTTACATTGTGATTTCTGCCTTTGAAGGGTGTGCCTTTCTTTCTATTTTCCAGACTTTAGTCCTCAACTGTACCTTGCTGCTTCCTTTTCTCGATTGAGAGCTCATTTCAGACAACTCGGATGAGAGTTAGCATTCCATTGGTTTTCATTTATTTTACCACATCATGAGCAAAACCAAATATGCAGGTACATTGATAACTCAAATGTCATTGCTGATGGTTAGCTTTTATTCTAGATCCCAGATGTGCAACAATGACATCTCTTTAACAGAACACACTGTTTAAGAAACCATAAAGTGCACTTTCCAAGGAAGACTTTTTTAAAAAAAAAGCAACTCGAAAGTCTTCAGTAGATAAACACATGCTTGTTACTCAAGTTGCAGTGCATCTATCGCTGCCAGAATGTTTTGCCTTAACTAATAGTGAGAGGGGGAATCTGAACTAGATATACTGAAAGGCAAGAAGTCCTGGTCCATATCTCTCAGATATCTGCCTCGTGCTAATGGAAACATTTGCTCATAGGGTTGCTATTCCTATTCCAAGGCTGCTTGTTCAGAGTGGAAGGTATGAGGAGGAACAGTGCCCCTTTCTGATCTGTGTGGACTGTTGCCATTGCTCTCCCCATGAATATTCCCAGCCAGCCCCTCCCTGCTCAGGTCTCCCACTCTCAAGGGAAAGTTATGAAACGGCACATTTAGCTCCGGCTTCCAAAATATGCGGGAGACAGGACATGTTAATGAGAGCCACAGTCCATCAAGCTCAATGTTTGCCTTCATTTTATGACAAGGAAAAATGTGACACAAAAGTTGCAGAAACTCACAGCAGCTTTTCTGAATACAGGTAGCATTGGTGCTATGGAGTAAACCAGGGGTGGCAAGATTCTGAATGGCAAGATTCCTGCAATGAAACTTCTCTTGGGAAGCGTAAAAAGCATTGGGTGTGATCATGCTCAGGAGGACTTCCTATTTCTAATGCTGGAAGGAACTCTCTCTTAGAAAGGACTTCTAAGAGGAATAGGAATAGGAATAGGAATAGGAATAGGAATAGAAATAGCTAGGAATAGCTTCTGCATATTCCTTATTCCTCACACTCCACTCTTCGCCAACTTCCTCCTCCCAACTTTTAAAAAATCAAGTGCTGATAGGAGTAATGCCTACCACAAGACAAAAACCCACTAAGTTGGATATTACATAAAAGAGCATATTTTAATAATGTATACATTCTGAAAATAATAAAACTGGCAACATATCTTCTTATGTTGCTATCCTATGCAATTCTTAATACCTCCTGCTTAACAATGTGGTTTTGTTCATGAAAGAAAATGAGCTGTAGCATCCAAAAAATCATAATTGAAAACACTCAGGAAGCAGTCTGTAAGCCTATATATATATATATATATATATATATATATATATATATATATATATATACACATATATACATATACACACACACACTTTTCAGTGATGTGTGTTTCTGATGCTACAAGGAGGTAGAGACCTAAGTATGCCTTCTGTGTGTATATTATTGGGTCTATGCGAACACAGACCCAAAAGGGAGGCGGGGGGAGGAGATGATGATGATGATGTTGATGATGATGATGATGATTGATTTCTACTTTGGCCACATCACCACCCCTTGAGCCCGAAAGCTCTGAGCAACTCCCCAAAGGGCTCCAGTTCCAGTTCTCCGGGCCACAAAACCCCAAGGTGCTGTTCCATGAAAAAACCCTTCACCATAAAGCAGTGGTGGCCAGGGTGGGTGCCACTCCCTGCAGCAGAGGATTGGCTCTGCCACTCACCTGGCCACCAGCAAGTGATCAGATCTGTGGAAGCCAGGTGAGTGGAGTAGCCGGCTGGGTGGTGTGCTGCTGATCGGAGCAGCTTACAGGTGCTGCTGGAGCGGAGGTCAGAACCTTCTAATTTATGCTTAAAGGTGCCTTCCCACCCCAGTGGTGTCCTCATCGGCTGCTACTGCCATAAAGGTGCCCCCAGTTGAACACCAATAAGGCGCACTACCTACCCCAAGCCTACAATCGCCCTGCCAATGTGACCATCCTAACCTATTTAACTGCGCACTTCTAAGGAGAAAACTGCAAACAATGATCCAGGAGTGAGCTGGCAAAACTAATTTCAGCACAAGCCAATCAGGTTAAGAAAACAATAATTCTACTCGGCCCCATCATTGCCCCCCTGTCAGGGTGGATGGGTGCAGGCTGAGCTGCACGAAAGACTCTTGTGGGGAAGAGGGGCCAGTCTTATAAGGCGGCCACCTCTCCTGCCCTATGTTGAGCATGCAAAAGTGGGCGGATGGTCACCAATACACCCAGCATTTCTCAAAGCTGGGCACAACCCTGCCTCTCCCTCAGGGCTTGCTTCACACACTGAGGGAAGCAGCAATGCAGTGACTGTGCACGTGTATGTGCAATCCACGAGTACTGAATTGCTTCCATGAGTGTGTTATGCTATCAAGTAGGGGATTTAAAGATTTTCTCATAAGACAACAAATGTCTACACGACCAGTTTCATTATTTGCAGACTGAATGGGTTATTAAATATACTCTTCATGTATTATCCTGAGGAGATTTTTAAATGTAGCTTTTGGGTGACGCTAGTATTCCTTTTGTGTGTCTAATGCTTACACACCATGTCATTTTCAAAGCCTAAAGGTAGATTCTGTGAAAAGATCCCAAATAAAATTGCCAACTGACCAGGGGGGAAAGCAGCTCTGCTCCTCTGCATTTAAGAGCAACTTAATCTGAAGAAAGCAGGAAGTGACGCTCTTCTTTGCAGAGATACAGGGTGTAGCTATAATTGAGTGGATTATTGAGTGGGTTCAAAGAACCTGGGGGGCCCAGCTCCTGAGGGCCTGCTCCCCCAGCTCCACCCCTCTCTATTTTCTTTATCATCTCTCTCACTCTGAGGGGCTGTCGGGGAGAGGCGTGAACACAGGCCCCCTCTTCCCTACCTATGCCCCTGCAGAGAGAGATAATAATATAAGTATTATCATTTGTCAGTTCAGCTGCTGCTAAAAGCACAGGAGAAGGGGGCAGCAAAAACATTCTATGCATAGTTCTACTGTGTGTAAAGTTGTGATAGACTTTGCCCCTCCTCCTTGTCGAGTAGTTTGTTTCCAAGCACAGGTGAAGGCAACTCTAACTGCACTGTATTTTTTTTTTAAAGAGATACTACAGCTTTGCAACTTCAAGTCTGAGCAAAAAGAACAAAGTGGATGTGGCAATGCACATTCTTAAGAGGGCGGTGAGCCCTAGAACTGAACCCAGAAGAAAGTCAACAGAAGTTTATACTCAAGGCATGGAACAGAAGCCAACCTTTAACTTGAAGGAGAATGGAGAAGGCAAAATTATGAGGAGTCTATGAGTTGTTCTGAGGGAATCGTGTGCTCCTTAAACATTTGCCTTGACAGTTGAAGCACTTCATACAATGGCTCTCATGATATCCTTTCTTAAATAAGTAACAGCTTTATTCTGATGTTATCTCCCCCTTTGCTAAGACAGCTGTATTAGAAGACCGACCTCCAGCTAACTGCCTATTTCCTGAGTGAGGGATACAAGGCCTGAAAGCTCATTTTAGTCTGTCACTTTTTTTGTATTTAACATGAGACGTGATCTTAACAAGAGATAATTTTGAGTCCTTTTAAATTTGGCCATATGTTTACCACCCCAACTGGCCTATTAAGATCTAACAAATACTTATTTTCCAATGCTGGTTGCTGTGCTTCTTAAAGCTATTAGGCTACTACAGATCACCCAAGCCTTCTAGATTGGCTTTGGTATATGTGGGAAGAGGAACTCTTTTGCAGTAGCTTCGTTCCCCTTCCTCTTTGACCCTGTGGATCTGGCAAAGTAAATAAGAAATATAATATGTACAGTGCTTAGTGCTGCCTGTATGTTAGGTTGAGAAACAGTTGCTTTGTGTATGCCTTTACACTGGCCGCATTTGCACGTAACGTGAAGCTGGAGGTGGCCGGACCCATGGTTAATTTTTCTAACTGTGGATCTCATTGCAGATGTGTGTCCAACTGTGGTCCAGCAACCTCGATATGCAGGGCAGGGGAACCCCTCCCTCTTCCTGTTCTGCCCAGACCTCATCCCAGCAAGCTCCATAGTGCCTGTATCACCAGACTGTGGGCAAGGCATCAGCACATCATAAGAGTGGCAGTCATTGGCCATGATCTGGAAGGGGCTGTGCTATGCACAATTGTGCCTTTTTGGAATGGACAACCTGCCTGTGGAAGGGAAAAGGCATTTACATCCCTTTAAATGCCATACAAGCCCTTCTTCCGATGGCAATTGCACTGATGCCCTCATAACAGCCCCAAAACAAAACAGTTTTGCACAAGCACAATTTCTGACAGGGGTGTGTGTGTGCGTGCACACACACTGAGGGCCACTATTTTCCTGTTACTCAGGAAAGGGACAGGAATATAATGAATTCCTAGAAGGAGATATGTATGTGAGCGAGGGAAAAGGATCCTGGGGTCTGGCCTGCTGTGACCAATGATGCTCTTGTGAGGGCTCTCCCCGGCAAAGCAGTCCATGGAGACTGAACCACATTCCTGCCCCCATGGCATGTACCTAAGCATTCCAATGTACCTAAGCATTCCTGGTTGAGGCTGGCTTTTAAACCCAACCCCGGGTATCCCCACCCTGCCATACGTCGCCATCCCAATGCTCTGATGGGGTTGCCCTGCTTGTGTTGCCATCGCGGGTTAATGTGCTTGTGAACATACATCTTTGTCGCTTCATTGTCAGAGAGCAAAGTACTTAGTGTGCTTGTTGCCATCTCATCCTCTTTCTCTCCTGATTGCCAGAATGGGGAGGGGGTGGTGCAAGTGCTCAGAGAGGCAGGCAGCGAGAAGCATCACAGGCGTGGAGTGGGTGCAATCTCGGGCAAGTCTGCACCACCACCTCTATGATCACGGCTCCAGAAGTGAAACTGTGGTTATGGTGCCGTCTATGTTCAGATGTAAAGCTGCCACTGAAAAACTCTGGTTACGGCAGTGAAACTCACTACAACCCAAAGGTTCAAATTGGAGTTTGGTGAGGCAAACCACAGGTTGCTTTTGCCACAAAACCATGGTTGCATGCATTCGGATGTAATGGAGTTCCAATCTCTGCCCCGTTTACACCTGGTTTTGCGTTACATGCAAATACGGCAAGTCAGATCATTGGTTCATTTAGTTTAGTACACTGACTGGCAATAGCTCTCCAAAGTTTCAGACAAGGGCCTTTCCTGACTACCTCGAGATGCCAGGTATTGAACCTGCATACGAAACAGGTGTTCTGTTTCTGAACTATGGCCCCTCCCCAAGGCCCACTGCACATTGTGAGCTTCAACATTTTCACCAGTGCTAAACCAGTCAGCACGACCCACTATGATATTCATAGAGTATTCTCATTCATGCTCTGAAAGTGAGGAACATTTTTAGTCAATTCTATTAAAAAAAATTATAGTATGCTATGAGATATGGTGTGTGTGCTGAGGGGACAGGCTGTTGGGAGGGATTGAAAAGTTACGTTCTCATTGCTATAACATTGTAACATATTAGCATCACAGTTTTAAGATGATTGTTGCAACTGTGTAGGCTACAAACTTAAATTTATTTGGAAATGAAAGCTGGAATTCTCGAGGTTTAGACAAGAGTCTGCAGGCTATATATTATAGTAAATGTTATGACTTCCATGCGGCTCATATCTCTGCTGAGCTAGAAGGGGTCAAATTTCATATACGTTGGCTGAATTCCTGCACATACTTACTTGAAAGTAAGTCTCATTTAACTCCGTGAGACTTACTTTTGACTAAGCCTGCACACGATTGGGCCTATGACATTTCTTCAGCAGGTTAGAATTAACCCATAGTGCTATAAAACTGTGTTAGTATCTCCGTCATATTTTAATAAGGAAACACGGATTACCACAGCTTTGTCGGAAATGAAACAAGACAATGCAGCCTATGCAAAAAGCAATTCATTCATGCTGCTGGTAGTAGAAACCAATCAGGACCAGCAGTTTAGTGTGGAGTCATTTTCTTGCTGAATGGCTTATTTGCTTTCACTGGGTTCTTCTTTGTTTTTCCTCCAGTAAATATCTTTAGCTTGCTGTTTTGAAAAAGCACATCTAGTGTGATGATGAGAAAAATGGGGTGCAATAGTCATTGCCTGTACATTTAATACAACAAGGGGGCTCTGCTCTGGGTGCCGACAATGAGGGAGGCTCAGCTGTTGTGCACTCGGGACAGGACCTTCTTTGTTGCTGCCCCCAGACTTTGGAATGCTCTCCCAGTGGCCATTCGCTCCTTGGACTCCATCACAGTTTTTAGAAAGCTTGTTAAATCTTGGCTTTTTATCCAGGCTTTTACATGATTGTTTTTATTGCTGCTTCTATGTGTTTTTACCCGTATATAGTTTTTATGCTTGTATTTTATAGATTTTAAATTTGGTTTGTTTTTATATTTTTAGCTTAATATTTTTATTGTCATTTTATTGCATGTTTTAAAACTTTTGTAATCCGCCTTGAGATTGTTTTTAATGAAAGGTGGTATATAAATTCAACAATAAAATAAATAAATATAAATAAACAACATTTATATACCGCTTTTTAACAAAGGTTTCCAAAGTGGTTTACATAGAGAAATAATAAATGTTTTAAATGGATAATAAAATACCCACCTTAAACAAATTGGTAACAATAATGTCATTTACTAACTTGTTCCTTATAATAATGTTATTTATTACGTTGATAGCTTTCATTTCTTCCCTGGAGCTCAAGGGAACCTTTACAGCAAGGGTGGGGAACCTTGGCCCTCCTGCAGATGTTGGCCTACAATTCCCATAATCCCTAGCTATTGGCCTCTGTGGCTGGGGATTATGGGAGTTGTAGTCCAAAAACAGCTGGAGGGCCAAGGTTCTCCACCCCCACTGTACAGGGTTCCCAGGCTGTCTTCCATCCAGTTACTTTAGCTATATCAAGTTTGCTGTATCAAATACCATCAAGCCTATGCTGGCCTCTCAATGACATAGGTCTGCGGTATTCCCCTTCAGAATGCAGATGGCAGTTCACTGGATTTATATAATAAACATGCCAAGAGAAAGCTACGCTAGATCCCTTCTCCCTGACATGTAGTCCTCTGTGGAAGGAATTTTCTTGTATGGATGAACATTCAGTCATGTAAGATCGCACCTGAAGGAAAACCTCCCAGGCACACATTTCCCATCTCCATCAGAGTTTTAACTTAGACATAAGAACTGGTTATTTATGGTGCAGGTTATAGTCCTAGTGCTGGTCTATAACTTTTCAGTTATAATATTGTTGTTGGGTTAGACTGTTGACTTGTTTGTTTGTTTTTTAAATTATTTATATTTTATTTGTATTGTTTTTCCCCCTCTTGTTGTGCTGGTCATAGACCGTAATAAACTTTGATTGATTGATTGATTGATGGTGCTTATTACCTTTAAAGCCCTGAACGAGTTAGGTCCGAGTTATCTTAGAGAGTGCCTTCTTCTGCATGATCCCCACCACATGTTAAGGTCATCTGGGAAAGTGTGCCTTCAGTTACCACTGGTTCGTCTGGTGGTAACTCAAAGGCAGGCCTTCTCTGTAGCTGCTCCTCGGCTGTGGAATGCACTCCCAGCAGAAATCCATAATCTGAGCTCATTATTGGCCTTCAGGGGAGCCCTTAAAACCTACCTGTTTGGCTTGGCCTTCCAGGGTTTTAAACTGTTGTAAATGTTTGGCCTGGTTCACCAGGGTTTTTAACTGTTTAAATGTTTTAACTGTTAATTGGGTTTTATGCTGTTTTTATAGTTTTGATTTTAACAGTTAATTGATTTTAATTGTTTTTATTTTGATGTAAACCACCCTGAGCCATTTTTGGAACAGTGGCATGTAAATGGAATAAATAAATAAACAAGAATGTAAGAACAGCTCTGCTGCATCAGGGCCAAGGCCTATCTAGTCCAGCATCCTGTTTCACACAGTGGCCCACCAGGTGCCTCTGAGAGGCCCACAGGCAAGAGGTGAAGGCATGCCCTCTCTCCTGCTGTTTCTCCCCTACAACTGGTATTGAGAGGCATCTTGCCTCTGAGGCTGGAGGTGGCCTATAGCCACCAGACAAGCAGCCATTGATACATCTGTCCTCCATGAATTTGTCCAAGCCCCTTTTAAAGCTGTCCAAGCTAGTGGCCATCACCACATCCCATGGCAGAGAATTTCATAGATTAATTATGTGCTGTATGAACAAGGACCTCCTTTTGTTGGTCCTAAATTTCCTGGCCTTTAGTTTAATGTGTTGACCCCTGGTTCTAGTGTTGTGAAACAGGGAAAAAATTTCTCTCTGTCTACTCTCTCTACTCCATGCATAATTTTATACACCTCTATCATGTCTCCCTGCAATTGCCCCTTTTCAAAACTAAAAAACTGCAGATGCTGTAGTCTTGCCTCATAAAGAAGGTACTCCAGGCCTCTGATCATCTTGGTTGCCCTCTTCTGCACCTTTTCCAGTTCTACAGTATTCTTATTAAGATACGGTAACCAGAACTGCCTGCAGCACTCCATATGTGGCCGCATCATAGTTTTGTTTAAGAGCAGTTTTATTTTCAAACCCCTTCCTAATAATTCCAAGCATGGAATTGGCCTTTTCCACAGCTGCTGCACATTAGGGGGGTGCACAGAACTGGCTGGTCTGGTTCGGTTCAAGTCCAAACCAGACCTGAACCAGACTGGGCCAGTTGGGTCTGGCACCCCCTTGCGCGCACACACACACACACACACACACACACACACACACACACACACACCGTTCGGTTCAATCCAGGGGCATTGGTTTTTTAAAGTTTTTTTAAAGAAATAATTAACTTACCCCCACCAGGGTGGTTCTCTGAGGCTGCTGGGGGGGAGGGGTCCACGGAAGTTCCCCCTCCCCTGCCAGCCTCCCATCCATCCCAAACCGGCCCATTCGGCCATTCTTCAGCCCATTTGGACCTTTCATCCCGGTATGGCGGCCATTTAGGGGCCAAAGTGCCTGCGCAATGGGTCTCTGCATAGCCAGGGTCAGACCGAACAGGGGGTGGTTTGGTTTGATTCTGAACCATCAAATCAAACTGATTCAATGTCAAACCTGTTTGCACATCCCTACTGCATATAAGTCAACACTTATCAAGCTGTCCACCATGACCCCAAGATCCCTTTCCTGGTCAGTCGCTGACAGCTCAGACCCCATCAGTGTATATGTGAAGTTGGGTTTTTTTGCCCCAATATGCATCACTTTACACTTGCTTTCATTGAACCTCATTTGCCATTTTGTTTCCCACTCACCCAGTTTGGAGAGATCCTTTTGGACCTCCTCAGAATCTGTTTTGGATTTCACCACCCTAAATAGTTTGGTGTCATCTGCAAATCTGGCCACCTTGCTGCTTACTCCAACTTCTAGATCATTTATAAAGAGCACTGGTCCAGTACAGATCCTTGGGGGACCCCACTTTTACTTTCCTCCATCATGAAAACTGTCCATTTATTCCTAGCCACTGTTTCCTGTCCTTCAACCAGTTACCAATCCACACATGAACCTGTCTATACTCATATAGTATGTTTCATATTTCCCAAACTCTAGATGTCACTAAGAATGCAACAACCCTTTGAGTACTTGATGCTGGCAGTTCATACTTACTGATGAAGAACATGCAGTATCTAATCTAAACTAGAAGTGGCCAACTTCTGAGTTCTCAGGGGCCATTCTTAGGACTGTTTTCTGGTGGTGAGGATGAAAGTGTAATTTGTCATTAAAAGTCACCCCTCCACAAGGCTCCATCATGAAAGTGGCATTATCTAGTAGCAAGAGCTTTGTAGTTAGGGCACACATGTGCTTAGGCATTGCTCTACACCAGGCCTGCTCAACTTCAGCCCTCCTGCAGATGTTGGCCTACAACTCCCATAATCCTTGGCTATTGGCTACTGTGGCTGGGGATTATGGGAGGTGTAGTCCAAAAACATCTGGGGGGCCTAAGTTGAGCAGGCCTGCTCTACACTCAAACACAAATGGACAACCTTTTCATGGCATCTAGCTTAAAACTGGGAAGAGCTGCATGCAGCCAGAAAAAAAATTGCTTAGTGGGGTGGATCTGGCCAAAGGACTACCAGTTGTCTATTCCTATTTTGAACTATGGGTACTTAAGGACTTATTTTTGAGTATTTGTAACTTTTAATAGTTCCTGGGATATCTACTGCGGGCTGTTTTAAAGGTGCACAGAAACACATGCACACACATTTCATAAATCTGCAACATTTATCAGTGTGGACAGACTACTATGATCCAAGTAATACATATATATTATTGCTTTTGCTGCTGTTATGGCCTCTGTGATAGTTTATGACAATAACTCTGTTTTCATTTGTAACTTTCATAGAGCAATACAGTTCTTTTCATTTCAGTCAAGGAGCTCCCCAAAAGGAGTAGGGGATGCATGCTTTAGCTGTCATGAACTAGAAAGTACCAGCAACTGATAGGGCGTCCTCCCCCACCCACCACCCCAGCTCTGAAGCAGTGGGCTGATATGCAACCCATTCTGCTCCACTGCTGCTTGATAGGTCCTTTCACCCATTCTCCTTCCTCCCCATGTCCTGCAGAAACCAGATATTTTCCTGTACAGCAGTGTGGGGAGAAGGGTGGCAGTGAAACAGGAATGGGGAGGGAGGCTGAATCTTCCCTCACAGCTTGGCAGCTTTTAAAGAGACAGGCATGATCGCCAGGTTGACAGCTTGCAATCTCACTGATCGAAAAAGACAGAGAGGGGCCATTGTGCAGTAGATGAGGCTGAGTCTAGCAGGAGGTTTTAGCTTGGAGAATGTCTCAAGCCATTAGGTTTGAACCCACCAGAAGAACGGTTTGCTTTATATAGATAACTTCTCAAGATGTTCCTCAAGGTAGTATATCTGAATGTATATCTTGTGAATCCAGCAGAGGAATAACAACTAGAGGAGCCTTGTCTCTGCTAGGGTTGGACCTCCCCTGAGTATCCAGTGTTCCCTATAACCAGGATTCCCAGATGTTGTTGACTACAACTCTCAGAATCCCCAGTGCAATAGCCTTTGCTTGAGGATTATGGGAATTGTAGTCAACAACATCTGGGAATCCATGTTAGAGGGAACACTATGAGTATACTCCCTCAAAGTTAAGCCATCTAGAATCTGTACTCCTTTGCTCACTTCATACTTTCCTTTCCATGAAGTTTGCTTTCGTGTGACATGGCTTAGCATGTACCTTCTGTCCAAGACCACAGTCTCAATTTGTTTTAGAAAAGGGTGTACATGTTTTAATTACATCAAGATAAAATAAAAGCCCACTGGTTTTCTTTTCTCAGACATTCAGTTTTCACATCTGTCTTAGATTCCAGTGCCATGCAAGCTATGCACAACCCACCCTCTCCAGTATCCTTACTACATTATTTAGAGTTCTGCCTCCGATGAAACTTAATTACAGTTCAGAGCTCTTAACAGTTTGTTTATTGATGCCGTTTCTCATTTTTATGATGTCCTTTACCTATGCAGAGCAACTTGAGCAATTACTTAGAGAAGCTATTCTCATGAGCAATGAAAACCGGGCTTTCTCTGTGTGTGAGAACCTGCATGTGAGGGCACGGCGGTGAGGTTTAAGTAATTAAGTAGCCCAGCACTTAACCCAGGTTTTGGGTGTGAGTGTGCCAAAAACTAAGTGATTATGGGCCTGCCACGTCTGCTTGCAGCCAGGATGGACACACTCAGAGGGGGGGGGGGTCTCCTAGTAATGCACCACACACTCTGAAGTGTCTTTTTAGATTGTGCTTCCCTGCACCTGACCCCCGGAGAGCCCAAGTGAGTCTTGAGAGCACTGAAGGGAGGCTGCCACTCATCTGGGTGGGCGATCCACTCGCCTGAGGAAGGGTAAGCGATCATCTGCAGAGAGAGCAGGTCAAACCCGCAGACCTCCTTTCAGAGCTTCACACTGCTTGTGTGAAGTGCCTCAGAGAGTTATTATTGCTAATTATTCAATAAATAGGAAAGCCTTGGTTATTAAGGATTTTTGGTTCACAACAGCATAATGGCGGCTTCCCCAGCTTACTTGACCTGTGATACGTTAGGAATTCAATCACATGAACACTACACCAATTTTAAAAAGTAAACATAGAGGCTATTCACACACACATGCAAAGCCAGGCTAAGGGAGCCCAGCTCGATTTTGCATGTGTGTGTGAACTACCAGGACTGGGCCTGATCCTGGCAGCACCACAGCGGCAAACCCACTCGTTGAGCCTCCCCTCAAAATAGGAGAGTGAGTGCTCTCCTAACCCCATTTTTCTAATCATGTGTCAGCCGCAGCTGCTGGCAGCCATGGCTGGCAGACTCGGGTGGGGGGAGGGGATCCCAATAATGCACACTCACACGGTGCATTATTAGAGTTCTGGGGGGCAGGGCGACACGGGGCAACATGCCCCAGCACCCCAACCCTTGGAGCTACCGGCAGAAGCTGGTGCTCATCTGGGCGGGTGATCCGCCCACCCAAGGAGGGAATAGCTGCTTGTCTGCGAGGAAGGTAAATATAACCTGCCTTCCCCCTCAGACCACTCCGGAGCCCTTCTCACTAATTATGAGAAGAGGCTCGTGGTGTTTCATTGCCAAATACAATTTCTCTCCAGCTTCTGTTGAAGCTTCCTTAGTCTGCTCTCAGCTCCGCCCCTTCCTCTTGGGATCCTCTCCAACTCCCATCCTCTGTATTACTTATGAGGATGTGTCTTTTAAATTACAAGAGTCACTAGTCTTCATGGTCTCCATTGTTCTGCATCTGTACAGTGGAAATTCTTGCTGCAGGATATATTGTAGTGAGCTTGTACATATTCCAGTTGTAAGAGCCAAAGTCCTCTTTATCTTTGTTAGCAGCATCTTCGTCATTCTCATTTGTACTTTTCATGTTTACTGTGGGAAATTTCATAGACACAATCTAAAGTTGGAGATTCCTCTTCTTCTTTAAAGATAAAAGGTGTATAAGAATTGGCAGGACATGAAAGTGGCCTAGAAGGAATCATGCTCCTTTGGTAGAAAGTTTCTTCTAACAGATGGATCCTGTTCCTTATTCAAAGGGGGAACATCCCGTGCCATCTGGTAAGATTCAGATGAGTTCCAGCATAGGCAGTTCACAACCTCTGCTCTTTTATGTGAGCAAAACCCACTGGAGCAAATGGAAATATGTTGAGAGTCTGATTATCTCAGAGTTCAGTTCACCCAGGAACTCTCGCTGAAATAAATTGCATTACTTCAGAATAAGCAATTTGAGGACTGTAGCTCTTGCTTCAGGCTGTGATTTAGTAAGGCCATATGCAACTTCAGAATCATATTTGACCCTGAAGTCAGTAGGCTCTGCTGAACCTGGTTCAACCTGAAGCAAAGTGCCATCTGCAGAGGGTTTAATCAGATCTGAAATGAAGTCAGCTGGGGCTGAATCACTTTGGTACTGAGTAGGCCTCAGAAGACCCCTCTCTGAGCCCTGTACTTACTGGGCAGACCTCTCTTTGCTCTTCTTATTTTTCACTACCGGTGGTGAGGGAGCAGCAGCTGCCAAGCCTGATCTCTAAATCAAAAGAGATCAGAAAGCTAGAAGACTCTTCCCCCCCCCCCCACCCTTTGCAGTCCTGAGAACAGTGCAGATGTTTCTGGGAATCATAGTCTTTTCAGGGATTGGTGAAATACCTGCAGTCTCTGAAAAGACTGCAATTCACAAGAGTACCCTCACCATTCCCAGGACTGTAGAGGACAATGGAAAAAGTCTTCCGACAGTCTTGTTTGAAATAGAAGACATGCATGGAAGTTGCTGCTGCCTCATTGCCGGGAGTGGAAAAGGAGATTAAAGATCTCAGTAAGCACAACATTAAGAGGGGGCTTTGGTTGACTGATGCTTCAGTCCCAAATAGAAGTGATCCTTTGATTCAGAGCCAACTTGAACAGGCCCAGCATCCAGTCCAACAAATCAAATCAGGGCCTTTCCAAAGTACCAAAGTGGCATCTAAATCAAATACTGGCTGCTTCACATAGCCCTATGATTTAGCACACAGACAAATCCAGAGACCACCCCCCGGAAGTGTTTTCCAGTGTTGGGGGAGGACTTAGGGCAGTCAAAATGTGATGAATGTTGCCTACTTTTCATGTTCATTTTTACATGTGCTTATTTGATGGGCAAATAATAAAGTTATAATCTATAACATTGTTAAAATTAGTGTATCACAATTGTATGTACACTTGAATGAAAAAAAGAAAATGATAAAAACTAGTAACAGATCAAATACACTTAAAACACTAGTAACAGATTAAATACACTTCAGGAATTCAGTTATGGAAAACTCTGTATGAAAACGCAAACCTCTATTTCCTTTTGAGAAGGGGGAAAGGCACAACAAAGTAAATCTTTATCTTGTAGAAAGCTAGAACTTTTTCATTTATTATTGGAGCATCTGGTGTCATGTTAATCATTCTGTGGTTTGTTTGTTGGAGAGCCAAGGCTGCCTGCCCCTGTTGTAGAGAAAGTGTGTCGGGGCCAACCTTGCTTCCCTTCAATCTACATGCATCACAATTTTCCCAGCACTCCCTAAAGCAGGTACAGATATTTGAGTAGCTGATAACCTACACACACTTACTTGAAAACAAGATCTACTGGACTCAGTGGGATTTACTACTGAGCAAACACGCACAGAATTGGGCTGAGAGATTATATTCTCACTCTGTTTCAAAAGATGATGACAGGTTGTGAATTGATCCAATACAGAATATCCACCTGCACCGAAAATGAACCACTCATGTATATTATAAAATGGTAATAAATGAGAAGCTTGCTGTTCAGGGCTTAGCCTCTGTACTCTGAACCACAACTCTTTCTCTCCACAAAATAGTTCTTCTCCTCGGGTCCTTCCTCTGCAGCTAACCTCTGCTCTCAAAGCACAGCAAACCAGGCTCTGCAGTCACCTGCTGCATCCTAGACAAGGGACTGCATTTCTCTCTCTATCGATCAACCTTGACTATAACTGCACTCTTTTTTCTTTCTTTTTGCCTGAATTGGGGCTCTGCTGCTGCCACAGGAAGAGATAGGGCAACACAGAGGCTATAAAACTTATCAGTTGCAAACTAGCCATTGCTCATGCAACACTGTATTGGGATCAGATCCTAGTCGGGACACTTCAAAGCTGGACAGCTCCTGCCGCTCTGGAAACCTTGCTCCTGAGCAACTAGACAGTTTCCTGGCCTTGTGGGTAAATCAGGATTCTGAACACCCCACAGTAGTGGCTGGCATGGGATAGTGCAATCTAAGTTCAATTTCTACTCCGGTCTGTGTGTACATGTTATGACCTTTGGTAAGCCACTGTATCTCAGCCTTAATTTTTCCATTGGCAAAAATGTGAATTGTGACCTACCTCATAGAATTGTTAGGCGGGGGAATAATGGTTTGATGCACTTGGCATATTGAAAGTGTGTATATAAACAGTAAGTGATAGTACTCTCACCCACCCTTTATTTTTTCATAGCCATGTCAATACCTATACAACTTTTACCAGAAATGTTGACATTATCACCACTGTGGCCTTTGTGTGCCTTTGCTAAAGGAAGAAAATCATCTCTCTGTGATGGTTGCAATTCTTCTACTGCCTTAAACACTGGCCTGGTTCACACTGTTAAAGTCCCATGCGTGGAGCAGTCCTATAGCTTCAGCCACTGGGAAGAAGCAGCGTCTGAGCCAATAGGACCATGCAGCTTCCAGGCAGTAATTCATGTGAGCATGGGGCATATCTTTTTTCCCTTCTTGTCCTTGGGTAAATCACTGCCAGGAAGCTGCATGATCCCAGGGGCTTATATAGCTGTGGCCAAAGGACCATTCTACATGTGGGATTTTATTATGTATGAACCAGACCTCTGTTGTATCAAAAAGTGGAGGTTGTATGCTGCAACACAAGCATTGCAACATAATCATTCAGCTAGCTGTAAATACAGGTGGGTGCCATAGCTAGACACATCTGTTTAGGGTTGGATTTTGCTACTGTGATGCAATCCCAACAAATATTCAAAAGGTTTGGAGAAGGTGGGGAGCCACTCTTGTGCTTCCAGTCTACTCTGCAATTGTATCACTGTGTCTTCTGCCTTCACAAGCCTCAACATGATGACACAAGCATGGTCTATGCAGAGGATTCTAAGAAGCACTGAAACTATTGAGAATAAGTTGGTCCACCCATTTCAATTAACCATTTTCATATGCAGGTTAGTGTAGAAACTTTCAGAGAAGCATATAATTAAGTTGCAGCTTATCTTGATGAGCCTGACCATTTACATTGGGCAACTCGTTCCTAACAAGAGCCTTTTAATAGATGTCCCATCGTAGGGCTGAACTCTTCTTATGCTGATCTTGAATGTTCTTAGCATAGACAAATTTGGATCAGGTTTGAAATAGCCAGTTTTCCAACTCCCCCATCGCACATTGCAACAAGATGGATGAGATCACTCACCAGAGCAATTTTTCCAGTGTGAATGATTCTCCTCAATGTGTTTCCCCAGCTGCAGAAAATTATACTAAACAGCCTGTTCTTCACGTATATTACCCCGGATTGAATTATAACGTGTGGCAAATGGCATCTATGCCAACAGCCTTTGCAGTGAGATGACTTGCTGGATTGCAAGTAGGAAAGATAATGATAAATGAACTTGAGGGAAAACATGTGACTTTGAAAAAAATATAGTTTCCAAAAGGCATTTTAAAAGCTGTTAGGTTAAAACACAGACCTCCATAGATGAGCCATATATAGATTCTCAGCTGCAGCACAGAGTCTGAGGCAAAACGTATATAAAAGAACCACTTTGCCCCAGTATACAGCCTGGTTCACACACTCATGTACATAATTTGGTTCCTCCTGATTTGATTACTCAGCATTTGCTGACTCACAACTGAACATGGTCATTGGCCACATGTGCACGTAACATGAAAGCAGAGGTCCCTTCACCTCCAGTTTTGAAAAATGTCTGTATGAATGCAGGCAACCACAGCTAAAGCTAAAAGTGGACCTGCTGTTTCCCTCTCCAAACTCTAGTTTGTACTTTGGTTTTCTCTTGGTTTCACTGCCGTTAACTCCATTTCTGTGGCACCAGCGGTACGTCCAAGCGCTGGCACAGCAGTTTCCCCCTTAAGCAACTGGAGTTGAGGGAGGAAGCGCCTTCCTTGGTCTGGCTGCTGCTGGCTGCAGGGGCTGTTCTTCATTAAAGAAGGAAGCCCTGGCAGCCAGTTCCCCTTCTGCTCTGCAGTCAGTGAGACTGCAGTTAGATCGCTCTCCATTTCATCCAAATGTGGATGGGAGAGGGTGGGGGTGGGGGTGGGGCATGGAACTGCAGGTCCATTGCCCCCACAGTTCCACATTACGTCCAAAGGCAGCCAATGAAAAGTATTTGTGTTAGATGTGATGCTAATATTCTATCAATAGTTTCCTGTACGCATGCGAGATGCCTATTGAAGCTCCATTGGCAAGTTATGGGCATGCATGGATAAACTAGGCTTACCTTTCCATTATTTACATACAGAACTTTAAGGATATGCAGTCTAGATCAATAGATCTGCCTGTCAGTGGCACTGGGATGTTATGGATTGCCCAAAATATATATGATTGACCCATGCCACCTTTGATATGGTGAGAGTTCAAAGTGGGTTCAAAGGATCCACTCTGAGCATTTAAGATCACACATGAGTTCCCAATGAAGGATCAGTGATCAGCTAGCTGGCTTCCATGTACTTTTGACAGATGCAGTACTAAGGTGTCTTCACAAGGGCCCAAGTTGCTAAGAGGTCCTCCGAGCCATTTTACTTACCAGTTGTTGTTTTTTTAGCTCTGTGGCTTTAAGAGAGCTGCAATACTAAAGCTGCTATCCCGGTGTGTATATATATGTTTAGTTGGACAATGACTTCCCTGTTTCAGGGTGCTGCTGTTCTTGGCACCATGGTCTGACTGAGAAAGATGAAGCAATTAGTGTATGGTAGGATTATCTGTTTCTTGTCTGAGCCTTCTGTCTTCACCTTAATATTCTATTTTCCCAGCTTTCCCTTCCACTTATGCTCCTGCTATGTCCCATACCATGTCCCTGTCTTCTGTGTTCTCCCATGATATCTATTTGCTGAGTTAATTTGCTCCTGTAGTGTTTCATTTCTAAAATGAGAGATGCTGGGGCTCAGGCAAAGTTGACATCTCTATCCTTTGGCTTGGAAGCTTTCCCCAAATAGGTATAACTTAATTATGGTGCCTGTTGGTTTGTAGTGAGTGCAAACAAGGCACTTTGGAGGCATTGTTTGTTATTGCTGCATATGTTCCTCTGCCAATTTCTGATTATGTAAACAGGTTCCAAAGTTATGCTCTGGTAAGCCCCAGTTCAGATGTAGCTGTGTTGTCAGTTATAAATAAATATATATACTTGGTGGGGGTCTACAGTCAAAGATCATGGACCTGAGCACCACCTATGATTCAAGATGTCTGTTAGCCAAGCCTTGAGACACTATCCCTGGGATATTACTGGGAGACTATTCCTCCCTCACTGTTTGCCTGCCTGCTTGCTCTCCAAAGGATGATTGGTGGTGGCAGAAGGAGGGGCAGCAGTGGGAATGGGCCCTTAAGAACATAAGAACAGCCCTGCTGGATCAGGCTCAAGGCCTATCTAGTCCAATATCCTGTTTCACACAGTGGCCCCCCCAGATGCCTCTGGAGAGCCCACAGGCAAGAGGTATGTGCATGCCCGCTCTCCTGCTGTTATTCCCCTGCAACTGGTATTGAGAAGCATCAAGCATCTCTTAGGTGGGAGGCTATAGCCACCAGACTAGTAGCCATTGATAGATCCCTTCCTCCTGCTCCTTCTCCCTTCCCTTTTCAGCCTTAACCATGGTTCACCATTGTACCTGCACAGTTGCTAAACCAGGAGGCGCTTCACATGATTAGTGTGGAGCGCTGTTAGGGTTTGTGCAGGGAGAGCTTAGCTCGCTCTCCCCACACATGGGCAGGGAGCCGTCCCTGGGTGGCTGGATTGGCCACCCACACAATTGCTGGCTCCGTCATGGAGCCAGCAGGGGTGGTGAGGATCAGGGGTTGGCCCTGACCGGGGATCGGGTGAGCATGCGGGGCATCCTGGAGAGACCCTTGAGGCTGGGAGGCTTGTTGGAGCCTCCCGGCAGGGGTCTCCTCAAGAGTCATTGCAGTGCAAAGCCGACTTACCAAAAATGCAAAAACGCAAAAACAGCTTACCAAAAATGCAAAAACACAGTTAATGGAGCAAGTGCGGACTAGCCACCAGGGAGCCACCGGGCTCGTGAGTGAGCCCGGTGTTTCTAACGATCACTAGAAACCGGGCTGGGCTCCCTTAGCCTGATCCTTAGCCAGGCTGGGATCCCTTAGTGATTGTCAGAATAGCCTCCAGGATTAATGCTAATCAGGGTTCCCACTTTAAACTGTTTGAAACAGGTTTGCAAACCCTGGTTAATAGAGAACGATGAGTACCAATGTACTACCAAAGTGTGGTTAAAGCTGACAAGGGAAGGGGGTAATAATGCTGGAGGGTGAGAAGAAGCTTGTTCTCAGCTGGCTTCTTATTTGCAAATACTGATTTGCAGGGAACCAGCGTTATGTCTACATGGACCATACACCATTGTTTTGCTAAAATAATCACTACTGTAAAAGAATGCATTTTCAGTATTACAGTTTTTGCATTTTCAGAATTAACTGCTGATGATCCCTTGCATGCTGCAGTGGATTTCAGAGCATATTCTAGGGCGCACATTCAGTTCATGACCTGAGTTCACGAATTACACTGTCATCCACATCAACTGAGAAGGCACCCTCAAAAGCACTCAACATTGGGGCTATTCGCACAACCATGTGGATGGGTGGGCAGGCAGTTGGGCGGGCGAGAGCAGGGAAAGGCAGGGTTCAACCTACCTTCCCCCAGATCAATGTTAGTTGCTTCGGCATGCGACTGTGTGCCCACACAACCCGCACTGCTCCTGGCAGCACAGTTCAACAGAGGCCAAGACTCATTTTCTCGGCCTCCGCATATCCCACAAGGCACTGTGCTCTAGGCAAGCACTCTAGGTGCTCGGCTCTGTGTTTCCTCAGGCTCCATGGAACATGAGGAGACACACGAGCCTAGCAGCAAGCTTAAGGGAGCACTTACTCACTTAACCTCAGCTGAGAGCCGGGCTTGGGAGCAGAGTTAGGCCCAGGGTCTTTGAACCCATCCGCTCAGTTATCGCTACACCCCTGGCAGGAGCACCTGAATCCATGCAGATCCTGGCACTCTACACATGCAGCCTATCCTGGGCTAGGCTGCCCATGCAGAGCACCAGGATCTGCATGGATCCTGGTGCTATTGCCAGGGGTGTAGCTATAATTGAGCGGATGGGTTCAAAGAACCTGGGTCCCCGAGCTCCTGAGGGGCCCCCAGCTCCATCCGTCCCTATTTTCTTCATTATCTCCCTCACTCTGAGGGGCTGCCAGAGAGAGGGATAAACACGGGCCCCCTCTCCCCTAGCTGTGCCCATGGCTCCCGCCCAACCTAACCTGCTGCCACCTGCCTTCTCTCTATGGTCCCCCCACATCCTGGGTCCTGGTTCCTCCCTTTGGGGCTCATCCCCTCCATCAGCACTGCACCACCCACAGTGACAGCCCTGCACTTCAGCCTGAATCCCTCTCCTCTGCCATATTAAACCTCCTCCCACCACAGCAGGCAAACAAGCCGAGAGGGAGACCAAGAGCAGCAGCTGCTGGTCACTCGCTTGATAGTGGGTTGCTTCTAGCCACTGCCTGGGTGAGGGAGAGCAAGTGGGAGCTGCTGCTGCTGCCCCTCCCACTGTTCACTTGCCCCCTCCATCTGTGAAGCAGGAGCAGGGGAGGAGAGGAGGAGTTGCTGGCAACTTGGAAGCGGTACCTCGCCAAGACCCTGCCTCCAAGCCTGGATATGGTCATTTGGACAAGCTGCCTTTCAGGGGAGCTTGTCTGCCATTTCTGAACTAGAGCCCTGTTCACACATTATGTTCAGTGCACAGATCTGTATGCATATAGTTATTCATACATTATGTTCAACACACACAAAGTTATTCACAGGTTATGTTCAATGCACATAAAGTAGTATACTTCCTAGTTGCACTCTGCATTTAAGGGGAGCTGTACCCAGCTTCATGTTTGAAATGAACACATCTATAGTCAGTCACACAAAAACACATACATGTATGCAGGCATTTGTACATATGTACAGAGTAATGTCTGATTTGGGCCTAGGGTTTCTTGGAATGTCATTTATTTTTGTTTGCTTATCTAACACATTTGTGTACGGCCCGAAGCTTGTATCTTATGGTGGTTTCCACAACAGCAAAAACAATCAATGTCTCCTGCCCAAGAGCAATGCTTTTGCCTGCAAATCTTTGTACTACTGACAGAGCTGTTTTTGTTTTGTGATTGCATACACTTCTATGTAATCAAATACAGTATAACCATTTGTAATACTAACAGCACTTATAGCAGAACGGCTGCCCTTGAATTTTCTATGATGTGCATCATTGCTTTAAGGTTGCTGTGAAAGCAAATCTTGGTGGAATTAAATATACAACTTTGCATGTCGATTTTGCAGACCCCCATGTCTTGCACTTCTACAGTTCAGAAAAGATGACTGAACAGATGGCGAGACATGCCAATGTATTTACTATTTGCCATTTTCTGCCAAACGGTGATTTATTGATTTATTTTACTCTCCCAAGCAACTTTCATGCAAAAGTTGATCAGTTCTTTTCTTTTCATTACATTCGCGTAACCTAAAAATATAGGCACAAGTTGCCAATAAGCTGAGTGTGAGGGGTAGCGGAACACCATTTTCTGCTGTGTCAATGAATAATTATCCCAAGTAAGCCTCACGTTTTCAAGCAACCCTTTAATCCCCCTAGCAAGCCAAGGACAAAAGTGCATTGACGGCATAGAAATAATATGCATAAATTGTGTTCACATGGAAAGTCTAAGGGCCACATTGAAGGAAAGCATGACTGAAGTCATAATAAAAGCATGCTTTTTATTTTAAGGATTTGTCTCAAGGATGGCTGTAATCAGTGACTCACTGCATTACTAATGGTTCGTGGATTCTGCTTTTCGCTGTTTATCAGTTTGACACTTGGAGCACCTTGTACATTGGAAGCAAAGTGTTCCATTTTGCTATTCTGATTAGACAAAAGAAGAAGAAGAAGATAAAATAAAAGGAACAGTAACTGGCCACTTTCTTTCTATAAATATAAAATAGTTAGCATTGGTATAGTGCTTCTGAGCATTCAAAACACTGTACATTAATGATCTGATTGTAATAACAAGCCTGTAAGTTAAATAATTGTTATTGTCCTCATATTGCAGTGGAATGTGAGCGGGAGGGGCTTGCCTAAGGCCACAAGTGAGTTTATGGCAGTGGTGAGATTTGAACCAGGGAAGTACTGGTTTGCAGCGCAGTCAATTAGTCACTATGCTACACCAGCTCAGTGAGTAGGAAGAGGGACTGCTCTTCTTGATGTAGCACTCATCCCACTTTTGCCTCTGGACAAAGAGGCTTCAGAGATTTTTTATTCATTTCAAAAAGCATATTCCTGTACCATGAGATGGAATTTAGTGTCTCGTAAACAACTTTCGGCTCTGTTTAAAACTGTCATCAGTCTCCAGCTCAATTATCCACTCATTATCTTTTTCAAAACTGCAGATTTTCATATCAAATAGTGACACCATCAATTACACAATCCCATACTAGAAGTAAATGATCACACACCAGTTATTATTTGAAATAAGCGAAACAAAACAAATCCTGGTGTAGTTCATTACCATCTGCAAATCTAAACCGATTGCCTGTTTAAATGAATGGCACTTCAAGAGACCTTAAAGCAGTTCTCACAGTCATTACGAGGGTTGGGCAAGCATCCTACCCAGCCTGGGGAGCTGTGTGCGCACTCCTGATTGTTGATCTTTGGTTAGCAAACTAGGTAGGAGGAGTGAGGAGTGATCATCTGCGAGAAAGGAGCTCGGTAGGATGTCACCATCCTACCTAGCACTTGTACCCAGCATTATAACAAGGTAGGCGGAAAAGCCATCCTACTCAGCTCCTCTCTCACAGGTGATCACTCTCCCCTCCTTCTACCTAGCTGTTTGCTAACAGACCGAAAACCAGGAAGGTGCACAGCTCCAATAGCTGGTGTCCTACTCCCTTAATGATGGGAACTGCTTATAGGAACTGCTGGAGAAGACTTGTTGCCAACTTCTGCACTCAGCTAGTGCCAGCATTCCCAGTCTGGTTTGGACTAAAAAGGACACAAGATTTGAAGTGGGGAGAGAGAAAGGATTCTTTGATTGCAACAGAGTGACACAAAGGTTGTACTATGACATCAGGGGCACACTCTGATGTGCCCCTGATGTCATAGTACAACCTTTGTGTCACTCTGTTGCAATCAAAGAATCCTCTCCCCCCTCCCCACTCCCCCCTGGCTAGTTCCTGGTGTCAGTCATCCACCAGGGTGAACAAGGCAATTTCAGTCTCCAACCCAGGACAGAAGCAAGATTGGAAAAGGGGTCTAGATGTCAGACTTGAGGTGTTTTACACTGGCTTGAATTATATTAAATGATACCAGACCCATCAATATCTGGCTCAAATTATTATAATTATTATTATGACTATACACCAATTTTCAACAAAAAGAGTTCTCAGGGCAGTTTACATCTGGGGGTGGGGGGAGAGGTGGTTCCTTGTCTGAAAGGCGCTCACAATCTAAAAAGAACACAAATTAGACTCCAGCCACAGCCATTGGAATGACATTGTGCTGGGGCTGAAAGGGGATCATTGTTCTCCCCCTGCTAGATAAAACAGAGCCACTCCTATAAAAGGTCTCTCTTTGGCCAGTTAGGAGGGATATAATCACCTCGTATATCTGTAGGCACAACAGAGAAATTCAGGCATTCCTAAGTTCCATGGAAAATATAGGATTATTTCTGGGGCACAAGAGCACCTATATTTGGTTCACGATTCAATCAAAATTAAAAACCTTTAGTTATATTGTAGGGGATTATAGCCTTTGTCTCAGTGCAAGCTCACGTGAGGGAAAGAAATGCTGAATCATCCCTGCTGAGCTTTCTGGCAAAGGCTACTCCTAAAACTCTTCTGTATTTCTGGTAGGTTCAAAAATGGCTGCCACCACCACCCTTCTCTATTACAGAGCTTGAACCTCCATGGGCTTGGGGTGGAATCCGAGGGGAAACTTTCTTTTGCTTTTGGAAAAGTTCAAAAATATTCCACATGCAAGCCTACATGTGGTGAGAAAAATGATAGTTGCTGAATGTCTGAAGATGTGTCTGCACCAGAGCAAAAAACCCTTTCAGCCCCTGCTTTCTCCTGAGTCAAAAACCCCACTTGGAGAGGCTTGTAAAAGAAAAGAACAAAAAGAAAAAAACAGTTTTTTCAAATGCTACAGACTGCTTCCACCTGAGACTTTCTCAGTTTTTAGTTACAGGTAAAAATACTCAGTAGGTTACAAGAATACTTCAGAAAGCACCCCAGATGATGTTGGGGCAGCACACTTTAAAAATCATGGTTAGCCAGGTGCTAGGAACAGGTATGTAGGAAAATATAACAGCACCTTTAAAAGCTTACAGATTCTTTTGCAATGCCCTGGCTGGATGGGGGAAGGCTAGTGTTTCTTAGTTTAGTTACGTTACAGGTAAACAATAATGGACCAGTATCAGGCTTATAGCCAGCTGGTGACATGGTGTGTACGTGCCACACCAAAAAAACTCTCTTTCCTCCCCAGCCTCACTGACTGTTTTCACTGAACATTTTATAACCTTCCTCCTGTGACTTCTGCAATCCCCGACCAAAAGTTTTTTGAGGCTGGTTACAGGCCTGACCAGTATCAGGGATATACAAAACACACACCAAAAAAACCAGAAAGTCTAATGCAAAATCTGACAAAACAAACTTTCCCTAGACTAAACTTCCTGAAGCCAAAGTCCAGGCTTCCTTTTTCTTGAACTCACCCAAACTCTAGTTGAGAATTCAAGCCCCTGAAGTTCTATCTTCCAAGAGCTGCAGTCATCTTCCTGCAGCCATCCTCCATGGCCTCATGCGTTCTCCTGCACGCCCAGCCCAGCTTCTTCTAACAAAGAAACTCTCCTTCCTCCCAATACCTCTCTAGCTCCCACCCATGTGATGTGCTGATTGGCTGAGCCCTGGAGTTCACCACCCTGTCAGTCAGGACAGGGTTCATTTCCAGTTAACTCTTTAGGGGAGGAGTGGCTGATCACTTCATATGTACATTCTTAATTCCCACATTGGAATTAACTGGATTTTGGCTGGGTAATACCCTCTGGATTGCCCCCTCCCATGTGTGCCAATGCAACACATGAGCCTCCTTGATGAGCCCCCCATATTGCACTTGCTTAGCCCCAATGGATGAACGGGAGTGATCAAGATCCAAAACTATGACGAAAGGGACTGTAAAGAACGAAGCATGTATGGCATTTGTTTAAAACTGAATGAAATATAAATACATCACCTTGCACTGATATGGTACACAGTATTTTCCATTAAGTGAGCTGAGCACGATGAATCACCAATGCAATGCTAACGCATGGATTGGTTTCATTAAAAGGATTTGTTTAGTTTAGAGGGGCCAGCTTCTTTCCTGGCTCTGATAAACACTGTAAGTGACTCATTATTTTAACATCATATACATTTCCTGTTTATAAGCAATAGTTCAAACAGTCTGTTTTTTAGAGACAGGTTTTTCCAATTCCAATATAGAACTTTTTCCATATACTGGAGTGCCAGTCCCATGTCTGCCCACAGTTTTTCCAATTCCAATATAGAAATTCTTCATTTTTCTTGAACTTTGGTCCCATGTCAATTCATCTCTACCCACCATATTGATGTTTCTAAAATGTATGTCCACAGTTCTCAAGGCTGAAGACTTTCCTTTTTGTCTTGAGAACTGAGGAAGTTCAGTATGGAGCTGAAGAATTTAATAAGATAAATCTATGCCTTTACACATAATGTTTCTGTCTGATTCAGGTCATTCCATCCATTCAGTGATCCTATATAGAACTGAAGCTACCATATCCTGAGCCAGACCCACATAGCTACACGGGAAGGGAGAATGAAACATCCAAATTTCAGCTAGCTGATACTTTTCAAATGTGGTATTTTCAGCATGGAAAAGGCACAATTCACATGTTTCACCACTCTGTGACTATGCAGGGCAAGGAGAGCTCTCCTTGAGAGGAGAGCTGGTCTCATGGTAGCAAGCATGACTTGTCCCCTTAGCTAAGCAGGGTCCACCCTGGTTGCATATGAATGGGAGACTAGAAGTGTGAGCATTGTAAAACATTCCCCTCAGGGGATGGAGCTGCTCTGGGAAGAGCAGAAGGTTCCAAGTTCCCACCCTGGCTCCTCCAAGATAGGGCTGAGAGAGAAGCCGCTCACAACCTTGGAGAAGCCGCTGTCTGTGAAGACAATACTGAGCTAGATAGATCAATGGTCTGACTCAGAATATGGCAGCTTCCTATGTTCCTAAGGAGGCACACCAGGTGCGGAGGAGACATGCATTCACTTGCTTATTGAATATTTGGCAGCTGGTTGGGCAACAGTCATCCAAACCACAAGTTCTGCTGAGTCAAGGGAGCAGATCAGGCACAGATCAGAAGAAAAAGGAGGCAGAGATGGCAGATTGTCATTTGTGGTGGCTGCAGTTATGAACACTGCCCTTCAGCTCGCCCACCTCCGGAGTGGTAGCTCAAGACCTCAGTGCACCTGAGGTATGGCACCAAATGCACCCCCATGAACATTCTTCTCCCCCTCCAAATGCCACTACCTCCACACTCACATGCACACATGCACATTCATTCACTTCCACCTCCTCTTCCTTTGCAGCCTCCTCCGCCCCCTCCCTTGCATGTCACTGGACTACTAATGAAAATGGGAATGAAACAGAAAAGGAAAAGCGGGAAGGGCAGTAGATGTCTGGAAGGATGGGGAAAGGGAAGGAAAAGGAAGAGGATCATCTCAGAGTGGCTCTCTATCAAGACATGCTGGTACAACTGCTCAACTAACAGCTGCTCCGGTGATGGGGGATGGCAGGGAGCAACAGGTGAAGCAATGGGGGTATTTTGCCACCCTGCAGGTGCCCCAGCAATCCACCGCTTGAAACAAGTGCCTCACCTTTCTACATGGAAGGACTGTCCCTGCACATTTCCCAGCATCAGTCAAAATGCACACACACAAATGCACACCTCTGTCCACCAAGAGTCCACCAGTCTCAGGCCCCTGACCCTCCTCTGGTCCTGCTTCCTTGACCTATACAGGTACCAGAATTTTTGAAATAAAAAAAATGACCACTCTGCTGTCCAATCTGGGGGTGAGACAATGCCTTATTAGTGCCTCAAGCCAAAAGAAAATGCTTCTGCTCTGCCTTTCCTGCTCTGGGGCATTCTAAGGCCCTGTTTGCTGCTTCTGGGTCCACAGTAACCCAAGGCAGCCTGGCTCTCACCTGTTTACTTGAGCTTCAGTGATTCCGTGAATGCTTGTAAGACAACAAAATATCTATCCAATATCTTTGCAGGTGAGGTAAGAGGAGAACATTTTGCTCATATTTTGTCACTTGTACTTTTGCAATTGCAGGCTTTAGGGTGTTTGCTGGCCTCTGGGCGAAAAAAATAAAGGACACGGTTATCACTATCTGAATCCCTTGTGTAATAAGCAGCCATTTCATATGAGGCTGCCTGGGGCAAGTGGTGTTCTGCTGAGATTGTATCATTGGCCCTGGCTACTGTTTGCTCCTGCTGTTGTTGCCATGTGAAGACATAGTTAATGTTTTCCTGAGTTTCCCTGAGTTCATTTCAGTGCTGTGCGGTAGATTCCAGTACGAGAGTTGATTGGGATACAGAGAATTGGTCACAAAATCCCTCCTTACTACAGCTGTCTAATCCTATGCCTTCCCTAAAGTAAACCTCCAGATTTTATAAAGGTGGCCTAAAATGGACCATTAATCTTCATTACCAAGTGCAAAGAAATGGCCAGAAGAAATCAATACTTTGTGTCTGTATCTGTAGATTAGTTAAACCATGAAACTGATTGCCAGGAGGTTAGGACCAACAAACGGAAGTACTTTCCCACACAACGCGTGATCCACTGTGGAACTCTCTGCCACAGGACGTGGTGACAGCCAACAACCTGGATGGCTTTAAGAGGGGCTTGGATGACTTCATGGAGGAGAGGTCTATCAATGGCTACTAGTCGGAGGGCTGTGGACCACCTCCAGCCTCGGGGATGGGGTGCCTCTGAGTACCAGTTGCAGGGGAGTAATGGCAGGAGAGAGGGCATGCCCTCAACTCCTGTCTGTGGCTTCCAGCGGCATCTGGTGGGCCACTGTGCGAAACAGGATGCTGGACTAGATAGGCCTTGGGCCTGATCCAGCAGGGCTGTTCTTATGTTCTTATGTGTCACTGAGCCATACTGCATACCATACAGTATGGAGATAATTCTAGGTGGACGCTATTGGGAACCATAAGTGAAGAAACTATTGGAATTAGACAGTGTGAGTCCCAAATGGACGTTTTGACTCACATTTATACCACATTAAAAAGAGTGAATCTCTATTATTGTTTGAGCTGATTCTTGTATGCATATTAATCACTTCAGAGCTGCTGCATGTGTGAATGAGCCATCACAGATTTAAAAACACCATTCATATCACCTGAAATTGCCTCTAATGCACTCTTAATGTTTTCCATGAACATTATCAGCTCTGGCTGATATGTCAGCTCTGCCCATTTTCTGGAGGTAAATGATGACGACAACTATTTATATACCACACTTCAACCAAAGTTCTCAAAGCGGTTTACACAGAATAAACTAATAATACATAACCTTAGAACAGTGGGACATATGCTAGTATCTTCCAGGCTTGACTACTGTAATGCACTCTATGGGGGGCTGCTTTTGTTTCCTTTGTCCAGAAACTATAACTGGTACAGAATGTGGCAGCCAGACTAGTCTCTGGAACAACCTGTAGGGACTATATAATTCAGATTTTAAAAGAATTATACTGGCTGCCAATATGTTTCAGAGCAAAATACAAAGTGCTGGTTACTACCTATAAAGCCCTGAATGGCTTGGGTCCAGGGTGCTTAAGAGAGCACCATTTTTGTCATGAACCCTGCCGCCTATTGAGATCATCTGGGGAGGTCCGGTTCTGGTTCCCACCGGCTCATATTCATTAGAACATCCATGCCCATAGGATCTTAGTGGATATCCTCTACCTGTCTTGCAAATCCACATTATGTGAAAAGGGCTGTTTTCATAGACCATCAAAATAACAACCATCACTTTTTTTTCTTAAGTCGTTAATATTAATAATTATCTTCTTACATGGTTTAATTACTCTTACAAAGCAAAAAGAAAAAGGCCATTACATAAAGTAAAGATGCTTACAATGAAGACAGAATTCTGTCAGTCCATAACTATGCAGGTAAAATTGTCTTAGCCGTGACTCTTTCTCTCTGTAAACAAAAGGCACCCATTATTTTCAGATATGTGTGTGTGGGGGGGTTCTCTCTCTCTTTTACCTCTTACACAATTTGTAAGCTTAACAGTTTTAGCAAGAGTCCACATCTTGGATTCATATATGGTGAGGGTGGCTGTGCTGTGCCATCTTCTTACTATTTTAAAGTTAACATTGGTTAATATGTTTGACATTAAGTCCGCAGCTGACATTCTAACAAAGTGCCGGTGCAAATGGGTTTGCTACACAACCCTGCATTGGAAACATTAAGGCTGCAGTGGCATATGTCAGAGGAAACACTTCTTTCCCCTTCCTTCCGCAGCCGCCTGTGCCACCCTGGAGTTTCCCCCCACATGTGCCGCTGCAGCCTAGTCTGGAATGTAATGCTGCTGCTGCTGTTCTGGTGCTTCATTAGTCAGGATGTCAGCTGATGTTTCTTTTACCTGATCACTATTTTAACTATTCTACTAAGGCATTAACTGGATCAGCCAGTCATAGCACATCTCAATAAATTGATTATATTAAACTAGATGTAATTTGTGAATGGATACCTACTACAGCTTTAAAAACTATAGGGACAACATCTTTCATCCATCTGGTATAGTTTGCAAAGATTTACTTAGCAACAGAAAGCCCCCCAGCCAAAGCTTGACTAGGCTTTCTCAGAAATAAGCTGCACTGAAATCAAGGGGCCGTCTCTCCAAATAAGGCAAGAACTATACATTATGAGGATCATGGGTGGCTGAAAACAGCTCTTTGACAAGCAATCCCTCCATTGCTTGAAACATGCAGTTAAAGAAAAACAGGATGTGATGTCATTATGTTGGGTGTTTCACCGTCTCTCCTTCTCAGTATGAAAGATAATATTATATGGATGTAGGGAAATGCACAGTGTGATGGCATCATGATACTGATTTCCTTAACAACCATTTTGGTGAGAGGGAAAATTTGACATATTTGACAAATTTGAAATTTAAATTTGTTACTGTTTTGGACAACACATCTGCTTCCAGCTTGAGTGTCTATAAGATAACAACTCTAGTCCAGGCTACCATTTAATATGTCTTACCACCTATTTGAGTACATCTGTACTGTGAAAAGTCATAGCTGATCTGTACAACGAAAAATATTGTGCTTTTCATTTACTTTAGTTCTAGGGAATAGGTTCAGTCCAACCACCTAAAGTAAAAACTTCTTTAAATTTAGGTGTTCAATTTCCACCCAGTGTTGCAAAACTGTGTGGCATGTTGCAACTTTGTTTTAAACAGTAGACTTTTGCAAAACACATATTGAGTAACTAAAGTATATCTTTATCCTTGTGTGTACATAGCAACCTTGCCAGTCTGGTTCACATTTTTTAAAAAAGGAGGAGAGGAATTTGCCCTTGGACAGGAGTTTAGCAAGACACCAAACAGAAGGGAGAAGAAATTATACTTATATATCTGGCAGTATATAGAGGTGTAACATTTTCAAATGAAAGGTGTTTCTAAGTGATGTTTGATATAGCTATTTTAAATTATGGTTTTTGAAACTGTGTAACACTGATTGCAGAACGGAATTATACTATTAAGCTGAAAATTAGCTGAAAATTAAAAAATAGAGCAATAGATGCTGTTTTAGAACTCGTTGTTCATGAAAACATAAGGTGTGGATGGAAAGGTGAAATGACACAATTCATCATGCCCAATTAATGGCTAATACAGATGGTGCTTCGTAAAGGCAGGACCTAGTCCTAAGAACAAGTTAATGGTCTGGTTGTCACATGCAGTCAATCACTGCAGTGTTAAGCAATGTCTGGTGTGAGCCACCAAAGAGCAAACCAAATAGACAGAACTTGCATATATATACCCCTTAATACAATTAGCTGACATGTTATGCAGTGCACCCTTATGAGGGTGATGCAAGAGCCCCATTGTCACAAGGAGCATGATGCTTGTCTTGTGAGGAGGGGGATCAAGATGTGATTTTTTTGCTGCCCCCAAGAAAAAGCCCTGTACTCTTGGAGAAATATGTCCCAGAGGACTGTGAAAATCACATCCGCATCTCACCCCATGAATGCTGTCCTGTGGGAGAAAGCTACGACTCATTCATTTCAACGAAGTGGAGATCCCTCATAAGGGTGCATAACATGTCAGCCAATGCTTTTTGATGGAGTCATTTCACACATTCAGTCCTCAGCTGTTATAAAACACTTAAATTGCTGCCTCACCACCACCAACACAGGGGGCAGAAGGCTCTCCAAAATGAAATGCCTCTTGGCCACGGCCATTTTGAAAACGCTACTGCTGGGACACACTGCCATCTTTGCAACAGTGTGGTTAAAATATAGCCACCACCATGGAACAATCATGCCTGCTACTGGCAGTGGCCATTTTTACCCACACTGCCCCAGTTAACATTGCATGCCAGCACAATTGTGGGTTTAAAAAATTGTGCCAAGAAGCAGCTGTGTATTGGAATTCCTGCCACCACTGACACAGGCAGCAGGCAGCAAGACAGCAGTCAGTAGATGTTTTGTCTTTCATTATTTTTTAAAGTGGAGGGAATGGGGTAATTCATAGGCCCAGAAACAGTAGCTGTGATGCAGCAAAGTGTTCCAGCTCTGGAACGTAGCAAAGCATGTGTGCTTCCATTGCTTCACATGCAATTAGTTACTCAGGATGTTGGCAAGCAGCTCTGAGTCCATCAAGAAACAGGTAGCTTCTAGGGTCCCAAAAATTAATGAGGCTCCCAGAGACATTTTTTTTCCATGCACACCTCAATAATACAATCATGTGGTGTGCCTGATAAAAATGTATCATAAGTTAATTCCCATCATAGAAACGTGTTGTGGGGAACCACTTTCCAATTCATGTATCTTGCATTTGAGTTTGTGTTTGTTTTTTAAAAATGCTTCAAAATACATAATTATTGTAACGGGCACACAGTTCAGACCTCTAAGGTGTGCTTGTCAGTACAGCAACATGTGCAACAGGCCCTAAACATCTTATTATTTAACAGATATTTAAGAATGCCCAATAAGATAATTCACATTTTTCTGCCTCCAAAACATCAGGTAACACCAACAAAAGGAAGTACTTTTTCACACAGCCCATAATTAATCTATGGAATTCTCTGCCATGGGATGTACTGATGGCCACTAGCTTGGATGGCTTTAAAAGGGGCTTAGACAAATTCATGGAGGACAAGTCTATCAGTGGCTATTAGTCTGGTGGCTATAGGCCAACTCCAGACTCAGAGTCAAGATGTTTCTAAATACTAGTTGCAGGAGATCAACAGCAAGAGAGAGGGCATGCCCTCCCCTCTTGGCTTTGAGCTTCCCAGAGGCATCTGGTGGGTCACTGTGTGAAACAGGATGCTGGACTAGATAGGCCTTGGACCTGATCCAGAAGGGCTGTTCTTATGTTCTACTTACTTTCCATGAGTTGTGTGAACCCACCTTATTTTAAAAGCAGAGTATTGCATGTATTTGATCCCCTCTATTTTACATAGACTTAAAATGACTGAAACCATGAATGCTAGTGCTGCTATGAAAAAATATGTTTGTCCCAGAAATGTTACCTCAATAGTAGGGATGTGCATGAAATGGATTTTGCATTTTGTTTTGAGCTCGAAACAAAACGCAGACAGCTGAAACGTTTCATCAAAATAGCAGTCAACCTGGTTGTTTCGATGGAACGAACCTCAAAAACCTTTCAAGTGTTTCAGCCACAGGGAACAACTGGGAAACTCAAAACACCCCATTGTTCCCCATGGGTAGCTCCTAGGGACACCAAAGTGGGTTGGGTGGTAGGGCATGATGAGTGCTACCCACCACCCAGTCCAAAAAAGAAAAATGAGTATACAAAATGCAGGAGGTGAGCCCAAAGTCTGGGTTCTATAAACAATTTATTCATAACTGAATCTGAAAATCAAGAGGGTTTTGGTTTTTTTAAACATATTTTGGTTAAAATGTGTATTTTTTCCATTATGCTTTCACTGATAATTTTACTCATCCTACTAAAACTTGCTTTTGTTTTGCTTTGCTTCTCTCAAAATTGCTCAAATATTTTGCTTCAAATTTCACTTCAGGCAATATTTCAGTGGCAATTCCAGAGTGCCACTGTCGATTATCTGTTCTGACACAGACAATTTAACATACATGTCAGTATTACACAGCCAAAGATTTCAGGTGTCAGCAAAGCGGTAATCATTATATAGCATACTGTCACTTTGGAAAGGTCACTGTTCTTTTAGAAGAGTGCCTTTAACAGGTGAAACTACTCTTAGTAGAAAGAGTAGATAGAGACAAATATTTCTCCCTCTCTCACACCACTAGAACCAGGAGTCATCCCATTAAACTGAAGGCTGGGAAATTTAGGACCAACAAAAGGAAGTACTTTTTCACACAGCACATAATTAATCTATGGAATTCTCTGCCATGGGATGTGGTGATGGCCACTAGCTTGGTTGACTTTAAGAGGGGCTTAGGCAAATTCATGAAGGACAGATCTATCAACGGCTACGAGTCTGGTGGCTATAGACCTCCTCCAGCCTCAGAGGCAAGATGCCTCCAAATACGAGTTGCAGGGGAGCAACAATGAGAGAGGGCATGCCCTCACTAGTGTTCCCTCTAACAGGGATTGCCAGATGTTGTTGACTACAACTCCCATAATCCCCAGCCAAAGGCCAATGCAGCTGGAGATCCTGGGAGTTGTAGTCAACATCCGGCAATCCCTGTTAGATGGAACACTGGCCCTCACCTCTTGCCTGTGGGCTCGCTAAAGGCATCTAGTGGGCCACTGTGTGAATCAGGATGCCGGACTAGATAGACCTTGGGCCTGATCCATCAGGGCTGTTTTTATGTTCTCTTTTGCAGTGTTTTGTAGAGAATAATAATATTCACCACTATAACAGTGTGCACTTTCTTTAGTACCTGTTGGTGTGTGTGTGTGTATCTCCTTGTTAAATGCATTCACAAATGAACTGAAGTTAGCAGTGAACTACAAAGTATCCAAGATCACAGAAGACAACACATTATTCAGGATGGTGAAGTCCCAAGCAGACTGTGGTGCAGTTTGGATGAGCGTCCACCAAAACACATATTGAGGGCAGGGATGCACCAAGAATGTGCCCGCTTGACGTGACTAATGGATGTCCCGTTGTGCTGCTAGGACTTCCTTTGACCATGTGAAATCATCCAAATTGCTCCCTCTTTGGAGTATGCACAAAATGTTGCCTTTTGAAAATAAAAATTGGAACTTCCTATGTACACTGATGGTGTCTGAAGCAGCTGTTACCAACCAGGAAAGAGATCTTGAGGTCAGGGTGGATAGCTCAATGAAAAACGTCCACTGTCAGTGCTAAATTAGTATAAAGGAAGTTAGGAATTTTTAGAAAAGGAGTACGTGCATCTGTTGATCCACTGTAAAGGATGACATCCTAGCTGATAAGGAGTTGATGTAATTCTATATTATTATTATTATTATTATTATTATTATTATTATTATTATTTACATTTATATTCTGCTCTTCAGCCAAGCAGCCCATAGTGGTATACGTTTCTCCTCAAACAACCCGGTGAAGTAAGTTAGGCTGAGAAAGAAGTGACTGGCCCAGAGTCACCCAGCAAGTATCATGGCTGAATGGGGATTTGAACTCGAGTCTCCCCGGTCCTAGAGACATGTGTGCAAAGAGAATTATATGATTACTGTATATTGTATCAACTAATTCCACCGGGATGTAGTTTATATCTAAAGGGGAAACCTCAGTGTATTGCTTCCTATAGCTGTGTCTTTTGATGTGCCATAACTTAATTAAGCTGTTATGTGGTTGCATCACACAATTAATCCATTCCAGTCTGGGTCACTGCAACCCCTGGCCATTATTTTCAGTAGAACGTCTTGTGAAGGATGAACAATTTACTGCTGCCACCACTGTAATTATTCCCCTCTTTCATATGTCTGCTAAGTGCCTGCAGTTTGATAATCTCTGTGTGAAGCTATTACATTAACAGCTGATGTGGGCAGGCAACTTGGTACTCTCACAAAAGAGGTATTGACCTCCAGAAAATTGTGGGAGGCAGAGCTTGCATTAAACACAGTGAACTTGGATTTTATACTTAGTTTAGGGCCTGGGCCTGCCTAGCATCTTGCATCGTCAAGCCATAGACCTTGGCAAACCCATTACACGATCTCTGAGAAAGTACATCATGCAGCACTTCATTTTTAATTCTGCTCTCTTCCCCTGGTTGCCTTGTTGGCTTTTAATTAGTAATTTTCTAACAAATAGCCTAAGAATCTAAATCAACCATGTGGAAGACAGTTGATAGTTTTGCTGCCACGAATATTGGATTAATATTGGAGTTCCTTCAGCAACAGAGCAATTTTGCTAAAGATGGAGAGGCAGCTGTTATATTATAAATGTTGAACATGAGTACTACTTATTATACTGCTGCAGTCTTCAGAGGCTCCCACTCACTCTCCAGTACAGTCTGGGTGGGGATGATTTGTTTCGATCATCAGCATATGGGCTGGAGGGAAGATTGAAAGAACGGTGAGAATAATTAAGCTTTCACGCCATGCTCTTATTGGCTGACAGGAATCAGGTGCCAGACTTCCTGTCACCTGAGAAGTCAATGAGGGCCAAGGGCAGGGAAGTGGGGCAGAGGGCTTTTAAGCCCCTGCACTTAGTGCCGTGGAGACCTCACATGGTGGAGGAACCTCCCTGCGCTCCAGCACATGGCAGCTTCAGGCTGCTACAGGAGGCTGGGCCTAGGCTTCAGGCTTGGGATTCTAATGAAGCCAGTGAGCCACTGATGGTTCTTGACTGAGAGATGCTCACAGGGCTATACATTGTTAGCCATCCTCGACCGGAGAAGTCTCAAACTGTGGCCCTCCGGATGTTGTTGGACGACAGTTCCTAACATCCTTAGTCACAATGAGCAGTAGCCAGGGATGATGGGAGTGGTAGGTAAACCTCTGCAGGAGGGTTTCAGTTTAAGACCCCTGCTCTAGTCACGGCTGCATCTAATTCCTCCTTCTTTGGACTGGGTCAGTAGTTGGTTGTTATGGAAAGGACGGTTGCTGTTGTTTGTTGGTACGGCTTGAAGCATAACAGGACTCTTAATCAATCAATCAATCAACAAATGAATCAGTTAATTCAAACCTCTTCTTATTGAGGCACACAACATTGTTGGCAAACTCCATTCTCTCCAGTGAGGCCCGCTCCCTTCCTCAGCTGACTCTGCCCTGTATGCAGTGGCTGGGCGGGCAGAATTGAGTGTGGTTAAATGATGGCCAAGCCCCCTCAGCTCAGCTCAGAACTGGGCCTGGCAAACAATTTTGTAAATAGCTCATTTCCCCCCAGGCCTAATTCAGAATTCAGTCCACCACCATTTGCCATATGCGTATATTTACATACATACATACATACATACACACTCTCTCTCTCTCTCTCTCTCTCTCGCCATCCAGGTGAATTAAAAATGATAGTTCTGCATCTCAAATCATCAGAGTTACCACACCATACCTGATGAAATCTCTCCTGATTTCAGTCCCTCATGCTTTCGCTCCCTAAATCAGAGACACTCAATACGTGAATTGGCTTGGATAATGAGGAATTTGCTCTCAAGCTGGCACCAGCATTTTGCCTTAAGTGAAGTTCAAAGTAAATGTGTTAATCTTGAAGGTACCACAGTAGCCATTGACGTTGTTGTATAGTTGCCATAGACTAAAATATTTCCTTCCGGAATTTGTCAAAGTGGATTTGGTTTGGGAAAAACAAAACGTTTCACTTCGGCTAATGACATTTCACTGATAAAGTTTGGACATGCTTAGTTCTATGGAAAAGGAGAATGAACTGCAGCCAAGGAAACCATGAAAGAAGATGGAGAACATTCCTGGAGAACAGGTGAGGTGTCTGAATAATGGAGATGAGCAGATGTCCCTTTCTTCAATAAGGAGGAAAAGGAGGAGCCAAGAAACTACAGACTAGTCAGCTTGACATCAATACCTGGCAAGATCCTAGAACAGATTATTAAGCAAACAGTCTGTGAGCACTTAGAAAAGCATGGGTTTGTCAAGAACAAGACATGCCAGATTAATCTTGGCATGCCTCCCCCATGCATGTCTCCCTGCACAAAGAGGCTGCTCTTATTTCAGCCAGAGTGTTGCTGAGCAGTAGAACGTGCATGTGGGAGGAGTGATTTTTGCTGAAGTCACCTGCTTCTGTAAGTGCTCTTTACCTTCCAGAAATGTGTCCCTGTGGGTCACGTAGCCCTTAGGGATAAATTTCTGGAAGGTAACAAGCACTTACCGGGATGGAGAGAACAGCAAAAGTGACTCATCCGCTCCCCCTGTGCATGCACTCTGCTGCTTTGCAATACACTGCCTGAAATAAGAACAGCTCTGCTGCGTCCCCTAATGGATGCTATGGGCACTGCATTTCAAGGAGGACATTCATAAACCGGAACTAGTTCAGAGGAGGGCAACAAAGATGGTGAAGCATTTAGAAATCAGACCTATGAGGAAAGGCTGAAACGTTTAGCCAGGAGGAGAGATGGCAGTGTGTAATTGTAATTTTTGCAAATGGCAAATCTGACAACAATTTAAGGGAATAGGCTACCCTACCATGCCCTGGGATACTCCCCACATTCCTGATAGTTTCATTTGCAATTTGTGAGAAGCTGATGTCAGGAAAGATCTGCCCGTACTCCCCTTATTCATACACACAAACATACAGATGATGCTCCAGCCAAAGTTAATCATCCCTCTACATCCCACTGATTTTCAGGAGGAGAGTTAAGAACATATTTAAATAGCCCTGCTGAAATCAGTGTCACTTAAAAGTGCATCTCTTTGGCTGGATCATATCCATAGTGTTTGTATAGCTAGTGTTTATACTTTCCTTATTTCTGAATGGAGTTAGTTTAGACCAAGCATCCGGCTGAACCGAATGCAAACCTTTCAGTTCTCCAGGAAAGATTTTGAGATACATGCCCAGATTAGTATAACTCTGTTACTGCTTTTACATGTAAGTGCTGAATCTGTAATACTGGTGCTGCTGATAATGGATCCAGTTCATCTTTTTTTAAAAAAAAAAAGCATGTGTGAATGGCTTGCAGAATCGTAGGCAGAACAAGAAACCAATTGAAGCAAAGCATGACGCAGTCACTGACCCTGGCTTTGGCTTCTGTGAACTCTGACTCAGACTAAACAACTTGTGTCACGCTGAGTTTTGAATGAACGCAACGTTATCGATTTTACACGGTTGGCTGATAAGCATGTGAGGTTATGGGAAGAGATAAACCTATTTATCACATGTAAAAATAAACACAGAAAAGCTTACCTGCCTTTGAACCACACGATAAGCTATCTCAAATGGGAGCACTATGAAACTTGAGTTTCCATCACACACACCATTCTAAGAATTGCAGGGCATTCTAGCATTCCTGGAAAGAAGGTCTTCCTTTGCATATTTCAGGTAAGGGTGACAGGTAGAAAAAGAAAGGAGGCAAAACAGACAGAAGGTCCTGAAAGCTTTATAGTTCCAGTGGCGGTGGGGTGGGAATAAACCAGGGCTGTGATAGTAAACACCAATATATCTGGAGACAGAATCTTCTGGGCCTTTTCCATTGTTGGCGCATTTTGGTGCTAATTTGGAGTCACTTCTGATGCAATGTTAGGGCTCCCAAGGATGAGACTATACAGGTGAGGAAAGCTCATCCATCTTGGTTATTCTCTTGAATTATAAGGCTTAGCCTTTTGTATCGCACGTTTGAATGTCCAAAGTGCTTCACATGAAATATCTTCTTGTAATTCTTGCAACCACCATGTAATGTCGGCAAGAATTATTAGTCCCAACTGAGGCTGAGTGGCTTGACTGAGGCCACTTTGCAGGCAGATGGCAGAGGTGAGAACAGAGCCAGGAATGTTCTGCTTCATAGCCCAGTCTCTTAGCCACTATGCTGCCCCAGCTTTCTAGGGACTATCCCTAGACGAACAGGGCTGCAAATGCACTGGCAGTGCTCTAGTGTGTGATACTGAAGAACAATCAAGGCGAATGGAAGAGAGAACAAAGAAACCAGCCAGTGGAATAGACATTAGACATTCTGAAGCCAATTAGAGAGAGAGTAATGCTGAGGGTAATTTCTTCATTTATTACACTGGTACTCTGCTCTTCCTCTGAATAACACTTTTTCTATAGGATTCCCCAAAGGTTTTACACCCAAACAGCTTAAAAAGCCAAAGCTACTGAGCATAGAACTGTGTTGTGTCTTCAGACAGTTTGCTGGGCCACCCTGCTATAGTTACTCTATAAGTTTAACATGGTTAAAAATTCTCCATTCATCTTCAGTCCCTCAACTCCCTCTTTTCCTCCACCACCCTCTCCCAGCAAAAGAAAGGGGTTTCAAGTTCATAGAAAATAATGTGTCTACAGTACTTGACAAAGGCTATTCTAGAAGCCCTCTGCTGTGTAGAAGTGTTAGCCTCTGCAGTGCTAACTGGGCAAAGAGGCACCTTGTTAACGTGGTGGTTCTCTTTATTTATCATGGGGAAAGCAACTGGCCCTATCCACCCCCAGCACAATACCCCTCCATTGAGGTTGCTGGTATCTATCTAATGTTTCTTTTTAGATTGTGAGCCCTTTGGGGTCATCTTATTTATTTATTAATTATTTCTCTATGTAAACCACTTTGGAAATGTTTTATTGAAAAGCGGTATATAAATATTATTAGTAATAGTGGCGTAGAATGATAATTCCCAATGCAGCACTTCTCAGAGCAATGACTGATAAGTGGTGTCAGTTCAAGAGTATCAGGCTTGCAGAGTGGGAGGAGAGCTGTCAGTGTGTAGTTATGTGTACTGAGGAAATCACAATGGCCTTGAAAGCTCAGCAGTGACTTCTTCAGCTACCTCAGGTTGATTGTGCAAATTTGAACTCAGTTCATGAAAAAAGGCTTTATTCCCAGATACTATAATGGTTACACCCTGAGGCATCTACGTATGGTTATGGGGATAGCAAAAGGAACAACTAGTACTGAAAGGAAAATTCTGCTCTGATTGGAATCTATACCAAGTTTACACTGCCTGGTTGGAAAGGAATGGGTTCCAGGTCAGAACCAAGCCTTAGTGTGGCCTTTTAAAAAATATCTGAAGAGAGCTATCATCTCAGGGAGTAGCACTCTCTCTTTTCCCCCCTCCGTCCCTCCCTCCCTCTTCCTTCAGATACATAGTCCAAAATAACTAGCAGTAAGCATTGATGGCCAATTTTGTTCTTGTTGTTCATGCTCACAGTGTATTTCCTTTCCAGTCCTACCACTGGGAAATATGATGCTCTTAAAGAAGATTAATGAAGTCATTACTAGAAGGTGATAATTATCTCCTGGTAATCATCTTGGAGAGATGGTGCAAGGTTGCTAAGAGTGTGAACTGGGAAGTCTCCAAACCCTACCTCAGCATTAATTTGGCAGGTGCCCTTAGGAAAGTCATTATAGTCTTATCCTTAGCTCCCTACGAATCAAAACATTCATCGGGAGAGGGGGGAAAGGGTGGCATCTTGACCTTTAGCTGCCACCCCTTTTTCCTCTCCCAATGAATGTTTTGATTAGCTGAGCAGCACATTGTTGACATGAGCTCCTTCCATGAGCAGAACGAAAGCTGATCTCATGCAAAAACACACTCTGCAGGTACAAGGAGCCCTTATGTGAGTACACCTCTCTTTCCTCTTGCAGAAGGAGCTACCATTAATGGCGTGGTGCTCTGCTGAAGATCTGGTTGCCGCTCAAAGTTTCTAGTCCTTATCTGCACAGATAGGCTTGGGAATGTGTGAACAATGTGTCCAAAGCTCAGAAGTCAGAGAAGTGGCTGCATACGATTTGTCAGGGGGCAGGACTGGAATTCAGTGCCTATACATGTCCTATGACTAGCAAAACAGATCATGTCACACAAAATGTGCACATTTGCATAATATATGCAGGACTGACTTACTTTCTTTTTTTCGCACCATCAATGTTGGAAGATTGCTACGTCTCTTTTGTGGAGATTTCTCAAGTCATCTCATCTTTTCGAATACTTGTGAACACTTTTTCGGATTTCCAGTAGGTGGCGATTGTGGGACCTCACGGTCCTGGTACGCCATTACCTTTTACAAGAAGAAGAAGAAGACTTTCTTTGGTACTGAATTTCCTGAGTGCAGGTTGGTTGTTTTAACTTTTAGCACTATAAAAACATAAGAACAGCCCTGCTGGATGAGGCCCAAGGCCTATCGAGTCCAGCATCCTGTTTCACACAATAGCCCATCAGATGCCACTGGAAGCCTACAGGCAGGAGTTGAGGGCATGCCCTCTCTCCTGCTGTTACTCCCCTAACACACAAAGGGAAACTTAGGAAATAGGAAAATTGCTCTCTCCGGCACACAGGGTCGGCAGGTTCCCTGGCCTGCACCAGACCAAGGCTTGGCCTGCCTTCAGCAGCTGGGGAATCCTCGGTAGTTTTCCCGAGGAAGCTATCTTTCCTTCCACCCTCCTTCAGTGACTTAACCAGGGCAGAAGGAGGTCTTTACTTCTTCTCTCTTTCTCTCTTTTTCCTAAGACAGATTCTAGGAACTGTGCAGCTCATTGCAATAGAATTAATTTTAATGTTACTCCCACCAAATACACAAAGCCTAAGCTACCTAATGGCACAGTGGGAAATGACTTGACTAGCATGCCAAAGGTTGCCGGTTCAAATCCCCACTGGTATGTTTCCCAGACTATGGGAAAAACCTATATCAGGCAGCAGCAATATAGGAAGATGCTGAAATACATCATCTCATACTGCGTGGGAGATGGCAATGGTAAACCCCTCCTTTTTTCCACCAAAAGAAAACCACAGGGCTCTGTGGTTGCCAGGAGTCGATGCTGACTCAGCGGCAAATTTTACCTTTACACAGGGCCTAGCAAAGTGGTAAGAGTGCAAATCCCATTTTCTCTCTTGACAGAAAAGTTAGCAAACCTAAACAAAATGTCAGAAATACTTAAACAAAAAAACCCCCATATTCACAGCATCTGTGCATACTTGAATAGCCAGCATGAATGATCTCTGATTGTGTTAAGAGCATGACAGAGGCACAAAAACATGGTCAACCATCTTCATAGTCTCCTTGTTCAGAAGATGTGCCAGTGAGAAGCCTTTTAAAATGCTGCTTATACTCAAGGGCTGATTATTTGTATATAAACTATTGAAAGGCACTTGCTTTTCAAAATAACTAAAATCTGCTTCATAGAATGAATAGGTAAAAAACTGCGCTTTATTATGATTCCAAAGTAGGGATGTGTGAAACTTTTCAAAGTCAAAATTTTTTGACTCAAAACAGTCTGTTTTGAGTGTCTCATACTTGAAACAAAACACCCTTTAAATAAGGGGGCCTGTTTTGAGGTCGGGACAAAACAACCCTGTTTCGAGTCAAATTTGGGGGGCCTGTTTTTCTCTTGATGAATGGTTTTCTGGCTTCTGATTGGCATGCAATCTCCTTGCTTCTTGGTTGGCTTATTATCACACAGATCAAGTTTTGTCATGGGCAACTGTGCCCCATTGGCTGTGGGGTGGGAGGAGGGAGGGTGGAGCCCAAAGGAGGAAGTTGCTCTAGTTGAGCTTATGGCTATGCTTGCTGCTAAGTGTGCTGCTGTGGCAGTTGTTGCAATGCTAGGGAGGAATGTAAGGAGTCATACTTGTGTGTGAGAGAGCAACTTGTGGCAGTGATGTTTCTGAAGTGCAGGCACTGTGGCTGGCAGTGGGTTCTGGATCACTGGTTATTTTTGGCCATTGTGTGTTCTGTGTTGGGAGGGACAGATTCCCTTTAACTGTATGCTTCTGCAGTGTTTTTCAAGGCAAGATTGCAAAATGCATTGCAAATTGCAATGCACAACTTGTGTGTGCACTCTATGAGTGCAGCTTGTTCCAGCCACAGAAAAACCCAAAACACCCCATTGTTCCCCACACGTAGCTCCCAGGGACACCAAAGTGGGTGGTGTGGTAGGGTACAATGGGTGCTACTTAACACCCAAGCCACCAAAAAATTGTCATTTTTAACCTTTCCCCCAATCCTCCATAGCATCAGGGGCGGGGGTTAACATTTGTTAAAAATTGTCTGCTTGCTCATTTCTTTTGTGGAGTGGGTGGTAGGGAGCATGCATGATGCACTACCATCAAACCCATTTTGGTGTCCTTAGGAGGTACCAATGGGGAACAATGTGGAGTTTTGAGTTTCTGCATTGTTCCCTTTGGCCAAAACACTCAAAACCGTTTGGGGTTTGTTCCGTCAAAACAACCAGTTTGACCACTGTTTTGACAAAACATTTTTGCCATCTGCATTTTGTTTTGAGCTTAAAACAAAATGCAAACTCCATTTCGTGCATATCTGTATTAGGGGTGTGTGGAGCTGTTCAAATTGAACCTAACTCTATTCAAACTGTCCTGGTTCAATTGGCCTTGTGGCCTCCCAGCTCAAGACAATCTTGGAGGAAACCAATTTTCTAGACCCATTTCAGGCTGGCTTTCGGGCAGCCTATGGGGTGGAGACTGCCTTGGTCGGCCTGATGGATGATCTCCAACTGGAAATTGACAGAGGAAGTGTGACTCTATTGGTCCTTTTGGACCTCTCGACAGCTTTCAATACTATCAACCATAGTATCCTTCTGGAGCATCTGAGGGGTTTGGGAGTGGGAAGCACTGCTTTGCAGTGGTTCCGCTCCTACCTCTCAGGCAGGTTCCAGATGGTGTCCCTTGGAGACTGCTGTTCCTCAAAATCTGAACTTTTTAATGGTGTCCCTCAGGGCTCCATATTGTCTCCGATGTTGTTTAACATCTACATGAAACCACTGGGAGAGATCATAAGGAGATTTGGTTCAGGGTGATATCAGTATTCTGATGACACCCAAATCTTTTTCTCCAAGTCAGCTTCATCAGGAGAAGGCCTAACCTCCCTAAATGCCTGCCTGGAGGCAGTGATGGGGTGGATGAGGGATAACAAACTGAGACTGAATCCAGATAGGACAGAGGAACTCATTGTGTGGGGTTGAAACTCTGGAGATGAGTTTAATCTGCCTGTCCTGGATGGGGTCACACTTCCCCAGAAGGAACAGGTATTCAGTCTGGGGGTGCTTCTGGACACAAAACTCTCCCTGGTGTCCCAGGTTGAGGCAGTGGCCAGAGGTGCCTTTTATCAGCTTCAGCTGATACGCCATCTGTGTCTATTTCTTGAGACAAATAACCTCAGAACAGTGGTGCATATGCTGGTAACCTCCAGACTGGATTGCTGCAATGTGCTCTATGTGGGGCTGCCTTTGTATATAGTCCAGAAACTACAGCTGGTTCAGAATGTAGCAGCCAGGTTGGTCTCTGGGTCATCTCAGAAAGACCATATTACTCCCGTATTGGAAGAGCTTCACTGGCTGCCGATAGCTTTTCGGGCAAAATCCAAGGTGCTGGTTACAACCTATAAAGCTCTAAATGGCTTGGGCCCAGGGTATTTAAGAGAGTGGCTTCTTCTTCATGAACCCCACTGCCCATTGAGATCATCAGGAGAGGTCTGTCTGCAGTTGCCACCCACTCATCTGGTGGCTATTCGGGGACAGGCCTTCTCCGTTGCTACCCTGAGTCTTTGGAACATGCTCCCTGTTGAAATAAGAACCTCCCCATCTCTGACAATTTAAAAAAAAATTTAGACACACCTATTCACCCAGGCTTTTAGTTAAATACCATTTTAATAGTTTTAACAATGTTTACAAATATTGTTTTAATGTTTTAAGTTGTTGTAATGTTTTGACTTTTGGCTATTTTTTTTAATTTTTAACCAATGTTTTAATTTCTCTGTTGTCATTATTTATTTTAACTAATGTTTTAACTTTTTTTCTGTTTTTTGTTGTCAAACGCCCAGAGACATACATTTTGGGAGGCATAAGAATATGTTAAATAAATAAATAATGCTTTAAAAACCAGTTTTAATCAACAAGAACCGCGTTCTGTAATTGCTTCCCATTTCAGCTGCTAACAAAACAGTCAATGCATTCTGTCTGCCAAAATCCACAAGGCCCCAACCCTCGAAAACTCATTAGACTCCAACCCCCTGGGGCACTTCTCACGATCAACAAAAATCAGGCTAGCAGAGGCTAGCCTGATTTTTGTTGACCATCAGAACCACCGGGCTCGCAGCCGAGCCTGGTGGTTCTGGAGCGGCAAACCCGCTCGAGAACCCCTCGTAAAAAGCAGGTTTGCGAAGAGAGCGCTCCTGCAAACCTGCTTTTTGCGATCGTGAGTAGCCGCGGTGTGGCTTCATGCCACGCCTACTCATGAGTAGACCCCTGGCCGGGAGGCTTAAAAGCAGCCTCCTGGCTCGGGGGTCTCCCCAGTATGCCTTGCGTGCTCGCGCAGGGCATACTGGGGCTTGCGGGGGCCATTGTGTGGGCGGCCGATCTGGCCACCCAGGGTTCCCTGCCTGCTTATCTGCGGGGAGAGTGGGTTTAGCCGCTCAGATCGTGAGACCCGCCTCCCTGAGAGTCAAAAGCCATACTCAGCTCCTGCCATTGGTTGCATCCCCTGACCAGGTATATTTAAAACCAATGTTGATAACTTTATGTACATAGAGATGGGCAGAGTAAAAATGAGAGCTGAATGTGCATGTGCTCTGTTCTCCTACAAAAGGATCTATGACTCTTGTCCCTGGTGCTGGCACCAAAATTCAGAATTGTGGGTTCTGGAAATGAATCTTCCCTAGTTCAGAAAAGAAATGTCATTCTGAGCCAAGCCCAAACTCTCCCAAAGGTCAGGTTTTGATTGTTTGTGGCTCAACCTTGTATCAGCCCTTGCTACTGCCAGTTCCCCCACTTTCACAAAACTTAGAAGCTCTCCACAAGAGCAGTGTGGAGAGCCTGTAGGGCCTCTGCAGGGAGAGCGGGCCTGTTTGCAGAGGCCATTTGAGCATGCACAGTGGCCATTTTGTTTTCAGTGGCCATTTTAAAAAAAAGTAAAAATGGTCACTGCACATGCTAAAATTGTCCCTGCGAGGCCCTAGAGGCCAGTGGGGGGAGGAGGAACATTTGCAAACCCCCCTGCCTTTAGGAAGCCCCCCGAAGGGGCTACAGGTTTATATATATATATATATATATATATATATATATATATATATATATATATATATATATATGTCACTGTACACATATTCAGATTGGCACTATGTACAGAGAATCAGGGCTTGTGAATACTGAGCTGATGCTTATGAGTTAGGATTCTATTCATTTGCTCTTACTTTGCTTCTTGTGATAAGTGAGTTAAATGTGATGTCTTGCTAATATGGCTATTAATGGTGAATTTGTCTTTGAATCAATGTGAAATCCTTAATATTAAGGCCCACTGGGAGTTTCTTGCTCTCTTTCTCTCATTTTAACTGTCTTTCTGAAAGACTAGAATATATTCCAAGCAGTGACACAGTTTACTCTGCATATCCTTTAATTATTTACAGAGTATCTGGGAAAAGTCAAAATTCTCCATTTATTTTTAAAACTTATGTAATGGTGATGCTACAATACATAGTAGAGAATTAGACAGGCACTTCTGTTTAGTTTTCCAAGTACACCTCCACATAGTATTTGGGTATTTCATGAGCCCCAGCATACTGAAATTTGTAGTTTTCCAGCATTTTTTGGTCTGGCTAAGTCCACTGCTATAATAGTTTTTGAAAGATTAAAAGATTAACGAGCTTGACTTGTATTTTTCAGCTGATATTATGGTAAAGTTATCTGAAAGATGGGTGTCAGATGCTTGGACAGGGGGCACAATTTCAGTGTTTGCCCTAGGCGCTATTTTCCCTAGATACACCTCTGTTGCCACAGAGGGGCCTCTCCTCCTCCATGAATGTTTCTAACCCCCTTTCAAACCCATCTAAGCCAGGGATCATCACCACACCTAGTTCCACGAGTTAATTGGCTTTCTTTTTTGTGTATTCTGAACAGAGATGGGCCTTAGTGCTAAATGTGATGTAGAGGGATTTCCTAGCTAAGGGACTTCAGCAAGTGATTAGGTGGAAAACATGTGGGGAGCAGGGAGGGCAGGACAGGGGTGACTCTCCCCTGGTGCTTTGACACTTTGAGCTGCACAACCAAGACAGTGTTTGGATTCAAACCAGAACCAGCGTGGCCAGTAACTGATCTTGCGATCTCACAATCAGCCACAGAATTCTGCCGTCATGGTTCCCCTTGGAGACCTGCGAGGATTCTGCAGGAGGCTCACTTGGCAGCATTCTAGATAAGCTGCAGCATCTTTGATAAGTTGGCTGTCTTTGGCTGTCAGTTTATCATCAGCTTATCGTCTTAGCTGTCAGGATGGGTGGCTGCTGGTAATGGGTGAACTGTAGGTAAGTCTCCGGCATGATGGGGAAGCAAAATCTAATGGCTGCCTGGACTTGGTTTTTAAAGATGCCTTTCCATTGTTTTACATGCCATTGTGCTCCCTATGTGAACTTCAGTGGTCACAAGTTCACCACCAGTATTCATACCACACAGCTTCCCCTTGAAATGCAGGTGGCCCTCGAAGGTCACTTGCTGGGCTGATTTCCACTGTATTTCTTAAGCTTACAGGTCCTAGACCTGTGAAACTGTAGCACCCAGGAGCTACTGGCTGGCCCTTGTGGGCCCACTTGGGTGTTTTTTTTGGGGGGGGGAATCCTGCCCACCAGTTGAAGCTGACTTCAAAAGCTGTCCTCTGCCAGCACCCCCATGTTATTTCCAAGAACATGCCTAACCTTTTCTTCTTTCATGTTCCCATAGGTCTCACCCAAAGGCAGAACCAGTGAGTTGCTTTCCCCCCTCTTGACTCCTCTTAATGCTTATGGTTCTGGTGTGGCCAGCTAAAGGGATGGGGGTGGAGGGGGTGGGGGTTGTTCTGACATAGCCCAAACCCAGGTAAAAGTGTGCCATCGAGTCGGTGTCAACTCCTGGTGACCACAGAGTCCTGTGGTTGCCTTTGGTAGAATACAGGAGGGGTTTACCATTGCCATCTCCCGCGCAGTGTGAGATGATGCCTTTCAGCAGCTTCCTATATTGCTGCTGCCCGATATAGGTGTTTCCCATAGTCTGGGGGAAATACAGGTGGGGATTCGAGTTGTCACAAATTTAAACCCTCTTATTCAAATTTTAAAAACCAAAACCGTATGTATGTTCTTTTAGCTGAAGTGTCCGCCTTTGGGGGGGGGGCTTTTTAAAAAATTGAAAATCTTCTCTGGAGAGGGGTGGGAAAGCTGGCCTCATATCTATAAACTACGAGAGTGGGCCTGCCCCCCGCCCTGTCAACCAGTCAATCCCCAAGTGAAAACAATCTGAGCAAAATGTAGTGAGTGACTTTCAATAGCAAGTATTGCTATTTCACTGCTCCCAAGTATTGAATCATCCAAAATTAGCAGGGCCTTCTAGAAGGATTATGGGTGAGGGCATGCTTGGGATGGCACAGCACCCCCTCGGATTACTGGGCGGACCCCTCAATTTCCTGTGATTCGCTACTAAGAATGTTTCTCCTTATCTCTGCAGGGATGAAGATGAAGAGGGGGCACAGACTGGTAAGTGGATGACGAGAGTGCATGCTTCTTCTCAGGGTATCTCAGGGCTCCTCAACCCCCCAGGGAGTGTCTCCTTGGAGACCTGTTTCACTTTGACAATGGAGAGAGATAGGCAGACGTCCATCTGATGGATGAATGGCAGGAAGGCAGGTTCATTCACCTCTATCCTTTGCTGCTGGCACTTGTTGCAGCCAAAAGTGTTGGAGGAGACCAGGGGGCCTGGGCAAGTCACATCTGGATACCCTCCCTTCTAGGAGAAGATGGGGAAGGGGCTGTGGCAGCAGGCAGGCAGGTTTGGTAATTCTCCCTTGGAGGTGGTGCACTTCTGGAAAAGCCCTGCAAGAACCTTTTGCCCACACCCAGCCCCAAGACATCCTCTGGGCCTTGTTCCCCTGCCTTGGATAAGAGGAAGCTAAAGAATGCTGGTGTCTTGTTTCCAAAGCATCTCTTTTTTTGACAATTACATGGGTTAAGATGGAAATGGAGGATCACCTGCAAACAAGGGCAACATTTCCTGGCCAATGAGCTCTGAGATTAGTCCAAAGAGACTCTTTCTTTCTCTGACCCCAGTTTTCTGCCCCTCGGAGCTGGGCCTGCATTCCTCAGATCATAGCTATGCTTCCTGCTTATGGCGTCCAGGCATATTTTCAAGCCCCACCCCTACCCCCGCACATAGGTCAAAAGGCTGTAACTGGGGGTTGCTGCTTCAGCCAGAGAGCAAATGCATTGTTTAGTCCATGTGAACCATCAGCTCCCACTCTGCTCAAAGGAGAAGCCTCTTTCCTCACAGGTATGGGAGGGCCCATAGTCCAGTAGTGGAACAGGTGCTTTGCATGCACAAGGTCTTGGGATGAGTCTTCTTCATCTTCTGTTAAAGGATTTTAGCTAGCTAGGAAAAGGCTTCTGCCCAAGAGCGGCTGTCAGCCAGAGTAGGGCAAAGTAAGCCAGGGGTATGACTTGGTAGAAGGCAGCTGCATTGGTATGTTCAGCAGATAGAGCCTGGCCATTGCACTCCCTTCTGAAGCGTAGTTGGTGAGGGCTGTCTTGCCAGTGCTATGCAATATATTCCTCTTCATCCCTCGCTTGTTTCCTTGGGTGGACCACCTCACCCACAATCCCTGCACTGGGTCACCTAGGCAGAAAGGGGAGGCAATTTCTATCAGGGCTATGGGCCATCCTCATTTCCAGATTCCTGCTTTATTTCCTCTCTTTCAGGTCATCCCAGAAATCCGACCCATGTTGCTCCATGTCCTGGGGGACCCTCTGGGGGAAGAGCCCAATGAGGCAAACCTGGTGCCAGGACCCCTTCCAGGACTTCATGTCCCCACTGACATTCTGGGGAAAGAGCTCAATGAGGAAACCTCAATGCTAGGATCCCTTCCAGAACCTCGCATCCCCACAGATATTCTGGAGGAAAAGCTCAATGAGGAAACGTCGGTGCCAGGATCCCTTCCAGAACCTCACGTCCCCACTGATATTCTGGAGCAAGAGCTCAATGAGGAAATGTCGGTGCCAAGATCCCTTCCAGAACCTTGCATCACCAATGACATTCTGGGGGAAGAGCCCAATGAAGCAACCTTGGTGCCAGGACTCCTTCCAGGACTTCGTGTACCCACTGACATTCTGGGGAAAGAGCTCAATGAAGCAACCTCAGTGCCAGGATCCCTTTCAGGACCTCGCATTTCTACTGATATTCTGGAGGAAATGCTCAATGAGGAAACCTCAATGCCAGGATCTTTTCCAGGACCTCGCATCCACATTGATATTCTGGAGGGAGAACTCAATGAGGCAACTTTAGTGCCAGGATCCCTTCCAGCTTCTCATGGTGAGCAGTGAGGGCAAGTGATGGCAGGTGAGGTAGTATGCCAGCGTTTGCGTCTGACCACCTGTTGCTTCTTCTCTCTTGCATATGTTCCTGAAGGCCCTGCTGCATGTCTCCGCCCCCCTGGGTCTGGTTCATTATTATCTTCTGCCTCGCTGGAAGTTGGCTCCATCCCACCCTCCACCTCTACCTCTTCCCTCCTCCTGCATCCCTCTTCCCCTCCTCCTCCTTCCCCACATCCTCTAGAGCTGGAACAATGTAAAATGTAAAAGAAACTCTGCAGAGTTTGATGGATTTGCAGTTCCATCATCTGAATGACCGTAAGTCTCACAGAGGCAGCACCCCTTTTCCATCCTCATTGCTGTTTTACAATCTAAAACACTTATAGTCTAAAAACAGAGATGAGCAAGCAATAGAGGAAGGAGAGGGAAGTTGAGGTGGGACAAGCGGGGGAACGATATGTATGTATTTAAACTGTGCCTCCTTAGGACCAGGGAGACCCGGGTTTGAATTCTCATCCAGCCATAAACCTCGCTGGGTGACTTTGGGCCAGTCACTTGTCCTGCAGTCTAACTTAACTTTTAGGGTTGTTAGGAGGGGGGAAATAACCATGTATACCTCCCTGAGCTGCTTGAGGAAGAGCAGAATGTGAATATTAAATTCATGAATGCTAATAATATGAATGCTAATATCAGCCCTTTTGAGTTCAAGCTGGGCTGAAACAAGAAACCAAGGAGGATGACATACAATTGTGCTTATCATAATCCTCCTTATAGCATCGTCAATGTACATGGGCAAAAGTTCCTGGCCACCAGGAGCATACAGTCTAAAGTTTGGCTTTGGAGAGAGAAGTGAGGAAGAGGAGGAAAGCATAAGGGGCATTCAGTTCAAGCTGATGGAGCTGCCTCTGCTGAGGCATTAAGCCAAAAGCTGCGCAGAGGAGGTGGGTTGCATTGGAAGGATAGGAGAGAGACGTGGGCCCACATGAGTGGCGGTTCCAGACCCAAGGGTCAGCGAGGGAGAAGAAAAAGAGTAGTTTTAGAGAGCAGGAGACCTCTAGGTGGCGGAAGACAGAAGCTGAAGGAGCAAAAACCAACCTGACGGGGTGCAAGTTGGGGGAGGGGCGAGGATCAGTGCAGAGGGACAGGGTGGGGCATAGCCATGGAGGGTTTTCAAGGTAGAGATGGGAAGTCCGTGCTGGGCATGGAAAGGGACCAGAAGTCAGTGCAGGGATTGGTATTGTGGAGGACAGGCCCCTTGACCCTGTTTGTTTTCTTTCTTTCAAGGCCAAAGACACCTCCGCATCTGCCAGGAATGTTTGCAAAACCTCAAGGCACTGAGGGGAGAGCTCCGAAGACTGCAGAGCAGACTGGCAAGTGTGGAAGCCACTATTGGGATCCTGGTTCCTCCAAGGGAGCTGGATGTTGATGTGGAAAAAGAGAAAGACAAAAACTAGACAGTGCTTCATACATAGGTAGCAATAAAATGTTGCCTATTTATTTTAAAATTATTAAACATTTGTTTTAATAGGATAGGATGTAGAGATAAAACAGCAATAGAGCATGCATATTTACTGCTTAAAAATAAAAAGTTGATTTAAAAGAAAATAAAGTTGTCTTACTTTGAATATTCTTTGGGCAGAGTTGGGTAAAAGTGTCTTTGGGTCAAACCCAGCCACAGAAAAGGCTCTATGGCCAGTCCTCTTGGGGCCAAGAGATGTTCTGAGAGGTTCAAGAGGTAGCTCAAGATAGACTGCTCCTTGCCAGGAGGCTTATACAGAGCTTGTCTGCCCCAATATGTATGGCTAGGAGGCCTGATTTTGGCCCTGAAGAGGGATCTGCCTCTTGTGGAAGAGGATGGAGTGGTGATGCAGAAGGGGAAGCTTGATTTAGGGCAGGGCTGCACAACACCAGCCCTCCAGCTGCTGTTTGACTACAGTTCCCATCAACCCTGACTATTGGTTAGTGCAACTGGGGACTATGGGAGCTGTAACCCAACAACAGCTGGAAGGCCCAAGTGGTGCAGCCCTGGGTTAGCTGAACCACTCAGGGCTGCTGGGTGGCAGGAATAATGGAAACGAGGCCAAGTGTTCCAAATGGGAAGGAGGCCAAATGTTATTCTCCTGCCCCCTTATTTTCCACCAAGAGCCAAAGCAGCAGCTGAAGGCTTGGATCCAGGCAAAGAGTCAAGCTGAGTGACTGATTTGGCCCTGGGGGAGCAGCTAGGAGGAAATCTTCCCCCATTTCCTTTGCAGGAAGAAAAGCCATTTCCTTTGCAGGAAGAAAAGGCTCTCTGTAGAGCATGACACTCCCAGTAGAGAACACAAAAGGCAACATCGATATCTGCCTCCTCCCAGGGCCTTCCGGCCCTGCTGATCTTCCAAGGAAAGAACCAAAAGAAGCAACCTCCATATCAGATCCCCTTCGAGGATGTTCCATCCCTGCTGATCTTCCAAGGAAAGAACCCAAAAGAAGCAACCTCTGTATTAGGCCTTCTCCCAGGGCCTTCCATCTCTGCTGAGACTCAGAGAAAAGGACCTAAAGAGGCAAACTCTGCATCGGGTCCCCATCCAGGACATCCCATCCCTGCTATGAGCAATCTCCCAAGTATGGGCAATCCACACTTGGGGGAAAGAACTCAAAGAGACCATAGGCAGAACTGGGGGTGGGCAGGCAGGGCACGTGCCCCGGGCGCCACTGAGGTAGGGGCGCCATGCCAGTTCCTGCCACCCCCACCCCATTGCCCACCTGCCCAGCCCCAGGGCCCCTCAGCCACTTGCCTCCAGCTCCGGCCTAGGATCGGAGCAGCCTGCAAACTGCAGAGCTCTTCTCTCCCCGCCTCTCAGCTGATTGGCGGGTGGGCAGGGCTTCCAGAGAGGCCTCTGAGTAGGCCTCCCTGAAGCCTGAACTGGGCAGGCCCCAAGAAAGGCAGGAAGGAGGCTGGCCGAGCTCCCTGCAGCAGACCAGACCATCCAGCACAGCTTTTGCAAGGTAGGCTGTGAATTCCTTTTTGTGGTTACCCCCATATATAGGGATCTGCTTGCCATAGGGCTTTGATATGGGCGGTGGGGCGAGACTGAGAAGTCTCTGAATATTTAATTTAAAACAGACTGAAAAATGTGCTGGCTTTAAAAACAAAAACTATCTAAGGCCTATAAGGGGCTTGTTTCATGTCAGAAAATTACAAAAACTTCTGGAACAAATATTTATTTATTTGTTTATTCATTCATTCATTCATAAATGCAAATTTATTCATTCTTTCTCTCATTTATATATGCACTTATGTTCAAGTTGTTTTGCAACCCAGAAGGTCTGAGTGAGAACTGTGAAGCATGTGTTGTGCTTTTATTCTATTTTATTTTTCTTGTGTGTGAACTGCTCTCCAATAACTTGCAGAGAATCCAGGGTCAATCTGGCCAACATGTGAATGCAGCACCTCCATTCCAGAGGAGATGTGTGTTAAAGGGCTTTAAAAGCCTCCTGTGAAAAACCTCCTGGAATCAAACTTGACTGAATTTGTTCAGAATTCTGAGAAAACAAACATAGGCTCACCCTGCATAGTTGAAAGTCTCCTTTGCTAATCTGCAGCAAGGGGCCCATTTTAATAATTAGCATTGCTAGTGTGTTCTAGGCATTAAAAGTAGCACAAATATATAGTAATGTATATCACTATATACTGTGAAGTGTGCATGTGTGTATTCAGTGAAATGTATTTCCAGGCAGCATACTTTTTTTGAAATATCAGACTTAAATCCTTGGGGGCCTGGGGTGTGTGGAGTTCCTGGACTTTGAGGGGCTGGTGGCCCATTTTAAAATCTCATCTTGGCCCATTCCTACCTTGCTATGCCCCTGGCGGTCACTATACATGCGTTTCTGCACGACACCTGCACAGAAGAAACTTCCATGTAGAAAATGTGTCTCTTGTAAATTGACCCTGAATTTTCCATCCATGACTGGGATATTTGAGAGTTAGAGTCAATAATAAAAGAACAGCACACTGCTTGTGACAGGAAGGGGCAAATTACAATGATTTCTTAATCTGGAAGGGGCTGGTTTTGGCCCTGGCAGAACTTGGCTGTCTGCTCCTGTTGCAAATGCCTCTGTCTAGTGTGGCAAACTAATGTATCCTCCTCCCTCTTGGTGTCAAAGTAAGCACTGGTGTGGTGAATGCACATATACCCCATCATGAGCCAACAGTCATCATAAGACAAAGGCTGGCAGGAATCATTCACTGGTTTATAGACACTCCCACCCCCACCCCCACCACCTTCCCCTATTTTGCTAGTGGCTATTTGGGCAGGTGATTCTCTAGGACAGGGCTGCTCAACTTTGGCCCTTCTGCAGATGTTGGTCTACAGTTCCCATAATCCTTGGCTATTGGCCACTGTGGTTGGGTATTATGGGAGTTGTAGTCCAAAAACAGCTGGGGGGCCTAAGTTGAGCAGGCCTGCTCTAGGACAAAGTCATGTTTTTTAAAAAGAATGAGATGAGATAGAGAAAATGACATTTGGAATCCTTGCATAACTCCTGACTGTTGTTCTAAGTCTTTTACAGAGATGGCTCAAGTTTTCAGGTTTTGATCAACAACCATGCCTAGATGGTACAGTGTTCCTTTTAACAAGGATTTCCAGATATTATTGACTACAAGTCCCATCATCCCTGTTTGGACAGGGGCGTAATTTCAGTGCTTGCCCTAGGCGCTATTTTCCCTAGTTACGCCTCTGGTCCCCCCAGCCCCCATCGTGAGAATAGCCTCTTAGTCTGGGGAAGGTAGGGCAAAGGGACAGAGTAGAGTTCTTTTTTAAAAAAGTGTAGGATGCTTCAGCAAGAAAGGAGCCTCAGAGGTGCTGGTGGGTGCACATCAGCTTTCTAAATGGCCCTTGGTCCCTGGCTAACGTTCTAAATAAGACCTTACAAACACCTCGTACAATGCTATATAGCAATCCTGGAAATGCCCATTCTATCAAAGAGAGTGGCATTGAAACAACCTTTTCCAGGTTCTCTGGTAGAAATGGAGACATGAATAGGAAGCTATCCCAGCTAGAAAGCGGTGGCTTCTGCTACTTCCGAAGCCCTGCCCCCTGTCTGCCTTGCTGCCCCCATTCCTCTCCTCAAGGTATATTTTGGAGGAAGAGGGGGCCAGCAGGAAGGGCCAGCGGCAGCAAGTCCCTCTGGGCTTGGTCTTTCTGAGCTTTCTTGAAAAAAGTTCAGAAAGACCCTGACCTTTTCCCAATAGTTGTCTAAGAAAGCTCAAGACAATGGAACTAATTACGAGGCAGAGTTGGAGGGATGTGCTGAGTCATATGATTTACGTCCACTAGGCATGGAGGGTTTTTTTTGTTTAAATGCTGGGAACAAAGAAGCCAGCTTGGGCAAGGAAATAACTTTTGGAGGAACAAACTTTACCCATTTGTTATTGCCCATTATAAGCTTATCAGAACATTCAGGTTCACTTGTTCTGGCAATCGGAGATATCTTGACTGTGCCAGCTCACTGCTTCCCTATAACCACTAAAGAACAGATATCCCTCCCTTTAGTCATGTGGAAATATTCCAAGCCTGTTTAGAAGGCAGATTTCATAATATTTCTCCTATTGCTTGGAATGTAGCCTATCCCTAAGGCACACACGTTTATCATCTTCCCCACTTTGTCCCCATGTCCAGTCCAGAGTGACATTTAATATATACCTTGAGGCAGCAAAACAAATGGCATTTCCATGTAATACACTCTAGGCACCACATCTGCAGTTTGCAAAATAACTTGATGCTGTTAGGAAATATATTTTAGAAGTTGGATTTCCAGCTGACCAGAATAAAAGAAGCCCCAGCTTGTTCAATAGCAGTGTGATCTTTAGAAATCAGAAGGTAAAATGTTTCATGGCAGTATAACTTGCTCCCTTTTGCATATCAAGCTGCTGTTAAAAGCAGAGGATCAGGCCAGTAAAAATGTGGCAACCCTACTCTTGCCCCATGGGTGTCTGCGGGAGATGGGAGCAAGGGAGGTGCATGCACACGGCCAAATCAATGTGGGACAGTTTACATATCTTACTTTATATTTATATGTACTGCATATACTCCCCCCCCCCCCACACACACACACTGGTAAAATTCCTGTGTATGCCCACACTGGCGGAGGAAGCCAGCCAGTGCCCCATGTTCCTCTCACAGGTGGCCCCGCCCCACCCCTGCATCTGACGTCAGACACAGGGGGCATGGCTTTGCTCCAAAATGAGGCTGCATGGCCCCGTTTGAGAGCAAATACTAGCCAGTGCAGGGAGATACCAGCCAGCTCAGGGAGAAAGGGAGAGCATTCCTGGCCACACTGTGAATGTGGAGCTGGCCAGTATTTGCTCTCAAACGGGGCTGTGCAGCCCCATTTAAGAGTGAAGCCACATCCCCTGCATCTGACATCAGACACAGGGGGTGTGGCTGGAGTGCCAGGTGCGGCCCCTGATTGGCGGTGGCCCAGGTTGTTTGACACCTTCTGCTCAATGGGTGTTCCACCCCTGGATGCCCATGCCCCGCCTCATAGGAGGTATTTGTCAAAGCAAGAGGATCTTCCTCTGGCTGCCATGACACACTGCTACCTCCCTGAATGTGGGAGGACAGCTGGTCTAGTGGTAGTGAGCATGAATTGTCCCCTTTGCTATGCAGTGTCTGCCTTGGTTTGCCTTTGGATGGGTGACTATACGTGAGCACTGTAAAATATCATAGCTCAGTAGTAGAGCATCTGCTTGCACCTAAGAGGTCTCACGTTCACCTTCTGGCATTTCCAGGTAAGGCTGAGAAAGACTCCTGCCTGAAAACATGGAGAGGTGCTGGCAGTCAGTGTAGACAATCCTGAGATGGTCTGACTTGGCAGCTTCCTATGTAATGTTGTCATTTAGGAAAGACTTGGAGAAAATGGTCAGATTGCATGAACTCCTTGTGGAATTTCTCCCCATGCTGTTGCAGCAGCAGTGGAACCCCCTTGCAGTGGGTTGCAGAACCCACCAGAACAAAACAATTGAGAAGGGGGCACAGAAGAGGCAAAGTGCATTTCTGGGTGGGTAAGCTGTGTCCCACATGTTACATTTTGAAACAGAACTAATAGAATATTTAACATTAACACACTAAACTTGAATGTAGTTCCACTGAAATGAATCCTGTTGTCCATAAATGGGGCAGCAAGTGGGGGACAAACTGTTTATTTGGGGGTACTGCCCACCTCTGCCCCTCCACCAGCCACTCCTTCCCCCTTGTGTAACATTTCCATGGAGAAACAGGTCAGGAGAGACAAGTGAAATATCTAGGGCCTGAGGAGGTCACAACAATGCAGTGATGGGGAAATATTTAGCAGTTGAATTTTGTAGCTGTTGAAGGCAAAGGGGCCCTGCCAGGGGGTGGGGAGAGAAACCCGCTCATCCCTTTATTTGTCAAGGAGAAGTTTGTAATCCTCCCCAGATTGTTTGCTCCCACATAAGGAAAAATGCCAAATATCAGATCGCAACATGCTTGGTGTTAGAAGCCTTTCCAAAAAAACAGGTGGTCTGGAGCTCAGAAGCCAGCATCCCAATCCCCTACCCAAATTGGCCTTGATCCTAAACAAATGTGAGGAGAAATGTGAGTGAGGCTCCACTGAAAGTACGATTATAGGATCATATCCTTTTAAAGTAGTTTGGAATTTTACGACTTGGGCAGATATCCAAGAAGAAATGACAGGCGAATCACACCCATAGGGTTTAGCCTTTCTAACAGTATTTTTCCAAATGACTTTTTAAAAGAGGTTCAAAACGTGTCTTAATGTAGTTCAAATAAAATATAAATTAACATTACCCCCAGCCCCTGTCCCTATCAGATTCTTCCTCCCCTTATTTCTTCTCCGGTCGCTGTCATCTCTCTCCTCAAACTGTTTATTTTACAATCTATCCTAACTTTCTGACATATTGAGGCACTCCACACAAGCAGTGTGGAGAGCTTGACCCTAGGGGTGTGTCCGAACCGGTCCGGAGGCCATTATAAAGGCCTCCGAACTGTCCGGACCGGTTCGGACCTGGCCGGTCCGGTTCCGGGTGGGGGGTCTTTCTTTAAGGGCGGGGAGGGCTTACTTACCCCTCCCGCCTCTTTGCCCCCTCCAGCGCCCGTATTTTACCGAGTAATTGGGGCGCTGGAAACCAGCCGCCCCCGCCGCCCTCCCCCCGCGAGCAGATTAGGGCCAAAGCTACTACTGCCGCCGTCGCCCGCCCTCCCTCCCTCCCAGCCGCCCGCCCGAGTCCTCACCAGATGTTGTTTTAAAAAAAGAGAGGCGCTCGCGAACAGAGCTCCTCTCTCTGCAAAGTCCCGGACGCTACTGAGGCTTTGCGCGTGTGCCGCAAAGGACGCCTGGGAGTTCCGCCGGAGGCCCGGTCTACCCGCCGGGACGAGGCCGGGTAGACCGGGCCTCCGGCGAGAACTTCAACTCCTATCATCCTCAGTCACTGTGGACTTCAGTACTGAGGATGATGGGAGTTGTAGTCCAACAACATATGGGGACTCCAGGTTGGGAACCCTTGGGCTAGAAAATGGGAAATAGAGTGACACAAGGCACAGAACATCTCCAACATTTTCTTGTGACTGACCCCGTTTCGTACACCTTTTAGGGGAAAGATGCACTTGAGATGTCAACATTTGACATAGCAAATGGAGGTCCAGAGCCTGTAGGACTTTCAAGATACCTCCTATTACTGCTCTCCATTGCACAGCCAAGATTGCTCCACCTTCTTTTTGGTCTTCTTCCCAAGGGCTAGAAGTTTAGTAGCTCAAGTTGCCAACTTTTAACCAGCCCTTTCCCCTGTGCTTTTAACTGCAGTTTGTCTGCAAGTATGAGCGGTTGACAAAGTTTATTCCCATGCTGTGAAAAGCTCTGCCAGCTCCTGTCTACAGATCAGGTTGGATTTTTTCCTGGATCAGTTGGCAACTTTATTCAAAACACCCAGAGAATGCAGAGGATCCTCAAAGCAATAAGTATGTAAACTTCTTGACGATTCTGTGTCGGCTGCAGATGTTTCCACTGCACAGTCATCTCAAGGAAATCCTTCCTTCTCCCTTAAAGTCTCTACTCAGCTTTTTCATATAAATCTGATACTGTAGGGAACATAAAAGTCATAAAAGTCAGAAGGACTAATAAGTACCCTCTACAATTGCAGGAAATTAAACATGGGGGATAATGCAACTTGGTCCTAACAGACAGCCCTTGCCTACAGTTCAAAAGGAAAGCAAAACCTTTAACAAGCTCTTTGCAAAGATCCCCTGAGGGGAAAATCCCGGTTCTGCTAGAATAATTCTTAGAGGGGAATTACTACAATATCCACAAGTATGTGCACTGAATGGGCTTTGAAAGGATGGTGTGACCTTAACTCTCACCCTTCACAGTAAAATGAGATACAGCATGTTGTATGAATGCATCTTATTTCTAAGACTGCGTTGTTGAGCCAGACCTACAATCCATAGCCAAAATATGAAAGGTCTTTGTCAAATGCACATTGATGTCTATATGACATCTATGCAAACCTTCTAAGGATGCCATCTTTTGCCCCTCTGGGAATGGCTCTGGGCCTTTAGCACATGCCTGGCAGGCAGAAGTTCAACATGTACAGTTTCCCCCTCACTGAAGGACCATACCAGGTTCAGCTGCAAGTGTGCAATTTCTGCCTGTCATGCCGCAGTAAGAAGGTACAGACAGGGCCTCTCTCAGAAACAGGGTTTTTAGAAAAATTGGGCATTAGTTTCTTTCTGAATGATTTCTTGCATTTGTATCTGTATTTTCTCCAAGGGGCAAACAAAGGGTTATTCATGTCCAAGAACCCCTTCCAGTACACCCCATTGGATCTTAATGAAGGTCCTAAATCTTCCTGCCTATAGGATTCACCTCAAGAATCCAGTAGTTACATTTAGAGCCCTTTCTCATGAGCAGAGAAAGGGTTCCGACAGGGTGAGGGGAAGAAGCTTTGAAAAGCTTACCTCCCCTGCAGATGAGCTGGTCCTTGTCTCTGGGCAGGCGGACCACCTGCCCAGTAGATCACCAGCTGCTGCCAGTTGTTCCAAGGGTCAGGGACTCTAATAATGCACCATGTGAGTGTGCGGTGCATTATGGAGATCCCCCTCCCCTCTCTGAGTCTGCTAGCCAGAGCTGCTTCCAACCACAGCTGACAGACGACCCATTTGAGTCCAGCATTTCAGTCTGCAAGGCAAATAATGTATTTCGTGGTGTTTCCCATCCTTCCTCCCACCACCTTCCTTTGAAAATGGGTGAGGAAGCTATGTTGTCCTTGAAATGCAGAGTGCCGTTCTAAACATGCACACCATCATTCATTCAGATATTCCTGTCCTCATTGCAGAGATTTCATGGTATTTGGCATGGGTCTTGACCCTTTTGAAAATAAATATTATTTGAACACACATTTAAGTATATATACTATTTGCTTGTATACATTGTGGTGGTCCTGGGCTTGTAGTGTTTATGAATTATATTCTGGCCAGATATTTATCAGGTTGATTTTGAGGCAGAACCTTTGGGGGGGAAATGGGTGAAGCGTCAGTTGAATTTGAGATTATACAGAAAATGTGGCATGTTGTCCTGAATGAGCTCTTGGTGATTAACAATCAGACAAGGTTATTTCTGAGCAGTTTGCCACTCTTCCCATTGATTCCTCCTAAGGTGTGACTAAATGTCTAATTACTTCAGGCTGCGAACAGTTAAAAAATAGCATGTTCATGTTGGGACCTGTGGAGTTGCCTGCTCCCTGACTGGATGATTGACAATTGTTAAAAAATAATAATGAAGCAACATTTTTCAGCACAAGGTTGAATGCATGCTCTAAAAGTGGAAAATTTCAGCTCTTTCTGTAATCCCAAATAACATTACTATGAATGGAGCCAATCAATTTCATGGCTTTCAAGGCCTTTGAAGACCTTCAGAAGTCCAGGTTTTTATTCCTCTTCCTCCACATCGCTGATTATTCTGCCAGGACAATGCAGACGGAATAACTTGAAAATGTGACGGCAGAGGTTATTCTATAACCATCGTTATTTCTTTTGAAAGGTGTGAGGGTTGTTAATCCTGGACTGGTTAGGAAAGCGGGGCGGGGCGGCTGGATATCATCACTGACAGTTGGTGTCAGCAACAAGTGCCTGTTTTTATTTCCCCCAATTTATGTGCAATTTCAGGGTATGACAAGCAGTGCTTAGCCCTGTGTTTTGTTTTGTTTTTAACTCAGGCAAGCTAAAGGTAGTTTGAATCTACATCAATGCTAAATGCAATTTTGTCCCAGTTTTCAATTTCAGCTGGAATTGAGGGGATCACCACTTGGCTACTTCTCGTGCTGCCAACATGCACAGTCAGCTCAGCAACAGTGAGGAGAAGTTTCCTTAGTCAAGAATAATTAGGCCTCTAAATCAATAAATATCTGCAACAGAGACGCATCATTTCATGAAATCCACCAAGCAGAATGAAGCTCAAAACCACATGTTGTTGAAACTCATCAGGAGTTCACCAGAGACTCCTCCCTTTAGGGGAGAGACTAGCTCAGTAGCAGAGCACAGGCTTTGTATGTAAAGATCTCAGAAGATCATACTATTTAGGTCTGCATTCCACCTAAAGGAATCTCAGGTCGGATGATACTGCCTTTCTGTGGCTGAAAAACTGGGTGGATGCGGGTTATCAAACACTTGGTAGGCCACAATGCATGGCTGGTAGGCGGCATTCAGGTTGGTTGGTCACAAATTAGGTAGGCCTAATATACTTGGTGAGGACACACAACATTTATCTACTATTAATCAGTTGACAAGTCAAGAAGTACTATACCCCTAATAAATCTGATACGCCAGTTCATAGTACAGCACATGTTGAGCACATGTGTTCAGCATATGTGCAGCTGTACAATTACATACACTACAGTATTGTGCATTTGAAATGGATCATGGATGTGTAGGGCTATAAGAATCCTAAAAATGGGCAGTCCTATCACTGCGTGTGATTTTGTCTTTGTCACACACTCGATATCCAACTATTATATATTACACAAATTTTAGCATTCCACAAATAGTGAATAGTGTGGGAGAGGAATTTTAGCATTCCTTCTTAGATTTTTTCCCCTCAACGTTCCCAACAATGATGCTGTCTATTAAAGGTATGTATCACAAATCAAAGTGTTTTACATGGCAACATATTAGAATCCAGTGCTGAACATTTCTTCCTTTCAAGTCAATGAATACTACTGGAGCATAGATTCGTAGGGCTAGAAGGATCTAAAATGTATTTAGGTTCAGTACCACCCATCAGTGCCACCATCAGCCCAAACTATTTCAAAGACATGTGTTGGGAGGCCATGAAGGAATAGCTGAAGATTCAAGACTTTTATTAAGAGGAATAACCTGTTATGTAGAATGAGGAGTGACTCAAATACAGGGAACAGGAAAACCATTGAAATGTATTGATCATCTTTCTATAAAAATTCAAAACAATGTAGATGACCAACTGAAATATAATCTTATTGAATAATACACTTATAATATTAGAATCTCATGCAAGTTTGCTCTTACATCACCCACTGTCCTCAGTGGGGGTTACTCACAGGAAAGGTTGCATACAATTGCTGTCTTAACATAATCAGTAAAAAACAAAAAAGAAAAAGAAAAGGAAAAAAACCCAGCAACTGCAAGGTTGTTCCAGAGGCTCAGACCAAATATACTTTTAAAATGCCTTACCTGCTTGTGATTCTTTATATAACTGAGGGAGTGGGTATGAGGCGAGGGCAAATTTCTTTGCAAGCAGCCTAATATTGAACTCTGCAGGGGCCTGACAGGTATTCCATCGTAGCCCTATTCAGACATTGTCCTAGTTCACACAATTGTCCAAATCTTGGTTTAATGTGGGTTACTGACATTAGCGTGATTGTGTGAACCCATGCCAAGGCGGGAATCTCAGATACATCTCAGGCCATAAACCTGAGTTATTTATGGTGTGGGTTCGCACAAACATGCTAATGTTGGTAACCCACATTATCTATTACCTATATTTGAATGATTGTGTGAACCAGGCTATTATGTTGTATATGTGTATATGTGTACAGGTGTCTGTACACATGTGCATGTTTTTATATAAACAATTGTATGTGTGTTCATTTTAAAAGTGAACCTAGGTTTCACTGAAATGCAGAATTCAGACTGGAAGTGTATGCTGCACATTCACACTTTGAGCCCATTCACACACCCAGGTGGGCAGCGGGGCAGGCAGGTGGGGGGAAGGCTGTGCTCCACGTACCTTCCTTACACATAGCTCTCCCCCCACCGCCCAGGACAATTATTTTAAGAGTCAGCATGTCAACACGTACCCTGATGATCAGCACTGCTCCGCAGAGCTCCGAAGGCTGGGATGACATGTCCTGTCCTCTGGGTATCCCACAATGCAACTCTTTATGTTCAACATGATGTGTGAATAATGCTGTGCATACATAACTGTTCAAGCATACATTGCGCACAGATTGAACATGATGTGTGAATAAGGCTAATGGCAATGAGGCTTATAGAAGTCCTCTGTCTGGAGCAAATCTGGCACAAAGCATACTCATCCCTGATTTGGTACTGTCTGAATGACTTGTCACATGAACTAATGAATGTGTAGAGGGGGGAAGGTATCTGAAGCATTGATAAAGGCGTATTTTTCACTCTGGGCTAAGCTTTGGGCAGAGTAGTTGTATGCACACAGAAGATGCACAGAGCGTGTTGGCAAGAAAGGGAAGCCTGCGTGAATCCATAATTCTAGAGCCCTGTTGCAAAAACCATCTACTGCTGTTTGTTTAAAAAGCATTAGGAGACAATCAAAAATTGGTGGTTAGTCTGGATTTAATAAGCATGAATCTTCCAACAGTATTAATGGTCTCTAGGCATTGACTTCTCAGAATTTCTAGAGGACATGGGAACTATTGTTATAAGTTTCATTGTGGCATGGAGAATAACATGGTAATAAAAAATGTGCAAATGCATTACTGGTACTGTTAGGGGGAGAAGAGTAGCTTGAAAGAGTGACTGCAGGGCACTGAAGTTTCATCACCTTTTAACTAATCACAGTAGTGCCAGCAGAAATGACACATTTAATTAGGCAAAGCAATTCCAAGTGCAGTGTATATAACAGATTATAATTCTAAGATAGCTTGTTGTGCATGTAGCAATATAACATTACCTCAAGAAAAAATTGTAATAGTGAACTCTGAATTTATTCTCCGGTGTGTGTGTGTGTGTTCCTCCCCAAGCTTCATGTCACCCCATTGTAAAGAGAGAATCCCGTGTGATACAGCTCCAAAAAAGGGAAATATATTATTCAATATATAGAGAATACAATAGCCAATAGGGCTAAAGTTTGATGATATCATTGCACAAGGTGCTGGTGAGCCTGCATTTGAACCAAGCTGGGGATTTGAACCAAGCCACATTTGAACCACGCTGGGAACCAATGGACCATGTGAGTCCTTACATGTCCACCAGCACTTCTGAAGCCTCCCCAAGGAAGTCCCTCCCAAACTAAGAGGACCCTCTGGAGCAAACTCTCATATGAGCTGATGCATGCACAGAAAGGCTTGGATGCAATACACATAGGCTTGGATGCAATACACATAGGCTTGAATGCAATACACATAGGATGCTTGTATCCGAGCTATTAGAATGCAAAAGTGGAAATGCTATCTTATAAGCTTGGACTCTTCAGCTTGGAAAAAAGAGGCAGAGAGGGAATACTAATACGCATTATAAATACTGTACATCAGAGGAGGAAATAATACAGTGGAATGGGAGAGTTGTTTATGCTGGTACAAGTTCTAATGGCTACCAATTCGACATTTTAAAGATTGAAAAATCAGCAAGTGTCTACTAAGTGAATAAAACTAGAATTATTTGCTTGTTTTTAATCATGCTGATAATTTCCCAGTCTTCAAAAGATGGACTAGTGACATAAAGAAAGGATCTAAGTTCATCTACCAGCTATAGAGAATTTTGATACAATCTGTTATACAACTGAAAAATAGCCTTTCCTTTGTTGGCTGATCAAATGAGGTCATCGGTTTACCTTGATTATTTTATTTTCTGCTTGTTTGTAAATCTGTTTGTAACATCATAACTCCATAGATCACTTAGATATTGAAAGCTGGTGTGAAAGCACATTCAGGATATTATTGTCAGTTTCAACTTCATGCAGATCATCTCCACACACATGTTAAAGGAACCCAATGAAGGTGTAAAATATTGCAATGCATGATCTGCCATGAAGATTCAGATGCTGAAATGAAAATTGTTCTCCATATTCATGACACTGTTGTACTGTTTGTGTTTGAACCTCAGCTCAGCCCCTGCATACATTTCCAAAGGAGAAAGGAATAGCAGAAACAAAACAGATTGTAATCTGGAAAGTGAAGTAAAGCATCTTGAATATTGTGCTTTACTAGGTTACTAATGTGGGTTTAAAAACAATTTAAAATGGAAGTCTCCCTAGAACAGTTGTAGAAGCAATCAATCTCACCTTTTCTAGAACTGTTTGCTAAATGTTTGAAGCATAATTTTTATTCTGATTCCATTCTGTGGCTCATTGTGGAGATCAGCTAAGATCTTGTTTTCCTTCCTCCACTCTGAAAGTGCCACATCTGTGTGGAAGGGGTTAGGCATTTGTGTCAACAAAATCATCTTTGGGAAGATTCCAAAATTGCTTTTGTGTTGCTCTCAGAGCCCAACTGACTGACATACCTAGAATGGAGAAAGAACTTTTTCCGCATCACATTGTTAGGTGGCCTTTGTAGTTGTGCTGTTGTTGGTTTTTTGCTGAATATGGCTTGGCCCATATGCTTGAGGCCCAGTTCACACATTCAGTCACCAGAGATCCTGTGTGTGCTCTAGGGAAGTAGCCAGACAGATGTTCTCACTGTAGGTAAGAGGTATGTATTGCACAAGCTCTATAGGGACATTATGTTGTACATGCATACAGTTGTTCACCTGTACAACTGTATGTTTTCTGCGACTGACTACTACATGTGGTTATCTGAAAAATTACCCTGCACACAGCAACCCACCTACCCCGACACACACACACACACACACAAACACACACACACACAGAGGCTTCGGATAGAAAGTGTATTACTGTACATGTGTTGATCACAATGTATGAACGTCTGTCAGTGCATAAAGATTTGTACATGCATATACTGTACACAGAATCTATGAGCGTTGAACATAACATGTGAATAAGGCTTGAGATATAAAAAGGGTAACTCCTTAAATAATTAAACTGCTTGCAGTTTTCATGCCTGTATCATACAATAGCAGAAGTGCTGAGGCAGGCGAATAATAATATCCACACACAAATGCTGCATTGAAACATACGTATTTAATTTCTATACACTTTGAAGATAAGCAACATGCCCAAATGGGGCTGTGCTGAACCTCAAGAACCAAATAAAGGGGGGCTAAATCTGTCATAATGACTCCAGAAAACCATTTCCTATTTTGTTCTTAGCGAGGCAAAGGGGAATTCTGGAATTGAATGGGATAATCCCTCACAATGAATGTCAAACAGACAGGACTGATTCAGCCATCTTCTAGCAGTTAATATGATTGGAGCAAAGAGCTTATCTGCATCACCTTCTAACCATTTAGAGTCTAGATGGGCTGATGGGAAATAAGGGAAGGGAAGAGAAGGTTTAAATTGCATTATTAACAATAGGTGAAGTCTTGGAAAAGCTGATTAAATCAGTTACTTCACGATAAAATCATAATAGGGCCCATCTGTATCTATCTGACAAGAAACATGTCATTGATAATGTTTTGTGTTGTCTTTAATGAGTCTGATTGTCATCTTCCAGAAGGGAAAAGCACAAAAGGCACCTGCAGGTCTGCATGAAAAGAACCACTTATTGATCGAGTTGTCAGGCCTGTCAGGCACTTAGTAACAGCAACGCTGCTACATAAAATCAATGTGACAGCGTATGTATACGGAGGCTCCTAAGACTCATCAGAAGATGGTCGGTTTTATAGATTCAGTTACATGTAAGGTAACACCCCACCAAAGGTCTTCAGATAAGAAGAAAGAACTCGTTTCAAAGAGAATCCAAAATATACACACTGGATTGGTAATGAAAATACAAAATAGGCTTTTCCTGTATGAATCACCTGGCTGCAGAAAGCCATTGTATCTTAATAGTTTCCCTTAACATTCTTTGAATTGGGATGCTTGTCCCTGTAAGTTTTCTGTAGTCTGGCCCTCAGGACTAGACCTCCCAAGATGCTGAGGGAGAAAGAAGGACAACAGAAGGAATGAGAAAGACAGGAGCTACAAAAAACCAACATCAAAAGAGGTGGGAGAAGGCGGTAAGATGACTAAACAATGTTTGTGTGTGTTTCAACTCTTGAGGAGGATACAAGAAGAAAGCTCTGTGCTGACCTTTGTGAATCTTATATTATGCTAGCTTGGGGCCCATGTCTGAGGATACAGCATTGTTAGCTTACTGGACTGATTTGGACCAAAGGGACACCTCAACAGCATAGTTTGTGATGATGTATGTAATCCACCCCAATCCAAGACAGCAGACGTGTACTTTTGAGGAGCAAGTGGGCTAACTTGTGGACTGTCTCACCAATTTGAAACAAATTAGGTACAGTTGTGGTTAGTGACACATGAACACCTCAATGGCATAGTGAAAGGAAAGTAGGCAGATTAATTCTTACCAGAAATTCCTGGTTTATTCTGCATTGTGGGGGGGGGGGGGCACACTCTAGAATGCAGTAATTAGCCAGTATTTCTCTTGTATTTTCAGTGTCATGTTAGGGTATTCTTTTCTAAGATAATTCTATGTCACACAGACATGCCTTCATTTCATTGTTGGAGGGAATCACTTTTCTATTCACATCTTTCTCTCATGACAAAATTCACACTATGTTTATTTTTCCAGTATGCCATCTTAATTCAGACTACATCAAATCATGGCAAACATCCTGATTAATGGTGCACTTGTGGAAGGCCAGTGCACTTGCACAAGGATGTTGCACAGGAGAGTTCTGCTACGTCAGGAGTTTGCATCCCAGGCTAGTGTGGCATAATGCTGTTGTGCTAGGGTAAGGACATAGCCAGTCGTGCACCCAGGTCATTTGGGAGCCCGGACCTTAAGGGCTTTGGAGCCCATCCTACCCCGCCCCCATCACAATGGTAGGGGTGTGTGAGAAGGTCCCTCACTTTTTCAGTGTAAAAAACTGCTGTGCGGCATCAGCTCTAGCTGCCGCGAAGCTAGTCCCCTCGCTCCCACCCTCCCCACAGTTATCGCAGCAGTGGCTTTTTTTAAGGCACCCGGGAGCAGGGCAGGTATGGGGGCAGTAGTGGGGCAGGGCAGAGTGGCTTCAAGAGGCCCCCTTGGACCTAGGAGGTCATGGGCCAATGCCACATGGTCCAGAGGTAAGAGCACTCTGGATATAGCACAAGGACATAGCAATACTTCTTGTGCAACCAAGAGCAGAGGAAGTTTGGAGTGGGCCCTGGGACAAAATATGAAGATGGGCCTCCGCCTTCCTTCTTATTCAGAGAGGTGCAAGGGGGAGAACAAAGAGCAAGCTGTCACCCAACTGTTGGGGCCCCTACTCCCTCAGGGGCCCAGGAATATTTGCCCCACCCCCAGCCATTATTCAATTATAGTTATGCTTCTGTGTGCAACCTTGAACATAGCAACCTTGCCTATGTCCCTGAGAAAGTCTTCCAGTAGACTTCCGCAAGATCATGAGCTCTGCAGCCTTCTTCTGCAAGTGCAACTTTGCAGCATAAACATACTGCTAGGATGTCAGCCAGTGTTTCAGACATCATCTTCTCCCTTTTAGCCTACTTTCCTTAAGAAAAGTAAGCTCATGAGATCACCCAGCCCTATGTGTGTGTGTCCATGTGTGTACTTCCCCCAGCAACTCCACAATGCCTGGACTAATTTGAACCAAATTTGGTACAGTTGTAGGAACACATAGGGGCACCTCAATAGTGTACTTTGTTATGATGTCATCTACCCCAATTTAATTTGGTGGATGCATGGACATTTAAGACTCAAGTGGGCTAACTTGTGGACCACCTAACAAATTTGGACCAAATTTGGTTCAGTTGTAGTGACACTTAGGGACACCTCAACAGTGTAGTTTGTGATGATGTTCACACCTTGAACTACCCCAGTTCAAGACGATGGATATGTGAACATCTGAGGAGCTAGTGGGAACTGGCCTGGACCAAATTTAGTACATTTGTAGGGAAACATAGGGACACCTCAACGGTGTAGGTTGCGATGATGTCACCCACCCCAATTCATGATGGCAAATGCATGAACAAGTGAACTAACTTGTGAAGATGGTAATTATCAGTTAAGATTTTAGTGAAAGGAAAGTAGGTAGATTATTTCTTACTACTTGTTCAGTAATGCAGGGTCACTGAAAGATCTGCATTATTTGTTACATCATTTTTCAATTGTACAGGGACAAGAAGATTTCAAATTCCTTTCAGATCCACGTCATCATTTGCTTCATAAATCAGAAAGATTCTGTTTAAAAAACAATGAACTTCATAGTTTAAGAAAATATATTGGTTCAAAGGAAGGGAGCTGCATTTTGGAACAGTTTTAAATACTTTTTTAAAAAGAGATGCAGAAACTCTTAATGGAAGCTTACAAAATTCAAAATCCCCATGGTCTATCTCTTACATATCACAACTGAATCTTTGTAGTCATAAATATGAAAGTAGATTATTGTGATACAAAAAGGTTCACTGAAAAACCAACTCACATAAACTTTGAAAAGGATAGAGACATTCTCCAAATTATTTTGTGCCTTTACCCTCAGGCCACATACTATATACATTATGGACAACAAGACTACTTATTCATTATACAGTGGCCTGGTTAACACAGTCATTTGAATCTAGGTTTAAAGTTGGTAACTGACATTAGTGTGATTGTGTGAACCCATGCCAAGATTATCAGTCTCAATTGTGTCCTGAGATGCATCTAAGATTCTTGCCTTGGCATGGGTTCACATGATCATGCTAATGTCCATTTCTAACTTTAAACCTAGATTTGAACAATTGTGTAAACCATGCCATGGCATAATTGTTTACAGTTTGCAGTACATTATAAGATTTGTCCCTTACAGAATTCTTTGGTTTACTGTCATATATTCTAAAGCATCAACACAGTTGCCAGAAGAGCTTATGGTAATATGGCAATTTTTAAAGTAAACATTTAGATTGGGATTGTGTAGATATTACACATAATACAGTCGTGCACACGACTGTTGGTTGGGCGGGAAGGGTGGGCAGGAGAGAAGGCAGGGTTGAACCTACCTTCCCTCCAGATGATCAGTGATCTCCTCGTTGGTGTGCCACCACATACCCAAACTATCCACACTGCTCTGAGCAATGTGGACCACTGGAGGCAGGGAAAATGAGTCCCAGTCTCCAGGAATCCCAAAATGCACCACACAAGCAGCATGGTGCATTGGGGGATTCCCCTGTGAGTCGGGCAGTCTAGATGCTCAACTCTATGTGTGCTTGGGCTACATACCATTGCAGGGTTGAGGGCGCATTCACACCCTCTAAGCCCAGCTAAGGGCTGGGTCAAAATGGTGGTGGAGGCAGTGCCGGGATTGGCCACAATCCCAACACTGCACATGAACAACCCAACCCCACTGGACTGCACTAGCCTGGGTTGGGCTGCTCATGTGCATAGCTTCACTGAGTTCCTCAGTTCTGATTCTTTTGAAGGTATTCATCCTCAACAGTTATCTAACTGGGATATTTCAGAAACAGCTTTGCTCCTGTGGCAATCCATGCATAATAAAAATCTGATTATCTGAAGTTTTAAACCTTATTAGGCCTGTTCACATGACTTTCAACAGCAAGGTAGGAGCCTTCCACCCTGGTTTGCATGAAAATCCTTGCAACCCAGGTTGCTCATAACAGAGTAGCCCAACTTTTGTATCCTGCTCTTAACCCAGGTAGAAGAAAAAGAGAGCACTCCTACCTTGTTGTTTTGTTTGTGTGGATCCATTTACCTTCTCACACAGCTACCATGAACTAGCAGGCCTGGATACAATAGAGAGCTGTGACTACTATCTGTGAATGTGCCGCTCTGCAAAGCACACTCTATCATCCTATGCTTGCAGTTGCTTCCGAGGGCTGGACCTGCTTCCTGCCTCTTTATGGCCAGTCAGATGACAACTGCTGATTAGGGGTGTGCGCAAAAACTGCCTGGCCAGGTTCGGTTTGAGCCTGAACTGGACCTAAATCAGACCAGGCCAGTTCGGTCTGGCACTCCCTCATACCCACCCACCCCCATTTGGTTCAATCAGGGGGTTCACAAATGAAATTATATAAAATAATTTTTTAGTCACCTCCCCCACTGGGGGTCACTTGCATGGCCATGGGGGGCCTCTGGAGGCAACTCCTCCCCCTGCCAGCCTCTGAAATTGCTTCTCTTGCCCAGTTTGGGCACTCTTCAGCCCATTCCAGGTGCTCTTTGGCCCATTCTGGACCTAACCCGCATCATGGTGGCCATTTTGAAGGCCACCGTGCATGACTAGTGGGCATCTACATGGTCTGATCATGACCCAATAATTTATTTTATTCGTGAACACCTCTGAACAGTCGGGAGTGTTCGGTCCAGCACCGAACCAAACTGGGGGGTGTTCTGTCCGGCGCCATACCATCGAACTGAACAGGTTCGAGGTCAAGGCTTTCCAGTCTACTAGCAGTTGTTGTATTCTATCTAATAATCTTTTGTGTTGTGTTGTAGAGAAGTTTGTCCCAGTGGGGATCCTGTGGAGAGTGTGCGGGGGTGGAATCAGAATGAAAAGGGGAGGGAAAGGAGAAGGGGGAAAATGGAGTTGCTTCTGAATAAACACTTAGTTAAATCTACATAACATTCATTTGTGTTTATGAGGAAAGCAGCTATAAAACAACAGTGTAAAGCATGCTTGCAAGTCTTCCCAAGCCCTTGGAAGATGCTTCCAGCTTCTGATTTCAGCAATGGAGACCTCATCAGGCGTGTGTGTGTGTGTGTGTGTGTGTGTGTGTGTGTTGGGTTTGGTAACCCAAACAGAGGTTCTGAGTGTCTGTTGCAACTAGGATAGGAGCTCTATACCTACCCACCCTCATATGTTCATTTGAAAGGCCCTACTGGTTTTTTTTTAAAAAAAATTTAAAAGTGAATGGAACAGTCAACTGTTTCAAAACACATATATCATCTATGTGTATTTATCAAAAAGCTTTCTTTGGTAGAGTGTCCCTGCTGAGTGTACACTCAAGCCCTGTTCATTCACACACACACACACACACACACACACCCCGCCCCACTTCCCGTAAATGTGTGGAGGCAAAGGGATTTCCTCTACTAACCCTGCAGACACTGCATCTGGCCCCACTCTCATACATGCATAACCTCTCCATTTGATCAGAGATCAAATCATTGCATCATTAGAGTCCCTTACCACGTGGAGAGTCTGTGTGCGTACATGTATGCTCCATGTGCAGACTTTCACCTGAACATATTGAGGCAAGGGTATGACCTCACTTTCTCTTCACATGTTAAGTGAATGGCTGGAACCACAACATATCCAGCACAAGATCATCACAAAAAGGTAACCTGTCATTGATAGAGTTCATTTGCTTAAGCCAAGTGTGAGTGCAAGTTTCCCCTTATTGATTTGTTTTACTCTAATCAGTGTCATCGTATCCCATTATCTCCTGATCTATGAACTTGCTTTCAGCTCGAACATGAAAGCCTCTATGATTAAGCAGCACATTAGTTTTTGGCACAACTTCATGAGTTTGTCCACTTAAGTGCAAGTGGACAAAGTACCAGACTAGGAGTCTGAACTCTTAACCACCATTGAAGATTTTTGTGTACCCAACACCAATTGTCTGATGTAATAAGCCTTTATTTATCTCTCTAAAGCATTTTGTTATATGCAGCATGGCTGGAAAGTGCTGTTGAACTTCTATTATGGTCCACTCAGACATATTTTGACAGATTTCATAGCTTTGCATTCTCCATTGATGGTGAAATGCATTGGAACACCATTAGGGCATGTTGAACATGTTGTAATTTTAGTTCCAAAAATGTTACAGAATTCCATCAGATGGCTTTTAGAGCTCTTTGGAACATTTGGTTTGGTGGGGTGGGTTGAGTGCCAAGTGACTCACATCCTACTGAATTTTCAGACATGATTCTCATTTCCTAACTAAAATGATATTGGATTTCCATAAAAACAATGCCATAATGTGTCCTTCTTTGTTATTAGCAGAGGAAATATCTACATTGACCTACGGCTAAGTTATCATATGTTAAGCTCCGACTGGCTATAAGTTATCTTTTGTCAAAAAACAAATCCTCTAGAGGGGTAGACGTGTTGGTCTATTGCAGCAGCAACGACAAATTGTAAGTCTTTAAGGTGCCATAAGACTCTTGGTTGCTTTTTGATTTATTTTTTTAGGCCATAACTGTTCATCATCTAATTAAGGACTTTGAAATGTCTTCTAACTTGCAATTCAGTAGTGATGGTGTAACTGCATGGTCCTGTTTACTCATACTGGGCCCCAAGTTGTACTCCAAGATGGGTTTCAGCAAATTCCTTGCTCTCCTGCATGGAGAAGTCAACGGCTGGACAGGGAGATGCCACATCCAAGGAAATTCCAAGTCAAAAATTTCACTTTAAAGACAGAAGTTTGAAATTCCAAAACAGGATTTGGTTTTACAACTCTTACAGCAAATTGCTACAGTGTTAATTTATGACACTGAGCTCTTTCTCATGTGCAGTGAAAAAGGGCTATCTGTTTTGCAGGGAGGAAGCCCAAAAGTGCTTACCTCCCTGCAGACTATCATTCTGCTGTCCCTGGGTAGGTGGATCTCCCACCCAGACAAGCACCAGTTGCTGCCAATACTTCCAAGGGTTGGGGTGCCAGAATGTGCCCCCCTTCCTCACTCTAACCCCCCAGAGTTCCAGTAATGCACTGCACATTTTTGGGGATCTCTCTCCCCTAGGCACCCCCTCCCTGAGTCTGCCAGTCATGGATGCTTTCAGCCGCGGCAGACACACAATTAAAAAATGGGGTTAGGAAAGCGCTCACTCTCCTAACCCCATTTTGATGGGTGGCCCCATAGGCGGGTTTGCCACTGTAGTGCCACCAAGATTGGGCCTGATCCTGGTGGTTCATGCATGCATGCAAAACTGGGCTAGGTTCCCTTAGCCCAGTTTTGCACACACATGTGAATAGCCTCATTGTTTATCCAAATGTGCAGACATAAAGCTATTCCCCACATCTGGAAAACATGCATTCTGTCAACTGGATCTCAGAACCACTGAGGCTATTCCCACAATCAATTGAAAGCGGGCTAAGGGAGGTTAGCCCACTTTCTGTTGATCGTGGGAACTACCAGGCTCGTGGGCGAGCCCGGTGCTCCCAAGGCGGCTAGCCCGCCTAAACCACCCTCCCCTTAAATGAGGTTAATGGAGTGGGCGCTCCATTAACCTCATTTTGTTGCTAGTGTGTCACTGCAGCACACAGCAAGACAGAAGTAGATCCCCGGCCAGGAGGCTACAAGCAGCCTCCCAGGCTTGGGGGTCTCTCCAGGATGCCCTGCATGCTTGCACAGGGCATCCTGGGACTTCTGGTGGCCATGTGGCCCCCGATCTCCACAGCCCCTGATGGCTCTGTGATGGAGCCGGCAGTCATGTGGGTGGCTGATCCTGCCACCCAGGGCTAAGCCTGTTCTCCCCACACACCTCACTGAGGCACTTCACAGCAATCGTGTGAAGCGCCTCAATGGCTGTGTTACCTTTTTAGAAGACACAAATGCACACAGCTGTATCGTAAGATGTGCAAAAACATAACTTGGGAATGAGGGTGAGATACTTCTACTTTGCTTTGTGTTCTTCCTGAGATTGGCATATGCTGTATTACACTGATGTGGCAGATACAATCCAGATGAGTTGGGTCTGCTTGATACATAGTTCAGGACTTGTAAGCATTCTCATAAATCATGGGGCATACCCAGATCTCTTCAAGGCCTAGGAGTGTGGAGTAGAGCTTGACTCTACAGAGAACATTATCCCAAATACACTCCTTCCTGGAAAATAGTAAAAGCCTAGCATGAAGGGAATTTCATGTTCAGCCTACTTGCCTATCAGGTACAGAATGTAACTGACAGACAAGAACCTAGAGATTCCAGAATGAGGCTCTTGGTTTCTACCACCACAGCCCTGGACTACAAGAAGTTAACAGGGAAAAGGACTTCCCAACTAGTAAACTTTTTTAAAAAAATCTAAAACTCCATCTTTTTAACCAAGCTTTCTCAGCCTTTTGAAATTTGTTGGTTTTAATTTTGTGATTGATTTTAAATTGTTGAATTGTTTTAGCTTTTTATATATGTTTTGATTGTTTTATGTTAACTGCCCAGAGATGAAAGTTTGGGCGGTATATAAATCTGACTGACTGACTGACTGACTAAATAAATAAATAAATAAATAAATAAATAAGGGGTTCATTTTCTTAGTTTGGTCATCCTGGTGGGGGCAAATGAAGCCTAGAAAGATGTATGATCAGGTTTGAGCAGGTTTCTGTCTGATCTGCAATTGGTATTCTTCAGGTGCTCATATGTGCAGTCAAACCGATGAGATCTGCCCCTGCAGGGGTCTCTGTCTCTGTAGAGACTTGATCAGAATCTCCTAGAGCTTAGTTTAATAGTTTTTGGTGTCTAATAGCTTTTGCCTATCTGGGCAAGCAATTTGGGGGACAGGGTCAATGCCCCAAACTGTGAGGCTAAGCTCTAGAAGATCCCAGTCAAAGCTCTGCACAGGTGCAGACCCTACAGTGTCAAGGACCGTCAAGAAGAATAACACCTGCCCAAAGCTTCCATACATCTCCAGACAGGGGTGTTTGTACCCTTATTTTCTGAAGTTACGTGAGCGCTGTCATGTTAGTCTTCCATATTGCCTCTCTGTGGATCGATTTTATATCTGTATGTATAGCCATTGCATTGGCAGTCGTATAGTATATGACTGGCTAAGCTTTCAAAACCATAAGACCACTTATGAGTACGATATGGCAGGATAGCATTCTTCCTTCAAGACACAGGACAATGCCATTTCTCGTTCAGCTGCCTGATTGTGTGTTTTTTCTCTTTAAGGCTCTTGTTGGGTAGCTTTATGCTGGAAGCTTATATTTAGCTTGCTCGTTCCACCATCACTCAGGGCTGTTTCACACTTGCTGCTTTGCGGAGAGCTATAAATTGGTTGAGGGAATGGCTGTGTTCTTTATTTCCTCTCAGTAGGAGTCTGTAAATCATACTCAGCAGGTACTTTCTCCCATATTCAGAGTACCCTGACATTCTGTTCCATCAATACTGCCAGCTATTCAAGATCTGTTTTCAGCTATCAGAATATTTATTTGTCTGGAATATTTTAAGATGCAACTCCAACTCCTCTATTAAAAAAAAAAATCTATAGCCAGACAAATTGACTGCCATCGTTGCCCTAGCACATTATGAAGAAGCGACTGCATCATAGAGATATGTTGTTGTTCTCTGGGATCAGCATGCAATTCAGCACCACATTTATCACAGCTTCAGGATTCTGCACTGTACATTATCTTAGGTGCACTTATCAGCAAAATTAACATTTTACATTATGTTTTTGCCTGCTGTAATTATATCTGCAGGAATCATGTGATTACATGGAGGGGTTGGAAATCGCTTCTCAGGATGGAACTAGAAGTAGCAATGAGCATGGATTTACGCTAAAAGAATGTCAACCTTGTGACAAGCTCCCTTTCTCCATAATGTGTAGCAATGGCAATGCATGATGTGCCTTTAAAAAAAAATTAAAATAATGATGAGTACAGCTGTTTGGAAGACAATAAATGTATGGCTACACAAAACAGCAATAAATTTGCATATATATATATATATATATATATATATATATATATATATATATATATAACATACACATCTCTATGCGTATATATGTGTGTGTGATTTATATATAATCACAATTTGCGTTCAATTATATTTAAAATATTCATATGAAGTTGAGATTTTGAACTGTACAATCTGCAGTTGTATTACTAGGAACTACTACGATATAACTAAGTACTAGTTTCCAGGCAGTTCAAGTTTTTTAAAAAATGCATTATTCAGTTTTAATTATAGAGCTAATTTAACAAGTTTAATTAGTTCCTACATTTTCCTTAAGCATTCATTCTTCATAGGCAGAGACAATGCCTTCCAGTGCCTGGTGAACACAAGTCTTGTAGCAGTAAGGAGATATAATAACCATCTAGAAAAGTAAATATAGTTAATTTTTTTTAAAAAATGGCTCTAGTTTAAATCAATACAATGAAATGTTTCCTTCAGCGAATTAATCACCATTTCCAGAATCCGATCCACATAACCCCCATAAATGGAAAATACCATCCTTATCTCCATCATGCAGAACCAACATTATCTTCACCAGTGTTGTCAATTTTATTGATCTTCCACAGCAACAGATGCCACTGAAGTGTCACTTTGTAATAGGTTTCTTGCAGTGACAGAGATACAGAAAATGGTGCTCCTTCAGAGAACAGAAAGTTCCAGACAGAATCAGTTATTATTTCTTGAAGATCTCTGGTCCACTCGTCTAGATTTCCAAGTGTATAGGCTTGCATGATGTGGCATCATAAAGTTGTTCATTTCCCTAGTCCCATTTCACATTATAGCTGCTACTGGCAGCAGGAAAAATGTATGACCTGATGATATCATGACATGCATTTCCATAATTGCACTTTACAAGAGAAAGTGGGGGAATTTGACATGGGACTGCCTTTTTCAGAGGCCATCTCAACTGAATTTGTATGTAGCCTTTCCAGTCTCATCCTAATCATGTTTACGTAGAAGTAAATCTCACTGGGCTTATTTACAAATATATGTTGTTTAGGATTGCATTGCAACACAGTCAAGCTAAAACCCTAACTAAATTAAAAGAAAACAGTCACAGAAGACTTTCCTGAAGATTCTGAACACCTACTAGTTTCAAAGGTAATGAATTGTGACGTAGACTAGGGAATGTTGAAGCAATTAAATTATTTTGCATCTGCTGTTGCACACCACCTGCATGATGAAAGAATGAAGGGGATTTGTGATTACTGAAACCCATTACATAGAGCAGTCACAAGTGCCTTTCCCCCCTTGTTCTCCATCCAGGTGGGTGGAAAGCTAGCAAAGTTCAGAACGGAGGGGGGGATAAAGAGCTCTCACCTTTTCAATTTCTAAAAAGGAAGGCTTGATATATAACAACCAGTACTTTTTAAAAAGTATATAAAATGTTACATTCATCATTCCACAATAAAGGCAGCAGCAATAAATGACTTTTCATAAATAAGACTAGCAGAGTTGCCGATGAGACAAAACTGTTCTCAATAACTGCAAATGCTCACTATCATGAGTAATTTGATGAGGCTGCTTTTTGTAGAAAGATGTGCCCATAGAAATGCATGCAAAAATGATCACAAGCCATCTTCTTTAGGAATTGGTGAAGTTTCTCAGACTTACTTCAGATTGTTTTGGTGGACCCTTTTAATGTCTCTTCCCCGCCCCCTCCAACTACTCAAAATCTAGACCAGATCTGTATTCTGATGGCCTCTGGATATGAGTGAGAACTAGTCCAACATGGGTTTGTTCCTAAGCTGTGAAAGCCTCATCTTGCATACTGTATCTAGGCCAGACCCAACCTATCAAAAACTGGAGAGACCCAAGAAATTTCAACTAAAAATTGGGGTCCACCTGCATTCTAGTTGGGCAGAATTCAGTGCCATTCCTTTGTTTACCAAGCAGGGACTTATTGATAAGACATTAAGAATGTGTACGAAAAGTGCAAGTTACATATTGGCATTCCCCAATTCAGGCTGAACACATTTGGTTGAATGTAGCAGCCAAAGTGTCTCTTAACTTTAATGTATGGTTGAATATAAAACACAATCCCATATATCCAGATGGCCTATTCATCATGGCTGGATAAACATGATATTCATTTATGTAAACTTATATGGACCCTTGACTGTGTCTACTACTGATACCCATAGGAATGTATCTCTTCTCCTATTTATCATACAGAGCATATTTCTCTCTAGTACCAAAACAAAATCCCCATAAATGTATGCCATAGAGATGATGGTGAAATGTACTCATCCAAGATGTGAATACAAGTTTCATGGGCTTATAATACCAACCCTAAAGAAGAGGTGAGCATTATAAGCTCCAAATTCTACTCTGGCTCAGATTAAAATCTGATCTGGAAAAGAATTTCTGGCCTATTCCTCTCACCAACCCAGACTCTCAATCCCCTGAACCCCTTCCCCCATACCTTTAAATCCCACTTACTGGTTGTGTTGGTGACAGCAGCAGCAATGCTCAAGGCAAGGGGAGAGGGGAGGCATCTCCCTCTCTTGGCAGTGCCTGGTGCACTATATAGTATTGCCATGGCCTTTGGAAAAACGTCTTTGATGTGTATACCAGGCACTGGAGAGGGGAAGGAGTGGAAGATCCTCCTCCTTCCCTCTACCCATGATTTGAGCTCTGCAGCTGGATGGCTGGGAGAAGGTTTAGGGTTCCACGTGAGATCAGCTTGGTCTCAGAAAGCTTATTTCTAGGCAAAAGCTGATATAAACTACAGGTGTCTCACCCATCCATCCTTAATATATTATTGTAACACAGAGGGCCTAATTTAGGCAACTAGGTTAATGGATATTCAGATAATTGAGTATTCATATTTATAACCTTTTATTTAAAAAATATTATTCACCAAGGTAGGTCAAATGAGCACTTTTCATAGGAAAGTTTTGTTACTACAATCCTATCAGCACTGTCCTTTGAGCAAATGTGTCAGATTTTGTCACCCTTTCTAAGTAAATGCTCACATCCAGTTAATACACTTTTTGAAGAAGGCGAGAAAGGAAATGCCAAGTGACCTTTAACCACATTGGTGCTCAGTGATGGAGAGAAGTCTCCTTAGGACTGCTGAGTGGGCCTTTCACTTTTGATGTTATCCTAATTAGAAATGAAATGAATGTTTTTTAGCTAACTGATGTAGTTTTTAATACTAGTTTTGTTTTAATTATCATGTCAGATAAACATTCAGTTAACATCATACACCAACCAACCTTTTGTCATGTTTTAAAATGTCCCTAAGCACTATTTTTCAGCAAGTACAAACTTCCAAAATAATTTTAGTTCTTTTTCCCAGGTTATAAATCCATGCCTTTGTGCAATGCTGAGTTTCTTCACATTGTTCATGGATTTATAGCAGTAAACAAGACATGAATTTTGAAGTTAATTTGGAAATGACTACAAATGATAGGACTTCGATTCAAGCTAGCAAATCATCAGGTTTAGATCTTCTTCTTCTTCTTCCTTTGCCTATGCCCCTACTTATGACCTACTTATTTCTATTTTCTTACAATAGAAATCTGAACCACGCCCCCAATCTCCCTGTTTGCCTTCCCCCTCTCTTCCCCTCTCTCTTTTTAATAAACTAAATAGCCCCAGGTGTAACCTTGCCTCATAAGGAAGGTGCTTTAGGCCCCTGATCATCTTGGTTACCCTCTTCTGCAACCTCTCCTGCACCTGTCTCCCCAGTATCTAGACCCAATACCAATTACAATAATATTAAGCTATGCATATGATCCCTGCTGGTGGGATACAGGGTTCCACCTATCTTCCCCCCCAGACAACCCCTTTGTGTCCTTGTGGGTGCACCACCATGTCCCCACATGATCCATGCTGCTCCTGGCAGCACAGATCTCTGGCAATGTGTCCGGGCCTCTCTGGCAATGTGTCCAGGCCTCTCCAACAATGCGTCCAGGCATCTCTGGCAATGTGTCCCAGCCTTCAGATATCCCACAATGCACCATGTGACAAGCATGATTGTCACACTGGGGAATAGCCCCATGAGTTGGGCACTCTAGGCACCCAACTCTGTGCATGCTCGGGCTGCAAGCAGCCTGAGCACCCACACAACCCCTGGTTAAGGGCGTACTCAATTTAACACTGGCTAAATACTGGAGTTAAAAGTAGGGCAGTCAGTCAGTGCTAGGATCTGCACAGATCCCGGCATTGCACACAAGTAGCCTTGCCCAGGACTGCCTTAGTCTGGGCTAAGCTGCTCATGTGACTAGACTTTATGTTGTTATTACATATACACAAATTATGCTGATTTATAACCTGATCCGCTAAGCCAGCCTTCAGGTATGAGAAATCTCTCAGCATTTATTTTTACATGGGCAACTGGGAGAATGAATGGATGAAAGAAATAGCCCATTTCTTTCCCATTGGAAATAGCCCATTTCCAAAAGCAAAGAAACTGATTTGTTTCTGTTCTTCACACCACAATTTCCCCCAATCCTAAAGATCCTTGCAATGACCCCCCCATTTTGCCAGCTGCAAATGGGTCAGCAAAGTTGCCTGTGGGGGAGCTGGTTGCTCCATTTGGGCAGAAACAGGTTTTTTTTAGAGTGGGTTTAGAGTGGACAGCCAGCGACATCGCTGGAAGAATATCTTCTTGGTGTTTTGTTTTGTTTGGGCAGCACTTGACCAATGAAACTGGGCCCACCTGCAACACCCTTGAGAATCCTAGTATGGTTCTCAGTCACTTGAAGAAGTTCCTTTCTGTTCTTTCTACACTCAGTTGCACTATCCTTCACGTACTGCACTGTATCATTGCAGACCTGACCATCCCGCTCCGTCACAGAAAGCAGCCTATTGTTCTCCCCTGAAGAATGTTGCATGAGTCATCCAACCATATTCTCTCCGTTATTTTTCTTCTTCTCGTTGCGTATCATTGCTGGGGAAAAGACAGCTTTGAGGGAATTGGGGAAGGGGAAAGACTCAAAACAACCCCACAAAGATGGCAAGCATTTTGATTCCAGTGCTTAAACTACGGAACCGTCTAATTTATTAAATGTAAGTTGCCTATACCCAATCATATGCCTACTCCCCATAATATAGTAGTTCTCTCCCCTCCCCCCAATATACACACAGGATAACACCAATAGGTAGTAAGGGGTAGCAGGTGCTCCTTCAAAAATATTTCCTGTTCTCCCATCCACCAGACCATACATTTACAACACTGTCATAGCATATTATAGTCAGATAACTTGAATTAATTATTTTAAAAGGCCTCCATTGCTTATACACCTCGTTCTCTCACTCCTCTATCCTAGAACAAACAGGAGAAGCCAGTGCAACCAGCTAGATGGGAGACTCCTCCAGTCTTCCAGGAGACAGGCCAACCCTTTAGATTCCTTTCTGCCCCCAAACTAGGCTGGGTAAGATCATGTGTGAAGGGTCATCTCCCCTGCAGATTTCAGGTGGCCTGGTACTGACCTTTCTCCACACCTCAAGTGTTTCTTGCCACATGGTCTTGGACAGGAAAAGAAAACTAGCTTCGAAAGCAGACTGGTAGCCTGATTTTTAAATCTCTAATAATATTTTTTAAAGCTATGTATTCGGTAACATATAAAATAGACAAAGGGGAGATAAAAAGAACGAACAGAAACCGTCAAAGAAGTCATAACATTGCTAACAAATTTTGAGCCACATTTTCTCTCGGCATATTTCTCTAGGCAATAAGTTCTAATATTTTATAGATATAATATAATTGTTGAGGGAAATCTCAGTTGTCCGCCATGTGAATCCTTTTCAGAATTGTTTATAACAGGTGAATGATTACATCAGCGTTGTGCGCCAAACTGTTCTCCAGCTATTTTGAGAAGTTGTCAGCATATTGCTAACAATAGTCACATGGTAATTTCATCCACATCAGTGCATACAGTTGAACCAAACTACAGTGGCATGCTAAACAATATCATAACTTACAACATCCTTAATAAACTGCAGGAGCTATTTCCAATAACTCTTAACTGCTGCAATCCTGCCAAATAAGGGGAATTATACTACCTCTATGAGTGCCTCATCTCCAGCATTAATTTCAAGGAGTTCTAAACATCCTGGTTTTCCTACATGGTAAATAAAGACCAACTATAAAATAATCTGTAAATGTTCTCCTTGGAAACAAGATCAGATATGTCTCTGGAAGATTTTTTGCCCATTGTTCCTCAGGGATATTAATATTAAATGTTCATTTTTCTCTGATAGTAGTACCTGTGTTACTTAAACTTAGCAAGATAGCATACATTTTCCAAGAAAGCTTTCCTTATTATCTTTTGCTAGTAATACATTCTCAAATGATTTCTTGAGACTGGCTACCTGAGATATATTCTGTATTTGATTTGAAATGCAAGGGTATTGGCAAAAAGCAAATGTAGACTTCCAGTTATTTGACAAAGTTGATTATATACTGTTGCTGTGCCCTCATGTAGAAAATGCATAATTATTATAATTATTAAGATTATTACTAGGTCAAAGATCAAAATTAGCAGGCTCCCTTGCTCTCTGAAATGCAGAACTGATTCCAGAGGTGATATATCAGGAGGTGAGGATTTTTCTGAGTTTATCCCATGCCTTTATTAATGTATCTGTGACCTGATTTGGATAAACGGATTGCTGGGCCTGTGGTTAACCAGACCCAGCAGTCATGCACACAACCTCTTTTCTCAGAGCCAGGGAGGGATGGGAGAGGCAGGATCATTCCTGCTTTCCCCCCACATGATCTGTGCTGAAGCCCTACTTGCTGCACCGTGCTAGCAGAAAAACACTGCTATGGCAAGCAGCATGGTAGCTGAGAGGATGGGGAAAGGATGTCCAGCCTCTGGATATCCCACAGTGCACCATGCAATGTGTGTAATGCATTGGGGAAATTCTCATGAGTCACTTGTTGCTGGAACAGCCCGTTTGAAGGCTACAAACAATATTCCACTATGTGATTTGGAACTGCAGGCTTACAATCTACATTTTGGCTATGAGCTCATGGGACTGTGAATTCTGCACATGCCCATATTTGGCAAAACTCTCACGTTGGTCACTTAACACAAGCAGACATGAGGTAATTATTACCCAAGGTCTATATAACAAGCCACTGCAAAGTATAACCCTATGGTCCTTCTCTATTCAGAGGAAAAAGTTGGCTGAGCAGACATGAGTCAAGGGGAGAGACTATTTCTCAAGGGAATAGTAGAACTCCCCTTTTGGCATATGTGATTAGTTTCCCTAATCGTCTCCACAGGAACTCAGATAAGGCTGAGCACTCCCACCCAGTACTGCTGCGCTAATGGCCTGGCACAGACCAGGAGGAACAGTAGCTGGTATCAAAAGGATTATCTCCCCACCTGGAAGGTTTTCCTAGTGTGCCAGATAAGCTTTGAGCTCACCTATTCACTCCAGCCCATTTCACTTTATTGTTCATCGAGATCACACCTACCGGTGACTGAATCAAGCAATTCTTTGACAATTCTTTTGTCAACCATGGATGTCAGCCCCAACAGCAAGGAGATGTGACCAAAGTCATGGCCTGAAGGCATGATTTTGCCTATTTCTAGTCCAAATGCTAATGCTGTGCCCTGGCTTTAGCTGTACCATTTTCAAAAGTTTTTAGCTGATGCTCCAGCCTTGATTCCAGCTCGGATCCCAGTCTCTGGTTTGGACCTGTTCCAGATCCAAACTGTGCCCGGTGCTTGGCTGCCCTAGAGAATTGGACCCTAGAGACCCAACCACCTTTGGACTTTTCTTGGAACCAGCCACTATCCGGGCTTGCGAGTGGCACGCTTGCCTCTTTTTCCCCCTGCCTTGTCCCTGTGAGGAGATCCACTAATGCACACTGCCCTGCAGATGTTACAGGCACACCACAGGATATTGTATTAGGTATTACTAATTGCCTATCTTCCCAAATCTCCTCGCCCCCTTCTCTTTTCTCTTTAAATATAAAGCAGCTTCCCAGGATCTTTCTCCAGTCAGCCCTGAGATGATGCTGTAATAATTCCAAATAATAATAATGCAAGCCAATGAGAATCATCCCCCATTGCTTTTTTTAACCTTAAGCTAAAACGTCTCCTTGTGAGATTCCAAATTAGCACTATTAGTTAATGTATTATTGTCTCCTTAATCAATTTTTCTATTCCTGTACCCCAATTCCCTAAATAAATCTGATTGTACCATATCTCTTTCTCACTCATCATTTCCACAACTGCACTCCAGAACATGCTCTAGGTGCCCGACACTGAGCATGTTATGGAACATAGGAACATAGGAAACTACCATATACCGAGTCAGTCCATTGGTCCATCTAGCTCAGTATTGTCTTCACAGACTGGCAGTGGCTTCTATAACATTTCTCTAAGGCTTCTCCAAGGTTGCAGGCAGGAATCTCTCTCAGCCCTATCTTGGAGAAGCCAGGGAGGGAATTTGGAACCTTTTGCTCTTCCCAGAGCAGCTCCATCCCCTGTGGGGAATATCTTACAGTGCTCACACTTCTAGTCTCCCATTCATATGCAACCAGGGTGGACACTGCTTAGCTATGGGGACAAGTCATGCTTAAGTTGGGCTACCCATAAGAGCAGCACTGGGATCAGGCTCAATCCCAGCACTCCACACGAGAACAGCCTTCCAGTCTCTTGATGGGCTGCACACTGATGCTTGCTGATGGATAACTCCCTCAGAAACCTGTTCATTTCTTAATAATGGTTTTTAATAATGAAGACTACTATATACCCCCAAAGCTACTATATACCCCCAAATTGCTATTATTATTGGTTGGCAATTATGAGGAAAATTACTCAAAGTAGTCCCACTGAAATGAAAAGGATAAGTTAGATAATACCTAACTTGCCCTTTTAATTGCAAGGGGACACCTTTAAGTAATTTTCCCCATCCTGTCAGTCACTATAATTAATTATTGGCACAGTGGTTAGAGCGTTGGACTAGGATTGGGAAGACCCGAGTTCAAATCCCCATTCAGTGATAATACTTGCTAGGTGACTCTGGCCCAGTCATGTATCTCTCAGCCTAACCTATTTCACAGGATTGTTGTGAGGATAAACATAACTATGTACTCTTTGGAGGAAGAGTGGGATATAAATGTAATAATTAAAGAAAGAAAATTACTATTAAAAATATTTATATACCATTTTCAACAAAATATTTCTCACAGTGGTATACATAGCTAAGGAAATGATGAAATGGTTCCCTATCCATAAAAGGCTCACAAGGGAGGGAGGGAGAAACATAGGAAGATAGGAAGCTGCCATATACTGATTCAGACCATTGGTCTATCTAGCTCAGTATTGTCTGCACAGACTGGTAGCGGCTTCTCCAAGGTTGCAGGGCAAGAATCTCTCCAGCCCTATCTTGGAGCAGCCAGGGAGGGAACGTGAAACCTTCTGCTTTTCCGAGAGTGGCTCCATCCCCTGAGGGGAATATCTTGCAGTGCTCACACTTCTAGTCTCCCATTCATATGCAACCAGGGTAGACCCTGCTTAGCTAAGGGGACACGTCATGCTTGCAACCACAAGACCAGCTCTTCTCCATAAAGAGAGCGAGCGAGAGCAAGAGAGTGTGCAGTATCAGCTACTGGAAGGACAAATGGCTTGATGGGAAAGGGCTATCACTCAATGCATCCTGGTGCCAATGAGAGCCACCCCCCCTTGCTTTTTTAAAAAAGAGGTCCCTCCTATAAGCATGCCTCTTACCAATACAAATCTGCATACATTTAGTTTAGCCCTATGCATAGAGCTGAAAAATGGACTCATATTCTTCCACTGTAAATGTTTTATTCCACTTCCCTCCTACCAGGAACAGGATGAATTTACTTAAAGAGTCTTAGCCTGCTTTTATATATTCATTTTTGTGATGTAAACAGTATTTCTCAACAGGGTGCAATTAAAGATTTAGATTTCTGGCTTGGACATGATATCGGAGTATTTTGAAAGTCTCTTTATTCGCTGGAGGCAAATGAAATGAAAGAAACTTCCTCCTCTTGAGCAACTCATCTTTTTTTAGAGCTGGATGCATTTTACACACAACCACTCATGATGAAGGCATCCAAAACATCTAGACACAATGTTCATAGATCTCATCTCAGATTGGTGCTGGATAAGATTTTGCAAGAAACACCAATGCTAATGATGCATTCTCATGCATCTTAAGCAGTCTGTGGATTATTCAAAAGAGCCATGCCTCCCAGGGACCCACTCTTGACAAAATAAAATGGGACCAGATGCCCTGACAAGTGCATATATTTTAATGGTAAATAAATGAGTCCCCAGTAGTTCTGTTACTGTTAACAAGGGAATTACTTTCCATCTGCTTGTTTTTTGTGCAAACAGCTGAATAAATACATTCCTGGTACAATATGATTTTCCAAGAAGAAAATGATCACATGGTATCTCAAGCTTCCAATATATTTCACCTACTGTTGTTTACCTGAAAACAGATGGGAATATCATTCACCTTCCTTCTAATAACTTTTCATGTTCGTCCACATGGAGAACCAAATCCAGAGTAAACAACTCTTATGAGAAGACATTACAACTGGCCTTCACAGCCCATCCCAGAAATGTCATGGCTATTGTCACGACAGTGAAATGGAGGCTTCATTTTCAGAAGCTGTATATTTCTGAATTCCAGATACTGGGGACAAATCATGGCTCAGGGCTTAATGTGCCTTGCTTGGTGCCTCCAAAAGCCTCTGATGGAAAAAAGATGAAGGTCTAGACGGACCCCTTAATCTGATCCAGCAAAGCTCTTCTTATGTTCAAAGAGTCTAAGGTAAGGATGAAGTTGGGGCAAATAATGTTGCTGACTGTACTTTTCTAAGGGTGAGTTCAGATGACCTCCAGTTAGTCCATAAACTGATAACAAGTTGGGGAAATTTTGGGATGTGATAAGAGCACACTCCTGTTGAGTGTGACATCTGAACCCACTCCAGTCCAGTTCCCAGGCTTTGTTACTGACATTTGCCTGACATTCTCTGCCCAGCTTCAAATGCTGAGCTTAAGCTGCATCAAGAATATCAGGCGAATGGTGGGACCTGGACTTAGGTGGGTTCAGACCTCACATCTATCAAGAGCACGTGCTCTCATGTCCTAATATCTATCCGACTTGTTACCAGCATACAGAGTGGCCAGTAATCATCTGAACCCACCTGTAGTCCTGAAATATTTTGGCACTTGCTTTATCATCTACACCTATTTAATCTACAGAATTCTAAATTGAGAACTAGTGCAGTGTAATAGATGGGTGTTACTGGAACTATAAAAGCTCAGGTTCTAATTCTGCTCAGCAAAGAAGCTTTCTGGGTGACCTTGAGCCACTCACTAGGCCTCTTCACATGATAACCTAAACCTGGGTTACATGCTTCTAACCCAGGCTTGCATGCTTGTGTGAACCAGGGCAAACCCCTTTGCATCAGCCCCAATTCAGTTCACAGCATCACCAAACACTGTGCCTCATGTCAGGCAATGGGGCTATTCGCACAATCGGCAAAAAATCGGGCTAGGGGAGGCTCCCAGTGCTTCCACGTGGCTCCCACGGGTGGCTTGGCGCCAAGCCCGCTTATGGAGCCTGCCCCTAAACCTGAGTTTCGGGTATGGGGGCACCTGAAAAGTGGGTTCCTTGATCGTGTGTCACTGTGGCATGGCTCTGCGCCACACTGACTCATAAGTAGCCTCCTGACTGGGATGCTACAACAAGCCTCCTGACATCAGAAGTCTCCCCAGAAGGCACCGCACACGCCTTATGGGACTTCCAGGGGCCAGGAGGCCCGCGAACCCCAGCATCCAAACTGGCTCCGTGATGGCCCCGTGATGATTATCTGGGCAGCCGATCTGGCCAACCAGGGAGGGCTCCCTGATCATCAAACCTGCTCTCCCTGCAAACCCCCTTTAGGCTCTTCACAGACTTGTGTAAAAGAGCACGTGGTTATCAATATCATGCAGGAAGTCCTGGGTTCAGTCTCTGGCAAAATGATCTAGTAAAATCATAGGTGCTGGGAAAGACACCTCACTAGCTCAGACTCTTGAGTCCTGCTGCTGGTTCAAGTGGAAAATACTGGGCTCGGTGGACGAATGGCCTAAATAAATTATAAGGCAGTTTCATTTGTTCTGCCAAGCGCAAGAGCATTAGTATTTTTCCTTTTAAATAATTCTTGTGCTAAATCATCAACTGAACATTCAATACAACAGCTATTTAAAAGGAAAAACTATTAATGCTCTCAGTCTTGCTCAAGGATGTTTGAAAAGGTAGTTCTGTGAGGAGGTGTCAGAACATTTTAGATGGGTAGTGGGTGTGTCCACCCCTTTGAACTGCAGCCTAGGAATGTGCAGATTTATTCAAATTTGAATTGCTTTAATTCAAATCTGGGTGATTCAAATGATTCAAATTTGATTCAAAACACCACTTTAAAGGGCAATTCAATTCATATTTGAATTTTTGAGATTTGATTCATTGATATGAGAGCCATTTGGCACCTTTTAGAAACCTTGCGACCCCCCGATTGGTTAAAAAGATGCCAAAACAGGGTCAAATCGATTCAAATTGAATTTGAATTTGAATTAAATTTTTGGACCTGCTTCTAATTTGATTCAAATTCAAAACTAATTTTCAGAATCAAAATGAATTTAAAAAATTGTCTCGTGAACATCTCTACTGCTGCGCCTATCACCTATAACTCAGGTGTGCCAAAAATCAATAGGAAAATGACAAGGAAATAGTAGGCCTAGCTGAGGTAACAACTAGCTTTTATTTGATATATGCAAATGAACACACACACATACACACAATAAGTTCCCTTTAAAATATGCATGTCTTGAATCCCATTTCTGAGCTTGTTTACATGCATGCAAATTCTCTTCCCGAGCAACCGACTTAATGGTTAGCATCAGTTTAATAGCTTGATGATCCTGAACATGACAGCTCACCTGCCAGAGTGTGAATGCAATGCAAACAATCAAGATGGAAATTATGACTCATTGGATCTATCAATCGTCTAGGAGCTGCCTAAAGTCTGAAAAGCAAACACATTTCACATCGACTTAGACTGAAGCTTCCTGACTCAATGTGTATGAGCACAGACAAAGGAAATTGTATTTAAAATTAAGTCCTTCTCAAAAGACAGATTATAGCTGGCAAGATTTCTCATGATACCCAGATAGGACTGTTCTATTTTATTCTAACGTCAGGGGTTAGGGGTGACTTTCATGGAAGAAAAAATGCAGTCTCAGGGTTGGCAATTCTATTGTTTCACCTGGTCCATGGCTTTCTGCACATTCAGGTTAGTGAATGGAAATTTGTCTCTGCACAACAAAGAAGTGTCATTTCTTTTTTAAAATGTCCTCCTCCCATACAAGGAACAAAATGTTAAGTACCTTTTATTCTCGGCTTACTAAAAATAGATCCAGCAGGGAGAAACTGAAAGCACTTCCTAACCAAACAATGCTTCCCTAGTGATGTTCTACAGACAACTGTCTATAGCAGATGACAGTGGGGAAGACCTTATGTTTAAACTGAATCCAAATTATCATCAAAACCTAGCTGAAGAGCAAGCTCCACAGTTCATCAGAAGGGAAATCAAACGCCCTTTCAAATTCTTACTTTGTTTAGGTCTCTTTTACTAGTGACACTGATAGTAGTTGTTGCCTGCTGAGGTGATGGCACTCATCATATGCTCAGAAGCACACATTACCAAATTCTTCTTAAGCATTGCTGTAACATGAATGATCCAGCTTTTCCTGTTGCCACCAGCCTATGCAGGTAGTGGATTGGAGCCTGGAGGATAGCCAAATTGTGTTTCCATGGTTATGATTTTGGAGGCCAGTACAATATCTCAGACTGGACATCAGATTTCATGCCCTCATGGTGTGAACATCATGGACCATTGAATTTCTTCCGTTTCTGGAGCTCAGTTGGAGCTGCCACAACCATAACTATCCCTGTCACTCAAAGGCTTTTTGCTTTTCTAAAGCAACATCTATATCTATAGATGTAGATGTAGATGTTCAGACTGACGTGATGCACAGCCTGCTGTCTCTGTAATGGTTTGACCCAGGGCTGCTGCAGATGTCAAAGGCAGCCCCAGCACAGTCCTGAAGCAACAGTTGTGGAAGTGGTTGCTTCCACAATGGGGAAACCTCTGGACACACAGCTTCTGCAATCACTGCTTCAAAAGAGTTGGGACTCCCTTTGTAGTCCACAGCTATCCTCTTCCAAATATTTCCAGACATCTGTGTTGCTGATCTTCCTCTATTCTCAAACTGGCCTATTTAGACAATTCATCTATCTGGATTTGAAATCTGTCTGCACAGTCTGTGTAAATTCAGTAGTTCTTTGGGCAATGCCATGGCTATGATATATGGGTACTTATCTTCCTTCTTGAGAACTACAGGGTTTAGATAATAATGTACATTATGGAAATGCTAGCACAATGATACAGATATATGAATTGCATAGCATGGCCCAGTTTCTGGTTGGAAGCCTGGAATAATCCTGATAATGCTGCGTGCGTGTGTAAGCAGCAGGAAAAGCAATTAGATGGCAACTTGTTCATGGCAACTTGTGACTTTTAGTATTGGTTGGCCATTTTACTGACCTCTGGCACATGTGCAGAGGCCATTTGCATGACCACACAATCTGTGTGGTCATGCAAATGGCCTCTGCACATGCATGGAGGTCAGTAAAATGGCCCCTGCACATATGCAGAGACCCAACCTGGATCAGAGAAGGCGCAAACCGGGCCGCCGCCAGCCAGGGTTACTCAGGGGGAGGCCGTCAGGGGTGCAGGGGAGCCGCCACTGCCCCAATCACCACTGCCACCACAGCTTGTACTTGTAAGTACATATTCGCTCCCCTCCCACCTCCTCTATACATAGGAAAGCCCCCCTGCCCCTTAGTGCACTGGTAAAAGGGAATCCTCACCAGATTCCCCTTTACCAGTATAGCTCTGAGCCGGCTCGGTTTGAGCCAGGCCTAATTCAGCTTGGACTGGCTGAGACTGGTCCAGTTTGACCCCAAACCCATCAACCCAAGCCAGCTCAGTGTCAAGCCTGGCTCAAACTAAACCAGCTTGCACACCCCTACGTGACTTGTGGTGGCAGCATGGTGTGATCTGTGTTAATGGCCCAAGAGAAATCTGAGATTCTGCCTTGTTTCACACAATCATGCTAATGCTGGTAACACACATTAAACTTGGATTTGAACAAGTGTAAGAACAAGGCCATTGAATCTGTTTATTCTGGATTGTTAATCTGGAGTGCTTACTACACTTAATGCATTGTGTAGTGTACACCGTCACTATCTTACTCTAGCAATGAACCCATTTATTAACCTGAGAATGAATGTGACATGGTAAAGAAACATAGCATGAGGTAAATGTGTATTAAGTGTTCTTAAATATGCCCTCAGGATTTTTTTGGCTCCACTTTTCACATATGAAGATATGGGAAAATAATTTAATTTCCCCTATATTGGTGAACAAAAATGGTGAACACAAAGGTGAGCCCAAGGTCAGTTCCAGGTTCAGGGGGGGCTTGGCAAAGTGTCCTCCCATGGGTCTCTGTCTATGTGGGTGTGCTCCAACCACACAAAGGCTGATGGCACAAAGGTGGTCTTAGGGATGAGCAGTGAGCCCTTCTGAAGTCAACTGTGCTCAACCCATCTTGCCAGCCCTGACTTGAGTAAGGTCCAATAAGAGATTTCTAGAGCTCACTTCCTGGCAAGTGTTTTTATGTATTCCATATATTACACTTCCACGCTCTTTCCTTCTTGCAAGAGTGGATTACTCTTGTTTTAGGTCTATGTCTCCTCTCTGAAAGGTGGGCATTCTTCTCATCAGGTATGAGGATTTCTTGTGGGAGGGAGGGACTAGATTTATTACAAAAAGCATACACCCAGATCACAACTTAAGGCAGACCATTAAGCTTCAGAAAGCCACAGCAAAATCTTTCAGAGTCAAAAATTTGTTATTTTCTCATTCCATAAAGCCAGATCTGCAAAGCCAGGAAAATAGGATTTTTTCTTTCCTGTTACAGAATGTTCAGCTCGTTTTGCCCTAAGGACACAACTATCCCAGTATTATGAAAGCTCCCTGGACATTCAATGTGTTCTTACTGTCAAGACTGCCAGGCAAGAAGGATGAGTTCCTTGAGGACAAACAATGGGCCAGGTGAATGATGTTTTGCTAATGTAAACACAGAGCAATCAAGAACAATTTCTCATGCCACTGCGAGTTTTTAAAATAACCGCATATGTGGTTTAAAATATTTTTTCTGTTGATGCCTTTGTTAAGAACAGTCCTGCTGGATCAGGCCCAAGGCCCATCTAGCATCCTGTTTCACACAGTGGCCCACCAGATGCTGCTGGGAAGCCCACAGGCAGGAACTGACATGTGCCCTCTCTCCTGCTGTTACTCCCCTGCAACTGGTATTTAGAAGTATCTTGCCTCTAAGGTTGGAGTTGGCCTATAGCCCTTGGACTAGTAGACATTGATAGACCTGTCCTCCATGGATTTATCTAAACCCCTCTTAAAGCCATCCAGGTTGTTGGCTGTCACTCGCCACATCTTGTGGTAGATAATCCATAGGTTAATTATGTGTTGTGTGAAAAAGTACTTCCTTTTGTTCGTCCTAAATTTCATGGCAATCAGTTTCATGGGATGACCCCTGGTTCTAGTTTTATGCAAGAGGGAGAAAATATTCTCTCTATCACCTTTCTCCCCTCAGTCCCAAGTGTTGAAGTCTTACCTCATAAGGAAGGTGCTCTAGTCCTCTGATCATCTTGGTTGCCCTCTTCTGAACTTTTTTCAGTTCTAAAATGTCCTTCTTAAGGTATGGTGACGAGAACTATATGCAGGACTCCAAATGTGGCCACACCACAGATTTGAATAAGGGCATTATAATATTAGCAGTTTCCTCTTCCTAATGATTCCAAGCATGGAATTGGCCCTTTTCACAGCTGTTGCACACTGAGTCACTTAAAATGAGCTGTCCACCATGACCCCAAGATCCCTCTCCTGGTCAGTCATTGACACAGATCAGGTCAGTCACAGATCCCATCAGCGTACAGCTGAAACTTGGAAAATTAGAATATTGTGCAAAAGTCCATTAATTTCAGTAATGCAAATTAAAAGGTGAAACTGATCTATGAGACAGACGCATTACATGCAAAGCGAGATAAGTCAAGCCTTAATTTGTTATAATTGTGATGATCATGGCGTACAGCTCATGAAAACCCCAAATCCACAATCCCAGAAAATTAGAATATTACATGGAACCAAGAAGACATGATTGTAGAATAGAACAATATCGGACCTCTGAAAAGTATAAGCATGCATATGTATTCAGTACTTGGTTTGGGCCCCTTTTGCAGCAATTACTGCCTCAATGTGGCATGGCATGGATGCTATCAGCCTGTGTCACTGATGAGGTGTTATGGAAGACCAGGATGCTTCATTAGCGGCCTTCAGCTCTTCTGCATTGTTTGGTCTCATGTCTCTCATCCTTCTCTTGGCAATGCCCCATAGATTCTCTATGGGGTCAGGTCAGGCGAGTTTGCTGGCCAATCAAGCACAGTACACTGTATACTTTTCGGAGGTCCGATATTGTTCTATTCTTCAATCCTTGTCTTCTTGGTTCCATGTAATATTCTAATTTTCTGAGATTGTGGATTTGGGGTTTTCATGAGCTGTACGCCATGATCATCACAATTATAACAAATTAAGGCTTGACTTATCTCACTTTGCATGTAATACGTCTGTCTCATATATCAGTTTCACCTTTTAATTTGCATTACTGAAATTAATGGACTTTTGCACGATATTCTAATTTTCCGAGTTTCACCTGTATATGTGAAGTTGGGGTTTTTTGCCCCAATGTGCATCACTTTACACTCACTAACACTGAACCGCATTTGCCATTTTGTCGCCCTCTCAACCAGTTTGGAGAGATCCTTTTGGAGCTCCTGCAATCTCTTTGGGATTTCACTGCTCTAAAGAGTTTGGTGTCATCTGCAAGTTTGGTCACCTTGCTGCTTACCCCAACATCTAGAACCTTTATTAATACCCTTAATAAGTATAAACAAGCCATTTACAGAAGAATCTGTAGCTCAGTGACAGAGCACAGTTTTGCATACAGAAAGATCCAAGGACAGTATCTGGCACTTCCAGCTCCAAGGAATGGAAGAAGAGTCTCAACAGTGGTATAATAAGGAGAATTTCAGAAACTGGAAGATGGCAGCTTTCCTCAGAGAAAGCTGAGAAAGAGTTTCCTAAGAACTCAGAGTTCTTAGAACCATGAAAAGGCCAGCAGATTTACTACAAAAGAATCCCTCTCAGCTCTTGCTACAGCTAGACTGCAGCTGAACTTCTTTCAGGTCTCCTGAGCCTTCAACTACTCTGAAAGGCTACCTGTCAACTTTTCATCTGCTATCCTGTACATCAAAGTCTGGGAAACATTATGAGAAGTTGCCTTCTCTTTACGACACTGCCAAGAACTACCTGCAGTAATAATTCCAAGTGTCATCAAGGCTCTTCTTGGCACATATTTGAGATCGCTCCTCTACTTGATACCTCCTATGTCTTAAAACAGTTCATCTTCATATCCCCTTCCTTTTATGAGATGCAGTTTTACCTCCTGCTTCACAGTGCCAAAACTACAACCATATATCATTATGCATAATCATTTCTTCCACTACACTTTTTCTCTCCCATCAGGGAATCCTTATTTTGCATGTGGTATTGTTGTTGTTGTTGTTGTTGTCGTCGTCATCTTTTTACTCTTAATAATATAATCTATCAGAGAGACAGAACACTACAACCTTTGGGCATGATCCAGCCAAAGGAAAGCACTTTTAAACATTGCATTGATTTCAAGTTAGGCTTCAGTATCTCCCACTGAAATCAGCACATGTTAAAAGTGCCAAACCTTGTCTAGAAAAGGGGTAGGCAACTTTTGGCATATTAGCTGTTATTGAACCACAACTCTCATCTTCAGCCACAATAAATTTCAGCATGATGTGTGAAACCACCTATTCAAAAGGCTTTATTCTTCAAAAATCAAGATAGCTGGTGCAGCATGGTGGCAAAGAGATTACTCAGGAAGTCTTGGGTCATGACCCAGGCCACACAGAGGCCTATTGGGGATGTGCGACAGCCTCCAGAATGGCCACTGCCACTGGAGTAAGGCCCAGAACAGGCCAAAGACCACCCTAACCGGGCAATTTGGACATTAATGGAGGCTGGCGGGGGCAGGGAAAACCTCTGGAGACCACCCTGTGGCCTCTGAGAAATCTCCCCCCCCCCGAGAGGATGAGTTTTATAAAAAAAATTTAAAATCACAACACACACACCCCAGATCAAACCGAACTGCTGATCCGGTTCAAGTCCTGTCCAGACTTGTACCAGACCAGGCAGCCCAGTTTTGTGCACACCTCTACTACTACTACTACTACTACTACTACTACTACTTCTTATTATTATTATTATTATTATTATTATTATTATTATTATTATTATTTTATTTGATTTCTATGCCGCCCTTCCAAAAATGGCTTCAGGGATGTGGTAGACAACAACAAATATTTATATACCACATCACAACAAAAATGTTTCCAAAGCAGTTTACACAGAGAAATAATAGAAAGAAAGAAAGAAAGAAAGAAAGAAAGAAAGAAAGAAAGAAAGAAAGAAAGAAAGAGAGAGAGAGAGAGAAATATCCGTGTCCCCAAAGGGCTCGTAATCTAAAAAGAAATATAAGATAGACACCAGCAACAGTCACTGGAGGTACTGTGCTTGGGGTGGAGAGAGCCAGTTACTCTCCCCCTGCTAAATAAAGAGAATCACCAAATTATAAAGGTGCCTCTTTGCCCAGTTAGCAGGGGTAGAGGCATTGCACTCCGACCGATGGCTCCCTAGCATGGCTTCTGCAAAGGTAAATTTTGCTTCACCAACCTTTTGGAGTTCTTTGAGCGGGTCAACAGGTGTGTGGATAAAGGTAAGCCAGTTGACATAGTATACTTGAACTTTCAGAAAGCTTTCAATAAAGTTTGTCATCAAAGACTTTTGAGAAAATGTAGCAGTCAAGGGATAAGGGGACAGGTTCATGTGTGGATTAGTAACAGGTTGAAGGACAGGAAACAGAGGGTAGGAATAAACGGACAGTTTTCTAAATGGAGGGAAGTAAGAAGTGGGGTCCCCGGGGATCTGTACTGGGAGTGATGCTTTTTAATGTATTCATAAATGTTCGAGAAGTTGGGGTAAGCAGCGAGGTGGCCAAACTTGCAGGTGACACCAAACTCTTTAGGGTAGTGAAATCCCAAAGAGATTTCACTATGTATGTAAAGAGGTATTTATTCTTGTTCATACAGTATCTACATATATTACTTCTATCAGTACATGCTGATGAATTGCATTGGCATGGATTCTGGGAGTTGAAAACAAAACCCCCAAACCACTGATTGCCAAAACAAAAATTTCTCTTATAGCTCATGGACTCAGTCTTTGCAGCCACAGGCATAAGGAAGTTCCAGATCTGAGTCTGGATAAAGGGGCTGACTTGGTATGTAGCACAGAGACTTGGCTGGGGGAGCATGGTGGCCCAGTCTGGCTCCAGCTTTCCCCTCCAGGGTACTCTGCTGAGGAGCAGGTGAGAGGACATGGGTGGGGAGGTGGAATGGATGTAATCTATAGGAACAACACCCCCCTTGCCATGATTCCTGTTGAAGTGTCTGACCATATCAAATGTGGGACTAGGGATAGACTGGGACTTATGTTGGTGCACCCATAACCCTGCTGACCAACAGAGGCCTTAACTGAGCTGATGAACTTGGCCTCGGGCTTGGCATTGGAGTCCTAGAGGCCTGTGGTAGTGGGGGACTTCAATGTTCACTTTGGAACCAATTTGTCCAGGGTGGCTCAAGAGTTCATAGCAGCCATGGCATCTATGGGCTTATCCCAAGCTGTCTCTGGACCAACGCTATCCCAAATTGTCTCGGTGAGGGGCCTATTAGGATGGTCTGCCCAAGAAGGTTATTGGACCCAATAGGATTCCAAGAAGCCTTGGAAGGATTTAGTGTTGGCTCTGCCAGTGATCCTGTTGATACCTTGGTGGAGAACTGGAACAGTAAACTCACCAGGGCAGTAGACATGATCACTCATAAGCATCCTCTCTGATCCACTTGAAAACTGGTCCCTTGGTATATGGAAGAATTATGAGGCCTGAAGCAGCAAGGTAGATCACTGGAGTGCAAGTGGAGAAAGACTCAACTTGAATCCAACAGATTACAACATAGAGCTCATTTGAAGATCTATGCTCAGATTATTCGTTTGGCAAAGAAGCAATTCTTTTCTGCCCTTATTGCATCCGCAGGCTCGCACCCAGCAGAGTTGATCAGGGTTGAGAGAGGTCTAGTGTGTGCCCCACCTCCCTTGGAAGCATAAATTACCCACTGTGACATTTATAATGAGTTATTTGTGGATAAAATCTCTTGTATTCAGGCTGACTTAGATTCAGACCCCTCAGTTACTGCAGTGTCTGATGTGGAGGTGTCCAGCAACTCATGTGGTTAGACTAGATCAGTTTCAGTTTGTGATTCCTGAGGATGTGGACAAGCTGCTTGGAATGGTGTGGCCTACCACCTATTCTCTTAACCCAGGGCTTATACTATCATCATAATATCAGGCATCATAATATCATCATACTATCAGGCAGGGGGGTTGTTGTAGAAGGCCTGGTAGATACTATAAATGCTTCTCTGAGGGAGAGTGGGATGCCTCCTTGCTTTAAGGAGGCAATTATTAGATTTCTTCTGAAGAAGCCTGCATTGGATCCCTCAAAGCTAACCAACTATAGACCTGCCTCCAGCCTTCTGTGACTGGACAAGGTAAGTGAGAAGTTGGCGGCCTCCCAGCTCCAGGCAGTCTTGGAGAAAATTGATTATCTAGACCATTTCAAACTGGCATTCAGGTGGGCTGTGGGCTGGAGACTGCATTGTCGGCCTGATGGATGATCTCCAGTTGGGAATTGACAGAGGGATTCTATTGGTCCTTTTGGATCCCTTGGTGGCTTTTGATACTATTGACCATAGTATCCTTCTGGAGCCTCTGAGGGGTTTTGTGGGGTGTGAAGCACTCTTTGAAGCCTACTCTTTACATAAGAGGCAATGACCAGAGTGTGAACAGAAATTAGCAAACAGAGTCAATTGAGTTTTGCATCGAACTTAATGGGGAAGTGTGCAGGGTAGCTTGAAAGCGGCCTCTTGATCACATGGAGACCAGCAGGAAGGGAGAGTAAATACTATTCCCCGTTTCATATTCACGGGAATTAAAGTTGGAACTGTATAGTTGAATAACTGACAACTTCAGCTAAGATCTGACTTTCAAATAAACAATCTCTAATACTCTATGCTTCCCAGTGTATTGCACAGAGTGTTGAGTGTATGACTATCTGCTCAGTGGGCAGAAATTGTGGGTGTGCACTTGATGCAAGGAGCTCCTGGCTCTCAGGGAACAAGTTTGTTTCCTCAAAGATAAGGTGGCTGAGCTGGAGAAGTTCAGAGAGTCAGAGAGGTGCATGGACGAGATCTTCAGAGTAGGGATGTGCTAACAGGTTCATTTCCAAACCTGCTCAAGATCAAACCGGTTCAGTTAGATGGTTCAATATCGAACCACCCGCACCCCTGCCAGGCCTGTTCAGGGGTGTGTGTGTCAATAGCTGGCCAGACGAATACAAATACGACAAATATTTATATACTGTTTTTCAACAAAAGTTCCCAAAGCGGTTTACATAGATAGATAGATAGATAGATAGATAGATAGATAGATAGATAGATAGATAGATAGATAGAAATAAAATGGGCAAGCCACTCCTTCTCAGCCCTTCCCTCTCACAAAATGGGGATAATATTTATCTTACAGATAAATTAGAGATTACAGTTATCTTGCTTTAATCTTGTAAAGATTACAGCAAGATAACGCATGTGAAGCACTTTTAACACTCAAGAAATCGATACAAATGGTGAGTATTATTAATGGTGGTGGTTAATGAAGTGGCCAAAGGCAGTCGTGTTTCCATCCAATTTAATATTTCTCATATTATTGCCATTATTCATATTATTGCCATATTGTTCTCTGCCTACAGAGAACAGTACAGTGCTGCATCTGAAGATGCTGTTGTGTTGGGAGCAAAAAACTGCTTCCTCAGTCTCTGGGAAGAGACCAATTCAATGGCCCACCCTCTCCAACAAAGATCTCACAGGGGAAGGTAGAACATATGAATATGTGTCTTCATGGAACATGCAGAGATGCACAAACTGCATACATACCCCACCCATCATAGTGATGGATATTCTGCTAGCCTCTGAAACCAATAGCAAGCAAACAAAAAATAACATCTGAAAAATAAGCTCCAATGTGTATCAATAAGCTTATAAACCCTAATGTTTATATTCCCTTGAAAAAGGGAATAATTATAATAAATAATGAGAAACCCCTGCTACAATATGGGGAAGTGTATGTAACATACATGTGTAGCCCAAAGGATGGGTTATAGCTGAGTTAATGTGTGTGTATAAATATGGCCACATTTACTCTTGATCCTTTTTGCTTTCAGGACAGTTAAGTACAGCAGTCTTTGTCCTGTTCCTTAATACGTGGTGTTTTGGTTGCTAGGCATGCAGATGGAATTAGGGAAGGAATTAGCATAATGGCTACTACTATCATTAAAATACTGGTGGTTCCCTAAAGTGGGTGAATTTGGTGCACTACATCCCAGGTGGAATTATAAGCTTCCTAAGCACAGTCCATTACCTTCCCTTCTATTCCTCTCACACACCAGTAAAATGGTTCAGGAGAAGTTGGGAGGCGGACCAGGGGAGTAGCAAGCTTGGAGTGGGCCCCAGTGGCGTATCGGGGGGAAACGGCGCCCAGGGCAAGCTCTGGCCCTGAAATGGTGCCCCCCTCCCCCCCGGCCCCCACATACCTGGCAGATCGCCAGCGGTGGTGGCGATTCGGCGGTGGCAGGTCGCCCGCCGAGTGCGGCGGGCATGCGGCGGCAATTCGGCGGTGGCAAGTGGCGGCGGCGGGTCGCCCGCTGAGTGTGGCAGTGGCTGGTGTCTGGTGTCTGGCGGCAAGCTGTAGCGCGCCACCAGCCACCGCCGCACTCGGCGGGCGACCCACCACCGCCCGCCGCTGCCAAATCGCCGCCGCACGCCTGCCGCCACACTCGGCGGGCGATCCGGGGGGCGGGGGGCCACTTTTTGGCGCGCCCCCACAGGACCCGCCGAGGTGGTGCCCAGGGCACGTTCCCTGCCTGCCCCCCCTATCATTACGCCCCTGGTGGGCCCAGAGACAATATTTTAAAATGGCCACCCCCCCTCACTGAAGCTCAGCTCATGAAGTAAGGAAATCTTAAATGAGGCTGAATAGTAGTAACAAAAAGCATAGTAAAATTTTTATACACACACACACACACACACACACCCCTATGTGCCACAATAGAACATCATCCTAAAAGGTTTTGTAAATTGTGGACGATGCAAGTCATTTAATGTTACTAGAGAAAGACGTGCTGTTCTGGTAGCTCCAGGTCTTAACACACATCAATTTCAGAGGATGAATACAACTGAAAGAAACCTGGGCGGATGCGCGGCTGGGGGAGTCAGTCATGTGACTTGCCTCTGCCCCCCCCCCAAGGCAGTGGTCCCCCAGACAACTGCCTCCCCTTGCCCTATTATAGTTATGCCCCTGAGGCGGACCAAAAGCCTTGGAGAAATATGGGATATTGTTTTGTGTATTTGATTTATAAACCAACTTCCTTCCAAAAACTGAAACCCAGCATGGTATACAGTAAAAATAAGCGATTAGAAATACAGATTACAATAAAATATCACCAGCATCATCACCACCATCTGTAATTATAAATCATTATAAATTTGAATACAATTCACATTTATTTTTTAAAAAAATCTGTATGAAAAATATAGAACTATACTGTGTGCTTTTCTGTATCCAAAGGAATTAAGCTGTGGGAGCAGTCATATCAACATGCCTTTTTCTAGACTTACAAGCTCCCTGAAGAGCTTTCCACTCACGATAGCTGTGTCAAGTACATTGTACAAATTTAGGTAGTATCTGTATTTAGCACATTCCTGTTAGATGCTGTGTTTACCACAATGTTGCTTTCATGTGAAATCTTCATTTACAGCAAAGTCTGTAATTCTCTACATTTTCTATCTTTTCCTTGTCTTTCAAAATCTTGTTCATTTCCAGAAATAGCTACCTTAACAATTAATTCAACCTTGAGGGTTTCTCAAATGTATCCATGACATGCTATGTCTTTCTGTACCCATATAGCTGATGAGTCATATAGTTATTATACGCCTTCACAACATTCTAGTCTGTTTCTACAGCAACGTGTGTGTGTGTGTGTGTGTGTATGTGTGTGTGTGTGTGTGTGTGTGTGTGTTAGAACAGGGGGCCATTGTGACTGGGGGTGATGGGAGTTCCAGTCCAACAATATCTAATGCCCCTGTATTAGAATATCAAAAGATGAGGATTAGGTTACTTAAATTTATCACTCATGCTGAAAAAAACCCCATGGAAATTACGAGTTAAGTTGATTGCCTTCATTTCCATGCCATGTGAGCAGTAAATATTTTTGATAGCCTTGCATATTATGCTGACTTTACAAAGTAGGCTTCATGCACCCACATTTTGCATTTTGCACAGCTCAATATTGGGGTGAGGAGGGATGAGTCCAGACAGAAGTTGAATGGGAGTAGATTCCCAGCTGCTTGCTAGAGAAGTATCTGATGGATTTCTGCTTGTTGCATCTGTACAAAGCACAATATTTTCCCAACCTATGCATGTTAGAACTGGCTGGCAGTTCAGTCTGTGAGATCAAACCAGGTTGATACTGGATTCCCCTTTACAAGCATAGTCACCCAAAACATCTGGAGACCCACAGTTTTATGTGAAATTTGAACTGAACCACTGAGGACAGTTCCGTGCACATCCTTAGTTGGGAGCAGGAGCCTAGTTTCACTTTTCCTTCCAGAGCTCAATCCAACTTTACTGTGTCCCTGTTGCTACATCCCTGCCCCTGCCTGAAACCTTGGAGTGCTGCTGCCAGTCCGTGTAGAATATACTGAGCTAGATGGACCAAAGGTCTGACTCAGTATGGGACAGTTTCCTATGTTCTTATGTTAGCAGCCTCCCCTGCCTGGTGCCACTGGCCTGGGCTGATTCATGACTCTAGCACAATGGCACAATTGTGACACTGAACTGACCTCGCAACTGTTGCAGTCTATTTGAAATGCCCATATAAGCAGGCTGTGACATAGAAAGTGCGTTTGGAGTTACCCAGATGTTTCCTAGCTCTGGGTAGGCAACTGCCTAACTCTCTCTAGAGATGGCTTATCTCACCTTTTGAAAATGTGGTTTAACCTGGTTTCCATAGAGAGATGCTTGATTATCAAGGGGGGGAAATACAGGTGAAACTCAGAAAATTAGAATATCGTGCAAAAGTCCATTAATTTCAGTAATGCAAATTAAAAGGTGAAACTGATATATGAGACAGACGCATTACATGCAAAGCGAGATAAGTCAAGCCTTAATTTGTTATAATTGTGATGATCATGGCGTACAGCTCATGAAAACCCCAAATCCACAATCTCAGAAAATTAGGATATTACATGGAACCAAGAAGACAAGGATTGAAGAATAGAACAATATCGGACCTCTGAAAAGTATACAGTGTACTGTGCTTGATTGGCCAGCAAACCCGCCTGACCTGACCCCATAGAGAATCTATGGGGCATTGCCAAGAGAAGGATGAGAGACATGAGACCAAACAATGCAGAATTGCTGAAGGCCGCTAATGAAGCATCCTGGTCTTCCATAATACCTCATCAGTGCCACAGGCTGATAGCATCCATGCCACGCCGCATTGAGGCAGTAATTGCTGCAAAAGGGGCCCAAACCAAGTACTGAATACATATGCATGCTTATACTTTTCAGAGGTCCGATATTGTTTTATTCTTCAATCCTTGTCTTCTTGGTTCCATGTAATATTCTAATTTTCTGAGATTGTGGATTTGGGGTTTTCATGAGCTGTACGCCATGATCATCACAATTATAACAAATTAAGGCTTGACTTATCTTGCTTTGCATGTAATGCGTCTGTCTCATAGATCAGTTTCACCTTTTAATTTGCATTACTGAAATTAATGGACTTTTGCACGATATTCTAATTTTCCGAGTTTCACCTGTACACTGAGGCTATTCACATAAGCAGCCCTTCTACCCTGGTACCTAGTCATGTGTCTGCCCAGGCTGCCTGAAGCCTGAGCAACCACAGAGCTGGACTCCTAGATCACCCAGCTTGCAGGGAGATGCTTTAATGCTCTGCACTCCTCACAAAGTGCACTGTGGGATTTCTGGAGGCTGGGCTGCATTTCCCTGACCTCCAGATTGCCCTGCTTCTCCTGGCAGCGCTGCTCATGTGGGCACGTGAGTGGCACTGCCAAGAAGACAACGAGGATCATTGGGGGGAAGGTAGGTGGGATCCTGGGATCCCTCCCACCTTCCTTGCCACACTCACAGATTGTGTGAACAAGCTTACTGAGTAACCAGTTTCAATAGGCAGCAAATATTCTTAAAACTACTTCTTAGACCATACACCTTTTTGGACAGCTTCATGCATGGATTTGAATCACTTTACATCTCATCATTCGGTGACTTACCATTTATTTGGTGACTCACAGCTGATCGTGTGGGCTGCCAGTGCATTTGAGGTGATATGGTATGAAAGTTCTCTCTGATGGCTCCTTCACATATGCAAGTCCTGGCTTGATGATGCAGCCATCAAATGATGAACACACCCTAGATATATTTAACACACACTGAGAAGTTAGTTCTATTAAAATGGGACATTTTCAAGTGAACATCGTTAGGCCTGAGGTTACACCCACTTAGGCTCTCTGAAGTCAGGAATTCCACATGTTAACAGTGATCATTAATATATTTGAGGTTTCATTCTTTGATCTACCAATAGCTAAGAAGCAAAATGAACATGGAGGTGGCTGGACTTTGCTTTTTTGTAAGTCAAACAGAGGTGACAAGAGATGAAGTTCTGGGGCTAATTGACACATTAAATATTAATGAGTCACAAAGTCTGGATGACAGTGGGCCAGTTCAGATGATACTTTCAGTGGGTGATTAGATTCCTCTAAACATGTACAAATGATCATCCAAACAGGGAAACATGCATTCTCTACCCAGGATTTGAATATTAGATATAATGTAGAATTTAAAATATGGAATAGTCACTATCATATGATTAGATGATAGTTCCTATTGCTAACTGGTGTTTGTTGTTGTTTTTGTTGCCAAGCCATTGAGTTTGGATTGTAAACACAACAGAGCCCGGGATAGGGTCTTTCCTTCTGCTCACATTGGTCTCTTCATCTGTATTTGCTTTCCAAGTGGTTATGAAAAAACCACAGATATACTAATCACATGTTTAAAAGTATCATCCAAACTGGCCTAGAGAGTTCTCTTCAAGAGTTCAAGTGCAAAATTGTTGATCTTCACACACACACACACACACACACACACACACACACACACACTGCAATATGTCACTACAACTGGCCTCTTTACTTGAAAGGGAAATAACCTCTTGCCAGCCTGATAAAAAAATTATCCAGCAGAGAGCCAGAAAATTAGAGGCCCATTAGCCTAAAGTCTTTCCCAGGAATGCTGGTGGAAAACATTACTGAAACATCATTGCTGAGGAAGAATCAACATATCTTGCACCCAGACCCAAGGAGACACGGACGCAGTTACTTTTGGTAAAACTGGCCTCTTCATTAACATTCCAATTGCAGTGGACTTGTTGAGGCATTCAGCACTCCACCCCCACAGTGCGGGCACTCACAGGTCGGCCACGCGTGTGGCCGCCTTCCTCTAAGGCCGAGGGCGCTGGCACCTTGGCTCAAGGCAATTTGACCGCTGACAAGCGGGAACGCCCTTTTCAGCCAACCTAATGTCAGGTCCCTGCTGTCGGCACTATTCCTCCGACGCTGTCCAGCCATACGGAAGGAAGCCGCCTGGAGCGGGGTAGGAGTTGAGCTGCATCCCCGATCTGTCAAGCCTCAGGGGATCAGCGCCTCCTAGTTGAAGCCCAAAAGCTTACCTAAGGTGCTGCACCAGTTATTTCCCAGTTTTTACCCGCACTGTACCTGCCACAGCAGACGTTAGCCTAGCTTAATGCCCCGCACCCCACAGGCCCTTCAGGACCATTGCCAATCCCAGCCTCAGTCATCAATGAGCAGCCACATCCCCTCGGGTGAAAGGTGTACCCCATCACCCCTGTAGAGTGTGGGCTGCAACAAGAGTATGTCATCGTGCGGAATGCAACCGCCCCCCCCCCCCCCGGTGGCCAGAAAGCGTGTCATCGCTGCGTTAACTCTCCGTCTAGCCCTATGATCTTGTTCTGCTAACGTGCCCCCACCCCATACTCTACGCTGAGGGATGTCAGACAAGAGTATAACCATCTCCAGGCACCATGACAGCACCTCCTCCAGGTCCCGTATGGTCTGCTGAGACAGCAAGAATCCCGGCTGGCTGACTAGGTTGTTGCCCCCGAAATGCAGCGGCAGGATTTCCGGCACCGGATTCTCCTTGGGCCCTCTGCATGCCCATTCTTCCAAGCTGTTCCGCTGAGGCCCATTGCCCCAGGCCCGCCAGCGTTCCAGGTTCGGTGCCCTGCGCCCATTTGAACACCCCAAACCAGAGCGTGGCCCCAGACAAGGACTCTGGCCCGCTCTGTTGGAGACACCGTGTGGCTGAGACCCGCGTCCCAGACCACTGTGTGCTCCCTGTCATATTGCTGAGGCCATTCCATGTTCCAAGCCACATGGCTGAGACCCGCGTCCAGACCACTGTGCGCTCTCCACCATATTGCTGGGACCCAGCCATTGGTGTTCCATTCTACATTCCAAGCCACGTGGCTGAGACCCACATCCAGACCACTGTGCGCTCCCCACAATATTGCTGAGACACGCGTCCCAGGCCATTTGGTGTTCCATTCCACGTTCCAAGCCACATGGCTGAGATCTGCACCCCAGACCACTGTGTGCTCTCCACCGCATTGCTGAGACCCACGTCCCAGACCATTCCATGTTCCGAGCCACCAGGCTGAGACCCGCGCCCCGACCACTGTGCTCTCTCCACCATATTGCTGAGACCCGCGTCCCAGGCCTTTTGGTGTTCCATTCCACGTTCAAAGCCACATGGCTGCGACCCACGTCCCAGACCACTGTGCATTCTCCAGCATGTTGCTGAGACCCGCGCCCTGGGCCATTCAGTGTTACATGCCACGTCGCTGAGATGCCTGGCAATGGAGGGTCGAGCCCGTAGAGTGGGGATCTGAAAAATATTAACCTGTGCAACTGCATCATGTTGAATTATTATCCTCAATCCTTGTTTATGTATTATTATTATTGTCTTAACATGTTATATCCTGTTTTTCCTCCCGGGAGCCCCGAAGGGTGCACTACACTACTTGGTTCCTCCTCCCAGCTGCCCTGTGGGGCAGGTTTAGGCTGCGAGAGGAGTGACCCAGCAAGAATTTCAGCTGTTACTCCCCAATATTTATTTATTTATTTATTATTGTCTTAACCTGTTGTATTCTGCCCTTCCCCCCGGGTGCCCAAAGGGTCCACTACACAACTTGGTTCTTCCTCCCAACAACCCCGTGGGGCAGGTTAGGCTGTGAGAGGAGTGACTGGACAGGCGTCACCAAGCCAGAAGAATCATGGCTGAATGAGGAGTCAAACTCAGGTCTTGTCCATCGGGTCCCCCCACCTGCATGCAACCAGGGGAGACCCTGGACAGGCGTCACCAAGCCAGAAGAATCACGGCTGAATGAGGAGTCAAACTCAGGTCTCGTCCATCGGGTCCCCCCACCTGCATGCAACCAGGGGAGACCTGCCAGCCAAGGGGGCAAGCCACCCAGCAGCCCTGAGGAGCCGGTAAGAAAAATGACTGGCCCACAGTCATCCAGTAAGAACCCTGGCTAAGTGGGGATTTGAACTCAGGTCTCAGTCCTGGTGCATTTAACAGATGCTAGGACTAAATCACAAGAAAGGTGTTGCAATAAGAACGGTGTTGCAGCCCGGCCTCCCTGGGCCAGCATGCAACAGCCCTGCGGAGCGGGTTGCACCCAGAGAAAGACTGGCCCGCAGTCACCCAGTAAGAATACATGGCTGAATGGGGATCTGAACCCGAGTCTCAGTCTGTGTACATTTAACTGATGCCAGGTCTGCGTGCATTTAACTGATGCCAAGACTAAATTGCAAAAACAGCGTTGCAGCCCTGCAACCCAGGGCCAGCCACACAACAACCCTGCGGGCGAGTTGCACCCAGCGAGTAGCGAGTTGCTACTACCTGCTCCATCCCTTGCACTGATTTCAAATTGTGTGCAAAACTATGCTTATGTGGAAACTGGCATGGAATCCTAAAGCCCTCAGAAAAACCAGCCTCCAGGTAGTGTGTGCGCTCCCTGTCTGGGTAGTCGCGCAGGAGCCGCTGAAGCGCCGGCATCTTAATTGGGGTGGGGCCCTTTTCCCGCACCGCCTCCATGGGCGGCTGCAGGCCCCTTTCCCCCACCTGAGTGGCGGCACCCACCTCCCCCTCTAAAACCCTTCGTCCGGGGGCAGTGGAGGCCTGCGTGCCAGCGTCCACAAAAGCCACATTCATGTCTGTACTTGCACTGGGAGCGGGAGCACTTCCTGCTCCTGTTAAACTCCCAGCAAAGCAGGGGACTTTGAACCCCCTGGGCGCCCGCGGACGAGGCCGCTGACGCCGCTGGAGTTTTGAAAATTAAGTGGCCGCTTTCCGCGCGTTCCCCAGTCAAGGGCCTGGATGGTGTCCTGATACGGAGCCACAGCTCAGAATGCTGCTTTTCCCATGACAGCCCTGGGTTGTTCGACACCCGTTCGCCAAAAGAGGTATCATACGCCTCCAACGCATTGCCTGCAAAGTCCATGAATGCTCTATGAAAGGTGTCAAAATACTTAATGAGAGCAGGGCCCTTGTCGGGGTACTTCTGAGTGACCACCCCCATGTATATGGTGAACCCAGAAACCCAGTTATTCCAATTATGTTCTACAGGCTTCCGCCTGGTCCGCTCCTTGTCCTTTTCTCACTCCCCTTCCTTGCCCACGGGTTCTGGTTTCTTAAAAAGCAATTGGAAGACATCTTATTTATTCTTATTTATTTATTATTTATTATCTTATTTATTATTTCCATCTTATTTATTTATTATTTCTCTGTGTAAACCGCCCTGAGCCATTTTTGGAAGGGCGGTATAGAAATTGAATTATTATTATTAATAATAATAATAATAATCTATGTACTTGCTCTTCCAAATGCGCTCCTTGACGTGGGGCAATAAGTGGTCCCCTAAAGGGACTGGCCCATCATCAGCGCTGCTGCTTTTGTTTGCCGTGGCAGCCTGCGTAGCAGCAGAGCTCGCCCCAGCCTGCTCAGGGGTGGAACTCGCCCCCCCTGCCCAGCCCCCCCTTGCCAGACCTGATTACAGGTCACATGAGGTGATGCCCAATTCGTCGGGCCTGGGTACCACCCACAATGCCCAGCAGGGGGGATGCAAGGCAAACCCCATGCCAGACCCTTTGGGGTGACTCACCTGATCCAGACCCTCGCCCGTCAGGTGATGGCAATGCGTTAGCCTCGAGCGCTGCTAGGCAATCAGCAAAGCCCTGCATTAATCTAGCTTGCTTCGCAGCCCTGGACACCCTCTGTATTTGCACAGGCACCCCAGATGGGCCACCTCCCCCATCGACCCCGCTTGGCGCTGCCCGTTCGATAAACATGAGAGTGGGAAGCAGAAGCATGCTAGCCACACTGCTGATGCTGATGTACCCACTGTCCCTGCCCTTCAGCAGCTAAGTTTCTGGTATTTTTCTGAACAGGGCAGAGTGAATGTGGAATACCTCTGTGTGATTTGCAAATAAAACTCTTGTAATGCCTTTTTATAAAAACGATGGTACAGCTGTGTTGTGAATACTATGAATACAATTCTGGTCACCCCATCTCAGAAAGGTGCTGGAAAAGGTGCAGAGAAGGACTACCAAATTGTCAGTACCCCTATGTTTATTATGATTCCCCAAAGGAAAAGTGCTCTGACTTCTATACCCCTATATTTATATAAAGGCGTTTGAAACTTCTCTACAAGGAGAGGCAAAAGCATTTGGGGGTTTTAAATTTAGACTGATGACTAACTAAGGAAGGACGTGTTAGAGATTTATAAAATTTTGTATAACATGGAGAAAGCAGGTAGAGATTTTCTTTTCCTGCATTCCCATAATACTAAAACTCAGTGTCACCCAAACACATTGGTTGTCAGTAGATTCAAGATAGACATATAAAAGTACTTGCACTGAGAACAATGAAGGAGGCAAGACAATAAAATGTGGGCAAAAGGGGCACAAACAAATGCTCGGTCTGGTTTATTAACAACAATAACAGTAAACAGAGGCATCAGGTGGGTGTGAAAGTAGCTGAAAAGCAGAGAAGGAGGTCCAGTATAGCTAAGGTTGTCCATAGGAGTCCAGCCACACCAGCGTGCAGCTGCATTACGCAAGGTCCTCTCACAAACAAGGTGTAGGAGAGCCCAAGACCATCAGGCCTGGGGGTGACCACACTCTATCACATTCTGAACAATAATACATCCAAAAGCTTCAACTTCAGCTTTACAAATTAAACTGGCTTTTCTCTCACCCAGACCTCCATAGCTTAATTAATATCTCTCCTATGTCCCTTTTGCAACCTGACCTGCCAGCTTCCACGCCCTTACAAACCTGCAAAGAGGACTTCCCATGGTGGGGAGGTTAGTCCTGAGTGGGAGATGGGGGAAACCTGCTCAGAGTGCCAAAAGCTATGGGTAAAAAAATCCCCCATGGCCCCCCTAAAAGGCAACCAGCCAATGCCCAGGCCTAATCGAAAGGGAGGGAGGGGCGGGTACACCCAAACTCAGTTAAGAAAGAATGGCCACTACACATGGTTGGACTTTTTATACTCCTCCTTCCCATTGCTTGTAGGGGTGTGCAGGGACTGTTTGGCACAGTTCGGTACAACTTTGGACCATATTCGGACCACACCACGGGTATGCAAACCGGTTTGGTCAAACTGATCAGCTGGGTCAGTCAGTTCGATAAACCAGCTCGAACTGGTTCAAAGTGGTTTGTGATCTAACCAGTTCCACAAATCCCTAATCTCTTGCCAGTTCTTGTGAGAGAAAGAAAGCTTAAATACTTAATATTGGCTCCTCATTGGCCCAATGTAAACTACCCCCATGCCACATTCATGGTGAGAGGGAGCAATTCTTCAGACAATGTGTAAATAATACAGAGCACTGCCTAAAGATGTGGAGTTGGCCACCAGCCTAAGTGACAAGAAAATCAGACAAATGTATGGAGGATAGATCTGCCAGTAGCTACTAGCTAGCAACTATAAATGTGGGGCCACAGTTCAGTGGCAGAGCATCTGCTTTGCATGCAGAAGGTCCCAGGTTTGATTCCTGGCATCTTTAGGTAGAGCCAGGAAAGATTCCTGTCTGAAACCTTGGAGAATCACTGCCAGTCAGAGTACACAATACTGATTAAGACGGGCCAATAGTCTGACTAAGGTAGTTTCCAATATTCCTATGAACATCCAGGTTCAGAGGTCATATGATCTGAATATTGGTTACTTACTGTGGGGCTGAACATTTGGAAAGGGCTATTGCCTTCCTGCCATGCTTGTGGGCTTTCTGGAGGCACCATTCTGACCAAATAGGGTGCTGGATAGGATAAACCCTTGGTCTGATCCAGCAGGGTTTGTCCCAGCTCTCTGTCCCAATGCCTTGGGACCAGTAGCTAGCTTGTGTCCTGACAATACAGAACAAGTGTTGTCCTAGGCATTTATATATTTGAAAGATACCATGAGGAGAATAATCTTCCTTCCCAGTAGGCATGGTGCTTGAGCCGGAGCTACTTCTGTTCCTTCCTCGCCCCCTCAGCACTGAGTCACAGTAAGATCCTGTACCCTTTTCTACAAATTGGTTTGTTTTGGCTGGAACTGGATGGACACATATGTTACCACCTGCTGGAAGTGCTTAACTTTACAACAGCTTGGGTTTTGATCTCTGAACAAATTGTTCGGTGGGGAAGGTTGAAACTGGGGTGTGGGGAGGAGGACAGTGTGCTCTTGATACAGAGAAGCAGTAGGTCTCTCTTTTCCCCAAATAAATAATTACCAAATGTGAGCTAAATATCATTGTACACATAGTGAGCTTTATATTGGAGATGCTGGAAAACACTGCCGTCAGTGGATCAGGCTGTAGCTCAGAGGCAGAGCGACATCGTAGGTATCATCCCTGACATCTCCACGAAGTCCTGGGGGAAAGACTCCTATTTCAAACCTTGAAAAGGAGATGTCAGTTGGACAATACTAGATGTCAGCTGGACATTACTAGATGGGCCAGTGGTCTGACTTCTAATTAACAAAACATAAAAGGTTGCTAGATAGAACACAACCAGGGGCAGAGCCACTATTGGGCAAATGGGTTCAAAGAACCTGAGCTGCCGCTAATCAGGGGCCATGCCTCGTGGCCCCAGACACGCCCCCCACATCAGACATCAGATGGGCATGATCTCGCTCCCAAATGGAGCCCTGCGGCCGAGCTTGCAAGCAAGATCAGCCAGTGTTGCATTGGCAGCACGGCCAGGGTGACTCTCCTTGCCTTTTAAAGGCAGGGAGAGCTGCTCCTGGCCATGCTGCAAATGCAGAGCTGGTCGATTTTGCTCCCAAACGGGACCACGCAGCCCCGTACAGGAGTTAGATTGGCCAGTGCTGCATTCGCAGCGCAGCCGCAGCAGCTCTCCCTGTCTTTAAAAGGCCTTTAAAGGGCAGGGAGAGTTGCTTTGGCCGCGCTGCAAATGCAGTGCTGGCCAATTTTGCTCCCGAATGGGGCCACGCAGCTCCGTTTGGGAGCAAAGCTAAGCCCCCTGTGTCTGACGTATGATGCAGTGGGTGTGGCTAAACACGCCCGTGTCATACGTCAGATGCAGGAGGCAGCGCTGCGGGGCTGCAGGACCGTGGCAGCAGAACACGAGCCACCACTTGGCTCCCTCTGTGCCTGAACACAGCAGTCCTCCTGTTACTCACAAGAAAGTGCATATAAGACGGTAGCCTTATAGAATTAGAAAGGGTAGCTAACCACTAGAACTTCCTCAATTGCTTCAACCTGCCACTGTGAAAAGGTTATAGCAGTAGCATACACCACAGACAACATTTTCTTTGTTTTATATTTACATATATTTACATACCACATATGAGACCATTTGTCAACTGAAATAAAACCAAGAAGAGGATCATGGCCAAACTGCAAGTATAACGTGACTTCAATAGAGCCTGAAATTTCAGTATAGAAATGTCATATATTTTCACATATTGCTTCAGTTAATGGATTGGCTAAAAAGAAATATTCTGAAACCTTCTTATGTTTATAAAGCACTGCATTTAATTAACTACGGTTTGTGTGGTATAAAGTTGTATAAAACAACTATAGATATTGAACCCCTGAATGGGAAAGGGTTGGTCTAGGAGACCTCCAAGATCCCATCCAACTCTAAAATGTCCTGGTTCCATGATTCTAAGTCATGTGACAGTATGTAAAATCCAGATACATTTCTCCCTTCTGAAACAGGGTTAAAGAAATGGTACTAATGGCAGGTTGTGGCCATGATAAGTCTTGAATGTTAGATTTGTGTATGATGTAGTAGGGGTTGAAGTGGGGAGATCCCTGAAAATCCTGGCATGTTGGTGGAGGGTTAGTCTGGATGTTGACCAAGTCTGCTTCTGGGGATAGGTGTCCTGAACATGCAGCGCTGCAAACATGAAACATATAGGGAGCCTCACAAATCTTGAGGAGATTCTCACGATTGGCCAAAAGCAGGCTAAGGGAGCCTAGTCTGCTTTTGGGTGAGTGTGAGAATCGCAGGCAAGCCCAGTTTCCTCAAAGCGGGTAACCCGCTTAGGTAGCCCTCCCCGTAGACGAGGTTAGCGGATCGAGATCAAAATCTGTTTGATCTTCTCTGAATCTGTTACTATCTGTCCTTTGGCATCCCTTATACCAATTCAAGGTTGGAAACTCCTTCTACATTCAAGAATCTTTTGGAAAACTTGGCTTGTTTTTCCGTGTCTATTTCCATCCTCAAGGTCTTTACAGATGTCATTGTAGTATTGCCCCTTGTCTCTTCTAACAGCTTTCTGGAATTCCCTATTAAGTTCCTTCATGAGATCTTTATCTTTCTTGACTTTGGCTTCTCTCTTCTTCTTTGCAATTTCCACTGTCTGTTCTGACATACATGTTGCTTTCTTCTGTTTCTTGGTCTTTGGTAGTCCCTTTTTGCATTTGTCCTTAACAATTTCTTTGATTTCATTCCACAGTTCCTCTGGTTCCCTATCAAAGAGTTCAGAACTTCAAAACAGTTCCTGATGTTCTCCTTGAAAATGGTGGGTAAATTCTCAAGATCATATCGTGGAAGCTGGATAGCTTTGTTTTTCCGCTTTAGCTTGACTTGGAGCTTGAACATGAGCAGTTCGTGATCTGTTCCATGATCGACCCCCGGCCACCTCTTTGCTGTTATAACTGAGCTCTTCCACCTCCCTGCACCAATAATGTAATCAATCTGATTTCTGTATACTCCATATGGTGATGTCCATGTGTATAGGTGCCGTTTTGGTTGTTTGAAGAATGTGTTAGCAATGAAGAAATCATTGGATTGGCAGTAACTAATAAGTCATTCTCCTGCTTTGTTTCTGTTTCCTAGGCCATATAGTCTGACTGTGTTTTCCTCCTTACCTTTTCCAGTTTTGGCATTCCAGTCTCCAGTCACCAGCATCAGATCTTGCTTGCATGTTCTATCAATTTCAGACTGAACTTGTGCATAAAACTCATCAACTTCCTCTTCTTCTGCATCAGTCGGGGCATAGACTTGAAGAACATTCATGTTAAAGGGTTGTCCATGAAATCTAATTTATATTGGTCAGTCACTGACTGTATTGTACCCAAGTACTGTCATTGCTATATCCTTCCTGACTATGAAAGCAACACCGTTCCTTCTTTGGTTTTCATGTCCTGAGTAGTAAATGGTATGATTTTCTGACTGAAAGTGTCCCATTCTGGTGCATTTTAATTCACTGATGCCCAAGTTGTCAATCTGTAGTCTATTCATTTCATTTTTCACTGTGTCAAGCTTTCCCATATTCATGCTTCTTACATTCCATGTTCCCATTGCTTCGGATTTTCAGATGTTCCCTTGTAGCTTCAGATTTTCTTTTTCCGCATGTCAGCATCAGCCACTAGACGTCCAAAATGCTTCAGTCTAACCGCATCATAAACAACATCAGTATTCTGACAGATCCTCAGCTCTTCCTCAGCATGGGTTTTTTTTTTTGTTTTTTGTTTTTACATCCCACTCTTCCTCCAAGGAGCCCAGAGCGGTGTACTACATACTTAGGTTTCTCCTCACAACAACCCTGTGAAGTAGGTTAGGCTGAGAGAAGTGACTGGTCCAGAGTCACGCAGCTAGTATAATGGCTGAATGGGGATTTGAACTTGGGTCTCCCCAGTCCTAGTTCAGCACTCTAACCACTACAACACGCTGGCTCATGTTGAGTACCATCCAATCTGAGAGGCCCATCATCCAGCACTACCTCGACAATCATTCTATTTTGTCTATCCATGTGGTTTTCTTGGTAAAATACAGGAGCGGTTTACCATTGCTTTCTCCCACACGGTATGAAATGATAACTTTGTCGTTGTCACTGAAGTGATCGTCCACCTCCAGCACCTTCCTTTATTGCAGCTGCCCAATATAGGTGCCTGCTTGCTTTAGCTGGGCAGCTGGGATGAGCTTCACGCTTCGGGTGAGCCTACTGGGAGTATATCTCCCATTTTACTTTGTTCATCCCTCCCAGGAACACTCCCCACCATGATGAGGCAGTATAGCAGGACTTGGGGGGCAAGTTTAACTAAGCTGTATTCAACTCCATTTTTTCTCCTCTTTTATTCCCTATTCCTTTCTGGTTCCATCCTCTGCACTGTCTACATGACAAACTTCTAATTAACAAAACATAAAAGGTTGCTAGATAGAACAAAACAGTCCTGCTGTTACTCACAGGAAAGTGCACATAGAATGGTAGCCTTAGAAAATTAGAAAGGGCAGCTAACCACTTGAACTTTCTCATTTTCCTCAACCTGCAACTGTGAAAGTCATAGCAGTAGCATACACCACAGACAACATTTTCTTTGTTTTATATTTACATACCACATATGAGACCATTTGTCAACTGAAATAAAGCCAAGAAAAGGATCATGGTCAAATTGCAAGTATAACGTGACTTCAATAGAGCCTGAAATTTCAGTATATAAATGCCATATATTTTCACATATTGCTTCAGTTAATGGATTGGCTAAAAAGAAATATTCCAAAACCTTGTTATGTTTATAAAGCACTGCATTTAGTTATCTACGGTTTGTGTGGTCACACAAAATTCATTATTTATGAATACCCAGACAACCACAAGGTATTTATGAATATGAATGCTGCGCCCCCAAATGCTAAGAGTTTGTACATTTTGCTAACCTAGTTTATTTGCACTGAATGGAAAGCTGTAAGCTCCCTGTCTCAGAGAGTTCAGCCAAAAGTAGAGATGGTTCCCTGGGACCTAAATGGCCAGCCACATCAAACACGGAGCACGAGGCAGAGCAAGGCTTTCATAAGCAAATGACTGATGGAAAATAGCTATTCTGGCTCTTCTATTCTGCACACAGCAGCTGAACAGATAGGTGAAGATATGCTGAAATGCACATGGTAAAACAGAAGGAGAGCATACACTCCAAAGGTGAGCATCCACTGTTCCTCATGTATACTCCAATGGTGATTTCAAACTTTATGTAACTCATGCTATAAATGAGTCATGGTATAATTGGTTTTAGAACATATGAAGCTGCCTTATACCAAGTCAGACTATTAGTACTTCATGCTCAGTACTGTTCCGGCAGCAGCATGCCAGGGTTTCAGAGAGTGGTCTTTCCCAGGCCTACCTCAAGATGCTAGGGATTGCACTTGGGACCTTCATGCAAAACATATGTGCTTCCACTGAGCTATGACTCCTCCCCAAGCTACATTCAATTGTTACATGGTGATTCACCAAAGATGGCTACTGCTGACCATCCCTGACAAATACTCCCAAACAGAAAGCAATGAGCAGATTCAGATGATATATAGTGACTGGCATTAGGGGTATGCAAAATCAGTCCACAATCAAACCGGTCCGCTGCCAACTGGGATGGTTCAATTGGTTTGATCGTGGACCAGACTGGCCCTTGCGAAAGGGGTACAGTCCGCAATCAAACCAGACTGGACCTGGTTCACCTGTTCGCCGGTTCGAGTGGCTGTAAAGGGAAATCTGGTGAGGATTCCCCTTTGCCTTTGAAGTTTAAAAAAAGCTTTTGTAAAGGGTGGCAGGGAAGCAGCAAGTGAGAGGCACCTTTAAAAGTCAAATAGAAGCACTTACCAGCAGTCCTGCAGCCTCACCCCCAACCCCCCACCCCCCACCATCCTTGCAGTGGCAGTGGCAACAATATTTGGCCACACATGCACAGAGGCACTTTTCATGGTTAGCATGTCATATGCAGAGGCCAGATATTGCTGCCGCTGTAAGAATAGAGGGGAGCACCGCAGACCTGCCAGTAAGCGCCTTCTATTTGACTTTTTAAAACGCCTTTCACTCACCACTCCTCTGCCACCCTTTACAAAACCAATTCTCTCTCTCTCTCTCTCTCTCTCTCTCTCTCTCTCTCTCTCTCTCTTCAGAAGCAAAGCGGAATCCTCAAAGAGAATCCTCACTTTACAGCCACTCAAACAGGTGATCCAGTTCGAGGAGGTTTGGTCAAATGGCCCAGACCAACTTGTCGGTCCAATCAAACCGGTACGCAGACTGCAGTCCAGTCCAAATTCAATTTGAATTCGGACTCAACCATGAAAATTGGTTCCACCCAAGCCCCTAGCTGGCATCCTGATGAATGAAGCATGCATGTTTTGAAGGGCTCTGGGGGCATAGCAGGAAGCCTTGTGCAATTCCTCTTTGACCCTGCACATGCGCTGTTATTCAAGAGCCATTCGACTTCCAAGCACTGTTCGTGCTCCACAAGGGCTCAGCAAGAAACATGTCGCTGAGGATCAGCAATGTGTTTCTAATCTTGCAGAGCTTTTCTGGAGCAGAAGCAGCACTCCTACGTCTAATGGCTCTTGCACTGCTGCATGTGCACAGGGAGAAAAGGGGGAGTTGCATGAGGGCTTCCATCAGGCCCCTGGACTCCCTTGAAGTGTACACACTTTGTTAGGATGTTAGCCAGTATTTCTTCTCTTTTCCTGAGCACTAACTTTTGTAGTCAACACACACGGATGGAAATCAGACAGTTGGTTGAAGAGACCCCAGTCAGGGAGGCTCCCTTATAGGGGTGTGCGAGCCGGCTCAACTCAAAGGGTATAGGTTGAACCCAACCAGGCCTGGTTCAGCCCAAATTTGAGCTGAACCGGGCCTGGTTCAGTTTGAGCTAGGTTGGAAATTACAGGTAAGGAGGAATCCGGTAAGGCAGGGAGAAGGAAACTTCATTATGCTTTTGTGTTCTTTTCCCTCCTTCCACTGTTTTCCTGTATGTGATATTGGGAGCTGAACAGGATTGGTTGATTGCCTTCAATTCTTTAGCTGAATCATGGTGTGAACTTGTATGTAAGAACAAGACTCAGTCAGCTTTGTATAGCACTGAGGATGATGTCTTACATCGAAATGTTTGCTATTTTGCAACATCTGTGTTTTAGTTTTTAAGTTTTAAAACTTTTTAATTTTTTAAAAACTTTTAAACATTTAACTTTCAATTGCACATTGAAGAAGGTCATTGGAAAATAAAGCTTTGAATTGTGGAAATGCGTATTTCATCGCCTTTATACCGTCTTGTTCTTTTAAATGTATTCTTTCTCTGTACGTGTGGCAATCTAAGGGTTAATCCCCTGCTCTCCAGGAGATGTGCGGGGGTGGGGTGGGGGCAGAGACTTTCATTATTAAAAGTGTGTTCCTAGTAGAGGACTGTGCTTTGTTTGTTCCCAACTCATCTTGGTTTGACATGGTATGCCTTGGTCCTTTTAACATTCTGCCTGTCAAATTATAAAAGAAATAATGTAGCATAATCTTCAAGGTATAAAGAATCAGGTTCTAACAGATATATCCTGAATCCAATGTTTTATCTCCAAAGGAATAGGCATCATAAACGGCATTACCCTGCATGAGCAAACTAATTGGAAAAAGCTTGGATTAACATTGCTTCTTACTTCTCTGAGTCAATCTCACAGTTCACCATTTTGAACTGTTGTGTGTTCATTTTATTTGTGAGATTTATACCTTGTCCTTCCTCCAGTCAGTTTCATGGCTGAGTAGGGATTGGAACACAGCTCTTCCTGGCAACGTTCCCGCATTCTAATGACACCACTACGTTAGCTCTTTTGAGTTTTGCCTGTTTAAACAGTCTACAGTAACTTTCTTTATGACTGAACAAACCTTACCCAATTGCTTTACCAGACAGATGTAATATTTGTTTGAAAAAGAGGAAGGAAAAGGTGACCTGTCTGCGAAACGTAAATCACAAATCCCAAAGGTTTGATATGGAGAATAAGGAAATTGCTTTCTCTATTTTGGCATGACTTTTTCACTTGCATGAATTCCACAGCATAAAAAAGAAAGAAGGAGGAATCCTTTAAAAAAAACAAAAACCAACCCCACAACCTGGCAATTTGAGACACCTGGGAATTTTAAATACACATCAAGAAAGCAATTGAAAGCACAAGGATTTCAAGAGCACAGATCTGTGCCTTCACTGTGACATCTAGCGATCATTCACACAATCCAAAAACTGTGTTCTACCCAGGTTTGGGAGCAGTGTGTGCTCCCAGTTTTCAGTTATGTGGAAGCAAGGTTGGAGGAAAACCTGGGTAGAAGTGATTACGTAGACGCAAGGTACCCAGGTTTTCCTCCTACCTTGTTTCCACACAGCCAAAGATTGGGAGCACACACAGCTCCAGGTAGAACACAGCTTTTGATTATGTGAATGACCTTCTAGTCTCTTTGACACGGTGAGCAAAAAACAACATTGATTGTTTTATCAGCACACTGAGGCCGTGCACACAACCTGGCTGAGGAGGGCAGGCAGGAGCTCACCTGCCTTCCCCAGCAGATGAACAGCTGCTATTCTCCCTTCTGCCACACCGTGCATGAGCAGTCCACATGAGCAGTGTTGTGGCGAAGGGAGATGCTGGGAGTGGGAGGACTTCCTCGTCCTGCATCGCAGGGTGCCCAAGGGCATGAGTGCACCTGCTGCTCTCAATACTTTTTCTTTTGTGGGTTGGGTGGTAGGTAGCACCCATCATGACCTACCCAACCTGCTTTGGTGTCCCTAGGAGATACCCATGGGGAACAATGGGGTGTTTTGAGTGTCCCCATTGTTCCCAATGGTTGGAACAAGCCGCACTGCGCGCTCACATAGTGCACACAACCCTGCCTTGAAAAACACTGCAGAAGCAGACAGTAAAAGGGAATCTGTCACCCCCAACACATGACACACATTTCAAACACAGTCCAAAAATGGCCAAAAAAGAATCACTGACCCAGAATCCACTGCCAGCCACAGTGCCTGTGCTGCCGGAACATCATTGGAACAAGTTGCTCTCTCACATACAATTATGACAACTTCCTAGCATTGCAACAGCTGCCACAGCAGCACACTTAGCAGCAAGCATAGCCATAAGCTCAACTAGAGCAACTTCCTCCTTTGGGCTCTCCCCTCCCTCTCCCCTCTCCCCAGCCAATGGGGGCACAGTTATCCATGACAACACTTGATTTGGATCATAGCAACCCAACCAAGAAGCAAGGAGATCGCAAGCCAATTGGAAGCCAGTTCCAGAAAACCAAGCAACAAGGGAAAAACAGGCCTCTGAAATGGTGCTCAAAATGTCAAAAAGTTTCGAATAGAAATGGGGTTGTTTTGTTCAGACCTTGAAACAGACCGTTTATTTAAAGGGCATTTTGTTTCGATCTTGAGACACTCAAAATGGGCCATCTTGAGTTTAAATGTTTCGACCTCAATACGACTTGCACACCCCTAGTGCCAGCCTTGCTATGATAATATGTTAGGGTTCCAATGCCCTCTTTAAACACTTCCAATGCCTGGTTTAACATATTTTCCAACTTTCCCTTGACTTGTTTAAGGGTTTTTGGTGATTCCAGCACCTTTATAGATTTCCAATCCAGGTGCAATTTCTTTACCCATTCACATTCCCCAGTGCTGGTTTGCCTTTCTCAGTCACATACAGATCTAGAAAAGATCTCCTATTATTGTGTTCCACTTCAACTTGTATCACTCCCAAGGGCACTGTCCTTTCTCCTGTGTATGCCTTTAGCAATAAGGATGTTTTACTCATTCTGATATTTGCAAAATATTTTTCAGACTCTGCTCATGAAATAATAAACACTGGAGCCCCTGTGTCCAATACCATCTTGAGCACTTTTCTAGTTACCTTGGTGTCAACCAAATTGATGATTTGTCATTTTTGCTCATATTCTATATTCCCAGGCACACTAGGCCACTCTCTTAGTCTGAGTTACTACCATTCACATCAAGGGCAGATTTTGGCCTTCCCCCTCCCCTTTCTTTTGCCTATATCATGATGTGCACCTTTCTGTACTCCTTGTAGTGCTACATACACTTTGAATATGTCCCTTTTGATTGCATTTCCTGCAATATAAGTGTTTAAATACACACTAAGCAGAAGTAGAATCCACTTGCACACCAGTAGCATGTACTTGTGAATCAGGGACTGTCCTTGCTTTGTGCAACAGGCCCTTGTTTTTTAAAAAAAAATCTCTGCTGATTCTCTAGTTTTTTGGAGTTTCAATACATTTCTAGTTGCTGTTTCCATTGACACTCCAACTCCTATAGCAAGAAGGAAAGAAAGAAAAGATTTCTTCAGTTAAAAGTCTCTTTTGTGTTGTGCATTCTCACTGTGCAGTCCGCAGACAAACTTGTCTCTTCCTAGTATCATTCAGGACTTCTTTGAAGTCTCCTTGAAGTCAAAAGTTTCTGAAAGCTTTTGTAATTCTGCTGCTGCAAATGAAGAAACAGCATCACCTGCACAATGGTGCCTTTAACTGGGCAAAGAGGCACTTTTTATTTAATACGGGATTCTCTTTATTTAGCAGGGGGAGAGTAACTGGCCCTATCCACCCCCAGCACAATACCTCCAGTGACTGTTGCTGGTGTCTGTCTTACGGTCTGTTTTTGGATTGTGAGCCCTTTGGGGACAGGGAGCCATCTCATTCATTCATTCATTTTTATCTGTGTAAACAGCTTTGGAAACTTTTGTTGAAAAGCGGTATATAAATATTTGTTGTTGTTCCCTCTTGTGAAATCTGAACTTTTCTGCTATGATCAGGGGTTTGGGTGAGAAATGTTCCTAAACAATTAGCATTGTTTCTTTCAAAGATTTGCTTGCAGGCTTCCCTGGAGCAATCCAGCTGTGTGCTGTCAGACTGTAAGTTTTTCCTCCAATAATAATCAGCAGTGCTGCTGCTGCAGGTTTTTCTGTGGGCATCTTATTAACCTCATGATCCTGATCCAGCCTTTCTACCTTAATAGGCCAGTCTTCCATGGCACTGTCAAAACCTCTGTTTATTTTCAGGGAAAAGCTCCTTAGTTCGCAACAAGGTCTTGGAGGGATGCAGTTCCAAGTAAAATGAGCAGAAAGTCTGAAAGCACTCATTTTGAATATTGCTCCTGGAGAACAGAAATAACTGATGATATAGCAGCCAGGACCAATGGAGAAACTGCTTATTTTACATCTGGATATTAATTACAATGTGGAATCAGGCAAGTGACCTGAAAAAATTCAAATTAGGAAGTGACCTGTTGTTACATGATCCATAAACTGTGACAAGAATCACAGACAGATCCCCCCACCCCGCAACCAGGTTCATCTGTTTCATGCAAAGGGAAGGGAAGCCTGCCCTCCTAACTGCTTGGCTTATAGAAAGGCAGACAGGCGCGTAACAATGATAGGGCAAGGGGAGACAGTTGTCTGGGGGCCCCACTGCCTGGAGGGGCACCCCAGGGGCACCTCATGTGACTCCCCATTGCCCCCTGCCCAGCCCCATAATCTCTCAGCCACTTGCCCTCTTCGCCGTCTCTCCTGCTTGTTCTGCTGGCCCGCAATCGAAGCAGCAGGCAAGCTGCCAAGAGCTCCTTTTCTCCCGCCTCTCAGCTGATCGGCGGGTGGGCGGGGCTTCCACGGAGGCCTCCGTGTAGGCCGCAGTGAAGCCTGAACTCGAGTAGGGCCCAAGCCAGCCAGGAAGGAGGAGGCAGCCAGAGTGTTCTCTGCAGCAGAAGACCCCTTGCTGCCCTGCTTAACCCAGACCAGCATTTGCCAGGTAGAGTGTGAACTCCTTTTTGTGGTTACCTTTCCCGCCCCCCCCCATATATAGGGATCTGCTTGCCATAGGGCTTGGATATGGGGGGGGGGAGGGACCGAGAAGTCTCTGAATATTTATTTTGAAACCGCTTGGAAAATTTGCTGACTTAAAAAAAACTATCTAAAAAGTCCTATAAGTGGCTTGTTTCATGGCAGAAAATTACAAAAACTTCTGGAACAAACAATATCTTATTCATTCATTCATTTATAAATGCACTTATGTTCAAGTTGTTTTGCAACCCAGAAGGTCTGAGTGAGAACCGTGAAGCATGTGTGGTGCTTTTATTTTATTTTTCTTGTATGTGAACTGCTCCCCAATAACTTGCAGGGACTTCAGGGTAAATCTGGCCAACATGTGAATGCAGCACCTCCATTCCAGAGGAGATGTGTCTTAAAGGGCTTTAAAAGCCTCCTGTGAAAAACCTCCTGCAATCAAACTTGACTGAATTTGTTCAGAATTCTGAGAAAACAAACATAGCTTCACCCTGCATGGTTGAAAGTCTCCTTTGCTAATCTGCAGCGAGGGTCCCATTTTAATAATTCATCTTTCTAGTGTGTTCTAGGCATTAAAAGTAATACAAATGTATAGTACTCAATGTATATCACTATATATTGTGACGTGTGCATGTGTGTATTCAGTGAAATGTATTTGCAGGCAGCATACTTATTTTGGAATATCAGACTTAAATCCTTGGGGGCCTGGGGTGTGCGGAGGCCCTGGACTTTGGGGGGGGGGCATTTTAAAATCTTGTCTCTGGGCCCACTCCAACCTTGCTACGCCCCTGAAGGCAGATCAGGCTTCATGGGACTGCATAATTAAGCTTCGGGTCCCTGCAGAATCTGGACTTGAAGCAGAACAAAGCAAATTGCCATAAATAAAGCGGTGATAAAAATTTCCTTCTGTTTACTGTTTCTTTGACTTTTCTTAGGCAGTCATTGCTTTTTCCCTATTTGATTAGGAAATGATGGATTTTTGCTAATTTAATGGGACTTGAAGGAAATGAGTGTGGGGGTCATTTACAAATATTTGTATCCTGATAACATCTCCCAAAACACACGCAAGAGCAAAGGGCTGCAAAGCACATCTGAGTGCCAGGTTTTCCCAAACCTTCCCCCTGCCCTTTTGTGTGGCATGTTTTCCACAATGACTGCATTAAATGTTATCTTTTAAAAAAACAACTGTCGTTTGTCAGATTCTCTTTTTTCAGAAGCTTAACAGGCACAAGATGAACATTATATTCTGTGCACATGTTTCACATGATAGTATCCATTTGCTACATGCATCTGATCCAACTGTGTGCATGTTTCACATGATAGTAGCCACTTGCTGCATGCATCTGATCCCAGAGCACTGTATGTGCCCAAATCAGCATGCAGAACTCCAAAGTGTGTGAGATTTTCCCTTTATCCATGCCAGTGGAGAATGCATTTCTGAACATGCATCACTTCTTGTGCCTGGAGTTGCCTTTTCCTGTAGATTAAATGGGAAAATCCACAGCCCCTGAAGGTGAGGGAGCCCATGAGACACACACACACACACCAGGGCTCCTGTAACTACCACAAAAAAATTGACTGAGAGGTGTGGTGTTTTTGGTATATCCATTCCTTGATCCAGACCAGCTTTTGAATGGTACTTTAGTTACTTTTAGTCCAGTCCTGGAGTAGAGGCAGGGCTAACAAACACAACCAACAGCAAGAGCATTGAAAGCAGTGTGCCTCTCTGTAAATAATATCTATTTCCATTAGACCATTAATATTCCCACAATATTGCCACAACTCTTTCCTCTGGATTCTACAAGGGGGAAAGGGCTATTTTTCTTACTGGCACTTAAATATCAAGCAGGCATTTAAATATGAAGGTTTAAATATGAAATATGGAGGTGCCTTAGTTGGATTGTTTGTTTGTTTCCTTGCTTGTTTTTGTTTTAAACAGTGGCCATATTGTGAAATTTGCAAGGATGGGCCACACTGGCTGCACCCAATTAATCACCCCCGTACATTAGTTCAGTTCATGAGGTCATGGACTTACATGCTGTAAAACAAAAGGAGAGAGTTTCTTGATCCCCCTCCCCTCCTTCTAAGGAGTAACAAAAGGACTTGGCAGAGTTCTCCCTAATGTACCTCAGCTGCTGCTCTGACCAAGACAATGTTGTTTAAATGATGGAGTGGGAGCAAAAGAGCTCCTTTGCACATACCTTGGCTCACACAGCAGAACGTGTTTGAAGTACATAATTAAAAGAGAACTTGGTATACAGAGCTACACTGGTGGTCACATAGGAATCCTCTGTGTTGCCTGTCCCTCATATACGTAGGTGTTTTTAATCTTTTGTTTAGCTCGTTCAGTGGGTTGGGTACTTTCCAGCCATTATATCAGCCACCTTCAGAAGAATCTATGAAATGGGTCCAACAGGATGCAGAAATTGTGTGAGAATGTTTCGTGCAAAGCCAGACTGTGAAGTCATGGACAGAGTCCCATTACATATTTAAGGCATGTTGCCTAAACTGTGGTGTGTGCATCACACAGTTGCATACACCTATATCCTGACCAGCCTTAGCTGCCTGACTTATGGCTCCCATTGTGTCATTTGTGAGGTAACCCTGAGCTGGGCTTCAAATCTAGACCTCCAGGCCTTACGTTTAGCATGCTGTTCCCTGGACAGCATAGATTTTCTCTGGCATACTTGAAACAGTTACAGCTAGAGCGCTCGACTCATAAATGAGGATGGTGTTAAGGTAGTTATATGTGTCTTCTTCAACTTTATTTTCTTCCTTCATGGAGACTGGCATGCATTTGTGCAAAGGGCAATGCCATATCTGTTTTTCACCTCTGCATACTGCACTAGAAAAAGTGGGGGCTCCACACTAGAGGAACGGTGGGTAGGATTTACCTCCACATGTGTGCACCCTTCTTGCTGTCAAAATTGGGCCCCACATCTATATTACTGGGGCAGACCCAAGTTTAAAAAGAGATGAGCCACCATCACATGAAGTTTGAATACAGTCAGAGACAAATGTGTCATAGGAGTAACCTTTTGAAGTAAATTGCTGTTATGCTGAGGTAAACTGTCAGACATTTTATATTGGTACGCTCTGTCAGTCAGGGTGTTGCCATTAAATCCAATGGTTTCATAGCCATTTATTCCAACTGAAGATCTTGATTGTCAACAGTTTATCTTCTGCTTCACTGGGGTTTTTTCCCTTTCATTCCTTCAAACAGAGCACGGTTTTATACAGCTTGCAAGCAAATGAGTCAAAAGGAACTCATAGCACTTCTCCCACTCCTGTGGAAGCTGCAGTTACTATTCCACTCATCCCAGCCTTTCAGCTAACAAAAAACTGCTTGAAGTACAATCAAAAGGCTGCCCACACATGTACCGGCTGACTTGCTTTACATAGACCCAACATACCTCCTCCACATTAGCAGCCGCAGCAGCCTCTTTTTAAATGACTAAAAGCAAGGCACAGCCACAGTGCACAGGGCTTCAGCTCCAAAGCATCAATATTTGAAGGAGAGATGCATCTCAAAAAGGACTTTATTTCTCTTGCCCATAAGTGTGCACGCACCAGAGGTCCCCTAAACCACTGGTAATTTAACTGTGCTGCAAAACGTTGCTGTGGTGGAGGCCTGAGTGCACATTTTATGTATTCATCTATTAATGTTGTTCAATGCCTTTTCAGCAATATTTAGCACATGTAACGAAAAGTTAAATGTACCTAGGTCTTATTGAAATCAACAGGGTTGATATATGGGATGTAATTTTAGACTATATTTGTGATGGAATATGGAAGCAGGGAGTGGTGGTAGTTCTGGATTATTTAAAGCAGGGAAAAGATAATGTCATCTTAGACTCTAACTCCACAATTTTCAATACACTCCGTACCAGTGTCACCTTGCATGCTATAGTCTAGTTGCTGTGTAGGCAGCAGGAAAAATGGAGAGAAAACACAGGCCTAAAAACACAACTGCTCTCTATTATTACAATCAGGATATGTAGAAGCTCCACCCAACAGCTGCAGCTCCCCAAAACTACATGAGCTGTAGAGGTCCAAAAAGCATAACTAAACAAAACAGCACCCTCTGGTATACATAACAGTAGTGGCTAAGAATATGAGCTGAAACGATTCAAGTCATATCTCAATGATGAACTCATCCAGTTGCCTCAGGCTGCACAAGGCATGACTGCTGCAAATGCCTCACATGTCATTAGTCCACTTCATTAACTGTCAGCTGTACTAAGTTAGGAAACATGTGCAAAATCAGGGGCGGAGCCACCATTGGGCAAATAGGTTAAAAGAACCCGGGCCGCGCCCAATCAGGGGCTGCAAGCATGGCCCCAGACACGCCCCCCCCATCTGACATCAGACATGGGAGCATTTTTTCAGTCCCAAACGGGGCCGTGCGGCCCATTTGGAGCCGAAATCGGCCTGCACTGAATTGGCAGTGTGGCCGGAGCGACTCTCTCTGCCATAAAAGCAGGGAAAGCCGCTCCTGGTCCCGCTGCCAGTGCAGCAGGGCCGATCAGTCTCCCTCCCAAATAGGGCTGCACGGCCCCGTTTAGGAGAGAGATTGGCCCGCACTGCAGTGCAGCCCGATCTCCTTTCCAAACGGGGCTGCGTGACCCCCTTTGGAAGGGAGACCATGCCCCCACGTCTGACGTCAGATGCAGGGGCATGGGTAGCTGGGTGCGCCTGACGTCAGAGGTGGGGCCAGGGGGCCACCACTGCAGCCCCACATGGGCCACCACCAGCTTGGCTCCACTCCTGTGCAAAACGATTTGGCTGTGCAAAATGATTAAAATGATTCAAGCTCGAAATAGCCATTTCGAGTGTTTCAAGCTCAAAACAAAACAGAGTGCCTGTTTCGAGCTTGAAATGAAACAAACCCATTTCAAGCTTGAATCATTTTGAGTGTTTTGAGCACCATTTTGGAAGGCTGTTTCCCCCTTTCTGTGTGGATTTCTGGCACTGGCTTCTGATTGGCTTGCAATCTTCTTGCTTCTTGCTTGGCTTGTGATGATCCAAATCAAGTATTGACATGGGCAACTGTGCCCACATTGGCTGCGGGGGGGGGGCAGAGAGGGAGGGGAACACAAAAGGAGGAAGTTGCAAATATATTTAAGGAGGCAGAGAGCCCTTAGATTGTGCCAGTACCTCTCGAAGAGGAAGGACAGAGGCTGCAGCAGCACAGCAACAGAGGAAAGCAGAGTGTGGTATATGGCCCTGCCTGGCCCACTGGAGAGAGAGAGAAAGAGAGTGCCTGTGGCTTTACTCTGTCTTTTATTTTATTTTTTATTTTTTTTCTTATTTTCTTAAAATTGTACCAGCAGCCCCAATGGCTTTAACTGGGTCCTGCTTTTATTTATTTTTTCCTTCTTCTGTGGATTTTCTTCTTCTTGCTTGCATGTAGCCAGCCAGCCCCCAGTGACTTTAATAACTTGGTGCCTCCCCCACGTCAGCAGTTGCAGTGCTCTCTTTATAAATGACTCGAAGCAAGCACTGTTTGTTTTTCTTTTTCAGTCCCAAGCTGCACCTTTTTGCTGCTGCTGCTGCTGCTGTGTGCCTAGATTGGACTGATGTTTTATTTTGGTTTTTGCTTGGTTTTTTGTTTTGTTTTTCTAGGCTGATGTGCTGTGAGTTCTGTCTGGTGCCCAGCCTGCCCAGGCTCTCTCTGTTTCCCTACTATTCCAGTTTCCCAGCTTTTAAAAAATTGTTTGGGTGCCTGAATGGTGCCCACTGGCCCTCCCCACAGTTGTTGAGTCTCGGCCTGAGCGCCTTGGGCAGCCAGACTCCAGCAGAAGAGACGGAGAGAAGATGCCTGAAGGTCAGACCCACTTGGTCACTGGTCAGGTTACTAGAGAACTTAGAGTTCTTAATCTTTAAATAGGGCCTAGTTTGGGAAGCGATTTTAAGTAGGCCTTAAGACTGTAGGACAAGAGGGGTGGCTTAACTTAAGAGAGGCCACAGTAATTCCCTTTCCCTTCCCGTCCCTTAGACCTACCCCATTGTTTTTCCATATCCACCGCCACCCCCAATAAAGCCTGCTTCTTTATTTGGAATGATTTGATTTTTATAGCTTCTGTGTGTGCACTACAGTACTATAGATAGCACAGTGTGTGGCACACACAGCATAAATAGAGAACCCCCTGACCCCACACCCCTCTTTCAAATACCCACATTAAAGGTGCTTCTCCCCCCACCCCCCACCCCCCGCATCAGAGTTAGGGCTTCAATTTGTTTTTAAAAAACCAAGATATCCAGGGCATGCGAGGCAGAGGCAGAAGCAGATTACCAGGCAGAGGGAGGGGTGATGTAGCTGGTCATCCTGGGCGATGGCGAGAGGGGCCTACTCCCCAAGTCATCCCCACTGCCGTGGTGCCATGAAAGCTCAACTTTCCAGAGGTACCTCATCCCGCAGCACAGCTGCCTATGGCGGCTGAGGTAGAATTAGAGACGAGGACCTCCCCTGTCAGGGAAGAAGCTCTTCTTGTGGCAGTGGAGAAGGAAATGTCATTGGCTGCTAGCTCTCTCCATCTTCCCCAATCACCTTGGCAGTGTGAACACAGGAACACAGGAAGCTGCCATATACTGAGTCAGACCATAGGTCCATCTAGCTCAGTATTGTCTTCACAGACTGACAGCAGCTTCTCTGAGGTTGCAGGCAGGAATCTCTCTCAGCCCTATCTTGGAGAAGCCAGGGAGGGAACTTGAAACCTTCTGCTCTTCCCAGAGTAGTTCCATCCCCTGAGCGGAATATCTTACAGTGCTCAGACTTCTAGTCTCCCTTTCATATGTAACCAGGGCGGACCCTGCTTAGCTTAAGGGGACAAGTCATGCTCGCTACCACAAGACCAGCTCTCCTCCAGTATGATTTCCCGCCCACCCCCATCTGAGACTGAGGAGGGGCAGGAAGAAGTACTTGGCTTCCTGGACCTTCTCAGCCCTGGACTAAAGGTGGCAGCAGCAGCAGCCCCCAGAAGGAACCAGCAGCCCAGCTGTACCACCACAACCGAAGCATGGTTACCCAACCCATGCTGTATGCACCCACTTCAGGGCCCAGGTCAGCAGGGAGAAGGACTCCAAGTGTTTTACAACCTAGGGGATGCTGCTGCACTTGCAGTGGCCACACCCAGGGGCCCCTGTTCCTGCTGGCAGAAATAGGCCTGGTGTGCCCTCAACTAATGGTAGCAAGGCACCTGCTCCTGATCCAAGGCAGGGGAGGTTGCCTGTGTGGTGGGTGCAGTCAGTGGGCAAGTGGTCTGGTCATCCAGAGCCTCATCTCATCACCTGGGCCGCTGCCAAGGTAATCGCTTTGGACAACCAGCCATTCCAGGTGGTGGGAAACGCTGACTTACGCCGGCTGCTCTGACTGCTTGACCTGACTATAAAACCCCCTCATGCACCACCTTCAGCAGGTGGATGGCACCCTTCCTGTACCTGGCTTACAGGGAGGCCGTATAGGGGCTGCTGCATGCTGCAACACCTGACACCAGCATGCACTTCACTGCCGATCTATGGCCAGACGCAGTGGGAGGCACGCTGGTGGAGACAGGAGAGCTAGGGGACATCTGCTGCCAGTGGCATGTCCAGCCCATCCCATGCAAGAAAGCACAGGTAGGCTGTGCTGCATGTGCAGGTGCTGGACAGTAACCAGACAGCAGATGAGCTGTTGGTGGCCATGGATCACCAGGTGAAGGGATGGCTGTCTGGGAAGCCAAATCTTCACTGAGGGTTCATGGTGATTGACAATGCTGCAAACAGAAAGAGGGCAGCCAAGCAGATTCAGTTTGTGTCCATCTGTTGTTTGGCGCACACTCTGAATCTGGTTGTTCAGGATGCGCTTGGCCCTTCTAGGTCTATGGCCAGGCAAGACGTCCTCGTTGAAGGTTCTGGGTGCTACTCTGCTGCTGCCACAGCTGCTTTTGTGGACAGGTGCTGCAAGATAGCAGCTTTCTTCCACCAGAGCAAAAAGGGTAGGTGCATGCTCAAGGAGAGGCTGTTTCAGCTTGGCCTACCTGAACACCTGATCCCTCAGGATGTTCCAAACTGGAGGAACTTCACTTTTCTCTTGCTCCAGCACCTGCAAATAATTTAAGGTTAAAAAAATGTTGAAATAACCCGCTTGCCTATTTCTTTTGTAGGTTGGGTGGTAGGTAGCACCCATCATGCCCTACGATCCATCCTATTTTGGTGTCTAGGAGCTACCATGGGGAATAATGGAGTGTATTGAGCTCCCCATTGTTCCCTATGGCTGAAACACTCAAAAAACACAAAACAGACTCAAAATGTTTTGAGTGTTTCAACGAAACGTTTCAAGGATTTTGCATTTCATTTCGAGCTCGAAAAATCCGTTTCATTCCTAGCACTTTGCCAAACTCATCTTGGCAAAGCATTCCCCTCTCCCTTCTTCAACAGCTAATAAAAGTGTCTCCTTCGCCCTTACTAGCTGGCAGGGGTTGGTTGATGCAAAAGGGTCATGTGAGGGTCAGGAAATTGGCCTAAACTGTGCTTCCTCTATTAACTCTGACACCACACTTTCTCAGGTGTGCCAAGGGTAGGGATTCTGGCCAGCTTTTCTGGTAGGAGAGCACATCTAGGAATTGAACCTGAGACCTTTGTGATCTTCCACAGGACTAGGACTTCTCATGCAATCATCTTGGCCTTGATGTATATGGCTGGATTTGTGGGCTGGCAGCTAGCAAATGCCACATGATGCAATCTCTTTTCTAGCTGGGTGGCTGGAAGGCTGCTCTGTGGACTGCATAGGATGGATTCTGGTTCTTCCTGCTCTACCTCTTTTTTGTCTCTGTCAAAAGTGCAGGACCTTTTGTACTTTTGTTCTGGCATGCAGAAGGTCTGCTTGGCTTTAAGTCCACCATTCCCCTTAATTGGGCTCAAACAGCCCATCCTAGACTGTTAGGCAGTAAATTAGTTGCATTTATGCCTTTAAGACTGGTGGTAGCTTCCTAGGTGGCTTGTCCCAGTTCTTCCCTTTTCTGCTCTATAGTTTGTAGGCTGTTTTCTTTTTTGCTTTTCAGCTTGGACTAAACTCTGCTGTCATTACACTGGTGGAAACTGGCTACCAGTTGTTCAAGAACAGAAAAATGTCCAGCCCATTGAGGTAAGAGCTTAATAAAAACTGTTATTTTTGTTAGTACTATTTATGTTATTGTTCTTTTATTTTTGCTGTTATGATTTGTTTCATAATGCCTGGAGCAAAGCTCTAAAACCCAACACAGACACAAATTCCCAGCTTCCTCAGTAAAAAATATCTTCCTTAGACAAAATAAAATAGTATAAAGTACTGTTGAATATAAACACCCGTGTCTGCTTGTCTCTTATATCACTACAAAGCCTTAGGCTATCAAAAACTTTTAAAATCACCATTTTTTTAAAACCTTCATCTGGATTTGGGGGTAGATTTCCAGCCCCAGCCCCATAAACAAGCAAACCACTGAACTCCCTGCTGCAATCTTGTTGTCAAACTCTTACCTGGATGCTGGCATATGATATATCCACAGGTATGGCCCCTCATCATTTATGATACTTATGCTATTAATAAAAAATATGACACAGAGTAGAAAAGTACTCCAAAATGAATGGAATCCCTATGGTGGCATGGTTTTCCATCCCATTCCCATGTTAAGTAACTTGGAAGAGAAACCACCCCAGAAATGAATGGAATCCCTATGGTGGGGTAGATACTATCCCATGTTCATGTAAAGCCATTTGGGATGGGGGAGAACACCCTGTTTCTCTTTGGAAACTTCAGTTTTGCTTCCCCTGATGATGATAGCGTCTCAAAACTGCATTGTTCTGTTCTCCCGAATGAGTGCAGATGAAATCAGCCTCTCCCACAATGGCAGGCCTAGTGTTTGGACCAAATAAAGCATTTGAAAGCATTGCAAAAGCAGGGATTTTAGCCACTAGAACAAATTCAAAAGGATCACAGCAGCAGCAACCACAATACAACAGCTTCAGTAAGCCTGGCATCAGTGGATCAACCATCCACAGTACATTTCTGGTCTTTTCCCATTTCTCTTAGTGGGATGCAGTCCAGAATTGGGGGTTGGAGCTGGTTTCCGGGGGCAGAGAGCAAGAAGAGGTGTAGGTGAAATGTTTGGCACTGAACAGTCTGTTGAACCTCATTCACCAGTCAGTGAAGGTACCGAGATAATTGGGTACATGAGAAGCAGAAATAGCAAATGATCTAAAACCACTCCATCACTCACCCAATGCACAGCACTAAGGTGAGATCTGGATCCTCTGGTAAGAGGCCGGACCAAGAGAGGTTTAGCCCAGCAGGAGGAGGCAGTGGCTGCATTCCCATGTAGTGTGGTTCAACACCTCCCTTCCCCACTCTCCCATCTGAATTTGGAAGTGCTGGAAAGCATCCTCTCTGCAGTCAGTGAGACTGCAGATATGCAGGGGAGCTGGCTGTGCAGGATTCCTTCTTGACTGAAGGTCAGCCTGCACAGCCAACCAGGGAGGGAGAGAAGAAAGAGCTTCCTCCCTCAACTCCAGTCTGGCTGAATGCAGCCTCCAGTGCTGCATTCGGATGGAACAGAGGCTCCCTGGACACTTGGTTTGGAGCAGCAAAACTCACTACAATCCAAGGGTTCAAGTTGGAATCTCCTGAGCACAACCTTGGGTTTTGCTACAGACAGGATCAGAGTTGCATGGGTGTGCCAAGAGCACATTGGTGCATCCACTAGTGACATCAGGGCAGGTTCATTCTTGCCACAGACCTGATGTTCTCACATGGAATCTTCACCTGAACCTGCCCTCAGAGAATTGTGGTGAGGGATAACTGCCCCCCCCCAGTGTAAAGCTGGCAGAGGTTTCCCTGAGCAAGGGATTGACCTGTGCAGGCACTATGAAACACAACAAGCCAGACATAACCCCAGAGATGCAATTACATTCAGAATGGAAGGCACTGTCATCTGTGTTTGGCTTGGATGGACAGAAGATGTTCGTATTGTGTGTACCCAGAAGGTTTGTGGCCAGGACAGCTGACAAGAAACCAAACAAAAAATGTGATGATTATGGGTGACCAGCCAGTAGCTTCACCATCTCACAGATTGCCTTTAGGTAAGTCACAATGTGTCCTTTCCGGTGAAATGCTGAGAACTGAGATATGGAAGTGTGGATCCTTATTAATGGGAGGGGGGCATCCAATGTAACCAAAGGGTCTGCTTGGGAGTAGGAAGTCCTACTCATGTGTAAAAAAAATCATGACTCCGGATGAGGGTTTAACCAATACTTTTCAATTCCAGTTAAGTTTCTATAGATCTTATTTGCATAGTGTAATTGTGAACAGAGCTCATTTTCTAAGATGTCAAAGCTAGAATTATCTTTGCCTTTTCCCTAGCCACATAATTGCCCTCCACAATAAGGGTGGGGGGAATGAGAGAGAAATTCCAACCTTGATTCACAGAGTGAAATACAGTTTTAATATCCTTTCAGGAGGTAAACCTCTCAGACAATTCTGTGTATATCCACCCTTGTGAGGTGACTCATCCAGAGGGCGAGAAGCAGTATAATCATCAGTAAAGGGCATATTTTAACCAAAGGAAGGAAACAGCTCTAATTATCATTAGACCCACAGAATACCTGATAGTAATAGCTGCACCGGACAAAGGTCTTCCTGTCATCTTAAATGTCACCCCAAACAGAACACACATTCACCTCACGTTGTCAGTGAAGCAGGTAGTTCTTCAGTCTATCTCTTTTGTCATGTCAGTCAAATGAAGCAAAGTCACAGGATGGAAAATAACCGGTGGTTAAAAAAGAGGCTAGGCAAAAAGAGAGTCCTCCATGTTGTCCTCACTCTAAAATCTGAAGACCCTTTAAAAGGCTGCTAAGCATGCCTGCACAAAGTACCCCAATTTAAAGTACTCTAGTCAGACACACTGAAGCAATAGCTTGTGAAATTACCATAAGATAATGCAGATCGCTATTGTCTAGTTGTTAAATAAAATAGAAAGATGGGGGAAATTTTCCCCTTCCTTTAAAAATTGTCTTGACTGTATGAAATAACCAGCAGGAGATGGTGCCATCTTATTTACCATTCATGCCTGAGATGAAACAGAATTTAATTCATGTTCCATATTTGGCAAAAATTCAGGATGCAAATGTTTGAGTTAGGGATGTCATCTCAGGTTTCAATAAAGAGGAGCAAACAAACGTCAGTAAAGAGGAGCAGCCAAAAAAAAAAAAGTTGCATCCAGAGTCATGAAAAGCATAGGATACAAAGCTGGGGGCTCTGTGTGTGTGTGGTGTTCAAGCATGGTGCAAAGGTTTGCCCTTGGATAATATATATTCAAGATTATATATATATATATATATATATATATATATATATATATATATATACACACACACACACACACACACACACACACACACACACACACACCACCCCTAAGGGACACCTCTGTTTTGAATTTTCACTTGTAGCTAAGTGGCCATTTTCTTATCACTTTCAAAAACACATAATGAGCTCTCAAACACAGCCACCAAGCTTGACTGCACTGCATCCCTCAGCAGTAGTGCACGCAGAAGATTCAGATTTGGATTCAACCCAATCTGAATTTGACAATATCATTGCTCTGGCAATGTCAGATATCGGATCAGATTCAGAATCCAAATCCGAATTGTGATTTTCCCCATAGTGGTCAATGGAGAAATTGAACAAAATCGCTAAATATCTCTTATTGGTCCTAGAGTCTTGAAACTGGACACACATGTGCAGAAGGAGGTCCTCTGTAGTGACTTTGAAAAGAATTGGTCAAGCTCTTGATTTTTGGTGAATTTCTGAAAAAATTATTTAAAATGGCTAAAAATTATGAAATCTGGCTTGTTTCAAGCCAGAACCTTTCAAAAGCTTCTGAAACTGAAGACCTCATTGGACCATCATTCCACTAACATGTGGAGGAATCTGTCCTTTGCCTTCATGAGAAGGGGTAACAGCGTGCCCTTTTTGCACACACACCTTTTACATTTTTGGAATGGATGGGCATAGTTATTAAATGTGGTACACATGAAGTCCACGTTGGAAAGATTCTGTGTAATTTTATTCCCAAAGCTATGGGTCACTCCTTTGAATTTTTGTGACTTTGCAGGGTCGTGGTGGTGGCTAAAAATGGTGAAAAAAGCCAGAACTTTACTAAAGGTTTTGGATCTGAAGCTCCTCCTTGGACCATCATTCCACCCCATGTGGAGGGGAAAGGACATTTATTTGATTTTATATTAATTGTTTTCTTCTTGCAGAAACAGACAGACCTTTAAAAAGGGATTAAAAGGACTTCATGCTTTTTAATCCCTTAATGGCTAGAAGGGAACGTGAGAAATTATTTCTAACCACAAATAAAGGAACGTTCAAAGAACTTTCATTTTTACTTTCAGCTTTCAACTTTATTGTTATTACAGCCAACGGCCTCTCATTACAACAGTCATTTTTACTGACTGTGTGCTTCTGCAATGGGTAAGCCAAAAATATAATTTTAAAAAATCAAAGGAACATCCCTTTTCCTCCGCATGGGGGTGGAATGATGGTCCTAAGGAGGGCTTCAGATCCAGAGCCTTTTGTAAAGCTCTGGCTTGAAAGAAGCCAGTTTTAGCCCTTTCCCCCCTATTTTTATTTGTCCCCAAAAAAATCACACACACCCCCAATTAGAAGAGTTACCCATAGCCTTGAGGGAAGAAAAGAAAAAAACCAGAGTCCTGCCTATGCCCATCCATTCCAGAAATATAAAGGGTGGGGGCAAAAGGGGCATGCTCTTTCCCCTTTTCATGAAGGCAAAGGGCAGATTCCTCCATATGCTGACGGAATGATGGTCCAAGGAGGGTCTTCTGTTTCAGAGGTTTTTGTAAAGTTCTGGCTTTAAACAAGCCAGCTTTAAGCCATTTTAAACAAAGAATTCAGAAATTCATCAAAAATCATAAGATAGGCCAATTCTTTTCAAATTCACTACAGGGGGCCCTGACCCCTTTCCTCACATGTGTGGCAGGTTTCAAGGCTCTTGAACCAACCAGTTATTTTTAGTGATGTTTTTAAATGTCCCATTCACCTCTATGGGGAGAAACCCGATGCCATTTTGCTAATTCCGAAATTCCTAAGTATTTCCAAAATTAATTTTGACATTTTGGAATTCATTCTGACTTTGCTGATCTGATTTTTTTTAAAAGATTCATATTTTATCGATTTTTACCCATTTTGGGATAAAAAAATTTCCAAATCCAAATTTGCACAGGCCTATTCAGCAGCCTTTGCCTATGCAGATGTAGCCACTACTCAAACAGTATTGCACATGAAGCCATACTTTCTTCCCATAGGCACAATTGGCTCCCAATCGAAGCAAAGAAGCAGTTACAGTTTTGGAAATTGGTGGCCGACATCCTGACCAACCAAGAGAAGCATAGGTGCTGCTGCTGAGTTCCATATTAACACATAGTCCTGGTTGTGTACTGTTTTTAGAAAAACTAGACCTTTCATGACATATCTGGAGCTGATGCTAACTAGTGAGGGATGTGGCAATGTGCAGCAGCAAATGTCAGGCAGGACAGGTGCTTAATTCTATCCCTGTCTGCCACTTGCCCCCAAAACTCTATCTCCAAGCCACATGTGGAGGAAGGGAATTTTGGCAACTTACTCTTCCCCCAGAAGTATACTATGTGACCCTCAGGGACATATTTTCAGATTATACAGATTATACACACACACACACGCAAGTGCTGGTACTGTGTTAGTCAAACCTATCAGTACTACCATCATGTGACATTGCTGCTTTTTAAAGTAAGGATGTTGGTCAATATTTCTACTTTAAGGACTTTAAAGATGAGCTGAGGTCAAGAGTGTTTTCCATCATACAGTGAATACTTATGCTCATTTTTCAAAAGGATTTTTCTCAGAGCTTCACATTTTATCAACCAGGGTGTGCAAACCATATTTAACTGTATTTAATTGTTATGGTCACTTAACATAATGATTCCACAACAACAAGTGAAGCCTATTTACATTCTATGAAAATCAAAGACAGCGCGCTTGTCAAACGAGTCATACCCTTTTGTTTGCTCTCCAGTCGCTGCTGAAATGAATCAATAGCTACAGATAACATTTGCTGCAGCAGAAAGACGATGAGTCAAGTGGCTTTTAGTTTAAGCAGATCTAATTGTTCTGTGGGTTGCTCATTACCACTCAGTCAGTGTCTCAGTTCTAGGGCTTAGCGACTTTGAAAATATTCTTTGCAGTTAACCACTGCTAGGGAAAACATGCATTTATGTTCATAGGGGGTGGGGGAGGGGTGATCATAGAATTTTAGTCTGATGGCTAACTCTGCTTGGGTGCCACTTTGTGATCACCTGGTTCAAGACCAAACCAGGTAATAATACTTAGCATTTTCATCATGCTTCTTATTGCCGTAACAATTAGCGGGGGCGGGGATGAATGTTACAACAATTTACAATCAGAGAGGAAAACATTAAGAAGCAACCATAAGAGCAAGAAAATTGGTAGGAATTGCTTATTGAGTGTACAAAGACTTCACGTGTGTTATCTTTTCATCAAGGTAATTGTTGTTATCCCCATTTTGCAGCTGGAAAGTTAAGTCTGAGAGGGAGTGGCTTGCCTAAGACCACCAAGTGAGTTCATAATTGAGGTGAAATTTGAACCAGGAAAGTTCACGCTGAATTCAGACATGAGCAGGGAAGAAAAGTTCCCTTCACCTCCAGTTTCCGTACCCACATGTTTTAATGCAGGCAACAGGCATTTGCAGCGAAAAGGAACCCATGGTTTCCTTTTGGTTCAATGTGGAGTTTCGCCACCACAATCTCCATTTCTGCTGTGCCAGTGTTACATCTGAATGCTAGCACTGCAGTTTCAGCCCCATAGAACCAGAGTTGAGGGAGGAAGCTCCTCCTTCACTCTGGCTGCCATTGGCAGCTGGGGCTGTCCTTCATTAAAGAAGGAAGCCCCGGAAGCCGGTTCCCCCTCCTTTCTGCAGTCTGCATGACCGCAGAGAGGCAGTTCTTCATTTCGCCTGAATGCAGGCTGAAGAGTGGGGAGAGTGGAGAGCAGAACCGTAGGACCCCGCAGTTCAGCGTTACATCCAAAAGCGGCCTCATTCACTTAACTGCTGCATTAACTCAAGACAGTTCTGGAAACTGGCATTAGTTCTGAATAGCTGCATAACTGTGAAGGGCAGGTACACCTTGAGATGGTGATGGGGTGTTTAACCTTGCCTCACTTGCTACTTCCCCCGTGCAATCCCTGTCCCCAGCCAGAGTCCTGGACATATTTTGCCATTCTACCTAGAAGAGTGGCTTGAGGGAGGAGTTTCAGGAGCAAAGTGGCAGGCAGGGAAAGGACCAAGCACCTTTCCCTCCTGCCACTTCCCTGCTGCATATTGCCCCATCTCTCACTAATTTGCATCAGCACCAGGTGTGCCACCAAAGATATAGTTTGCCCCAAGACAGAAGGCAATTGGGACTATGCTGCAATAATCTGCCTGGCATGTGGAACTGGGTCCCTCCACCTCACTGTCTTCCTTCCTTCCTTCTCATTTTATAAGAAGAAATGCCATCGCTCAATGCTGAAGCCACATGCTTTGCACAGGAAGAGTTGCAGGTTCAGTCTTGGGCATTCCCAGCTACACAAAGAACTGGAAAAGAGCCTCTGTCTGGATCACTGGAGAACTACTGACAGCAGCTGGAATTCCATGCAAGCTTCCATGCACGTTTTAAATACAGCATGCCTACACTTGTGCAAGTGTACTCTTGAGAACATGCAAAAGCACACTTGTGTAACTGCATGCATGCTGTGCTACAACATGCTCAGAAACTTGTGCAGTATGTCAGCCAGTAGGAGTAGACAGGTGGGCTGATTGTTTGACACTCAGCCGAAGGCAACTTCCTGTATCACTTGAAGGCTTTCAGATTCTTCAGCTTCCATTGGAGAATTTACCACTGGTTAAACTTAGTGTATCTTTTCCTATTCTCTACCATTTCCTTTTATTTAAAAGGTTTTGCAACCTATGCAAATGTTGATGTTAAAAACTATGGTCTAAACCAAAGAAGTCACGTTTGTGTCATAAAAATATTTATTTTGGTAATGCATGATGAACTATATGAAATGTTCTCACAATATGCCTTCGGAAAAGTGGAAATGAAGGGTTTATTTATTAGTATTATCCTCATGATTGTTGTTGTTAATATCCTTTTCAGTTTTTAGGCATGTTTTTTCTGGGGGGGAAGTCACTACAATTATATCAAACCGTGTTAAAATTTGTTTTATTATATTCTACTATTATTATACAATGTAATATAAAATCAGCACATTCCATCACAATTTTTACTGGACAAAGCATATGCCCTCCAAGATGAAGGTTGATTTCTATCAGCAACATTTATGTTGATAAGTGTCCAATGCATTCCCAGCCCAAAATGTTGTTGCATAAATGACGTTTTCTTACATATGTAGAAACGTAGGCTTATATTCTATAACATGCAGCTGGATATATTTTGCACAGTGGGGTGAGGGAGGGGGGAACTGTAGTGGAAACTATTTTTTTCTGCAGTTAGGCCTATGGAATTTAATAAGGAAGTAGATTGCTTTAGAAAAGAGAAAAGTAATGGAAAATAACAATGAATATGGTTTCCTTTCTCTCTTCATAACTTTATACAAAAAGTTTATTAAAGCCTTCCTTTACTCTTTCCCATTCTTTGCCAGGCACCTACATGCTTCTTGCTTCCTGGCAGTCTTTCTATTTTAAATTCCATTCCCTTATTATTTTCTCTCTTTCAATCTGTCTTTCTTTTTCTATACATTCTCATCATCTTTTTTGACTTTTTCTTTCTGTTAGAAAATTCTGTGGATTAGAAGGGGACACTCATGGATGGCAGTGGGCTGACCCTGCCAACTGTGCAGGAGGAAACAACGCTGAGAATAAACCATGGTGCAAATATTGGCTGACATGATGTGCAGCCTACTGCCTCCGTAAGGGTCTGCCCTGAGGCTTCTGTAGAGTTCAGAGGCAGCCCTGATGATGTTCTGAAGCAGGGATTGCAGAAACTGCATTTCTGGAGGTTTCCCCATTTGCCACCGTAGTTCCAAAGTAGATCATTATGGAAGCAGTAGACTGCACATCATGTCAGTCAATCTCTGGAAGGATCACAATGTCCTATTTGAAATGGGCCATAAATGTTCATTTTGCTGTGAGTACACAGATGCTGAAAGGCATCATACTGCGTGGGAGATGGCAATGGTAAACCCCTCCTGTATTCTACCAAAGAAAGCCACATGGCTCTGTGGTTGCCAGGAGCTGATACCAATTCGACAGCACAACTTTAGTTTACACAGATCAAGCAGCCAATGGCATGAGTGTTAAATATGTGAAATGTTTCATTACAAAATGATTATAAATTTAATTTGCACATTAGTATGAATCCTATTCAGATGTTTAGCAAAACAATGAGGTACATGTTTACATGTACTGACAGAGGGTTGGAAGTGTTAGGGGGGAAATAAAATAATATCTAAAATTTGAGCCTGGGGCACCCAAACCTGTTAGGGTTTATGAGCAGGCTGTGTGTGTGTGTGTGTGTGTGTGTCTGCCTGTGCGCGTGCATGCTAACACACTCCCATTACAGCAGAAGCTAACAGGATCTCGGAGGCAACAGCTTCTACATTATAAGCATGGAAATTGGTTTAAGGTTAAATGAATCTTCTTTATTTAGTCTACATGATGATAGGAAAGACCTATACCCTAGCTGCTAGCTACATAGTGGTCAGAGAGAGAGTCTTGGGGAAAAGAAGGAGGAAGTTGCTCCCAGGAAGTTCCTGAGTACATAGTATAAAGGAGGGGTCATAGAAGCAGAGACAAAGCAGGAAGGAAACTCTTACTGACTATCTCTGCTCCCAATGCCACTAGTGGTCATTAGGGTTATTGGTGTAAAAGGTCAATGCCTTGTGAAGCAGGATCTCCAACAGAAAACTCAGTCCAGCCCATGACTCACTGCATTCTCCACACTACTCACAGATATGCCAGTGTTCATTCGAAAAGGCAAATGCTGTGTCTGTGGGGGTGGGTGCTTACATGATCAGCAGACTCAGGAGCCTAACTTAAGCTTGCCAATCATGGAATCTCTCGCCATCACAGATACAGAGTTCACTTCTTCAAACAAATGCCAGTGTATCCATGAGCGCTGCAAAAGTGTTAGTGAGTGATGGGCTGAGATGGGACTTCCAACTCACTTTTGGTGCATGTAAGCATGTACGGCTTCATTTCGCTGAACATCTGAAGAGGGTTATGGTCAGCCTCACATGTGGAAACTGACAACTTCAAAAATCCATGCCACATTTCAGGAAATGTCTGGAGTCCATTGTTGTGATGTGAAGAAACAAAGGTATGAAAAGTTCTCCCTACCAATAGAAAAGATAGAATTTATTTATTTATTTATTTATTTATTTATTTATAATATTTATACCCCATTGCTCCAGTACACTACTGCTCGGGGTGGCTCACAACAATAAAATAGATACAATATACAATAAAAGTAATAAAATTAACCAAATTGAGTAAACAAGTTAAAAATCAGGTTAAAAACCACAATTTCTATAAAGTTCAAATTTTTTAAAAAAATTTAAAAGCTAAAAACTGAGAGTTATAAAAACTAAAAACTAAAGTACCTATCAGATATAAACAAAATTGGAGCATTAAAAAGCCTCCTTTAAAAGGTGTGTTTTCAGTTGTTTTTAAAAACACTGAGGAAGAGAACATGGCAAAGCTCTTCAGGGAGGGCGTTCCAAAGCCAAGGGGCCACAACCGAAAAGGCCCTGTCTCTAGTCCCCGCCAACTGGATCTCTGTTAGTGGCGGGGCCATGAGCAGGTCCTGAGACGATGAATGGAGGGCCCTGGCAGATTCATATGGGCAAATGCACTCTGACAGGTACCCCGGCCCCAAGCCGTGTAGAGCTTTAATGGTCAAGACCAGCACCTTGAATCTAGCCCAGAAACAGACCGGTAACCAATGAAGCTGCCACAGGATAGGCATAATACCCATGAAATGACTTGCACCCACGAGCATCCTTGCAGCTGCATTCTGGCTTGCACAGCTCCTTCCACTGGCCCTCTGACCTTCCTTCCCCATGGCATGCTATACAGCTCCTTCCTTTCCCCTCCCCCTGCCAAGTGCCAAAACACTGGTGGCTTCCTTCCCACCCACCCCCACACATATTACATCATTCCTTCCTTCCCCCCTCCCTCTTCATCAAAGGAGCAGCATCCCAAGTGCTGGCTGGCTTCCTTCTTCCCCAGGAGCTTCTCCTTCCTTTACCCTCACCCCTTGCCATGTCAAAGCATGGGCCAATTTCCTTCTGCCCCCTGCCGCCACCGGTATTCCTCTCCCCCTCTTCCATCCCCCCTCTCTCCCCCTCCCTCCCTCCCTCTTTCCTTCCTTCTTGTCAAGCCTCCTCCCACTCCCTTTTTCTCTGTCATTCTCCCCCACACACTCTTGTAAAGCCTCCCCTACCCCCACTCCTCTCCCCACTCTCCTGGTCACTGGGAAGTATGATATTCAGAATTTCTTCCAAAAACTACCATAAAATATTTAACTTTGCCCTGAGCATATTCCAGTGTAAAAGTAGTGCATTCAGCTAATTTAAGGGGCAAGGCGGGGAGTGAGTGAGATAAAGAGAGGGGAGGAGGAAGACAGAAGATGGTGCAAAGTGACAGAAGGTGGTGAGAGGCTATCTGTGGGGCCCCCCAGAGATGCATTGGACTCTGATTTGCCCCCCCACCCGATTTGAGTTTGACTCCCCTGCTTTAATAGTCATTTAGGTAACCAGCTAACCCAAACATGTGATTATAGCAATAGCACCTAGACACATGCTTCATCTTACATGATCAAATGCCACATGGGAATGCCCCCAATCATTAAAGTCTTGTTATATATTCAATAAAATATGGTTGTTATTCAGAACCTGAGTTGTGTCAATTTCTGTGGGAGGACTGCTTGTTTTATAACCACGCCTTGGGTCCAAAAGAGGGGTACATGGCACCTCTTTATAATTTGGAGGGGGGCAGGTATCCACAAAAAGGCAGAGGTGGGTTGGTTGTGAACAATTTACAATGTTGCCAGAAATCTTAACTGCCTGTGGAAATGCCTTTGTTTGTTTGTTTAACACCGTCACATGGAAAACATGTATCAAAAGCCAACCAAAAGGTTTCTAAAGAAGATAAAGAAAATCTAAATCTCAAGTCTCAGTCCTTAGCCAGATTTTATACAGGGACCCCCTACTGCACAAAGTAAATAGGCCTTCAGGCCCTTATTTCACAAAGATAGTCAGACCTCCATTGCACAAAGAAGTCCTCTCAAGTGCTGTTACTCTTTGATTTTCTACCACTTGGAGATATTACTTGGAAGTCTGTCCTCTGTGAACTATAAAGCCAGCAGGTAATGGAGGTAAAACCATATGTTTCCATGCCTAACATCCTTAGTCAGGAAATGTCTTGAAATAAATCTGGGTGGGTGTTTGCAAGTCATTTCTAGAAATCGTTACCAAATCGTAGTGGGAGTTTGTATGTCATTTCTAGAAACTATTGGCAAAAAAAAAGTTATAATTGTATAATGGTTTTCATTGCCTCCATCAGACTGAGTTTTTGTTAATTGCTTCTGTGGTATTATTCATACCATATCCTGGAACTAACTAAATTTATGCAGAAAAATAGTCATATTTTTGCCCTGTAACTCAAGGGTTTGGAACAGGGGGGAGGGGTTAGAAGAAAAGTTGCATTTGCAGTTACAGGGTGTGTGTGTGTGTGTGTGTGTGTGTGTGTGTGTGTGTGTGTGTGTGTGTGTGTGTGTGTTAAGGTAAGCAGTTTCTAAAAATGTTAACAGGGAAGAAAAGCTCAGGGAGGACCGAGATAGTCAGTCATGACTACTAAGCCTCATTGAAATAAATAAGAAATGTTAGTTATGACTAGCCTAAGTTCCATTAATTCCAATGAGACTTATTCATGACTAAGTTGGTCTGGATCTTGCCCCTCATTTTTACCTTTATGAACATTCTTTCACTATTCACTTTAAATCCTGCTGTACTACAAATAGTGCTTGACAACCCCACTAAGGCTGCAAAGGCGCTTCACAGCATTTAGTAATCCAAAGTCTCGCTGCACAACCGGAGGGGCGGTTGTGAATTCTGCCAGTCTATCATTCCCCTGGAAGCATTAAATCCCCCCTCCCCATCTGTTGCAGTCTTTATCAGGATGAAGGTCCAGGAGCTGCTTTTTGTGCAAGAGTTTTTCCTCTTTGAGCATGCATTTGGCACACAGATGGACACCTAGTCTGACCCTGAGATATAGCCCCCAGCTGCAGATGTGTAGATGAACTTACTGCTGATAGTTCTCCAATATAAATGGGTTTATCCATCGAAAAAAGTGTCAGGAGCCCGTCTGGAATAAGTCCTGACTCCCTGAACATCCTGCCAGAGGAAGGGGACTCCTCATCCAAAGAGGAGCTGTTCCCCGGCAGCACTATGGAGGATCATCCTGCTCCCACATGGCCAGACAGCCCCAAAGAGTCTCAGGGACCCACTGTCAATTCGAGGGAGTTCACAGAACCAGAACCAGGTCCAGAGGCACAGAACCCCCGAGGACCTCAGAACCCCCGAGGACCCTGGCTCTGCTCCAGAGGAAGACACAGACACTCAAAGCCCCCCCCCCGCCCAGCACACACACACACACACACACACACACACACACACACAAACCCGGTCTTTCCAGCCTCCACCAACTGCCCTGCACTCCTCGAGGGAGGTCTTGCCTAGTCCTCCAACCCACAGGCGCCAGTGCAATCAGGAAGCCCTGTGGGTGAGGCAGAGGAGTGCACGTTTGGCAGTCCAGCAGTGCTACAAGATGGGCCTCCTCTGGAGGAGGAGTAAGAGACAGAAAGACCTAATCATGAGGAGGATTTCCAGCAACACATTCAGGCAGGCAGGCAAGGGTGGGCTCCTTTCCTGGCCTTCTTAAGCCTTCTGAGTCCTCACAGTCTCTGCCGGAAGCAGCAGTTCATCTAGAGCAGGGATTCTCAACGTTGGGTCCCCAGATGTTATTGGACTTCAACTCCCATCACCCCCAGCCCCAGTGACCTTTGTTTGAGGATTATGGGAGTTGAAGTCCAATAACATCTGGAGACCCAACATTGAGAATCCCTGATCTAGAGAGCACCTGCTTGTCAGTCTGTTGCTGAATTCTTGCTCCTGCTGGAAGCCACCACTCTGCTGAAGTGGGTCTCCTGCTGGACTGGCCCAGCCTGACTCTTGTGTGCCCCCCTTCAGATCTTCTCCAGCAACTCCCAGGATTTGGGTGAGCCCTCTGATCCAGTCAAAACCTGGTGCTTGACACAAGGTCACAGCAAATGTTCCTCACTTGATGGGGCTACCATAAAAGGACACACACACATGCATGCATATATACGCATGAGAAAATGTGTGCTTTTCCCAGAAGAATGTCTGTCACCTTTGTCATTTTTAACTTCTCTAAATTGTTAGTGTCAGAAGTTAAATAAAGTAGGTTTTGCTTCATGTTCAGATGCTGTTGCCTACTTCTAATGAGCACCTTCCTCAGTTCTTTTAAAAAGCTTATTTAAATACCATCAGCTTCTTTAACCTCACTGCCTCGCTCACAGCAGCTAATGAGGATTTGTTCAGAAGCACTTAAGGCCCACTAATGTTCATGTCTGCACAGCAAGGTGATGAGGGTCTGCACTGGGTGGTGCTTTTGGGTCCCTGGGGAGGAACTCTATTTAATATTTGTCTCTGCAGACAAATGTTGACTGCAGGGAAGTTTGTGGACATGGCCAGGGAGCATGGGGGCCTGGCTGGACAGTGGCACACTCCCTTTCAGTCTGAACACAGGGATGAAGGTGTCAAAAGGCTAGGTTTATGCATTCCTGTGTCTTGTAGGTTCAGAATCAGATATCTATCTATCTATCTATCTATCTATCTATCTATCTATCTATCTATCTATCTTATTACATTTCTAGATTGCCCCATCCAAAGGCTCTGGGCAGTGCACAACAAATTTAAAAAACAAAAACAAACACCATTTAAAAACACACTGCTTAAAACAACATAAAATCAATTTAAAAACAATTCAGAGCCATTAAAAACCATTTAAAATACTTCAAAACAACTTTAAAACCTTGAAAGTCCAGGCTAAACAAGTAAGTTTTTAGGGCTCTCTTAAAGGCCAACAACAAGCCTACATTACAGATATCTGGTGGGAGTGCATTCCATAGGCCAGGAGCAGCTACAGAGAAGGCCTGGCTCTGAGTCGCCACCAGACATGGTAACTGCTAACTTGAGACAGAGCTCTCCAGATGGAAACTGGAGATGGACCTCTCAAGAAAACCTCAACATGTGATGGGGATCATATAGAACAGGGATTCTCAACGTTGGGTCCCCAGATGTTATTGGACTTCAACTCCCATAATCCACAACCAAAGGCCTCTGGGGCTGGGGATTATGGGAGTTGAAGTCCAATAAAATTTGGGGACCCAGGGTTGAGAATCCCTGATATAGAAGAAGGTGCTCTCTAAGGAAGCCCGGACCCAAGCCGTTCAGGGCTTTAAAGGTAATAACCAGCACATTGTATTTTGCCCAGAAACATATTGGCAGCCAGTTCAACTGTTTTAAGACAGGCATAATTTGGTCTCTCCAGGTTACCCCAGAGACCAGTCTGGCTGCCTCATTTTGAACTAACTGAAGTTTCTGAACTGCATACAAAAGCAGCCCCATGTAGAGTGCATTGCAATAGTCGAGCCTGGAGATTACCAGCTGATGCACCACTGTTTTGAGATCATTCTCTTCAAGGAATTGATGCAACTGTCGAATCAGTTGAAGTTGTTGGAAAGCGCTCCTGACCATAGCCTCCACCTGAGATACCTGGGTGAGGCCTGGATCCAAGAGCACTCCCAAGCTGCGTACCTGTTCCTTCTGGGGGAATGTAACACCATCCAGCACACTAAGGTCTAACTCATCCCTCAAATTCCAATCCCTCACAATGAGCAACTCCATCTTGCTTGGATTCAGTTTCAATTTGTTATCCCGCATCCAGCCCATTACTGCCTGTAGGCAGGCATTTAGGGAGTGAATGCCATTTCATGATGATGATGATGATGATGATGAAGATGATGATGATGATGAAGATGATGATGATGATGATAAGGAGAAATAGATTTGGGTGTCATCAGCATACTGATAACACCCTGCACCAAATCTCCTGATGCTCTCACCCAGTGGTTTCATGTAGATATCAAAAAGCATTGGTGACAGAATGGAGCCCCGAGGGACTCCATATAATAGCTCCCATTTTGAAAAGCAACCATCACCAAGCTCCACCATCTGGAATGTGCCTGAGAGATAGGAGTGGAACCACTGCAAAGCAACTCCCAACTATATCCAACTCCCCCAGGCAATCCAGAAGGATACCATGGTCAATGGTATCGAATGCTGCCGAGAGATTTTTTTAAAAAACCAAGAGTCACACTCCCTCTGTCAATTCCTTGGTAAAGGTCATCTATCAGGCCAACCAAGGCCATACCAGCCCCATAGCCTGCTTTAAAACCTGTTTGAAATGGGTCTAAATAATCCCTCACAATGAGCAACTCCATCTTGCTTGGATTCAGCTTCAATTTGTTATCCCTCATCCAGCCCATTACTGCCTGTAGGCAGGCATTTAGGGAGTGAATGCCATTTCATGATGATGATGATGATGATGATGAAGATGATGATGATGATGAAGATGATGATGATGATGATAAGGAGAAATAGATTTGGGTGTCATCAGCATACTGATAACACCCTGCACCAAATCTCCTGATGATCTCACCCAGTGGTTTCATGTAGATATCAAAAAGCATTGGTGACAGAATGGAGCCCCGAGGGACTCCATATAATAGCTCCCATTTCAAAAAGCAACCATCACCAAGCTCCACCATCTGAAATGTGCCTGAGAGATAGGAGTGGAACCACTGCAAAGCAACTCCCAACTATATCCAACTCCCCCAGGCAATCCAGAAGGATACCATGGTCAATGGTATCGAATGCTGCCGAGAGATTTTTTTAAAAAACCAAGAGTCACACTCCCTCTGTCAATTCCTTGGTAAAGGTCATCCATCAGGCCAACCAAGGCCATACCAGCCCCATAGCCTGCTTTAAAACCTGTTTGAAATGGGTCTAGATAATTGATTTCCTCCAAAACTGCCTATAGTTGATTAGCCACCACTCTCTCAATCACCATGCCCAACCATGGGAGATTGGAGACCGGCCTATAACTATCCATCACTGAGGGATTTAGGGAAGGCTTCTTAAAAAGGTGTCTAATCATTGCCTCCTTCAAACAAGGAGGCATCCTACCCTTCCTCAGTGATGAGTTAATGATATTAACTAGACCATCTCTAACAATCTCCTTGCTAGATAGAAGCCGCCAAGTTGGGCAAGGATCCGGAGAACAAGTGGTAGGCCAGGCCACACCACCCCAAGCAGCTTGTCCACATCCTCAGGAGTCACAGATTGAAACTGATCCAATCTAATACTACAAGAAGGGTTGCTGGACACTACCTTAATACACTCTGCAAAAACAATGGAGTCCAAGTTGGCCCGAATACAAGAGATTTTGTCCACAAAGAACCAATTAAAAGCATCACAGCAGAACATAGTCTCTGGGGACTGGTTTGAAATGGAAGGAGCCTGAATCCTCAGAACCTGGGACAACTCTGCTGAATGCAAACCTGCAGAAGCAATGCGTGCAGACCAGAATTGGTCTTTTGCTGCACACACTGCTTCCGCATAAACCTTCAAATACTGTGTCCTATCAATTTTGAGCCGAGTTCTCCTCCACTTGCATTACAGTCGCCTACCTTGCTGTCTCAGACCCCACAACTCCTCTGTATACCAAGGGGCCACTTTTAAGGCAAGGTCGGAAAGGATGCTTAGGAGCGATCGTGTCTACTGCTCTGGTGAGTTCCCTATGCCAGGTTCCCACCAGGGCATCAACAGAATCACTGGCAGCACCAACATTAAAACCCTCCAAGGCTTTTTGGAATCCTATTGGGTCCAGCAGCCGTCTTGGGCAGACCATCTTAATAGGTCCAGCACCCCTGCAGGGCTGTGTTGTGGCTGTGAAACCAACCTGGTTTCACATTATCTTTTCTGACGAGATACAACGTGCTACAAAATGCAGGCAAAAATGATAAATTTCATGCTCAAAAATTAATGGTAACACATACTCAATAAGTAACATGCTTCAACTAACTTTGATAGCTGCCGAAGATACTAATAATACCAACTACCATACCAGTTGTACTCAATAACTATAGCAACACCTGCTAAGTGGTGCTGCTTTACTTGTACTAACTGTCAAGCAAATCATACTGAAGCAGTCATCTTCTGCCGAGTGTTTTAGTGATATTTTGATCAAATACCACATTGACCTCCCCCAGTTGTACCAGAATGGTACAACTCCACCCACACAAGCAATCTTTCTCAGGGTTTCTATATGAATTTCCAGATGTCTACAATGGGGATGCTGCTCTTTGGTGGCTGCCAATTTCATCAGTTCTCAACTCAGTATTGCATCTTCTTGATACATTTATCATGTAGACCAGACATAAGGCAACTTGTGTTTTGTGCACCTCCCTGAATAAGGGATGTTTTCCTAAGTAAGCATATCAGCTAACAGCAGTGTTTGGGCTCCCCCCACCACCACCACCACCGCCCACCCCGCCCCTCTATTAAGATTCACAAGACAGAAAGCTCTAGGGTGGCTTTATGTTTGTGCAAAGTAGTTTCTGCTCAGATGCGATAATTTCTATTTTCAGATATGAGCAACAGATGCTGATGAATTGAATGTTTATGGTATAATGTCATTAAAGCCAGTCTCTTAGGTTTCATTCAAAAGGTGGTCTACTCTTCTGTTTCTTTTGATGGGACATGTTATAAAACATAAGGATCAACAACAAACAACCAATATACATCCAAAATAAACCACAAAACTGATCAACAGCTTTGGAGACCTCTCTCAATTTAAATAACATATAGATATAGATATAGACATAGACATAGACATAGACATAGACATAGACATAGATATAGATATAGATATAGATATAGATATAGATATAGATATAGATATAGATATAGATATAGATATAGATATAGATATAGATATATAGAGAGAGATTAAATGGTTTTCACCTCAGAGAATATTTTCCTTAGGAGGGGAGGCAGAGAGGTCATTCTTTGCCAAGCAATTTTTCAAGATATACCCAAAGAAGATCATGGTTTCAATGTGTCACTACATTTGGCTAGTCAGTTTTTAAAACTCTTATCATCTATTACTACTACTATGAATATTTATATTCTGCTTTTCAACAAAATTTATCAAAGCGATTTACATAGGAAAAAATATATAAAGATGCTTCCCTGTCCCCAAAGGAGTCACAATCTTAAAAAAAGAAACATAAGCAACAACAACAGCCACTGGAGGGATGCTGTGCTGGGGTTGGATAAGGCCAGTTGCTCCTCCCCTGCTAAACAGAAGAGACTCACCACTTTAAAAGGTACACCTCTGCTCAGTTAGTATTCCATAATAGATATCTGTATATGGATATCTATTCCATAATGTCATCGCTGCCGAGAACATAATGAGGCACTTCACACAATTGCTGTGAAGTGCCTCAGTGAGGTCTGCAGGGGGAGTGGGCTTAGCCCGCTGCCCTTGCAGATGATTGGTGGAGGAGATGATTATATGATTAGATGATTGTGGACTGGCCACCCACACAACTGCTGGCTCCATCACGGAGCTGGCGGGGGCTGCGGAGATCGGGGGCCGCACGGAAGTCCCAGGATGCCCCGCGCAAGTGCGCCGGGCATCCTGGAGAGACCCCCGGGCCAGGGAGGCTGATTGCAACCTCTCGGCTGGGAGTCTGCTCGTGTGTCGCTGCACACTGTGGCAACACACGAGCAGCAAAATGAGGTTAACAGAGCACCTGCTCAATTAACCTCATTAAAGGGGAGGATGTTTTAGGCAGGCTAGCCGCCTTGGGAGCACTAGGCTCTCTCATGAGCCTGGTGGTTCTCACGAGCACTGTAAAGTGAGCTAAGGTCCCTTAGCCCGCTTTCCAGGGCTCATGGGAATAGCCTCAATGAATGCCTCATCATTCAGAGCACTGCAGCACGAAAAGAAGGATTTACCCTACCATTTGTGGAGTCAGTTCATACTATAGTCTCTTATTATTGAATTCACTGACTAAGGGGGCTTTAAAATGGATGGGACAAATTCATGGAGGATAGACCTATCACTGCTCTTAGACATGCGTTGAATTGGACAGCCTTCTAATGTTGTAGTAGAGAGCAGCATGGAAGAGCTGCAGCCTTCACACCCTGCTTGTGAGTTTACCAGAAGAATCTGTATAGTCAACTTTGGAAACCAGATGCTTGACCAGAAGGACCCTTGGTCTGATCTTCATCTTGTGACTCTCCTTATACACTTGGCAAGGCACCAAACAGAAGCCTCGGTGTGCCTGAATATGCCACTGAGTTAGACAAACCCTACAGGTATATGTTGTTAGAGAGCTTCCATCACTGCTCAAAAAAAAAAAAGATGTTTGCACAACCGTCTTTATCATTCTTGGGTCAATGTGTTAGTTGTTGTGGTATATGGTGGTCATCCATACATTCAAAACATTATCCTTAACCATCTTTGTAAAAATGAAAAATGAAAATACTATTGGTGTTGTTCAAATAAGGCAGATCTATGGCATTATTTGGCAGCTACACTCAAGTGCAAGGCTAAGAGGGCAATAACTGCAAATATTGTGCTTCATTACAATGCAGCCTCCATCCCATGACCAGACCTAATGCAATTAAGGTTATTTCACTATGGCCTATCTGTGAACTGATGGATGGAAGAAGTCCTGCTGAAATAGGATATAAGTCCTTGTCACTACTCCCTGCCAAGAACAATCTATCTCTGTTCTGTCCCATTTTCCATATACTGTATAATCAGTGCTGAGAGCCAGGGGCCTATCACACACCACTTTACTGTTCACCCAAATAATCAATGTAACCTTCCCATTTGTCATGGAGCTGAGGCCCTTCTCTTCATGTGCATCCCGATGTGGAGGGAGAAATCACTTTGGAGTGCATATACAGAGAGGGGACAGAGTTCAATGACAGAATACTAGCTTTTCATATGGACAATTCCCAGTTTAGTCATTGGCACCTTAACTTTAAAGGGATTGACATATTGGGACTGAGAAATTCCTGTGCCTAATTCCTTGGAGAGCCACTGCCAGTCATCAGTAGAAAGCACTGGACTAATGAATTATCTGACTTGGTATAAGGCTGCTTCACATATCCATAAATGTTCACATCCTAATACTAATATTATGCAA